>NC_072409.2:45765000-48265000 GCF_028858775.2 Pan troglodytes
TTAAGATTTCTGGTTCATAGATCATATATATATGTATTTTTTTGGCCATACAGCATGATTTTGTATATTTTAATAATTTAAATGATTATTTTGTAGTGGATGAATTAAGTCCTTTATATGAGGACGTGTTTACAGTTACGTAGAAAAAGCAGGTTACGAAAGAAGATGCATAATGTGGTTATAATTACAAAATGATTAGAAGAAAATAGATGAAAATGTTCTAAGTGGCTGTAACTGATAGTATCACGAATCACTTTTACTTTTTTTTGTTTTTTAAATATTTTCTGAAATTCCTACAATGGATATGTATGATACTCAGGAAAAAAGATTAATTTTTAAAAAGTTTATACTCTTTGATTTACTAATTTCTGTTCTAGTAGTCCGTTCTAAGGAGATAATTAGAAACGTAAATAAAGATCTTATACACAAAGATATCCATTACAGAATCACTTAGAACAGGTTAAGTGGAAAGCCATTGTGCAGTCCTGCAGGACTGTTAACTGGGCCATACTTCCTACTGTGGATGCTGAAAGCACATACGTTTATGTTCTCTGTTTTTTTCTGACCGTATAACATGTGCCCAAGCCCTTGGTCGCTCCCTTTTACAATTTTTAGCTGGACCTAGTTGAAATAGTCTTAGCTTTCTGTTACTGCTAGCATTTTGTTTAAACTAGTGATGTATTCTGCATTTGGGATTTTTAATGGCGCTCTAGGCTGACGCAGCTGATGTGGCTTCTTTCCTGGTGATGTTCCTTCTTGTCTCATTTGAGCTCATTGGAGAGCTGTGCTTGTGGCTCGCTCTTTGTTTATTCCTTTCTTTGTATCTGCAGTTGCGTGATGAGGTCTGCTGTTTGGTGACTGCAGCCTGTGACAGTGCCTCTCGTGCACGGGGGTTTGTTGGTTTGGCCTTGGCTCACCTCCTACTTTTACACCTTCTGAGGTGACACAGCCACTTTTCTTCTGCCTGACTGAGCCTCCTTCTGCATCAGAATTCAGTCAGAGCAAAGCTCCCCAGTGACTTCCTGTGTCTTCTGAGAGCTGCGATCCAGGAGGGTGAGAAAAGCATCATTGCTGTGTCTGCAGAGAGCAAGGCTGTGCCTAGGGCCCGGCCACTCCTGCCTTGTTGCCAAGCGGTTGGGAGATCTGAGGGCCCGGACTTGCTCACACTTCCCTGTGGCCCTCACTGTGGGCCTCTAGGCAGCCCTGCTTCCCCTTTACAGGCAGTGAGGCTTTCCGTGCCTATAGGGGTCAGCCCCATGCACGAGGTGTGCCTATCCCCACAGGCCTCCCCATGTTCTGAGAGTTGTGTGGGTGTGTGACCTCCCCCATGGCCCACACCTGTGCCTGCTTCAGTCCTGCAGAGGACACCATGAGGTCAGGACGGAGTTGCCGAGGCTTGAGGACATGCCCCATACAGGTTGGACAAGGGGCCAGCACCTACTGCGCCCTGACCCCAGGCTGTCTCCAGTCTGGCCTCCCTGCTCTTGCCTGCAGAGTACTGGGCTCCCATCCTCCACAGGCATCTTGGTGATGTCACTTTTCATCCGGTGTCAAATGTGCTTTGTATTTCTATCTGAGGCCATACATTCCCAGTGAAGCGAAGCTCACCCTTGGGAGCGCCTCCTGTTGGAGCCCAGTACCTTAAGCCCTGCTTCTTGTTCCCTCCACGGTCCTACGCATCCTGGACATCCCTTTCTGGGTTGCAGAGGTGGACTTCGGCACCTCCTGCCCCTGGTGACTGACAGACCCTGGGCAGCCTTCTCTGGCTGGGACAGAGCTGGAGCTGGAGCTGCAGGGGTAAGGTAAGGAGGGTCTACAGGGAGGGCAGCCTCTTGAGACTGGACATTTGGGATCCCCCTTGACCCCTGCCTGGGAGTCATCTTCACAATTCGGAAGAAGCTGGAGCTGAGCGTTGCTTCTAGAAGGCATCCTGAGGGGTGACCCCTGCTGCTGTTGTCTTTTTCTGTCTTCCCTTCCCATGAGAGTTGTCTGATCTCAGCTTCAGGTTATCTCCTCAGCCTGATGGAAGAGTGGACCTTGGTCCTTGTCTTTTGACAGATCTCTGGAACAGCTGATTTTGTGGGTGATACCCCTCCAGAGTGAGTCCTCTGTGGGTGGCGGGAAAGTCTCTCCTTATCTGTCCTTAAAGGCTCTTGTAGTTAGTAGCTTTAATTCCACCCATAAGGTGCCCCCTCAGGCTTCCCATTGGCAGGTGTCCCTTTTAATGTATTGGGGTTTTTGTGGCCTTCTATTTTTATTTAACACCAATTGTTGCTTCTTCTCTCTGAAAATATAGAATATCAGAAGGAAGGAAGTGAAAAACATCCAATATTTCTCCATGAAGAGAACAAGTTTTGTTAACACTTTGGTCTACTTTCTTCTACTTATTTCTTTCTACTTATTGTCAAGCATCGCTTAACACCAGGGATGCATTTTGAGAGCTGCATTGTTAGGTGATGTTGTTGCCATATGAACACACCTAGATGGTAGAGCCTGCCCCACGCCCAGGCTGTATGGGGCAGCCTATGGCTCCTAGTCCTCAGACCCGCGCAGCATGGTTCTGGACTGAGTACTGCAGGCCATTGGGACACAATGGGAAGTGTTTGTTATCTAAAGGTAGAAACTGGGGTATTATAATCCTATGGGACACACCATTGTTTCATGCAGTCCATCACTGACCCAAGTGTTGTTATGTGATGCATGACTGTATTTTGTCTTTATTGGGTAGTTAAGAACACTACGTATCTGTTTCTGTTTTGGGATTTTTTTTCACTTAATTTTATAGCACAAATATGTAGAAAATCCTCATGCATGTCTTGAAGGGTGCTCACGGGTTCCCAGTGTTGCGTTGGACATCCTTGTGGGTGGGCTTTGCGGAAAGTCTTCGTACACACTTCTTTGGACTTCTGATGCTCAGGCTGGGTTCTTGGGTGAATTAGGCCCCTTGGCACACGTTGCAGATCGCTTTCCACATGGCTGTGCCACCTACCCTTCCGCTGCAGCCCAGGAAGGGATTTTTATTGAAATGCTTTTTGCCACTTTTGTAAGTGATGAGTTGTGTCCCTTAACCTTTTAAATCTTGGGGTTATTTAGTGTGTGTGTATAAATGCATCACTCCTCTTGTTCTTCCTGTTGTTTGGTGTTTTTGGCTTGTTAGAATCCTTGATTTTCATCTAATTTTCCAAGGTGGAAGCTTCCCTGTTACCAAGACATAAAGGTGCGGCTTGGGCCTTGGTTTAGCATTGCTTTTGTTAAGAAACACCCCAGCCCTCAGACTGCAGAAGTATCAAGTTCTTCCCTTCCAATCTTAACTCTTTTTCTTCACTTTTTTTTTTTGAGACGGAGTTTCGCTCTTGTTGCCCAGGCTGGAGTGCAATGGTACAATCTCGGCTCACCGCAATCTCTGCCTCCTGGGTTCAAGTGATTCTGCCTCAGCCTCCCGAGTAGCTAGGATTACAGTCATGTGCCACCACGCCGGGCTAATTTTGTGTTTTTTAGTAGAGACAGGGTTTCTCCATGTTGGTCGGGCTGGTCTCGAACTCCCGACCTCAGCTGATCTGCGCGCCTGGGCCTCCCAAAGTGCTGGGATTACAGGCATGAGCCACCGCGCCTGGCCCTTTTTCTTCACTTTTAACATTTTATTCTAGACGTTAAGAAGAAGGTAAGTTTCAAATATCTGGTTTCAGATACTTTTTTTAAGAGGAGTAGTGTCATTATCTCCATAGCTGGTTAAGACCTGGTGAGCTGGCAGGAGCTCGGAGCCTGCTGGGGTGTTGGTTCTTGCTCACTCCTTCATGTGAAGTCCCCCAGGTGGCTGTGTTGACCCCCTCTTCCCCAGCCGTGGGTGCCCCTTGGACTCATTGTGTCTTTCTGCTAATGAGAGCTGCTACAGTGTTTTTTCACCTGTTTCCTGCCAGCTGCCTGCATGAGGGTAGTGGGGCCCTGTGGCCTATGCATTACGAAGCCCTCAGCCTGGAACATCTTGGGGACCATCCACCTCGGCCAGCCCAGCATGATCAGGTCCCTCACATGGGGCAGTTGGCATGGGCTGTAGAGAATAGGTGAGCTGAGTGTGTCTGAGTTTTGGTATTGATGAAAACTGGCTGAGACTACGGTTCCCCTGGGGGTAGGTTTCTTGTAATAGTTTTTGGATGATAAATGGGTGGGTGGAGAAAGCAGTTTCCCTTGAAATGGACAAATCACTGTATTCAGGTTTCCTTGGTTGGTTGTGGCTCTTGGGCTCCATAATGGGAAGGGATAGCAGGAGATTTCCTGTGAGTGACAGCAGGGAGGCCAAGCCACTGTGTTTGGATGTGGTGGTGGAGGAAATGTGAGGAAGGGGCTGGGAGGGCAGAGTGGGAGGGCCGCTTTGGGCTTCTCTGCCCAGGCTTGGAAGGCCTGTGTCCATATCCTCTCCTGGGGAGCAGCACAGTACCCAATGCCCCCAGAGCCTGCTGGTGACTCAGTAGCAGCGAGGAGCCGGGCCACCAGAAAGACGCTGAGAACCTCCCAGGGTCCAGGCCCTCCTCTAAACTTGGCTTCACCCCACATGACCTTGACCTTTGGGGTCAAGACCTTGATCTTGATCAAGGTTTCTCTCCAGGCTGAGGCTGGGCCAGCAGGCGAGGCTGGACCTGGGTTCTCTGAGACCTGATCTGCCCTTGTGCAGTCTCACTTCCCACATTCTGTAAACTGGGACTCAGTTGCCCATCTTGGAGGGAGAGACGGCTGGAGATGATGGAGTTTAGGAGTGTAGCGTGGGCCCTGAAGCGCTGGTGCTAGCACCTGCTGGCTATTGCAATAATAATTATTAATAAGTGCTAGCAGGAAGAATGATGTTATTTTATTATCCACAAGGACTGAGGACTAAGTCCTCAATGATTTAGGCTCTGACATCTTTTTCTCCTGGGACCTGTGTATGGTTTTTCTTTGTATAGTGCCCTGTGCAACTTATTTTTAAAAATTTTTTCTTCATAAGCCAGATAATGGCTTTCTGAATTAACTTATACTTTATGTGAGTGGTTTTGTGTGTAATAATAATGCATAGGAAATTTATAATTTCCATTTATAAATAAACAGAAAAGACCAGTTGTTCCCGCCTTTCCTGGCAACAGAGGGGCAGGGAACTTCAGAAAGCTGAGTCTGTATTAGCAGGTGAATGCTGCCAGGGGAGGGGGGTCCTGTGTTCTTGTAGTTGGTATTTCTGTTCATGGGCCCACTGAACTCCTTCCTCTGAGGCTACAGTGGGGAATTTCTGTGGAGAGAAAGCTCATGTGTCTCGGCCTGGCATCACCCTGATCAGGACTGCTTTGCTACAAAAGTCCATTGTGCAGCTTATGAGTTAGTTCCATGATAAACCGAGACAGGCCTTGCTTTCCTGTAGATGCCGCAGAGCTCTGTGCATGCAGTCTGGCAGGTGAGTAAGCTTGGCCCCTGTGGGTGGCGGGGTTTGCCCTGTGTGAGGGACAGGGTGAGAGCTTGCACCATGGCAGCCTGGGTCAGTTTACACTGATCAGGGATTTCATGTAATGTATTTTCTTATTGTGTTGATTTTCAAGCATGACCCTCAATCACACTTACACATCGCTAGCAGGGCATCACTGAATGCTTGCCATCAGTGGAGAGCTGTACTGTGTTTGGTGCCTAATTGTTGGAGGGCGGGTCAGGCACACTCGAATAGCACACACCATCATGTGTAGGTGAGGAGCAAATGCACTTTTAGGGGAACGAACTTCTGGGGAGCTGTCTAGAGTTAGGACTTCTGTCGATCAACTTCTGCCTTTCCTTAAATTTTGGTGGAATTATAGTTCCATTAAAATGATCCTCAGCCAGTCGATTCCCATGATTGATTGTTGATGCCTGCCTTCAGCTTGGGAGGGGACAGCAGTAGCATGCATGCCATTGATCTTGGCTTCCCCAGGTCTCAGCTTGGGGCTTAAGGAGGGGACAGCTATCTGCAGCACAGCGAGCCAGGAGCATGGCATTGGCTGGGAACTGGAGCTCAGTCAGAGGGGCCCAGGGGGCCGGGTGCCTGGGATTTAAGAGCAACGACGTACATTGTCTAAGTAGGGCTGCGGGGAGCGGGTGGGGGAGTCTGGCTTGGTCTTCATAGGGCCTTTGTTGCTCCTTAGGCATCTTTTGATCTAGAAAATGGCCCTTTGTAAGCCGTCTTTAGTGCAGCCTGCTTCCTCCCTCCTGCTTAGGCTTTGCCCTGTGGCCTCGGCAGGGGCGCTTCCCAGGGCATTGGACCCCCCACCTTTGCACTGCCGTTAGAGCCCCTCCCAGGCGTGTTCTCCTCCTACATATAATGTACGTTCTTAGAATGTATTTTTTTGAACATTTAAAAAATTGAAATATTCAAAATAAAGATAAATTAAAAAGAAGTTATTGTAATCATTGCTACTTGGAGATGTTAAACTTGTGCCGAATGTCCTTTCAGACCTTTTGATGTAGACACATCAATACTTATTTTATTTAAACATTTTTATTTTAAAAACTTGAAGTGTAACATACCTGCAGAAAAGTACTCAGATCGTGGGTATAGCTTAATTATCACAAAGTAAGTGGACCCATAATCCTCTGACCAGTCCCTTCTAGAACCTTCCTTAGCAACTATTCATGCATGCCCAAGGGGTGGGCACAAGGGGTCAGTGTTACCTGTTTTTTGAACTTTATATAAATAGAATTACACCCATACGTGTGTGTGCTCACGTGTATTTCTCTTTTTATGAAAATAGGCTCATTCTGTAAGCCCCATTCAGTAACTTTTTTTATTTAACAGTATGTGATAACCACAAATCTGTGTCCGTAAGTACTGATCTTTCTTATAAATCACTGACTGGTATTACATGGTTTGAAATGTGTGCCACTGTGTTTAAACCATCTCATTATTGTTGGGCATTTAGGTTATTTCCATTTTATTTCTTTCCTTAAGATAAAGTCCTGGGAGGGGCTGGCTGGTCAGAGGCTGAAGGTTCTTGGTTGTCCCACTGCCCAGTGTGCCCTTGCTGGGTCCCAGCCCTGGCCTCCCTGCCCTGGGGGCTTCCCAGCCTCCTTGCTGTGGAGCTTCACTGTGGACTTTGTCCACTGAGGATGGGACCCCCAAACTGACTGACACCTTGTGCCTTGGCTTTGAGCAAATACTAATCAGATTTGTTTTATTTTCCAACAGCGCTGCGTCGTGCTGCGGTTTCTGAAGTTTCCTCCAAATAGGAAGAAGGTAAGATGGGTGGGTTTGCACCCAGACTTACAACAATTATTTAAGAAAACTCTGATTTTTTTTTCCGATGTAGAAACATTGATGCTAGTTGTAGCATTCAAAGATCATACAAGCATTCAGTGCAGAAAGTGGTGTGTCCATCATTCCTGATATAAAACTGACTGGGTCCAGCACGTTAACCCATGTGTCACTGTGGTAGTCTATGTGGCGCTCAGCCAGGAGCTGCCCTAGCCTGGCATGTAGGTCCTGCTCAGAGGGCCCTGCTTGTGGCGAGGACCCCAGGATCAGGCAAGCTTTGCGTTGCCGAGTTCCATAGCACCTGCTGCCTCAGTTTCCCCATCTGTGGAATTGTGTCTATGAAAATAGAGTCTCCAGTGTGGTGGTAGACAGTCTGTGTTAAACATTGTGGTGGGAGGGGGTCGTTAGGTTTCTCTTCTCTGAGTCATCCAAGCAAAATGCCATGGACCACCCGTGAAAAAGCATTGCCCTCTCTTTTTTGACCACTGAGTTGCAGCTTTCTGTGCAAATCTCTGTTGGTCCTGGGGTGCATACCGAGTCGCGGAGGCTTCCTGCATTCAGGGCCCTTCTCTGCTCCCCATCTGATGCGTGGGTCCTGTGAGGGGACACATGCAGCTGAGCTGGGGGTGAGCTCCTGGATGGTGGCTGTTCCACTGTGGGAGCAGGCGGAGGCTGGCTTGGGCAATGGTATGGGGTTGGTGAGTCACTGCCCCTTGAGGGCTCCTGGGACATGGCAGGTTGGAGCATCTGAGGTAGAGGTCATAGAAAGGGAGGCCGGGGGGTGGTGGTGGGTGGAGGTGACAGCTGCCGCGTGGGCACAGTAGAAAGAGGGGAGAGAGCCATGGGAGAAAGCTGCCGTTGGTCGGGCCACAGTGGGTGTGGGGTCGAGGTGGGCAGGCGGAGGATAGGAAGCCCCCACTGTCTTGCGGTTTCTGCCTCAGCTGCTGAAGAGAAATAGGCCTAGGTGGTTTTGGTTTGTGGAACGCATCCCATGGAAACAAAGTCCATGCCTCCAGCCTTCTCTGTCCCCTTCTTTGCTGCATTCAGTGACTGCAGAGCCCAAACCACCCTAACCTTGACTCCCCCAAGGCCTGGCATCTGTGGCCCCTGTCAGATCTTCCTGTGTGGAGTGGCCGGGGCAGTGTCTGCCAGGCAGCAGTTGGCTACATTTCCTCTGTAAATGACATAATGTGGCACACTGTGTGATCAGTGGAGACTTGAGTGGTAACTTTTCTGTTGACCAGGGGGGCTTTATTTTTTTTTTTTGAGACAGAGTCTCGCCCTGTCGTCCAGGCTGGAGTGCAGTGGCACGGTCTCGGCTCACTGCAACCTCTGCCTCCTAGGTTCAAGTGATTCTCCCACCTCAGTCTCCTGAGTAGCTGGGATTACAGGTGCCCGCCACCATGCCTGGCTAATTTTTGTATTTTAGTAGAAACGGGGTTTCAGCATGTTGACCAGGCTGGTCTTGAACTCCTGACCTCAGGTGATCTGCCTGGCTCAGCCTCCCAAAGTGCTGGGATTACAGGCATGAGCCACTGCTCCTGGCCAGGGTTTTTTTTGTCAGAAGCTGTGACCACAGCTGTACTGGGCCATTGAGGGACATGGGGATGATTTCTGTCTCAACCAGTTTCATCACCTTACTGACTCTTTAAGAACCTCTGACTGGGGAAAGAATATTCTACATTTAGAGGCTAAAGAGTAAAATCTCTTTAGAGATTGAGATGTGAGATGTCGGAGGTTTTCAAAGTCACATTCCTTGGAAGGCATGTGTAGGGGCCGCTTTGGGAGAAGGGCAGACGGGAGGCGGCAGCAGTGCGGTCCTCAGACTGCTACCTTCCCAAGTCTCTGGGCCAAGGAGGGTGGCATGGCTGGGGAGGGACGCTGGTGAGGAAGGGCACTGGGGACCTTCCCCTGGGTCTGAGGGCTGTCACCCGGGTTCTGTCTGTGGCTGGGACGTCCCCCTTGCTTGTGGTGGGGTCCGTGGTGGTTTTTGCCTCTCCCCTCAAGCAAGGCTCTGTTGGGAGGTCCCATCACGAAGGCTGTCCTGTGATTGTCTCTTACAGACCTCGGAAGAGATATTTCAACACCTGCAGAACATAGTGGACTTTGGGAAAAATGTCATGAAGGAGTTTTTGGGGGAGAACTATGTTCATTGTGGGGTAAGTGCTTTTTATTCACATCTGAATTCTTGGGCATGTTTTGCGTCAACACTGCCAATTTCCCGGTGATCTTTTGGAACTTTGTGCTTAATGATAACCCGCGTCCAGCTAGTCTCCAAGTGTTTCTCATTTGCTGTGCTGGGTGGCAGCAGAGTGGATACTGCAGTTTCTCTTTCCTAGCTGAGAAGCATGGGGTTCAGAGGGCCCACGTGAACCCCTGTTCTCCAGGGCCCGTCTCTGCCAGCCCTCCTGGAGGCTCCTGCTGGGTGAGGGCTCTTGAGCAATGCCCCTCAAGCAATGGCATTGCTCTCTGCCCCTGGGCACCTTTGAACACAGGAGGCCCTACATGGGAGGGTGGTGGCACCTGCTGGGGCTGTCCTGGGGGTGGCTTATCACACCCAGGAAGGGCCTCCGCTGCCCAATGAATGTTAAAAGCTGGGGTTTAGAGAAAAGCCGTGGGAGCCCCTGGGTGTTGCCGCCTGTGCTGGGGTCTGTGGGAATGGGACCAAGGTTGCCAGCCCTGGCTCACTTCTTGCCTGGGCCTGTTCTCTGAGCAGATCTGTAGTTTTGAGACCTGGACAGGCCCCTGGGTCCCACCCTTCTGCAGCTGCTGTGAGTGTTGACTTGCCTCCAGCCTGTTCACTGCACTATTGTGATGTTGGGAGTGTTTGGGGGTCACAGTTCCCCTGTTAGGAAGATTCATGCAGTTTTTTCCCTAGGGCATATCCCTTAGATGGTTCTGTGCCGTGACCAGTTTTCTCCTCGAGGAAGGAACATTCTTGGAGGCAAGATCCACCAGAATCCTCTGTGGCAGGAGGACTCGTGTGGTGATGGCCCTTGTTGGCCAGGGGCATGGGATTAGACTCGAGGTCCCATTGGCAACCTGGTGGGGTGAGCGTTACGGACTGCTCTGAGGGGACAGGATGGGGGAGCATTTCCAGCAATGAGCAGTCTGGCTCCAGGTTTGTCCTCAGTGGGAAGGGTCACAGTAATGAACCCACAGCAAACAGGGCTCAACCCACAAGGCCGCCTGTGAGCGCATTTCCTTCGCCTTAAGATACCGACAAAGTGAAGCAGAGCTTGCTTGCCCTGCAGGTGAGCGTGTCCCAGTAGGACGCCGCTGGGCTCTGGTGCAGTGGGAAAGTAGGTGCAGAGCCCATTCCAGGCTGACGATGCACCCCTCAGGGTCGCTGCGTCTGCAGGGCCACACAGGGCCACGTGAGGGAAGAACAGATATGTCGGCGAGTTAGGCAAAGCGTAGAGTTTCCCTCCTGTTTGTTGTGGGGCAAGATACAACCAGCCCTGTGATGAGACCGTGAGACAGAGACAGGGACAGCCACACCCTGGCTCCCAGCCCTGCCTGGTGGGTGTGGCGCTGGTCTGGGCCTGTCTCCAGTGCTGGGTGTGGGAGCTGGAGAGTTTAGGAAATGGGTAAGGGGCAGAAGCTGCTTGCCTTGTTCTTCCACTGTTGCTCCTTACATACTGGAGGAACCTGAAGGTTCAGGAGTTCCACCTCGCTGCTGTGGGCCAAATCCTGGTGAGGTTGGACGCTCTCTGGCGCCAGCCTCAGCTCCGTTGGAACCTCGCATGCTGACAGTTCTGTGCCGTGGCCCAGTTTTCAGGCTAGGGACATGAGTGAAGGGACAGCCAGGCTGGCGGCTCTTTGTTCTTCTGAGCAGTTGTCCCTTTGCCATTTAGAGGGTGATGCCTGGAGGTCCTCCCACATCTCAGCTCCCAGGTTACAGGGAGCTCTGTGGGATTCCAGGGGACAGCTCCAGGATGGGATTTCTGTGGGCTTTCCCTCTGGTCCTCTTAGGTGAATACCTTGTGCAAGAGCTGGTTGGTGCGTCCTCACGTGATTGGATGGTGGCGTGGTCCACACTCGCCAATGTAGTTGGACTTTTAAGAGGATGCTTACTGTCAGTATTTGTTTGTTTTTGTTTTTTATCTTGCTCTGTCACCCAGGCTGGAGTGCAGTGGTGCGATCATGGCTCACTGCAGCCTCAACCTCCCAGACTCAAGTGATCGTCCTGCCTCACACCCACCCCCAAGTAGCTGGGACTACTGGTGCGCACCACCGCACCCAGCTAATTTTAGTTTTTCTTGTGGAAATGGGGTTTCACCATGTTGGGCAGGCTGGTCTCGAACTCTTGGGCTCAAGTGATCAGCCCGCCTTGTCCTCCTAAAGTGCTGGGATTATAGGTGTGAACCACTGCTCCAGGCCAGCATTTTATTTTGACTTTAAACACAGATATGCATATTATAAAATCAGTGATTTACAGCTGTTGGAAATAAACCACCGAGGTCTGCTTTTCACCTGGGTGACTGTGAGTTCAGGCCATGCATGGGCAGACAGCGGTGTGGAGGGTCGTTGCCCTGTATGTGGACCTGAGACCTGCGTAGCTGCTGTGTCTCCCAGCCATATGTGCTGTGGGGTGGGGGCCAAGGCAGAGTGACGGCCTTGTGTGGTTTTGGGCGATGGTTCTCACACGCGAGGCATCCAGAGTCGGCATGCGTGCCTTTTGTGCTTTTGCTTTCTTTGGAGTAGAGCCAGTACTTGGACTTCTTGAGATGATCCAATTTACGAATTTTCTTTTTTTGTTGTTTTTGTTTTTGAGACAAATTCTCGCTCTGTCGCCCAGGCTGGAGTGGCGTGATCTC
The DNA here is from genome assembly GCF_028858775.2 of Pan troglodytes. NCBI lineage: Eukaryota > Metazoa > Chordata > Mammalia > Primates > Hominidae > Pan > Pan troglodytes. The sequence goes on from NC_072409.2 coordinate 45,777,058, forward strand.
AGCTCACTGCAACCTCTGCCTCCCAGGTTCAAGCAATTCTCCTGCCTCAGCTTCCTGAGTAGCTGGGACTACAGGCGTGCGCCACCACACCCGGCTAATTTTGTATTTTTAGTAGAGACGGGGTTTCACCATGTTGGTCAGGCTGGTCTTGAAATCCTGACCTTGTGATCCACCAGCCTCGGCCTCCCAAAGTGCTGGAATTACAGGCATGAGCCAACGCTCTTGGCCTCAATTTACAAATTTTCGAATGTTTGCATTCCCTGCTCTTGTCCATTGTGTCACCTTACCTAATTCTGTACTAAGTTTATAGTAAGTCATATTTTGTTAATTTATAGCATGTTTAGGTAAATGATAAATCAGAAGTGAAACTGGCACAGCCGACTGGGAATGGACAGGGGTGGTGGTGGAGGGGCATGGATGTGACGGCGCAGGGTGGGGAAGGCATGATCTCTGTGGGCAGGATCCCAGCATTCTTAGCCTAGCAGATCTCCTGTGTCCGTTTGGGACTTTTTCAGAAGTCACAATTCTGCCACCCTAGAAACACGAGAGGACAGGGAAGATGATAAGCAATGTGGCTTAAATAAAAACCTTTCATTTGGGAAACTGCACAGAAGAGCCATGTGGAGGGCAATGCTGGGCATTGGTTATACCACGTCCTTCAGGGCTGAGGAGGCACAGGCCATCTTCCTGAGACAAGTGATTCTTCAGATGCTGACCTGCTCCTCAGGTGGAAGCGTGAGGTTCTCAGGTTGTCTGAGTGGTCAGTAAGGGTCTTCCATGTGGTCTAAGAACTGCTCTGGGTCCATAAATGCTGTAAAGACCAGAAGGGGGCTCAGAAGGGGTGCTTTGTGGCGAGAGAAGCTGGCTTTGAGGCTGGTCACCACCGTGGGCCCAGCCATTCTGAGATTGGCCATTTCACCACCGTGGGCCCAGCCATTTCACTGGCCACCCTGATTGCAGTGAAATGTTGGTGTCTCTATTTAACCTGGACATGTCCTGAAAATAATAGAGCAGCTTTTATTCCCAAAATCCACACACTGATTTTTTTTTTAAGCAATAAACTTTAAAAATATTATAAATTACACATAACATAAAAACCAACAGCTCAACTGTTTTTAGGCATGCAGTTCTGTGGCATTGTGTTCATGTCATTGTGCAATTCACACTGAGAATTTCATGTATTTTCCTACAGGAGGTCGTTCAGCTACCTTTAGAGTTTGTGAAACAGCTTTGTTTAAAGATACAATCTGAAAGACCAGGTAAGGGTGTTTAACTTACAGATATTGTTTGTAATTTAAAATATTCCATTTGAAAAGTGTTTGAAATGATTACCCATGTTAGGTATACGCATTTTTCAGTAATCCTTTTTTTTTTTTTTTTTTTTCGAGACGGAGTCTCACTCTGTCGCCCGGGCAGGAGTGCAGTGGTGCGATCTCGGCTCACTGCAAGCTCCACCTCCCGGGTTCACACCATTCTTCTGCCTCAGCCTCCCGAGTAGCTGGGACTACAGGCGCCTACCACCATGCTCGGCTACTTTTTTGTATTTTTAATAGAGACGGGGTTTCACTGTGTTAGCCAGGATGGTCTTGATCTCCTGACCTCGTGATCCACCCACGTCGGCCTCCCAAAGTGCTGGGATTATAGGCGTGAGCCACCGTGCCCAGCCAGTTTTCAGTAATTCTTTTGCCAGAAACTTCATTATCAGGGATAGAAATCCTGGGAGCTCATGGATACAATTCTCTGTATCAGAAAACCACAGCACTGCACAGAATATGTGATGAAGAACCAGTAAAGGCAGGTGCGGTGGCTGTCGCCTATAATCCCAGCACTTTGGGAAGCTGAGGCAGGCAGGTCACCTGAGGTCAGGAGTTCGAGACCAGCCTGACCAACATGGTGAAACACCTTCTCTACTAAAACAAACAAACAAAATATATATATGTACAAAAATTAGTTGGGCGTAGTGGCGGGCACCTGTAATCCCAGCTACTTGGGAAGTTGAGGCAGGAGAATCGCTGGAACCCGGGAGGCAGAGATTTCAGTTAGCTGAGATCACGCCACTGTACTCCAACCCCAGGTGACAGAGTGAGACTCCGTCTCAAACAAACGAAAAAGAACAAATTAATACCACAGAAAACAACATGAGGGAGGAGCTGGAGGTGGAGGGTCTGGGGCAGACTTAGGAACGGGAAGGGTTCCCAGAGGCCTGGGAGAGGCAAAAGGAAACTGAGGTGACCTGAGCTTCAGGAGGGAGGGCCTGGCCCAGGAGGGTCTGTAGCCCAGGGAGCTGTCCCCAACCGGAGTCTAGGCTAGGTCTGTGTCCTTCTGAGGAACAGGGAATCCAAGGGCCTTCTGTGGCATCACCTTCCCCATCCTCATGTTGTCCTTCCCCAGTCCCCTCCCATCCCTTCGCCTCTCCCTTTCTCCTCCATCCCCACCCACTCCCTTTTCTGCACTTGCTGGTGGCCTTATGACAGAAATCAGGTCAAACCTTTTTTTTCAGTCAGTGATCAAAGAGATAAATTTCGTGAGTTGAGGGTGGAAATGCCTCTGCCTGGAGCACAGCCAGGCAATGAGGGTGTGGAATTAGCCAGTATAAAATTTTTTCCTGATTTGATTTGGAAAATGAAAGCAAACCATTCTCTGGGTCTGCAGTCTCTGGCTGGGGCAGGGAGGAATGGGCTTCACACTGCAGGAAAGGCTGGGGAGGCGGGAACGCCACAGGACAGTGGCTAGGCTCCAGTTCTTCCTCTTGGTGAATGCAGTCTGAGCCCGGCTCCAGGGTGCTGTCTGCAACTGCTCTGCTGCTCAGCCTGCCATTTCATAACAACCGTGGGAGGTTTATCACACCACAGTGATAAAAACCAGACTTGGAGTAAGGCTCATTATGTTAAAGGAGGAAAGCCTGTCCCTGGGGTGCCTGGAGCCCAGGCTTGTTTGGTTCTGTCCACACCACGGGTTCCAGCAGATCTGGTGCTGGGGAAATATTGGTGCACTGGGGACTGGGAAGGGCCTAGATATGAGAGAAGGTAGAGCCTGCAGCCCCCTCCTCTTCAAGTTCCTGGGCTAAGGGTGTTGTGGAATTAGGGGACCATCCCCAAGACCACCCTCAGGATTGATAATATGCTAGAAGGACCAACATAACTCACTGTTTTACTTATGGTTATGGTTTATTGCAGGAAAAGGATAAAGATGGGACCAGCCAAGGGGAGAGATGCAGGGGTGGGGTCCAGGAGAGACCTGGCATGAGCTTCTGGGTCCTCTCCTCAGGGGTGGTGTGGGCAGTATTCACTCTCCCATATGGAGTGTGCCCACCAGGAAGCTCACCAGGCATTGTTGTCCAGAGTTTTCACTGGGGCTCAGGCACGTCGACATGGCTGACCATCGGTGTGGCTGACTGCAGTCTCCAGCCTCTCCAGAGTTTGAGCCGATACCATAAGGCGTGAAGCTACCCCCTACATAAACCAAGTTATTTTTTGTTTTTGTTTTTGTTTTTTTTTTGAGATGGAGTCTTGCTCCTTCGCCAGGCGGTAGTGCAGTGGCGCACGATCTGGGCTTGCTGCAACCTCCTCTGCCTCTCTGGTTCAAGCAATTCTCCTGCCTACGCCTCCCGAGTAGCTGGGATTACAGGTGCATGCCACCACGCCCAGCTAATTTTTTGTATTTTTAGTAGAGATGGGGTTTCATCATGTTGGCCAAGATGGTCTTGATCTCTTGACTTCATGATCTGCCCACTTAGGCCTCCCAAAGTGCTGGGATTACAGGTGTGAGCCACCGTGCCCGCCTTTTTTTTTTTTTTTTTTTTGAGACAGAGTCTTGCTCTGTTGCCCAGGCTGGAGTGCAGTAGCACGATCTCGGCTCACCACAACCTCCGTCTCTAGGGTTCAAGCAATTCTCCTGCTTCAGCCTCCCGAGTAGCTGGGACTATAGGCACGTGCCACCATGCCTGGCTAATTTTTGTATTTTTAGTAGAGACGGGGTTTCACTATGTTGGCCAGGCTAGTCTCGAACTCCTGACCTCATGATCCACCTGCCTCGGCCTCCCAAAGTGCTGGGATAACAGGTGTGAGCCACCTCACCTGGCCTAAACCACGTTGTTACTGTGTGTGTCCCACAATCCCCAGGGAGACATGAGGTTTTCATCAGGTACAGAGATGCCCCCTGGAACCAGGGACAAGGCGGGGCCTGTTTTGGGCAGGGATCATCTCATCTCTCTCACTGACCTTGCTCTGTGTGACCCTTGCTCTGTTTTCCAGAGTCTCGCTGTGACAAGGACCTGGATACTCTCAGTGGTTACGCTATGTGCCTTCCTAATTTAACCAGACTCCAAACCTACCGCTTTGCAGAGCACCGGCCGATTCTGTGTGTAGAGATTAAGGTGACCTGTCGAGGGGCAGATGGTGTGGGTAAAGGGGAAAGGTCAGTCTTGGGTAGTAAGTCCAAGAGTCACGTGCCTTGGGTTCCAGTTCCCACTGAAGTGAGTGGTAGGCACTCTTGGCTCCTGGAAACTCCACTTGTTTCTGTCCTTCCACAGCCCCCACCTGCGTTCTGGTTCCTGCCATGGCTCCCAGATCCCAGGTTTAGGCTCATTCCTGGTAGCTCATGATAGAAGACCCCACACACCCTGCATGCCTGGGCTAAAACAAGCCCTGGTTGAGGGTCACCAGAGGGAAGCGCGTTGGGTCCCCCTGACCCGTTTTCCTCAGAGGGCACAGCTTGCCAGGGTCCCCTGGGTTCTTCCTCTGTGCCCCTCCCTGCTGGCCATGCCTGCTTGGTGCTTGGCTGCTGTTTGCTGTGCTGCAGGAGCCCCATCTGCAGGTTGCCCTGTAGACTGGGGAGCTCTCTTTGTCCTGCTCAGGACGGATTTTCCTGGAGGCACAAAGGCCAGTGTGACCCTCAGAGGCACTGGTGTGTCATGGCCAGGAGTCCTGAATTTCTCTGGTGCCAGGCAGTGGGGGCTGGATGGGCCAGGGGCCCCCTTGCTTCAGCTCTCTGCTTCCCATGTCGGGGGTGGCTGTCAGGGTCCCTCAGGAAGCTGCCTCACATGTCCTGGCCTTTGTTCCCCTCCTCCAACTCTAAGGCAGCAATTTCTGGGTCACACTCCTGGCCTGAGCTCATGCCTCCTGATCCTCCTCACTTGTGGGTGGATGTTCTGCTTCCCCAGCCACCATCTCCAGTGCCCGAGGCTCAGCACAGGCCTGCGTGTGGTGTATGCTCAGAGGCTGCAGCTTTTAGAGGGCACTGGGGCTTCCTTGACCTTCTGGGAGCCTAGCAACTATCAGATGGGCCTCTGTCGGGCCATGTGCTAGTGTCAGTGGGAACAATGGTTCTGCTTCTTGGAGCTGGGAGTCCTGGGTCCATCTCTACTACTAGAGTCTTGCAGTCACATTCTTGAATGAAAGCATGAAGCTATTGTGTGTTGTGCTTGTGTTGAGCTAGTGTAGAGGCACCACTGACCCTCCCCAGTGAGAGTTCCGGCCGTGGGTCCTCTAGCGGAGATGTTTGTGTGATCTGTTGCAGGAAGTGTTGTTCCCGCTGGGAGGTGCAAATGAAAACAGCTTCTGGGGCCATTTATGCCTAATTATCTTGCTGCACTCATTATCTTGTAGTCAGTGATATGTCTATTTAGAGGTATGTGATTTCTTCCTAAATATTTTTCCTCCTTATTTGTTTATTTTACAGCCAAAATGTGGGTTTATTCCTTTCTCGAGTGATGTCACGCATGAGATGAAGCATAAGGTCTGTCGATACTGCATGCACCAGCACCTCAAGGTGAGAGCCAATGCCCAGCTGTGGGCTACTCTAGCTGCACGCTGGGGATCTGGGCTGAGGCATGGACACACACAGTTTTCAAAAGAGTAAAAGAAAATATGGATATTTTTAGTTGACATTTTATTTCACAAAGTGATTCATGTTCACCTTTTTTATTTTTTAAATTTAGAGACAGGGTCTCTGTCACCCTGTCAGGCTGGAGTGCAGTGATGCAATCATACTCACTGCAGCCTCCACCTCCTGGACTCATGCAGTCCACCTGCCTTGGCCTCCGAAAGTGCTGGTGTGAGCCACTGCGCCCGGCCCGTGTTCACCAGATTCACTCTTTTAAATATATAATTCAGTTTTAGTCTCTTCACAAGGTTGTACAATCACCACTTCTATCTAGTTGCTGACATTTTTATCACTTCAAAGCAAGGTGTCTTCCTCTTTCTATGAATATGGTATATTACATGATTTTCGCATGTTGGACCAACCTTGCATTTCTGGGATAAATCCCAGTTGCTCATGGTGTATAATACTTTTATATGCTGCTGAATTCAGTTTGCTAGTTTTTTGTTGAGGGTTTTTGAATCATAAGGGATGTTGGTGTGTAGTTTTCTAGTGGTGTCTGGCTTTGGTACTAGTGTAATAACTGGCTTCATGGAATGAGTTAGGAATTATTTTCTTTTCACTCTCCAGTTTTTGGAAAGAGTTTCAGTATTGGTATTGATTCTTCTTGAAATGTTTGGTAGAATTCACTAGTGAACGCATTTGGTCCTGGGATTTTCTTTGTTAGAAGATTTTTGATTACTGATTCAGTCTCTTGTTACCAATCTGTTGAGATTCTCTATTTCCTGAGTGGGTTTTTTGGTAGTTGTGTGTTACTAGGCATTTGTCCATTTTCATCTAATTTGATGGCATACAGGTCAGTAGTAGTGTCCCCTTCTTTCATATCTGACTTTAGTAATTTGGTTTCTGTCTCTTTTTCCTTGGTCTAGCCACAGGATTGTGTCATATTTGTTGATCTTTCAAAGAAACAACTTTTGGTTTTATTCAGTTTTCTGCTCCCCTCTCCCCCATTTTCTATTTCATTTGTCTTCACTTTAATCTTTACTGTTTCCTTCCCTGTGCTTGGATTGGGCTTAGTGTGTTATTCTTTTTCTAATTTTATTTTTTTATTTTTTTTGAGACGGAGTCTCGCTCTGCACCCAGGCTGGAGTGCAGTGAGTAGCTGGGACTATAGGCGCCCGCCATCATGCCTGGCTAATTTTTTGTATTTTTAGTAGAGACGGGGTTTCACCATGTTAGTCAGGATGGTTTCAATCTCCTGACCTCGTGATCCACCCGCCTCGGCCTCCCAAAGTGCTGGGATTACAGGTGTGAGCCACCGTGCCCGGCCTCTAGCTTTTTATTGTAGAAAGTTAGGTTATTCATTTAAGATCATTCTTCTAATAAATCTTTAAGTAACTGCTTTCTCTTCATCCCATACATTTTGGTATGTTGTGTTTTCATTTTATCTTAATTCATTCTCTGATTTCTCTTTTGCTTTCTTCTTTGACCAACTGATAATTAGGAGTGTTTACTTTTTACACATTTGTGAGTCAAATTTTCTTTTGTTACTGATTTCTAGTTTCATTCCACTGTATTTGGAGAACATTGTTTGCGTGATTTCACTCTTAAAATGTATTGAGACTTGTTTTGTGGTTTAACATAAGGTTCTTCCTCAAGACTGTTCCATGTTTGCTTGGGCAGAATGGGTAACCTGCTGTTGCTGGGTGGATTTTCTATAGATGTGTTCGGTCTAGTTGGTTCATAGTGTTGTTCAAGCCTTCATTCTTGTTGACTTTCTGTCTCGTTGCTCTGAGTGTTAATTTAAGATAATAACCTGAACAGTCTAGTTCAGGTTAATACCAACTCCATTTCAATCATAGACAAAGTTTTGCTCCTCTAAAGCTTTGCTCCCTCCCCCAACCTTTGTGCTGTTATTGGGATACAAATTAGATGTTTCTACATGATGTTCTGGGTGATAGAGATTTGTAATTATTACCTTATGCAGTTGTCTCTTAAATTATATAGAGGAACAAGAATTACAAAATGTGTTTATACCTTCTTTTATATTTGCCTATGTAGTTACCTTTACTGATACTCTTTATTTCTTCCTGTGGATTTGAGTTACTATCTAGTATCCTTTATTTCAGCCAAAAGGACTCCCTTTAGTAATTCTTGTAGGGTAGGTTTTCTAGCAACGAATTCTTTTAGTTATGGTTTATTTGGCAATGTCTTAATTTCTCCTTCATTTTCAAAGGATAGTCTTGGTAGATATAGAATTCTTGGATGGCAATCTTTCTTTTAGCACTGAGGATATGTCATGATCCTGCCTCCTCCTGGCCTCCATGGTTTCTAATGAAACCATGGAGGAATCAGCTGTTAATCTTAGGGAAGGTGCTTTGTATGGGATGAGCCACTTCTCTCTTTTTGCTTTTTAAGATTCTCTCTTGGGCTTTGTCCTGTGACAGTTTGATTATGGTGTGTCTAGGTGTAGATCTCTTGGTCTTTATCCTAAAATTCAATCATTTTCTCTTCTGCCTACTCAAGCCTGTTCTTGAGCCCCTCTAGTTACTTTTTCATTTTAGTTACTGTACTTTTCAACTAAAGAATTTCTTTCTTTCTTTTTTTTTCTTTTTAGACAGGGTCTTGCTCTGTCACCCAGAGTGGACTGCAGTGGTGTGAACATGACTCACTGCAGCCTTGACCCCCTGAACTCAAGCCATCTTCCTGCTTCAGCCCCCACCAAGTAGCTGGGACTACAGGCGCACCCCACCATGCCCAGCTAGTTTTTGAATTTTTTGTAGGACAGGGTTTTACCATGTTGCCCAGGCTGGTCTCGAACGCCTCAGCTCAGGCACTCTGCCTACCTCAGCCTCCCAAAATGCTGGAATTGTAGGTGTGAGCCACCATGCCCAGCCAGAATTTCTTTTTGGTTCCTTTTTATAATTTCTACCTCTCTATTGATATTCTCTATTTGTTGAGACATTATTCTCCTTGTTCTTTTTAGTTGTTTGTCCCTAGTTTCCTTTAGCTCTAAGCATATTTAAAATAGTTGATTGAAGTCTTTGTCTGGTAAGTCCAGTGTCTGGGCTTCCTCAGGGCAGTCTAGTGATTGCTTTTTTTGTTGTATATGGGCAATACTTTCTTGTTTCTTTGCGTGTTTTGTGATGATAGGTTGAAAGTGGGCATTTGAAATAATATAATGTGGCCCCTCTGGAATTAGATTCTACTCCCTCTCCAGGATTTTTTACTGCTGCTTCTTGTAGTTGTTACTGTTTGTTTAGGGACTTTTCTGCGCTAATTTTGTGAAGTCTGTATCTTTGTCATATGTGGCCAATAAAGTCTGCTCAGTTAGCTTAGTGGGCAGCTAGTGGGTCAATAGATATTTTCTTAAATGGCAGGCATTCCAGAATGAATAAGTCTCCTAGTCTTTGCTGAGGGGCTCTGTTTGTGTGTTGGGGCCCACTCAATACTCACTAGGATGGTTGATAACTTTGCCTTAGCCTTCACTTCCATGGAGCCTCAGATCAGCTCAGGTGAGAGCTTAGGGCCTTCTCAGGTCTTTTCTGAGTCTTTCCATGACTTTCTAGATTCCTAGGTGTACGTTGGAGCTTTCAGAGTCTCTGTGTACATCTTGTTACTCAGCTTTTTCTTTTTAGCTTTGGTTAGCCTATTGTTTGCCCTTTTATTCACCTTCCAAGGAAACCATGAAGTTAAACGATTGCCTCTAAATGTTTTTGACAAATGCCCATGGGGAAAAGGCCTCCTGCACGGGTGAGTTCTGAGCCAGGTCAGTGAAGACAGCCTTGCAAGTGTGATCTTTCCGGGAACCCAGAGACAGGTCAAATAAGTGATTGTCCGAGAACGAGGCTTTGGAGATGTCCTGCCCTCATCTGCGTCCTCTGTGGCTGCTGGGCAGCTGGTTTTCACTGTGATTGCGGCTGTTCGTTTTCAAGGTTCTGAACCTTGGAGCTAGAGATACAGGGATGGGAATAGGGCATTTAAAGTGCCAACAAGCTCACTGATCTTGCTTAGATTTAGCTGTTTTTCTTGAATAAATGCTTCCTGGATTGTTGCAAGTCTATGGTCAATTTCCAGAGTTCAAAACTTTTTGATTCTGACATTTTTTTTTAACCAGTTTTCTGATTGCCTTTACAGAGGAGAGAATTTCTGGAGGTCATTGCTCCACTATTTCACCAACATCACCCCTTCTTTTCTTTGTGGTGTGATTACTATCTAAGCTCTTAGGGGAAAGACGGTTATGTGAGCCATGCCCCTTGGGATGCAATTTTCATGGTCACCATTCACTTTCAACATATGTGACAGATGTTTAAGAAATACATTTTACTATAAAGCACTACCTGCTCATATAACTGGTAACATATGACATGGCATGAATTGGATTACCTGCCTTCCCAGGTAACTCATATTGTCAGATATATTTGCATATCTTTCCAGACTTCTTCCTGTGCCCACAAAAATATGCGTGTAATTCAGGTGGAAATGAAGTGATCTCTGTCCACATGTTCTAATGTTTACATGCCTGTACGTGCATACACACACCCTTGCAAAGCAAAAATGGGATCATGCCATATGTACTTTGTCTAATTGCTTTTTTCACTTAATCCTTGAGGATTGTTTGTGATATATTCTTTAGGGCTTTTTCAGTGCATATTTGGATATATGCATGGATATTTGCACATAAGCTTTTTTTTTTTTTAAGCAAAATTGACATTACACTGTATCCATTGTTCTGCCAGTTGCTTTTTTCCTTGAATAAATTTTGGTGACTTTTAACTCTACCTCTTTCTGGTAGTAGCTGCATATCATTTATGCATTTCTTCATTCAATAAATTGTTTGCTATGTGCTGGTCCCACTAGTGGATGGGCTGTGATTTATTTAGTCATTTCCCTACTGATGAGTGTCTTTCTTGGTTTCAGGGTTTGCTATTAGCAGTAAGGCCGCAGTGGACATTCTTGTGTCTGTACCTTTTTGCCCTGTGCTACTTCTTCTAGGTTCCTTGTAGATTTGCTGAGTCAGGGGACATAAGCATTTTAAAGTTTGGTGGATACCAGCAAGTTGCCTTTCAAAATGTTATGCCAACTTATCTTCCCACTGGCAATATGAAATTTCTTGTTAAGGACACCTTCCCTGTTACTGGATATTATAAACTTCTGAAGGTTTGTTACTCTCATTACCAAAATTTAGCCATGTAATTTGAAGGTGTTTGCCACTTTCTTCCCTGCTCCTGTGAAGGGCTGGCCTGGGGGCCACGCCACATCATGTCTCACAGATGGGGCCAAGGTTTCCTTGAATGGAAGTCAAGTGGCTCCCTCCGCCACTTAGTGATGTGCACCTGCAAAGGTGGCGGCACCTTTTCCGGGGCAAGGCTGCAGCTCGTCTTCATTGTCTTCATCACTGATGCTGTTCTGTGTGTTCAGTTGGCACAGTGCAGTCACCAGCACCAGTCACCTCATGCCCTCCTGTTGGTGTTTTCACAGGTAGCAACTGGGAAGTGGAAGCAGATCAGCAAATACTGTCCCCTTGATCTCTACTCAGGGTAAGAGAACACTTCTCCTTTGCCCCCTTGTGTCAGGTTCCCTGGAGATGGGTGGGGTGGGGGCCAGTGCCTGGTGGGGGGTATTTCGTGAGGTAGGAAGGCAGGGAAGGCCCTGTTCTGTCTTCAGGGCTCTCTTTTGCCATCAGCGCTGTAGACACCTGGGGCTTTGTGCCCCGTGCCTTGTCTCTGTGCTCACAGTTGGACGTGCTTGCTCACTTTTGGTTGTTTCCTCATCCGAATTGTGACCAGATTTGTCTTCTACTTATGTCAGAAATCAACTGGTGCTCAGCCTTGACCTCCATCTGTCTGGGCCCTCATAGTTTGGTTGTTTGTGCCTTTGATCTCTCCCTCCTCTGTGGATATTAAAAAGTCTGCTGCTGCAGTGGCTATTTCTGCTCCGGCAAGGTCTGCTTGCAGCCTCTGATCAGGTGCCTGGGCTCTGCTCCCCACCTTGGCCTGCCTCCACGCTCCCCGGCCTTCAGAGCTTTGCTGTGCATCCTGCACACTACTCTCCTGGGGCAGCCCAGAGTCCGGTCCTGGCCAGAGCCTTTGTGGTCAGGAAGGCGGTAGTGGCTGGGAGCTGGGGAGGGTCAGTCCGCAGTGGGGCCTGGGGGCCCAGCGAGCAGGCCCTGGGGCTGAAGGGGCAGCAGAGGATGCTGGCAGGGCTGAGGGTGGGAGCAGGTGGAAAGAGGCGGGACCTGGGACTCATGGCAGTGCCCTGCCCCAACTCAGGCACCCCCCCCTCACACCCCCAGGAGAGAGTCCTTGGCCACAGAGCGATGTAGATTTGTGAGCCTTTGCTGTCCTTTTTGATCAGCACAGCTCCTCTTTCCAATCTCCTTTCCCTCCCTGGGACCCCTGTTACTGCAGAGCTGTTCTGGTGAGTCCGGTTTTTCTCGCTCCACTGCGTGAGTTTCTTTCCTCTTTCTTCCCCTGCTGTCCTCCAGCCATTCATTTCGTGCCCCTGCCTTTGTCAGTGCTCAGCACTGCCTCTGAGTGCGTGCCTGGTCATCATGTCAGTGCTTTTGGTTAGATGCTCTTTTAAACTTCCGGGAACAAAGATCGAATGCAGAGTTGTCTTTGGAAGTTAAAAAGTTCACAAACATTGGGAATGCTCGTTCAGAAGGTGGCACCAACACCGCTCACTCCATGGCTTCAGCGAGTCTGGCGGTGCCCTCACCTGTGGGTCCCATGTGGATTTCCCTGTGCACCTAAAGGCTGTGAATTGTGAAGCATTCAGTAATAAAGATTCATTGTTGAGAATTTATTAACGTGTCAGAACATAAGTAGGGAAACCTCCCTGGAATGTTGTAGAATGCAGGCTTTTGGGAGTCAGCTAGAGTGCATGGATACTGGACGCCTTTCTGAATGTGTGCTTGTGGGCTGTCCCTACTGGCAGGATCAGGCTCGTGTGCTTGCATGGGCAGCTTGGCCTCCAGAGGTTCCTCCGTCGGGGGTAGGGGAGGAGGCCATCCTTGCAGCTCCTCGCTTGGAGGACGAGGGCTCCCTGGGGCTCTAGCCTCTCCTTGGCTCCCGGCACTCCCTTCGTGGCCCATCAGAGGTCTCCTGCTGCCCCTGAGCCTTTGGAAGTTGCGGCAGGAGGAACAAGGGAGGCATAGCAGCCCTTAACCCGTCTCGGGTTGGGCTGTGATGCAGCTGGTGGGGTTCCCACTCCCGTGCCTCAGTTGGGTCCCTCACATCTCCCAAAAGTCCGGGGTCAGGGCCAACCCCCACATCTCTGGTGAGTGCGTGTCAGGCTGTGGAGCTGCGTCTGTGACCCTCCGGGGAGGGACCCCATGGTGGGGCTGTAGTGAGGGGAGAATGTCACTGTTTGGACCTAGTTGGACTCTGGGTTTCCCAGCGGCCCCTGGGAGTAGCCAGCATGTCCTCTGAGCCACGAGCAGGTGTGTGTGCAGGGACAGGTCAGTTCCAGCTGCATTTAAAGCATGTTAATGCTTTTCCCTTTTAGAAACAAACAGAGAATGCACTTTGCCTTGAAGAGTTTGCTGCAGGAGGCACAGAACAACTTGAAGATATTTAAGGTAAGAGCTGCTTTGATTCTACAGTGGTTTCAGGGTGGGGCTGGCAAAGGTTCAAGTGACCTCACAGATGAGGGTGTTGGGCTGGGCTGCACGTCATGTGTGTCTGACATCCCCTTTGGGGTCCTCATGCCCTGACTGGTTCAGTCATCACCTTGGACCTTCCAGTTCCAGACCTGTCTTTCCCTGACCTTTTTCTGAGCACGATTCCACAAGCATAGCATCTGAGTGACCCTGGGTTGTCCATGACCCTGGGGTGCTCGACCAAAGCCCCACCAGTTGCTGGGTGGGCCTTGGTCTCCCCTTATAAGCAGATGGGTGAACTGTGGGTGAGGATGGCTCTGGCACTATCTGGGCTGGTGTGACCTGGCCTGCTGCTGGCAGTGGTGTCCAAGGGAGAGGAGGTGGGGGTGGGGCCGGGCAGGGTTGGGGCATCTGCGGAGGAGAGGCTGCTGGGGAGAGAGGGGATGAGATGTAGGGCAGGGCAGGCCTGGGTGGCAGTCAGGGTGCCGGGTCCCTGTTAGACATGTATCCTCTGGGGTCCCCCTTGTCATTACCTCAGTCCCAGTTGTAGCCTCATGATCACACATAAGTGACACCTGGGGACAGAGTCCTGGGCTCCCTGCAGGAGCTGACAGCCATCGCAGGTGGATCCTTCAGAGGAGGCAGGGCTGTTGAGTGTGGGCCTCTCAGCTTCCTATGTGCCGTGGTCTGGACGAGGTGACTGGTGAACTGGAAGCCCTGGCCCCTCTCCTCGCTGCTGCACATGGCTGGCGTCCTGCTGCCTGGCTGGCTGCCTCTCAGCAGTGGGCAGATGGGGCCTGCTCTTGACCTGCCTCCCCAGGTCTTGGTTAGAAACCCATGGCGCTGGCTGCTGGGCAGTGAATTGGCTTCATTCCCTGTCTGCCTCTACCTTCCCAAATCCAGGAAAGGAAGACATATTTCACAGGCAGTTTTTATTTCATATTTATATAATTTATTTTTATAAACTCGATATTTAAGCCCTGAAGATACATTCTGTTTCATCAGGGATTTGTTTGAAGCCTGTCATAAGGCTGGCATGTTATCCCATGTGGACCCTTTTCTGACCCCATCTGGCCTGCACCTAATGTCTCTGGAACTCTGGCTGTCTGCTACTTTTGTCAAAATCAGCATGGAAAAGTCCTGAGGATTAGGATTGTTTCGAAAGAGTTGAAAAGGGAATGGATTAAGAGAAGGGATGCAGAATGATTTTAAGATAACAGGGCACCGCCAAGGCATGTTACCTACTGTGCGTTCCATCAGCTCTCCCGCCGATCTGGTCCGGTTCAGTATTGAAAGCCAGCAAGGCAGAAAACCCTGAAAGCTCTGAAGTTCCAGGTGTGGGCCAGGTGCAGTGGCTCACACCTGTAACCCCAGCACTTTGGGAGGCTGAGGTAGATGGATTGCTTGAGGCCAGAAGTTCAAGACCAGCCCAGGCAACGTAGCAAAACCCTGTCTCTACAAAAAATAAAAAAATTTGCTGGGTGTGGTGGTGTGCACCTGTGTTCTCAGCTACTTGGGAGCCTGAGGTGGAAGGATTGCTTGAGCCTGGGAGTTGAAGGCTGTAGTGAGCTTTGATTGCTCCACTGCACTCTAGCCTGGGCAACAGGGTGAGACCTTGTCTCAAAAACATTAAAATTTTTTTTAAAAAAGAAATAAATAAGGTTTAAAGAGTTGCTACTCTCCTGGGGTTGGCCGCTGTCAGGGGCCTTTCCCCTGGGCACCATCCAGACCCCCATGAGTCATGGTGTTGACTCCCCCTGGGCATGGCAGCAGATGTCCCTGCCTGTGCCCTGGGAATGTGTGAATCTAAATGTTGATGTTGTAAGGAGTTTCTTTGCTGGGCTTGATTTAAGAAGGCAGAACGGTCTTGAGCATGGACCATACTGGTGATGCCAGCAGCTTCTCCCACCATCTGGCTCAGCTGTACCACCCAGCACTGGGGTCACCCTGGGCGTGGCCTGAACCCCAGGACACACTCGTTTGTGGTGCTGGTGCTGACTGCCATCCTCACGTTTGTCTGCTCAGGGCCAGAGCCAAGGCCCTCAGGTTCTTGAGTAACTGGGCTGGTGGCTTTGGGAGTTTGTCACTTGTGGTGAGCATTTGCTCTTGGCTTCTGAATATACTGTGGATCATTGTCTGGGGGCGTTGGTCAGGCCAGGGCACTGCTCTTTAGTTTTTGAAACTTTCCTTCCTTTTCATGTCTTGAGGTTTGGTGCTTGGTTGATAGCACGGCTTGTGAGGGTGGATTTCCCTGGAGGAGCCAGAGTATGCAGCGGCCCCAGATTGGGTGGACAGCATCAGGGCCCTTGGCTTTCACCCGCTGCCTGGAATGCTGGTGGTGGGGACTGAGTTCTTTTCCTACAAGCTTGGTGGTTTGATGTTTCCCTCTTTCTTTTCCCTGCCTGAAGAATGGTGAGCTGATTTACGGCTGCAAAGATGCCCGGAGCCCCGTGGCTGACTGGAGCGAGCTTGCACACCACCTGAAGCCGTTCTTCTTCCCTTCCAATGGCCTGGCCAGTGGGCCCCACTGCACAAGGGCTGTGATCAGGGAGCTGGTGCACGTGATCACACGGGTGCTGCTGAGTGGCTCGGACAAGGGCCGGGCAGGCACCCTGAGTCCGGGGCTCGGGCCTCAGGGCCCGCGAGTCTGCGAAGCCAGCCCTTTCAGTAGGAGCCTTCGCTGCCAAGGTAGGGCCCAGCCTTCCCCAGGTAGGCGGTGGGGGCCGCAGGGGCCTTGGGACTCTGCAGTCCCCATGGGTGGCCAAGCGGTCAGCACAGCCTCCTGGGGGCTCTGGGGGATGCCACCTGGTTACACCAGGGCTCCCAGCACGGGGCCTCGCTGCCTCTCACCCCCAGATGCAGACTCCCTTTCTTGCCTTTTATCTGCATCTGTAAATTGCAGGACACATTTGGGCTGTAGGATTTTCCCCCAGAATATCATCCATATGTTGTGGTCCTCTCTGGTTTGTTGAATGTTTTCAACCATGTTATGTATCCTGTTGGATCCTCATTGCAACCCGGGGGACAGGTTTTCCTTGGCTTGTTCCTTAGACAGAGAGAATTGAGGCACAGAAATCCTGCAGGGCTGGGTCCTACCACAATGGGGTGTCTTCACAAGTCTGGGGTGAAGACACAGACCCATGGGGCCTTTGGACTGCGGGACGCCTTCCTTGCAGACAGGAGCCGGGCCTGGCCGCTGCCACGTGTCCTGACATCTCATGAGCTGACGCTGCCCGTGATTCTTGGCAGCCCATAGAGACCCCATGGTCTCTGGGAGCCTGAGATGGTTTGAAGACAGCAGTCCTGCTTGTGTGCAACCAGAAACCAACCCATACCCTAAGCCCTGCCTTATTATCTGTGCCAATTTTTTCTTTTGTTTTTTCAAGACAGGATCTTACTCTGTTACCCAGGCCAGAGTGCAGTTGTGTGATCTCGACTCACTGCAACCTCCACCTCCTAGGTTCAGGTGATTTTCCTGCCTCAGCCTCCTGAGTACAGGTGCGCACCGTTACACCTAATTTTTGTATTTTAGTAAAGACAGGGTTTCGCCATATTGGCCAGGCTGGTCTCAAACTCCTGACCTCAAGTGATCCGCCTGCCTTGGACTCTCAAAGTGCTAGGATTACAGGCATGAGCCACCATGTTTTCTTACTACAAATGAACTTTGTGGGGTTTTTTTTTTCTTGTTATGAAAGTGATTCCTGATCATTTCAGAAAATTTTGTTAAAATTATGCCTATAATCTGGGCACATAATTGCTTTTAAGGAAGCCAACTGTGTCTGCAACGACAGATGGCACCAGTTGCTGAGGTGGTCTGGGGGCACCAACAGGAGGCGCCACAGCACCCCGGGGCTCCTGCAGACCTTTTTGGACATGGACACAGACAGGAGGGAGTGGAGCTGGGCCCTGGCTGCTGGGATGTGCAGTTTAAAACAATAAGATCATACTCTACATGTCATTTTGTAACTTGACTTTCTTTACTTAACTAGCATAAATCTGTATCTATATCATCACATATATGTTTTTTTTTTTTAATTAATTATTTTTAAAGACAAGGTCTGTTTCTGTTGCCCAGGCTGGAGTGCAGTGGTGTGAACTTGGCTCACTGCAACCTCCACCTCCAGGGCTCAAGTGATCTTCCTGCCTCAGCCTCCTGAGTAGCTGGGACTACCGACACGCACTACCACGCCTAGTTAATTTTTGTATTTTTTTTTGTAGAGATGGGGTTTCTCCATGTTGCCCGGGCTGGTCTTGAACTCCTGGGCTCAAGCAATCTGCCAGCATTGGCCTCCCAGAAAGTTAGGATTGCAGGCGTAAGCCACGGCGCCTGGAGATCACATGCATTTTGTTCTTTATTGACCATGCATGGATCTGCTGTAATTTTAACAAATCCCCTCTAGTTGGGCATATGAACTTTTACTCCTGTTTCCCTGCACGTTGGCATTTTCGTGCCGGGTCCTAGTGAAATCTGCAGCTGACTACAGTTTTCCCCCTGCATGGACACCTTTCTTACTGTGTCTTTGCCTGTAGTTTGGTTCTTTGTGGGAGATGGTTGCTCCCTTCAGTGGCAGGAGATGATCTGGGACTTGGTACCTCCCAAGCTCACTTGGCACCCTGTACAGCACAGGTGCCAAACAACTGTGAGTGGCAAGTGGAGTTTTGTTTCTGCCTCTGTCCCTATGATATAACAGGTCCTTGTCAGTGGCTTTGACCCCTGTCTGTGGCTCTGTGTGGCTGGTTCTGAGCTCGTGCCTGTCGCCAGCCCAGGTCTTACCTGCCTCTCAGTGTGGGCTCTCAGTGTGGGCTCATGGCTCTGGACTCTGCAGACAGTGTCCCAGGGTTTTCCTCCTTTAGTGGTCTTGCAGATTTAGGATGTCAGCAGGATCTTAGAAATTCCTTGCCTTGCAGTTGCAATGAGTCGAGATCACGCCACTGCACTCCAGGCTGGGCCACAGAGAGCAAGACTCTGTCTCAAAAAAAAAAAAAAAGAAAAAGAAATTTTGTGTCCTGACTTAAAATGAGGATTATGTCTAAACTTAGATCATAAAGTGACTTCCAGGGCTGTTGTGGTGGAATCTAAAGGACATTCTGAGAGTTGTGTTGGGAGAGGAGAGGCACGAGGCAGGACATGTGCGTTTCTTGCTCCCTCCTTTGTGCTTGGCCTGGTGCATCCAGTGTGGTCCAGGCACGCTGCAGCTCCAGCAGCTCTGTGAGGCGGGAGCGTCATCTCGTCTGTCCTTAGCGCCAGTCCAGGGTCCAGTCCTTGCCTGTGGCGGTGCCCGTATGGCGGAGCCCAGGATGAGCCCTGCGGTCTGCGCCGGCCTGTGTCTCCCTCCACGTTCTTTGATAATCAACATGCTCTCGTTTTCCCCTGATGTTCTCGGTAGGAAAAAACACCCCAGAGCGCTCGGGGTTACCGAAGGGCTGTCTTCTGTACAAAACCCTCCAGGTGCAGATGTTGGACCTGCTGGACATCGAAGGCCTCTACCCTCTGTACAACCGGGTTGAGCGATACCTGGAAGAGTTTCCCGAGGAGAGGTGAGGTCGGGCGGTCCCCCTCTTGGGCAGCCCTGAGAGGAGACTGTGGGGGTGGGCAGGGTAAGAATGCGCCTCCCAAGGCACAGCTTCCCAGGAGGATGAAGCATGCCGGCCACTTCCTACCCCAGTCCTCTGCTCCCAGGTGCCCAGGCCTGCTCTGGAATGTAGTGCCTTGTAAAGGAGGAACAGGGTCACTTGTTTCTAGAAAAGAAAGCACGTCTGTGACCTTGCTAATTCGAAACCCCAAGTTGGGGCCGAGCCTGCAGAGGGCAGTGTTGCTCCACAGCTGAGCAGCGCTCCTGCAGGTCCTTCTGTGTCAGCCCAGCCTCTGTCCTGGGCTTTCACTGCGGGTCATTGGGGTCCACACCCGCGGTGTCCAGTCGGGGCCAGGATCCTCTTCCTTCCTCGCTGGTCTTCCTTGCATCTCTGACGCAGGTTGCTACTTGTCATGAACAGGAGAAGGCTCAGCTTCAAGGCTCACTGGTTCTGGTCTTGCTAAGTTCTGTTAAAAACCTTGATGTTTAACATGAGGGAGATAGATCTGTTATGTGTTTTTCAAAACAAAATGTGTGATGTTTAGTGGTGCTGGGCTTTGTAGACTGTGTTAGCAGTTTAAGAAACAACCTCTGTGCGGCTTTGTCATCCTGCTTTTATTGTGCTTTCTTCTTCAGAAAAACCTTACAAATAGATGGGCCTTATGATGAAGCATTTTACCAGAAGCTGCTTGACCTTTCCACTGAGGATGACGGGACAGTGGCCTTCGCGCTAACGAAGGTGGGCAGACCCATCCAAAAACTTGCTGTGTGATCCTTAGCTTCTTAGCACTAATCTGTTTTTTTGTTCTTTGTTTTTTTTTTTTCCATTACCTACCCCTGAGGTTTAAAGCAGAAAACTTGGGATCAAAAAGAAGTGGCTGAAGTTTCTCCCAGATGAACCGGGGCAGGTGGTGGTGCATTGAGGTTTTAAGGGGAATTTCCCTTGGTTGAGTTCTGCCCTGGCCCGTTCCTGGTGGGGTCAGGCCCCAGGGGCGGCCGATCTGCAACCCATCTGCATGCCTTCTCAGCAGCCCACAACAGGCTCTCTGCCAACTGTCCCTTGCTACAAGGCCCTTGCCAGGGTCCTGGGACCCCACCTGTGCCTCTGCCCTGCCCTTGGCTGTATGCGGGCGGCTTCCTTCCCTTAGAACCGAGGCCAAGGGACAGCCTGCAGGAGTCTCTTAGGGAAGAGGACTGGCCCTGTACTTCCTGGGTCTGTGAAATTCAGGGCTCCATGAGCTTGGATAGGAAAAAAATGGCATCTTCATTTTCACTAAGCTGTACCTGGAATTTAGCATTTCTTTCCATTACGAATGTGGCAATGAGCCTGTGGGTTCATCAGGACCCAGGAGTTTGCCACTAAGAGAATAAAAAAACAGACTTTCCGTCTCACACTGTAACTGCAGACACTTTGAGATGTGGTTTATTCATCACTGCATTAAATGTTACATATTACTACAGAATACATTTGTTTTTAAAAATATTTTGGCTCAGCACTTTGGGAGGCTGAGGTGGGAGAATTACTTAAAACCAAAAGTTGGAAGCCAACCTGGTCAACATAGTGAGACGCCCATCTCTACAAAAGAAAAACAAAAAAATTAGCTGGACGTAGTGGCGTGTGCCTAGAGTCCCAGCCACTTGGGAAGCTGAGGTAGGAGGATGCAGTCAAGGCTGCGGGGAACTGTGATCATACCGCTGTGCTCCAGCCTGGGTGACAGAGCAAGCCCCGTCTCAAACATTTTTTTTTTTTTTTGTATTTTACATTTCTGCCACCTGTATTTTATATTACACATTTTAAAATGTTATCCTGGGCCGGGTGTGGTGGCTCACGCCTGTAAACCCAGCACTTTGGGAGGCCGAGGCGGGTGGATTATGAGGTCAGGAGATTGAGACCATCCTGGCTAACATGGTCAAACCCCGCCTCTACTGAAAATACAAAAAAATTAAGCAGGCGTGGTGGCAGGCGTCTGTAGTCCCAACTACTTGGGAGGCTGAGGCAGGAGAATCACTTGAACCTGGGAGGCAGAGATTGCAGTGAGCCAAGATTGCACCACTGCATTCTAGCCTGGGCGACAGAGCGAGACTCCATCTCATAAAAAAAAAAGTTATTCTGAGAGAGGCCCTTAGGCTTTACTAGGCTGCCAAAGCCTTTACAGGACAATAAGCAGTGAGGAAACCTGTTCTGGAGCGAGCTGGCGCTCCTCCCCACATGTGCATGCACCGCTGCCTGGAGCCCTGGGACCCACTTGCCCTGTCCCGTTGACATGTCTGTGGCTCACATTTGGGAAAGAGCCCTCAGTGCTTTCTTTAACCGGGGCTGCAGCTGTCTGTTTTGAGGAGAACTGAGGATGTCTGGTAAAGCCTCAGGTGAGCCTCTGACGCAAAGGGCCACAGGGATGTTAGCAGAGGCCCAGGGCAGAGTTGTCATCCTGGTGAGGAGAGTTCCAAGTGGAGCCCTGGGGTGAGAAGAAAGCAGTGGCACCTGCCTCGTGCTGTCTGCCACTTGGGTACGTTGATTTAGGTATAAACAGCAGTGTGGCGGGTTTTTTCCTAAGAGAAGAAACAGGACTTTATTTCCTTTTTATGTATTTCTGTATTTTTCAGTTTTCCACAAAATAAGTATGGATTACTTTTTAATTTTACTTTAATCTTTTAACCTTATATGTAAATGTAGTGTTGTAAGCAGCTAAAGCAGACATTACTTAACTAGCAGAAGGGCTAAAATAAAGACACTGAAACAACACCAAATGGAGGTGCAGAGAAACTGGATCTCTCATCCGTTGCTGATGGGGATGGAAAATGACACAGTCACTCTGGAAAACAGTTTGGAAGGTTCCTACACACTAAACACGGAATTACCCTGTACTTGCGCTCCTGGGCATTTATCCCAGAGAAATGAAGACTGACACTCACCAAAAAACCTGTACAGAAATGTTCACAGCAGCCCTTTTTGTAACAGCTAAAAACTGGAAACCACCCACATGTTTTTCCACGGTGACCTCCAGCGGGTCAGACAGACTGTGCATTCATACCACAGAACTCTGCTCAGCACCAAAAAGGAACAGGCTCTTGCTAAACAGCCCAGGTGGACCTCCAGGGGGCTTTGTTGGTGACGAAAACCAATCCCCAGAGGTCACACTGAATGATTCTGTGTGTATAACATCCTTGAATGGCAAAGATTTGTGGTTGCCACGGGTTGGCAAGGAGGAACAAGGGAGGTAGATGTGGTTATAAAAGGTCAAACCAGGGGATCCCTGTGGTGATCAGACTGTTCTGTATCTTGACTGTGGTGGTGGATGCATGAACCTACGTGTGATCACACACACACTCTCATACACACTCGCATATATGTAAAACCCGAGATATCTGAATAAGATTGTGGATTGTGTCAGCATCACTCACCTTGCTGTGATATTGTAGCTTTGCAAGATGTTACTGGTGGGAGAAACGTGGCTTGAGGTCTTTCCGTGCTGTCATAGAAGGGCCTGCCCTTTTTCTCTTGTAGGAAGTTAGCTTCTGGTAATTGAACCTGAAGAGGGTAGTTGTGAAGCTGAAGCTGAGGAGTAGGCTGAGGACATTCCTTCCTACACAAAAGTTCTTGCACTCATATTGTTTATCTAATTGAACCCTGTAGGCCGGGTACGGCAGCTTACGCCTGTAATCCCAACACTGTGGGAGGCTGAGGCAGGTGGATCAGTTGAGACCAGCCTGGCCAACATGGCAAAACTCTGTCTCTACTAAAAATACAAAAATTAGCCAGGCATGGTGGTGCTTGCCTGTAGTTCCAGCTACTTGGGAGGCTGAGGCAGGAGAATCGCTTGAACCCGGGAGGTGGAGGCTGCAGTGAGCCAAGATTGCACCACTGCACTCCAGCCTGGGTGACAGAGCGAGAGTCCATCTCAAAAAAAAAAAAAAAAAAAAAATTGAACTGTGTACCTCTGAAGAAAAGAGGGAATATTGTCTTCATTTCAGTGCTCAGGAGACTGAAGCCCCCAATAACTCTTGCTTTTGTCTGTTGTGTAGTATCTGGTAGCAGGGGGTCAGCAGACATTTGTAATGTCTGGTCCCTGTTGCAGGTACCCGGCCTGGCCACTGTAGCTCAAAAGGAGCCATGGAGAAAACATGAGTGGGTCTGAGTTCCAGGAAAACAAAAACAGGAGGTGGTGGGCTGCATTTGGCCCCCAGCCCATAGTTTTTTGACCTCTGTGTACTTTTACTTATTAGTTTTTTTTATGTCATTTTTTGCTCTATGTGTTTGGAAGTTACTCCTGTTTCTCTCCCTTTTGTGGTGTCTTGTCCAATTTGATCCTGCATATTTAAAGTCTAATCAGTTATTTCATACTCCCAGTCCACACACAATATAAGGACTTGGGACACTTAATTCCAGTTGTCTCTCCAAACTTATGTGCAGTATTGTTCTGTTTGTCTTGGTATTTTTTTTTTTAGTCATAATTTAGAGTATTATTTTACACAGATGTTTGTTTAGATTTATCCATGTGTTTTTCCATATCACTGCCTAACATTCTTGTAGCTTAGCTATTTCTCCATTTTCCTTCTTTTCTGTAACAACTTTATTGAGGTGTAATTTATATACCATACAGTTTACCCACTGAAAGTGTTCAGTGCAGTGGTTTTGACTGTATTGAAAGATACATGCAATCATCAGCACAGTTGATTTTAGATTTTCATCACTTCAGTAAAAACCCTGTACCCTTTAGCTATCGTCCCATTGTCTCCGCATGACCCCTAGCCTTAGGCAACTACCTGTCTACTTTCTATTGCTGTAGACTTGTCTCTTCCAAATATTGCATATAAACAGAGTCATTGAATGTGTGGTCGTTTGTGGCTGGCTTCTTTCACTTAGCCTGATGTCTTCAAGGTTCATCCATGCTGTAGCATGCATCAGTACTTCATTCCTTTACATGGCTCAGTAATAGTCCATGGGGTGGACATATCCATTCATCCATTGATGGACATTTGGGTTGTTTCCTCTTTTTGGCTATTATGCTCAATGCTGTTATCAATATTTGGGTACAGGGTTTTTTTGCATGGATGTGCGTTTTCACTTTTCTGGGGTAATATGCCTAGGAGTGGAATTGCTAGGTCCAGTGGCACTTTTATGTTTAAATTTTTGAGGACCTGGGCAGACTTTTCCAAAATTGCTGTACGGTTCGATCTTCCCACCAGCAGTGTATGAAGTTGTCTTTATTTTTTTCCCATCTTCAGCAACACTTGTTATTACTTGTCCTTTTGATTTTAGCCGTCGTCGAGAGTGTGCAGTGGTATCTTGTAGTTTTGATTTGTATTTCCCTGAAGACTAAGAGCATCTTTTCATGTGCTTGTTGCCCACTTATATATCTTTTTCAGAGAAATGTCTATTCAGATCCTTTGCCCACTTTTTTTTTTTTTTTTTGAGATAGAATCTCTCTCTGTCACCCAGGCTGAAGTGCAGTAGTGCAATCTCAGCCTCCTGAGTAGCTGGGACTAACTATAAGTGCACACCACCATCCCTGGCTAATTTTTTGTATTTTGTTAGCGACAAGGTTTCACCATGTTGCCCAGGCTGGTCTTGAACTCCTGAGCTCAAGCGATCCACCCACCTCGGCCTCCCAAAATGCTGGGATTACAGGTGTGAACCACCATGCCCAGCCCCCTTTGCCTACTTTTTAATAGTGTCATTTATCTTGAGAATTCTTTGTATATTCTGGCTACTAGACCCTTATCAGATACATGATTGGCAAATATTTTCTCCTATTCTGTTGGTTGTCTTTTTACTTTCTTGGTAATATCTTAGATGCACAAACATTTTTAATTTTGTTGAAGTACAGTTTAGTTTTTCTTAGGTTGTTCATACTTTTGGTGTCATATCTAAGAATTCATTGCTAAATAAATCTAAGGTCATGAAGATTTCCCATGTTCCCTTTTAATAGTTTTATAGTTTTAGCTCTTATAGTTAGGTGTTTGATCCATTCTGAGTTAATTTTGTATGTGATTTCAGGTAGAGGTCCAACATCATTCTTTTTTTTCAGAGACAGGGTTGGGTCTTGCTCTGTCACACAGGCTGAAGTGCAGTGGTGTGTTCGTAGCTCACTGCAGCTTCAAACTCCTGGGCTCAAGTAATCCTGCCTCAACCTCCCCTGTAGCTGGGACTATAGGTGTGCACCGTAACACCCAGCTCCAACATCATTCTTTTGCATGTAGATATACAGTTGTCCCAGGACCATTTTTTTTTTTTTTTTTTTTGAGACAGAGTCTCGCTCTGTCACCCAGGATGGAGTACAGTGGCACGACCTTGGCTCACTGCAACAACCTCTGCCTCCTGGGTTCAAGCGATTCTCCTGCCTCAGCCTCCTAAGTAGCTGGGACTACAGGCATGTGCCACCATGCCCGGCTAATTTTTTGTATTTTTACTAGAGACAGGGTTTTGACATGTTGGCCAGGCTGGTCTTGAACTTCTGGCCTCAAGTGATCTGCCTGCCTCAGCCTCCCAAAGTACTGGGATTACAGTTGTGAGCCACCGTGCCCGGTCAGCACCATTTGTTGAGGAGACTATTCTTTCCCCATTGAGTGATCTTAACATCCTTCTTGAAAAGCAGTTGACCATAGATGTATGGCTTTATTTCTGGATGCTCAGTTGTTCATTGATCTATATGTCTGCACTTATGCCAGTACCCTGTCTTGAGTACTACTGCTTTTTAGTAGGTTTTGAAATGGAGAAGTGTGAGTTCTCTAACTTTGGTCTTTGTTTTCAAGATTGTTGTGACTATTTGGAGCCTCTTGTAATTCCATATGAATTTTAGAATCAGCTTCGTCTACAAAGAAGCCAGCTGGGATTCTCATAGGGACTTGAGGAATCTGTAAGTCACCTTGGGTAGTAAGTCTTTTGATCTATGAACATGAGATATTTTTCCATTTATTTAGATCTTGGTTTTCTTTTGACATTGTTACTTAGTTTTCAGAGTGTAAACTAAGGTTTTATGCTTCTTTGTTAAACTTATTTCTAAAATATTTTCTTTTTAATGCTGTTGTAAATGGAATTGTTTTCTGAATTCCATTTTCAGATTGCTCATTACAAGTGTATTCAGGTGTAGAAATACAATTTGATTTTGTGTATTGATCTTGTAGCCTTCATCGTTGCTGAGTTTGTATGTTCTAATAGTTTTTTAGTGGATTTTTTTAGGATTCTCTCTATTTAAGATCATGTGTGAGTAGAAATAGTTTTGCTTCTTCGTTTCCAATTTGGATGCCTTTGATTTATTTTTCTTGTGTAATTTCCTGACTAGAGCCTCCAGTACAATGTTGAATAAAAATGGCAGGAGTAGACATCCCTGATTTGTTCTTGGTCTTATGGGGACAGTGTTCAGTCTTTCATCGTCATGTATGATGTTAGTTGTTTTTTGTAGATTCCTTTATCAGATTGAAGAAGTTCCCTTCTCTTCCTGATTTGCTGAGTGTTTTTATTCTGAAAGGGTGTTGGATTCTGTTAGATGCCTTTTCTATATCATTTGAGATTATCATGTGGTTTTTGTCCTTTATTCTGTTAATGTGGTGTATTACATAAATTTATTTTCGGGTGTTAAAACCAACTTTGTATTTCTGGGCTAAATCCCACTTGGTCATGGCGTCTTGTCCTTCTTATATGTTGCTGGATTCAGTTTTTGATTATTTTATTGAGGATTCTCATATCCATATTCTTAAGATAGTGTGTAGTTTCGTTTTCTTGTGATATCTTTGTTTTTGGGATCGGGGTGTAACACTGGCCTCATAGAATGAGTTGGTGTTCCAGCCTCTTCTATTTTTTGGAAGAAGTTGAGATGGATTGGTATTAATTATTCTTTAAATATTTGACAGAATTCACTAGTGAAGCCATCTGAGTGGGCTTTTCTTTGTGGATAGTTTTTTTATTTTTAATTCATTCTCTTTAATTGTTATAGGTCTAATCATATTGTCTGCTTTTAAGTCAGTTTTGGTAGTTTGTGTCTTTTTAGGGAAGTGTTCAGTTTATCTAAGTTTTCTAATTTATTGGCCTACAGATATTTATAGTTTTCTTCCTCTTCTTGAAGAATATTCTTTAGAAGCTATCTTAGTGAAGGGTTTTTGGTAAATTCCCTCTGTATCTGAATATATTCATATTTTGTCCACAGTTTTGAAAATAATTTTTTATCTGGGTGCACAGAAGGGGTTCATTTCTGTTTTTTTTTTTTTTTCTTAATAGCATTTAAACATTTCATACAACATCTGGTTTTTGCTGTTAAGATGTCTTCTGTTAGTCTGTCCTTGCTCAGTAGGTGATCTGTCTTTTCTCTCTGGCTGCTTTTAAGGTCTTCTCTACATCTTTCTTGTCCTTTTGACATTTTAGTGCAATGTGATTTGGGTGTGCTGTGCTTTATATTTTTCCTGTTTGGTGTATGTTATGCTTTCTCTATTTGTGGATTTATGTCTTTTATTAGTTCTGGAAATTTCTCATTTTCTCAAATATTTTCTCTTCTCCATTATCATATTCACTTCTTCTGGGACTCTAATTTGACCTATGTCAAACCTTATTTTATCTCCCACACATCTTAACTGCTCTTTCATATTTTTCATCTCTTTGTCTCCTTGTGCTACATTCCAGGTGCTTTTCTTTTTTCAGCTCTATCTTCCAGTTCATTGATTCATTCAGCTGTGTCTAATCTGCCATTTCACTTGTTTATCGAGTTTTCCATTTCAGTAGTTCTTTTTTTGTTTTTGAGATGGAGTCTCGCTCTGTCACCCGGGCTGGAGTGCAGTGGTGCGATCTTGGCTCACTGCAAGCTCCGCCTCCTGGGTTCACACCATTCTCCTGCCTCAGCCTCCCGAGTAGCTGGGACTATAGGCGCCTGCCACCACGCCCAGCTAATTTTTTGTATTTTTAGTAGAGATGGGGTTTCACCGTGTTAGTCAGGATGGTCTCAATCTCCTGACCTTGTGATCCGCCCACCTCAGCCTCCCAAAGTGCTGGGATTACAGGCGTGAGCTACCGCACCTGGCCCCATTTCAGTAGTTCTATCTTTAATTTCTGAAAATTCTATTTGGTTTGTTTTCACATCTCCTTGGTATTTTTTTCTAGTTCCTTATGGCTTGTCTATTTCAAAATTCTGTCTTTTATTTCTTTAAGCAATTTATGAAGTTATTTTATATTCTGATATCAGATACAATAAAACCTTGGTGGTAAAAAAAAAAAATCTCTTATTTTGGCTGACTCATCCGTGTTGCCTTGCTTGATTTTGTTTGCCTTGTTGATTTGTTTGATCTTAATCTATAGGAATCCTGGAGACCCAAATAGGGGATGCCTTCTTCCAGAGAGGATAGGGATCTTTGGCAAAAGGGAAGAGTCTCTGGTTTAGATAGATCCTCTACCCTGTGGCTTATTCCTAGAATCAGTGCTGATAGTGGCACTGGACTATAGGACAGCTCAGCCTTCCCAGTTGCTTCATGCTCAAAACTCTAGTTGCAGCTCTTTGTGGGTGGGTGGTGAGAAGAGGGGGGTTGGGTTAGGGATTTTCCGTACCTTATGCAAGCTCAACAATACGTTAAAAGGAGCGGTTTCAGGGATCTAGTTGTTTTTAGAAGGGCTGTTGGATGTCCTCCATAATCCTGTCTCTTTAGTGTGTTCACACCACTGTTAGTTACTTGGGTATTAATTTGTTGGTATTAAAAATAACGTTGACATTCACATTTTTGTACATCTACCGTTGTGCACTTAACATAGCATTTCTGTAAGACAGATTTTTAGATGTAAAATTGCAGGGTTTATTTTTGATAGATCCTGTCACATTGTCCTCCCCAAAAGATTTTACTAATTATATTTCTTCTTGCAACAGTTGAAGACAGTTTCCCCATGTCCTTGCGAACACTAGATATTACTAATATTTAAATGTTTTAATTTTCTAAACTTTTGCTTCATTAATCATTGTGAAATACTAGCAAATACAGAAAGGTACACAGAAAAAAATATACAACCCACTGACTTGTCACAAAGTAAAAATTCTTATGGAACCACCACTTATATTTGGACATGGAACACTGGCAGCGATCAGAATTCCTGTTGTCCCATCCAACCAGACCTTTCTCCTTCCTCCCAGGGTTAACTGTTGTACTGACTTACATCCCTGTAGTTTAGTCTGTCCTGTTTTTGAACTTGACTTACGAGATCATGCTGTATATATTCATGTCTCCTGTTTTTTTTTTTTTAGCTCTGTGTAATATTTATGAGATTCACCTTTGCTAGTGCACCCATTGCCACATTTCTATTTACTTTATTGCCACATTTCTATTTACTTTAGAGTGATCCATGAATGGATATGTAGTAAGTCCTTTCTCAGCATCCTTGACAGGTTCGTGGAAACTGTGACTTTGAGTGAAGTGACCTATACAGCAGGTCCTCAAATAACATCATTTTGTTCAATGTTGTTTTATCATAACGATGAGAAAAGAAATGGCTTTGTTTTTATTTTTGTTTTTTTGAGACAGAGTTTCATTTCATCATCCAGGCTGGAGTGCACTGGCATGATCATGGCTCACTGCAGCCTTGACCTCCTGAGCTCAGGTAGGTGATCCTCCCACCTCAGCCTCACAGGTAGCTGGGAAGCACAGGCATGTGTCACCACACCTGGCTAATTTCTTCCTTTGTTTTTTTTTTTGGAGATGGAGTCTTGCTCTGTCACCCAGGCTGGAGTGCAGTGGTGCGATCTTGGCTCACTGCAACCTCCGCCTCCCGGGTTCAAGTAATACTCAGCCTCCTGAGTAGCTAGGATTACAGGCACCTGCTAATTTTTGTATTTTGTAGTAGAGATGGGGTTTCACCATGTTGGCCAGGCTGGTCTGGAACTCCTGACCTCGTGATCCACCCACCTGAGCCTCCCAAAGTGCTGGATTACAGGTGTGAACCACTGTGCCTGGCATGCCTGGCTAATTTCTTAAATGTTTTGTAGAGATGCAGTCTTATTATGTTGCTCAGGCTGGTCTCGATCTCCTGGGCTCAAGCAGTCCTCCCACCTGGTGTCCCAAAGTGTTGGGATTACAGGCGTGAGCCACTGTGCCTGGCCTAGTTTTGTTATACATTGTTTGGCTTCAAGTCACAGTTTCCCAAGAACCCAGTGACAACATTAAGTGAGGACTTAGTGTACTACAATTTATCTGTTCTGCTGTTTTATGAACATTTGGGTTGTTCCTAGTTTTTGGCGGTTATGAATATTCTTGTACAGATTTTGTGTACATGTGCACACATTTCTCTTGGATATATCCCTAGGAGTGGGATTTCTGGGCCACAGGGATGAGTATACTTAGTTTGAGTAGCTACTGTAAAACAGTTTTACCTGATTATGTTCCCTGCAACTGGTTAGGAGTCACCTGTGCTCCACACCATCTCTTACACTTAGTTGTGGGTCTTCTGAATTTCACCCATTCTGGTGTGTGTGTAGTGGTATCTTGTGATGAGATTAAGTACCTTCTCATATGTTTACTGGATTTTTCCTTTTGTGATCTATTTAAGTCACAATTTAAGTCTCTTGCTCATTTTTTTTGGTAGAGTTGTCTTTTTCTTATTGATTTGAAGGCATTCTTTGTATATTCTGGATAGAAGCCCTTTGTCAATTTTGTGTCCAGTACGTATCTTTTCCCACTATGTAGCCTATGTAGCTTGTCTTTTGACTTTTTTTTTTTTTTTGAGACGGAGTCTCGCTCTGTCGCCCAGGCTGGAGTGCAGTGGCGCGATCTTGGCTCACTGCAAGCTCCGTCTCCCGGGTTCACACCATTCTCCTGCCTCAGCCTCCCGAGTAGCTGGGATTACAGGCACCTGCCACCATGCCTGGCTAATTTTTTGTATTTTTAGTAGAGATGGGGTTTCACCATGTTAGCCAGGATGGTCTCGATCTCCTGACCTTGTGATCTGCTTGCCTCGGCCTCCCAAAGTGCTGCGATTACAGGTGTGAGCCACTGTGCCTGGCCCGTCTTTTGATTCTTAATGGAGTCCTTATAAGAACGGTTCATAATGTTAATGTAGCCTAATTTACCAGTTTTTTTCCCTTTTAAGAAGTCTTTCTTTGCCTTAAGGTCCTGAAGATATTTTCCTGCCATATCTTTAGAAAATTTATTGTTTTGTCTTTCACATTTTGTTGGGTGACTGTCTGAAACTGATTTTTGAAATGGCAGGAGGTGGGGTTTTATTTTCTTTTCAAATGGAATTATCCTGTCGTCACAGAAATTGTGAACACTATAGAGTCATAACAAGCTTTGATATCTGACAAATCCTTCTGTCTTCTTCAAGCATATCTTGGCTGTTCTCGACCTTTTGCATATCTACATGAATTTGAGAATCACCTCACTCAGTTCTGCAGGAAAAGCACAAACAAAACTGCTATCCCACAAAAATTAAAAACTAAAAAAAAAGCCACTGGGATTTTCATGGTGTAGCGTTAAAATAACGATGAGTGTTGAAATCTATACAATACTGAGTCTTCCAACATGGACATTTAAACTTTTATATATATATATATATATATATATATATTATTCTGATAAAAATGTTTTATGGTTCTCTTCAGAGAGGTCTTATATTAATTTCACGATATTTGATGGTTTTAGATGTAAATGGCATCTTTAAAAAGATCTTACTTTAAAAGTGTTTGATTATGCAGTAATGTGATTGGTTTTTCTATTTTGACTTTGCATACATCAACTTTGCTCACTTATATTAATCCTAACGATTATAGTTTCTTTTGGATTTTCTTTATATGTAATCGTAGTCTGTGAATTTGATGTTTTCCCTTTCCTTCCCAATCCTTATACCTTTCACTTCTTTATTTTACTTCACTTTATGTAGTTAATTTGTGATAGTATGAATTTTAGTCTTGTTCCAAATCTCAAAAGCATTTTACCATCAAGTAAATTGTTTAATGTAGGTTTTTTTTTCCTTAAGTGGCTGACATCAGATTAAAGAAGTTTGTTCCCTTCTTTTCCTGATTTATTAAGAGGATTTTTTAAAATCAGGAGCAGATGTTGAACTTTATCAATGCCTTTTCTATTTCTATTGAGATGATCATATGATCAAAATATTTTCTGTTAACGTGGTTAATTACGCAATTTGTTGTGATGTGTTCTTTTTCTGTATGATGATAATTGGGTTTGCTAATATTTTGTTTAGGGATTTTGGCAGATGTTTATGAGTGATAAGAACTGTGCTTTCTCTTTTTGTAATGTCTGTGTTCAGCCTTGGTGTCGAGGCCTAGACCTGCCCGTAAAACACTTAAAAGATGGTCTGTTTACTCTTTCTCTGTTGCCTGGAAGAGGTGGATTAACAACGGCCGGGTTCAGTGGCTCACACCTGTAATCCCAACACTTTGGGAGGCCAAGGTGGGAGGATCACTTGAGCTCAGGAGTTCAAGACCAGCCTGGGCAACATAGCGAGACCTCGTCTCTAATAAAAGTAATAAAAAATCAGCCGAGTATGGTGGTGCATACCTGTAGTCTTACCTGCCTGAGAGGCTGAGATGGAAGGATTACTTGCGCCCTGCAGGTCGAGGCTGTAAGTGAGCTGTGATGGTACCACTGTGCTCCAGCCTGGGCAACAGAACGAGACCCTGTCTCAAAAAAAAAAAAAAAAAAAAAGGAATGGTATTATTTCTGACTTAAATGCTTTGTAGAATCAGCTGTGAAACCAGCTAGGCCCCATAGTTGTCTTTGTAGGAAAGTTTCAAATTTTAGTAAGTTGTATTTTTCTAGAAATTTTTTGTTTTATCTATGTTTTCAGAATTTTGGCATATGATGTTGTTGGGTAATGTTCTTTTATTATCTTTTCATGTTTATAGGATCTGAAGTATGCTCTTTTATTCCAGATGTCTGATATTTGATTTCTCTCCCTCTCTGCTACTGTCTGAATGTTTTACCCTCTTACCCCCCCAAATTTATATGTTGAAATCCCAACTCCCAAGGTGATGGTGTTAGGAGGTGGGGCCTCTGGGAGGTGATTAGGTCATGAGGGTGGAGCCCTCATGATTTGAATTCAGGCCCTTATACAAGAAACCCCAGAGCGCAAGCCAGCCCCTTTCACCATGTGAAGTGACAGTGAAAAGAGGGCTGTGGATAAGGAAGTCGGCTCTCGCCAGATAGCAGATCTGCTGGCGCCTTGGTCTTGGACATCCCAGCCTCTAGAACTGTGAGAAACAAGTTTCTGTTGTTTATAAGCTACCAGTTTTGGGCATTTCGTGATAGCGGCCTGAAGGGGCTAGGACACTCCCTTAATCATTCCCACCAAGAGTTTAGTTTCCTAAGAATCAACTTTTGATCCATTTGTACTCTAGCTAACTGAATAGAGTGTAAGGATAGGAGCTGCTCATTTCCATCTGCTGTGAAAGGTTTTCTCAGGCCCCAAGAATAGTGTGCGGGCCTGAGCTAAATCCGTGCTTTGAGGTTCTCCCCACTCCCTCCCATCCAGTCCTGCCCTTTGGAAAGTGCAGCTTGGATGTTTTCGAACGCCAGATCCTCCGGGTTATATGCAATTGAGGGGAGTGGTTAAAAGGGAGACAGGAGATGATGGTCTGTCATCAGTACAAATATTGAGGCCAGTGATGTGTGAGGCCCAATTCCTTTTCTTTTACAACTGTTTATTTTTGTGAAAGCGAGAGCTATGCCATCTAAAACAATGCAAACCATATATGAAAGTCCAAAGAAGGAAGAGGAGAGAGTGCCTCACATTCTGCTCTGTAGAGGAGACCGTTGTGAGCATTGTGGTGCCTGTCCTTCACCTTTCTCCCTGCCCGCGTCACACACATGTGCACATGTACGGCTTTACGTATGTCGACTCTGACAGTGTGGTGTGTGTTGAGCTGTCCCTGGTCAGTATGGACAGACCCACATAGCTTGGAGCATGTGTTGAAGAGTGCAAATGTCAGAGCCAGCGTACCGGGTTTGAGTCCCTGCCTTGCCATTGACGAGCAGGGCACGACAGACAAGTGATCTCTGTGTCTGTTGCTTGTCTGTAAAGTGGGATGCCGGCCGTGCTGCCCTGTTGGGCTGCTGTGAGGGTGGAGCAAGTTAACACATGCACAGCCTGTAGAAGGGTGGCCGTCTGCCGTTGTCTCTGGTGGCTGTATGATGTTCCGGAGGGAATGTCGTTCTAAGCGATGCCTTGCTGAACACCCCCTGCACTCTTCTTGCAGGTGTCAAGTGATACTCACTTGATACTCTGAGTGTGGCCAACATGCGGGGCTCAGGTGGCTTACTGCTTTTCCTTCCAAAGGCCGACTGTGGTGACCTTGCTGAAGACAGATCATCCGTCTCAGGGTCTGGAGTCGGGGTCCCACACTGCTTGCCGTGAGAGGTCAGGGGGTGGTACTGGCCTCTGAGCAGCCCCGTGGCACTGAGGGCTGGCCCAGGTGCTCTCACAGGGCGACCTCCTGAAGCCCGTGCTCACCGTGGCCCTCGCTCCTAATCCCACCCTCAGGTTCTGAGGCAGGAAGCAGTTCCCACACTTGGCTACTGGGAAGGAAGGTTGTGTGGGGGGGCAGAGGCTTCCTGTGTGACCTGGAGCTGATCTTTCCCACCCCTGCAGGTGCAGCAGTACCGCGTCGCCATGACTGCCAAGGACTGCTCCATCATGATTGCACTGTCTCCCTGTCTGCAGGATGCCAGGTGAGGCCCCCACTGCAAGGCATGCAGCCTGGGTCTAACGGGGTTTTATGGACAGTTGGTGAATTGTTAATAGGATAGTTGGTTTCCCCATATTTAGAGACTCCATGGCGGAGTGACATAACTTCCTTGGCCTATGTGACATCATGGGGCTTGCTAACTCTCGCCCTCTAGAAGCTTGTAATTCAGTCAAAAGACAGATTTATGGAGAATAACTTAAAAGGATTGTTAGTACATTGAAAGTTACTGTTTTCTAAGAAAATACTCCCAAGAGCTCAGAAACAATGTGGACAGTGAGCTGCCCATTGCATTCCCTCAAAGAAAGCCAGCCCCTGAGATGTGTGGGTACCTGTGGCCCTTGTTCCTCGGTCTCCCACAGTGGCAGCATGGCGCACCTGCCTTTTTACCACCACAGTCATTTGAAAGCCTGTGAGGCGCGCATTCATTCTTCTGCTTCCTCTTCTGAATAACCAGCCTATGTGCCGCCCCTCTCCCTAATGTCACTAGTTTTGTCCAGTCCTCTCTGTTTCTGGGAATTCGGGATGAAACTGATAATCTCATAGTCGTTAGACAGCATCTCCATCACCGATCTTCAGGGGTGCTAAACCCTGCACCCAGTATTTGCGGAATGTTCCACATTCTTCTAACATGTGTTCCTGGGTCAAGATGACCTTGGTTGCTGGCTGCCAGCCACTCACTTTCCCGGTGCTTTTGAACTAAACAGTTCCCAGGATTCCTGTTCCCTGGCAGGCACAGAATTGTTTACTTTCCAATATGAAATACTGAGGAACATTATAGGGCGTAACTGAAGTAGAAAAAAGGTTGTTCTATTTAGTTGAAAACTCCTGTTATCCCCTAAGGAAATACCTACAGGGCTAAGTTATGAGGAATTCCTTAACTGGATTAAGCTGGTGGTGTTCCATGAGAGAAAACCCACGAAGATACCACTGTTCAGCAGCCCCCCGGACCAAGGATGCAGCTGGGCAATGGAAATGTGCTTGGATGCAGGGTGCCCTTAGGTGGGCTGTGAAAGGCCGCTGAAGGACAGACATGTTACTCACCTCGTCTAGCACCTGGGAATCTCTTAGTGCCTGGTCAGTGATGTCAAATTGGAAAGCCAGCACGCGGGGAAAGCTGAAGGCCCGGGTCCTTACGACCAGCTGCTCAGCAGAAACGACAGTAGGAGGGGAGGGGAGGGGAGGGGAGGGCATGTCCTGAAGGCACTGAGCCATGTGGCTTCTCAGACCTAGGGTGTAGGCACTGGAACCATCCTGCACAAAGCACTCTAGCCAGGCCTTTCTCAACAAAAGGAGAGGATCTCAGAGAAGGCTTCTCCTCCGAGAACATGGCGTGTGGGGCTGGGCCTGCTTCCAGGAAGGTGTGCGCAGTGGCCGCACCTGTGAAGTTCCAGTAACTGTGGTGCTCTAGAGGCCTAGGGACAAACTAAGGCTGGGATTTATCATGAGTCATCTTGGCGTCTTGAGATGCCTGGTAGACCTGAGACTAAATTTAGATCCCTAGACTAATTTGCAGCTCACAGATAGATTGACCACATTTAAACTTCTTACACCCCCTAAAATAAAGGCTTCTCCAGCTCTGCACTACTGTTTCTGCCCTGTCATAAAGGAAAATGTCTCAAGTTGGATCTGCCTTCCTGTCGCTGCAGAGCTTTGTCCCTTTGGGAATTTGGAACTGTGGAGAGAGCTGCCACGGCTTCCCGGCCTAAACCCTGCTGCTCCTCTCGACCTCCCATTTGAAACACAGTGTGCGGCCTTGGCTTCTCCACCCCGATCCCCAGCACCCTTGGAGGCTGCTGGTCTCCCGGTAACCCTCAGCGGGTCAGTGTCCTGGAGAACGGCCTTCCAGGCAAGGGCAGCCCCCCTGCAGCCAGAAGGCCACCTGAGCCTCATTCTCCAAGGCTGCTAGAGGGCACACTTGTGGCACAAGGGACAGGTGTGTCCCTGGGGCCTCTTGCCCAGTCTTGGCCTCCGGGGTACTGAGGGGGAAGAAGAGCATTTCTGTGTCAGGAGCTGGTGCCCGCTGGTCACTGCCATTGGTTCCCATGGAGCTAGCTTGTGGTTGACCCAGGTAGTCAGACCCTCCCCGGGAGCTGCCTGGAACATCCTTCCTGTCTTTACACCCATGGTCTTGTCAGGTGCTGCTTCTGAGAAATTGGGGTGTCCTTTAAAATACGTAACCCTAGTCATGGGCTGGGGATGTGACTGTTCCAGCCCAGGTGCACCCAGCTTGGGTCTCAGGCCTCAGAACTGAGCAGTACCTTGGGCTTCTGAGGTTCTCCCAATAAAATGTGGCCCCTTGGGATGAGCTGCAGGCACATTCCAGCTTCTGGAGCGAGACTCATGACCTTAATTTGTAAATGAGTTATTTGCTGTTTACTCTTCAGATGAGAATAGTTACTTACCCCAGCAGCTTAGTCAGGGATTTGTTTTTTCTACAAACAGGATTCTGGGGCAGGGCAGCAGTGAGCGCCAAGGCCATGGTGAGCATCATCAGAGCAGGGACGTGCTGATCAGTATTTCCTCTCCTCGGCAGGAGCTTTTGAAGTTGGGGTTTGGCTTGTTGATTTCTAAATCTCAAAGAGTAGTAAACATTGGGACACCAGAACCCAGGATACTTCTCTTGGACTGAACTGAGCTTAGGTCACTTGTTTAGCCAGTGTCTTGAGTGCTGTGCGCTGAGTGCCCTGAGACGAAAAGCGGGACACACAGCAGTCAGAGCTCAGGACTCGGAGTAATCCTAAATGTGTTTTTCAGGGCAAATAATTAATCACATCTTGTTATAAGCACACGACTTCTGAGGTTAAAACCACAAAACTAAGCCCTGAGAAGCAAAATACAAAGGACTGAAGATAAAATTTGAGAATAAAATGAGAAACCAGATCTCTTCAAATGTGAACCAAAGGAGCTTGCGTTTCTCAGCAGACAGGAGAGGCAAAGAAGGCGGCTTGTCGACATTTCATCCATTTGGCGCTGGAATGGCCAGATCTACTTTTTACTTTTTCTTGGGTTTTGTAATACTTGGCTCATGATAAAGTGATTTTTCAGCGTTCGTTTATACCACTGGGCTGGGGGAACATCGCTCACATGTTCCACATAATTACTTTTCCATCTTTCAGTCCTTTAACCCTCTCTCGCCTGGTATGGTGGGGTGCACTGGCCCGAGGAAGCTTTGCACGCTGGTGCACACAGCCGGCACAGACAGCTGTCACACGCACAGATCACAGGTGCACAGAACGAGTGCTCTTTGTGAGCTGGGGTGTGAGGCCATTCACTTCTCTTTTAAAAGAGATTGATTTATCTAACTTTGCAGAAGTCAAAGAAAAAACATAAAAACATACTAGTTGAAAGAAGAAAGGGAGAGAGAACGGGAGGGAGGGAAATGAATGGGAGGCTTGTGTATCCTGAAATGGTATTTTTTACTTGCAGCTCTGATCAAAGGCCTGTCGTCCCTTCATCGAGGTCCAGGTTTGCCTTTTCCGTGTCTGTGCTGGACCTTGACCTCAAGCCCTACGAGAGCATTCCCCATCAGTATAAACTGGACGGCAAGATCGTCAACTATTATTCAAAGACTGTACGTGCCAAAGACAACGCCGTGATGTCGACTCGTTTCAAGGAAAGCGAAGATTGCACATTAGTTCTCCACAAGGTCTAACTAACTCTTTCCGTGCAGTGTCTTTGAAACTTGAACATAGAATGTGAAGGCTGAATGATAGAGATATTTTCTGTTGTGTTGGGTGACCTTTGGTTGTGAATGTTTTTGCTTTTAACCCCTTTTGAGGTGGGATTGCCTCTTGGAGACATGGAATTGAAGAGCACTAGAAACAACTTCCTGGACAAGGAATGTAGGACGTGAGTGCTGTGTCCCAGGAAGCTGCTCACACTCTTAAAATGGAAGTGTCCGTTAAGCCCTGGGAAGACCTTCTGGATAGTTCTTCCTTCCCAACCAGGGCTCATGTCTGATTCTCTAATGCGAAAAGCCTTATTCTAAGACCCAAGGTTTGGATCTGCTACCACCAGACTCCTAACATAGAAAACTTGAATTGTCACATACATTTTACAGTTTGGACTTTTAAGAAAACATGGATACTACTGGAACTTCCCCCAGCTGAGTTACATGGTCACTTTTTCAGTGCAAGTCACATATCAACACAGGTTTTTAGGTGGTTCCCTGCTGCACAGCGTGACCTCGTGGTCATGCAGACGCCGATTCTGAGCAGTGTAGACTCAGGGTCCCTGTGGAGGTGCTGAAGCCCACAGTTCCACACAGGGCAGCAGGGAGCGCAAGACTCAGGTCAGGATGGACACCACTCATGCGAGCATTGACCTTTTTTTTTTTTGCTTTACAATTTAATCTTTCACATGAGGGGGAGATGAGCTGTTCTTTCCCACTAAAAATTGCTGCTGTAGAAGTTGGAGGTGGAGCTGTGACTGGCTGAGCTGCTGTGGCCGGGCTGGGCAGTGTGCCCCAACAGCTCAGTGCTTTCCTGACACTCCAGTGTCTGGGGTGGTTGAGGAGCGAGTTCTCTCTTCCTCCCAGACCAAGTTCCTCCCTCGGGTTTGCCTTGAGACGTGTTGCGTTTTTGGGCCCCGTGGCCTCTCCCTGTTAGGCTGCCACAGGCCCTGCTTCTGGAAGGTGAACAGCTCCTGGCTGCTGCCGAGAGGGTTCTCGTTGGGGTCACCAAAGTGTGCCCGGCTGCTATGAAAAACGTTGGGAATCTTGGTTTCAGTTTTTTATTCTATGCTAGGTTGTACAGACTTATTTATATCATCGTTTTGAGGGACTAATGGAGGCTTATTGTAACATATAATATTAGTGAAACCATGGAATTATATGAAAATGATACATGAGAAATAAGGAAACTATTTTGCTGATTGTAAATTTTTGTGGGAAATTTTGTGATAACTTGAGAATTATACTTGTTTGAATCAAGGCAACTCTTCTAGAATTTATTGTTCAATTCTGTCATATTTACTTCTAATTCTACTCTCAGAGGTGCAAAAAGATACTTATCTAACTGGACACTTTTACTGTTTTCTTCTCACTTCCAATGACACCGTCTCATACACACGGGTCCTGTGTGCTGGGATGGGGGCTTTGGTGAAGTGCACAGAGCTCACGGACGAGCCGCAGGCTCTGGGAAGCGTGGAGTTAGTGGCCGTTGAGTACTGTCTTGACCCAAGGGAGTTCACTGTTGCTGGGCTGGGGCTGGGGCAGCCTCGTTTGGGATGATTTTGCCCATTGTCACGGTGTGTGGAGGATGCTGGGTCCTGGGTTCAAGTGCACATGTGAGGGAACCCCAGTCCGTGGGAAGGTGGGCTGGGCTCCCTAGGTCCTTCAGGGCTGCAAGAGTTATTGCCTAGCACAGGGCCCAGACAGGGCTGGACTAGACACGATGAAAACAGCCTGTATTTGAGGGAGAAGAGAAAACAGATGGAGACCCCCACTCTGTCTGGTCTTGGCTCCCACCAGCCCGGGCTGTGAGGAGCCCCTGAGCCGCGGGTGCCACTGCTGTGGATGCGTTTCTGGCCCGTCTTGGAAACTGCTGCTGCTGCGTAGTCATGACGGCCCTGACTGGTTTGAGACAACACGCGTTCACAGATCTTAACAATGCTAAATGGGTGACTGATGAGGTCACGGTTCTTAAGGCACATCCGGGACGATCGATATAGCACTTAGGCTATGCAGGGGGGTCTTTCTTTCATAAAGGACCTCATTCCTCGCGTCCCAGCCCAGGAACAGTGCTGTCTTTGCTGTCTTAGGCCATTCTTGTTATTAAGCTGACAGCTTCACTTTCTTGTGGAAGACCAAGAACAGCGTGAGGACTTGCTGAGATGCCTCACAGTGCCACCATGCGGACCGGGGGGAGGCAGGGAGTGAGGGTGTGGCTCCCCTGGGCTACTAAGGACAGTTTAAAGATGAGGCACCATAGGCATCCGTCTCCAGAGCCCCCAGGAGGCAGGAACCAGGATAAGGGTGGCTTCTCCCAGCTGAGTAATGTGGCCACCATGTCCAAGGTGGACTCGGTGTGAGGCTGCGGTGGGTGGGGGATGGATCCTCCCCACACATCTGAGGACACACAACCACTCGGTACATTTTCTCAGATGTTAAGCTTATTTTTATAAACCACATTGTACGTGTCACTTTTATTTGGCATTTTATACTTAACTAGTTGTATTTATTTTTCATGTCATGAGAGTTTCCATATAATGTGCCATAACTGCATAGACAGCACGTCTTCAGGGTGTGGTTTCTAAGCAGAAAATAGCAAATGTTTATATTGAATAAAATTGCATGTTCCTCCGCGCAGCATCTTCATCCTCCACGTTCACTGTTTTGGAACTAGTTGTTCTCCTCTGCACAAAGCGATTTTATCAGGCTTTCCAGAGCAGCTTCGATTCCAAGCAGTCCTACCAGGGTTCGGAAGCTGAGAGGAGCAGTTTCTATGGCTCTGTTCTTGTCCAGCTCCAGGGCTATAAAGAAAACATTAAACCGGGTAAGAAACTTCAAGGTGGCAGCTTTTGGTCTTTTGTTTTCTGCTGGCATGGACCTCACCAAGACCCCGCCCTCCTCCCGACTGGCTGCATGGGATGGGACATGCTAGTGGCGGACGAGGAGACGGAGTGAGTGGAGGCCTCACCTACGGCTGGAGGCATATTCCCTGTGCATTCAGCCTGGGAGGGCCTTGGGGCAGCAATCCCTTTTCATGTTCTTTTTGAGTGATTATTGATAAAAATATTTAAAAATTGATAGACAAAGTACATTAATGAGATTTCCAATTTTTGATTCTTGCCCTTTGAAACCCAGAGGAAACAGGCAGGCGGCTTTGCTGGGCATGTTGAGAAGTCACCTAGAGCAGCCACACCCAGGGCCCTACCTCGCTGTGGGACTTTGGTGAGAAGATCCAGCTTTGGAAAAACCTTCCCATCTTCATCTATTTGTATCCTCCAAACAATGACTAATTCAAACCTGAAAAAGCGGTAAAACATGTCGTTATGTGCTTTTTGAAATCTGGCGAAAAGATTAGCAACCATGAGTCGCACCTGGTCTCCATTTCCGCATGCTGGGCTCCCCTGCTAGAAACCCCAATCCACAGCCAAGAAGAGGCACAGTCAGTAGCACAGGCAAATGGAACCAGGATCACAGGAAGGTGCTGCTCTGTCCCCACTGCATTGGCAAACATTAGTAGGCCAATACCAGCGAAGTACAGAACATGGAGCAACAGAAACTTCAAAATTACTGGTGGGAGCAGACATGGACAAGCCACTTTGGAAATAATCTGGCACTGACAGTAAGCTGAACATGCATCCATGCATGACACAGGAATTTCATTTCTAGGCAGTTGAGCCCAGGAGAAGCTTATGTACTGTGTGCCAGGAGGTGTGAGCCAGAACAAAGAAGCCACATGCTCCAGAGCTGAAGAGCGCAGCAAGACGCTGTGTATGATCCCCTCTGGGAGGATGAGCAGTGAAACTGCACTGCAGCTGCTCATGACCCTGGAGGAGGTGAACGGTGACAAAGGCAAGTCCCAGAAGCCTGCATAAGGACCACATGATTTTAAAGCTTGGAAACCAGTTGAGTTGAGGCATTCACACACAGGTCATAAAAGCACACCCAGATGGATACATGTCCACACATGCACAGCCAAGGGAAGAGGATGGAGAACACGGCACGGGCCAGGGTGGTGCCGGGGCTGGTGGAGGGATCAGCTGTGCTGTCAGGGCACTAAGCCTGTCCTGTTTCTTCTCATTGCTTTGGGGTTTTCCACTCACCCCTGGCTTCCTCCCTTCAATTTCTGAAGTAACAGCAGATCCACAAGCATCTCCACTTTCTCCCAGCCTCCCTTCCTTGACCCCATAAGTCCTGGGGTGGGCCCCAGGACTGGCGTTTTCCCCCTGCGGCCCAGCACATCCTCCAGAGCTCCAGCTCCCCGCACCCCCATGCTGGGCATATCTGCTGGGACCACTGATTCCTCCAACCGACGACCTTTAGTTCTTGGTTAGGTAGTTTACTACTTAGAATCCTACTTAGGTGGTCTCCTACTTGGAATCCTTGTTTGAACAGGAAATGGGAGGCCCCATGGCCTGTGCAGGCTCACCCTGGCTGGCTGGCGCTGCGGATCCCCATGGAGCAGGAGGAGGGCCCCTCCGAGAGGTACACGGCATCTGGGTACTTTTCCTGCATGGGGAGAAGAAACGGTTAGACAGATCCACTGGTGGGGAGAAAGGGGCCATGGGAGGGGCACGGGGCACCGTTCCAGGTGTCTGGCGAAAATCAGGGTCCGAGTGTTTGCGCAGCATCCATGGGTGCCGACCGCCCCTCCTGCCCTTGCTGTCACACACGTCCGCCCCACTGTAGGTCTCTCCACAGCCTCCAGGCTCCCATGACTGCTGCTTCCCCATCATGAACATTGTACATAACCTCCCTACAGCTGTATTCTCATTTCACAGGTTTCCCCACACCCTTTCCATCTGGGATGGCTCCTTGGTCTGCCCTTGTCTGTCACAACCCGGACGGTCTGGGGAGGACTGATCAGAGGATTCCCCAAGCGGATGTGTCAGGCTCCTTGCTGGAAAGCAGCTGTTTTCTCACGGTTTTAGCATCTGACCTGAAAAGCCCTTTGAGCTGAGGCTCCGTGAGGGCTGTGGCCGAGCCTGGACGCCCCTCGCCTGTCTGTCCTCAGGACTCACCCCAGTGGTGTCCAGCCCACACACCGTCCTGGGCATGGGCAGGAGCCCACCCTGGTATCCTCGCTGTGCCCAGTGGTGGCGCGGCTCCCACTGCAGTAAGGGAAAGGGCCTACCTTGGTGAAAGTCAGCTTCATGATGAGATGGCATTTTATGGTCAAAAGCCTCCTCCCAAAAGCAGGGAAATCAAGTGGAATCTCACAGATTTCTAGGCTTGCAGTTCTGGGAGAGTCTGGGTTCCCCCATGTGCTATGAAAATTCTGCTGTTTCTGTTACAGCAGGACCCGGTAGCCTCTAGCTATCCCAGAACCGACCCGCGAATTTAGATCATCAAACCACAACACAGTTTGCTTACTGGAACCTGAACAGATGATACATATTCAAAACTGATAAGAGTAATGGTGGCCCTGTCCTCTCAGTTCTTAAAAACTTGTCTTTTTGGGCCAGGTGCAGTGGCTCATGCCTGTAATCCCAGCACTTTAGGAGGCCGAGGTGGGTGGATCACGAGGTCAAGAGATTGAGACCATCCTGGCCAACACAGTGAAACCCTGTCTCTAGTAAAAATACAAAAAGTAGCCGGGCCTGGCGGCACGTGCCAGTAGTCCTAGCTACTCAGGAGGCTGAGGCAGGAGAATCGCTTAAACCTGTGAGGCAGAGGTTGCAGTGAGCTGAGATCGCACCACTGCACTCCAGCCTGGGTGACAGAGCAAGACTCCGTCTCAAAACAAACAAACAAACAAACAAACAGTTGTGTTTTTGGCTGGGTGCGGTGGGTGGCTCACGCCTGTAATCTCAGCATTTTGGGTAGGCCAAGGAGGGCAGACCACCTGAGGTCAGGAGTTCAAGACCAGCCTGGCAAACATGGTGAAAGCCCGTCTCTACTAAAAAAAATTAGCTGGGCGTGGTGGTGGGTGCCTGTAATCCCAGCTACTCGGGAGGCTGAGGCAGGAGAACCCCTTGAACCCAGGAGGCGGAGGCTGC
This sequence comes from Pan troglodytes, assembly GCF_028858775.2. NCBI lineage: Eukaryota > Metazoa > Chordata > Mammalia > Primates > Hominidae > Pan > Pan troglodytes. Next base: position 45,821,385 of record NC_072409.2, read on the forward strand.
AGTGAGCCGAGATCGTGCCACTGCACTCCATCCAGCCTGGGCGACAAGAGTGAAACTCCCATCTCAAAAACAAAAACACACACACACAAAAACGTCTTTTTGTCTGCTCTTGTGAGAACAGATTGCAGGGTCAGGGGTGACAGGAGACTTTCACGGTAGGCTCCGCCTGAGATGTCGAGTTCCTAGGGCTAGTCTCTCAGAGACGTGCTTTCCTTTCTGTCCTCTCACAGCGACTGATGTAGAAGCCTGGGGGTGCTGCTTAAGTCTCGTGCAAGCCCTGCCATGATTAAAAAGCACTGTGGCCTCCCCAGGCCTTAGGGAAGGATAGTGAGGGGACGTTTTCCCTGAGAAGCATCTGGCCTGACAGCTAGTCAGAGGACACAAGGCAAGGGAGCAGGCTGGAACTGCAGTGACAGGGCCTTCCTGCTGCTCCAGAGACTTGCCAGATTGAACCAGATCAGCTCTGCTGAATGAGGTTGTGTGGGGACAATGGCATGACAAAGCTTTTAAAGGAAGCAGCCCCTGCATCGCTGAGCTCTTGCCAGTGTGGGAGGCCCTCACCCTGTGCATGTGGGCCCAGCATGGCAAGGGCGCATCGCAGCACCAGCTGCACCTGCCAGAGGCTGAGAGGGGCCTGGCAGAAGCTTACAATTACTAACTTCAGCACAACAGTTTCCATAAGAAAATGTATACCTAAGTGATTTAAGTGGAAAGTGTTGGTTGATTTTTAAGCCGCAGGCTCTTCCAAATTAATCACAACTGCATGAGGACCGTAAGGGAGAGCCTGTGAACGTGGCAGCTCAGCTTCCAGGCTGGCTCAGCGGCAGCACTTGGGACTCATTGGGATGGCTGGGGCCTGGGCCAGCTCCAACGTGGGGCCCGAGGTTCAGCCTCCAAGCACAAGGGAGCAGATGGAGCAGCTCTCTGCCTCCCTGGGCCTCTCCTCACCTCTCCTTGTGAGCAAAAAGGGGTTTAAATTAGATGCTTTCAGTAAAAAAAGTGTACCTTACTCCCTTTAGTTTGTAAAATAAAGTCAAAGGTAGAAACACTGACATTAGGAAGAGGTCAGGCATTCAGTGCATGTTTCTGGAGGACTTTTGTGGGACTGTGTGCAAAGGTTCTTTTGTGGAAGTTAATAATGCTCCATTCGTTTAGCCAAGGTCACGGTCACTGATAACTTGAAATAGAAAGGATGGGTCTCATTGGCACACATGTACAGGTGGGGAGAGAAGATGGAAAAGCTGTGAACAGGGGTACGTTAGTTATATACAATACAACTCAAGACAGAGTGGGCTTGAGATCATTAGGCCTACGGTCAGCACATCTCAACAGCAGTCGAGTTTTATAAATGACTGTATTTGACGTGGATAAAAGATGACCAAATTGGCAAGAAAGAGTTAAGACAAACATGCTCTGATGAGGAAGAGGTATGTACCATCTATTTTCGAATGCTTTCCATGACAAATAGTTACACACACAAAAAAAGTGAATTGAAAAATATCAAGCCTTATCTGGAAAGCTCCTTAGATGTGTCACATTTAAAATCAAGGCCAAGAGAAGGACGGCACCTGGCTGAGCCCCCGTGGGACATTCTTGGACCCGTGGCTCTCCCTAGTGCACTTTAGGGACCTGCACACCCCTGAGACTTCTGGCTTAAGGAAAATGAACGAGATGCCTGTGCTTCCATGGATATTGTCAGGAAGGTGGTGATATAGGGGTGGCTGTTGGGAGGGGACCTCGTTGAGCACACTAACTGGTTGGCAGGCACTGGCACTTCCCCTCTGGAGCCCCCAGCCTTCCACAGGAAAGCTCGTCTTAAGCTAGAAATGCTGAGGCAGTGATTCAAATGGGTGTTTGTTCAGCTGGTTGCCATATGTGGGGAGTCTGCATTTGAGAGCTCTCCTGGTGTTTATGATAGAAAGATGGCTGTAAGAATGTTGGCAATTTGATATCCAGCCCCAGTTTTACACCTGAGACCCACTGTGCTGTTGTAATAGCTGCTGGATGCTAGTCCAAAGGGAATAGAATTTTTAGCAGAGCTTTACAGAAAACCAACCTTGTATTATATTTCAGTGCAATACCAAAGAGGAATGCTATGTCTCCCACTTAAACAAATGGGAAACCTTGAATCCTGAGTTTAAATCTACCCTTGGGTGTCCACAGATATGTTAACTCATCTTGACTAATATTTTCCCAAAAATTATGTCTGGCCGATTCAGTGACTTTTAAAGAATTGAGATAAATTCATATAAATTATATGAGACATAATTCCTTTAAAGTGTATAATTCAATGGGTACTAGTATATTCACAAGGTGGTGCAACCATCACCACTTTCTAATTCCACAACATTTCATCACCCCCTAAATGTACCCTTTAGCTATTGCCCCTAGTCCCCTTAACACCCACCCTCCCAGTACAGCCATAAGCAACCACCAGGCTACTTTCTGTCTTGCTTTCATTTGTATTTTAGTAACATTTTCTGTTTTGAAAGACACTCTGGTCTATTGAGAGATGACATCAGTGAGGTTACACCGTGGCATAAAGTGCTGGCAAAACTCACACTAGACTCCGCAGTAACTGGCACTGGGCCAATTGGATATTCACATGATAAAAAAAAAAACAAACTTCAATGCTTACTGCACACCAAATACAAAAATTTACTCTAATGAATCATAGAAATGTAAGTGCTAAAACTATAAAACTTCTCTATTCAAGACATTTCATACAAATGGAATTACATATGGTCTTTTATGTACCATATTTTCTTTATCCAATGATCAACTAACAGACTTTTGGGTGGTTTTTACTTTTTGGCTATTTGATTTTTTAAAAAATTATTATTATTATTATTATTTTGAGACAGAGTCTTGCTCTGTCGCCCAGGCTGGAGTGCGGTGGTGCGATCTTGGCTCACTGTAGCCTCCGCCTCCTGGATTCAAGCGATTCGCCTGCCTCAGCTTCCTGAGTAGCTGGGACTATAGGCACCTCCTGGGTTCAAGCGATTCTCCTGCTTCAGTCTCCTCAGTAGCTGGGACTACAGACGTGTGCCACCACACCTGGCTAATTTTTGTATTTTTAGTAGAGATGGGGTTTCACCATGTTGGCCAAGATGGTCTTGATCTCCTGACCTCATGATCTGCCCGCCTTGGCCTCCCAAAGTGTTGGGATTACAGGCGTGAGCCACTGTGCCTTGCCCTTTTTGGCTTTTTGAAATAATGCTCATAGCATTACTGTTTATAACATTTGTGTATAAGTTTTGCACATACATATTTTCATTTCCCTTGGTTATATATCTAGGAGTGGGATTTCTGGGTCATATAATAACTCTCCAACCATTGGGGAGTTGCCAAACTGTTTCACAGTGGCTGCACTGTTTTTATAATTCCATCAGCAGTGTACAAGAGTTCTGATTTCTCCATAGCCCCATCAACACTTTGGCCATGAGTTGGTATCTCATTGTGATTTTGATTTGCTTTTCTCTTATGTGCTTACTGGTCATTTGTATACCTTCTTTGGAGAAATGTTTATTCAGATGTTTTGCCAATTTTTATTTTTTTAAGACAGAATCTTACTCTCTCTCCCAGGCTGGAGTGTGGTGGTGCATTCTTGGCTCACTGCAATCTCTACCTCCCAGGCTCAAGCAATTCTCCCACCTCAGCCTCCCAAGTAGCTGGGACTACAGGCACATGCCACCACACCTGGCTAATTTTTGTATTTTTTTATAGGGACAGGGTTTTGCCATGTTGCCCAGGCTGGTCTTGAACTCTTGGGCTCAAGGGATCTGCCTGCCTTGGCCTTCATAGTGCTGGGATTACAGGTGTGAGCCACTACGCCTGGCCCCTTTGCCTATTTTTAAATTGGGTTATCTTTTAGTTATTGAATTGTAATAGCTCTTTATATATTCTAGAACAAGTCACTTACCCAATATATGATCAAAAATATTCTCTCGGTCTGTGAGTTGTCTTTTTACTTCTTTAATGTACTTGAAGTACAAAGTTTTTCATTTTGATGAAATCCAATTTAAGTTTTTTCTTTTTGTTTTCTGCTTGTGCTTTTGGTGTCATAGCTAAGAAACCATGACCTAATTCACAGTCACAGAGATTTACATTTATGTTTAATTCTAAGAGTTTTACATTTTTAGCTCTTAAAGTTAGGTCTTTGATCCATTTTGAGTTAATTTTTATATATGGTGTGAGGTAGGGGTCCAGCTCCATTCTTTTGTCTGTGAATATCCAGTTGTCTGAGAACCAATTGTTGAAAAGACTCCTCCTTTCCCCATTCAATCATCTTGGTTTCATTTGTATTTTAGTAACATTTTCTGTTTTGAAAGATACTCTGGTTTATAGAGAGATAACATCCGTGAGGTCACACCGTGGCATAAGATGCTGGCAAAATTTACCCTAGACTCCTCAGTAACTGGCACTGGGCCAATTGGATATCCACATGTAAAAAAAAAAATGAACTTCAATGCTTACTGTACACCATATACGAAAATTTACTCTAATGAATCATACATAGAAATGTAAGGGGCTGGGCGCAGTGGTTCACACCTGTAATTATGGCACTTTGGGCGGCCAAGGCAGGTGGATCACTTGAGGCCAGGAGTTCGAGACCAGCCTTGCCAACATGGTCTCATGGTGTAACCCCTTCTCTACTAAAAATATAAAAATTAGCCAGGTGTGGTGGTGTGTGCCTATAATTCCAGCTACTTGAGGGGCTGAGGCACGAGAATTGCTTGAACCTGGAGGTGGAGGTTGCAGTGAGCCAGGATTGCACCAGTGTACTCCAGCCTGGGCAACTGAGACTCTGTTGTCTCAAAAAAAGGACACATAAGGGCTAAAACTGTAAAACTTCTGAGAGAAAACATAGGAGTAAATCTGTGTAATTCTGGGTTAGCCAAAGATTTCTTAAATAAAAATGCAGGCTGGGTGTGGTGGCTCATGCTTGTAATCCCAGCACCTTGGTAGGCTGAGGTGGGTGGATCACCTGAGGTCAGGAGTTTGAGACCAGCCTGGCCAACATAGTAAAACCTGTCTCTACTAATAATACAAAAATTAGCTGGGCATAGTGTCACACGCCTTTAATCCCAGCTACTCCAAAAGCTGAGGCAGGAGAATTGCTTGAACCTGGGAGGCAGAGGTTGCAGCGAGCTGAGATCACGCTCTTGTACTCCAGCCTAGGCAACAAGAGCAAAACTCCATCTCAAAAAATAAATAAAACTAACTAAATAAAAAAGCAGTGACGATAAGAGAAAAATAAATTAGCTAATTGACAGACTGGCTTCATCATAATTAGAAACTGCTACTCTTAAAAGCCATTGTAAAGAAGAAGAAAAAGAAAAAGGCCAACCTCAGACTGAGTGAAAATATTGGCAAAAACTTGTATGCAGAATATATGAAGGACACAACTCAGTAAAAAGAAGATAAATAACCCAATTTTAAATAATGGGCAAAGGATTTAAACCAAACTAGTGACGTATCTTTTGCACATCTCTTATTTGGTTAAATGTGCAAAAGATACATCATTAGTCATTAGGGAATTGCAAATTAAAACCACACGGTGATGCCACAACATACCCATCAGAATGGCTAAAATAAAAAAGAGAACAATACTAAGTTCTGGTGAAGATGTGGAACAACTGGAACTAACATACACTGCTGCTAGGAATTGGATAAGTTTGGCAGCTTCTTACCACATTGAACACACTTACTATGTGATCCAGCAATCCCTCTCCTACATATTTACCCAAGAGAAAGGAAAACATGTCCATACAAAAAAACTTCATGCAAACGATCATTAGTAAGAGTGCCAAAACTGGGAGCAGTGAGTGATTCTTTAAGAATGCACATCAGCCCCATTACCACCTGCTGGTGGTGGGGAGAAGGGCAAGGATGAAGTTCGGAGCAGGGCAGGGCCAGAACACACAGACTGGTCCCCAGAACCCCACCTGATGTCATTTGGAAAGGATCACACTGATTGCTGCATGGAGAGTGGACTGGGGAGGTGGGCGAGATGTGGGAGAAAGCAGGGGGACCATGGCTGAGTGACACTGGAGTGACGTGGATGTGCTCTGGGGGTGTGGCATCAGGGCTTGCTGGATGTGGGGTGTGGAGAGTTTCTGACCTCCAGGGCAGGGGTGCAGATGAGGTACTTTTTGTGAGGTAAGGCAGGAGAGGTGTGTCAGGGGTGATCAGAGCTGAGTGTAGGCAGGAAGGTGGGGAAGTGCACAGGGATCGCTGAGGAGGGAGTGGGCAACAGCTCCTGCAGCATCTGGTGAAACCAGCAGAGACACGTCTGTTGGACTTGGCACTGTGGGTGTCTTGGTGAGTGTACCACCACACCCCTGCTCTCCACGCACAAGACTTCTGAGAGAAGTATGATAAACTTCAGAAAGGTTTAGAAATGCCTACAGCAGGAGCACTGGGAAGAACAATGATCTGCCCTCATTTCAGAAAGAAAGCTGACAAATACAAAGGCACCTCTGTGCCAGACACTGGTCTAGGTTCTTCACACATTACCATGCGTATGATCTTATGTGTGTTAGACAATCAAACCATTACCGAGTGAACAGGTACTGCCGGGGCCCTGGGGCCTGCACAACTGCCCTGCCTGGGACAAGGGGCCTTTGTCCCACCTCAGCCCACTTAGCTGTTGATTGGCTATATGACTTTGAGAAATCCCTTTTAAACTCTCTGAGCCTCAGTCGTGTTTTTACAGTTTAATTTGAGGCTGGGTGTGGTGGCTTATGCCTGTAATCCCAGCACTTTGGGAGGCCAAGGTGAGCAGATCACGAGGTCAAGAGATCGAGACCACCCTGGCCAACATGGTGAAACCCCTTCTCTACTAAAAATACAAAAATTAGCTGGGCGTGGTGGCGCGCATCTGTAATCCCAGCTACTCGGGAGGTTGAGGCAGGAGAATCGCTTGAACCAGGGAGTCAGAGGTTGCAGTGAGCCAAAATTGCGCCATTGCACTCCAGCCTGGCGACAGAGCAAGACTCTGTCTCCAAAAAAAAAAAAAGTTTAATTTGAATGTAATTTTGAATTTACAGAAACAGTATACGAGGAGAATGAGAAGCTGCCGCCTGTTCACACCGCCTGTCACCTCCCTCTGTGTTGCGCCATGCTGAGACATGGTACCCCTCGCCCGTGGACACACACAGGGTTTTTCCCCAATTGAGCAGATCTCCTATGTGACCAAAACATACTTCTCCAAACCAGAACGTGCCCCTTCAGATGTCCCCAGCTGTCCCAACTGCGTCTCTCCTTCCTTGTCCCCTCAGGCCCCAGCATGGCTGGTCTTGACAGCCTGGGTGCAGCTGCTGGCACCACAGATTGCTGAATCTGGGCCTAACGCTGCATATCCATGCTGAGTTGATGCCAGGTTTGGAGCCCCATGGAAATGCTGCCTGTGTGCCTCAAACGCGGCCCCACCACTGTGCTCCATGGGATGTCCTGAGACCACTGTCCACTCCTGAGTCTGAGACCCTATGATGGCTCATGGCAACACCAACAACAATGAGGGTCCCAAAAGGTGGCTTTCCGTTTCCATCATTCCTCCCGCATCTGTTGGCTTTCTACCAGCAGAAAGAGCTTCTCCTTTTCCCTTACTCATTTGTATCAGTATCCACTCAGTCACTTGTTTATTCCATAGGCTGTAACCTGTTTAAGATCACTATTGGTCGTGATGCTCAAGCCCCCAGGTCTGGCCAGTATGAGCTCCTGTAAACTGCTCCTGGTTCTTCTGACACAGCCCCACCATTCTTTGAGGTCTTCCTACTCTCTGGCATCATCAGCTGTTCTAGGCTCATTTTGTACTTCCCTGCCCAGCTCTAGAATCAAAGGAGCAGACAGTATTTATAAACCAGGACCTGGGCTCGTTGCTCCTGGAGCTTCGTTACTTCTAGGGCCTGTCAGTGGAAAGAGCTAGGAAGGACACACTGGTGTGTGCAGGTGCATGAGCCACTTGCAGCCACTTCCACCCGTGTCTGTGCACACCCATATTCAAAACACGCAGGCACGAGCTCTCCCAGACACCTCAGTCTAGCTCTTTTGACATCTGTCAGTCGCTTTGCTGTTGGGGAGAGACTGCGTCCCTTCACCCTCAGTGTATCCCCTTGTTTGATCAGCCGATTTACAGTCTCCCAAGAGTGCCTGCTGTCCCCTCCCAGCCCACTCCTCTGTGGGCACATGGAGCGTGACATGGAGCTGACACAACGCAGTCATTTATCTGACACCGAGACTTTCCCGGGCCTAATACCAGGCCAGGCACCTCTGTCCTTTTGGTCACAGCGTGGCATTTAAATGAGGGCTGGTACCCCCACGGGGGAGGCGAGATGGGGTTTTCAGATTCTCAAGAGCTCTAACATGGAAAGGACTGGATATTCGAGCACTTTGTATCATCACAATCATTTGAAGTAACAACTAACCGCCGGCAGCACCAGAAGCTCCCTTTGGAAATTTCCTGATTGGCACACCTAGCAGAAGAGAGTCCCTCACTGACACAGCGTCCGACTGAAATGTTAACAGAAATCCCCAGGCTACAAGGCTGGACAAAAGGTGCCTGACTTTTAAATCTTTTGATTACATACAGGATGGAAAGACTGTATCTCCAAGTCTAATTGTGTGGATTTTTAACCAGTTTTTCTAGACTCTATTTGTGTTTTTGAAGTAAATACGTCCATGTAGTGATACAAGCAGAAAGGAATGCAGTGGCTATGCTGCTGAATTGCCTCCTGTAAACCGTATTAGCCTAACTTTCCTGGACGTGGTCCTGAGGCTCGGACACGCAAACACAGACCTAGCGACACACACATCTGCCCCTAAGAGTCGTCTGGTTGGTAAAAAACAAGGGAGCACAGCAGCTTGCTGGCTCAGGAGGCATCAGACCCACTTGTCTGACCCCGTGTGGGGACGGAAGTCAGAGATCAGTCGCCCTCAGTGGATGAACATGGGTGTCCAGGAAGGACCCCTCAGGGGACCTGCACCATCCACAAGACCATCCACAAAAATAACTGGGAACAGCTGAGGAGCTCTGTTAGAAGGATTGCTTGTCCACAGGGAGTTAAAAAATGTGTCCTAAATGTTGCTTAGTAAAACAAACAACCAGAAAAGCCTCTCTATTCCAAACCCATGGTGGGGCATAAACCTGGGAGAGTTGGAATGTCATTGCAGCACTTTGCCACAGGAGCAAAAACACAACCCCCACCAGAAGGGATGGCCGACCAGGGCATGACTTGCGCTGTCTTTCTGGTAGTGACTGATGCCCCAGAACCCTCGCAAGGGCTTGTACCAAACATTCTCCATGTGCCCCAGCCCCAGTGGGGTGGCCCAGCCCTCAGCACTTACCTCATCTCCAGAACTTTGCAGAACAGACCAGCTGGGAGCCTCCATCCTCCCTTCACCCAACTTTTCTTGTTTGTACAGACTTGGGAAGAACCAGGGAAACCCAGAGTTGAAAGAGACCCACTCTATTGGAAATATATCCCAATGGCATTTTTAAAACGAAGAGCTGGGGAATTTTAATAAACAAACAGCAAATGCAAGCATGAATAATGGGCCTGTATGGACAGGAAGAGAGCCAGGGCAGGAGACAGCAAATGACAGGCCAGAAGCCAGATCCCACGCCCTTCTGTTCTTGTATGGAATCTCAAGCTAAACATGGTTGAAAAGAACTCCAAAGATTTCGTGACATGTGAAAATTACATTAAATGCAAACTTCAAACTTCAGTGTCTGTAATAAAGTTTGATTGGCACACAGCCACCCTCACTTAGGTATATACAGTCTGTGGCTGCTTTTGTGCTGAACTTAGTGACTGAGCAGACTACATGGCTGCAAAGCTTAAAACAGTTACTCCTTGGCCCTTTGCAGAAGACACGGACCAGGAAAGACCAGGGGAGGTGGGTCCCACTGGTCCCCCAGGGAAGCCTGTGGAGCTCCAGGCAGTTTGGATGTTCATGAGACACAGATAAACCAAAAGAGAGGCTGGAGGAGGCCACAGCCTAGGGGGAAAGTAATCTGACCATGTCTCGTAAATGGAGAAACATCTAGTGGGAGCTACACCATACTTTTAATAGTGCTTTCTCTTGGGAAGTGACTCTGAGAAACAGGAGGAAAGCAGATTAACAAAACAACCACTGGGCCAGGCGCAGTGGCTCACGCCTGTAATCCCAGCACTCTGGGAGGCCGAGGCAGGTGGACCACCTCAGGTCAGGAGTTCAAGACCAGCCTGGCCAACATGGTGAAACCCCGTCTGTACTAAAAATACAAAAATTAGCCAGGCGTGGTGGTGGGAGCCTGTAGTCTCAGCTATTCAGGAGGTTGAGGTAGGAGAATCACTTGAACCTGGAAGGCAGAGGTTGCAGTGAGCCGAGATCGCACCACTGCATTCCAGCCTGGGTGACAGAGGGATACTCTGTCTCAAACAAAAACAAAAACAAAAACAAAAACAAACAAAACAAAACAAAAACTACTGACCACACAATCCCTCCCGTATGGCACAGTGATAGTCTAGCCAGGGGCTGGCGTCGGACGGGGAGGTCTGTCCTGTGTGACCTTAGCGCCTAAGCCTAAGATGGACTTTTTTCTTTTTCTTTTCACCCTTTTTGTTTCCTGGGCTCCTTTCAGGGCCTGGTTTGGGCCATTTCTGTGCTTCTGAATACTAAAATGGTTTTCAAACCCCTAGGGATGAAATTCCAACAGAAATCCCTTTATTCTCAACCATATTTCCATTTCCTTTTTTTTTTTTTTTGACACAGAGTCTTACTCTGGGTGTGGAATTCACTCCATCCCAGGCTGGAGTGCAGTGGTGTGATCTCAGTTCACTGCAACCTCCGCCTCTGGGGTTCCAGTGATTCTCCTGCCTCAGCCTCCCTAGTAGCTGGGATTACAGGTGCATACCACAATGCCTGGCTAATTTTTAGTAGAGATGGGGTTTCACTATTTTGGCCAGGCTGATCTCGAACTCCTGACCTCAAGTGATGCACCTGCCTCGGCCTGCCAAAGTGCTGGGATTACAGGTGTGAGCCACTGCGCCTGGCCTCCTTGTAGTTTTTGCCATGTTTCATCATAGTTCATTTTAATTCTGTTAAGCTGGAAAAATTCCTCAAAAAAAAAAAAAACCCCTTCAGTTATTTGTTTTATAATTGAATATTTAAATTTCATTTATCTGTAATCTTTGTAATCTTTGCTTCTCATACAAATTTCTGTCTCAGGAGACAGGAAACAGTGTGTTCCGAGCTGGCCATGTGGACAGGCCAGTGAGATGCCCTGCCTCCTGACCTTGTTCCAACTGGACCCTTGTGCACACAGTGCAGGGTGAGACCCAGTGCTGCCTCTGCCCATGTGATGTCACATCACAACCCCAGAGAAAATGAAGACAAGTTATTTCCCCATGTAATTTCTCCCTCCTGACACATCCTCTAGTAGATTCCCACTACTCCGGATACTCTGTGGAGGGTTTTCTTACTGGAAATCACTGTCCCTTTGCTAGGGTGATTATAGAAAGCTCAGAGGAGCAAGGACTACTGTGCTGGGGTTGTGGGGATGAGGCCAACTCGCCCTCACATGCCCACCTTCTCTCCTCCTTCACTCCTTCTCAGAGGGACCCATGGCAGTGGGGGGTGAGAGCTGGCCCCTGCCCTTGGCCAGCCCAGACAGAGAGGAGCCCTGTGACTCACAAAACCCACACCCCCAAAGAACACCTCAAACCAGTTTGAAAACAAACCTTAGCACTTTTTGGGAAATCAGAATTGGTGCTGGGAGAGATCATGATGTGAACGTTTGGCCACAAACACTTTGTCTAGAAAATGGAACTAAAAGAAGGAACAAACGGATATGGGAATCCTAAAAATGAATAAAAGTTACAAATATGATTTTTCTATACTTTCCCACTTTATAATGGAAAGGGGAAAATTACTCAAGCAAAGTCAGTAATTTATACACCTTAGAAACATGCACCCTGCAATCACTCTAAAGGCAAATGTACCCATAAAAAACTGACTTCCCATTAAGATTACTAGAGAAAACAGAGAACGCTTCAGATTGGAATGTAAGTCCTAGCAGTAGTTCTTTTTTAAGATTATCACTGAAAGTTAATCATGTAGTAATTTTAAGCTTTGAAAAGGAATTCACTTCCCTCCTAGACCACTAATGTGAAAATGTGAGCCAAGTTGGTTTATTTTAAAATAGTCAGAAATGATAATGAAGAAGCTAAATATACACACACATATCAATGTAACAGTAAATACTAGAAACTCTTTAGAGATAATTCCACAATTTTCTCTTTATGTAATTATTCATATGTAATTATAACAGATAATGAAAGTAATATTCCAGATATACACAGAAAATTTTATCATTAAGGTTTAAACTCTCATTATTTCATAAATCTCAAAGTAATGCTGTCTAAAAACATTGAAACTAATTATAATTTAAAGTTATGATCCCATTTAAACTTTTTCACAGAATAAGGGAGATTCTGAGATTGGCAGGCGTTCTTGAGGTCTTCAGGTTCTTTTTCACAAGACAAATCACTCCCACTCCTGTCCCCACCCCGTTTGGAGCCCTTCATTCTTGCAGGCCCTGTGCAGTCGACTTGCACTATAGCTCATTCAATCCTCACAGTGGTCATATGAAATCTTCGGTATAATGCTCATTTTAATGAAACTAAGGCTCAGAATAATTAACATAACTTGCTTAAGATTACACAACTAGTAAATTGATTAAAACCTAAGGGAAACAGATTCCAAAACCTAAGCTTATAAACATTCTACTAGATAACATCTCTAAGCTCAAATATAGTTGCAGTATACAGGTCAAGTTTTATCACAATCAATTTGTAGCAGCATAATTCAGTGCTGGCAACTGACTTTGATGGTAGCAGAAAAAACATTTTTGTTGGGAAACATAATTGCCCCTAAAAATTTGCTCACTTTTTCCCAATCTAGTGCTAGACATGAATACAGCCAAGTCTCAACCTTGAAGAGCCCTGATCTAGTAAAGGAAACTTCCTATGCCTCATTTTTTATTAAAAATACTTAGAGGAAGTATTATAGAGGAAGGTTATAAAAAAAAAAAGCCACAGTGGGGCCCAGAGTCCAGAACCTCTCTGGCTCTTATCATCGTTTTTTTTATTAATAGATGGCTGCTGTCATGGCGGGGACAGAAGTCGGGGTGTAGGAGAGCCTTTCTGCCTCCCGTATGGACTTCCGACTAACTCTTCTCCATCCTGTCCCTACTTTCCAATGTACTTGATGCCTCCCATTTCTGAGCAAATTGGAATTCTATAAAACACATCAGCCTTCCTCAAGGCTTTCTCTCGTTTTAATCAAATACCACACTTTCTAGCTTCCAATATTGTATTGCTGCCTTCTTCCCACCTATTTTTCTATTCTTTCTTTCCTTTTTTTTTTTTTTTTTTGACACAGGGTCTTACTATGTTGCCTAGGCTGGCCTTGAACTCCAGGGCTTGGCTTGGCCCTACCTATTTATCTGTGCATTTATGTCTTTTAAAAACTAACCGGTCTGGGCAACATAGTGAGACCCCATTTCTACAAAAATTTTTAAAAATTAGACATGGTGGTGTGTGCCTGTAGCCCTAGCTACTTGGAAGACTTAGGCAAGAGGATCACTTGAACCGAGGAATTCTGGGCTACAGTGAGCTAGAATCACACCACTGCATTCCAGCCTGGGCAACAGAGCAAGACTCTGTCTCAAAACAAACAACCAAACAAAACACCTTTTTTACTGCCATTTTAGAAAGGTTTTGGCAGGGTGCCTGATAAATGCTGTATGTTTCAATCTGCCATTTTTTGAGGACTTTCATGTTTAACAATGTGTTTATTTTTCCCTCATACTTGATGAATAGTTTGGGTATAGAATTTAAAGTTTAAATAATATTTATACTATATTTTATAAATAAAGCCAATGATGTATGTTCAAACTTGTACTTCACAGTCTTACGTTAAATGCTTTCAGTTTTTTAAAAATGGAAGGAAATAGGCTGGGTGCGGTGGCTCATGCCTGTAATCCCAGCCCTTTGGGAGGCCGAGGTGGGCAGATTGCCTGAGGTCAGGAGTTTGAGACCAGCCTAGCCAACATGGTGAAACCCTGTCTCTACTAAAAATAAATTACCCAGGCATGGTGGTGCACGCCTGTCATCCCAGCTACTTGGGAGGCTGAGGCAGGAGAATCGCTTGAACCCAGGAGACGGAGGTTGCAGTGAGCCGAGATGGTCCCACTGCACTCCAGCCTGGGCGACAGAGCGAGACTCCATGAAAAAAAAACAAAAAACAACACAAAAACAAAAAACAAAAAACTGAGCAGACTTGGGAGTTCATGCCTGTCATCTCAGCACCTTGGGAGTGTAAGGCCGGATGATTGCTTGAGGTCAGGAGTTCAGGACCAGCTTGGGCAACAAAGTAAGATCCCCATCTCCACAAAAAATAAAAAATTAGCTGCGTGTGGTGTTGCATGCTTGTGGTCCCAGCTACATGGGAGGCTGAGGTGGGAGGATCAGTTGATCCCAGGTGGTTGAGGCTGCAGTGAGCCATGTTTGTGCCAATGCACTCTAGCCTGGATGAGAGAGTGAGATCTTATCTCCAAAAAATCAATAAACAAATAAACCATGAAGTCAACACATGTTCTTAGAAAAACAGCAACATGGCTGGGCATGGTGGCTTATGCCTGTAATCCCAGCACTTTGGGAGGCCAAGGTGGGTGGATCACCTGAGGTCAGGAGTTCAAGACCAGCCTGGCCAACATAGTGAAACCCTGTCTCTACTAAAAATACAAAAAATTAGCTGGGCTTGGTGGCTTGCGCCTATAACCCCAGCTACTCGGGAGGCTGAGGCAGGAGAATTGTTTGAACCTGGGAGGCGGAGGTTGCAGTGAGCCAAGATCATGTCACTGCACTCCAGCCTGGGCAACAAGAGCTAAACTCCATCTCAAAAAAAAAAAAAAAAAAAAAAGAAGAGCAACCTCTCACATCCAGGACATAGAAAAATAGGGCACAAATAACTTACATAAATGAAAACTTTTTTTAATTTTTAAAAGTTTTAAAAAAATGTTTGTAGAGATGGGGTCTTGCTATGTTGTCCAGGATGGTCTCAAAGTCCTGGCCTCAAGTGATCCCTCCACCCCGGCCTCCCAAAGTGCTGGGATTACAGGTGTGAGCTACCATGCCTGGCCACAAATGAAATTTTAAGTTGAAATTTTGTATTACATCAAGAGCTGATGGTTAAGGAAAAATGAAATAAAATGAATACTAGGCAGAGATTTAAAACTTGAGGGGCGATGAAAAGTCTCAGCAAAGTAGTCCAAAGGACAATGATAATTTATTCCATTTGCATAGTAGTTCTAGTGTGGAAAGATCTTTTAACACCTCATAACACCCTTATGAGGCAGAGATATAAAATTATGCCCATCTTTTAAAATAAGAAAAACAAGGCTCAGACACGCCATGCTGTACCAGTGGCCCAGAGCCAGAAGTGGAAGCAGCAGCTGGGCCACCTGCTCACGGGGCCACCTACTCAAGGTGCCTTTCTCAAGAAAATTTTAGGTTCCCCGTGATCCCACTGATAAGAATGGAGGGAGACCAGAGGTGGGCTGACCCTAAAACTAATAAAGCTGAAGCTCCAGGAGCCTCCCTGCACAGGCTCCTCCAAGACCCTCACCTGTTTTTTTCTTAAACTACTTTTTAAAACAGTTTACATTGACAGGAAAATTGCAAAGACAATACAGAGTCCTTACATATCCCACACCCAGTTTCCCCTGTTATTCCTCTGTTATTAGCATCTTCCATTAGTGTGGGATGTTTGTTATAATTAATGAACCAAGATTGCTGCATCACTACTATAACTAAAGTCCAAATTTCATTCAGATTTCCTCAGTTTTGCCTTAATGTCCTTCTGTTCCAGGATTCCCATCCAGGATATCATATTACCTTTGAGATTCGTGAGAAAGGTAGCAAAGTGTACCTATATTCTTGGCTTCTCTACCGGGTTCCCTTTATCTACTGCTACCAGTTTAACTATTATGCTTGGTTATTTTAATAAGTGGCTCCCATTTTTTACCGAAAGAATTTAAAGAAAAAAACTTATAGTTTTTATTTGGGTCCCAAAATAACACTCGCCTTGTAGTCTGGCCACAGACCACATAAACCAGCTCTGCCAAACTCTAATCACTGTTCACTTTCATTGTTGGCCCAGGCAGGAGGAAGGAACCAGCTTATTATGGGCTTGACTTAAAACTCAAAACAGATAACAGAAGAGTAGCAAACACCACTCTTTCATTTATTCATTTCTGTACAGATCATCCATGAATTGGCAAAACATAGCTATTCATATTTCAACATAGAATAGCTCTTGAATTAGGGGAAATGAGGGCAGAAGGAAAGAAAATCCTTTGCTGTCCTAAAACGGCTTTGCTTTCCTAGAGTAATTTCAGTAAAAATATTTCTGGTTCACCCTGTCTGTGGCCTGCACAACATAAGCTTGGGCTGACTCATTCATTCATTCAAAATGATATTATGGAGTATCTCCTGTGTGTGATGCCACGGTGGTCTGTCAGAAGTCTGTTTTTCTTTGCCCAGTGAGCCTTCTCATCTCCCTTCTTCTGGTGACAAATCCTTCTCACCTTTGCCCAGGAGCTGGCTCACCTCATCACAGCACTCTCAGCATCTTACACACAGTGTGGCTCCCCGGGGGCAGCTCTCCTGCCACCTGGGATTGAGAAGTGGATGCTTAGGGCAGATGATGCCAGGGCTGCTGGGAGGCTCACACAGTGGGAGAGAAGCCTCCAGCCCTGGGGCCAGCAGCTCTGGTTGTCTGAGCTACTCCAGTCTCTCTGCTAGCTACAGGAGCCACTAACGTTCCTTTTCGTTTAAGCCAACTTAGGTTGGGTTTCTGTCCCATCCTCTCTCACTTGTATAGAAAGAGCCTTAATAAAAAGCACAGATATGATGTTAAATGCTGGGTATATACTGATGAACAAAATCAGCACTGTGCATCATCAGGGGAATACAAACTAATACCACAATGGTATACCATGACACACACACCCAACTGGCTAAAAATGACTAACAAAACCAGTGTTGAAACAGGTGAGCAAATGGAACCTTCATACACTGCTGGTGAGAGTGTGAACTGGTACAGCTGCTTTGGAAAACTGTTTGGAAACAGGTACCAAAGCTGAGCATATGTATATGACGTGATTCAGCAATTCCACCCAACAGAAATCTGCACACGTGTTCCCAATGCTCATGGTGCTACTGTTCATAGAGCCAGAACTGAGGAATACCCAGGAACAGTATGATGGATAAAGACTTTGTTGTATATCCACACAATGGAATACTATACAGCAATGAGATGAATGATCGAAAATTACAGTGTGATCAAAAATTGTAATGTGGATGAACTTCATCAAAAACAACAGGGAGCAAAAGAAGGCCAGCACAGAATACTAGGCATGGCCCGATTTCATACACATCAGGTTCTAGAGCAGGCTAGTGGATCCCTGCTGTCAGGAGCCAGCAGTGCTCGCCCTGGGCTGGAGAATGAATGGAAAGGAGTGAAGGGGCTTCATGCTCTGGGGCTGCTCATGCTGTTTCCTGATCAGAGTGGTGGTCATACAAGTTCATTTTGTGAAAAACTATCAAACTGTATATTTATCATGTATAAATATATCCATGATAATTGTATAAGTGTATACATTTATATAATGTATATATTTATACATGTATAAGTGTATACATTTATACATGTATATGTGTCTATATATGCTCTTTTATGTCTTTTTTTTATACTTTAAGTTTTAGGGTACATGTGCACAATGTGCAGGTTAGTTACATATGTATACATGTGCCATGTTGGTGTGCTGCACCCATGTATGTCTATATTTCAACAAAAAGTTAAAAAATAAGACAGTATTCCTGACCTCATGAAGCATAAAATTTGGTGGAAAAGACAGATAATAAATAACGAAATAAATTAAATTTATAATTTAAAAATTGTGATGAGTGCCAAGATGCCTCCTCTCTGCTATTACCCTTCCACTTTGGAAAATGCTTTTTCTTTTTTTTTTTTTTTTTTTTTTTTTTTTGAGACGGAGTCTCGCTCTGTCGCCCAGGCTGGAGTGCAGTGGCGCAATCTCGGCTCACTGCAAGTTCCGCCTCCCGGGTTCATGCCATTCTCCTGCCTCAGCCTCCCGAGTAGCTGGGACTACAGGCGGCCGCCATCACACTGGCTAATTTTTTTGTATTTTTAGTAGAGGCGGGGTTTCACCGTTTTAGCCAGGATGGTCTTGATCTCCTGACCTTGTGATCCACGCGCCTCAGCCTCCCAAAGTGCTGGGATTACAGGCGTGAGCCACCGCACCCGGCCCCCTGCAGGTCTTATTTTATGCACAATTTTTTATTACTTTTTGGTGTGCTCTGAATAATGTTTTCAGTGCATTCCCATTCTCTTGGTATTTCAATGAGTGGAAATGTTTAAACTTATCTGAAAGTATAAAGACTTTAATGTTGACTCCCTTTTGGCTCATTTATTCAAAACTTCAATTGTTTAATACTTCTCTATCCTGAAACTATGGTCCACATGATTTTGTTCCACTAGAATTAGCTGCATCACGTTTGAATAAACGGGTCAAAAGCTGCAGATTAGAAATCTTTGATACATGCAGATATTAGTTATATACATTTGTTTTGACGTTTGTGAGCTTTCTATTTATCTTTCAAAATCTCCTTCTATTAAGAATTCAGCTAACTTGCACATTTAAATGACAGTTGAAGAAACATACTAATTTCCAGAAGCCAAGGCTGACCAAACACATGGAAAGGGATTGTACAGTTCTTGGATTTATTTGGAAACAGAGAGATGTTGTGTTTAAGGGCTGGACAGGGATAAGGGCCCCTGAGACCAGGAAGCTTGCATAACAACTGTCTAACTTTGATTATGCAGCCCTGGCCCGCAGGAGGAAATGGAAACAGGGAGTGTGGGCCAAGACAGTCAAGCTGTCAGCTTCTTTCTTAAAGACAAAATAGCCAAAGGACAGATTCCAATTTCCTAAAAGTCATACTTCGGCCTCAGACAAATACGAATTCTACACTGTTTTTAAAATCAAACATCTTTAAGCATAGCATTTATTCACACATTTGTAATACAAAGAGGATTCCTTATTTACAAGTGCCATAAGTGCTGAATGCTAACCAGATGTGTTTTATAGTGTCTTATAAAGCAAGAGAATGCATTGAGAAGAAACTAAAGTTAAAGTTTGAAAAAAACCTTAGAACAAGTAGTTAACAATTTGTTGTGTTAATATAATTAAAGCCTCTGAAAACTCTTTGTTGAACTGTACCTCACCACTGACACACCATTAGAGAACTTGCTCAACCAGTGCCTGCCAGTGCCCTCCAGGAGCATTTGCAAAGCTCTTTGGGTCTTTTCTGTTCTACATCCTTTGTATGTGAATGTGACTGATGTTATAAAGTGGGGCGAAGAAACAATGAAACCTCTTTTTGGGAGGTAGGTGTGGGGGGAGCAGGGATGATACTGTGTAGTTTGAGCTTTTCAGATGAATACAATATTTTAAACATAATAAAAACATCATAATTAAAGGGTGAATAAAAACTGATAGAGTCAGGAAATATGAACATATGATTATCTTCAATTTAAATTACAACTAGACTTTGTAAGATAAAGTAGTTTAAAAAGGCATTCAACAACAATTTGAACTATCATTAAAAGCTCAAAATAAAAGAGCTCTAAATGAAAAATAGGTCTGTATAATGCTTAGTTGAAATCTTTCGTAAACGCATAAGAGAATCACTTCACACCCATTAAAATAGCTGTAATCAACAAAACAGACAATATCAAGTGCAGGTAAAAATGTAAAGAAGGTGGAACTTCACATACTGTTGGTACAGCCAACATGTATGAGAATGTCCGTGTAATTTCAAGAATGTGGGAATGCTGTTCTGGGAAGTCAGTATGTCTTTTCTTGGGTTAGGGTTGACAGACAAGGGCATATCTTCCAATAAGCATGGTTTGGATTTTTTTTTTCCCTGCAGGTCTTATCTTACACAAATTTTTTGGTACATTATAAAATGGTACAGTCATTTTATAAAACCATTTGGTAGTTTCCTTTTTTTCTTAAAAAAAAAAATTTTTTTTTTTGAGACAGGGTCTTGCTGTCTCCCAGGCTGGAGTGCAGTGGCACAATCTCGGCTCACTGCAACCTTCGCCTCTGGGGTTCAAGCAATTCTCTCACCTCAGCTTCCCTAGTGATGGTGCACTGGGACTACAGGCGTGCATTACCACGCCCAGCTAATTTTTTTTTTTTTTTTTTGGTGTATTTTTGGTAGAGACAGGGTTTCACCATATTGCTCAGGCTGGTCTTGAACTCGTGGGCTCAGGTGATCTGCCCGCCTCATCCTCCCAAACTGTTGGGATTACAAGTGTGGGCCATTGCGCCTGGCGCCTTTCAATTTTTTAATGTCCTTTATAAATTCTGAAATGATACATTTGCATATTAAGCAGAGCTATATTTGTCCCCTTAAATTTCGTAGTAATGCAGGTATTTTATTTATTCATAACCCCACATACATTCACCTCTCATGGGCGTCTCAGACTAGGGATTTACTAACTCTTGCAAGAAGAATGCCTTTATCTCTCATCTTCCTACAACCCTAACTCTGGGGCCCAATATTGGAGCTTCTTCCAGGAAAGCACCCAGCCAAGGTTCCACCTTCTTTACATTCTCACCTGCACTTGATATTGTCTGTTTTGTTGATTACAGCTATTTTAATGGGTGTGAAGTGATTCTCTTATGGGTTTATGGAAGATTTCAACTAAGCATTATACAGATCTATTCTCTCTTCAAAACACTTTTCCCTGAGCCCATATCCTGGGGGTTAGGTGATGGGAAGGGAGATGTTACAACAGAGAAAAACCTTTTAAAACTCACAGCTGGCCGGGCACAGTGGCTCACACCTGTAATCCCAGCACTTTGGGAGGCCGAGGTGGGCGGATCACGAGGTCAGGAGATCTAGACCATCCTGGCTAACAAGGTGAAACCTTGTCTCTACTAAAAAAAAAATACAAAAAATTAGCCGGGTGTGATGCCGGGCGCCTGTAGTCCCAGCTACTCGGGAGACTGAGGCAGGAGAATGGCGTGAACCTGGAGACAGAGCTTGCAGTGAGCCAAGATCGCGCCACTGCACTCCAGCCTGGGCGACAGAGCGAGACTCTGTCTCAAACAAAACAAAACAAACAAACAAACAAACAACTCACAGCTGCTTTCTCTCTTTAAATTTTTATTTTTATACTTTTGTGAAATTCACATGACATAAAAGTAACTATTTTATTTTATTTTTTGAGACAGAGTCTTGCTATGTCACCCAGGCTGGAGTGCAGTGGCACAATCTTGGCTCACTGCAACCTCCGCCTCCTGGGTTCAAGTGATTCTCCTGCCTCAGCCTCCCAACTAGCTGGGATCACAGGTGCCTACCACCATGCCTGGCTCCAACATGCCCAGCTAATTTTTGTATTTTTTAGTAGAGACGGGTTTCGCCATGTTGGCCAGTCTGGTCTTGAACTCCTGACCTCAAGCGATCTGCCCACCTTGGCTTCCCAAAGTGCTGGGATTATAGGCGTGAGCCACCGTGCCTGGCTCAAAAGTAACCATTTTAAAGTGATCAGTTAGGTGACATTTACTCCATTCTCTGTGTTGTGCAACCACCACCTCTATTTCCAAAACATTCTGATCATTTCAAAATAAAAGTGGTTCCCACTAAGTAGTTAATCCCAATTCCTGCCTCCCTTGGCCCCAACAACCACCACCCACCAATCTAATTTCTCTGTTTCTACGGATTTATCTGTTGTGGATACTTCATATAAATGGAATCATACAATATGTAACCTTTTGTGTCTGGCTTATTTAGCATACAATTTTCAAGGTTCATCAGTATTTCATTCCTTTTTATGCTTGAATAATATTCCATTATATGCAAATACCACAATTTGATTGGTCCCCCCCACTTTTTTTTTGAGATGGCAGTTTCGCTCTTGTTGCCCAGGCTGGAGTGCAACGGCATGATCTCGGCTCACCACAACCTCCACCTCCCAGGTTCAAGTGACTCTCCTGTCTCAGCCTCCCCAGTAGCTGGGATTACAGGTATACGCCACCATGCCTGGCTAATTTTGTATTTTTAGTAGAGACAGGGTTTCTCCATGTTGCTCAGGCTGGTCTTGAACTCCTGATCTCAGGTGATTCGCCTGCCTCGGCCTCCCAAAGTGCTGGGATTACAGGCGTGAGCCACCGTCCGGCTGGGCCCCCTTTTCATAATTTCTGTCTCCTTATTGATATCTCATTTTGTTCATACTTTGTTTTCCTGTTTGTTTTTTTCTTTTTTCTCTGAGCATATTTAGGACAGTTGTTCATTAAAGGTGTTTGTCTAGTAAGTCCAATTCTGGGTTTCCTCAGAGATGATTTCTGTCATTCCCATGCCCCCCCCCCCCGCCCCCACCAAATGGGACATTCTTTCCTGTTTCTTTCTATGCCCTGTCTTTTTCTTGTGTTGAACACCAGGTATTTTGAATACCAGAATGCAGTGATTCTAGGAACCAAATTCTCCCGTCCTCAGGGTTTGCTGTTGTTGATTGCTGAGGGCTGCAGTTGTCTGCTTAACAACTTTTCCAAACCATTTGCACAGACTGTATTCCTGCTTGTGTGTGGTCAGTGAAGTCTTTGTTACAATACCTCATTGGTAAGCCAGTGACCTGATGGAGATTTCCTTAGATGTCTGGACATCAAAGAAAAAAAAAAAAAAAGATTCTCCCAGTCTTTCCGCTTTGGCTCTGAGAGGGGCACTCCCTTAAAGCTATGGCAGTCTGCCTACAACTCTGCCTTAGCCCTCACCCCTTACTTGCTCCAGCAGAGGTGCAAAGCTAGTCTCCTCTTAGGTCTTTTCTGAGTATGTATCCAATACCGGGCACGTATATTGTACTCTTTTTTCCCCTGGTATATGCATGGTCCTTCCAAGCCCTCTGTTCCCCAAGAAAGTTCCCCCAGCCTCCTCCTTCGAGGGTTTTTGGATTTGTCTGCTGCTTGCTCTGTCCACCATCCCTTGCCCCAGGCAGGCAGGGGTAGTACATGACTTTAAATCTTTCTACAGGCTGGGCGCGGTGGCTCATGCCTGTAATCCCAGCACTTTGGGAGGTCAAGGCTGGCGGATCACCTTAGGTCACAAGTTTGAGAACAGCCTGGCCAACATGGCGAAACCCTGTCTCTACTAAAAGTACAAAATTAGCCGGGCATGGTGGTGCATGCCTGTAGTCCCAGCTACTTGGGAGTCTGAGGCAGGAGAATCGTCTGAAACCGGGAGGCGGAGGTTGCAGTGAGCCGAGATTGCGCCATTGCGCTCCAGCCTGGGCGACAAGAGCAAAACGCTGTCTCAAAAAAAGAAAAAAAAAATTTCTACAGATGCTACCACTTCCCAGAAAGCTACTCCAACTCATGAGGGGGTGGTGGGACAAAGGTCAGCCTCTGCACCAGTCCCTTCAGGAACCAGCAGACAGGTCAGAATGAACAACCACAGTTTTTAAAGAAGGTCTATATTCATCCCTTTGTACCAAGCAAGCTACACCAAGAACATGGGCTGCTATCGTCACAGCCGCCCCTTCTGTGCTAGGGAAGGATAGATGATAGCCTAGTGAAAACACCATAATATTGATACTTTCACTGGAATTCATAGGCCTTCTCCTCACCAAGCACTTGCCCAGTCGTTGCAAGTGTTCTGAAAGTTCTGAAAGTTTATTCTGTCAATTTTAGATTCCAGAGTTCCGAAAGTTTATACTGTCAATTTTTGGCAGTTTATGGTGGTTTCAGAGGAGATACTGATTCTTTGAGAGCCCTGCTCTCCCATTTTCCTTGGTTTGGCAGTTTCTTAAACTGTAAACATAAGCTTGCCATACAACCAGTAATTCCACTCCTAGAAATCTAACGATGAGAAATGAAATCAAGTCCATACAAAGACTTGCACATGAACGTTCACAGCAGCTTTATTTGGTACAGACAAACAAATTCTAACCACTCAAATTCTCATCAACTGGTGAATGAATAGTCAACTATCAAAAATGGAGCCAGACTTTTGATTCTCTATCATTTACAAATCTCCAAAACTATCCTCCTTAAACATGAGTGATTTCATGTCACTATCCCCCCTCAAAAATATAAACTGATTTTTTAAAGAGCCTAGAATGAAGACTATATTTCTAAAATGTGGTACTCAAGGCCCTCTGTAACATTTCTCCAAACTTACTTTCTAGCCTTTGCTTCTAATATTGCAGCCCAGTCCTAGTGAGCAGTCTTCTTCAGGCATCACCTGTAAACATTCTTGTCATTCTACTCAAATGCGATCTCTTCAGGAAATCTCCCTGCTTCCTCTACTATATTCCCATATAATCTGTATAGTATAGCAATCACTTGTGGTTACAGTTAGGTGTATATATTTGTTGCTTCAACTAAATACTGAAGCACTGAAACAACTATATAACATGCAATTTGTTACTGCTAGCATAATACATGGGTGCATAATAGGTGCTTGACAAACATTTGCTGAATTCATGAATGTACGAATGTACATGACCTACAAATGAAAAAGCTAAACAAAATGTAAAAGGAATTAATGAAACTGGGAATTATGGAAGAATAATTGAGAAATAAATTTAAACAAGAAAGGAAAAATAGGGAAATTTTTATATAGATGTTTTAATTTAAAGACTCTAGAGCTTTAGGGAAGACACTTGGCCCAAGACAGAAGCAACTACTGCAGTTCCTCACACATAACAGCCTGTTGAATGAACAATACAACTAACTGGTTAAAACGAACTTACAGCCAGGCATATCCCAGCACTTTGGGAGGCTGAGGTGGGAGGGTGGCTTGAGCCCAAGAGTTCGAGACCAGTCATAGTGAGACCCCGTCTCTTAAAAAAATGTAAAACTTAGCCAGGCATGGTGACGCGTACCTGTAGTCCTAGCTACTCTGAATGCTAAGGTGGGAGGACTGTTTGAGCCTGGGAAGTCAAGGCTGCAGTGAGCCGTGATGGTGCCACTACACTCTAGCCTGGGTGATAGAGTAAGACCCTGTCTCAAACAAACAAACAAACATAGAAACAACAAAATAAACAAAACACTGAACACCTATCTGTGCCAATACTATGTGAAACACATACTTAGGCAAGACCCTCATCTGATTTTGGGAAGCAAAGAGTAAATGGGAAAAGCCAATGCATGCTGGGAGTCACTGCCGCCAGGGACTTGTTTGGAAAGTAATTTGTATTGCTGCAGATGGGAGTCATTTGAATGGTACTTCATGAAATGGGCCAGGCTGGGACTGGGGATGGCTGGGGTGAGGTGTGGCCAGGTACCTGACACATTCTGAGGAAGTGGAACTAATCCCAGTGTTTTCATTCAGCCTTTGGTTATATTTGACAGACAGCACAATGCTTGCATGGGGCTTGTAATGGTTCAAGAAACTGAACTAAGGAGAGCCATCAACTCATAGACAGAAAGCTTAGTTTTTGCTACATGCCCAACCATTGCTAATACTCTTTTCCAAAGACATAGAGAAGTAATTTTCAGTATGCAAACATTTAAATTTTACCTTTGCTGTTCTGAATTATAGATACCAAATGGCATACCACCATAAACAGATGATGGCACAGCTCTTCCAGCTAGCATGCTGGTGATTTCATAGTGAAAATATTGTTTGTTTCACTAAAGCCTGCTTGAAAATTTTGAAAGCAAAACAACTCTTATCCACTGAGGACTATGCCTAAGTATAGCTAATGGTTTTAATCTACCCTCCAAAAAAGAAGAAAAAAAAAACCCCACTCCTCTGTAATTTAAGCACATATTTAGAAAAAAATGCTAAGAATGAAATAAAGCACCCATAATCTTTGAACCTCATATATTAGTTTAAGAATGATACTTGTGAGATAGAGTTAAAACCTACAAGATTCCTGTAAGCATTTACAAATATGCTATAAGTGAATGAAACAGAAAATAATCAAACCAATACATACCGACAGATTAATAGGTACAAAGCTTGCACTAGGTTACACAGTAAAGCAGTCCAACAATACAAAGGATGTTCTCTTCAGGAAGTAAAGATAAATGCATGTTGATTGAATAAAGTTATATTAAACACTAACTTTTCTGTTTGTTACAAAGGCTTTTTATAGGGTAGTCTACATGAATATTCTTCTGCTGAATATGTTTAACTCTATACTAGTGTATATCACCACCACCCAGCCATGCTTGTACAATTTGATCTTGATCCCACAGATAATAATTGATGAGACCAAGGATGGACACATGACCCAAGATGACCCAATCAGACTGTCTTGGAGAAACTTCACATTGAGAATCCGACCACCAGTCTGGGAAGTTGCTTAAACTGAAGACATATAGATGCATCATTTTGCCATGTGCCTGTCAAACACAGTGAAAGCTGTTCTGCAGAAGACAACACCTTTTGGGAGAGGAGAGTGAAGTAGACTTACAGAAAGTGGTGGGGCTAAGAGAACACAAGACCTCAGAAAAAGAAAGCAAGATAGAGAATCTGAAGACTCGGTGGGCCACAAGAGTATCCCCATTCCTCTTCCCAGGCCCTAGGGAGTCGCTCTACTCTTCCTGCCCTTTGAGAGCAGGATATTCTTCAGTGCCCTTCCAATACATTCCCTTGCGTACTAGGGCTTATTTGAAGTGTTGTTTCTATTACTTGCCACCAAAAAGAATCTTAACAATACAACAGTCCCCTTTTTCTATTCCATTACATAGTGACAATGAGGAATACGGAATGGGGATGGTGTCTTTTTTTTTTTTTCCGGAAAGGACACCGTTATTGAACACAGATAATAAAAGAGAGGGCAGAATCAGGCTCCACATTATTTTTTCTTTACCTTTTGTCAATCTCCAGGGCCCTAAGCAATTATTTTAGTGAATTTTTCAGTTTTACACTTGTTATCTTGGGAAGAGGATCACTGACCTCTTCATTCTGTTCTATCTGGATGTCCCACAATTGACTTTTTAAATTGTTTTAAAATTATTTTTTTCCTTTTTGCTTTCTTTATCAGCTTTTTAAAACTGTGTCTTTGGGCCAGGTGTGGTAGTTCATGCCTGTAATGCCAGCACTTTGGCAGGCCAAGGCAGGCAGGTCACCTGAGCTCAGGAGTTCGAGACCAGCCTGGGCAACACGGCAAAACCCCAACTTTACAAAAACAATACAAAAAAATTAGCCGGGCATGGTGGCATGTGCCTGTAGTCTCAGCTACTTGGGAGGCGGAGGTGGGAGGATTACTTGAGCCCAGGAGGTTGAGGCTTCAGTGAGCCAAGATCATGCCACTGCACTCCAGCCTGAGTGACAAAGGGAGATCCTGTCTCAAAACAAAACAAAACAAAACACCACCAAGTGTTTTTCCCCTGTGTTAGCTGAAAAGTCACATACCTTATTTTTGTTAAGCGGTTACCTTAGACATTTTATCATCTATACTCATCAAAGTCTAAACAAATGGATGTCTCAGTCCTCCTCTTGAACACAAGAATTCAGAACATTTTAATTTCAAGCAACCTTGTATTACTGTGTATTTTTGAATGCTAGCTTAAAAAGCCTCTCATATGACATCATTATGATTATGTTATACAGTCACTGTTTGACATATTTACCTTATTCTTTGCTTTTTATTCCTTCTTGCATCTCAAACCTTCCTTCTTGGATCATTTTCCTTCTACTTGAAGATGATCCTTTCATTCTAAAATGTGTGTCTATTGGAGGTAAATTCTCTCAGTTTCTATTTAATCTAACATTCTCTTTATTTCACTTTCATTCCGAAAGACAGTATTTGCTGGGTATAGGAAGTATGCTATTATTTTCTCTGAGAGTAACGAAGCTACCACTGCTTCCTGGTTTCCATTGCTGCTGTTGAAGGATCAGAGTTTGCCAATATAGCCAATCCATTCCTTTGGATGCTTCAAAGATCTTCGTTTCATCTTTGGTAACTGCAGTTCCATTAAATTATATTTAGGTGTGAGTTTCTTTATATATATATATTTTGGATCTTATTTGGTTTCCTGACACAGATTTTTATAATGCATAAACTATAATGTATGTCTTATAAAATGCAGAAGAAAACACAAAATGTAATATGGCTTAACAGAATCTTGCCAACACCCCAGAAGTCCCCTGGCATTCCTCTTCCCCATCATATACCTCTCGTTTTCTGCTAAAGTAGTAAGTATCTTGATATTTATGTATTTATTTTTAAAAGATAGGGTCTCTCACAGTGCAATCAAACTAGAATTCAGGATTAAGAATTTCACTCAAAACCGCTCAACTACATGGAAACTGAACAACCTGCTCCTGAATGACTAATGGGTACATAATGAAATGAAGGCAGAAATAAAGATGTTCTTTGAAACCAACGAGAATAAAGACACAACATACCAGAATCTCTGGGACACATTCAAAGCAGTGTGTAGAGGGAAATTTATAGCACTAAATGCCCACAAGAGAAAGCAGGAAAGATCCAAAATTGACACCCTAACATCACAATTAAAAGAACTAGAAAAGCAAGAGCAAACACATTCAAAAGCTAGCAGAAGGCAAGAAATAACTAAAATCAGAGCAGAACTGAAGGAAATAGACACACAAAAAACCCTTCAAAAAATTAACGAATCCAGGAGCTGGTTTTTTGAAAAGATCAACAAAATTGATAGACCGCTAGCAAGACTAATAAAGAAAAAAAGAGAGAAGAATCAAATAGATGCAATAAAAAATGATAAAGGGGATATCACCACCGATCCCACAGAAATACAAACTACCATCAGAGAATACTGCAAACACCTCTATGCAAATAAACTAGAAAATCTAGAAGAAATGGATAAATTCCTCGACACATACACTCTCCCAAGACTGAACCAGGAGGAAGTTGAATCTCTGAATAGACCAATAACAGGAGCTGAAATTGTGGCAATAATCAATAGCTTACCAACCAAAAAGAGTCCAGGACCAGATGGATTCACAGCCGAATTCTACCAGAGCTACAAGGAGGAACTGGTACCATTCCTTCTGAAACTATTCCAATCAATAGAAAAAGAGGGAATCCTCCCTAACTCTTTTTATGAGGCCAGCATCATCCTGATACCAAAGCCGGGCAGAGACACAACCAAAAAAGAGAATTTTAGACCAATATCCTTGATGAACATTGATGCAAAAATCCTCAATAAAATACTGGCAAACCGAATCCAGCAGCACATCAAAAAGCTTATCCACCATGATCAAGTGGGCTTCATCCCTGGGATGCAAGGCTGGTTCAATATATGCAAATCAATAAATGTAATCCAGCATATAAACACAACCGAAGACAAAAACCACATGATTATCTCAATAGATGCAGAAAAGGCCTTTGACAAAATTCAACAACCCTTCAGGCTAAAAACTCTCAATAAATTAGGTATTGATGGGACGTATCTCAAAATAATAAGAGCTATCTATGACAAACCCACAGCCAATATCATACTGAATGGGCAAAAACTGGAAGCACTCCCTTTGAAAACTGGCACAAGACAGGGATGCCCTCTCTCACCACTCCTATTCAACATAGTGTTGGAAGTTCTGGCCAGGGCAATTAGGCAGGAGAAGGAAATAAAGGGTATTCAATTAGGAAAAGAGGAAGTCAAATTGTCCCTGTTTGCAGACGACATGATTGTATATCTAGAAAACCCCATTGTCTCAGCCCAAAATCTCCTTAAGCTGATAAGCAACTTCAGCAAAGTCTCAGGATACAAAATCAATGTACAAAAATCACAAGCATTCTTATACACCAATAACAGACAAACAGAGAGCCAAATCATGAGTGAACTCCCATTCACAATTGCTTCAAAGAAAATAAAATACCTTGGAATCCAACTTACAAGGGATGTGAAGGACCTCTTCAAGGAGAACTACAAACCACTGCTCGATGAAATAAAAGAGGATACAAACAAATGGAAGAACATTCCATGCTTATGTAGGAAGAATCAATATCGTGAAGATGGCCATACTGCCCAAGGTAATTTATAGATTCAATGCCATCCCCATCAAGCTACCAATGACTTTCTTCACAGAATTGGAAAAAACTACTTTAAAGTTCATATGGAACCAAAAAAGAGCCCGCATCGCCAAGTCAATCCTAAGCCAAAAGAACAAATCTGGAGGCATCACACTACCTGACTTCAAACTATACTACAAGGCTACAGTAACCAAAACAGCATGGTACTGGTACCAAAACAGAGATATAGATCAATGGAACAGAACAGAGCCCTCAGAAATAATGCCGCATATCTACAACAATCTGATCTTTGACAAACCTGAGAAAAACAAGAAATGGGGAAAGGATTCCCTATTTAATAAATGGTGCTGGGAAAACTGGCTAGCCATATGTAGAAAGCTGAAACTGGATCCCTTCCTTACACCTTATACAAAAATCAATTCAAGATGGATTAAAGACTTAAACGTTAGACCTAAAACCATAATAACCCTAGAAGAAAACCTAGGCATTACCATTCAGGACATAGGCATGGGCAAGGACTTCATGTCTAAAACACCAAAAGCAATGGCAACAAAAGACAAAATTGACAAATGGGATCTAATTAAACTAAAGAGCTTCTGCACAGCAAAAGAAACTACCATCAGAGTGAACAGGCAACCTACAAAATGGGAGAAAATTTTCACAACCTACTCATCTGACAAAGGGCTAATATCCAGAATCTACAATGAACTCCAACAAATTTACAAGAAAAAAACAAACAACCCCATCAAAAAGTGGGCAAAGGACATGAACAGACACTTCTCAAAAGAAGACATTTATGCAGCCAACAGACACATGAAAAAATGCTCACCATCACTGGCCATCAGAGAAATGCAAATCAAAACCACAATGAGATACCATCTCACACCAGTTAGAATGGCAATCATTAAAAAGTCAGGAAACAACAGGTGCTGGAGAGGATGTGGAGAAATAGGAACACTTTTACACTGTTGGTGGGACTGTAAACTAGTTCAACCATTGTGGAAGTCAGTGTGGCAATTCCTCAGGGATCTAGAACAAGAAATACCATTTGACCCAGCCATCCCATTACTGGGTATATACCCAAAGGACTATAAATCATGCTGCTATAAAGACACATGCACACGTATGTTTACTGCGGCATTATTCACAATAGCAAAGACTTGGAACCAACCCAAATGCCCAACAATGATAGACTGGATTAAGAAAATGTGGCACACATACACCATGGAATACTATGCAGCCATAAAAAATGACGAGTTCATGTCCTTTGTAGGGACATGGATGAAATTGGAAATAATCATTCTCAGTAAACTATTGCAAGAACAAAAAACCAAACACTGCATATTCTCACTCATAGGTGGGAACTGAACAATGAGAACACATGGACACAGGAAGGGGAACATCACACTCTGGGGACTGTTGTGGGGTGGGGGGAGGGGGGAGGGATAGCATTGGGAGATATACCTAATGGTAGATGATGAGTTAGTGGGTGCAGCGCACCAGCATGGCACATGTATACATATGTAACTAACCTGCACATTGTGCACATGTACCCTAAAACTTAAAGTATAATAATAAATAAATAAATAAATAAATAAAAGATAGGGTCTCCCTGTGTTGCCCAGGCCAGACTTGAACTCCTGGGCTCAATCTTCCCACCTCAGCTTCCGAGTAGCTGGGACTATAGGGGCATAACACTATGCCCAGCTATCTTGATTTTTCTACAAATACCTTCCTTGCTTTTCTTTTCCCTTAGATTTTTTCCTTACTTAAGTATGCACCCCTAAACAAGAAAGCTTATTTTTTTTGCCTGTTTCTAAACTTCATGTATATAGAATCATAAAACATATATTTTGACTTATATTGCTCAGTATTTTGTTTGGGAGATTCATTTATGATGTCGTATGTAGCTCCATGCTGTTGTTCTTCTCAATTCTAAATGGTATTTCATAATAAGAATACATCACAGCCTCCCGAGTAGCGAGGACTACAGGTGCCCGCCACCATGCCCAGCTAATATTTTGTATTTTTCGTAGAGACAGGGTTTTGCCATGTTGGCCAGGCTGGTCTTGAACTCCTGGCCTCAAGTGATCAGCCTGCCTCAGCCTCCTAAAGTGCTGGGATTACAGCCGTGAGCCACTGCACCCAGCCCCTGTGCGTGTTTCTTGATATACATGTGCACATGTTTCTTTGGATATATATATATACACACACCTAGGGATATGTGAATCTTCAAATTTTACAGATAATGTCTAAGTATTTTTGTCAGTTTACAGTTCCATCAGCAGTATATGAGAATATCTATTGTTCCATATCCTAATAATTGGCAGGGTTAGTCTTTTTAATATTCTTTTTAATACCCACCATTCTGGTAGGTATGCTATGGAATCTCATAATGATTTAAAATTGCTTTTCTTTTATTAATGGATTTAACACTTACATTTGTTTACTCGCCATTTGAATTTTGTTCGTATTGTTGGTGCAAACGGTCTGGTCAAATTGCTTACCTATTTTCATACTGAGTTGTCTGTCTTTACCTGCCATACATACTACTTATTTACTGTTTCCAAGATATATTCTGGCCTGGCATGGTGGCTCATGCCTGTAATAATCTGTACACTTTGGGAGAGGCTGAGACACTGCCAAAATATGATTTAAATCATATTTAAGCCATTACGTATACACATGTAATGCATTATGATTTAAATAATAAACATTATATATAACAATTATTATTTAAATCTTAATGCATTGTATGCCTATTTATTGATATGGGATATCAATAGATATACATATCCCATAATAAATATCCCACATCAACAAACAGGCACACAATGCATTATGATTTTTAAAAATTATTGTTGTAAAATACAGATAACATAAAATTTATCATCTTAACCACTTTTAAGTGGTTTAAGTTTAGTGCTATTAAATATATTCATAATGTGCAACCATCACCACTGTCCATTTTCATAACTGTTTTCCTGTTGTAAAATCGAAACTTGACACCTATTAAACGCTGACTCCCCATTCCTTCCTCCCTTTGCCTTTAGCAACCACCCTAAATCTCTCCTATTTAGACTACTCTAAGTACCTCATGTAAGTGAAATCATACAGTATTTGTCTTTTTGTGACTGGCTATATCACTTAGCATAATGTCCACAAACTTCATCCATTTTGTAGCACATATCAGAATTTCCTTCCTTTTTAAGCTGAATAATATTCCATTGTATGGACAGACTGCATTTGTTTATCTATTTATCCTTTGATGAACACTTGGATTGCTTCCAATGTTATAGCTACGGTGAATAATGCTGCTGTGAACATAGGGGTAGAAATATCTGAAGACTCTGCTTTCAATTATTCTGGCATGTACCTCAGGTGAAATCAGTGGATCACATGGTAATTCTATTTTTAATTTTCTTAGGAACTGCTATGCTGTTTTCTATAGCAGCTGTACCATTTTATATCCCTACTATAACAGTGCGCAACGGTTCTAATTTTTCTACTTTCTTGCCAGTGCTTGTTATGTTCTGTTTTTTGGATAGGAGACATTCTTTTTTTTTTTGAAATGGAGTCTCACTCTGTCACCCAGGCTGGAGAGCAGTGGTGCAATCTCGGCTCACTGCAACCTCCACCTCCCAGGTTCACGCAATTCTCCTGTCTCAGCCCCACAAGTAGCTGGGATTACAGGTGTACGCCATCATGCCCAGCTAATTTTTGTACTTTCAGTAGACACGGGGTTTCACCATGTTGGCCAGGCTGGTCTTGAACTCCTGACCTCGTGATCTGCCTGCCTTGGCCTCCCAAAGTGCTGAGATTACAGGCGTGAGCCACCGCGCCCAGCCTGGATAGGAGACATTCTAATGGGTGTGAGGTGGTATCTCATTGTATTTTAATTTGTAGCTCCCTAATGATTAGTGATGTTGAGCATCTCTTCATGTACTTAATGGCCATTTGTGTATATGTTCTTGGAGAAATGTCTATTCAAGTCCTTTGCCCATTTTTGAACAGAGTTGTTTTGGTGTTGAGTTTTAGGAGTTCTCTTTATATTCTGTATTATAATCCTTTATCAGATACATGATTTGCAAAATTTTGTCCTATTTGTGAGTTGCCTTTTCACTGTTCATAATGTCTGTTAATACACAAAACTTTTACATTTTCACTAAGTCCAATCTGTCTCTTATCCTTAAGTTGACTATACCTTTGCTGTCATATCTAAGAAATCACTTGCCAAATCCAATGTAGTGAAGCTTTTCCTGTTTTCTAAGACTATTATACTTTTAGGTTTTACATGTAGGTCTTTGATCCATTTTGAGTTAATTTTTGTATATGGTGTTAGGTAAGGTTCCAACTTCATAGTTTTGCATGTGGATATCCAGATTTCCAGGCACCATGTGTTAAATGAATGTCATTTCCCCATTGAATGGTCTTGGCACATTAGTCAAAATTCATTTGACTAAGTACGGGAGGGTTCATTTTGGGCTCTGTATTCTATTCCATTAGCCAATGTCTGTCTTTAAATCAGTCCTACATTGTTTTGATTATTGTAGCTTTGTAGTAAGTTTTGAAATTAAGAAATGAGTCCTCCAGCTTTGTTCTTTTTGAAGATTGTTTTGGCTATTCAGGGTCCCTTGAGATTCCATGTGAATTCTAGAATGAATTTTTCTATTTCTGCGAAAAACATCACTGGGATTTTGATAGAGATTTCATTGAATCTGTAGATTGCTTTGAGTAGTACTGACATCTTAACACGGAGTCTTCCAATCCATGAATTTGGGACGTGTTTCCACGGATTTATGTCTTATTTTCTTTCAGCAATGTTTTGAAGTTTTCATTGTACAAATCTTTCACCTTCTTGGTTAATTCCTAGGTATTTTATTCTTTTTTATGCTATTGTAACAAAATTGTTTTTGTAATTTCCTTTCCAGATATTGTTCACTGTTAGTGTATAGAAATCCAACCCATTTTTGTTATTGTTTTTCTAACCAATTTTAGTGTGTTCACTTTGTATTCTGCTACTTTGCTGAATTTATTTGTTTTCACAGGTTTTTGGGGGTAGAATCCTTAGTTTTTTACATATAGATCACATAATCTGTAAACATAATTTAACTTGTAGACAGCCTATAGTTACATCATTAAAAAAAATACATTCTGGGGGGAGGTTCCAAGATGGCTGAACAGGAACAGCTCCAGTCTATAGCTCCCAGCGTGAGCGATGCAGAAGACGGGTGATTTCTGCATTTCCAACTGAGGTATCGGGTTCATCTCACTAGGGCTTGTCTGACAGTGGGTGCAGCCCATGGAGCAGGGCGGGGCATCGCCTCACCTGGGAAGTGCAAGGGGTCGAGGAATTCCCTTTCCTAGCCAAGGGAAGCTGTGACAGATGGTACCTGGAAAATCGGGACACTCCCACTCTAATACTATGCTTTTCCAACGGTCTTAGCAAATGGCACACCAGGAGATTACATCCCGCGCCTGGCTCAGAGGGTTCCATGCCCACGAAGCCTCGCTCACTGCTAGCACAGCAGTCTGAGATCCAACTGCAAGGTGGCTGCGAGGCTGGGGGACAGGCATCCGCCATTGCTGAGGCTTGAGTAGGTAAACAAAGCAGCCGGGAAGCTCGAACTGGGTGGAGCCCACTGCAGCTCAAGTAGGCCTGCCTGCCTCTGTAGACTCCACCTCTCGGGGTAGGGCATAGCTGAACAAAAGGCAGCAGAAGCTTCTGCAGACTTAAACATCCCTGTCTGACAGCTTTGAAGAGAGTAGTGGTTCTCCCAGCACGGAGTTTGAGATCTGAGAACGGACAGACCACCTCCTCAAGTGGGTCTCTGACCCCCGAGTAGCCTAACTGGGAGACACCTCCCAGTAGGGGCCGACTGACACCTCATACAGCCCAGTGCCCCTCTGAGATGAAGCTTCCAGAGGAAGGATCAGGCAGCAACATTTGCCGTTCTGCAATATTTGCTGTTCTGCAGCATCCGCTGGTGATACCCAGGCAAAAAGGGTCTGGAGTGGACCTCCAGCAAACTCCAACAGACCTGCAGCTGAGGGTCCTGACTGTTAGAAGGAAAACTAACAAACAGAAAGGACATCCACACCAAAACCCCATCTGTACGTCACCATCATCAAAGACCAAAGGTGGATAAAACCACAAAGATGGGGAGAAACCAGAGCAGAAAAGCTGAAAATTCTAAAAATCAGAACGCCTCTTCTCCTCCAAAGGAACGCAGCTCCTCACCAGCAAGGGAACAAAGCTGGACGGAGAATGACTTTGACGAGTTGAGAGAAGAAGGCTTCAGACGACTGGTAATAACAAACTTTGCTGAGCTAAAGGAGGATGTTCGAACCCATCGCAAAGAAGCTAAAAACCTTGAAAAAAAGATTAGACAAATGGCTAACTAGAATAAAGAGCGTAGAGAAGACCTTAAATGACCTGACGGAGCTGAAAACCATGGCACAAGAACTACGTGACACATGCACAAGCTTCAGTAGCCGATTTGATCAAGTGGAAGAAAGGGTATCAGTGATTGAAGATCAAATGAATGAAATGAAGTGAGAAGAGAAGTTTAGAGAAAAAAAGAATAAAAAGAAATGAACAAAGCCTCCAAGAAATATGGGACTATGTGAAAAGACCAAATCTACGTCTGATTGGTGTACCTGAAAGTGATGGGGAGAATGGAACCAAGTTGGAAAACACTCTGCAGGATATTATCCAGGAGAACTTCCCCAACATAGCAAGGCAGGCCAACATTCAAATTCAGGAAATACAGAGAACGCCACAAAGATACTCCTCGAGAAGAGCAACTCCAAGACACATAATTGTCAGATTCACCAAAGCTGAAATGAAGGAAAAAATGTTAAGAGCAGCCAGAGAGAAAGGTCAGGTTACCCACAAAGGGAAGCCCAACAGACTAACAGCGGATCTCTCGGCAGAAACTCTACAAGCAAGAAGAGAGTGGGGGCCGATATTCAACATTCTTAAAGAAAAGAATTTTCAACCCAGAATTTCATATCCAGCCAAACTAAACTTCATAAGTGAAGGAGAAATAAAATCCTTTACAGACAAACAAATGCTGAGAGATTTTGTCACTGCCAGGCCTGCCTTACAAGAGCTCCTGAAGGAAGCACTAAATGTGGAAAGGAACAACCGGTACCAGTTACTGCAAAAATGTGCCAAATTGTAAAGACCATCAATGCTAGGAAGAAACTGCATCAACTCACCAGCAAAATAACCAGCTAACATCATAATGACAGGATCAAATTCACACATAAAAGTATTAACCTTAAATGTAAATGGGCTAAATGCTCCAATTAAAAGGCACAGACTGGCAAATTGGATAAAGAGTCAAGACCCATCTGTGTGCTGTATTCAGGAGACCCATCTCATGTGCAGAGACACACATAGGCTCAAAATAAAGGAATGGAGAAGAATCTACCAAGCAAATGGAAAAAAAAAAGAGGAGTTGCAATCCTAGTTGCTGATAAAACAGACTTTAAACAAACAAAGGTCAAAAGAGACAAAGAAGGCCATTACATAATGGTAAAGAGATCAATTCAACAAGAAGAGCTAACTATCCTAAATATATATGCACCCAATACAGGAGCACCCAGATTCATAGAGCAAGCCCTTAGAGACCTACAAAGAGACTTAGACTCCCACAGAATAATAAT
The DNA here is from genome assembly GCF_028858775.2 of Pan troglodytes. Classification (NCBI taxonomy): domain Eukaryota; kingdom Metazoa; phylum Chordata; class Mammalia; order Primates; family Hominidae; genus Pan; species Pan troglodytes. The sequence goes on from NC_072409.2 coordinate 45,859,167, forward strand.
GGGAGACTTTAACACCCCAGACAGAAATCAGACAGAAAGTTAACAAGGATATCCAGGAATTGAACTGAGCTCTGCACTAAGAAGACCTAAAAGACATCTACAGAACTCTCCACTCCAAATCAACAGAATATACATTCTTCTCAGCACCAAATTGCACTTATTCCAAAATTGACCACATAGTTGGAAGTAAAGCACTCCTAAGCAAATGTAAAAGAACAGAAATTATAACAAACTGTCTCTCAGACCACAGTGCAATCAAACTAGAACTCAGGATTAAGAAACTCACTCAAAACCGCTCAACTACACGGAAACTGAACAACCTGCTCCTGAATGACTAATGGGTACATAATGAAATGAAGGCAGAAATAAAGATGTTCTTTGAAACCAACGAGAATAAAGACACAACATACCAGAATCTCTGGGACACATTTAAAGCAGTGTGTAGAGCGAAATTTATAGCACTAAATGCCCAAAAGAGAAAGCAGGAAAGATCTAAAATTGACACCCTAACATCACAATTAAAAGAACTAGAGAAGCAAGAGCAAACACATTCAAAAGCTAGCAGAAGGCAAGAAATAACTAAGATCAGAGCAGAACTGAAGGAGATAGAGACACAAAAAACCCTTCAAAAAAATCAATGAATCCAGGAGCTGGTTTTTTGAAAAGATCAACAACATTGACAGACTGCTAGCAAGACTAATAAAGAAGAAAAGAGAGAAGAATCAAATAGATGCAATAAAAAATGATAAAGGGGATATCACCACCAATCCCACAGAAATACAAACTACTATCAGATAATACTATAAACACCTCTATGCAAATAAACTAGAAAATCTAGAAGAAATGGATAAATTCCTGGACACATACACCCTCCCAAGACTAAACCAGGAAGAAGTTGAATCTCTTAACAGACAAATAACAGACTCTGAAATTGAGGCAATAATTAATAGCCTACCAACCAAAAAAAGTCCAGGACCAGACGGATTCACGGCTGAATTCTACCAGAGGTACAAAGAGGAGCTGGTACCATTCCTTCTGGAACCATTCCAAACAACAGAAAAACAGGGAATCCTCCCTAACTCATTTTATGAGGCCAGCATCATCCTGATACCAAAGCCTGGCAGAGACACCACAAAAAAAGAGCATTTTAGACCAATATCCCTGATGAACATTGATGCAAAAATCCTCAATAAAATACTGGCAAACCGTATCCAGCAGCACATCAAAAAGCTTATCCAGCATGATCAAGTGGGCTTCATCCCTGGGACGCAAGGCTGGTTCAACATATGCAAATCAATAAATGTAATCCAGCATATAAACAGAACTAAAGACAAAAACCACATGATTATCTCAATAGATGCAGAAAAGGCCTTCAACAAAATTCAACAGCCCTTCATGCCAAAAACTCTCAATAGACTAGGTATTGATGGGACGTATCTCAAAATAATAAGAGCTATTTATGACAAACCCACAGCCAATATCATACTGAATGGGCAGACTAGAAGCACTCCCTTTGAAAACTGGCACAAGACAGGGATGCCCTCTCTCACCACTCCTATTCAACATAGTGTTGGAAGCTCTGGCCAGAGCAATCAGGTGGGAGAAAGAAATAAAGGGTATTCAATTAGGAAAAAAGGAAATCAAATTGTCCCGTTTGCAGATGACATGATTTTATATTTAGAAAACCCCATCGTCTCAGCCCAAAATCTCCTTAAGCTGACAAGCAACTTCAGCAAAGTCTCAGGATACAAAATCAATGTGCAAAAATCACAGGCCTTCCTATACACCAATAATAGACAAACAGAGAGCCAAATCATGAGTGAACTCCCATTCACAATTGCTTCAAAGAGAATAAAATATCTAGGAATCCAACTTACAAGGGATGTGAAGGACCTCTTCAAGGAGAACTACAAACCACTGCTCAACGAAATAAAAGAGGACACAAACAAATGGAAGAACATTCCATGCTCATGGATAGGAAGAATCAATATCATGAAGATGGCCATACTGCCCAAGGTAATTTATACATTCAATGCCATCCCCATCAAGCTACCAATGACTTTCTTCACAGAATTGGAAAAAACTACTTTAAAGTTCATATGGAACCAAAAAAGAGCCCGCATTTCCAAGACAATCCTAAGCAAAAAGAACAAAGCTGGAGGCATCATGCTACCTGACTTCAAACTATACTACAAGGCTACAGTAACCAAACAGCATGGTACTGGTACTAAAACAGAGATATAGACCAGTGGAACAGAACAGAGCCCTCAGAAAGAATACCACACATCTACAACCATCTGATCTTTGACAAACCTGACAAAAACAAGAAATGGGGAAAGGATTCCCTATTTAATAAATGGTGCTGGGAAAACTGGCTAGCTATATGTAGAAAGCTGAAACTGGATCCCTTCCTTACACCTTATACAAAAATTAATTCAAGATGAATTAGAGATTTAAATGTTAGACCTAAAACCATAATAATCCTAGAAGAAAACCTAGGCAATACCATTCAGGACATAGGCATGGGCAAGGACTTCATGACTAAAACACCAAAAGCAATGGCAACAAAAGCCAAAATTGACAAATGGGATCTATTAAACTAAAGTGCTTCTGCACAGCAAAAGAAACTACCATCAGAGTGAACAGGCAACCTACAAAATGGGAGAAAATTTTTACAATCTACCCATCTGACAAAGGGCTAATATCCAGAATCTACAATGAACTCAAACAAATTTACAAGAAAAAAACAAACAACCCCATCAAAAAGTGGGCAAAGGACATGAACAGACACTTCTCAAAAGAAGACATTTATGCAGCCAACAGACACATGAAAAAATGCTCATCATCACTGGCCATCAGAGAAATGCAAATCAAAACCACAGTGAGATACCATCTCACACCAGTTAGAATGGCGATCATTAAAAAGTCAGGAAACAGCAGGTGCTGGAGAGGATGTGGAGAAATAGGAACACTTTTACACTGTTGGTGGGACTGTAAACTAGTTCAACCATTGTGGAAGACAGTGTGGCGATTCCTCAGGATCTAGAACTAGAAATACCATTTGACCCAGCCATCCCATTACTGTGTATATACCCAAAGGATTATAAATCATGCTGCTATAAAGACACATACACTCGTATGTTTACTGCAGCACTATTCTCAATAGCAAAGACTTGGAACCAACCCAAATGTCCATCAATGATAGACTGGATTAAGAAAATGTGGCACATATACACCATGGAATACTATGCAGCCATAAAAAATGACGAGTTCATGTCCTTTGCAGGGACATGGATGAAGCTGGAAACCATCATTCTGAGTAAACTATCGCAACAAGAGAAAACCAAACACCACATGTTCTCACTCATAGGTGGGAATTAAACAATGAGAATACTTGGACACAGGGTGGGGAACATCACACACTGGGGCCTGTTGTGCGGTGGGGGGAGGGGGGAGGGATAGCATTAGGAGATACACCTAATGTAAATGTTGAGCTAACGAGTACAGCACACCAACATGGCACATGTATACATATGTAACAAACCTGCATGTTGTGCACATGTACCCTAGTGCACATGTACCCTAGTGCACATGTATCCTAGAACTTAAAGTATAATAAAAAAAAGAAGAAAAATACATTCTGCTAATCTTGTCTTTTAATTGGAGAGCTTAATCTAGTTACATTTAAAGTAATTACTGATAAGGGAAGGATTTACTTTTGTCATTTTGCAATTTATTTTATATATTCCTTATATCTATTTTGTCCATTTCCTGTATTACCTTTTCCTTTGTGTTTTTTTGGCTTTTTGTAGTGAGGTATTTAAGCTCCTTTCTTGTTTCCTTTTGTACAAGTTCTGTAGCTATTTGCTTTGTGGTTACCTTGGAAATTACATTTAAGATCCCAAAGTTATAACAGTCTAAATGGAATTTATACCACTTTAACTTCAATAACACACCTAATCTCTGTTACTTTAACAGCTCTGTCACAAAATTACATCTGTATACATAGTGAGTCCCAAAACACAAGCTACAAATTCTTTGAAATACATTAGTTTCTTAAATTATGTAGAAAGCAGTGTTTGAAGTTACAAACCAAAATTATAATATTAGCTTTTAGACTAATAATATTTTTAAAGTGTAATAAGTTCTAGTGTTCTATACTACTGTAGGATGATTATAGTTAATATATTTAGTTTCAAATGGCTAGAAGGATATTGAATGTTGCTAACACAAAGAAATGATAAATGTTTGAGATGATGGATACGCTAATTAATCTAATCACTAACCACTTTATATATATATATATCTCTTACGTAACTGTATACCCCATAAATGTATAATTGTCAATTTAAAAAATACAAAAGTATTAGTCTCTTATAATCATGTTGAAAACGAAAAGTGAAATCACAAACAGTTGTTACAATACAAGCTTTTATAATTGCTCATATATTTGCCTTATTGAGATCTTTATTTCTTCACGTTGTTTTGAGTTGCTGTCTATGGTCCTTTCATTTCACCCTGTAGGACTCCCTTAAATATTTCTTGCAGGACAGATGTAGTGGTAACATACTCCCTCAGCTTTTGTTCATCTGAGAATGTCTTAATTTCTCCCTCACTTTTGAAAGAGTTTTTTGCTGGATACTGTATTCTTTTGTTTCCTTTTAGCACTTTGAAAATGTCAGCCCAGTGCCTTCTGCCTTCCAAAGTTTCTGAGAAATTTATGTGTGCTGCTTTCTCTCTTGCTGCTTTCAAGTTTCTCTGTTTTGCACGGGTGTATCTTTGAATTCTTCTTACTTGGAGTTTGTTGAACTCAGATGTTTATATTCACGTTGTTCAACAAATTTGGGAAGTTTTCAGCCATTAATTCTTCAGATATTCTTTGTGTTCCTTTTTCTTTCTCGTCTTCTTCTGAGACTCCCACAGTGCATAAGTTGATCCTCTTCATGGTGTCCCACAAGTCTCTTATGCTCTGTTCATTCTTCTGCAGTCTTTCTTCTTTCTGCTCCTAAGAATTGATCATTTCCATTGCCCTATCTCCAAATTTGCTGATTATTTCTTCTACCTGCTCAAATCTGCCTTCGAATCCCTTTAGTGAATTTTTCATTTCAGTTATTGTAGTTCTCAGCTCCAAAATTTCTTTTTGGTTTTAGATTTAATATCTCTTTGTTGCTATTTCCATTTTGTTCATACATCATTTTCTTGACTTTCTCCAGATCTTTCTTTAGTTCTTTGAGCATCTTTAGACAGTTTTTAAAACTCTTTAACTAGTAGATCTGCCATTAGGTCTTCTTCATGGACAGTTTCTGTTTATTTATTTTTTTCCTTTGAAAGGCTATACTTTTATGTTACTTTGTATGTCTTTTTGTGTTTTTGTTTTTTTTTTTGAGATGGAGACTCACTCTGTCGCCCACGCTGGAGTGCAATGGCGCAATCTTCGGTCACTGCAACCTCTGACTCCTGGGTTCAAGCAATTCCCTGCCTCAGCCTCCCGAGTAGCTGGGATTACAGGCGCCCGACATCACGCCCGGCTAATTTTTGTATTTTTAGTAGAGACGGGGTTTCACCATGATGACCAGGCTGGTCTCAAACTCCTGACCTCATGATCCACCTGCCTCATCCTCCCAAAGTGCTGGGATTACAGGCATGAGCCACCACGCTTGGCCATTTCTTTGTATGTCTTACAATTTTATTGTTGAAAACTGGACATTTGAATCTAATGATATGGTAACGCTAAGAATCAGACTCTTTTCCTTCCCTATGGTTTGCTGTTTTTATTTTTATTATTTTTATTTTACTGATTGTTGAAGGTTGTCTCTGTGCCAAGTATCAGCCAGAGGTATAAACTTGAGGTTTTCTCAGGTGTATTCTGACCAATACCTTTCCCTGAGCATGTGTGGTCACTTTTTAATTGTCCCTGTATATGCAGTTGCTTTTGAATCCTCCTAGTCTTTAATGTGTGGCTCCCAAAAGGGGAAAGATAAAAAAATGAAAGTGGAGACAGGGTGCTAGCCGTTTACATCCTCTGGAAGTTACAACAGTAGTCACCTACCTCTTTGTCTGTATCTCTGTGATCAGAAATAGCAATCAGAGCACAAATCTCTGATATTTGAAGGATAGTGCTGGCCCCAAAAAATTGTCTGCAGTTTACTCCAGGAACTGGTGCACAGCTGCCTGCCCTGGGGCTGGGTAGCTACTACTTTGCTAAGAGCTGAAATTGACCAGAATTAACCACAATTTACTGACCTAGTCTTCCTGTAGAACAAGCTTGTCTAACCCATGGCCTGTGGGCTGCATGCAGCCCAGGATGACTTTGAATGAGGCCCAACACAAAATTCGTAAACGTTCTTAAAACATTATGAGATTTTTTTTTTTTTTTTTTAGCTCATCAGCTATCATAGTGTTAGTGTATTTTATGTGTGGCCCAAGACAGTTCTTCTTCCAATGTGACTCAGGGAAGCCAAAACACTGGACACCCCTACTGTAGAAGCTGCAAGACTTGAATAGACTCCAGAGTTCCAAAATAGTTACATCAGATAGATTCTGCCAATGCAATTGTTGTTGAGGTAGGGAGATAGATTCCTGGTGCTGCCTACTCTGCCATCTCCCCAGAATCCTCTAATATATTGTGATTTAACCAATCTTCTATTGATAATCATTTGGGTTATTTGTAATTTTTTTTAACTACTTTATACACTACAAATGAATACCCATGTAAGAGATTTTTGTACATTTCTACAAACATTTTTGTAGGGCAGATTTCTAGAAGTAGAATGGCTTAACATTTAGTAAAGGCTGATAAAATGACCTACATAAAGAGTCTATCAATTCACATTTCTATCAACAATGTGTGAAAGTGCTTACTTCGGAGAGTTTTAAAATTCTCTTATTTTGGTTCCTGTAATTTCTGTAAACCTTGCCAGATGGCCTGGTTATAAATCATGGTCTATGATCTCATTCAGTTTTGTGGCTTCAGTACCATTCACACATACTGAGGGATCTTATATCTCTAGCTCAGGTTTCTCTTTTGATCCACAGAATGGATTATATTATCTTTCTCCATAAACCTGTGATTACCTCAGGAAATAGCTATCCTATCATGCATTTGCTCATGCCAAAAACCTGGGCTTCATATGTTTGGTTACTCTTCCTTCCTTTTCCCTACATCCAACTAAATCTTAAGTCCTGTTGATTTTACCTCCTAATGATATCTTGAATTCCCCCTACCTTGGTAAAGAAATATCTTTCTATTAGATTACTACAGTAACCTTTATTTTATTTTATTTTTTTGAGACACAGTCTTGTTCTGTTGCCCAGGCTAGAGTGCAGTGGTGTGATCTTGGCTCACTGCAGCCTCTGCCTCCCAGGCTCAAGTGATTCTTGTGCCTCAGCCTCCCGAGCAGCTGGGATTATAGGTGTGCGCCATCACACCTGGCTAAATTTTTGTAGTTTTTAGTAGAGACGGGGTATCTCCATGTTGGCCAGGCTGGTCTTGAACTCTTGGCTTCAAGTCATCTGCCCACCTCGGCCTCCCAAAGTGCTGGGATTACAGGAGTGAGCCACTGTGCCCAGGCCAATGCAGTAACCTTTAAATGATGCCCTCTAGACTTGATCCTTACATTCACTTCATACACCACATTACAATCAGTGATTTTTCCAAAATGCAGACCTGTTGCTATGTAACTGGCTAAGTAAATAAATACACAAAGAAATAATTCCCCCCTCACCATGCAGACCTGGTTATGTTCCTCCCCTGTAGCCTTTGGGTCCCAGACCTTCACTGTCATTTCCAAAGCCTGTTGTGATCTGGCCACTTCTTTCCTGCACTCAACCCTCCAGCCTCACAATCATGTTCACACCACCCCACTTTGGGAGGAGGAGGAGGAGGAGGAGGAGCAGGAGGAGGAAGAGGGGTAGGGAGGGGGGAGGAAGAGGGGGACGGAGGATGAGGAACCAGCCAAAGAGATTAAGAAGGGAGACACAAGAGAGAGGGAGTTTCTCTCACTCTCACCAATTCTTTTGGTAAAAAACAAAATAATTGAGTGTTTGAAGAAAGATCATCTGTGTTAAATGCTGCTAAACCATTTGCTAATTCTTTAAAAACTCTAGATGTGTACTCTCCTATAGATTTCCAAAATAACTTCACATTTCTGCAATCACAGAAATGATCACACTGTTTTACACAGAGACAGTAATTTGATCCCTTCGTATAGACTATTGACTCTAATAGACTGTAAGAGCTATGCTTTATTATTACACTCAAGATGCACTCAATAAAAATGATACACTGATACACATACGTGTAAATCCTCAAAGAATTTATGTACTGTTTGGGGAAAACAGATGGTAACTGCCATTCATAACGTAAAGCAGAGGGAAATGAGTCCTGGTGTAGCAGGGTAAGTGGGGTGCTATGGGAGCACTGTGAAGCTGGAGAATGCTTCTTGGAAGGCATGATATTTAAGTCAGGGATTGAGGAAAAGAGCAGGCTACCAAAAAGTGGAGACTTGAGGCTTTAAAAGAATAATCCTTGTACACGTAAAAGAAAAGTCAGTCATTTCCACAATACAATTCTTATAAAAATGCCATGAATCCTTGGGTACAGTTTGAAAGCCCCATTCACATATCTATCAGAATTAAAACTAAAATTCTCTTTAAAAATAAAAACAGCACAATAAAAACAGCTAATATTAATTTTTCATCCCCCTGGACACTAAAAGATTCTAATGGAAATGAAAATGATGATATCATCTTCCAGTAATGGGGAAAAAATGAGGCTGTGGACAAACACTATGTTTTGATTTATTAAACCTCAAGTGAACTTCTCCTTATCCCCCCCATAAGTGATGGGTTACATCAGTTGCCAAAGTCGTCTTTTTCATTAAATACTTTTGTAAATATTGTGGTCACTCTGGTTTACAGCCATCTCCTTCAGACAGTATATCAGTGGAAAAGAATCCCCATTCCCAGCAAATGGTAAAACTACCATATGTGTAATTTTCTCACAAACCTCACGCTAAGCATGGGTTTCAGGGTTTGCAGAAGGAAAATTGTAGGGAAAAGAACTGTTCTGGAGGCTGTGGCTGTGGCTGCCTGCTTCCCAAACCCAGGACACCACACCCTACAATATGAAAGAGAAACAACCTATGAAATCTCTAATGGTCTCACTTTGAAGATAAGAAAACTGGGGCAGGGCGCGGTGGCTCATACCTGTAATCCCAGCACTTTGGGAGGCCGAGGCAGGTGGATCACCTGAGATCAGGAGTTCAAGACCAGCCTGGCCAATATGGTGAAACCCTGTCTCTACTAAAAATACAAAAAATTAGCTGGGCGTGGTGGTGGGCGCCTATAATCTCAGCTACTCAGGCGGCTGAGGCAGGAGAATCGCTTGAACCTAGGAGGTAGAGGTTGCAGTGAGCCGAGATCACGCCATTGCACTCCAGCCTGGAAAACAAGAGCAAAACTCCATCTCAAAAAAAGAAAAAAGAAAAAAAAGAAAACTGAGTTCCAGAAGGGAAATGTGACTTATGCAATCCTCACTGTGAGGCAAGTGGCCTAGCTGAGATTTGAACTCCAGTTCTCACTCCTTCACGGTGATCTGTTACCAAATTCAGGCATTGAAGCCATCTAGTTTTTGTCTTAAAGGCTTCTGAATACATGTCTTTCAGTGTCTGTTGTGGAGGAATGAAGTGCTGACCAGTGACTTTTCACTTAGCCTGAAAAGTCATTTAGCTTCTGTGACACTTCAGTTTTCCTCCTCTGTAAACTGGAGGATAATAGCACACATCATTGGGTTGAAGAATTTCTTGAGATTACACGTGTACAGTGCCTAGCAAAGAACCAGGCATCTGGCAGCCAGTAGGTGCTCATTCATATTGGCTTCTTTGTTTCTCTCCCATCTGGCTCTCCCTATCATCTGTCAGGTATACTGTATGCAGGAACAGGTAAGAATTTGATTCTGCCAGTAAGCATACCAAAAATGTCTAATCTTAGGTTACTTCGAAACTCTACAAAACTACTCCAATGCTGAATAACATAAGCTTTGAATGTACACCCTTATGGTAAAAAATGACTCAATGTAGTTTTTATGAAGACAAATTAAACTATAAATGCCAAATGTGGTTTTCTTTGTACAAAGTTTCTCCTGTAATTTAAACTCTTCCTGAACTCTTGCCAGAATATTACAAGTGTTAAAACAGGTTGGTTTAGACATGCCAGAACAATTTCCTGCTGTAGGGACATAATATAAACTCACTATATCCATCCAAGCCCAAACTTATAAAAAGCTAAATGTTAAAACCGAGACCTAAAACCAATTGTTAGGTAAATCTTGCATTTCTGCAGTTCCATGAATTATCTACAATAAGGGATATTAAAGGAATAACAAGTTTGGGGGATTGCGGGAGGAACAGGGATGGTAGTATATCTTGTTCTTATAGATGTGCTGAGGCAGTGCTTGGGAGAAATCAAAGCCAAGGTGACCAAATGGAAACTGGCAATTTAAGCTGTGTATGAAGCTCAGGAAAGAGCTCAGAACTTAAAACAGGTATGTAACTCATTAGCATATATTAAAGCAATGTGATTAATGGAGGTGCTAATTTATGCTTACTTAATGAATGAAGCAGATCATGAGGGAGAGCAAGAATGGTAAGAGAAGAGGGCCAGGAGGAAACCAGGTGAGTATCAACTTTAAGACATGGACAAAGGTCATGGTGGAGGGGAACCAGTAAGAGGTACTGAGAAAAAAAGTCAGAAAAGTAGAAGAGCAGATTGACTTCCAAGAATTGGGTAACCAATTAAAAAAAAAAAAAAAAAGACAAGAAAAAGGAAGGCTGTATAGATAGGTTTGGAGCCACTGCGACTTTTGAGACTGCAGTTTTCTGAGAGCCATAAATGCGGAAGCAGAACGGTGGTAGAATAAGAATAAGGAATAAATGGAAGGTGAATACATGGAGGCATGTCCTGTAGATTACTTTTTAAAGAAATGGAGTAGAGAATGGGATGAAGGAATAAAAGCAGTTTGAGGACAGCCAAACAGGATGTAGGAAGATTATTTTTGGCTGAAGGATGCTTAAGTAGGCTAAGAACAGATTAAGATTATATAAACTGCCATGCTCCTGATTCAAGGGTGCTGTCAGACAGGCTCCACTGTGACCCAACCTGGACATAGTCGCTGTCCACCACTGAACACTTGGGCTCTAATGTAATGCTAGATAGTTTAGTCTAATTAAGACTTTGCAATCAGCTTTGGGTCATGTCCAAAAGGATGGAAACTGGGGAGGTACGGGTTCATACCCAAGACTAGATGGCAAACTTCATAATGCAACACCAAGGGATTCGTGACTAAGTTTCTCATCCTTTAATGCTGATATATGATCTTTTGCTGTAATGGACAAGTTCATGATGATGCTTTCTTCAGTCATGATATGAGAACCTACTAGCCACTCACATGTTTATCTAGTTTGTTTTTTGTTTCTTCCAAACTAGACTATGACGGATTATGTTTTTCTGTTTTCTTGCATTTTGTTTCATTTCTTTTAGAGACAGGGTCTGGCTGTGTCACCCAGACTGGAGTGCAATGGTACAATCATAGCTCGCTGCAGCCTTGAACTCCTGGGCTCAAGTGATTGATCCTCCCACCTCAGCCTCCCAAGTAGCAGGGACTATAGGTATGTGCCACCTTGCCCAGCTAATTTCTAAATGTTTTGCAGAGATGGGGTCTTGCTTTGTTGCTCAAGCGATCCTTGTGCTTTGGCCTTCCAAAGTGCTGGGATTACAGGCATAAGCCATTGCACCAGGCCCAGACTGGTTTCCTTGATTTGTGTTACATCTAAGGTAGAGCTTCCCTTATTTCATCAGCAAAATACATTTAAAAACATAGGACAGCAGGCACGGTGGCTCATGCCTGTAATCCCAAAACTTTGGGAGGCTAAGGCAGGAGGATCGCTTGAGCCCGGGAGTTCGAGACCAGCCCTGGCAACATAGTGAGACCCCATCTCTATGAAAAAAAATTAAAAAAAAAAATTAAGAGATGGAGGGGATCATGGCAGACAGGAGGCAGGACTAGATTATAGCTCCAGAGAGACCATCATCTGGAGGCCTGCATTGTGAATTCTAGCTCCAGATCGACTGCAAGAATAAATTGGCAATCCCAAGAGGACCCACAGACCCTCTGAGGGAAATGGACTGCTCCTGCAGGACCTGGGAGGCACCCCAACTACTGTGAGTGCCCCAATTGCGGAAGTGGGAAAGGGAGACCCGTCTCTCCTAAACACACACCCCCACTGGAGAAGCTGAAGGTCTGTTTGCGGGAGAAGTTTCCGACTTTACCCGGAGCTGAGTCAAGTTAGAGAGCCCAGTGAAATATAGGGGTAGAGGAAGCAGCAGAAAAGCCCTGGGAGCTCGTTGGGTCCCCAAGCAGCCCATTCCTGCCTGACACCACAGGGATCCATCGGGAGGGCGGCTAGAGGAGTAGGGGTAAAACTCCACAGGGAGAATGAATTCTCTAGCCGAACTTTGTAACAATTTGAACGGGACAAGAAGCCTCCTGGCCAGAACTGGGGGAGGGCGCGAATCCAGTGTGCACACTTCAGAGGAGGGGGAAGAGCCCTTTTCTTTGGCAGCTGGGAGGTGGACAGCCTCGGGTAAGTTTTCAAGCCCCTCTTGCCCTCTGCTTGGAAACAGACTTGGGGCTGTTGGGTGGCGGGGGAACTGCCCTTCAGTTTGCGTGGGAACTGGGTGAGGCCTGTGACTGCCGGCTTTCCCCCACTTCCCTGACAACCTGCATGACTCAGCAGAGGCAGCCATAATCCTCCTAGGTATACAACTCCAGTGACCTGGGAATCTCACCCCATCCCCCACAGCAGCCGCAGCAAGACCCACCCAAGGAGAGCTCAAACACACCTAGCCCTGTCCCCACCTGATGGTCCTTTCCTATCCACCCTGGTAGCTGAAGACAAAGGGCCTATAATCTTGGGAATTCTAGGACCCTGCCTACCGCTGGTCCCTTTCCACTCTACTACAGCTGATGCCTTCCAGGAAGCACCACCTCTTGACAGGAGGCCAACCAGCACAAAAATAGATAATTAAATCACCAAAGCTAAGGACCCTCATGGAGTCCATTGCACCCTCTGCCACCTCCACCAAAATAGGCACTGGTATCCATGGCTGAGAGACCCATAGATGGTTCACATCACAAGACTCTGTACAGACAACCCCAGTACCAGCCCAGAGCCGGGCAGACTCACTGGGTGGCTAGGCCCAGAAGAAAGACAATAATCACTGTAGTTTGGCTCACAGGAAGCCACATCCATAGGAAAAGGAGGAGAGTACTACATCAAGGGAACACCCCATGGGACAAAAGAATCTGAATAACAGCCTTCAGCCCTAGACCTTCCCTCTGATAGAACCTACCTAAATGAGAAGGAACCAGAAAACCAACCCTGGTAATATGACAAAACAAGGCTCTTCAGCATCCCCCCAAAATCACATTAGTTCACCAGCAATGGATCCAAACTAAGAAGAAATCTGTGATTTATCTGAAAAAGAATTCAGGAGCTTAGTTATTAAGCTAATCAGGGAGGGACCAGAGAAAGGCAAAGCCCAAAGCAAGGAAATCCAAAAAAATGATACAAGAAGTGAAGGGAGAAATATTCAATGAAATAGATAGCTTAAAGAAAAAAACAATAAAAAACTCAGGAAACTTTGGACACACTTTTAGAAATGCGAAATGCAGGCCAGGCGCGGTGGCTCACGCCTGTAATCCCAGCACTTTGGGAGGCCTAGGTGGGTGGATCACGAGGTCAGGAGATCGAGACCATCCTGGCCAACATGTTGAAATCCCGTCTCTACTAAAAAAATACAAAAATTAGTCGGGCGTGGTGGTGCATGCTTGTAGTCCCAGCTACTCGGGAGGCTGAGGCAGGAGAATCACTTGAACCTGGGAGGCGGAGGTTGCAGTGAGACGAGATCGTGCCACTGCACTGCAGACTGGCGACAGAGGAAGACTCTGTCTCAAAACACAAACAAAGAAATGCGAAATGCTCTGGAAAGTCTCAGCAATAGAACTGAACAAGCAGAAGAAAGAAATTCAGAGCTCAAAGACAAGGTCTTTGAATTAACCCAGTCCAACAAAGACAGAGAAAAAAGAATAAGAAAATAAGAACAAAGCCTCCAAGAAGTCTGGGATTATGTTAAACGACCAAACCTAAGAATAATTGGTGTTCCTGAGGAAGAAGAGAATTCTAAAAGCTTGAAAAACATATTTGGGGGAATAATTGAGGAAAACTTCCCCAGCCTAGCTAGAGAGCCAGACATCCAAATACAAGAAGCACAAAGAACACCTGGGAAATTCATCGCAAAATGATCTTTGCCTAGGCACACTGTCATCAGGTTATCCAAAGTTAAGATGAAGGAAAGAATCCTAAGAGCTGTGAGACAGAAGCACCAGGTAACCTACAATGGAAAACCTATCAGATTAACAGCAGATTTCTCAGCAGAAACCCTATAAGCTAGAAGGGATTAGGACCCTACTCCTCAAACAAAACAATTATCAGCCAATAATTTTGTATTCAGCGAAACTCAGCATCATATGTGAAGGAAAGATATAGTCGTTTTCAGACAAACAAATGCTGAGAGAATTCGCCACTACTAAGCCACCACTACAAGAACTGCTAAAAGAAACTCTAAATCTTGAAACAAATCCTGGAAATACATGACAATAGAACCTCTTTAAAGCATAAATCACACAGGACCTATAAAACAAAAATACAAGCTAAAAAGCAAAAGCAAAAAACAAAAAACCCCACAAAGTACACAGGCAACAAAGAGCAGGATGGATGCAACTGTAAATGGCCTAAGTGCTCCACTTAAAAGATACACAACAGCAGAGTAGATAAGGACTCACTAACCAACTATCCGCTGCCTTCAGGAGACTCACTTAACACATAAGGACTCACATACACTTAAAGTAAAGGGGTAGAAAAAGGCATTTCATGCAAATAGACACCAAAAGTGAGCAGGGGTGGCTATTCTTATATCAGACAAAACAAACTTTAAAGCAATAGCGGTTAAAAGAGACAAGGAGGGACATTATATAATGGTAAAAGGCCTTGTCCAACAGGAAAATATCACAATTCTAAATATATATGCACCTAACACTGGTGCTCCCAAATTTATAAAACAATTATTAATAGACCTAAGAAATGAGACAGACAGCAACACAATAATAGTGGGGAATTTCCATACTTGTTCCAATACCTTGGAACAAATGGATTAACAGATATATATACAGAACATTTCACCCAACAACTGCAGAATACACATTCTATTCAAGAGCACATGGAACTTTCTCCAAGATAGACCATATGATAGGCCATAAAATGAGTCTCAATAAATTTTAAAAAATTGAAATTATATCCAGCACTCTCTCAGACCACAGTGGAATAAAACTGGAAATCAATTCCAAAAGGAAACTTCAAAACCATGTAAATACATGGAAATTAAATAACCTGCTCCTGAATGAGCATTAGGTCAAAAATGAAATCAAGATGGAAATTAAAAAATTATTTGAACCGGATGACAATAATGACACAACCTATCAAACCTCTGGGATATAGCAAAGTGGTGCTAAGAGGAAAGTTCATAGCCCTAAACGCCCACATCAAAAAGTCTGAAAGAGCACAGACAATCTAAGGTCACACCTCAAGGAACTAGAGAAACAAGAACAAACGAAACACAGACCCAGCAGAAGAAAGGAAATAACCAAGATTAGAGGAGAATTAAATGAAATTGAAACAACAACAAAAAAATACAAATGATAAATGAAACAAAAATCTGCTTCTTTGAAAAGATAAATAAAATTGATAGACCATTAGCAAGACTAACAACGAAAAGAAGAGAGAAAATCCAAATAACTTCACTAAGAAACAAAACAGGAGATATTACAACTGACACCACTGAAATACAAAAGATCATTCAAGGCTACTATGAACACCTATACACACATACAATAGAAAACCTAGAAGAGATGAATAAGTTCCTGGAAAAATACAATCTTCCTAGCTAAAATCAGGAAGAATTAGATAACCTGAACAGACCAATAACAAACAGCAAGACTGAAATAGTAATTAAAAAATTACTGGCCAGGCGCAGTGGTTCATACCTGTAATCCCAGCACTTTGGGAGGCTGAGACGGGTGGATCACCTGAGTTCAGGAGTTCGAGAACAGCCTGGCTAACATGGTGAAATCCCGTTTCTACTAAAAATACAAAAAAATCAGCCAGACATGGTGGTATGCATCTGTAATCCCAGCTACTCGGGAGGTTGAGGCAGGAGAATCGCTTGAACCTGGGAGGCAGAGGTGTGGTGAGCTGAGATCACGCCATTGTACTCCAGCTTGCACAACAAGAGCGAAACTCCATCTAAAAAAAAAAAAAAAAATTTTCCAAAAAAAAGTCCAAGACCACATGGATTCACAGCAGAATTCTACCAGACATTCAAAGAATTGATACCAATCGTTTTGACACTATTCTGTAAGATAGAGAAAGAAGGAACCCTCCCTAACTCATTCTATGAAGCCAGCATCACCTTAATACCAAAACCAGGAAAGGACACAACAACAACAACAACAACAACAACAACAACAACAAACAATACAGACCGATATCCTTGATGGACATAGATACTAAAATCCATAACAAAATACTAGCTAACTGAAGGCCAGGCGCAGTGGCTCATGCCTGTAATCTCAGCACTTTGGGAGGCCGAGGCGGATGGATCACGAGGTCAGGAGTTCGAGACCAGCCTGGCCAACATGGTGAAACCCCATTTCTACTAAAAAACCAAAAATAAGCCGGGTGCAGTGGCAGGCGCCTGTAGTCTCCAGCTATTTGGGAGGCTGAGGCAGGAAAATTGCTTGAAGCCGGGAGGCGGAGGTTGCAGTAAACCGAGATTGTGCCACTGCACTCCAGCCTGGGTGACAGATCAAGACTCCATCTCGGAAAAAACAAAACAAAACAAAAAAGCACAAAGTACTAGCTAATAGAATCCAACAACATATCAAAAAGATAATCCACCATGATCAAGTGGGTTTCATACCAGGGATGCAGGGATGGTTTAACATATGCAGGTCAATAAACGTGATACACCACATAAGCAGAATTAAAGGCAAAAGCAGGGCGCAGTGGCTCACGCCTGTAATCCCGGCACTTTGGTAGGGTGATGCGGGTGGATCACCTGAGGTCAGGAGTTCAAGACCAGCCTGACCAAAATGGTGAAACCCCATCTCTACTAAATACAAAAAATTAGCTGGGAGTGGTGGCACATGCCTGTAATCCCAGCTACTTGGGAAGCTGAGGCAGGAGAATCACTTGAACCTGGGAGGCAGAGGTTGCAGTGAGCCAAGATTGTGCCATTGCACTCCAGCCTGGGCAACAAGAGCGAAACTCCGTCTCAAAAAAAAAAAAAAAAAGAATTAAAAACAAAAATCACATGATAATCTTAATAGATGCAGAATAAACATTCAACAAAATCCAGCATCGCTTTATGATTAAAACTCTCAACAAAATCAGCACACAAGGAACATACCTTAATGTAATAAAAGCCATCTACGACAAACCCACAGCCAACATAATACTGAATGGGGAAAAGTTGAAAGCATTCTGAGAACTGGAATGAGACAAGGATGCCCACTCTCACTACTCCTCTTCAACACAGTACTGGAAGTCCTAGCCAGAGCAATCAGGCAAGAGAAATAAAGGGCATCCAAATCAGTAAAGAGAAAGCCAAACTGTCACTGTTTGCTGACAATATGATCGTTTACCTTGAAAACCCTAAGGACTCCTCCAGAAAGCTCCTAGAACTGATCAAAGAATTTAGCAAAGTTTCCAGAAACAAGATTAATGTATACAAATCAGTAGCTCTTCTATACACTAACAGGGACCAGGTGGAGAATTAAATCAAGAACTCAATCCCTTTTACAATAACTGCAAAAATAAATAAATAAATAAAATATTTAGGAATACACCTAACCAAGGAGTCGAAAGACCTCTACAAGGAAAACTACAAAACACTGCTGAAAGAAATCATAGATGACACAAAGAAATGGAAACACATCCCATGCTCATGGATGGGTAGAATCAATATTGTGGAAATGACCATACTGCCAAAAGCAATCTACAAATTCAACGCAATCCCCACCAAAATACCACCATCCTTTTTCACAGAATTAGAAAAAACAATTCTAAAATTCATATGGAACCAAAAAAGAGCCCGCATAGCCAAAGCAAGACTAAGCAAAAAGAACAAATCTGGAGACATCACACAACCTAATTTCAAACTATAAGGCCACAGTCACCAAAACAGCATAATACTGGTATAAAAATAGGCATATAGACCAATGGAACAGAATAGACAACCCAGAAATAAACCCAAATACTTACAGCCAACTGATCTTCGACAAAGCAAACAAAAACATAAAGTGGGGAAAGGACAGCCTTTTCAACAAATGGTGCTGAGATAATTGGCTAGCCACGTGTAGGAGAATAAAACTGGATCATTATCTCTCATTTTATACAAAAATCAACTCAAGATGGATTAAAGACTTAAACCTAAGACGTGAAACTATAAAAATTCTAGAACATTGGGAAAACCCTTCTAGACATTGGCTTAAAAAAATAATAATAATAAAAAGAAAAAGAAAAAAAAGAGGAAAAAATAAAATAAATAAATAGACATTGGCCTAGGCAAGGATTTTATGACCAAGAACCCAAAAGCAAACACAATAAAAACAAAGATCAATAGCTGGGACCTAATTAAAGAGCTTTTGAACGGCAAAAGGAACAGTCAGCAGAGTAAACAGACAACCCACAGAGTGGGAGAAAATCCTCACAATCTATACATCTGACAAAGCACTAATAACCAGAATCTACAACGAACTCAAACAAATCAGTAAGAAAAAAACAATCCTATCAAAAAGTGGGCTAATGACACGAATAGACAATTCTCAAAAGAAGATACACAAATGGCCAACAAACATATGAAAAAACGCTCAACATCACTAATAATCAGAGAAATGCAAATCAAAACCACAATGTGATACCACCTTACTCCTACAAGAATGGCCATAATAAAAAAATCAAAAAATAGTAGATGTTGGCATGGATGCGGTGAACAGGGAACACTTCTACACTGCTGGCGGGAATGAAAACTAGTACAGCCACTATGGGAAACAGTGTAGAGATTCCTTAAAGAACTAAAAGTAGAACCACCAGTTGATCCAACAGTCCCACTACTGGGTATCTACCCAGAGGAAAATAAATCATTATTCGAAAAAGATACTTAGACATGCATGTTTATAGCAGCACAATTCACAGTTGCAAAATCATGGAACCAACCCAAATGCCCATCAATCAACAAGTGGATAAAGAAACTGGGGTGTGTGTGTGTGTGTATGTGTATATATATGATAGGTCTATCATATCACATATATATGATAGATCTATCATATCACATATATGATAGACCTATAATATCACATATATGATAGATCATATCATATATATACACACATATATATCACATATATACACACATATATATCACACATATATATATCATATATATATATACACACACACACACCATATATATAACAAATGCTGTTAACTCATTCCTTTTTATGGCTCCATATTATTCCATTATATATATATACACACACTATGGATGACCTGGATGAGATTGGAGACTATTATTCTAAGTGAAGTTACTCAGGAATGGAAAACCAAACATCGAATGTTCTCACTGAGATGTGGGAGCTAAGCTATGAGGACGCAAGGGCATAAGAATGATACAATGGACTTTGGGGACTTGAAGGGAAGAGTGGGAGTGGGGTGAGGGATAAAAGACAACAAATAGGGTGCAGTGTATACTGCTTGGGTGATGGGTACACCAAAATCTCACAAATCACCACTAAAGAACTCACTCATGTAACCAAATACCATCTGTACCCCAATAACTTATGGAAAAATAAAACAATAAAATAAAATAAAATAAATTAGCCAGGTGTGGTGGTATGTGCCCGTAGTCCCAGACATTTGACAGGCTAAGGTGGGAGGACTGTTTGAGCCTGGGAGGTTGAGGCTACAGTAAGCCATGGTTGTGCCACTACAGTCCAGCTTGGGTGACAGAGCGAGACCCTATCTCAAAAAACAAAAAGCATCAGACGTCATTTTGGGGAAGTATGCTATATCACAAAAAGACTTCTATACCTAACTCCTTACTATATAACAGTACTATATATTTCTCACCCAAATTTTCTTGCCTGAAACTATGGCTTCCACTCATGATAATTCCTGGCTTCCAATCCCAGCGTCACACTTAAACCTGGACAAGAGGGGTTTGTGACACGGGCTCCGCTTGGCCACTAAGCAAGATGTCTATGTGCTCTCCCACAGCCACCTCCCCAGGAAATGCTCTGAGTATCTGGTAGCCTGGAATTCTCTGCCCAAATAACTTTGTTTCCAGGGCTTATGCATTCCTCTTCCCTGGCTCTATCACCCTGAAGACAGACCACACTGCTAGTGCAAGCAACCCCAGGGCCAGAGGGTAGCTGCTCATATGGAGCTGGGGAAAGAGCCCTGAGGCATAAGTAGGTCATGGCATAGGGTAGAAAAGTGTGGCGGGCTGTGTACTGGCTCCTTCCTGAGCCACCATGTTTTGGTGTCAGTGAATCCTGAGGAGTTCAGGATTCTAAATTGGAACCTGGCTTTCCAGGTTGTTATGAAGGACACATTTCAAGATAAGAGAATCAAACATAATTTATTTAACTGCTTGCTGGCTTAAGGTGTAACTTTTACATATTTAGAATATCATATGTGAACCTTCATTTGTACTCTTGCCTCAACCCTTACATCCCTTTACATGCATAACTATCTAGAAATACTTCCAGCCTCCTGGACTGAATATTACTACAGCAGGACAGGAAATCAAACAAAGTCTAAACAAAAAAAAACAGGTCTAAGAAAACTTGTTATATCAATTGTCATATCTTACAGTTTATTTTAATTCTCAAAAACAAAAGAAACTGAACTATTTCATTAGATTATTCCCTCTTACGAAGACTTCAGCACCCAGCATCCTCCAATGACACCATTTTTTTTTTTGAGACAGAGTCTCACTCTGTCACCCAGGCTGGAGTGCAATGGCACGATCTCGGCTCACTGCAACCTCTACCTCCTGGGTTCAAGTGACTCTCCTGCCTTAGCCTCCCAAGTAGCTAGGACTACAGGCACGCACCACCACACCCAGCTAATTTTGTGTATTTTAGTAGAGACGGGGTTTCGCCATGTTGGCCAGGATGGTCTCGATCTCCTGACCTCGTGATCCTCCTGCCTCAGCCTCCCAAACTGCTAGGATTATAGGCGTGAGCCACCGCGCCCGGCCCAATGACACCATTTGTTCAAATGAGTTTGTTTCCACTTCTAGACTGAATGCAGGGGAATACATCAATGTGTCCTGTCTCTGTTATCATGCTGAGTACAGAGATTCAGTGTCTGTTTTAGTTACCTGCGACTTCAAGGGAAGGCTCCAGACTCTAGTGGCTTGGTGGAACTATGGATGGAAGAACCAGACCCAGAACCCAGCCTCTAACTGTACTGTACTTTGTCCACATTGGCCATTATTACTAAGCCTGGCTCCTGAACAAACTTTGCTCAGGGAGTAAGAGAACTGCTCAGAGACAGAATGTACATCTATGTTCTCCACTGCCTAACAACACTATCTTAGGGAGGCAGATCAAAGAAGCACAGATGCTATTGATAAAATGATATCTAATCCGGTGTCTGGGAAATTCCTTTGGCAAAATTCTCAATAGAATGTCATCTAGTTTTTTTTTTTTTTTTTTTTTTTTTTTTTGAGACGGAGTCATGCTCTCCCACTCAGGCTGGAGTGCAGTGGCGCGATCTTGGCTCACTGTAACCTTTGCCTCCCAGGTTCAAGTGATTGTCCTGCCTCAGCCTCCCGAGTGGCTGGGACTACAGGCATGTGCCACAACGCCCAGCTAATTTTTGTATTTTTAGTACAGATGGTGTTTCACCACATTGGCCAGGCTGGTCTCGAACTCCTAACCTCAAGTGATCCACCCGTCTCGGCCTCCCAAAGTGCTGGAATTACAGGCTTGAGCCACTGGGCCAGCTTCATCTAGTTTTTACTCAAATCATTCTTGTCCTGTGCCCCTGGAACCTCATCAAGTAGCTCAGCTGGACAGTTTTGGTTATGAGAAAGTGTGTTCTTTTTCTAATTAAGTCCAAATCTGCCTACTTGTAGTTTCTGTCCATTGATTCTAGTTCTGGTCTCTGGAGCACAACAGAACAAGTCCATAGCCCATTTTCCTATGAGTGGGTCTGTTTGGTCTCTTCTGTCTCCCTCCGCAGTTCCTTGAAACCATCCACGTGAGAAAATCAAGTAGCTACATGTGATGAGTATTTTGCTCTCTTTCTGTGCCACTGTCCATTGTTTATCCTTCTATCACTACCAAACTGCCTTAATTACTGTAGCTTGTTTATAATCAGTGTTGATATTTGGGATAGAAAGTCTTATAGCCTTGTTCTTCTTCAGGAATGTCTTGGCTTTTCTTTGGCCTTTACATTTCCCTATAGAGTTTAGAATTTGTCAAGTTCTAGATAACACACACACACACACACACACACACACAAAAGTGAATTGCTAGGATTTTGATTTGAATTTCATCAACTCTAAGATCAGTGTAAGAACAAATGTTATCTTTGCAACACTGAATGTTCCACTCCCTGAGTATGGTATCTCCCAATTCCCATAAGCTTTAACTTCTCTCAAAATTTTATAATTTTCTCTGAGGATATCTTGCTTATTTTTTGTTACTTCTATTCTTAACTACTTGATATATTTTAAATATACTTGATATTTACATATCTTTTTCTTAACTTCATTATCTCACTGTATAAAGACAATTATTTTTTAATTTCTAGGCAGTATAACTTGTTTTTATTAAAATATATTTCCAATCTGATAGTTGATGTACTACATTTGTGTTGTAGAAAAGTTTTGCCCAACATCAGTGATCATATGCAGTAATAAAATCTTTAATATCCTGGCAAGTATGGGGTGGACAACCCCCTAATTGGGACTCTCACATTTCAGGTATCCTTTTGTTCCCTTTGCTGAGCTGAAATAATGGTTTTGTCTTAATCCTAATGAATTTGACGGCATCAATTTTCACATTAATTTACTGTCTGATCTTCTTTGAAGCAGAGCTCCATTGAGCAGAGAAAGTACCAGCAAGAGAGCTTTCATGATGCCACAGCAGTGAAAGACCCCACAAAGCAGAACCATCAGCATGGTGGATTACACAGGAGCAAGGGAGGATCATGAGCCTTCCTAGTGACACACATGCAGCAGCAATCTGGACCTCAGGGATGCCAAACCACTATTTATTTTTATATATTAATTGTGTGTCTGGAAAACTCTAAAGATAATTTTAGTAATTTATCTGAAAATTCTTTCGGATTTTTTACATACATATCCACATAATCTGGGAATAGTAACAGTTTTTCCTTCCTTTACTTCTTTTTTCCCATAAGAAAATGGAGGAAAAACTGTTTCTCTTCTTTTTCTTGCTTTACCACACTGGCCAGGGCCTTCAGTGGGCATCACTGTTTTGTTCCCAGAAAGGGAAAACTGTCAGTATTTCACCATTTAAAAAAATAACAGCTATCTCGAGATATAATTTACGTACCATAAAACGCATACTTTACAATATACAATTCCATGGTTTTTAGTATATTCCTAGTTAGGGCCATCACTACTATTTTTAGAACATTTTAGTCACTCCATAAAGAAACCCTGTACCCATTAACAGTCATTCCCTATCTTCTTACCCCCTTCATTTCAGGCAACCACTAATGTACTTTCTCAATGGATTTGTCTATTTTGGACATTTCATACGAATGAAATCATTCAATATGTGGTCTTTTGTGACTGGCTTCTTTTACTGCACGTAATGTTTTTGAGGTTCATCCATGTGGTGACACTTTCAGCATGTGTCAGTATGACATTCCTTTTTATTACCAAATAATATTCCCTTGTATGGCTATGCAGCATTTTGTACATTCATTCAACAGTTGACAAACATTTAGGCTGTTTCTAAATTTTAGCTGTTATGAATAGTGTAGCAATGAACAATTGTCCTCAAGTTTTCACGTGGACATATGTGTTTTCAGTTCTCTTGGGGATACAGCTAGTAGTTGAAGCATGTTGTTTTCTTGCAGATAATCTGTCAGACTAAAGATGTTCCCTTATATTCCTACTATGGTAAACATTTGCTTTCTTTATTCTTTTTAAAACACTAATGGCTGTTGAATTTTATCAAAAATTTTTTTTGCGTCTATTAAGATGATCACAAAGTGTTTGGACTGTTACACTTACGCCGCTAGTTCTTGAATAAACCCAGTATAATCATAATATATTATTTATATATTGTTGGATTTGGTCTGCTAATATATACGTATTTTAAAATCTATGTTCATTAGTGAGACTGACCTGCAAAATTTTCCTTCTGACATCCCTGTCAGTTTGTAATATAGTTATGCTGGTCTTAAAAAACTGGTAGAACTCGTGAAGAATATAGAGACCTGTGGTATCTCTTGTGGGAAGGTTTGAAATTATGAACTCAATATCCTCAATAGTTATAGACAATTTAGATTTTCTGATTCTTCTTGTGACAATTTTATTGTTTTTTTTAAGAAATTATTCATCTAATCTAAATATATCAATTTACTAGCATAAAATTGTTCATAGTATTGTGTGCGGAACTGCTGGGTTCTTGGTCTCACTGACTTCAAGAATGAAGCCGCGGACCCTCACGGTGAGTGTTACAGTTCTTAAAGGCGGCGTGTCCAGAGTTTGTTCCTTCTGGTGTTCCAATGTGTTCGGAGTTTTTTCTTTCTGGTGGGTTTGTGGTCTCGCTGGCTCAGGAGTGAAGCTGCAGACCTTGGCGGTGACTATTACAGCTCTTAAGGCGGTGCGTCTGGAGTTGTTCTTTTCTCCCAGCGGGTTTGTGGACTCGCTGGCTTCAGGAGCGAAGCTGCAGACCTTCCCCGGTGAGTGTTACAGCTCATAAAGGCAGCGTGGACCCAAACAGTGAGCAGCAGCAAGATTTATTGCAAAGAGCGAAAGAACAAAGCTTCCACACAGTGGAAGGGGACCTCTGGTGGGTTGTCAGGGCTAGCTTGGGCAGCCTGCTTTTATTGCCTTATCTGGCCCCACCCACATCCTGCTGATTGGTCCATTTTACAGAGAGCTGATTGGTCTGTTTTACAGAGAGCTGATTGGTCCATTTTGACAGGGTACTGACTGGTGCGTTTACAATCGCTGAGCTAGACACAGAAGTTCTCCAAGTCCCCACTAGATTAGCTAGACAGAGAGCACTGATTGGTGCATTCACAAACCCTGAGCTAGACACAGGGTGCTGATTGGTGCATTTGCAAACCCTGAGCTAGACACAGAGTGCTGATTGGTGCATTCACAATCCCTGAGCTAGACACAAGGTGCTGATTGGTGCATTTACAAACCCTGAGCTAGACACAGAGTGCTGATGGGTGCATTCACAATCCCTTAGCTAGACATAAAGGTTCTCCAAGTCCCCACCAGATCAGCTAGACACAGAACACTGATTGGTGCATTTACCAAACCTTGAGCTAGACACAGGGTGCTGATTGGTGCATTTACAAACCTTGAGCTAGACACAGAGTGCTGAATGGTATATCTACAATCCCTTAGCTAGACATAAAGGTTCTCCAAATCCCCACTAGACTCAGGAGCCCAGCTGGATGAGCCCAGCTGGATTCACCCAGTGGATCCCGCACCAGGCTGCAGGTGGAGCTGGCTGCCAGTCCCGCGCCCTGTGCCCGCACTCCTCAGCCCTTGGGCGGTTGGTGGGACCGGGCGCGGTGGAGCAGGGGGCAGAGCTCGTCGGGGAGGCTCGGGCCTTGAAGGAGCCCCGGCGGGGCGGGAGGCTCAGGCATGGCAGGCTGCAGGTCCGGAGCCCTGCCCCGCGGGGAGGCAGCTAAGGCCCAACGAGAAATCAAGCACAGCGCCGGTAGGCCGGCACTGCTGGGGTACCCGACGCACCCTCCGCAGCTGCTGGCCGGGGTGCTAAGTCCCTCACTGCCCGCTCCCAGTGTGGGGCCTGCCAAGCCCACGCCCACCCAGAACTCTAGCTGGCCTGCAAGCGCCACACGCAGCCCTGGTTCCCGCCCGTACCTCTCTCTCCACACCTCCCCGCAACCTGAGCGGCTCCGGCCTCGGCCATCCCAGGAAGGAGCTCCCACAGCACAGCGTGGGCTGAAGGACTCCTCAAGCACGGCCAGAGTGGGCGCTGAGGCTGAGGAGGTGCCAAGAGCGAGCGAGGGCTGCGAGGGCTGCCAGCAGGCTGTCACCTCTTAAGATTTTCTTACTGTCTTTTAAATGCTTTAAGAATTTGTAAGATGGGCGTGGTTGCTCACACCGGTAATCCCAGCACTCTGGAGGGGGCTGAGGCGGGTGGATCACCTGAGGTCAGGAGTTTTGAGACCAGCCTGACCAACATGGTGAAACCACGTCTCCACTAAAAACACGAAAAAAAATTTAGCTGGGTGTGGTGGCATGCGCCTGTACTCCCAGCTACTGGGGAGGCTGAGGCAGGAGAATTGCTTGAACCCGAGAGGCGGAGGTTGCAGTGAGCTGAGATCGCGCCACTGCACATCAGCCTGGGCAACAACAGCGAAACTCCAACTCAAAAAAAAAAAAAAAAAAAAAAAAATTTATAGTGATAACAATTTCTCTGGTCCTCACATTGGTGAGCCACGCTTTCTCCCTTTTTTCATGCATCAGTCTTGCCACAGCTTTTACTAGTTTTGTTTTTTAAAGAACAACTTTGGAATGTAGAATATTTGACAAAATTCAACACCCTTTCATGATAAAAAAAAAAAACCCTCAACAAATTAACTATAGAAAGAATGTACCTCAACATAAATAAAGGTCATTTATTTATTTTTTTGAGACGGAGTCTTGCTCTGTTGCCCAGGCTGGAGTGCAGTGGTGCAATCGTGGCTCACTGCAACCTCTGCCTCCAAGATTCAAGCGATTCTCGTGCC
Source organism: Pan troglodytes (assembly GCF_028858775.2). Taxonomy (NCBI): domain Eukaryota; kingdom Metazoa; phylum Chordata; class Mammalia; order Primates; family Hominidae; genus Pan; species Pan troglodytes. The sequence continues at coordinate 45,886,331 of NC_072409.2, forward strand.
TCAGCCTCCCAAACAGCTGGGTTTACAGGCATGTGCCAGCACACCCGGCTAATTTTTGTATTTTTAGTAGAGACGGGATTTTGTCAAGTTAGCCAGGCTGGCCTTGAACTCTTGACCTCAAGTGATCCACGTGCCTCAGCCTCCCAAAGTGCTGGGATTATAGGCGTGAGCCACCACGCCCAGCCCAATAAAGGTCATTTATGACAAGTGCACAGTTAATATGTCATGCTTAACGATGAAAAGCTGAAAGCATTTCTTCTAAGATCAGGAATAAGACAACAGTGCTGACTCACGCAACTTCTATTCAACGTAAAACTGGTAGTCCTAGCCAGAGCAATTAGATAAGAGAAAGAAATAAAAAATATCTAAAATGGAAAGGATAAAGGTACATTTTCTCTGTTTGCAGATGACATCTTATATAGAGAAAATTCTAAAGACTGCACCAAAAAACTGCTAGAATTGATAAATGAATTCAATAAAGTTTGCAAGATACAAAATCAACATACAAAAATCAGTAGCTTTTCTGTATACTAACTAAACTACGTGAAAAAGAAATCAAGAAAATTTACAATAGATACATAATAACAAAATACTTAAGAATAAACATAACCAAGGAGGAGAAAGATCTCTACACTGAAACCTATAAATCGCTGATGAAAGAAACTTAAGACATAAGTAAATGAAAAGATATCTCTTGTTCATGGATTAGAAGCATTAATATTGTTAGAATGACTATACTACCCAAAGTGTTCTACAGATTTTATGTAATTTCTATCGAAATTTCAACATATTTTTTTCAATGTCATTCTTAACAGAAACAGAAAAACGATCATAAAATTCGTAAGGAATTACAAAAGACCCTGAATAGCTAATGCAATCTTTTTTTTTTTTTTTTTTTTTGAGACAGGGTTTCACTCTGTCACCCAGGCTGGAGAGCAGTGGTGAGATTTCTGCTCACTGCAACCTCCACCTCCCAGGTTCAAGTGATCTTCTGCCTCAGCCTCCTGAGTAGCTGAGACTACAGGTACGTACCACCATGCCCAGCCAATTTTTGTATTTTTTGATAGAGATGGGGATTCACCATGTTGGCCAGGCTGGTCTTGAACTCCTGACCTCAAGTTATCCACCTGCCTTGGCCTCCCAAAGTGCTTGGATTACAGGTGTGAGCCACGAGGCTGGCACCAATGCCATCTTGATGAAAGAAAACAAAGTTGGAGGCATTATACCACCTGACATCAAAATATACTACAAAGCTGTAGTAATCCAAACAGCATAGTACTGGCATAAAAACTGACAGAGACCAATGGAACAGAATAGAGAGCCAAGAAATAAATCCATGCATTTACAGCGAATTGGTTTTTGACAAAAGTGCCAAGAGACACAATGGGGAAAGAAGAGTTTCTTCAATAAATAAATGGTGCTGAGAAAACTGGATATCCACATGTAAAAGAATGAAGTTAGATCCTTATCTGACACCATAAACAGAAATCAACTCAAAATAGATTAATGAATTAAATGTAAGATCTATAAATGATGAAACTACTAGAAGAAAACATAGGGGGCCGGGCGCAGTGGCTCACACCTGTAATCCCAGCGCTTTGGGAGGCCGAGGCGGGTGGATCACGAGGTCAGATCAAGACAATCCTGGCCAGCATGCTGAAACCTTGTCTCTACTAAAATACACAAAATTAGCTGGGTGTGGTGGTGCATGCCTGTAGTCCCAGCTACTGGGGAGGCTGAGGCAGGGGAATTACTTGAACCCGGGAGGCAGAGATTGCAGTGAGCCATGATCGTGCCACTGCACTATAGCCTGGAGCTATAGCTATATGAGACAGAGCGAGACTCCATCTCAAAAAAAAAAGAAAGAAAAGAAAACATAGGGGAAATGCTCCATGATATTGGTGTAGGCAATTATTTTTTGAATATAATTCCAAAAGCACAGGCAACAAAAGCAAAAATAGACAAATGAGATTACATCAAATTAAGAAATATCTACACAGTAAACGAAACAATCAACAGAGTTAAGGGACAACCTACAAAATGGGAGAAAATATTTGCAAACTATATATCTGATAAGGAGATAATATCCAAAATATATAAGGAACTTGATAGCAAGAAAACAAATAACCCAATCAAGAAAATAGGCAAAGGACTTGAGAATACCTCTCCCTTTAAGAAAGGAGCCATTATAGAATACTATATGGAGGTTCCTCAAAAATTTAAAAAGTAGAACTACCGGATGATCTAACAATCCCACTAATCTCAAAGGAAATAAAATCACAGGCTGGGTGCAGTGGCTCACGCCTATAATCCCAGCACTTTGGGAGGCTGAGGTGTGTGGATCACAAGGTCAGGAGTTTGAGACCAGCCTGGCCAAGATAATGAAACCCCATCTCTATTAAAAATACAAAAATTAGCTGGGTGCGGCGGCGGACGCTTGTAATCCCAGCTACTCATGAGGCTGAGGCAGGAGAATCACTTGAACCTGGGAGGCGGAGGTTGCAGTGAGCCGAGATTGCACCACTGCACTCTAGCCTGGGTGACAGAGCAAGACTCCGTCTCAAAAAAAACAAAAAAGGAAATAAAATCAGTATGTTGCAGGGACAACTGAACTCCCATGTTTACTGCAGCATTATTCACCAGAGCCAGGATATGGAATCAACCTAAGTGTCCATCAGCGAATGAATAAAGAAAATGTATATATGAAAGGAAGCAAATTCTGTTATTTATGACAACATGGATGAACCCGGAGGACATTATGCTAAGTGAAATAAGCCAGGCACAGAAAGACAGATACTGCATGATCTCACTTATATATGGAATCTTAAAAAAAATCTAACTCAAATTAGCCAGGCACAGTGGCAGGCACCTGCAATCCCAGCTACTCGGGAGGCTGAGGCAGGGGAATCGCTTGAACCAGGAGGGTGGGGGTGTGGGGGTGTGGGCGGGGGGGGGAGGGGGAAGGGGGGTGGCAGTGGAGGTTGCAGTAGAATAGTGGTTACCAGAGGCTAGTGACGGGGAAATGGGGAGATATTAGTCAAAGGGTACAATGTTTTAGTTAGACAGGAGGAATAAATAGTATTTGAGATGATAATTTTTATTTTATTTTATTTTGAGATGGAGTCTCGCTCTGTCACCCAGGCTGGCGTGCAGTGGCGCAATCTTGGCTCACTGCAATCTCCGCCTCCTGGGGTCAAGTGATTGTCCTGCCTCAGCTTTCCGAGTAGCTGGGACTATAGGCACCCGCCACCGCACCCGGCTAATTTTGTTTTTTTAGTAGAGATGGGGTTTCACCATGTTGGCCAGGCTGGTCTTGAACTCCTGACCTTGTGATCTGCCCACCTCAGCCTCCCAAAGTGCTGGGATTACAGGCATGAGCCACTGCCCCCAGCCAATACATTTTTTAAAAAAGAAAAAATCCCCAACTTTTGGCTTTCTAAATCTTTTCTCCTTCATATTTGTTTTTTACTTTATCGATATTTTTGCTCTTTAATATTTTTAGCAAACACTCGCAAGGCAAAAGGCTGCTCACAGTTATCTCCTGATCTAGGTCCAGTGATTCCTTATTATATTCTCACTTCATTGATGATTTTTTTTTTTTTTTGAGACAGAGTCTTGCTCTGTTGCCCAGGCTAGAGTGCAGTGGTGTGATCTCGGCTCCCCACAACCTCTGCCTCCCAGGTTCAAGTGATTCTCCTGCCTCAGCCTCCCGAGTAGCTGCGACTACAGGCGCGTGCCACCATGCTCGGCTAATTTTTGTATTTTTACTAGAGACGGGGTTTCACTATGTTGGCCAGGCTGGTCTTGAACTCCTAACCTTGTGATCCGCCCACCTTGGCCTCCCAGAGTGCTGGGATTACAGGCATGAGCCACTGCCCCCAGCCTTCATTGATTATTTTAAGATGTTTTTATATGTGATCTCATTTTTTTTTTTTTTTTGAGACAGTCTCGCTCTGTCGCCCAGGCTGGAGTGCAGTGGCATGATCTCGGCTCACTGCAACCTTTGCCTCCCGGGTTCAAGGGATTCTCCTGCCTCAGCCTCCCAAGTAGCTGGGACTACTGGCGCATGCCACCTTGCCCGGCTAAGTTTTTGTATTTTTAGTAGAGACAGGGTTTCATCATGTTAGCCAGGATGGTCTCAATCTCCTGACCTCATGATCCATGAGCTTCGGCCTCCCGAAGTGCAGGGATTACAGGCATGAGGCACCGCGCCCGGCTGATCTCATTTCTTTCTTACTTCAATGGGAAGGTTGGTATCAACCTATCAGTATTGGATATAGAAAACTGTAATTTTAACTGTGCACTTTAAAAATTTATGCCACTTATATGTATTACCCATTCAAAAATGTGAAAACTGTTTAAAAAAATAAAGTGGCAGGGAAATGGGCATTTTATATATTTCTGGTGAAAGTATACATTATTTACTATAACCTTTTTGGAAAGCAACCTGGAAATGCGTACACAAACTCAAAAAGCCCATTCTATTTGAGGGGGGAAAGGGGAAACAACCCAAATGTCCATCAATAGGGGAATGGTTGAATGAGTTGTGGGATACTTATATATCATTACTCCACTTAAATGTAATATTCCATTGGGAAAGTAAGTTCAGCTAAAGTAAATGAAGCAACTGTAACACTTTAGTATAGCTTAAAAGGCATTTGAACTATGGGCCAAGAGGTCAGTCCTAGAACAAAGTCCATACTACTCCTCCCCTCACTTAGCATCCTCTCCATCTTCCTCCTACCAATCTAGCCACTAACCCTGCTTATCTTCTAGAAATTTAGGTTAAACAAGACCAAGAGCCTTCAAAGTCCTTAGTAAGTAGGCTATACTTAATTTCTGCAAACCCAAGGACTGCAAAACTCTACTCTGCATCAACTGAACGCAAATCAATCACTTTAATTAAGCTGAGCCCTTACTAGATAAATGGGACTCAAACCCATAAAAATGTAGTTAACAGCTAAATACCCTAATCAACTGGCTTCAATCTACTTCTTCCACAGGCAGTGGGTTGGGGTGGGGGCGGGGGGGGGGGGAGCGGGGGAAGGCGGGAGAAACCTGGCAGGATTGAAGCTGCTTCTTTGAATTTGCAATTCAACATGAAAGTCACCTCTGGGCTGGTAAAAAGAGGTTTAGCCTCTGTCCTTAGATTTACAGTCTAATGCTTTACTCAGCCATTTTACCTCGCCCTACTCCACTTATGTTGGCCAACCGTTGACTATTCTCAACTAACCATAAAGATACTGGAACATTGTACCTAATATTCGGTGCGTGGGCAGGGGTTGTAGGCACAGCTTTAAGCCTCCTTATTCGGGCTGAACAAGGTAAAACTAATTTCTGAGTATGGCCCTACTTAAAATTTCCAAAATTTACCTTTATTTGGGTATTAATATCTACAAAGCTGTCATATGGTAGACAATTGCATCCTTAAAAAAAACCCCAATTTATTGGTACTCTAGACAATCAGGGAAAATACTGAAAAGGTGATTTTACTTAAAACAAATATCACCTGAAAGAAATGTCCTAGGGTCTAAATCTTCATAGGCAGATGGCCCTGTGGCACGGGTAATGCTCACTCTGCTCATGTTGTTTGGTGACCAATACCACATTCCTGCAGAGTGTTGTCAGAACCAAGTTTTGGGACATAATCATGTCTGCAATAATAAAGGGGGTAGGAGAAACCATAATACCAGCATTTTCCATGTGCTAGTGTGGTTAAAATAGTTTCTGCAAAAGGACTCATGTAACAGTCCATTAAACCACAAAATTTTAGAGCAGGAACCTCAGAAATTATAAAATTTGGTTTTCTGCAACCTTCTCAATCTCATCGTGGTAATTACTGGTATTCCTCAGTGCTGTTACTTTAAGAGTTACTTTTTTGATTGTTTGTATTCTTTTTAAGTTATTCTTATCTGATTATACAAAGCTCAAAACATGATAAAAATATAAAAGAACATAGTAAAAGTCTCCCTATAATTACTGTTACTATTTTGTTGTTTATTCCTTCCAATTTGTTCTCTAGTAAAATGCTAAATTACATACATCAAAAGAAGGTAAGATCATAATACATGTACAGTTTTGAAAATCTCTTTATTCCTGGTATAGCGTGGACAACTATGCATGGTGGTATTAATGGAGTTACTTCTGTTTCTCCAAATAGCTTTATGGTAAGCCCACTTTGTCCTCTATCTATACACAACTGGGTTAACTTTTTTTCTAATCCATGGTTACAGTACTTCAGAGTACTTCCTTGAAGGCACACTTTTGTACAGAAAGAGGTGTTTCTACAATGGGTTCCTAGAGGTGAAATGGTAGGACAGACAGCATAGCTACTGTTCAGCTGTCCTCAAGGAAGAGGAGAGTTTCTGTTTTCCCTACACACTGGCCAACACAGCATATCATCAACATTTTTTTCCCCCAAAAAACAATGTATGTATTTCAAATCAGGCCATGATTTTTGATTAGCAGTGGTCTTCAAGCTTGATTGAGCATTGGCATTATTTGGGTAATTTTTCTACCCCCAAAGTTTTGTCAGCAACATCTCACTATGGTAGTGAAAAAATAACCTTCCTGTTTTAATTTACTTTTCTTGACTGTTACTGAGATTGAGAAATCTTCCTCTTCTGTTTTATTGACCACTGACATTTCCTCTTCTATGAACTGCCTGTTTAATGGTGTTTGCCCATTTGTACTCATCTTTTTCTTTTCTTTTCTTTTCTTTTCTTTTGAGATGTAGTCTCGCTCTGTCGCCCAGGCTGGAGTGCAATGGCACAATCTTGGCTCACTGCAACCTCCGCCTCCCAGGTTCAAGTGATTCTCCTACCTCAGCCTCCTGAGTAGCTGGGACTACAGGCATGTGCTACCATGCTCGGCTAATTTTTGTACTGTTAGTAGAGACGGGGTTTCACATGTTGGCCAGGCTGGTCTCAAACTCCTAACCTCAGGTGATCCACCTGTCTCTGCCTCCCAAAGTGCTGGGATTACAGGTGTGAGCCACTGCACTCAGCTAGTTTTACATTTTTAAAAATAGATATCATTTTCCTTATTTTTAGGAAGTTGAGTGGCTTATGTATTTAGTCCCTTATCTTGATTCAGTCTATCTAGGTCATTTTACAAAATCCTGATTCAGTCTAACCACGTCATTTAAACAAATATTTAGCTCCTCTTTGCCAAATGATTTGGACCCCTGAAATAACGATATAAGAATTTCAGGCCAGGTGCAGTGGCTCATGCCTGTAATCCCAGCACTTTGGAAGGCCGAGGTGGGTGGATCACATGAGGTCAAGAGTTCGAGACCAGACTGGCCAACATGGTGAAACCCCATCTCTACTAAAAAAAAAATACAAAAATTAATCTGGCGTGGTGGCAGGCGCCTTTAAGCCCACCTACTCGGGAAGCTGAGGCAGGAGAATCCCTTGAACTTGGGAGGCGGAGGTTTCAGTGTGCTGAGATCACGACATTGCACTCTAGCCTGGGCAACAGAGCAAAAACTCCCGTCTCAAAAAAAAAAAAAAATTTAAAAAATAGTTCTAAAATTACCTAGTCTAGGATAGGCACTGAGTTAGGACCTTCATATCTGCTATTCCTTTTATTTTCAGAAAAATTTGAAAGGTATCACCCTAGTTTTACAGAAGAGTAAACTTTGGTCAGAAACATTAAGTAACTTACTCAAGGTCCCTCATAAACAGCAGGGTTGCGCTTGGAATCCTGATCTGTCTCTAACTTCTCATTTGCAGATAAAGAAACTGAGCCCAAAGTACACAACTAATTTGCCAGCGTAACAGGTAATTAGGAGCCACACAGCTCCCTTTCACATTTTCTTTCTATTATTTCATGGTTAGAAGTTACACAATTTCCACTGATATTAATACGTAACCATTTTTTTGTTGTTGTCGTTTTGTTAGTATTGTGTGTGAGATCGAGGTGGGCAGGCAGATGAGTTAAATATTATTAATCCAATTTAAAATAGATTCCAGATATACACAGCCTTTAGTTGACGAGAATATCATCCCTATAATCTGATAAAGCTCAAGTGACATCATCCTGGCTAGTATAAACTTTAACATTTTTAATGCGAATAGTCTATGAAAACCACAGATTTCTTAATCAAGCTCATTTTTATGTTTCCAACTCTGCCTTTTCAGCCTGCAAACAAAATGCTCTTCCCCCACACCCACTGCTGTTTTCTACTTTTCTTATGATTAAAAAAAATATTTCCCTTGGTAACCATTTTCCCTGGTTACTTTCTTGGCTGATTTTCTGCACAAAGAACTGAAAGGCATTTATCCCCAAGGGAGGCAGTTATTTTAGATTTTACTAAGAAGTTCAGCAAATACTTTTCAACATTCCCTTCTGTCCTTTCTTTGTTTTTAAAGAAAGCTCTGATTTTGTTTCATTTTCAGCTGGAGACTTAAATGACACCAAGCAAAGCCTACTTAGTTTAGATCTCCAGGTAAAAAAGTTTTAAATTTTAAGTTTCTACTTAGCATGTGGAATGGTTTTAATATTTGGGTATTTTATTTCGCAACTGTTTAACTCTTGAGTAAATTAGCTCGTTACTAATAGATTTTTAAAGTTCAAAGTATGCATTATTCTGTTTGTTTTTTTCACGATGTACTTCCCAAGTATTTCAGACCTTGTATACTTAGTATTAAATTATTTTTATATGTTTAGGTGGAATTATGTGTTCAATAGAAGTATAAATTGGTTTGAAAATATTATTCTTAATTTTTAAGTCCTAAAAGAACATAAATAATTCAAAATATTTTTCATTTTAAATCTGTTAAATGAAGTGAAAAGAGATAATAGACATCTCATGACTTCATGTAGAATTTTAAAATTCTAAATTAATATTTTTAAAGTTTACTTAAGATAACTGGTAAGAAATTTTAAATGAAGAAAAATAAGTTAATCAAGGTTTATAAATAATATTTAATGTTGGGATAAACACAGTAAGTGCTAGAAGGAAAAAAATTACTTGATAAAAATGATACTATGATTGGAATCCCAGAAAATTTACCTCTAGGAGGCAAACACTCAATTACGAAGTTGTTTATGAAAGCAAATATTAAGTGCAAAGCAAAATTCTGTATATCAATGAAAATAATGAGGGCCTAAGCATTAATAGTAAAATTAGTATTGAGAGACCATTTCCTAAAATGTATTTAAACACTGTAGTGAGACTGTTTAGATACTGATTTTGTCAAAATTAAAATAGCTCTGTAAGTTTATTTCTGTGCCTATCTATTTAGATTTCTGGGTAAGTAAAAGTGAGTCAATTTGGGGGAAAAAAAGAAAGAGAGGTAGTTTCCAGAATGAGGATACTGGGAGAGAGGGATGTGCTCAGAATGGCCACAGCTGGCACATTCACTCCTAAGCACTCAATCAGGCAATGCCCCATAAGTGAGTGCTTTCAGGAGGCCTCAGGACAGCAGGATGCCTGAGACCCTCATGAGAGTTTAACTCTAGAGCCTCGACGTCTAGGCCCTGACTCCTCACAACAGGATGGAAGGTCTGCACATACAATTGTTAATGCAAGAAAATTTCAATGTATACATTTCATGCATTGCAGAGCACTTATGATATCCATCGGAGCACACTTGCCATGCCACTCAGCAAATTCTAGTTTCACTTTGTCTCTCAGTTCAGGTTTTCATATTGCTTTCCCCTGCTGTTGTTGTTATTCCCTTCCAACATACTACTTTGCTCTCTGAATTGACTTTTATGATTTCAGGTGCCAATCAGCTAATGGATTTGGTCCTTCTTTACATGCTGCATGTTAATTTTTCTAAAACTAAAGTAGATTGCAAAAAGTTGTTCAAAAAGTTGTTCCAATAACCTATGAAATATAGGTCATTTCAATGACCTATAGTAATGGTTTTCAAATGACTGTGGCAATTAATGTATATATACACTGAAGAAAGGTTTGTATGCTGGCATGAAGATACTTTAGAGACTGCCATTTGTTGAACAAAGGTGATGTGGCAAGTCAGACTATGAACTAACTAAGTGAAATCTGACTAGAGGAAGATGATTCTGGCAGATGAAGTTATAAAAAGAAGTACTGAGATTCAAGAGGGGAAACTGAGCTGACCTTGTGCCCTCTTCCCCTCTCACCAACTCCCTTGAAATAATACAAGATATATTACAGACAAATAAATGCACGAATATACAGCTACACTAGGAAATAAAAAGGGGAGCTCCTGGTGGGACAGACACTCTGAGGAGTCCTTCACAGACAAAGAGAAGACAGAAATGAATTTAAAGAGGGAAAATGTACCCTTGAACAGTCATGGGAGAAAACAGAGTGAAGAGAGCTTGTATAGGAAAAAAAGAAGTTTTTAGTTTAAAAGATCCCAAGAAGGATACATTAAACAGCAAAAACAACCTATACCAAGGTATATTCCATTCTTTTACCAAGGTAAAACTTCCAAATATCAAAGATATGTTGAAAATTTGAAAAAAATTTCTATAGAAAGAAAAAAAATTTCTTACAAAGGGATGAGAATCAGATTCAAGTCAAATTTCTCATCAGCAACACTAAATATAAGAAATAATGGACAAATATCTATAAGGTATTAAAGAAAAATGATTAGAATGATTTTGAAACCGTAATTCTGTTTCCAATTAACAATGATATTTTCAGATCTTTAATAAGAGCACAGAATTTTACAACTTACAACATTCTCTGAGAAAAAGAGGATATATTTCTGCAAGAAATAAAAGGAATCTGAGGGAGCTTCTCCTTCTGATAATGGCAGACAAGGCAAGTCAGATCATTAGACCTGCTGAGAATAACTAGAAAGGGTGAGAAAAACAACAGGGCCAATATTTGGGATGGGACTGAAACCCAGAGAGGTTTAGAACAGTTTTTCTTCTAGAAGCATCTGGATTCCAGAAGAGGTGGTTGAGAAGATTAATAGAGTTTTAAAACAGCCTCACGAGGACAGAGAGAAACAAACAAACAAACAAAATGGAGGCAAGCAAGCAGTGGGGGATGGTAGGAAAAGTGAAGTGGACCCAAAGCATGCATATATATATATATATATATATATATATATATATTTTTTTTTTTTTTTTTTTTTTTTTTTTGAGACTGAGTCTCACTCTGTCGCCCAGGCTGGGGTGCAGTGGTGTGATCTCGGCTGACTGCAACCTCCACCTCCCGGGTTCAAGTGATTCTCCTGCCTCAGCCTCCTGAGTATCTGAGACTACACGCACGTGCCACCACACCCAGCTAATTTTTTTTGTATTTTTAATAGAGACGGGGTTTCACCATATTGGCCAGGCTGGTCTCAAACTCCTGACCTTGTGATCCGCTCACCTTGGCCTCCCAAAGTGCTGTCATTACAGACTTGAGCCACCGCACCCAGCCCAAAGCATAATTATTAATTTGATATGGTGAAGCCCAGCTTCAAATCACTCAATATTCTATTCATAATGTACTTAACCTTATGCCCGAAACAGACGCAAATTCTCAAGTATTTTCATATACAATATCTGGCACTCCATCAAAGGTCATCAGGTATATGAAGAGACAAAACATGGCTAAAAACCTAAAGAAGTAAGAGACAACCGAAATAGACACATAGAGGATCCAGAAAACCTAGTCTTCAGACACAGACTTTAAAACAAATATTTTTAATATGTTTAAAAAAATAAAAGATGAGATTAAAATTTTTAACAAAGAATTGGAAACAAAAAGAACATACTGAAAACCTGAAAACTAGAAAATACAATAAAAGAACAAGGAAGTCAATGGATAGATTTAATAGCAGATAAATCACAGATGAAGAGAGTATCAATGAACTGGAAGATCAGTTCAGAGAATAACCAGGATGAATCATTGAAGAGATAGACAAACAAAAAATACAAATGAGGGGAAAGTGACATTAAAGACACAATGAGAAAGCTGATATGCAAGTACCTGTAGTTATAGAAAGAATGAAAAAAGGGAAAAGAGAATGTACTATTTGTATAGTTAAGGGCTGAGAAGTTTCCAAATGTGATGAATAACATCAGGCCACAAATTCAAGAAGTGCCAAATAGGATAAAAACAAGAAAATTATATCTTTGTATACAGAGTGAAACAGCTGAAAACCAAAGACAATGAGAACATCTTAAAAACAGCGAGAGAAAAAAAAATTACTTTTAACAGTGAAAAAATTAGATTGAGAGATGATTTCTCAAAACAAACAATGGAAAAAAGAAGACATAGAAATTGTATCTTCGAGCCGGGTGTGGTAGTTTGTGCCTGTAGTCCCAGCTACTCGAAAGGTTGAGTCAGGTGGATCGCTTTAGCCTAGGGATTCAAGGCCAGCCCAGGCAACATAGTGAGACCTCGTCTCAAAAAAAAAAAAAAAAAAAAAAAAAAAACATTAAATAAAAAAAGAAAAAGAAAAGTAGGTGGGAAGAAGGCAACAATAAAATACTGGAAGCTAGGAAGGAAATGAAAGTGTAGGGGGAAAAAATCAACTGTATCTTCACAATGCTGAAAGAAAACACTTGTCAACCCCAGAATGTATATCTAACAAATACATCCTTTCAGGTAAACAAAAATAACTGATCAACACATCTGCACAAAAGGAATTATTAGAAGGTGATCTTCAGTCAAGAAGAAAATAATCCTAATAGAAGAAAGTAGATAGAAGGAACGAAGCAAAATGATAAATGTTTAGGTAAACCTAAACAAGTGGTTCTCAATTGAGGGGCAGGTTACATTTGGTAATGCCTGGAAACATTCTTTGGTTGTCACAACTAGGAGGAAGGTACTAATGGCATCTAGTGGGTAGAGGCCACGGATTGCTGATAAATAGCAGGGCATCTCCCCATAAAAAAAGAATTATCTGGCGCAAAACGTTAATAGTGATGAGGATGAAAAATCTGATCTAAATAAACTTTGACAAAATAAAAATAATCTTTTGAGGGTTTAAAAATACATATATAATTAAAACACAGAACTGAAACAGAATATATACTGGGATAGGGTAAATGGAGTTGAAGTTCATCCTGGTTCTTGTATTGTCCAGGAAGAGGTAAAGGTACTAATTTATATTAAGACTTTGATAGTCAAGGATGTATGTGGTAATCTCTACAAAGAAAAGAATGGTAAAAAGTGTACAATTACTAATGAAATCATAAAAACCAAGCAACAAGTTAAAAAGAAAGAAAACAGAAAAAGGAACATAGAACATGTAGGACAAATAAAAAGCAAATAGAAAGTATATTTCAATTCAAACATTAAATTTTACATTAAATATAAACAGCCTAAATGTTCCAATTAAAAGACAAAAATTGTTAAACTGCATTAAAAAACTCCACAATATGCCACTAATAGGAAGTATACTGAAAATATAAAAATATAGAAAGACAGAAAGCAAAACATATATTTTGCAGACATTAATCAAAAGAAAGCAACTACATGCAGGAGCAGAAAACCAAAGACCACATGTTCTCCCTTATAAGTAAGAGCTAAACATTGGGTACTCATGGGCATAAAGATGGCAACAATAGACATGGGAAGAAGGCAGGGAGAGGAACAAGGATTGGAAAACTGTTGGGTACTATGCTCAGTACCTGGGTGATGGGATCATTCATATCCCAAACTTCAGTACCACATAATATACTCAGTTAACAAACCTGCATACAACCCTCCTGAATCTAAAAAGTCAAAAAAGAAAAAAAATGCAACTACATTAATATTAGACAAAGTAGATCTTATAGCAAAAGCACTCCCGGAGACACTGAAAGTATCTACCTAATGATAAATGCACCAGAAAGATATAACGACTAAATTTGTACATACCTACAATCATTAGGACAAACAAGGCAAATTATTAGGACAATTTGAACAAATAGGTTAATAGTATTAAAGTCTTTAAAATCCTTATTGATATTCTGTCTACTAATTAAAAAATATTAATTACTTTTTATTGGCATAAAATGACTACTAATTTTTTTTAACAGACTTTTTTCAAAGCAGTTTTAGATTCAGAGCAAACTGAGTGGAAAGTACAGAGTTCTCATATGTGCTTTTCCCCCACTATCAAAAATCTCACACCATGGATAAATCTATGCTGACATATCATTATCACCCAATGTCCATAGTTTACATTAGGGTTCACTCTTGTTACTCTGTATTCTTGGGTTTTGACAAATTTTTAATGACATGTACCCACCTTTATAGTACTGTCGTCCCTTGGTACCCTTGGGGGACTGGTTCCAGGATCCCTCAAGGACACCAAAATCTGAGGCTGCTCAAGTTCCTTATATAAAATGGTGTAGTATTTGCATATAATACACATATCCTCCTGTATACTTTAAATAATCTCTAGATTACTTACACCTAATACACTGTATAGGCTATGTAAGTAGTTGTTATACTGTATCATTTAGGGGACAATGACAAGAAAAAAAAGTCTGCATATGTTCAGCACAAAAGCTACATAGGCCAAACTACATTTTTCGCTCATGGCTGGTTGAATCCACAGATGCAGAACCTGTGATATAAAGGGCTGACTATACTGTATCAGAAGAGTTTCACTGCCCTAAGAATCCTCTGTGTTCCACCTATTCATCCCTCTCCGCCCCAAATCCACTATTCTTTTATAGCTTGCATAGTTTTGCCCTTTCTAGAATGTCATAGAGTTGAAATCATACATATGCCATCTCAGGTTGGCTTATTTCATTTAGTTATATATTATATGCATTTAAGGTTCTTCCATGTATTTTCATGGCTTGATGGCTCATTTCTTTTTGGTGTTGAATAATATTCCACTGTCTGAATATACCATAGTTTTTTTTCCATTCACCTATTGAAGAACATGTTGGTTGCTTCTAAGTTTTGGCAATTATGAATAAAGCTGCTATACATATCTGCGTGCAGGTTTTTGTGTGGACACAGACTTTCATCTTATTTGGGTAAATACCAAGGGGCACGATTGCTGGGTTGTATGGCAACAGTATGTTAAGTTTTAAAAGAAACTGCCAAAGTGTCTTCCAAAGTGGCTGTACCATTTTGCATTCCCACCAGCACCGAATGAGACTTACAGTTGCTCCACACACTCACCAGCACTGGGTGTTGTCAGTGTTTTGGGTTTTAGACATTTGGTAGGTATGTAGAGGCATCTCATTTTAATTTGTAATCTGTCTACTATTTTTGAAACTAATATTTAGGATTGAAGTGTTGAAATTTTGGACGACAATTGTGGATTTGTCTATTTCTTTTTGCAGTTTTTGAAAACAAGTTTACCAATTATTTTTGGTAATGTCTAATCTGCTATTCATCCCTTGTCATGTATTTTTTCTCTCTCACATTGTAGTTTTCATCTTTAAAAGTTTGATTTGGGTTTTTAAAAATATCTTCTATGTTTCTACATTACATGGTTAATCCTTCTTCTCACTTCTTGAACATATAGAATATAGGTATAATGATTTTTAAACACCTACTTTATTAGTATATCAGCACTGTCATTTCTGAATTGGTTTCAATAAACTGATTTTTCCCATTATGGGTCAACTTTTCCTGTTTCTTTGTGTACCTGGTAAATTTACATTGGATCCTAAAACATTTGTTGGGTTATCTGAGACACTGTCAAGTTATTGTACGCAGTTTAATTCTTTCAGAAAGGCTTGCTTTTAAGCTTTATTAAATGGGATCACAGCAGCCTTTAGCCTAGGGCTAATTATTTTCCTCTGCTGAGCTAATGCTCTTCTGAGTACTCTACCAGATGCCCTGTGAATTGTAAGGTTTTCCACTCTGACTGGTGGAACACAAACTCTTCCTGGTCTTTTTTAAGCTCCAGAGACCTGTTTTTTTTTTGTTTTGTTTTGTTTTGTTTTCCCCTTTGTCCTTTAGGTTAGTTCTTTTCCCAGTCTCAAGTATTAATAGTTTACTTACATACATGTGCTATCCAGTACTCAGTGGAAGACTTCACATCTCTGGAAGGGTTCCTCTGGGCTAGCTCTCACCTCTCTGTACTCTGCCCTAGGAACACTAGTCTCTTTGGTGTCCTCAGATTTCCAGCTGTATCTTTTCAACTTATGGAGACTGCTGGACTCTGCCTGTGTTCCCCTCACTGCAACTCCCTTGAGGGAGTAAGCAGGTCAATCACAGGTCTCTCCGGGCATTTGATTTGCATCCCCTTTCAGGAATCACTGGCCTGGACTGCTCTTTGTTTAATGTTTGGAAAATGCTTCAGATATATGTTGTTCTATTTTTAAGTTGTTTCAGGTGGGAAGGTATACGTAGTCCCTATTACTCCATGTTGGCTGGGAGTCAGATTTGATAAGTTTTGTCATAATACTGGTGTAATGGCTGAATGATTCTCTAGGAAGCGACCATGATGTAACTTCACAGACTCTCCAAAAGTCTGAAGTTACATCATGGTCGCTTCCTAGAGTATCATTCTACTTCATGGAGCCACTCTGGTTACTAGTTGTCAAACTAGTAGGAATGTTGTTATGGCAATACAGGGAAGGTGATCTCCACAAAACCATGCTCATTTTCTTGGCCTTCAGGTGATATACTGTATGCAGAATGTAAAAAATAGGTCAGTTAGTGACATCTGTTCTTAGGCCAAGGACCCAGGATGGCAGCCATATGTTTGCTACTACCATTGTAGGTTTCTACTAAGAAACAATCACAATATTTGCCAAGACTTAGCACTGATCACCCTGCATTTCCTAAACATTTGGGTGGTAGACACTGTGGCTTGAGGAAGGCATGCATTACCCTGAGCTCATGCTCATGGTTTTCAGTTTAGATACCCTTGGAATTTCCCACAGCTTGTCTTAGGTTGTGAAGCAGACTTCTAAGAATCTGGATATCAACAAATTACAGTCATATGTCACTTAGCGACAAGGATACATTCTGAGAAATGTGATGTTAGATGATTTTGTTGTCATACATCATAAAGTGTACTTACACGAACCTAGATGGGACAACCTACTATACACCTAGGCTATATGGTAGAGCGTATTGCTCCTAGGCTACAAACCTGTACAGCCCATGACTGTACTGAAAACTGTAGGCAACTGGAACAGAATGGTATTTGTGTATCTAAACATATCTAAAGCCAGGTGTGGGGGCTCATGCCTGTAATCCTAGCACTTTGTGAGGCTGAGGTGGGTGAATCACTTGAGCTCAGGAGTTTGAGACCTGCCTGGGCAACATAGTGAAATCCTGTCTCTACAAAAAAAATATAAAAATCAGCTGGGCATGGTGGCACGGGTCTGTAGTCCCAGCTACTCGGGAGGCTGAGGTGTGAGATTGGCTCGAGCCCAGGAAGCGGAGGTTGCAGTGAGCTGAGATGGTGCCACTGTACTCCAGCCTGGGTGGCAGAGCCAGACCCTGTCTCTAAATAAATAAATAATAAACATATCTAAATATAGGAAAGGTATGGTAAGAATATGGTCTAAAAGAATTAAAAAAATGGTACACTATCTAGGGTACTTACCATGAATGGAGCTTGGAAGACTGGAAGTCACTCCGGTGAGTCAGTGAGTGAGTGTGAAGGCCTAGGACATTACTATACACTACTGTAGATTTTATAAACACTGTACACTAAGAGTCTACTAAATTTATAAAAAAGTTTTTTTATTTCTTCAATAATGAATTAGCCTTAGCTTACTGTAATTTAACTTTATATACTTTTTATTTTTTAAAAAACTTAGACTCTTTTGTAATAGCATTCCTCTTTTTTTTCTTTGTCTAAAGGCTTCTTGATTTTTTTAATCATTTCAGAAAACTTTTCATTTCATTCCTCTTTTCTATAGTTTTTTTGGTTTCTATTCTGATCTTTATTATTTCTTTTTTTCCACTAATTTTGGGTTTGGTTTGCTGTTGCTTTTCTAGTTCTTTACGATGTATTATTAGGTTGTTTATATGAAGTTTTTCTACTTGTTGATGTAGGTGTTTATTGCTGTAAACTTCCCTCTTAGTACTGCTTTTGCTGTATCCCATAGGTTTTGGTGTGCTGTGTTTTCATCTTCATTTGTTTCAAGAATTTAAAAAAATTCCTTCTTAATAACACTTGGCTTAAAACACAAATACATTGTACAGTTGTACAAAAATATTTTCTTTATAGAGTAATTTTATAAGCTTTTTTCTATTTTTATTTTTTAACTTTTCAAACATTTTTGTTAAAAACTGAGACAAACACGCATTAGCCTAGGCCTTCATTGGGTCTGGATCATCAATATCACTGTCTTCCACCTCCATATCTTGTCCCACTGGAAGGTCTTCATGGGTAATAACACTCATGATAAGAATGCCTTCTTCTGAAATACCTCCTGAAGGAACCACCTCAGGCTGTTGCGCAGTTAACGTTTTTTTAAATAGATAGAAGGCATGTACTCTAAAACAATGATAAAAAGTATAGTATAGTAAATACATAAACCAGTAATATAGTTGTATATGAAAGTATTATGTACTGTACTGTACATAATTGTATGTGCTTTTTTTTTTTTTTTTTTTTTGGAGATAGAGTCTCTCTGCACTCTGGGCATGGTGGTGCATACCTGTAGTCCTAGCTACTCAGTGCAACCTCCGCCTCCCGGGTTTAAGCAATTCTTCTGTCTCAGCCTCCCGAGTTGCTGGGATTACAGGCGTGCACCACCACACCCAGCTAATTTTATATTTTTAGTAGAGATGGGGTTTCACCATGTTGGGCAGGCTGGTCTCGAACTCCTGACCTCAGGTGATCCACCCACCTTGGCCTCCCAAAGTGCTGGGATTATAGGCTTGAGCCACCGCGCCCAGCCTGTGCTGTATTTTTATATGACTGGAAGTGCAGTAGGTTTGTTTATACCAGCATCACCACAAACATTATGAGTAATGCGTTATGCTATGATGCTGTGACGTCTCTAGGCAATAAGAGATTTTCAGCTCCATTATAATTTTATGGGACCATCATGGTATATGCAATTTGTCACTGACAAAAAAGTCATTATGTGGTACATGACTGTACTTTCTTTGGTCAAATGGTCAGACAGAAAGATTGAGTCAAATGCTTGCAGGGTCTTTCAGGTTTTTTCTTTTCTTTTTTTTTTTTTTTGAGACAGAGTCTCGCTCTGTTACCCAGGCTGGAGTACAGTGCTGCAATCATTGCTCACTGCAACCTTGAACTTCTGGGCTCAAGTGAGCCTCCTGCCTCAGCCTCCTGAGTAGCTAGGACTACAGGTATGCACCACCATGCCCAGCTAATTTTTTATGTTTTAGTTGAGACAAGGTCTTGCTATGTTCCTTACTCTGGTCTTAAACTCCTGGCCTCAAGCAATCCTCCCACCTTGGTTTCGGCCTCCTATAGGGCTGGGATTACAGGCATGAGCCACAGTGCCTGGCCTCTCAGGTATTTTCTGAGGTTCCAACAAGATGACTGGGTTAGCAGTCTATGGCCACTTCTTATCCCTTAATCCTTCAATGCCTCTCCTTTGCAGTTTAGGGTATTCATCTCTGTATGTAACATCACCTTGAATGTTTTACCATTCCTTCCTATCATAGATTTGTTCTGGTTGGCAAAGGAGACCAAGGTATGCCTGTGAGAATTGAAATAAATTTCATCACTGAGCAAGTTAGTTACTTTAACCTTCTAGAATCACCAAATACCTTAAATTCCCATTAAAAAGATAACAGCAGCAAATCTGTTGTGATCTGGGTTCTTATGATCCCTGGGGTTTTAGTTTCTCCTCCATACTGGCTGTGTAAGGAAGGCTTTTCATCTCAGGAAACACTGACAGTGAGTGGACCTGAGGCAAGAGCAGGAGGAAAGCTGCAAGGGGTATAGGTGTGTGTATGTGAGTATGTGTGTGTTTCTCAGCTGTAGAATTCTGAGAGGCAGTCAAAACTGCCAACCTTCCTTTGTAGGACTAACTTTAGGCCAAGAGAGATTCGCTGAGTGAATCCTTTGATGACAGCTGCTGCAACACCTTGATGGAGGTTTCTCTTGTCCCTGGCCACCAGACTTCACAGGGATTGTGCCAGTCTGTCTGACCATAATGCTACTACTGTACCAAGAGTGCCTAAATATTCATTTCTTAAATGTTTTTCAGCTTTACCATGTGCAAGGCCCTATACTAACCCTGAGACCAGCTAATTAAAGAGTTACTCTTCCTGACTCTTACCTCCTTATAACTGATGCTATTGACTGTTATTTTTATATGGCACCATCACGCCCTTCCCCCCAGACAATTATAAAGCTAGAGAATAAAAGCACAAAACAGAAAACAGCTGGGAAAATGGGTTGTGGATTACATCAGTCACAGAACGTCTTAGCAAACAGGTGGAGAGAAATCTCCCAAGTAATCTTTGAAAACCTGCAGAACAGTAGGGCCCAGAGAGGGGGCCATGTCTGATCCACCACCTTTACTGGTAATGAGTTTCCCTGGAACACATCCATGCTCATTTGTTTACAAATTGTTGTTGGGGAAAAGGCTTATGGAGTGCCTGCATAAACTGGCCATAAAAATATGGGACAATAAGTTGTGGAAAGCCACAAGAGGTCTCTGAGGAGGAAAGCCTTCTTATCGCCATTATGTTCCCATGCTCTGAGTGCAACCTGCTCTCTTATCTATAAACACCGTGCTCAAGGAGAAAGACACTCCTCTGAAACACTGAAATGTGGACAGACGTACAGGCTCCTAGTTAAGCCCGCTCCTACTAGCTACTCTCCAATAAGTTAAAGATATGCTGTTGAAGCACAAAGGAGATTCATTTAAACCGCTATTGCTATAGATTACGCCTATGACATACTGCCTCCCTTTCACTGTTTCGCCCTAAACATCTGCTTCTTAGATCTAAGTGATTGTACTCAATAAATCGTGTGGAGACCAGAACTCTGGGCCTTTTGCAGCCTCCATTGTGCAACTGGCCCCCTGGCTCCCATCTTTATGAACTCTTAACCTGTCTCTTCTCTTCCTTTGTTGCCACCGGGCTTTGGGTACCCTATGGGTGGTGTTGAGGCTGGTCCCCAACATATTGTCTATGGCTGCTTTCATGCTACAATGACAGAGCTGAATAGTTATGACAGAGAAGGTGTAGCCTATGATGCCTCAAATATTTACTATCTGGCCCTTTATAGAAAAAGGTTTCTAATTCCTGGTCTAAAGATAAAGGTAAGATACAAAAAAGTTCTGGCCAGGCATGGTGACTCATGCTGTAATCCCAGCACTTTGGGAGGCCAATGCAGGAGGACTGCTTGAGCCCAGGAGTTCAAGGCTGCAGTGAGTCATGACTGAACCACTGCACTCCAGCCTGGGCGATGGAGCAAGACCCCATCTCTATTTAAAAAAAAAAAAAAAAGTTTTTTGATTCGGATAGAAGAATTCCAAATTATGATTTGGCAATAATACTATAGCATATAGCCCATATATCATAAGTGTAATTTCTCAAAGACTTGCCTACTGAGGCATACAAGCAAATATATAAGCCAATTTTCAGAGGTAAAAATTTAGTCACCACTAACTTTGAAATATTGTTTCATTCTAGAAATTGGCTGGTGGAAAAAAATCAAACATGAAGATTGCAGTTTTGTTTTGTTTTTTTCTGCTTATTTTTCAAACTGACTTTGGAAAAAATGAAGAAATTCCTAGGAAGCAAAGGAGGAAGATCTACCACAGAAGGTTGAGGAAAAGTTCAACCTCACACAAGCACAGATCAAACAGACAGCTTGGAATTCCGCAAACAACAGTTTTTACACCAGTAGCAAGACTTCCTATTGTTAACTTTGATTATAGCATGGAGGAAAAGTTTGAATCCTTTTCAAGTTTTCCTGGAGTAGAATCAAGTTATAATGTGTTACCAGGTAAGAGAACACTATGAGAGAGAGACAGAAAGAGGGAGGAGGGTGAGAGATGGTATGGGGAAAGAGAAGGTGAGAGGGAGAGAGGGAGAACATCTCCATGAAGATAATTTTCTAAAGAAAAATCCAGGTTATTATATTACTTTTTGGTTTAATCTACAAACATACATTTTAAAATAATTTAAAAAATAGGGCCAGGCGCGGTGTCTCACACCTGTAATCCCAGCACTTTGGGAGGCCGAGGTGGGCAGATCACGAGGTCAGGAGTTTAAGACCAGCCTGGCCAACATGTTGAAACCCCGTCTCTACTAAAAATACAAAAAATTGGCCGGGTGTGGTGGCATGTACCTGTAATCCCAGCTACTCGGGAGGCTGGGGCAGGAGAATCACTTGAACCTGGGAGGTGGAGGTTGCAGTGAGCAGAGATCACACCACTGCACTCCAGCCTGGGCGACAGAGCAAGACTCCGTCTCGAGATTAAAAACAAAACAAAACAAAACAACCCCCAAAAAACCAAAAACAACTTAAGGAACACATTTATAATTATTAGACAAAAATTACTTATCCTACCACTATATTTACAAAATCATAGTTATCATTTTGGTTTCTTTCCAGTATGTTTACTATGCATATATTTTAAATAGTTGTAATCCTACCATAGATAATATACATAAACATTTATAAACTACCTTTCCATTTATAACAATAGATCATCTAGAATACACAAATAAATTATTCAGATGATTCTGTGAACATATGGCTATTACATATTTTCAACCAAAAATTTTCAACCACAAATAGAATTAAAGCCACTGAATTCATTTTATATAGGTTAAACCACTGACTTTTTAAAGATTTAAAAGACTAAAAATTCTGCTAAAGATTTCAATTAGGCATTTTTAAAAACTAGTATTAAATGGTTTACATTTTTCCAAATTTGGAAGGAAAAAGTATATTATAGACATGTTACCATTAAATAACTTTCAAAAGAATAACAGAAAATATCACCATATAATGTTCTGTGGCCAGTATTTCATATATTGTCTCAATACAGCTAAATGCTTCTTCATTAATTATTTCCATGTATTTAACAGAAATAATATACAATTATCCTGAAAATAGGCAATTTAGGCCACACTTACAACATGATTGGGAAAACAAAGGAAGAGAAATCAACTTAAAAACACTGTAATAATAATGTACTCATAACTGCTAAAGAAAGATGAGGTCAATTTTTTTAGTTATGTGGAAAGATGGCTAAGCTATAATAATGGAAAACGAAAAGGCCGAAAAAGAAGTATTCATAATGTGATCTCAAACTTGTTTAAAAAAAAGTTTTTATATGTACTAAAGGGTGGTATGCATAAAAGTACAGAAGATATATACTAAGTATTTCCAAATTGTCCGAAAATATTTTCCAGTGATCTTACAGTACTTTTTGATTGTATCACCACACATAACACAAAATTTACCATTTCATCCATTTTAAAGTGTACAATTCAATAGCATTTAGTACATTCACAGTATTGTGCAACCATCACCACTATCTTGTTTCTGCACATTTTCGTCCCACCAAAAGGAAACTCTGTACCTAAACTCCCCATTTCTCCCCACTCCCAGCCCTTGGCAACCACTAATCTGTTCTGTCTCTATGAATTTGCCTATTCTGGAAATTTCATGTAAATGGAATCACATAATATGTGGCCTTGTGTATCTGACTTCTTTACTTAGTATAATGTTTTTAAAGTTCATCTATTATTAGCCTGTATCAGAACTTCATTCCTTTTTATGGCTGAATAATATTCCATTGTATGGCTATACCATATTTGTTTATCCATATTGTCTACCAGTTGATGAACATCTGGGCTGTTTCCACCTTTTGGCTATCATGAATAACACAGCTATGAACATTAATATAAGTTTTCTTTCAACACCTATTTTCAATTCTTTTGGGTATATACTTAGGAGGGGAACTGTTGGGCCATTTGGTAATTCTATATTTAATTTATTGATGAACTGCCAAATGTTTTCCAAAGTGGCTATGCTGTTATATGCCCACCAGCAATGGAAGAGGACTCCAGTTTCTCTACATTCCTGCCAACAATTGTTATTTATTTTTAATTATAGCTGTTCTTGTATGAAGTGGTATCTCATTGTGCTTTTGATTTGCATTTCCCTAACAACTAATGATGTTAAGCATCTTTTTATGTGCATGTTGTCTATCTGCATATCTTCCTTGGAGAAATATCTATTCAACCCCTATGCCTATTTCTTTCTTTTTTTAAGAGATGTGGTCTTGCTCTGCTGTCCAGGCTGGAATACGGTGGTACAATCATAGCTCACTGCAGTCTTGAACTCCTGGGCTTCAGTGATCCTCTGCCTCAGCCTCCCAAGTAGCTGGGACTACAAGAATGCACCACCACACCTGGCTAACTTTTTAACTTTTTTTGTAGAGACAGCATCCCATTATGTTGTCCAAGCCGTTCTCAAATTCCTGGCCTCAAGAAATCTTCCCTCCTTGGCCTCCCAAAGTGCTGGAATTACATCGAGAGCCACTGTATTGGGCAAGTTTTGCCCATTTTTTTATTGCATTGCCTTTCTGTAGTTGAGTTGTAAGAGTTCTTTATGAATATTCTGGATATCAGGACCTTATCAGATATATGATTTCACATATTTTCTCCCATTGTGTACACCATCCTTTCACTTTCTTAACAATGTCCTTTGATGCAACAAATTTTTAATTTTGATAAAGTCTAATTTATCTTTTTCTTTAGGTGTCACATCTAAGAATCCACTGCCAAATATGAGGTCATAAAGATTTTCCCCTATGGATTTTTCTAAGAGTGTTGTAGTCTTAGCTCTTATATTTACAGCAAAGGTCTAAATATAAGATATATTAGGTCTTTGATCCATTTTGAGCTAATGTTTGTATTTGGTGAAAGGTAGGGATTCAGCTTCATTCTCTTGCTGGTGTTGTCCCAGCACTAGTTGTTGAAGATTGTTCTTTCCTCCACTGAATGGTCTTGACACCCTTCTTGAATTCTTGAAAATCAATTGTTCATAAATGTATGTCTGACTTTCAGTGTTCCATTGGCCTATACGTCTATGCTTATACTAGTATCACACTGACAAAAGCTGATTATCATATCTTTATAGTGAGCTTTTTGAAATCTGAAAGTGTGAGATCTCCAACTTTGTTCTTTTTTCTCAAGATTGCTTTGGTTATGTGGGATCAACTTTTCCATTTGAATTTAAGGATC
The DNA here is from genome assembly GCF_028858775.2 of Pan troglodytes. NCBI lineage: Eukaryota > Metazoa > Chordata > Mammalia > Primates > Hominidae > Pan > Pan troglodytes. Next base: position 45,911,388 of record NC_072409.2, read on the forward strand.
AGCTTTTCCATTTCTGCAAAAAAAGGCCATGGAAATTTTGATAGAGTGTAGTGCTTTTGATAACCTGGAAGAAACTCATATGTGTATTTTTGTTCAGAGGAGGAATTGGGTAGGTGGGATTAGCCTATTGCAAGTATCCGAATGAGAGATGGGTAGGGCCTGAATTGGGCTGACTTAGTGGTCGGGGAAAGGAGGGGACTAATGTGAGAGGCTCATTTGGGGGTGGAACTTGGGGACAGTGGCTCAGATGGAGGAAAGTTATCTGGAATGACACCAGGGTTGGAAGAAAAACATCCCCTCTAATATTCTCCTCAGCTTTCTAATGGCCTGCTTAGCTGATACACTTATCCACATATCTACAATCTTGTATGTAGGGAAATGAATATATGCACTGCATCATGCACTTTATTTGTTTATTTATTTATTTAGAGACAGTCTTGCTCTGTCATCCAGGCTGGAGTACAGTGGAACGATCTTGGCTCACTGCAACCTCCACCTCCTGGGTTCAAGCGATTCTTATGCCTCAGCTTTCTGAGTAGCTGGGACTTCAGGCATGTGCCACCATACTTGGCTAATTTTTGTATTTTTAGAGGAGATGGGGTTTCACCATGTTGCCCAGGCTGGTCTCAAACTCTTGGTCTCAAGTTACCTCAGACTCCCAAAGTGCTGGGATTACAGGCATGAGCCACCGTGCCCAGACAGTATTATACACTTTAAAAGGGTGAATATTATAGTATGTGAATCATATTTCAATAGCATAATAAACCATAAAAGACATAGCTCAGTGTCTCATTGAGAAGCACCACGGAAGCATGCTGTCTGGTTTCACCTATTCCCATGTGCATATCAAGGGTGGGCTGTGAGCTCATCATTAGTGCTAGCTCAGCTCTCTGGTCACATGAGGGAACTGGATTGGCTGGCGGCTTGGGAAGTCTGGTGTGGCCATACGATTTGCTTTGGTCAGTATAATTAGACACTTCAAGAGCTCATGTGTGATTTGTAACCTCACATTTCCACTACTGCAGTGATCAGGACAGCCTGCTTATAGATGAATCCTGAGTGAATATGATGAGCTGAGCCCCTGTGTCCCCACATTAGACACAAAGTATAAATGAAAAATAACTGAGATTTGGGGATTGTTTGTTGATGTTGTATAATTTAATCTATCCTGATGGATACAAAATGGAAGCGCAGTTCAGCCCCAAGTTACCATGAGGAGTTCACTCTTAGAGCCTACGTGAAAGGGCTGAGAGGAGAGCCTGTGAAAAGCATTTCAGCATTTCTTATGTCTATACGACATCTTTACCCTATACATGAATGCACATAGAATTCTATTCTTGTGTGGTTAGAGCAGTTTGACTTCACATTGTGTTTACTTCCATTCACAGTCGCTGATAATCACATAAGAAATTTAAATTTGTGCTTTTGTTTTCTTCTAGGAAAGAAGGGACACTGTTTGGTAAAGGGCATAACCATGTACAACAAAGCTGTGTGGTCGCCTGAGCCCTGCACTACCTGCCTCTGCTCAGATGGAAGAGTGCTTTGTGATGAAACCATGTGCCATCCCCAGAGGTGCCCCCAAACAGTTATACCTGAAGGGGAATGCTGCCCGGTCTGCTCTGCTACTGGTACAGAGATTTAGCTAAGCAAAATATCAGTGTGTGATTAATCTTTAACTTCCATTTGTTTTCGTTACTAATTTTAGATTAAAATTATGATACATTAGTCAGATCTGAGCACTTAAAATATTGGCAAAATGCTGATTAACATAGAAAATATCTGGGAAAATGTATGGTAGGGGATATAAATAATAGACTGTGGCTTTATAGTTCTAGCTCTATCAGATTCAGTAAACTTGGATGAGATTACATTCCACATTTGACTCTCAGCTTTAGAGATATGGTAACAGAATTTCTACAACAGATCCTGAATTCTTATTGCGTTAAGGGCTCTGCTTTGGTCTATATGTGCATTATCCCACTTAATCCAACTCAACGTGCCTTTATCACCTTGAAGCCAGGGTAAACAAAGGAAGAGTGATTTGCATCTAAAGAGAACAAAGCCCCAACCCTCTGGCTATACCCAACCACTCAAAGGCAGCACAGGAACCCACATCACTGATTGGATAATCCCAGGAAAATGCAGAAAAAGTGTAGCCTGAAGCATGATTTTCTCATGTGGCACTTCTGTGTGCAGGAGATCACAGCACAGGTTTTGTTGGCTGCTCATGGACCCCTTCTCCAATGAGGCTCATACCTGACTGAATGAAGGACCCTTGGGAGGGAGGCCCAGTCTCCTCTGAGAAAAGCCTAACCAACACCTTACGAAAATAAGCAAATAAATACTTGTTAAATAATTGGCTGGGAAGGGATAGGGACATCTTCTCTTGTCTATAACCAAGGTAGATTGCTCCCATGCACACAGATGATCACAGGGTAGGTGTCTACAAAAGTCTCCTTGCCAGGAAAAACTTTTGACTATTTAGAAATTGTGTTTTGTGTTATACTACCAAATATTTCACTAATATTTAAAAAGAGTTAGGAAAAAAGTGTTCAGTGAAATGGATTCCTTGGAGTGAAATAAATACAAGTTTTACAAAGTAAGAGTCACAAATTCTCAGAAATTTTTTCAGAAGACTTGGAGTATTCTTGAAATGTAGTTATTTTGGAAAAATAAACTTGGATATACAGGAAGGATTTTAAATGTTTCAATATGATAGCTTTAGTTTCCTTTTACTAACTTTTTCCTATTCTTCTGCATGTTTTGCTAGAGATGTGAAAAAATAATTCACAGACTTTATAATACATACTGAATTGATATCTCAAGTAATTTCTCCAAATAATTATATTTCCTGAGTTCTTTTTGGGAGTAGTTTATATATAGTGTTAAATAAAAGTAGGCAGATGATTAAGTAAATTTTTAAATCTTGATGGAAGAAAATGTATGCACTCTGGCTGGGCACGGTAGCTCACACCTGTAATCCCAGCACTTTGGGAGGCTGAGGCGGGAGGATCACAAGGTCAGGTGTTCGAGACCAGCCTGGTCAACATGGTGAAACCCCATCTCTACTAAAAATACAAAAATTAGCCTGGCATGGTGGTGGGGTGCCTGTAATCCCAGCTACTTGGGAGGCTGAGGCAGGAGAATCGCTTGAACCCGGGAGGCGGAGGGTGCAGTGAGCCGAGATCATGCCACTGCATTCCAGCCTGGGCGACAGAGCAAGACTCCGTCTCGGGGGGAAAAAAAAAAAGTATGCACTGTGAAATCAGTTCTTCCTAGAACTGTTTACCCAGAGAGTGAATTTGAATCTAGTCTTTGTCATGTCTTCCCCACTTTCTGCCAAAGATTTAACAGCTAAATATAAATGTAGATTAACTGTCTACTATCATCTATTCTACTCCCACCATCATGGAAGGATAAACAGCACTCCTGGGCATATGTCTAAGTTAAAGCAACATCACTTAAGTCCAGAATGTCATTTGTAAGTCTCAGGTAGTAAAGATGATTTAAGTATAGAGTCTGGGACAGAGAAGGAGGAAAACTCTCTCTCTATAATTCTGAATTTCAGAGGATGATGTTATGATGCCACGGACAAAAATAATGACAAATCTATAAGCAAAAGTTGGTTTCACTGCTATAAGCAAGTAAAATATACACCTGTTTCACTTTTCTAATGTCTGGTAAACAGTCTGCAAATTCTCACATTAGCAATAGCCCCAGTGAACAGAACAGTATCTATTATAAAGGTATCACATCTGATTATAACACAATCTCACAACAGGATTGCTTACCATTTTGCCTCATGTGGCAATATTATTCCCTCCTTAGTCACCAGGTATCATGATATGTTAGCAAAAATAAGCATTAAGTTATTTAATATAAAAATTAGTATTAAGGCCCACAGGTGAATAAAATGTAACAGATATTACAAAATAGAAATAAAGTGACTATTAAAACTTTTTAAGCAAGAATTTCAAGGTGCATTTCATCTTTAAATTGCACTCAAATACTTGGAGGGAATAATATTTACTAACCTCATTTTCATTATGGTTTTTTCTTTTATTAATATCATCAACTTATCTCTGCTACCTCATCCTTGCGTGGTCATTAGTCTCCTATTCTCTACTCAGTGGTATAGCATTAAATGATAGAAATGAATTTTCTGGTGATTCTTCAGAACAAAGAGAACCTACCAATTTACTTCATAAGCAACTGCCACCTCCTCAGGTGGGAATGGACCAAATAGTAAGAAAAGAAGCACTTCAATCTGAGGAGGATGAAGAAGTGAAAGAAGAAGATACAGAGCAAAAGAGAGAGACCCCTGAATCTAGAAATCAGGGGCAACTTTACAGTGAGGGGGACAGCAGAGGAGGAGACAGAAAGCAGAGGCCTGGAAAGGAGAGAAGGCTGGCACACCAGCAACAACGCCAAGGAAGGGAGGAGGAGGAGGATGAGGAGGATGAGGAGGAGGAGGGTGAGGAGGGTGAGGAGGATGAGGAGGATGAGGAGGACCCGGTAAGAGGAGATATGTTCCGAATGCCCTCTCGATCCCCGCTTCCTGCTCCTCCCAGAGGCACACTGCGCCTGCCAAGCGGGTGCTCTCTGTCCTACAGGACCATCAGCTGCATCAACGCCATGCTTACCCAGATACCACCGCTGACAGCACCACAGATAACAAGTCTGGAGCTCACTGGTAAGAGATGATGACTTCTGCTTTATTTTGTGCTTTAAAAGTAAATGACTCTTAGCAGCTGGGCACGGTGGCTCACGCCTATAATCTCAGCACTTTGAAAGGCTGAGGTGGCCAGATCACCTGAGGTCAGGGGTTCGAGACCAGCCTGGACAATATGGTGAAACCCCATCTCTACCAAAAATACAAAAATTAGCCGGGCGTGGTGGGGCATGCCTGTAATCCCAGCTACTCAGAAGGCCGAGGCAGGAGAATCGTTTGAATCCAGGAGGCGGAGGTTGCAGTGAGCTGAGATTGAGCCACTGTTCTCTAGCCTGGGCACTTGAGCGAGACTCCATCTCAAAAAAAAAAAAAAAAAAAGAGTAAATGACTCTTAGCCACATGCAGTTGTATACACTTGTAGTCCCAGCTACTCAGTAGGCTGAGGTGGGGGAATGGCTTCAGCCCAGTAGTTTCAGACTAGTCTAGGCAACAGAGCGAGATCCTGTCTCTTAAAAAAAAAAAAAAAAAAGTGAACGATTCTCATTGCTCTGTGAAGACTGTATTTTAATTTCATTCTAAAAATTGATCCTGAATAGACTAATTTCATAATCTTCAAATATATAAACTTTGCAGAAGAGATAGCTGTTTACTGCAGAATAGCACTTAGGTATAAAGCAAACTCCTCCAAATCAAATGATGATTTCCACTGATGTTTCTTAAAAATCAGCTTTAATGAGGTATAATTTATATGTAGTAAAACTTATTTTTAGTATATAGTTCTGAGTTTTGACAAATGCACATAGTCATGTAACCACCACCAAAATTAAGATATAGGACATTCTATCACTCCCCAAAATTCCTTGTTTCCCCCTCCACCAGTCACTGGCCACCACAGAACACTGATCTGTTTTCTGTCTCTACAGTTTTGCCTTTTCCAGAGTGTCACATAAATGGAATCATACAATACATAGCCCTTTCAGTCTGGCTTCTAATGTTTTTGAAAGCCACCCATTTTGTTTTGTGTATCAGTAGTTCATTCCTCTCTTCTGCCAAGTAGTGTTCCATCATGTGGATGGGGCAGGGTTTCCTATCAGTTAAACGTCATCTGAGTTGTTTCCAGTTTAGGGTGATTATGTATAAAGTTGCTATAAATATCCACGTACAGATGTTTGTGTGGACCTAAGTGTTCATTTCTCTAGGGCAATGCCCAGGAGTGGGACTGCGGATATGGTAAATACATGTTTAAGTTTATAAGAAAATGCCCCACAGTTCTCTAAAGTGGCTGTTCCTTTCCCACCTGCATGCTGGGGAGCTCCTGCCTCTCTGCAGCCTGCCCGCACTTGGTACTGTCAGTTGTTTTTTCCCTTCGTTTTTGACATTCTAGAGGGAATGTGGTCATCTAGACCTTCTGCCCATGTTTCCATAGGACCACCAGGGAGGGCTCTGAGTGGAACAACAGCAGGACCAGGTGTGAGAGGCTGGCTGGTGGGGACACTTTGGGTGCTGGGAGCAGCAGGAGCATTCGTCTGGGTAATGAGGCCCCCATGCCAGGGGTGGCCCTGGAGATGCTGGGGTGAGGGAAGCTGAAAAGGTCAACACATTTGTGCAGAGATGGCCATCTGTGACAGCACACTGCCAGTGTCAAACATAATAGAAGCTTCCATGGCCTCTCTGACAAAGGATTTCATCCTACTTTCATATGATCACCTAAGGAACTCCTCTCATGCTCAGGAAAGTCCCTTCCTCCTGTGGCCTATACACCAGGTATGCTCTGCCCTAAGAAAACCCCATTTGTGAAAGTCTAAAGCCTTGGAAAAGATAAATGACCCATGCTGAGCTACACTGTTATGGTTTTATAAGAAGGTCACTACGTGGCTTTTATGGTATGTACTACTGGTATGCTCACTTTCTGGGTTTAAAAATTGACTACTGAACTTAACTAAATGTTAAAACAAAAACCTATAAAATTAAAGCATACAGGAACCTTTGTAGATTGAAGCCGTAGAGGCATAACATTAGATCTGAGAGAGTCTGGGAGATGATCTCCCCAAGCTTCTTATGCAGAGATGGAGACAGGCTCAGAGGAGGTGAGTGATTGGCATGAGCATTCATGGACAAAAACAGAGGCATGTTTCTAGTCCAGGAAAATGGCTATGGGAAAATATGAAGAATAAAAATCAGTTTCTGTGTAACCTTCCACACCTTTGTTGTAAATGTACAATGTTACCAGTACTCTCCAGCAGACCACATTCTGGCTGTGTTAAGCACCTTCATCTAAACCATGATATATTTAGAGCTTGATGAATCCTTAGAGAGAAAATGTCAACTATGTTAAACCATCTATTTCCAGCTTGTTACTTTTCTGAACATGCTTTGGTTATATAATATATATTCTGTCCTTGTTCTGAGTATTGCTTTCTCCTCCAGACAAAGCTCTCTCTTGATATCTATGCACACATGCCCATACATGTGTGTACATGTATGTATATGCACACATGCCTAAAACATAACCGCTGTGTGTCCTAGGCAATTCCATCGCCTCCATCCCAGATGAAGCATTTAATGGACTACCAAATTTGGAAAGGCTTGATCTGAGCAAAAATAATATCACTTCTTCAGGCATAGGTCCAAAAGCATTCAAGGTAAATACATGCTCTGATTTGTCTATTTGGACGAATGGCTTCACTATGACTTGCATTGGTTGGAGATGGGGAAGGGAGGAAAAGGAAAATGCTTCTAATTGGTAGTCTTCTTCTAAGAAAGTTTCCTCTCTGATGTCCCTAAACTGAATTCAAGTTTTCCCTTGAATATAGTTTACTATTTTACATACTTTTAGCTTTGCTGTAAGGACACCAACAATAGCATCAGTGACAAAAGTAATGATTTTAATTTATGGAGTAGTTTCTTCCCAAGTAACTGAAAACATGCTAAAATCTGGTCTTTTAGCATCTGAAGTATTTTCTGGAAACAAATTGAGCCTATCTGGAACCTCTGTTAACATTTTTCAGGCCAGCAAGACACTGCTTCCTTTTTTTGTGTGTGCAATGAACAAAACCTGATGGAGGATACTTTGGCAGAAGGGGGTTCTGGAAAAACAAATAGGCTCATATAAAAATTAGGGATAGCTTGGGAAAGAAGAGGGAAAGAGAGAGAACAGGGAACAGCACAGAGTAAACCTTTGAAAGATACAGATTGGACTAATTATATATTTAAAAAAAAAAAAAAAACAGGCCAGGCACAGTGGCTCATGCCTGTAATCCCGGCACTTTGGGAGGCCAAGATGGGCGGATCATGAGGTCAGGAGTTTGAGACCAGCCTGGCCAACATGGTGAAACCCCGTCTCTACTAAAAATACAAAAAATTAGCCGAGCGTGGTGGCATGCACCTGTAGTCCCAGCTACTCGGGAGGCTGAGGCAGGAGAATCGCTTGAATTCGGGAGGCGGAGGTTGCAGTGAGCCGAGATCGCGCCATTGCACTCCAGCCTGGGTGACAGAGGAAGACCCTGTCTCAAACAACAAAAAGGAGAAAAGAAGAGAGAATTCAAGGAATTTCAGAGCCAAGAGAAAAGGGGTTTATGTTTGTAAACAAAAACTCATAAATGTGTGTGTTTGAAAAGCCAAAAATAAAGCACACTATATTCCACTAAATGAAACTGTTACTCCCTTGGGCAGTCTTCTGGGTCTTCCACCCACTCTTCAGACAAAGCACTGGTCTCTTCTATTCTCATTTCCTGTTTCTTATCTGGAGTCTAGGCTGGCAGATAAAAGGGTTCTACATTCACACCCTAGATCTACTTCATGCTATCCATCCTTCTTCTAGAAAATGGCTAGCATTAGGGGGTCCTTTTCCTATTTGTCCAAGAGAAAAATATTGTAAGAGATTACCTCCTTTTCTTGCTTTGGAATTCTCTGTCCCATTCCGAAACTGTTGAAATTTGAATATGATCACTGCAGAAGTGAATCATTCCATGGGACTTTACTAAAACCTACCCAACTACAGGTCCCCACTTGTGGTGGTACAGGCTAGGTTTGACCAATGAACACACAACTACAAATGTGAAAAAGACACTTTTCCAGACAGTCAACTGGATGCCATATTGGAATGGCTTGTGATATCTGTAGTCCTTGGTTTTGAAAAATTTCCACAGTAATTAGTGTTATTTTATGACCTTTCTGGAGTAGATAAAAAACTGAGGTTTACAAGTATGTTTAAAGGATTGATTGCTATCTTAATTGTTAGCATCCATGACAGCTTCAGATTACTGCATGATTTCATAAAATTTCTGTCTATTGCTGTAAAGGTGGAAACCTAAGATCTAGCAAGAATGACCAATCCAGTAGTTATGGCAGCTTTCTCTCACTTTCTAAAGCTGCAATATAAACGTGGTGAGTAAGCTACAAAATAATCAAATGTAGTCTGCTGAAAATCCCTGAGAATCAATGCTATTACCAGGATCAATATCAACCTGGCAGGGGGAATAAGGGGTTTGCTGTGTGGCCTGGACATTACTGTCTAAGCCTAAGGGAGGATAGGTTTGTGAGACTTTTAGTCACGACCATTATATGAAATGTGACTGCACAGCTGTGACTAGATAAAAAAGTAACTTTGAGATTTGCTTTTTAAGCTTCTGAAGAAGTTAATGCGTTTGAATATGGATGGAAATAATTTGATACAGGTTCCTTCACAATTGCCATCTACATTAGAAGAACTTAAAGTCAATGAGAACAATCTTCAGGCTATCGATGAAGAAAGTTTATCAGGTATTTAATATTTGTTTTTCAATGATATGCTTCCTTATAATCTTTCCTATATAGTCCTGTAGAAATTTTATTTACTGTATTGCCAAATGAATAAATAGTAAATATTTTTAGGTCACTTAACCATTTGAGTTGATAAAACTTCTTTTAACTATTGACTGGTAAAACGTAAAATGAATTTTAAACTGCCTATTGTCTTTGTACCTTACCCATGAATAACATTGTTTCTCAATGATTCCAGGTTCTTATTATTCACAAGGCAATAAATTTACTACAAATCCAAAATATCTGAAGAATTACGCTAAATATTCCCTGCACTGCCGTGTGTTTTGTGTTATGGATCGACAATTTTGTCGGTTCTTCGTAGCGACTAACCAGTGCCATGTTTGTTGATTGGATCTCCTTTATCACTCTGATGGTCAACAGACCCCACCCACAACTCTTGCTGCCTCCATACACCTTGCTATTTTCATTTATCATGTGTTGGAACCTAAAAACAAAACTAAGCACATGGGAATTATGCATGAAATATGAATAAATGGGCACTGCATATGCGGCTGAGATGCTGTCCTACAGAGAAAGCACATGCTCTTCATGGTATTAACTTTGACTTTGGCAATTTTCTGCCTGAGAGGGCTTGGGCTGGAACTTCTGTACTCATATGTCACTGAAGTCCTGCTAACTCCACACCCCACGGCATGTGGATGCAAGGCTCCCACCATGGCCTAGCTTTCTGACAGCCTTTAGTGAGCGTGCCCCATGTTCTGTGCACTCGACATTGCTGGAAATGGCCCCTCTTCTGCTTGTTTCGGGACTGTGCTAGACAGCTGAAGTTGTCATATTGTGACTCTGTATAGAAGAGGCTTTATCACATTTTACTTTTCATGAATTCTAGCTAATGCCTTTGATTGTACTGTGTACTTTTTTGAGACAAGGACTGCCTACCTTTTCTTTTTATCTTCCTAATAGTCTAGCATAGATCTTGAGGTACAGTGCTCAACACTGTCTGTTTCCTTGCTTTGAAACATATTATGTTTTTATTTATTATGTTATTTATTAAACAAAGCCTTTAAAGGAATAAAACAATTCAATTATTTCCTGTAGCTCCCAAAAAACTTCACAGGAACAAAACACTTCTGGTATTGAGAAAAGAACAATAATAATGAGAATTGCCAAATCTGAGGATTAGTTATGGAAATACTCAATTTCCAGATGGATTTCAGGACACACAGAAAAACATTAATAAACACAAATTTTGATGCAGACTGCCAAATGGGAAAGACATTAGAAAATTCAGTTTCTAACTGCTGAAGACCAAAGGGTGTCAGCAATTTAGAACAACTGTACTAACAGGCTGTATATGAACTATAAGTCAGTCACACTTTTAGTTGGGTTATCAAAACGAGATGTTATAAAACATGCACTCCTGATTGTGAAGGTGCTTTCACACACCCCTGGAACTGCCTTCCAGAGTACTCTTCTCCTCCCTCACTCACAAATGCTTCTAGATTCCCAGAGTGTTGACAGGAAGCCAGGGTGAACGGGCTGTCTGCCTGCCTTTCTTAGCCCACCTTTCTCCACAGTCCGAGCACCCGAGGAGCCTCGGCCCCATGCCGGCAGTGCTTCTGTCCTCCAGCTCAGATACCCCCGGCTGCACTCCCTGGGTGGGCTGAGTTCTAAGAGCTACTGCAGTACTGGCCCCTCGGGTGCTGGGCTCCCCATGGCTGGGAGTCCTGATGCTGTGGATGGTCAGGCTGGCTGCCAGGAGTGCTGTGAGGGCACCCTGCTTCTGTGTGGAAGCAGGTGGCCCACTGCTCTCCTGTCATCTCTCTTGGGGTGGCTCCTCACTCATGACCTTTCAGATTATAGCTCCAGAGAGGGGGAAGGAGGGCACTCCAGGGAGAGAAAACAGCACAAAGATGCAAATAAATGAGACAATTTGGGATACTGTGGGAGCTGCAAGCAGGCACGGTGAAGGTGAAAGGCAGGCAAAGAGCAGCACAAGGGGCTGCACACACCTTGCTGAAGGGCAGGGAATTTACCTGCAGGAGGAGCAGAGTCCACCTGAGATGTGCACACGTGTTATGGAGAAAGGGAAGGACTTACAATTGAGAGAGAGGTGTGAAAGGTGGAGGGAGGGACAGCTGAGGAAAACCAGGCACGCTTTAAAAGCATTTTTGTTGTCACTAATGACTGAAACAACTAAATCAGGAGCCCTGGAGGCTGCTCTAGTGGATGACCATGTGATGCTGCCTGCCAGGAACATCGAGGCACCTGCCATGTCCACAGCCTGTCATGGTACCACCCACCATGGAAGACTTCCTGTTTCCTGTCCATGAATCCTTTCAACATCCACCTCAAGTCTCACCTACAACAAACGTTCTCTAGCTCCATCCTATTTCCTGTTACCTCCTATTTCCTATATATACCAGAGAATAATTGCAAAAGAAAACACAGCGTCCTGAATTTGCACTGTTTCTCTCTTTTTCTCTCAGTCATGTAATGGCCACTAGTTCATTTCTGTTATCTATTTTTCAATGAAAAACTTCCACTGCATTTCAAAACTTCACCTATGTACTAGAGAAAGATGTCAGATTCTCAGTACCTTTAGTTTTGGAAATGAAAGAGAATATGAGGAAATATAACCACTTATCCCAATTTACTGGCTGGCCTGGCTACTTCCTGTTGCTCAGCACTTCCATTAATCCTGAGCACCACCACCAGGTTAACCTTTGTAAAATGTGGCCCTTGTCCTGCCATCCCCATCTTGCTGCCTAGAGAATGAGAGCCAGACGTTGTTGTCCAGGGTGCAAAGGCCCTCCCAGAATTAGCTGAGTGTGGTGGTGGGGGCCTGCAATGCCAGCTACTCGGGAGGCTGAGGCAGGAGAATTGCTTGAACCCGGGAGGCGGAGGTTGCAGTGAGCCAAGACCACGCTATTGCACTCCAGCCTGGGTGACAGAGCAAGACTCTGTCTCTAAATAAAATAAAATAAAATTTTAAAAATGTAAAAAAAGGCCCTCCCAGTGTACTTCTCTCTGAGCACCAACCTTCACTCCACTGTGCACAGCCACTCCAGGGCTAGTCTCCTCTCCCCCTGAGCAAACCCACATGGTCTTTCACCTACATGTGCTCAGCTGGCTATTTCAGCTTGGAAGTTCCTCCTACTTCTATCTAAATCTTTCTGTCTGTAGGAGCCTGGCACTTTCATACCACTCACATCTACACTGCTTTTTCTTCTTTTAATCTTCCAGCATTTATTATTTCTCTTCCTGATGCAACCGTCTTTGCTGTTGCCTAAGAGCAGAACTGAGTCCCACATGGCATTCGGTGCAATGCCCATGAAGGGGGTTGAATAGAAAACATCCCCTAATCTGGGAATTTTGGCCACACCCTGAGCCTCTGACTCAGATGCCTTTGGGTATTATCATTGCTGAGCTGTCCATTTTGCAGCACAGAACTTCCATTTGACCTGGATCATACCACTCCTGAGACTAGTAGAAACAAAGTAGAAAAAATTTGTTTGTATAAAGGCCTTTCTTGCTAGTTCAATCTGAATGCATGGAGAATTTTTGATCATCATTCTTTCAAAGCTTCCATTTGGCTGCACTCTGTGCCAACAAGTGAGTAACTATGATGGGAATTCACTGTTCTGGTTTACTTCTGACTCCCTTGTTCAGAGACTGAGGGTGAGCCAGGGAAAGTGTTCTTTTCTGTGTCCTAGAAAAAGAAATCATTCATTGCATTAAACTTCTACCCACCCCATTGCCTATTATGCTGCCACTTCATACATCTATGTCTTTGCAATGTTTCCAATGACTGTCCACAACTTTCTATTCCTTTCCTACCTGAATTCCAAATCCCTGTTCAGCCACCACAATTTCTATGGAAACTCCTCTGCCTCTCTTTCCTATCTCCCTCCCTCTCTTCTCTCTTGCTTCTGTTCCTTACACATATTGTTAGCACCTAGCATTTCAATGATTTTTTTCGGGTCTGCCTCACTACTGGACCATGCATTTAGTTCTGGTTGAATTGAGCATCTGGGATGTACAAAGTACTTAAGAAAAGGTTTTATAGGAGGATACAAAGGTTTAAAAAAAACTGTATTTGCTCTCCAAATAAACCGGCCATTTCACATGACATTTCAAAAGGCTACAAAAATTTGCATGGTTTTTCAATTATCCTAATATTCTAATACTTTTATTTTTTATAGACTTAAATCAGTTGGTCACCTTAGAATTGGAAGGAAACAATCTCAGTGAAGCCAATGTCAATCCTTTAGCTTTCAAACCTTTGAAGAGCCTAGCCTACTTGCGTCTGGGAAAAAATAAATTTAGAATTATACCGCAGGGTCTTCCTGGTTCTATTGAGGTAACAATATATTTTTTTAGTGTTTTAAATGTATTATATTTGAAATATGGTACACTACAACAAAATATATTTTAAGACTATTGTGATGTAAATTAAACTCTAGTTTCATGCTGTATACAGAATTTCCTATAATTTAAGCATTGTTTTTTCTTCAAGCAATACAAAATTCTGAATCGAAATTATAATTACTAGTAGAGACACCTGATACAGTGAAAAATGGTACTTCTGATAGCTCTTGGGGGAAATGGGAGAAAGGAATTGAGAATTTAAATGAAACCACAACTTCCATGAGGTACTCTGACTCTCAAGACAGTGTAAACTGCCCCAATCTAGAAATGTGACGCTTATCACAGAAGCTCAAACAGGTATTAACCGTAACAGAGTGTCCACTCACAAATTCCAGGCAAAACCACAGACACTCTGACCTAACAGTAACTTGCATGGATACAAGTGTTGTACAAAGAAGGCCTCTGACTGTTTCAGCAACTCTGTAGCTTACAAGTTTTCACCCAGTTCCTACCAAAACTGTCCTGTGACTAACTCCAGGCCCCAAACCCCAGCCTTGCTTCATTATCCTCTAGAGATGCCCCACAGGTCCCCAGATGTGTGGTCTCCTTGCTGCAGGATGTGCTCCTGGGGGTCTTTGGCTGATGAATGTCAACACCCCTCATTTCCTGCATTAAAAACACTGAGGTGGACCGTGCAGTGGCTCACGCCAGTAATCCCAGCACTCTGGGAGGCTGAGGCAGGAAGATGGCTTGAGGCCAGGAGTTTGAGAGTAGCCTGGGCAACATAGTGAGACCTTGTCTCTAAAAAATATATTAAAAAAAAATAGCCAGTCATGGTGGTGCACACCTGTAGTCGTAGCTGCTCAGGAGGCTGAGGTGGAGGATCACTTGAGCCCAGGAGTTTGAGGCTGCAGTAAGCTAGGATCGTACCACTACACTCCAGCCTGGGCAACACAGAGAGACCCTGTCTCTACAAACCACACCCCACCCTGCCCGCCAAAAAGAACACTGAGGTCCAGAGAGTCTATACATACTGGCAGACCCCATGGGAACCCAGGTTTCCTTACTAAGCTCCGTTTCTCCTAGACCACATGATCATCCAGCCAGAAGTCAGGATGGAGCATTCTCCGGCTGCAGCCCCAGCAAGCCAGAAAAGAGGGTCATCTATTGTGATCTTATGTGGCTGTCATGGCTACCACCCTTCCTCTTCTTCCTATTTCCAGATTAAGTGACAGAGTTATGTAACACTGACATTTATCAGTAGGCTGGCTTTCCATCAGAATCTCCTGGGTTCTTAAGAAATACAGACTCTTGGACCTACCCCAGATATGCTAAGTCAGATTCTTTGTGGGACAGGGCCAGAAATGAATAATTAAAAAATTAAAATTTAAATAGATAATGCATACACATGTTAAAACACATACATACACAATGAGGATAATACAAAAGAGCAATCTGCCCCACTGTGAGCCTGAGCTTCCCATACTGACTTCTCTCTCTCCAGAGGGATCCACTCCTACCAGTCTGGAAAGCACTGGGCATACAAGCGCACAAATGCGTGGCACATACTACAAATCCTTCTAAAGCCACTGCTGTACACCTGCCTCACTTAACCATGCAGCCTCAAGGCTGTCTCATGTCATTCTTTCCTACAGCTGCAGAGTTTTCAACATATGGACAGGTGTGCCAGGATTTATTTGACTAGTCTCTTACTGATCTAGCTCACCTCCTAAATACATATGCAGGTAAAAGCAAAAAGTTGAAAATTGCTTTACTAATTTCTAACAAATACCAAAATTAACAAAGAGGGAAATTCTCACAGGTGGAATAGAAGGTGACACTAAAGATATATGCCAGTTTTACCTCTGAATTCTAACAAGAGAACAAGGAGAATTTTTATAATGCAGATCCTTTAGTGAAAAACTCCCTCTAATGCCAACTAAACTTAACTTGAAGGCAGCTAGCTATTAAAAACTTATTAACAGTTCTAGAAAACTTCTCCTTGGTTGTAAATTAAGGCTCTTAATTAACTTTAATTAATTATAACAAAAGCAAATCTAAAAACATGAGCCTAAAATATTATAGACCACATGAAATAGTAGGAAACAGGCAGCCTGGGAGCTGGAGGCTCGGCTAGGACAAGCCCCTCTCAGCATTAGTCATGTAACCATGGGTGGGCTTCCCTGTCTCTCCAGGCCCAACTTAACTCCACTGGTAAGTAGAGATAAAAATATCTGTCTACTTTTCAGAGTTTTTAAGCCCAAATGAGATAATTTATGTGAATAAGTATTATAAAATAGAGAGCCTTGTATAATTATTTTGGTATGCCATTTCTTGCAACATATTATAGCTAATACATTGTAAATAAAATTCATTTGATTCCATAACCATGGCAGTGTGTTTTATTTTACTAATTAGTTATAAAATTTGACAACTTTCCTGTAATTCCAGCACTTTGGGAGGCCGAGGCGGGTAGATCACTTGAGCTTAGGAGTTCGAGACCAGCCTGAGCAACATGGTGAGACCCTGTCTCTACAAAAAATACAAAAATTAGCCAGGCTTCGTGGCGCATACCTGTAGTCTCAGTCACTTGTGGGACTGAGGTGGTAGGATCACTTGAGCCTGGGAGGTCAAGGCTGCAGTGAGCCGTGTTTGTGCCACTGCACTCCATCCTGTGTGACAAAGTGAGACCCTGTCTCAAAAAAAAAAAAAAAGACAACTTAAAAATATGAGCTTACTTGAAAGAGCAGTAAGACTCTTTAGATAATACTAATGATAATAGTCTATGTCACTATTTTAGTCTCCATGAAATTGAATGTATCAACTAACACAAAAGAAAAATAATAGTCTTTTCTCTTAATTATAGGAATTATACCTAGAAAATAACCAAATTGAAGAAATAACTGAAATTTGTTTCAATCATACCAGAAAGATCAATGTCATTGTACTACGTTATAACAAAATTGAAGAAAATAGGATTGCTCCTTTAGCCTGGATAAATCAAGAGTAAGTACATGCTACAATTTAAATTTTATTGAACTATTTCTTCCTCTCGCTATTATTAAACAGAGTATGGAAACTGGGAATGGGATAAGTGAGGGAGGTGACGATACTGAAGGGCTCGGAGACAGAATCGTTTCTTAGTGAACCCTTACCCTATCCCCAAAGTGGGCTACTTCATGCAGTTTCCAACCTGTGCACTGCATGACTGGTGTTAGGATTATTGCAGTAACTACTGTTGTTGTCACCATACTGCATACTGGACACCCTATCATATGCCAAGTGCTGAGCTAGCAAGAACTGAGCCCTAGCTGTCTGACTTCGAGGTCTGCCCACTAGTGGTCAAATGCCACTCTAGCTCTGTCTACCTCACAGGTTGTCAGGAGGTTTGAATGAAGGATTATTCCCCTGCACACAGTGAGAAAGAAATCTGCCATACTCCTTCTCCTCATCATCATTAGGTGGAAGCACCAGGCTCCAGAGCCCAGGCCTGTTCTCCTACACTACACAGCCTTCTTTTCTCCAAACTATTTCTTCACCTCAACTCTTACAAAATAGACTGAAGAATGCTTGGCCTAACAGTGCAGGCCAAAAGTAGACTCTGTCTTCCTGGACAAAAATCAGCAGCCTCTGGCTATAGCTTTCAGTGAAGGGGGAGGGAGTCAGAAGCAAGCCCTGCAGCAAATCCAGCAGACAACTGGGATCTGGGATTGCGTGTCCTGGAACTATGTGCCTAAGTAGCACAGCCTGGGACACGTGTCATTCAGAAGCAGGATGGAGAGGCCAATTGGGCTCAGCAGCATGTGGCACTGAGCCCACTGTAGGCAGAGAAGTCTTCATCAGGTGAAAAGAGGGCGTGGGGCAGAAGCCTTAGGAGACTCAGGTGGGGTTCCTGAAACAAGCCAGTGAGTTCACCACGTTCCCCAGATCTTCTAGATGATTAACAGCATTTTCTAGATTCCCTCAGGCTCGCCTCAAGTCCCAGGTGTGCCAGGTCATCAAATCAAATGTGGAATGAAAATGTAGGGGAAGGGGAACCACAACAAGCCAAAACAAACCAAACTTCCTTGCTGGAACCAGAGACAACTTTACAGATAGGCATTTAGATGCATGCTGGGATTCACGGGATTTCATTTTGGATTCAACGCATCAACCGTACAGATATTTTAGTCTTTGGGCCTCAGTATTGCCTCTAGGGATATGAGTTTTTCCCTCCTAGTCTTTGATGCTCCTCTCGCATGGACTCACATAGCTGGGAGGCAGTATGGCACCCTGGTAAGGACATGCAGCTTGGTGCAAGAGACTAGGGCTGGCTATACCTGGAAAAGTTCCTATTTGGAATCATCACTACAAACTGGGTGCTTATAGGAAAATGGACCAGCATCAAGACTGGCCTTATCAAAATTTAGAGCTGATGATCACCATCCTGATGTCCCTACCCTGTTTACTTTTTTCTTTGCTGCAGAAATCTAGAATCCATTGATCTCTCCTTCAACAAGCTCTATCACGTCCCGTCCTATCTACCCAAGTCCTTGCTGCACCTAGTACTCCTTGGGAACCAGATTGAACGGATCCCTGGCTATGTGTTTGGCCACATGGAACCAGGCCTGGAATACTTGTACCTGTCATTTAACAAACTTGCTGATGATGGCATGGACCGTGTCTCCTTCTATGGGGCCTATCATTCCCTGAGAGAATTATTTCTGGATCACAATGACTTAAAATCTATACCACCTGGGATACAAGAAATGAAAGCACTACATTTTCTGAGGCTGAACAACAACAAGATACGGTAAATTTTGGCTTTTTCAAGTATCTGTTTAAATTTTGGTTGGCAAAATATATGATAAAACAACCATGACATGATCTCTGGGATTTACGTTAAGGGAAAAAAAAAATGGTGCTAAGGGGTTGGATTAAACAAGATTGGCAAATGTTAGTAATTACTAAAGGTGGATGACAGGTATGTGAGGATTCATTATAAGCTTTTCCTACTTTTGCACATGTTTATAAATTTCCATAGTTAAAACATCTTTTGGCCAGGTGCAGTGGCTCACGCCTGTAATTCCAGCACTTTGGGATGCCAAGGCGGGCGGATCACCTGAGTTCAAGAGTCTGAGGCCAGCCTGGCCAACATGGTGAAACCTCGTTTCTACTAAAAATACAAAACTTAGCAGGGTGTGGTGGTGCGTGTCTGTAATGCCAGCTACTCAGGAGGCTGAGGTGGGAGAATTGTTTGAACCTGGGAGGCAGAGGTTGCAGTGAGCCGGGATGGTGCCACTGCACTCCAGCCTGGGTGACAGAGTGAGACTCCATCTCAAAAAAAAGATTAACAGATTATTATATATAACACTTAGAACTTTAGAGAGAGGTTCAAATGAGTCTTCAAAGCAATAGATTATGTTACTACTCCCACCTCCATGTGTAAATAAATAAAACTAATCTATAAAGCATAAAACCTAAATATATGCTAAAATTAAAACTGCTTCTATCTAGTTTTTTCTGAAGTCAGATTTCTGAATACATTTATTGAGACTCACTTTCCCTACTTTTGGGAACACATTTTTCTGCATGTGTTCAGCTTATATACTGAATCATCACTCCTGCCTAGATGGCATGAGTGTCTTGAGAATTAATCCAGAATATTTTGTTAGTAAGGTCTTTATCATTGGCAGTGAGGGAGACAATAACCTTGTTGTTCTGTCCCTGAGAATTATGCCTCTTAGTCTTTCCCCTTCTCTAAAAGTCCAAATAAACTAAATGCCTACAAAGACAAAACAAAAACACAGAAAAGTTCGTGTTTTTAAAGGTACTGGAGGAAGAGATGGGGGTTTGGGAAGGCTTTGTAAAATTCAGTTTCAAAATTTTTTGGCAAAAATACTTCACAGGTTGTGCCATATGCTTCATACTGCATTGCATCAGAAGGTGTCTAATGTTTGTCCCACCTTTTTTGATTCTAAAATTGATCACTGGATTGAGGTGGTCATAGCCTGGTATCTCCTAAGACAAACTTACTCCTCCATCATTGAACCAATGGTTTCACTCACAGATGAATGTTGTTTGAATTCTTATTTCATTAGGGGTAACAAAATGATGAATTTCTATTTTTGCCATGCTTCTCATGCTCATTAGCTGGAATTCCTCTGTAAAAAATTTTTTGCTCATCAACTAGGGCTGCTTTGTCACTTTGAAAGGCAAGAAAAAAGCTCAGTTCTTTCCTTTAAACCACCAGTGGGAGTAAGAAGTTGGAGCCTGAATGTTTTTGCTTTATTTTGTTTTAGGGTTCTCTCTTTTTCTGGTGAATCAATATATACTTAGGCTTTCATGTAAGCAGTTATGTTTCAATCAATTGCAGTCATCTGGACAATGGTCGCCATTCAAACTGGCTCTTGTGTCTGCTCACTTGCTTTTGGGCACACGTGGGCCTCAGGCTTACTTTCTGCATTACCTACTGCAGACCTTCCTCCAAAGAGCCTGGCCTCTTTCTTTGGGGAATAGTATTGAGAAGCCCCAAGTGGGAACGAGACGTGGTCCTTTCAATTGTGTTGCTATTGTTTTGAGGCCTTTCAGTGGACTGCCAGGAAATTCCGTATTTTGAAAAGAAAGTAAGTTCAGACTGACATTCCCAAATCAAATTTAACATAATTGAATATTCCTTTTATTAAAACTTGTTTCTCTTACACTGAAAATCTAGGTTCCCAACAATATTAACTTGGATGATCTTACAATATGTAAACAATTGTTTCAAAATGACATCATTATTACTGCTCATAATAAAAGCTTGAAGTTTATTATTTTTTGGTAGCTCTATTTGTCTTTAGGATAAGTTCCACTACAGAAGTACAGCTGAAATACAGTGGTTTCCTCTGTAATATGTCAACAACTTAATATTCAGACATGTTATTTAGTTTATTTTTGGTTTTTAGAAATTGCTCTTTTCTTTTTGAATTAATATTATTTTTGACTGTGTTAAATATTTTTAATTCCAAAGTCAAAACTGTGTAAGAAGTTGAATTAAGAGAAGTCTTACTTCTTTTTACTATACTTTTAGGGTACATGTGCACAACGTGCAGGTTTGTTACATATATATACATGTGCCATGTTGGTGTGCTGTACCCATTAACTCTTCATTTAACATTAGGTATATCTCCTAATGCTATCCCTCCCCCAACGTCTATGATTGTCTTTTATACACTATATGATCCTTCCCATAGGTTAAATTTTTAAATTTCTAGTTTATCCTTCCAGTATTTATTTTTGCAAACAAAAGCCTACATACATATATATATTTCCCCATCCCCATCCATAATTATTATACAAATTATTACACAAAAGGGCAGTTTTCTCTCTATATATGTCTTAGTCCAATTCTGATGCTATAAAGTAATGCCCAAGGCTGGGTAATTTATAAAGAGAAAAGGTTTATTTGGCTCATGGTTCTTCAGGCTGTGCAAGTAGCACGGCACTGGCATCTGCATCTGGTGAGGGCCTTCAGGCTGCTTCCACTCATGGTGGAAGGGGAGATGGAGTGTGTAGAGATTACATGGCAAGAGAGGAGGCAAAAAAGAATGGGGAGGTGCCAGACTTCTTTTTTTTTTTTTTTTTTAAACAACCAGCTCTTATGGGAATTAATAGAACAAGAACTTACTCACTCCCCTGATCCTAGAGAGGATATCAATCTATTCATGAGTGACTTGCCCCCCATGACCCAAACACCTCCCATTAAGCACCACCTCCAACACTGGGGATCAAATTTCAACATGAGATTTGGAGGGGTCAAAAAAACCAAACCTTATGGGGTATGTGTATTTTTTCTACCCTTTTTTTCTTTTTTCTTTCTTTCTTTTTTTTTTGGAGACAGAGTTTTGCTCTTGTTGCCCAGGCAGAAGTGCAACGGCGTGATCTCAGCTCACTGCAACCTCGACCTCCCAGGTTCAAGCAATTCTGTTGCCTCAGCCTCCCAAGTAGCTGGGATTACAAGGATACGCCACCATGCCCAGCTAATTTTGTATTTTCAGTAGAGATGGGGTTTCTCCATGTTGGTCAGGCTGGTCTTGAACTCCTGACCTCAGGTGATCCACCCACCTTGGCCTCCCAAAGTGCTGGGATGACAGGTGTGAGCCACCACGCCCAGCCTACCCTTTACTTTTTAAAAGTATCAATATATCACTCCCCATCAGTATGTAGAGAATTTCTTCATTCCTTTTCACAACTGAATATTATGCAGATATACTATATTTTATTCAATCAGTTCCGTATTGATAGACATGTGTTTCCACTCTTACTACTAAAAATAATGCCACAAAAGATAAGTTTGTATAAATGTCATTTTGTTTTTTTCCAGTTTAACTTTGGGATAAAATCCTAGGAGTGGGAATGCAGAGTGCAAAGGGTAAAGTGCGTATGTAATTTTAATAGATATCACCAAATTCCTTTCCAGAGGGGGCGCACCATTTTGCATTCTCTTCAGTGGTATTTGATCGGTCCAGGCTCACTATTAGAATATGTTAATGAGCTTTTGGATTTTTTTTTTTTTGCAAACCTTATAAATAAAAAGTGGTATGCCAGTAAAGTTTCAATTTACATTTTTCTTCTGAATGAAACTGAGCATTTTCCATTTTCCTCCTAGATTCTTAGGAAGCCTTTGTATCTGCGATATAAGTTACTTTCTCCTTCTCTGTCATGTTGTTTAACTTTGCACTTTCTTTTTAAAACCTGAAGTAAATTTTAAATCTTTTCATTCAGTGCTTCTGGTTTTCAAATCACATATAGAAAGAATCTCCCGAGTCAGAGGGTGTGACCACAGTCTGTTCTAGTGCTTCTATGGCTTTATCTTTCACATTTGAATCTCTGACGTAGTTGGAATTTATTCTGGTCTATAAGGATCCAACTTTATTTTAAGAACAAAATTTTTTTAACAAATGTTAAACTTAACTCCTAAAGGCAGATTATTACTGGGACCATGTGTGACTTGCATGTCTATTTTTCCTTAGGAACATTCTTCCAGAAGAAATTTGCAATGCTGAAGAGGATGATGACTCAAATCTGGAACATCTTCATCTTGAAAACAATTATATTAAAATTAGAGAAATACCATCTTACACATTTTCATGCATAAGATCATATTCAAGTATCGTTCTTAAACCACAAAACATCAAGTAATTCCAAGTTTTCCTTTGCTGTTTATAAACTTTACTCATGTATTTGTAGTAGCTGCATTTGTCATTAATAAGAGAGACATAATCCTCCTGTTGTACTCAGTATCATTATATGCTAGTCAACCTGATTCACTAACACACAGATGAACAACCAAAATATACCTAAAAGGTATAGTCTCTAGGAGTTTTATTAATAGTAAAGGTAAAATCTCTCAGTTTCCCACCTCTAGAAAGAGGCCATCTCACTAGAATAGGATATTATGCATACTGAGCTAGACCAGAAGAGTCTGGAACAAAATAAACACAGCCTTTATAATCAACTTGAGTACTGGTGTTAGCTGAGAACTCTGTAAGTCCCTTTAAAAATTATGTATCTTTTGGTTCAAGATTAAGAAGCATAATGACAACAAAAAAAGCAGGCAGAATTTATGAATAAGTGTTGTTTATTATTAAAACAATAATTTGTTAATTTCTTGTAAGGCCCTGTGCTATAATTACTGGTATAAATATAACTGAATATTGGGGTAGCTTTCATTTCTTCCATTAATTACATGTGTAAAATTAAAACACTACTGTAATGTTAATTTCCTGGTTTTGAAAATCATATTATGGTTATGTACATTGTTAACATTAAGGAAAGCTGGCAGAAGAGTGTGCATAAATTCTATACCCTTTTTGAAACTTTTCTATAATTCTAAAATTATTTTTTAAAGTTAAACAGTATATTAAGATTACCTTCACTATTCCTCACTCAAGATTAAGACATTTTTTGAAAAGCAGTAGAGTTTGCTTAAAATACAAATTAATTATTCTTGACTATAACCTTGTAAAGGTAAATCTAATGTATAAATTTTTGAAAAATTTTGCACCACTGGTCATAGCATCTATCTCCTTTGCCTTAATTTACTGAAATACATCATTTTATTCAGTTCAATTGAAATAAAGCTATGTCTTTACTATGTATTGGCCCTACCAAAATCATATATTAAAATTTTCTAACATAATGATTTTTATCTTTGTATTGCTAAAGTAATTTATAAGACACATATAGAAACTATGTTGACTTCTTTTGTAACTCTCAGTTTTATGTCTTGGCTAGGAACTTAAGTGCCAGTGTTGGCCTCATTGCATAGGTTTCTCTAATTTTTTAAGCTTTAGTTATTTAATCATTTAATAGTTCTTTCACCATTCTAGGAACCTTCCATCCCCACTTCACAAAGCTATTATAAGAACTAGAAAAGAATGTAAAGCATTTTGGAAACTATGGTATGGATGATGAATGCAGTTATTATCTCATATAAAACTGAGAGGAACCAGCATAGCCAACCACAATTGACAATTTCATGGGTGACTCAGTTTCATGAGTGTGAAAAGTTTGACTTATTCCATAATGTTATTATTATTTTTTTTTTAGACGGAGTGTCACTCTGTCGCCAGGCTGGAGTGCAGTGGGGCAATCTCGGCTCACTGCAACCTCTGCCTCCTGGGTTCAAGCGATTCTCCTGCTTCAGCCTCCTGAGTAGCTGGGACTATAGGCATGCGTCACCACTCCCCGCTAATGTTTGTATTTTTAGTAGAGACGGGGTTTTACCATGTTGGCCAGGATGGTCTCAATCTCTTGACCTTGTGATAAGACCGCCTCGGCCTCCCAAAGTGCTGGGATTATAGGCATGAATCACTGCACCAGGCAAGACTTATTCCATAATGTTACTTCTAAGCCTACTTTCTTAATAGGTAGGATTCAGAGATTATAACATGAACAGCAATAATAATATGAAGATAACTGTTAGACTCAAGAGTCAAAGACTTATAGCAGGTTGTTAGGAAGAAAAATAGAATTTTATGGAACAAAAGTTGAGCTTCGTAATCAGTTTAGGAATGAAGGTGCATTACTAATTTTAAATTGGCTAGGTTGACTTTAAGAGACAGGTAAAAACAAGAAGATAGGGTTACACATCCATTTAACAACCCTTGTGCAATACTTATTGATGTATGAATATAAACACATTGACATAAATGGTTTAAGGCAATCTAAGCTGTAAACAAAATTAGTATTAAAGGGGGCTCAAACTGAATAAGGTGAGTCAGCAGAACTAGCATCTTGGGATGACACAGAGACAGATACTAAACGATTCATTCATTCATTTCTTACTCTGACTTTATTCAGCTGTGTTTCAGATGCTGTTCTAGAGACAGTGACAAACAGATCAGATGTGGCCTTTCCTCTCTGGTAGAGGCAATAAGCAGGAAATCAAACAGACAAGTAAGCAGGCAAGTGCTGTGCAGTCAGAAAAATGGGTGACAATGCGACGAGCACACTGGGGCCTGAGGGCCGCCAGGAGACTACGGCCACCCTCAACGGCCTGGATTAACAGCAGATCCAGACCGGTGCCTGTGGAGCAGACGCACTGTGGGCTTGCTGTCCATGTCGCTTCTCAACTCTGCTCTGGCTGCAGAATCCCAAGAAAAAAATGAAAATCAGAATGACTGATTGAAGCTTTTTTCTTAAGTGGAAGTTGTACTTATTTCTACTGATTTTATAATTTTTAAAATATGGCTAGCATGGAACTTGTTCAGCCCTGAAATTTCATGATGTTCTAGATGGGAAGTTTTAATTCCATAAAAAAGTGATAAATGTCCTTATAGCAAACACTCTTCACAATATAATGTACTAAAAAACAGATGTTCTGTTTGGCTTCAAAAATTACACTATAATTACTAACACACATATACACTAAAGAAGTCCTGGTCTAGCCATGATCTAAAAATATTAATGGTGTGTCTTGTCTTTGTATATATATACAAGGAACAGTATAATTTTGAGATTTGGCTTATTATCAATAAGAATATTATAAGCAGCACTAAAGAAATTATTTAGTGAAAGACATACAGAATCTGGTATAATGAAATAACTACACCAGGAACCAAGAGACTTGGGAGCCCATCTTGTTCTTCAATAATTATGCAGTCATTTTACTTCTTTGGGATTCATTTGATTCAATTATAAAATAACATGTTTGGAACAGATCAGTGGTTTTCAGACAGGGTTCATTAGGGGTTTCATGTCACTGATAAGGAAGTGAACAGACCTCTCTCTTCAAACAAAGCAGCTTTGCTCTCATCAGAAAGTGTTCACTCCCATCCCCCTTTTCTTCCTACAATCAACAAACTAGGTACTATCTAAATGACACACTAGGTTTTAAAATCCATCAAGAACATGCAGCCTTCTCTTCCCTTTCTCCAGCTCCAGCTACATTCCTGGAGCATCCAGGCTGAAGAGGCTTGGCCTTAGGAAGAGGCTGCCTGTTTTTCCTTCTGAGCACCAGTGCAGTGGGGTGAGATTAGCCCTGAGCAGACTGCTGGGCCCCTGACCACCTTAAATGGCTAGTCGACAAGCTTCTGTAGGAACGAGCACAGTGCTGCAAGCTCACCAACCTCCTTGCAGGGCAGGTGATGATGCTGGGGCTCAGCGAGGGCAGGTGGCACATGAGAACAACAGGGAATATGTGGCTGAGTCTGGACTTCCCCTGCATCTTCTGACTCTGAGGCTGGTGCTCCTCCTGCTGAACCAAGCTGTCTCTCCCTTAGAATTTGGATGGAAAGTCTAGGGGACCCAAGAGTGGCAGGCTGCCTAATAAAAGGTCCGAACCTGGGCGGCTGATGCTCAACCGGAGGGTATAGGGCATGTGGTATGACAGGTGTTACCAACGAGGGGAGAAAGATACTCAAAACCACCTCTCCTTCAAATGGCATCATCAAATGGCTCCACGTACATCTCCTTAGAAGCCATTCTCATTAAGTCAAAGTTAATTACTCCGTAAGATGACTGCTTTCATTACAACACAAAAAAACTACCCACAATGTTGTACAGTTGAAATATGCACAGTGTCCTCTAGTTGTCACGGACACCTCCAGGGGTCATCAAGACGATTATTCCCACTCACACATAATTATTCCAGTAACTGTTTAATAATATGTAGTATAAATCTTTAAAGTACTTGGAAATGTTAACAAATTATGACAATGTTTGTTTTAAGATTATTTTAGACTCGGCATAAGTATATGAAAATTTAAGCCACAAATTACAGGTATATAGCTAAAGGATAAAACCCCAAATTTTTGGCAGCAAATTTGTGTTAGGCATAGTGCTTCAGGCAAAAATGGTTTCTCTAATTTTACTAATTTAGGTGGGGAGTAACAGAAGATGACTGTGATATAATACAGGATATAATTAACACTAAACCATACAACACATACACGTAGTTCAGAGGAGAAAGATCAATGGACCTTGAAACAGGAATGTGAATCAGTGAGGGAAGCAGATGGAGGGACTCACGTCTGGGCTCATTGGTCAGGAGTCTAGCCTCACTATGGCAGGAAAGGAGAGGCAAGACGAGGGCTCCTCAGGCCAGGAATTAGACCAGATTCAAGGCGATGAGAAATGCAGCATACCACTGAAAAATGCTGAAGCAAGAAGTGTTCCATGAAAGCAGCAGTTTAAGAAAGGAAAAAGAATTACTCACTGCAAAAATCTAGAGAGTGAGAGCCTTCACAGCACAGATACGAGAGACACCAAAAGGAATTCAGTGAATAGTTATCTTGTCAGATAAGGGGCACACAGAAAAGGGACCAAAGAAGAAACTGCTCTGATTCTCATAATGCTGCTAAGAAGTTGAGAGCCAGGGGCCATCTGTGAGAGAATGCTGAACTTGGGGTGTCACCATGGGGGTCAGGCAAGACAAGGAGAGGACAGTAAAGACGGGAAGGTATGAGGTCAAAGCTGAATGCACAGGCAAGGAGTATACCTGAAGGGGCCTACAAGAGAAGGGCAGTTCAGCCAATCTCTGATGGGCTCCGATCCTCAACTTCAAGGGAGGGACACAGAAGGCAAGTTCACTGCAGTGTCCATCTGACTTGAGCCTTTCACCTTACAGAGCCAGCTTCCAAGCACAGGATGAACTGCACCTAAAAGCCTAGCTCCTCAGGACCCCCAGCCCCACAAAACCCCCGCTATTCAGTGCCTGTGCCGCTACCCAGGACAGATCTGGTATTATTAGGTAGGTCTGTAGTGATTATCTCTTTAGTGTTATTAGTTAGGTCCTACATAATGATTATCTGGAATTATTAGTTAGGTATTGATTACTTTTTTGTGTATATGGGTGCTGTACAGTAGCTGGGTTGAGCGGTATAGCTTGTTTCTCCAAAAAGACTGTAAAACTTAACAGAGACAACTCATTTCTTAAACCCCTGAATTTGTGCAAAGTAGGTGCTAAAATGTCTCTTGAATAAAGAGTTCCATCTCCTTTATCTCCCAGTCAAAACTGTTTCAGCTTATGAGTTATATTACCCAAAGAGTTGATATTATCCAAAGTTGACATTACTCCTAAATAAAAAAGAAAGGAACCTGCAAAATTTAAGGATTTTCACAGAAAAACATAGAAACTGAGCAGAAAAAGATTTATACAGGGTCACAAAAGTAAAAGGGAATCACTTATGTTATTAACATTTCTGACAAGGACCTCAGAAAGCTAAGTAAATTTTTTAAACAATTAAGTTATGCTTTGACAACTGGTAATACTTAGTAATCAATCTGATTGCTCTGCATAATAGCAACACTGACTATGCCTTCCAAAGCCATCATTTAAACATACCATAAATTACTATGTTCCTAAGATGCTGACTTAAAAGAATGAAATACTCAAATTCTGCTGTTGAAGTGAAACTTCAAAGGGTGGAGTAAAACCCTTTATGATATTGATTCCACCTCTTTCCCTTATTTAGAAAAAGGATAGAAAATGTCCTCATGGCAGAAACATTTACAGACTGACAGATGACTGAACTATTTATCTATCCATGGTTGAACGTAAATTCAGATCCTTGATAGACTTAAAATTCAAAAATATTAAAAGTACCCATGAAAAGAAGTTTCTGCCCAGCTCTAACTTAACACCAAATGACCATTACAGGCCTTAAGCCCCCAAAGTCTGTGAAACATGGAGATTCATCTCTTGTAGTTAAAAAAACAATAATGAGTATCTTGGCTCTGAACTAGAATCAGTACTAGCCATGGACCTGGCCAAGTTACTTAGAGTTCTAGTTTCTTCGTGCACAAAATCAGGAAACAACATCTGCCTCCCAGGGCTGATGGGAAGACTAAACAAGTTGATATCCTGTGGAGGTGCTGGGCACAGGGTAGACATAATAAAGGTGAGTGTCAATGTTTCCAGGGACAGACTACAGGAAACTGGTGAGCAGGAAGTTACTTAACTCGCTCAAGGCTTCCAGGCCTCTGAGTATGGTGAATATTAATTATTTAAAATAACTGATTTCTTAGATTGGTATTGAATATAGTGGAAAAAGGAGTGGGTCTAATACACTAAGACAGGGCTCTGCACACATGCTCTGTAAAGGGCCAGAAGTAAACCCCTTGGACTCTGTGGGCCAGTGGGGGTCCAGCGGGGACCCTGCAGCCTTGGCAACAGCGTGGCTCTCCTGAGGAGTAGGTGGGAAATTAACAACAAAACCTGAGTTTGACTGCCTTTCTTCTGTGTTACTGTATGATCATGTCCATGGCACGGAACAGAGTGAACCATGGTATACACGAACATCTGAGCAGGATCTCCAGGCTGAGGGAGCCAAGAGGGTGAGGAAACTGGAACTCAAAGAGTGTAAATGACATCTCATCATAAGATTAAAAAAAAAAAAAATCCTGACCATAGGAAAGAAAATTAAGTTTGATCTGTGTGATTCACTGTGATTACTTATAATACCTAAAAAGGGGGAAAACTATATTTAAAACAGTCAGCCAAACTAGAGAAGTATCTGATCAATGAGCCTGTCCTATAAATGAATTCTTCCCTTAGAAATAAAGGCTGAATGAGTCACCAACGGTATAGCAAGACAGTCTGCACTGGCAAACCCAGGCCTTTCCATCTGTAGCCCACGTAGCAAACTTTGGGCAGAGGCTTCCCTAGCAAGTTTGTTCCTTTCCTATTCATTTCTGGCCCTATGACCATCAGCTCAATTGAAACTAGTCCAACAGAATCAGAGGCATTTGTAAAAGGTTTTCAGAGGAAAATCTACTGTAAACTGTGTAATCCTGAATTAGTCCATGTTTGATTCTACATGTCTTAAATAAGGCTTCAGCTTATGACATGTCTTTTATTACAAGGTGAACAGGAGCATTCGAGACTGTAAGCCCGGCTGGATTTCAGTCTGTCACATACTGTTATTTGCAAAGGAATAAATGTTCTAAACTCAGTAAGTAAACTTTAGTGGTGATACAACTAAATCATAAAGGCATGACCATTTCTTCTGTGAAGTTATGTTCCCTTTTCTATATGAAAATGGATAAAATCAAAACTTAGTCTAGCATATTTTTTCCTTTGTATAAAATGTGAAGAATGTGAATCCACGCAAGGGAAAGCAGGACTGTATTAAAAATAACATGTGATTACACTAAATACGTATTAGTTTGGAAAAGAAAAGGAATACATCATGTTATTAAAATGTCCTGGTGTGTTTCTAAGTAACACAATCTCTGTGGTCAAATAAACTTACATTAAACTATCAATTGATATAAGCAAATCTTTTTATAAGTTGTAATCTGCTGAAGGTTCATTGTTTTGCCTAAACTGGGAATTACATTCACAAACATCAAATTTATATGTGAATCATTTGGAAAGTGAATTTAACTAGTATTGTGACACTAGGAATAAAGAATACATTATAAACTGTAAATCTATTCTAGGGCAGCAGTTCTTAACTATTTGAAGGATGGACCCCTTTGAAAATATGGTGAAAGCTATAATGGATCCTCTATGCAGAAAAATACATATATAAAAACACTTGGCATGTATCAAAAGACTCATAAAGTCTTTCCACAAATTCTCTAAGTATTCATATACCCAAGTTAAGAATCCCTGTCTAACGTAACATCTTAATTAACTTAAAATAAATTTGGCGGTAAATATTTCACTACAGTGAAGGATAAATCAAAGAGTTAAAGTTAATTTAAGGCAAACTGCCTTATCTGCTCCAATTATTTAGCATTTATTCCCCCTTTATTTGGTAATATTTTCAAGGCCACAGAAAAGTTTAAGTTCACAATGAGCATCTACATACCCTTCACTTATATTCACCAATGAATAATACAGATGTTCCCTGACTTATGCTGGGTTACACCCTGATAAACCCACCGTAAGTTGAAAATATCATAGGTCAAAACGCATTTAATACATCTAAACTTTATCTAATGTCATAGCTCGGCCTAAGCTAGATACATGTGCTCAGAATACTGTATTATTCTTCAGTTGGCAAAATCATCTAACACAAAGCTGATTTTATAATAAAGTGCTGACTAGCTCAAGTAATTTACTGAATGCTGTACTGAAAGTGAAAAACACAATGGTTGTATGGGTACTCAAAGTACAGTTTCTTGCTATTGAGCAAACTTTCACTTAATGGTTTCATATGTTTATTTATTTTTTGAGACAGGGTCTGGCTTTGTCACCCAGGCTGGAGTGCAGTGGTGTGATTGCTGAAGCCTCCACCTCCCAGCCAAAAGTGATTCTCCCACCTCAGCCTCCCCAGTAGCTGGGACTATAGGTGTGTGCCACCATATATAGGTGTGTGCCACCATGTCTGTTCTATTTTATTTTTTGTAGAGACAGGATCTCACTGTGTTGCTGATGCTGACTTAATTGTTTTAGCTTCCCTTGATTATCTTTCCTTAAATCAATTATTATATTGGAGGTTTCACTGTGGTGATTTTCTGTTATTCCTTCTGCATTCATTAGTTGACATTCTTCTGTAAGGAAAAACTCTGATCCTTTTAACCCTCTTTTCTCTGTTATTATAAAAAGGATTTAGTATTGTATGTGTTATAATCCAGTTTTTATTCTTTTTGAGATGCTCAAACTGCCCCTTCATGGTGGCTTCTATGTTCCTTTTCTGAGTCCTTGGTAAACTCTGCAAACTTTCACACTTCTTGGTACAAGAAAACTTTTTCAGAAACCTTTACTTCTCTGGCCCAGACCTGTTGTGGGCCATTTCTCCAAGGAGTCCTGGTTCCCTTAGTGGGAAACAGTATTTAGAAACACAGATCTGGAAACCAGATGTGCTCACTGCTCTCAGGTCTGCTCAGTGGAAAGAGGTAAGAAATTTATTTAAAACAAAACCATTACTTGTACAGATTCCTCAAAGCAAACTGACTTCAGATATTCGTTAAAAATATTTGACACAGCTGGGTGTGGTGGCGCACACCTGTAATCCTAGAGCTTTGGGAGGCCGAGGCGAGCGGGTCACCTGAGGTCAGGAGCTCGAGACCAGCCTGGCCAACATGGCAAAACCCCGTCTCTGCTAAAAATACAAAAATTAGCCAGGCGTGGTGGCCTGTACCTGTAATCCCAGCTACTCAGGAGGCTGAGGCAGGAGAATTGCTTAAACCCAGGAGGTGGAGGTTGCAGTGAGCTGAGATTGTGCCACTGCCCTCCAGCCTGGGCGACAGAGCAAGACTCCGTCTCAAAAAAAAAAAAAAAATTGACACATGCAAAATATAATAAACAAAATTGTATAAGTCCTTCATTTTTCATAAATTCAACGGAATGAACATTTAGTGATAATTTATTATAATTCATTTTTCAGAACTAGAAACTTCAAGTAGGATGACAGAGTGAGCTCAGCCACATGACACAGCAGAAGCCAGTCCCTGCAACAGGAAGAGCTGTGAGGAGAGGGTAAGAGGAGGTCAGGGCAGCAGAGAACCATGGAGGGCCTACGTGCTCAGCAAATTGCTGCTACATAGGACATCAGGGTCAGTTTTTCCAGCTCATATTTTTCCAAATACATTGTAAATTTGGACTTCGATATCAAATGTCCTGGTTTTTAAAAATACTATATGCTCCAAACAATCTGCATGTTGAATACTGCCCCTGGGTCACAACCTACAGTATAAAATAAGTTCATTAGAAACCGAAGTGCCTAGTCCACCATGAGGGACACTTGAACATTAAAACTCATGAAATCTTAATCATTTATCCCTTCACAGAAGCTTTTTTAAGCATCTACTATACAAAAAACCCTATGTTATGCATATTTACATCCTAGAATTCAGTGGCCTAGAACATTCTTAAAGTGGGTGTTTGCATGGCACGGCTAACTCCCTCACAGCCCTCAGGTCTTGTGACTGTCACCTGACAGGGAGGGCACCCTTGACACCCCCACCCCATCCTGCTTCTCTCCATAGCATTTACACTATTTGTTGAATGAATGGATTGGTGGACGGCCTTTCTTGTAGCTACTACTATAAAAGAACATTGTACAATCTATTCCAATTCATTTAGAATGTGAAGGACACCACAGACTGGCAAAAGAACATCAGAAAATTCAAACTGCCTACTTTTTTGGCAGGTGTGTGTGTGCCCCACAATATACTCCTGACACATGCTGCTCCTATAGCTCCTGCCTCACCTATCAAACCTTTTCATTTGGGCTGTGTGCAGGTGGTTCCCACCTGTAATCTCAGCACTTTGGGGGGCCGAGATGGGAGGATTGCTTTAGCCCAGGAGTGTGAGGTATGATTGTACCACTGCACCCCAGCATGGGTGACAGAGTGAGACTCTGTCAATCAATCAATCTTTTATTTGCATGAGACAGTTTCCAAGGTCCTCCCCTGTTCTTACTTGTGTTTGGACTTTGACCACTGTTGTCCATGTCTAGACCAGGAGAAGTTCTAGAAAGGGTGTGAGAAATCACACGAGAGCTTAGATTAGGCAATTTATTTTTATTTTCACGATGGTTAGCATATATAAGGCCAAAGGAAAATAAATTTGCATTAAAGTTCCTTTTATGGCAATCAATATTTTTATTCATAAACTGTCAGTACTGAGAATATTACTTTTTCAGTTTTGTAGTTTATCTTTGTGTTTGCAACATGTAAATTACTTGTGATTCCTAAATATACTGTTATAATGCAACTAGTTCTTCAATATTTAGACCAAGGCTCAATGAGGCAAAAATAAAACAATAAAAAAAGCATGGAGAAAAGAACTAGGTCCCCTCCATAGGACCCCTTTAGGAAACAAAAATGGAAGATTTTTCTCTTCACAATACTTGAGGGAAGAAGAGGTACACTGTTTCATTTGGAATGATAACCTGGAAAAGGGTGGAGATAAACTCCAGTTTCTTCCCAGATGGCATGTCCGTGCCTGCTGCACCATCTCTGGCAAATGTGAGGCAAAGCTTTCCATGTCACAGCCCCAAGATGGTGGAGGGTTGTGCCTGAGGCCTGCACCTTTACCACATTATCTGCAGAACAGAGTGAATAAGCCAAATATACTACCCCTAACCCCAGCATCTTATTCCAGGGCCTATTTCTTTCCCTAGGCCCTCTGACCAAAGATCGAAGCAAAATATCAGAGGAAGACTAGCTTAAGTCTCACAGTGGGGAGAAGGAAAAGTAGCTGTAACGTATCTTTAGAAACACAATCTTACAGGAACTGCCTCCCAACTCTCTAGATATGGGAGGCAAAACTGCACCCAGAAAGGCCATGCAGGCAACTCGACTGAGGAGTGCCTTGGGTGGGTGACGTGGACAACATCCTGTGAGTATAGAAGAGAAAAACACATGTCCCAGAGACAACAGTTGCCATGCAAAACCAGAAATCACAGACTGGGAAAGCCTAATTTTTAAAGAGAAGTTGAAATCTTATTTTTAAATACAGCAATTTCACCTAACAAAAATACATACACATGACCCCCAAATGACAGATTGAGGAACGTTCATAGTACCTCTCCAAAAGGTAATTAATCTAGTTGAATATATAAACAATTTGTGGCTTATTCATGTATGAGAATACTATACAGTGACAAGAATGAACTACTGTGTATCACAATGACACGAATGGATCTCAAAAGCATGTCACTGAATGAAAAAAGCCAGATGCAAAAGAGAATGCACAGTATGATTCCATTTATATAAAGTTCAGGAAATAACCTATGGTGCTGAACTCAGGCTGTGACTTGAGGAGTATGAGGAGGGATTCTGGATGTATGAGAATGGAGTGTGAGGCTGGGATTTCTTGATTGGGGTCATTTTGTAAAAATTAATTGAGTTGTACCATTATGATATGGTTTTTTTTGGTAACATACACTTCAATAAACAGTTCAGAAACAAAACATTGTGCAGGACAAACTGAATTTGACCCAAGGGCTTCCTGTTTATGACTGTGTTCTGAAGGAATTTAGGCAAACACTAGATGCTCTGGATACAAAGATTTTAAAAATCCAGTTCATATTTTCATTATGTTCCCAATTCATCCAGTTAACAGATACATTTGCAACTAAAATATACTTGAATAAATGAGAATATGAGCATTCTAAACCAAAGAGGAGGGCCGTCATTCCCTAAGGTGCTACAGGGCTAGGATGGGGCCTGAGTTACAGAGGGCCACTAATGGGACTACCGAGCTGCCTGGAACTGTCAGCCTAGAGGTCCAAGGAGGAGTACTTTATATAAGTGAGGGGAGGATGAACACATAGCCAGCTGCTATGCACATCTGAGGCACATGTATTCTTTAGGACTGTAGCTGCCTTGCTTAACACAATGTGTGCCATTTCTCTGGAGAGAAGGAACAAACGATGATCAGACTCTTGATGACAGTAGAGAACAGGTCTTCTAACCCACTGGAAAAGCTCTTTGCTGGCCTCCAAATCTATACAACAGTTGGGAAGAGCCATTGGGGTCACTTACAACAGTAAGTCCTTACCACTAGGGTTAGAAAACTGTCCTCTCAGGCCGGCCATGGTGGCTCATGCCTGTAATCCCAGCACTTTGGGAGGCCGAGCGGGCAGATCATGAGGTCAGGAGATCGAGACCATCCTGGCTAACACAATGAAACACTGTCTCTATTAAAAAACCAAAAAATTAGCCAGGCGTGGTGGCGGGCGCCTGCAGTCCCAGCTACTCGGGAGGCTGAGGCAGGAGAATGGCGTGAACCTGGGAGGCAGAGCTTGCAGTAAGCCAAGATTGCGCCACTGCACTCCAGCCTGGGTGACAGAGTGAGACTCCGTCTCAAAAAAAAAAAAAAAAGAAAACTGTCCTCTCTTGAAGGTCTTAGTTGATGTAGAATTGGGCAGTCTCTTGGGGATGAGTGGAAAGGGGGTACAAATAATGATTTCTTTTCAGGAAATAGCATCTTCCCTGCTCTAAGTCTCCCTAAATGTCAGTGAGGCCATAGCTAATATTCTCTTGAAAAGGGAAAGTTGTATGCATCCTAAGAGGGTGTTACTTGGACATGCATGTGTGTCTGTGTTATATCACATATGTTGAGTCCAGGGAGCAGTTCATGGAGCCTCATCCATAGTTTCCCTGACATGCTATAGCAGTGCTAAAAGCTTAAAAAAAAAAAAAAAAGTCTGGAGAAGTATGCATAATGCAATAGCTACAGTCATTAGAAGAAAAAAAAAGTATGGTTCTTTCTCAGGTACATCTGAAGTTTGGGTATATACTTCAGTAATGTTGGTATCCTTTATTCAGATTGATAAATATTTTATTAGTCTATACAGGTTGAGTAATTTTTGAAATTGTAATTTACAAATATTCATTCACTTAAGAATCTAATATTTTTAAAACTAGGTATTTCTTGAATGACTCCGACTACACTTTCAATGGCCAGTTGCCATGCATTATTAAACTTTCTTTTTTTTTCTTCTTCAGAATCTTCCAGTAGACGTCTAGAGTTTAGCTAGAAGTCTTGGCTACGATACAAACAGTGATGGAAAACACATGAGCAGTAACAAGTTTTAATCTTGCTCCTCAGTACTAACATGGACTAATCTGTGGGAGCAGTTTATTCCAGTATCACCCAGGGTGCAGCCACACCAGGACTGTGTTGAAGGGTGTTTTTTTTCTTTTAAATGTAATACCTCCTCATCTTTTCTTCTTACACAGTGTCTGAGAACATTTACATTATAGATAAGTAGTACATGGTGGATAACTTCTACTTTTAGGAGGACTACTCTCTTCTGACAGGTATGTTTCATGTCTATCTTACAAGTATCGATGTATACTTTACAGTCAATACTAAGGAGACATTAATGTTATTAATAAATGCTTATAAATAATAGGATAAAGTCCAAAGTTTATCTCTATAATTTCTTAAAAATCAGCATTTAAATACAAACCTAAATTTGTACCTAAAATTATTCTAGTTTTATGTCTTATCTATAATGAATGTATTTTAAATATAATTATGTGACTTTTTTTTTCAGCTAAGTGAAAACCTGTCATTATGCCTTACCATAAATGTTAACATGATTGATTTTAAAAGTCATCTAAATAAACATCTTGTATGTTTATCTAGGAAAATAACATTGCTATAATAATGATCATGAAGTTTGGGGATATCACAGCTATATTAAATGAAACAGTAAATATATTTTTCAATATTTAAAATATTTTCTAATGTGTATTTAAAATGTGTGAATTACTGAAATGTCAATTTTACTTATACATTTGAATATTCATTTTTTTCCTTGATAAATGTCTTCCTTATTATAATGAAATGGCACTGAAAAGTTCAAATGGAAATCTATTCAATTCCAAGAAAGAATACTTATCAGCAATAGTTTAGCTAGCACTATATTCAATATGAAAGATTAGGAAATTTTCACAGCATGTATACAGTCAGAATTTAACACTTTCAAAGATTTCCTTTGTCTACTCCCAAAGTAAATTTCTGATT
This sequence comes from Pan troglodytes, assembly GCF_028858775.2. Classification (NCBI taxonomy): domain Eukaryota; kingdom Metazoa; phylum Chordata; class Mammalia; order Primates; family Hominidae; genus Pan; species Pan troglodytes. The sequence continues at coordinate 45,949,097 of NC_072409.2, forward strand.
AAATTTTAGATTAAAAAATTTAAGCAATGTATTCAATATTCTACTCCCTAGTAATCTAAATAGCGCACAGCATTCTTTCATGTTAATCTATTCAGAGGTGTGGCACCCAAGAAACAGTGGCCACATGGTGTAGGGACTGAGTCATAAGGAACCTGAGGGGGTTGTATTTCCCTAAAAATAAAGTTGTTTAAATCCAAGAATCAAGCTGTTAAAAGAAAGAAATAAAAAAAGAAAGAAAAATCGAGCACAAGCCCACACACATAAAAGGATCCTGATGTTTTTAGTTTGTTTTTTGGCATTAAGGAGTATAGTGTAGTAGTGGAAAGAACAGAGGATATATAGTCTTCTGTTACAACTAACTACTCAATTAAAAACAAATATTCTGATAACTGATCTGGGGTTTGAGACAAAAACAATTAACTTTACAAGCACAAGTCTTGAGGCACTGTGGGAAACATCATAAAAATGGAGAGGCAGCAGATTTTGTTTTTTAAGACAGTAGCTTGATTGCTAGACATGTGGAGAAATTAATGAAGGGCAAAATTAGTATAAAAGGAAGAACAGCTAGAATGCTTCGTCAGAATGCTAGTTATACTTCTAAGGTAAAATTAACTACTTTTTAAGGAAAGTGCTATCTTTATCAGTATCCATGAACAAATGGTACTGTGAATAAGTTTCCAAATGCATGCTTGGACTTTTAACTCATTTGTTAGCTTACAAGACTATGCCTTGATTACATCTGAATTTGGTTTGGATTCCTTCGGTGAAATATATGGAGTATGTTATATCACATTTATATGCTGAAATCTGCTACTGGTACCTGTGAACTGATAGGCATGTTTAAACCCAGGGGAAAAGTTGCCAAGCGGGCCTTTAAACATGGGATTTAAAAGCACAGTGACTTATTTACCTAATAATAGTGTCTGAGAGGAAATACCATTTCACTTAGATAAACTTTCCATTCTAAGTTTGTAGACCAGTTAAATGGAAACAAGAAAGCTTATGTGCTTCTTAAGCTTTATTTCCAGTCCATATGTTATGAACTCTTTTAAGAGCTTGGCCAAACCTCCTTACCTAGGCTTTTCCAGAGGAAAGTCTGTTTACTGTCTGGAAGTAACTATGAGATTAAAATCCATTTAGGAGGACAAGCAGTCTAGTGCAAAGCACAACCAACAAGCAGTGAGGAGGCCAGCCCTCAGCTCCACCACCTCCAGCCAGTTCTGGATGCTCATTGCCTCAGCTTTTTCTCAGTAAAAGAGGGCCATGGGGGGAAAGTCTCAAAGACCTCTCTTAGCTCTAGGCTACTATGATTTATTAGTAACAGCAGTAGCACTGGAAGAATACTCCAAACACTACTCTGATTAAGAGAGACTTGAAACCAAAATCCAAAGCTTTCCATGAGTGGAAAACACTGGCAAAACTGGTCTAAATCAGGGAAATATTGAGTATTCCTGAGAAGAAGATTTAATATTTTTAAAGGGTTTAAAAATAGAGTAACCTGAATACTGCCAAAACTAATAAAACAGAGGTTGTACCTCATTAATAAACTCAAAATAAAACAGCCAAAAGTCATATCATTTTAAATGACATATAATATTCTCTACATTCTTTCTGAATAATAAGAAAAAAATACTGCTATCTAGGGTTCTCTCCTAGACATTCCATTATTTTCCTATTGGTAAACAGTTGCACACTGAACTGGGGGAGGTTTAGGACCTACACTTAATTGTACTTATTAACAAAGCGGTGGAAGAGACCCAGCAAGAGACTCAGGTAAAGAGTGTAAATAATGAATTCCTCAGGGTATCAAGGTTGGCCTGACTTTTTTCTTTGCAAGCAACCAGGATACACGAATGCAAAAGATTAGATTAATTGTAAAAGGCTAACAGAAGACAGAACTAGCAGAGAGAAATGAATTTTCCAGAAGGCATTTTTGAGTTTCCATATAAAGACTTTCCTAACAGCCATGGATGGACAACTGTGGAAGATGCTGCCTTGAGGTAGTATCCTCTCCCTGGAGCTATTCAAGCAGGGTGGATATGCTCCCTGTTCCAGAATGTTCTGGAACCTTCACCACCAGGAGAAACTCCTGTTTCAAAGGTCTTCATCTCTTATTCTCTAGGAAAGGGCCTAACTACTATATAAAAGTGGCTGCCTCCACTGCTCAGCAACTGGAATGCTTCCCAACAGCTAAAGATAATGCTACTGCCTAAAACTTGCAGGCAGAAGTCTCCATTTCATATTTTTATTTTACCGCAGTTTTGATTAAAGGCAGGGAGGGTCTCCTGTAACTTATCAGTCTAAGAAAGAGGGGAGGCAAAGGAAGGGGCCCCAGCTGGTGCTTCTCCTGATGCCACTGGGGGACTGGTCAGCAGCCCTGAGGCAGGGATGTGGAAAAAAGCAGGACCACTACTGTTCCGCTCCCTGCCTTCCCTGCCCTGTGTGCCTTCTCCTTCTCCTCTCAACTCTCAGTTCTGCTCCTCATACCTGATCCAGTTCCTCATCCCGAACCTCAGCTCAGTACTGGGGAAGCCTCTCTTGACGGTGGCACGAGGCTGAAGGCATCTGGGAAACCATTACGTGGTGTGCAAAGGAGCTGAGGCCAGTCCTTGCTCCCGCTGCCAGGCCACAAGGAACACCACGATGTGTTCTTGGCACCCCACTTTGGATCTCTAACACATTCCTGGTGTTTTACTTTTTTTTTTAAGTTCCATAGTTTTTTTGTTTCTACATTTTGGATATATTATCTGTTAAATAGGTTTTTCCGGTCCAGACTGGGAATCTAAAGTCCATTTGGTTCAAAGATTCTATGGGAAAAAACTTAAACTAAAACATTCAGGCTGGGTGCAGTGGCTCACACAGTGGCACACTTTGGGAGGCCGAGATGGGTGGATCGCTTAAGGTCAGGAGTTCAAGACCTGCCTGGCCAACATTGTGAAACCCCATCTCTACAAAAATATAAAAAATTAGCCAAGCATGATGGCACATGCGTGTAATCCCAGCTAATTGAAGGCTGAGGTGGGAGGATCACTTGAACCTGGGACGTGGAGGTTGCAGTGAGCCAAGATGGCGCAACTGTACTCCAGCCTGGGCGACAAAGTGAGACTCCATCTCGAACAAACAAACAAACAAAAAACCCCAAAAAAACAAACAAAAAAGCACAAACAACTTAAAAAATAACCTTGTCAAAATCTTCATTTCCCATTGACCAGAACAAATAGGATTAAGCCTCAAGAAATTGTGAACCCCAAAACAATTTCCCAAGTAGGTGCTATTGTTTGACTTTTGGGTAGAGATAGATGAGAATAGTGTGTATGGGAAACCTTTGATTATACCAATTCCTACCAAAAGTGGTAGGAAAAGACAGCAGTATATGCAGAAATAAAGCAAAGAAAATTCTGTTGGCGGACTGACATTTAAAATATTTTAAAAGCAACATAATTAAGAAACTATGCATGGGAAGAAAAAAAATGCTTTGCTTATAATCCCATTATCCCTCTTACCAGGTTTGTACATTCTATTTCAATCTTTTTTTCATGTGAATATATGTTTTTATAAATGTCTTTAGTTCTATTGGTCTCAAACAGTAAACTGAGGGTTATGCGTAGACAGACACGGTGAAGAATTTTACTTTCAAAGCTCTGGGTACCACACATCTAGTGTTAAAGCCCTACACCCCTGTTCCTACCCCATAAGTCACAGTATATACAGTTTACATTGTCTATTTACTAATCCAGGCATTTTATTTTTTAGTTTTTCTATTAATGTACCTGACATTCAAGTGTTAACTTTACAATCTCGTATTACCTGACAGTAGTTGATTAGGAGTTGCGGGTTTTTTTATTTTTGAGTAGGGAAGTGTGGGAGAGAAGAGGATGGGGAGGAAGGTGTGCTCTACTTTAAGAAATTCAGCATTCTGACGAGTGACACTGCCTGGGGTACAGTGGGTGCTTGGTAAATGCCCACTGAATAACTCCAGCAACCTCAAAGAAAGCCAGAAACAGGACCTTAAATGACATTATAATTCTATAGCTCCTTGTTGCCAAGGTCAGACAAGGTCAAGGGCAGCTATGCACCTAGAAGACAGAGCTGTAATGCAAGAATGTTACAGAATAAACTGGAATCTGGGGCCAACTTTGATTTAGCTAAGGACCAAGAGCTGAATTTTCTAGGGAATGAGTATTTTGAAGGTTGAGGCAAAGCTGGGCACTAAACCTTAAGGAGTCAGGAGCCACACAACAGCCCTAAGTCAAAACACATAATGAGTCAAAGTTAGACAGACAGCAAAGGCACAGAGACAATGTGCCAGGGACAAAGTGATATTGAAAAGGAAGCCCCCAGTAACCTTTACCAGGACCCCATACAGCATTCACAGGATGACTGGAATACGAAACATCAACCTGCCTGCCAGCAGGGACACCCCATGCCTGCTACAGAACAGTAGTCAGCCACAGTTGGTGATTTCCACCTGGGGCTCTCCAAAAGAAGCCACTGAACCCTGTGTTGCCAACACAATCTCTCACCCAGTACTACACAAATCTGATCACACAATCATTCTATTCTCTACCTTCTAATCCAAGCTACACAGGTGCTTCTTTATGTACAGATGTGTACAGAACAGGAATTTGTATACTGGTTAGATAAGAAAAAATGACAGAGTATGCCCATGAAGCCACGAGATTTCTGGATAAAACAACTGAGTCCCCCCACATGAGCTGGAGCAGAAGGCAGCACAGAACAGGGAGTTGGGACACATGAGCCCTAGCCCTGGCTCCATTTATATTTGGTAGGTGACTTTGTGCAAGTCACTTAAGCTCTTTACGCCTCATTTCCTATGAGGGATGAGTCTAGAATAACATCTGAATTAACACCTCCACAAAGTAGTGTACAGATGGGAGGCTAGGGCTAGTTCTGAAATGGGAATCAGCATAGGATTATTAAAATATAAAAAACTCTTGCCATTCTCAGATCTGTCCTGTAACCTCCTTCCTAGCATAAGTTAGTGCGGATTATCACAGGAATATCACACATACCTGACCGGTGCCATCCAGCTACCCAGTGGGCAAATGTTCATGCCACCATTTAGATTTTTGGAGCATATGAGAAATTAAATAAAGTAATTATCAGGTTAATAACTAATGACAGTAGGACATTCTAGCCCTCGTCTGGTGATTAAAAAAGACATACCATATATAAATGAAGAGATTTATTAAGTTAATGAATTCATTCTTGATTTTTAAATCCAGGAAAAAGCAGGCCCATGGAGAGATGTTAAAGCTGATTTTTTGGTTCTGGGAAATTGCAACCAGTTGGGATTTGGAGGGGTAGGTCTTCCCGAGGCTGGGCCAATCCTGGCTGACTATAGAAGTCTTTTGCAGCCCAGCTGCTCTCTGGCACTCGGGCAATGGCAGGCCTGGAGGACTATTTAGGTGACTGTAGCCTGGTGGACTATTAGGGTCTGCGGAGCCCTCTGCTGTGGTGGTGAGTGGATGCCCTCCTGCCAGGATTCAGTTTCACCAGTGAGCATCTCTAGGATGCATCTATTTTGAATAATTTCATAATGTTTTTAATTTTTGAAATTTTCAAAGAATATACACATTTCACAGGTAATAATTTAAAAATTAGAATATGTAAATATGGCAATAAATCTATGCTCTGAAGGTTCTCATTTGTATAGTTCTGTTTTGTGTGCATTTTAAAAATGCAACTGAAAACAACCTGGCCCCCCAAAAACAAAACAAGCAAACAGAACTCAGTGGAAAGATGAGTAAGAAAGAATAGTCTGGACATCAGACAGTTTGGATCAAATATTAGACAATGGAACAGATTAGAAGGAAAAAGATACCAATTGTGGAAAAAGTGACCAACTATGAGAGTGAGGTTGGGAAAGGTGGAGAGAAATCAGTTAAGGAAAAATTCCAGATGTTGTCTAAGGAGACAATGAAGATATTCCTCCTTCAGGGACACTGAATACATTAAGGCAATAGAAAGATTTTGGGAATACAGAGTTAGGTAAGATAATCTGTTTCTGTTTTTACGATGTTTATTAGCTTTTTCATCCTAAAGGTAATACTCATTGCTCATTATGAAAGTTAAAGGAAAAAGGAAAACACAAGTCATCTATGGTTCTAGTGCCCAGAGTTTATCATCAATCAGGTATATTCCTGCCAGGTTTGTTTTTGTTTGTTTATGAGTGTTTGTAAGTATACAGTTTATGGATTTTTTATATTTGCTTTTTTTAATTTCACAAAAGATAATATCCCATATTTAAAGATGTCTTTGCAAGCATTTTGTGGGTTCCAAAATATTTCATGGAATAAATATACTCTTTTATTTTACTATTCCCCTTTAACCATTATATAATTGTCTCAAATATTTCTGCTATTATAATTCTGTGATGAACATCTTTGTGCACTTTAGAAATGTTTCCTGAGACTAGATTTTAAAAAGTAGAATTACTATCTGAAAAAGAGATATTTTTAGAGTTCCCAATGCACATTGCTGAATTGCTTTCCAAAAATCTTTATAAATTTACTCTTAGATTAGCTAAGCAATGGATTAAAATGCCATTTCATTGCACTCTTGCCAGAACTGAGAAATGTATATATGCAGGAATTATATCCATTTAAATTTAATATCCAATGTCTGTTTAGTCCTAGACTGGTCTTCTACACTAAGACACCATGAAGGAGTATGTGCTCCTATTATTCCTGGCTTTGTGCTCTGCCAAACCCTTCTTTAGCCCTTCACACATCGCACTGAAGAATATGATGCTGAAGGATATGGAAGACACAGATGATGATGATGATGATGATGATGATGATGATGACGAGGACAACTCTCTTTTTCCAACAAGAGAGCCAAGAAGCCATTTTTTTCCATTTGATCTGTTTCCAATGTGTCCATTTGGATGTCAGTGCTATTCACGAGTTGTACATTGCTCAGATTTAGGTAAGAATATAAGTCGATTTTGTTTTGAAGAATAGTAATGCTATTCTGACAATTTAAAGGATGGAAAAAGTCTCACTGAAATTTCAAAAATAATCTCATTGAGTGTATAAGTTTTTTTCATTTAAGTTTTTAGGTGGAAAGTACAGCAAACCCCAAAGTACATCCAAACTTATTTTTAAAATTAAGAAAATCAAAGGAAAACTAAGGGAATGTTGTCCATAGAACATTTCCTTCTCTTCCCCAGTTAAATCAAAGCATTTAATTTTAATTCCCTTCAGAGAGAATGGACATCACGTGCAGTTCTATCTCAGGGTGCCAGCAGGTTGAGACTGTACTTTTCAGTAAAACTCCATGGTAACAAAATGAGCTGCATGTCTAGAACAATGAAATGAGTTATAGAAAGCTTGTGAAATCTCTAATCTAGACCTTTTAAAGATAATGCTTTATTTGCTTTTTAGCAATTTGGGTTTAAAACTGCCTAAGAAAAAAGTGGATAAAGTCTTTTTAAAATTTATAATTCTTTGCTGAGTATTTTATTTCTTTAATACTTCTAATGAAGGAGCACTCAAGAGCACAGCCATGCCCCGTTCAGGGAGGGGACGTAATGGGAATGCATATCAAGAGTTGTTGCCTTCAGCTATTTCCAAGAGGGGACAGCTGAGACTGGCCCCACTGTGGAGGCCAAGGTCTGGCACACAACTCCCACTCAGGGGCTGATGGCCCATCAGGGTCACTTCATGAGTCTGTATGAGCAGATGTCTTGAAAAGCATTAGACTTGCTTCCTACTGCCATAGCATTCATGGCAAGAGTTAAAGCTTACAATAATCTACTCTAGAGACCTTAATGAAGTTTGTCATTATATGACAAAATGAGAGGCAAACAAAAAGCATTCAGAAAAAGGGGAGACTAATACGAGCTAGACTTACTAGTAAAGTCTAATGAAATAGGCTAGGAAAAAAATGGGTCTTAAGCTTTACCTGTGGAATTCTCATGAGAAAGAGATTAAGATGCAAGTACTGTTTGAGAAAACTTGTTCATGTAGAACGACTGTGGAAACAGCATCAGGAACAAGAAATGCAGAAGCTGAGACAGATGCTGGGTGTGAGAAGAGGTTAGTTAGGGAATATGAGAATGTACTATTGTACTAAACTGCATCTCAGACAAGAAAAAACGTTACCTACCATCAGTTTGCAAAGTGGGTGCATGTTAAAGCACTTTGTAAGTCAAAATTCCAGATAAAAATATGTGTATCTGCTATGACTCCACCAGATGTAAACTGGGTTAGTTCTGGGTAAGATGGTGAATAAGGACACATTTATCTTTAGTGCAGACCACCCCCACGTGCTGGCCTCCATATGTGCCACGGCAGAGCAGTCATATGCTTCCAACATGAAGACCCTGCATGAGACATTGCATAAAACTACTCCAGAACACACTTGTCACCAAAGACTTGAGAAGCCCAAGCTACCTCATGGCAGGAAGCTGGTGTTCCCATCACACACAGTCTCCCAAACATTTAGCTTTGAAAAAACTCTAGTAAACAAAATCCACCTAAGAATATCTGTGACAGTCAGACATGCCATCAGCATGCTGCTGCACCCATCCTACCTCCCCCAAAACGTGACCATAAAAAGGGTCTGGGCACTTATCACTCTTCCTCCCTCAGGAGATGAAACTCTTCAGAACTTCAGTTTTAACAGGGGCAGGGCAGGAGTAGGTTTGTCAAAATCTGTGCTACCAGGAGAATCCCTTCTGCAGAACCTCCAGCTTCCTATAAGACTTCCACTTCATTTTCTAAAACCAAAATAATATCCTGTGTTCATAAAAATGGCAAAATTAATCTATTCTAACAAACAAAACTGCACCCTACCTTGCTAATTCATCAAGTTACCCCCCTTCTTCTTCCTATATAGGGTTAAATTTCTTAAGAAAGTGTCAATTTTATTTTAGTATTATTATTATTTTTTTGAGACAGAGTCTTGTTCTGTCACCCAGGCTGGAGTACAATGGCGCGATCTCGGCTCACTGCAACTTCCGTCTCCTGGGTTCAAGCGATTTTCCTGCTTCAGCCTCCTGAGTAGCTGGGATTAAGGGCGCACACCACCATGCCTGGCTAATTTTTATATTTTTAGTAGAGACGAGGTTTTACCATGTTGGCCAGGATGGTCTTGATCTCCTGACCTCATGATCCACCCGACTCGGCCTCCAAAAGTGCTGGGATTATAGGCGTGAGCCACCGCGCCCGGCCTATTTTTTTATTTTTATTTTTGAGACAGAGTCTCACTCTGTCACCCAGGCTGGAGTGCAGTGGCACTATCTTGGCTCACTGCAACCTCTGCCTCCTGGGTTCAAGCGATTCTCCTGACTCAGCCTCCCGAGTAGCTGGGACTACAGGCACGTGTAACAATGCCCAGCTAATTTTTGTATTTTTAGTAGAGACGGGGTTTCTTTCACCATGTTGGCCAGGCTGGTCTTACAACTCCTGACCTTAAGTGACCCACCCACCTCGGCCTCCCATAGTGCTGGGATTACAGGCGTAAGGCACCATGCCCGACCAATTTTAAAGTATAGAAAGGAAAAGTACATAGAGCTGTAGGATAGAATGTTGATATTCAAATACTAGATTTTCAATTCTTCAATTTTTGGCTATTAAATGTATGACTACACTTCAGGAGTGAGGACGGTTCTATCAAAAGTGTACTGACATCTAGACCAAGGCAGGCGGATCGCTTGAGTCCAGGAGTTCGAGACTAGCCTGGCCAACATGGCGAAACGCTGTGTCTAGTAAAAATACAACAATTAGCCAGGCATGGTGGTACACATCCTAGCTACTCGGGAGGCTAAAGCAGAAGAATCACTAGAACCCAGGAGGTGGAGGTTGCAGTGAGCCGAGATGGCGCCACTGCACTCCAGCCAGGGCGACAGAGCAAGACTGTCTCAAGTTAAAAAAAAAAAAAAAAAGAATAATATATGAATCAGTATGTGGAAATCAAAGAATTTACAACTAATTAGAGAAGTTAATTACTTAAAGGAAATGGGTGGTAAAGTTTTTGGTAATATACATGAAAAAAATCTAATTTTTCCATTTTCTAAACACAACTATCTAAGGCTTCTTAAAATGATCAAGACCCGGCTGGGTGCGGTGGCTCACGACTGTAATACCAGCACTTTGGGAGGCCCAGTCAGGCGAATCACGAGGTCAGGAGTCTGAGAACAGCCTGACCAACATGGGGAAACCCCGTCTCTACTAAAAATACAAAAATTAGCCAGGCGTGGTGGCACACACCTGTAATCCCAGCTACTCAGGAGGCTGAGGCAGGAGAACTGCTGGAACCCGGGAGGCCGAGGTTGCAGTGAGCCAAGATCATGCCACTGCACTCCAGCCTGGGCAACAGAGCGAGACTCCGTCTCAAAAAAAAAAAAAAAAAGAAAGAAAAATTATCAAGACCCATATGCTCCAATTTAGCACTATAACAGCCTGAAAATTTGCAAAGAAAGCTAACATTCCTCAGCCAAAGGTACATCAACAGAAGCTGCACCTCAGTGGTTGGTCACCTTATCACAGCCACCAAGGCCGCTCCAATTTATCTCCTTTTATTCTACCTTAGAGGGGATGAGTAGTGACAGCTATACCAATCTAGACACCTTGTAAAAATTAATAAGTTACTCAAAAAGGTCCTGAGGTCTTCCCCCAAAACAATGTTTTTTTTGTCATCTGTTATGACTGTTAAGTCATCTGTAACTTGATGATAATCATGGGTTTTAAAAAATGTATATTTCTACCATATTAGTAATCTCATCTTCAGCATGATTCTCTATTATATAACATGTTTGTTTCTTTCTAAGGTTTGACCTCAGTCCCAACCAACATTCCACTTGATACTCGAATGCTTGATCTTCAAAACAATAAAATTAAGGAAATCAAAGAAAATGATTTTAAAGGACTCACTTCACTTTATGTAAGAATATATCCTCATACTTTCAAAGATTTAAGTGAAAACTCTGTATCTTTGCTATAATGATTAATTATACTATGTTAGTATAAACAAGTCTTACTTTTCTGTAAAGAATGACAAAAATCCCTGCATTCAACAGCGTTCTAGTCAATTAAAAATTATAGATTTCATTCAATTAATAGTCTAATTCAATGGATGTTTATTAAATAATAGCCATGTAAAACGCAGTGGGCTGAGTTTAATGGTCCTCAAATAAGCTTACAATCTATTCAGGTAGTAACAGTCACTATACATTAAAATGAACAAGAAAACAATTACTTACAGCAATCATTAGCAAACAGTGTAAGAAATCTTTACCCAAACGTGTTAAGACACCACAAATCTCTAACAGCAGCACACAGAATATATCTGATTGATTATATATACATGTATGGCTTCTTTATTGGATCTTTAAAGAAGAAAAGAATTTTTTCTTTACTGTATTAGTATCATTTTAATATTCTAGGATTTAAAAGATTACTACTTCCATGTTTAACATTTTGGGCTGGGTGTGGTGGCTCATGCCTATAATCCCAGCACTTTGGGAGGCCAAGGCGGGCGGATCACTTGAGCCCAAGAGTTCGAGATTAGCCTGGGCAACACAACAAGACTCCACCTCTATAAAAAATACAAAATTAGTTGGCATGGTGGTGGTGCATGTAGTCTTAGCCAGGAGGTAGAGGTTGCAGTGAGCTGTGACTATGCCACTGCACTCCAGCCTCGGTGACACAGTAAGACCCTGTCTTAAAAACAAAAACAAACCAAAAAAATCATTTCCAAGTCTCCAGATTTTAGCAAGTAAAATTTCTGATTTAGTCTGAAATTGGGTTTGGAGGAGCACCTCATTTCCCCCTGCCACCGCCTCCCCTCAGCACAGCTCCTGCCTCGCTGACTCTGGCATGGTGTTAGAGGAAGAGCTCTGGTTCTGTATCATCTGAGGTGGTAAGCCAGGCCTGGCTATTCCAGGCCATTTCCCCACACTCTCAGGCTGTGCTGGAGAAAACAAATTTAAAGTCTGTCATCTCTAGATAAGATAAAACTAAGAGAACAGGGTAGAAAATACCATAACCATATTAGCCCCTTGCCTGTTCCTGTGTCTGAGAGATGTGGGGTCACCATGCCTCCCTGTCACCCTGGGTCAGTGCAGTGGACCCTGCTGGCCCATCCCTTCCTCCCTGTCACCCTGGGATTGAGGACATGCATGCTGATCATACTTAAGGCAGACTGAGGGATGCTCAATCCTTGCATCAAGCCTCCTTACAAAATCCAGCTCTCACACTGCCCGGTCAGGTAGCCAGCACCTTGTCTGCTCTTTTCACTTTCAAAGTGTGCAGGCAGCTCAGATCTGGTAAGCCTCCATTATCAATATAAAAGAGCAACTAGAAGAGCATATATTTATAAGTTAGGTCTCACTAAAACATTAAAAGACAGTCAGAAATGACACAATGGATTCCACTGAGGATCCACCCAGTCCACCCCACTAACTTTAGGCCACAAAATCTTTTGGAGAATGGCAAGGCCATTATTCTACCAACAGAAGTTGGAAATATAGCCTGTTGATGCGTTTACCACTTCTTCAACCCCTTTTCAGCTTAGATAACCACAAGAATAATAACTAATGGCATATTTAATACCGGGGCTATGAAAGTTTTAAATTCATCATATCATTATTTTATTACATTTTAGGAGCATTCCAGGGACTTAGTCCATACTTATTCTTGTTATTCACAGGGAAATGAGAAACTAAATGGTATCAGGAGCTTTCTTAGACCTACTTGATTTCCTTTGAGAAATGCATGTCAGGTGTAGAGCAATGGTGGGAAAGCCCCCAGCTGTTAAGTAGTATTACTGCCAAGCTACTATTAGCAGACTGACCAGGTGTACTGATGTAAATCACTTTTTAAAGTACATGCTTTATACTTGAATTGTAGGTATACCACACAATTACAAAACATTTATATAATTATAATATCACCTTATATGGTACCTGTCTTTTAAGAGAATCAAATTATTTTTTAGACATTCTACAAATTCTCTGTGTTAAGTTTTAGCTGCTTGTTTGGCACTTGGGTTCTTACACAAAGGATGATACAGTCAGAGCAAAATCATTGAACACAATCACAGCCCTCCCAGCTCACTTCCAGCCATTATGAGACACATGTGGCATGAATCACTGTCCTACTACTGAATGGCTATGCTCTTCTCATCTTCTGTCCTTACACTGTTTGTTAATGATGAATTGGAAGCTCTGTGATAACCAAGCCAGCACTGAGAGTGCAGTTTAACTGGATCACTCAGCCAGCTCACCATGCAGGGCAGGCAGTCCACCATGTGGCGCGGCTCTTACCAGTGCTGCACAAAACCTCTTACACAGTTTTGTATTACTTTTCCTTCCTTTTATGCAGTTCCAACAACTGCATGTTTTAATTAGGAAAAACAAACTAATAAAAGCCCAGTGCACTAGACTTGGATCTCACTGACGCACAGGTTCACTTTGTGGTGGGGCCTCTCTAACCCTCACTTGTTGCGTGGCATAGGCAAGTCACCTTTCTTCACTTTACGCATTTCCTCATCACTAAAAGGAGAGTAATAATTCCTGCTAAATTTACCTCTTGGAATCAAGAGAGGATTCACAAACCATCTTGATGATCCACCAAGTTGTTAAATTCCCCTCACCTCATTTTTCAGTGTAACCAAAGGAAAAGAGAAGATACTTTTAGTTGGCATCACACACTCACAAACGAGGATATTTTACCAGTTGGTAGCAAAATGTAGTTTCACCTCTTCTCCTAGGCTTACCCTTTCTTGGTGAAACTTTTAGCAATAGTGATATATCTGGAATTTCCAGAGGGTGAGAAAAGGAAAGCACAAAGGGCCAAGAGTGAGATGAGGAAACGTGCAGATAAAAGTTTACTGAGCAACCAAAATGTGTATTTCTGCCATGGAAAAACAACAACAATATGAGTAATACCAGTGAGGCATATTAAACAAAGGGAGATTTTTGTGAAATGAATTTGAGAACAAAATCATAAAATGAATGAATCTAGAGCTGCTCCTTGAGAAAATCAGATGACCTGGATTGGTAAAGAGGGACAAAAAGGTCCTGAAGACGCTTAGTGGCCTGTCATCATTCTTGGTAAACACAGAAAATTCTCTTTGAACAATCTGGCAAAGAGTAAAGAACTGAGATATGCTCATTTTGCAATGAAAATCGTTATCAGAGTTACCAACATGTCCCAGTTTGCCTAGGACATTCCCAGTTTGGGTTCTGAAATCCCCACATCCCATAATCTCATGATCTGGGCAGACTGAGATGGCTGGTCACCCAAGCAGCCATGCACCCTTGGACATGTTGCAAAAGACTTGTGCAGAGAGCACACTCACACTGGTACGAGCTCTTTTTACTCTCTGGAGTTATTAGACCTCCTCTGCAGGATGCTGTCTTATTGCCCTGAGAAATACCCAAAAAACTGATAAGAGATTGAGTCATTTCTCAGGATCCATTACTATATCCCCAATATCTAAAATATGCCAGAATGCTGAGGGCACATGGTAGGATTTTTTTCCTTACAGGCCTCTGTTCTGGGAGAAATGGTAAACATTAGTAAATATGAAAGAAGTGAGGTTTTCAAAGTAGACAAAATCATGCAAAAGTATATTTGGTGTGCACTAAACATAGTTTTGTAGAGTAAATAGATTTTAAGATAAGATAAAGATAATATCACTGGTCACTTCCCTGAAGGGAAATAGGAGGCTGAGTAGAGGTTGAAGGCTTAACCATATGAAAGTATTATCTATTCAAAGATTAAAAAGATGCACTTCTATCTAAACCAATGGCACAACATAATTATTATAGCTCTGCACTTTTCTAACTCAGTAGTAAAATTTTTTTAAAAGCTTAGATTGGGCTGGGAAAGTTTTTACATGGGTGATCTAGTACACCACTGATATAAATTGTACTGATTTCCATCATTGGCTAATCACTGTAGAATACTGGTAAATCAAATCCACTTCCTAATATTGTGTAACTTTCTATGCTTGATCAAGGGTCTGATCCTGAACAACAACAAGCTAACGAAGATTCACCCAAAAGCCTTTCTAACTACAAAGAAGTTGCGAAGGCTGTATCTGTCCCACAATCAACTAAGTGAAATACCACTTAATCTTCCCAAATCATTAGCAGAACTCAGAATTCATGAAAATAAAGTTAAGAAAATACAAAAGGACACATTCAAAGGAATGAATGCTTTACACGTTTTGGGTAAGTTTTTCAAATGAATGGGACATCTTGAAATTATAACAAACAAGCAGATGTAGAACACTTTATCGTCACTATTAAGAATAATTTCCAAAATTAATTTTCGAATAATCTTTGCCTAGATAAGCCATTTATAAACCAATTAAAATGTCCAACAAAATTTTTAGCACTTAAAGAAAATATGATCTTTGTAATACTGTCTCTCTCTCCCTGAAGAACCTCCTTTGAGGCCAGGCCTGGTGGCTCACGCTTGTAATCCCAACACTTTGGGAGGCCAAGGCGGGCGGATCTCCTAAGGTCAGGAGTTTGAGACTAGCCTGGCCAACATAGTAAAACCCTGTCTCTACAAAAATACAAAAATTAGCCGGGTGTGGTGACAGGCGCCTGTAATCTCAGCTACTTGGGAGGCTTAGGCAGGAGAATTGCTTGAACCCAGGAGGCAGGGGTTGCAGTGAGCCGAGATTGCGCCACTGCACTCCAGCCTGGGTGACAGAATGAAACTCCATCTCAAAAAAAAAAAAAAAAAAAAAGAACCTCCTTTGAAACACTTAGCGTGGTTTCTGTTTCTGACCAGACCCTAATAAAATATAACTTATTATTTAATTTAAAGGTAGTATTTTTAATGTATTGCATAAGCTACTCAAATATAATACACAAAATTAGTTTGGATATTATTTGGAATGTGCACCTAACATTTGGTTATCTGCTTTAAGATTATCGATGTGAGGAATTTTTTGTCTTATATTTAAAACTCTACCTGATTTTATTTCTGACACCTATCATATAACCATGCCATCTCCCTATAATATCCATTCAAAATTCATAACCAAGATACTAATTCATTTATTCATTTAATTCAACCAAGTGCCTGGCCTCACTTACTGGCATTTCTTCAAGGTTATATTTCTGCTAACAAAACAACAATTTCTAATTGACTTACAATTTAAAAAAAGTTTAAGACACAAAAATGTACACAGAAAAACGTAAACATTTTGGATTATATGAAGGACGATCTTTTTTGATGCACTATTACAATAACAAAACCTTAATTGTGCTCATGGTTGGAGGAGAGTGAAAATGTCACTGATATGGTAATTCAAAGTGAAAAATAGTGAACTTCTCATATATTCCAGTTTACATAATACAAAGCCATATTTTTCTGATGCTGACAGAAAGGACAGTAGATAGAAAGAAGCAGATATACCGAGTGAAAATGAGCCTAAAGGACGAAGCTCACGCTTCTTGGGATATTCATTCTTGGGATGTGTCTCTCTGCGCTGTGAGTTTCCTTTATATACAACCTATGTGTGCTAAGTCATGTCATTCTCCCCTGACAGAAATGAGTGCAAACCCTCTTGATAATAATGGGATAGAGCCAGGGGCATTTGAAGGGGTGACGGTGTTCCATATCAGAATTGCAGAAGCAAAACTGACCTCAGTTCCTAAAGGTTTGTATTTACTTTATCTAAGATATGGTATTTTAAAGTTGTCACCTTTCAATAACGATTCAATCTAATATTGTAAACTGTGCAGTATACACTGCAACTAGAAATCTTTGCACCAGTAAATCTGGTCAATATAGTCTACACACACATAAAATGCCATATGTAGTGCCTTTTTCCTGACAGAATTAAGCCACAATTTTTTTACTCCACTAAGAATAAACATTAAGAAGCAATGAACTTTTAGTTTTCCTTCTCTTTCCTGACATGTACTCATTTATACCTGTCATTCTGTGCAGTACCTGTTAGAGGTGGAGAATTCTATACAGAAGAAAGCAGAGAAAGATAGATGGGGCAAGAGACCCTGTCCCCAGGCATTTAGCCACAGTTTGAGGTGAAGCCTATGAGCCCAGACTGGGCAGCCCCTGGCTCTGGCAGGAATGGACATGCCATTCAAGGCAAGGCATTTTGTACCCAGCTTCTTCCCAGGTGTACTGTGAAGATTAATGGGCCAATACACAAAAAGGTCTGAGGACAACATCCAGCACGTAGGAAGTGACCACCTGTGACATAATCATTACCAAGATGAGCACTGTGCTCTTTATCATGGCTTTGTGTGACCCAAGGCTAGCACCTCAAGTAGAATGCTCCTTAAGTCTGCCAGATGACCAGTGTTCTAACCCATTACTTCCAAGCTCCCTGTCTGATGATTAGCTGCATAGGATTGCCTTTCTTGGAACTCTTGCTCAAAGTCTTGCTTTCCTTATTCCCAACAAGGGCACATGCTCTCTTTGCTTTGATGACTAACTGGGCCAAAAATAACCCCTATGATTAACAACATATTTTTACTTTCCAACAGCTCCGTCTTTCAGTATCCATGAGTTAAAGCAGCAACTTCATCACGACCCCCTCTAATCTACTCACCTGATCCAGAAGATCAATAAAACAAACATATACAGATAATTTAAAAGACACAGTAAAGCTGTTATTATTAATCAAGAGGTGACCTTTCACTTAGGTCACCTAAAGATCATCTAAAGTAAAAGAGGAAAGATAACTTTTCTATCCAGGAAAACAACAGTTTAATTCAGAACTATACAAATCCAAAAAAACACCTCAGTGTAGCTTTAAAGGAGGTGGATGTTTTTCTACAAGAAACCAAAAATGTTACATTTACCTTCCCATTTTAGAAAAACAACAAAAAATGCAAATGCTACCCAATAAGTTAAACATATAAAATCCCTTTCATCTGCTGGAAGATAACATCCAGTAAAGGAGAGTGAAGACAAGGAAAAGAGGAAGGTAGAGGGAGGAGAGGAGGACAGCCTACAGGGCTGGAGGAGGGAGCTGCTGTTCCAGGCCACATCTCCTGACATGGCCATTCTTTATGTTCACACCAAAAGTCTTTCCTACACTGCAAAATTCTATTTAAATTTCAAAGTGTATCTTAAAAGTAAAGGTTTAACTTCTCATGAGTTTTCAAGATTCTTTCAAAGCCAAAAGGAATCTTTAGAAATTTAAATTGGAATCAAATCTCTCAACTTAAATAACTATTCCTTCAAATCCCCTTGACATTCAGAATTCACTAACCTGTGAAAGCTGACTGCCTGCATGGCATAATCCAGTCAGTATTACCCCCTGTGGCAAGATGAAAGGATGCAGGTATCCTGAGGGTCCTCACCAGACCCAACAAGTTATCATGTGGACAGGATGAAAATGTCTTCTTTCCTATTCGTTCAGGAAGTTCTACTGCATAATATTATGTGGGGAAGAGGGGAGACCTGTTTGAAGACAGGGTGGGAACAGAAATTCCGGTACAAAAGTGTGCTAACATTTGTCAGCAGTTACTGAGCTTCTGCCAAATTCACACCTCTGCTCGTTTTATCCTAGAGGCTACACTTCAATCTTCTCTCTGGTTACCCACCTTCCCCATTTCCTAAGGGACACAACAGTTCCCTCAACTTCCACAAGTCCTCTCCCAGAGATTTTTCTCTTCCAACTTTGTAGAACCTATTCTAGAATAGGCTGGCACGTTGCACCAGCTATTTTTCTAGTGATTTTTGTATGTATGATGGATCTGCTCTAAATTAGCAAATAATGTCTTTGAGGACAGAAACTTTACCTTACATACTGGAGGGTCCACATAATCATTCCATAAATACAATTAAGCTCAATTAATCAAAATTCAAGAAATTAGAACCTTCTCAGTTTAGAAGAATTATTTTTCTGCTCCCTAGTTTATTTATTTTAAAATTCAAAATAGATTCTGTTATCAAAATAAATTCAGTCATGGAAACTATTATTGCTATTCATAAAGATGTTTCAATTATCTTCATCCGTCTTTATTGCTAATATAGAAAGGAAATATTTCATCAAGACTTGAAAAAAGGAAAGCATTTTCCAGCTAGCTAACCAGATACTTGGGTTGACAAATAATACTTTGTATATAGGGCTAACAAAATGAGGTTTGATGGAATCTTCTGGTCAGTCCCTTTCATTCCAGCTTCAGTTCATTTGGGGAGAGTGGGGGTCAGGATATGCCCCGTTGAGAAGAGAAAGAACGATTATTCACTGGGCACCTGCCATGTGCGGGGGTACTACAGATACACCTAGTTTACACAAAAACTACTGCTAATTGAAAGAATAGAGCCAGGCACAGTGGCTCATGCCTGTAATCCCAGCATTTTGGGAGGCCAAGGTAGGCGGATCGCTTGAGGTCAGGAGTTCAAGACCAGTCTGGCCAATATGGTAAAACCCCATGTCTATCAAAAATGCAAAAATTAGCTGGGCATGGTGGTGCACACCTGTAGTCCCAGCTACTTGGGAGGCTGAGGCAAGAGAATCAGTTGAACCTGGGAGGCGGAGGCTGCAGTGAGCCAAGACTGCGCTATTACACTCCAGCCTGGGTGACAGAGTGAGACCCTGCCACAAAAAAAAAAAAAAAAGAAAAGAAAAGAAAGAATAAATACTGCAATGACCTGAACATATCAAATAGGGTAAAAATTCGTGTTTATAATGGTGTTTTTAAAAAAACACAAAAAACCTTAACTGGTCACCTCTGGGCATTGCATGAATTCATTACTTGAATGAATCAAGTTTTGCTGCCTTTTCTATAAAAACAATCTTACAAAGTAACTAAATAATTAATGAAAGAAAATTCTTTAGAGAAGAATTCCAGCTAATAAATCCATCAAGAATGACATCAGGAAGTCACCATTTTCCAATTCCTAATGACAGAATGGATCTAGGCAACAATCGTGCATGAATGCTAAGAACCTCAGGTGAAAGGCTGATTTACTTTTATCTGAATGTATCTCTGCATCTGACTACCAGGGCATAGGAAGAAGTTAAAGGATCCTGATAAATGATATCACATGGAAGCTGTCAGCCAAATCCACAAAAGGAGTGTCTCAAACAAATTAATATGGAAATAAATCAAAAGAAGAGGGAGAAAAAAGGAGGGAGTATGTTGTACATTAAGAGAGATTTCAAGGCGATAAGAACCAAATGTATTCTGTAAACTTCATTTAATCCTAACTTGAACAAATCAACTGTAAAATGACGTATTTGAGACAAGTGGGGAAACTTTACCATATTAGATGACAGTAAAGAATTTATTAATCTTGTTAGATGTGATATTAACAGGGTGGTTATGTTAAAAAACAAAAAACAAGATGACCTTATCAGTTAGAGACATCTAGTTGAAGAATTTATAGAAGAAATGACATTATGTATAAGATTTGACTTTAAATACTCCAGCAAAAGAAATATGGCAAAATAAAAACAGATAAACCGATCAATAAATAATTAATAGAGTAGATAAAACAAGATAGGAAAAATGGAGATAACTGTTGAAGCTGAGCATGGTGGTTCATAATACTAGTTACTATTTTTATGAATGGTTACAATTTTACCATAATAAGAAGTTAATAAAAAGTAGGTACCAGGCTGGGTGTGGTGGCTCACGCCTGTAATCCCAGCACTTTGGGAGGCCGAGGGGGGTGGATCACCTGAGGTCAGAAGTTTGAAACCAACCTGGCCAACATGGTGAAACCCCATCTCTACTAAAAAGTACAAAAAATTAGCCAGGTATGGTGGTGCGTACCTGTTATCTCAGCTACTCAGGAGGCTGAGGCAGAAGAACTGCTTGAACCCAGGAGATGGAGGTTGCAGTAAGCTGATATCACGGCACTGCACTCCAGTCTGGGCAACAAGAGTGAAACTCTGTCTCAAAGAAAAAAAAGAGTTAGTGCCTAAAAAGTCGCCTAAATCCATAATCTGAAACTTGAAAAGTAAACAAATAGTCAATTGGGCTTAGTGATACTTGACTTAACATATATCTTTCTCTTCTTATTAGGCTTACCACCAACTTTATTGGAGCTTCACTTAGATTATAATAAAATTTCAACAGTGGAACTTGAGGATTTTAAACGATACAAAGAACTACAAAGGTAAACGTTCCCAAAATTTTAACTTAGAATGATACCTCCTGGAGAATGTGCACAGGGACCCTGGTAGAGATCACTGTCTGTTTAGCCAGTTGCTGTTGGAACTGGAGAGTGTGAAGGGAAAACTAGAAAGAACCACAATTGGCCGGGTGTGGTGGCTCACGCCTGTAATCCCAGCACTTTGGGAGGCCAAGGCGGGCAGATCCCGAGGTCAAGAGTTCGAGACCAGCCTGGCCAACATGGTAAAACCCCATCTCTACTAAAAAATACGAAAATTAGCCAGGCATGGTGGAGGGCGCCTGTAATCTCAGCTACTCGGGAGGCTGAGGTTGCAGTGAGCCAAGACTGTGCCGCTGCACTCCAGCCTGGGCATGGGCAACAGAGCGAGACTCCATCTTAAAAAAAAAAAAAAAAAAAAAAAAAAAGAACCACCGTTATTACCACCTCTGCTGATAGGGGAGAATCAAGTGAAAAGAAGAAAATGACTTTTCAAATTTCCCTTTTGTTAAATTTAGGTCAAAGAATTTTCTGACAAAACTGGAAGATAGTTGTTACATACTGAAGTAGGTTATTAAATAAAGTAATGAAATATCTTTGAACATATATATAAATAGGACAGGCTTATATTCTAACTAGTTTGCGGTGTTTTCAGCTAACTCTATCACACCTAACCATCTGTGTAAGACTTGATGCATTTTATATCATTTTTAGGCTGGGCCTAGGAAACAACAAAATCACAGATATCGAAAATGGGAGTCTTGCTAACATACCACGTGTGAGAGAAATACATTTGGAAAACAATAAACTAAAAAAAATCCCTTCAGGATTACCAGAGTTGAAATACCTCCAGGTAAAACATTCTACTTGTGTTCAGTAGATATTGGTACTTTTCTTCAGTTTTTATAACACACTTTAGCACACCTCAAGCAAAGACCAAGTAAGCAGCAAGGGTGATTCAAACATAATGACTCTCCAGGTTGCATGAGGTGTTTTAAGAAGTAGGAGAGCTTTAGGAGAATGGTTTCTACATTGACGTCACAAGAAAAGCTCAGGATCCATTTCCATCTTTTGGTTTCTCCTGTTGAAACTGCTGAGGACATTGCAGCAAAGCCGCTGGCACAGTTAATTTCAGATTTTAGGGCAGGGGTGGCTACGCAGAGGCAGGACTGGTCAGGAGGACATGGAGCAGTGTCACGTGTCCTTTTGATCTGGAAACATTTCTCAAGGCAGAGCAAGAGGATTAGGCTCCTGGTATTTTCGCTTTCAGTGTGGTGCTAGGATAGACATGTATATTTTTTTTTAAACATTCCAACCAGAATACAGTATATAACCAATTTAAAGTCACCATCTGGAGCATCATGAGTTCCCATTTTGTTGTTTGTTTTTATTCATTATTAGAAATCTTTTCCTTCTATTTGACAACTCTTAACTGGCTGGAAGGGGCCACAGATTCCTTGGAGAATCTAATAAAGATTTAGATCTTCCCAAGAACAAAAGTTTTCATCTTCCAAGGAGCTTGAGAACAAAACTGGGCAACAAGCCACTCTGCCTCTTCTCTTTTTCTTTCCGATGTATCTTTAAACAAGTTTCGTTCACTGTACTCCTTTGAGATACAAACCATCAAAATGAATGTAATATAGGTAGGTGCTAATCTCAAGATGACAACTTTTGCTTTGACTTTTCCAAATGCTGCATTTGGATGTCTGTTTAGCCAGTGACTACAACTTGAGTCTGTCCTCTCTCAAGCTGCCCCATCCCTGATGTCATTTCTGCTTAATTTGCTCCACAACTCTGCTTCCAGCTTCTGGTCTCTCTTAAATCTACCTATACTCTTGCTAGCATTAATTAAATGAATAGAATTATAACACAAACAGAAGAACACATGTCATAAGCATATATTTCAATGAATGTCCACAAAGTAAACACACTGATGTCCAGCAGGTTTTCATTCCCAGTGAGATCAGTACTATGGTAAACTATACCTTGCACTTATATTGAGCAGCTGGGGGACTGAACACCAAACTTAAATGTTTTAGCAATGCCTAGAATTTTCATGATTGGTCTCATATCAGTCTTACTAAGACATAAAGGCAGAATCTAGAGGTAACAACAGCCAGGGAGGATATCCCACTTTGGCCAGCAAAAGACTTCTGCTCTTCAGCACACCAAAATGCTGTCAGTTAAGTAGATTGCTTTTATTTCCCAGAAATCTCACTGTTACCAAAAAAGGCCAAAGAAGAAATTAGAAGGGCTATTAAAGGGAATGAGGGAAAGTTCCTCTATTTACCATACTTTTTGAGTAAGAATTTAATTTAAAAAGACATGTACACGGCCTGTAAAATTGTGACTTGTCCACTGGTGTATATAAGATCAAGTGATTTCAATTATTGATGCTATATTACAATTCTGCATTTAGGATGTTGATAGATCTTTCTATAAAACAACTTAGAAAAATTCTCCTTTGGTCACAGAAAATGCCAGCTAATAATTCTTCACAATCAAATTGTGAGCCTAATTCTTAGAGCATTAAATTTCATTCTTCTGATCATTTCTAATGTTTTAAATGCACTATTGTAAATATGGCACTGAAGTAACCATATATATACACACAAATATGTATATTTAAAAATATGTATGTATGTTTATAAAAGTAAACATTACGCATGTATGTATTTATGTATGTATGTATGTATGTACGTATGTATGTATCTATCTATCTATCTGGAGAGAGAGACAGCGACCCATGTGACCAGGCAGTATGCTCTGGGCCCTCGCGGGAGTCCTTCCCCAACACTTTTGTGTACAACACATGAGCTTGAGTTTTTATAATAGGTATTTAACATGCATAAGTGAGTACATCTACTTTACCTGAAAATACATTCAAGCCAATGTAAAATAAACAGATGAATAAACCCACAAACAAACGGCGACTACAGAGTATCTTCCGTTTACATTTACTGGGTATTTTTAATCCTTTCTTTTTTCCTACTACAACAGATAATCTTCCTTCATTCTAATTCAATTGCAAGAGTGGGAGTAAATGACTTCTGTCCAACAGTGCCAAAGATGAAGAAATCTTTATACAGTGCAATAAGTTTATTCAACAACCCGGTGAAATACTGGGAAATGCAACCTGCAACATTTCGTTGTGTTTTGAGCAGAATGAGTGTTCAGCTTGGGAACTTTGGAATGTAATAATTAGTAATTGGTAATGTCCATTTAATATAAGATTCAAAAATCCCTACATTTGGAATACTTGAACTCTATTAATAATGGTAGTATTATATATACAAGCAAATATCTATTCTCAAGTGGTAAGTCCACTGACTTATTTTATGACAAGAAATTTCAACAGAATTTTGCCAAACTATTGATACATAAGGGTTGAGAGAAACAAGCGTCTATTGCAGTTTCTTTTTGCGTACAAATGATCTTACATAAATCTCATGCTTGACCATTCCTTTCTTCATAACAAAAAAGTAAGATATTCAGTATTTAACACTTTGTTATCAAGCATATTTTAAAAAGAACTGTACTGTAAATGGAATGCTTGACTTAGCAAAATTTGTGCTCTTTCATTTGCTGTTAGAAAAACAGAATTAACAAAGACAGTAATGTGAAGAGTGCATTATACTATTCTTATTCTTTAGTAACTTGGGTAGTACTGTAATATTTTTAATCATCTTAAAGTATGATTTGATATAATCTTATTGAAATTACCTTATCATGTCTTAGAGCCCGTCTTTATGTTTAAAACTAATTTCTTAAAATAAAGCCTTCAGTAAATGTTCATTACCAACTTGATAAATGCAGTAGCATAAGAGCTGGTTTGGGGCTATAGCATATGCTTTTTTTTTTAAATTATTACCTGATTTAAAAATCTCTGTAAAAACGTGTAGTGTTTCATAAAATCTGTAACTCGCATTTTAATGATCAGCTATTATAAGCTTTTAATAGCATGAAAATTGTTAGGCTATATAACATTGCCACTTCAACTCTAAGGAATATTTTTGAGATATCCCTTTGGAAGACCTTGCTTGGAAGAGCCTGGACACTAACAATTCTACACCAAATTGTCTCTTCAAATACGTATGGACTGGATAACTCTGAGAAACACATCTAGTATAACTGAATAAGCAGAGCATCAAATTAAACAGACAGAAACTGAAAGCTCTATATAAATGCTCAGAGTTCTTTATGTATTTCTTATTGGCATTCAACATATGTAAAATCAGAAAACAGGGAAATTTTCATTAAAAATATTAGTTTGAAATAAAATATTTGTGCTTTGATGTTATTTTTCTTCACCCACCCAGCAATATAAACTATTCTTCAGAAAACTCTAATCTATATATAACATGTTTAGAGCAGTATTAATGTCAATTATTATTACTTTTTGTTTTGTTTTGAGATGGAATCTCGCCCTGTAGCCCAGGCTGGATGGAGTGCAGTGGCCTGATCTTGGCTCACTGCAACCTCCGCCTCCTGGGTTCAAGCGATTCTCCTGCTCCAGCCTCCCAAATAGCTGGGATTACAGGCACATGCCACCATGCCCAGCTAATTTTTTGTATCTTTAGTAGAGACGGGGTTTCACCATGTTGGCCAGGCTAGTCTCGAACTCCTGACCTCGTGATCTGCCCGCCTCTGCCTCCCAAAGTGCTGGGATTACAGGCGTGAGCCACTGAGCCTGGCCTAATGTAAATTCTTAATAACAATAATACATGTTATTAATACATATAATAATAATACACCATGTAATTCCTATGCTATGAAAGATAATCACCTTTATATTAAGCTACATCAAAAACAAGATTTTAAATAACTTGGGGGTGAGGGGGAAAGAACAACATTACAGATATACAAGAGATGGAGGTTTGGATTTCGAGGTTAAGAATGGGTAAATAAAGTCTTATTCTTCACAGTGGAGTTACTCAACTTTGGCTCCCTTGACATTTTGGGCCAGGTCATTCTTTGCGGCAGGGGCTGCCCTGTACATCTTTTAGTTGCACCCTGGTCTCTACACACTAGATGGCAGTAACACCTGCATCCCCTGCCCTCCACAGGTTTTTGTTTGTTTTTTATTTTGTTAAGAGACAGAGTCTTGCTCTGTTGCCCAGGCTGCAGTGCAGCAGTGTGATCATAGCTCACTGTAGCCACAAACTCCTAGGCTCAAGCAATCCTCCTGCTTCAGGCTTCCAAGTAGCTGGGACTACAGGTGCATACCACTGTGCTCAGCTAATTTTTTGTGGAGACAGGGTCTCACTTTGTTGCCCAGGCTGATATTGAACTCCTGGCTTCAAGTAATCCTCCAAGCCTTAGCCTCCTAAAGTGTTAGGATTACAGGCATGAGCCACTGCATCCAGCCTCCCCTCTACCTCTATAGTTTTGACAATCAACAATTTCTCCAGAAATTGACAAATGTCCCTGCAGGGAGTGGTGGAAGGTAGGGCAAAATCTCAGCAGGTTGCAAACAACGGCTTTACAGGAAAGTTAGTCAATTTCTAAAATGACATATCTGGAAACCTGGAACAAAACTGCTACTTTTTTGAGCAAAAAAAGAGGGAAGACCATGGTATGAGTAGAGGGATGATGATAGTATGATTTTAATAATAAATGTTCACCACCAGTAGTGCTAGAACCAGCAGTGTCCCGGGTTGCAGAACTTTGCCTTGGAAATCCAGTTCCATTTATAGTCTTGGGCAAGTTACCACCTCTCTGAGCCTGCTTCCTCACCTATAAAGGGTAGGGGTGACAACACTGAACAAGGTTGTTATGAAGAATAAATGATAAAAATATATATGCAATGCTTTGTAAACCATAAACATTTACAAAGAAAAATAAAAGATCATGAAGTCCTTAAAGATAAAAGAAAACAATACTATAATAATCACTCAAAAATTAAAATATTCTAAAGTTTCAATTGCTTTAATAAACAAAATAAATTTTTCTACAATGTAACAAAAAATTGTGATATCATGGCACTTATAAGAACATATGTAAAAGTAAAAAATGTTTATTGACATTGAAAAAACCCAACATCTTGAAATTCATCATTAAAATCATAAGGTAAATACTAAGGTTAGAATAAAAAACAGATTTATCTATGATCTGAATAGTGGAGCTTAAAGTAGCTAAGTTAATCTTTTTATAAAAAGAAAAGACAAAACCAAAATTTTAAAATACTGGAAATGATTCTTGAAATCCCTGCAGTTAATTCACTGAGGTTTATGTTTATTTTCAATCCTCCAGCTGTTAGCCATTTTTGGTTTTAAGTTTGCAAAAAACAAATCACTAATAAAAATCATAAACAACCAAAACTGCATTAACATTTACTGCCAAAAACACATTTTCTGGTGAATACAAAATATTACCCACTGGAAAAATCCATTAAAGATTGAAAACAAGTGACTTACTATTTACTGGGTTTATGGAGGACTAAATTACTGAAGTGATTTTCTTTAAGTATTATGAGGTATTTAGAAGTCACTAAAACAAAAACTTTTTTTTTTTTTTTTTTCCTGAGATGAGGTCTTTCCACAAATTGTCCAGGCTGGTCTCAAACTCTTGGGCTTAAGTGATCTTCCTGTCTCAGACTCCAGAGTAGATGGGATTACAGGCGTGAGCCACCACACCCAGCATTCCAAAAGCTTTTTTTAAAAAATTTCAATTTTCGTTTCCCTTAAGCTACCATACTATTTCTCTTTCATTCACAATTCCATCCCTTTTCGAAAGAATTGCCGCTTGGTGCAGAGCTGAGTTCAATTCCTGGGTATCCTTGTTAACTTTCTGTCTCACTGATCTGTCTAATGTTGACAGTGGGGTGTTAAAGTCTCCCATTATTATTGTGTGGGAGTCTAAGTCTCTAATATCTACAGAACTCTCCACCCCAAATCAACAGAATATACATTTTTTTCAGCACCACACCACACCTTTTCCAAAATTGACCATATAGTTGGAAGTAAAGCTCTCCTCAGCAAATGCAAAAGAACAGAAATTATAACAAACTGTCTCTCAGACCACAGTGCAATCAAATTAGAACTCAGTATTAAGAAACTCACTCAAAACCGCTCAACTACATGGAAACTGAACAACCTGCTCCTGAATGACTAATGGGTACATAACAAAATGAAGGCAGAAATAAAGATGTTCTTTGAAACCAATGAGAACAAAGACACAACATACCAGAATCCCTGGGACACATTCAAAGCAGTGTGTAGAGGGAAATTTATAGCACTAAATGCCCACAAGAGAAAGCAGGAAAGATCCAAAATTGACACCCTAACATCACAATTAAAAGAACTAGAAAAGCAAGAGCAAACACATTCAAAAGCTAGCAGAAGGCAAGAAATAACTAAAATCAGAGCAGAACTGAAGGAAATAGAGACACAAAAAACCCTTCAAAAAATTAATGAATCCAGGAGCTGGTTTTTTGAAAGGATCAACAAAATTGATAGACCGCTAGCAAGACTAATAAAGAAGAAAAGAGAGAAGAATCAAATAGACGCAATAAAAAATGATAAAGGGGATATCACCACCGATTCCACAGAAATACAAACTACCATCAGAGAATACTACAAACACCTCTACGCAAATAAACTAGAAAATCTAGAAGAAATGGATAAATTCCTCGACACATACACTCTCCCAAGACTAAACCAGGAAGAAGTTGAATCTCTGAATAGACCAATAACAGACTCTGAAATTGTGGCAATAATCAATAGCTTACCAACCAAAAAGAGTCCAGGACCAGATGGATTCACAGCCGAATTCTACCAGAGCTACAAGGAGGAACTGGTACCATTCCTTCTGAAACTATTCCAATCAATAGAAAAAGAGGGAATCCTCCCTAATTAATTTTATGAGGCCAGCATCATCCTGATACCAAAGCCTGGCAGGGACAACACAAAAAAAGAGAATTTTAGACCAATATCCTTGATGAACGTTGATGCAAAAATCCTCAACAAAATACTGGCAAACCGAATCCAGCAGCACATCAAAAAGCTTATCCACCATGATCAAGTGGGCTTCATCCCTGGGATGCAAGGCTGGTTCAATATACGCAAATCAATAAATGTAATCCAGCATATAAACACAACCAAAGACAAAAACCACATGATTATCTCAATAGATGCAGAAAAGGCCTTTGACAAAATTCAACAACCCTTCATGCTAAAAACTCTCAATAAATTAGGTATTGATGGGACGTATCTCAAAATAATAAGAGCTATCTATGACAGACCCACAGCCAATATCATACTGAATGGGCAAAAACTGGAAGCATTCCCTTGGAAAACTGGCACAAGACAGGGATGCCCTCTCTCACCACTCCTATTCAACATAGTGTTGGAAGTTCTGGCCAGGGCAATTAGGCAGGAGAAGGAAATAAAGGGTATTCAATTAGGAAAAGAGGAAGTCAAATTGTCCCTGTTTGCAGATGACACGATTGTATATCTAGAAAACCCCACTGTCTCAGCCCAAAATCTCCTTAAGCTGATAAGCAACTTCAGCAAAGTCTCAGGATACAAAATCAATGTACAAAAATCACAAGCATTCTTATACACCAATAGCAGACAAACAGACAGCCAAATCATGAGTGAACTCCCATTCACAATTCCTTCAAAGAGAATAAAATACCTAGGAATCCAACTTACAAGGGATGTGAAGGACCTCTTCAAGGAGAACTACAAACCACTGCTCAATGAAATAAAAGAGGATACAAACAAATAGAAGAACATTCCATGCTCATGGGTAGGAAGAATCAATATCGTGAAAATGGCCATACTGCCCAAGGTAATTTATAGATTCAATGCCATCCCCATCAAGCTACCAATGACTTTCTTCACAGAATCGGAAAAAACTACTTTAAAGTTTATATGGAACCAAAAAAAGAGCCCGCATCGCCAAGTCAATCCTAAGCCAAAAGAACAAAGCTGGAGGCATCATGCTACCTGACTTCAAACTATACTACAAGGCTACAGTAACCAAAACAGCATGGTACTGGTACCAAAACAGAGATATAGATCAATGGAACAGAACAGAGCCCTCAGAAATAACGCCGCATATCTACAACTATCTGATCTTTGACAAACCTGAGAAAAACAAGCAATGGGGAAAGGATTCCCTATTTAATAAATGGTGCTAGGAAAACTGGCTAGCCATATGTAGAAAGCTGAAACTGGATCCCTTCCTTACACCTTATACCAAAATTAATTCAAGATGGATTAAAGACTGAAACGTTAGACCTAAAACCATAAAAACCCTAGAAGAAAACCTAGGCATTACCATTCAGGACATAGGCATGGGCAAGGACTTCATGTCTAAAACACCAAAAGCAATGGCAACAAAAGACAAAATTGACAAATGGGATCTAATTAAACTAAAGAGCTTCTGCACAGCAAAAGAAACTACCATCAGAGTGAACAGGCAACCTACAGAATGGGAGAAAATTTTTGCAACCTACTCATCTGACAAAGGGCTAATATCCAGAATCTACAATGAACTCAAACAAATTTACAAGAAAAAAACAAACAACCCCATCAAAAAGTGGGCGAACGACATGAACAGACACTTCTCAAAAGAAGACATGTATGCAGCCAAAAAACACATGAAAAAATGCTCACCATCACTGACCATCAGAGAAATGCAAATCAAAACCACTATGAGATACCATCTCACACCAGTTAGAATGGCAATCATTCAAAAGTCAGGAAACACCAGGTGCTGGAGAGGATGTGGAGAAATAGGAACACTTTTACACTGTTGGTAAGACTGTAAACTAGTTCAACCATTGTGGAAGACAGTGTGGCGATTCCTCAGAGATCTAGAACTAGAAATACCATTAGACCCAGCCATCCCATTACTGAGTATATACCCAAAGGACTATAAATCATGCTGCTATAAAGACACATGCACACGTATGTTTATTGTGGCACTATTCACAATAGCAAAGACTTGGAACCAACCCAAATGTCCAACAATGATAGACTGGATTAAGAAAACGTGGCACATATACACCATGGAATACTATGCAGCCATAAAAAATGATGAGTTCATGTCCTTTGTAGGGACATGGATGAAATCGGAAATCATCATTCTCAGTAAACTATCGCAAGAACAAAAAACCAAACACCGCATGTTCTCACTCATAGGTGGGAATTGAACAACGAGAACACATGGACACAGGAAGGGGAACATCACACTCTGGGGACTGTCGTGGGGTGGGGGGAGGGGGGAGGGATAGCTTTAGGAGATATACCTAATGCTAAATGACGAGTTAATGGGTACAGCACACCAGCATGGCACATGTATACATATGTAACTTACTGCACATTGTGCACATGTACCCTAAAACTTAAAGTATAATAATAATAATAATAATAATAATAAAAAGAAAGAATTGCCTTACCTCAGTCTGTATTACCTTTCTATTCACATGGACCTTAATCTGTTGTGGCTGACCTAACAATTCTCCTTAATCTATTTTCCCAAAATTATCTTATACAAATAACATTAAACAATAATAGCTGATTTTATTAGTCCATTCTCACACTGCTATAAAGAAATACCTGACACTGGGTAATTTATAAACAATGTTTAATTGGCTCATAGTTCTGCAGGCTGTATAGGAAGCATGGCAGAGTCTGCTTCTGGGGAGGCCTCAGGAAGCATCCAATGATGGCGGAAGGAGAAGGGGGAGCAGCATTTCACTTGGCTAGAGAAAGCGGAGGTGCCACACACTTTTAAATGACCAGATCTCATGAGAACTCACTTACTATCATGAGAACTGCTCCAAGGGGAAAATCCACCCCCATGATCCAATCACCTCCCACCAGGCCCCACCTCCAACATTGGGGATTAAAATTTGACATGAGATTTGGGTGGGGACACAGATCCAAACCATATCACTGATGTTTAAAGAACATTTTCAGATATTCTTCTAAATGCCTTACTTTTAATCCTCACAATAACCCTATGAGGTACTTTTACTTATATCTGGTTTTTTTTTTTTTTTTTTTTTTTTTTTTGGAGATAGAGTCTCGCTCATCACCCAGGCTGGAGTGCAGTGGTGCAATCTTGGCTCACTGCAAGCTCTGCCTCCTGGGTTCACGCCATTCTGCCTCAGCCTCCTGAGTAGCTGGGACTACAGGCGCCCGCCACCACGCCCGGCTAATTTTTTGTATTTTTAGTAGAGACGGGGTTTCACTGTGTTAGCCAGGATGGTCTCGATCTCCTGACCTCGTGTCCGCCCACCTTGGCCTCCCAAAGTGCTGGGATTACAGGCGTGAGCCACCGCACCCAGCCTGTATCTGTTTTTTTAGGTGTAGGAGCTAAGGAAATTAAATCACTTGTGGCAGATCTGGGATTTGAATACAGCAGTCTAGCTCCATGCTTTTAACTATGATGATACACTATTTTTCTGGAAAATCTCTGTTCACTTTGAAATCGCCTTTGCAAATATATCAATGAGAAAATTATGACAGTAAAAAAGATCTGACTAACCTACCCTCCATCTTCCCTTTCCTTAAATTATCACTGTGCTTTTGGGCTGAGCTAACTTTGGAAGACTTTTAGGCTATAGTTTAAATGTAATAGACCTTGCCCAAAACTCAACTTATTTTGTAAAGCTAATGGAAGGCCATGAACTGGGTGAAGAGAGGAGCCCGATTCTGCTAAGGTGTAGACATAGATTGTCAGCCATTCCTGCAAATAATGTAACTATTGTAGACTGGCTTTTTGGGATACCTTTTCAGGTTTTTTTGCATGGCTGACACCTACGGCTTCACCTGGACCTTCCAATCCCATTCCTGTGGCCCCATCCAGAAGCAATTCAGCCCACAGGAGAACAGCTTACACCCCCCTAGAGATGAAATCATAGGATTTCATCTCTGCCCCAACCAATCAGCAGCAAGCCTTGCCTCCCTGACCACTTCTCCAAAACTGCCTTTGAAAAACCCCTAACCCTCAGGAGTTCGAGACCAGCCTGCCAAAATGGTGAAACCCCGTCTCTACCAAAAATACAAAAAATTAGCTGGGCACAGTGGTGGGCACCTGTAATCCCAGCTACTTGGGAGGCTGAGGCAGGATAATCGCTTGAACCTGGGAGGCAGAGGCTGCAGTCAGCAGAAATCATGCCACCGCACACCAGCCTCCTGGGTGACAGAGCAAGACTCTCTCAAAAAAAAAAAAAAAAAAGAAAAAAGAGAAAAACCCCTAACCCACAAGATGATTTGAGTACTAACTCCATCTCCCACGTGGTGTGGCCAGCCTTGTGTCTATTAAACTCTTTCTTTACTACAATGCTGCAGTCTTCATTTGTGCAGTGGGCTGGAAGAAACCCTTGGGTGGTTACAACTTTGCTAACACACATTATGCTTTTCTGGTTGTCCTTTAGTGGCTAGTGTTCCCCAGTATCCTTCATTTGGTCTCTTCTCTTTATTCCCTAAAAATTTCATCCATTGTAATCATTACCTTTAGGGTGAGTCCTTCAAAATCCACATCTCAAACACTTACCTCATTCAAAAGTAGCAACCTTTCAGAAGCAAACTTAAACATCTGGTGGCATAAAACTCAATCAAAATGAACATCATAAACCATTTCCTTCGAACTCATAAGGTCCCTATTGACTCTGTTTTTCCTCCCAGCTGTGCAGGTTCTAAACTTCTAGGAGTTGCTCAGCTGATTTCTAACCTTCCTGCATCTCTACGGACAACCAGGTGCCAAGTCCTGCCCTACCTTCTCATGCTTCTTGCATCCATTCCTTCCTTTTTATTCTCAGTTACTGTATCACAATCACATTCTTGTTGGAATATGTGAAAGGAAAACAAAATCTCAGGACCCCAAATTCACTATGCCAGGGGTCTATAACCCTAGGGTCATGGACCACAACTAGTACGAACTGGAATACACAGCAGGAGGTGAAAGGTGGGCAAGTGAGTGAAGCTTCATCTGTATTTACAGCCACTTCCCATTGCTTGTGTTACTGCCTGAGCTCCATCTCCTGTCAAATCAGCAGTGACATTAGATTCTCATAGGAGTGCAAACCCTATTATGAACCGCACATGTGAGGGATCTAACTTGCATGCTCCTTATGAGAATCTACTGTCTGATGACCTGTCACTGTCTCCCATCACCCCCAGGTGGGACCATCTAGTTGCAGGAAAACAAGCTCAGGGTTCCTACTGATTCTACATGATGGTGATCTGTATAATTATTTCATTATATATTACAATGTAATAATAATAGAAACAAAGTACACAATAAATGTAATGTGATTGAATCACCCTGAAACCATTCCTTCCTCCCTCATGCCTGTCCGTGGAAAAATTGTATTCCACAAAACTGGTCCCTGGTGCCAAAAAGTCTGGGGTCCGCTACACTATGTTAAAGAGGAAAAGTTAAGCTCGAAGCTGAATCATGCAAGCAACTCATTCCTTTGTTTTGAAACATTTAGAAGGCCAGATGTCCCCACAGGTAGCTACTCTGTTTACTTTATCTTACCTAAAGTGCTGATTTACTGAGCTGAGATGAATACATAGTTGACTATTCTTCCAGCCCTCCCTTTTTCCCTCCTTTTCTTCATTCCTTTTTTTCTCTTTCTCTCCCTCCCTCACTCTCTTTCTGTTTTTCTTTTCTTTTCTTTTCTTTTCTTTTTTTAAGAGACAGAGTCCCACTCTGTTGCCCAGCTTGGTCTGTTCTTTCATATTCTCCAGAGGATTTTAGATAGCTTGGTTGCAAGGACTGTGTGTTAGTCATCTTTGCATCCTCTCTTCCCCTCCCCAAAGCTAACATGCTGCCTTTGTTCAATATACTTTTCTGAATGAAATCACTGAATGATGCTTATTAGTGAAGGAAAAGAAAAAAAATTTATTCACACCTTAGGAACACAATGTGTTTTTATCTGCTATATCTTCTTTCACTCCAGTAGCTCACCTTACCTTATAGCTCTACAACAGACTACAGTTACTATTTAGAGATACATTGTTATATTCTACATTACACAGAGGTAGGGGCAAACGGCATTTTTCCCCAATGCACTTTTATTAAGTATTTATTATTGGAGGCATTCATTATAGTTTCTATTATAGACTCTGAGGAGCTCTGAAACCGATTTTCCCAATCACCTCTGACCAGTGCTATAACAAAGAAAACATTTCCAGCAGTTATATCTCTCTTGGAGAAATAATAAAAAATTAAGGAGCTGCTTTAAAATGAACCCAAATATAGAAAAAGAATGAAATTATAGAGGGTCTAAAGAGGCAGAAACACTGGGACAACTCAGGCTAAGGCACAAAAGCACATGCCATTCCTTGGCTTTACAGTCAAGGCACAATCATTTGTATAAAGTCCTGGTATTAAGACTTCCAGTGATGGAGAGTTTTTTTTTCTTTACATTTACAGTGCTAGCAACTTTTATTCTTTACCTTTTTACCAAGGAGAATTTATGACAGAAGCGAAAGTAGAAAGAATAAAATAATAAACTTCTGTATACTTCTCACTCAGTTTCAAAAATTATTAATTTATAACCAATCATTTCATATATACTTCCATCCCTATTATTATCTTAATAACAGCATTTTTTTTTTGAGACATTATCTTGCTCTGTCGTCCAGGCTGGAGTGCAGTGGTGTAACTCGGCTCACTGCAACCTCCACCTCTCAGGTTCAAGTGATTCTCCTGCTCAGCCTCTCAAGTAGCTGGGATTACAGGTGTCTACCACCACGCCCAGCTAATTTTTGTATTTTTAGTAGAGACAGGGTTTTACCATGTTGGCCAGGCTGGTCTTCAACTCCTGACCTCAGGTGATTGGCCCACCTCGGCCTCCCAAAGTGTTGAGATTACAGGCGTGAGCTACCACGCCCGGCCAATAACAGCTTTATTGAGGTACAATTAATATACTATATAATTCAATCCTTTAAAGTATACAATTCATTGATTTTTATACTCAGGGTTGTACAACCATCACTACAGTCCATTTTAAAACACTCTTGTCAGGCTCCAAGATGGACAACTAGATGCAGTCAGAGAGAACATCTCCAATGGAGGGACCACGACATCAGGAAGACTAGCTCACTCCTAGCAGATCTTCAGAGGGAAGGCATTAAGAGCAGAGGAGGGAAGACACAGATGCTAGGCTCAAGGGGAAGGAAGCTGGGAACCCTGCATGGGGCTACCGCACACCGGGACTCATTGCTGGACCCCAATGATGCTTGAAGAAGGGGTGACTGAACAGACAAGGAGCAACCCACTCTCACCAGAGGCCTCTGGAAGCCCAGCAGGATGAGACACTGTGACCACCTTGAACATTTAAGTTGGCAGAGAAAGCTGCTTAGAGAAGTGGTAGGCACAGAACTCCAGCTGGTGTGGAGCCCAGAGGGTTTAGTGCAGAAGCATCTGCAGTGGAGCATGAACAGGGACGCCCATCCCCCTAGGCTCAACTTGCTCCCATAGGAGACGTTGGCCCTAGGGGAACTGCTGGACCTGAACTCCAGGAGACAGGGCTGGTCCGACTGGACCACTGTTTGGTCTGTTGGTCTCTCCAGGGTCCCCAGCCTGGCCACACCTGCTTGCAGTACAGCCGCCAGGTAACTCCTAGGGGCCCATGTCAGCTCCTGCAGTGGCGGAGCTCACCTAACTGGCAGAGTGCTTCAGCAGAGAGGCCACTGCTGACATACACCAGCTTGCACACGCCCTCTCCCCACTGCAGCCTCCCCCATGCTGCTTTGCCTGCAGGTACTCGCCCACAGGCACCCCCAACATTACTTTAATAGTGAACAAATGGTGCTGGGACAATACACTCACAACACACCATATGCAGAGCTTAACATGGGACAGAGATATAAGCATAAGAGCTAACACTATTAAACTCGTAAAACAGACATAAATACTCATGAGTTTGGATTATGCAATGATTTCTTAGATGTGACACCAAAATCACAAGCAAAAAAGAGATAAATTAGACATCAGCAAAATTAAAACGTTTTGTCCATCAAAAGACATGATCAAGAAAGTAAAAAAAAAAAAAGCTCATAGAATGGAAGAATTTTGCAAATCATATCTATCGATAAGGGACTTGTATCTAGAATAAAATTCCTACCACTCAATACTTAAAAACCCCAATTTAAAAATGCATGAAGGATCTAAATTGACATTTCTCCAAAGAAATGACCAAATAAACACATGAAAAGATAGCATCACTAATCATCAGGGAAATGGAAAATCACACCACAGTGAGGCACCTCATTTCATACTCACTGTATGAAATGTAAATTATATGCTATGATTATAATTTGATTAAAATAGATTCAGTATCTCAAAGCTGAGTGATATAGGACTGGCTAGGAAAATTTATAATTTATTTATTGAAAAGATCTTATCCCCACTGACTTGCAGTGTATATGTATCATAAATCAAGCAATCATATATGCGAGTTTATTTCTGAGTTCAATGTCTATTTCTAAGCCTGAATTTTTATCCCATAGGTCTATACCTTAAGATTTTGTGGCCGGGCACAGTGGCTCATGCCTGTAATCCCAGCACTTTGGGAGGCCGAAGTGGGTGGACTGCCTGAGGTCAGGAGTTTGAGACCAGCCTGGCCAAAATGGTGAAACCCCATCTCTACTAAAAATACAAAAAAAATTAGCCGGGCGTGGTGGTGTGCACCTGTAATTCCAGCTACTTGGGAGGCTGAGGCAGGGGAATTGCTTGAACCAGGGAGGTGGAGGTCGCAGTGAGCCGAGATTGCGCCACTGCACTCCAGCCTGGGGGATAGAGCAAAACTCTGTCTCAAAAAACAAAAAAAAAACTTTGTAACATACTAAGTCCTCTTTGTTGTTTTATCTCAGGATTGTCTTGGTTATTCTAGGTCCTTTGCATTTCCATATTAATTTCAGAATTAGCATGTAAAATCACACAAAAACCAAGCTGAGATTATTATTGAGATTGCAGTGAATCTCTGATCGTTTTGGAGAGAACTGGCATCTTAGCAATACTGAGTCTTTCAGTTAACGAGCTAGCTATTCTTCAATTTCCTTCTTGGCACTGTTTTGTAGTATTCTGATAAAAGTCTTACACATTTTTTTTAGAGTTACCCCAGGTTACTGATAGCTCAGATGCTATTATAAATGATCTTTTAAAGTTTTATTTTCCAATTATGTATTGGTAATATATGGTAAAAATTGATATTTTTATATTGAAATTATAATCAGCAGTCTTGCTAAATCCTGCTGATTAGACTGATTAGAATTAGACTTATTAATTCTAATAGTTTGCTTGTATATTCTTTTGGGATTTCAAAAATATAATTATGTCTACTGTAATTAAAGTTAGTTTTTATTCCTTTTTTCTCTACTTTTGTACCTTTTATTTCTTCTTTTCTGTATCTCACTGCTAGGAGCTCCAGTATAAACCTGAATAGGAGTGATGAAAGTAGATATTCTTGCCTTGTTCTCAATTTTTGGGGAGAAGAGAGTTGAGTATTTCCTCATGTTATGTTAGTGGCAGATATTTTTGTAGATACCCTCTATCAAATTAAGTCACCTTCCTAAAAATTTTCATCATAATGGTGTATTTAATTGTATCCAATGTTTTTTTTTTTTTGAGAAGGAGTTTCGCACCGTCACCTAGGCTGGAATGCAGTGGCGTGATCTCGGCTCACTGCAAGCTCCGCCTCCCGGGTTCACGCCATTCTCCTGCCTCAGCCTCCCAAGCAGCTGGTACTACAGGCACCCACCACCACGCCTGGCTAATTTTTTTTTTGTATTTTTAGTAGAGACGGGGTTTCATTGTTTTAGCCAGGATGGTCTTGATCTGACCTCGTGATCCACCTGCCTCGGCTTCCCAAAGTGCTAGGATTACAGGCGTGAGCCACTGTGCCCAACCGTATCAAATGTTTTTTATTTACTAAGATGTTCATATAATTTTCCTTTATTCTGTTAATATTATGAATCACACTGGGCTTTTTCAAACCAATTTGGAGTTCCTGATACAAATCCCACTTGATCATAATGGAGTGTTTTTTTTGTTTGTTTTTTCTTTTTTTTTTTTTTTGAGACAGAGTTTCACTCTTGTTGTCCAGGCTGGAGTGCAATGGCGCAACCTCGGCTCACTGCAACCTCCGCCTCCCGGATTCAACTGATTCTCCTGCGTCAGCCTCCCAAGTGGCTGGGATTACAGGCATGCGCCACCACCCTCGGCTAATTTTTTTATTTTTAGTAGAGACGGGGTTTCTCCATGTTGGTCAGGCTGGTCTCGAACTCCTGACCTAAGGAGATTTGCCCGCCTTGGCCTCCCACAGTTCTGGGATTACAGGTGTGAGCCACTGTGCCTGGCCTTGTTTTTATATATATCTAAATTTTAACTTATAATGTTTTATTTACTATTTGTGTGTTTACTGGCCTGTAATTCTATTTTCTTGTGATGCACCTGTCAAATTTTGGGGTAGGGGTTATTTCGGCCTTAGAAAGAATTCCTCTCTCTACTTTTTAAAACATTAACTACAATACAATTACCATACCAAAAAATAATTGACAATATTTCCTTACTATCATCAAACCCAGCAAATGTTCAACTTGCCAACTGTTCCACAATTTTTAAACTCGTTTGTCTGTTGAGTCAGTATCCACATAAGGCCCACACAGATGTCATAAGTTGATATATCTTTTAAGTCTTTGTTTTGTTTTGCTTTGTTTCCTAAGAGTCTCACTCTGGCACCTAGGCTGGAGTGCAGTGGCGCGATCTCGGCTCATTGCAACCTCCACCTCCACGGTTGAAGTGATTCTCGTGCCTCAGCCTCCTGAGTAGCTGGGACTACAGGCACGCGCTATCATGCCAGGCTGACTTTTGTGTTTTTTGTAGAGGTGGAGTCTTGTTATGTTGCTCAGGCTGGTCTTGAACTCCTGGGCTCAAGTGATCCGCCTGCCTCAGCCTCCCAAAGTGTGGGGATTACAGGTGTGAGCCACTGCACCTGGCCAATGTACCTTTTAAGTCTTTTTTAACCTATACATTTCCCCTTCATCCCTTTTTTTCTTCCTTACATTTTATTTGATGGAGAAACCAAGTTGTTTGTCTCACAGGCATTTCCCACAGTCTAGATTTTGCTGACTGCGTACTTGTGGTGTACTTTAACATATTCCTCTGTCTGCATTTCCTATAAATTAGTAGTTGAATCCATATTGTCGACTTCTTATAAACTTTCTATTGATGTTTAATATACGTATAGAAAAGTACATAGATGATAAATATGTAGCTTGATTAATTTTAACACTGTAGTTACATACCATGTAAGTAACATCCAAAAGTATGACTAATAAAATATAAAAATTCATGCACTTGTTTTTTATTAACGTTTTCTTAAATATACAGATAGCTCACATTTATTTCAATGTTTAATATTAGAAGTGTTTTGGGTCTTTATTACGAAGTTCGGTGATGATTCTATAACCAGAAATATGCCATAGGAACTTAACACTTGTTTGATAACAATTAGCCTATGGTAAAATTGGTTTCATTATATGTCATTTCACTTAAAGTCGCAGTTTCAAAGAACCCATTGACGATGTTAAGTGAGGACTTACTGAACAATAGTCTCGGTTTTACCATGGGGGATATGTTTCAAGACATCCCCTGTAGATGCCTGAAACCACAGCAAGTACAAAACCTGATTGTTGTCAGTCAAAACACATTTCTGTTCACGTCTTCCACTCACAGATTTAATGCCTTTTCCCTCTTAACTAAATACTTATCATGCATTAATTGTGGTCATAGCTTTCGCAGTTTGAGGTGCAACAGGAAACTAAACTAGTTTATTTTTCCTTCTTCACAATTTTACAGATAGGAGATTTGGTCTTACTACAGATGTTAGCACTCTTACCATACCATTCTTTTTCTTTCCTTATTAAGTTGACAACTTTTACTAAGGGAAAAGTTTTCACTTAAGGGAAGCACTTTATAGATCAAGCTTGTCCAACCCACAGCCATGGCCCACTGTAGCCCAGGATGGCTTTGAATGTGGCCCAACACAAATTCGTAAGCTTTCTTAAAACATGATGAGTTTTCTTGTGATTTATTTATTTATTTATTTATTTTAACTAATCAGCTATCACTAGTGTTAGTGTGTTTTATGTGTGGCCCATGACAATTCTTTTTCTTCCAATGTGGCCCAGGGAAGCCAAAAGACTAGGCACCCCATTATAGATTCTCTTTGACATAAGGTTTACTACAACGTAAGTGCTGGGATACCATGACAGGTGATCTGATAACCCTAAGTGACTAATGGGAGGTGAGTGTATATAGTGTGGATATGTTGCACACAGGGATGATTCATGTCCTGGGCTAGACAGAGCTGGACAGCACAGGACTTCGTCAGGCTACTCAAAATAGCATGTAATTTGAAACATGAATTATTTCTTTCTGGAATTTTCCATTTAATATTTTTGGACCATGGTTGACCATGGGTAACTCAAATGGGGGAAAGCAAAACTGTGGATAAGGGGAGGCCACTGTAAATATTAACTTGAATAAACATAAGTAACAGAAATTCTGGTTCCTAGGTCTCTATATTCACCACTCTTATCCATACTTAGAATCATTTCACTACTTTGAAGATCAAAGAGTTCCTTTCACCCAAATGGTACTTGTAGTAATATTACATAATTCTACAGAAAATATAGAGGGGATCAGACCAATAAGACTCAAGAGCATTCCAAGAATTTTAACATGGGATTGAGAAAGAGGACTAGATATAAAGCGATATCCCATAAAATAATAGGAAGACAAAGAGAAGGTGGCATAGAAAGCCAAAGGAGCCACACAAGTTTAGATGTGGAGCAGCCTCATTGAAACCTCTTCATTTTAAGATTATAAAACTGATTCTCCAGAGAGACAGGTGACTTAAGACCACCAACTCATGAAAAGCTGTGGCCAGGGCCTCCCATGCTGGTCAGCCACTGTGACTCTATAGCTAGTGGGGGCTGGGGAGGATTCTACAATCTCTGTTTATTTGGAAACACAGAATAGCTTATCACTTATTTCCCACATATTTTAAAAATATATATATTTTAAATTATTTTTTCCAAAAATAAGCCCATTAAATTTACTGAAAAAAATTACCTAATTTTCACCATGGGAGGGCAGTCTTATTCTAATAAGCTATGGAAGTCTGAAAATAAAGACATGAAAGCCAGGTCTACTTTAAAATAGTCTTAAACCACTATTATTTTATTTTTAAAATTTAGACAATAACTTCTAACTAGAAGCAAAAATAATAACACACGATCTAATAAAAATACTTGGGAAAACAAAAAGATGAAATACTTGAAAACGGACAAACAGAATTGTGCTTCATATGCAAAAAAATCTAAGTCACTTCCCCATACTGGAAAATCTTAATAAGAACAAAAGAACAGCACCAAGCATTTACTAAGGCCATACCACGTAGCAATAACAAATGAAGCAGTTTATTGATTGACTGATTGATTGACTGAGATGGAGTCTCGCTCTGTCACACAGGCTGGAGTGCAGTAATGCAACCTCAGCTTTGCAACCTCTGCCTCCCAGGTTCAGGAGATTCTCCTGCCTCAGCCTCCCAAGCAGCTGGGATTACAGGCACATGCCACCATGCCCGGTTAATTTTTGTATTTTTAGTAGTGACGGAGTTTCACCATGTTGGCCAGTCTGGCCTCGAACTCCTGACCTCAAGTGATCCACCTGCCTTGGCCTCCCAAAGTGCTGGGATTCCAGGCAAGAACCACCACACCCAGTCAAAAATGAAGCAGTTTAAATGCAATGTTTAAATACTAAGCACTCAATCATTATGAAATCTTATAATGGTAGATGTAGACACACCAATCTCAAAAATTATATGAAAATGCAAAGGACTTACAACAGTGAAAACAATTTGGAAAAAGAACAACAAAGTTAGAGGATGAATACTCTCCAATGGCAGAACTTACTGTAAAACTACCCTAATAAGGAGGGCATGACACTGGTATAAGGCAGACACATAGAGCAATAGAACAGAACTGAGGATCAGAAACAAACCTGCACATTTATGGTTAACTAATTTTTGACAATGGAGAAATAATTGTCCTTTCAACAAATGGTGCTGAGACAATTGGATATTCACATGCAAAAAAGTGAACTTAGATCCTAACCTCACACCACACACAAAAATTAAATCAAAACAGATCATAGACCTAAATATAAGAGATAAAACTTATAAAACTTCTGGAAGAAACAGGAAAAAATATTTAAGACCTGAGGCAAAGAGTTCTTAGACTTGACACCAAAAGCATGAAAAATAAAAGATAAAAATTCATAAATTGGTCCCAGTGCAGTGGCTGACATCTGTAATCCCAGCACTATGGGTAGCTGAGGTGGGAGGATCACTTGAGCCTAGGAGTTCAAGACCAGTCTGGGCAACACAGGGAGACCTCATCTCTACAAACAATAAAAAAACTAGCCAGGTGTGGAGGCACATGCCTGTGGTCTCAGCTACTCGAGATGCTGAGGAGGGAGGATCACTGGAGGCTGAGGTGGGAGGATCACTTGAGCCTGGAAGGTTAAAGTTGCAGTAAGTTGTGATTGAGCCACTGCACTCCAGCCTGGGCAACAGAGTGAGACAGTGTCTCCAAAAAATAACTTATAAATTGGACTTTACAAAATTAATATTTATGTGCCAAAAGGCTATTAAGAAGATGAAAAGCCTGGGCACAATGGCTCATGCCTGTAATCCCAACACTTTGGGAAGCAGAGTGGATCGCTTAAGCCCAGGAATTCGAGATCAGCTTGGGCAACATGGCGAAACCCTGTCTCTACAAAAAATACAAAAATTAGCTGGGTGTGTTGGCATATGCCTGTGGTCTCAGCTACTCGGGAAGCTGAGGTGGGAGGATTACTTG
Organism: Pan troglodytes; assembly: GCF_028858775.2. Taxonomy (NCBI): domain Eukaryota; kingdom Metazoa; phylum Chordata; class Mammalia; order Primates; family Hominidae; genus Pan; species Pan troglodytes. The sequence continues at coordinate 45,993,087 of NC_072409.2, forward strand.
AGCCCAGGAGGCAGAAGCTTCAGTGAACCAAGAACCTACTACTGCACTCCAGCCTGGGCAACATAGCGAGACTCTGTCCAAAAAAACAAAACAAAACAAAACAAAAAGACAAAAGAAAAAGACTAATCATACACTAGAAGAAAAACATTACAAGCTATATATTTGATAAAGGACTTATATCCAGAATATACAAAGAACACTTACAATGTGTAATAAGACAAAAACCCAATTTAAAAAAGGCAAATTGATATACAGTTTTAATGTAATTCCTACCAAAATCCCAGCAAGATTTATTTACTTATTTTTGAGACAGAGTTTCGCTCTTGTTGCCCAGGCTGGATTGCAATGGTGTGAGCTCTGCTCACTGCAACCTCTGACCCCTGGGTTTGAGCGATTCTCCTGCCACAGCCTCCTAAGTAGCTGGGATTACAGGCACCTGCCACCATGCCCGGCTAATTTTTTTGTATTTTTAGCAGAGATGGGGTTTCATCATGTTGGCCAGACTGGTCTCAAACTCCTGTCCTCAAGTGATCTGCCCGCCTTGGCCTCCCAAAGTGCTGGGATTACAAGTGTGAGCCACCACACCCAGCAGATTTCTTACAGATACGGACAAGATCATTCTAAAATTTATGTAGAAAGGCAAAGGAACTAGAATAGCCAAAACAATTCTGAAAAAAGAATATAGTGAGAAAAGTCATTCTACTTGATTTCAAGACTTACAATATAACTATAGTAATCAAGACTAGGTGGTGTTGTCAGGAAGACAGACGTATAAATAAATAGAACTGAAAAAGAAAAGCCAGAAATAGCATTAAGTGCAGACAATTGATTTTTGACATAGGCACCAAAGCAATTACTGAAGGAAAGACAGTCTTTTAAACAAATGAATTGAGTAATTGAATATCCATAAGCAAAAAAAACCTTTCAAACCCTATATAAAAATTAACTCGAAATGAATCATAAAAGTAAAATGTCAAGCTATACTTTTAGAAAATAACATAGATGAAAATCTTTGAGAGCTAGGACTTTGTAAAGAGTTCTTAGATATGACACCAAAAGCATGATCTACAAAAGAAAAAAAGAATCAATAAACTGGACTTCACCAAAATTTAAAACTTTTGCTCTGTGAAAGATGCTGATAAGAAGATGAAAAGGCATGCAATAGAATGGAGAAAATCTTTGCAAACTACATATCCTACAAAGGTACTCCTTGTTCTAGTATCTAGAACTGATGAAACTCAAGAGCAAATAAAAAATTCAATGGGAAAATAGGCAAAGGACATGAACAGACATTTCACTAAAAAGAATACACAGATAGCAAATAAGCACATGAAAAGATTCTGAACATCATTAGCTATTTGGGAAATGCAAATTAAAACTACAGTAATATATCACTACATACCTATTAGAATGGCTAAAATAAAAATGTGTTAAAACATCAAATGCTAGTGAGGATGTCGAGAAACTGAATCACTCATACACTGTTCATGGGAATGTAAAATGGTGCAGCTGTTCTGGAAAATAGTTTGCCAGGTTTTTAAAAACTAAACATGCACTTACCATACGACCCAGCAATTATACTCTGGGCATGTACCCCATAGAAATGAAGACTCATGTTGACACAAAAACCTGTACATGAATGTTTAGAACAACTTTATTAGTATTAGCCCAAACTGGAGGCAGCCCAGATGTTTTTTCAGTGGACAGTTAAACCAACTATGGTACATCCATTTCGTGGAATATCACTCAGTAATAAAAAGGAATAAACCAGTGATACATGCAGCACCTCAAATGAATCCCCAGATAATTATGTTTAGTGACACATTTCCAAAAGGTTATATACTGTATGATTCCATTTCTGTAACATTCCTGAAATAACAAAACTGTAAAATTGAGAAAAGATTAGTTTTTGCTAGGGGTTAAAGATGAAGGGGGAAGGGCAAGAGATTTATGTACCTATAAAAGGGCAACATGTGAAACTCTTGCAGGGATAAAAATGTTCTGTAATTCTACTATCTCAACCTCAATATCCTGATTGTAATACTGTACCATAGTTTTGCAAGATGTTATCATTAGGGGAAACTGGGTAAAGGGTACACGGTTTCTTTCTGTATTAGTTCTCATAACTGCATGTGACTCAATAATGAAATTGAAATAACATTTTTAATTAAAAAGTAAATGATTGCAGTAGAATCTAAGGTAATAGGAGAAATCTACACCAGGGCCCACTTGAGAATGGTTTTATAAAATGGTCAGACAGTATTTTTAATCACTCTGAACCTTGGGGATTTATAAATAAAATGAAAAATAAGGGTGATAAAGACAAACATCTGAATCTTGAAAAAGATGACCATAGATTGCCTGATAAGAGTTTCATCCCTGGATTATGTCTACCAAGCATTGCCAAAACACATCTAAGGTTGTACACAGTGTACAGTATACTTTTTATTTTATTTTTGAGATGGAGTCTCGCTCTGTTGTCCAGGCTGGAGTGCAGTGGCATGATGTTGGCTCACTGCAATCTCCACCTCCCAGGTTCAAGCAATTCTCCTGCCTCAGCCTCCTGAGTAGCTGGGATTACAGGCGTGCACCACCACGCCCCACTAAATTTTGTATTTTTAATAGAGATGGGGTTTCGCCATGTCGGCCCAACTGGTCTTGAACTTCTTGAACTCCTGACCTCAGGTGATCCGTCCGCTTCAGGCTCCCAAAGTGCTGGGATTACAGGTGTGAGCCACCCCACCTTGCCCAGAAAACTTTTTAAAAAATTAAGGTCTGAATCATCTTGCATCTCTGGATGTTTTCCTCCAAATTTAACAATTTCTTTTTTTTAAAGTTTTACTTTTCTGAATGAGATTTTCTCCCAATATTTGTTAAAAAGATGATTCCTTCTCCACTGACTTACCTTTGGCAAAAATAAATTAATCAGAAATTTGTAAGCTTATATCTGAACTTTCTCTATTCCACTGCTCACGTGTCTATCCTTTTGCCAATACTTATGTTTATTTAGATCTTCCTCAATGTTTGCAGTTTTCAGCATGCAATTCTTACACAAATCTTATTCGATGTTAACTAAATATTTCGATCTCCAATTACTCATTCTTTTTTTTTTTTTTTTTTGAGACAGAGTCTCGCCCAGTTGCCTAGGCTGAAGTGCAGGGGCACAATCTTGGCTCACTGCAACCTTGGTCTACTGGGTTCAAGTGATTCTTCTGCCTCAGCCTCCCGAGTGGCTGGGACTACAGGTGCGCACCACCACACCCAGCTAATTTTTGTATTTTTAGTAGAGACGGGGTTTCACCATATTGGCCAGGCTGGTCTGGAACTCCTGACTTTGTGATCCACTGACCTCAGCCTCCCAAAGTGTTGGGATTACAGGCGTGAGCCACCGTGCCCAGTCTCCAATTATTCATTCTAGTATATAGAAATAAAATGGATTTTTGTATACTGACTTCAATCTTGGCTCAGCTAGAATTAGTGTGCTTTGGGAATGATATTTAAAGGAAGGTGAGCACAAGGTATAAGATAAGTGTATTTTAAACAGTTGATGTTTAAAAAAATGTATACTTTTTTTTTTAGATGAAGTCTTGCTCCGTCACCCAGGCTGGAGTGCAATGGCGCGATCTTGGCTCACCTGCAACCTCTGCCTCCCGGGTTCAAGCGATTCTCCTGCCTTAACCTCCCGAGTAGCTGGGATTACAGGCAAGCACCACTGTACCCAGCTACTTTTTGTAGTTCTAGTAGAGATGGGGTTTTGCCATGTTGGTCACGCTGGTCTCGAAGTTCTGACCTCAAGTGATCTGCCTGCTTTGGCCTCCCAAAGTGCTGGGATTATAGGCCGTGAGCTATCACACCCAGCCTAGGGTACATTTTTGTAATTAAATTTTCATTGTTCTCATAGCAACCATTTATAAAACATTCCAGATGTTTTATAAATAATAATGTTTTATAAATGTATCTCAAATTATATAATCCCTTATTAACTTGTAGAACGTAATCTTTCTGCCTAATGTACCTTTTCCCCACATTAGAGAAGAAAAAAACGTATCAGGCTGCCTTACAAAAACCCATATGTAATTAGGGAGACTCACTGTCTGTACCAAGTACCAGTCAAACAGAAAACTGATTGCGGGAGGAATTTACTCCTCCTTCCTTGTTATGGTTTTAATGTTTGTCTCCTCCAAAAATCATGTTGAAATCTAACTGCCATCATAACAGTATTCAGAGGTGGGAACTTTTAAGAAGTATTTAGGTTATCTGATGCTGTTATTACAGGAGTGGAATCACTCCCTCTTGCTCTCTTTAACCCAGCAAGAAGTCCCTTGCCAAATGCTGGTGCCTTGATCTTGGACTTCCCAATAACTCCAGAACTGTGAGGAAATAAATTCCTGTTCATTATAAATTATTCATTGCATGGTATTCTGTTATAGTAGCAAAAGATGAACTAAGGCACTCCCCAAATGCCTTTTTGCTTTGTGGTATCTCACGGTATGTTTTTTATTTAGCCAAAGAAGAAAAAATAAATCAATACCATGAAAGATTCAAGTCCAAAATTTTTTTTGTATCTTTTTCCTGCCCTTTCCTCCAATTAACTAATACAATGGATTATGTATTCCCCAAATTAAAGGGTCTACTTCTATATGCACCTCCTCAACAACAAAAATATTTCCCAATGATTTCACCAAGTAAAATGCATCTTTCCACCCTTTCCTAGTCCTGAAAATGTGATTTCTAAAACTGCTAAATGCTAAGTACTAAGTACTTTGTACTTAGTACCAGTCATTGTAGAAGAAACTTTGAATTAATTATGTAGAAAATAATTTTTTAATCGTGTATATAATTTTGGGACTTTGCTTCTGTGAGGGTGGAGTACTGGCTGCTCCCCGTGCCTATGAGTGCTCTCTCGCTTCTTCTGCAGCCTGTGATTGGTTGTGTGCTGGCTTTTATACCCAATCCTCCTTATTTGGCGAGGATTCTACAACATCTGCTAGTTTTGTTGTCACATGGCTTATTGATTTGAAATGTACTTTCATCTCATGTGGTTTATAGGAGCTAACTGGGAGAAAGACCGAACAATAAATAGTCCAGCTGTCTAGATACTAAAGATTTACAAAATGTCTTTCAAACAAAGAGCTAGTCCCTTAAAAGCAATTAAAGAGAAGGTCATATTACCATTTTCTTTTTTCCTTTTTTTTTTTGAGATGGAGTTTCGCTCTTGTCGCCCAGGCTGGAGTGCAATGGCGCCATCTTGACTCACTGCAACCTCTGCCTCCCAGGTTCAAGCGATTCTCCTGCCTCAGCCTCCCGAGTAGCTGGGATTACATGCGCCCATCACCACGCCCAGCTAATTTTTATATTTTTAGTAGAGACCGGGTTTTGCCATGTTGGCCAGGCTGGTCTCGAACTCCTGACCTCAGGTGATCCAACCGCCTCAGCTTCCCAAAGTGTTGGGATTACAGGCGTGAGCCACTGAGCCCGGCCAAAATTACCATTTTCATGGGATCCACATGTGCCTAAAAAATTCAAGAGAATCAACTGAAAAACTGTAACACAGAGTCATAGGTATAACTAGCAAGAGGTTAGTATCTATGAGATATAATGAACTTGTAAAAATCAATTTAAAAAAATTACATAATAGAAAAATGAGTAAAGCCCAGGCATGGTGGCTAACGCCTGCAATCCCAGCACTTTGGGAGGCTAAGGTGGGCAGATCATGAGGTCAGGAGTTTGAGACCACCCTAGCCAATGTGGTGAAACCCCATTTCTACTAAAAATACAAAAATTAGCCAGGCGTGGTGGCAGGCGCCTGTAATCCCAGCTACTCGGGAGGCTGAGGCAGAAGAATTGCTTGAACCTGGGAGGCAGAGGTTGCAGTGAGCCAACATCATGCCACTGCACCCCAGCCTGGGAAACAGAGCTAGACTCTGTCTTGGAAAAAAAGAAAAGAAAAGAAAAGAAAAGAAAAATGAGTAAAAAACATCAACAGGCATACAACAGAAGAGAAAATCCAAATGGCTGAAAAACATTCGAAAAGATGTTCAATCTCTTTAATAGGCAGGCCAATGGAAGTTAAAATCACAATGTAATGCCACTGAATACTAACCAAATTGGAAAAAGTTTAGAGAATATCAAGTATCAAGTATTAATGAGATCTAAACAAACGTACCCTTATCCACATCAAATGCCAACAGTGCATCAATCGACAGGCATGTCAAAGGGAAATAATATAACGTTGAGAAATGCCTTCAATAGTTAAAGAAATCTAGTGTATGGAAACAGTCCCATTTCAAATTTGATAGGGGAAAGGTGGACTATTCAATTAATGCCAGCAACATATTCAGTGGGATCACATCTCATACTTAACAAGCACTGTAAACACTAAACACCAGATTTTCAAATGCAAAAAAATTTTTTTAATTTAAAAATAAAGAAACTGGCCAGGCGCAGTGGCTCACGCCTGTAATCCCAGCACATTGGGAGGCTGAAGCAGGCGGATCACGAGGTTAAGAGATCGAGACCATCCTGGCCGACATGGTGAAACCCTGTCTCTACTAAAAATACAAAAATTAGCTGGGAGTGGTGGTGTGCACCTGTAGTCCCAGCTACTTGAGAGGCTGAGGCAGGAGAATCACTTGAACTCAGGAGGCGGAGGGTGCAGTGAGCCGAGATCGTGCCACTGCACTCCAGCCTGGTGACAGAGCGAGACTCCATCTCAACAACAAATAAATAAAAACAAAACAACAACAACAACAAAAGAAACCATAATAGTCCTAAAATGAACAGTGGAAATCAAGGAAGAATTTTTCGGCAAATGCAGAAGTAACTATAACACAAAAGCCAGGAGGCTGTTAAGAAGAGATGGATAAACTTGTCCAGGCGTGGTGGCTCACACCTGTAATCCCAGAACTTTGGGAGGCCGAAGAGGGCAGATCACCCGAGGTCAGGAGTTCGAGACTAGCGTGGTCAACATGATGAAACCCTGTCTCTACTACAATACAAAAATTAGCCAGGTGTAGTTGTGGGTGCCTGTAATCCCAGCTACTCGGGCGACTGAAGCAGAAGAATCGCTTGAATGACTTCATCTTAAAAAAAAAAAAAGAGAGAGAAGAGATGGATAAACCCAATGACATAACAAAAAGTCTTCATGGCAAAACCATCAAAAGCAAATTACAAATTGGAAAATAATAGTTAAAAGTCATAGCACACAGTTTCCCTTATACATAAAAAAACTCCTAGAAGTCATTAAGCAAAAGATCTACAATACAATAGAAATAAAAGTAAAAGATATAAGCAGTTCCAGAAAACGCAGCATACAGGGCTGTAAAATATAAAAGATATTCAACCAGATCCATAGTAAGAGAAATAAGAACTCAACTGTAAGATACCATTTTAACCCACCAGATCATTGAAAGATTAAAACCTGATAAATGGTATGCGGAGGATTTAACAGCTGGGAGTGCCACTTGGAAGGGCCTCTGAGGAGAACAATCACATCTGTGCCTGAGGATAGACCCCTCAGACACACTAGCACACATATGCAGTCCCTTATAAAAGTTTATTAGCTGCACCATTGTTTACATTAGGAAAAGAGTAGAAACATCTCCAATTTCATACAAGAATGCTTTTTGAGAAATAATGATTTCTAAATATATGTATTTGCTTCTATATGTACAAAATATCTCCGGAAGGATTCACAAGAAAATGACAAGATGATGATGATGATGATGATGATGATGATGATTTTGAGACAGAGTTTCGTTCTTGTCACCCAGGCCGGAGTGCAATGGTGCAATCTCGGTTCACTGCAACCTCCGCCTCCTGGGTTCAAGGAATTCTCCTGCCTCAACCTCCCAAGTAGCTGGGATTATAGGCGCCTACCACCACGCCCGGCTAATTTTTGTATTTTTAGTACAGACAAGGTTTCATCATGTTGGCCAGACTAGTCTGGAACTCCTGACCTCAGGTTATCCGCCCTCCTCAGCCTCCCAAGGTCCTGGGATTACAGGAGTGAGCCACTGCACTTGGCCTGAAAATGACAAGATTATATTCAGGTAATTCAGATGCTGAGTTAAGGATAACAGTCATTTGTTCTTTACCTTGTCTGTGTTCTGTAGACTTTAGCCAAGTATTCACTGATTGTCTTCTGTTTTCAGTGTTTTTGTATTCATGCTTTTATGTTAATAAAAGTTTGTTTCACATATAGGCCATATGAGGCCTGCTGATGAGTTCACCAGGTAAGGTCTGGGAGGTGAGAGTAAGATTATTCCCCTGAATTGGTACAGAGGCCATCGTCTGGAGGCATCTTTCCTCCAACAGTCAGGAAAATAGAAACATTCAGAAAATGGAGAAGAAGATGCACATTGAAGGGTACTGTGCATTCATTCATTCATTCAAACAATATTTATTGAGCACCCACTATTGACAGACAGTTTGGGGACATGGTAGCTCATAAAAGAGTCTTATCAGAAAGGAGAAAGCAGACAAATAATTACATTCATAATTAATTGCAACTGGAATAAGCTGATGTCTTAAAGATAAGAGTTAGCTAACAACAAGATTGAGAGGTACAGAGGCCTAGCATCCTCAACAGACAGAGAAGCTCCTTCAAAGGTCATAGTGAGACAGAAACATGGCAATGTGAGGGTCAAAAAGAAGCCAGTGTGGGTACAGCGCAGAAACCAGCAGTGGTGCAAACTGAACATTCCAAGAATGGGCAAGTAGTAGGCCAAGGTCAGATCATCCCCAATCTTGAAGATCAATGTTTGGAATTTACTTTTTTAAATAAAGCATCACTGGAAGTAATAAGTAGAAGCAAGTAACAAGTAGAAACAAGGAAGTTTAAGTAGACACAGTGTGCAGTCTGATTTTTATGCAGACAAGAAGAAAATTGCTTGGAGATGTATGAACATAGTCAAGACCCTACCCAGAACACCTGGGTTTGAGATGATGGCAGTCATGGTATGAGACACAGACAGACCAAAAAGATACTTGGGTGTAGAACACAAAAGATTCACCAATAGATTCAATTTGAAAGTCAGGGAGAAGTATTTACATCAGTGGTTCTCAAGGTTTGGTGGGACCTGGGACACTTGTTTAAAATGGAAGTTCCTGGGCCCATGCTCAGAGGTTCTGATTTTGTAGATCTTGAGTATAAAGATGCTGGAACCTGAATTTTTAATAAGCAGCTCTGGTAATTCTGATGATGATGGACCTCCTGCCACACTTGAGAAGGTACTAATTTAAAGGACTCCCAAACTTCTGGCTTACACAAGAGAGTGGTCAGGGTTGGCATGGAGGCACCATTTACAGAAAATGTGAATGATGATGGCCAAGAAAGCCTGTGAGTATGGGCCATGAATTCAGGAGCCTCTGCTCCTCATAGCCCCCTAGGAGCAGATAGACTAAGAGACTGACTGCAATTAATGTTTGGACTGTTTCTATAGGGCTGCCCAAGTGGCCTTTCTGATAGAAGTAGTTCATCAGCTAAGTGTCATTATCTGCCTTACAAACTTGATTCCATTTAGAATGCTGAGAGGTGGTTACTTCCAGGCATATGTCTGCCTTGACCCTGCTGACACTGGCTACCTGTGAGAGTACCACCTACTCCCTCCTCCTAGATCACTAGGCATCAGCCAAGCTGGCCTGTCACTACTCTGATACCAACTTGGCTTGCCCCATCACCATATTTAGTTCTAAATATCTAAACTACTTAAAATAGTGTCTGCCTGCCCTTTTTAAAAGATTAATTAATAGTCAGGGCATGGTGGCTCAAGCCTGTAATCCCAGCACTTTGGGAGGCTGAGGCGGGTGGACTGCCTGAGGTCAGGAGTTCGAGACCTGCCTGACCAACATGGAAAAACCCCGACTCTACTGAAAATACAAAATTAGCCAGACATGGTGGCACATGCCTGTAATACCAGCTACTTGGGAGGCCGAGGCAGAAGAATTGCTTGAACCCGGGAGGCAGAGGGTACAGTGGGCCAAGATCACACCACTGCACTCCAGCCTGGGCAACAAGAGTGGAACTCCATCTCAAAAATAAATAAATAAATAAATAATAAAGATTAATAGCCAGCTGCGGTGGCTCATGCCTGTAATCCCAGCACTTTGGGAGGCTGAGGCGGGCGGATCACCTGAGGTCAGGAGTTCAAGACCAGGCTGGCCAACATGGTGAAACCCAGTCTCTACTAAAAATACAAAAATTAGCTGGGTGTGGTGGTGCACACCTGTAATCCCAGCTAGTCAGGAGGCTGAGGCAGGAGAATCGCTTGAACCCAGGAGGTGGAGGCTGCAGTGAGCCAAGACGGCACCATTGCACTCCAGCCTTGGCGACAGAGCCAGACTCTGTCTCAACAACAACAAAAAAGATTAATAGACTTTATTTTTTAGAGCAGTTTTAGGTTCACAGCAAAACTGAGTGGAAGAACAGAGACTCCCCAGATCCCTTTCTTTGCTGAGTGCCCTTTTTCTGGTACTGTACAGTGCTCCAGGCCCATCTCCTACTTTCCTTGCTCCAGTCCTCCTGGAAACAGCCATTTCTCCAAGGAGCAGCCCTGGTTCCTTTTACTGGAAAATGATGTTAGAAACCAAGATCTGGGCTTTGTGTTTGTTGCTGCTTAAAGTGCTCCTGCTTGTAGGATCTCTCAGCCAACAGAGCAAGGAGGTCTATGTGTGTACTATGTGTATATAACATAATTACATTTCCCTTTTAACCAGCTGTATCTATATTAAGCTAAATATGAGTTCATACTGATGTCTTCAACTCTAATCTATTACCACATGAATCACTGTCACCACCTCACCTCGCTTATTTATTTGTAACTTCCACTCCAACGGTGAGACACCTGGCTCTCACCATCTGCCATAAAGTAACTTAATTGTTCCATTCCAGTCCCCATATACAGCGGTGCCTGAACTGTTGACCCGTACCCCCATGCCTCATTCATTTTTATCCCTTTACCTTGCATTATTCTCTTCCATTGCACTCTACATTGTTTATATTCTGCATTTTATGCTTATTTATGTTTATTTTCTGTTTTCCTTCTCTACAACAGAGACTTTCACTGCTGAGTCCCAAGCATCTAAAATCTGCACAAAGTAGGTGTCCAGTGAATAAAGTGGAACAAATGAACAGAAAATTGTAATGCTTATTATGTTAATTAAGCAGGTCTCAGGAGGGCCTTTCCTAGCCAGTCCTGTGTCACTCAGCTTTGAGATACTGAATCTATTTCAATCAAAGTATAATCATAGCATATAATTTACACTTTTCAACAATTCAACTCCTTTTCTCCCCAGTTGCTACAATTATAACCACTTAACTAAAACAGTGAACTATTACAAACTCACATCCCCTATTTTTTCCTTTAAGGCCTGACTCTAACTACCACCACCTCCCCCCATCCCCATCCCTTGCCACCTTAAACCTCCTAGATAGACACTGCCAATCAGTTTAAATTTTCTAGACATTTTTATTCTGTCTGCTCTAGTTATCTACTGATTTTTTTTTCACATTTGTTAAAAACATGAATAACATAATCAATATCATAAATCCAAATCACAGGTTAATGAGAAGTTATATAAACATTAGGCTGTTGATTTTCAGTTAATCTTCCAAAAGGACCGTGAAGGCCTATAAAACAATTTTTTGAAAAAGTACACAGATTTGCTCTCTTTTCCTTAGTGAAAGCCTGAGTTTTAAGAACAAAGACACTGACAGAAAACATATGGAAAAGATCAGTAACAAGATGGAATCTTGGCTAAAGTGTGGTCTGCCACGTTTTTCATACCAATGTCTCAAATAATAGACTAGATTTTTACAACTGCCAAAGCATCACTTGAAACACTGTATACTTTTCTTAATGCAAAGTTTAACAAAATAAATCTTGTGAGTTCTTTGTAAAAAGCTAATGGAAAACACTTTTTTGAGGAAACAAAATGAACTCCAGGATTCACTTTATCTTATTAGTTTGTAAAAGCTTAAAAGAATTCCCCCCCAAAATGAACTCCGAGTCTACTGCCAAAAGACACAAGTCAACTCTCTGTTTAGAATATGAGAACAGTGTAAAAATTAAACATTAAAAACAGTTAACTGTTACTATTCAGGAGAGATAGCTCTATGAAATGAAGAAATTTTCTAAATCTACAAAATAAAGGCAATAGCTATTGAGTAACATAAGCTTTTCATCCCATTTTATTCAATACTACAGAATTATTTTGTGCAATACTAAAAACAGGCAAATTGAAGATACACCTTTGGAGTGCAACCAACTGACTAATTTTATCTGAAAGGATATTAGAAGTCATTCTAGTGGGTACATCTGCCAAAAAGAGGAGAAATGAGATAGCTGATAAAAATGATGATAAAAATGAAGATGTAAGCCTTTGTATAGAAAAGTCATATAGTTAATCTGTGTAAGCAATGACAATCAAGTGCATTTTAAAAATAAACAATGCGAAATGTTATGTTTCTAATCCTGATTTCTTGTTTTAACAAATAGAAGTACTGATATGAACCTAGGTGTTGAACAACCAAGGGACTCAAGAAATTTTGAGTTCCAGGCCAGGCGTGGTGGCTCATGCCTGTAATCCCAGCAATTTGGGAGGTGGAGGCGGGAGGATCACCTGAGGTCAGGAGTTCAAGACCAGCCTGGCCAACATGGTGAAACCCCATCTCTACTAAAAATACAAGAAATTAGCCAGGCATGGTGGCTCATGCCTGTAATCCCAGCTACTTGGGAGGCTGAGACAGGAGAATTGCTTGAACCCGGGAGGTGGAGGTTGCGGTGAGCCGAGGTTGCACCACTATACTCTGGCCTGGGCGGCAAAGCAAGACTCCATCTCAAAAAATTAAAAAAGAAATTTTGAGTTCCACCTTAAGTTGCTGAGACTCTGGAGTTCCCTGTCACAGTGGGCCTTAATTTGAAGAATTCTTTGGCATGAAAATGAAAATAAAAACAGTAATCAGTACATGCTGTTTCATTTAGTTTTGTTTGCCTTTTACATTAGAGGAAATTCTTGCCACACCTCAAACCAAAATTAAGGGGAAAAGAAAGAAGTAAGCCACATAAATCTGACCAAGAACACAAGCATCTTAATTTCAATCCACAAAGTTTCATGTAATGAAAAGAAATACATAATTTTAATTCAACCCAAGTGTTTTCCAAGAAGATTGTATTCGCTTAAATTGCTACAGTAATTCAAGAGACAGCCCTGTCTGGACACAGAGTTACTGTGGATTTTTAAGAGACTCAGTTAAAGAATTTAGGAATTTCTGATTCATTTAAAGGATTTACAAATTCATCAACCCCTGAAAACTAAAGCAAATTGAACAGGTATGATAATAAAATAATTTTCAATTTTTTAAGAATGTATTCCTACTGTTAAAATTTAAAAAGTATATTGGATTTTTTAATATTAAAATAGACTGCATCTATTACAAAAGCACAATTTTTGGAAGCAAAATCTGGTAAAAAAGTTACGTTAAACTTTTGATTAGGCAAAATGTTCAAATAAAGTAGTATAATGAGTTTAACTTTCTCATTTAAGATTTACCCAATAAAAAATCTTTGTTTAGATTTTTTTTACTTTGAATGAAAGGAAAGATTCTCAGGTTAAAGGAATCAATCTCTTTCACTTCCTTAGGTCTCTTTTTTTCTATGAATTATAAGTAACAAAGAACCAGCTAATGCCTTTGAGGCATACAGCTGAGCAATGCTAGTGATTCCGGTTGGGGGGTTGATGGGCATTTGTACAAATTTCACTCAAGATTTTCTCCAAATTTCTCTACTGACTAAATCCCTGATATAGAATGTTTTTCTTTTCATTTACTTCCTTCTCAAAGGGAAAATACAGATGCTCTATCTAGTCTATTGAAGGATCTAGTTACTTTGGGTTTTAGTTAATTACGATTTAAATGTATTATGGCTAAAAATAATTGAGGTAATTGTATTTTTAATAGCAAAAGAATTTTATAAAATTAAAATTTAGAACTTTTTTGGAAAAATCTAAATTATATGCTAATATTTGCTTTCTTATATGCTAGTTTCTATGTCATACAAATAAAAACAATTATGTCTTTAACATAATAAAATGTTGAGGATTTTACTTTAAACTTTTCCTGAACAAGTAAATTATACCTCATTAGTAATTTCAATTGAAACTTTTCTTGATGAACACATGAGTGCTTTTCTCCAAGTAAGAGAAATGTTATGACACAGATGGTTTTATTGCTATAATATGAAAAATTCACATTGAAAACTGGTAATATATATATATTACTTTGCTCCAAACATTCTTTTTCACATTTGTTCTTTTCCTGCTACACGATGTACTAGGAAAGTGAGGAATACAGTATATTGTGATGAAGAAATATTCAATAGAAAAAGGAACAGTCAAGCTCTCATGAATATGTTCATTTGAAGAAATTATCATAGTGAAATAAATGCCTAGGAATAATCAACATTAGTAGAGAGAAGCATTTGCTAGCAAGCCTTAACTATAACTTATTAACTTATTCATTCAACACACCTTTGAGCACTTATAACACTGCATTGTATTAGATTCTGTTAAAAGATATTAGGAAATGAGATGATCAACAATGAATTATACAATATTGCTGTGAGTTATCCTATAGAGAACAAGGCATACATTGTAGAGTATGAAAAGCAGAAGTAACAAAAATATGCTTAGCAAATGACTCAGAAGAGATTAGTTGGGGAATGAAAAATTTGGATAAAATAAGAGATTGTTGTAACAGGGGAAATTATCCTGGGGAAAGAGCAAGAGGCATAGAAAATAATGAGCATATAGATGAAAACAGGATGGATTTCAAAACAGAAAACTGCACTTAATCAAAGGGAGTGGGACAAGATTGTACTACATGGTTAGGAACGTGGAGGGAGGAGGACAAGGATGTTTAAGATAAGTTCAGGTTTAGAAGAGAAATTGTTCCTCAAGGAAAGACTTTCTTCTTAGGTGCTCACAAAGGCGGAAAGCAGACAATATTAAAAACCTCTTTATTTTCAGAGACGCCCCAGTCATGTCTTGATTCAAGGCCTTCTTCTTTTTTCCCAACAATTTTTCATAGTTGTTGAACAACAGACTCTAATTCTCAAATGTAAGGTTGATAACTGATGATTAGCTAATGTTCTCAACAAAGGGATAAAATTCAAGCTGAGTTTTCAGCCAGGTGGGTGGCTCACACCTGTAATCTCAGCACTTTGGGAGGCTGAGGTGGGTGGATCACCTGAGGTCAGGAGTTCGAGACCAGGCTGGCCAACATGGCAAAATCCCGTCTTAACTAAAAATACAAAAAAATGTAGCCAGTCGTGGTGGTGCACGCCTGTAATCCCAGCTACTCAGGAGGCTGAGGCACAAGAATCACTTGAGCCTGGGAGGCGGAGGTTGCAGTGAGCCGAGATTGTGCCACTGCACTCCAGCCTGGGTGACAGCACGAGACTCTGTCTCCAAAAAAAAAAAAAGTTAATATGTTATACTATAATAAGTACAATAAAATATTATAAAATTATACATAAAATATCATCAATGAGTATAAAATGTATAGAATATTCTATATCCATTCCTATTAATCTCCCAAAGTCTGGGTCAAATGATGTCTACAAAAGACTTTCCTGTCTCCGTAAGGCTGAGGTAAGCCACTGGCCCCACAGCATTGCCTATCTCTGCTATAACGGATATTACCCTCTGCCTTAGATTAGGGTTCACTTTGTTGTATCTCTCTCCTCCACTAAGCTGTTTGCTCTTTACAGAAGGGACTATGGCTTCACGTCTTCATTTCTGTATTCTCCACCAACTTAGCATAGTACCTCATCACTAGAAATAATTCAGGACAATGGTAAACTGATGTAACCCAATCAAACTAACTACTAATATTTGTAAAGTGCTTCACTAAGCATGTTTACATACAGTAAAGTAGTAGAGTACACTAGGTGAATAAGCATTTCCAAGCAGACCCACTGGGAGCTTCCAGCCCAGCAAGGAGAGCCTGCTCTGAACACTGCCCTTTGGTATGATACCATAACTCCTTAAA
Organism: Pan troglodytes; assembly: GCF_028858775.2. Taxonomy (NCBI): domain Eukaryota; kingdom Metazoa; phylum Chordata; class Mammalia; order Primates; family Hominidae; genus Pan; species Pan troglodytes. The sequence continues at coordinate 46,009,135 of NC_072409.2, forward strand.
TCTACCTCCTTCCAAGATTCTCTACTTTTTCACCCACGAACACTGACTGTAGTGTGAAATCACAGCCCAAATATGTTAATTCATTAAATTAGGCATTCATTCCCAGAGTGCAAATTCCTTAGGTCAGAATTTAGGCCCTCCAAGGCCGGGGGTGGTGGCTCATGCCTGTAATCCCAGCACTTTGGGAGGCTGAGGGGGGCAGACTGGTTGAGCCCAGAAGTTCATGACCAGCCTGAGCAACATGGCAAAATCCTGTCTTTACAAAAAATTAAAAAATTAGCCAGGTGTGGTGGCACGCATCTGTAATCCCAGCTACTCAGGAGGCTGAAGTAAGAGAGTCACTTGAGCCCAGGAGATGGAGGGTGAGCCAAGAGTGCACCACTGCGCTCCAGCCTGGGTGACAGAGTGAGACTGTCTCAGAAAAAAAAAGTTAGGCTAATCCCTTCAGATCTGGATTTAATAATCTTATTTTGCTCCTTCAAGAGTTAACCAACCACATTTCCCAAACACATCACCATCTGTTGCTTCTATGTTTTTGCTCATCTCTTCTAGCCAGAGATCTTCTTCCTCACTTCACTCTATGAGAACCTCAACACTCCTTCAAAGTCTAGGTCAAATGCCACATCTTCCATGAATCTCACAGAAAAGAAAGAAAAATGGATGTAATATAGAGTTGCACAAAGAAACATCATGAGTTTCAAAAGCACATATTGTTAAAAAAAAAAAACAAAAACAAAACCCAAACCATTGCTATTTTGGCATTTTCTTGTAGGTAGGGATACATATAAGAAAATAGAAATAAATGATATCTTGATCCTATTTTCTTGACTTAAAAAAAAGAAGCAAGGTCATCACCCAAAAACAATAATGGGGAATAAGGTATTAGAGGCTTCAGAGAGGAAAGTTACAAAACAGTAGCGTAGAAGAGAGGGAAGGAGGATGGTCTAAGGAAATGCAGCAGGACAGCACTTGAGGTTAGTGGTCTTGAATCGAGAGTGAGACCAGTCACCATGCTCCTGTTTTTCTTTAGTTACATTCAGCTGTGACAGTCAGGCTGTGAGTAGGTGGAGAATTGGAGTAACCAGAGTTGGAGTTTGGCAGATTGAAGGAGCCAGAAAGTTTAGGGCATGTGCAAAAGAGCAACGATAGTGATGAACTATGGGGTCTAAGTTGGTAAGAAGGAACTGACAATGTTGGGAGGTATGGATGAGCGACAGTGAAAAACAGTAGAATCAATATAGCTGAGGTTCCACGGAAATTGGAGAATTATTGCAGCTGGAGTTACTACATAGAGATAGTGGTCTGAGTGCGGAATACTCAAAATGAAGAGTATGAAGGGTTCCAGTAATAGAAAAGACAAAACCCAGGATGCGGGTGCATGGGAGCAAATGGTGAGGAAGAATGAAGGAAAGTATCACTGCAGGAAAAGAGCTCAAGGGTCTCTGACTCTACCTGAATAACTACTTCAAATTCCAAATACACACAATAGTTACATTTATAATTTCTGACAAGAAAAGTAGAAGAAATTGAGATGTTTCTTAACCTTTCTCAAATGGGGTTCTGTCAAAGAAAATAACTTAAGTAACTATTCTCTCAATTATACCAATGATGAAAAATAGCTAGAACCATTCTAGATGAATAGGAGATAAGTCATTTCATTATATGCAACGATTTGTTTGGAAACTCATTCTCTCATGAAACCCTGGGTGGGAAAAGTAGAAAGGTCTCAGAATAAAAGAGGTAGGATTTTTAAAAACCTTTTTCCTAAATGATACATTCATTTCATCTGGATAGCAGTTTTCAACGTGCAAAGTACTTGTACATGCATAGCTCATACAATGCTAACAACGACCAGGTGGATAAGCACGCAAGATATGACACAAGGAGGCTGGATGCAGTGGCTCACGCCCGTAATCCCAGCACTTTGGGAGCCCAAGGTGGGTGGATCATGAGGTCAGGAGTTCGAGAGCAGCCTGGTCAACATGGTGAAACTCCATCTCTACTAAAAATACAAAAATTAGCCGGGTGTGGTGGAGTGCACCTGTAATCCCAGCTACTGGGGAGGCTGAGGCAGGAGAATTGCTTAAACCCAGGAGGTGGTGGCTGCAGTGAGCCGAGATCGCACCACTGCACTCCAGCCTGGGCAACAGAGCAAGACTCCATCTCAAAAAAAAAAAAAAAAAAAGACACAAGGCAACATACAAGATAAGCAGCCAAGGTATAATTCAGCTATAATTGCAATTCTTATTTTATTGATGAGGCAAGAGGCAGATATGTTAAGTGACAGAAATGAAATATAGGTTTCAGGCTTCTGAACATCAATTATGTCATCTGGGACATAATTGACCCTTCCCTAGAACTTCAAGTTTCAGCACTGAGTGTTCATTGTGAAGTGTGCCCTCTTGCAATTCTTTTCCACACAATGTCCTCCTCCTGCATTCTACTGCACGTGTATTTGATTCTCCACAAGACTTTAAACACCTGGGAGACAAGGACAGTGTGTTTTTAATAATATTTTTGTATCTAAAACTTAAATATATTAATGGAAAAAAGGAAGCTAGGAAGAAAAATGTAAAGACACTTGAACTTTGTAGAATGTAAACACTGTATGTCTTTAGGATTTAAAGTAGTTATTCAAGCAGAGTCGGAGACTAAATAATTGGATTCTGGAAACTGTTTCATGAGGAAAATTTGATGGTGCTGTTAGTTTTGGACAGAAAATATTAAAAGGAAACATGAATACTATTTCTAAATATCTGAAGTTATCACATAAAAGGGAGCATTTCACGTTCTTCTGAAGGGCAGAAAAAGGTATCAGCAAATAGAAGTTGTAGAATCTCCCAGGCAAAAGCTCTCTAACTAAAATAAAGGTCTTTCCTCCCCCAGGCAGTGACCATCATTAAAGGATCAGGTAATTCCAAAGAACACACAGCATTTACAGTGGAGGGATCAGACTGTAGTTGAGTGATGTCATGCTATTATCATAGATCTATACCCTAGTAAGCAAGAGAAACTGGGACTCTTAAAAGATGGTTACTTAGTAGAAAGTCTAGTATACCAGACTTTTGACTCAAGTTCAGTGTAATATGTGACTTAAAAAAAAAAAAATCTTGGCCAGGCGCAGTGGCTCACGCCTGTAATCCCAGCACTTTGAGAGGCTGAGGTGGGTGGATCACCTGAGATCAGGAGTTAGAGACCAGCCTGGCCAAGATGGAGAAACCCAGTCTCTACTAACAATACAAAAATTAGCCAAGCGTGGTGGCACGCGCCTGTAGTCCCAGATACTTGGGAGGCTGAGGCAGGAGAATCACTTGAACTGGGGAGGTGGAGCCTGCAGTGAGCCAAGCCTGCGCCACTACACTCCACCCTGGGTGACAAGGCAAGACTCCATCTCAAAAAATAAAAATAAAAATAAAAATAAAAAAGAAAAAAAAATTCACTTCATTTGTACTTAAACATTAATTTTGGTTTGAGGCCAGGCGTGGTGGCTCACACCTGTAATCCCAGCACTTTGGGAGGCCGAGGCCAGAGGATCCCTTGAGGTCAGGAGTTTGAGACCAGCTTGGGCAACACAACGAAACCTTGTCTCTACTAAAAAATACAAAAATAAGCTGGGCATAGTGGCATGCACCTGTAGTCCCAGCTACTCGGGAGGCTGAGGCATGAGAATTGCTTGAACCTGGGAGCCTGGGAGGCAGAAGTTGCAGTGAGCCGAGATTGTGCCACTGCACTCCAGCCTGGGTGACAGAGGAGACACTGTCACAAAAAAAAGAAAGAAAAAAATTTTGGTTTGAGCACTGCCCATTCTTTCTGGATATTCTTTTATATATAGACATAGGTATAATACATTTCATATAACTGAGAATTTATACAAAGCGTATTCTGAGTTTACTCACTTTCTCCACAATGTTTCCTTTTCTCCTTGCAATAGGAAAAAAAAAAAAAAGAAGAAGATGGGTTTTTTAAGTCCAATATATGTTATTTTCTTCTTTTTTGGAGTCAAAGTACATTGCCAATATGAAACTTATCAGTGGGATGAAGACTATGACCAAGAGCCAGATGATGATTACCAAACAGGATTCCCATTTCGTCAAAATGTAGACTACGGAGTTCCTTTTCATCAGTATACTTTAGGCTGTGTCAGTGAATGCTTCTGTCCAACTAACTTTCCATCATCAATGTACTGTGATAATCGCAAACTCAAGGCTATCCCAAATATTCCGATGCACATTCAGCAACTCTACCTTCAGTTCAATGAAATTGAGGCTGTGACTGCAAATTCATTCATCAATGCAACTCATCTTAAAGAAATTAACCTCAGCCACAACAAAATTAAATCTCAAAAGATTGATTATGGTGTGTTTGCTAAGCTTCCAAATCTACTACAACTTCATCTAGAGCATAATAATTTAGAAGAATTTCCATTTCCTCTTCCTAAATCTCTGGAAAGACTCCTTCTTGGTTACAATGAAATCTCCAAACTGCAGGCAAATGCTATGGATGGGCTAGTAAACTTGACCATGCTTGATCTCTGTTATAATTATCTTCATGATTCTCTGCTAAAAGACAAAATCTTTGCCAAAATGGAAAAACTAATGCAGCTCAACCTCTGCAATAACAGATTAGAATCAATGCCTCCTGGTTTGCCTTCTTCACTTATGTATCTGTCTTTAGAAAATAATTCAATTTCTTCTATACCCGAAAAATACTTCGACAAACTTCCAAAACTTCGTACTCTAAGAATGTCACACAACAAACTACAAGACATCCCATATAATATTTTTAATCTTCCCAACATTGTAGAACTCAGTGTTGGACACAACAAATTGAAGCAAGCATTCTATATTCCAAGAAATTTGGAACACCTATACCTACAAAATAATGAAATAGAAAGTATGTAGACTTTTATTGTGTTTTGAAGAGAGAAAGAATGGAATCCTGATCTTTTAAAGAAAAAAATATTCAATAAGCTATGCTTTAGACATTGCTGAAAATAGTTGTTTTGAAGTTGCTTAAGGGAATGGCAGAAATCTGCCCCAGAGAAATGTGTGCTATTCAGTTTATAGTCCTTTTTATTAAATTTTATTGCCTTAAATATTGAGAAATAGGCTGGGCGTGGTGGCTCATGCCTGTAATCAGAGCACTTTGGGAGGCTAAGGCGGGTGGGGTGGATCACTTGAGGCCAGGAGTTCGAGATCAGCCTGGTCAATATAGTGAAGTCCCATCTCTACCAAAAATAGAAAAATTAGCCAAGCATGGTGGCATGTGCCTGTACTCCCAGCTACTTAAGAGGCCGAGGCATGAGAGTTGCTTGAACCCAGGAATCGGAGGTTGCAGTGAGCTGAGATCATGCCACTGCTTTCTGGCCTGGGTGACAGAGCAAAACTCTGTCTTAAAAAAAAAAAATATATATATATATATATATATTTAATATATTTATTTATATATAAAAAATATATATTCTCTTTTATGTATATAACTGATAATTTATACATATATATAACTGACAATTTATACAGAGCGTATTCTGAGTTTACTCACTTTCTCCACAATGTTTCCTTTTCTCCTTGCAATAGGAAAAAAAAAAAGAAGAAATATATAATTTTATATATATATATTTTTATATATATGTATAAATTGTCAGTTTTATATATGTATATATATAAAAGAGAGAAATAATAGAGTATATGAAGAAATATGAGTATCCTAAGTAGTGGGATTGTAGATAATTTTTTTTTGAGATTGTTCTACTAGGAATTTATTAATCAGAAAAGCCAATGAAGCCATATATATTTTGTTAATATAAAACTTATAATTTAATTTTCTTTTTATTATTTGATTAATATAAAAAGGAAACCTAATTCAATTTATAAATATTTTAATTAAAAGAATTATATCCCATACAATATAAAATCTAACATAGAATTATGGCTATAACTATGGATTATACTATAATACAAGATTAATTTTTAATTTATTTCTTTCAGAGATGAATCTTACAGTGATGTGTCCTTCTATTGACCCACTACATTACCACCATTTAACATACATTCGTGTGGACCAAAATAAACTAAAAGAACCAATAAGCTCATACATCTTCTTCTGCTTCCCTCATATACACACTATTTATTATGGTGAACAAAGAAGCACTAATGGTCAAACAATACAACTAAAGACCCAAGTTTTCAGGAGATTTCCAGATGATGATGATGAAAGTGAAGATCACGATGATCCTGACAATGCTCATGAGAGCCCAGAACAAGAAGGAGCAGAAGGGCACTTTGACCTTCATTATTATGAAAATCAAGAATAGCAAGAAACTATATAGGTACACACTTACGACTTCACAAAACCTATACTTAATATAGTAAATCTAAGTAAACATGTATTACTCAAAGTAATATATTTAGAATTATGTATTAGTATAAGATCAGAATTGAATTTAAGTTGTTGGTGACATCTGCATCATTTCATAGGATTAGAACTTACTCAAAATAATGTAAATCTTTAAAAATATAAATTAGAATGACAAGTGGGAATCATAAACGTTAATGGTTTCTTATGCTCTTTTTAAATATAGAAATATCATGTTAAAGAAAGTGAGTGTATCATTTCTATTAACAGTAATTTTTCTAAAAATGAGGAAGGAAGTAGCATTAGCAGTAAAGACCCACAGGCCATGACCTTTTTGATCACTCTGAGGACAATATTTAAATGACAGGAAGGTATATTAATGTAACAAGCATTCATTTAAGGAATAGACCATTTTCTCTGACCTCTTCTTCAGGAAAGCTTTCACACTGGTATTTGTGATCTCACCATTATGACATCCATCCCCCTAGCTTACCACATAGCACATAGAATGATATTTTTGATTTGTAAGAGGCCATCCAGGTACTAAGGACCCAAGGCATACAGATTCACAAAATTAACTAATCTTTTTGCCTCAGAATACCAAAACAACAAAATTATAAAGCTGTATTTGGACAACTAAAAAACACCAAACTATCTCATTGCAATTTGTATTTTAGCAGATTTCAGCAACTATCCAAAACAATGTTATTGTGTTCCATTTTAACTGGGATAAATGTTTTTGTAAAAATACAACCATAGAAAGGCCTCTTTGTTACAAAATGATTTGCAAAGAAATAACTGCTTTGTTTGCAAGATTAAATTAGTGTTGGCAAAATAAAGTTCTAAAGATAATACTAAACACTTTATGCTTATCAGCCAATATCTACATAAGCTAAAATTGAATACAGTTCCTTTATAATTTGAATGACAGGTTTTAACATCTTCTTTAAAACCTTAAAAATCACTTTTTCGTTAATGTATTATTTTTAAGTATTGTAAGTGTGCCTTACAATGATGATTATCTAACTGCTGTGATGAACTCTCTTGATATACCATGCTAATGTTTCATAGAATTTCTCAGATAAGGGACAAATACCAATCTAGGGCTGCCTATACAAATGATAACAATTCTGACAATATGCAACAGACAGACAAGTCAAACTATACTTCAGAAACAGTTTTCAAGCTTGCAAGTCTTTTTTTCTGGAAATACCAGTTTAAAGTGAAGTCTTTAATGCTCTTTATATCTTTGAGGAATTATTAACATTATCAGAACCAGAACGCCCACCTGTTCCCAGGGACAACCTCAAGAATCCAGGATGAATATGAAGAAAACTCCATTCATTCGTCTAATCAACATTCATCAAGTCCTTTCTTATATAGGGCTTGGCAATAAGGGATCAATAAACAAAGTACAATGTGCAACTATGATGCCACAATATGGGCAAAGCACATTTTCAACAGAGGTTAAAAAAAAATCTTAAGGCCCACCTCCCTTTTCTTGCAATTTTTAAATACAGGATATAAATTCAAACATTAAGAGTTAATACGTGGAAAATACTATAGGTGTTTTAGAAAACAAAGATAAGACAATTCCTAACCTAGAGCAATTTAAAATTTATGAGCCATTAGGGAAATGCAAATAAATGAGATATTACTATGTGCTCACTAGGATAGCTGAAATCAAAAGGCAGACAAATAACAAGTGTTGGCAAGATGTGGAAAAATTGGAGCCTTCATACACCTTTGGAAGGAGTGTAAATACTGCAGCTGCTTAGAAAAGCAGTATGGAAGTTCTTTAAAAAGTTAGTTACATATGGTCGGGCGCATTAGCTCACACCTGTAATCCCAGCACTTTGGAAGGCCGAGTTAGGTGGATCACCTGAGGTCGGGAGTTTGAGACCAGCCTGACCAACATGGAGAAACCCCATCTCTACTAAAAATACAAAATAATTAGCCAGGCAAGGTGGCACATGCCTGTAATCCCGGCTACTTGCGAGGCTGAGGCAGGAGAATTGCCTAAACCCAAGAGGCAGAAGTTGCGGTGAGCCAAGACCACGCCATTGCACTCCAGCCTGGGCAACAAGAGCAAAAGTCCATATCAAAAAAAAAAAAAAAAAAAAGCTTAGTTACATATAACCCAGCGATTCCATTCCTAACTATATACCCAATAGAACTGAACACACATGTTCACACCAAAATTTGCATATAAATGTCCACAGCAGCATTATCCACAAGGTAGAAATCACCCACATGTCCATCAATGGATAAACAAAATGTGGTATATCCATTTCGTGGAATATTATTCAGCTATATCCAAAGGTAGAAACCACGCAAATGTCCATCAATGGATACACAAAATGTGATATATCCATACAGTGGAATATTATTCAGCAATAAAAAGTAACGAAGCACTGACATACGCTACAACATGGATAACCTTGAAAACATTATGCTCAGTGAAAGAAGTCAGTCGTAAAAAGACACAAATTGTATGATTCCATCTTTATGAAATGTCCAGAACTGGGAAATCTATGGAGACAAAGACTATTGGTTGCCTAGAGCTGGGGATCATGGGAATGGGGGAAAGTGAGAAGTAACTGCTAATGGGTATATGGTTTCTTTTTTGGAGTAATGAAAATGTTCCAAAATTGACTGTGGTGATGGTTGTACAAATGCAAAAACACTAAGTACTATTAAATTGTATACTTTAGGCTGGGTGCAGTGGCTCATATCTGTAATCCTAGTGCTCTGGGAGACCAAGGTGGGAGAATTGCTTGAGGCCAGAAGTTCAAGACTGGCCTAGGCAACACAGTGAAACCCTGTCTCTACAAAAAAATTAAAAATTAGCCAGGCATGGTGGTGCATGCCTGCAGTCTTAGCTATTCAAGAGGCTGAAGCAAAAAGATTGCTTGAGCCCTGGAGACCAAGGTTGCAGTGAGCCATGATCATGCTTCTGCACTCCACCGTGGCAATAGAGTGAGACCCCATCTCTAAAAATAAATAAATAAATTAATTAATTAATTAATTAAATTATATACTTTAAAAAGATGAATTGTATTGAATGTGACTTATCTCAATAAAACAGTTATTTGAATAATTTAATAAAGAGAAGATCAAACAACTCACTCTAACACAAGGAAGAAATAAAATGCTAAAGCGGCAGTGACTATGAAAAACTGTATAAGCACAGATACCATAACTTTCACATCTGGTAAGGACCTGGAGAAGTAGTTGAAGGCTCCCAGGAAAAAGTTAATGTGTGGCAGGAACTGACTGGCAAAAGTAGAGAGAACAAGCTCCTGACTGGGGTTAATATAAAGACATGGTAATTACTTGTTTCACTTCTTGCACAGTTTAAGAGATTGAAAACCCTTCCTTTTTCAGAGCTCTGGAGTTTCAATTTGTATCTCCTCCTAAATGAATAAAAGAAAATACATTTTAATTCTCAAAGAACAGCCTTAGCAAATAATAAAATTGCAATTCAAATTTAGCAATTCTGGCCTGGCATGGTGGATTACACCTGTAATACCAGCACTTTGGGAGGCTGAGGTGGGCTGATCGTTTGAGCCCAGGAGTTCTAGACCAGCCTGGGCAACATGGTGAAACTCCATCTCTACTAAAAATAGAAAAAGTAACCGGGCATGGTGGTGCATGCCTGTAGTCCCAGCTACTTGGGAGGATGAGGTGGGAGGATCATCTGAGCCTAGCAAGTGGACATTGCAGTGAAATGACATCATGCCACTGCACACCAGCCTGGGTGTCAGAGTGAGATCCTGTTTCAAAAAACAAAAACAAATTTAGCAATTCAAAACAAGGAATCTGGCTGGGTGTGGTGTCTCACACTTGTAATCCCAGCACTTTGGGAGGCCGAGGAGGGCAGATCACGAGGTCAGGAGACTGAGACCATCCTGGCTAACACAGTGAAACCCCATCTCTACTAAAAATACAAAAAAGTAGCTGGGCGTGGTGGCAGGCGCCTGTAGTCCCAGATACTCAGGAGGCTGAGGCAGGAGAATGGTGTGAACTGGGGAGGCAGAGCTTGCAGTGAGCCGAGATTGCACCACTGCACTCCAGCCTGGGAGATAGAGCGAGACTCTGTCTCAAAAGGAAAAAAAAAGGAATCTGATATAAGAGCTATGTGGGTATAAAGCCTGACATGACACTTTTAAGCTAGGTGACTTTGAGTGAGTTATTTAGTTTAAGTGTCTCTTTCTTTGTTTTTTAAAAAAGATGGTTTCCATATGGTTGTCATAAGGATAAAGATGAATAATTGGTATAATAAAGCACATAAAGTGCACATGAGTTGGAGGTATCAAGTAAACAGTAAGGCTCACTGTAGCACATCTGGCCCAGCAGCCCACAGATCCAGATGCTGCACACTCCTGGGTGCTCACACTGTTTTTCCTGGCACACAAAACAGAGTAAGCATCTCTTTGGGTTCCTTCCAACATTTTACTCATACAAAAGATAGTGGACAAGAGAGACTACTAAGGGTTTCATTAGGGTGCTTAAATCATATATCTCACAAGTTCACAACCACTATTGGACACTGCAGCTTTTCAAAGCACCATCTGGATGGCCCACCAAGGTGAGGATGGCAGGGTTCCCTCCACCCCCTCACAAGGCACTCAGTTGCTGGCTTCCCTGCCCCAGAGTGTGGTCAACCTCCTCCTGTTTATTAGCAAGAACAGTTCAACTCTGCTCTGGCTCCTCCCTCTAAAAGTGCATATAAGTAAATGCATCCCACGTCCTCTAGCTCAGGGCCCAAGGAGGAGACAGATTAACAATCATTTTTTGGTACTTGAAAACACCTTAACTCAAACCTGCTTAAGTACTTCTCATTAAAAACAAAACAATGAGGCTGGGCACGGTGGCTCACGCCTGTAATCCCAGCACCTCAGGAGGCCAAGGTGGGTAGATCATGAGGTCAGGAGATTGAGACCACCCTGGCTAACATGGTGAAACCCTGTCTCTACTAAAAACACAAAAAATTAGCCGGGCGTGGTGGTACGCACCTGTAGTCCCAGCTACTTGGGAGGCTGAAGCCGGAGAGTTGCTTGAACCCAGGAGGCAGAGGTTGCAGTGAGCCGAGATTGAACCACTGAGCTCCAGCCTGGGTGACTGAGCAAGACTCCGTCTCAAAACAAGCAAACAAACAAAAAACAAAACAAAACAAAGAAAAACCTCAATGCATTCCCTGGGAGACAATGAAGAATAAAGTATTTTCTTCAAATAGTACATCAAGACTGCACAGTTACCTATCGGAGCTACAGACTAAACCAGTTAATTTGATATTTATAGCAGGAAATAAAAATGTGAAAATTCATTTATTATTTTTCTCATTATACTACCAAGTATTTAGTTATGTTAGCTAATAGGTTAAACTGTAACTATTAACAAATAAGTCCAAGTTGCACCATAAACCCATTTAATTAACAAATATAAATGCATAACGAACACACATTTAACTTTTAGAAAGGAAATTTTAAGAAGGATACTTCATAAATTTGTTCACAATAATACTGGTTGAGAATGTTTAGCCAGTGTTTAAGAATTACCTGAAACACTACACATTTTCACTCGATTTCTCAAGCTTGGGAGCACTAAAGTAAAATACAGATGTATGCATATTATATAACACACTTAATCAGCTCCATGAGGTAAAAAAGAAAATAGAAGAAATAAACCTTGTCTGTTCTACATAATTTTTCTGTTTTAAGAATTCATATGTCCCCAAGGATGGCTAGACCTAAAACCCTGGTTTCCTGATTCTAAATCCATTTCTTCTACATCTTGGAAATAAAGCATAAGAGCAGCTGGAAACAAAATTAAATCATAATGGCTACATATCTGAAGTTTCTTATATGTTCCAATTTCCTAAATTGATATAACTATTCCAAGTTATAAATCTGCCTAGTTGTAAATATCATAACATCATGGACACATCTTGCATCACTTTACTTGTTTAGGTTATGAATTCACTATACAGAGATTTATGTACTACTGAGAAAAACTAAATTAACAAATAAAATACAATTTTACCATGAGCTCTTCCTTACATTGAGTCATAATTCTCTCCATATAAATTTTACCCTTTAGTCTGGGAAGTAAAATACATGGGTTCTCATATTTCTTGTTTGAACAAACAATTAGGCTTCAAGCATAAGTATGAGATTTAAGACGGAGATCCAAACCACAGACTTTCCACAAAATCCAGAATGCTGGATTAAAAAGGGTCTATGTGTATCTAGTAACTCAGCAGTTATCAATACGAATGATTTTGCTTCCCCAACCCCCACCCATCAGTGGACAGCTGGCAATGTCTGGAGACATTTTTGGTCATCACAAAGTAGGGGTGGGGGTGGGGTGCAACTACTAGCATCTAGTGGGTAGAAGTCAGAGGTGCTGCTAAACATCCTGAAGTGCACACAGGACAGCCCCCACAACAGAGAATTATCAGGTCCAAAATGTCAGTAGTGCAGAGGCTGAGGAACTCTGTAGTAACCCGATTCAATCGATAAAAGTTCAATCGATAAAAAAACTGTGGCCCAAAACGTTAAAGAACTTGCCAAGGTCAGGGGAAGGTTCATGAAGAATCAAAACTAGAACCCAGCTGGGTGCAATGGCTCACACCTGTAATCCCAGTACTTTGGGAGGCCGAGGCGGGCAAATCACGAGATCAAGAGATCGAGACCATCCTGGCTAACATGGTGAAACCCTGTCTCTACTGACAACATAAAAATTAGCTGGGCGTGGTGGCACGTGCCTGTAGTCCCAGCTACTCAGGAGGCTGAGGCAGAAGAATTGCTTAAACCCAGGAGGCGGAGGTTGCAGTGAGCTGAGATCGCACCACTGCACTCCAGCCTGGAGACAGAGCAAGACTCCGTCTCAAAAACAAACAAACAAAAACTAGAACTCAGGTGTTTTGACTCCTAAACCAAACTATTTCCTACAAAGTTAGAGAATGAAGATGAAGATGGGGGAAAGACTCTTCCGGTTTGTAGCACTCATTGAAAGCTAATCCACTTGGAGGTTATATGGTCTCTATCAGAATTAAGCCACTCCCCAAAAATACTTTTTCCCTGGAAGCTCTTGTTTCCAAAATTCCATTCCATTCAACACATTTTTTTGGTTGCCAACAGACAAATGGTACACTTTTGAGGAAATAAAACCCCTATAAGGCACCAAAGATAATACAATAGGGTCACCTAAAAGAACTCCACAGAGGCCAAGGTGGATCACTTTAGGTCAAAAGTTCGAGACCAGCCTGGGTAACATAAGAGGACCCTGTCTCTACAATTCTTTTAATTTTTTTAATTAGCCAGGCATGGTGGTGCATGCCTGTAGTCCCAGCTACTCAGAAGGTTGAAGTGGGAGGATCATTTGGGCCCACGAAGTTGAGGCTGCAGAGAGTCATGATCGTGCCACTGCACTCCAGCTTGGGTGACAGAGCAAGACCTTGCCTTCATAAAAAGAATTCCACAAAGAAGACTCTTTCATCTTTGGATACAATGCCTGCTCTTGAGCATGAGACAGCTTTCATCTTTTACTCCTGTAGAGTAAAAGCTAAATAGCTTTCTATCAGCATTCATTTCTTTCTGGAATAGAAAGTCACCTCAGTTTCAAGCATTTTATATTGAGTACTGTGTAGTAAAGATTTTGGCTTTGCCTAAAGAGAGGTCTGGGCTTTGCCTTGGCTTCTGAGAGGTGATCTATGTCATTTCTGATAGGAGTGTTTTTGTTTAGGGTGAGATCAGCCACAACTGATAGTCTTGAGGTAGAGGTGGCTATGCCAGGAAGACCAACCATGTGATGTAGGATAAGGGATTTGGGTTATGTAGTATCAGTGGACCAGGAGGCTGAATTCAATCAATCAATCAATCAAACCTATTAATAAAGCCCCAATAAAAACTCTGAACACTGAGAATAAGCTTGCCTGGTTGGCAATACCCCACATACACTGCCACATATCAACGTAAGGCAATGCATCCAGAGAACAATGGAAGTTTCAAGTTTGGAGCCTTCTAGACACTGCCCCTACGCATCTCTCCCTTTGGCTGATTTTAGGGTGTATCCTTTTTCTATATAAACCATAATCATGAGTATAATGGTCTTCAGTGAGTTCTGAGAGTTCTTCTAGGGAATTATCAAATGTAATAAGAGTGGTTCTAGGAATCTCCTGAAATTGCTGTTGGTATCAGAAGTGCGGGTAATACCCATCTTGCCAGAAGACTATTTCCTTCTCTAGCTGTGAAGAAGCAGGCTGCAATGTTGTGAGCTGCCCTTTTGAGGAAGTCACATGGCAAGGAACTGAGGGAGGCCGTCAGTCAACAGCTAGCAAGAAACTTATGTCCACAGTTTCACATTCTGCAAGGAACTGAATGCTGTCAACAACCACATGGGCTTAGAACTGGATCATTCCCTACTCAACCCCTGAAGTGAGGCTGCAGTGCCAGATGCACTTCAAATGCAGATCCTGAAGCAGACCATCAAGCAAAGACACGCCAAATTCCTGACCCACAGAAACTGTGAGATAATAAATGTGTGTTATTTTAACTAAGCCATTCCTTTGTGGTAGTTTTTTACACAGTAATAGATAACCACTACAATAGATGAACAGTGGTATTCTTCAGCAATGCAACATTAGAGGAATGTTTCTAAAATGCAAACAGGATCATATTTAAGCCATCACTGGCTTAAAAATCTCTACATGGTCTCTCACTGACTACAGACTAAAGCCCAAATACTTTAGCAGGATATAAAATACTTTCTTTAATCCAACCTCTATTCCCCCTGTCTAGTCGCATCTCTTAATATGGTCCATCCCCCTGACTTCTTCTCTCTCTCCCTCCAAGCTCCAGAAGTATGCAAAACAAATTATAAATTTTCTGAATGATCTACCCCCATCCCCTCCCTAAGGGGAGCATGTGATGATCCCCTTGCCTAGAATACCTCATCACCTGCGCTTACCCTCCTCTCCTATCCTCTCTATAGAAGTCAGTTTGGGTGCAGTCTCCTTGACCCCCAGCCAGTTTGTGGCTTCTCCCAGGTTATCACAGAACTCTGCATATTTCTGTGTAGCAAGCCCTACCATGGATTCTAGTTGCTTGTTTGCTGCTTTTCCTGCTGACTTAGAGGCTATAAATGTTCCTTGAGGGAAGAAACTGAAGTTTGCTTATCTGAGCTTACGTGTCTGAAGTCCTGGCACAGAATTGGCGCTCAATAAACTTTTATTAAATGAGTGAATGCTAATAACATTGTATTCACTGGTCATAACTTTTCAAGGAAAGTTGTTCTTCACAAAATAATTTTCTGTAGTACAAAGCATCAAAGTGTACCATTAATGAAACTATGAATCTCTAAGATTCTCGAAATTTGGACATATGGTATCTATCCAGCTTACTTCTCAATATCTTGTTAACTTGCCACACAATACAAAACAAATCAATGTCTGTTGTTTCATTATTATATATTTCAAAGTCTTTAAAAAAGTTTTACTGTATCCTTGAAGCCATAAAACCAACAATTTATATCAACTCAAGCCAGACAATAACACAATTAAATTTAAGATAATTCACATTCAAATAAAAACTTCAGTGCTCAAGTCTTAGTTTATTTAAGCTTTGATTTGAAAGGTTCTAAAACAATTTTGTCTAGAAAAGAAAACAAATTGGTATTCTTTCATTTTCTATTTTAATAAAATATATATCCATATTTGTTAAATTTTTAGCTTAAAGGAGAAAAGTTAATTTGATTGGTAAAAGCACCAAGGAGGAATTTTTTAAAAGTGACTCTTTAAAAAAATCTTCAAAGTTGCTTGTATGGTATCTACAATGCCACTGTAATTTTTAAAAGCCAATTTCAATATTAAAGTAATTTTATAAAGTTTCCTTCATTCAGCAAACAAAAGTATCTTTTACTATCAACCTCAAAAACTATAAATCAAATTTACTTTTAAAAAGCTAATTTTTATGCATCAGTTTTTCTTATATGTAACTAAAATAAAGGGGAGAAAAAATCCAAATGACAAAACTATCAAATAATTTGTGCTAAAACTAATTTTTACACTGGAAAAATATATTACACTGGCTATATATTAATTATGGTATTAGGGCAGTATTTTTAATCCTCATAAAATTAACAACATGGACTATGTTGTCATTTGGTGTTCTATTTCATTCAAAAAGCAGATTGTTTGATCTCCTGGGAAATCACCAAAATGAAAAGGATGACTTTAAAACTATATCATTTTTCATAAACTAATATTCACCAAAACATGAATGTTTATTACACAATAATAAAATGACACAAGTTTATAGTCAAATTAGTTGAAGCAGACTGAGTGCAGCAGTTACAACAAATAACTTAAGCACAGTTCTCTAGTACAACACACTGCATTTCACCCTAGAGAAAGAATGCTGGCAAAGATCTCTACCACATGGAAACTGTTCTTAAAGCTGCTGGGCCCTGAAATTTTACTCAGCAGTTTGAAATCAAGACATAGCTTTTCTCATTCACCCTCCCACTTGGGGCTAATGCACAGACATGAACATCTATTGAGGAAAACCACAAAAAACTTCAAAACAGCTACAACGGTAGGCTTACTTTTCATATATTATTTTAAATATTGTTTGTTAAAGTGCGACTGACTCATCTAATAGTCTTAATAAATGTAAAGGCCATCTCTGGTTTAAGTTTCAGTTACCTCAATTAATTTTTAAGAAGTACTTATGTATATCATCGCATAAATTTAACATCCACGCAGGCAAGAATAGGGTGCTGCAGAAGTCACAAATCCATTATATTCTTCATTTTCAACCTCTGGATTTTTGACAAACTGGCATCTATAATGCAGCATCAGCAACTCTGAGTGATTCTGTTTGAAGTTACTTAAGAAAAAGTCTGAAATGTGTACCCACCAGAGAAAATCCATTGATGAGCCTAAAGGAATCCTTTCTATTACATTCCTCAAAGTTCTTTGATTAAAGTTCGGTATTTCCTCCAGCCTGCAATACTATTCTTTCAGTTTTCTTAGCTTAAATTAAAAATACAATACTATTAACTAAAAATTATGATCACCTATTAAAATTACAAAACTAAGAAAATTAAAAACGTATGGCTTTTCCTATATTCTGTACCACCTAAAGGTGTTAATGACTACTTTTCATAATGTTAAATTTAAGTTTTAAAACTTTTCTTGGAACTTGTTTCTGTTCATACCAATATAAATCAAGAGTTCTTATAAAGTAGCTAAGTGGAAATATGATATTTTTAACTCACATGAGACAGGATCTTGGGACTTTATTTTAACTATTTACACTACAGGTATCCTAAGAATATTTCAATTAAATATTAGTATGTCTGCTGAAGGCACTTAATTATTAAGAAACTTAAAATTATCAATCTTTCTTGAATTTCTGATAGAGAAGAAGTAAAACTATTTTCCAAAACTATTTTTCAGAATGTTCACTGATACATAAAAACTGCTAGCATCTAATTAAAGATCACTAAGGGTTAAATACTGTTCTCTGGCCCTTACTGCGCACACCCTGCCAAAACATCCTCTAAGCTTTTAAATATTGCTTCGATGGTCTGAATTTTTATTTCCAGGGAAAAAGAGAGTTTTGTCCCACAGTCAGCAGGCCACTAGTTTATTAACTTCCAGTCACCTTGATTTTTGCTAAAATGAAGACTCTGCAGTCTACACTTCTCCTGTTACTGTTTGTGCCTCTGATAAAGCCAGCACCACCAACCCAGCAGGACTCACGCATTATCTATGATTATGGAACAGATAATTTTGAAGAATCCATATTTAGCCAAGATTATGAGGATAAATACCTGGATGGAAAAAATATTAAGGTACTTTATTTCTACTCTAAATTTAGCTTCTAAAATACTGCCCATTTAAATGCATGTTTTTGCTTTTCCTGAATGTGTCTGATAAGGTAAGGGGAAGGGAAAATCACTTTAAATGATTCAAACGAATTCATAATAATTGTCCCTAAGATTGTATTTTTAGAGTATGTATGCTTTCCAAATTAATAAATGGTATCTATGGTAACCAAACAGTATCTATAGTAACCAAAAAATAAAACTTAAAGAAAACTAGACTTTAAGATGATCCCTCACCAGTTGCAATTTATATATTAAGTAATGTTACACAATGCCCTATACTTGCAATGTTGTGTTGCCTCAAAAATAAATTAGCGGAAATGTGTATTTGGAGAAACAAAGATGAATTATCAGCTTAAGGTTATTATTATAGAAAACAATTTGAAGAAAATACATAGAAGAGTACTGGTTATTTTGATATCAATAGCATTCCACAATAATTTATATATGCCATCTACATACAGTACCAAAAACTGAAAACCTAGTCAATATAGGACTTTCTTTTTAAATCAATTTTAACAGTTTAGACCCTCTATCAATTGGTACCAAGTAACTGTAACTGTCTTTGAGTTAACACTGCAAGGGTGACGTTATACCACATCATTCATTCCCCACCTTTATGGGCAAACTAATTACTTGTGGTTTTCTTGGCACACAGAAATGAATGCTGGGTAAGGAAAAAGTTAATACAGCACTTAAGTATCTGTTGCCCACTATGTACGACACATATACATACACATACACACTGGAAAATGAGAAATTCAGCCAAATATATAACAATACTGATTGTTTCAGAAGTTCTTCTCCACTATAAATTGGAGGATAAAGACTTGTAAGATTGACCAGTTACAATTGCTACTTTCTCTTTTTTGCAGGGGTACACGATGAGCAAATGTTAACACCACAGTTTCTTTCAGTTAATGCTTTTAATATGATAGCATTATTTTTGCCCATCACTAAGACACAAAGGATAGGTATTACTAATTATAGCTTCAAGTTAAAGAAAAAAAAGTCCCATCATAACATAGGCTATTGGCTCACTTGGATGATTTGAATCTATTAAGATTCCCTGATCCCTAAAGAGTTTAGAGATGATTTTTCTCTCTGCTTCTTCTCTTTACAGGGCTTTAGAAGTTTCTCTATCTTAATATAAATGCAGGGTCTAAGATATTTGTGGAGTGGAGTAGAATTCAACAGGACTTGATGTGCAAACACAGAGTAGAGGGAGGAAGTTCAACCACCACACAGATGGGAGAATGAAGGTGAAGGGCAGAGTCAGGAGTCAAGACCGAGACTAAAATGGAACATGCTTACAAAGGACAGAAAGAATAGGACACCACATAATACACTGTAATCTAATGGCAGAAAACGTACTCTCCAAGAACAGGAAAGACAGGATCTAAATTGTATCTACTCCAATTTCCCCAGAATTAATGGCCTACCCCAGTGGCCCAAGCAGGGTAGGTAAGGTAAGCTGGAATAAAAGGGCTCCAAGAGCCAGGGCTTAATGGAGGGATATAGGTAATTAAAGGGTCACCCCAAGAAGAGACCTAAAGACCTTAATTGGTAGTTTATACTTGTGACGTGGCTGGAGCTCTAGTCTTACTCAAAATGGTAGAATCTGAATGAGAAACTCAGTTCAGACAAGACCCCTGAGGAACAGTTTCACCTCAGAAAAACTTTCATTCCAATTCAGGGAATTCTCACCTAGCTTTCATTTGGAATTTCAGGATGTTCAACATTTATTAAGCACTGAGTGTAGCTACTGGCGATATAAAAATAAAAACACCCAGTTCTTTTACTCAAGGAGCTCATAGTCTAGAATAAAAACAAGCTAAAAAATACTTATTGTAATTTAATAGATGATAAAATGGAAATATGTATGAAAGCCTAATGGAGCACAAAGGAAATGCCACTAATTGTAACTACGAGAAGGTGTCTGTGATCCCTTCATTTTACAGTCAAACACAGACTTAATGAAGCTAGGTAACAAACTTTTATTTTTCCAATAGGAAAAAGAAACTGTGATAATACCCAATGAGAAAAGTCTTCAATTACAAAAAGATGAGGCAATAACACCATTACCTCCCAAGAAAGAAAATGATGGTAAGTATCATCTAAATATTTTTCAAAATGGATCTTTTAAAAATAGCTATAATGGACTTTATTCCTTGTGGTAATCAAAAACTGACTCAAGATACAGTAAATACAAACAGTGGAATTTTATTTCCAATGATAAACTCAAACTGGGAGTGCACACCATTTGCCATCCCACACTATGAGTGAGAAATGTGGAGCAAGAACTTGTGAGAACAACCAAAGCTTAGGCAAGCTTAGCCTCCACAAAGTGTGGTTTCCGTCCATATAAAATCTATTCGAGAAATACTTAAACACGGATTATTTGCAAAATACAATGTGCAGCCTCAGTATACGGTAAATATAATTATTGCCTTTAAGAAACTTACAGAACAGAAACACACATATACATCACTAATTACACATACATTTCAATTAAAATAGAAAATTTGTCATGAAATAACAAATTACAAGTCCTACTTAATAATTCCTGTGTACTTGGCTTACTCTTACTCTATCACAGAACATTATTTTACATGAAAACATGACAAAAACCACATATTAATTTCTATATTTCTAAAATAAAATGAAAATGAACCATAACAGAAAATAAAGCTTAAAAAATGAGAAGTATGATAGTAAAAATAGATTTGAATAAATTTAAAGACATCCCAGGCTGGGCGTGGTGGCTCACGCCTGTAATCCCAGTACTTTGGGAGGCTGAGGCGGGTGGATCACGAGGTCAGGAGTTCAAGACCAGCCTGGTCAAGATGGTGAAACCCTGTCTCTACTAAAAATACAAAAAATTAGCCAGGCGTGGTGGCAGGTGCCTGTAATCCCAGCTACTCGGGAAGCTGAGGCAGAGAATTGCTTGAACCTGGGAGGTGGAGGTTGCGGTGAGCTGAGGTCGTGCCACTGCACTCCAGCCTAGGCGGCAGAGCAAGACTCTGTCTCAAAAAAAACAAAAACAAAAACAAAAACAAAAAACAAAAGACATCCCTTGTTCTTGGATGGAATGACTCAAAATCATAAAGATGTCAGTTCTTTCTAAATTTATAAATTTAAAACAATCCAACTAAAATTACCAATAAATTTTTTTATAAAGCTGGAAAACCAGATTCTAGAATTCATATGGAACAACATGTAACAAATAACAAGGGAAACAGTAAACAGTAACAAGTATATGTAGGAATCAGATGTACTACACATTAAAATATATTATAAAACTCTATACTTTAAAAAGTGCGATACTGGTATATGAATAGACAAAAAGATCGATGAAATAGAATAGAAAATCCAGAAACAGACAAAAATACACATGAAAATTCAGTACATACTAAAGGTACCAACCTAAATCACTGAAGCAAAAATGGTCTTTTTAAAAAATGGTGCTGGGAGAAACAGCCATTTGAAGAGATGTACATTTAGGTCCATACCTTACACAAAAAATAAATTCCAAATAGATTAGCAATCTGAATGTATAAAATGAAATCGTACAAGTACTAGAAAAGAATCTGGGTGCAGGGTGCCTCAAAATCCAGAGACAACAATAGAAAAGAACAATAAATTTGACCCTAAAAATACCTGTGGTAAAGTCGAAGGCAACTAAAAACTGGGAAAAATATTTGTAACATATACTACAGATAAATAATATCACTAGATAAAGAGCTGACAGATAATATAACTAAAAATAAAGAGCTAGTAACTCTAATTTATAAAGCACTCTTAAAAATCGAGGAAAAGAGATTAACCAAAAATCTACTGGAAAAATGACAGTTCACAAGATGATTTAAATGATTTAACCCAAATAAGTGTTCAATCTCACACAGAGACATATAAATTAAAATTACATTGAGATACCATTTTAAACCTATCTGATTGAAAAAAATTGAAGTATGACAACACATTAATACATTCCATGAGCAAGGCTATGGGGTAAGACACTCATACACGGCAGCAGGAAGGCAAATCAACACAATGCTTTTGGACAGGAACTTGGCAATATCTAACAAAATAAAAAATGCATTTACTTTTTGACATAAGAACCAACTTTGAGGATTTTTTTTTTTTTTTTTTTGAGACAGAGTCTCGCTCTCAGACTGGTGTGCAGCAGTACAATCTTGGCCCACTGCAACCTCTGCCATTTGGGCTCAAGCAATTCTCCTGCTTCAGCCTCCGAGTAGCTGGGATTACAGGCACGCGCCACCACACCAGGCTAATTTATTGTATTTTTAGTAGAGACAGGTTTCACCATGTTGGTCAGGCTGGTCTTGAACTCCTGACCTCAAGTGCCTCAGCCTCCCAAAGTGCTGGTATTACAGGCGTGAGCCACCACTCCCGGCCAATTTTGAGAAATTTACCTTGATGATATACTCCAAAATAAAATACAAATGCAAAATCACTAAAGCATTGCATGCAATTGCAAAATATCAGAAATAATTTAACTGCCCAAACACTGAAGAGTAGTTGAATAAACAATGGTAAATCCAACAGAAGAGAATACTATGCAGTTGTAAAAATGAATGAGGAAGATCTCTAAGAACTAACATGGAGTGATTTCCAGGATACACTATGTGGAAAAAAAAAACAAAGTGCAAAAGAATATCTATAATATGCTGTCTTTCATGTAAGAAAGAAAAGGATATAAGAAAATATATATGTATCTGCTTGTTTCTGTGAAAATAAATACAGGCTAAAAAGAAATTGGGGGAGAGGGGATGGCAGTTCTCTGCGTATATACTTTTTAATGTAGATTTAATTTTTAGAACAATGCTGTTTCGTATAGTCAAAAAACCAAATACGTATATAAATGAAATCAACAAGAATAAGGTAAAAAGAACCCAAATTGGAATACAAACATAAAAACATAAACTTGATTGTGCTTCAAATTAATAACTCAGCAAAGGAAGAAAAAACTCTAAGTAACTGTTAAACACAGCATTTTCCTATATACCTTCAGGCTAAGGACAAAAAAGAACTATAAACAAATATGAAGTTCCAGTGAGTAGGTTTGTTATGCACAGTGTTATGACTTAGCAATACTGGAACTACTTAATATGTGTGCCAGAACTAAGTAAATATACTGTAAATAATGAGAGCCAGGTTCCTCACTGTCAGAGAAACATTACAAATATGGAAAGGTGGAAGGCTAGAAAGAACACTGTGGAGTTGGTTTGGAATAGAAGATACTACTATTAACTCAGGGTTTGTATATATAGAGATACAGAAATATAGAAATGTTTATCTCTGTTTATCTCTATGTGTGTGTATGTATACATATGAGTATATGGTATACATATGCATGTATATTGTATATGTTTATATCCGTATATGTTGCATGTATGTGTATTATCTGTGGAGAAAGAGACAAATAAACACACACATTTATTTCCTAGCTCTCTCTGCTGAAAGAGCCTAGAAGCAATGTGATCTCAATGGCAATGAGCACACCCACCACCTGCATCTGGGTTTCTAATACCATTCTCCACTAAAAGAAACCAATGCTGGCCGGGTGTGGTGGCTCATGCCTGTAATATCAGCACTCTGGGAGGCCGAGGCGGGTGGACCACCTGAAGTTAGGAATTTGAGACAAGCCTGGCCAACATGGTGAAACCCCGTCTCTACTAAAAATACAAAAAAAATTAGCTGGGCATGGTGGCACACGTCTGTAATCCCAGCTACTCGGGAGGCTGAGGCGGGAGCATCACTTGGACTCAGGAGGCAGAGCTGCAGTGAGACGAGATGGCACCACTGCACTCCAGCCTGGGTGACAGGGCGAGACTCTGTCTTAAAAACAAATGAACAAACCAAAAAAACCCCCAGTGCTTTCTGAAGAGATAGCTGATTTCAGGGTTGGGGCAGGAAAAATGCAAGGTTAGTTTGGGACATCTTGCTATGTTAGGAAATAAGGAAGTTCTCAAAGAATAATGGTGTTTTTTTGTTTGTTTGTTTGTTTGTTTTCAGACAGGGTCTCGCTCTGTTACCCATGCTGGAGTATAGTGGCATGATCGTGGCTCACTGCAGTCTTGACCTCCTGGGCTCCAGCAATCCTCCTGCCTCAGCCTCCCAAGTAGCTGGGACTACAGGAACGTGCCACCACACCTGGCTAATTTTTGTATTTTTTTGTAGAGATGAGGTTTCATCATGTTGCCCAGCTTGGTCTCAAACTGCTAGACTCAAATGATCCACCTGCCTCAGCCTCTAAAAGTGCCAAGATTACATACATGAGCCATTGCACCCAGTCTCCTGACAAAATGTTTTTAAATCCATCAAAATATATAAAAGAAATAGATATAAAAGATGTTTATGGGAAGGCCGAGGCAAGAGGACTGCTTGACCTCAGGAGTTTGAGACCAGCTTGGGCAACATAGTGACATCATGTCTCTACAAAAAATTTAACCAAGAAAAAGCCAGGTGTGGTGGCACAAACCTGTAGTCCCAGGTACTTGAGAGGCTGAGGCAGGAGGATCGCTTGAGCCCAGGAGGTCGAGGTTTGCAGTGAACCATGATCATGCGACTGTACCCCACCCTGAGTGACAGCATGAGATCTTGTCTCAAAAAAAAAAAAAAACGTATGTAAGACCTGTACACTGAAATCTAAATAACGCTGCTAAGAGAAAATAAAGAAGACCTATATATAAGGAGAAATGTATTATGTTCGAGGTCTAGAAGATTCAATATCATTAAGATGTCAGTTTTCCCCAAATTTAGAGATTCAACACAATCCCAATCAAAATCCTAATAGGTTTTTTTTTGTTTAATTAACAAGCTGATTCTAAAATATATATATAAATATAAAGGACCTAGAAGAGTCTAACAACATTGAAGAAGAACAAAGTTGCAGGATTTATACTAACAAGACTATTATAAAGGTACAGGAATCAAGACACTGCAGTATTGGCATAAAAATGTTAAAGTGGGTCACCAGAACAAAATAAAATCCAGAAACAGGCTAACATGAAGTAACCAACTAGTTCTTGACAATGTGACAATACAATTCAATGGGGAAAGAATTAATCCTTTTAAAAAACGGTGCTGAAAGAACCAGACAACTGTAGGAAAATTTTTCAAAAAAGAATTAACCCTTCCTGGCACCATATATAAAAATTAGCCCAAAGTATACCCCACACCTAAAGGTAAAGATCTTAAACTATACAACTTCTAGAAGAGAACAAAGTGTCAAATCTTGGTGGTCGGCAAACATTTCTTAAATACAACACAGAAACCATGAATTATCAAGGAACCAATTGTTCTTCATTAAAATTTAAAATGTTTCATTTCCAAAAGGAAAACTAGTAAGAGGAAAAAAAAAGAAGACAAGTCATCAAATATATGGATGCCAAACAAGCACATGAAAAGATGCTAACATCATTAGTTATCAGAGAATGCAAATTAAAACACAATGAGATACTATAACATGCCCTACATTTCAATTGCTAAAATTAAAAAGACTGACCATACCAAATGTTGGCAAGGATGTGGAGCAGCTGGAACTCTCATATGCTGCTGGTAGGAATGTAAAATGGCACAGTCCTTTGGAAAATAGTTTGACACTTTCTTCAAAAGATAAAACATACATTTATAATAAGACCCAGCCATTCCACTCCTTAGGTACTTACCCAAGAGAAATGAAAGCATTAAGTCCACACAAACTTACACATAAATTTCTTTGAAATAGTGAAAACCTGGAAACAACCCAATGTCCATATGAAATGACCATGTAAATTGTATATATTGAGACAATTGAATACTACTGAGTAATAAAGAAGAATGAACTACTGATAAAGATTGAAAATCAAAATAATAATGCTGAGTAAAAGAAGCCAGAAAAGGAAGTAGATACTCCATGATTCTTTTAATATAAAATTCTCCTAAATGCAAACTAATGTATACTGACCAAAAGCAGGTCAGTCATTGCTCGAGGACAAGAGTGGGAGGGAGAGATTACCAAAGGGCAGGAGAAAACTTTTTGGAGTGACAGGTATGTTAATTAACTCACTTGTAGTGAACGTTTCATGGGGGTGTACATATGTAAAAATCGTATATGTTGTACGATTTAAATACATGCAATTAATTGTAAGTCAGCTAACCACAAAAAGCTGTAGCAGGAAAAAAAAGCTTGAAAGGGCCTAATCTGTGACAATTTGATTATTAAAATAAACACAGATTATGACTTATGGGACACAATTCATATTGATATGAAAATATCAATTAAAATTTCAAAAAACAGGCCGGGCGTGGTGGCTCACACCTGTAATCCTAGCACTTTGGGAGGCTGAGGCGGGCAGATCACCTGAGGTCAGGAGTTCGAAAGCAGCCTGGCCAACATGGTGAAACCCAGTCTCTACTAAAAATACAAAAAAATTAGCCGGGCATGGTGGCACATGCCTGTAATCCCGGATACTTGGGAGGCTGAGGCAGGAGAATTGCTTGAACCCAGGAGGCGGAGACTGCAGTGAGCCGAGATCACGCCACTACACTCCAACCTGGGTGACGAAGCGAGACTTCATCTCAAAAAAAAGAAAAAAAAATTCAAAAAATAAAATTTGACATGTTTATTTGATATATTTAAAATATATCAAAATAGGTCAGGTGTGATGGCTCACGTCTGTAATCCCGGCACTTTGGGAGACCGAGGCAGGCAGATCACTTGAGGTCATGTTCGAGACCAGCCTGGCCAACATGGTGAAACCTTGTCTATACTAAAAATTAAAAAAAAAAAAAATAGCCATGTGTGGTGGCATACGCCAGTAATCCCAGCTACTCAGGAGGCTGAGGCAGAAGAATTGCTTGAAATGGGGAGGTGGAGGTTGCAATGAGCCAAGATCACACCACCACACTCCAGCATGAGCAACAGGGCAAGACTCTGTCTCAAAAATAAGTAAGTAAATAAATAATAAAATATATCAAAATATATAAAACAAGTTCATATTGATATAAAAAATAAGAAAAGAGTGCCAACTAACAAATGTAGAAGGAATGATGGAATTAGAAAATCACTACTTGGTTAGTCACAAATGATTCGGGTAAGAATCATCAATGGATGCTAAAACTAGTATATGAAAGTACAATGTCACACCAGACATTTAGATTCTCAAAGTACTTCTCCAGAATTACTTGTTATGAAGTGAAAAATATTAACTTTACTCAGTGAGAAACATGGCACATACTAGTTGAACCAAGTGACCAAAGATATTATCAGGAATGGGATAAACAGATATCATGTGCTTTTGGACACACAGCACTGACGATCCATGGTACTCCTGCCAAAAATGAGAAACCTCTGCCAACTGAAAGGCATTCTGCAGAATAAATGCCCTGAAAAAGAAAACTAAACAAAAAAAAAAGCTCTACACTTTTCAAAAACAGGAAAAGGTATAAAAAACAAAGACTAAGGAATGTTCCAAGAGGTATGACAAGTAAATGTAATAAACGACTTGGAGTGCTAAAGGATCCAAACAGTGCCTACGATTACTCTAATTTTCAAGTTAATGGCTTCCTTACTTAACTAGTGGTTACTAAAGTCTAGCTACTGTCACCAATCTGAAATATGTTTCTCACACATTAAACTTAATAAGTCAAGCTCATGTTTACCTTAGCTCCTGCTTTGTAAATTTTTTTGGTTTTCAAATAAGGAAATGTAACTGTCAATCAATTCAGCATTTAAGCAATCACCAGTAAAACAAAATAAAAAGAGATTCTCAAACAATATTCTGGTGAATTATCAAGCACAATATAGGTAACGAGTTACCATGACTATCTTTCTTATGATTCTGTAAAACATCTCTTCAAATTAGTAATAGCATTCATAATAGCAATAATTTTACTACTAGAGGCGAAATATTTTCAAACTATTGTTCATATTTTTATGATTTTATTCCCAATTTAGAAATGCCCACGTGTCTGCTGTGTGTTTGTTTAAGTGGCTCTGTATACTGTGAAGAAGTTGACATTGATGCTGTACCACCCTTACCAAAGGAATCAGCCTATCTTTACGCACGATTCAACAAAATTAAAAAGCTGACTGCCAAAGATTTTGCAGACATACGTAAGTTAAGCTGAAATATGATATTAGTATTAACTCGTATTAGTATTTAACTCATATAAACACAAGTTTCTATATAGTTGCTGCCTATCACATACAGGTTTGTCACTTGAAGTACATAAATATCTAACATGTTTCACAAAAGTCCATTCATTTGTTGGTGAATCATCTTTCCACTTAGACAGATCCTGTGATCTTTCTTTACTGGTGACTTCACTGTCTATGATGACAGCCCATCTAACATATGGGCAACTATATCTTCTCAACTCCAATACTTCAAGATCCCTTGCTTCAGACACTGAGCAACACCAATATAACTGGGATGCTTCTCCAACCACAGTGTTTTATTTTCTACCTGGACTATAAAAACACAGAAACTGCTTTTTCTTACTTTAACTAATGGCTCTTAAACCTGGCTGCATATTAAAAATATCTTGCGAAGTGTTTTTTTTTTCTCCCCCCTCCCCCCAACCCGACATGGAGTCTTGCTCTGTTGCCCAGGCTGGAGTAGAGTGGCGTGATCTTGGCTCACTGCAACCTCTGTCTCCCAGGTTTAAGTGGCTCTCCTGTCTCAGCCTCTCACGAAGCTGAGGTGTGTGCCACCACACCTGGCTAATATTTGTATTTTTAGTAGAGATGGGGTTTCACCATGTTGGCCAGGCTGGTCTCGAACTCCTGACCTTGTGATCTGCCCGCCTCGGCCTCCCAAAGTGCTGGGAATACAGGCGTGAGCCACCACGCCCGGCAGGGAAGTATTTTTTAAATACTGATACTAGGTCCTACTTCCCAGGGTTTGTAATTCAGATCTGGGGTAGGGCCCAAGCAACATCATTAAAAACAAACAAACTCCTTGGATGATTCTAATATGGAAATAGTGTTGAGAACAGTGGTATTTAATTCCTTACGAGGTCATTATCAATCTTGAACTTCTAGCAAACCTTAACTCAGTTAGAGTGTTGCCATAAGCACACCAGAATCCTCCATTTCTGCAGTACCAAATCCCAGTCCTAGATCACTAATTTCTTGTCAGTTTTCTAGACTCCTAATATTGTCAAGAGTTCTGAAAAAAATCACACCAAGAAATGCATACTGGCCCCGCTACACATTTATGAGACTAACCATAACCAGATTCATGCTGCCACTGATAGCTCCCAAATGTGGATTGAAGTATAGTTGATCCTTGTTATTTGTGGATTCCATATTTGTGAATACCCACTTGCTAAAATTTATTTATAACCCCAAAATTAATACACATTGTGCTTTCATGGGCTTTCTCAGACATGCTCAGAGTGGCAAAAAATTTGAATTACTTGACATGCACATTCCCATCTGAGGTTGAACAAGGTAACACTGTCTTTTGGTTCCAGTTCTCATACTGTAAATAAATGCCCTGTTCACAGTCTATTTAACGACATGTTTTTCACATTTTTGTGCTTTGTGTTTATGATTTTGCTGTTTATTGATTTTTGTTTTTTTGGGGGTTTTTTTGTTTGAGACAGGGTCTCGCTCTGTTGCCCAGGCTGAAGTGCACTGGTGTGATCTCAGTTCACTGCAGCCTCTGCCTCCTGGGTTCAAGGGATTCTTGTCCCTCAGTCTCCCAAGTAGCTGAGACTACAGGCATGTGCCACCACACCTGGTTACTTGTTTTATTGTAATTTAACTTAATTTAATTTATTTATTTTTTGAGATGGAGTCTTACTCTGTCGCCCAGGCTGGAGTGCAGTGGCACCATCTTGGCTCACTGCTAGCTCCACCTCCCAGGTTCATGCCATTCTCCTGCCTCAGCTTCCCGAGTAGCTGGGACTACAAGTGCTCGCCACCACGCCTGGCTAATTTTTTTTTTTTTTTTTTGGTATTTTCAGTAGAGATGGGGTTTCACCGTGTTAGCCAGGATGGTCTCGATCTCCTGACCTCATGATCCGCCCACCTTGGCCTTCGATTACAGGTGTGAGCCACTGCGCCTGGCCTATTATAATTTTAATAGAGATGACGTTGCGCTGTGTTGGCCAGGCTGGTCTCGAACTCCTGACCTCAAGTGATCCGCCCACCTTGGCCTCCCAAAGTGCTAGGATTACAGGCATAAGCCACCACACCTGGCCTGATTTTGCTGTTTAACATGACCCAACACATGGTGCTGAAGTGACGTCTAACATCCCCAAGCACAAAAAGGCTGTGATATGCCTACAGGGAAAATATGTTAGATAAGGTTTGTTCAGGCATGAGTTATAGTGCAATATTAATGATTCAACAATATATACTCAGCCAAGTGTCCTTAAGCAAAAACACATAAAGTTATGTACTAATAGTTGATGGAAATGTGTGGCCAGAGGCTCACAGGAACATAACCCTGTATTTCTCCTAGGAATAATGGTTCAGTATTTACAAATTCAACACTTGTGGTAATTTTATAGAACATGATTCCTGTGAATAAGAAACAATTGATTTCCTAATTATCCCTGATATATGTGATGCACACGCAAGTACGCGCGCGGGCACACACACACACACACACACACACACACTGAATTTCTCTCTCAATCTGTGTCACTTTAACAAATCAGGGAACATCTTTGTCTTTGTTGTTGTTAAGCGATAAGGCATAGAGAGATTAAGATTAAGATAACATACTCAGAATCACAACGCAACATGCCAGCAAAAAAATATAAAAAATTACATGATTCCAATCAAATGTAATGCTTCCTTTCCATGATTTGCAACAAGAATTTCTTTCAAACTGCCTGACCATCCCAAGGAATTTGAACAGAGAAAGATGAAAAGACTCAATTAACTTTAAGATCACTTTCAAACCTGAGATTCTAGGACTCCAGTCAGAAAGGGAATCAATTTCAGGCACAAAGAGGTGTTCAGTGATCATTCCACAAAACTTTACTGGGCTACGAATTGTAGACAGTCTACCAGGCACTAAAAATGAAAGATGCTTGAGTGATCTGTTAAACAAATGCTTTTCTTCAGTCCATACAATAAGAATTTTACTTACGTAGTTGTTTTTTATATTTTTTTCCCTCTAGCTAACTTAAGAAGACTCGATTTTACAGGAAATTTGATAGAAGATATAGAAGATGGTACTTTTTCAAAACTTTCTCTGTTAGAAGAACTTTCACTTGCTGAAAATCAACTACTAAAACTTCCAGTTCTTCCTCCCAAGCTCACTTTATTTAATGCAAAATACAACAAAATCAAGAGTAGGGGAATCAAAGCAAATGCATTCAAAGTAAGTATTTTATAGTAAAATTAAGCATAGTATGAGTGATGATATGATAGATAAAAGAGAAACTTTGGTCTAGAATTGTATTTTGATTACACTTAAAAACTATTTTGATTTAATAAATGAAGACATTATTTACATAATAAATAACCATCTTATTAGGCTCATTCAGCCTAGCTTATACCCATATCTCAGTTAAAATACATAACCTTTATTTTATTTCATGGGACTATTTTGTTTCTCATTTTTTCACTTGTTCACACAGCAAATATTTATTTAGACAGACATGGTTGGCCCTCTCATGACACTTACAGTCTACGAAAGCTCAAAATGGGATATTTCCTGTGTTTCTTTTTCCTTACAATGTTAGCAAATTATAAACACCAGAAAAAAATAAAGATCCAAAAGTAAATACTGAATTTAACTTTTAATATTTAAAGATATTAGACTGTGAAATTCTATAGGGAGATTTTCCTTTGAATTTCATGAGAGCATGTAATATAAAATTTTATATGTAGTAAGAATTAAATACATTTCTTAACAATTCAAGCAAATATTATGTAGGAAAAAGGGAAAGTAATCTACTTCGGTTTAGGTAGACAATTTGTCTCAAAATGCATGACCTACAGGAGTAATCACTTTAGTCCAGGATTTCCATAGCTCTGATGTAATCATTCCCCAGATAAAATGATGACCATGCCATTGCTGGTAACAGACATAATCTCATTCAAAAGGCAAGGTTTCTTGCTTCTAAAGGTAACTTCGGAAACTATCAAATATTCATTATCATAAAGTTTATGATAATCACACACAGGTAAATTCTGTCAAAAAATGTACAATCTGTTAGAAAGTATACAAATAGTCCATTTTTTCATTTTTCATTACAATTAAGGTATCTTTTTTCAACTTTAAGGGACATTTTAAAGTTACATCAGAGCTCATCTGATGTTTCTTATAAGGAACTCAGAAGTTAACGGACTCTTAGAGGACTTTTTAAAAGCAGATACACCTTTTTTTTTTTTTTTTTTTTTGAGATGGAGTCTTGCTCTGTCACCCAGGCTGGAGTGCAGTGGCGTGATCTTGGCTTACTGCAACCTCCGCCTCCCAGGTTTGAGCAATTCTCCTGCCTCAGCCTCCCAAGTGGCTGGGACTACAGGCACACACCACCACGCCCGGCTAATTTCTACACTTTTAGTAGAGACGGGTGTTGGCCAGGCTGGTCTTGAACTCCTGACCTCAGGTGATCCGCCCACTTTGGCCTCCCAAAGTGCTAGGATTACAGGCGTGAGCCACCGTGCCTGGCCTTTTTGTTTGTTTGTTTTAAAGTTGTAATTTGAAAATATTAATTTGAGTTGGTCACTCTTTGAATAACAGACATGTTAAAGACCTATAAAAGTTGATCAGGACAGGTTCAGTGGCTCACGCCTATAATCCTAGCACTTTAGGAGGCTGAGGCAGGCGGATCACTTGAGGTCAGGAGGTCAGGACTAGCCTGGCCAACATGGTGAAACTCTGTCTCCACTAAAAACACAAAAATTAGCTAGGCGTGGTGGTGGGCGCCTGTAGTCCCAGCTACTCAGGAGGCTGAGGCACAAGAATCGCTTGAACCTGGGAGGCAGAAGTTGCAGTGAGCTGCTGAGATTGTACCACTGCACTCCAGCCTGGGCCACAGAACAAGATTCAGTCTCCAAAAAAAAAAAAAAAAAAAAAAAAAAAAGGAGCTGATCAACATTTCACAAAAAGAACGTTTGAATATTCTGGGGTTTAGACAGGAATTACAGAAGGGATTTATGACAAGTTGGTATGAAAATAATAAACTTGGCCAGGCACGGTGGCTCATGCCTGTAATCCTAGCACTTTGGGAGGCCAAGGCGGGCAGATTGCCTGAGCTCAAGAGTTCGAGACCAGCCTGGGCAACATGGTGAAACCCTGTCTCTACTGAAATACAAAAAATTAGCTGGGCGTGGTGGTGGGCACCTGTTGTCCCAGCTACTGAGGAGGCTGAGGCAGGAGAATTGCTTTAACCTGGGAGGTGGAGGTTGCAGTGAGCTGAGATCATGCCACTGCACTACAGCCTGGGCAACAGAGTGAGACTCCATCTCTAAAAAAAAAGAAAAGAAAATAATAAACTCAACTGCCCTATAGTTTTGTTTCATGTCCTAAGCTGCTACAGTCACTAGTAGAATTAGGTTATTCTAACTCATGTAAATGAGACTCACTGGGAAGACAAGAGCTTGATGCCCACATGGTGGAAGGGTAGGGTGCTTAAGAAAGTATTAAAATAGCAACACAGAAAAGAATTAGCAAAATCTACCACAGGATACATATTGAAGATAAGGTAAAAGAGTAATGTCAGGGGAAATTACAATTATACACAATAATGGGTTACTGAACATGAAGAATAATCCAACATTAAGCCCTTAGGGGAAAAACCTGCATCAAGCTAACTGTTTGCTAAACTGCTTTGGGAAACATCTTGCTAAGCACACATTTTTTTTTTTTTCTTGAGATGGAGTCTCGTTCTGTGGCCCAGGCTGGAGTGCAGTGGCACAATCTCGGCTCACTGCAACCTCCACCCCCTGGGTTCAAGCAATTCTCCTGCCTCACTCAGGCTCCCTAGTAACTGGGATTACAGGCATGTGCTACCACACCAGTTAATTTTTGTATTTTTAGTAGAAATGGGGTTTCACCATGTTGGCCAGGCTGGTCTCGAACTCCTGACCTCAAGTGATCCACCCGCATTGACCTCTCAAAGTATTGGGATTACAGGCGTGAGCCACCATGCCTGGCTAAGCACACACATTTCTTTTTTTTTTTCTTTTTGAGACAGAGTCTCGCTCTGTTGCCCAGGCTGTAGTACAGTGGTGCGATCTCAGCTCACTGCAAGCTCTGCGTCCTGGGTTCACAGCATTCTCCTGCCTCAGCCTCCCGAGTAGCTGGGACTACAGGCGCCCACCACCACGCCTGTCTAATTTTTTGTATTTTTTTAGGCCGGGCATGGTGGCTCACACCTGTAATCCCAGCACTTTGGGAGGCTGAGGCGGGCAGATCACGAGGTCAGGAAATCGATACCATACCAGCTAACATGGTGAAACCTC
This sequence comes from Pan troglodytes, assembly GCF_028858775.2. Classification (NCBI taxonomy): domain Eukaryota; kingdom Metazoa; phylum Chordata; class Mammalia; order Primates; family Hominidae; genus Pan; species Pan troglodytes. The sequence continues at coordinate 46,043,828 of NC_072409.2, forward strand.
GTCTCTACTAAAAAAATACAAGCACACACATTTCTAAGAAGTAACCACTTAGCTAGAAATTGGTGGAACTGAGATGGGAAACTCCAGAGGTACAGGAGAGGTTATGGCAGCACCAGGGTCAAAATTCAATCCCACATAGGGACTCACCTCATTAGTTCCTATCAAGACAAACACAAAGAGTACCAGAAGTTGGCATTAGAGCCGGATATTCAGAGATCAGATGAATGGACAGAAGTGTGGGGTATGCGGCAGAGCTCCACTGGCCATCATAAAGGATCAAAATACACTACACGTGAGGTCAGAAAAAAAACCCAAACAAGAAACTACCATACGAACAATTGATATAATTGATGTATTCATATCAATATGCAAGTCTGTATATATAGACATATACTCATATGCACATATATATTGCTTGAATCCTGTGAAAGAATGTACAGAACCTCAATAACACTCACATGAAATTTTCCTTACAGAAACTGAATAACCTCACCTTCCTCTACTTGGACCATAATGCCCTGGAATCCGTGCCTCTTAATTTACCAGAAAGTCTACGTGTAATTCATCTTCAGGTATGATGGTTCCTTTCACAATATCTGACTCTAATTACCTATGAGTCAAAATCTTGTGACTCATTGGGAACCTCACTTATTCACATACAAATTTTGGTTAGATCACTGTAGTAGCGTGATAGCTAAATGTCTGCCTATCAAAAAGATTAATACTAGGCTCATGAACTTTCTTCCCAGAAGTCCAGATTCCATCCAGAGCATAACAAGTAGACCAGCACAGTACGTGTGAAGTCTGCTCTTGATTGTATTTGTCTCCAGGTGTACATTTGAGTATTTCCTAATTAATTTGACACAAGGATTTGAAGTGAGGGGGCACTCAGACCTCTGACTTAGGTTTCCTTTACCCATTATATAGCATATGAAAGGTTGATTTCAGATTTCTGAACAATGTTTTCCTCTTTTTTTTTCAGTTCAACAACATAGCTTCAATTACAGATGACACATTCTGCAAGGCTAATGACACCAGTTACATCCGGGACCGCATTGAAGAGATACGCCTGGAGGGCAATCCAATCGTCCTGGGAAAGCATCCAAACAGTTTTATTTGCTTAAAAAGATTACCGATAGGGTCATACTTTTAACCTCTATCGGTACAACATATAAATGAAAGTACACCTACACTAATAGTCTGTCTCAACAATGTGTAAAGGAACTTAAGTATTGGTTTAATATTAACCTTGTATCTCATTTTGAAGGAATTTGATATTTTAAGCAAGGATGTTCAAAATCTTACATATAATAAGTAAAAAGTAAGAATGAATGTCTACGTTCGAAACAAAGTAATATGAAAATATTTAAACAGCATTACAAAATCCTAGTTTATACTAGACTACCATTTAAAAATCATGTTTTTATATAAATGCCCAAATTTGAGATGCATTATTCCTATTACTAATGATGTAAGTAAGAGGATAAATCCAAGAAACTTTCAACTCTTTGTCTTTCCTGGCCTTTACTGGATCCCAAAAGCATTTAAGGTACATGTTCCAAAAACTTTGAAAAGCTAAATGTTTCCCATGATCGCTCATTCTTCTTTTATGATTCATACGTTATTCCTTATAAAGTAAGAACTTTGTTTTCCTCCTATCAAGGCAGCTATTTTATTAAATTTTTCACTTAGTCTGAGAAATAGCAGATAGTCTCATATTTAGGAAAACTTTCCAAATAAAATAAATGTTATTCTCTGATAAAGAGCTAATACAGAAATGTTCAAGTTATTTTACTTTCTGGTAATGTCTTCAGTAAAATATTTTCTTTATCTAAATATTAACATTCTAAGTCTACCAAAAAAAGTTTTAAAGTCAAGCAGGCCAAAACCAATATGCTTATAAGAAATAATGAAAAGTTCATCCATTTCTGATAAAGTTCTCTATGGCAAAGTCTTTCAAATACGAGATAACTGCAAAATATTTTCCTTTTATACTACAGAAATGAGAATCTCATCAATAAATTAGTTCAAGCATAAGATGAAAACAGAATATTCTGTGGTGCCAGTGCACACTACCTTCCCACCCATACACATCCATGTTCACACTGTAACAAACTGAATATTCACAATAAAGCTTCTGAATAACACTTTCTGATTACTCATGATAAACTGACATGGCTAACTGCAAGAATTAAATCTCTATCTGAGAGTAATAATTTATGATGACTCAGTGGTGCCAGAGTAAAGTTTCTAAAATAACATTCCTCTCACTTGTACCCCACTAAAAGTATTAGTCTACACATTACATTGAAGTTAAACACAAAATTATCAGTGTTTTAGAAACATGGGTCTGGACTGTGTAAGTAAAAGTACAAACATTATTTCCACCATAAAGTATGTATTGAAATCAAGTTGTCTCTGTGTACAGAATACATACTTATTCCCATTTTTAAGCATTTGCTTCTGTTTTCCCTACCTAGAATGTCAGATGTTTTTCAGTTATCTCCCCATTTGTCAAAGTTGACCTCAAGATAACATTTTTCATTAAAGCATCTGAGATCTAAGAACACAATTATTATTCTAACAATGATTATTAGCTCATTCACTTATTTTGATAACTAATGATCACAGCTATTATACTACTTTCTCGTTATTTTGTGTGCATGCCTCATTTCCCTGACTTAAACCTCACTGAGAGCGCAAAATGCAGCTTTATACTTTTTACTTTCAATTGCCTAGCACAATAGTGAGTACATTTGAATTGAATATATAATAAATATTGCAAAATAAAATCCATCTAAATAGAAGGGTTCTGTTTTATTTGGAAAAATTGAATCTTTAAACTATCATAATCTTGAATGACTGTCATCTTTCTAGTTTTCAGAAAAATAATGTATTCCTATATTATTTTTATGATAAAACTTATGGAGCAAAACACCATCAAATAACTCTCAAATTAAGAAAAAATTCAAAAGTCAGTAGTTTTAGATAAGATAATGATAAGGGAGAAAGAACATTGGTAAAAGGTATGAATTCCAGAATTAAAGAAATAATTTGGGGATTTCTAGATAAGAGGATATGAACATGCATACCTTACACCTTCATATACACAACCTTAAATCACAAATAAAACAAAATAAACAATACAAATTATACCACCAAGATTCAGAAGATATCAGACGAAATAATTAGAGAAAGTAAAAATATGCTGTCTCCATTATATTCATAATGTTTCATTCTTGACACTAATAATTAGAGGCTTTAAATTTTTAAATAATTTACTTCTTACTAACATTGCTGAAAAAAACTAAAGACATACATAAATGGAAAGATGTCTTGTGTTTATGGATGGTAAGATTTAATGTTGTTAAGACAATAATACTATCCAATATGATATGCAGACTGAACACAGTTGCCATCAAAATCTCAATGATGCTTTCACACAAATAAAATGGAACTTCAAGAGACCCCCAAATAAACAGAAGAATCTTGAAAATAAGAATAAAGATAGAAGACTCACATTTCCTAACTTCAACATTTACAACAAAGATACAGTAATGAAAACAGTGTGTGGCTGGGCGCAATGGCTCACACCTGTAATCCCAGCACTTTGTGAGGCTGAGGCGGGTGGATCACTTGAGGTCAGGAGTTCGAGACCAGCCTGGCCAACATGGTTAAACTCTGTCTCTATTAAAAATTCCAAAAAATTAGCCGGGTGTGGTGGCGGGTGCCTGTAATTCCAGCTACTGGGAGGCTGAGGCAGGAGAATCGCTTGACCAGGAGGCGGAGGTTGCAGTGAGCCAAGATCGCACCACTGCACTCTAGCCTAGGCGACAGAGCAAGACTCTGTCTAAAAAAAAAAAAAAAAAAAAAAAAGGAAAACAGTGTGGTACTAGCGTAAGTACAGACATATAGACCAATAGAATAAATTAAACAGCCCAGAAATAAACCCTTCCAAATAGGGTCAGATACTTTTCAACAAAAGTACAAAGACCATTCAGTGGAGAACGCCAGTCTCTTCAACAATGGTGCTGGGAAAACTGGATATCCATATACAAAAGAATGAAGTTGGACACCTACCTTATGTAATATTTAAAAACAAACTAAAAGACCTAAACTTAAGGGTTAAATTATAAAATTCTTAGAGAAAATATACAGGAAAACCTTTATGACATTGAATTTGGCACGGAATTACTTGGATTTGTCACCAAAAACACAGGTAAAAAAGAAAAAATAGATAAACTGGTCTCCATCAAAATTTAAAACTTTTGGGAGAGATTTGTTAAAGGATACAAAATTACAGCTAGATAGGAGGAATAAGTTCTATACCATTGTAAGATGACTATAATTAACGATAATATATAGTTTCAAATAGCTAGAAGATACTGACGGTTCCCAACACAAAGAAATGATAAATGTTTAAGCTGATGGAAATGCTAATTACCCTGATCTGATCACTATACATTATATGTATTGAAACACCACTATGTACCCCATGAATATGTAAAATTACTATTAGTCGATTAAAAATTAAATAAAAATAAATTTTAAAAATTAAAAATTTCTGCTCATCAAAGGACACTATCAAGAGTCAAAAGACAACCCAGAGAAAGTATTTTGAAATCATATATTTAAGAGGAAATTAATATCTAGAATATATAAAGAACTCTACAATTCAACAACAAAAAACAACCCAATTCAAAAATGGGCTAAGGACTTGCACAGACATTTCCTCAAAGATATACAAATGGCCAACCAGCATATAAAAATACATTTAACATCACTAACCATTAGGAGGATGTAAATCAAAACCACAGTGAGATATCACTTCCTACCCATTAGGTTGGCTATAGCCAAAAAAAAAAAAAAAGCAGAAAATAACAAGTATTAAAGTAGTTGTAGAGAAATTGAAGTACTCGTGCTTTGCTGGTGTAAAATGGTACAAGCACTGTGGAAAAGAGTACGCGGTTCTTCAAATACTTAAACATAGAATTACCATATGATCCAGCAATTATATTTCCAGGTATATCATTACACTTAAAAGAATTGAAAGAGGTGCAAACAGATATCAGTACACTAATGTTCACAGCAGGATTATTCACAATAGCCCAAAAGTAAAAACAACCAGTGACCATCAGCAAATGAATGGATAAGCAAAATGTATATACATTTAATGGAATATGATCCAGCCTTAATAAAAAGGCAGGGGGAGGGCACTGGGCTTGGGAGGCCAAGATAGGTCAATTGCTTGAGCCCAGTAGTTCAAGACCAGCATGGGCAACACGGCGAAACTGCATCTCTACGAAAAATACATAAATTAGCTGACATGGTGGCGTGCGCCTGTAGTCCCAGCTACTTGGGAGGCTGAGGTGGGAGGATCACCTGAGCCAGGGACAGTCAAAGCTGCCATGAGCCGTGACTGCACCACTGGACTCCAGCCTCGGCGACAGAGTGAGACCCTGTCTCAAAAAAAAAAAAAAAAAGAAAAGAAATCTGACACATGCTATGACATGGAGAAACTTTGAGGACATTATGCTAAGTGAAAAGACACTCCACATATATGAGGTACCTAGAATAGTCAAATTCATAGAAACAGAAAACACAACAGTGGTAGCAAGCGCTAAGAGAAGGCAGGAATGAGGAGTTAATGTTTAATGGGTATGTTTCAGTTTGGGATGATGAAAAACTTCTGGAGAAGGACAGTGGTGATGGTTACAAAACAATGTGGATATTGGTGACGGTTACAGGACAATGTGATAGGTTTTTTCCACCCTAGTAATTTTATAACTAGCAAAGACCAGCTCCTAGAAGCTCTTTACCCTCCATAAGAAAAATACACCAATTATACTTCATATCTGACTGGAAAGCACATAGAGTCAAATCAGCTTTGGAAATGGAGACTAGTGCTCCCATTTTCCATCACCCATTCAAATGCATAAGGAAACAGCAACATTAGGTGATTCATCTATTACCATAACTGCCAGCACACTCCCTGGTCATTACTGTATTATAACACTTGTGAAGCAGAAATATTTAATTTTTCTGGCATTTTAAGACTACCTATGATCGAATATAACAAAATCATGAGAACACCTCAAGGTACTATAGTACAGAACTGCCCATGTTTCTTTGTGGAAAAAAATCCTAGGCCTGACAGATTTTATTAGCTCAACCAAATAGAATAAATAATAATAAGAAACAATAGAACCCCAAATAAAGGAGAGTTAGTACAAGTCCTAAAAACAATATTCATGACCTGGTTAGGCTTTTGAGAGAATCTGAACCCTGAAATATTATTTAAGTTGACTTTCAGAACTGGTTTCTGTGTGGATTAATGCTGTCAATAATTTGATGCTATCCAAATGAGTAGAACCTGAGGTATTACGAGGCAACCAAACTTAATTTCAGTTATGCCCAAAAACAAAGAAAGGGAATAAAAGGAAGTACTTTAAAGTACCCATATCAGGCTTTAGGAAGCATTACTTCACAAGAATCAGGCTTTGGTATTTAAACTCGAAATGCACAATTGAGAAGCTGAATACACAGAGTCTGGCTCAAGAAGTTAGCAGTATACCACTACATGATAAGCCTGCTGTGATGATATTCTTTATTAACATTTGTTGTTTTACTTCAAATACTCTTGAAAGAATGTTTTTCCAAAATGCAGATTTTAAGTAAATTTGAATATAACCACACTTCTTTCAAGACATTCCACAACATAAATTGTTCACTGATTTGTACAGAAGTAATCCTCCTCCAGTTATTCCAAATAATTGCAAATTCCAAAAGTCAATGAGAATATTTTCTACTGTTTGAAAGCTTTTAAGAAAAGGATGTTATGGATGAATTCCCAATTAATATCAGCTTTGTTTTCCATATATGTTTAAATTCAAAGACTTCAGACTTTACCTTGAGATGTTTAAACGTGCTCTTACGATATTCAAACCACTCCACAAAAAAATGCAGGCTTCGGAAAAACATGAACAGATCTTTTCTCTCTTCTGCTCTGTAGGAATAAATGATTCTCTGATTAATAAATATCATTAAATGATAGACCCAATCTAGCTTTATTTCTTTTCCTTTTCATGTATCCTACACTAAAACCAAAAACTTGAAGTAGTTCTACATATCAATTCTTGCACTTGTGTGTGTGTGTTCCTCTGGTATGACTGCTAATGCTACTTTCTCAGCCTAGAATACCCCTTTCCCCGTTTTCAAACGTTTAAGTCTACGTATTATTTAAATCACTCAAATGCCACATTCCCTGAAATTTTATTTGATGACTGTAGTATAATAAAGAATAATGAAGAACAGACAGTATGTAAGTGCCAGTTTCTGGCACAGCGCTTTAAAACCCTTGGAACTTCCTGAGTGATAGATGTGTCTTTGTTATGCTAATGAGTTGTCTCAGAGTGGCTTCTACGTATTGCAGACTGGAGGCCGTTCACCAGGGAAACACATCAAACACATCACCAAACACATCATTTGAGGGCTAACCAGGAGCACAGCAGAGCTTCCTGGTTGATGAATACACTGATGTACTGGGAGGATAATGTGTCTGGATTCCACAAGGAATCTCTGTCTCCCCAACCCCCAGACCTTCATCTATGCATTACTTCCATTTGGCTGTGTCTGGGTTGTATCCTTCATAATAAAATGCTAATTGTAAGTATAGTGTTTTCAGTACGTTCTGTGAGCGGTTCTAGCAAATTATTAAACCTGAGAGATATGTGGAAACTCCAGAATTTATGGCCAGTTGGTCCTAACTGCAGGTGGACCTTGATACTTGCAGCTGGAGTGTGAAGTGGAGGCACTCTTGGTGGAGACCTCTGCCTATAACTTGTGGGGTCTGTTAGTGTGAGAACTGAACTGAGCTGCAGGACATCCAGTTGGTGACAGAGAACCATTGTCAGAACAATTACCACACCACCACACCACATATCCTATTCCCTAACAGCTAGAAATAATCTCACTCCTTTGCCTAGGAGAACTCTCACAGGAATGAGTCTTAATTCTCTTAATAGTACATCTATGTTAATAATGTAAGCCACATACACCACAAGTAACTTGAAGGCAAGAACCATCTATCATTTAATCACTCATTTGATAAATGATTGCGGGAGTTGAGTTCCTGTACCAGTAATGATAGAGTAAGCATATTCCACCCCAATGCTTCCATTAACTATAATTTAAAACCATGAACACAGCACATAAAGCAAACATCAGAAACTCTGAAATGTGGAATGAAGAAAGCAGGACAGGTAGAGTCTTCAGGAATCAAGGGAGGACCTGGAAAAGAATTCCTTAGGATTTATTTTTGCCTCCTGTATATCCCAGTCTGTACACAGGAGCAAACTGCAACCCAGAATTACCAAAGGGTACATTAACAACAACAATAACCCAAAAGGCCCCAGGAAAGACCATTCCCTCTAACCAATGGAGATCATGCAAAATGAGAAGAAACAGGCCTGGCAGAAGGGAACCCCAATGCCAAAAAGGAGCTGTGCCCCTTTCGCTCCTAATCAGGCACTTTAGCCACAGAGGCTGAGGTGTGAAGCCTGTCAACCATCACTGCCAACAATAAGAAAAGCAGGCAAAGCAGAGTCCTCACCTCCCAATCGGGTACTGCTATTGGAAAGACTGAGAGAGGAAGCTTTGTCAGCTAGCCCCAACTGACACCAAGCAAACATAAGCAAAGAAAGGATGTCATTTCTGATCTCAACCAGCATGGCAGCTGCACACACAGTGGGGTGCTCTGTTAACTTTCCACACCCTGCACTTAAGTCATCCCAAGAAGAGATAAGGGAGAATCAGAGAAGAGGAGCCTTCAGACAAGAATCTTTTACATCTGTTTATGAAGTCCTAAATAACCCCTACATAAAACGAACCAGAATCTACACAGAAAAAAAATACTGAGAACTGAATTATAGTGTAGAATAATTTCCAGAATTCACATTGGCCTCAGGATAGTACATAAGTAGGGCAGACCACAATAGGATATTGAACTACAGACTAAAGTGGGCTAGGGTGTGCTTTTGAATTAGAAATTCAACAATAAGAACAAAAAAAAAAAAATGGCAAAATAGGAAGTGCTGGGGTCATCCTGTCTCAGAAACACTGAAAACTACTGCGTAGCTGTCAGAATCACTTTTACTGGAATTTGGGAAGAGAGTAAAAAGCTTACAACTGAGAAAACACTTAATCAGAAAAAGGGCAACTGAAAAAGGCTAAGAGCGTTTTGTAGTACTGTAAGATACCCTTGCCACACTCCCTACCTGGCCACAGTAGCAGTCTTAAAGATAGCATGCTACTTTACTAGCCTGAGAACCTAATCCTGACAACAGTCAAAAGGATCTTATTCTCAAGGAATTGTTTGTCTTGACTTGGTTCCCAAGTAAAAGAGACCTCATTCCCAAGGAATCGTTTTGATTCAAGGGGTCTGACTGCATTTCAGCTAAGTCAGAACTTTCTTGCAATTGATACAGGAGCTAGAAAGAAATTATTTAGGTAGATAGTGAGGGTTAAGGAGCCCTCAGAAAGGCTTCCCTTTTAATAAAAAGCAGCCCCCAAATCATTTCTTTTCTAACAAAGAGCAGCCTGAAAAATAGAGCTGCAAACATAGATAAGCAAGCTAGAAGTTTGCACAGGTAAATGCTCTGCAATAGAAAAGGGATACCTGGAAGCCAAGTATGTTAAACATGGAGTCTCCATCTTCCCTTTTCTTTTCTTTTTTTTTTTTTTTTGAGACTAAGTCTCACTCTGGAGTGCAGTGGTGCAATCTCGGCTCACCAAAACCTCCACTTCCTGGGTTCAAGTGATTCTCCCGCCTCAGCCTCCCAAGCAGCTGGGATTACAGGCGTGCGCCATGATGCCTGGCTAATTTTTTTCTGTATTTTTAGTACAGACAGGGTTTCACCATATTGGCCAGGCTGGTCTCGAACTCCTGACCTCAGGTGATCTGCCCACCTCGGCCTCCCAAAGTGCTGGGATTACAGGCGTGAGCCACTGCACCCGGTCTCCATCTTCCCTTTTCTTTGTCACCACGTGTACAGTAAAAAAGCAGGCAACATGGCGCTGGCCCGGTAGAGAACCCATCTGCATAATAAGAGATTAGGGTGGGGCGGCCAGCTTCTTCACATCCTATGCAAGCGGTACACCTGGTCTGACCAATTTTTTGTGCCCTATGTAAATCAGACACTGCCTCCTCAAGCTCATCTGTAAAACCTGCATTTGACTGTGGAAGCGGCAACCCATTTTCTCTGGGACCCCTCTCTGCGCAGACAGCTCCTCTCCTTCTTTCACCTATTAAATATCCACTCTTAACCTCACAGTGGTGTGTTCACATCCTGGTTTTCCATGGCTGTGGGACAATGAACCTTGGGTATTACCCCAGACAACAATGCTGCTTCACCATGAAGACATAGCTACACAGGGGATGTTTTTCAAAAATACTAAAAGGCAAATTAACAAGTTGCTGCTGTGTAGGGCAAAAGAACAGTTGAGACAAACAACAGATATGCTGAAAGCCAAGGAAAGAAAAGGTAGGGAATGAGAATCTTTGGGGAATAAAGTCTTGGAAAAAGTGCTCAAGTATACCAGGGAACTAGAAAGCCACTTGAATGCTCAGGGCAGAATGCATGCTTAGAAGAGATCTGAGGGGAGCATAACTTCAACCTCTGGCTAATCTCTAGGCTAAGGACAGGACTAAGGCAGGGTTGTGAAAGACCTGGCTAAGCACTGAAGTAGTGTCCCCATACAGAACCAAAATGCACAGACCTGGAGAAGATACCTTTTTTTCTTATTTTTTTCCTTTTTGCCCATCATAATATTCAAAATGTACAGTATTTAATGACAATAACAAAAAACTAAGCATGCAAAGAAACAAGAAAATATGGCCCAGTCATAGGAAAAAAAAAAAGAAATTAACAGAAACTTCTCCTGTTGAATGACTAGGGGAATTACTAGGCTATGATTTTAAATCAACTGTCTTAAATATGTTTAGAGAACTCAAGAAAATCAAGAGAATAAAATATGCAACAAACAGGAAATGGCAATAAAGAGAGAATTTTTTTTTTTTTTTTTTTTTGAGACAGAGTCTCGCTCTTTCGCCCAGGCTGGAGTGCAGTGGCGCTATCTTGGCTCACTGCAAGCTCCGCCTCCCGGGTTCACGCCATTCTCCTGCCTCAGCCTCCCAAGTAGCTGGGACTATAGGCGCCTGCCACGGCGCCCAGCTAATTTTTTGTATTTTGAGTAGAGACGGGGTTTCACCGTGTTAGCCAGGATGGTCTCGATCTCCTGACCTTGTGATCCGCCCGCCTCGGCCACCCAAAGTGCTGGGATTACAGGCGTGAGCCACCGCGCCCGGCCAAGAGAGAAATTTTTTTAAAAGAAATAGAAATTTTAGAACTGAAAAGTACAACAAATGAAATTAAAAATTCACTAAAGGGGCTCAACAGCAGATTTGAGTGGGCATAAGAATCAGTAAAAATGGCTGGGCGCGGTGGCTCACGCCTGTAATCCCAGCAGTTTGGGAGGCCGAGGTGGGCGGATCTCAAGGTCAGGAGTTTGAGACCAGCCTAGCTAATGTGGTGAAACCCCATCTCTATTAAAAAAAAAACCACAAAAATTAGCCGGGCGTGGTGGTGTGTGCCTGTAATCCCAGCTACTCGGGAGGCTGAGGCAGGAGAATCCCTTGAACCCAGGAGGCAGAGGTTGCAGCGAACTGAGATTGCGGCACTGCGCTCCAGCCTGGGCAATAGAGTGAGACTCCCTCTCCAAAAAAAAAAGAATCAGTAAAAATGAATATAGGTCAAGTGAAATTATCCAGTCTAAGAAAGAGAAAGAAAAAAGAATGAAGAAAAATAAACGGAGCCTAAGAGACTTGTGGGACACCCAAAAAAGTACTAACATATACATAATGAAAGTCAAAGAAGGAAAGTTGAAAAAAAAGGGAGCTGAAATTATATCTTGAGAAATAACAGTCAAATCCCTCTGGATGAAAAAGTTAATATACACATCCAAGAAGTGCATAAACTGCAAATAGGATAAACTCAAAGAGATCCACATCAAGATACATTATAGTAAATCTGTTGAGCTCCAAAGAGAGAGAATCCTGAGACTGATATCCAGCAAAACTCTCTCTCACAAATGCAATAGAAATTAAGACATTCCCTGATTCAAGAAAGCTGAGGTCTGTTACTTGTAGACTTGACCTACAAAAAAATGCTCATGGGAATTCTTCAGGCTAAAAGGAAAAAACACTGGACAGTAACTGAAAACCATATATAGAAATGATGAACAATGGTTACACAGGTAAATAATGAAGAAAGTATCACTGTATTTTTATTAATAAGCCCTCTTTTTCCCATATGATTTAAAGACAAATGCATAAAACAAAAATTACTAATCTATGTTAATGGCCAAACAATGTAGAAAGATGTAATCTGTGACAATCACAATATAAGGGGGAGAAACATAGATATAAGAAGCAGAGTTTTTGCAAATTATTAAAGGTATTATTAATGCCAATCTAGTTTAGTATCAATTTAACCTAGGTTGTTATAAGTTTAAGATATTACCTGTAATTCTCAAGGTAACCAGTAAGAAAATAACTAAAGATTGGGAGGCCGAGGTGGGCGGATCACCTGAGTTTGGGAGTTCGAGACCAGCCTGACCAACATGGAGAAACCTCTGTCTCTACTAAAAATACAAAAATTAGCTGGGTGTGGTGGCGCATGCCTGTAATCCCAGCTGCTTGGGAGGCTGAGGCAGGAGAATCACTTGAACCCAGGAGGGGTTCACATACACACACACACACACACACACACACACACACACACACACAGACAGCAAACAGCAAAACAGCAGAAGTAAATATTTCCTTATCAGGAATTGGTTTAAATGTAAATGGATTAAACTCACCATCAAATGGCAGAGATTGGCAGAATAATTTTTTTTTTTTTTTTTTTTTGGTCACTGCTGGAACAGGAAAGCAAGCCAGTAGCAATCCAGCAACTGGGGGTAGACCAAGCCAGCACCATAGATACATTTTCAGGAAAAAAGTCCTCCCTTACAAAAGCAAATGCCAAAAAAGAAGTGCCTGCTACAGTGTATGTGCAGATATCAACATAAGGGAACAGGTACATGAAAAGCAAGAAAACAGGACACCTACAAAGAAAACCAATAATTATTTAGCAATAGATAGTCAAAAAGAAATTTCAGAAATCTCAGATAAAGAATTCAAAACATTGGTTTTTTTCTTTTTTGAGATGGAGTCTCACTCTGTCACCAGGCTGGAGTGCAGTGGCATGATCTCGGCTCACTGCAACCTCCGCCTCCTGGGTTCAAGTGATTCTCCTGCCTCAGCCTCCCGAGTAGCTGGGAGTACAGGCACGCACCACCACGCCCAGCTAAATTTTGTATTTTTAGTAGAGATGGGGTTTCACCATGTTGGCCAGGATGGTCTTGATCTCTTGACCTCATGATCCGCCCACCTTGGGCTCCCAAAGTGCTGGGGTTACAGGCGTGAGCCACCATGCCTGGCCTCAAAACATTAATTTTTAAAGAAACTCAGTGAGATACAAGAGAATTCAGAAAAACAATACAATCAGGAAAATAATTCAGGATATGAATGATAAATTTATCAAAGAGATCGGTATTTTTAAAAGAACAAAACAAATTCTGGAACTGAAGAAATCACTGAAGGAAATATAAAATACATTTGAAAGCTTCAACAATAAACCAGATCAGGCAGAAGAAAGAATCTCAAAACCTGAAAACAGGTATGTTGGTATAGCCCAGTTGTTAATATATATATATTTTTTTAAATAAAAAGACATGGGGTCTCACTATGTTAAAGAGGCTGGTTTCAAACTCCTAGCCTCAAGTCATCCTCCCATCTCAGCCTCCCAAAGTGTTAGGATTACAGGCATGAGCTACTGTGCATGGCCAAATTAAAAAACAAAAAAGGCTTTGTGACATTTGGGACAACATAAAGTGACCAAATTTACAAATTAGCAGTATACTCAAGGGCAAAGAAACAAAGAAAGGATTAGGAAACTTATTTAATAAAATAACAGATGAAAACTTCCCAAGTCTATCAAGAGATTTAGACATTCAGAAACAAAATGTTCAACGACCTCAAAGCAAATGCAATGCAAAAAGATCTTCCTCACAGCACATTACAATCAGACTGTCTAGAGTCATATTTAAAGAGCAAATCCTATAAACAGCAAGAGAAAGGAGTCTAGTCACCTATCAAAAAAAAAAAAGAAAAAGAAAAAACCTCAATCAGACTAACAGTGGATTTCTCAGGAGAAAACTCACAGGCCAGAAGAGAATGGAATGATATATTCAGTGTGTGAAGAAAATAACTGGCAACCAAATGTAGTCAACTAATTTCTCATTCATAAATGAAAGAGAAATAAAGTCATCCCAACACAAATGCTAAAAGAATTCATTACCACTAGACCATCCCTAGAAGAAATGCTCAAGGAAGTCCTAAACTTGGAGGCGAAAGGATGACATTTACCATCATGAAATCACATGAAAGTGTAAAACTCACTGGTAAAGAAAACATACAAAGCAAGAAAATAATTCAAACAGTACCACTACAAAAATCTACCAAATCACAATGACAAACTGTAAGAGAAAAAGACAGGAACAAAGAATATATAAAACAACAGAAAACAACAGTATGACAGGAACAAAGCCTCACATATCAATAATAAACTGGAACATAAACAGATTAAATTCTCTTCTTAAAAGATATAGAAAGGTTGAATGGATTCAAACATACTATCCACCTAGACACTGCTTACAAGAAACTCACTTTAACACTAAAGACAAATATAGACTGCAATTAAAGGGATGGAAAAAGATATCCCATGCAAACAAAATCCAAAAGCAAGTGGTGGCTATACTTATATCAGCTAAAATGAACTTTAAGTCAAGAACAGTTAAAAAAAAAAAAAAAAAAAGATGGCTGGCATGGTGGCTTACACCTGTAATCCCAGCACTTTTTTTTTTTTTTTTTTTTTTTAGATGGAGTCTCACTCTGTTGCCCAGGCTGGAGTACAGTGGCACGAGTCTCAGGAAGCTGAGGCAGGAGAATCACTTGACCCCGGGAGGTGAAGCTTGCAGTGAGCCAGGATTGAGCTACTGCACTCCAGCCTGGGCAACAGAGAGACTCCGTCTCAAAAAAAAAAAAAAAACAAATAGGTCATTATATAATGATAAAGGAGTCATTTCAGAAAAAACATGTAACAATTCTAAATATATATATACACCCAATATAGAAGCATCCAGATTCATAAAGCAAATATTACCAAATATAAAGAGAGAACTAGATTGCAATACAATAATAATGGGGGACATCAACACTCCATTCACAGCATTAGACAGATAATAAACAAACAAAAAACATTGGATTTAAATTGGACTTTAGACCAAATGGACCTAACAGACATTTACAGAACATGCTATCCAACAACTGCAGAATGTACATTCTTTTCATCAGAACGTAGAACATTCTACAGGACAGACCGCATGTTAGGACACAAAACAAGTCTCAACATTTTTAAAAATCAAAATCATAGCATGTGTCTTCTCAGAACACACTGGAATACAACTAGAAATCAACACCAAAAGGAACCCTGGAAGCTATACACATACATGGAAATTAAACAACATGTTCCTGAATGATCACTGGGTCAACAAAACAATTAAGATAGAAATAAAAAAATTCCTTGAAATAAGTAAAAATGGAAACACACCATAGCAAAATCAGTGAGATACAGCAAAAATGGTGCTAGGAGGGAAATTTATAGCAATAAATGCTGACATCCAGAAGGTAAAAAGTTATAAACTATAAATCTAACAATGCACCTCAAGGAACAAAGCAACAACAAACCAAACAGAAAATTAGCAGAAGAAAAGAATTACAAAAGGTCAAAGCAGAACTAAATGAAATAGAGAGTCAAAAAATAAATAAGTAAATAAATAATGCAAAGGACCAGCAAAACAAAACGTTGGTTATTTGAAAAGATAAACAAAATTGACAAACCACTAGCTAGACTAACCAAGAAAAGAGAAGACCCAAACAATTTAAATGAAAATGGAGACAATACAAATAAGACCACAGAAATAAAAAAGATGAGAGACTATTATCAACAACTTAAAATGACAAGCTGTAAAACCTAGAGGAAATGGAAACATACAACATACCAAGATTGAATCAGAAATAAATAGAAAACTTGAACATAATGAGTAGTGAGATTGAATCAATAAGAAGTCTAGGTTGGGTGTGGTGGCTCACGCCTGTGATCCCAGCACTTTGGGAGGCTGAGGCAGGTGGATCACCTGAGGACAGGAGTTCAAGACCAGCCTGGCCAACATGGTGAAAGCACATCTCTACAAAAAATACAAAAATTAGCCGGGAATGGTGATGCGCCACTGTGTTCCCAGCTACTTGGGAGGCTTAGGCAGGAGAATCGCTTGAACCCGGAAAGCGGAGGTTGCAGTGAGCCAAGATCACGCCACTACTGCACTCCAGCCTGGGAGACAGAGTGAGACTCCATCTCAAAAAAACAACAAAAAAACAATAAAAAGTCTAACATAGAAAAGACCAGGACCAGAAGGAGTAACAGCCGTATTCTATCAAACATACATAGAAGAACTAATATTTATCCTCCTGAAACTATTCCTAAATCATCAAAGAGGAGGGAATTCTCCCTAACTCACTACAAGAGGCCAGCATTACCCTGATACTAAAACGAGTTAAGGACACACACACATATAAGAAAACTAGAGGCCCATATTCCTGATGAACACAGATGCAAAATCTTCAACAAAGTAACTAGCAAACCAAACCCAAAAGCACATGAGAAAGATAATATACCACGATCAGATGTAATTTATATCAAGGATGCAAGGATGATTCAACATATACAAATCAATAAATGTAATATATCATATCTACAAGATATAGGGAAAAAACATATAATCTCAATTGATGCAGAAAAAGCATTTGATAAAATTCAACATCCTCCCAGGATTCAAACACTCAACAAACTAAGCATGGAGGGCACATACCTCAAAATAATACAGGCTACATACAAAAAACCCAAGGTAACATCATACTGAACAGGGGAAAGTTGAAAGCCTTTCCTCTAGAAACTAGAATAAGACTTCTATCACTCCTATTCAACATATGACCAGAAGTCCTAGCCAGAGCAATCAGGCAAAGGAAAGAAATAAAAGGCATCCCAATTGGAAAAGAGCAAGGTGAAATTGTATCTTTTTGCTTAAATGATCTTATATCTAGAAAAACCCAGACTCTACCAAGAAACTCTTAGATTTGATAAATGAATTTAGTTAAGTTGTGGGACAAAATCAATGTACAAAAATCAGTAGTGTTTCTATACACCAATAACAAATGTGCCATCTCATGCACATCCCATGCTCATTGCTTTGAAGAATTAATACTGTTAAAATGACCATATTGTCTAAAGCAATCTACCAATTCAGTGCAATCCTAGCCAATCTCTAGAGATAATCAACAATTTGCCCTTGAGTGAGTTTTTCAAATGCAAAACAACCAACCCAGAATCCACACCTCCAACCACCTCCTTTACCAGGTTCTCTCTTTACCAGTTCTCTCCACTATCCACCTGCTGTAATCACCCCAGGGCCAGATACAGGAGAGTTAACTAGGGACAGGTCCTCTGACCCAGAGCTCACTGAAATTATTCAAACAAGCCAAGCTTAAGCCGGCTTACACTGCCTCAACCATTCCTTCCCACGGAAACCACAATAAAAGCTCTTGCCCATAGATTTCCCCTCTCCTATTTGTCTCTTGACTGACCCCAGTGCTCCTCATGTGGCCCCTATGGTGTGGTGTGCCTCTCCCTCTTGTGAACTGTAACTACATTTTTAATGGCAATTGTCTCTTTATCTGTTAGCCTCACTATATTATTAGTTGTTAATAATAATAAAAGCTATTACAATAGGCTCCCATTTATTTATTTTTAGAGATAGTGTGTTGCTCTGTCACCTAGCCTGGAGTGCAGTGGCATGATCGTAACTCACTGTAACCTGGAGCTCCTGAGCTCAAGTGACCCTCCCATGTCAGTCTCCTGAGCAGCTATAACTACAGGCAGGCAGGCAGACCTGGAAAATGTTTTTCAATTTCTTTTTTTGTAGAGACAGGGTCTCACTATGTTGCCAACACTGGTCATGAACTCCTGGGCTCAAGCAATCCTCCCATCTCAGCCTCCCAAACCATTAGGATTACAGGCATGAACCACTGCATCTGGGCCATTTATTCTTAACTTTTAAATATTAATCATGCAGTGCATATGAACACAGATATATGTCAAATATAAGCTGCTGATTCCCGTCAGTAGCCAAAAAAACTATCCACAATATATAAATACCAGAGGTGAGATTTAGTTTCTCCATATTTGGTCACTCAAAAGGTCCTGTAACAGACGATGAACTCATTGGGACTGCTTCCCAGAGAGACCTCATGAAATTGGTCTTCACAGCAGCTATAGTTATATTTTTATGAAGGTGATTAATTTGGTGCAGCTCTTGATCATTGAATAAACGGCCCCATGAAGCTGCTTTGAAGCTAACTTTGATAAAATTATTGGAAGCTAGAATACAGGCTGAGTATCCCTTATCCAAAAATGATTGGTACCAGAAGCGTTTCAGATTTTGAATTTTTTTCAGATTTTGGAATATTTGCATGTATATAATGAGATATCTTGGGGACAGTGTCCAGATCCTGAAGGTAATTTTATACAATATTTTAAATAATTTTGTGTGTGAAACAAAGTTTGTGTACAATGATCCATGAGAAAACAAAGGTGTCACTATCTCAGCCACCCATGTAGATGATCTATGGCTATATAGCATCATCATCATTCCTGATTCTGAATTTATGATACCAATAAGCAATAATTTTCTTAACTTATTCACACATAAGAACTTAACAGTAAAAAACATGACATGCCATTAAATAGTGAAAAAATAATGTATGCAGTGTAGTATCACCAAAATACCAGTTACCAGCTTTTTAAAAAAAGCAACAACTAACAATGGTAGGCTTTCAGTCTCCACCTATGATGCTGTGTTTTGATTAAAATGTTACTATAGGCCAGGTGCGCTGTCTCACGCCTGCAATCCCAGTGCTTTGGGCGGCCAAGGCGGGTGAATCGCCTGAGGTCAGGAGTTTGAACAGACTGTCCAATGTGGTGAAACCCCATCTCTACTAAAAATACAAAAATTAGCTGGGCGTGATGGCGGGCACCTGTAATCCCAGCTACTCTGGAGGCTGAGGCAGAAGAATCGCTTGAACCCAGGAGGCGGAGGTTGCAGTGAGCCGAGATCGCACCATTGCACTACAGCCTGAGCAACAAGAGTGAAACTCCATCTCAAAAAATAAATAAAATAAAATAAAATGTTACTGTATACTGTATTTTATTTTTTTAGGTGAGAAGAAACATAAGAAACAGTTGTGGGACCAAGAAATGGGTTCTCTAGGGATAAGGAGGCATTCTGCTGGATGGCTCCTGTAGAACCATTTTTAAATGTTTCCTCCAAAGGCCAGGCATGGTGGCTCACGCCTGTAATCCCAGAACTCTGCGAGGCGGAGGTGGACAGATCACCTAAGACCGAGAGTTCGAGACCAGCCTGCCCAACATGGCAAAACCCTGTCTCTACTAAAAATACAAAAATTAGCTCGGTGTGGTGGCGTGCGCCTGTAATTCCAGCTACTCGGGAGGCTGAGGCAGGAGAATTGCTTGAACCCGAGAGGTGGAGGTTGTAGTGAGCCGAGATTGTGCCACTGCACTCCAGCCTGGGAGACAGAGTGAGACTCTGTCTCAAAAAATAAATGAATACATAAAAATAAAATAAACGTTTCCTCCACAGTTATCTGCCTCATTAACAACAATTTTTGTCTTATTAATCTAGCTTTGATTTTAGAATCTGATATAATTTCTTGTTCTGTTATGAATGTGTGCTGCTACCGCAGCTGAAGGGAGCAGGGAGGGTCTTTTTCCCTTGAGGATGTTGAATGAACTGTGTTGTACACCTGCGTTTTGACTGCAAACGCAAGTCAGGTGTGGAATTTTCCACTTAAGGTATCATGTCAGCAATCAAAAAATTTCAGATTTTAGAGCAGTTTGGATTTCAGATTATGGATGTTCAACCTGCAGTAACTCCATGAGAGCTCTTGGGGAAGTCAGTACTGAACTAACTGAATCGTGATCCTCTCAAACAATATCCTCAAAACAGCCTCAGATGTTTGAAAAAATGAGCGTGTGTGTGTAATAATCATTCAGCTTACCTGTACAATGATTAATCAGAGGAATAATTTCTTCCCAAATCCCTTCCAGGTATAACTTTTTATACTTTTCTGTGTTTTATTTTAAAAATAATGCCTTTTTAAAAAGAAAAAGACCACAAATACTGAAGAAAGCATCTGGCACATAAAATTCATTACTGAGGACTCTAACTAGATCAGTTGAGTGATCTGTAAATAGTGGTGGGCACATATACTTACTAAAGGAGTTTAGGAATCTGTGCCACAAGTAATACCAAACAATAAGCAATCTGTAAAATGAAGTAATTTTATGTCTAGAGGGTGGCGCAAAGAAACAGTGTTTTGTATATCTGGTTTCACTGAGAAGGATTCCCCAAGTACTGGTAATCATCTCATGTTATAAAGAAGAGATCTAAGTTGTGGATGTTCTTCTACAGCTCTATCATTCCAATTCCAGTAAATTCCATCATTTCTCAGATATATTTTATTCTTCAATTCATAAATATATAAGTTTTTAGAATGGGACAGAACCCTGGAAATAATTCTTTTTTTTTTTTTTTTTTTTTTTTGAGACGGAGTCTTACTGTCACCCAGGCTGGAGTGCAGTGGCGCTGTCTTGGCTCACTGCCAGCTCCGCCTCCCAGGTTCACACCATTCTCCTGCCTCAGCCTACTGAGTAGCTGGGACTACAGGTGCCCGCCACCGCGCCTGGCTAATTTTTTGAATTTTTAGTAGAGATGGGGTTTCACCATGTTAGCCAGGATGGTCTCGATCTCCTGACCTCGTGATCCGCCCGCCTTGGCCTCCCAAAGTGCTGGGATTACAGGCGTGAGCCACCATGCCCAGCGAACCCTGGAAATAATTATTTCCAGTTCTTTCATTTTGCAGATAACTCCACAGAGATTAAACACCTTTTCTAATTCAATGCTGTTAGTCATTAGTTTAAGAAAAAAAAAAGAAAGAAATGAAATACATAAAGGTACATTGTCCTTATTATCACAAATTTATAATTTACATGAGGATAAGAATAGTTATAGGCTGGGCACAGTGGCTCACGCCTATAATCCCAGCACTTTGTGAGGCCGAGACGGGTGGATCACCTAAGGTCATGAATTTGAGACCAACCTGGCCAACGTGGTGAAACCCCATCTCTACTAAGAATACAAAAATTAGCAGGGCGTGGTGGTAGATGCCTGTAATCCCAGCTGCTCAGGAGGCTGAGGCAGGAGAATCGCTTGAACCCAGGAAGTGGAGGTTGTAGTGAGCCAAGATCATGCCCCTGAACTCCAGCGTGAGTGAGAGCACGAGACTGTGTCTCAAAAAAAAAAAAAGTAGTTATAATACAAGGCGTAATTTGATACATTGATACATTTTTAGAGAGTACCTAGGGTTGATAACAAACTGATATGATTAGGCCAGGCAACCTCCTCCATGTACTCCTAGGTCACATTCTCAATGAGGCCTTCCCCAATCAAGCTATTTAAAAATGCATACCTTCCCTCTTCCTGTGCAGCCCATCCTTGTTTATTTTCTCCCCACCACTTATCGATATCTAATATATTATTTATTTTACATATCTGTTTTGTTTATTGCCTGTTTCCCCTACTAGAAAATAAATCTCTTGAGTTTATGAAGACGAGTTTTTCTTTTGTTCACTGCTACATATTAAGCACAACGACAATGCTTGGCTGCAGAACAGGCAACACGTAACTGCTGGATAAATGAAGGAACACTAGCGACTTGTCTGTCTAATCTCTGCTTAACTTCAGGTCTTATATTTTCAAGTGGTTTGTTAGACAATTCACTCAAGAACTGCTTGAACACCAACCATGTACAAGGCACTCTCCTAGGTTACCTGGGGCTAATACTATCCCTCCCTCTCCCCTAGAGTAGACATTGTATGCATTTATATTCCTATAGCATGTACTCTACCATCAATTACCATGTATCATTGGTTTTGTGCATACACTAGGTTGTAAGCTTCATAAAACTGAAAATTATCTTGTTCATCATTGTATTCTTAGAGACTAATACAATGCAAAGTACATAATATGCTTTTAACATATATGTATTTATTTAAAAATTTACATACAGTAAAATTCACTCTTTTTCTTAATTTTATGATTTTGGCCAAATGAATAGAGTTGTGTATCCAACACAACAACCAGTTCCATCCATACAGGGGAACATAAAGAAGAATCACAGCAAATTTACTGTTAAGCCATAAGACAACAGACAAATGCCTCCAAAGTACTCAGGAGAAAAAACCCAAAGAACCAAAACAGTCAACCAAGGATTCTATACCCAGAATGATATCTTTCAAAACCAAAAATGAAATAAAGACTTTTAAGACCAAAATCATAGAAAAAGCTAAAAATTCCATTAAAAGCAGAATATTAGGCCAGGCACAGTGGCTCACATCTGTAATCCCAGCACTTTGGGAGGCCAAGGCAGGATGACTGCTTGAGCCCAGGAGTGTGAGACCAGCCTGGGTCACATAGTGAGACCCCCATTTCTAAAAAAAATTTTTTTTCTAATTGAAAAAAAAAAAAAGCAGGCCTTCACTACAAGAAACAACAGGATTGGCTGAGTACAGTGGCTCATGCCTATAATCCCAGCACTTTGGGATGCCAAAGTGGATGGATCGCCTGAACCCAGGAGTTCAAGACCAGCCTGGGCAACATGGCAAAAACCCATCTCTACCAAAAATACAAAAAATTAGCTGGGCATGGTGGTGCATGCCTGTGGTTCCAGCTATTCAGGAGGCTGAGGTGGGAGGACCACTTGAGCCTGAGAGATGGAGGTTGCAGTGAGCCGGGTTTGCACCACTGCACTCCAGCCTGGGCAACAGAGTGACACCTCATCTCAAAAAAAAAAAAAACAAAAAAAAAAACAAAAAACCCAATAGGATTGAGCAAATGAATAACTTTGTTGATATTTCTAGGAGCCAAGTTTCTCAATATGGAAGAAAGGACATAGAAATGTGAAATGATAGTATGTATATAGACACATAAACACATACATACTATAAACTGGGGATAAGCTAGAGTAGAACTGGAGGCCTTGGTGTACACTCATAATTTTGTAAATATTTATAGTCATGTGTAGCTTAACAACAGGGATACATTCTGATAAATGCATTGTCAGATGATTTATTCACTATAGGAACATCATACAGTGTACTTAAACCTAAATGGTACAGCCTACTGCAAACCGAGGCTATATGGTATGGCCTATTGCTCCTAGGCTATAAACCTATACAGCATTACTATACTAAATACTGTAGGCAATTGTAAAACAATGTTAAGTATTTGTGCATTTAACATATCTAAACATAGGAAAGGTACAGTAAAATACAGTAATGTAATCATGAGACTACCTTTGTATATGCAGTCTGTCACTGATCAAAAAGTAGTTATGCGGCACATGACTATTTGTGCACATGAATATTATATGAATCATGATTTCTTACATACAGGTTTGTGTGTGTGTGTGTGTGTATATATGTATAAATACATATTTCCTAGTACTGTTTGTTGAAAGAACCAAGAAGCAAAGACACTCCAATAGCAATGAACAGACCTAGTGTCAGATCTCAGTCTCTAATGCCATTTCCCACAAAAAGAAACTCTGGTTCCTCAGATAAATTGCTGAATCTACACCTAGGGCAGGACAGGTATATTGTGAGTCTGGAAAATCTTTTAATGACAGAATATGAGGAAGTGCTCTAAAATATAATAAGGAATTAACACATGGATTCAGGAGCCGGCTTAAAGAGATTCCCTCTGATCAAATCCGGGACACTTTGAGCACCAAAATAAGATTAAGAAATTATAAATCGTTGGAAAAAAAAGAAATGAATGAATCCATACATATTATAAATATGGACACATATACATACATAGAGAATGGTGATCTATTTCTTAAGCATAATGCCAAATGCCTACTGAGAAATGTGGAGGAAGTGCTAGAGTTGAAAAATCATCATTTTGCAAACATCATAGTAGAGAGTAGATAAGGTAGGAATAATCATAGATGCTAAATTGAGGAAGAAATATTAATAAAGAGTAGTAATTGTGTGGTCATCAAGTGTGTCCCCACAGATTGCATATTGGAGCCAAAGGAGAAAAAATTAGTTATCATATAGTGGAGAAATACAACAGTTTCACTGAGTGAAAAACTTAGTATCACCTATGAGGGACAGCTATGCTGAGAAGGACAAAATATCATCTATGCGGAATTTGCCTAAGAAGGCATAGCATCAACTGATCACAACAGATGATCAAAGACAAAATAAGAAACATTCTACTGGGGAAAAAAAGTAGAAAGAAAAAGAAACAAACAAACAAAAAAGTGGAAAGAACTTTTTTTTTAGAGACAAATCTTGCCCTGTGGCCCAGGCTGGAATGCAGTAGCTTGATCATAGCTCACTGCAGTCTCAAATGATACTCTTGCCTCAGCCCCTCAGGTAGCTAGAACTATAGGCATGCACCACTATGCCAGGCTAATTTTTTTTTTTTTTAACTTTTTGAAGAGATAGAGCCTTGCTCTGTTGCTCAGGATGGTTGCAGGAAGAGCTTTTTAAAAAGATGACAAAGTGAAACATGGCAAAGAAAGGCTAGGGAATAACTCCAGATTAAAGGAAACTAAAGAGACATGACAACTAAATGCAATACTTGAATTTATTTTATCTTATCTTATCTTATTTTATTTTATGATGGAGTCTTGCTCTGTCACCCAGGCTGGAGTGCAGTGGCACAATGTCAGCTCACTGCAACCTCCACTCCCCAGGTTCAAGGAGAAAGAAAATGCAATGTAAGATATTATGAGATCAACTAAGAAAACTGGCATATGGAAAGCATATTAGATAAAAGTATCATATCAATGTCAATTTATGAAGTTGATCACTGCACTGTAATTATATAAGGGAATATCTCTAAACTTAAAACTGCACATTTGAGCCGGGTGCAGTGGCTCATGCTTGTAATCCCAGCACTTTGGGAGACCAAGGTGGGCGGATCACTTGAGGTCAGGAGTTCGAGACCAGCCTGGCCAGCATGGTGAAACCCCATCTCTACTAAAAATACAAAAAAATTAGCTGTGCGTGGTGGTGCATGCCTGCAATCCTAGCTACTCAGGAGGCTGAGGCAGGAGAATCACTTGAACCTGGGGAGCGGAGGTTGCAGTGAGCCAAGATTGTGCCACTGCACTCCAGCCTGGGTGACAGAGCAAGACTCCATCTCAAAATAAAATAAAATAAAATAAAATAAAATAAAATAAAATAAAATAAAATAAGGCCAGGTACGGTGGCTCATGCCTGTAATCCCAACACTTCGGGAGGCCGAGGTGCATGGATCACTTGAGGTCAGGGGTTCGAGACCAGCCTGGCCAATACGGCGAAACCCCGTCTCTGCTAACAATACAAAAATTAGCCAGATGTGGTGGCATGTGCCTGTAGTCCCAGCTACTAGGGAGGCTGAGGCTGGAGAATCACTTGAGCCTGGGAGGCAGAGGTTGCAGTGAGCCAAGATCTTGCCACTGCACTCCAGCCTGGGCAACAGAGTGTGACTCCATCTCAATAAATAAATAAATAAAGGAAGAAAGAAAGAAAGAAAGAAAGAAAGTAAAATAATAAAAATACACACTTAAGTATTTATGGGAAATGAGCCATGATACATGCAACATGTCCTAAAAAGGCTCCATATCAAGAACAGCAGCAGAAACATTAAAAATCTAGATAAATATGGCCGGGGGCGGGGGCTCATGCCTGTAATCCCAGCACTTTGGGAGGCCAAGGCGGGCAGATCACGAGGTCAGGAGATCGAGACTATCCAGGCTAACACAGTGAAACCCTGTCTCTACTAAAAAATACAAAAATAATTAGCCGGGTGTGGTGGTGGGTGCCTGTAGTCCCAGCTACTCGTGAGGCTGAGGCAGAAGAATGGTGTGAACCCAGGAGGCAGAGCTTGCAGTGAGCTGAGATTACGCCATTGCACTCCAGCCTGGGCGACAGCAAGACTCCATCTCAAAAAATAATAATAATAAATAAATAAAAATAAAATAAAAAATAAAAATCTGGAGAAATATGACAAACTATTAGCCTTTTCTTAAGTTATTTAAAGTATGTATGACAGTTGAAGTAAAACATTATAATGTTATCTAATGGAGTTTTATTATCATTATTATATTTTGAGACAGGGTCTCAGTCTCCCAGGCTAAAGTGCAATAGCATAGTCACGGTTCACTGCACTGTCGAACTCCTGGGCTCAAGTAATTCTCCTACCTCAGCCTACCAAGTAGCTGGGACTACGAGTGCACCCCACTACAATAAGCTAATTTTGTTGTTGTTTTTGTAGAGATAGGGTCTTCCTTTGTTGCTCAGACTGGACTAATGGAGTTTTTCAGCACATACATGTGAATATAATTCACATGAAAACTACCACATGAAGCAGGGAGGGGAAGTGATCCATGTGGTTATAGGACCACAAGACTATAACCGCAGTGGTAAAGTATCAAATCTAAACAGACTGTTAAAAGTTAGGTTACGTATGTTATAATCCCCACAGCAGCCAATAAAAAATAATACAAATATAGCCAAAACGTGAATGAAATAAATTAAAAGAGAATATTAAAATATATTTAAAGAGAGGGTTTTGAGAAGATGACAGAATAGGAAGTACCAGAATTCCATCTCTCCACTTATATAACAATTTCACTGGCAGAATCTGTTTGATATAACCATTTGGAAACTCTGAGTCTAATGAAGGCTGGCAACATCCAGGCAAAGGCTTGGAGAAGGGCTTGGATGGTAAATTGTGATTAATTTCAGCAAATTTCAGCTCTTAGTATAGCAGCAGCTACCCATTTCTTCACCCCCACCCCCCTGGCAGGCAGTCATGTGAGTATAACCAGAGCAGCTTACACACAGCTTATAGAAGCCAGAGCAAGCAAAAAAAAAAAAAAGGACCCTGTTCTCCAGCCATAAAGGATCTGTGTTTTGTTCACTGCGGCTTCTTATCACAGAAGTGTAGACAAAGAGTCAGGCAGCCATTGTAGTTACACATCCCCACACTTTTGAAAACTCTGCTTCCTCCAGTTGAAGTGATTTCCAGGGGACTTAAAAGGCCAGAGCTCCTTTTTTCCCACCTTCATTTTCTTCATTTCCCCTTTCTAAGAGCCAAACAATCAAGACTAGGACATTGACAAATAACTGCATATAAGGGGAGATTCTGTAAGAGATTGCACATACCCATGGAAAGCTTCAGGCCCAGAAACAAACTGAGAAGACCTTAAGTTTATACCTCAGGTTAATCCCTGGCACAGAGATGGCCTACAAAAATATGAATAAATAAATAAATAAAATAAATAATAACAATAACAAGCCTGTAAACCCTGGGGAAGAGGGAGAATCTGACTTTGGGGGTTACCACATTATTAGGTTCAAATGAGCCCTTTTCAACAACAATAACAACAAAACACAAGGGATACAAAGAAATATAAAAGAAGGCTGGGCACGGTGGCTCATGCCTGTAATCCCAACACTTTGAAAGGCCAAGGCAGGTGGATCACCTGAGGCCAGGAGTTCAAGACCAGCCTGACCAACATGGCGAAACCCCCTCTCTACTAAAAATACAAAATTAGCTGGGTGTGGTGGCGCATGCCTTTAATCCTAGCTACTTGGGAGGCTGAGGCAGGAGAATCGCTTGAACCTGGGAGGCAGAGGTTGCAGTGCACCCAGATCATGCCATTACACTCCAGCCTGGGCAACAAGAGCGAAACTCCATCTCAAAAAAAAAAAAAAAAAAGAAAGAAAGAAAAAAAAAGAGATACAAAAGAATGGCCTCATGAAATGAAAAAAAATAAATGAATAGACAGCATCCCTGAAAAAAAATCTGATGGTAGATCTACCATACAGACTTTACAACCACCATCTTAAAAATGCTAAAGAAAGATCTGGAGAAAGTTAAGAAAATGATACAGGAACACAATAGAAATATCAATACAAAGAAAGAAACCTAAAAGAAAACCAAAAGAAATTCTGGAAGTGAAAAGTACAATAATTAAAATGAAAAATTCACTACAGGAATTCAAAGGCAGATTTGAGTAGGCAGAAAGAAAAATCACCAAACTTGGAGATAGGACAATAGAAATTGTCAAGTCTGAGAAATAAAAAGAAAAAAGAATGAGGAAAAGTGAACAGAATGTAAGGAAACTAGCTGAGCGTGGTGGCTCATGCCTGTAATCCTAGCACTTTGGGAGGCCAAGGTGGGTGGATCACTTGAGGTCAGGAGCTCAAGACCAGCCACACCAACATGGTGAAACCCCATCTCTACTAAAAATACAAAAAATTAGCTGAATGTGGTGGCAGGCACCTGTAATCCCAGCTACTCGGGAGGATGAGGCAGGAGAATTGCTTGAACCTATGAGGTGGAGGTTGCAGTGAGCTGAGATTGCGCCACTGTACTCTAGCCTGGGTGACAGAGGGAAACTCCATTAAAAAAAAAAAAAAAGAATGTAAGGAAACTGTGGGACATGGGGACATGTCAAGAGAACAAACTACCAACTTCTGCACTGTAGGAGTCTCAGAAAAAAAAAAAGAGAGGAAGAAGCAGACAGAATAAAGTGTTAAAACATCCCAAATTTGATGAAAGATATGAATATAAAACATCCAAGAGACTCAAAGAACTCCAAGATGAACTAAGAGATCCACATAGAGAAACATTATAATCAAGCTGTCAAAAGACAAAGACAAAGAGAGAATATCTTGAAAGCAGCAAGAGAAAAGAGACTGGTCACATACAAGGGATGTTCAATAAAATGATCAGCAGATTTTTCGTCAGAAAGTATGGAGGCCAGAAGTCAGTGAGGTCATATATTCAAAGTGCTAAAAGAAAAAAAAAATCTGTCAACCAAGAATTTTCTATTCTGCAAAACTGTCCTTAAAAAGTGAGGGAGATAGTGGCTGGGTGCGGTGGCTCACACCTGTAATCCCACTACTTTCAGAGGCCAAGGCAGGATCACCTGAGGTCGGGAACTGGAGATAAGCCTAACCAACATGGAGAAACACCATCTCTAATAAAAATACAAAAAAAATGACCCAGGAGTGGTGGCGCATGCCTGTAATCCCAGCTACTTGGGAGGCTGAGGCAGGAGAATCACCTGAACCCGGGAGGCAGAGGTTGCGGTGAGCCGAGATCACGCCATTGAACTCCAGCCTGGGCAACAAGAGTGAAATTCCATCTCAAAATAATAATAATAATAATAATAATAATAATAATAATAATGAGGGAGATGATCAAAGGGATGTGGCTGGAGAAAAGAAAAATAAAACAAAAAATAAAAAAAGTGCAGGAGAAATTAAGACATTCTCAGGTAAACAAAAGTTGAGGGAGTTGGTTATCATTAAACTTTCTCTGTAAGAAATGGTCAAGAGAATTCTGTAGAGTGAAAGAAAGGACACTAGACAGTAACCTGAAGACATATTAAGAAATAGACTCTTAGAACATATGGAAAAAGGCAAAAGAAGTAAAAAGTTTTAAAAAAGAACAAAAAAAAAGACTCAATAAAGGTAAATACATGTGAAATTATAAAAGCTAGTATTTTTGCAACAATAGTTTGTTACTCTTTGTTTCCTACATGATTTTACAGACTAATACATTTTTTAAAAATTAGACTAAAAGCTAGTATTAATGTAATTTTCATTTGTGACTCCACATTATTTTCTATGTAATTTAAAAAACTAATGCATTTTAAAGAATTATTAGTTTACATTTTGGGGTGCACAACATATAAATATACAAGTTCGTAACATCAATAATTCAAAAGGCTGGGGACTGTTGTGGGAAGTCAGGGACCCCGAACAGAGGGACCAGCTGGAGCCACGGCAGAGGAACATAAATTGTGAAGATTTCATTTTAAAATGGACATTTATCAGTTCCCAAATAATACTTTTATAATTTCTTACACCTGTCTTTAATCTCTGAACATAAATTGTGAAGATTTCATTTTAATATGGACATTTATCAGTTCCCAAATAATACTTTTATAATTTCTTACACCTGTCTTTAATCTCTGAACATAAATTGTGAAGATTTCATTTTAATATGGACATTTATCAGTTCCCAAATAATACTTTTATAATTTCTTATGCCTGTCTTTACTTCAATCTCTTAATCCTGTTATCTTCATAAGCTGAGGATGTACGACACCTCAGGACCACTGTGACAACTGTGTTAACTGTACAAATTGATTGTAAAACATGTGTGTTTGAACAATATGAAATCAGTGCACCTTGAAAAAGAACAGAATAACAGCGATTTTCAGGGAACAGGGGAAGACAACCATAAGGTCTGACTGCCTGCGGGGTCAGGCAAAAAGAGCCATATTTTTCTTCTTGCAGAGAGCCTATAAACAGATGTGCAAGTTGTTGCTACATTAATAAATCTTTTTCTCACCCTTTCCAGAAGGAAACAGAAGTAAAATTGAATAGTGGCTGCCTTTGGAGAAAGAGATGGGGTTAGTTGAGTGAGAGAGAATTCTACTCTTCATTTTGCTCCTTTCTGTAGTGTTCCAATTATCTAATCCTTCCACATATCAGCTGAGGTTTTCTAAGCAGTAGTTATTTTTAGTTTACTTCCATATATTTTTAAATACCAAACTAATCAATACTGACAGACAATATCAATCAGTTAGTAAAATAATTGACTAACCCCTGTGTTTATATATTCTGATATGAGATGAAAATTTAGAAACTCTATCAATTTTAATATTTCTGTAGAGTTTTTGCATATGCATATTCACTATTAATACACAGAAGACTCCTAAGTTCAGGCTGATTCCTTTAAAGTGTCTATTCTACCCTTACAAGAATTGAAATAGTTTCAGTATATTTTGTTTTATAAATATTTAACTTATGTTTGCTCAGGTTGAGAAATGCAATGTTCCACAAGGGTCCATTTGCTAAATCTAAGGCATGAATGATTTTTTGGTAGTTACAGTATTTATGAAATATTGAGAATTTATGCATATGAAATGTCTCATAATGGACTATTTTAGACTTAAGCTATTCTTTTTTTAGGTCTCCAGTGTAAAATTCGAAGAGTAGAAGCTATAGCAAATGAATATGCTGCATTTCTTGTGCTACAGACTCCTTAATCTTTACAGAAGTCTTATTTGCTCAGCTAGATTGGTCTAAAAGAAATGGTTTAATTTTCTCTCAAATAATTCAACCTTCAAAAAGAAACCTTCCATGTCATTATTTTTGCAGCTGTAGTGCATACTGGGAGGCTCTGCCAGCTTGGCATTTAATGTGTTTGTTTTATGTAGAGTGTGGTATTAAAGTAGTGGCTGAATTACTTGAAAAAAAAAAAAAACAGACATGCAAGTAGGAGAGATATCGCTAAATTCTTTTCCTAGCAAGGAATATTAACGTTAATACCCTGGGAAAGGAATGCATTCCTGGGGGGAGGTCTATAAACAGCCACTCTGGGAATGTCTGTCTTATGCAGTTGAGATAAGGACTGAGATACGCCCTGGTCTCCTGCAGTACCCTCACAGGCTTACTAGGGTGGGGAAAAACTCCGCCCTGGTAAATTTGTGGCCAGACCGGTTCTCTGCTCTCAAACCCTGTTTTCTGTTGTTTAAGATGTTTATCAAGACAATATGTGCACCGCTGAACATGGACCCTTATCAGTAGTTCTGCTTTTGCCCTTTGCCTTGTGATCTTTGTTGGACCCTTATTAGTAGTTCTGCTTTTTGCCCTTGGAAGCATGTGATCTTTGTACCTTCTCCCTGTTCTTATACCCCCTCCCCTTTTGAAACCCTTAATAAAAACTTGCTGGTCTGAGACTCAGGCAGGCATCACGGTCCTACTGATATGTGACGTCACCCCCAGCGGCCCAGCTGTAAAATTCCTCTCTTTTTACTCTTTCTGTTTATTTCTCAGCCAGCCAACACTTATGGAAAATAGAAAGAACCTATGCTGAAATATTGGGGGTGGGTTCCCCCAATAGGGGACAGAGCTCTAAAGAAACACAGGTCTTTTAAACTTTTTTTAAGTTAAAGTGGCATAAAATGAAATTGCAAGGACATGTGTGGTGGCTCATGCCTATAATCCCAGAACTTTGGGAGGACAAGGCATGAGGATAGCAAGAGTCCAGGAGTTCAAGACCAGCCTGGGCAACACAGTGAGACCCCTTCCTTTAGCATTTTTAAGTGGATAGGATGGATAATCAAGTGGATAGGATAATCCATCACTCAGCCTCTTTCCCCAGCCACCCCTATCATTGCTCAATGGGCCCATGAACAAAGTAAAGTGGCCATGGTGGCAGGGATGGAGGTTACGCATGGCTCAGCAACAAGGACTTCCACTCACCACGTCTGACAAGGCCAATTTGCCAGCAGCAGAGATCAACACTGACCCCCGATATGGCACCATTTCTTGGGGTGATCAGCTAGCTACCTGGTGGCAGGTTGATTATATTGGGCCTATTCCATAATGGAAAGGGCAGAGGTTTGTCCTCACTGGAATAGACACTTACTCCGGATATGGGTTTGCCTATACTGCATGCAATGCTTCTGCCAAGACTACCATCGTGGACTCACAGAATGCCTTATCCACCGTCACAGTATGCCATACAGCATTGCCTCTGATGAAGGCACTCACTTTACGGCTAAAGAAGTGCAGCAGTGGGCTCATGCTCATGGAATTCACTGGTCTTACCATGTTCCCAATCATCCTGAAGCAGCTGGATTGACAGAACAGTAGAATGGCCTTTTGAAGTCACAATTACAATGCCAACTAGGTGACAATACTTTGCAAAGCTGGGGCAAAGCTCTCCAGAAGGCCATGTATGCTCTGAATCAGCATCCAATATATGGTACTGTTTCTTCCATAGCCAAGATTCATGGGTCCAGGAATCAAGGGGTGGAAGTTGAAGTGGCACCACTCACCAACACCCCTAGTGATCTACTGGCAAAATTTTTGCTTCCTGTTCCTGCGACATTACATTCTGCTGGCCTAGAGGTCTTAGTTCCAGAGGGAGGAACGCTGCCACCAGGAGACACAACAAAGATCTCATTAAACTGGAAGTTAAGATTGCCACCTGGACACTTTGGGCTCCTCCTACATTTAAGTCAACAGGCTAAGAAGGGAGTTACAGTGTTGGCTGGGGTGACTGACCCAGACTATCAAGATGAAATCATTCTACTACTTCACAACAGAGGTAAGGAAGAATATGCATGGAATAGCAGAGATTCATTACGGCTTCTCTTAGTATTACCAAGCCCTGTAAGTAAGGTTAATGGGAAACTTCGACAGCCCAATCCAAACAGGACTACAAATGGCCCAGATCCTTCAGGAATGAAGGTTTGGGTCACTCCATCAGGAAAAAAACATGACCCCCTGAGGTGCTTGCTGAACGCAAAGGGAATACATAATGGGTAGTAAAAGAAGGGAGTCATCAGTACCAGCTATGACCACATGACCAGCTGCAGAAACGGGGACTGTAATTGTCATGAGTACTTCCTTCTTCTTTCGTTAAAAATATGTTTGTGCATGTATACACTTGCACTAAGAAAGTACCTTCATTTTATTTCCTTTTTCCTTTATCATGTGACATATGATTTATTGACTTCATATCAGCATTAAGTATTATCAACTTTATGTAATAGTATTTGGGTTGGGGATTGGTGAGTTTCTGGTTTTATGAAGGATAGTTGTATGTTAGGCATAATTATGACTATTATTGTCTTTATTTGAAGATTATGTATGATCTTAGGAGATGTGTATGGGTTCAAGTTGACAAGGGGTGGACTTGTCATGGTTAATACTAAGTGTCAACTAGATTGGATTGAAGGATACAAAGCATTAATCCTGGGTGCGTCTGTGAGGGTATTGCCAAAGGAGATTAACATTTGAGACAGTGGGCTGGAGAAGGCAGACTCACCCTTAATCTGGATGGGCACTATCTAATCAGCTGCCAGTGAATATAGAGCAGGCAGAAACACATGAAAAGGTTAGACTGGCCTAGCCTCCCAGCCTACATTTTTCTCCTGTGGTGGATGCTTCCTGTCCTTGAACATTGAACTCCAAGTTTTTCAGTTTTGGAACTCAGGCTGGCTCTCCTTGCTCCTCAGCCTGCAGACGGCCTATTACGGGACCTTGTGATCATGTGAGTTAATATTTAATAAACTCCCCGTTATATTATATATATATATATATGTATACACACACACAGACACACACACACACACACACACACACACACAGGCTTTAAGTAACAGGCTTGAGAGAAAAGGCCCTGTCTTCTCTCAATGGGACAGATTCACAGAACTATCTTAGTTTTTTTTGGTTTTGGTTTTGTTTTTTCAGATGGTGTCTTGCTCTGTCACCCAGAGGAGTGCAGTGGCACAATCTTGGTTCACTGCAACCTCCGCCTCCCCGGTTCAAGCGATTTTCGTGCCTCAGCCTCCCGAGTGGCTGGGGATACAGGCGCCCACCACCACACTCAGCTAATTTTTGTATTTTTAGTATAGACAGGGTTTCTCCATGTTTACCAGGCTTGTCTCCAACTCCTGACCTCAGGTGATGTGCCCACCTTGGCCTCCCAACATGCTGGGATTGCAGGTATGAGCCACTGTGCATGGCCAGGACTATCTTATATAGATGGTGCAAATAAAGCTTGTGTGGTGCTTAAAAAAAAAAAAAAAGGAAAAGAGAAAGAAATTCTGACTTATGCCACATGGATGAACCTTGACAACATTACACTCAGCAAAATAAACCAGTCAAAAAAGGCAAATACTGGCCAGGCACAGTGGCTCACGCCTGTAATCCCAGCACTTTGGGAGGCCGAGATGGCTAGATCACCTGAGGTCAGGAATTCAAGACCAGCCTGGCCAACATGGCAAAACCCCTTCTCTACTAAAAATATAAAAATTAGCTGGGCATGGTAGCGGGTGCCTGTAATCCCAGCTACTTGGGAGGCTGAGGCAGGAGAATCCCTGGTGAGGTAGAGGTTACAGTGAGCCGAGATCACACCACTGCACGCCTGCCTGGGCGACAGAGCGAGACTCCATCTAAAGAAAAAAGGCAAATACTGTATGATTCTACTTATATGAGGTACTTAGATTAATACTTAGATAGTATTAATCAAAATCACACAGACAAAAAGTAGAATGGTGGATGAGGAGAGGGAGGAAGTGGGAGTTATTGTTTATGGGTACAAAGTTTCTGGTTTTTTTTTTTTTTGAGATAGTCTCACTCTGTCACCCAGGCTGGAGTGTAGTGGTGCTTTCGGCTCACCACAACCTCCGCCTCCCAGGTTCAAGCGATTCTCCTGCCTCAGCCTCCCAAGTAGCTGGGACTACAGTCACGTGCCACCATGCCCAGCTAGTTTTTGTATTTTTAGTAGAGACAGGGTTTCACCATGCTGGATTTGAACTCCTGACCTCATGATCCACCCACCTCAGCCTCCCAAAGTGCTGGGATTATAGGCGTGAGCCACCGCACCTGGCCAAAGTTTCTGTTTTAAAAGAGGAAAGAGTTATGTTGACGGATAGTGGTGATGGTTGTACAACATAATGAATGTATTTACTATTATTGAAGTATACTTTTTAACATGGTTGAGTTGGTAGATTTTGTAAGTATTTTGCCACAATAAAAAAATAGGAAAACAAGTTAAATAATCTAAAAGAAGGCAAGAAAGGGTGTTAGTAGGTGTTAGTTCACACCTACTCATTTTTCAGATGTCAGCTCAAGCTTCAGGAAATGATTTCATGTTCTCTGTGCTAGTCTAATTCCTGATAAACACTTTGGGAGGCTAAGGCAAGAGGACTGCTTGAGCCTAGGAGTTTGAGACCAGCCTGGGCAATAGTGAACAAAAAAACCAAGTAGATTCACTGAAAACAAAGAACATAAAATAATAGCTGAATTAACACAAAGCTGCATAAGCATGTAGTTTATAGGGAACACTGGAGATTATGTGTTAAAAGTCAGTCTAATAACTATTTTAAAAATTATTTAAACATCTGAAAAAAATTGTTTTCCAAAGAGTATGGGCCTACAAAGAGGAGAAATTAGTTCATTCACGCTTAAAGGCCACAGTGACACGATATTTCGTTCTCCATCAAACAAGTGAGCAAAAAAATAAACTCTTAATCATGTGATGAGGGAGTAAGCCATGAAAATAATCTTAAAAGCTGTGATGACTCAAGTTTAAACACATACACACAGAAGAAAAGACTGTTCTTTTACAATGAACTTTAAAAAATTCACAATTCCTTCATTCTTCCATTTGCATCTTCATAAAGGATACTGTACTACAGCACATAAGAGTTTTCCATATAGAAAGAAATTTTGTGTGTGGGTGTGGGTGTTGGCTCTCACAGCTGTAAGAATGACTGTAATTTATCTATTTTTCCTAAGCAAAGTCCAAACTTCACTAAATGTAAAACAGATGTCATGGATTTCTTTCATAAAATGTTGGCAGTAACCCATTTCAATTTCAGCTAAAGTAGTCAGGAAACAAAAATAACTCCAAATGTCTCCTTCTCAAGTATAAAGCGAACACAAAGAGAAATTTAGGATAAAAATTCCAA
This sequence comes from Pan troglodytes, assembly GCF_028858775.2. NCBI lineage: Eukaryota > Metazoa > Chordata > Mammalia > Primates > Hominidae > Pan > Pan troglodytes. Next base: position 46,080,753 of record NC_072409.2, read on the forward strand.
AATTTTATTCTAACAATAAATTCCTGGGACTATTACATCTAAAATTAGGTGACCATCAGAAATTAATTCACAAAAATATTAATAGACATTCTCACACATTACTGGTGGGAATACAAAACAGTATGGTCATTCTGGAAAACGGTTTGGCAGTTTATTATAAATTTAAACATACTCTTATATGACTCAGCAATTCCACTTCTGGTTATGTACCCTAGAGAAAAGAAAACTTACATTCACACAAAAACCTCTAGTGAATGTTCACAGCAGCATATACATGTACGTTTGTGTGTGTAATATACATATTTATAGCATATGAATGTTTGTAGCAGCATGAATGCATGTGTATGCGTGTGTATACATACACACATATATAAAGATAATATGCTATATTATACACTATAATATGCTACGTAAATGTATACATAGGCCAGGCGTGGTGGCTCACGCCTGTAATCCCAGCACTTTGGGAGGCTGAGGTGGGCGGATCACTAGGTCAGGAGATCGAGACCATCCTGGCCAACATGGTGAAACCACGTCTCTCCTAAAAATACAAAAACTAGCTGGGTGTGGTGGTGCGTGCCTATAATCCCAGCTACTCAGGAGGCTGAGGCAGGAGAATCACTTGAACCAGGGAGTCAGAGGTTACAGTGAGCTGATATCATACTACAGCACTCCAGCCTGGTGACAGGGCGAGACTCCGTCTCAAAAAAAAAAAAAGTATATATAACTATAATATGCTATATTCACCAAAAACTGAAAATAACCCAGATATCCTTCAATGGGTAAATGAATAAACAAACTCTGGTACATTCATACAAGGGAATATGAAAACACAAGAAATAAAAAGCATTACAAGCGAGATAAAGAACTCCTTAAATGGGCCCAATGGCAGACAGTACTGCAACAGAGGAAAGACTGCGAAGTTGCAGATAGGTTAATAGAAATCATCCAAACTGAAACACAAAGGAAAAAAGACATGAAAGAAATAGAACAGAGCATCCAAATGCTGGGACAATATGTTAAATAGTCTAACATATGTGTCATTAGAGTGACACAGGGCAAAATAAATACTTTAAAAGACATGGTTGATAATTTTCACACAAATATACCCTAAACATAGCACAAAACTACAGAAACACAAAATTAAGAGAAAGACTTAAGGCTGCCCCAAGCACACACACGACACACTAATACAGAAAAATAAAGATAATAATCACCGCAGACTTTTTGTCACAACCTATGCAATCCAGATTATGAAAGAGTATGTTTAAAGATATATGTTTTTTATCTTTAAACCTGTCTACTCAGAATTCAATGGCCAGCAAAAATATCTTTCAAAAAATGAAGGCAAAATTAAGACCTTTCCAGAGAAACAAAAGCTGATAGATATTATGGCCAACAGACAAGCACAGTAAGAAATGTTAAAGGGTCAGGTGCGGTGGCTCACGCCTGTATTCCCAGCACTTTGGGAGGCCAAAGCGGGTGGATCACCTGAGATCAGGAGTTTGAGACCAGCCTGACCAACATGGTGAAACCCCGTCTCTACTAAAAATACAAAATTAGCCGGGTGTGGTGGTACACACCTGTTGTCCCAGCTACTTGGGAGGCTGAGGCAGGAAATTCACTTGAACCCGGGAGGCAGAGGTTGCAGTGAGCTGAGATCATGCCGTCGCACTCCAGCCTGGGCAAAAAGAGCGAAATTCCATCTCAAAAAAAAAAAAAAAGTTATAGGAAGTTCTTAAGGAAGAAGGAGCATAGCAGTTAGAAATCTGAATCAAATGAAATGAAGAATGAAATAAAGAAATGAAGAATGTTGGAAATGAAAAAATGAAGATAAATATACAAAAACATGTATTGTCAGCCAGGCACGGTGGCTCACGCCTGTAATCCTGGCACTTTGGGAGGCTGTGGTGGGTGGATCATTTGAGGTCGGGAGTTCAAGACCAGCCTGGCCAATGTGGTAAAACCCTGTCTCTACCAAAAATGCACAAAAAAAAAAAAAAAAAGAAAGAAAGAAAGAAAGAAAATTAGCTGGGCATGGTGGCTGGATGCCTGCAATCCCAGCTACTCAGGAGGCTGAGGCAGGAGAATTGCTTGAACTTGGGAGGCAGAGGTTGCAGTGAGCCAAGATCATGCCATTCCACTCTAGCCTGGGTGACCGAGTAAGACTCCGTCTCAAAAAAAACAAAACCAAACAAGTTTTGTCTTATTTTTAATTGCTTTAAAAAATAATTGACAGTCTAAGGCAAACATAGTAACAATGCCCTGAGACATTTGGAACATGTAAAAGTGTATGACAATTGTATGAAAATAATAATACAATGGTTGAGGGAAAATAAATGGAAAGTATACTGTTGTTCTTATAGTACATGTGAAATGCTTACTATTTAAAGTGAAGGTAGACTGTGATACGGGAAGATCAAGGTAGAAGCAAGAGTCAATAAAATAATGACTAAAAATTTTTCAAAACCTAAAGATACCAATCCTGTCTGAAAAACTACAGATCTATAATGAAAAACTAAAAATAAATTCATAATTAGGCATATAACATTTAAATTGCATAACAGCAGAGATAAAGAAGAAAGAAACTCCAAAAAGAGAGGTAACTTACACGTAGTCGAATCTGGAATAAAATCCAGGTCTTCTGACCTATGTTCAGCACCCTTTCTAAAATACCAGTCACTCTCCACAAAATGGGAACCCAGTCTAAAAAATTGCCCAAAAAGCTGGGATTAAATATTTATTAAGTAACTATAATATGCTCATTATTACAGGAAGAGAGATATCTCACTACTCTTCCTTTTGTAATTTCCAAATAGCAGATGCTACTTCCAAACTATGGTCTGAACAAAAGGGAATATGTGATCTCTGCCATGACACAACACATTCTTGGTATTCTCCCTACCTCTCAAACAGTTCCTTTTCTAATTCCTTTGCAGGATCCTTCCCTTCTATTCAGCCAGTATATTTTAGAATTCCTCAAGGCTCAGTTCTAGGGCCTTTTCTAGTTCTACTCTATATTCCTTCACAGGCAATCTCATTCCTGCTCAAGGCTTTAATTCCTACCCAATAGAAGATAATTCCAGTGTTCTATATCTCCCACCCCCACCTCTACTGTGCTGCCTCTTTCTCATTTTTATTTCAGTGTTTTCAAAGGCACTCAAGTCCCATATGTCCAAAATAAAGTCATAATCTCACCTGACAATGGTCCTCTTCCAACCTTCCCTTAACAGCAGACGGCACCACCATAATCAAAGAGTTATCCCCTGTGAATGACCTCTAATCCCTTTTACTCAAGCAATCCCATGCCCACTCATTTTTGCTTCCTAATTATCCCCCAAATCCATCTAGCTAAGTATCATCATTTCAGTCCAAACTACAAACTTCTCTTGCCTGAACTGTTTTAAAAGACTAGTCATTGACTCACTTGTATCAATGATTGCACCCCTTCGTTCCATTTCCCCATAGTATCCAGAATAATTCTTTCTAGGATGCCACACTTTTGCTTTCCTCAGGCCCTGCTCAAAACTTTTCAATAGTTTCACTTGGTCCTGGGACTGTGATAACACTCTTTATACCAAATTCCCAGTAGTATGGACCTTACCTAATTTCCTAACCTCATCTTACACCATTCTCCTAGGCTCTTGCCTCCACCTGTCACTGTGGCCCTGTGTCAATTACTCACAGACACCATGCTCCCTGCTGGCACAGTGCTCAGCAAAGTTATTCCCTCTTTGTTAGTTCACACCTACTCATTTTTCAGATGTCAGTTCAAGCTTCAGGAAATGATTTCATGTTCTCTCTGCTAGTCAAATTCCTGATAAACACTTTGGGAGGCTAAGGCAGGAGGACTGCTTGAGCCTAGGAGTTTGAGAACAGCCTGGGCAATATAGTGAGACCCCATCTCTAATTTAAAAAAAAAATACAAAAATAATAAAAAACAAAAATTCCTGATATATACTTCAACAGCATTATGTAACTCTCTTTTGTAGCATTCAACATAGCCATAATTTTATATTTACTTCTGCCATTATTTGATTAAAATCTAACTTCTCCACTAGACTGTCAATTCCATGAGGACTGAGGATTGTGTCTTTTTTTGCTCACATTTTAATACCCAGCACATAGTGAATGTGCAATAAATATAAACTAAATGAAAGAATGATAGATATAGAGAATATGGGCTTAAATATAAGCACAACAGTGGTGTTATACTTTCAGAGAAGACCTATTTACTAAGAAGAGGAAAAGGTAAACTTAAAACTGTAAAGTGTAAATTTACTTTTTTTCTCTAAAAAAGTAAGTTTGTAAAATAGCTTACCTAGACACAAATTCACTTAATTCTGAGCATTCTGTGGGCTCCATTATTATGTTGAGGTCAGTAACAGCAGAAGATAATCTCTCCTTATTCTAAAATAAAGATAAAAATTTCTGTATCAAAGCACAGTAAACTTCAAAAAGACAAAAATACTTTTGAAATATGCAAAATGAAATGCCACCAAATAAAAGGAAAGAGTAATCATGACAGAAACAAAACAAAAACAAAAAAAGAAGTTCAATCTCACTAATAATAATTGTAAATTAAAACAATAAGGTAAGACGCCTTTTTTTTTTTTTTTTTTTTTTGGAGACGGAGTCTTGCTCTGTCACCAGGCTGGAGTGCAGTGGCGCGATCTCGGCTCACCGCAACCTCCGCCTCCTGGATTCAAGCGATTCTTCTGCCTCATTCTCCCCAAAGCTGGGGAGCTGGGACGACAGGTGCCCGCCACCACGCCCGGCTAATTTTTGTATTTTTAGTAGAGATGGGTTTCACCATGTCGGCCAGGATGGTCTCAATCTCGTTTGTTTTGTTTTTGTTTTTGTTTTGAGACAGAGTCTCGCTCTGTCGCCCAGGCTGGAGTGCGGTGGCGCGATCTCGGCTCACTGCAAACTCCGCCTCCCGAGTTCACGCCATTCTCCCGCCTCAGTCTCCCGAGTAGCTGGGACTACAGGTGCCTGCCACCATGCCCGGCTAATTTTTTTGTATTTTTTAGTAGAGAAGGGGTTTCACCGTGTTAGCCAGAATGGTCTCGATTTCCTGACCTCGTGATCCACCCGCCTCAGCCTCCTAAAGTGCTGGGATTACAGGCGTGAGCCACCGTGCCAGGCGGTCTCAATCTCTTGACGTCCTGATCCCTCCGTCTCTGCCTCCTGAAGTGCTGGGATTACAGGCGGGAGCCACCGCGCCTGGCCGATAAGATGCCATTTTTACCTATAAGATGAGCAAAGACTGGCCGGGCGCGGTGGCTCACGCCTGTAATCCAGCACTTTGGGAGGCAGAGGCGGGTGAATCACCTGAGGTTAGGAGTTGGAGACCATCCTGACCAACATGGTGAAACCCCGTCTCTACTAAAAATACAAAAAATTAGCTAGGCGTCGTGGCAGGCGCCTGTAATTCCAGCTACTCGGGAGGCTGAGGCAGGAGAATCGCTTGAGCACAGGAGGCAGAGGTTGCAGCGAGCCAAGATCGTGCCACTGCACTCCAGCCTGCGCAACAGAGCAAGACTCAGTCTCAAAAAGAATAACAATAATAATAATAAAAATAAATAATAAACTTGTGAAACAAAGCTTGGATTCCAAATAAATTACATCTTTAAAAAAAGTATTGAACTGTACACTTTAAACTGGTAAGTTATATGGTATGTGAATTATATCTCAATAGAACTGTTACCAGAAAAAAAAGGAAAGAAAGGAAAAGGAAAGCAAAAATCTCAGGAGCACATCTGGTCTCTTGGTCAAGTATGTGTAGATACATGTTAGATTTCAGCTTTTCACCCATTAGGATAGGCAAAAACAAATTTTTTGTTGGGTTATAGAATCCTGTTTAACAACTCAAAAGCTGACTTCAAAATATTGTTTTTCCATCTCTCCCCTGTTTGTGGTACTGCTAACTAGGTCAATTCTCCCCAGTTGGTAAATAAGGGAAGAGACCTTATAAACAATCTGACCTCAAAGCCCCTACATGTGTCTCAGCACCACATTCCTTTCTACTATGGTCCACTTAAGCCCACAGTTCTCATTCTCCTCTACAACTGAAGGATTATGGGTAGAGATCTTTAGGAAAAGGCTGCCATTAAGTTGGTCCTTTTTTTTTTTTTTTTTTTTTTTTTGAGACAGGGTTTTGCTCTATTGCCCAGGCTGGAATGCAGTCGTTCAATCACAGTTCTTTGTGACCTTGAATTTGTGGGCTCAAGCAATCCTCCTGTCTCAGCCTCCCAAGTGGCTAGGACTATATATGTAAGTAACCAAGCCTGGCTAATTTCTTTTTTATTTAAAAAAATATATATTTTTTAGAGACAGGGTCTCGCTATGTTGCCCAGGCTGGCCTTTAATTCCTGGGCTCAAGCTATCCTCCTGCCTTGGCTTCCCTCAGTGCTGAGATTATAGGCGTGAGCCAATGTGGCCAGCTTAACTTTGTGAAACTTACAAATCTCTCATGAAGCACCCTGTATTGGATTTCAGTGTTTAGACTCAAATGTCATTAATATCAAACAGATTTTCTTTGGCGCCTGTGATAATGGAATTGTATTCTCTTCCATTTAAAAAAATTGCTTATTTTTTGAATAATTTTGTTCATTTCATTGGGACAGAAGTTATGGAAACATACTTAACCTGCCACTTTCCCCACAAACTCCTACCAATCTAATTGACTATATTGCTTGGATTATGGAAAGCTGATAAATGTTAATTCTGATGGCCTTACAACTCTTCACAAATGTAGTACTAAGAACACCAGAAAGTAAATCTGGCCAACAGAGCTCTATGTCCCAACCACCTTGGACAACAATAGCTGCACCAACATGAGTAATCATTCAAACTCTCTGGATCCATTTACTTATAAAATAATAGGGTTGACCTAGACAAACTATAAGTCATCACTTTGTTCTAACATTCTATTAACATGATTTGAGGTCATGTTTAGTTCAAATATTATATTAATATAACTTTATTACAACAATATTCTGTAAATTGAGGGTTTTACTATTTAGATTACTTTTTAATTTTTGGATAGCTAAACCTCTCCCTCTAGTGGAAATTTTATTTTTAAAAAATGTTTTAGAACACACAAGGTTGCTGTGTCATTTCTTTTTCTATCAGTCTTCACAGTAAAAATGTAAAAATGTGCTCAGTATGTAAGGTGGTAAAACTATTTTAGAAGGCAATTTGCCACTATCAATCAGAATTTGTAAGTTTCCTTTGACCCAGCAATTCTACTAGATATGTTTCTAAAGGCATACATACACAAGTTGGTATAGAATATGCTAGAATTTACCATTAAATAATAAACATTTCAAAAACTTTTCATCAAGTTATTATATCAGAATTGTAAGCAATAAAGAGAAACGAGATAGTCCTTTGTTTTTCCCTCCCCAAGTAAGAACTCTTGGTGCCTCTCACACAACTGATTCCAAAAACCCTGTTGATTCCACAGCTGTCTGTAATTTCTTCCAACACCTTGTTTACCAGTCCTGGTCTTCAAGAAAAATCATAAAATCTAAAAGGCTCAGAGAGAAAGTGAGAGTTCTTAACACAGCCAGGGAGAACACACTCTTTCTGTAGCACTTTGTTAGTAAAACCAATCAGTCCCAAAACACATACATACTTTAAAACTTAAACAATGACAACTCACGTGTCTTTAGATACTCAGCAATTACTAGGTTCTATGTCCTTCAAAGAAGATATCTACAGTTCCTCTCCTTAGACTTTTTTCCCCCTGCATCCGCTAAAGCATATAGGACAGAAACTGCTAGTAGTCCCCTCTATTTATACTTTTTTCTTGCCCCAGTTTTTCACTGGCCATATGGCCAAGCATAACAAAGACTAAATTCCCAGCATCCTTTGCATGAACTTGTTGGCCAATAGAATATAAGTGAAAATGATGAATGTACAACTTCCAGAAAGTGTCCTTTAAAAGAATAGGCGAGGCTTTCTTTGCCCAACTTCTTCCTGATACCTGAAATGCTAATGTGATCATTGTGCCATGACTTGAAGCCATGTATGGCTGATGGTAGAACCTGATTATCATAAAACCACCATATTAGCCCTTGAAAACTTACAAGTTTACTTAAGTAATAGAGAAATACACTTCTAGTACCTTTATTTTTAAGTTTTCTGTCAGGCACAGCTCAACTGATTCTAATTCATTCAGCATGTGAGCTAACAGTATAATCTCAGGCCATTATCAAATGGTCACAAAATTTTCAATCATGCTTTCATGACATGAGGATGAGAATATTGGCTTAAAATACTGTTGAGGTCTGGGTCAGTGCCAACACTGTCTGTTAGGAGGCAGAGTGTGGCCACAGCAGCAGGGGTTGCAGGACCTAAGTGGCAGGACATCCACTGTCTGGCTTCTGTTCTGTCTGTGCTGCCCTGGGGTGGCTGCCCAGGCCCAGCAGGCCAAACCATGTGGTAGTTCATGCTAGGAATGACTCTGGTCAGGCAGCTGTCATTCTTTAGGAGCATATCACATTATCAGAAATGTCTTCTACTATCGGGGGACCTACCCCAATAATCACATAGGTTCATTTCTATTTTTCCTAAGTGTCGGCCGGCTTGAGAAATAAAGGGACAGAGTACAAAAGAGAGAAATTTTAAAGCTGGGCGTCCAGGGGAGACATCACACGTTGGTAGGATCCGTGATTCCCCACGAGCCACAAAAACCAGCAAGTTTTTATTAGGGAGTTTCAAAAGGGGAGGGAGTGTGCGAATATGTGTGGGTGACAGACATCAAGTACTTAACAGGGTAATAGAATATCACAAGGCAAGTGGAGGCAGGGCAAGATCACAGGACCACAGGACCGAGGCGAAATTAAAATTGCTAATGAAGTTTCAGGTACCATTGTCATTGATAACATCTTTTCAGGAGACAGGGTTTTGAGATCAACTGGTCTGACCAAAATTTATTAGGTGGGAATTTCCTCTTCCTAATAAGCCTGGGAGCGCTATGGGAGACTGGAGTATATTTCATCTCTGCAGTCTCAACCATAAGAGACAGGCGCCCCGGGGGGGCTGTTTATAAGCCCATACCTCCAGGCACATATTCTCTTTCTCAGGATGTCCCATGCTGAGAAAAAGAATTCAGCCATATTTCTCCCGTTTGCTTTTGAAAGAAGAGAAATATGGCTCTGTTCTGCCCGGCTCACCGGCAGTCAGAGTTTAAGGTTATCTCTCTTATTTCCTGAACAATTGCTGTTATCCTGTTCTTTTTCCAAGATTCCCATATTTCATACTGCTCAAACACACATGCTGTACAATTTGTGCAGTTAATGCAATTACTACAGGGTCCTGAGGTGATATACATCCCCTCAGCTGACAGGATTAAGAGATTAAAGTAAAGACAGGCATAGGAAATCACAAGGGTATTGATTGGGGAAGTGATAAGGGTCCATGAAATCTTCACAATTTATGTTTAGAGATTGCAGTAAAGAAAGGCATAAGAAATTATAAAAGTATTAATTTGGGGAACTAATAAATGTCCATGAAATCTTCACAATCCATGTTCTTCTGCCATGGCTTCAGCCAGTCCCTCCATTTGGGGTCCCTGACTTCCCGCAACATTTTACATGGTGACCTCATCCTTATCTGACTCAGGAAGGCATCAAATTACTACTTGATACTTTCCATCAGAGGTTTAAGGTGACTGAAGTATGCAACTTAAATAAAGTGAAGATATTGTAGTCTATGTTGGATATTATAGCCTATGTTATGTCTCAGGCCATAGCCCCACTAAGGAGCATACCAATCAATCTTAGGGTACAACCCATCCTGGAAGGTATAACTCCACTAAGAAGCTCATTCACCTCAATGTCAGAGGATAATCTTTCCCTTTTCACTTGGATTTGTGGACAAGCCTCTCAAGGACAAGACTAATTCTGCCCACAATGGAGCTTCTCTCCGCATAACCTATGAGGCAACTGTGAAAGAGATGAACTCTTACAGTAGAAAAAGCCTGCAAGACCGCAAGGCTGCTAGGATTCCCCTGAGCAGTTTCCTGGACATATATACTAGAGTGCAGATGTTTTCGAAGATGGAAGTGGACCATAGGATTATGATTCCACCAACCTGCCATGGGTTGCAGGCCTGGCCCATTAATGGATGCCAGCATACAGAAGAGCATTCAGTAGATTACCACTCTCAGGTCAAGTTCACATCAGCCACAAAGAAAGAAAATATAGTCAGTTAGACTATGAAACCTTTTACAAAGGGACAACATCCAGGAGTCCCTGAGCCACCTAAAGGAAAAGCCTGGGGTGGTGGCACAGGTTGTCCAGCCTAAATGATACCAATCCATTTGGGTCCATTCTCTGCTTGAGTCTTCAGCAAATGATCTTTGTGGTCATGTGATATCTCCTTGGTGACCTTGTACATCCCCAAGGCCTGGTGCCCATATGGGAACAATGTCAGTCCCCTAGAGCCACTTACCACCCATGCCCCTGACACATTGAACATGCTGAAATGTGTTTTGTATCCTGCTCAAATGGCCTAGGCAATGCTACACTACACCTTTTCTTGGTCACTTTGGCAGTGTGAGAGTGATACTCTAAGACGAGTACAGGCTGGGAGCTTTGCCATCAAATGAGGGGGTCTAGACAACCCCTAGCCCATCCTCAGCCTGCCAGAGCCAGTAATAGCAAATGGAGACTTGGATTGCAAAGAGAAGCAAAACTTCCAAACCCAGGTAACTGTACCAAATCCTTGGGACTAGTTAGGGAGTGGCTATCTGACAAAGAATAAGGAAAAGTCCTGACTCCATAACCAAGTCCTGTCTCATACAAAATGGGAAACTTGGGACTGTTTTTGTGGCTAAGGACACTGATGAAAAGGATAAGGAATCCTGGCACATGACCCTGAATATAAGCAGGCAGCTTGTCCATAGGACTCAGTTACAACAACTACTCTACACCACTTTAGATATCTGATGAGCTGAGGCCAATGCAGCCTGACAGCCCTTCCCTGTTCTGTTCCTCCTCTTTGCACACATTCCCTGTTGGCCCAACTGGCAAAACCAACTGGTTGAAACTGCTTTCTCCTCTTTCAACTGCTTTGTCTGGCTTTCAACTTTTCTTGGAGTCAGCCTTTGAAGGTGGCTGAGCCCTGTTCTGCTGCACCCTGGCCAGTAGGGTTACTTATTATCATTCTGTCTGCTTTCGCTTTCCTGCTTCCTGATATTATGTGAAGGTCTTAGCCAAAGGGGTCTTCCTCCCTCTGTTGTGTCTCAGCAGTTCAATACGAGGTACAAGATCATCCAGCCCCAAGGAGCATTCAAATGGCTGTGGTCCCAGATGACCACAACCTCATGAGAGGCCCTGAGCAAGGACACCCAACTGAGTGGCTCCAAAATTCCTGACCCACACAAAATAGGTGAGATAATTAATAAATATAGTCAGCCCTCCCTATCTGTGGTTCCACATCCATAGATTGACCAACTGCAGACCAAAAATATTTGAAAAAAAAAATCTACAGATGCAGATGGTTGGATCTGTACTGAACACGTACAAGTTGTTTTTCTCATAATGATTCCCTAAACAATATACTATAGTAACTATTTCATAGCGTTTACATTGTATTGGGTATTGGAAGTAATCTAGAAATGATTTAAAGTACAAAGGAGGATGTGTGTACATTATAGGTAAATACTACACGATTTTATAGAAGGGACTTGAGCATCCGTGGATTTTGGTACTACAGGGAGTCCTGGAACCAATCCCTCACAGATACTGAGGGATAATTGTATTTTTGGTGGTTTTTTTGTGTGTGTGACAGAGTCTCACTCTGCTACCCAGGCTCGAGTACAGTGGCACAATCACAGCTCACGGTAGCCTTGACCTCCTAGGCTCAAGCAATCCTTCTACCTCAGCCTCCGGAGTAGCTGGGAGCACAGGTGCGCACCACCATGCCTGGCTAATTTTTTATTTTTTTGTAGAGACAGGGTCTCACTACATTGCCCAGGCTGGTCTCAAACTCCTGGGCTCAAGCAATCCTCCTGCCTTGGCCCCGCAAAATGCTGAGACTACAGGTGTGAGCCACCATGTTTGGCCTATTTTGGGTTGTTTTAAGATGCTAAATATTATGGAGACTAGTTAAGCAGCAATAGATAACTAATAGATATTAGATGGCTGGCATATCACCTAACTACTGATGACACCCAGGACTATTCCCACAACCTCATGGAATTGCACTAGAAGCCCAGGAGCATCTTGCTACCTGTCCTTCAATAAAGCACCTTTGGCTTTCACAACAACCCTACCATATGCAGTTGCTGGGCTATTAATACCTGAAATTTTGAAAATGTACCACTTTGCACAAATGTGCTATGAATGGGGGGGCCCTGGCTCATGAACTCCTCTTCAGCTCCACCACTGTTGAAGGCTGGGGTGTGGGAATTGTTTATCTCATAGCAGAAGTATCTCTGTTATCACAACATGCTTCTTAATTTACCTGAATTTCCAGAATCTGAAATTCAAGTTGAAATGTAACCATGTGGCAATTTCCTGATAATCTGTGTCTCTGTAGAACTTTTCTAATACCTGTAAAGCAGAAAAACAAATATTTTGTTTGCAAATAGCCATTTTCTTCAAATGCGTATTATTTAATTTTGTGTGAATATCTACAATACATGTGGGTATATGTGTGAAAGTGTGCATTAGCAATTACATTGAAAAACTCTGGAAGAACGTACACCAAATTGATTATCTTTGCAAAATAAAATTAATGATAACTTGTGTTTCTAGTTTTCTTTTTTTTTTTTTCCAGAAGGAGTTTCGCTCTTGTTGCCCAAGCTGGAGTGCAATGGTGCGATCTCGACTCGCTGCAACCTCTACCTCCTGGGTTCAAGCAATTCTCCTGCCTCAGCCTCCCGAGTAGCTGGGATTACAGGTGTGCACCACCATGCCTGGCTAATTTTTGTATTTTTAGTAGAGACAGGGTTTCACCGTACTGGTCAGGCTGGTCTCAAACTCCTGACCTCAGGTGATCCACCCACCTCGGCCTCCCAAAGTGCCGAGATTACTGGCATGAGCCACTGCGCCCGGCCAAGTTTTCAACTATACCAAAAGTTATGGTAAGTAGTAGAAATGTACTAGTATAACCCTAGACAAATTTGAGTCATGTTAACTGTTCAATGGTTTTTATTTTTTCAACACTATCTAGTTCTTAAAGGCAGTAAATTGAATCCATGCGTTCACCTCTGCCATCTCTCAAAACTTCACTAAAATGTCAGTGATATTTTTGAGATATAACATGCATACATTTGAATGCATAAAATGCCCTATTCTTAAGTATACAGCTCAATATTTCTTTTATACATGTGGTTGTTCAGGTAACTACCACTGAGATCATACTACAGGAATTTTACAGAACCTATAAGGTTCCCTCATATCCTTTCCCAGGCTATTCCCTACCCCCAAGAGGTAAGTAAGCACTATCCTGACTTTACGTAGTCATCTAGTTTTGCTAATGACGTTACTTTTAGAAGGGCAAGATTCTACAAGGATAAAGGGAACAGGGAAGATAAGAGCAATCAGATTTGGGAAGCTGGAAATCAGATGGATGCATTAGATAGCACATGGACAAATGAAAGTGACCTGGTAGAGCCAGGAAAACTGAAACCTAAGCCAGCAAATGAGGAAAACCCAGAAGCAAGTTCAGTTACATAGCAGAATACGAGACGGGTATTATGAGTCAGCAGCACCAAGTACCTTTACGGGAGGTGAACCTGGGGCTCAAAATAGGAAGACTGGTTAAAGATTTGTTCAATAAGTAGTTAGGAAAAAAAGACAGAATGGTACAAATTGACATAATTTGCCTCCTAATTAGATGTACTGGTAAGAACAAAACATCACTTTCATAGTTTTCCTGCCAAAATTGCACAGGAATGTCATCAAGAGGAAACTATCAGAAAAAAAAGAGATTGAAGAACAATCTATAATACAAGTGGTCTTCAAATATGTCTATGTCGTAAGAGACAGAGAAGAATGACCAGATTAAGGAGACTAAAGAGACATAACAGATAGATGCAATGCTTAATCGTGGATTAGATGTGGAATTGTTTAAACAAATAGCTATGGAAGACTCACTATGGTTAAGATGTCAGTTCTTCCCAACTTTAATCAGTACATTCAATGCAATCCAATCAAAATTCCAGCAAGTTACTTTCTGGATATCAACAAAATGATTATCAAGTTTATATGCAAAGGCAAAAACTCAGAAGAGCCAGAATAAACCTCAAGAAAAATAAAGTTTAAGAACTTAAACGACCTGATTTAGAGACTTACTATAAAGCTACAGTAATCAAGACAGTATGGTATTAGTGAAAGAGTATACAAATAGGTCAATAGAACAGAAGAGAAAGTCTACAAATAGACTCACGCAGATACAGTCAACTGATCTTTGACAAAGGAGCAAAGGCAGTTCAATGGAGAAAGAATAGTCTTTTTAACAAAAGGTGCTGGATCAACTGAACATCCATATGCAAAACAAAAAAAAAGAATCTAGACACTGACTATACCTTTCACAAAAATTAACTGAAAATTTATCACAGATCTAAATATAAAATACAAAACTATAAAACTCCTAGAATATAGGAGAAAATCTAGATGACCTTGGGCTTTGTCCATAAAAATAAATGTGCCAAAAATGCGGTAAAGAAAAAATGCAGATGGAATCCTGGAAATAATCTACAGCAACCACTTTATTTTGCATATAAGAAATCAGACAGAGAGAGACTTACTAATCTGTCCAATCTCTAGGCTTTATTTTTTCTTTATGTCCAGGCTTTATTTTTTCTTTATAGATGAATACTATGCATACATAAATTGCATATAAATATATAGCATGATAAATTTTCAGTTCGGTACTTTTTAACTTGAACACACTGATTTTTATTTTGTTTTATTTTATTTTATGTTATTTTTGAGATGGAGTCTCGTTCTGTCGCCCAGGCTGGAGTGTGGTGGCACCATCTCCACTCACTGCAACCTCTGCCTCCCGAGCAGCTGGTACTACAGGCATGCCCCACCACGCCCTGCTAATTTTTGTGTTTTTGGTAGAGACAGGCTTCACCATGTTGGCCAGGCTGGTCTCGAACTCCTGACCTCAAGTGATTCACCCGCCTCGGCTTCCCAAAGTGCTGGGACTACAGGTGTGAGCCACCACAACCGGCCTTTTTTTTTGTTTTTTTGGTTTTTTTTGAGACAGGGTCTCACTGTCACCAAGGCTGAAGCGCAGTGGTGCAATCTCAGCTCACTGCAACCTCCGCCTCCCAGCTTCAAGCCATTCTCCTGCCTCAGCCTCCCGAGCAGCTGGGACTACAGGAACACTCCACCACGCCTAGCTAATTTTTGTATTTTTAGTAGAGATGGGGTTTTACCATGTTAGCCAGGCTGGTCTTAAACTCCTGACCTCAAGTGACCTGCCCACATAGGCCTCCCAAAGTGCTAGCATTACAGGTGTGAGCCACTGCACCTGGCCTGATTTTTATTTTTAAATAATGAGTAAGGGTGCATTTTTAACAAAGTTCACAGACAGCAGAAGAGGATTAGTCCTTCAAAACAATCCATCCATACATCAAGCCCATCTACATATTTTTAACAACATACATTTAAAGCTAATCAAAAGACAAGAATAAAAATTATAAATTAAAATACTACTCTCGGCCAGGCGCAGGGGCTCACACCTGTAATCCCAGCACTTTGGGAGACCGACGCAGGCATATCACGAGGTCAGGAGATCAAGATCATCCTAGCCAATGTAGGGAAACCCCGTCGCTACTAAAAATACAAAAATTAGCCGGGCATGGCACTGCGTGCCTGTAGTCCCAGCTACGCGGGAGGCTGAGGCAGGAGAATTGCTTGAACCCAGGAGGCGGAGGCTGCAGTAAGCTGAGATTGCACCACTGCACTCCAGCCTGGGCGACAGAGGAAGACTCTGTCTCAAAAAAAAAAAAAAAAAAAAACAACCCTACTCTCATTACTTTGCAGTAACACTTAATTTTCGACTCCAAATTCCATTACTTAGTTTGTAAACCGACTCTTACAGAATCAAAATGGAGAATTTAAAAGAATCATCATAGGCACTGAAGGAAATTCCAAAAGAAAGTTCTAAAAAATGTTCGGAGAAATAAAAGCATAGCTGCAATAAAGTCTACATTCTTCACATGATTATTTTGAAGGAAATCAAGATCATTTGATTACCTAGCTTCAGCTACATTCATTAACACACCACAGAAACTGTGTCTGCCCAACTAATAGCTATGGAAAACAATAATGACTTCAAAAAGCTCTTTGATTACGCCACTGCACTCCAGCCTGGGTGACAGTGCAAAACTCCATCTCAAAAAAATAAAACAAACAAAAAACAAAGGAAAAAGAACAAAAAAATAAAAAACAAGATATTTCTCTTCCAGTACCATTACTCTTGCTGAATGACTTGCAATTAATTTCAAGAAATTCCTATAACTACTTAGATTTCTGGCTTTAAAATGATATTTCTTCTTCATAATTTCTATATTTTTCCAAGTTTGCTAAAATGAGCACATATTACTCACAGGAAAAAAGCATTTCAACTCTTGTGATGTCCCTGTCTGAAATCTCCCATTCAAACCACATTAGCTTTGTCAAGACTCTAAGCCTAATCTTCATGCTGCGGCTTTTAAGCTAGTAAAAGTCTTATAACTGGCCTATCCTCATTCTCTATTCTCTCTGCATTCCATCTCTTCCTTTCAAGTAATTTAAGTCTCCAAATTCCATCACTCTGTTTCTACATGTAATTCAGTCTCCCTGCAGTGGCTGCCCAAGACCCTCTCCCCTGTCATGAGGGTAATTTTCAGTGGAAAAGTCAGAAAGCACACCAAAAATGATTTCTGCTTTTGGGAATGTTATTCTTGACCAACCAAAGTTCTTGACATCCAGTTGCACAGCTGCAGTAGCTTCCCTTTATCTCTTAGTGCATCACAGATCTTTGGCAATAAAATCTAGTCATTGGGACCAGAAACCTTCCTTCCAGCAAAAGGTCCAGCTGCTAAAACATTTATCTTGGCAGCTTTCATGTCAGTGCTGAACAACTCCTAAGATGTATAAATTAATGGTGCTGTTGTTCTTATAATCATTATTCGCTTATTACTATTTACTTGACTATTAAGGTACTTAATGATAAAAACTGTGTCTGTTCTTTTCCATCAGGAAGGAGAAGGTAAAAAAAAAAAAAAAAGAAAGAAAGAAAAGAAACTGTGTCTGTTCTTTAATATTTATCTCAGGCAGCCTTTTTTTTTTTTTTTTTAAATGGAGTCTTGCTCTGTCCCCCAGGGTGGAGTGCAATGGCGCAATCTCAGCTCACTGCAACTTCCACCTCCCTGGTTCAAATGATTCTCCTGGCTCAGCTTCCCAAGTAGCTTAGATTACAGGTGCCCACCAACACATCCGGCTAATTTTTGTATTTTCAGTAGAGACAGAGTTGCACCATGTTGGCCAGGCTTGTCTCAAACTCCTGAGCTCAGGTGATCTGCATGCCTTGGCCTCCCAAAAGCTGGGATTATAGGCATGATCACGGGGCCTGGCCCAGGCAGCTTTTTGAACACCGTGATGTTCAAAAGATATGTGAGTAAACAAGTTTACCACAACCATACTTTCAAATACTTACCTTGTAGAATTTTAATTCAATATTATGACAACCAATTTCTTATGCATAATAAGGTAAGCTTCCATACTATGTCTAGATTAAAAAAAATGCTTACTCTTTTCTGTCATCTCAGTGCTTGTTAGGTCTTCTGTCTGCTTGGAGTGATTTCTTATATTGATGCCAGTAAGCGTACTTAGAAATGAAAGTTCTGATTCTAAATGTCCAAGCTGATTTTTCAGATCTTTTGAAGACTTCCATCCTTCCAAATTGAATTGGTGTATGGCTTGAAAAGATTTTCTAAAAGGCAAATATCAAAAATAATCACTCCAATTACTAACACGTGTTTCATCTAATAACCCCATTTTCCTCAAAGCATTCCCATTTTGTCCCTCTTACTCTCTTCCAATTAAGTCACCTTCCCCCATTAAAATAAAAAAAAATTAAAAAATTAAAAAGAATTTTCTCAAAACCAGTGTGGTTACTAACACCACCACTTTTTTTTTTTCTTTCTTCCTTTTTAAGAGATGAGGGTCTCACGCTGTCACCCAGCCTGGAGTGCAGTGGTGTAATCATAGTGCACTGCAGCCTTGAACTCCCAGGCTCAAAGGATCCTCCTGAGTAGCTGGGACCACAGGTATGCCACTGTGCCTAGCTAATTTTTTTTTCCTTCTCATAGAGACAAGGTCTGGCTTTATTACCTAGGCTGGTCTTAAACTCCTGACTTCAAGCAATCCTCCCGCCTCAGTCTCCCAGCGTGCTGGATTACAGGCGTGATCCACCATGCCCAGCCCACAATCTTTAATTTCAACAAAAAACATATGTAACCAAATTATACTTCCAAATTTCCACATATTAGAAACACCTTTCAAATAAATTATAACAGGAGTACTTTGCAAAATTACAATGTGAGTTCTGACCCATGAAATTCCAGCCTAAATGTCTGATATACCTCTCAAATTATTTTAAAAGATGTCTTGAAATTAAAAAATAGGCCAGGCGCGGTGGCTCACGCCTGTAATCCCAGCACTTTGGGAGGCCAAGGCGGGTGGATCACGCAGTCAGGAGATCAAGACCATCCTGGCTAACACAGTGAAACCCCATGTCTACTAAATATACAAAAAATTTGCCAGGCGTGGTGGCAGGCGCCTGTAGTCCCAGCCACTCAGGAGGCTGAGGCAGGAGAATGGTGTGAACCTGGGAGGCGGAGCTTGCAGTGAGCAGAGATTGCGCCACTGCACTCCAACCTGGGCGACAGAGCGAGACTCCCTCTCAAAAAAAATAAAAAAAGAAAGAAATTAAAAAATAAAATCAATTAGCTAACTTTAATTTCTAAAAGTAAACACCACAGAACGTTTTATAGTAAGAAAGAGATTTATTGGAAAAAGAAATAGCAAATCTCTTTAAACATCACTATGGCCAGACAGTCTTCATTGAGAACATATAAATATATTTTCCTTGAGAAAAAGAATGAAATTTTAGTTGGCCTGGCGCAGTGGCTCACGCCTGCAATCCCAGCACTTTGGGAGGCCAAGGCAGGTGGATCACTTGAGGTCAGGAGTTCGAGACCAGCCTGGCCAACATGGTGAAACCCCTTCTCTACTAAAAATACAAAAAAATTAGCCTCGAGTGGTGGCGGGTGCCTGTAATCCTGGCTGCCCAGGAGGCTGAGGCAGGAGAATTGCTTGAGTATGGGAGGCAGAGGTTGCAGTGAGCCAAGATCACGCCACTGTATTCCAGCCTGGGCAACAAAGTAAGACTCTGTCTCAACAAAAAAAAAAAAAAAAAGAAAAGAAAAAAGAAAAAACTTAAACTTTTTTTAAAAAAGAAATTTTAGCTAATAATTGTATTAGATGGTATTTTTTTTTTTTGTCATCCATTATTTCCTTTAAACACTCTGCTACATTCTATACTGTTGACTTTTCCTGCCAGCTTAAAACATCTCTTCCTTGGATTCTTGGGCATAATTATCCCAATTCTCATTTGCTATCTAGGGTCAGCTTCTTGTCTCCAACATTAGAGGAAAACCCTAACACTCTTACTTCTGCTATCCTAAATATGTATTCTTTCATTCTGCAGGAACACTAAATGATTAGCCTTAGCTCCTCTATGCCAGTAACTCTTAAAATATACCTCTAACCATATATCTCTTCTTCCTGCAAGGTAGATCTAGCTTGATAGCTCACCAAATGGTTTCTCTTGGAATCTGCTTTTCCTCTAAATTACCCTACATTTGTTAATAATAAAATATTTCCCTTGGTATGTCAGGCTCTATACCTTGGAAGTTATCCTTGACTCCTTCACTTGCCTGACATCTGGACTTACTGCCATCCGTTCTGCTCCCTCACATAACTATTCTTCCTTTTGTATTTCTAATTCTACTACATTAACCAATGCTCTTATGACCTTATACCATCTCTACACAGAATAATCTAACTCTATATTCTTCACACTGAGAATCCAAGATTTAATAAAGTCTGTAAAATTTGTTTCAAATTTTGTTTTAATGCTAATTTAAAATGTTAATATAAGTATATTCTGTATCATGAAACTACCACAGCTTCTTTTGCATTTGCCATCATAGACTGATGCCCCTACAAATTACATTATATATAGAAGTCAAGGAAAAAAGAACAGATTGGGCACAGCGACTCACTCCTGTAATCCCAGCACTTTGGGAGGCTGAGGCAGCCCAGGAGTTCAAGACCAGTCGGGCCAACATGGCAAAACCCCATGTCTACCAAAAAATACACACACACACACACACAAAATTATCTGGGCATAGTGGCAGGTGCCATGCCTTCAGTCCCAACTACTTGGCTGGTGGAGGGTCGCTGAGGCAGGACGATTGCTTGAGCATGGGAGGTGGGTGAAGGTTGCAGTGAGTCATAATCATGCCACTGCACTTCAGCATGGGCAATAGAGTGAGACCCTCTCTCAAAAAACAAAACAAAAAAGAAAAAGAAAAAGAAAAAGAAAAAAGAACAGAGACAATCTTCATATATAAATGATGTGCGGCCAGGCATGGTGGCTCATATAATCCCAGAAGTTTGGGATGCCGAGGTGGGCAGATCACCTGAGGTCAAGAGTTCGAGACCAGACTGCCCAACATGGCGAAACCCCATCTCTAGTAAAAATACAAAAAATTAGCTGGGCATGGTGGCGGGTGCCTGTAATCCCAGTTACTCAGGAGGCTGAGGCAGGAGACTCCCTTGAACCCAGGGGGCGGAGGTTGCAGTGAGCTGAGGTTGTGTCACCACACTCCAGCCTGGGCGACAAGAACGAAACTCCGTCTCAAAAAAAAAAAAAAAAAAAAGCCATAAATATAAATGAGCTTCTGACAAGTGAACACCAAATGTCACAGCAAGCTATGAAGGAAAATTTCAAGGTATTTCCGATAGAGCAAAGTGGTAAGAGAACCAAGTCATCATTAAAGGCTGGATATGCAGAACTCAAAAAAGAACCTGCAGTTGTCAGAGTGGCTAGTAGGGAGTTTGTGTTTAATAGGTATGGTGTTTCAGTTTAGGGGTGATGAAAAAGTTCTGAAGATGGACAGTGGTGATGGCTGTACAACAATGTGCATGTGTTTAATGCCATTGAGCTGAACACTCAAAAATGGTTAAAATAGTAAATCTTATGTATATTTTGCCACAAAAAGAAAATCTGCATATTCTTATTCATAGCAGTTATTTAGTTTGAGCAAAATATTTGTGTATTTCAACTAATGATGTTAGTTTGAGCTATTTTGGATTTGTTTGAATTTTATTCACTTTGTGGTTTTATTATTTGTAAGTTTGTCTTCATAACATAAAAATTTTTTGTCAGAATTAGAAGCTTGCAAGAATTTTTTTTCCTTTAAAGTCAATCTGTACACGAGTTTAAAGGTCAATGGTCTACTAATGAGTGTTAGTTACTATTATGAGGCAAGTACTCTTCTAAATGAACTACATATATTAACTCAATTAGTCCTCACAGCAACCCAAAAACTTGGGTATAATTTTACCACGGAGGAAACTGAAGCACAGAAAGGGGGAGCTCACTTAACCAAGATCACTCAGCCAATAGCAGAGACAGGATTTGAAAGCAGGCAATTTGGCTCCACAGTGTGGACATATGGATATAGCTGAATAATTTAGCTCCAATTTTCCTACCTCCAATCCATCCAACCACTTATAATCACTTAAAAAAATAGCTTGGTACATAGGTTCCAATCCTCCTCCTCCACTATAGTGAAAAGAAACCTCATGGTTAAATCCAAACACCCTGGACTGACATTTAATGTCTCCCACAATCTGGACTCTTCTGACTTTCCAATTTAACCACTGAGAAGTCCCAGATTATATAAATAATCTACTAAGAACTAAAAATAAAATCCTACCCCACCCCCACAATCACCTGAACCGACTCCCTCTTGGTCAAAGGGACCCCAAAGAAACCTTAAAAACTCAGTTCTTAACCATGACAGGATGAGAGGTCAGACACACCTCATTATACCCCTTCCTATTTGGGATGTAGACACAACAACTGACCAGCATTAATGTTAAAATAGAGATCGTAAGAGTTGCAGAACGGACTCTGTGGCAATAAGATACCAAATTATAAACAAGACCTAAGGCCATGCCAGGCAAGGGTTAAGTCACATACCCCCTACCTTTAAGAGAATGAACTATGTTCTAACTGCCACAATATTTTTTTCACTAGCACTGGCCTCCAGATAAGCAATATTGAAATAATTGCAGTTCATCCACCACCAGATGCTAACTGATTCCCCTGTTCCACAGGCTTTGATAGGACAAGAGAATGATTTCAAAAATTTTCTTTTGATAAGATCACCAACCATGGACTTGTTCTAACAGGTTTACAAGGCCTGTGTACTTAAGTACCTTTGCTTCCCTCCTTCAACTTTTGACGTACAGGGCCTAATTGTAATGCATTTAAATGTTAAGTCAGCTTCCCAAAATGAATATGGAATGCATGTAATATGCATTTTTATTCAGTACAGGTGAGCACATCTCCCTTCGTGAATATTCATAGCCCCTCCTATAACCTGTTGAATATGTATACCTAGCCCACTCATACAGCATAAATCCCTGCCCCAACCCCTCCTCCTCCAAAGTGTGGGCCTTTCTGCTTTGCCTGAGACTATGCTTCCTAGCCTGTCAGGATGGCCACTTTGCAGGCTGTAACCCTTTTTAAGAAATAGTCTCTCTAAATTTGCAGATCTCATGATTTTTCAGTTGACACTACTATGGGAACTAATGAAATCTTGTGGCCAGTAAAGAAACTATTTTTCCCTGGTTCTTAAACTTCCAAGTGTGCACACAAATCCTCTGTTAGGGCAGTGTATTTTTTTAAAATGCAGATTCTGATTCAGTAGGTCAGGATGTCGCTCTAACAAACCGCCAGGTAATGCTAAAGCGTCCCATCTGTGGAGCACACCTCAAATAGCAAGGGTCTTTAATACATTTACTCTCATTTGTGGAGGAGCACACCTTTTTCCTCTCCCTTTAACCAGTCACAGCTTCCTCTACTTTCATGACCGCACGCAGACATTTTCTGTAGATCTCCTCCTTCCCATTTTCTACCAATTCTTCTCCAGTTAGCTCAGGAAAAATCTCATTCTTTCTGCACCTATGTCAAATTACTCTTGACTCAAAAATTGAAGACAGTTTATGTTTTCGAGAGGCTTCTATGTTTGAGATGATGATACATAATTACGGTTGCAGAGCTTTTCTCTCCCTCTCCTTCAATAAACCAAAAGTGCCCAGACTTTGGAGTAAAATTTTTGGGTCCCAATCCATCTCTGAAAATTCCTTTCTCTGGAACCTTGAACAAGCTACCTAACTTCTCTGAGCCTCAGTTTCTTCAACTATAAAACAGGGCTAACAGTAGCACCTACCTCAGAGGAATGTCAAATTCTCCTGCAGTCTATATTAACTACTTTTCTTTTATCAACTTAGTTTTTTACCGGTTATTTTTCAAAGGAATTTTTATGTCATCGTAAACACAAAGTCATTATCAGTTGAGATGGTTAGCTGACCTACCAAAACAAATGCCATGAAACCAAACGGAGTTATTAAATCCCAACTAGAGATACTTCTGCATACTGGAGGCGGAATTATCTAGCTAGGGATATAGTCAAGACTTCCTCCTTGTCAGTCATCCACACAGACGACTGCGATTAAACGAGTTAATACCCTGCAATGCGTTTACAGCTGGGCGCCGTACGCGCTGCTCCCAACTCTAGGCCATCGTCATGACAGGATCAATGCCAGTTCATGCCCACTTTCTAGGGCTGGGAGTAGGAGACCGAGGATGTCTGTGGAGATTCACCCGCCTGGCCCGGGAACCCTGGCCAGCGGGCCCTGGGGGACTTGGGGGGTCACGTACTGGACTCGGGACTTCTCTTCCCAGGGCGCCGGTGGCTCCTCACACGCTCGCCGCAGGGCCGCGATCTCAGCTTGCAAGGCGCGCACCTCTGCCAGCTCTGCGTCCATGGCGCGTTGCTGACCGCAGCCGGGCCGGCAGCGCAGCTGTCACTCCGACCTGAGCGCTTCACCCGCGCTTCAAGCCTCGCGCGCGCTCCCGGCGCGGACCATCCCAGAGCTCACGCGGAGGGGAGGCGGGAGAGCCCCGCGTGACCCCAGCGGCCCTGCACGTCCAACTCCGCGCTCGCACGAGAGCCTGAGTCCTCCACGTCCCCGCACACGTTTCCCTGGCTGTCTAAGCAGTGGCTATACTTTCTCTGGAGAGCGCGTTCTTTGCTACTCCAAGCCCAAGCGCTCCGCTGCTCACCCTAGCCGGCAGCCTTGGAGCCGCCCGGCCGCGTGCCTCACTAAAGAGGCAGGGCTGGGATCACGTGGAGGGGAGCGCCTCTTTATTTTTTTCACCTACTTCCTCTCTTACGCCGACCTAGTCCAGGAATTGGTACACACAGCGATAGTGTTCAATAGAAACTAGGGGATTTTGGTTTGGGCTCTTTTGCAGTCGTTGAGGGGGAGGTGACGGAGGCGTCAGGGAAGGTGGGAGGACGGAAAAGGAAATTAAAAGCTCTTGGGAACTGAATTGTGGTAACGGAACCTTAGGAGGCTGGGTTGGAAATCGAGTAGGAAGGAAGAGAGGATGCTCCGTTGGGACATGTGACCAGAAGTTAGGGGCTGCAGCGGCGCTGGCTTTAGGTGAACGACTTGGTGAGGAGTGGGTTTCGGGCATGAGAAGTCACAGGGCCGTTTCCTAGTCTCTCTCTTCACTTCTTTGGGTCTTCTCAGAGAAAGAAGGCTGCCGTGGGTAGGCTTGGGGCGGAGACTATCGCGAAGAGGTAGGCCGAAGTTCTGCCCAGAATACACGCCATATGGTGGACGCTGGTTGGGAGTCTCTTCTGGAAAGAGTCTGTCAGCTCTTGGGGAAGGGAAGGGCGAGAGCTGAGCGCCTGCCGGGTGCTAAACGAAATGAGAGATACTATGATGGGCCCTAGTACCTCTGGAAAAGTTTTCCTGAGTCCCCTGTGATACAGCAACCTTCATAGTATAGTGTTAAGAATTCCAAGTTCTGAAGGTAGACCTGCATTATAATCCTGGATTCACTAATTTTCGGTATGGCATTGAGGAAGTGACTTAACCTCTTCTGCTCTCCTGAAAAATGGGAAACATGCAAACTACTTTGTACAATGCAGGCACATAGCAAAAACACAAGTCTGTATTCGCTATATCCCTTGATCTTTGTGTCTGAACCCCACTTTGCAGCACTTTTATTGTGACATAATATTGTGCCATTTGTTTTATTCTTTTGTGACTATAAGGAGCTCCAGGAGCTCCTAGCCTCTCTATTCACTTCTTTGGGTCTTATAGGAGGAAGAAGGCTGGGGTGGGTAGGTTGGGGGTGGAGACAATTAGGAAGAGGTAGGCTAGCTCTTTTTATCTTTTAGTGCGTTACATCCTGTTTCTGTCAGACTTTGTTAAAGACAGTAAATGAATGTATGAATGAGTCAAGGAAAAACATCTAAAAACATGAATACATAAAATTAAGAGGGATAGAGTGTAATATTATGGCCATTTGGAGGAAAAAAACTCTGTCTGTACCTGTGTCTATATGGGTATGGGGTTGCTGTTCCAAAGTGCATTCATGAAAGATGTGGATGTAGGGCTTGGGCAAAACCTCGAAGACTAAAATTTGGAAGTAATACAATAGGAAGTGAAATACAGATCCAGGAGACGGATTTGATACAGAAGGTTCAGAGGAAGTAGTTGTTTTGTTAGATTTTAGAAGAACTAAGGGAAAGAACTCTTCTCTGTATACAGAAAATTACTTTTCCCACTGAAACACACCCAAGTATATGCCCAGCCTTCATGAAAGTGAACAGAGAAACGAAGCGCCTTTATGTGGGTGGCCTTAGCCAGGACATTTCTGAGGCAGACCTACAAAATCAGTTCAGCAGATTTGGAGAAGTTTCGGATGTGGAGATCATCACACGGAAAGATGACCAAGGTAAATTTATGGTCCTTCACTGGGCAGTTATAGGCAGACATAACTCAGGTTAAGTGCTAGAAAATAAAACAACCCCAAGATAAATGTTAGCTCTGAACACCAAAAGTTTTAAGTGATGTTGTGGAGGTATAATGTGTGATGTGGAACTTGACCAGAATTTGTTTCTGAAATAAGAAAAAATTCCAAATTCTAAAACATCTGATTTCAGAAACATATTAACTTCCAGTTTTGAGGACTAGAATTTTCTAACATGGATTAAGTGTCCCGTTAAGTAGACTATCACTAGCATACAATCAAAATGTTTCCTTAACTGACTACTGGACGTTTTCTTCTTTTTTTTTTTTTTGAATATTTTGATAATTATGCTTATTTTTATAGCCAATAAAAAAAACAAGGTTTATCTTTGAAATAATAAGTTTTCAAGAGCTATTTTTTTTTAATTTAGAAACAACCGTTTTTACATTGCTCTCTGGATAAGAATTTAAATAAATTGGTTTTTTTTGTTTGTTTTTTGTTTTTTTTTTTTTAGGAAACCCACAGAAAGTTTTTGCATATATCAACATCAGTGTAGCAGAAGCGGACCTGAAAAAATGTAAGATCATCATATATTTTCTATACTGTTTGCCAGTTTATATCACTCTGTAACTTGGAATAACTGGTTCTAAATCTAAACCTCCACAGCCATTTTTTACGTTATCCAGAGGGACAGCAGTGATGAAGAGAATTCCAGTATCGTATAACTCAGCAGGTTTAGGTCCATTCCATTTGGCATCAGCAGACATGGTAGCACTTTACTGGTGGGTTTACTTAAAACTGCTATTCTCAAATATTTTGGACAAGGGACCAAACTTTCATAGAAACTGCCTGTTACATATATCCCACTGAATATCATGCCACATTCCCCCTCAGTCTGATCATTTCTTTGACAGCTAATCCTTGTCACTAAACACTTTTGAGGGGGCTTTAAAATACACTCTTGTAAGACCATATCCTTGAAATTGTGAAATCTCTTGTTGATAAGTTTAGTAAAGTCAAGGGCAAACAGTGGCCTTCAATGAAGAATGGGAGATAATCCATACTGCCGCTGACACAGTAACATATTCTAGTTATTTGGAGGCCAAAAAGTGAAAAAAGACACGGAAAATAAGTAAAGGGAACACGCTAATAGAGGAAGAGGGCAATCAGTCTTTTGTAATTTCATTTGCAAAAAGATTGCTTTATTCTATTTTACATTGAGGAATATATGTGACAAATGTGAAGTTGTGGTTAAGAATACATCAACTAGGCTTTGTGACCTGTGGCAAGTTACTTAAACTTCTCAGCCCAAGTTTGCTTATGTGATGAATGACAAAAGATAGTGCTTGCCTCATAATATTTCTGTGAGAATTAAATTAAATGATACATTTGCAATACTTTGAGAGGCTAAGGCAGGTGGATCACTTGAAGTCAGGAGTTTGAGACCAGCCTGGCCAACATGGTGAAACCCCATCTTTACTAAAAATACCAAAATTAGCTGGGTGTGGTGGCAGGCACCTGTAATCCCAGCTACTTGGGAGGCTGAGACAGGACAATCACCAGGGAGGCAGAGGTTGCAGTGAGCCAAGATAGTGCCACTGCACTCCAGCCTGGGCGACAGAAGGACACTCTGTCTCAAAAAGAAAAGATAAATTTGTACTTAGTACAGTATCTACCACCTACAAAATTCTGTTAATGGTATTATTAAGGAAGCTGACGGCAGATGCTCAGAGAAATCAATTACTACGGCATAGTAATTCAAACAGTTCAGTCACTCATAGTTAATTCATCTGCAAGTTCTACAGTGATAATTAATATGAGGTGATAAATAAAATTAAGGTGCTGTAGGATTCCAGAGTGTCCTCTGATTCACCTGAAAAGATGATTGTTTTATAGTTACAGGAAATATATGTTTTATAGTTACAGGAAATAACAATAAAATATACATTAAATATCAGTTATTCAGAGGTTCCTGACATTTGTTTACAAACAAATTGCAAATAAATTTTGCTTTACTTTTTACACATTTTGCCTCATTCCAATCTAGTAACACTGTGAGATAGGGAGTGTAAAGACTCTTTTGGTAAGTTGTCAAGATGAAATAAGAGCCTAGGCTCCCTCTCTCCAGGTCTCATTTCTTTTCTTCCACTTCCCCTGGATCTCTTTGTGATAAACAAGCCTGCTTTTCTTGATACTAAATAATTAGAAAAAGCACAAGCTGAAATATATTTTTGCATTGCCATGTACTTGTAATAATTCTTTACTTTATAGGTATGTCTGTTTTAAATAAAACAAAATGGAAAGGTGGAACATTACAAATTCAACTAGCAAAAGAAAGCTTTCTGCACAGGTAAGTTTTGCTCCACATGGATTTAAGCCCTATTTTTTTTATATTGTAAGTGGTTTTATATATTTACTTATTTCAAATTATCAAGTAATATAGTATTATATTCTTAACAAATTCAAACATTATAAGTAGAGCTGAAATCCCTTTCAACTCTGAATCCCCTTCACCCCAGATGAACAAAAAGGTTAATTTCATGCATTTACGTATGTATGTAATAAGCTATAAAAGTATATACGTACTTATTTTCTCTTTGTTAATGAGCTATAAAAGCATATATGTACTTATTTTCTCTTTGTTAACACACCCTTTTGTGGCAATGTAGATCTTCTCCCTTTATAACAATTGTTAGTAGTATTTCAGAAAATGGTTATACCACAGTGTAGCGGTCCCTTCCCACTGATGACTGTTTCTACTTTTTCATGGTCATAGATGATCCTGGAGCACGTATCCTATGTATATGCAGGTGTTTCTCTCAGTTTATATCAGAAAATGGAGTTGCTGAATCTTAGCATTGTCTGCATTTAAATTTTAGTAGACTACTAAATTGCATATGTTGATTTTGACTGTTAATGCTAGTGTCATACCAAAATATAAAGGAAATAGGAGATCACTGTATGACAGGCATAAGAGTGATTATGCAAGTGATTTAAGAGCAAGACAATGTATTATAAAAACCATTAGAGCTTTTAAAATCCTAAAGGTATTTTCAGGAAGAAAAGGTATTGTTGGGGAGTTTTCAAAATAGGAAACAATTTAAGAATATACAGATAGAGGCCGGGCATGGTGGCTCACGCCTGTAATCCCAGCACTTTGGGAGGCCGAGGCGGGTGGATCACCTGAGGTCAGGAGTTCAAGACCAGCCTGGCTAAAGTGGGGAAACCCCATCTCTACTAAAAATACAAAAATTAGCTGGGTGTGGTCATGGGCTCCTGTAATCCCAGCTACTTGGGAGGCTGAGGCAGGAGAATCACTTGAACCTGGGAGGCGGAGGTTGCAGTGAGCCTACATTGTGCCATTTTACTCCAGCCTGGGCAACAGGAGTGAAACTCTTGTCTCAAAAAGAAAAAAAAGAAAAAAAAAAAAAAGAATATACAGGTAGAATGACCAGGAGAGTTGATAAGCTTGTTCCAGACCAATGAAATGTAACAAGAACAGATATATTCTAAAACGAGTGGCAAGCAACCTACTTTGAGGCGTGTTTTGGGGGACTGGCCTTATGAAAAAGGTGAGAATTTGATTTTGTTCTTCAGCTGAAGCCTAGGACTGTGAACAGGGTGGTTATATACCTTTCATTCCAGCAGCAGTTGCCAGCCTACTGTGTGCAGGCACTGGAGCCCCATGCT
Source organism: Pan troglodytes (assembly GCF_028858775.2). Classification (NCBI taxonomy): domain Eukaryota; kingdom Metazoa; phylum Chordata; class Mammalia; order Primates; family Hominidae; genus Pan; species Pan troglodytes. Next base: position 46,110,594 of record NC_072409.2, read on the forward strand.
GAGCAGGTTGAGCACACAGTGCTGCTGCTTGGAGTATCTGCGTGGATATGCCTGAGAAGCATGGGTCTGATGGTTGTTCTGGGACATAAAGGAGACAGACCAGAGGCAAAGAGGCCAGTGAGGACTGCTCTGTGCAGTTGTCCAGGCCTGAAGAAGGTGGCGGTGATTTGAATCAGAAGAGGTGGCATTCTCTTCATTAGGAGGATATGGATAATCAAGACCTAACAAATTGGGCTCCGAAAGATACCTTCGTCATGGGGAAGAGTGAATGGAGAGAAGATAATATAAAATGCCAAACGTATATAAATTGAAAGGGGAAAATTGAGAGAACTTGCGATCCATGGTCTTGGTCTTCCATAAAGGGGAACTGGGACATCCACTGGAGCAGAGCACAGGTGTAAGCGTGCATGTCAGGGATTTGGGAGACTGATTGTAGTGTAGTGGATGGGCTAAGAAAAGAACCCTCATGCTCTGGTGGGACAGCCCTGACAGCACAGCTTGTCACTGCTGTCCAACCGTATAGCTCAGTTGCTGGTGGTAAGGGACTGGTCAATAAACTACAGTAGATTGATGGAAAGGCATGTTGTACAGCAATCATAGTGATGTTTTCAAAGAACGTATAAGTTGATAAATGAAGTGTACCCAACTGTGCTTATGATATTTGGATTACATTATAAAATATGTATATTTACATATAGAACAAAGATGAAGTTAAGTAAACAAAATATTAACAAGATGAGGGATAAGGAATATGTTTTGTTTTCTTAACGGTTCTGTCTTCCAGTATTCTATAATAAAAACATATTGTATGTTCAGATAAGTAGGTAAGCTATTATGCTACTAAGAAAGCATTTTTGTTTTATTTTGGTTTTTAATACTACAAAGCTGTTTATAGTGCTCATTTAGGCACACCTAAAGTGAAATAACCATTTTACGTGGCTGATTATTTTGACTCTTTTATTTGTATTTTCTTTTTGATTCAGATTGGCCCAAGAGAGAGAAGCAGCAAAAGCTAAGAAAGAAGAATCAACAACAGGTAACGCCAACTTGTTAGAAAAGACAGGAGGAGTGGATTTCCATATGAAAGCTGTGCCAGGGACAGAAGTGCCAGGGCATAAGGTGAGTCTCCTCTGTAGCCTGAGCCAATTACATGGTCTTGGAAACTGATGCCTGAGATCACGTGATTGTGGGTGTCATGTCTAAAACCAGTTACTCTTTTCCCCTTTCTTGGAGGCAATTAACATAGATAGGACTTTATGATTTTCAAGGTGCATTTACAACTCTTAGGTAAGCATAGTTCTCCATCATTTTACAGAGAAAGAAATCAAAACTCAAGCAGAGGTGGACTTTCAAGGGATATAGGTAGCAAGGAATACAGGCAGGTCCCAAGTTTGCCTGTTCAAATTAGCAGCCAGTGTTTTTTGTAAACCATCTTACATGGTTTACTTGGGATTGATAGCTGCTCCAAATCTTCCTTTTTTTTTCTTTCCTCTCACAATTTTTCTTTTTGGTAACTCTTATTTCATTGTCAGAAAACTAAACCCAACAGTAATCATAGCCCACTGATTTTTTTGTTGTATTTACCTAATATTGTTATTAAATCTTTTCCATTTGTGTCACATATAGTAAATAAATTCTTTTTTTTTCTTTTAGAATTGGGTTGTGAGCAAATTTGGAAGAGTCTTACCTGTTCTTCACCTTAAAAATCAACATAAACGTAAAATATCCTTTGGCCTCTCAACGTAATTATTTACCACAGTGACGGATACTTGTAAAATACCTTTAGCATTTCACTGTCTCTTATCAGTGAATCTTTAGGTGTTTGTTTGCGTGTTCCCAGTTTCTTGGTACTCACCTACATGTATGAAACAATTAGAGCATGAGAAAATGGATTGAGGTTTTATACAATAAGTAATTCAAATGATGAGTGCCAAAGAAGCAGGTTGGTTTATTAATTTATTCATATTGTCATACATGGATTCAAAGCCATTGCTGAAGGAGCTAAAGAGGGGTGAGAGACCCAGAGACCATCATTAAAGAAGGCTTTAGAATTGAGGTAGGTTTTGAATTAATAAGAAGTGATGGGAAGTAGTCTTGGGAGTAGGAATAGTAGATAAAAATATGTGGGCAAGCACGAGGATAGTGGGTTGAGAAATAGTTTGGAGCAGAGTGTGAGCAAATTCTAATGCCTATTCAGTGAGGTCACATTGTCTGAGACCTTGAAGACCTGGTATCATGGAATTCTGAGCAGTGTGTCTTAATGTATTCTTTTTTTTTAATCTTTTTTTTTTTTTTTTTTTTTTTTGAGATGGAGTCTTGCTCTGTCCCCAGGCTGGAGTGCAGTGGCACAATCTTGGCTCACTGCAGCCTCTGCCTCCTGGGTTCAAGCAATTCCCCTGCCTCAGCCTCCCAAGTAGCTAGGACTACAGGTGTGTGCCACCACGCCTGGCTAATTTTTTTTTATTTTTACTAGAGACGGGGTTTCACCATGTTGGCCAGGATGGTCTTGATCTCCTAACCTTGTGATCTGCCCACCTTGGCCTCCCAAAGAGCTGGGATTACAGGCATGAGCCACCGCCCCTGACCGTCTTGATGTATTCTTTAGCTTGTAACCCTGGTGTCAGTCAGTAAGGGAAACAGTAGCAGGTATTTGAAACAGAGGGATTATAATATATGCAGTTAGTTAAACAAGTGCTGGAGGAGCAAAAGCCAAAGGTCAGATTCCCCACTGATTGACAACTGCAGTAAACCACTACCCCACTGGGACTAGAGAAGCAAAAACGTGTGTCCTCCGAGCTCACAGCTACTGTGCCACTGAAACCACTACTACCTGAATCCAGGCCCTAGTTGCACCGGACATAGCTGTGACCTCTGCCCTCCCTACAAGTGGCTCAAAGTCAGGAAAGTACTGATTTCTTCTTTTCCACTTTCCAGCTTTCCACCAATGGCAGCTGCTGATGGCAAAGAGGAAGATATTGAAGGACAGTAGAGACAATAGACACTTTTTGGCACACCTCACATATAACTGGCACATATAAGTAGTTATTGAAAAAAGGGACTTTCAAGAGTAATCGCTTAAGGTGGGGTGCAGTGGCTCACACCTGTAATCCCAGCACTTTGGGAGGCCACTGGGGGATCACTTGAGCCCAGGTGTTTGCGACCAGTCTAGGCAACATAGTGAGACTGTAACTCTACAAAAAATATTAATAAAAGAAAAATCAGGCTGGGCCCGGTGGCACATGCCTGTGGTCCCTGCCACTGGGGAGGCTGAGTTGGGAGGATCACTTGAGCCTAGAAGGTTGAAGCTGTATTGAGCCACGATCATGCCGTGGCACTCCAGCCTGGGTAGCAGTGAAACCCTGTCTCAAAACAAAAAAGAGTGATAGCTTAAAGTACCTTAATACTTGCCTATTCATATGCTTTAGGGAATCAGCAAATGACAGCCATCATTACAACACATCGATGTTAACTAGAATCTTTCCTGGATAATGTCAACATAGGCCTGGTAAAGATTTATTAGATTTTTTTTAATTTTTAATTTTTATTTTTAAGACAGGTTCTCACCATGTTGCCCAGGCTGGTCTCGAACTCCTGGGCTCATGTAATCGGCCCACCTCGGCCTCCCAAAGTGCTGGGATTACAGGCATGAGCCACCGTGCCCAGGCCAGCTTTCTAATAAAGACCTAAAAATGTTGCAGAGAGTGAGTTCATGTGAAGTGGGTGTTATTCAGCTAGGAGAATCAGAGTTAGGATGAGTAAGAACTGAGAGGACAGAAATAGCCAAAAGAATTTGAGAGTAAAGGACACACATGTGGCCATGTCCTCTGGGTTCTCCTGAACCCAGAACTTTGCTTTACTGTATCAGTTCGATGGTTGGATTTCTGTGATTTACAGAAAATAGCCCTGAGACCTGTGTACCTATAATATAATCTGAATAGGTTTGCTATAATATCTATATACACTCCGAGTAATTTCTGCCAACTAATAGTGGTGGTACTAGACTTTAACTCAGCAAATGTCATAGAAAGCTCAGTTTCTTAGACCCTGAAAGGTAACCTAGTTAAGTCCTCATTTTCTTTTACAGGAAACTGAAAGGTGGGGGGGAATGACTTATTTGAGATTAAGCAATATTTTTTGTATCAAAGATTGATGAGTTTTCCTAAAACCAAGTGCTTTAGTTTTGTTTCTTGACTTGCGTAACGTCATCAAATATGATCCCTCAAAATACTGCCACAACCTGAAGAAGATAGGGGAGGATTTCTCAAACACCATTCCTATATCCAGCCTGACTTGGGAATTAGAAGGAGGGAATGACCCTATGAGTAAGAAACGGCGAGGAGAGTTCTCTGACTTTCATGGCCCTCCCAAGAAGATAATAAAAGTGCAGAAGGATGAGAGTTCCACTGGGTCTCTGGCCATGAGTACAAGGCCCAGGAGGGTAATAGAGAGACCACCCTTAACACAGCAACAGGCTTCACAAAAAAGAACTTGTGATTCCATTACTCCTTCTAAATCATCTCCTGTACCTGTTTCTGATACTCAGAAACTTAAAAATCTACCTTTTAAGACTTCTGGCTTGGAAACTGCCAAGAAGAGAAACAGCATTTCTGATGATGATACTGATTCTGAAGATGAATTGAGAATGATGATTGCGAAAGAGGAAAACTTACAGAGAAGTACACAACCCTCAATAAATGAATCTGAAAATGATCCTTTTGAAGTTGTAAGGGATGATTTCAAATCAGGCGTTCACAAACTGCATTCTTTAATAGGTTTAGGTATCAAAAATCATGTCTCTTGCCATGATAGTGATGATGATATTATGAGAAATGATCGTGAGTATGACTCAGGAGATACAGATGAAATTATTGCGATGAAAAAAAATGTTGCTAAGGTCAAAAACAGTACAGAATTTTCACAAATGGAAAAATCTACGAAGAAAACTTCTTTCAAAAATAGAGAAAACTGTGAGCTTTCTGATCACTGTATTAAACTACAAAAAAGAAAAAGCAATGTAGAGTCAGCCCTCAGTCATGGATTAAAGTCTCTTAATCATAAATCTCCCTCTCACTCCAGTAGCAGTGAAGATGCTGATTCTGCATCAGAATTAGCTGACTCTGAAGGAGGTGAGGAGTATAATGCCATGATGAAAAACTGCCTTCGTGTGAATCTCACTTTAGCTGATTTGGAACAATTGGCTGGCAGTGATCTGAAGGTTCCAAATGAAGATACTGAGAGTGATGGACCAGAAACCACCACCCAATGCAAGTTTCACAGAGGCTCCAAGAGCCCCAAGACTCCCACTGGCCTCCGCAGAGGCCGACAGTGTATTCGTCCTGCGGAGATTGTGGCTTTCCTGTTAGAAGGAGAGGAGAACACCTGTGGCAAACAGAAACCAAAGGAAAACAATTTAAAGCCAAAATTTCAGGCTTTCAAGGGAGTAGGCTGTCTATATGAAAAGGAGTCAATGAAAAAATCCTTGAAAGACAGTGTTGCCTCTAACAATATTAATAAAGATCAGAATTCCATGAAACATGAGGATCCCAGTATCATATCCATGGAAGATGGGTCCCCATATGTTAATGGCTCATTAGGTGAAGTGACTCCATGCCAACATGCAAAGAAGGCGAATGGCCCAAACTATATTCAGCCTCAAAAAAGACAGACCACTTTTGAGAGCCAGGATCGTAAGGCAGTGTCCCCTAGCAGTTCTGAAAAGAGAAGTAAGAATCCTATTTCTAGGCCATTAGAAGGTAAGAAGTCCTTAAGTCTTAGTGCAAAGACTCACAACATAGACTTTGACAAAGACAGCTGCCATAGTACCACAAAGACAGAAGCTTCACAGGAAGAGCGGTCTGATTCAAGCAGCCTCACATCTCTCAAGAAATCACCAAAGGTCTCATCCAAGGACACTCGGGAAATCAAAACTGATTTCTCACTTTCTATTAGTAATTCGTCAGATCTGAGTGCTAAAGATAAGCATGCTGAAGACAATGAGAAGCGTTTGGCAGCCTTGGAAGCGAGGCAAAAAGCAAAAGAAGTGCAGAAGAAGCTGGTGCATAATGCTCTGGCAAATTTGGTGAGTATATTTTCAATGTATGGATTTAACAAGAACTCAGAAAGTTCAGCTTTTCTTTCCCATGAAGTTAGGTGTGCCCCCATAGAGCTGATTGTCTTGGTGTTCACCAGTTTCATGTTTGGTTCTTGAGTTAGCTTTTTCATCTGGTTTATCTGAAAATTTCTTTATAATTTTCTTTCATTTAGAAGCTATACCTGGTATAGTTAAGTAATGTATTCAAATGTGTCTGAATTTACATAAAAATCACTTGTCAAGTGATTTATACCTTGCCAAGTCTTGCCAAGATTTACTGTAATGGGCTTTTGTTCATTCTTCTAACAATTGTTAAGTACACCTTTATAGTAAGTGCCAGATTTATAGTATGAGGATGGTGATCTTGCCTTTCATACAGTTTTTGATTCATGGTGTGGCATGCTGACAGTCACAGTTCAGTTACACAGGGCCAGGAGGGGGTTGTGCCCCTGTGCCTTGGCAGCACGCAGGAGACACACTAAGTCAGTTGGGAGCTTCTGTAGTCTGAGCTGAGTGGTAGGAAAAGATTTGTGGGAATTGGTCAGGCCCAGGTGAAAGGGTGGAAAGGGAGTGGAAAGGCTTTCATTCTAGGAAAAAGGAACCGTTTATACAAGGGTGAATGTTTTCAATCAGTGTAATTAAAACTTATACAGCATGAGAGGGCAACAAATGAGGCTAGTGGTTTCATTTTGTTCATAAAATGAAAAGAGAGTGAAGAATTTTAAGCAAAGGAGAGAAGATTAATTGTGTCTATTTTGGAACAGGAGTTGACAAACTACACCTCAAAGGCCATCCAGCCCATGACCTATTTATGTACAGCCTTCAAGCTAAAAATAGTTTTTGAATACAGAACAAAGACGATATGTGGCCTGCAAAGCCTAACATATTTACTCTGGCCTTTTACAGAAAAAGTTTGTCAACCTCTGTTTGGGAGAGATCCTTCAGACCATGATGAAAACAAATCGAACGGGTCCGTCTGTAACCAAGGAGAGCCTTTGGGGAGGTGGAAAGTCAAAACCATAACAACAGCAATGGGAATAGATTGACTGAATTGATACCAAGAAGTTTAATTGATAGGACTTGGTGATAACTGGATAGGGATAGAAAGAGGAATTGTAAGTTTCTGTCTTAGGCAAATAAACAGATGGTGATGGCATTCACTAGATAAGGAAAAAGGGCAGGAAGTAGACTTGGCAGGGGAAAGGAGTGATAGGTTTAGACATGTTCAGTTTGAGATTGGGTTGTTTTAAGACGCAATGCTTTTTTTTTTCTTCCAATATTTATTTTAGGTTCTGGGGGTATATGTGCAGGTTTGTTACATGGGTAAGCTGTGTGTCTTGGAGGTTCGGTGTACAGATTATTTTGTCACCCAGATAAGCAGCATAGTACCCAATAGGTGGTTTTTCTTTTCTTTTCTTTTTTTTTTTTTGAGATGGAGTTTTGCTCTTGTTGCCCAGGCTGGAGTACAATGGTGTGATCTCGGCTCACTGCAATCTCTGCCTCCTGGGTTCAAGCAATTCTCCTGCCTCAGCCTCCTGAGTAGCTGGGATTACAGGCACCTGCCACCACGCCCAGCTAATTTTTATATCTGTGGTAGAGATGGGGTTTCACCATGTTGGCCAGGCTGGTCTCAAATTCCTGACCTCATGTGATCCGCCTGTCTTGGCCTCCCAAAGTGTTGGGATTACAGGCGTGAGCTACTGTGCCCGGCCCAATAGGTGGCTTTTCAATCCTTACTCTCTTTCCACCCTCCACCCTCAAGTAGACCCCAGTGTTGATTGTTCTTTTTTTTTTTTTTTTTTTAACAGGGTCTCACTCTGTCACCCTGGGGTGCAGTGGTATGATCTCAGCTCACTGCAACCTCCATCTCCCAGGCTCAAGCAATTCTCCCACCTCAGCCTGCTGAGTAGCTGGGACTACAGTCACGTGCCACCATGCCCAGCTAATTTTTGTGTTTTTGTAGAGATGGAGTTTCACCATGTCACCTAGGCTGGTCTCGAACTCCTAAGCTCAAGCAATCAGCCTGCCTTGGCCTCCCAAAGTGCTGGGATTTCAGGTGTCAACCACTGTACCTGGCCTATTGCTCCCCCATGTGTACTCAACATTTAGCTCCCACTTATAAGTGAGAGCGTGCAGTATTTGGTTTTCTGTTCCTGTATTAATTTGTTTAGGATAGTAGCCTCCAGCACCATCAATGTGGCTGTAAGGGACATGATTGCATTCTTTTTTTATGACTGCATAATATTTCATGGGGCATGTGTACCACATTTTCTTTATCCAGTCCACCATTGATGGGCATCTAGGTTGATTTCATGTCTTTGCTATTATGAATAGTACTCCAATAAACATATGTGTGCATGTGTCTTTATGGTAGAATGATTTATATTCCTTTGGGCAAATATCCACTAATGGGGTTGTAGGTCAAATGATAGTTTTGTTTTAAGTTCTTTGAGAAATCGCCAAACTGCTTTCCACTGTGGGTGAATGCATTTACATTCCCACCAGCAGTATATAAGCATTTCCCTTTCTCTGCAACCTTGCCAGCATCTGTTATATTTTGACTTTTTAGTAATAGCCATTTTGACTGGTGTGAGATGGTATCTCATTGTGGTTTTGATTTGCATTCCTCTAATGATCAGTGATGTTGAGCATTTTTTTTGTATGCTTGATGGCCATGTGTTTGTCTTTTGAGAAGTGTCTGCTGTGTCCTTTGCCCATTTTTCACTAGGGTTGTTTGTTTTTTGCTTGTTGATTTGTTTAAGTTCCTTACAGATTCTGGGTATTAGACCTTTGTCAGATGCATAGTTTGCAAATATTTTCTCCCATTCTGTATGTTGTCTGTTTACTTTGTTGATAGTTTTTCTTTTGCTGTGCAGAAGCTCTTTAGTTTAATTAGATCCCACTTGTCAATTTTGGATTTTGTTGCAATTGCTTTTGGAGTGTTCATCATAAATCTTTTTAAGATGCAATGCTTTCGATGGCCTCCCTAGGATGGTCATCCAGAGGATAAGCCAACGCACATCATCTTCGGTTCTGACAGTGAATGTGAAACAGAGGAGACATCGACTCAGGAGCAGAGCAATCCAGGAGAGGAATGGGTGAAAGTAAGAAGTTCAGGATGTCTCTGTGGACATTCATCTACTTCTGCAGATCCACACCACAAACAACTGGCAATCTCAACATAAAACCCTCCTGAGAGCCCCAGTGAGACCCAGGGCTTGCCAGGTCACCTCATATTGAGACTACAGGGGTCTTAGAGATTTTTATATATGAACCTATATTCTCCACAACATCTGCAGCATGACATCAATATTAGTGAAACACTACAAAAACTGTTCTTGCATGTAATAACTACCTCCCCAAATCCAGGCTTCACTGGGGAGCCTCTGGATTAGTGATCCCAGAGGCCAGTTAGATTTCACTGAGTCAGGAATTTCCACCTGACCTGCCATTTACTCATTCCTGGTAGATGAGTCTGGGTTACTGGCTTTCAATGTGAGGGAGAAGATTACGTTATGAAGGGAAATACTGCTTGTTTGCCTCTGCTATTAATAAATGTTGTGTTTCTTCACAGGAGTCTATGGGTAAAACATCAGGGAAGCTGTTTGATAGCAGTGATGATGAGGAATCTGATTCTGAAGATGACAGTAATAGGTTCAAAATTAAACCTCAGTTTGAGGGCAGAGCTGGACAGAAGGTTAGTGAAGACTGAAAATAATTAGACTTGCAGCATGTCCTTATTTTTTTGACATAGTCCTTAAATCTGGGTAAATGCAGGCAGACCTTAACCTACATTATAGCATCGGGGTGTTTATTTGGAGAGTGAGTCTTCTGTGATCCTCTCTGATTGGTTCATAAGTAGATGGAGGTAGGCAAACATCTTAATGTAGTGAATTTCAGTGTGTGGGGAGGTGTACATTGACAGTCTCCGTCAGAAGCAATTTCTTGGGAATGTGGCTATCAATTATGTATGTTTTCTGTCTGTGTAGCTCATGGATTTACAGTCGCACTTTGGCACTGATGACAGATTCCGCATGGACTCTCGATTTCTAGAAACTGACAGTGAAGAGGAACAGGAAGGTAAATGCTTCATTGTCCAGAGTCCTGATGTCATATCTGGGGACACTGAGAAATCACCTAGTATACCTCCTTTGTTTAACACATGAAGAAACTCTCCATCCCAAGACATTGGATTGAGGAGTTTACAATCAAATGTACAGTTAATACTAAGTTTGTTTGTACACAGTAATTTAGGAAAATTTAATTACTTAGAGCTGCCAGAAAGGAAAGGAAAAAATAACATCCACCAAAGGTACCATTTTCCTCTATCCCATCCTTGGCATGAGAAGAAGTTGAGTTTCCTACCTGGCAGCCTGTGTCAGTGGATCAGCAGGTGCTGGGTGAAGCCATGGAAGACGGTTAAGTCACTCTTGGCTTTCTAAAAGGAAGAGTGTTCATCGTCCTCCAGTGTGCATACCTGGTGCAGATTATTTTTTAAAGCTGTGTATCACTGAATGCCATTCTACTTGAATTTATCCCTGTTTGAATGTATCTAAGAGTAATGATGCTATCAGAAGCATCCTAATTCTACTTCTTTTCACTTACTATAGCATTTTTCACAGCAGTACTTCCAATCTTTTTCTACAGGACATTCTCCTCTTACCCTTTTAAAAACACCTTACCTCTTACGTCGCTGGCTTGAATGAGCTCCCTAATTCCCTCTCCTAATCTCAGAACTTCTCTGCCCTTCTTTTTTTTTCTCCTTCCTGAGTTAATCTAATCTGCATTTTAATCCTCACCATTCCTACTTCCTATTACCCCTTTCATCACTTGCATTTTCATTCTTCTCCTTCTAGCTTCTTCCTTTTTCTACAGACACAGTTAGGTCTTGTGGTCCCAAAAAAGCCATTCCTCTAACCATGCCAGTTTTCAAGTTTGTACTCCATCTCTCTTTCAGTTCTAAATTTGAAGTGAAAAAGTAAATTACATCTAATTCAGTAGCAGTTGGCTTTTTATTGAAAACAATCTGTGATTTGATCTTCTCAATTCTTTGAGGTGATTATTAACAGTGTTGGACTGTTTCAGGAAACCAAGGTTCAGAGAGTTTTAAAATGAATTCTCTAGGGTCCTCCCAAATTCTGTTTCAGTGCTGAGATTACAGGCATGAGCCACTGTAGCTGGCCCTTTTCCAACTTTTGAAAGCACAATATTTGTCTATCCTGCAAGCAGCAGCACAGCCAGCCTCCATCACCTTGAGCCCTTTCCAGCATTGTATTCTACTTGACTTTCTCACTCAAAACTCCATGTTGAAAACACAAGAATGAACAGAACCTGGAGACTAACCTTCATTTAGAAGGTACATAGGTTATTTTCTTAACTTCTGCCAATTTTGTCTGTTTCTTTACAACTCTTTGGGTGTGTGTTCCCTCAAAGCCATAAACAACTTGTCCTCCAAGTGCAGTGGCATTGTCTCCAATGACATCCTCTTCAGCTAACCTAGAGCATATGTCACTGTTGATCATCCCTTCTTGAAATGTTCACTTTGCTTCCAATTGCATCATAACTTCCTGGTTTTCTTAACTCTTTATTCCTAATTTTTCTTTTGCCTCCAAATATGGGTTCTTCCCAGGGTTCTGTAAGTCCCTATAGCTTTAGCCTTCACTTGCACATGAGTATTTTTCAAATTTGGATCTTCTTTCTTCCTTGCTGTTCTGCTGAGCTCCCAACTGGTCTTAAACGCCTGTTGGATATTTTCCACAGGCTTTCCTGAGTTTGTGTTAAAACTCAGCAAGTCCAAACCAGCTCTTCTTAACCTTTCTGCGTTGATGGCGTGTCCATTCTTAGAATCTCTGTTGTTGTTTTTTTCTTTCCTTCTCAACATTTTATTTTTATTTTTTTGGAGACAGGATCTCACTGTGTTCCTCAGGCTGGAGTGCAGTGGCACAGTCATAGCTTACTGTAACCTCAAACTCAGTCTCTCTAGTAGCTAGGACTACAGGCATGTGCCACCATGTCCAGCTAATTTTTGTATTTTCATAGAGACAGGGTCTCGCTGTGTTGCCTAGGCGGGTCTCAAACTCCTGGCCTCAAGTGATCCTCCTGCCTCAGCTTCCCAAAGTGCTGAGATTATAGGCATGGAACCACTGCACCAGACCCCTTCCCAAATTTTGAGGCACAACGTTTTGTCTCAAGTAAGCAGCACAGCCAGCCTATATCACCTTGAGCCTTTTTCAGCATTATAATCTACTTCCCTAATGCTTATTAGATTAAAATTTAAATTGATGTTTTTGATAGTCAAAAGTTGTTGAAATTAGCAGTTTCAACCTAATGCAGTGTAAACTTTTTGTACTTTATTATTTCAATATATGTGTTCGTTTTGTTTCCAACACCTAGCATGCTTTCCTACCACCTCTAGGGATTCAACTCTTATCTTTTCCTACCTCATAACTCTACCTAGTTTATAAAGCATCTTTTGATTCAGTTAAACACTATCTCAACTTCCTTTGAATCCTTAGAAACTTTGGGGGCATCCCTGTAGAGTACTTAAATCAGCATTTTATTCTAGTTTCTGTTAGTTGGTTATTTATATCCTGCAGTAAGTTGAAAGAGTCATACAGGCTTAGACTACTTTTGTATTTCTGTAATCCAAACTAGCTGTTTAACTTTATTTTGTGATATTTTGTCTGTTTGTAGTAGATGAGGATAGTAGCTTGTAAAAGTCCATGATGCCTTAGTATGTGTAGGGCATATGGTTTTTTTCCCATAATACTTGTTATTGAATCAAAGACTGAAACAACTATCCACTAATATCTTATATTGTCAGATATACCATTACCATTTTTCACTGTCTTTATCATTTTTAGATTTACGTAATTTAGATTATGTTTAGAATGTTAAAAAAAATCAAAGAGTCTATAATCACTGTAGTTATTAGTATCTTGCTCTATTACATTTGTCGATCTTTACCTTAAAAGTTTTAGACTTGCTACTGAAAGCCATTAAATTCAGACTTTCATAATTAGGAACAGAAGTAGGACTTTTCATTGTCTGGTCACGCAGACTTTCTGAGTTTGCTATGGCTGAGGGTCTTGGGTTATGGAGGTTAGTGAAATGAGGTTAAAGTTTCTTCTTCCTGTCTTAATGGATTTTGAACATGTTTAGGTACTTGGTAAATATTTGATGATTGAGACTTCTCAGGCTGTGTTTTCCAAGAGAGTATTAATTATCCCTTTTCCTCAAAGAGGTAAATGAAAAGAAAACTGCTGAGGACGAAGAGCTTGCTGAAGAAAAAAAGAAAGCCCTGAATGTTGTACAAAGTGTTTTGCAAATCAACTTAAGCAATTCTACAAACAGAGGATCAGTAGCTGCTAAGAAATTTAAGTATGTTTTATGTTCCATCCCATTCTACCATATCATCCTTTGCCATAAATGTCTTCTTGAACTCAATTTAAAACTAGGCCTCTTTTAATGGCCTGGGGAGGCAGCTGGCAATATGTATCAGACCCTTAAAAATATACTTGCCTTTGACCCAGTTATTCACTTCAAGGAACTAATCTTAAATTATTTCTGTATTTATACACTTAGATGTCATAGCAGCATCGCTTTCATTAGTGAAACAAATGGGAAGCAGTTTAAATAGTAACTGTAAAAGTATTTATATAAATGTAACTGTTATGGAAATTTTCAGGCATGAAATTTAGAGAGACTAATGAAAGCCCTGTATACCATCATTACCTGTACACCAGGTAATGAAAGCCCTGTACACCATCACCTAGCTTTTACAGTCACCAACATGTGACCAGTGTTCTCTTCTATACCTTTATCCAACCCCTACTTTACACAATGAAATGTTTTATGCAAATCCCAGATAGTATATCATTTTATCTGTATGTATTTTAGTATGTTTAAAATCATTTTAAAAGCTAAAAAAATCCAGGAAATCTCAAAAGTAGATAGTTTAAAATATTTTTTCGGCCGGGCATGGTGGCTCACACCTGTAATCCTAGCACTTTGGGAGGCTAAGGTGGGCGGATCACCTGAGATCAGGAGTTGGAGAGCAGCCTGGCCAACATGGTGAAACCCCGTCTCTACTAAAAATATAAAAATTAGCCAGGCATGGTGGCACATGCCTGTAATCCCAGCTACTTGGGAGGCTGAGTGAGGAGAATCGCTTGAACTTGGGAGGCGGAGGTTGCAGTGAGCCAAGATCACGCCATTGCACTCCAGCCTGGGCAACACAGCGAGACTCTGTCTCCAAGAAAAATATATGTATATATTATTTCTAGTAAGATCCTAGTTATCTTATCTGATGTTATATGGCTTCTTCTTGCTGCAAAATTAGAATCTTCCTAGTGCTGAATTATAATTTGCTACTTACTTTTTGTATTAGTGTTCTGTTTTTATCTCTTCCAACCTCCCTTCCTTTTTTTACATAGGGACATCATACATTATGATCCAACGAAGCAAGACCATGCCACTTACGAAAGAAAAAGAGATGATAAACCAAAAGAAAGGTAAGTAGAGCTACTTTTTTAGCAATGGGATCATGTAAATTAATCTCATTTCAGACAATTAAAAATGTAGGTAGGAACCAATATCCTACTCATTGGTCCCACTGTATTAAGATTGGTGGGGTAGGGGTAGTGCAGGTAGAGTTAGAAAGGAATTATTGATGTGGTGGAGGAGGTCTTACCTTTTAACAGAGGAATCTATAAATGATATGTACTCCTACTATCATTTATACCTTTTATTTGTATAAATGATGCCTTTTATTTGTATTAGTTTCTTGTGTCTTCTGTAGCTACCACAAACTTAGTTACTTAAAATCACAAAAATTATTTCTTTACAGTTCTGGAACCTAGAAGTCCCAAATTAAGATAGTGAACAGGTTATGTTCCTTCTAGAGGTTCAGGGAAACAAAGCTGTTTTATGCCTCTCCTAGTTTCTAGTGACTGCCACCAATCCTTTGGTGTTCCTTGGCTTGAGACTATATTACTCCCATTTCTGCCTCTATCTTCACATGGCCTCTTCTTTTCTGTCTCTCCTCTTTGTGCCTCTTATAAGGACACTTGTAATAGCATTCAGGGCCCACTTGGATAATCCTGGATGGGCTCCTCATCTCAGGATTAATATCTCTGCAAGACCCCTTATCTAAATAATGTTAACATTCACAGGTTTCAGGAATTAGGACATGGACATAGCTTTTGGGGGGCAACCATTCAACCATCTAGTGTGGTAGGAGCTTCTGTTTCCTATAGATGTGCAGTCAGTTGGATAAACATGGCGAATATATGGAGCAACCAGTAACAGCTTGGTTTAAATCCTTCATTTTCCAACTGCTAATAGCCACGAAAATCACAAAAGGCAGTGTGGTATCCTGAATTGAATCTTGAAACAACAGGACAATTTGTGGAGAAACTGGTGAAATCAAAACAATGTCTGAGTTTAGTTAGTGGTAATCTACCAATGTTAATCTTCTAATTTTGACAATTATATCCTAGTTACATACACACATAATTACATTAGGGAAAACAAAGTGAAGGCTATTTAGGAACTCTACTATTTTCGTTACTTTCTGTAAACCTAAAATTGTTCCAAAATTATTCTTTTAAAAAGAATCACATTTTAGACTAAAGTAGAATATTAATATTCCCTCCAATGTAGGATATATGTGTGTTATTTCAGATAATCCGTATTGAACAAATAGGATATGTTTACCCCCTCCCTATACCCCTAAGAAGTCTCATCCCTTTACATCAGCTCAAAATCCAGGATGTCATCATTCAGATCAGATCTAAGTACAGATGAGGCTTCTCTGTTATTCCTTGAGTACAGTACCTTGAGTGCAGTTCTGTTTGATAAGACCTATGAACTAAAAAAGCAAGTTATCTACCCTTCCTCCAATATAGAGCGGTGGAACAGGCATTGGATAACCACTATAGGTACTGTTCAATGAAAGAAAACAGGCACAAAGGAGTCACATGTCCATAGTAACTCTGAAATCTAGACAGACAAATGTTGGAAGGTCTTTGATTAGGACTGAGGGCCTAGGAATAATTCTTCCTGACCGTTGACTTGGCTTTCTGGATCATCCTTCTCTTTTCATAAGTGTTGGCACAGGTTTACAGCTGAGTAGTTTTCTCAACCTGCTTTTTGCTTATAGAAATTTGGGAGTCCAAAAGCCTGTTCATTTTGAAATGTTCCTGTACCTACCAGTCCAGTCTAGTGGTATTTCTGATAATATAATTCTCTTAAAATCTTCATAGGTTATCTGTGAATCTTCTTGGAATTCACTCTGTTAGATGAAAGTCACACAAATCATTTTGAGATAAGCCTTTTTTGTTGTTTTTTTAACCCTGGGCTTCTACTGAAACTGCTGAGAGATAATGCCTCTAACCTCCATAGAAGCCCTATTGTTTGAACAATTGAAGTTTATTTTCTTTTTTGTATAATCTTAGAGACAGGGTCTTGCTCTGTCACCTGGCTGGAGTGCAGTGGCACAATCATAGCTCACTGTAGCCTTGAACTCCTGGGCTCAAGTGGTCCTCCCACCTCAGCCTCCCACATAGCTGGAAATACAGGTGTGCACCACTGTTCCTGGGTAACAGTTGGAAGCTTCTTATCTCTTTTTAGGGTCTTAACAAAGAATTTTGTTTTATTTTTAGACCGAGGTCTATAACTTTTTCTGTGACAGGCAAGATAGTAAATAGATAAGACTTTGCAGGCCAGGCCATCTCTGCTGTGATGACTTCACTCTACCTTTGTAAAAGAAAAGCAGCCATAGACAATATGTAAACAAATGAGCAAGGCTGTGTGCCGATAAAACTATTAAAGGACACTGAAATTTTCATTTCATATAATTTTTTCATGAAATGATGTTTGTTTTTCCCCCTATCATTTCAAATGATAAAAAAAATTCCTTAACTTGCAGTTCAGACATAAGTAGGCAGTAGCCTGGACTTGGCCCATGGACTATAGTTTGCCAACCCCTTCTTTAGACCATGTTTTTCTGAGGCTGTCATAGAGTTGATCTTTGCTTAGAAGCCCTTTCTTAAATTTCATGTCATTTGCCTTCTGGAGATTAGGAGTCTTCAAAACCATGAATTCCTGGCTCCCTTTAAAAAAAAAAATTCCTCCCTTTAGTTTCATTCTCTCCTCTCTTATTTCACTGTAATCAGTAAGATGAAACCAGAATATACCTTTAACACTTCCCTGGACATCTCCTTAGCTAGATCACCCAGCTAATTAGGTATATTTTCCATTTTCCACAGTACACACAATGCAGTTGACAGTGTTGCTAAACTTTCTACCACCATGTAACAAGGATTCCCTCTTCTCCAGTTTCCAATAGGATTTACCTTATTTTTCTCTTAAGCCCTTACCTGCAACCTTCTCAAAGACCATATGGTTTCTACTAACAGTTTTTTCAAGGTCCTTCTAGCTTTTGCTGTGATCTTAGTCTCAGAAGTTATATGTCATCCCATTTGGCTTACTCTGTCCATTAAAAGAGTCACTAAGTCCAGCTCACACTCAAGGGATGAGGGAATTAACTTCCACCCCTTGAAGGAAGAAGTAACAAAGAGTTTTTGGACAAATTTTAAAGCCACCACATGGTGGTTAAATGATAATCACTTGGAACTGCCTACCATTTTTTATAGAGCTTGGTTTCCTAAGAGGCATATCTGTCTTAAAACCTAACCAGGTTGGTTTATTTACCGAAATACTAAAAGTTTCTCTCTTTGATATGGTCTCTACCACTAATAATGGTTATTTAGGATATCCTGTTCACTTATTATTTTACGTAGTACATTACAAACTTTGGCCTGGTCTTCGAGGAAAAAGGATTTTAATATTTTCTTAGCTCAAAATTCAGTATTGGAAACTGCCAAGTAACTTTTTGTCCCAGATCAAAGAGAAAAGCATATTCATTCCTAAATATAGAGCAGATTTATGGTAATATAAAAATTTCATTTCAAAAGAGACTATACATATTTATAATTAATTTCTACAACTGATTTACAATTTTACCAGTTACTGGTAAAATTCCCAGTATCTTAGAAGTCATGTGGCTTACAGTTTTCATTTTGCCTATGAGAAAACTGAGGCCTAGTGAAGCTAAGTGATTTCCTTACTTATACCTAGGTGTATAGTTTAGGCATAATTTCTGAAATGTAGTTCAGAGAATGATAGAATATGATTCATGCAGCTGTTTGAGATTTGTGTAAAAAAAGCTTATTGATCAAGATTTTGCTTCTATTAGTAGAGTTCTATGTGTAGAGTTTTACTTATTTTATTTCTCTATTTATAAGTAGAGTTTTATATTCTGGTTGTTGAAAGGATAGAATTAAAGTTGTCCAAGATTTTTTCTTTTCTTGATTTCTGGAAATTTCCCAAAACTTGTTTCTTTGTGATGCACATGTCTACATATGTCATTTCAGTAAAGCAAAACGAAAAAAGAAAAGGGAGGAAGCTGAGAAACTACCTGAGGTGTCTAAAGAAATGTATTATAATATTGCTATGGATCTGAAAGAAATATTCCAAACTACAAAATATACCAGTGAAAAGGAAGAGGGCACACCCTGGAATGAGGACTGTGGTAAAGAGAAACCTGAGGAAATCCAGGACCCTGCAGCTCTGACCAGTGATGCTGAGCAGCCCAGCGGGTTCACGTTCTCTTTTTTTGATTCAGACACCCAAGACATAAAGGAAGGTACTTTTCTTTTTTCCCATACTTTTTTATTTTATTCAGTTTGAACTTAATTGATTGAATCTGCATTAAGTGTAACAGATTTCATGTTAGCTGAAGAAAGGACTCTTTCTTCTACCTAGAAGATTTGAGATTTAGTGTCACAGGAGCATAAACACGATGTTCCTGAAGCTGTGAAAGAAACTATTTTTGCATTTAAGGAAGCAAACCTCTACTAGCTCCCATATGAAGGGAAGCCAGAGAATAATGTACAGCATCTTTTCTGTTAAGTAAAACATCATGAAGAAGTATAGTAAATCACATAAAGAGCTTTGTATCTTAAATGAAGCTGAAGATGCTATGACTTATGGAAAACTAGTGCTATATATGATAAGATAAAAGAAGATATAGGTAACCTTGGTTTTATACAAATATGCCATGTCATCAATATGCCAGTTATTGCACAGTTTATCCTTGAAGATTTGCCGGAACCTAGAGAGAAGTATAAACACTAGTACATACAGTTTTGCATTTCATTTCAAGAGGTTTACCTCTAAAAGCCAACATGGGCCACAGGTTAAAAAACACCTGACCTGTTCCTCACCCAGGGTTCCAGCTTTCTGGAAGTTCCCACTGTAACAGCAGGTAATACCTATACAGAAGAATACACACATACCTAACTACAATGATTCTACTTTAAAGATCAGCAGTTAAAATAGCATACATGTGTTTGGTAGATTAAAAAAATTTTTTTTTTTTTTTGGAGACAGAGTCTCTGTCACCCAGGCTGGAGTGCAGTGGTGCAATCTCGGTTCACTAGCAGATAATACCAACTCCGTGGTACTTTAAAAGGAAGTACAACAATCTAGTAGTTGTTCAAAAAGTATTGCAAATAAGACTTCATTTTCTTGTCTATATAAACTGTTGAGTAGAGTTGGCATGATGTAAATAGTAACTATAGTTTTTCTAACTTTGAGAGCAAAACGTGAGAAATTGACCTTGAAACGAGTCCTAAAGACACCAGCAACTTGAAAGATGTTTTTTAAGTACTTGGGAAATTTTGAAGACTTGTGAAGTGATTGTCCTGATCTTATAGCAGTAGTTTTTTCAGCAGTTCTAGCAAAAAGTTTTGGGTATTGAAAAGGTAAAGATATATTCCTTTTCTCATTTATAAATAGACAAGAGGGAAACCTGATTTCCCTGTATCATATTATATTTTAGGCTTCTCATGCAAGCACAGATGCCATGGTTATTTTAGGTGTCATTTTTAAAAATTATATAGCTCATTTATAAACCTTTATTTTTTAAACCTTTTTTATATTACTGCTGTCCTTATCAGATCATTCTAGCAATGCCAAAATTATGATAGTGGCTTCTGAAAATATTTGAAAAATCTAAAAAGATGATACTACCTATTTTTTTGATACTATTTTAAATTAATGATTAACATATTGGAACTTTAGATATGTCTACGTGGTAAAAGTAATCAAATGAATGTGTTCAGAAATACTTGGCTGTGGAGTTACAATCCCATCATCTTTTGTTGTCATAACGATGTAGAGACCTACAGAGTTGAAACAGTGAAACCTGGAAAGATTGTCTGGCAGGAAGACCCTCGTTTACAAGACAGCAGTTCAGAAGAGGAAGATGTTACTGAAGAAACAGATCACAGAAAGTCCAGTCCTGGGTAAACAATTTGTTTCTTTGCAGGCATAGTTCATAATTTGTAAAATCTGAATTAGACATACTTTAGAAATATTTTAGCTTCTCTTCACATGACAACTAAATTGTCTTAGCTTCTTTTTTTATTTTATTTTATTTTTTTTTGAGACGGAGTGTTGCTCTGTCGCCCAGGCTGTAGTGCAATGGCATGATCTCAGCTCACTGCAACCTCCGCCTCCCAGATTCAAGCAATTCTCCTGTCCCAGCCTCCCAAGTAGCTGGGATTACAGGCACGTGCCAACCACACCTGGCTAATTTTTGTATTTTTAGTAGAGGCGAGGTTTCACCATGTTGGCCAGGCTGGTTTCGAACTCCTGACCTCAAGTAATCTGCCCACCTTGGCCTCCCAAACTGCTAGGATTACAGGCGTGAGCCACTGAGCCTGGACATCTCAGTTTCTTTAGAGTGTTCTCTAGCCTTTTTATAATGGAGAGTGTGTTTCCTTTTCCATGAGATTTGGATAGCACTAAGGGGAAGATAGTTTGTGCATAGAAAAGGGAAGGTGGCCTGACAGTGAAGTCACTGGTCTGGAAACAGGATGTTGCAGTTGACTGGGTGCCTACCCATGGGAGGCACTGGCAAATGGGGTAGCAATGGTGGGAGTGAGAGTATCAGCAACCAACACAGGAAAGATAGAGGTTCTACTTAAACAAGTCTTCATTATCAAAGCTTCAGATAGAAGAATGTTAGAGGGAGGGTTGTTTTAACTCAGGGCAAAATGCACAAAATACAAAGCAGATATATTTAAGAGTCTCGCTCACCTGGATTCTAGAGGGAAATGAAAAAAGATATATTTAAGAAATAGTGTATGTATGTTTTGAATGTAAATATTTCTTCTTAAATATTGAAATTAAACCAACCAATACCTATTTTTCTCTGTCCTTTGTCCCTTTCTTTTCAGAGAAGCATCATTACTTGAGAAAGAGACCACTAGATTTTTCTTTTTCTCTAAGAATGATGAACGACTTCAAGGTCAGTCCATTTTTTTCATCAAATTACATACATAGAACAGGTAATAATACAGCTACAGTAATTCACATCCAGGAATTTTGACCTTTCGTAATGTCATGTGGTTTAACCCCGTTTGTTCACACTGATGAATGTTAACTTGTAAAGCTGTCAAGGTCTGAGAGCTCCCCACTCACCACTTTCTTTGCCCGCTCATTCTCATCAACAAAGGGTTGTTTTGTTCCAAGGGCTTCCTTGGATGTTAGACATATAAAACCCCTAAGTTTTAGTGCCATAAATTCCATGTGAAAACTCAGGCTGTTGGGGAGCTCATTTCTTAAAGCCTAGCATAAACAAAGTTACATAATAGTAAATGATATATATAAACAGTAAAAGCAATATTATATTTTTCATTTGGAAAGAAAAAATACTAATTTTTGAATACAGGTAGAAACTGAGGGAAAAGAATGATCTTAACTGGTATTCGAGACCTTGATAATGCCAACACTTAGAATATTACCAATTTTAGTAGTAGTTTGCTGCCTCATCTTTCTTCTTTTTCCCCTAGTAGGTTCTGACTTATTCTGGAGAGGAGTAGGAAGTAATATGAGCAGGAACTCTTGGGAGGCCAGAACAACCAACCTGCGTATGGTGAGTAATTGTTTCTCCATATTATTTCCTAAAATAGACATGTTGTTACCTATCTAGAATTACAGTGCTGGAAGGGAACTCATGAATGGTATAGGTGAGGAGACTGCAGACTGGCTCAATTGAGTGACTGGTCTCAGAATCCAGCCAAGCCTATTAAGTAACACGAAAGCATCAGATTTTTAAAGACTGAATTATAGTTCCCATTATAAACAGTTAATGCCAAAAATGCCAATATCCCCTCTTCATTTCAAAAGAGCACTTTCAAAATAGGTTTCCACAGCCCTGACAGTGAGAATAACCTAAGTTTTACTTCTATCTACTGAACATCTTAAAAACAATTTGTTTATTGCTAACCAAATCTTTTTTTTTTCCTAGGATTGTCGAAAGAAACATAAAGACGCAAAAAGGAAAATGAAACCAAAATAATAAATGTCAGTTGGTTTTGATACTGAATGTGAACAAGGCTCACTAAGGAAACTGACCCAGAAAACAGTTTTAGCTGACAAAGAAGAAATTTCAGAGTGAAGGAATTTTAAAAATCTGGCTGACGGAATATCATTCTGGTTGCCATCTTTTTCTGTGGAACTCCTCTGCATTTCTTCCTAAGTAATTACTTCAAAAATTAAATTCAACTTCTTATAAAGGAAGAACAAGATAGTCCTTGAAAATACTTTTTGTATATAATCTCTTTGCCCTCTATCCTGAGTAACTAATGGACATCTTCTCATGCAAGGTTTACATGAAGCCTTTTTTAATAAATGAGTCAAAGCACTTGTATTTTCCAGCCTAGGCTTTGTGTGAATTATAGGCTATTTGAAATTTTATTTCTGATTATGTCAAATACACCTTCCATTTTGTCATTTTTGTTTAAACTGATAAATTACAAGTCAACATTGAGTTTTATACTTGTGTTTTGGTGAATGGTTAACTGAAATATAGGACATTTCAGACCAACATCATATAAGAGTTCTGTGAGGACCAGGAGAGGAAGCCAAATACAGTTACCTTGTCATTGCCTCTAGGAATTAAGGAACAACATCTAGATGTACACCAATCCCAAAATTCTAGTTAGACTAAAAGCTTATGAAAAATACCAAGTGCCTGAAAGATAGGTAGTCACAATTAGGAGTCAGGACCCTGAGCCCAAATAGGGAAACAGATTTAACATTACATTAAATAAACCAACCTGCCTAGATTTCAAGACATATGTCTCCTATCAAAATGGGCTCTGTATGAAATAGTATTACATAGGCCGGGCGTGATGGCGCACACCTGTAATCTCAGTACTTTGGGAGGCCAAGGCGGGCGGATCATGAGGAGGTCAGGATTTCAAGACCAGCCTGGCCAACATGGTGAAACCCCGTCTCTACTAAAAATGCAAAAATTAGCTGGGTGTGGTGGCTCACACCTGTAATCCCAGCTGCTAGGGAGGCTGATACAGGAGAATCACTTGAACCCAGGAGGCAGAGGTTGCAGTGCTGAGATCATGTCGCTGCACTCCAGCCTGGGTAACAGAGTGAGACTCCATCTTAAAAAAAAAAAAAAAAAAGAAATAGTATTATATAGTTCCAAGGGACTATCATTGAGCCATGATGTGTGTACTTAAAATTAGTATTTATTGATTTACCTATGCTGAATATAAACTCTTAACTGTTGGGATTTCATCTGGTGTGTTAACCATTATGACCCTAGGGCTTATGCTCTATGTTCTTTTAGTAAGGGTCCAAGGAACTAAATAACTTGAAGAGTCATTCTGGATTCCTAGGTTTCCAAAACTTCAGACTTCAAGGAGAGTGTGGACAACTAAGCAGCAGGATAAATAATTCACACTTTCTACCTTCTCTTGATGTAGATCACATTTGTACCTTATTTTCTATTGCTGCATAGCAAATCATCTCAGTAACAATCATTTATTTTATGCACAAATACTGCAATTTGGTCAACACTCACTAGGGACTGCTGATCTGTGCTGTGTGCTTTCACTGGGGTGGTTCAGCTAGGGCTACGGGATCTGTTTCTAAGATGGCCCACTCAGTGCCTGTTCATGGGCTTCCTTACAGCATAGCAAAAAAGCTCTAGGAGCAAGTGTTCTCAGAGGCAGGAAGCAGATGCTGCCTGTCTCTTAAGGCCTGGCCCAGAAACCGGCTCAGTCACTTCACTGTATTCTACAGGTTTAAACTGACACACAGCCCAACCAGACTGAAAGGGAGGGGACACAGATCCTCACTTCTTAGTGGGAGGAGTGTCAGAATGTGTGGCCGTAATTTAAATCCGGCACATGTTTCACAAGCAGACAAATAAGTAACATCAAGTAGCCTTGCCCACCCCCTAGTTCCTGCTCCCCAGATGAAACCACCTTCAGCAATTTAATTTCTCTTGTATTTATCTCCATGTTTCTACCTAACATGCTTATGCTCTGATTTCTTGGTTTTTCACTTCCAGACACTACATATTCTGAAAAGGTGAAAAAATTATTCACCTCTTCAGTCCAAGTAATATATTTTGACTACAGTTAACTTTTTTGCTGGAATTTTTTCATTTGCTTAACTTTTTCTAGACTTAGTCTTCCCATACCTTCCAACTGTGCGACATGATGAGGTTTCTCTTCAAATAGCCTGATCAATCCTTTATTCTTTAATTCACAGTGCCCCCCTCTTCCCTTTTTCTCCTCTTTCCTTTCTGCCTTTGTTACATGCCTAGACAGGGCACAGTACCAGGCGTTATCAGTACCAGCTCGTATTCCTTATCCGAAGAGAAGACTAGCTCTCTAGCTCATTACAGACAGCCCTTCCCCCTTTCCCCTCTCTCTTACGCGCCCACCTTATCTAAAGAAAGTTAAAATGTTTAGCCAACCGTGGTTATTTTAGATTGTGAGGCCCAACTCCGGCCAATGGAGAAAGGGTACAGGGGCAGGGTTTGTGTCAGGGATAAAGGTTCTCGTGCCCCTTTGTTCTGGTGTGCTCTCATGGTGACTGGCCAAGGAGAAGCACCCCTCTGCGCAGAAGTAAAATTGCTTTGCTGAAAATCCTTTGTTTGAATGTTCAATTTCCTTAGGATTTTGAGCATTATTTCCAACACAACAGTACTATTAATGTAAATGTTTCTCAATCAAATTTTTAAATAATTAGACTTGGCCTACCTCACCTTTGTCCAGGAGCCCTCTGTCTGGCTCTATCTGGGCTCTCTGGATAGGTGACAAAAATGAACTGAACAAGGTGGCAACGTGAGGAATGTGAAAACTTCAAACACATTCCAAATACTTTCAGTTAATTAACAAGATTTGCAGCTATTAAATTATGTACGTTATGTGAGTAT
This sequence comes from Pan troglodytes, assembly GCF_028858775.2. Taxonomy (NCBI): domain Eukaryota; kingdom Metazoa; phylum Chordata; class Mammalia; order Primates; family Hominidae; genus Pan; species Pan troglodytes. Next base: position 46,136,006 of record NC_072409.2, read on the forward strand.
AGTCAGAACACTGAGTTACCCGTGATGGAGGACATGAAACCACTTTAATCCTTCACACAGGGCCAAGACGGTAAGTAAAGTTAAATATATGCTGAACAGACTATCAAAATGTTCCTAAACTTAATAAGAAACTGCATGCTACCTATTCTAGGCCAGATAAATTTTTTATATCCCTCTAACGGATACAATAGGCAGCTACGGAACTACTCCCAATTTGGCAAGATCCAGAATTTCCTTTAGAGGCTCTGGGGCCAAAGCCCGAGGCCTACTGCCCTTTGCAAGGCTCCAGATTTTAACCAGCAGATCAGTAAGGTACCAAGCCGACTCATAGCAATGATAATAAGTATGCAGGCCGGGTGCAGTGGCTCATGCCTGTAATCCCAACAGTTAAGGAGGCTAAGGCAAGCAGATCGCTTGAGCCCACGAGTTTGACAGCAGCCTAGGCAACATAGCAAGACCCCGTTGCTACAGAAAATACAAAAATTAGCCGGGCGTGGTGGCGCTAGCCTGTAGTCCCAGCTACTTGGCCAGGGATGAGGTGCGAGGATCATCTGATCCGGGGAGGTTGAGGCTGCAGTGAGCCATGACCGTGCCACTGCACTCCAGCCTGGGCGACAGAATGAGACCGCTTCTCAAAAAAAGAAAAAAAAATCGTTTATGCAATGTTTTCATTACCGGAAACATTTTAAGTAAAATACAATAAAACTTTTAAATCTGGTTGTCAGGCCCTTCCTTCCCTTTTGTTATTATCGTTTCACGTAGCCATTTATGATAGGAGAAGCGGCTTTGGGGTCGGCGGCTCGGGGCCCAAAAGTATAATTATTAAAGCCACCTCTCCGGAAGTTGCTGTTTGTCGATATCAATTTAGGTACGAAGTGTCCAGTCAGATAAATACTGACAAAAGCAAACAAGATGAAGAACATGAGCCCCGACCTCGGCGCCCCTTCCCAGTGGGCCGTCACCTACCCGGAGGTGCCCACAACCCGAGTGAGACCTCGGTCTACACTACTGCAACGGATACAAGCAGCACGCACAGCGCCGCCCTCAGCGCTGGTTCGTTTTCCACGTGGAGGCGCAAAACCAGCAAGCACCACTGTCGCACCATCAGAGCCAGTGGACGCAATCATGTCCGGCGCGACCAATCGGCGCCTGGCTTGTTGGCAGGTGTCAGGCAGCGCGCACTGATTGGCCGGTGCGGAGCCTGTCTCCTTCACTGGATTCCGCATTTTCAGCGCGTTGCATCACCTCCGTGCGCGCGGTTGCAGCGTGGACGCCGGATGAGTTGCTTCTAGGCTTGCTGGCCCGCGGGGCTGTCCAGGCACGCGAGGCCCCTCAGGTACGCCCTCTCTTCCCTGCAGGATCCGGCCCTCAAAGACGAGGGTCACGCACGCGTTACAACCCCGAAACAGTAGCACAAGATTTAATTTTTAAAAGAGCGTGTTTCTTCGGGGCTTGCCGTTCGTTCGTTTCCAGCCTCAGGAATTTATGGTCGCCTTTTTGAATGAGGTAGTGTTTGAAATGAGTAAAATCTTTTGAGAATGATATACATAGTATAAATTGATATAGCTGTGACTTTATTTATAGGCAATACGTATTTTTATATGTCTTAATTTATTACCTTCAATGGCTGCGAGATACTTATTTTATTGATGTACCGTAATTTACTTCAGTCACCATGAATATTTAAATTGTTTTCAGTTATTTGCCTGGAGAAACAATTATTCGGTGAATGTCATTGTATACACATTTTGTACATTTGCATGAGTATACCTGTGGAGTCTATGTTAATAGGATATAACTAAATTGAGGAAACGTTTGAGATGGTCCCACTTTCAGGTTACATTTGACTTAATAGATTATGAAGACCTGAGAATAAAAGGAGAAACAGAAATGGATTTAGAGGAGAATGAAAAGGGGGAACAGAAATAGGCTTATAGGTAGGATCCACATGACTTGATGATTAATTGGATGTGTGTATCTTCTGAGTAGTGTCAGGGGTGACTCAAAAATGTCATGCCTAAGTAATGGGAAGAATATTGGAACCACTAATACAGTAGTTTAAAAGGGAAGCAATTCTGGAAGGAATTATGAAATTTTAAACAAAACATGGTTTTAGTGTGCGTTTCTAAAATATATTGAGGCAAAATAATATGAAGTAATGTGAATAATATGTAGTTAATATCAGGGAGGGTGGTCTCGAAATTGCTGAACGGGAAGTTGAAGTTAAGGTGACCTGAAGGAGTTGTGGAGCAGGGAAGAGTCAAGGGCCTGGATTATAATAAGAGGGAAGCAAAGGGGATGGCATCCCTCTGCACAACAAGGTTGTTGTGCAAGGTTAACCTGCTCTGTCCCTGCCCTGTGGTTGCTGGATGCTGTTGTGCATGGACAGCTCTCCAGTGGATTCGATGGGCCACAGCAATCCTGTGATTTATGCATGGAGGCTGCTTCTCCTCAGCAGCTGCCATAGCCCGGTCGCTGGTACATGATTCTTCCTGAATAGTCAATGCTGTTATACTGAGTCTTTATGCTTGACGTAATAATGCAGTGAGTCTTAATCTTTGGGGAAAGTAGAGACTCCCTAAAAAACACAGTAAAAGCTGAATGAGCTGGCCAGGCATAGTGGCTCACGCCTGTAATCCCAGCCCTTTGGGAGCCCAGGGCAAGAGGATCGCTTTAGCCTAGGAGTTGAAGACCAGCCAGGGCAACATGGCAAAACCCTGTCTCTACAAACCACCCCCTCCCCACCAAAAAAAAAAAAAAAAAAAGCTGAGTGTGGTGGTGCACACCTGTAGTCCTAGCTAGTTGGCAGGCTAAACTGGGAGGAACACCTGAACCCAGGGAGGTCAAGGCTGCAGTGAGCCATGATTGTGCCACTGCACTCCAGCCTAGGTGACAGAGTGAGCCACTGTCTCAAAAAAAAAAAAAAAAAAAAAAGGAATGGTCCTCTTCTCAGAAAGCTTAAATCTTATTTTCTCAAAAATAAAAATTCAGATAGATATTCCTGAATAATTGTTAGAACAGTGCAAGAGTGGTGATGTTCATACTTTGATGTGAATGCTCATCCCCTAGGGATCTTGTTAAAATGCAGGTTCTGACTCGTAGGTGCGAGGTGAGGCTGGTAAGTCTGCATCTCTAATAAGCTCCCATAGATGTGGGCCATAGTAGGACCAGCCTTGAAGAGATTAGAATGTGTTGGTATCTAAAGGTCTGTTAGTCTTCAGATAACAATCCCATAAGTTGCAGTTGGCCTCTGATAAGGTATGCAATGAACCTAAATAAATCAGTAAATGCACAAACACTTATTCTGGTCCTTGAAAGGCTAGAGGTTATAATAAGAGTTGAAGATCTAAAATGCCTTAAAACTTCTGTTTAATACCTTTTAATGGCATACTGTGATCAGAAATAGCTATTTCAGTTAGTTAAACAGCCCAACTGTTCTTGTCCTGTTTTTTCTTAAATTAAACTCAGAGGCACTCACACATCTGAAAAATTAATGAGGGTAAAAGAAAATGAAAGATACTACTTGTCACAGACTTTTTTTTAAATGATAACTTGAATCAATAACTTGATTAGACTATGATGCTTTTGATGCTTTCAAAACTGTTTGAGGTATGTAGGTGTCTTTTCCTGTAGAGTTGATTACCCTGGTCTGTTGTGGTTCTTGAGTACTTAAGATTTTTTATCTTCTCTGTTGTTCTCTTATTAGCAATTCTATCCCCTTCTGATCTGATACTGACTTGGAAAGCTCGTCACCCACCTTGTTAGAATTGTTAAGTAAATATAAATAGACTTTGAGAAGGAAAGGTCTCAAGGGTGGCTCACTAGATACTTATGTCATAGATTGATCAAGTGTCTCTGCATGAGGTTATTAGCAAAACATTTAAAAAGACACTTTAAGACTTCTCTCATTAGGGACTAAACCAGAAAGGTATTGGGCTCATCCTTCATAAAAATCATGAATAAGCAATAAAAAGGGTAAAATGGAAAACTGGAATCTATATTCGAATGTGAGATTCTCATCTTTTTAGCTTTAAGATTTTTTAAGTTTTACCAGTTTTCCTCAAAGAGAAGATGAAGTTACTTCAAGAGAACTGATTTCTGTCATGTGAGTGTAGGTAAGAAAATTCTTAACTACTTTGAGATATTTTTCTTCAGATTATTAATGAGTTTTTTGCACCACTAGATAGAATTTCCAAGATTTTCCTGCTTACTTTTGGAAACATTGTCTCTACCATTACTGAATATTAAATAATAGCCATGTACCCCTCCCTGACACCATATACGAAAATAACTCAAAATTATTTGTGGCCTAAATGTAAGCGAAAAATCTATAACCTTGTTTAGGTAATGGTTTATTGATGACACCAAAAGCTCAAGCAGCAAAACCAAAAATAGACAAATTGGGCATCATTAAAATGAAAAATCTTTGTGCTTCAAAAAATGCCATCAAGAAAATAAAAAGACGGCCCACAGAACAGGAGAAATTTTTTATAAATCATATATCTGATAAAGGACTTGTATCCAGGATGTATACATAACCCTTAAAACCCAACCACAAAAAGAGCCCAATTAGAAAATAGGCAAAGGATAAATATCTATCCAACGTGGATACGCAAATGGCCAATAAGCACGTGGAAAGATGCTCAGCATCATTAGTCCTTAGGGAAATGCAAATCAAAACCACAAGATACTACTTAACATCTCCTAGAATGACTGTAATTCAAAGATGGACAATAAGATGTGTTGGGTAGGATCTGAAGAAATTAGAATCCTCATTCACTGCTGAGGGAATGTAAAATAGTACAGTCACTTTGGAAAAATTTTGGCATTTTCTCAAAAAGTTAAATACAGAATTATCATGTGACCCAGAAATTCTACTTCTAGCTACAAACCCAAGATAAATGAAAACATAGATCCACACAAAATTTTGTACGTGAATGTTCATAGCAGCGTTATTCATAATAACCAAAAAGTGGAAACAATACAGGTATCCAAGAAATGATGAATGGATAAACAAAATGTGGCATATTCATGAAATGGAATACTATTCAGCTATCAAAAGTAATGAAGTATGAATACATATTACATCATGGATGAGCCTTGAAAACATGCTAGAGAAAGGAAACCAGATGCAATAGGCCACATATAGATGATTCATATAAATTTTCCCATTTATATGAAATGTCCAGAATATGTAAATCTGCAGGGACAGAAAGAAGATAAATCGTTGCCACTGGCTATGGAGAAGAAAGAATGGGGAGTGACTGCTAATGGTTTTGGGGTGTTTTGGTGGGGAGGGGAGGTTGAAAACGTTTTGAAATTAGGTATTACTAGTTATACTACCTTGTAAATATACTAAAAAGCCACTGAATTGTACACTTTTTACATTACACTATGTAAATTGTACATCAATAAAGCTATAATTTTTTAAAAGTATGGATAGTGTCATATACACCCATGTTAATAATATGGTACTCTGTTATTCCTAGATTTCTCTTTTGACAGTAATAAATTTGATTTCTTTTGCAGCAACAAAATGCTTCAACAAGTTCCAGAAAACATAAATTTTCCTGCTGAAGAAGAGAAAATCTTGGAGTTTTGGACTGAATTTAATTGTTTTCAGGAATGCTTAAAGCAATCAAAACATAAACCAAAGTATGTGAATTTTTTAGGTTAAGGTCCCTTAAGAATAGTCATTTCTTAGACTGAATTCCATTAAAGCAGATACTTTTTTTTTTTTTTTTTTTGAGATGGAGTCTCGCACTGTCATCCAGGCTGGAGGGCAGTGGTGCAATCTCTGCTCACTGCTACCTCTGCCTCCCGGATGCAAGTGATTCTCCTGCCTCAGCCTCCCGAGTAGCTGGGATTACAGGTGCCCGCCATCACACCAGCTAATTTTTGTGTTTTAGTAGAGACGGGGTTTCACCATGTTGCCCAGGCTGGTCTCGGACTCCTGACCTCAAGTGATCCACCCACCTCGGCCTCTCAAAGTGCTGGGATTACAAGTGTGAGCCATCACGCGCGGCCTAAAGCAGATACTCTTTATTAATCTTTCTATTCCCAGAATCCCCCAGCTCCCTATATAGTGGGTTCTCAGTAGTAGATATACATTGAATGAATGAGTTCTCAATTATTGGGGTAAATTTTGTTTCTTTAAAAGGTCATCTGAGTAAAATTTATATGTCATCCTCCGTGTCACCCTCTTTCCACCTTTATCTTCATCACCACCCTCATTTAGGCACTTACACCTAAGTACCCCATAGAAGGCTACTATAGTACTACCTGCCTTTAGTCCTCATTCACCTAAAAGACTAGTCCTTTAATCAGTGTTTTCATTATATGTCTCCTCTGGTCAAAAACTATGAGATAGGGGTTTATTGCCCTATTTTACTGATGAGATAACTCAAGATCAGGATAAATAATTTGCCTTATGTCATGGAACTAATAAATGAAAAATGGATAATCAAATGGAGGTCTCTGTAGCTCTACCACAATTGTAGCCTTTCTGAAGGCAGGACCACCAGTAAATATCAAATCAATTATGTCTGTCGGTTTCCTGATCTTGCTGCTTTTCTCCTTCTTGAAGACTCCACTATGACAAGAGCTATCTATAGAAAAATGCTTTAAATTTTGGCTGTTTTTAAATGGCTTGATATATTTTTATTACCTGTTAGATTTACCTTCTATGATGGTCCTCCTTTTGCAACTGGACTGCCTCACTATGGACATATACTTGCGGGTACAATTAAAGATATAGTTACAAGATATGCTCACCAGAGTGGGTTTCATGTTGACAGAAGATTTGGATGGGATTGCCATGGCTTACCTGTGGTATGTTTGAGTATCCAGCTTTATAATTTTCTGATTTTTTTTATAAGCATTAGATTTTGTCATATAATATGTTCAAGTATGATGAACGTTGACTGTCAGACCTTCTAGTTCATTTCTATAATATTTGTAGTTTGATTTGTTTTGTTTTCTAGAGTTGCATAGTTGCAGTTGTTTTCATAGGGCAGCGTGGTAACAGTCTTATCACAAATTTTCAGGAATATGAAATTGATAAGACACTGGGAATCAGAGGACCAGAGGATGTGGCCAAAATGGGGATTACAGAGTATAACAATCAGTGCCGAGCAATTGTGATGAGATATTCTGCTGAGTGGAAGGTATGTTGGGTTTTTTTCAGTAGAATGAACAGCAAATGTAGTTAGTAAATGGGCATTGAAATGGTTTATGGTCCCTTGTGCTTTTTTTATTAATTTATTTTTTGTAGAAAAAGTGTTAGCTTCCACCTTCAACCCTATTACTTAAACGGTTAGCTTAAACTGAACCATCTCTCTTCTGACTTCTGTGTGCTTAATTGGTCTAACTTACTTGCATGATCACCAATAGGGAAAAATTCTAGTAAGTATAACATGATATATAGGCCTTTTCTTTTTTTCTCAAATACTTTTTTCAATTTTTTTAACTTTTCATTTTGAAATAATTTGACTTATTAAACAATTGAAAAAGTAGTATGATGGGTTCCCCTATATCCTTCATCCATCTTTCCCAGCTGCTAACATCTTCGGTAACCATAATATTAATAGAATTTTCAAAAGCAGTTGCCCCATTAATTTTTATTTCTGACCAATCACATATTGCATTTGGTTGTCATGTCTTTTTAGTCTTCTTAAGTATGGAACATTTATTTAGTCCTTTGTATTTCATGGCCTTCTCACTTTTGAAGATTGCAGAACAGCTATTTTCTATAATGTCTCTCAATGTGTGAGGTTTCCTGATTTAATTTAGGTTATGCATTTTTGGTGACAATGCCGCAGAAGTGATGCTATGCCCTTCTCAATGCATTATATCAGGTGGCATGTGTTGTGGCTATGTCACATTGATGGTGATAACTTTGTTCACTTGGTTAAAGTGCTGTCAGCTTTCTGCTTTGTAAAGTTGTAGTTTTTCCTTTGTAATTAATAAGTATCTTGTGGGGAGATTCTTTCCAAATATTCTTTTTCTTGTCATACATTCACTTATTAATTTTAACATCCATGGATGGTTTTTGCCAGTAATAATTATGCCTGTGATATTTGCCAAGTGGTGGTTTTGGTAGACTTTTATAAATGAATATTTATACTTGTAAATAACATTTTGTGCATGTAGGATGAATGCCAAGAAAACTGGTTCTTAACCTTACATAATATGTTGTTGGCAGTATAGATTTACTTGTACCATTGATTATTCTGTTGTCCCAAAATTTTCATTTGTGATGACAATAGAAATAAACACACATTGATGTACAATTATAAATATCATTGTCTAATACTGTTCTAATATTAATATTTTAAAGTCTACTGTTAGCAGACTTGGCCGATGGATTGACTTTGACAATGACTATAAAACTCTGTATCCACAATTCATGGAATCAGTCTGGTAGGTTTATTTAAAATTGTAAATATGGTAAACATTCTAGAAATATTCTGTTGTATTGATAATTGGAAAAATGCACTAGCATGAATCAGTTTATTTTGAGTCCATCGTTATTTCTCTGAAAATCTTTGGGAACAGGTTTGTTTTTGAATGTAGAACTTTTATTTTTATTTTTTTGAGACTGAGTCTCGCTCAGTTGCCCAGGCTGGAGGGCAGTGGCACAGTCTTGGCTCACTGCAACCTCCGCCTCTCAGGTTCAAGTGATTCTTTTGCTTCAGCCTCCCAAGTAGCTGGGATTACAGGCGCCCGCCACCATGCTTGGCTAATTTTTGTCTTTTTAGTAGAGATGGGGTTTCACCTTGTTGGCCAGGGTGGTCTCGAACTTCTGACCTAGGTGATCCATCCACCTTGGTCTCTCAAAGTGCTGCGATTACAGACGTGAGCCACTGCGCCCAGCCTGCCAGTTGCTTTTCTTAATCAACATTATGTGTTAAACATCATTCGATATCAGTAGATATTAGCATTTTAATGTCTGCCTGATGTCTTACTATATTGATCTGTTATAATTTACCAGCCAGTCTCCCAATGAAAGACATTGTTTTTTCACTTATTTGGCAGACAGAAACTCTAAAAAGAAAATGGCATAAATGTTTGCATTTTCAGAAATAGAATTTTGTTCTGTAATTGTGAAACTCCATCTCTTACCAGGTGGGTCTTCAAACAACTCTATGATAAAGGCCTTGTTTATAGAGGTGTGAAAGTCATGCCCTTCTCTACGGCATGTAACACTCCACTTTCCAACTTCGAGTCACACCAGAATTATAAGGTACGTGAAATGTAGAGACATTATTCAGCATTGAGTTTTGTAGGTGGAAGCTGAGTAGTTATGATCACAGTAGGTATTCCCAAGTAGACCCGGTGTGGAATGTTGCCCACGACATCCACCACTTTGACCACTTCTTACTGAGTGCTGGAAATATTGCCAGTTAGTAACTAAGGCTCTGTTAAGATGAGGGATTTTTTTTCCACATTGGATTTATGATGTGTCTTAATGTGATAGGTTTTGCTTGTTTTGACCATATTTTTGTGCCTCTCTGTTGGGTTAACAAGTCCAGCTTTGACATACTTCCTGTAGTCATCGTTTCTTAAGGGTTGGGTAATTTTATGCCTTATCTGGGACCTCATGATATCATTTATTTGTTAACGGTATTTGGAAAAAAATTAATTTGAGATGCCAAATGGTATTATTTTTCCTCTGATGAAATAGAATCAGTTGTTGTTGTTGCTATGATTGAGGTGTTTAGACATGTTTGATGTTTACAGAGTGTATTGTTATACCATATCTAGACAGATATTATATACTAGTAAGTCTTCTGAAATGTGAACCATCTCTTCTCGTGTGTATACTGAGTTGTTTTCAGTTTTGAGAGTTTATCTGACCCTCTGTTTTTAAAGGATGTTGACTTGTTTGGAATTCTTGTTTCATGGCCTAGGTTTGAAAATTACATTAGTAAAATTTGCCTTTCAAAGCACGTTTTATTTATAGAATGCTTTCACATATCCTGTTTGATTGATTTTGTAAATCCTTGTAAGGCAGGTATGATGATTTCTATTATCTCCTTACCACCTCTCTGTGATTGTGCTCATGTTTGTATTTTTTTAGTAAAATATTTTAAGCACTTAACAATGTAGAGAATGATATGGTAAACACAAGGTTTCCAAGGCTTACCTTTGTCAAATCTTAATATATTGCTATATTTGGTTTTTGTTTGTTTGTTTGTTTGAGACGGAGTCTTGCTCTGTCGCCCAGGCTAGAGTGCAGTGGCACGATCTTGGCTCCCTGCAACCTCCACCTACCCGATTCAAGCAGTTCTTTGCCTCAGCCTCTGGAGTAGCTGGGGTTACAGGTGCCCACCACCACGCATTTTTAGTAGAGACAGGGTTTCACCATTTTGGCCAGGCTGGTCTTGAACTCCTGACCTTGCGATCCACCCACCTTGGCCTCCCAAAGTGTTGGAATTACAGTTGTGAGCCATTGCGCCCGGCCTGTTTGGTTGTTTTTTAAAACACTTGAATGTGGACAGTTTCAGGGACATGCAAAAGTAAAGAGAATGGTATAATTAATTTCTGTAGGCCCATTAAGGCCCCCAGCAACCAATGACTGGCTAATCTTGCCTCATTCATACACATATTCTTTCCCACTTTCCTTCCAATTCTGAAACAAATTCCAGATATCATATTATTTCATCAAGAAATAATCCAGTATAGATCTTTCATAAATAATCTTTATCTTCTTTAAACATTGCCATGTTAGCATTCGTTGTCACACCTTAAAAAGTCATCAGCAGTTACCTTTTTGTTGTTGTTGTTGTTTTTGAGATAGGGTCTCGCTATGTCACCCAGGCTAGAGTGCAGTGGCACGATCTCGGCTAACCACAGCCTTGACCTCCCGGGCTCAAGTGATCTCCCCTTTCAGCCCCCTGAGTAGCTGGGACTACAGGAACATACCACCATACCTGGCTAATTTATGTGTTTCTATAGGAATGGTTTCACCATGTTGCCTGGGCTGGTCTTGAACTCTTGGGCTCAAGCAGTCCACCCGCCTTGGCCTCCCAAAGTGCTGGGATTACAGGTGTCAGCCACTGCACCTAGCCACCTTTAATATTTTTTATTTTAATATTCTCAAATTATGTAATTCCTGAACATCATCAGTTCATATTTCTAATGGTTTAATCATTTCCCAAGGGGTTATATTTTATTTTTATTTATTTATTTTTTTAATCAGCATCTACCAAGACTTAAACACATGGTGACTGTTGTCTTTTAGGTCTTGTACACGTTTCAGTTGGTTATATAACAAGTAGTGGAATTATCGAGTCAGAGTATACTTTGTTTTAATTTTTATTTTTTTGAGACGGAGTCTCACTCTGATGCCCAGGCTGAAGTACAGTGGTGTGATCTTGGCTCATGCAACCTCCTCCCAGGTTCAAGCAATTCTCCTGCCTCAGCCTCCCGAGTAGCTGGGATTACGGGTGCCCGCCAGCATGCCCAGCTAAGTTTTGTATTTTTAGTAGAGACAGGGTTTCGCCATGTTGGCCAGGCTGGTCTTGAACTCCTTACCTCAGTTGATCCACCTGCCTCAGCCTCCCAAAGTGCTGGTCTTTTTACAGGCGTGAGCCACCACGCCCAGGTGAGTCACAGAGTATACTTAATTTTTAGTTCTAATACTGAGGTTGGGAAACTTTCCTCTGCAAATTAAATATTTTAGGCTTTTCAGGCAAAGTGTTCTCAATTTTGTCACCATTCTTAACTCACCCACTGCATGAAACAAGTGATGAGCCAGATTTGGCCCAGGGGCCATGGTTTGCTGACCTCTATTCTACGCGGTCTGTATATTGATTGTTAACCAAGGGTTTTTAAAATTTTTTTGACTTGACCAAGCACAGTGGCTCACACCTGAAATCCTCGCACTTTTGGAGGCCGACCTGGGCAACATGACAAAACCCCATCTCTACTAAAATTACAAAAATTAGCTGGGCGTGGTGGCGTGAACCTTTAGTTCCAACTACTCCACAGGCTGAAGTAAGAGAATGACATGAGCCCAGGAAGTTGAGGTTGCAGTGAGCCGAAAGTGTGCTACTGCACTCCAGCCTGGGTGACAGAGTTAGACTCTGTCTCAAAAAAAAAAAAAAAAAAAATATATATATATATATATATATATGTGTGTGTGTATGTATATATGTAAGTATACATATATATGTATTGGCTTAAAACTTTTATTTATTTATTTTTAGAGAAGGGATTTCAGTCTGTCACCTAGGCTGGAATGCAATGGTGCAAACACAGCTCACTGCAGCCTTGACCTCCTGGGTTCAAGTGATCCTCCAGCCTCACCCTCCTGAGCAGCTGAGTCCACAGATGTGCATCACCATGCCCAGAAAATTTTTTTATCTTTGTAGAGATGGGATCTCACCATATTGCCCCAGCTGGTCTCAAACTCCAGAGCTTGTGCGATCCTCCTGCCTCCCAAAGTGCCAGGATTATAGGCATGAGCCACCGTGCCCTGCCTAAAAAATTTTAATTTTTTACAAAAATTAGCTGGGCATGGTGGTGCACACCTGTAGTCCCAGCTATTCAGGAAACCGAGGCAGGAGAATGCTTGAACCCAGGAGGTGGGGGTTGCAGTGAGCTGAGATCACGTCACTGCACTCCAGCCTGGGTGACACAGTGAGATTCCATCTCAAAAAAAAAAGAAAAGAAAAAATTAATTTTGATGTAGTTTCAAACTCACAGAAAAGCGGAGAGTTCTTTATATCCTTCAACTAGATTCCCTAAATGTTAACCTTTTACCACATTTGCTTTATCCTTCTCTCTTTTTATGGGAGTGGGGCACAGTACCCTTTGAGAGTAAGTTGCAGGAATTATGGCCCTTTTCCTCTAAAAACTATATATTTCCTAAAATCAGTAACATTGTTTGAAATAACTGGAGTTAGAAAATTAACATTGATGCTGTATTACCTCATGTGTAGATCTTATTGGGTTCTGCTTGTCCCAGCAGTGTCCTTTATAGTTAACAAGAAAAAAAGAAGGAAAGAAAAACAAAAAAAGACCTACATTGTGTGCTTCATGCAGTGGTATGTCTCCAGCCTTCTTTAATCTTAAAGAGCTCTTTAGTCTCTTTATGCCTCATAATACTGACATATTTGAGGAGGTACAGGCCAATAGTAGTGTCTCTTATTTCAAGTTTGTCTGATGTTTTACATGTGACTAATGGCTCTCGTGTCACTTTATTTAAATTGCAGTTGGTTTTTGTTGGGGATTGATTTTTTTTTTCCTACCTTAGAGCTATTTATTTTTAAATCCTTGATATTTTTGTGTTGAAACATTTCTGTAAAGTTGGAGACAATCTTGTTCTTATTTAATGAGCTGAATTTATATGGGTCTGTTACAATTTCAAGTATGTGTTGCTTCAGTAGGATCTTTTTGGTATTTTGGGCAAAAAGATAACCATATTCCAGAACAGTTATCTTTTTGATCTAACTCTTGATGGACTTACAAAATAGATAATCATAATACTGAAACCTCCATCATATGTTCCTACTTAGACATTACTTTTAAAAGTTACCAGAGGCCAGGCATGGTGACTCAACGCCTGTAATCCCAGCACTTTGGGAGGCTGAGGTGGGAGGATCACCTGAGGTCAGGAGTTTGAGACCAGCCTAACCAACATGGAATAACCCCATCTCTACTAAAAATACAAAAATTAACCACGTGTGGTGGCACGCACCTATAATCCCAGCTACTCGGGAGGCTGAGGCACAAGAATCACTTGAACCCAGGAGGCAGGGGCTGCAGTGAGCCAAGATTGTACCACAGCACTCCAGCCTAGTGACACAGTGAGACTCCATCTAAAAAAAAAAAAAAAGTCACCAGGTGTCAAAAGACGTTATTTTTGTGACTACTAAGGTGATGATTAAAACATTTTTTAAAGTATTTAAAATTTTTTTTGCTTGGAATTTCTTGCTATTTTCTGTTTGTAAGTCTGTTAAGTGGTTTCTTCGGTTTACCCTGAAGATTTATTTTATTCCTCTTTAGGAGTAGTTCCTTTTTCTTAGGTGTCTGTTATTGTGGATTTCTAAAACAATACTTTACCTCAATTTATTTCAGGATGTTCAAGATCCTTCAGTATTTGTAACTTTCCCTTTGGAAGAAGATGAAACTGTATCTTTAGTTGCTTGGACAACCACTCCCTGGACTCTACCTAGTAACCTTGCTGTGTGTGTTAATCCAGAAATACAATATGTGAAAATTAAAGGTAAGTGGGAGGCTGGTTACTTATGATTAATGTGGATAAGATAATTTTATATTTTGGAAAATATGAAAGCTTACCTTTCTTTTTGCATGAAGAATAGAATTATTTGAAAAGAATCTGACTTAATTAGAAAAATAACTTTAAACATTTGTTTTCATTTCTAATTGAAAACTAACAAAACAAAATAGTACAGAGATATAAAAAGTAGAACATAAAATTTTCTTATAATTTCCAGTTTATAGTACATTTTTCCACACCATGCCCCTGTGACAGATGAAGAATCTAAGATTCAGCGATGTGGCATCACGTCATTACTAGTAATTGATACCAGAACTTGAGAACTTTTTGCGTTTCAAATGTCCACTGGTAGAGAGTTACCAGTCTCAACGAGGGCCTTTCCGAGATTTAAAAAGAAGATTGGTACTTTGTGAACAAATATACCTTCAGGTTTGGTAGTTTTGTGGCGGTAAAAGAAAAAGAGAAAAACTCATTGCCATGAAAAAAGCTATGGCACAGCTGCCGTGGAAGGCAGTGACATTTCTTCAAAAAGCTGAATGAGATTACACTATGGCCCAGCAATTTCACTTCTGAGTGTTTTCCCCAAAGAATTGAAAGCAGTCTTGAACAGTTACTTGTACACCCATGTTCATAGTAGCATTATTCACAGTAGTCAAAAGATAGAAGCAACCCAAGTGTCTATCATTGGATAAATGAATAAACCAAATAGGGTATTTACGTACAGTGGAATATTATTCAGCCTAAAAAAGAAAGGAAATTCTGATACAGGCTATGCCTTGAATGAACCTGGAGGACATTATGCTAATTAAAATGAGCCAGTCACCAAAAGACAGATACTACATGATTCTATTTATATGAGGTATCGAGAAGTGAACTTCAGAGAGCAAAGACTAGTAGAATGGTGGTTGACAGAGGCTGGGAGGGAAGGGGGAGTTATTGTTTAATGAGTACAGAGTTTCAGTATAAGAAAATGAAAAGGTTTAGGGTATTGATAATGGTAATGATTACACAACATTGTAGATGTATTTAATGCTGTGTAAGAATGGTTACCATGATTTTTAAAAATAGTTGTATTAAAACAGTCAACTTGATTGAACAATAGCTTGTGTTGGCAAGGGAAAAATATTGAGAAAGGAATGGGGAAAGATTGGGTGCCAGAAAAAAGGTACGGAGGGAGTTTTTATTTGTTCTTTTCTGGGAGCAAATAGGACTAAGAGTTGACCTACTGGAAAGCTGTTGGCCACAAAGAGGCCTGGCTCAGGTGTCTGCAGCTGCTTCTCCGGAGCAAGGACAGTCCCATCTGCACAATTTCCCTATGTCACTGGTGGGTCACTAGCCATTCTGTGGTGAGCTTGACAATCTCAGCAGCCATCTGACTGAGATCTCAAAACACATCACCCATCTACCTGTGTATAATTCTTGTGCTTGGCAGACTTTGTATCTGAGCTTTATCAGAAACTGTGGTCCCCACTTACAATGAAGTTCCTGTGAGGTCAGAGCTAGGGAGTGGCAACCTTATTCATAGCAGTTTTTCAATAAATTGGAAAGGCTTTTACAATGACCCATAAATACTCATTTTTCTTATGGTGAACTAAATATATGACATAGGCTCTAGTAAATCTCAGATGTGTAATAACATAGCTTATGATGAGAGTTTAAATTGGCCTAGATTTTCAGTATCAAAGTTTTAACTGTTCATACATTTGCTCCAGCTTTTCTTTTCCTAGGATGCCCCAGGTATCCTCCAGAAACACTTACAATAAGGGTACACAGATGCATCAAGGACATTCATCATCCCAGTGTTCATAGTAGTGAAAATTTGAAAGCAATTCAAGTGTCTGTCAACTTGTTAGAAATAATTCGTACCTCTATGAAATAGCGTCCCATAGAGCTCTTTAAAAGGATGAGAAAAGTCTGTATGTGCTAATACATGGAAGTATGTTGAGAGTATATTAAGTGAAAAGCTACAAAATCAGATAGAATATTACCTCAATTAGAAAAATAAAAAGAACTTACACATTTACGTATATGTTTGTTTGTATATACATAGAAAAATATCCGGATCCATAGACACCCAAACGAGAATGTCTGAGAGGGGGTGATATGTGGCACTTAATTTGTGAGCTACTTTGTCAATGTTATTTTTAAACATTGACATGTTTACCTTATGAAGGAAAAAATAAAGATTTACTTAAAATGGATATCTGAGCGATAAATAATAACTACCAACTGCCTAAGTGCATTTGATGTTTTTGTCATTTTCATGTTTGGGAAGCAGTATACCATAGTGTTCTTTGCAGTATTTCTCTGTGAGTACTGGGTACGGTAGAGGCACATGGTACAGGAGCTCCTCAGGACAAAAGTATGCTTGATGCATGTCTTTGGAATCAGCCAAGTTCAGAATATAACCCAAGTCCACGTTTTTCCTTTTTCTCGTAGATGTTGCCAGAGGACGATTACTCATTTTAATGGAAGCCAGATTGTCAGCCCTCTATAAATTGGAGAGTGACTATGAGATCCTTGAAAGGTGAATATTCAAATAGTTGCTCTGTGTTTGTGTGCATGTGTCTGTATGTGTGTCTTTAGTTTTAAAAAGAAATAAACTTTGTTATCCAAAAGCTTGCATTATTCAAATTTAGTTTTAAGTACTAATACTATACTAAGTACTTTGCAGTCACACATTACAGCATGAATGGCTAGGGCTAAGAAGCCAGTAAACCAGAGGGGAGTGGTAGCTTGATGTGGCTGCAGCCTCATATTTGATTTTAATCTAATTGTGAGTTTGCCTTTCTCCTTTTCTAGATTTCCTGGTGCCTATCTTAAAGGCAAGAAGTACAGGCCCCTGTTTGACTATTTCCTGAAGGTAAGCTTAGGGACCGCTACTGTGGGCGCTCTCCACAATCTGATTATTTGATAGCTGGGGTGTTGTGAGAAGTGGAATTGACATTACTTTTATGAGTGTACCTGAATCCAGAAAGTCTGCTTTAGTGCCAACAAAATTAAATTGTTTGTGTAGCTTTCTTGTCTTAGAGGATTTTTTTTTTTTTTTTTTTTTAAAAACAGGGTTTCCTCTGTCCCCCAGGCTGCAGTGCAGTGGCACAATCACAGCTCACTGCAACCTCGACCTCTTGGGCTCAAGTGATTCCCCTGCCCCGTCCCGAGTAGCTGGGACTACTGGCACACAGCACCACACTGGGCTAAGTTTTTAGTTTTTTGTAGAGACAGAATCTCGCTATGCTGCCCAGGCTGGTCTTGAACTCCTGGGATTGCAAGCATGAGCCACTGCACCTGGCTGGGATTTTTTGTTGTTGTTGTTTTTGAGATGGAGTGCAAATATCGTGCAATAGCGCGATCTTGGCTGACTGCAACCTCTGCCTCCCAGGTTCAAGCAATTCTCCTGCCTCAGCCTCCCGAGCAGCTGGGATTACAGGCATGCTGTAATTTTTGTACTCTTTAGTAGAGATGGGGTTTCACCATCTTGGCCAGGCTGGTTTTGAACTCCTGACCTTGTGAGCCACCGTGCCTGGCCAAGCTGGGATTTTTTTATTTGAATATTTTTCTCAAATTGTATGAGGAATCATTTTACATTTGATTGGATTTTTAGGTGTATATTTTTATTGCATGTAGTCTACATATCACCCAGGGTATTTATTGAGGTTTTTGTTTGTTTGTTTGTTTGTTTTGACAAAGTTAAGATAGTAATCACAGTAAAACATCATGTGGAAAGGTAAACACAATTTTATTTCAAGGAGGTTAGTGAGGCAGGTGTTTTAAATCTAGGCACCACGACAGAGCTCATACATTTAGCACCTTAGTTTCTTCAGAGTCATAAAGTTGTTTTAATAAGGTTTTATTTTCTGACAGTGGAGAATCCACAGCTACAGTTGCAAACCCTGTTGTCCCCACTCCCACACTCTCTCACTGAAAGAATAATGTCAAAGAGGAATTTCTCCGTCCTTATTTAAAGGTCTTGAAATGAGATAATGAGCAGACCTGGCCTTATGGTTATGTGGAAATAATAATCAACTGGACATATCACTTACGTCCCATCCCAGAAAAAAATGTTCGCTGAACCCTCAGTTGTTTCTGTTCCGTGTGGGGAAGAGTCTGGTTGATTAAGGAGACCTCTGTGGTTTGGGCCCTATCCATGGTGTGTCTGTTACCTGCCTTTTCACTTTTGTGCCTCTTGAGTGTTTTCCCACATTTCTCGTTGCCTACGTAATAGCCTTCTTCCTCCTCCCACGTTGCTGCCCAGTGGATTTCCATATGTTCTGCCCTCATCCCATTCCTCCCTACAGGCGTTAGTTATTTACCAGCATTTAGGACGTGCCCTCCCCAGTCGGTATGCGGCAGAGCTGCTTCTTGACCACATCCTCCCACATTACTTTAGACATATCCTTTATTCAGTCAAACTGGCTCTTCCCTTTCCTGCTTCCCTGCCTTTCTTTAATTAAGTTTTCCTACTGTCTTAAAAGTCTTTATTTTTTTCTTATGTTGATATCTGCTGAGTTAACTCACCCTTCAAGTCTGAACTCAGATGTCCTTTGAAAGTTTTCTGAAATGCATCTTTGGTTTCTCCCTTGGAAAAATGTCATTACTTCATTCCATTCTCCTGTCATATAGCTTAACATACTTTGTTTTATGTTGTATTTTTTTTATTATCTGAAATCTCTTCCACTGGATCAGTGACTCTTCACCTTTCTGAATCACAAAACCTATTGAGAACCCAAAAACTCAACCCACTGAAAGAATGCACATGGATACACTAGACAGGAACTTTAGGTTAAGTAGAGGTCTGTCTGGAATATGCACTTGGTACGTATTAAGTTGAATAACACCTACTCATTAAACAAGCTTCTTAAACTACCTGAAACCTTCGGTGACTTTAGGCAAGTACTATAAATCGTTTGACCCAGGACGGAATCATCTGATGTTCACTGAAATATACCTGTTGTGAAATATCGAGGGAAGCTGAGTCAGCGGACACTGCCTGTGGAGCAGCGCTGCTGCTCCTGGTGGTTGGTATCTACTGACCTGGGTGGAAGCAGCCCAGCCATGGCCTGGGTAGGCCCAAAGTAGACCCTGAGAGACAAGATGCAGTGACTTTGTCTATACTGCTTCTAAGTATAGAACATGTAACTAAGTATACATGTAATTCTAAGGACCCATGTATTCTGTCTTTCTGTTTAAACTATCAAAGTTTTAGCACCTATCATACTATAACTTCTAAAATGTTTCAAGGTGATTTAGGTTACAACAATTAAAATTTTATGGTTATTTTTCAAGTTTAGTTTTAAGTTCCAAAGAAACCGAGTGCTGTGATGTAATTGAGAATAACATTGTATTTGCAACCAGAAGACCTGTTCCATGTCCTGGCTTCATCATTGCTGGTTGTGTGATTTGGATAAGACTAAGTTTAATCTTTGTTCTGAGTTTGCTCATCTGTGAAATGCAAATACAGCCAGAATATTTTTAAGACATGGGACTACTAATAGCTTGTTCACAGAATTATAGGAGTTAAATGTGAAAATCACTTGTGAAAATACTTTTTACCAATGCAAAAAGGAAGGACATCAAAGGGCCAGTTTGGCAGAAACAAGGGTTTGTGGAAAGAAATGTAAAAAGATGAAAGTAGAGTAGGTCTGTTAGCATTATATGTATTAACATGATGATATTGCTGTTGCAAAGAAAATGAAATTGAACACATTTCCCCTGAGTATTAAGGTGGTGGAGTACCTGTAAGTAGAACTTACTACTCGTGGCTCCCACCTGTTCCTTTCAAGATTTGCCTTTATGACTGAATAACTTGAGCTGAGTCGAAAGGAGAAAGAGAAGCAAAACATATGCAGTGATTGAAAATGTACCAGGAAGTGAACAATTTAGGGAGCATGCTTTCTGAGACTGTATCCTAAACTGCATAGGGACAAAAAGCTGGGGGAGGGAGAACTAATGAAAAACACATTTGTAACCAAGGAAATTAGAAATTTTTATCTGCCATTCTCCAGATAATTATTTCGTTTATAAGTGGTAACTTTTTATTTATGGGAAAAATGTATTGAATTAGCATGTTTCTTCCCAGCCTGCATTATTCTTTCTTTTCTATTTCTGAAAATAATTTTACCCATTAAAAGCATTTTCAGGTTCTTAGGAAAAACTGTTACAAAGTTAACGTTGTAACACAGTAATGTTTCATCCCTGAAGCCTGCTGTCCTTTCTTTCCAGTGTAAAGAGAATGGCGCTTTCACTGTGCTTGTTGACAACTATGTGAAGGAAGAAGAAGGCACAGGGGTTGTCCACCAAGCTCCTTACTTCGGTGCTGTGAGTAGCATAAGTCTGGCAAATGTATTTGAGTATGTCGGTAGCCACTTTTCATAGATGCGGAGTCCTGTGTCTCATCATGTTGGGTTACCAGGTTGGCCTCTTTTCTGGCTCACTGCCTGCAAGATGGCTTGTAAAATTTGCATCTGCAATTCCCTTTCATCCTAAGCTGATTTCTGGAAAGAGTGGGCCAAATCCAGTAAACTCTTTTTGGTGTGTAGTTCCGTGAGTTTTGACAGGTATCTAGAGACGTGCAGGTGCCTCAGCCACCAAGATACAGACCATTCCCATCACCTCTGCTGTGTTCTTAATTAAATGTTCAGAAGGGGGAATCTGACCTCTCCCCTCAAAACAGTACTCTACAGTTAATTTTATATTTTGACTAGAATAATTTTTCTAAAAACACATTCCTTTTTATGTAATTTGTGTATGAATAAAAACAGAATAACATAAAGGCACATGCTTTACAGTAAACCACCTCTCACCTTAAATTATGGCACTGCCACTAACGGGCAGTTCCTGGGTAAGTTGCCTGGCCTATCTGGACTTCTTTTGCCTCCTCTGTAGCATGGTGTAGCACGGTGTAGCACCTACATACACATTCCTCTAGGCTTGATCGTTTTGTCAGTGAGAGGGATTGGAAATGTGACTTTGTTCTAAAAGGCAGTGGCAGTAGTCTGCCCTCATCTGCCATTTTGCTTTCATGCTTAATCTCTGGGATTTTTTACTTTTATAGATGTAGAGGGTACGGGTGCAATTTTTTTACATTGATATGTTGTATAGTAGTAAAATCTGGGCGTTTAGTGTAACCATCACTTGAATTTTTATTATGGAAATCTTGAAACGTACACAGAAGAAAATATGATAATACATTCTTTTTTTCACATCATCCAGCTGCATTAACTCTCAATGTTTTGGCAATCTCTCATTTTCTTCCTCTGTACAGTAGCACACTTTTTTATTTTGGCTGGAGGATTTAAAAGCAAATCCTCATCCTCATGTCTTTTGTGTCTAAGTAATTCTAGCTGCATCTCTGACTGATAAGGACTTTTATTTTCAGTATAAATATCCAATAAAGTCAGCAATTCCTTAATAATCACCTAATACCTGGTCCATTTTGATGGAAGGAAGCATTCTTGATAATACTACTTAAGAGTTTTAGGAACTAGTCAAATATTGTTCATAATCATTTTAGGGTCAATTAACTGGTATGGTTACCCCACTGTTAGTAGATAATAAAAAGGTAACTTCTTGGTTTTGAATTGTAGTGTAGGGTTTTTTTTTTTTTTTTTTTTTTTTGAGATGGGAGTCTCACTCTGTCACCCAGGCTGGAGTGCAGTGGCAGGATCTCGGCTCACTGCAATCTCCGTCTCCTGGGTTCAAGCGATTCTCCTGCCTCAGCCTCCTGAGGTTTTCTTTTTTAAATGTGGGTGTTTGTCATTAACTCTAGAGTTATATCTCATATATCTATTCTCAATGCTGTGCATGTTAATGTTATAGAAGATTCATTCTTTAAACTATAGCCTTTAACACTATTTGGTAAATTTTTTTTTGTCTGTTTGTTTGAGACAGAGTCTCCCTCTGTTGCCCAGGCTGTAGTGCAATGGTGCAATCTTGGCTCACGGCAACCTCTGCCTCCCAGGTTCAAGCGATTCTCCTGCCTCAGCCTGCCAAGTAGCTGGGATTATAGACACCTGCCACCATGCCTGGCTTATTTTTTGTAAATTTAGTAGAGACAGGGTTTCACCATGTTGGCCAGGCTGGTCTCAAACTTCTGACCTCAGGTGATCTGACCGCCTTGGCCTCCCAAAGTGCTGGGGTTACAGCCGTGAGCCACTGCACCCAGCCTTGGTAAACATTTTCTGAGAGGCCTTCCGTTGCACTTGTCTTCACCAGGCAAGGGTAGTGTTTGATCTCCGCAGAGTCTGTGCACTTGTGCGTCATCCTGTTGAACATCACTGGTTCTGGATGCATTCAGGAATGCTGCTCTTAGCTTAATGCACTGGGTAAAGTTACTTGCTCCACACTCAGTGGTTCAAATTGCTGCACTTAGGGGCTTTTCCTGTCTACCCACATGACACCACACCAGTCAGCCTCAGCACAGGGAGAGGTGAACACAGATCCAGGTGGAAGCATGTCAGCTTTCCAGCTTGTCTTGGAGTCAACCCAGAGTGTGGTTTCACCAACATAAGGCAATCTCTTTAATTTTATATTTAGGCATCATAACACAGTGATGAAGACTATAGACTCTGGAGCCAGGCTGTTTGGTTTTGAATCCTAGCATTGCTGCTTCATAGCTGAGTTACTTCTTGGTACCTCGACTTTCCTATCTGTAAAATAGGAAATTTTTGGTTTTTCAGATGTGTGTGCTGCAGTTATAAATCAAATTTGATTTAGTTTTAAAACATTCCTGTGTGGCTGCTCTGCTTATGGAGTAGCCATTCTTTATTGCTTTACTTTCTTAATTCCTTTCACTTAAAAAATTGATGTATGTCATCTGTCTTCTCATTTAGTGGATACTCTGCTACATATGGAGGTCTGGGAAATAATATTTGAGAAGACTAGACTGGGTGACCTAACCCCTGTCCAACTGTGAGGGTCTGATTCTCCGAATGGTCTTGAGTTACCTTCAGTTTACAGGACAAAGTTGATGACATGTATATGTTACAATATAGAACAATTATCTTGGGAATCTATTATTACCTCATGCTCACACCCATACATAGACTGTTTTATTCTTCCCTCTCTTTTGCCTTTTCTCAGGAGGACTATCGGGTCTGTATGGACTTTAACATTATTCGGAAAGACTCACTCCCCGTTTGCCCTGTGGATGCTTCAGGCTGCTTCACAACGGAGGTGACAGATTTCGCAGGACAGTACGTGAAGGTCTGTAATCCATATAGCATAGAAGGGTGTCTGTTACTTCTGATTAGTCTCTATCATCATTTATAATTGTATTGTAATTCTTCTAGGAAGCTGTTTTTATTTGGTTTTGTCATCGCATGAAATCCGTAAAGACAGATGTTATCAGTTACGTTCAGAGGGTCTCATATCTTTAGAGGGTGCATGCTGAAATTTCATGGAGAAAGATCAGAAAAACTCCAGTGCATGCCTCCTGAAGCACCTTTGTGACCTTGGGGTTGTCATTTCAGATCGAAAAACTTTATGACTTTAAATGTTGTGGAATGTACTTGAAAATTACTTAAAGTTAGTGACTAAAAATAATAAATAATATTTGTTATTTGTCCCTTTTATTCATAACAAGGTATCAGATTCTAGTAATATATTGTTCCTAAGTATTATAGTATGTTTTAATGGCTAAATTTTAATTTTTTTTAATAGGATGCTGACAAAAGTATCATCAGGACTTTGAAGGAACAAGGCCGACTTCTGGTTGCCACCACCTTCACTCACAGCTACCCTTTTTGCTGGAGGTCAGAAGAAACAAAGACTGTGTTGTAGCTAGAGCTTCCAGTCTGTGCTTACACTTACTATATGTGCCCATTCCATCTTATTTGTGGTGCTCATCTCACTTGTATCCTTTAGAGTTGGTTTGGGAAGCCACCTTCTTACTTCATTTTTAGGAGAGTTGGGTTTTTTGGTTTTTTGTTGTTGTTGTTTTGGGATAGGGTCTCACTCTGACGCCCAGGCTGGAATGCAGTGGTGCAATCACAGCTCACTGCACCCTCCGCCTCCCCGGCTTAAGCAATCCTCCCACCTTAGCTTCTGGAGTAGCTGGAACTATGTAGGTGGTGCCATCACACCCGGCTCATTTTTGCATTTCTTATAGAAATGAGGTTTCGCCATGTTGTCCAGGCTGGTCTCAAACTACTGGGCTCAAATAATCCTCCCACCTTGTCCTCCCAAAGTGCTGAGATTACAGGCATGAGCCACAGCGCCTGGTCTAGGAGAGTTTTATGAATGGCTAAAAATGTTGCTTTCCTAAGGAACTGTGAGAGAAAAATAGACCTGTACAAATCTGTTTTGTATTGTGGCCACATTTTTTTTAGGATGAGAAGCATCTCTAAAATTTTGTAATAGAGTTTATTGAAAAATTTAATATGATTTTAACCTTTAATATAAGACCATGCTGTAAAAGTATGGGTGAAAATGAAATGTTCAGTTGCATCGTGTTTGGTTTCCACATTGCCTCTTCTGTGTTGAAGTTGAAGTTGACATTGTTTCTTAGATAATTGTCACTAGCAGAACTATTTTTTTCTACTCTTGTTCTTGTATTAGTTTTCGCCTTTCTTACTATTGTGGAAAGATATGACCAATTTTGAAGTCTTAGATGTTTTTATCTATAATAAAAAGGAATATTAGCAGAAGGCCAAGTAAGTGATGATGCTGTCAATAAGACATGAAAAGTCAGTCTTACCGTAGTGCCTACTAGTCTCAGCCTGAGCAGCTATGTGTGTGTTTCTGCTTCCCCAGATCAGACACTCCTCTAATTTACAAAGCAGTGCCCAGCTGGTTTGTGCGAGTGGAGAACATGGTGGACCAGCTCCTAAGGAACAATGACCTGTGCTACTGGTGAGCAGTAAGATGTGTTTCTTCATAGTGTCTTTTGTCATGTGGTTAGTAAGTATGGTTTACACTTCCCCCAAGTTGTAATTTTAATAACCCATCTTTTATTGGGTATTGTAATAGCTATCTTTTCTTCTGTGTGTTTAGGAGCACAAAATAATTCAAATAATGTTACAGAACAGAAGTAACATCCTTCTTGTGATAAAGTATGTAAGGGAGTATTTTTCTTTTTAAACTCATTGGAAATGATAAACCACCATTTATTCGATTTATGGAATGAAATGACCTTGGAAAAATATGGCTGTACTGCCAGAGTTTGCTAGCCTTCAATAATAGTCATTTTCAGAGTAAACATTATTTTCAGATATACCTGCAAAAGCCATTTGTACTTACTCTTGTCGGTCCTGCAGTGGATGATGTACCCTGTGCTTGGCTGTATGGATAAGCTCCAAGCACAGAAGCCTTTGCTTTCCACAGCTGATATGTGTCCTGCAGGTGATAGCCCAAGAAGTATCATTTCAGCCTCTGGGTACAAAATGAAACAAGGCTTGAACCTGTGTATTTCAGATGAATGTTTTTCACTACAAGTTTGAAAAGTAATCACCACTCTTACTTCTCACAAGGACCCAACTAGACTCTAGAAAACTGTATTTGAGTTTAGGAGAATGGGGAGAATCTCAGGGCAGCAAAGGAAATAGTTATAAACTGTAGCTTTCTAATATTTCTTAGCAGAGTGGTCCTGATTTCTCAAAAGACAGCTTTTCATTTTTAGAGCTAGTAAGCTAATTAGTTCCCCTAATGTGTAAGATACTAGATATAGAATATTAGTAAGATAGCCTCGAGGGGGTGCAGGCATATAAACTGATCTTTGAAGTACAGGGCAGTAACTGCAGTGCCCAAGAGAAGAAGGGGAGGTCTGGTAGCCTACCCTGACTCAGCCTTGTGCTTGAAAAGGATTTCTGCAAAGCTGAACCTCAAGGAATAAAGAGTACTGGGAGTGGGAGGGATGCAAGAGGATGGATGCAGAGGGGAGAGAAGCTGCGTGTCAGAGGGCAGGCAGGCTGCGTGTCAGAGGGCAGGCATGGGCAAAGCCAGTTAAGTGAGAAGGATTCTAGGGAACTTGCCTCATTGCCAGAGCCTGAAATTCAAGACCAAGGATGACCAGAGAGGTGACTATAGAGAGGGCTGCTAGAGCAGCTACCAATCCCCTGGCCTGTTGGCCTTTGCTTAATGAGTTCAGAAAAACTGCTATGGTGAGGATAATGTGAAGACTAGAGTTGTATGGGATGAGGCTGGCTAAAGCTAAGGTGACTGGTTAGAGGTATGTGGCAGCTGTACTCCAGTTGAAGAGGAGGACATGGGAGGCCTGTGTGCTGTGGGGTAATCTATTGGATGTAGGTCATTGATGGCAGCATAAACTGTTGTGTGTGCTATGCTGTCCATTTAGAAGACATTCTCTTTGCAGTGAGCGCCACGTTTCCAGAGTGTTTGGTCCACAAAGCGTTATACAAAGGCTCCTGTGGGTATTATTTACATGTTGAATTTTTCCATATTTTTATGTGATTGGTTATGTGATCTGTTTATTGCAGGGTCCCAGAGTTGGTACGAGAAAAACGATTTGGAAATTGGCTGAAAGATGCACGTGACTGGACAATTTCCAGAAACAGATACTGGGGCACCCCCATCCCACTGTGGGTCAGCGATGACTTTGAGGAGGTGAGGCGGGGCAGTATTTCCTTGTGTTGATTTTTGCTAAAGCATTTTGTTCATGAAATCTGAATGTGGTTTAAAAGAATAGGGTGTTTTTTTCTTTGCCCCTTTCTTATTTCATCTTTTTTCCTCTTTATTCCTTTCTAGAATCATGACATAAGATAATCTGTTTCTGGGGTTTTTAACTTTTTTTCCTTGAATTAAATACAATTTATGAAACTTTCCTCTGTAAAAATAAAAGGATACAGTTTTCTCAGGGAAATACACACTTTAAATGTTTTTTTTGTGTGTTTCCCCGATGTCTTTTCTTCCCCCTACATTAAGGTATACTATTAGCTTATGGTTAAACTGACTTTATAGATGATGAAAAAAGAAAACTTGAAAAGAAATTTACCAAAGCATTACAGACCTTTAACTTCTAAAATCAAATGAATAAGAGGATATGTGTAGATATATAGATGTATGTGGATATACTATGTCCTCACTTAATGTCATACAGAGGTTCTTGATAACTGACTTTAGGCTGGGTGTGATGGCTCCCACATGTAATCGCAGCACTTAGGGAGGCCAAGGCAGGAGGATCGCTTGAGACCAGATATTTGAGACCAGCCTAGGCAACATAATGAGGTTCCATCTCTACAAAAATGTTTGTTAAATTAGACAGGCATGGTGGTGCACGCCACTTAGTTCCAGCTACTGGGACCTCTCAATGACATTAGGCGAGGACTTACTATACAGATAGATCTGTGTGTTTGGCCTTCTGTCCAAAGCTGACAGCACTGTTGCAGTGACGAGCAGCAGCACCCTGGGGACCTTGGTGAATCTCCCATAGGGACCTGAAAGGCAACAGTGAAGTAGCTGAATCAGAAGACTTTTCAGGACTGAACAGGAAGGGCAGAGAAAGAGGCCGGCAGTGTTCACTAGGATCAGAAGCTCCCTGGGTGAGAACGCACAGCAGTTCCTACTGGTGTGGCCCTTGTCAGATGATCCCTCCATTCTGAGTGCCCCAGCTAGCCCCATCTCTCAGCTCTTTACCTGGATATAATCCTAGCATCCTGTGGCTTTGTCTGATTGCTTTAATCGGGTCCAAGCATAATATAGTCATGCACCATATAATGTCATTCAGTCAATGACAGACCGCATATACGACAGTGGTCCCACAAGATTATGATACCATATGGTTACTGTGCCTTTTCTGTGTTTTGTAATGTTTAGAAACTCAAATACTTCCTGTTTTAGTCTGTTTAGTGTAGCTACAAAGGAATACCTGAGGCTGGATAATTTATAAAGAAAAGTAGTTTATTTGGCTTATGATTCTGGATGACTGGAAAGTTGAAGACTAGACATCTGCATCTGGGGAGGACCTCAGGCTACATCCACTTATGATGGAAGGCTGGACAGGAGCCAGAGTATGCAGAAATCACATGGCAAAAGAAGAAACGGGCGGTGGGGTGGGGGCAGGCTCTTTTCAACAGTCAGCTCTCACAGGAGCTAATAGAGAACTAACTCACTGCAGAAGGAGAGCATTGGTCTGTTCACGAGGGATCCACCCTGTAACCCAGACGCCTCCCATCGGGCTCCATCTGTCAATACTGCCACACTGGGGATTAAATTTCAACTTGAGGTTTGCTGGGGACAAACCATATGAAAACTAGAGCATTTACCATTGTGTTACAGTTGCCTGCAGAATTCAGCACAGCCACATGCTGTACAGGTTTGTAGCTTAGAAGTAATAGGCTCCACCATATAGCCTAGCTGTGTTTTAGGCCATCCCATCTAGGTCTGTGATGTTTGCCTAAGGAAATCACCCTAACAATGCATTTCTCAGAATGTATTCCCACCATTAAGCACTGTATGACTATAATTTAGCTCTAGCTTTTTCTTGGGAAGATTCTAGATTAATGAGCCAGATTCAGGTGCCAGGAGGAAACTAAAATGCCTTAGAGAAATAATCTAAGATGTTTCACTTATGCCAGTTACTTTGACAATTTGCACATAATAAACCCTTAATATCCATTGAGAGTATGGCTATGAATGTTTAAGATTCTCTCTAGGTAGGGACTCCCTCTGATACTGGGGTGGAAACAGAGGAGCAGTGTCAACCCTGGCCTCTTCAGAGACTAAGAGTAGGCTGTGTCTTTCATGAGAGAGAAGCCACATTAGCGAATACTATCCTTCGGCCCAGATTGGTGTGTTAATGTACCTTTAAATCATCAGTCTCAGGCTGGGTGGCTCACGCCTGTAATCGCAGCACTTTGGGAGGCTGAGGCTGGCTGATAGCTCGAGTCCAAGAGTTTGAGACCAGCCTGGGCAGCATGGCGAAACCCTGTCTTTACTAAAAATACAAAAAATTAGCTGGGTGAGGTGGCGCCTGCCTGTAGCCCCAGGTACTTGGGAGGCTTAGGTGAGAGGATCACCTGAGCCCAGGAAGCTGAGGCTGCAGTGAGCTGTGATTGCGCCACTGCACTCCAGCCTGGGCAATGGTAGTGAGACCCTATCTCAAAAAAAAAGGAAAAAGAAAATCATCAGTCTCTCAAAGTAAACATGCATGCTATATAAATTAACTCAGTATGCTCTGTTTGGCTCTAAGGAGCTCCTGCTATTGAACTTTGTTTTTGACAGGTGGTATGCGTTGGGTCAGTGGCGGAACTTGAAGAACTGTCAGGAGCAAAGATCTCAGATCTCCACAGAGAGAGGTCAGTTTCTAAATGTTCGATTCACTTCAGTTTTACGATTCTCCTATTAAGACCTGGTCTCTAGCAGATTACAGAGCCACACGTGGAAGTGACTAGCTTGCTGAATTACTTTGCTGATGACTCATGTCATATTGCAGTATTGTGGCCTCTGTCCTTGTGAAATGTGAGGCGAATGGTGCATAACCTTTCAGATGGAGGATTCATGGTGCTCTCTGAAAGCCTTTGAGAATTGCTGATATTTCTGTTTGCAAATGTGTATAATATCTTGTCAGGGTTTTGTGTTTCCTATTAGCAATTAAACTGCAAGTTCTGTTATGCTTACAGTTAATAGAAATGACTACTTTTCTGTTTGTTAGTGTTGACCACCTGACCATTCCTTCACGCTGTGGGAAGGGATCCTTGCACCGCATCTCTGAAGTGTTTGACTGTTGGTTTGAGAGTGGCAGCATGCCCTATGCTCAGGTTCATTACCCGTTTGAAAACAAGAGGGAGTTTGAGGATGCTTTTCCTGCAGATTTCATTGCCGAGGGCATCGACCAAACCAGAGGATGGTATGCCTCCTTGTTCTTTCATCACGTGTTTTATTGATTTTATTTTATTTAGGGAGTATTTTACTAAGTCACTGCCATTTATCTACTGGGTGATGGAGAGATTGTGGCAAATAAGACAGGCTACATTCCTGCCCTCTCCCCGCCACCACCAAGCACGGACATTAAAGTGCCTTTTGAGTAGGACTCTCCCACTACAATAGGGCTGTAGTTTTACAATTTGAATGATCTCACTGGCATTTTGGAATATATGTGTTACACTGGATGTTAAAATGATAAAAAAAGTTATGTGTTCTTAGCTTACATCAGATCATTTACTCAAATGTTTGAGTATTTGCATAAAAGACAGTAGTTTGGGTGCTAGAAATTTGAGGGATAGTTGGCAATGTGCTCAGATATTGAGGCTAGCCTTATAAATCAACATTCTAAAAAAAATCCAGATTTTTAAAAAATATACATATGAGAGAGGATTTGGGCATTGATTTTTATCTGGTGCCTTATGTAAAACAGTTCCTTAATTGGAAGAAGGTGAATTACTTTCTTTCCATGGATTGGCTTTGCTGGCCCAGGCTTTATTTCCTTTTTTTTGAGACAGAATCTTGCACTCTGCTGCCCAGGCTGGAGTGCAGTGGTGTGATCTCGGCTCACTGCACCCTTCGCCTCCTGGGTTCAAGCAATTCTTCTGCCTCACCCTCCCAAGTAGCTGGGTCTACAGGCATGCACCACCATGCCCAGCTAATTTTTGTAGTTTTAGTAGAGACTGGGTTTCACCATGTTGGCCAGGCTGGTCTCGAACTCCTGACCTCAAGTGACCCACCCGTCTCAGCCTCCCAAAGTGCTGGGATTACAGGCGTGAGCCATTGCGCCCAGCCCGGGTTTTAATTATACATTCACAGTAATGTTTCTGCAGGGGTGTGTTTAAGGAATTCTTGGTGTCATTTTCTCTCTTTGACAGCTTTGGGTAATCACTGAATTCAAGTCTTCATGTTTAGGAATGTGCTGTCTTCAGATTCCAGTCATTTTTATCTATAGGAACAGCTACCCAGCACAAATTCTGTTTTTAGAAAGGGGTAGATGCCTTACCAATGAGCTTGTTCCTTTGAGGAGTAGCAAAGTCTGTTAGCTGGTAGCAGTCCTCATGTGGATCCCGTGTCCTTGCTGCCTGCCTCCTTCTCCATTCCTGAGGCCTGGGCTACCTCTCCTGGGCACCAGGGCTCCTCCCAACTCTCCTTTAGAAGTGGGAGGGATATCTGGATCAGTGTTTATGTTAACTATGGGGTCTGGTCTCCTCAGCTCATGTCCCTTGATGTTCTCAGAGTGCAGGACTAGGTCAGAGAGGCAGGAAAGCATCACCCCCGGGACAGTGGTCAGGGATATGAGTTCATTTGGGAAACAAGCTAGCTAGCACATAAATGAGGTACATAACATTTTACAGAATAAAAGCATTTTCTAGTCTGCCTTATCACTTTTGGGTGAGAGTGCATTTTGCATCTTTTGTCATCAAATTGTCTTTTCCATATGATCTTGTGCCAAATTCAAAACCCATCCTTCATCTTCAGCTAGGTGCTTCTGGGTGGTCCTGAGAGGCCACCCAGTGCTGCCATGTGGCTCTCCACACAGACTTCCTGGGAGCTCTGGTAACAGAGAAATGGTCAGTAAATCACTCCAGACGTTTATTTCAATGCTTCTTTCAAATCTTAGACAGTAATTTGATTGGTCTCCAGTAACCAGGATTAAGAATCATTGCTTTAAGTGATTATCAAGAAGTGTGACTTATCAAAAATAGAAATTCAATGAATAAATACAGTTTCTTTCTTATGCTTGGACTTCACTTCTATTTTTATTGAACTGTTTGGGGTTTTTTTTCAGGTTTTATACCCTGCTGGTGCTGGCCACAGCCCTCTTTGGACAACCGCCTTTCAAGAACGTAATTGTGAATGGGCTCATCCTGGCAAGGTAGGTCAACTTTGTTGTAGTGACGGGTGGAACTTTGTCTCCACTGTTTCTTAAGAAGGAGTGCGTGAGAGCGGTCAACTTTGTTTTAGTGACAGGTGGAGCTTTGTCTCCACTGTTTCTCAAGAAGGAGTGTGTGACAGCTAAGCCTGATGGAGGAGGAGGAAGGGGAGGACTTTCAGATTGTGCTACTGCTAGTAACATAATGCTACTAGTGATATTACTAGTAATAAAATAGCATTTACTAAACTTAGCACTTTATGAAATACTTTTGCTTATAGATCTTATTTAATCTGTACATCAGTCCTTTCATGTAGATTTTGTTGTCCTTTTTTTAACACATGAGGAAGCTGTGGGTTCTAGAGACCACAGGTGCCCAGGATCAAAGCTAGTGACAGCCACACTAGGCTTGACCGAGGTACTCTGCCACCAGATCCCATTCTTCCCCTCATCTGAAACTTCCTCCCAATGGGCATTATTTCCCACTTTTTGCTATTATAAGGAAGTCTCATTTTTCCTTTACTTTATTACCTCTAGTCATTAAGAATAAAAATAAACATAAATGAAAATTTTAAAATGAAATATTTTAAAATAGAATTTGTGCTGGGTACCCACACAGAAATCCTACTTTATATGCTGTGTGAAGAGGAAGAGGATGTCACCTTACATTTTGTGCATCCTTATTTTTTGCCAGGCCCCACTGTGTGCATTTTCACATTTTAACTCATTTAATCCCCAGAACCATTTGAGATGGGTCCTATAATCCCTTTGTGACCTTTGAGGAATCTGAGGGACAGGAAAAAGTGACTTGCCAGAGGACACACAGCAAATGAGTGGTAAATGCAAATTTTGAACCCAGGCAGTCTGCCTCTGTAGTATGTGTACTACTTTTTTTTTTTTTTTTTTTAATTGAAAATTTTATTGAGGGCTGGGTGCTATGGCTCATGCTTGTAATCCCAGCCATTTGGGAGGCC
This sequence comes from Pan troglodytes, assembly GCF_028858775.2. NCBI lineage: Eukaryota > Metazoa > Chordata > Mammalia > Primates > Hominidae > Pan > Pan troglodytes. Next base: position 46,168,980 of record NC_072409.2, read on the forward strand.
ATGGTGGGCGGATCTCCTGAGGTCAGGAGTTGGAGACCAGCCTGGCCAACTTGATAAAACCCCCGTCTCTACTAAAAATACAAAATTAGTGGGTGCAGTGGCACACACCTGTAACCCCAGCTACCTGGGAGGCTGAGGCACAAGAATCGCTTGAACCTGGGAGGCAGAGGTTGGAGTGAGCCAAGATCATGCCACTGCACTCCAGCCTGGGTAATAGAGTGAGGCTCCATCTCAAAAAAAAAAGGGGGAAATTGTATTGAGATCATTGTAGATTTGCATGCAATTGTGAAAAATAATAGAGATCCCTTAAATTCTTTGCCCAGTTTCCCCCAGTGGTCACATTTTGCAAAACTACAGTATATATCACAACCAGGATATTGATATAGCCCACTAATCGTATTCAGATTTCTCTAGTTTTACATATACTTATTTGCTTATACGCATTTACCTGTATACAGCTATCGTGTGTAGGGTCCTGTATCCAGCAGCACAGTCAGGTTACTGAATGAATTCAACATCAAAGGCTCCCTTCCTGCATTGCCTTCCCCTCCTGCCTTCCCACTGTCATCCCCAATCCCTGGCAACCACTGGTTTTTTCTCCATCTCTGTAATTTTGTCGTTTCCACAATGTTATATAAATAGAATTATACAGTAACTAACTTGGGGGAATTGGCTTTTTTTTTTCTTTTTTTTGAGACAGAGTCTCACTCTATCACCCAGGCTGGAGTGTAGTGGCGTGATCTCGGCTCACTGCAGCCTCCACCTCCTGGGCTCAAGCGATTCTCCCATCTCAGCCTCCCGAGTAGCTGGGACCACAGGCATGAACCACCACACCCAGCTAATATTTTGTATTTTTGGTAGAGACAGGGTTTCACCATGTTGACAGGCTGGTCTCGAGCTCCTGAGCTCAGGCGATCCACCTGCCTCGGCCTCCCAAAGTGCTAGTATTACAGACATGAGCCACCGCACCCAGCTGGCTTTTTTTTAATCCACATAATTCCATTGAGATTTTAGATGACTGCACATACCAATAGTTCATTCCTTTCCATGGATAAATAGCATTCTGTATTATGGGTATGCCATGGTTTGTTTGATCATCCACCTCTTGAAGGACATCTGGGTTGCTTCTAACGTTTGGCAATTGTGAATAAAGCTGTTGTGAACAATTAATAATAGGTTTTTATGATAATGTAAGTTTTCATTTCTTTGGGATATATTCTGACACATCTTTCTTCTTCAGTCTACCCTGAAGCTTCCTCATGGACTTAGTATGATATTCAAAAAGAAGTTTGCAAATATTAACAAAATATCTTACCATTGTACCTTAACACTGTTTGTTTGTTTCTTTTTTGAGACAGAGTCTTGCTCTGCTGCCCAGGCTGGAGTGTAGTGGCGCGATCTTGGCTCACTTCAATCTCTGCCTCTCAGGTTCAGGCAATTCTCCTGCCTCAGCCTCCCCAGTAGTGGGGATTACAAGTGTGCGTCCCCACGCCCAGCTAATTTTTGTATTTTTAGTAGAAACAGGTTTCACCATTTTGGCCAGGCTGGTCTTGAACTCCTGACCTCAGGTGATCTGCCTGCCTCAGCCTCCCAAAGTGCTGGGATTACAGGAGTGAGCCACCGCGCCCGGCCTATTAGCACTAACTTCTGTCTGAGTTACTCCTTCCCATTTCCTTTTGTGTATTCCTGTTTGCAAATGATTTGTATCCTTAAAACAAGATCATCTGTGATATTGACTTACTTAATTGGCATCTCCCTTTTGTTTTACAAGTGATGGCCAAAAAATGAGCAAACGGAAAAAGAATTATCCAGACCCAGTTTCCATCATCCAGAAGTATGGTGCTGATGCCCTCAGGTACAAACCAGTGCTTTGCCTTGTGTGTATCTATTGTTTTTTTATGTAAGCATCTCCTATACTATTAATCAGTATTCTTAGATTTGGTTTATATTTAGGTTTTTAGCAACATATCTCTGTTATTTGGATGTTATGTTGGTATGGTTGTTGATTTTAAACCCCCAAAATAGTTTTCTAAATAATAAAGGCATTTTTAAACCTAGAGGTCTGTTTAAGGAAGAGGACCTGTGTTGGGTGTTGTTGAGCTGTCCAAGTCCTCCCCAGGCTAGATGCTGATTGCCTCTGCCTTACTTCCTTTCTAGGTTCCCTGTCTTGTTGGTATTAGAATTCTCTTTCATCATTTATTTTAATTTTGTACTTACAGAGCCATGTGAGATATATCTATGCTAGAGGTGATAAAAAAAAACTCATATTGAAAAGCTTTTGGAGAAATTTGAGCCACTGCTTGAGGTAGCTGTAATCATGAAACCACACAGTGTTCAAGTTGAAAGGGACCTAGAGATCTTGTTCAGCATCCCTGTGTCCTAGGCATGAGACCAGTGCCCAGGCCTGTGACTCAGCACCTTCACACAGTACCTCTGTTGACCAGGAGCCATTAGTGAGGCTCTCCCCCAATTCTCCACTGTCTCTTAGACTCACCCTTGGCACTGCTGCCCATTTGGGCTGTGTAATTCTTTGTGGTGGTAGTTCTTTGTAGGATGTTTAGCAGCATCACTAACCTCTGCCCACCAGATGTCAAGACTCTGCTCTGTGAAGGCTCTTCCTTGTGAGTCCCTCTCTCTGCAAGCAGCAGATGCAGGTCGTGTCCGTGGGAAGGACACAGTGGCTCTTGACGAGGACCAGGCCAGCCTTTCTCTTAGTGCTGGTGTACCCCATTGGTCCTGCAGTGAGAGTGGCATAAGATGCATTTCTGTGCTATACAGTGCCATATTTTGGTGTCAGATTATATACGTCTTTTATAATTTGCTAGGTCTCTTATAGAAAGTGAGAGTGAGTTTTGTGAGTTTTAAATTGACCACTCAAAGAGTATTCATAGTTACCCCCTTTTGTAGAAAATAGGACTGATTTTCATCTTGCTCTCTCAGTATGTCGAGTAGTAATAATTGGTTTACTGTCTAAGTACCTTTTCTGTCTAATTTTTCTCCCTCTTCCAGATTATATCTGATTAACTCCCCTGTGGTGAGAGCAGAAAACCTCCGCTTTAAAGAAGAGGGTGTGCGGGACGTCCTTAAGGATGTACTGCTCCCATGGTACAATGCCTATCGCTTCTTAATCCAGAACGTTCTGAGGCTCCAGAAGGTATGGGCTGTAGGGGGCTGCACATGTACCTGTTGTGTCTCCACAGCGCTCCCTTCACCAAGCTGTGAGGTGGAGCTCTGTGTGAGACTTTAGGGCTGCTGTTCTCTGCTGCCTGATGCTGGGGTAACTTAGAGCCATGGGGAGGCCATACATGCAGGTGCGGAAGGTATCTAGGGTCCGGGCTATGCCAAGACCATGGGCCCTAGCCTGCAAAAGAGTTATGTCATATAGTTGTTTAGTTGCCAGTTGTTGTTTTTTTTTTTTTTTTTTTTGAGGTGGAGTCTCAGTCTTGTCACCCAGACTGGATTGCAGTAGCACGATCTCGGCTCACTGTAACCTCTGCCTCCTGGGTTGAGGCACTGCCTCAGCCTCCCCAGTAGCTGGGATTACAGGCACCCACCACCATGCCTGGCTAATTGTTTTATATTTTTAGTGGAGACTTGGTTTCATCATGTTGGTCAGGCTGGTCTTGAACTCCAGACCTCAGGTGATCCGCCCTTCTTGGCCTCCCAAAAGTGCTGGGATTACAGGCATGAGCCACGGCGCCCAGCTTCGTCAGCCAGTTCTTGGTACCAGAAACACCATGTTGAGTGAGACACCCCTCCCCTTATGGAACCAGTGGAGTGGGAATTGGGAGATACAGTAAAGAGTCAGCAACTTTTAGAGAGAGCACCCAGTGAAGGCGGAGTCACAGGCAAGCTAGGGCTGGCCACTTGAGATGGGTGGTCAGAGAAGGCCCCTCAGTGGGGTGGCATTTGGGCTAATCTGAGAGTGACAGCAGTTCTCGATGGAGTTTTCAGTGGGTTGTTAGGGTCACATATAATAGTTGTGATGTATGTGGAAGTGTACTTCAATGGCAGTTACCTCCACGCCCAGGAGTTACTTTCTCACCTGAGAAGCCCTTGCTCTAGAGCCACCTTCCATGCCCCACAACTGACCATTGTCAGCGTCCATCACCTTCATTGAACATGTTCCTGTATGGGCTTTCAAGACCTGATTTGGGGTCAGAGTTCCGATACTGCACATCTGATCTCCAGCACCTTACAAGTAAAATTGCTTGTAAGTAAATAACTGTTGAATGAAAATGAGATATTATTCCTGCTTGAGCAGTTGAAAAAGCTGGTTGGAAAAATGAACTCTTGTTATCCCACTCCAGCAGGCAGGTCAATTACTTCTGCTCCCCTTGGGCTCTGGTTGTTCTGCTAATGAGGACACATCATGTTCATCTGAGGCTCTCAGAGTAGCCTTTCCCCAGGAATTGAGAAGGGCAGTCATCTTCCCCAGGCTCCCAGCATTCCTCCTCTCTGCAGCCTGCCACCTGTCCTGCATGTGGTTCTCTGCCAAGTAGGGCAAACAGTCCTTGGGCAGGTGCACTCTGCAGGCCTCCACTGGTGTGGGACTCAGGAATACAGGCGGGGTCAAAGCTCCCCACAGCCAGGGCCCATCTGAATATACCAGCAATACACAGACTCCATGATCAGGGCCTTAAACACAGAGGAAGAGTCACATTATCACTGCCCTGCTAGCCTGGTTGTGGTGCTGCCAGAGAAACAAAGCAGGACATGAGTTCTGTTTGTAGAGCAAGGAATTAAGATCAAGGAGGATTTTGCAAAGCAAAAAGAGTGGGATAGAACTTTCTGGGTAAAATGAACAGCCTTAGCATGGAAATTATTTCCCAGTACTCATTTTCAGTTTGTGGACAATCATTCAATCCTAGACAGTTCTACTGTCCTTCCTTCCTGAGGTTTAAAGTAACTAAACCCTACACTTTTCTGACAAGATTTTAGAATATCTCTCAATTCATAATTACTCTTTGGTGCAGAGAAGTAATGTTTTCCTAAACTCTCTTCAGTTTACTCAAAAACATAATAAATTAATTGAGGACTTAATGTGCCACGTTGGTGCTTATCTTGAAAATATTGCTGAAAATCAGAAATTCACATTGCCAGTAGGGTCTGGGATTTTTTCTTTTTGTTTTTGTTTAAGTGATTTAAGAAGTTTATTTCCTCATAGTAACTTTCTTCCCAAGTGTGCCAGTGTTTCATTAATTGTTCCTTCCTAGGAGGAAGAAATAGAATTTCTCTACAATGAGAACACGGTTAGAGAAAGCCCCAACATTACAGACCGGTGGATCCTGTCCTTCATGCAGTCTCTCATTGGCTTCTTTGAGACTGAAATGGCAGGTGAGTCTCTCTTGGTCTGTCCTCCCAGGAATAAGGACTATTCTCTTTGTAACTGCCCTTTTGATATTTAATAGTGGAAATATTGAGAGATACAGAAAATTAAATAATTGTTTCCTTTTACCTCTCATATAGTTTTGTTAAGGCTTGTTAATTGTCGTGATATCTTTGTTTCAAGACCCTGGGGACTTCTGGCCTGGTGTGGTGGCTCACGCCTGTAATCCCCAGCATTTTGGGAGAGCAAGGCAGGCAGGTCACCTTAGGTCAGGAGTTCGAGACCAGCCTGGCCAACATGGCGAAACCCTGTCTTTACTAAAAATATATTTAAAAAAAAAAAAAGTTAGCTGGCCATGGAGGCGGGCGCCTGTAATCCCAGCTATTCAGGAGACTGAGGCAGGAGAATTGCTTGAACCTGGGAGGCAGAGGCTGCAGTGAGTTGAGATTGCACCACTGCCTGGGCAATAAGAGCGAAACTCCATCTTAAAAAAAAAAAAAAAAAAGCCCTGGGGAATTCTGTCTTTAGAGGGTGTCCTCGTGGTCTCAGCGCTCCACAGAAGAGCTTTAGAGCTGGATAGCCATGGGTTCAGAGCCCAACTCTACCACTTGTTCCCAATCCAGAGAGTTGCCTGAAGTCTGACCGTCAATTTCCTTTTTTTTTTTTATGGGTACATAGTAGATGTATATATTTATGGGGTACAGGAGATATTTTTATATAGGCATACAGTGTGTAATAGTCATATCAGGGTAAATGGGATATCCATCACCTCAAGCATTTATCATATCTTTGTGTTGCAAACATCTCGGTTATACCCTTTTTCTTGTTTTTAAATGTACAAGAAATTATTGTTGACTGAAATCAGCCCATTGTGCCATCAGATGCCACTCTTATTCAGTCTATCTTGACCTTCGGTTTCTTTATCTGCAGAATGCCCAGTAGTGTTTGTAAGGCTTAAGTAGAGACGATTTACATAAAGTAGCTGGCAGATGATAGGTACTCAATAAATAATACTTTTTATTAATGCATTTATAACTTATTTTTAGGTCTATTTTCATTACTAAATAGTCCCCTTCTTTTCCAGAAAAAATAGAAAAGTCAGAAGAGCAATAATGAAATGGACATTTTGCTGTTATTTCTATTAACTAACAACAGTGAGTTCGTTGGGTAATTTTACAGAGATTCAAAAAGTACATTATGTTGGCTTCCTTAAGGTTTGAGATAATCACAACTGTAGGTCCAGGTGAGAAATCTAGGACACCTCAGACAGTCAGTTAAAGTGGGTGGACAGAGGCCCTGGGTCACAGTGAGGGCAAAAGAGGGCAAGGCAAATCCACCCTCACAGGGCTCTGCGGTTCCTGCTGCTGTTGGGCAGGAGCAGCGGCCGCCACAGACCTGGGATTCACCATTAGCCTAGATACGGGCACATGCTGCTCCCTGGAGTAGGTGCTGCTGCCCCATTTAGCACAGAAGGAGTGCTACAGGATTTGTCCACTTTGTTAAACATGTAGAAGGATCACGACAGTCCAGCTGTTGCTCAGATAGACACAGATGAAGATGGAAGTGAGTGTGAGGCTGAGTGCTGCCCTGGCGAGGGCAGCACTGGGAGCCCAGCACACTCCCCAGACATGCTCACACCTGTGTCTGCTTTTCCCTCCTGAGTGATACAAGTGGGTGGGAAACGTGGGGATTGTTGCCCGGACCCCCTTCAATATTTGGGCACCAGCTGCCATGACCTCCTGTGAAGCTGGGTCTGGAGATGTGCATTCTGGCTGGAGCCTGGTCTGCCTGGAAACTGGAGATCGGCAGCCACGTTTTGTGGGTCGTGTTTAAGTCCCGGTTCTGCCGGCCTGTCAGCTTCATGTCCTCCACTCCCTCAGGAGCACTGTGGGTGTGAGAGGACCTGCCTCACAGGGTGGTGGTGGCCTGGGTAGTGGCTGCTGCTGCTGCCCCTGTGTGTTGTATGTTTATCCATTGTATGTGGGGTTCTATTTGGGTTCATTTACTCCCTCAGAGTTGAAACCAGAACATAGAAAACCTGAGCTTCCTGGAAGGTAAAAAGTGCCGTGAACCCTAGAAATCATTTAGACAGGTCTCAGTTACTGAAATCACATGTCGAAGAAAGTGTGACCAGCTAACGACTCTGGCCTGGGGCTCAGCCCACTGACATCTGAGTTCTGGTCTTTGTGAAAAGCAGCAGAGAGCAACTCTGCCCGTTGCAACTTCTCGTCTCTTAGCTTAGACCAGAAGCCTCATTAACACTCCCTGGACTCTTTTCATTATTATAAATTGTATTTGTTTCTAAGTATCGGTCTTATTCTTTTTGTTTTTTGTGTTTGTTTTTATGTAACAAAGAGTATTAATTAAATGGGAGGTGAATGAGAATCCTTAAAATAAGCCTTGCCTCAGACAATTGGCTAAACACCCTTTCTTTCCTACTTGATCTCTGAGTTTCTCAGGGAACGTTTCAAATCCTCATAATTCCTCAAGACCTTCACTACCTCTGATGCTGTTTTTACTCGACTGTTTTAATGTTTAGAAGGCCAGTTCTATTTTATTCATAGCCTGTGCCAGAGTTTCTTAACTGCAGCACTATGGGCAGTTTGGGCCAGGTCATCCTCTGTGGTGGGGCTGTGCTGTGCTTTATAACTGAGCAGCATCTCTGGGTCTACCCATTAGATTCCAGTAGCACCATGCTACCCTCCAAGTTGTGACAAGCAAAATGTTTCTCCAAACGTTGATAAATGTTTCCCATGGGGTAAAATTGCTTTTGTTTGAGAATCACTGGCCTATGCTGTGCCTCTTAGCATCTGAATTGTGCTTTTTGTCTTTTAGTTGAAGTACAGTGTAATACAATGGAAAGAAGTTGGGCATTGTTGATGCTGTCAAATTGCACAGCTCCGTGTAAATGGCACTTCCTACTGTTGTGTAGTGGGCAGTCTTGGACTTTGAGCCACACATACTGGAGTTTTTGGCTTTTCTCACTGACCAATGGGAATTCGCATGTGGCTCACATGGTGATTTTTTTGTGTGCACCCCTAAACACTCTGACTGCCATGTAGCACATCCTCAACAGTCATTATGTGATTGATTCATTTTGGTTCTTTTCTCCTTAGTAAGTGGAGGCACTTGGATGGAAGGAGCTGCCCCTTCTTTGTTGTATCCAACCCTCTCCCCACCCCAGATGCCTAGTAACCCACTTGCTGCCTGATTGACTTGTCTTACTTTTAGCTTATAGGCTTTATACTGTGGTGCCTCGCCTGGTCAAGTTTGTAGATATTCTGACCAATTGGTATGTTAGAATGAACCGCAGAAGATTAAAGGTAAGTGCAGACTGCTGTTGGGAAAAGCAAAAAGTGTATGAAGTTTGAAAGTAGAAGAAATATGAGAATAGCCAGAAGGGAGAGGAACATTTTCAGTTGCTCTCAGTTTTTGAAGCTTTGTTTTTCTTTTCCTTTTACATTGCATTTTAACTATATTTGTCATTTGAGGGAATAGGGATCTATAAGTTCTAAAAGTCATTTTGCATTATTTTCACAACACAATTATGTACATGTCATATTGGAGGGAGAATGTCAAGGCACAAACAGGACTACACTGAGCAGACCTCTTAAAATTCAAAATAAAATCATGCAAATATTTTATAAAAATACTGGTAGATATGGCATTAATATTGAGAGGGGTACTTCCTTCTACCACAAGGGAGTCAGATATTATTTACTGTGGACAGAACTCCTCTGTAGCTGTTGGGGGTTTAGGATGAGCAGAGCATAGGTCCTGGTCTCAGGACTTAAGCCAGGTACATAAATAACAATGATGCGTAATAGAGAGAGCGAGGTCTCTTTACTGCAGGCCCAATGAAGGCTCCCACTACCCATTAGTCATGTCTTTTTTTTTTTTTTTTTTTTTTTTGAGAAGGAGTTTCACTCTTGTCACCCAGGCTGGAGTGCAGTGGCATGATCTTGGCTCACTACAACCTTTGCCTCCCAGGTTCAAGCAGTTCTCCTGCCTCAACCTCCCCAGTAGCTGGGATTACAAGTGTGCACCACCACGCCTGGCCAATTTTTGTATTTTTGGCAGAGACAGGGTTTCACCATGTTGGCCAGGCTGGTCTCAAACTCCTGACCTCAGGTGATCCACTGGCCTCAGCCTCTCAAAGCACTGGTGTTACAGGTGTGAACCACCGTGCCTGGCCAGTCATGTCTTAAAAGGCATTAATAATAAAAGCCTGCAACACAACTGTAATTTAATTTTTGTGCAGATGTATCTCACACACACGTATCTAGAAGGACATATGCTAAGATGCTTACAGTAGTTGTCTCTGGATAACTTATGATTGAAATTTTTTCATTATCTTTGTTTTTCCTACAATGAATTGGTATTTTTTTTAATACACATTATATACTTTTTTAACATAAGAAATCTTATTTAAAGGTACTTTAAAGTTTTTGGTTAGCAACTGTTTTTGTCGGTTGTGGGTAGATCCATTCTACCTTCAGCCTTCGGGTCCTACAGTTAGGCTCTACTTCCCTATCAGCTCGCCTCAGGTGGGGATAGTCAGTGGGACAGCAGGTGCACATCCTGGCCAGGCCTCCTGCACTGCCCTGAAGGGCCACCCTGGTGGCACCGACCGTGGATGGCCTGTGGTCGTGGCTCTTTCTCCTTTCTCTGTCTCGTGTCTTGTCTGTATGCTGCATGTTCTTTGAAGATTGCCTCTTTTTAATAAACTTATTTTTTTAATGATAATCACTTATTTAACAGTTTAATGTTTATGTTTCCTTTTTACTCATTAGGGTGAAAATGGGATGGAGGATTGTGTCATGGCCCTAGAAACCTTGTTTAGTGTTCTGCTTTCTCTTTGCAGACTTATGGTAAGATGATTGGCTTCTTTCTAGTACCCTTTGGCCTATGGGCTGCCTTCGGCACCTACTTGCTGCAGCATCCTCCATTTATATCCATTCTGTATTATTCTGCCAAAAATAGGTATAGAAGTTTTATAACACCTTATAGCTCTAGTTCCTTATCAGAAATCTTGTTAGCTTATACATGTTAAGTAAGGACTAAGAAATACTAGATTCTTTCTTACAGTCTCTGGCAGTACAATATATGTCAGGGCCCTTGGCTCTAGAATGAGAATCTACAGTTCAAAGTAAGACATACCTCATCTTAATGTGGATTGCCATAATTGTGAGTAATGGGGGAGGTTCTTCACCTAATACCTGTCTGAGTAAATATATATATATCACAAAAAATACTTTAACTTAGCATTGAGAGGAAAACGTGCAAGTAATTGTTTGATATATGTTCTTATCAGTTCAGATATTAGTTAAATAATATAAAAGTGGAACGGCTCCAACTTTTAATTCTTTTTATCCTGTTTCCTTTACTCCATATGTTATAAGGCTCCTATTTATTCCTTAACCGAAGGAAAATCTGCTTTGTACAAGGTGCTGTGCCTGGTGCTCTCCATGCCTGATCTCATCACCTCCATCCTGTGAAGCAGGGGGTATTTTCCCCAGTTTACAGATGAGGTTTCTGAGGTTTGGGACAGTCAGTCTTCTGTGCATATTGACTTGGCTGATACATCATTAGGTGCTCCTGTTTCTATTTTAGACATCCTTCAGAATTCTAGAGGTGCTTTGGGTTTTTGTATCTACAGTCCTGCAGCTATGCTTCAGGGATATGAGGCCATTTCTCATTCACAGGGCATGTTTTGTAACCTCATGCTCATTTTGGTGCCTATTACTGTGTCATTCTCTAACATGTTTAGTTGTTTCTCAGTATAAATGAGATCAGTTGTTGATGACTGCATATAACTGACGTGATGTCCTGTGTCTTCATACAGGCTCCCTACACACCTTTTCTCACTGAATTGATGTACCAGAATCTAAAGGTGCTGATTGACCCTGTTTCTGTTCAGGACAAGGACACACTCAGCATTCACTACCTCATGCTGCCCCATGTTCGGTAGGACTCAAATAGAAATAAGCCTCACCTGTGCCAAGGAGGGGAGAGTTGCTCAAGCATGTGGGGAAGAGGAGGGATTTCCCTGCTCCAGCTCCATCTGTGCCTTGCCTCCTGCCCCAGCTGACATGAACTCCTCAGGCTGCAGGATGGGGCCCACTTTGGTACACGGTAGCAAGGATGCTTGGTGTGGAACCCCTTTGTAGAGCTGTGGCAGGTGGGGTGTGGGCGTGCCCCATGGGGGCTCCTTGGGGAGGTGCCGGGTGCTGAGTGGTAGGCACTGCGCTGCCCTTCCCCAGTGCTTCACCAGGAGGGCCTAGCCACACTTCTCTAGCCTGACCCTCTTCCTCGCTTATGCATGCCTAGTGCCTTCAATTTTCTCCTCTTAAATCTAAACTCTTTCATATTCCTACCTCTACCACTCAGAGAAGAATTGATTGACAAGAAAACAGAGAGTGCAGTATCTCAGATGCAGTCTGTGATTGAACTTGGAAGAGTGATCAGAGACCGAAAAACTATTCCCATAAAGGTTTGAAATTTTACTTCTATTTTACATGGCACAGACCTAAATTAATTAAGTGTTTGGAATGCTTTTTTAATATAGAGAGCTTCCACCAATGGCCTTTTTCCTTTTCTGCAGTGAGGGTGTGAATGACTTAGTACTAGTCCAGCCTGACTAGAGCTTGAGATTCAAATAAACATTTAATATTCCATTTTTCTGCAGTTTTAGAGGACTGGCTGCTGAGTCAACTTTCCCCTCCCTTTTCCTCCTAGTATCCTTTGAAAGAAATTGTGGTTATCCATCAAGATCCAGAAGCTCTTAAAGATATCAAGTCTTTGGAGAAGTATATCATTGAGGTAAGGTAGATGATTTGTCTGTTTTTGGTACAGATAGACTTAGAACATTATTTTGATGAATAATCCTCAAAGTACATACTGACTCTATAATTTATTTTTATTAGTATAGTCATAACAAATGTAATAATCCATATTTTACACTGTGCTTGGAATCAACATAAATTTGTTGTAATTCTTTTAAAAATATTTCAAGATCAATGAATTTCTTTACCTATCATCTATCATCTTCATTCACTTCCCTGAAGTTCTGTTCTTTTCTGTTCTGTCCTTTCCTTTTCCTTTTCCCTTACTTTACTTTTCTTTCTTTTCTTTCGACAGAGTCTCTCACTCTGTCATCCAGGCTAGAGTGCAGTAGTGCCTTACCACAACCTCCACCTCCTGGGTTCAAGCGATTCTCCTGTCTCAGCCTCCCGAGTAGCTGAGATTACAGGCGCCCGCCACCACGCCCAGCTAACTTTTGTATTTTTAGCAGAGAATGGGGTTTCATCATGTTGGCCAGGTTGGTCTCAAACTCCTGACCTCAAGTGATCTGCCCGCCTCGGCCTCCCAAAGTGCTAGGATTACAGGCATAAGCCACTGTGCCTGGCCTTCTGAAGTACTTTTTGATAACTACCAAAGAAACTTTGTTCCTCCAAATTATGCAAGTGACAAGTACCCTCGCATGTAAAAAGTCGAAGCAATAGCATAGGGAGCCTCTCTCCACCCCATTTCTCCCTGGAGTCTCACTTCCTGGCTGCTTCATAATTTATTTAATTACTGTCCCGTTGTTTGACATTTAGGTTTCTGATTACAAACAAAAGCTTTGTGTGTACATATATGCATATATCAGTGTATGGATATTGGATAGATTCCAGAAGTGGAGTTTTGGGGTCAAAGTTTATAGTGTCAGTTGTCTTCCTAAACATTTTTATTCCATGATATTTTAAAACATCTTTATTCCATGATGTTTTAAAAACGCATATGTTTTACCTCATCTTCTTTGTGATGATAGAAAACAAATATTTTTAAAAATTTCATTGTTTATTCTTTTCACAGGTGATATTTAAAATCATTATTATAGAAAATGTTAATTTCTATATTTGGTTTTCAGTTGCTTGAAAGTTGCAGAGAAATATTAGAAACCAAAAGTTAGATTTTAAATTCTGACATTAGTACCTGTGACTATGCATAAAATAGAATTTTTTTTTTTTTTTTTTTTTTTTTTTTTTTTTTGTGACAGGGTCTCGCTCTGTCACCCAGGCTGGAGTGCAGTGATGTGATCTTGGCTCACTACAGCCTCCATCTCCTGGGCTCGGGCAATCCTCCCACCTTAGCCTCCCAAGTGGCAGAGATTAGGCATAGTAGTACAGGCTTTTGTAGAGATGGGGTTTCGCCATGTTGCCCGGGCTGGTCTCTAACTCCTGAGCTCAAGTGATCCTCCCACCTCGATCTCCCGAAGTGCTAGGATTACAAGTTTGCGCCACCACACCCAGCTGAAAAATTTTGAAATTAACTCCTTCACTTAAAATGAGATTAATTAATGTAGCTAAATATAATGGCAAAACTAAACATTCCGTATTATTTGCTTCAAGCTGTTCTCATTTTCCCATCCACTACTGTGCCATCACCATCCCTGCCACATCAGTAATCCTCAGTAGCATGACTGAAGCATGAAGTGTTCTGTTTAACTGATCTTCTGCTTAGTTAATAGTTAACCTTGTGGTACTCTGCAATTGCTTGCACAAAGGTTACCTCTGAGGGATGAGGTTTATATTTCTGGGTCTGGAGTTCTTTTTCTGTTATGCTCAACTGTCTTGATAGATCTTCATAACAAGCATTTTCTTCTTACCATACAAATCACTGGTTTTTAAGCATATTTATAGAATGGTACAACTATCACCATAGTTTTAGAACATTTTCCTCATCCCAGAAAGAAAGCCAGTATTCATTAGCATTCACACACCATTTTCCCCTCAATATCTGATCATTTCCTGGCATCCACGAACCTATTTGCTATCTCTGGATTTGCCTTCTCTGGACATTTCATATAAGTGGAATCATACAATTTGTAATCTTTATGTCTGGTGTGTTTCACCTAGCATAATGTCTCACATTAATTTATGTTGTAGCACATATGAGTGCTTCGGTCCTTCATATTGCCAAATACTCTATTGCATGTGTATGCTGCATTTTGTTTATCCATTCACAGTTGATGGACACTTGAGGTGTTCTTGCTTTCTGGCAGTTAGGAATAATGCTGCTGTGGACCTACATTTTTGTGTGAACATATGTTTTCATTTCTCATTTTTGTTTCCTCTTGTGCATTAACTGTAGGAACTCAATGTTCGAAAAGTTACACTGTCTACAGATAAAAACAAGTATGGCATTCGGCTAAGGGCAGAACCAGATCACATGGTCCTGGGGAAGCGTCTGAAGGGAGCCTTTAAGGCAGTGATGACGTCCATCAAGCAGTTGAGCAGTGAGGAGCTGGAGCAGTTCCAGAAGACTGGTAGGTGTCTACACAGACAAGGGCACCATTTATGTCCTCAGTCTGAGGGATACTTTTTAGGCTACTGTTTGAGTTTTAATATCACATCCTTTCCTTTCCTGTCCTGTCATGTCCCGTCGTGTCCTGTCCTTTCCTTTCCTTTCCTTACTCTCTTCTCTTTTCTCTCTTCTCTCTTCTCTTCTCTTTTCTTGACAGAATCTCGCTCTGTCATCCATCCTGGAGCGCAGTGGCGCGATCTTGGCTCACTGCAACCTCTGCCTCCCAGGTTCAAGTGATTCTCCTACCTCAGCCTCCCAAGTAGCTGGGATTACAGGCATGTAGTACCATGCCTGGCTAATTTTTGTATTTTTGGTAGAAACAGGGTTTCACCATGTTGGCCAGGCTGGTCTCTAACTCCTGACCTCAGGTGATCCACCCGCCTTCGGTCCCCCAAATTGCTGGGATTACAGGTGTGTGCCACTGCACCGGTCCATCCTTTTCTTAAGTAAAATTTTTTTTTCCTATTGATAAAAATGTTTATTATAAATAATTCTTACAGTTTAGAAAGAAAATAGCTGGGCACAGTGGCTCACATCTGTAATCCCAGCATTTTGGGAGGCCCAGATGGATAGATCACTTGAGATCACTACAGGCACATACTACCACACTTAGCCAGATGTGGTGGTATGTGCCTGCCATCCCAGTTACTCTGGAGGCTGAGGTGGGAGGATCCCTGGAGCCTAGGGTGATTTTGTCCTTACTTTCATGGTGCTTGCTGACATTGAAGATTTGGGAAAATAATTATGGTTTTGATAAGTGTTATAAAGGGAAGGTGTAGGGTAACATAAAAACATGTGGGGGTACCTAACCAAATGATGGGATTAGGAAAGGGAAATCAGCCCCATCTTGCCACCCCTATACAGAGCATTTCAGGGTGCCCAGAAATTTGCAGCTCTGCCATGATTAGAATCATACGTGGTCTGAGTGTGGCTGTCTGACATCCTGTAACTATCCTGGGGCACAAGCTGTTTATTGTTACGGCTTCCTCTGAAGTTGAAAATCATAAGCTAGGAGATGTCTTGAGAAGAGAGATTTGAGGATTCATAAATCAGATGGGGGAACTGTCCCTAAGATTCTCCAAATATTTAGATAGAATTAATAAAACATAAGACATTAGCAGCTAAACCTCAAGTTATTACTAATTACTAGTCAACTCAAAATATTAAAATAACAAAGTGTTACAAGCCTTCAAGCCACAAATCTAAATTGTTCACCAGATAGCCAAAGCATCAAAAATTCCTGAGATGGCTGGGGGTGGTGACTCACGCCTGTAATCCCAGCACTTTGGGAGGCCGAGGCGGGCAGATCACGAAATCAGGAGATTGAGACTGTCCTGGCTAACACGGTGAAACCCCGTCTCTGCTAAAAACACACACACACACACAAAATTAGCCAGGTGTGGTGGCAGGCGCCTGTAGTTCCAGCTACTCAGGAGACTGAGGCCGGGGAATGGCGTGAACCCAGGAGGCAGAGCTTGCAGTGAGCCGAGATCCTGCCACTGCACTGCAGCCTGGGTGACAAAGCGAGACTCTGCCTCAAAAAAAAAAAAAAAAAAAAAAAATTCCTGGGCTAAACCTTATTTGAAATTGAAAGCCTAGTTTCTGAGTGTACTGTTCTGCACTGATGGAAAACAAGATCATCTTCAGAACACAGAGACAAAGTAAACATAAAAATGACACCCGGGTGCTCAGAGCCCAAGAAGGTCATCATCAGTGACAACAGTGGGCCTCCCTATCAGCGGGGGTGTTATCATCAGCAGCTGTGCACATTTCTGCCTCCCCTGAACAGGCATGATGCTCAGTACTACACACTGCCCGTCTCATTTTAGCCTCACCACACCTTGCTCAGCAGGTAGCAGAACACCATGTCATACAACCAGCAAATAGTGGACCTAAGTTCACTTTCTCTTTAAAGACTGTATTTTCTTCATGACATCCTGCTGCTCTGTGTTTATGGTGAGCATTTGTTGCCTCTTGGTGCCTTCCCTTAGCTTTGTCATGTTTTTGGACCTGAGAGTTTATATAAAACAGTAGATACTGGTGATGACTTAACTGTCTTCAAGGTAGCATAGTGTAATCTAAAGAAAGTTTGTCATGTCTTGGCTACAACCATGACATGAGTCAGAGGGAAATGATCTCTTGAAGCCTCTGTGGCTTTGTTATTGTGAAATTTTAATCAAGAAGGGGCATAATACACGGGTAGTGGGGCAGCTTGAAGAGGAGGGGAAGCTGATTAACAGTGTAGCTGCTTCTCCATAGGGACCATTGTTGTGGAAGGCCATGAATTGCACGATGAAGACATCCGCCTCATGTACACCTTTGATCAGGCCACAGGTGGGACTGCGCAATTTGAAGCACACTCAGATGCTCAGGTATTTTTCTGTTTCCTAGAACATTTCTTTACCAAGAGATGAGAGCATAAGAGGAGAAAGTATTTGCCTATGCCTTTCCTGATAATGTTGACAGCTTGTCTCAGGGTAAAATAAACCAGTTACTTGGTTTAGATTGGCTTTATTAAACTAATATATTATTATGCCCTTAACATATGCATTTGTTTAGTGAATACATAAGTAAGCATTTTGTGATTTCTACATGTCAGTAATTGTCCCAAGTGTGGGGTTGCACAAAAATGAACCCTTCAAGGAATGAGTCAGTCAAAGACACCTGAAATTAAGCCAGTTCTTAGTATTCTACCTGATAAGATATCTGGTAGAAATAAGTACACAGAGGGCTCCTATCCAAAAATAGGTGTAGGGTGAAAAGTGGTCAGGGAACACTCTTTTAAGAGAATATACGAACTGTTTTAGATTCCAGGATCAATATTTTTTGCCATGTTGGAGAAGAGACTATCTCTTTGCAGTCCTGACCAGACATCCCCAGTCAGCATAGTTGTAAGATCTTGCATGTGGGTTTGGGGATATTGCAGGGGTCCCTCTGTGCTTAGCATACCATGTGCAGGGGAAGGTAGAGCAGCACCTCCATGAAAGGAAGGTCAACCTCCTCAGTCCTTTACCCAGGCGCTTAAGTTAGATGTGTACAGAACTCTACGTGGGAAGACAGTGGCAAGGAGTCGGAGGTATCGTAGCTGGGAAAGAAGGCAGGGAGGAGGTTTCTAAACACTGACAGTGGACAGTTCTTCCTCATTACAGCAGATGTTAGGGGCCTGAAAAGTTGTCCACCTTACAAAAGTGTCATCATGTGATGCTTCTGAGTTTCTTGACATGGCTTACATGTTGTAGTGGCCCTGCACTGACTGGAATTTTGAGTTTATCATCCATTTCACTACCTCTGATGCCTTTGTGAAGTGAGTCATTTCTTAACTTCTCTGTTTACTCAAAGGTAAATGAGATGATGTCTAATGTACAAGTCTTTTGTTGAGTATATTTTACTCTGCAACATGCTGTGTAACAGAAGCGATAGTGTCATTATTGCTACATCATAATCAGCAACCTTCAGAATAGATGAGATAGAAACATTAACCTTAGCAAAAATATGGCAGCTTAAGTCACAGAAAGTTTTGTGGTCCATTGTAGAATTTGTCTTGAGTCGTTCTGACAAACCTGAAGATCACAGGGGTCATGGTATAGGAAAGTCACTTGGAGTTGACTGCGCTGAGGCCGTTGATCCACTTGTTGTGGCCTGAAAAGCTGTGCTGCTCCAAGGGCTTCATGATTATTGATCTTACTTATTAGAAGAGTTGATATTATTTCTTAGATGGCCAAAAAGCAGAGTCATGTGAGGGACTCTGATAAGAGGTGGTCCCAGGGCATCTCCTGTGAGCAGCACCCTACAAAAAAACAAGAAACAAAAACCTGCACACCTTTCTCCAGAGACAGAGGACTAGCTGATTATGAAGAAGTACCTGAATGATAAACTAGATTAATTTTATTGCTTTTGCTCATTTGTGTGAAAAAATAGTGCTGCATTATAGACTCTCCAGATTTAAATAACATTTTGCTGAGTTGGGAAGAAGTGTTTCTCCTTATTTGATTGTCATGGTGTGCACTGTTCATTCCCACAGGCTTTGGTCCTCTTAGATGTCACTCCTGACCAGTCAATGGTAGATGAAGGAATGGCTCGGGAAGTCATCAATCGCATACAGAAACTTCGCAAAAAGGTTAGTTTGTCAGTTAAGAATAAGCTACTGTTTTGGCTTTTTGTTTGTTTTGGTTGTTGGGAGAAGATAGGAGAGGCAGGTAATATAAACCATAGTGATCAATGCATAACAATCACTAATCCATAGTCCATTTGGAATGTATTCTGCAGAAAAGTCACTCCTCTTCCTCTCCCCACGTGTTCACTCCCAAGTCGTAGCTTTCAGCCAGCCTGTGCCTTTTCCCATCCTTTTTTTTAGCTCCGTTGGGCTTCTACAGAATATCCCCTGTGACTGGAGCAGAAGGTAATCAGAGCTGATAGTGTCTTTGCAGAAGGGCAGAGGTGCAGTCAGCATAGACAGGCTTCTAGCTTAGGGGAGATTCCCGGATTTGGACAGAGTTGGGTAGTTTTTCCTTATTAGAGAGCTGAGGAATATGCAGGGAGCTCATCCTGGAGCGCAGAGGGGCTGCAAAGCCCCTGCTAGTGAGAGAATCAGGAATTTCTTGCCCTGTAGAGGGCAGTGACAGCTACCATACATCTTTCTTCCCAGACGGTTCAAGGTCTGAGGAGGCTGTTCCAGCAGATAAGTGGGTGCTTGTGACCTCTGAATCAGTTCAGAGCTTTGTAAGTGGGTTCTAAGTAATTTCTTGGTTTCAACATTCATGAGGTACTGATTGTTCTAGGAAAAGAAACATGCCCTATCCCCCAAAGAGTGGTGAAAAGGACACAAAGTTAATCATGTACTGAGTGCAGTTAGTCTTACGGATCACCCAGCAGGGAGGGAAGGGTGACTGCCCTTCTGTGATGATTCAGCATGGGATCCGTAGCCCTTGTTCAACAGTACCTTCCTTCAGTTCTGATTAATAGAATGTACTTCCCTTTTAAATTTTTCTGTGTGTGTTTTCAGTGCAATCTGGTTCCAACTGATGAAATCACAGTGTACTATAAAGCAAAGTCTGAAGGAACATATCTGAATAGTGTTATTGAAAGCCACACAGAGTTCATATTTACCACCATAAAGGCTCCCTTGAAACCATATCCAGTTTCTCCATCGGATAAAGTCCTTATTCAAGAAAAAACACAGGTGAGTCCTGAGTTCCACTGAACTACTACTAAAGGGTTTCAGATTAGGTTTGACTTTGTGTACTCACGTGTTGATATTCTGTCCCACAGTAGAGATCGGCACAGCACTCTGTCTTGAAGTATTGCTCTGGACAGTAGTGGGTAGAGTCAGAGAGTGGAAGCCCAGAAAAGATGGAGCAGGGAGGGAAGATGGAACTGTTTTCACAACAGTTCTCTTGAGGAAGGTAGCCAGGAGGGTACATGAGCTTTGCCCGGAAATAAAATGGCCTGTTTTTTCTAAAACTAGAAAAGGCAGTGTGTGGATTTTGGTAATTATCATTAAAAGTAAATAGCAATTGGCTTGAAAAACATTTAACTCTTCTGGTAGTGGGTTCTCCATAAAAGTACAGTACAAAAAAAAGAAAGATTACAATAGCATTTCTGTTGTTATCTAGGAATTTTAGATATACTTATGAAAGTATGATATTAAGGTAGGGAAGATATTGGCTTATAACTTAGAAGTAGATCATTTAGACTGGGCACAGTGGCTCACACCTGTAATCCCGGCACTTTGGGAGGCCAAGGCGAGCAGATCGCTTGAGGTCAAGAGTGCGAGACCAGCCTGGGCTGGTGAAACCCCATCTCTACTAAAAATACGAAAATTAGCTGGGCATGGTGGTACACGCCTGTAATCCCAGCTACTCGGGAGGCTGAGGCAGAAGAATCACTTGAACACAGGAGGTGGAGGTTGCAGTGAGCCGAGATCGCATCACTGCACTCCATCCTGGGCGACAGAGCAAGACCCTGTCTCAAAAAAAAAAAAAAAAAGAAGTTGATCATTTAAAATATACCTCAGTCACTTGCTTAATCATTTTCTCCAGTCTCATTCTATGAGACAAGTAGGACAAGACAAGGAGGGGCTGATGCTGGCTGTTTATTTTTTCAGTGAGGCGAGTTGCATTGTAGTTTCATTTTGTATTTTGCATATTGTGTAATTATTTGACTTTTTTTAAGTGAGCATATATTTTTAAGAAACCAGGATAAGAAGAGAAGAAAAATGGGATATAAATTGTAGCTTTTGATACTTTGAGTAATGAGATTCAATATGTTATCAATTGTGTACAGCTCTTGTTGTTACTGAGAAGTCACTGTGTTACACGATGGTGTGGCACATTGCAGTCAGGTGCCACAGTTACTCAGTCATATGTTCTCATGTGCTCAGTTGAAGGGATCTGAACTGGAAATTACACTCACCAGAGGATCTTCCCTTCCTGGTCCTGCTTGTGCATATGTCAATCTTAACATTTGTGCAAATGGCAGTGAACAAGGTAAGAGTAAATTCCATGATTTGTGTGACTTTTTTTTTAGTTATACTTATGGATGTGAAAAAACAACCAAAAAAACTTATGGATGTTTTTAAGAGAATTGGAAGAATTATTTAATCATGTTTAATAGATAACTTTTTCTTCTTGTCATCAAAATGAATTCACTAGGCGAGATGCAGTGGATCATTCCTGAAATCCTACCGCTTTTGGAAGCCAAGGTGAGAGGATTGCTTGAGGCCAAGAGTTCAAGACCAACCTTGCCAACATAATAAGATCCTGCCTCAATTAAAAAAAAAAAAAAAAGGGGCCAGGCATGGTAGCTCACACCTGTAATCCCAGCACTTTGGAAGGCGGAGGCTGGTGGATTACTTGAGGTCAGGAGTTCAAGACCTGATAAACATGGTGAAACCCTGTCTCTACTAAAAATACAAAAATTAGCCAGGCATGGTGGCAGGTACCTATAATCCCAGCTACTCAGGAGGCTGAGGCATGAGAATTTCTTGAACCTGGGAGGTGGAGGTTGCAGTGAGCTGAGATTGCACCATTGCACTCCAGCCTGGGTGACAAAGCAAGACTGTCTCACCAAAAAAAAAAAAGAAAAGAAAAATGAATCCACTAAAGTAAATGATTGGACTTATGCTTGTGGAAGCATGAAGCAGATACAGTTTTCCCTATTCCTCCTGCTAAATACATCTAAACACCCTGGATATTACATGTAAAAACAAGCATAAGAAGACTCTCAAAAAAGATGTAAGGAAGAAAGCAGACCACCTAAGGACCTTGTAACCAAGTGACCTAAAAGTAGTAAGTTCAGGGTTTTCTTTTCTGCCTCGTATACCCAAACTTGGAACTGAAGAAGCTGGCAACCTGGAAATGTCAAGTACAGACCAAAGAAAGCCTCAACAAAAATTCTGCTCCCTTGACAAAGGATCAAGAGATGGGCAGCCTAGCAAGACAGAAAATTTTGAAACAGTAACTGCTCTACTCTAGCCAGACACCATAGAAAAAACTATGGCCCCACCACCACCCACATTAGCAAAGGCCAAGTGGGGAGCCTGGACTTCACCCTTGCCAAGCTGAAGACCCCTCCCCTGTCACAGGGGACAGGGGAGGAAGTAGGAAGCTGGGACTTTCATCCTAGTTGGGGGCAGTAATGAGCCCCTCTGCCCGGTGGCATCAGTGGAGGCCACATGGAAAGCCTAGATTTCCATCCCTTCTGGGCAGTAACAAGGCATCCCTCCCATTTACAAATGCATGGCAGCAGTGAGGCCACACACCACGAGCAACTCCTCTGTAGTGTCAGTTAAGGTATGCGTGAAACCCAAACAGGATAAACCCAAAAGAATCCACATCTACATATATCATAATCAAACTTTTGAAAACCAAAGACAAAAAAAGTTTTGTGTGCAGTGAAAAAGATATAACACCTAACTTACAGGGGAAGAACAATTCAAATGATATTGGATTTTTCATCAGGAAGTACAGAGGCCAGAAAATGAAAAGGCAGCATTTTTCAAGTGCTGAAAGGT
The DNA here is from genome assembly GCF_028858775.2 of Pan troglodytes. Lineage (NCBI taxonomy): Eukaryota > Metazoa > Chordata > Mammalia > Primates > Hominidae > Pan > Pan troglodytes. The sequence goes on from NC_072409.2 coordinate 46,191,668, forward strand.
AAGTATTGTCTACCAAGAATTCCATATCAATCAGAAATACCCTTCAGGATGATGGGAAAATAAAGACATTCTCAAGTGAAAGAAAACTAAAAGAATCCGTTCCCAGCAGACCAGTCCTAAAAGAGTAGCTAAAGGATGTTCTTACCACAGAAAGGAAATAATGAAAGAGGGAATCCAGAAACATCAGGAAGGAAAAAAGAAAAATGGAAAATCAAAATGGAGGGTAATTCAATAGACTTTCATTACTCTCATGGGTCCAGCAAGCACTATATCATTGTTCGATGTGGTTCTCTGTGTATATACACTAAGGCCTCAACATCATCAGTGAGTTCTTGGGTCCTGCAACTTTAAGTGAAGTGATGTACTGTGTGCCATGGGAACTTAACTCCTGTGGTAAAGTTGGTTTATTATATAGTACATCATTCTGCTTGAAGTCACAGTTTCCAAGAACCTACCAGCAACATTAAGGATTTACTGAACAAGAAATAATAGTTAAGACAATTACAAAGGAGCAAGGTTTCTACATTTGTCACAAACCGGTAAAATATTGACACCAGTGGACCTTAGGAAGTTATGTTTATGTTAGGTACTACTTGGAGTTACCACTAAGAAAAGACTATACCACAGGATACATATAAAACCCTAGAAAAATAAAAAATGGAACTCTAAAATATGTTTTAAGTAACTGTATTAGTCCGTTTTTCATTGCTATAAAGGAATACCTGAGGCTGGCTAGTTTATAAAGAAGGTTTATTTGGCTCACAGCTCTGCAGGCTGTATGAGAAGCACGGCACAAGCATCTACTTCTGTTGAGGGCCTCAAGAAGCTTTTACTCTGCTTTACAGAAGATGAAGTGGGAGTAAGTGTATCACATGATGAAGAGAGGGAGCAAGATAGAAGCCAGGCTCTTTTAAACAACCAGCTATCGCATGAACGAACAGAGTGAGAACTCGCTCATTACTGCAACAAGGGTACCAAGCCATTCATGAGGGATCGGCACCAGTGACCCAAACACCTCCCACTAAGCCCCACTTTCCCACATTGAGGATCACATTTCAACATGAGAGTTGGAGGAGACAAATATCCAAACTATATCAGTAACCCACAAGAAGCTAGGAGAGAAAATCAGAACAAATATGCCAGGCACAGTGGCTCACGCCTGTAATCCCAACACTGGAAGGCCAAGGCAGGCGGATCACCTGAGGTCAAGAGTTCAAGACCAGCCTGGCCAACATAATGAAACCCCACCTCTACTAAAAATACAAAAATTAGCCAGGCTTGGTGGCGGGCGCCTATAGTCCCAGCTACTCAGGAGGCTGAGACAGGAGAATCGCTTGAACCCGGGAGGCGGAGGTTGCAGTGAGCCAAGATCACGCTCCTATACTCTATACTGGGTGACAGAGCGAGACTCTGTCTCAAAAAAACAAGCAGAACAAATGAAAGATTGGCATATTGTTAAAAACACATTAGCCAAGTATATGCTGTCTATAACAAACTTCTAATATAATGATATAGGTGAGTTGAAAGTAAAAGGGTAGAAAAATATATACTATGCAAACATTAATCAAAAGAAGCAGGAATGGTCATGTTTGTATTAGATGAAACAGACTTCAGAGCAAAGAAAATTACCAGGGGCATTAAATAATGATAGAAGTGTCAGTATACAAAGAAAACAGTGATCCTAAATTTATATGCATCTAACAAAAGAGTTACAAAATACATGAAATAAAAAGATACAGACATTAAAGGAGAAATAGACAAATCTACAACTATAGTTGGAGATTTCAAAGTACCTTTTTCAGTAATCAATAGACCAGTTAGAACACCTCAGCCAAAAATAGCAGAATATAAATTATTTTTGAGCTCTCACAGAACTTTGCTGAGATACATTATAACCTGGGCCATAAAACAAACCTCAGCCAATTAATACAGTTGAAACCAGAGTGTGCTCTCTGACCACAGTAGAATCAAACTATTAATTAGTAATATAATAATGAAAATCTCCACACTCTTAAAAATAAACAACATGCTTTTAAATTATCCATGATTAGAGAAGAAGTCTCAAGAGGAAAAGAAACATAGAACTGAGTGTAAAGGAAAATACGACATCAAAATATGTGGAATGTGGCTAAAGCAGTCCTGAGACGGAAATCTGTTGCACTAAAAACTGAAAGAAAGATGGTTTCAAGTCATAACCTAAGGTCTAAACTCAAGAAACTAGATAGGAAAAAAAGGCAGAATAAATGCAAAGTAAGAAGAAGGAAAAACATAAAAATAAGAGATCAGTGCAATTGAAAACAAAAACGATAGAGAAAATTAATGATACAAAAATCTGGTTCTTACCCAAAAATTCAGCAAAATTAATAAACCTCTAGTGAGACTAATAAAGAAAAAGAAGACACAGTTGCATATCAGGAATAAAAAGAATTATTGATACAGATTGCCAAAATCAAAAACGCAAATACTATGAATAAATCTCCATATGTAAGTTTGACAACTTGGATGCTTGTCGCCCAGGCTGGACAGTGCAGTGATGCCAACTCAGCTCACTGCAACCTCCACCTCCTGGGTTCAAGTGATTCTCATGCCTCAGCCTCCCGAGTAGCTGGGATTCCAGGTGTGCCACACCACGCCTGACGAATTTTTGTATTTTTTTGTAGAGACGGGGTTTCACCCTGTTGGCCAGTCTGGTCTCAAACTCCTGGCCTCAAGTGGTCTGGCCTTCTTTGGCCTCCCAAAATGCTGGGATTACAGGTTTGAGCCACTGTTCCTGGCCTGAAGTGAACCCTGTTTCTAAAAAACACAAACTACTACAACTCACACAATATCAAACAGATAATTTTAATGACCCTATAATTATTAAGGAGATGAATTTGTAATTTAAAATCTCTGAACTAATCTCCAGGCCCAGTTTCACTGGAGAATTCTTACCAGAATTAACACCAGTTGTACACAGACTCTTCCAGAAAATAGAAGAGGAAGGAACATTTCACTCATTTTATGTGGTTATTAACCTGCTACCAAAACCAGATAAAGACAGTATTAACAAAAAAGATAGGCTGGGCACGGTGGCTTATGCCTGTAATCTCAGCACTTTGGGAGGCCAAGGCGGGTGGGTCACCTGAGGTCAGGAGTTGGAGACCAGCCTGGCCAACATGGTGAAACACCATCTCTACTAAAAATACAAAAATTAGCCAAGCCTGGTGGCGGGCGCCTGTAATCTCAGCCTACTCGGGAGGCTGAGGCAGGAGAATTGCTGTAACCTGGGAGGCAGAGGTTGCAGTGAGCCGAGATCGTGCCATTGCACTCCAGCCCAGGCCGACAACAGCGAGACTCTGTCTCAAAAAAGAAAAAAAAAAAGATAGAAAACAGATATTCCACATGAATATAAATGTAAAATTCTTCCCAATAAATTATTAAATAGAATTCAGCTATGTATACAAAGAATTATGCACCATCACCAAGTGGGATTTATTCCAGGGATGCAAGGCTGATTCAATATTTAAAAATCAGTCTAGTCCAGGCGAGGTGGGTCACGCCTGTAATCCCAGCACTTTGGGAGGCTGAGGCGGGTGGATCACAAGTTCAGGAGTTCAAGACCAGCCTGACCAACATGGTGAAACCCTGTCTCTACTAAAAATACAAAAATTAGCCGGGCATGGTGGCGCGTGCCTGTAATCCCAGCTACTCAGGAGAGTGGGATTATTGAGGCAGAAGAATTGCTTGAACCTGGGAGGCAGAGGTTGCAGTGAGCCGAGATCGCACCACTGTGCTCCAGCCTGGGCGACAGAGGGAGACTCCATCTCAAAAAAAAAAAAAAAAAAAAAAATCAATGTAATTATCGTATTGTCAGACTAAAAGATTACATGAGTATAGCAGTTGATTCATAAAAAGCATTTGATCAAATTCAACACCCATTCATGATGAAAATCCTCACAAAAATAGGAAGAGATGAGGCCTTTGTGGACTGGATAATGAGCATTTTGCAAAAATCCTACAGCTACCATTATACCTAATGGGGAAAGCCTGAATTCTTTCTACCTAAAATCAGGAACAAGGCAGTCACAACTCATATTCGACATTGTACTGGAAGTTCTAGCCAGTGGACCATGGCATGACGAGGAAATAAAAGTCATGCAGATAAAGAAAGGAATAAAGCTGACTCTATAGAAAATCATAAGGAACGTACATACAAACACCTGAAAAAATAAGCCAGGCTTGGTGGCTCACGCCTGTAATCCCACTTTGGGAGCTAAGGCAGGCAGATCACCTGAGGTCAGGAGTTCAAGACCAGCCCGGCCAACATGGTGAAACCCTGTCAAAAAAATATAAAGAATTAGGTGTGATGGTGGTCACCTGTACTCCCAGCTACTCAGGAGGCTGAGGCAGGAGAATCACTTGAACCTGGGAAGCGGAGGTTGCAGTGAGCCGAGATCGCGCCATTCTACTGTAGTTTGGGCAACAAGAACGAACTCCATCTCAAAAAAAAAAAAAAAGCTCATATTGCCTGGTTTTAAGATGTGGCCTGGGATCACCATATTGATCTTCCCATGCCAGCTGCTCCCATGATGGTTGTGTGTTTATTTAGACCTGTGATGATGTCTCAGACAGTACATGGTTCCCTGAACTGCTTTGCAACTTCAGTGATGTTGTATGGCATTGAGCTGGTCCATCACTGCCAACATCCTGGCTGTCTCAGGTTACCCTGTAGAAGGAATCGGATGGTCGGTGGTGTGCATCAGTAATGTAAACAAGAACAGTGTTCTTGTACAGAGGGCCAGCAGCATGAGCAGTGATAAGACAGGTAGGGCCTATTTTCCCATCTACCAACTCCAGGACTGGCCATTCCTGGGTCAGTTGACCAGACACCTGGAAAGAAGAGCTCTCAACTCCAAGATTATTTTCTTAGGAATAGCTTTAAATGCAGCCACAGCTTGGTCGTCTGCCTTAATATGATTTGATATGTTTTGCAATTTACTGTCCTGCTGTAAGCGTTCATATTATGAGGGAAAAAACCATACAAATCATCGCTAAATCTGTTATTTTTAAATGTTTGGCCTTTTTCTGTACCCTTTGGATTCAAGCATTAATTGGGTTTCCAAAGTAATTGAATAGAAATCATATTGCTTATAAAAAAGAAAAAAAACTTTTGAGTCACAGGATGTAAGATAAACATACAAAAATGAATTTTATTTCATACTAGCAATCTATACTAGCAATGAACAAGTGGGCAATGAAATTAAAAATGTGGTATCATTTACAGTCACTTAAAAAAAGATGCTAGGCCAGGCGTGGTGGTTCATGCATGTATTCCCAGCATTTTGGGAGGCTTAGGCGGGAGGATTACTTTAGCCTGGGAGTTTGAGACCAGCCTCGGCAACAAAGTGAGACCCCATCTCTACAAGAAATAAAAAAACTAGGCAAGTGTGGTGGTGTTCGCCTTTAGTCCCAGCTACTTGGGAGGCTGAGGTCGGAGGATTGCTTGACCCTAGGAGATGGAGGCTGCAGTGAGCCATGATCATGCCACTACAGCCTGGGCCACACAGTGAGACCTTGTCTCCAAAAAAATATTCAGATGTAAACCTAATAAAACATGTTAGGACTTGTATACTGAAAACTTCAAAATAGTGATGAAAAAAATCAGACAAAATCTAAGTAAGTGGAGAGACATGTGTATGGATTAGAAGATTCAATATAGTAAAAATGTCTCTTCTATCCTGCTGTGGTTTGAGTGTGTCCTCCAAAACTCAGGTTAAAATGTCATTGCCATTGTGACAGCATCATGAATTAGTTAATTACTTCACAAGAGTTATGATAATTCTTACCCAGTCCAATGGTGTGATCTTAACATCAGAAACCTGTACTTGTCAGAGTCCTTTCCATTGCATCTCCTCAAAGATGAAACACTTTAGATTCACTGTTGCTTACAATAGTTTTCAGGAAAGTACCAGAGTAAAACAATTAACTATCGTTGGATGACAAGACTTTAAATGGCCATGGTTAAATATCTAATGAGAGTTCATTATACTAATGTTGCAATTGACAAGGAAGTTTAGTTATTTCTGTGGTATACAGCATTTTAAGGTAACTAGAATTATGACTGATAACATTAGACCAGGTCTATCAGATTTCTAAGAATTTCACACAATTTCTGGAACACATTATTTGTACAAGTTAAAGAAGGTTAAACAACATTTCTTATTTGACAGTGCTTCCCATGCAGATCTAACGTAGTCAAATAAGTCTAACTTGTTTACTGTTTCTCTTCATAATGAAAGAAAATTCTCTTGAGATATTTCAGGGGGCCTCTGGAAGCTCCCAAAGTTAGCTCGAGGTCAGAAAGACTTAAGTTTAGAGTTTGATTTTGGGAAGCTAGTAAAAAATATCAAAGGCTTAAAACACTTGATTAATAGGATTGCAGGTCACTGAAGCTACAGTCACTCATTTAACCAGAGTGATAATTAAAAATATCAAAGGCAAATATAGAAAGCCACACAGTTATAAAAAGACCTGAGCAGTTTTAATAGAGAGGACTCTGTTTCTCTGTTTTCTTTTCTGTAGAGACAATGTCTCACTACACTGCCCAGTCTGGTCTTGAACTCCTGGACTCAAGCAATCCTCCTACCTCAGCCTCCCAAAGTGCTCGTATTATTAAGGCTTATTAATTTGATAATTTATAAATAAATTCATTCAGAACTTACCCAGGTTGACCACACATAAAATTCCTTTTCCAAGATTCCTCTTCCACAAACCTACTACAACTTTCTTATACCCTTCTGTTTTGGATTAAATTCTTCCTTCCTCTTACTGTGAAACAAGTCATTCTACTATAAGGCAAAAGTTAGTCTTTTTCTCTTAACGAACACACATCCTTCATACTTCATAGCTTCACCTTACCAAAACCATGTCTTTTCCTCACATACAGAATCATTTCTCTTATTCTAGTTATAACTGTCACATCAGCATTCTATAGATTGGCAAATCTATGAATCAAATTTGTAGAAACATATGCTTCCTTGTAGTATAATTTATGTTCCACTATTAATGCTTCAGTATTTTATTTGGAAAATATCTACATATCCAATGAATATTCATCATTTAAATTAACAAAACCCCAAGGCTGTAAATTACCAGTGGGGAGCTATTTTTGAGTAGACATAACACAAACAAAGCTAGCTATCATTAAGTTATTTCTCTGTTAGCTACTTTTACAGCATGTGCATGTTCGGCAGTCTTCACAAAAACAAGAATCCTAAAAAGTTTAATAGATGAGATTTTTTGTTTTATTGCTGCACTCGAAAAACGTGAAGTAATGGATACTGGCACCCACTTGCACATTGTTCATAGGTTGAACTCATAGTTGTATAATTATAAATATGTAGTGGAGGTAACATAAACTTATTTGATAATAAATCCTGGTAGGATTTAAAAGTTCTATATCTGCATTATATATTCTTACCCAAGTCACATGAACTTGAAAAGCATGTGTGTTGGTTTCTATATTGCTGAGAGAATACTTAATTTATGTGAAATGCTTATTTTTCTTTAAATCAATTAAATAGAAATCTTTTATGAATTAATTTTTGACCATACCATCTGGAGGTAGAAAAACATCTCATGGCTGGGTGTGGTGGCTCACGCCTGTAATCCTAGCCCTTTTGGAGGCCGATGCAGGCGGATCACCTGAGGTCAGGAGTTCAAGACCAGCCTGACTAACATGGAGTAACTCCATCTCTACTAAAAAAAAAAAAAAAACAAATACAAAATTAGCTGGGCATGGTGGCACATGTCTGTAATCCCAGCTACTCAAGAGGCTGAAGGAGGAGAATCACTTGAACCCGGGAGGTGGAGGTTGCTGTGAGCCAAGATCGTGCCATTGCACTCCAGCCTGGGCAACAAGAGCAAAACTCCGTCTCAAAAAAAAAAAGAAAAAAGAAAAAAATAACACATATACGTAACATACCTACATGCACAGGCATGTATAAGCATACAGATAAGCAGATTTCTTAGCTTTCATTTGAAAACTGTAGCCATGTGCTAGGTACTATAATATAAAACACACTAGTTTATGAAACAATAGCTGGATCAAAAGTATATTCCCAGCAGATGGAATAAATTAAGGTTACTTGCTTAGGTGGCCAAAGTGCTCTACTAGTATTTTTGGAAAAGTCTTAAGATTTTTCATTTAAACATTAAACAAAGAGTTTTAAAGCCTTGACACAAAACACTGTCCTTAAAAGGGAAAAGTGATACATTGAACTAAATGAAAATTTAGGTTTTGCTTTGAACATCCTATAAAAGGATGAAAGACAAGCTACAGACTGGGAGAAAATCTTTATAAAACAACATATTTGACAAAAGACATATCTAGAATACGTAAAGATCTTTTAAATCTCAACAGCAAAGAAAAATCCAGTTAGAAAATGGGGTAGAGATATGAACAGACATTTACCAAAGGGAGTATACAAATGACAGAAATGTCCATGACAATATTTAACGTCATTAGCCGTTAGGAAAATTCAAGTTGAAATCACATTGAGGTCTTAATACACAGCTATCACAATGACTAAAATTGCAAGTAGTGACAGCACCAAATGCTGTATCTCATACATTGCTGGTGAGAATATAGAATGGTATGATCACTCTGGAAAATAGTTCGGCAGTATCAGAAAACTAAATATGTGCTTTCTATAATGACTCGCAGTTGCACTCCTAGGTGTTTATCCCAGAGAACTGAAAATTTGTTCACCACCACATGAATGTATATAGTACTTATATTCATAATAGCACCAAACTATAGACGACCCAGATATTCTTCAGCAGATAAATGGCTAAGCAAACTGGGGTACATATCAATAGAACATTACACAGTAATAAAAAGGAACAACTATCAGCACAGTAACTTATTTTAATCCTTAGAAATTGATGCCAACTGAGGCCAGGCACAGTTGCTCATGCCTGTAATCCCAGCACTTTGGGAGGCCGAGGCAGGCAGATCACCTGAGGTCAGGAGTTTGAGACCAGCCTGGCCAACATGGTGAAACCCCGTCTCTACTGAAAAAATACAAAAATTAGCCAGGCGTGGTGGTGGGTGCTTGTAATCCCAGCTACTTGGGAGGTTGAAACAGGAGAATCTCTTGAATCCAGGAGGCAGAGGTTGCGGTGAGCCGAAATCGCACTACTGCATTCTAGCCTGAGCGACAAAGCTAAACTCCATCTCAAAAAAAAAAAGAAAAGAAAAGAAAAGAAATTGTTGCCAACTAAAAAAAGTCCCAAAAGGTTCCATACTGTATGATTGCATTTACATAACATGTTTTAAATGATAAGATTATAGAAATGGAGACTGTTTGCCAGGGATTAAGGAGGGAATGGGCCTGGGAGGGAATTGGGTATGGATATTAAAAGGCAACACGAGGATTCTCATGGTGGCAGAACTACTCTGTATCTTAATGATGGTGATGGGTACAGGATTTTACAGGAGTGATAAAATTGCATAGAACTAAACATACCCACATGTACACATGCCCCAGTGAGTAAAAGTAAAACTGAGGCAATCTGAATAGGATCAGTGGATTGCATCAATGTCAATATGCTGGTTGTGGTATACACTGTAGTTTTGTAAAATGTCACCATTAGGGGAAACTGGGTAAAGGGCCTGTGGTATCTCACTACGTGCATTTGGCTCTGCAATGAACTCAAAATGTTCAAATATATTAATAAAGTAAATATCCATACATGAATCTAAGGTGCAGAATAAATCAACATCAGGGGTCAGATAGTATTTTTAACCATCGTGACCTGTGGGAATATACATATGGCACAAAATGAAAAATGACAATCATAAATAAGAATCACGAATACAAAGGTTTAAATCTAGAAAAAGACAAGAACAGATTGCCTGGTAGAGTTCTATGCCTGGACCATATCTACCAAGGATTGCCAGAACACATGCCAAGGATGGAGATGTGTGTGTGTGTGTGTGTGTGTGTAGTGTATATATTACATATACACTATATATGTATATATATGTATATATATCCATCCTTGGTATGCTTTTATATGTATATAATAAGCTATATATACACATATATATAGTGTATAGTTGGGGGAAAAGGAAAAAAATTAGGGCTTGAACCCCTTTGTATCCCTTTTCCTCCAAATGTAACATTTTCTTTTTAGTTTTATTTGTCTGATTGAGGTGTTATTTTTGTGGCTTTTTAGGTGGAGTATTGCTTCTGGAAAATCCAAAAGGTGACAATAGGTTGGACCTTTTAAAGCTGAAGAGTGTTGTCACTAGCATTTTTGGTGTGAAAAATACAGAGCTGGCTGTCTTCCATGATGAAACAGGTATGTGGAAAGTGAGAGGAGCCTACGTCCTTTGACTCAAGATGGATTGGTGAAGGTCTTAATTTGCTGTCAGTTGTACTATACAACTTTTGCATTTTTCCTAACTCTTTTGAGTCAGGGCCCAACTCGTCAGCAGTGCCTGCCTGCAGTGTCTATTCATGCCTCCTCATTGTGTCATGTGACTGAAAACCCTGGGCTTAATGGATCTAATCTTTCCCTCTCACCTGTTAGCTAGCTGGTGGACTTCAGGCTTCAGAGTCCTCCGTTGTGAGGTGGTTTTTGTTTTTGAGACAGGGTCTCACTCTGTCACCCATGCTGGAGTACAGTGATGCAGTCATGGCTCACTGCACCCTCGGCCTCCTGGGCTCAAGTAATCCTCCTGCCTTGACCTCCCAAGTAACTGGGACTACAGGCATGCACCACCATGCTTGGCTAATTTTATTTAATTTTTTTGGAGAGACCAAGTCAGTATATTGCCCAGTCTGGTCTTGAACCCAGGGCCTTAAGCAGTCCCCCTGCCTTGGCCTCCCAAAGTGCCGAGATTCCGGGTGTGAGCTACCACACCCAACCATGAGTTTTAACTTTATTAAACACAATGCCTGGATCTCACTAAGTCTGGATTCTCAATAAAGCAAACCTGAAAAATTTTTAAAGAATTATAGATGCATTCTCCCACTGTTACGTATTGAATTGTGACCTCTGAAAAAAAAAAGATTATGTCCTAACCCCTTGTATCTCTAAATGTGACCTGTGGAAATAGGATTATCGCAGATGTAACTAGTTAGGATGAGGTCATACTGGAGTAGCGTGGGCCCCTAATCCAGTATGACTGTTGTCATTATAAGAAGGTGACCATCGGGCTGGTCTCCAGCTCCTAACCGCGAGTGATCCGCCAGCCTCGGCCTCCCGAGGTGCCGGGATTGCAGACGGAGTCTCGTTCACTCAGTGCTCAATGGTGCCCAGGCTGGAGTGCAGTGGCGTGATCTCGGCTCGCTACAACCTCCATCTCCCAGCCGCCTGCCTTGGCCTCCCAAAGTGCCGAGATTGCAGCCTCTGCCCGGCCGCCACCCCGTCTGGGAAGTGAGGAGCGTCTCTGCCTGGCCGCCCATCGTCTGGGATGTGAGGAGCCCCTCTGCCTGGCTGCCCAGTCTGGAAAGTGAGGAGCATCTCTGCCCGGCCGCCATCCCATCTAGGAAGTGAGGAGCACCTCTTCCCGGCCGCCATCCCATCTAGGAAGTGAGGAGCGTCTCTGCCCGGCCGCCCATCGTCTGAGATGTGGGGAGCGCCTCTGCCCTGCTGCCCCGTCCGGGATGTGAGGAGCGTCTCTGCCCGGCCGCCCCGTCTGAGAAGTGAGGAGACCCTCTGCCTGGCAACCGCCCCGTCTGAGAAGTGAGGAGCCCCTCCGCCCAGCAGCCGCCCCGTCTGAGAAGTGAGGAGCCCCTCCGCCCGGCAGCCACCCCGTCTGGGAAGTGAGGAGCGTCTCCGCCCGGCAGCCACCCCGTCCGGGAGGGAGGTGGGGGGGGTCAGCCCACCGCCCGGCCAGCCGCCCCGTCCGGGAGGTGAGGGGCGCCTCTGTCCGGCCGCCCCTACTGGGAAGTGAGGAGCCCCTCTGCCTGGCCAGCTGCCCCGTCTGGGAGGGAGGTGGGGGGGTCAGCCCCCCGCCCGGCCAGCTGCCCCGTCCGGGAGGTGAGGGGCGCCTCTGCCCGGCCGCCCCTACTGGGAAGTGAGGAGCCCCTCTGCCCGGCCACCACCCCGTCTGGGAGGTGTACCCAACAGCTCATTGAGAACGGGCCATGATGACAATGGCGGTTTTGTGGAATAGAAAGGGGGGAAAGGTGGGGAAAAGATTGAGAAATCGGATGGTTGCCGTGTCTGTGTAGAAAGAGGTAGACATGGGAGACTTTTCATTTTGTTCTGTACTAAGAAAAATTCTTCTGCCTTGGGATCCTGTTGATCTGTGACCTTACCCCCAACCCTGTGCTCTCTGAAACATGTGCTGTGTCCACTCAGGGTTGAATGGATTAAGGGTGGTGCAAGATGTGCTTTGTTAAACAGATGCTTGAAGGCAGCATGCTCGTTAAGAGTCATCGCCACTCCCTAATCTCAAGTACCCAGGGACACAAACACTGCGGAAGGCCGCAGGGTCCTCTGCCTAGGAAAACCAGAGACCTTTGTTCACTTGTTTATCTGCTGACCTTCCCTCCACTATTGTCCTGTGACCCTGCCAAATCCCCCTCTGCGAGAAACACCCAAGAATGATCAATAAAAAAAAAAAAGGTGGCCATGTGAAGACATAGAAACACACGGAGAAAATGCCATGTGGTGACAAAGGCAGAGATTGGAGTTACACACAGCTGCAAGCCAAGAAACAACCAAGATTGCCGGGAGCCTCCAGAAGCTAGGAAGAGGCAAAAAAGGATTCGCCTACAGGTTTCAGAGGGAGCACATCTGCCAACACTTTAATTTTGGACTTCTGACCTCCAGAACTTTGAGACAGTAAATTTATTTTATTTTTATTCCCTAGCCCCCTGCAGTTTATGGGACTTTACTATGGCAGCCTCAGAAAACTAATACTCATTTTATGAATCTGAATGCTCATTTTCAGAAACTTTTAAATAACTTAAAAGAAGAAATGCAAATGGCCAACTAAGGAACAACTGGTGCATCTTAATGGTAATCAGGAACTTGCAAGATAGTACCACAGTGAGGTACTATTAACTGCCACCAGATTGGCAAAAACTAGAAGAATCTGGCAGACTCAAATGTTGTCAGGGATATTGCATAATGGGAACTCTCATTCACTGCTGGATTATGAATTGTTGGAACCACTGGAAAACTGTTTGCTATTGTATCCATTAAAGGTTGGATAGGAGAAGCAAAAGCAATGTGGGAGAAACCAAGTAAAATTCTACAAGAAGGTAGCAAGTTAGAGGTCTGAGAAAAATCTCTAACCAGGTTCCACCAAGGTGGTGGATAAGTCAGTGGAAAGCTGGATCTCTGCCTAAAGTCACGGTAGGATGAGAAGTAGAAACGAGCAAAAACAGGCTAGAGTGCACATCTGTCTGACCTCATCCCACACTGACAGGTGCCTTGCAGAAGAAACTGCTGGTACACTTTTCCAGAGAGTTGCACACATTCCTGGCCTGGAAGTTGGAAGAGCAGAGGCAGGAGCGTGGGCTGCTCACTGTCCCACTTAACCCAACAAGTTGGCAGATTCACAGCAACCTGAGAAAGCCAAGGGCACGGGCCCCATGTTAGCCTGTTTAGCATAATGACTGTTACTAAACTTCTACCTTCTAAATCCTGTGTAGATTTGTCTGTGATCAAGCCATTACCCAGAACCAGGTCAGACAGAGAACCTGGGAAATAGTTTTAGCTTAGCTGCATTGACACAGGATGAAACCACTATAGTTCACCCCATTGTGATCTTGACATCTATACATGGCTCTTTAAATCATATGTAACTTCCAAATAAAGACCCTAGTAGATTAAAAAAAAAAAATCACACTTTTAACTCTTTCTTGTACTGCTTCAAAGATGCTAACTTCATTACCCAAAACGAGATAGAAAGTTACCTTATCCTTCTTTGGGTGATGTTGATTTCTCTTCTAGCTGAGCCATACGTCCCTCTTTTGCTGTTCTTTAACTTCACTGAGGTATAAGGTTAACCCGTTAAAATATTTCATGTTATATGGTAAGGAAATAAGAGAGTGGAAAAATAAGAATTGGCTACTATATTAATATACATAATGCCACACTTCATTTGCTGAAAAATGAGTTCTCTGGTCAAGCGATGCTATGTGGAATGCTGTGTTGGTAAATAAGACATTTTCTACCTCCATGGATGGTGGGTTTGCCAGAAGCATTATAGGTGACAGTGGCAAATCCTTGTCCAAAAGGAGTGTGTGTTCCAGTAAGACCAAAGCACTGCCTTTTCCCATAATGGAAACAGTGCAGTACAACCAAGCTGCCATCAGGAGTCTGGCTTGTCTTTCCTGGCAATAACACTGTATCGAAAGCTCAAGTAATGGTTCCCGCTGTTGGTAGGTGGGATACGCAGTAGCAGCTGTAGCAAAATCAGCCTTAGGGAGTGGAAGTAATGTTGTGGAGCCCGTGGTTATTCTTCCTCCCAGCCTGGGTGGCCCCTTTGTTCATCAGTCCATTGGGCAAGGGCAGAAGTGGCTGGCGGCAGAATAGATCATGTCCACTGATTATTATTATTATTATTATTATTAATTATTTATTTTTTATTTTTTGAGACAGGGTCTCACTCTATCACTCAGGCTGGAGTGCAGTGGCTCAATCATAGTTCAGTGTAACCTCAAACTTCTGGGCTCAAGCAGTCCTCCCACCTCAGCCTCCAAAGTAACTAGGAGTACAGACACATGCCACCATGCCTGGCTAATTCTTTTCTTTTTTGTAGAGAGGAGGTCTTGCTGTATTGCCCAGGCTCAGTCTCCTGGCCTCAAGCAGTCCTCCCCTTTCTGCCTCCCAGAGTGATAGGATTACAGGTGTGAGCCACTGTGCCCAGCCTCACCCATTTTTAGATCCTCATTCATAGTCTGCCCATTTGTAGAGATCTGTCCACATACCTCTTGCCCTAACTTCCTTGTCACCAGTTTTCTAATTCTGTTCTTTGAGTCCCTGGCTGTTCTCGTTTAGTCCAGCTATTGGCCAGTGTCCATGAATCAGTGTAGATCTACTCCTAGCTATTTCTGCTGAGCAAAATGACCAGCCGGCTGCACTGAAAGAAGCTGTGCCCATTGGGAGGATTTCCACCCATCACTATTCTTCAGGGCTACCCAGAGTCAGAACAGGGCCGTTAAGACTGTAATTGTCTACTTTGGATGATACAGCGTATTGTGCAGTAAAGCCCTACACAGCAAGCCCTAAAATGTTTTCTTTCTCTGCCAGCCAGTCCTGGAAGACTTCCTACAAGGCCACACCTGTGGTTGAGAGAAGAGACCATGTGGGGCCTAGGCTGAGCATGAGCATCTAGCCACTGGTGCAGCAGGTTCCTTGTTCCCTGAGCCAGTGCCCCAGCCTAGTCTCATACCTACCATTTCCACTCAATATTTGGAGGCTGCCCTGTGGGCCTGTCCTAT
Source organism: Pan troglodytes (assembly GCF_028858775.2). Classification (NCBI taxonomy): domain Eukaryota; kingdom Metazoa; phylum Chordata; class Mammalia; order Primates; family Hominidae; genus Pan; species Pan troglodytes. Next base: position 46,207,120 of record NC_072409.2, read on the forward strand.
ATCACAACAATTACCAGTCATCTGCCTGCGCATGCATCCCCAAGCAACGTTTAATGTTCTCTAAATGAAATTACACTGCATATGTTCTGTGTATCATGCTTTTTTTCACATCTGCTCCTGAGTCAAATAACATCTTCTGACTGTAATTAGCACTTTTTAATGTAAGTTTTTCATGGTGAAGCTTGAGATTCTGATACAGGAGGAAATTTTAAGAGGAGCTGTATTATACAGAGAAAATACTAAAATAGAGAAAACAATTAGCCCTATATTTCAGATTATGAATATTGTGATGTTTGTTTTGCAACATTGAGATTTCCTACCATTACATGTCATTAAAGGCTGGTTTTATAGAAAAGGCAATGTCTCTTGATAAACAGAAATTAAGTGGAAAGCATTATCGTAAAAAGATACATGATAGTTAAATAGGAAAAATTGAATGACTTCAGTTTTGAATTTGTTCGTTAACCCTGAAAGAATTGTTGTTGTTATTTTTAGAAATACAAAACCAAACTGACTTACTGAGTCTTAGTGGAAAAACACTTTGTGTGACTGCAGGATCGGCTCCCTCTCTGATCAACAGTTCTAGTACTCTTCTTTGTCAGTATATCAACCTACAGCTCCTGAATGCAGAGCCACAAGGTATGTGCCTCCCCACAGCAGGCAGACTGTGGGGTGCTGGGCATTGAGGTTGTCTTTAATATTCAAATATGTGTGTATTTCTAGTCGGCTTCAAAGTATTGCTTTAAAGTGTGGGCTCTCACGCAACTTTGGGGAGCAACCACAGGCTTTTCTTTTGGTGTGTTATAGAGACCCTCATCCATCTGGCATGGTTAGGAAATGAAAAAATTGGTTAGGTAAAAATTACAACTAAATTGTTTGAGTGCCAAAACATTTTAATCTCAAATTTTACTTTCTTTTCTGAGGAAAAATGTTCTGAAAACTTCTATACCTCCATGCCTTAATCAACAGACTAGATTGATAGTGATTTTTTTCCTGATATTTTAGGATCCTCATTGTGCACATTTGTACTGAAGTCTTCGGGCTCCTCACTTCACTGTGTACTGAGTATCTGCTCCCCAAGCTGCTGGGCTTTTATATAAGTTTTTTTTTTTTTTCTTTTTCCCCTTCCCCTTCACCTCTATGAAATGTTGAGAGCTGTTTCTGCATGGACTGCATCTTCAGCGGTCACACTCACGCTCCTGGACGCACTGCTGGCCTCAGCACTGCCTGTTAGAGCTGTCCGCAGTGGCCACCTCTTTTGGAGCTAGAGGGTGAACTCTCGAGATTTAATCCAGTTTGTTCTGTCTTCCACAGAGTGTTTAATGGGGACAGTGGGCACTCTCCTGCTTGAAAACCCACTTGGGCAGAATGGACTCACCCACCAAGGTCTTCTGTATGAAGCAGCCAAGGTGTTTGGCCTTCGGAGCAGGAAGCTAAAGCTGTTTCTGAATGAGACCCAAACGCAGGGTAAGGAGATTGTGGACCGTAAGTTTTTTATTTTTGTTGAAAGTAGATTTTGATGCCATTAACCATTTGTAGCATATACATGTAAGATAGTACTATTGTTATCCTGTTTTGTTATTCTTTCCCCAGAAATTTACCATAATATAATTTTCTTTTCTTTTTTTTTTTTTTTTTTGAGACTGAGTCTCACTTTGTCTCCCAGGCTGGAGTGCAGTGGCACGATCTTGGCTTACTGCAACCTCTGCCTCCTGGGTTCAGGCCTGGGGCTTCAACCCAGGAACAAGGATTCTCCTGCCTCAGACTTCCGAGTAGCTGGGACTACGGGCGCCTGCCACCATGGCTGGCTCATTTTTGGATTTTTAGTAGAGACGGGGTTTCACCATGTTGGCCAGGCTGGTCTCAAACTCCTGACCTCAGGTGATCTGCCCGCCTTGGCCTCCCAAAGTGCTGGGATTACAGGCGTGAGCCGTGACGCCCGGTCAATAATATAATTTTTTAATAGCAATTAAAGTATAATTACTTTTTGCTAAATCTAAAAACTACATTGGTATGTTATTAAAAATACATGCTTCTAGGTAAATCAGCATATTTGCTGACCCTAAAATTGTTCTTTCCCCCAAAAGTCAAAATTATCACAGGGTTGTAAAATAGCCTGACATTACAGCCTTACAGCTGACATTATACCTCCCTTTACAGTTTATAAAACATGCTTACCTGCATTTTCTCGAGACACGTAACACTGTGAAGAGCTAGGTCATCAGTTGACATATTTCACATTCTATTATCTAGAAAATAGAAATTAAGGATGGCGACCTGCACTTACTTGCTGGTGTCAGGCAGCTTATTTTCTCCTCCTCCCGTTCTCCCACTTAGCACTATTCACTTCTGAGATTTCAGCTTCTGTGGCTGCTCTGTCAACTTCTCTGTTGACATCCTCACCCTACCCTCTGAGTTTCGTTCTGTAATCCTGCTACACATCAGACATGTTCACTTTAATCTTGCTGCCACTGCAATCACTTCCCCAGACAGCTTCCCTTTGTGGGATCTGTTTTTTTCTATTTATACCCATTCTTGACATCTCAATTCAAGACTTTTACCATCCCATCCTTTTATTTGTAACACCTGATAGCCTGGGATTTATTGGGCTTTCTGTGTCAGTATTTGTGTCTTTCGGCACTTGTGGAAAATTGCCGACATTATCTTGTCCAACTTACCTCTTATTCATTCTCTCTGGTATTCTCTCCTTCTGACACCTTGTTTAGACATATTTTAGATGGACTTTCTCACTCTATCCTACCTCTTATTCTCTTTTCCTATTTTCCCTCCTTTTGTCCTTATATACTACATTCTGGATAATTTTGGCTTTTTTATCTTACCCTTGTTCCTCTGCAGGTAAGGTGCTTCTTTTCTCTGCTTCCTTGAAGATTTTCCCTTTGTCTTTTACTTTCTGCAGTTTATGATTTCCCTAGGTGTACATTTTTTGGTATAAGGCAGTCTTTATTTCTGTTACAGTGTTTTGGTTTTTTTGTTTTGTTTTGTTTTGTTTTTGAGACTTGGTCTTGTTCTGTCACGCAGGCTGCAGTGCAGTGGCTCAATCACAGCTCACTGCAGCCTCAAACTCCTGGGATCCAGCGATCCTCCCACCTCAGCCTCCCTAGCTAGGACTACAGGCACGCGCCACCATGCCCAGCTAATTTTAAAATTTTTTTGTAGGGACAGGGTCTCGCTATAAGGTCAAGGCTGGTCTTGAACTCCTGCCTTCAAGTGATCCTCCCACCTTGGCCTCCCAAAGCATTGGGATTACAAGCGAGAACCACCACACCCTGCCTAATTTCTACCATTTTCATTCTATTCGTGTTTTTTGTTTGTTTGTTTTTTTGTTTGTTTGTTTGTTTGTTTTGAGACAGAGTTTCACTCTTGTTGCCCAGGCTGGAGTGCAGTGGCACAATATCCCAGCTCGTTGCAACCTTCACCTCCTGGGTTCAAGCGATTCTCCTGCCTCAGCCTCCTGAGTAGCTGGAATTACAGGCATGTGCCACCATGTGCAGATAATTTTTGTAATTTTATTTTTTTTTTATGATTATTTTTATTATTATTATACTTTAAGTTTTAGGGTACATGTGCACATTGTGCAGGTTAGTTACATATGTATACATGTGCCATGCTGGTGTGCTGCACCCACTAACTCGTCATCTAGCATTAGGTATATCTCCCAATGCTATCCCTCCCCCCTCCCCCCACCCCACAACAGTCCCCAGAGTGTGATATTCCCCTTCCTGTGTCCATGTGATCTCATTGTTCATTTCCCCCCTATGAGTGAGAATATGCGGTGTTTGGTTTTTTGTTCTTGCGATAGTTTACTGAGAATGATGATTTCCAATTTCATCCATGTCCCTACAAAGGACATGAACTCATCATTTTTTATGGCTGCATAGTATTCCATGTTGTATATGTGCCACATTTTCTTTCCAGTCTATCATTGTTGGACATTTGGGTTGGTTCCAAGTCTTTGCTATTGTGAATAATGCCACAATAAACATACGTGTACATGTGTCTTTATAGCAGCATGATTTATAGTCCTTTGGGTATGTACCCAGTAATGGAATGGCTAGGTCAAATGGTATTTCCAGTTCTAGATCCCTGAGGAATCGCCACACTGATTTCCACAATGGCTGAACTAGTTTACAGTCCCACCAACAGTGTAAAAGTGTTCCTATTTCTCCACATCCTCTCCAGCACCTGTTGTTTCCTGAGTTTTGAATGATTGCCATTCTAACTGGTGTGAGATGGTATCTCATTGTGGTTTTGATTTGCATTTCTCTCATGGCCAGTGATGATGAGCATTTTTTCATGTGTTTTTTGGCTGCATAAATGTCTTCTTTTTTGAAGTGTCTGTTCATGTCCTTTGCCCACTTTTTGATGGGGTTGTTTTTTTCTTATAAATTTGTTGGAGTTCATTGTAGATTCTGGATATTAGCCCTTTGTCAGATGAGTAGGTTGCGAAAATTTTCTCCCATTCTGTAGGTTGCCTGTTCACTCTGATGGTAGTTTCTTTTGCTATGCAGAAGCTCTTTAGTTTAATTAGATCCCATTTGTCAATTTTGTCTTTTGTTGCCATTGCTTTTGGTGTTTTAGACATGAAGTCCTTGCCCATGCCTATGTCCTGAATGGTAATGCCTAGGTTTTCTTCTAGGGTTTTTATGGTTTTAGGTCTAACGTTTAAGTCTTTAATCCATCTTGATTTTTGTATAAGGTGTAAGGAAGGGATCCAGTTTCAGCTTTCTACATACGGCTAGCCAGTTTTCCCAGCACCATTTATTACATAGGGAATCCTTTCCCCATTGCTTGTTTTTCTCAGGTTTGTCAAAGATCAGATAGTTGTAGATACATGGCGTTATTTCCGAGGGCTCTGTTCTGTTCCATTGATCTATGTCTCTGTTTTGGTACCAGTACCATGCTGTTTTGGTTACTGTAGCCTTGTAGTATAGTTTGAAGTCAGGTAGTGTGATGCCTCCAGCCTTGTTCTTTTGGCTTAGGATTGACTTGGCGATGCGGGCTCCTTTTTGGTTCCATATGAACTTTAAAGTAGTTTTTTCCAATTCTGTGAAGAAAGGCATTGGTAGCTTGATGGGGATGGCATTGAATCTATAAATTACCCTGGGCAGTATGACCATTTTCACGATATTGATTCTTCCTACCCATGAGCATGGAATGTTCTTCCATTTCTTTGTATCCTCTTTTATTTCCTTGAGCAGTGGTTTGTAGTTCTCCTTGAAGAGGTCCTTCACATCCCTTGTAAGTTGGATTCCTAGGGATTTTATTCTCTTTGAAGCAATTGTGAATGGGAGTTCACTCATGATTTGGCTCTCTGTTTGTCTGTTATTGGTGTATAAGAATGCTTGTGATTTTTGTACATTGATTTTGTATCCTGAGACTTTGCTGAAGTTGCTTATCAGCTTAAGGAGATTTTGGGCTGAGACAATGGGGTTTTCTAGATATACAATCATGTCATCTGCAAACAGGGACAATTTGACTTCCTCTTTTCCTAATTGAATACCCTTTATTTCCTTCTCCTGCCTAATTGCCCTGGCCAGAACTTTCAACACTATGTTGAATAGGAGTGGTGAGAGAGGGCATCCCTGACTTGTGCCAGTTTTCCAAGGGAATGCTTCCAGTTTTTGCCCATTCAGTATGATATTGGCTGTGGGTTTGTCATAGATAGCTCTTCTTATTTTGAAATATGTCCCATCAATACCTAATTTATTGAGTTTTTAGCATGAAGGGTTGTTGAATTTTGTCAAAGGCTTTTTCTGCATCTATTGAGATAATCATGTGGTTTTTGTCTTTGGCTCTGTTTATATGCTGGATTACATTTATTGATTTGCGTATATTGAACCAGCCTTGCATCCCAGGGATGAAGCCCACTTGATCATGGTGGATAAGCTTTTTGATGTGCTGCTGGATTCGTTTTGCCAGTATTTTATTGAGGATTTTTGCATCAACATTCATCAAGAATATTGGTCTAAAATTCTCTTTTTTTGTTGTGTCTCTGCCTGGCTTTGGTATCAGAATGATGCTGGCCTCATAAAAGGAGTTAGGGAGGATTCCCTCTTTTTCTATTGATTGGAATAGTTTCAGAAGGAATGGTACCAGTTCCTCCTTGTACCTCTGGTAGAATTCGGCTGTGAATCCATCTGGTCCTGGACTCTTTTTGGTTGGTAGGCTATTGATTATTGCCACAATTTCAGCTCCTGTTGTTGGTCTATTCAGAGATTCAACTTCTTCCTGGTTTAGTCTTGGGAGAGTGTATGTGTCGAGGAATTTATCCATTTCTTCTAGATTTTCTAGTTTATTTGCGTAGAGGTGTTTGTAGTATTCTCTGATGGTAGTTTGTATTTCTGTGGGATCGGTGGTGATATCCCCTTTATCATTTTGTATTGCGTCTATTTGATTCTTCTCTCTTTTTTTCTTTATTAGTCTTGCTAGCGGTCTATCAATTTTGTTGATCCTTTCAAAAAACCAGCTCCTGGATTCATTAATTTTTTGAATGGTTTTTTGTGTCTCTATTTCCTTCAGTTCTGCTCTGATTTTAGTTATTTCTTGCCTTCTGCTAGCTTTTGAATGTGTTTGCTCTTGCTTTTCTAGTTCTTTTAATTGTGATGTTAGGGTGTCAATTTTGGATCTTTCCTGCTTTCTCTTGTGGGCATGTAGTGCTATAAATTTCCCTCTACACACTGCTTTGAATGTGTCCCAGAGATTCTGGTATGTTGTGTCTTTGTTCTCATTGGTTTCAAAGAACATCTTTATTTCTGCCTTCATTTTGTTATGTACCCATTAGTCATTCAGGAGGAGGTTGTTCAGTTTCCATGTAGTTGAGCGGTTTTGAGTGAGATTCTTAATCCTGAGTTCTAGTTTGATTGCACTGTGGTCTGAGAGATAGTTTGTTATATTTTCTGTTCTTTTACATTTGCTGAGGAGAGCTTTACTTCCAACTATATGGTCAATTTTGGAATAGGTGTGGTGTGGTGCTGAAAAAAATGTATATTCTGTTGATTTGGGGTGGAGAGTTCTGTAGATGTCTACTAGGTCCGCTTGGTGCAGAGCTGAGTTCAATTCCTGGGTATCCTTGTTGACTTTCTGTCTCGTTGATCTGTCTAATGTTGACAGTGGGGTGTTAAAGTCTCCCATTATTAATGTGTGGGAGTCTAAGTCTCTTTGTAGGTCACTCAGGACTTGCTTTATGAATCTGGGTGCTCCTGTATTGGGTGCATATATATTTAGGATAGTTAGCTCTTCTAACAAGAATTGATCCCTTTACCATTATGTAATGGCCTTCTTTGTCTCTTTTGATCTTTGTTGGTTTAAAGTCTGTTTTATCCGAGACTAGGATTGCAACCCCTGCCTTTTTTTGTTTTCCATTTGCTTGGTAGATCTTCCTCCATCCTTTTATTTTGAGCCTATGTGTGTCTCTGCATGTGAGATGGGTTTCCTGAATACAGCACACTGATGGGTCTTGACTCTTTATCCAATTTGCCAGTCTGTGTCTTTTAATTGGAGCATTTAGTCCATTTACATTTAAAGTTAATATTGTTATGTGTGAATTTGATCCTGTCATTATGATGTTAGCTGGTTATTTTGCTCGTTAGTTGATGTAGTTTCTTCCTAGTCTTGATGGTCTTTACATTTTGGCATGATTTTGCAGCAGCTGGTACCCGTTGTTCCTTTCCATGTTTAATGCTTCCTTCAGGAGCTCTTTTAGGGCAGGCCTGGTGGTGACAAAATCTCTCAGCATTTGCTTGTCTGTAAAGTATTTTATTTCTCCTTCGCTGATGAAGCTTAGTTTGGCTGGATATGAAATTCTGGGTTGAAAATTCTTTTCTTTAAGAATGTTGAATATTGGCCCCTACTCTCTTCTGGCTTGTAGGGTTTCTGCCGAGAGATCTGCTGTTAGTCTGATGGGCTTCCCTTTGTGGGTAACCCGACCTTTCTCTCTGGCTGCCCTTAACATTTTTTCCTTCATTTCAGCTTTGGTGAATCTGACAATTATGTGTCTTGGAGTTGCTCTTCTCGAGGAGTATCTTTGTGGCGTTCTCTGTATTTCCTGAATCTGAACGTTGGCCTGCCTTGCTAGATTGGGGAAGTTCTCCTGGATAATATCCTGCAGAGTGTTTTCCAACTTGGTTCCATTCTCCCCATCACTTTCAGGTACACCAATCAGACGTAGATTTGGTCTTTTCACATAGTCCCATATTTCTTGGAGGCTTTACTCATTTCTTTTTATTCTTTTTTCTCTAAACTTCGCTTCTCGCTTCATTTCATTCATTTCATCTTCCATCGCTGATACTCTTTCTTCCAGTTGATCGCATCGGCTCCCGAGGCTTCTGCATTCTTCACGTAGTTCTCGAGCCTTGGTTTTCAGCTCCATCAGCTCCTTTAAGCACTTCTCTGTATTGGTTATTCTAGTTATACATTCGTCTAAATTTTTTTCAAAGTTTTCAACTTCTTTGCCTTTGGTTTGAATGTCCTCCCGTAGCTCAGAGTAATTTGATCGTCTGAAGCCTTCTTCTCTCAGCTCGTCAAAGTCATTCTCCATCCAGCTTTGTTCCGTTGCTGGTGAGGAACTGTGTTCCTTTGGAGGAGGAGAGGCGCTCTGCTTTTTAGAGTTTCCAGTTTTTCTGTTCTGTTTTTTCCCCATCTTTGTGGTTTTATCTACTTTTGGTCTTTGATGATGGTGATGTACAGATGGGTTTTTGGTGTGGATGTCCTTTGTTTGTTAGTTTTCCTTCTAACAGACAGGACCCTCAGCTGCAGGTCTGTTGGAATACCCTGCCGTGTGAGGTATCAGTGTGCCCCTGCTGGGGGGTGCCTCCCAGATAGGCTGCTCGGGGGTCAGGGGTCAGGGACCCACTTGAGGAGGCAGTCTGCCCATTCTTAGATCTCCAGCTGTGTGCTGGGAGAACCACTGCTCTCTTCAAAGCTGTCAGACAGGGACATTTAAGTCTGCAGAGGTTACTGCTTTTTGTTTGTCTGTGCCCTGCCCCCAGAGGTGGAGCCTACAGAGGCATGCAGGCCTCCTTGAGCTGTGGTGGGCTCCACCCAGTTCGAGCTTCCGGGCTGCTTTGTTTACCTAAGCAAGCCTGGGCAATGGTGGGCGCCCCTCCCCCGGCCCCGCTGCCGCCTTGCAGTTTGATCTCAGACTGCTGTGCTAGCAGTCAGCAAGACTCCCTGGCGTAGGACCCTCCGAGCCAGGTGCGGGGTATAATCTCGTGGTGCGCCGTTTTTTAAGCCCATCGGAAAAGCGCAGTATTCGGGTGGGAGTGACCCGATTTTCCAGGTGCCGTCCGTCACCCCTTTCTTTGACTCGGAAAGGGAACTCCCTGACCCCTTGCACTTCCCAAGTGAGGCAATGCCTCGCCCTGCTTCGGCTCGCGCACGGTGCGTGCACCCACTGACCTGCGCCCACTGTCTGGCACTCCCTAGTGATATGAATCCGGTACCTCAGATGGAAATTCAGAAATCACCGTCTTCTGTGTCGCTCACCCTGGGAGTTGTAGACCGGAGCTGTTCCTATTCGGCCATCTTGGCTCCTCCCCCAATTTTTGTAATTTTAGTAGAGACAGGGTTTCACCATGTTGGCCAGGCTGGTCTCAAACTCCAGACCTCAGGTGATCCACCCACTTGGGCCTCCCAAAGTGCTGGGATTACAGGGGTGAGCCACCACACCCAGACCATTCTATTCTTTGAGTTTCTATCTTTCTGTTTACATTGCCCGTCTGCTCTGCTTGTTCTGTTATGTTTCTGTTGAAGCCCAGTTTTAAGAAGCATATGTCTAGTTCCTTGGAGACACTGTCAACCCAGACACACTTTAAACTCAATCATTTTGGACCACAGGGAGAATGTTAAGAAAGCTGTGACTGGGTCGGCGTGGTGGCTCACTCGTGTAATCCCAGCACTTTGGGAGGCTGAGGTGGGCGGAGTTCAAGACCAGCATGGCCAATATGGTGAAACCCCATCTCTACTAAAATTAGCTGGACATGGTGGCACATGCCTGTAATCCCAGCTACTTGGGAGGCTGAGGCAGGAGAATCTCTTGAACCTGGGAGGCAGAGGTTGCAGTGCGCTGAGATTGCATCACTGCACTCCAGCCTGGGCGACAAGAGTTAAACTCCGTCTCAAAAAAAAAAAGCTATGGCATTCCCAGTCATACACAAAGGCCAGGAGTTGTGATGGAGACAGGATCTGTCTATCCCTACTCCAAAACAAAGCTAAGTGAGGTGATTCTCTCTGTATTGGTTTCTGTGGCTGCTGCAACAAATTTCCACAAATGGGATGGCTCAAGTCATCTCACAGCTCTGGAGGCCAGACACTGAAATTAGGGTGTCAGAAAGGCCACAGTCTTTCTGAAGGCTTTGTGGTAGAATTCCTTATATACTTCTTCTAGCTTATGGTGGCGCCAGGCATCCCATGACTTGTGGCCACATCACTTCAGTCTCTGACTCCGTGGTCACATTGCCTCCTTCTCTTCTGTTTCCTCTTTTTCCAAATAAAGTTACATTCACAGCTCCTGGGAATTTAGAACCTGGGCATATCTTTGGAAGGCCATTATTAACCGATTACATTCTCTTCACTTTTTCTCTTGTGGTGAAGGAACTTACTCAAATTAACCCTTTTGCTATGGGTTTCTTATTTGAAGTTCCAGTTTCTTCAGCAGAGATTTGTTGGACTTCCCGGTTTGTATATACCGGAGGCTTTTCTTTCCCTGCTTTCCTAGCTCTTTAGTGCCAAAAGCATTAAGCCACCAGACCCCATGGGAGTCATTATTTTTGGCCTCTGTGTAATTCTCCCATTTTCTTCCTGTGCAGCTTTTTTTTTTTTTTAATTTAGTTGCATATCGTACTTTTAAATTTTCTGTCATGATGTTAAATACTAAAGCTCTATTTCTTCTTGGGTTCCTCCTTCCCTCCCTGGGTTTATTTTCAGTGACTCTCCTTTGTCGTTTTCCCTCTCATCTCATCATTGGGCCTCATCATCCATCAAAGTCACCAGTCTGCAGTCTGTACTATTCACCAGAGCTATCTTCATGAACATTCCTGCCTTGATTTTGTTCCCTTGCTTAGAGCCCCCAAAGCTCCTTATTCTCTTATGCCTCAGAATCTTCCCTTCCACACAAGATCCTTCCTGCTCTGGGCCTTCCCTGTCTTGCTAATTCTGTCCATGAGTCTTTCACTCTATCAAAGGCTTTTTTCACTCTCCCTCGAACATACTTGGCACTTTCATTGTGGTATGGTAGTAAAGATCATCTAATAATGTAGCTTTCTATTTTGATAAGCTTATATAAAACTTTAGAGATAATTCTTAACTCTTCTTGTCCCTCAAATCCTTTGGTCACCAAGTACTGTTGCGCAGTGGAGCTGAAGATGACATTTATCTCTCACTTGTTCTTGCAAGCAAATGCAGTGGCATGATTGAACCTGGTCAGGGGTAGAACCGTGTCTGTGTGAATTATGTATTTATAATACTACCTGCAATTCACAGAACCATTCTTAACCTATGCTGCCTTTCTGTATTCTCTTTACTCTGTGACGTTAGGCAAAAGTTTAGTGGGTGAGAACTTTTAAATGTTTAGTGATTTATCTAAGATTACCACAAAGTTGGAACTTTTTCTAATTCAGTATCTTTCCAATCTAGTATCTATAGCTTCGTTTTCATTATGCCTTTTCTCTCAGAATTGTCTTTCATAAAGTATCAATAACTTGGTAAATTAGAAGAGCCACAAAATGTTGACCATTTTAGAAACCCTTAGATGTCTTCTTGCTTGCTCCACTAAACTCTAAACATCATCTCCAGGTCCTGTAATTATCTATTAAGGAAGTAGCTTTGAGAGTATTCTCACATCTAGGATTGCTGCTAGGTAGGACAAGAGCTATTTTTAAAGGAAGCTCATCTGTTTGCTTTAAATTCAGATCTGACTAGAAGCAAAATGCTCCACAGTAGGCAGATAACTTTAAATTTTCTTTTTCTTTTTTTTTTTTTTTGAGTTGTATATTCAGTATATTTCAATCAATTGCATTTGGGTTATATTTTTGGATGCTCAGAGTTTTCGTCATTGGCCGTATTGGATCCTGTATTCTTTAACATGATCCTTTGTCTTTGGTAAATTCTTGCTTTCTCACGTAGCAACATGTCCTAGGCTTATTATGTACTTTTACTTCTCCAGACCTAGAAAATAGCTGTTCTTCAAATTATAGAGAATCATATTTTGAAACCACATATCTGGGATACTGAGTTGGCACAGCCTCTAGGCTTTTTTTGTAGACATAGGAAGTATCTGTGTATGAGGAAAAATAACCATCTTGGCAGTACCCAGAGTTAGCCAAACTGTGAAGTGATGGCATAGTCCTCCAGAAGGCTCCAGGAGTCTGCCCGATATCTAACTCCACCTGCAAGGAGTGAGGATTCTACTCAGGGAAAGATCCACACAAGACCCCCATCACTGCTGGCACCAACTGCAAGTTCCAGGGATTTTCCTAAACCACCCTCAGGTTCAGTAACCTGCTAGGAGGACTCAGACTCACTGAAAGGTATTACACTCATGGTTTGAATTAGGGTAGGGAAAGGATATACATTAGAACCAGCGAGAGTGAGTGAGAGAGAGAGAGACCCTGGAGTCATGGATAATGTTTCTTCCTCTCATCCCTTACATCTGACAACACGGAGACTATATTACCAACCAGGGAAGCTCACTCGAGCCTTGGTGTCCAGTTTCTGTTGAGGTTTCATTCTGTAGGCATGATTGCTGTCTTTCTCAACTGATATACCATGTGACCCAAAGTCCCCATCCTAAATCATATACTTGGTCTTTCTGTCGTGGCCAGCACTACCCTGAATTGTCTCATTAGCAGCAACTGTCAGGTTTGGTGAACATACCCACCATGAGAAACAAAGACTCCTACTAGGAAATTCCAAGGATTTAGAGGTTCACCTCAGGAGCTGGGACAAAAGGCAGAACTCTTAGGATAAGGCCAAATTCCTTACTACACAAGCAGTTAACATTTTTTTAAATATTCACCCCCAATAGGTAAAATACTGATTTTTCAACTTTTTCTTTCCATTCTAGAAATTACAGAAGACATCCCCGTGAAGACTTTGAATATGAAGACTGTGTATGTTTCTGTATTACCAACAACAGCAGACTTCTAGCATGTACTTATCAATGTTGTTCGGTCAGCCCTTCCCTAATTACACCTATCCCCTACACATACATGCACATAGACACACACATGAACACACTGAAGATATTTCCTTCAGGTGTGTGTAAAATATGCTGCTTGGATTGAAATTCAAATGGGATTGATTAGTCAAGTAACTTCAGACCTCACAGTAATCTTCACACTTAACCTTGGACACCTATGCAGTCATGTTGGGAGCAGGTTACAATGTTACTTCAGCCCACAGTTTATTTCTATACTTGAGTTCTTAAGTACAGAAGATAGAAGTGATTTAAATGGCATAGTATATATATCATTTTCTGGCCTTTTAAAATTTATTTGAGACCTCTTGATGAAATGGACATATTATATATTTCTGCCACCTGGATTTTCCTGGATAATTTGATGGAATATTTTAAGTTTCAGTAAATCAGAACAATAAACAAACTCACTCAGATATAAATGTGTTGAAAGTAATTCATTCTCCCATAGATAAATGAAACTTGAAATGTGTAATCTTTGAAGAACATAAAAACTTCATGGTGGTTTCTTATTAAGACAGTGGACTAGACATCTAATAAAACTTCTAATAAAACTTCTTTCCAAAATCCCGGGTGATAATTTGAGTCCTCAGAGAAGCAGATGACATGACAAAGTTAGATATGCAAGAATTTGTTAGAGGAAACATCATAAATGGAGGATAAACGGGAGATGGAGCAAGCGTAGGTCGAGAGAGCCTTCAGACTGCAGTGTGGGTCTGACACCTGTAAAAAGAGAAAATGAAGACTGATTAGCAAAAACTTAGACTGCAGTGCAACTCTAAGACGAAGTCTTGGTCAGGCCAATGGAGAGTTCCCAAGCAAGGATTCCTTTTAGTAGAGTTCAGAATTGGGCAGAAATAGCCTGGCTTTGTTTCTCTGACTTCCTCAAGTCAGTTTCTGGGAGGAGACCAAGGGGAGCGTGGCCTTCGCACAAATGCCTTGATGGATCTGAAAGTACCAACTACACTCCTTATGTCAGATTCTTTTGAAGGGAGATCTGAATGATACATCCCTATGGCTGCTACAACAGATGCATTCACACAAAAACCCACAAGTTGGAGAAAATAGAGGAAACAACCAGAACTTGGGGAATTGGAAAGCAGATAGACGGTGTTAACTAACTTGGTAGACCCAGGAAACCCCAATTCTAAATCAATGGAGGAACTGATAAACTTACTTACATTTCAGAATTCACAGCACCAGTTAACCTCTGGGATGAAAGGTGGAAGAGGCACAGAAATAGGGACGATCGCGTGAACACTGGGAAGCCTTATAGCTTCTCCCATTTCCACGTTGCTAAGCAACTTTATTCCCCCCACAGTTGGCATCTGGAAGGTAAAAAGTGACTGGTTGGTAGAAGTCGGAGTGAATGGAAGACAAGAGTACTTGTAAGCCTGGAGGATTCCTAAAACCAACCCTCAGCTTAGATAATTTGCTAGAAAGACTCAGAACTCAATGAAAGCTATTGTATTCGTGGTTACAGTTAATGACAGGGAAATGTTAAAGATCAAAATCAGCCAAAGGAAGAGGAGAGGGCAGAGCCCAGGAGAAGTACCAAACACAGCTCTTGTCCTGTCTCTCTGAAGTCAGCAAGCATTACTCTACTGGCATCAGTGTGTGACAGTATGCACAGAGTATTGCCAGCCAGGGAAGCTCACCCAAGCCTTGGAACCTAGAGTGTTTACTGAGGCTGCTTTACATATCCATGATTGATTGTCCATGTGGTTAATCGCAGTCTCTAGGTCAGCTGCTCGTGCATGACCCAAAACCTCCACCCTAAATCACATTGTTGGTATTTCTGATGTGTTGTACACCCACCCCCCCACCATAAGACTGTATAGATTTGTCCCACCCCAGCCATAAATCATACTGTCAAGGCTATTCAGTATGATTCAAGATCCCCAGGTAAACAGAGGCATTCCTATGTAGCATAACATCCAAGGGCAAGGCCAAATTCCTTTATACAGAGTACTGTACTGGAAACAAGATTAAGTGGCTTTATGTATACTGTCCACTATACCAAAGAAGAATATAAAAGATTGACACCAAGTATTGGCTGGGAAAAAGGCTCACTCTGAACAATTAACTTTGAAATTGAGAAGTCCATACTCAGGTCAGTGTTTTAGCCCCCAACTCTTATTCATGAGACTTCCATCTAGAATTACGAGAGATCTAGTGAAAGCCTCTAATCCAAAACCAAAAGAGAATACCAAAACAACTTTGAGGAATCAAGCAATGCAGTGAGAAGAAAATTCCCCCTGCCAAATGTGTTAATATCCTTAGAGTTATAAGATACTACATCTATAAAATAACAATGCTACAAAACATGAAAATCTCAGAGGAGAAAAAAATGTTCCTGTTAATGTAAGACTTAATAGAAAAGAAAAAAAATCATTGGAAAATAGTGTGAAATTTTCCAGACACTAGATAGATTAATAAATATTTAAGGTGGGAGAAAAGAGATATTATACATAAGTTAGAGTCCAGGAGTTCCAGTATCCAAATTGTAGGAATTCCAGAAAGAAGAAAAATAAGGTCAGAAAATTATAATTAATGTAAACAAATTTTGCAGAACCTACAGCCAGATTGAAAGATATCTTTGGCCGGACACGGTGGCTCATGCCTGTAATCCCAGCACTTTGGGAGGCCGAGGTGGACGGATCACGAGGACAGGAGATCAAGACCATCCTGGCTAACATGGTGAAACCTTGTCTCTACTAAAAATACAAAACATTTAGCCGGGCGTGGTGGCAGGTGCCTGTAGTCCCAGCTACTCCGGAGGCTGGGGCAGGAGACTGGCGTGAACCTGGGAGGCGGAGCTTGCAGTGAGCTGAGGTCGTGCCACTGCACTCCAGCCTGGGTGACAGAGCGTGACTCCGCCTCAAAAAAAAAAAAAAAAAAAAGATATCTTCAAATGTCTAGCACAATGCATGAAAATAGACTCACTTCCAAGGCACATAACAGAAATTTCAGAACATGAAGAGAAGACTAAGTTTCTAGAAAGAAAAAAGCAAAAGGGATATACAAAAGATTAGCAATTAGTAAGGATTTTTCTTTTCAACCTCTGGGAGCACAGAACAATTTAGTAAGGATTTGATTTCTCAGCAACACAGTAAGAAGAGAATCTCCCCAATCTTTGGGGAAAGTTTTCTAACTATATTCTACCCAACCAAATTATCAAACAAGTATGAAGGTAGAATAAAGACATTTTCAGACATGAGTTAGGTCTCAAAAAAAAATTATCTCCCATGTACTCTTTCTCAGGGAGTTATTGGTAGTGTACTCTACCAAGCTGGAGCAACCCCACTGAGGTCGTGGTTCCTAAAACCATTCTCCCATGAAGGGAACTAGGTTTCCCTGGGAAAAAAATGGCTGATTCTAGAGCTGGAGCTGGGAATGTACGAGATGAATCTGGAACATCTTGTAGTAACAGAAAGTAAAGTGATCAAAAAACAGTGGTGAGTGACATCAGCAAGATGGCAAAATATTAATAGTAAGCCCTGCCGGGTGTGGTGGCTCACACCTGTAATCCCAGCACTTTGAGAGGCTGAGGTGGCGGATCATGAGGTCAGAAGTTTGAGACTAGCCTGGCCAACATGGTGAAACCCCATCTCTACTAAAAATACAAAAATTAGCCGGGCGTGGTGGCACGTGCCTGTAATCCCAGCTACTCAGGAGGCTGAGGCAGGAGAATCGCTTGAACCCGGGAGGCAGAGGTTGCAGTGAGTTGAGGTCGCGCCACTGCACTCCAGCCTGGGCGACAGAGCAAGATTCCATCTCAAAAAATAAAACAAATAAGCCCCAGGCCCTCATTCTCCCATAGAGACACTGACTTAACAATATATGGACCAAACTGCCTTTGTGAGAATTTTTCAGAAATCAGTTTAAAAGTTGCAGTACCCCAGGTGAATGTAGAAGCAAGAAGAGCTGATTTGAAGCAGGTGAGAAAGTCCATTACATTTGCATACCATAGGTTCTCCCAGTACCAAGCACAGTGCAGCACAATCTGGAGATACCTCCCACTTGCACCTTCCTTCTCAAGAGGGAAAGAGTAGAGTGGAATGTATGTCCCATGTTCTGGCTTATAGTGGGGCTGACCAAAGGACTGATTTCTGTTCATGTGACTCAGAGCACTGACAGGAACAGTGTCATACTTTGGATGACTAGGGGCTGCTGAGAACAAATGTGAGACCTATAGCCTTGTTACAGCACTGCAGGAACTAGTATCATAAACAGATACCAAGGGGAGCAAGAAATTATGAGTTCCTTAAAAAGACACAGGGGCAAACCTCTTCAGGAAATTGCACAGACAAACCCAGAGAAGATACATCGCTAGAAAAGATTCAAGAGGTCCCCAAGATCTCCAGCTAAACTAATTTGTAATGCTGTTCCTTTTTACAAAGCCAGTCTATAAAGGCTAAGAGAGATGGCTGTTTTTTCAGATGCCCAAATCTCAACAAAAGATTAGCAGGTGGCCGGACACAATGGCTCATGCCTGTAATCCCAGCACTTTGGGAGACCAAGGCAGGAGGATCACTTGAATCCAGGAGTTCAAGACCAGCCTGGGCAACACAGAGAGACCTCATCTTTACAAATAATTTAAAAAATTAGCCAGCTGTGGCGGTGCATGCCTGTTATCCCAGCTACTGGGGAGGCTGAAGCAGGAGAATTGCCTGAGCCCAGGAGTTTGAGGCTGCAGTGAGCCGTGATCAAGCCACTGTACCCCAGCCCAGACCCTGTCTTTAAAAAAAAAAAAACGGCTGGGTGTGGTGGTTCATGCCTATAATCCCAACACTTCGGGAGGCCGAGGCGGGCAGATCACCTGAGGTCAGGAGTTCGAGACCAGCCTGGCCAACATGGTGAAACCCTGTCTGTACTAAAAATACAAAAATTAGCTGGACGTGGTGGAGGGCGCCATAATCCCAGCTACTCGGGAGACTGAGGCAAGAGAATCTCTTGAACCCAGGAGGCGGAGGTTGCAGTGAGCCAAGATCGCACCATTGCACTCCAGCTTTGGGGACAAGAGCAAAACTCTGTCTCAAAAAAAAAAAAAAATCACAAGGCATACCATGAAACAGGGAAACATGGCCCTATCAAAGGAACAAATAAATCTCTAGAAACTAACCCTAAAGAAATGGAGATCACCAGGCAAAGTGGCTCAACACCTCTAATCCCAGCACTTTGGGAGACTGAGGAGGGAGGATCACTTGAGCCCAGGAGTTCAAGACCAGCCTGGGCAACATAGAGAGACCCTGTCTCTAGAAAAAATAATAAAATAAGTAATAAATAAATACAATTAGCTGGATGTGGTAGCATGTGCCTGTAGTCCCCGCTACTTACTTGGGAGACCGAGGCAGGTGGATAACCTGAGCCTGGGAGGTCGAGCTGCAATGAGCCATGATTATGCTGCTGCACTCCAGCCTGGGTGACACATTAAGACCATGTGTCAAAAAAAAGAAAAAAGAAAAAAAACAGAAACGATGGAGATCTATTAGTTGTCTGACAGAATTCAAAGTAATCATCTTAAAGATGTTCAGTGAGCTACAAAGAACACACAAAATCAGGAAAACAGTATCTGCACAAACAAAATGAGATCAATAAACTATAATAATGTAAGATGTTAGTGATCAGGTAAACTGCGTGTGAGTATATCAGCTGTATTTGCATCTTTTTTATAAATCTGAAGATATAGAAGTTCATTTTTAATAAGTGTCAGAAACTGAAATTAAAAACCTATTGTAGGCTGGGCACAGTGGCTCACGTCTATAATTCCAGCACTTTGGGAGGCCGAGGCGGGCAGATCATGAGGTCAAGAGATCAAAACCATCCTGGCCAACATGGTGAAATCCTGTCTCTACTAAAAATACAAAAATTAGCCAGGCATGGTGGCGCACGCCTGTAGTCCCAGCTACTCGGGAGGCTAAGGCAGGAGAATTGCTTGAACCCAGGAGGTGGAGGTTGCACTGAGCCAGGATCGCACCACTGCACTCCAGCCTGACAACAGAGCGAGACTCCATCTCAAACAAAAACAAAAACAAAAACCCTATTGCAATAGTATCCTAAAATATGGAATACTCAGAGATAAATTTGACCAAAGATGTATGGTGCTTGTATACTGAAAAGTACAAAACATTGCTTAGAGATAATAAAGAAAACCTGTAGGCCAGGCACAGAGGCTGACACCTGTAATCCGAGCACTTTGGGAGGCCGAGGCAGGTGGATCACAAGATCAGGAGTTCAAGACCAGCCTGACCAACATGGTGAAACCCCGTCTCTACTAAAAATACAAAAAAATTAGCCGGGCATGGTGGCGAGTGCCTGTAATCCCAGCTACTCGGGAGGCTGAGGCAGAGAACTGCTTGATCCCAGGAGGCGGAGGTTGCAGTGAGCCGAGATTGCATCACTGCACTCCAGCCTGTGTGACAGGGCAAGATTCCGTCTCAAAAAAAAAAAAACAGAAAAGAAAAAAAACAAAGCCTATATAAATGGAAGAGAGAAATAATGTTTATATTAGTTAGCTAAGATTGCCATAACAAAATACCACAGACTGGGTGGCTTAAACAACAGAAATTTATTTCTTTACATTTCTAGAGGTTGGAAGTCCAAGATCAAGGTGTCAGCAGGTTTGGTTTCTCCTGAGGCCTCTCTCCTTGACATTATCTGCTGGCCATCTTCTCACTATGTCCACATATGGCCTTTTCTGTGATTGGTTCCTGAGCAAAGTAATGCTATAATGGACTCATGGTTAACTGTCTCTTAACACAGCTGCTAAAAGTGGATTCTGTGTTCCCTCAGCCAGAGACCTGTCAACTTAACCAGGACTCCATAGTGCCACTGGGAATTTTGGTTCATGAGAAGAGCTTATTTACTTCTATTATCAGAGTGTTTGCTTTGGCAGCACATACACAAAAAGTGGAAAATTATCAGAGACAGAGAAGAACATTATGAAACGCTAAAAGGGTCAATTCATCAAGAAAACTTAGTAATCCTAAATATGAACTAAACAAAAAAGCTAAATTTGAGATGCAACCACTGATAAAACTGAAAGAAATAGACAAACCCACAATTACAGTTGGAAACTTCATTATCCTTCAACAACTGATAGAAGAACTAGACAGAAAATCACCAAGATAGAAGAACCCAAAAACACCATCAACCAAAAAGACTTGACATTTATAGAACACTCCACCAAACAGCAGCAGAATACACATTTTTTAAGTGCCCATGTAAGATATTCCAAAATAGACTACCGTATTAGCCATAAACCAAACTACAACAAATTTAAAGTCCCCAAACACCTGAAAAGTAAACAATACACTTCTAAATAATCCATAGGTCAAAGGGAAAGTGTAAGCTGGGCATAGTGGTGTGTTTTTGTAGTCCCAACTACCCAGGAGGCTGAAGCAAAAGAATCCATTGAGCCCAGGAGTTCAAGGCCAACCAGAGCAAAATAGTGACACCCTATTTCTTAAAACAAAACAAAAATGAACTAAATACAAATGAAAACACAACACATCAAAATTTGTGAGACACAACTAAAGTAGTGTTGAGAGGGCAATTCATAGCACTAAATGAACATTCAAGAAAAGAGAAAAAGTTTCAAATTAATAATTTAAGCTCTTACCTCCAAATCAAGAAAAAGAACAAAATAAACCAAACGTGAGCAGAAGGCAGGAAATAATAGGAGAAATCAATCAATGGAACTGACAATAAAAATACAATAGAGAAAAAACAATGAAACAAAGAGCTGATTCTTTCAAAAGATCAATAAAATTGACAGACCTCTAACAAGACTGACAAAGAAAACAGGAGAAAAGGCACAAATTACCAATACCAGGAGTGAAACAAGGTATATAACTGTGGACTCTGCAGACATCAGAATAATACGGGAATACCATGAACAGCACCACACATGTACATATGACAACTTTTAAGAAATGGACCAATTCCTTGAAAAACACAAACTACCTCAATTCACTCAATATGACAGATAATTTGAATAGCCTGATAACTACTAAGGAAACTGAATTCAGAATTAACATACTTGCAAAAAAGAAATCTCTCCAGGCCCAGATGGTTTTCATGGGAGAATTCTACCAAACAATTAAATAATTAAAAGTAATTCTATACAAATAGCTCCACAAAATAGAAGATAGAACGCTTCCCAATTGATTCTGTGAAGTGTTATTCTGCTACCAAAACCAAAGTAAGTATCAAAAAAAGTGTATTATAGGACAATCTCCCTCATGAACACAGATTCAAAATCCTTAACAAAAGACTGGCAAATCGAATTTAGCTTTTTATAAAAAAAAATTATACCCCATAACCAAGTGGTATTTATTTCAGGTATGCAAGGCTGGTTCAATATTTGAAAATAAATCAATGTTATCCACCACATTAACAGACTAAAAAAGAAAAATCACATGATCATATCAACCAATACAGAAAAAGTAGTTGACCAACCAAATTCACATTGATTTGCAATGAAAATGCTCAGAAAAAAAAGATGAGGTGCAGGAAAGTGAATGTAATAAAGAGCATCTGTAAGAAATCTGCACGTAACATTATACTTATTGGTGAAAGAGTAAACGCTTTCTAATATCAGGAATAGGGCAAGAATGTCTTCTCTTACTACTTTTAACACAGTCCTGGAAGTTCTTGCCAGTGCAATAAGGCAATAAAAGGGAATAAAAAGTAAGTAGATTAGAAAATAAATAAAACTATTTACAGATGACATGACGACTGTCTACATGGAAAATCCTAAGCAATCTAGAAAAACAGTTCCTAGAGCTAATTAAGTGAGTTTGGCAAGGTTGCAGGATACAAGCTCAGCACACAAAAACTCCATTTCATTTCTATATTTTAGCAATGAATACGTGGACATCAAAATTTGTATTTGCAAACCATATATCTGATAAAGAACTATGATCTAGAATGTATAAAGAACTCTCAAAACTCATTAGTATAAAAACAAATCATACAACTAGAAAATGGACATGAAAAGACATTTCACTGAAGAGATGGCAAATATGCACATGAATGGATGTTCAACATCATTAGCCATCAGAAAAATATAAATTTTTCTATACACCTATCAGACTGGCTAAAAAAGTAGTGACAACACCAAATGCTTCTGAAGATGTGGAGAACCTTGATCATTCATATCTTGCTGATGGGAACATAGAATGGTATAGACACTTTGGAAAATAGTTTAGGAGTTCCTTTAAAAACTGCAATACTATAAACATAGCAACTGCATTCCTTGGCATGTATTCCACAGAAATAAAAACTTAAGCTCACATAGCATGAATGTACATGAATGTTTAGAGCAGCTTTTTTTTTATAACAGCACAAAGCTGGCAACAACTCAGATGTCTTTAATAGGTAACTTCAATAACAGTGGTACCTTCATGCCATGGAGTAATACTCATCAATCAAAAGGAACCAACTCTGGATACAAGCAACAACTTGGATGAACCATCAGAGAATTACGCTAAATGAAAAAAGCCAACCCCAAAGTGTTGCCTACTGGATGATTCCATTTGTATAAAATTCTTAAAATAACAAAATTAACAAACAGAACAGATTAGTGGTTGCCAGGAGTTAAGGAGTGGGCAGGTGGGAGGAATGTGGATGTGGCAACATGAAGGATCCTTGTGGTGACAGAAATGTTCTGCATCTTGACAATGACAAAGTCAATATCCTGGCTATGAAACTGTTCGTTTTGCAAGAGGTCCTCACTGGAAGAGACTTAGTAAAAAGTACAAAGGATTTCTATTATTTCTTACAAGTGCTTTTGAATCTACAATTATCTGAATGTAAAAAGTTTAATTTTAAAAAGATCTGTGAAGCAGCATGAACACAGACTTAGTGGAGTGATAGGACAGACTTAAGTCCGTGAATGACCATGGTGCTGAGCCCCACTATTGGCAAAGCATTAACACTGTTTACTGAAAGGAAGGAAATGAAGCATCAGACAGTGTCTATGCCTGACAAATTTATCAAAACCAATTTACCAAACACCATGTTTACCTCTAGCACTCCTACATTCAAACACATTTCAGGTAGAGTATTTAAAATTATGTAGCAGAATAAACAGGTTAGCAACTCACTGGAAATGGAAATTTTAAGACACTGGGCATAACACATGGAAGTGAATTTAGCCTATGTTTCCTAGCAGTTAAAAAAAAAAGACAATGTAGTATTTATCAAAGGAAGCATAGGAGTTCACCAGTAACCATCAACTTTTTCTGGACTTTAAAAGAATTTATAGTGGGGTGCTTGTGTATAAAGTGACACTGAATGACTGCAGCTGTCTGTAACTCTGCTTTTACTAAAAACCTAGAAACACTGTTTAAGTCAATGGCGCTTCAGTTAGTGATGAGTCTTTCACATTATTTTTTAAACTATTTGCCAAAAATTAATAAAAATATTCATTTTTATGGTCACACTAGTATACTACTTAGACCCAGGACACTTGCTGTAGTGCTCCTAGACTGCTGTAGGGCTATAGTGAGGAATGGGTCACATGTACTGCAGAAGCCCCAGGTAGAGTCAGCTCTGTAGTAATTACGATAAAAGGTTCTGTCGCTGCACAAGCGTTCCAACGGTGAGTGGTAAGCAAGAGGCCAGTGCAGGGCTTGAGGGATGCCAGGCTCTGCAACACAGTTATCTGGCCCCTATTCTGAGCTCCAGCTTCCTTTCATTCATTTACTGAACTACTGTTTATTGACCATTACTAAATGATAAATACTATTCTAAGTAATGGGCTCCCAACAAGAAACAGAAGCAAATAACCACACAGATATAAAATTATAAACCGTTACAAGCTCTACAAAAGAAAAGTACAGTAAGTATGAAGCAAATGAGCAGAGCAGGGTGCGTGTGAGAGTGTGTGTGTGTCTGTGTGTGGGAGGGAGGCTTGAGAAGCAGGGTGACCTTGACAGGCAGTTTGAGTGCTCGTGTGAGCATGGATAAACAAGAACAATAAATTCTCTCTGGCTGTAAGATTTTGTCCACATGCAGCAGGGGTCTTGACCTGCTCTGCGAGGTGTGGGACGGCTTCCCTGCAGAGGTGACGACGTATGTGAAGGATGAGAAGGTTAAGTAGGAGAAGGGAGGAGGAACAGTGTTCTAGTCAGAACAAGCATGTGCGCGGGCCCCAAGGTGAGAGGACACTAGCATACAGGGCTGGCAAGGCTACAGCTTAAACACCTCAGGGAAAATGGTACAAAATAAGCCTGAAAAAGTGGTGCAGAGCTCACAAGATCATACAAAGGACTTGGGTCTTTATTTTAGGAACAATAGAAGCTCTAAATTGTATTAAATAAAATGTGACAAAGTAGGATTTACATTTTAAAAAGATTACTCTGGCTGTGATGTTAAAAAGGAAAAGAGGAGGCCAGGCGCAGTGGCTCACGCCTGTAATCCCAGGAGTTCAAGACCAGCCTGGCCAACATGGTGAAACCCCATCTCTACTAAAAATACAAAAAATTAGCTAGGTTTGGTGGTGGGTGCCTGTGGTCCTAGCTACTTGGGAGGCTGAGGTAAGAGAATTGCTTGAACCCGGGAGGCGGAGCTTGCTGTGAGCCAAGATCACTCCACTGCACTTCAGCCTGGGCGACAAGAGTGAAACTCCATCTCAAAATAAAAAAAAATTAAAAAATAAAAATAAAAAAAGGCCAGGTGCGGTGGCTCACGCCTGTAATCCTAACACTTTGGGAGGCCGAGGCAGGTGGATCACCTGAGGTCAGGAGTTTGAGACCAGCCTGGCCAACATGGTAAAACCCTGTCTCTACTGAAAATACAAAAAATTAGCCAGGCATGGTGGCGCATGCCTGTTAATCCCAGCTACTCGGGAGACTGAGGCAGGAGAATTGCTTGAACTTGGGAGGCGGAGGTTGCAGTGAGCCAAGATTGCGCCATTGCACTCCAGCCGTGGTGACAAAGTGAGACTCCATCTCACACACACACACAAAAAAAAAACAGAGAAGAGGAAATTAAAGTCAATTTGAGACCAAATTTTAGTCCACTCATAGGACGACAGGGCTTGGCTTGGGGCGGCAGATGCTTCTGACTGGTTTAACCAGCTGCCTGGGGCCTGCCAGCCCTTGCTTGGCTGTACCCTGCCCTTCACAGGAAACCTCGGTAGCATGCATTCAGCACAGGCACGCGAGTGTGAAGATCCACTTGTGGGTAGTCAAAGAAGTGTCCAAGTCACGGCTCCTCTATCCTTAATAAGGTAGGAAGCAAGATCAGCTGAGACCAGGTGACGGGGTGAATGGGTGATGAGACATGGAGAGACTTTGCCGGGCAGTCTGAGTGACAACGTGAGGTGGTGACCACAGACTAGGATACCACACAGCCACAGAGCTGCACAAAGAAGGCAGATAGCTGTCCTCATCTGGACATCAATAAATAATTACCATGGCAGATAAATGACTATAGACACCGTTAAGCATCTTTTAAGTGAAGGTTTCACAAATTTTGAAACCTTTGGTGAGGTGACTATTTCTTGAAAAACAAAAAGCAGCATTATTTTATGCAGATAACTTCTAATGAAGTATTTCTCTAAGACAGTCAGTATTATTTCAAAGGAACTGCTATTACAAAACTAGGTAAAGTTTACTTACACAAAAACAATGTCCCCTCTTTTAGAGTAAGCAGGAATAGCACTGGCTATGGTGGCAAATCCATATGAGTATATAATGGCTTCTTCTGTCTTCATAAATTTTGCCAGGCGCTCTTCCAAATCCAAATGAACATCTATTTCAGTTAAAAAAGTTAAATGGTTAAACTGTCTTATAATTCTTTTTCTCTACTAAAGAACAAATAAAAGAACACAAGCAGTATAATTATCAATGCTTTCACCTTATGGCCAAAATGGAATTGTTTTTAAATGATAGATTATACAAGATCTATTAAAATAATTCTAGGCCCATACAACTTCTAAAATACATGAACTAAATCAGCTACGCATCTATCTGCAAAATGTGTTACTGGGGCAGTTCCAACTTCTGGTTATGCTTTGATATCACTCTACTGTAAGACTTCAAGGCCTACCAAGTTTCCCTGCATTAACTGTCCTTGACCAAAACCATTGAGGTCTCACCAATGTTTGGTGTTAACTTATTAATGTCTGTTTGCATTGTAGCAAAAAGAACCCTGTATACTTTGCATCAAGAAGGTGACACTTACTAGAACTCCAGTAACCACTCCTCTAACAATCTGTGTCAGCATTTAGTAGTGGCACCTCCCATCACTTTCTGGGGCTGGGATTCTGTCTCAATTTCTTGTAAGTGTAATGAAGAATTCAAATTTATAGTACAAAAGGAAATATAGTCCTTTTATAGATGCACCGTAAGGAGGATGTTGACATAATAATGAGGATAAATTATAATTATTAGACTGACATGTTTTATTTTCCTCTTAAATCATGGCTCCTTACAGCCTTTTACCTCTCAGACTGAACCATGAGGCTTCATGCCCTCGGACGGAGGACCAGTGATGCTTAGAATAAATAGGCCACTGGCCAGCTTAGAATCTTAAAAACTTTAAAACAGCCTTAAAATGAGACATTATCAAGGAGGGAAAGGGATTTTAAAAAATTCCCTTAGCTCTTTTAACTATGGCAAGACCCAACCCTGGAGGACTAGATAACAGAGTTTCACCACAGGCCCTGTGTGGAGAGAGCTCGAAGAAGCCAGGCCCCTCCAGTCTTAGAGCGCTATGGGAGAAAGGAGGGAAATCAGAGGCCACAGAGTTGGATTTTGAGACCCAGGATGAGTGAGCCAGACTTCCTAAAGAACGTTACAAAACTGTTAAAATGAACTATTAATTCCATTCCTATCAAATAGTGATAAAATATGAGGCATGCTTCTTCCTATTTGTACGTTAACACAGTCAATATCATTTGATTTCCATTACCAATTGGTTATAGTTATTTTATAAAAAGGACACTTTTCATTACACCAACATTAAATAAACGTAGGACTTTACAACAACACACAGAGTTTAGAAGAACGTATCCCAGGTGATCTTCGAGTATAAGACCTCTGACACTACGATCACATGAAATCCAAGGCCGTGATTCCTTGTATCTGACAGCCGCCCTCTAGGAGAGATGCTATCAGAAAAGGTTTCAGGCAAAATCTAGCAAGAAAGAGGAAAACAGCCAAGTAGCTGAGCATGGGTTACTCTTGGGTATGTCTTCCTTCTCATCCTCATTACCGTTCTCTGAGCGCCATCACTTTGCCACCTCTCACGTTCCCAGGTAGGAGGCCTCCTTCAAAGTATAATGGTGCTTCTAATTGAAAATATCTGCCACAAACCTTCACAGTTCAGCCAGAAGGACAACTCAGGCAACAGTGGTTTGCTTTCATTTGGTATCTCCATTTCAAAAAGAAAAACATGCTATGTATACAAACTATTTTTGCTAACCACAAAAGGGATTTTAAATCATTCTGTAGACTTCTTAGCTCTAAATGACTCTTTTCATCCATGAATGATGAGAATGTAAAACTGAGTATGACCCTGTTTCAGGACTTTAGAGTGAGTTACCCAGTTGATGAAAATCAGCATGTTAAAAAAAAAAAAAAGAAAAAAGAAAATCAGCATGTTACAAATCTTCCCATCATTAGGTATACTCGTAACTGTTTATATACAGTTGCCATAAGTGGGAAGAAGAATCTCTCAACAATAAATCAATGACTTACTGGTTCTAGCATAGTCCCAAAAGTTCAAAAAGACTAGTCTTTTCCTTCTATCAGAAGACACTGGGTTTTAGCTGATGTCAGCCTTGCAAAGCAGGTTTTGTGACAGGTAAATATGGGTAACTGAAGAACTTGTTTCTCTTAATGCTCCTTCGTGCAACGAAGAAACTCTCAACCTAAGGGAGGAGAAGGCAGCAAGCAGGAAAACTACAAGGGCACTCACTTTTCTTCAACTTTTGATGTCCATATCTTCTGTGTGTATGATCCATTTCACTAACTGGAGCTGTAGATTTGCGTGGAATAAAACTAAAGTACTATATTCTACAATTCACTGTTAGTACTAAACACGGCAGAGAAGTGACCATAGAGGGAGGCGTCCTAGAATGCCTCCGCACACCTCACAGCCCTCAGCACTTTCTTGCACTTGCTTATCTGCCTGTCTGGCTCCCTCACCAGAACTTCAGGGACAGGAGGCCTCACTATCTCGGTCATCACAGAGCTCAGATTGTAGTTAGGTCTGGGGGTTCAGCCCTGGGCAGCCTTGGTGCCTTCCTCTGTCAAATAGGGGGGATAGTCCTACCTTCCTCAAGGGTTAGTAGGACGACTGCACAAGTTAATGCTGATAAAACACTCAGAACACTGCCTGGCATGGAACAAGCAATATGCTATTTAAGAGTTTGTTTAATTACATTAATACTTGTAGAATAAAAGAAAAGGTTTTATTTTAAAAGCAAAAACCTGGTCACACTTTAGGCAATCTTCTAATAAAGCTATGTGAATTCTGAATTGTTAAGACTATCTTCCAATAAGAGCCACTTGTTCAGCTTCTCACTTACAAGGAGGAGAGATTACGGCCTTCCTGGTTGTTTTCCAGAGAGAACACCATAAAACAGCTGACTTTAGGACGTTTAGAAACAAACTACATTTTCTCTTAAGGCCTTCATATTTTTGCATACATACTGTCCTTAAAAAAAAAAAAATCCCTAGAGGCCAGGTGTGGCGGCTCACACCTGTAATCCCAGCACTTTGGGAGGCCGAGGCAGGAGGATTACCTGAGGTCAGGAGTTTGGGACCAGCCTGACCAAAACGGAGAAACCCTATCTCTACTAAAAAAAAAAAGAAAAATTAGTTGGGCATGGTGGCGCACGCCTGTAATCCCAGCTACCTGGGAGGCTGAGGCAGGAGAATCGCCTGAACCCAGGAGGCGGAGGTTGCAGTGAGCCAAGATCATGCCATTGCACTCCAGCCTGGGCAACAAGAGTGAAACTCCGTCTCAACCACAACAACACACACACAAAAATATCCCTAGAGACATGCACAATTTTTCTTCTTAAGAGTATGAGTGATAGCCCTTAGGTACTCACTGGAACATACAGAGCCAAATGTTTTTCATGTTTTCACATGCGGTATCTTATGTGATCCTTAGCAAAGTGTTCTAAAGCCATGCAAGCAATGATTGTTCCCACTTACACCTGAGAAAACCATGATCCCATGACTGGTAAGAAGAAGTGGCAGATCTAGGAATTTTATGACCAAATTGTAAGGTCCCCTGACCAAGCTGCACCATGGTCAAGCCATCGTGACCCCTGTGACCCACACGTACACATCCAGAAGGGGTCCTGCAGCCAGAAAATCTGGGACAACAGGAAAACCACAAAAGAAGAAAAACGGCTAGTACCTGTCTTAGCTGATTAGCCAGCCTTGGGGCATTCTACCATCGTAACAGGCTCTACCCTAACTGATCAATCAACCTCACGACACGTGACACTGTGCTCTGTAACCTTGTGATAATGTACCTTGTGACATTCTTCCCCTACCTGCAAAATCCAGCCCCTAACTGTAACTTTCCATTGCCTACCCCTAACCTGTAAAACCATCTCCAATCCCACCACCCTCTGCTGACTCCCTTTTCATACTTAGCTCACTTGCACGCGGGTGATTAAACAGCCTTGTTGCTCACACTTAGCCTGTTCAGGTTGTCTCTTCAATTGGACGCATGCATAACATTCGGTGCCGAAAGCCCGGGATAGGGGAACTCTCTCCGGGAGACCTCTCCCCTATCCTCCCCACGCTCTTCCATCAAAGAGACTTCCCTCGACCTCAGGACCTCAGACCAGCCCCCGCGAACACTCCCACCTCTGTCTATGGATCGGGTAAGCTGCCTCGGTCTCTCCTCATCTCTCTCCCTCTTTTTCTCTCCTCAAAATTGAGACGAGGAACCTTCCTCTTATCCGTGTTTCCAAAATCCAACATTGGTCACGGACTCTTCTTGGGAAGACAGTCTTCCCTCGGTGTTTGGTGAACGCCAGGGATGCCAGCCTTGGCCATTCGCCAGCCACACAACCCGGGACCTCCACTGGGGATGCCCACTGAGGATGCTAGTGGTTGCTCTTTTCCTTGTCTCTTTCTTTCCCCTCAAACTTTCCCAGTTCTAACATGGGCAACCTCCCACCCTCCATCTTCCCCACTGGCTTCTGTCCTCAAAAACCTCAAACCTCTTAGCTTTCACCCAATCTAAAGCCTAAACGTCTAATTTTTTTTTTTCTGTAACACGGCCTGGCCCCAATATAAATTAGACAATGGCTCTCAGCGGACAGAAAACAGCACTTTCAATTTCTCTATTTTGCGGGACTTAGACAACTTCTGTCGCAAAATGGGCAAATGGTCTGAGGTACCCTACATCCAGGCATTTTTTACTATGATCTCTCCCTAGTCTCTGCTCCCAATGTGGTCCATCCCAAATTTTCCTTATCTCCCTTCCATCTACCTCTCCTTCTTCTACTGGGGATGCTGACTCCTCTTTACCTGTTAACCCCTTCAATCTTTCTCCCCCCCACCCACCTATCCGAACCTGGCCCTAATTCCCCCTCAGAACCGAGTTCTACCCACAAGCCACCCCCTTATGTCCCTCCCATTACCATCCCTCCTCACACCTGCTCTGGCTTACAATTTGGCCCTGAAGCCGACCCCCATGCCCCTGCCCAGCAATTTCCCCTTTGAGACGTGGCAGGAGCCGAAGGAAAAGTTCGGGTTCACATCCCTTTCTCTGTATCTGACCTTTCCCAAATCAGTCAGCATTCAGGCTCTTTTCCGTCAGACCCTACTCAAATATATACAAGAATTCCAATACTTAACACAGTCCTATAATCCCACTTGGAATGACTTAAATGTCATCTTCACTTTGGACCCTAGCTCAATCTTATGCTGATGACTGCTGGCGCCTTGAGCCTGGCCTCCAAGGCCAGGCACTAGGGCAGTACCCGTGAAGGCCCCAAAGGACCTACCAGGCAGGGGCCCAAGGCATAGCCAGGCAGGACTACATGATCTCTTGTTTAGTTCAAGGGCTTCAGAAAGCTGCATATAAAGCCGTGAATTATGACAAACTAAAGGAGACCACTGAGAACAAAGGTGAAAACCCAGCTCAGTTTATGGCCCATCTAGCTGCCACCCTCAGGCGATATACAGCACCAAACCCTGAAGGGACAGAAGGCCGCCTTATTCTTAACATGCATTTTATTACCCAGTCAGCTCCTAATATTAGAAAGAAACTTCAAAAATTAGAGTCTGGCCCTCAAACCCTATAACAGGAATTAATCAACCCTGCCTTCAAGGTGTTCAATAATAGGGAAGAGGCTGCCAGGCGGCAGTGCGCCTTTCAGAATGACAAATGCTTGCCTCCACCTTAAAACAAACCCCAGCAGCACCGCCTACCTGCAAAAACTTCAAGGCGTACAAACCGCAGCGTTTAACTGCCCCTCTGGGACCTTGCTTCAAATGTCAAAAACCTGGCCACTGGGCCAAGGAATGCCCACGGCCCGGGATTCCTTCTAAGCCATGCCCCTGTGTGGGCCCTCACTGGAAGTCAGACTGTCTGACTCTCATCACCAATCCTGGAGCTCCTGGAGCACAAACCCGAAATGACCGACTCCTTCCCAGATCTCCTCGGCTTGGCGGCTGAAGACTGACGTTGCCCGAATATCTCGGAGGCCCCCTGGACCATCACAGACGCCAAGCTTCGGGTAACTCTTACAGTGGAGGGTAAGTCCGTCCCCTTCTTAATCGATACGGGGGCTACCCACTCCACGTTACCTTCTTTTCAAGGGCCTGTTTCCCTTGCCCCCACAACTGTTGTGCATATTGACGGCCAAGCTTCTAAACCCCTTCAAACTCCCCAACTCTGGTACCAAATCAGGCAACACTCCTTTATGCGCTCCTTCCTAGTTATCCCCACCTGCCCAGTCCCCTTATTAGACCAAGATATTTTAACTAAATTATCCTCCTCCCTGACTATTCCTGGACTACAGCCACATCTCAGAGCTACCCTTTTATCCAATTCCAAACCTCCCTCGCAACCTCTCCTTTCATCTCCCCACCTTAACCCTAAAGTATGGGATACCTCCACTCCTTCGCTTGCAACTGATCATTCACCCCTTATCATCCCACTGAAACATGGCCACCCTTATCCTGCTCAATGCCAATACCCCATCCCACAACAGACTTTAAGGGGCCGAAAGCCTGTTACTACCTGTCTACTACAGCATGGCCTCTTAGTCCCTACCAACTCCCCTTACAACTCTCCCATCCTACCTATTCAAAAACCAGATAAATCCTACAGGCTAGTCCAAGACCTTCGTTTCATCCATCAGATTGTCCTCCCCATTCATCCTGTCATGCCTAACCCTTATACTCTCCTATCCTCAATACCGCCTTCCACAACTCATTATTCTGTTATTGACCTCAAAGATGCCTTCTTTACCATCCCCTTACATCCCTCTTCCCAGCCCCTTTTTGCCTTTACTTGGACTGACCCTGACACCCACCAGTCCCAACAACTCACCTGGACCGTCCTGCCCTAAGGTTTCAGAGACAGCCCACACTACTTTAGCCAGGCCCTCTCCCATGACCTGCTTTCTTTTCGTCCATTTGTTTCCCATCTCATTCAATATGTGGATGACCTTCTTC
Organism: Pan troglodytes; assembly: GCF_028858775.2. NCBI lineage: Eukaryota > Metazoa > Chordata > Mammalia > Primates > Hominidae > Pan > Pan troglodytes. The sequence goes on from NC_072409.2 coordinate 46,240,006, forward strand.
TTTGCAGCCCCTCTTACCAATCCTCCCAGCCAAGACACTATCCTGCTTCTTCAACACCTCTACTCCAAGGGGTACAGAGTATCCCCCTCCAAAGCTCAAATTTCTACTTATCTTGGTATAATCCTCCACCAACATAGGCGTGCACTTCCAGCAGACCGTATTCAGCTAATCTCCAAATTCCAATCCCCACCACCAAACAACTACTCCTCTCCTTCTTAGACGTTGTTGGATACTTCTGCCTTTGGATACCAGGTTTTGCCATCCTAACCAAACCACTCTATAAACTCACAAAAGGAAACTTAGCTGAACCCACAGATCCTAAATCCTTCCCCCGCCCCTCCTTTTACTTTAAAAAAGGCCCTAGAGGCAACCCCTACTCGAGCGCTTCCCGACTCCTCCCAACCCTCCTTCCTCTCCACACAGCAAAAACGCAGGGCTGCGCTGTAGGAATTCTTACTCAGGAACCAGGCCTGTGACCAGTAGCCTTTGTATTCAAACAGCTTAATCTTACAGTCCTGGGCTGGCCGTCATGCCTGCATGCCACAGCAGCCACAGCCCTTATACTCTTAGAGTCTCTCAAAATCACAGGCTATGCCCCACTCACCTTTTATAGCACTCACAACCTCCAAGACTTAGTTTCCTCTTCACATATAAAACATACTCTCGGCTCCCCACCTCCTCCAGCTCTATTCACTCTTTATTGAAAATCCCATGGGGACCATTGCCTTTGGACAGGACTTCAACCCGGCCTCTCACTTACTACCCACTACAAATCCTAATCCACACGACTGTATTTCCTTAATCCACATAGCCTCCTCTCCTTTTCCCCATATTTCCCTTTTTCCTGTCCCTGACCCAGACCACACTTGGTTTATTGATGGCAGTTCTTCAAAAACCAGTTGATTAACACCAGGAAAAGCTGGATAGGCCATTGTGTCTCACTCATCTATCACTGAAACTGCTGCACTCTCCCCATTTACAACCTCTCAACAAGCTGAATTAATAGCACTAACTCATGCCCTAACTCTTGGCAAAGGACTGCATGTTAATATCTATATTGACTCTAAATACGCCCTTCACATCCTCCACCGCCACCCTGTCAACTGGGCAGAAAGAGGTTTTCTCACTACACAAGGATCCTCTATTATCAATGCCCCCTTAATAAAGCCCTCCTTAAAGCTGCCCTCCTTCCAGCCAAAGCCAGAGTAATCCACTGCAAAGGACACCAAAAAACCTCTGATCCCATTGCCCAAGGAAACACCTATGCCAACAAAACAGCCAAAGAAACAGCAAACTCCCCAGTATCTGCTCCCAGTGGCCAATATTTCTCCTTCTCATCTATCACTCCTATTACTCTCCTTCTGAAACCTTAACCTACCAGTCACTTCCCACTCAAGGCAACTGGTTTTTAGATCATGGAAAGCTCCTTCTCCCTGCCTCTCAAGCTTACTCTATCCTCTCCTCCTTTCATGACCACTTCCATGTAGGATATAAATCTTTAACCCACCTTTTAGAACCTCTCATTTCTTTTCCAGCCTGGAAATCCATCCTCAAAACAATCACCTCTCAACGGGCTATAATGCCACTCTACTACCCCATCAAGGCTTTCTTAAACCTCCTCCTTTCCTTATGCATCAAGCACGACAATTTATCCCTGCTCAAGATTGGCAAATTGACTCTACTCTTATGCCCCGTGTCTGGAAACTCAAATACCTCCTGGTTTGGGTCGACACCTTCACCAGATGGGTTGAGGCTTTTCCCACGGGGTCTGAAAAGGCCACTGCAGTTATTTCCTTCTTCTAACAGACATAATTCCCCGGTTTGGTCTCCCTACTTCCATACAGTCTGACAACGGGCTGGTCTTCATCAGCCAAATCACTCAACCAGTTTCCCAAGCCCTCAGTATTCAATGGAATCTTCATGCCCCATATCACCCTCAGTTCTCTGGAAAAGTAGAAAAAGCCAAGGGCCTTTTAAAAACACACCTTACTAAACTTACCCTCCAGCTTAAAAAAGACTGGACCACTCTCCTACCCCTTGCACTCCTCCGAATTCGAGCCACACCCTGGGAACCCACCGGGTGCAGTCCATTTGAACTCTTACACCGCCGCACCTTTCTGCTGGGTCCCAACCTTATTTTAGACACCACCCCTCTTGGTGATTATCTTCCAGTCCTTCAACAGGCTAGACAGGAAATCCACTAAGCTGCCAATTTCCTTTTACCTACTCCAGATACCCAGCCATATAAAGACACCCTAGCCGGACGGTCAGTTCTCGTTAAGAACCTGACCCCTCAAACTCTAGAACCTCGGTGGACAGGACCTTACCTGGTCGTCTATAGTACCCCAACCACAGTCTGTCTGCAGAATCCTCCCCACTGGGTTCATCGCTCCAGGATAAAACTGTGCCCATCAGACGACCAGCCTAGCTCCTCTGCCTCCTCCTGAAGTCGCAAGTACTCTCCCCCACTTCCCTTAAACTTACCCACATTCCTGAAAAAGAACAATAACCCTGTATACCTTTTATTTACAGTAGGCCTTTACACAGTCACCCCAGTATTTAAACTCTGTCTACTTATGTCCCTACTAACCATTCTCACGTACTTCTTTCTAAATGCCCTGCTTTTGTCTATACTACCAGTTCACGCTTTTCCTCCAGACCATTGTAGCTGATATCTCGTGGTGTCACCCTCAAGCTGCCACCCTTAACTCTCTCAGAATGGACAGATGACCTTCTGTGGCAAGGTACTCTCCAATTCTTCCACCCTGATGAAGTTCTTTTCTTTTGTACTTACTCTTTGTCTCACTCCCATTCCCTTGCCACCCTCTACCCCTCCCCCTAATTATCTCCAGCAAACCATCAACCTCACCCACTCCCTCCTCACCATCTCCAATCCTTCCTTAGCCAGAGATTGTTGGCTATGTATTTCCTTCTCTTCCTCCTACTACACAGCTGTCCCTGCCCTGCCAGCTGACTCGGCAACCTCCCCCATCTCCCTACACCTCTGAACCTCCTTCAATGATCCCCACCTTTACCCTCCCAAACAACTTCTTTACTTCCTAGAAAAATACAGCAAAAACTCCCTGATATCTAATACCAACAAGCTGCTGCTCTCCTCCGTACCTACCTACAAAAACAATTCCTTTACCTCAGCAAGCAGTCACAGAAAGCTTTCATCAGATTACAATCAACAACCCCATAAAATGTGCCTTTTCTAGTTTTCTAATACCTGCCAAGAAAATAATTCCCTACCAATCAAAAACCAAGCAAACAACCCATTTGCATTAGACTAGAGGAAAGTGGGAGGCTCTGATATGAGCTTATTTCTTCGAACTTGCCATCAAGAATGGAAGTCAGGATACTTGGTTTATATTATTACTATTACTATTTTTGAGATGGTCTCACTCTGTCATCCAGGCTGAATTGCAGTGGTGTGAACACGGCTCATTACAGCCTCAACCTCCTAGGATCAAGGGATCCTCCTGCCTCCGCCACCTGTGTAGCTGGGACTACAGGTTCACGCTAGTGCCAGGTTTATTTTTATTTCTTGTAAACACGGGGTCTCGCTACATTGCCCAGGCTAGTCTCATATGCCTAGGCTCAAGCAATCCTCCCTTCTTGGCCTCCCAAAGTGTCAGGATTACAGGCATGAGCCACTAAACCTGGCCAATTTCTAATTTTAGGGTTAGAACTAAAGATTTTAAAGATCACTTCCAGCTGTAGGATTCCTGGACACTACTTCTCCTTATCTGTTTCCAAGACAAATAATGTAATCACCAAACTAGCTTAGGGATAACGTAAGGTGCTCCCTTACATTAAAAAATCACAAAAGTAAAAAACTTAACTGTTAAAGTAAAAAAACACAAAAAGATCCAGAAATGGAAACAAGGATGGAAGATGGAAGATATTTCCCTTGCTCTACTTTCCCCACACTGTGTCATTTTATAAGCCAAAATGCTATTTCCAGCAATAAATTCATTTGAACAATTTTATTTATTTATTTATTTTTGAGACAGAGTCTTGCTCTGTTGCCCAGGCTGGAGTGCAGTGGCATGATCTCGGCTCACTGCAACCTCTGCCTCCCAGGTTGAAGCAATTCTCCCACCTCAGCCTCCCACGTAGCTGGGATTACAGGTATCCACCACCACGCCCAGCTAATTTTTGTATTTTTAGTAGAGACGAGGTTTCAGCATGTTGGCCAGGCTGGTTTTGAACTCCTGACCTCAGGTGATCTGCCTGCCTCAGCCTTTGAAAGTGCTGGGATTACAGGCATGAGCCACCATGCCCGGCCTGAACAATTATTTAATAACATTTTCAGGAGCAAAGAATACACACTTAATAAAAACAACCATAAAATGCCAGTCTTCTTTGATGACTCCCAGGGAATTCACTGTATTTGAAATCATACACTCATCAAATATTTAGTTGGCCTGTTCCCGGATTATCCATACACAAGGAAATCAATGATCCTTCATCTTCATTCTAGAAAGATAAAAAACTACACTGTTTATCCCCCCTCCCTCCACCCCAGGCAATCTGCTCTCCACTTTCTTCCCAGAGCTGTTTCTCAGCCCCCTGCGTGGCTAGTCATGGCAGGGGTTCCGCTCTCATCAATGGACTGTGGGCAGAAGTATGAGGCCATCTCCCCTGCATAAAGAGTACTGCTGCTCTGCACTCGTTCCTCACGCTGCAATCCCCACACATGCACACAAGGATGAGCCCACCATGCCCGGCTAATTTTATTATTTTTTGTAGAGACAGGGTCTCCCTTTATTGCCCATGCTGGTATCAAATTCCTGGGCTCAAGGAATCCTCCCACCTCAGCCTCCCCAAAGTGCTGGGAGTACAGGTGTGAGCCACCATGCCCGGCCTAAAATTGAATCTTAACTATTGAAAGCAGTAGTCTCAAAGAGAACACAACAAAAACTTACCAAATGTGCCATAAAATCCTCTGGGTCCACAAGTCCCCACGCCATACTTCTTTAGAGATGCTAAAGCTGCTGCCTTTATTGAAGTACAAGAATTATACTTTCATAATTTATCTTTAAGAGTTCAAAACAAACATTTCCTATTCTTTAACCCACAGAGCTCCTTCCTTCCTCCTCCAACTCTAACAGAATATAAAGAAGAGACAGGTGTAAAGACTGAGTATATGACTTAAAATATGGAAAAGTTATACTAGCCTGATTCTCAAAACCTGGTTAACTTTTCTGCATTTGTGGGCCAAGTCTTTCCTGGAAAATGCCTGTTAGCCCACAATCCCAATAGGAGAGAGAGCAATTTCCTAGACCCTTCTCCAACTATTCTCTAGGTCTGGCCTGTTCAGTTCTGTGGTTGCTGCCTAACACTGAGCCACATAAGAGACTCTTGCCTCTCTCTGTCTAGGTCCCGCTCACAACTCTGTCAGACAAAAAGTAATGGGAAAAACTTGCATAGCGCTTTCCAACACTCTGATTTTTTTTCTTTTTTTTGGAGATAGAGTCTCGCCCTGTTGCCCAGGCTGGAGTGCAGTGGCACCATCTTGGCTCACTGCAACCTCCACCTCCTGGGTTCAAGAAATTCTCCCACCTCAGCCTCCCAAGTAGCTGGGACTACAGGCATGTGCCACCATGCCCTGCTAATTTTTGTATTTTTTGGTAGAGATGGGGTTTCACCATGTTGGCCAGGCTGGTCTTAAACTCCTGACCTGAAGTGATCCACCACGCCCAGCCTGCATTTGTCTTTTATGTCTAGTTTCTTAAATCAGTAATGTTATCTGTCCACTTCAGCAATATGTGCTACTCACCTTAACCCTAGGGTTATCCAACAATCCAAGAAAATTAAATGAGGCGAAGTTTATACATTCTTTTCCATTCACCACAGTTTTGTGGCTTGGAGGGCTAGGGAAGAGATAAAGAGTGGTACATGTCAATTACACATTCACGTTACCTTGGTGGTAGGCACAACAACATAGTGTTGTCATCCTACCCTATTTGCATACTGGTCTTTGATTTCTTGTTTTTAAGAAGTAATATTAGAGCATGGTACATTAAAAATAAGATATTTTTCCATTAATTTTATTTTTAATAAAATACCTGTACTATTAAAATAAAAAAGAAAAATAAGCTAGAATTCCAAGATGAATGAATGGCAAATCTTAAATGCTTTGGTTTTAAAACTCGCTTAAGAATGAAGCTGCTAAATAAAGTATCTCAGAAAAATCTGGAATAAGCCAAACAGGAAGAAAATATAAAATAAGATCAAAGGCAAGAATAGGCAGAGTGAGTTATGATCTTGCATAGTTAAACGGCTTAAAAAGAAATGTCATGTATAGGAAGCCACTAAAGAGTAAGTGGGATATGTTCCCAATGTCTAAAGTTAACGCTGGAATGCTGTTGAAGAGGAATCCTCACACTCCTGGGGAGCGGGGAGAATGTGGGTGGCAGCTACACTGGAGCCGGATATGAGCCCGGCTGGGACAGGAGAATGGGCTCCTGAAGGTACTTCCGTTAAGCCCTCTGCTGATCTATATTCGAGCCATGAGCCATGTTTCAAAATCATGGGCTCAAATTATGGGTTGCAAACTGTTAAAGGGCTGTGAGACCAAGTTAGTTGGTCACAATCAGCCTATTTTAACCAGAGGAAACAGTAAAACAAAATAGAACGGAAAAGAAAATATCAGAACCATGGCACAGGGTGAGTGATGGGACTATGTATCTGTACTGGTCCATGTACTGGGTTGCTCTATAAAATGCACTGTAGCCAGAAAAAAATGGAGAAACACTATTCTCATTGATACCTTTTAACAGCATTGGTCATCCTTGAGAAAACACAGATGCTGGGAAACCAGGAAAAGAAAAGAATGACAACTTGAAGCAAATTCATGAAAGCGAACTAACTTATAAAAAAGGCAAGAAGACTCAGTGAAAAAACCATGGGTTGTAGAGTCTGTCAGAGAGATCCCCTCTGTATTATGGCTATTGACGACTTCAGAAGCTTAGGGACATCACTGACCTGTGATTCTCAGTTTCTTCATCATTAAAGTAGGGGAGAGTCTACCTCTCAGGGAAATTGCTATTATGAAAGTGCCTGGCTCATAAGAGGTGCCCTCCAAATATTTTCTTTCTTCTTCCCTAAGGCTTCAAGGGCTTCTCTATTTTATTTTATTTTATTTTATTATTATTATACTCTAAGTTTTAGGGTACATGTGCACAATGTGCAGGTTAGTTACATATGTATACATGTGACATGCTGGTGTGCTGCACCCATTAACTCGTCATTTAGCATTAGGTATATCTCCTAATGCTATCCCTCCCCCTCCCCCCACCCCACAACAGTCCCCAGAGTGTGATGTTCCCCTTCCTGTGTCCATGTGTTCTCAGTGTTCAATTCCCACCTATGAGTGAGAACATGCGGTGTTTGGTTTTTTGTCCTTGCGACAGTTTACTGAGAATGATGATTTCCAATTTCATCCATGTCCCTACAAAGGACATGAACTCATCATTTTTTATGGCTGCATAGTATTTCATGGTGTCTATGTGCCACATTTTCTTAATCCAGTCTATCATTGTCGGACATTTGGGTTGGTTCCAAGTCTTTGCTATTGTGAATAGTGCCGCAATAAACATACGTGTGCATGTGTCTTTATAGCAGCATGATTTATAGTCCTTTGGGTATATACCCAGTAATGGGATGGCTGGGTCAAATGGTATTTCTAGTTCTAGATCCCTGAGGAATCGCCACACTGACTTCCACAATGGTTGAACTAGTTTACAGTCCCACCAACAGTGTAAAAGTGTTCCTGTTTCTCCACATCCTCTCCAGCACCTGTTGTTTCCTGACTTTTGAATGATTGCCATTCTAACTGGTGTGAGATGGTATCTCATTGTGGTTTTGATTTGCATTTCTCTCATGGCCAGTGATGGTGAGCATTTTTTCATGTGTTTTTTGGCTGCATAAATGTCTTCTTTTGAGAAGTGTCTGTTCATGTCCTTTGCCCACTTTTTGATGGGGTTGTTTTTTCCTTGTAAATTTGTTGGAGTTCATTGTAGATTCTGGATATTAGCCCTTTGTCAGATGAGTAGGTTGTGAAGATTTTCTCCCATTTTGTAGGTTGCCTCTTCACTCTGATGGTAGTTTCTTTTGCTGTGCAGAAGCTCTTTAGTTTAATTAGATCCCATTTGTCAATTTTGGCATTTGTTGCCATTACTTTTGGTGTTTTAGACATGAAGTCCTTGCCCATGCCTATGTCCTGAATGGTAATGCCTAGGTTTTCTTCTAGGGTTTTTATGGTTTTAGGTCTAACGTTTAAGTCTTTAATCCATCTTGAATTAATTTTTGTATAAGGAAGGGATCCAGTTTCAGCTTTCTACATATGGCTAGCCAGTTTTCCCAGCACCATTTATTAAATAGGGAATCCTTTCCCCAATGCTTGATTTTCTCAGGTTTGTCAAAGATCAGATAGTTGTAGATATGTGGCGTTATTTCTGAGGGCTCTGTTCTGTTCCATTGATCTATATCTCTGTTTTAGTACCAGTACCATGCTGTTTTGGTTACTGTAGCCTTGTAGTATACTTTGAAGTCAGGTAGCATGATGCCTCCAGCTTTGTTCTTTTGCCTTAGGATTGACTTGGCGATGTGGGCTCTTTTTTGGTTCCATATGAACTTTAAAGTAGTTTTTTCCAATTCTGTGAAGAAAGTCATTGGTAGCTTGATGGGGATGGCATTGAATCTATAAATTACCTGGGGAAGTATGGCCATTTTCACCATATTGATTCTTCCTACCCATGAGCATGGAATGTTCTTCCATTTGTTTGTATCCTCTTTTATTTCCTTGAGCAGTGGTTTGTAGTTCTCCTTGAAGGGGTCCTTCATGTCCCTTGTAAGTTGGATTCCTAGGTATTTCATTCTCTTTGAAGCAATTGTGAATGGGAGTTCACTCATGATTTGGCTCTCTGTTTGTCTGTTATTGGTGTATAAGAATGCTTGTGATTTTTGTACATTGATTTTGTATCCTGAGACTTTGCTGAAGTTGCTTATCAGCTTAAGGAGATTTTGGGCTGAGACAATGGGGTTTTCTAGATATACAATCATGTCGCCTGCAAACAGGGACAATTTGACTTCCTCTTTTCCTAATTGAATACCCTTTATTTCCTTCTCCTGCCTAATTGCCCTGGCCAGAACTTCCAACACTATGTTGAATAGGAGTGGTGAGAGAGGGCATCCCTGTCTTGTGCCACTTTTCCAAGGGAATGCTTCCAGTTTTTGCCCATTCAGTATGATATTGGCTGTGGGTCTGTCATAGATAGCTCTTATTATTTTGAGATACGTCCCATCAATACCTAATTTATTGAGAGTTTTCAGCATGAAGGTTGTTGAATTTTGTCAAAGGCCTTTTCTGCATCTATTGAGATAATCATGTAGTTTTTGTCTTTGGTTCTGTTTATATGCTGGATTACATTTATTGATTTGCGTATATTGAACCAGCCTTGCATCCCAGGGATGAAGCCCACTTGATCATGGTGGACAAGCTTTTTGATGTGCTGCTGGATTCGGTTTGCCAGTATTTTATTGAGGATTTTTGCATCAATGTTCATCAAGGATATTGGTCTAAAATTCTCATTTTTGGTTGTGTCTCTGCCCAGCTTTGGTATCAGGATGATGCTGGCCTCATAAAATGAGTTAGGGAGGATTCCCTCTTTTTCTATTGATTGGAATAGTTTCAGAAGGAATGGTACCAGTTCTTCCTTGTACCTCTGGTAGAATTCGGCTGTGAATCCATCTGGTCCTGGACTCTTTTTGGTTGGTAAGCTATTGATTATTGCCACAATTTCAGAGCCTGTTATTGGTCTATTCAGAGATTCAACTTCTTCCTGGTTTAGTCTTGGAAGGGTGTATGTGTCGAGGAATTTATCCATTTCTTCTAGATTTTCTAGTTTATTTGCGTAGAGGTGTTTGTAGTATTCTCTGATGGTAGTTTGTATTTCTGTGGGATCAGTGGTGATATCCCCTTTATCATTTTTTATTGCATCTATTTGATTCTTCTCTCTTTTTCTTTATTAGTCTTGCTAGCGGTCTATCAATTTTGTTGATCCTTTCAAAAAACCAGCTCCTGGATTCATTAATTTTTTGAATGGTTTTTTGTGTCTCTATTTCCTTCATTCTGCTCTGATCTTAGTTATTTCTTGCCTTCTGCTAGCTTTTGAATGTGTTTGCTCTTGCTTTTCTAGTTCTTTTAATTGTGATGTTAGGGTGTCAATTTTGGATCTTTCCTGCTTTCTCTTGTGGGCATTTAGTGCTACAAATTTCCCTCTACACACTGCTTTGAATGTGTCCCAGAGATCCTTGTATGTAGTGTCTTTGTTCTTGTTGGTTTCAAAGAACATCTTTATTTCTGCCTTCATTTCGTTATGTACCCAGTAGTCATTCAGGAGCAGGTTGTTCAGTTTCCATGTAGTTGAGCGGTTTTGAGTGAGTTTCTTAATCCTGAGTTCTAGTTTGATTGCACTGTGGTCTGAGAGACAGTTTGTTATAATTTCTGTTCTTTTACATTTGCTGAGGAGAGCTTTACTTCCAAGTATGTGGTCAATTTTGGAATAGGTGTGGTGTGGTGCTGAAAAAAATGTATATTCTGTTGATTTGGGGTGGAGAGTTCTGTAGATGTCTATTAGGTCCCCTTGGTGCAGAGCTGAGTTCAATTCCTGGGTATCCTTGTTGACTTTCTGTCTCGTTGATCTGTCTAATGTTGACAGTGGGGTGTTAAAGTCTCCCATTATTAATGTGTGGGAGTCTAAGTCTCTTTGTAGGTCACTCAGGACTTGCTTTATGAATCTGGGTGCTCCTGTATTGGGTGCATATATATTTAGGATAGTTAGCTCTTCTAACAAGAATTGATCCCTTTACCATTATGTAATGGCCTTCTTTGTCTCTTTTGATCTTTGTTGGTTTAAAGTCTGTTTTATCCGACACTAGGATTGCAACCCCTGCCTTTTTTTGTTTTCCATTTGCTTGGTAGATCTTCCTCCACCCTTTTATGTTGAGCCTGTGTGTGTCTCTGCACGTGAGATGGGTTTCCTGAATACAGCACACTGATGGGTCTTGACTCTTTATCCAATTTGCCAGTCTGTGTCTTTTAATTGGAGCATTTAGTCCATTTACATTTAAAGTTAATTTTGTTATGTGTGAATTTGATCCTGTCATTATGATGTTAGCTGGTTATTTTGCTCGTTAGTTGATGCAGTTTCTTCCTAGTCTTGATGGTCTTTACATTTTGGCATGATTTTGCAGTGACTGGTACCGGTTGTTCCTTTCCATGTTTAATGCTTCCTTCAGGAGTTCTTTTAGGGCAGGCCTGGTGGTGACAAAATCTCTCAGCATTTGCTTGTGTGTGAAGTATTTTATTTCTCCTTCACTTACGAAGCTTAGTTTGGCTGGATATGAAATTCTGGGTTGAAAATTCTTTTCTTTAAGAATGTTGAATATTAGCCCCCACTCTCTTCTGGCTTGTAGAGTTTCTGCCGAGAGTTCCGCTGTTACTCTGACAGGCTTCCCTTTGTGGGTAACCCGACCTTTCTCTCTGGCTGCCCTTAACATTTTCTCCTTCATTTCAACTTTGGTGAATCTGACAATTATGTGTCTTGGAGTTGCTCTTCTCGAGGAGTATCTTTGTGGTGTTCTCTGTATTTCCTGAATCTGAATGTTGGCCTGCCTTGCTACATTGGGGAAGTTCTCCTGGATAATATCCTGCAGAGTGTTTTCCAACTTGGTTCCATTCTCCCCGTCACTTTCAGGTGCACCAATCAAACGTAGATTTGGTCTTTTCACATAGTCCCATATTTCTTGGAGGCTTTGTTTGTTTCTTTTTATTCTTTTTTCTCTAAACTTCCCTTCTCACTTCATTTCATTCATTTCATCTTCCATCGCTGACACCCTGTCTTCCAGTTGATCGCATCAGCTCCTGAGGCTTCTGCATTCTTCACGTAGTTCTTGAGCCTTGGGTTTCAGCTCCATCAGCTCCTTTAAGCACTTCTCTGTATTGGTTATTCTAGTTATACATTCGTCTAAATTTTTTTCAAAGTTTTTAACTTCTTTGCCTTTGGTTTGAATTTCCTCCTGTAGCTCGGAGTAGTTTGATCGTCTGAAGCCTTCTTCTCTCAACTCGTCAAAGTCATTCTCCATCCAGCTTTGTTCCGTTGCTTGTGAGGAACTGCGTTCCTTTGGAGGAGGAGAGGCTCTGTGCTTTTTAGAGTTTCTGGTTTTTCTGCTCTGTTTTTTCCCCATCTTTGTGGTTTTATCTACTTTTGGTCTTTGATGATGGTGATGTACAGATGGGTTTTTGGTGTGCATGTCCTTTCTGTTTGTTAGTTTTCCTTCTAACAGACAGGAACCTCAGCTGCAGGTCTGTGGGAGTTTGCTAGAGGTCCACTCCAGACCCTATTTGCCTGGCTATCAGCAGCAGTGGCTGCAGAACAGCGGATTTTCGCGAACCGCGAATGCTGCTGTCTGATCGTTCCTCTGGAAGTTTTGTCTCAGAGGAGTACCCGGCTGTGTGAGGTGTCAGTCTGCCCCTACAGGGGGGTGCCTCCCAGTTAGGCTGCTCGGGGGTCAGAGGTCAGGGACCCACTTGAGGAGGCAGTCTGCCCGTTCTCAGATCTCCAGCTGCGTGCTGGGAGAACCACTGCTCTCTTCAAAGCTGTCAGACAGGGACATTTAAGTCTGCAGAGGTTACTGCTGTCTTTTTGTTTGTCTGTGCCCTGCCCCCAGAGGTGGAGCCTACAGAGGCAGGCAGACCTCCTTGAGCTGTGTTGGGCTCCACCCAGTTCGAGCTTCCCGGCTGCTTTGTTTACCTAAGCAAGCCTGGGCAATGGCGGGCGCCCCTCTCCTGGCCTCGCTGCCGCCTTGCAGTTTGATCTCAGATTGCTGTGCTAGCAATCAGCGAGACTGTGTGGGCGAAGGACCCTCCGAGCCAGGTGAGGGATATAATCTCCTGGTGGGCCGTTTCTTAAGCCTGTCGGAAAAGCGCAGTATTAGGGTGGGAGTGACCCAATTTTCCAGGTGCCATCTGTCTTTGACTAGGAAAGGGAACTCCCTGACCCCTTGCGCTTCCCAAGTGAGGCAATGCCTCGCCCTGCTTCAGTTCGCACACGGTGCGCTGCACCCACTGTCCTGCGCCCACTGTCTGGGACTCCCTAGTGAGATGAACCCAGTACCTCAGATGGAAATGCAGAAATCACCCGTCTTCTGCGTCGCTCACGCTGGGAGCTGTAGACCGGAGCTGTTCCTATTCGGCTATCTTGGATGCCCTCCGGGCTTCTCTTTCAAATCCAGTGCCACTCACCTCCTCAACTGTGATTCTGAGTTTATCATGTTATTCAGGTTCCTACTTCTCAAGGTTTCCTTAAGTTTCCTAAGTCCTCCCTGATTTCATAGTCAGGTATCGGCAGTCACAAAAAGATTAAAAACAAAAAACAAACAACAAACAAATACCTAGATAGACCACCCGTGTACCAAAGGTGCCATAAACGTTGAGACCATTCTATAAAAACTGTAATACACAGAAAACAAATGATTAAGAACAAGTATATCCAAAACCCTTAACCACAGCTCAAAAGCTATCAGAAGGCAGCATGATGTGATGTAGGGATACTATTTCTGTCCAGCACTTGGAGTAGCGAAGGAACAAAGTTTCCGGTGAGAAATGGAATTCTCAGACCTGTGCCCCATGCAGGCTAGCAGGAATAGGTCATAACGGGCACTTGATACAGGAATCCTGGAACCTAAAATCTTATAGGGTATGCTGCAGAAGAGCAAGTAAAACCAACCAGAAAGACATCTCCACAATCGAGACCTGAGAGGACTCAAAAGAGAGAAAACAACTTTCCCAATCAAAAACCACAACCCCACCATGAGTGAGAGTCAGCATACAAGACATGCAGAAGGGCCGCTGTCCAAGAACGCGAGACGCTGGACACTAGAAAGTGCTCCCAAGAGCATAAACATAAGGAAAGGTTAAAAAGTTACTAAGAAAAGGACAGGCTGGGCTGGGCGTGGTGGCTCACGCCTGTAATCCCAGCACTTTGGGAGGCCGAGGCGAGCAGATTACCTGAGGTCAGGAGTTCAAGACCAGCCTGACCAACATGGTGAGACCCCATCTCTAGTAATAATACAAAAAAATTAGCTAGGCATGGTGGCGCATGCCTATAATACCAGCTACTCGGGAGGCTAAAGCAGGAGAATCGCTTGAACCCAGGAGGCAGAGGTTGCAGTGAGTCGAGATTGTGCCACTGCACTCCAGCCTGCTCAGGAAGAACGAAATTCTATCTCAAAAACAAAAACAAAAAAGGACAGGCTAACCTTGCTAAATAGTCAAATAGAACTTCCAGAAATAAAATCTAAGAGCCAATAAAATTAGAAATCTAAAAGATAGATTAAATACCCCATCAGACACTGCAGAGAAATGAAAGACAGAGCTGAGATTACCAAGAGATGCAAAAATATGAAAGAGTACATACTGAACGTGGAGGATATGAAGGTTAAAAGTACACTAAACATTAGCTCTACAGGGAAAAACTGGAGGAAAAAAGTGAGAGACAATGTTTGAACAGATAAAAGCTAAAAAATTCCCAGAATTCATGAGAGACAGAAATCCACAGACTGAAGTACAAAAATGAATCCCAAGTAGGATAAATATGAATAAATTACAAGAAGACACATGACAGTGAAACTGTAGAATTTTAGAGAAAAAGAATTGTGAAAGCCACTAGAAAAAACAGAAGATGAACAATAATTAGACTGACACAGTCTCCCCATAACACAGGCCAGGCCATGATGAAGAAATTCTCCAAGGCTGCAGGGCAAATAATGATCCACTTAGAACCTGTTACCCACTAACTGTCATCCAAGGAGGTAAAATAAAAACATTTCTCATTAAGAGATACAGATTACCTTCTCTGAATCTCTACACAACAATCTAATAGAGAATATATTTTAGAAAAAGGAATTTTAAGCGCAAAGAAGCTGCACGGATAAAGAAAGAAATACCTAAAGACTGGCAATAAGAAAGTGGTAAATAGGTAAAGAAGGTGATTCTCAAATATAATAATCCTGGAAGATACAAAATAAGTGGAGGTCAAATATCAGACATCAAGAAAGGGGGAGTGGGGATGGGGAACAACTGAAGTAGGAGTCTAGTAAGTCCCTGTACTGCTCAGTAAGGAAGAGAGGAAGATTAATTAACATTTGGGGCAAGGTGGCTCATGCCCGCAATCCCAGCACTTTGGGACACCAAAGCGGGGGGATCACCTGAGGTCAGGAGCCCGAGACCAGCCTGGCCAACATGGTGAAACCCTGTCTCTACTAAAAATACAAAAAATATTAGTCGGGTGTGGTGGTGCATGCCTGTAATCCCAGCTACTCCAGAGGCGGAGGCAGGAGAATCCCTTGCACCTGGGAGAGAGACGCTGCAGTGAGCTGAGACGGTGCCACTGCATTCCAGCCTGGGCAACAGAGTGAGACCCTGTCTCAAAAAACAAAAAAAAAATTGGACAGGAATTACTTATGTTAAGCATGAGGAGAAGAAAAGAATAAGGGAAGTCTAATCAAGAAAACCTGATCAAGCAGACTAAAGGCAAGGGAAAAAAAAAAAGAAATGAAAAAATTAAGGCCACTGCCCTGGAACAAAAGACCACTTCTGTCAGCTGCTCCTGCAACTAGGTGTGGCCAGCATTGCCGTAACCAAGCTGACAGGCCCAGAAGGAGCCTCTTTTCTGCCCATCTGCCTGACATCCTCCCTTAAGGTGACTTATGAATGGAAGTCACACACCTCAAGGGCAGAACACAGGATGGTAACCTGGGTCCCTAATCATCTGTGGCGCTAGCTACCTTGCTCCACACTTGTGAGGGCAAATAAACTTCTACTTTCCCTAAGCCATCTAAGTTTGGGTTTCCTATTATATGCAGCTGTACCCACTACTAATTAGTTACAACTTCAATCAGAATGATCTCTAACAATGCTACCTTTAGGTGTTTTGAAGAAATCAGTTTGTTTTTTCTAAAGGGAGGTAAAATAATTTGACACAGATATTGTACTTATTTCCCACACATAACACATATTCCTGGGAGCGGGACTTCACAATGAAACAGTATACAACCAAGTAAGCAAACCTTTTAAAGACCACAACAAAAAGCAACCCTGTAAGGGGTCAAGTGTAGAACCACAAATACTGAATGAGACTTGGGTAAAATTTTGAGGGATAGCAACATACACAGATTCAAAAAGTTATGCATCCAAGTATTCAGACAGACGTGAAAATGACAGACTTTAAACATACATTTTTCAATGCTTCTAATGATGAATATGGTATCCAAGATGCCTAGGAAGAATTAGAATAAAACTGCTGCATGGGGTAAAGGAAAGAGCAGTATTTTTGAATATACTATTTGCACAATGACATTTTAAATATATATGTGCAATTAAATTAATAAATCAAATAACATTATTTTTGGCCATTTCTTATACATCCCTTTAAATTTACATATCAAATTGGCCAAGAAACTCTTTTAAATGCTATTGGGAAAATTGTGAATCACCTCATATTTCAGCAGATATTAGTGTTTACTATACAAATAAGTTAGTAATCAAAATAAATGTAAACAGATTAAACTCCTCAGTTAAAAAATGATACTAGGATTAAAATCCAATTATGTACAAAAGAACTACACACAATGATACAGTAAAATTGAAAACAGAGTCCTATTAATCACAGAATAACTAAATGATAGCTGGTGTAGCTACACTGCTATCAGACAAATGGACTTGAAGGTAAAACATAATTTTTGTTAGAGATAAGGGACATTCAAAACGATGTAAAAATGCTGAGCCCACATACATTTCACACCTTCAAACTAAACAATTTAAAAACGAAACAGAGACAGAGAATGAATCCATATGGTGGGTAATACTGATCTTTATACTGTCTCTTTCTTTCTCATTCATTTACATACCAGACAGAAAACGGCTAAGACTGTCAACTATTTGAATAATAATTAAAGTGCTTGATGTAATGGACACAAGACACCTTGAATAAAAGGAATATATAATATAAATTTTTGTGATAAAGCCGTGGAACATTTGCAAAATTTACAATAAAGTAAGACATAAAGCAAGTGTCAACAAGAGCAGCCAAATCATTCAGAAAAGCTATCATCCGGAACATGTTTTTTAATCACATAGCAATAAATTATAAATTACTGAGAAGACAAAAACTCAAGGAAAACATTATGCTTTAGTCAAAGAAAAAAAAGAAAATTAAAAAATATTTAGGTCTGAATAACACACATTAGAAGTATAGCCTACAGGCCGGGTGCAGTGACTCATGCCTGTAATACCAGCACTTTGGGAGGTTAAGGCGGGTGGATCACCCGAGGTCAAGAGATTGAGACCATCCTGGCCAACATGGTGAAACCCTGTCTCTATTAAAAAATAATAATAATAAATTAGCTGGGCGTGGTGGCACACACCTGTAGTTCCAGCTACTGGGGAGGCTGAGGCAGGAGAATGGCTTGAACCTGGGAGGCAAAGGTTGCAGTGAGCTGAGATTGCGCCACTGCACTCCAGCCTGACAACAGGGCAAGACTCCATCCTCCCTCCCCCCAAAAAAAGTATAGCCTACATCTGGAATAGTACTTAGAAGGGAATTTATAGGCTTAAACACAGAAAAGTTCATTATGCCTCATACTCAATTTTGAAAGTTTGCAGCAAGTTCATTCAGTAGCAAAACCTGTCCTAAACATATATGAAACTCTTTACTGCTTTTATTTACTCAATGGAATGAAACTATTCTGGGGATGCTGCCCTAGACTGCATGAGAGTGGTTCTGTAATAAGGAATACGTACTTTATTATCTTTCAAAACCTTTTTTTAAGCCTGAATCCTGAATTACACTCAGGGTGTTTTGTAAAGAGAATGTCAGTCAATACTAGAAAAGATTAAAAATGTAAATTAAGTGTTCAACTAAGTTAGAAAAAGAACAGAGTACACCTAAGAGATATATTAATAGAAGTTAAATAAGAAGTAAAGATTTCAGAAAATACAACATAATAAAGAAAAGTCATGCAATGATCTTAGATGCAGAAATAACATTTGATGAAGTTCAACATCTATTTATAAAACTCTTAGAAACCTAGATCGGAGGAAATGGTCTCGAATTGATAAGACTATAATACCTAAAACCTACAGATATTAACTGGGAAACAAGAGAGCCATTACTTTTATGAATATGAACAAAACAAGGATGCTTGGTCTCTTTTTACTATTCAGCATATTACTAAAGGCCATAACAGTAAAACTGTAAGTCCAAAAATGTGAATAAACAAGTGTGCACACACACACACACGTCTGAGAAGAGTCACACTGTTATCAGCAGGTGATACGGTCACCTTACATAAAAAACTCAACGAAATCAACAAACCATTGGAATTAATAGTAAATAAAGGTAACAAAATACAAAGTATTTACAGTATCAAGAAAAATATAAAGACAGTAATAAATGATAAGATATACGATGGTCAGCTGAAGGGATAGCTCAACATTTTAAAGATATTACATTTTGCCAAAATAAACTACAAACTCAATGCAATCACAACTAAAATTCCACCAGGATTTCTAATGGAGCTCTATAAACTTCAATAATTACACAGAAGGATACAAGTTCAGGAATGGCTAACTGAAGTTAGAAACCGGGAGGTGCTTTACCAGAAGGAAGCAAATATTGTAATATTTGCAGGTAGGCAGAGACCAATGAAAGAATCTAGAATTCATGAGAACTGTGTACATACAAATACCTGGAAAATGACAGCAGTTACCCCACAAACCACTAGGTTTCACACAAATTTTTCTCTACGGATAAAGTTGAACAGCCAGGTATAAAGTGAATTCCAGCCATATTAAAAATCTAAAAGGTATTTTAGAAAAGATAACAAAATGTGGAAGAATGTCTTTGGGACCTCAGGGTAGGAAATGATTTCTTAACCAAGTCTTTAAGAATACAAACCGTAAGGCCAAGATGGATGCATCTGACCAAGTCAAAATTAAGAAATTTGGTTCAACGAAAGATACCAAAGATAAAGTTAACAGACGGGTGATAGAGAAGAGGTTTATTGTATTTCACTGAATCTAAGATGTCATCAATTGTATTTTATCCATCACTAAGGAAGAGAAACAGTGTCAATTAAAATACAATGATGTTTTCTTGTCATGTGCAGCTTTTTAGTTTATGCTTAATGCAAAGGTCTATTATACATTCTTAGACCCAGATTTTTGTTACACTACATTTGTACTTATGAAAAGGAAAATGTAAGTCAAGACATTCCTAAAACCTCTTTAACTGAGTTCTGTCCCTCTCCTCTAAGTCACTGATACCACAAGTTTTCATACCATGTTCTCCTTGCTCTTGGCAGTGTCTTGGCATTTCTTACCAGCATGCTCCACTATGATTTCTGAGATTATCTGACATGTTAACTGTCACCCATTCTCAAGTTCTGATGCTGCAACTTTCCTATTGAACTAACCTCATAGTTTTATCGTCCTTCCAATTAAATCACATGTTTCTAGAAAGTAAGCTGATACTACCCAAAGGCAACAGGAAGTCTGACAAAGAGATCTTCAAAGCCTTTTGTCATCCTCTGCCTCTGCTCTGCAGGTCTGGCCATTTCTCCGGCCATCAGTTGCCTCATTGACCAGCAGGGCATACACTTCAACTGGAGTGCTGACAGTAAGCCCGCCACCACGAAGTTCACTGGTACATAAGCAATGACAACCATGTCACAAACTACCTTCCTGACTGACAATGACTCATCAGTGACTCTCAGCAGCTTTAAGATTCATCCCCACTTCAAAGATTTTAAACTAGGGAAAAACAGTATGTGTCTTAGAATCAATGTAACAGAGTACTAACTCAAAAATTGACTAAGGATTAAAATCTACAAGGTATACAGAACCTTTGCTAATCAAAAGAAAGACTGGGAATCCAGTAAAAAAACAGGTAAAAGATATGAAGAGGCATTCAAAGAAGCAGAAGACTCCAGTAGCTAAAAAGTAGATGAAAAAGTAGATGATGCTCAAAGGCTCAAACATTAAGAGAAATCCAAAGCAAACAGTATTGCTAAACAGAGATGTAGGGAAAACTTGAGTTCCTATATACTATCTCAGGGGACCATAGATGACACAGAAAAGTCCTACAGGAAAATTAGGCAGGCATATATCAGTATCCTATTCCTGGTTCTATACCCCCAGAGAAATTCAAGGGAATATTAGGTTCATGAGGGAATATTAATCAGAGGATTCTTTGCAGCAGTGAGAAATGGGGGCGGCTTAGGTGTCTATCATGAGGAAAATGGAGAAGTAAAATTTGGTGGCTGCATACACAGAAGAATATGTAGCAGTCAAAAGAAATGAACAAGAAATATATGCAGCAACTCTACCTCTCTTTACTGACCCTGCTTTGATATTTCTTCATACCACTTAATATCAGCTAACATTAAAAAACACCTCAACCCTTGATCTCTTCTGAAAGCACACTCAGAAAGCAAATGCAAAATGCCTACAAAGTTTAAAGGTCTAAACCCACCCAGACCAGAACAAGCAGAAAGGTGACAAAATGTGGGAAACTGGAAAGTAAATGGATAAGTTGTATTTGATAAGTCAAAGAGATCAAAGAGAAAGGCAAGCCTAGGCCAGCAGTGAAAAGCCAAGCAGCAACGCCTGAAACATGCTCCCAAACTGGGGCACCAGCTTCCATTAAACACTGGAAAACGGGAAAGGCCGACAACAACAGGAGGACTGGCTGGGTGCCTAGACAACAGGCAGTCACTCCGCTCCTCCACCCTGAAGAAGTGCTCTCTGGAGAGGCTGTGTATAAACTGGAAGTCCTAAGAATGAGTGAAGGCAGGGGTGCCGTTCTGAAGACAAAAATTAGGTGTGAGTTACATAATGAATGGTAAGACCCTGGGCCTCTTGCCTTCCACTCAGCTCCCAAATGGTGGAAAGCAGCTTTTTACCTGCAAAGTAATAGACTAGAGGACTCCTCTCCTGGGAAACACAAAGCCAAGAGAATAAAAACTATAAATACTAAGTTTGGGGGTCCCCTCAAATAAACGAACAGGTCCCTGTCTGATTATCCTAGTGCAAGCCCCTCAGTCAAAAAGCCCACCCCATCCTCACCCCTCTAAAACACAAATGGTAACTAAATGTGGTGATGGATATGTTAATTTGATTGTGGTCATTATTTCACAATGTGTGTGTGTGTATATATATATATATATATAAATATAAAATCATCTTATTATACATCTTGAATATATACAATTTTTATTTAGCAATTATACCTCAGTAAAACTGAAGAAAAAGCCAAGCCCATTTTAACAGGGCTCTCAATGACCATTTTAATGTGTCATTCTTGAAAATAGACCATCCTTACATTTATGGTCAACTGATTTTCAACAAGACAACTCAGAAGGGAAATAGTCTTTTCAACAAACGGTGCTAGGACAACTTGACATCCACCTGGAAAAAGATAAAGATAGGCCTCTACCTCACACCATATACAAAAATTAACTTGAATTACACACTAAATGTAAGGGCAAAAACTATAAACTGTTAGAAGACAGGAAAGAGTAAATCTTCGTAACCTTAGATTAAGCCAAAGTTTTTACAGATGACAAAAAAGCACAAGCAACGAAAGGAAAAACAGGGAAGTCAGACATCATTAAAATAAACTTTTGAATTTCAAAGATCACTATCAAAGAAGTAAAATAAAATCCCACAGAATGAAAAAAAAAAATCTGCAAATCATATATCTGACAAGGGACTAGGATTCAAAATATATAAAGAACTTTTACAGTTTTAATGATAGAAAGAACCCCCAATTGAAAACAGCTAAGTGATTAAAGTAGACATTTCTCCAAAGAAAATATACAAATGGCCAATAAGCCGATGAAAAGATGCGCAACATCATTAGTTATCTGGGAAATGCAAATTAAAACCATAAGATCCCACTTCCCACCTACTAGGATGGCTACAATAAAATAGAAAATAATAAGCATTGCTAAGGATGTGAAGAAATTGTAAACCTCATATGTAGCTAATGGGAATATAAAATGATGCAACCACTTTGGAAAACAGTTTGGGGGTTCCTCAAAATGTTAAACACAGAGTTATCACATGACACAGCAATCCTACTCCTAGGTATATATCCAAGAAAAATTAAAACATTATGCCCACGCAAAAATGTGTACACATTATTTCATAGCAGTTTTATTATTTTTTATTTTTTCATATACTCTTACGAGGGAAAAAACCCAATTGTGCATCAACTGATTAATGTATAAACAAAATGTGTGTATCCATACACTGAAATATTATTTGGTGATAAAATGAAGTACGGATACATGCTACAATGTGGATGAGTCCTGAAAACATTATGTTAAGTGAAAGAACCCAGAAACAAAGGCTAAGTATTGTTTATTCCTTTTAATGTGAAATGTCCAGAATAGGCAAGTCCATAAAGTAGATAAATGGTTGCTAAGGCCTGGGCAGAGGAAGGAGTGGGAAGTAACTGCTAATGGCTTTGGGATTTCTTTTGGGGTGATAAAAATATTCTGGAATTAGATGGTGGTGATAGTTGTATAACTCTGGGAATATGCTAAAAACCACTTAATTATACACTTCAAAATGACAGATTTTATGGTATATAGATTATGTATCAGTACAGCTGCTGTTTAAAGGAAAAAAACCTTACACTTCAAAATGGTAAATTTTATGGTAAATAGATTATATATCAATAAGGCTTCTGTCTAAAGGAGAAAAATCTAAGTTAATTCGCTTACTCTTGTGTCAACTCAGTATTGAATGTAAATAGGTATTGCATAAATTGAAGAAAAGTAACACTCAATGTAATCTCATTGGACTCCGGTGAAGACTCCAAGATGGCGATCGGTAACCATCTTGGCTACCCTGACTCAGCATTCCCGGATTCACCCGTTCCCG
Source organism: Pan troglodytes (assembly GCF_028858775.2). Taxonomy (NCBI): domain Eukaryota; kingdom Metazoa; phylum Chordata; class Mammalia; order Primates; family Hominidae; genus Pan; species Pan troglodytes. The sequence continues at coordinate 46,263,026 of NC_072409.2, forward strand.
CCATCCCGGCGGCCATCTTGGCTACCCTGACTTGGCATTTTCGCTTATTCCCGCCATCCCGACAGCCACATCGGGTACCCTGACTCAGCATTTCCGGGTTCACCTTTCCTGTTCCTGCCACCCGGACCAACGCGCATGCCCACTAGGGCGTGTCACACTCAGAAGCACGAAACTCAACCTACCCCGCCCCTACCCCACCCACTCCTCACCCAGCATCCATAAAAGCGCACTGCACCTTTGGCACAGCGCGACTTCCCTGGCCCTCCCCCTGCGGACCAGTGAACCTCGCCCGAGAGCTCAATAAAGAAGATTTTTGCCCTCTTTGTCTCGCCTCTCAGCCTTATTGGTCCACGGTGCCCCTCCATTGCCTTTCATGGTGCCTTTCGGACCCCTGCCCGACCTCAGTTCCCCATTTCCTTAGAGCACCGTCGGGGACTAAAACCCATTATTACTCGTCTTCTACAACAACACATCCTAATTACCACTAATTCTCCTTGCAATACTCCTATTCTGCCGGTACAAAAAGCCTCTGGGGCTTACCGTCTAGTACAAGATCTTCACCTCATCAACGAGGCAGTCATCCCTACAGTCCCGGTAGTTCCTAATCCATACACACTCCTCTCTCGCATCCCCCCCCAACACGTCTCACTTTACTGTTCTACACCTTAAAGATGCCTTTTTCTCTATCCCACTAGACCCCGCTTGTTACTTCCTCTTTGCTTTCACGTGGGAGGACCCAGACACCGGCGTCTCTACACAACTCACCTGGACGGTTCTGCCACAGGGGTTTAGAGACAGCCCTCATTTCTTTGGACAGGCATTGGCCCAAGACCTCGCTCGCTGCCCTTTGGAGGCCAGTACTGTTATCCAATATGTCGACGACCTCCTCCCTTTGCAGCCCCTCTGAGACAGACTGCCTTAAGGACACTAGTACTCTCTTAAACTTCCTAGGAAACCAAGGCTATAGAGTCACCCCGTCCAAAGCCCAACTATGTACCTCTAAAGTCACTTACTTAGGCATACGTCTCACCCCAAACTCAAAAGGCCTAACCTCAGACAGAATCAGCCTTTTACAAAATCTTCAACCTCCACAAGATGCTGAAGATATTCTCTCTTTCTTAGGGCTAGTCGGCTTTTTCAGACATTGGGTCCCCAATTTCGGAGTCCTAGCAAGGCCCCTGTACCAGGCCGCCAAACAGACTCCCATTGGCCCACTGTCTGAGCCAAAACTAGTAGCCAATCTTTACAATAAGCTTAAAAATTGCCTCATAACAGCCCCAGTCCTCTCACTCCCAAACCCGCTACGCCCATTTCATCTCTTTGCCGATGAGTGGGAAAAGGTTGCTACAGGGCTCCTGGCCCAACCGGTAGGAGAAACACACCAGCCAGTAGCCCACCTTTCCAAGCAGCTCGATCCCACTGTCCAGGGCTGGCAGCCGTGTCTGTGGGCTTTAGCTGTGGCAGCGGAACTCACCAAAGAGGCTCTTAAGCTTACCTTAGGGCACCCTCTCACTGTTTTCTCCTCACACAGGCTACAAGACTTACTCTCACACAAGTGCCTGAGTCACCTGACCCCCTCCAGACTCCAGCTATTTCATCTCCTGTTTATTGAAAACCCACACATCACACTTACTACCTCTCCAACTTTAAACCCAGCTATCCTCCTTCCCTGCCCAGAGCAGGATCCTTCACCCTTACATTCATGTCCTGAAGTCCTATCAGCCCTACGCCCCGCGCACCTAAGCCTCCAAGACAACCCCATCCTAGATCCCCACCAGACCCTGTTTGTAGATGGTAGCTCCGTCCCCGTGCCGCATGGCCAACGACGAGCAGCATACGCAGTGGTCACCTCATCTCAAGTAGTTGAGACCAATTTACAAACTTTAAAAAAAGATCCAAGGGGAGTTAAAACACTCCTACAACCCTCTCCGCCCTGGTCCTTCTTGGTGGTTTTCACCCGTGGTTCAACAGATGCTCCCTTTCCTTATCCCAATTATAATTCTCTGTATAATAATGTGTTTTGCCCCAATCCTACTACAGTTTCTCCGCCAGCGGATACAAGAAATCACGAGGGTCACTTTCAACCAGATGTTACTTCACCCCTACGTCCAACTGCCGACCTCTGATTTAGGCCCCCTCCCCAACAACGCCCCTTAACAGCAGGAAGTAGCCAGACGATTTCGTCACCCCTTTTCTATAACCAAAAAGAGGTTGGACTGATTAGACTCCGGTGAAGACTCCAAGATGGCGATCGGTAACCATCTTGGCTACCCTGACTCAGCATTCCCGGATTCACCGGTTCCCGCCATCTCGGCGGCCATCTTGGCTACCCTGACTTGGCATTTTCGCTTATTCCCGCCATCCCGACAGCCACATCGGGTACCCTGACTCAGCATTTCCGGGTTCACCTTTCCTGTTCCCGCCACCCGGACCAAAGCGCATGCCCACTAGGGCGTGTCACACTCAGAAGCACGAAACTCAACCTACCCCGCCCCTACCCCGCCCACTCCTCACCCAGCATCCATAAAAGTGCCCTGTACCTTTGGCACAGCGCGACTTCCCTGGCCCTCCCCCCGCGGACCAGTGAACCTTGCCCGAGAGCTCAATAAAGAAGATTTTTGCCCTCTTTGTCTCGCCCCTCAGCCTTATTGATCCACGGTGCCCTTCCATTGCCTCTCACTATCAACAAAACAACCTTCAATTTTCTTGTAGTTTCTGCAAACAATTTACATAATGTTCTTGATGACAATAAAAATATTGTGCATATTGAAAAAAAAGAAGGGATGTTAACAATCACCAGATATTGAGGAAGTGTCTAACAGATCAATAAAACTGATAAAACAACCAGTACAGTGCAAAAGGGTAAAAATAAAAAATTTTAAGATGTGTAGGTTTCAAAAAAAAAAATTCACCTTCCATGACCCTTCTCTGAAATCTATCTATAATCTACTGTAAACCAAGAGACAGGAAATAGCCAATGCAGAACAGAGAAAGGAAATTCTCAAGCTAATGGTGATGGGACACTCCAGGGCCACCCTGTGTAGCAGCTGCATATAACAACCAGTCAGGAGTGGAGCAGGATAGAGAAAGAACAAAGAAAGTGAATCTAATAGATAACTAACGTGTGAACATTCTGAATGGACTTCTATGCTCCTAGAGGCAAACAACATAAAGACCACTGTAGAACCAATCAAGTAACCAAACAAAAATGATTAACTCTGGGGAAAACAAAAGTATCCAAGAAAGAAAATATAGCCTCATAACATTGGCCCAACTAATGAATAATACTAATGAAGTCATAAAAATATAACCACTAAATTATCTAAGGACACATTATCCTATATCTGAACTCTGCCAGAAGAAAGGGCAGAGCAAGGTTGCTGCATGAGCTGGGGTCCTGTTAGGGGCACCCAGGGATCGGCACCACAGCCCAAGGTCTGCACCAGGCTGCTGCACTTGCTGGAGGAAGAGTACCTTCCCCTAATCCACACAAAGGCATGACAGGAGCTATTCCAGGCCTGGGCACAGTGAGTGTAGATGTGTTTTCAGAGAGCCAGTCTCAATCGCCTACAATTAATGGATATACAGTCGCGTGCCATTTAACATCTCAATTGACAAAATGGACCACATATACAACAGTGGTCCTATAAGAGTAAAATACTGTATTTTTACTGTACTTTTTTTTTTTTTTTTTTTTAAGACAGGGTCTGGCTCTGTTGCCCAGGATGGAGCACAGTGGCACAATCTTGTTTCACTGCAACCTCCACCTCCCAGGCTCAAGCCATCCTCCCACCTCATCCTCCCAAGTAGCTGGGACTATAGGCCTATACTACCACACCCACCTAATTTTTTGGATTCTTTGGTAGAGGAGGGGTTTTGTCATGTTGCCCAGGCTGGTCTCAAATTCCTGGGCTCAAGTGACCTGCCCACCTCAGCCTCCCAAAGTGCTGAGATTGCAGGCATGAGCCATCGTGCCTGGCCCTATTGTACCTTCTCTATACTTAAATATATTTAGATACACAAATACCATTTTACTACAACTGCCTAGAGTATTCAGTAGAGTAACATGCTGTATAGATTGTGACCTAGGAGCAATAGGCTATACCATATAGTCTAGGTGCGTACCAGCTTATAGGTACACACTACACATCTAGGTCTGTGTAAGTCCACTCTATGATGTTTGCATGACAATGGAATTGCCTAACACATTTCTCAGAACGTATCTACGTCATTAAGTGACGCATGACTGTAAGGAAACCTGGGGAAAAAAAAGTCAAGAAGAAAATAAAGAACAACATAAGCAAGTTTCTTAACAACAACAACAAAAAAAAGGTAGGTCAGGTATGGTGGCTCACGCCTGTGATCCCAGCACTTTGGGAGGCCGAGGCGGGCAGATCACCAGAGGTCAGGAGTTTGAGACCAGCCTGACCAACATGGTGAAACCCCATCTCTAGCAGCCTAGTTTAGGAAGCTGCTTGATGCCCACAGGGCTATACTGCCCCAGAGAAGGAGCCCACATATAGCACCATCTAGAAAGCCAAGCCATAGCTGAGTATATTCTGTTCCATGAACTAGTGGTCACTGCCTCTTTCCATCCCAGGGGCTACCCTGTCGTTACAACAGCCTTCTCCAGGAAAGCAGCTACTGCTGTCTATATCCTAGAAACAAACTCTCAAAGAGGTTTGCCTTCCACATCCTAGTGACTGCAACACTCTAACTGTGGACCGATTACTGATTTATTGTGCCATCAGTGCGCTCACTAACTGGCCCTGGTGTTTCTAGGTGATCCCCATCTCAAACCTGCAGACCAGCCCCAGTAATCCACAGCCAGGCGAGTGTTTCCAGGGAAGTCCCATCTCAAACTGGTGTACCAACCCCTGTGACTCAGTAACACAGTCACTAGATAGGCATGCAGCTTCCTGACACCGCCGCCTTCTCCCCCAGCCCCCAGTCCTGAGCAGAAAAACAAACTGCACATGCTCCTGCAGCCTAGGTCACCAAGACACTCACAGGTATCACCAAAATGGATGCTAGCAAAAGAAAAAAAAAAAAACAGGCAAGAGAAAAGCACAGATATTACACTACTGTGTCCTCCTAGAACTAAAGCAGATGCAGCCCATCCAACTGACACCCTAAGACACATCTCCAGGTGAAAATCTTTCTCTACATAAGCCACTCTATACAATGAGAAGAGGTGACCGTGTCAACAGTCTCATAAATATAAACATAGGAGATAAAAAGCATGAAAATGCAATGAAACTTGACACCACCAAAGTTGCACAATAATTCTTCACAAAGTTACCCTAAATAAATGGAAATTTTCAAATTGCCTTAAAAGGAATTTGAAATATTGATCTTAAGAAAATTCAATGAGATACAAAAGAATACAGAGAGAAAACTTAATCGAATAATAAAAAAAACAAGCCATAGCCTGAATGAGAAATTCAACAAAGACATAGATACCATTAAAGAAAACAAACAGGCCAGGCGTGGTGGCTCACACCTGTAATCCCAGCACTTTGGAAGGCCGAGGTGGGCGGATCACGAGGTCAGGAGATCTAGACCATCCTGGCTAACAGGATGAAACCCTGTCTCTACTAAAAATACAAACAATTAGCCGGGCGCGGTGGCGGGTGCCTGTAGTCCCAGCTACTCCGGAGGCTGAGGCAGCAGAATGGCGTGAACCTGGGAGGCGGAGCTTGCAGTGAGCCGAGATCGTGCCACTGCACTCCAGCCTGGGCGACAGAGCAAGACTCCGTCTCAAAAAAAAAAAAAAAAAAAAAAAAAAAGAAAACAAACCAACAGAAACCTTAGGAATGAAGAATTGAATGAATTAAATAAAAAGTACCACTGACAGCTTCAATGGCACACTAGGTCAAACAAAAGAATTTCTGAACTTGCAGACAGGACTTCTGAAAGAACCCAGACTGAGGGAAAAAAGGAGAAAAAAAGAGTAAAAAGAATCAAAGAAAGTCTATGAGACTTGTGCCATGATACTAAGATAACAGATTTTGAAAATATAGAAGAGAAACAGAGAAAAGAGACAAAGACACAGAAAACTTATTTAACAAAATAATAGCTGAAAATCTCCCAATTCTTGGGAGAGATACGGACATCCAGTTCCGTGAAGCTTAAAGGGTCCCATACATATTCAACCCAAAAAGGCCTTTTCTAAGGCACATTATAATCAATTTGTCAAAAGTCAAACACAAAGAAAAACTTCTAAAATTAGCAAGAGAGAAGCATCAAATCACAAATAAGCAAGTCTCCATTAGACTATCAGTTTTCACAGCAGAAACCTTGAAGGCTAGGAGAGATGAGGATGATGATATATTCAAAGTGCTAATGAGAAATCAGTCAGCAAAGAGTACTGTACTGAGCACAGCTACCCATCAGAAATTAAAGAAATAAAGTCTTTCCCAGACAAGCAAATGCTTATGGAATTCATCACCATAAGACCAGCCTGACAAGAAGTGCTTAACGAGTGCTTCAATCGCAAGTGAAAGAATACTAATGCAAAAACAGGACACTATCAACCTAACTGTTAAAAGTAAATTCATATTCAAACTGAGAATTCTACATTACTGAAATTAATGCTTTAGAATCTTTCAAATCACCCTTGAGAAAGCTGAACATCAAAATAGTCAAAAATATTTATATCTACAATGAGTTCTTAATAAACACCCAGTACAGAACAATATAAATTAAGGCAAAAAAGTACAAATTTTGTGCACTGACAAGGGATGTGGGGGTAGTATAGCAGGTTCGTGTGTGATCAAAATTTTTATCACCTTTAAATAGTCTATCATTACTATACATTTTTAAATGTAAGCTCCAGAGTAACCAGAGAAAAAAATTACACCAGATATGTCAATGAAATAAAGGAATCAAAGCTTATCAGTACAGAAACTCACCAAACCATAAAGCAAACAATAAAAGAAGAAACAAAAGATCTACAAAACAACCAGAAAACAATTAACAAAATGACAGAAGTTAACTTCTTGCCTTTTAATAATATCTTTGAATATAGATAGTTTCGATTCTCCAATAACAAGATGTAGAGTGGCCAAACGGTTTTTCATACATGTTTCCCTAGTCCAGACACCCAAGAGTATGTCCCTCTCTTGGGCATAAGAAAACCTAGAGTTATATTTAGGGCATCATGTGTGGTGAATAGTTGACCGAGCTGGCATGCTCACAATGACCAAATTATGTTTGTCATATTTTAATCCAATATATTGATCTACTATGAACTTGTAAATAATGTATTTGCTTTCTAGACACATTCCAGGAAGACCAGAGAAACTGACTTTTATCCATATGGAATAATCCACTGGCAAATTTCTTTTAGGACAGACCAAAGCTGATCTAGAACATAATCTTTACATACGTGGATCCTTCCCATCAGACGAGAAAGAACATCTGGGGTGAAAGGCTCCATTAGAAGAGCAATGTGGGATGGTGCTGTGCTGACAACTGGTAGTTCCTGCCCTACATCTTTGTAGAAGACTGGAGCCCAGAGCATGCCATGGTCAACTTGTATGTTGAAGTGAAGACCTCCTTCGAGGTGTGCATGTGCTTATTACAGATATGCCACGGTGCTAAGTACCCCAGAACTACAGGAAAAAAATAAGAATAGATGCTGTATCCATGATCATGAGGCACACAGGCCAGAACGCCAGCTGTGGAATCGCACAGCCCAGGTTCAAAGCCTGGCTGGGCCATGACCACCTGAATGACCTGAGGAATGGTCTCAGGCAAATTTGTAAAAAGCGGAGACCCTGCCTGCCAGGGAGGCATGTGGTAAGAGGCGCATCCAGTCAGGTCAGGGCACCGCGTCCTCTCTTTGGAAACCTGCGAAGCAAGGCTGGTGGCCCTTGAGGCCACGGCAGCCATGGAGAAGGCGGGCCTTGCTCCAGGCGGCACAGAGGCACTGGAAAGGCCCCGGGGGAGCCTGGCGGGATCTGGCTGGTCCTGTGCTCTGCTTCCAGGTTCTGGCCCTGTAACCCGGGGGACAGGGCCGGCCAAGACAGGGCCACTGGGTGCCAGCCAGCACCTGGGCCAGGCGCCATGGCTCTGGCGGATCAGCCCCGCACCCCCAACAGCCCCACAGGGGGGCCCATCCAGGGCCACACACCTGCCCCCAGGAGCAGGACCTCCCTGAGGCTAGAGTCCAGGGGGACTGGTGGAAGGGTCCCACCCTTTGCCCTCTGACTCCTCTTGTAGGCACCCTCGGTGGGCTCCTAAGCACTCCTTCACACCCTGGCTCTGTCACCAGCCCCCATAGTGATGTCATAAACTCCCAGATGCCCAGTGTGCACCCGGCCACAGAGAAGTGGGTGACTTAGGAGTATCCTCTCCGCTTGTGACCCTTAGTTTTGTCTGTGCACAACTCGCTCAAAATGGGCAACTCACTAAGCATATTTTGTTCCTGGTTCCACCGCAGGTCCTGGCCACGCCATCGGCAACCTGCTCGTCTTGTCCGTGAGGCCTTCCCAGCTGGCCGGGCTCACCCCGCGGCTCCTGCACCTGTGCCTGCCCTGGGAACCTTGGGCTGTTACCGATTCCTCTTCAACCCTCAGCGACATCTTGGGCCTTCTTTTCCAGTCAGGTGGGATGGCGCCCCTGTGAGGCTGTGTCTTATCCCTCGGAACACGGGCACCCCACAGAGGGTCCTGCCTCCTGTGGTCTGGAGCCCCCCCTCAAGGAAGAAACCCGTGCTGTCTGCTCGCAACTCCAGGATGTTTGGACACCTCAGCCCCGTGAGGATCCCTCGTCTCAGAGGCAAGTTTAACCTTCAACTTCCTTCATTAGATGAGCAGGTGATCCCAGCCAGGCTCCCGAAGATGGAGGTGAGGGCAGAAGAGCCCACAGAAGCAATGGAGGTGAAAGACCAGGTAGAGACCCAGGGGCAGGAGGACAATAAAAGGGGCCCCTGTAGCAATGGGGAAGCAGCTTCCACCTCTAGGCCCCTGGAGACTCAGGGAAACCTCACTTCCTCCTGGTACAATCCCAGGCCCTTGGAGGGAAATGTCCACCTCAAGAGCTTGACAGAAAACAACCAGACTGACAAGGCCCAGGTGCATGCAGTGAGTTTCTACTCCAAGGGCCATGGAGTCGCCAGTTCACACAGCCCTGTTGGAGGCATCCTTCCCTTTGGGAAGCCTGACCCACTTCCAACAGTGCTCCCTGCCCCAGTTCCGGGCTGCTCCCTGTGGCCAGAGAAGGCGGCCTTGAAGGTGCTGGGTAAAGACCACCTGCCCAGCTCTCCAGGCTTGCTGATGGTGGGGGAGGACATGCAGCCCAAGGATCCTGCAGCTCTTGGATCAAGTAGGTCTTCTCCACCCAGAGCTGCCGGCCACGGGTCCCGCAAAAGAAAACTGTCGGGGCCACCGCTGCAGCTGCAACCGACCCCTCCCCTGCAACTGAGGTGGGATAGAGACGAGGGGCCCCCACCGGCTAAGCTTCCATGTCTATCTCCTGAGGCACTGTTGGTGGGTCAGGCTTCCCAAAGAGAAGGACGCCTCCAGCAGGGCAACATGCGTAAGAACATGAGGGTGTTAAGTAGAACATCGAAATTCAGGAGACTACGAGAGCTGCTTAGGAGGAGAAAGAAGAGACAGCAGGGCAGGCGTGGTGGCCCACGCCTGTAATCCAGCACTTTGGGGGGCCCAGGCGGGCGGATCAGGAGGTCAAGAGATTGAGACCTGAGGAGCATCTCTGCCTGCACCATCTGGGAAGTGAGGAGCGCCTCTGCCCGGCTGCTCCACCATCTGGGAAGTGAGGAGCGCCTCTGCCCAGCCGCCCCACCATCTGGGAAGTGAGGAGCGCCTCTGCCTGGCCACCGCACCGTCTGGGCAGTGAGGAGCACCTCTGCCAGGCCCCCGCCCTCTCTGGGAAGTGACGAGCCCCTCTGCCCGGCCGCCTCACAGTCTGGGAAGTGAGGAGTGCCTCTGCCCAGCCGCCGCCCTGTCTGGGAAGTAAGGAGCGCCTCTGCCTTGCCGCCGTCCTGTCTGCGAAGTGAGGAGCGCCTCTGCCCGGCCTCCTCACCGTCTGGGAAATGAGGAGCGCCTCTGCCTCGCCGCCGTCCTGTCTGCGAAGTGAGGAGTGCCTCTGCCCGGCCTCCTCACCATCTGGGAAATGAGAAGCGCCTCTGCCTGGCCGCCGTCCCATCTGGGAAGTGAGGAGCACTTCTGCCCAGCCGCCACCCTGTCTGGAAAGTGAGGAGCACCTCTGCCCGGCCCCCTCACCGTTTGTAAGGGAGGAGCGCCTCTGCCCAGCCCCTGCACCATCTGGGAAGTGAGGAGCGCCTCTGCCCGGCCCCCTCACCATCTGGGAAGTGAGGAGCGTCTCTGCCTGCTGCTGTGCAACCTTCCAAGTGTGGTGTGTGATCTTTCTGCCCTCCCCAAGTCTGCATTTTCGACATTAAAGTTTACTTTTTAATTAAAAAAAAGGAGATCGAGATCATTCTGGCCAACATGGTGAAACTCCGTCTCTACTGAAAATACAAAAATTAGGCAGGCATGGTGGCTTGTGCCTGTAGTCCCAGCTACTCGGGAGGCTGAGGCAGGAGAATGGCTTGAACCCAGGAGGTGGAGGTTGCAGTGAGCCAAGATCGCACCACTGCACTCCAGCCTGGTGACAGAGCAAGACTCCGTCTCAAAAAAAAAAAAAAAAAAAAAGTAAGACATGGCAAACTGCAGTGGCACCCGGCCTGCCCCTGCTGTCTCCACACCTGCTGAGACTCCCTGCCCCTGGCCACCTACACTTCACGGATCCCAGCTCCTCGTCTTACTCTGACTCGGCCCACGTGCTGTTGGGCCCCTCATTTTGCCTGTCCCTCCACCTTCTCTCACACCAAGAACTGAGTAAAATTTGATATCCATAATTCCTAACTCTTCCCTGGCTCTTCCCACTGACCTTGCCCCCATTTTGGGGGTTCCACCTAATGAGAAAGGAGGCTGCTCTCATTCAGCTGCAGTTTCAGTGCCTCTGACCTCTGACCCATGCCCCACACGTCCTAGCCCCACATCTTTCTCCTTCCAGCCTCCCTTCAGAAGGGAGCCTCCTACACCCATATGTGTGCATTCCTCTCCTCCTCTTTCCTCCCCCACTCCTCTTCCAGCAACTTTACTATAGAAAACAAAAGACCCAAGTATGCAAGCAATATATACCATGTAAATGGGTAGTGAGATTAAGTATCAGCAAGATACCAAGCCTCCTAAATTAATCCATAAATTCAACACACTTCTAATAAAAAACCCAAATGCATTTTTTTGGTTAAATATGATCACCTAAACCTAAACTCACAGTGAAGAAGGGTCAAGAATAGTCTAGACAATTTTGAAGAACACGGAGGTAGAAAAACACTCTAATCAACGTTTATTATAAAGCTGTGGTATACATGAATGAGTCTCTGGTATAAGGAGATACGAATATATCCAATGAATAAAAATAAAAGCCAGAAATAGACCCTTTAGAAGGGAATCTGGCTTACCAAAGAAGGGAAATTTCCAAGCAGTAGGTAAATACTGGATTATTCAACTAATAATGCTGAGACAACTGACCATCATATGGAAAACAATCAAATTAGACCTTTAGGGTAGGTAACGATTCCCTAAGACTTCAAAAGACCAAACTATAAAAGACTGGTAAATTTGGGCCAGGTGCGGCGGCTCACGCCTGTAATCCCAGCACTTTGGGAGGCCGAGGCGGGCGGATCACAAAGTCAGGAGATCGAGACCATCCTGGCTAACACGGTGAAACTCCATCTCTACTAAAAATACAAAAAATTAGCCGGGCATGGCAGCATGTGCCTGTAGTCCCAGCTACTCGGGAGGCTGAGGCAGGATAATGGCGTGAACCTGGGAGGCGAAGCTTGCAGTGAGCCGAGATTGCGCCACTACACTCCAGACTGGGCGACAGAGCGAGACTCTGTCTCAAAAAAAAAAGATTGGTAGGTTTGATTTCAGAATATATAAAAGTTTTATAAGACTGAAGAGATCTACAGAAGTAAAGAATAGAAGCTCCTGTTTGATCAGATCAGAATCAGAACAATAATACTCAGGAAAATATCTCGTATCACATTTTAAAATAAACCAAGTATTTTTATGGCAACAGGCATATATGGTAAAATTATAAATACAGGCAAAGAAAACACAATCACCAACTTCAAGACAGTGGTTATCCGTATGAGAGGCAAGAGTAAGTGACGGATGTGAAGGAATTTCTTAAGATGCATTTGTAATATTGTATTTACCTGTAAAAGTAAGTTTGAATTAAAAATAGCAAAATGTTAACACCAATTAATTCTGGGTGGTAGGTATATAGGTGTCTGATATCTATATCTATATCTGATAACTTTCTATATTCTTAATGTATTTCTTAATTAATGAAAATACATACAATATAGCAAAGATAGCCAAGAGAATGAAAAGTGAAAAATAGATGAGACACTGGAAGCAAGGAGGAAAGAGGCATAAGTGAGCGGAAGCTCCATAATTCATATTGTGGGGATCAACAGGTGTTGTCTGTAGTTGATGAATCAACAAATGGTAGTTAAGCATACTACAGTATCTAGAATTATGAGGGTAACGTGCGACAGATTTAAAATCAGAAAATACCCAGATGGGTAAAAAGCAGAAGTCTGTTGCTTTTCATTTTAAGTGTTCGACCATTGGAAATATTAACATGTGTGCATTCTTGGAAAAAAGGGCAAACATTAATGCTTAAATTGGAGATTTTTAAAAATGCCTGTATCATCCCTAGAATAAATTTTTTAAAATCAGGAGCGAAAGCTGTTACCCCTGGGAACTTCAAAATGTTTTGTTTCAGATAAAAAAAGGACTACTACATAGAAAGCACTATAGACTGCAGGTTACTACAAGAAGCCAAACACAAGTACTTCAGGTAGCAAAATCAATTTACCCTGAAACGATGTTGTAGTTGAGAGCAGGATGGTCTTTTGGGACGGGAGGAACAAGAGGTTCTGGTTGCCACTCTTCAATCAGTTCTTCTTTTTCCTACAGGAGAAAAAGAATTAAAATACAGTGCAGTGCTAATATTATCAATTATTAGTGTCTCTGCAACTTCAGTATTTCTTATTATTCTAATTCTACTAACTATTCTCAAGTTCGCTCTCACTCTTATTCAAGCTTATGTCTTCACACTATTAGTACGTCTTTGTTCGCATAATACATAATGACCCACCAGACACATGCCTACCATATAGTTGTACCTAGCCCTTGACCACTACCAGGAGCTCTCTCGGCTCTCCTAATAACATCTGGCCTAACCATAGGATTTCACTTTAATTCTACCACTCTTTTAACTTTAGGCCTACTAACCAACACACTGACTATATATCAATGATGAAGTAATATTGTCCAAGAAAGTACATTCCAAGGCCACCACACAGCAATTGTCCAAAAAGGCCTCTGATACAGGATGCTCCTATTATCTCAGAAGTATTCTTCTTCGCTGGTTTTTTCTGGGCATGCTATCACTCCAGTTTAGCACCAACCCCAGAATTAGGAGGACATTGACCCCCAACAGGTATTCTTCCCCTGAACCCTTCAGAAGTACCTCTCCTAAATACGTCTGTATTACTTGCATCAGGAGTTTCAATTACTTGAGCCCATCACAGCCTAACAGAAGGTAACCAAAAACAAACAATTCAAGCACTACTTACCACAATCCTCTTAGGAGTCTATTTCACCCTTCCACAAATCTCAGAATATTTCGAGGCCCCCTTTATTATCTCTGACGGAATCTACAGCTCAACATTCTTTATAGCCACAGGCTTTCATGGACTTCATGTTACTATTGGATCAACAATTCTCACCATCTGCCTTCTCTGCCAATTAAAATTTCATTTTAGGCCGGGCATGGTGGCTCATCCCTGTAATCCCAGCACTTTGGGAGGCCGAGGTGGGCACATCACCTGAGGTCGGGAGTTCGAGACCAGCCTGACCAACATGGAGAAACCCCGTCTCTAATACAAATACAAAATTTGCTGGGCGTGGTGGCACATGCCTATAATCCCAGCTACTCAGGAAGGCTGAGGCAGGAGAATCGCTTGAACCTGGGAGGCGGAGGCTGCGGTGAGGCAAGATTGCGCCATTGCACTCCAGCCTGGGCAACAAGAGCGAAACTCTGTCTCAAAAAAAAAAAATTCATTTTACATCCAACCACCATTTTGGCTTTAAAGACGCCACTTGATATTGACACTTTGCAGATGTCGTATGACTATTCCCATGTGTCTCTATCTACTGGTGAGGGTCCTACTACTCTTTTAGTATAAGCAGTACCACTGACTTCCAATCAACTAGTTTCGACAAAGTCTGAAAAAGAGTAATTAACCTAGCACTAGCCCTAATAACTGACACCTTATTAACTCTATTATTAGTAGTAATTACATTTTGACTTGCATAACTTAATACTTACATAGAAAAATCCAGCCTTTATGAATGTAGATTTGATCCGTTAACCTCTACCCACCTCCTCTTCTCCATAAAATTCTTTCTAGTAGCCATCACATTTCTCCTATTCGATTAGAAATCGTCCTATTCCTACCCCTGCCATGAGCCCTTCAAACAAATAACCTTATACTAATAATCAGTACAACCCTTCTACTAATTACCATTCTAATCCTAGGCCTAATTTATGAATGAACCCAAAAAGGATTAGATTGAGTTGAACTGGTAAATAGTTTAAATTAAATGATTTCGACTCATTAGACTATGATAGACCATATTTACCAAATGCCATTTATTTATATTAACATTATATTAGCATATACCATAGCACTGCTGGGAGTACTAATCTATCGATCCCACCTAATACCATCTCTATTATGCCTAGAAGGCATCATACTATCAATATTTATCATAAATACACTCATAACTTTAAACATGCATTTCACTCTAGGATTCATAATACCCATTATCCTCTTAGTATTTGCTGCCTGCAAAGCCGCAGTAGGCCTTGCTTTCCTAGTCTCAATCTCCAACGCATAAGGCCTAGACTATGTACAAAATCTAAATTTACTCCAATGCCAAAAATTGTTATTCCAACAATTATGCTGTTACAATATAACTCTCCAAAAACTCTATAGTCTGAATATAGCTACTCATAGCCTATTCATCAGCCTCATTACCCTCCTATTTTTTAATCAACCAAACAATAATTCATCTAACTTCTCATTAACTTTTTCTTCTGACCCATTAACATCACCTCTTCTAATCCAAACAGCCTGACTACTACCTCTTATAATCCTAGCAGGCCAACATCACCTATCTAATGAATCACCCTTATGGAAAAAAACTCCGTATTTCCAAATTAATTTTCCTACAAATTCTTTAAATTACAGCATTTACAGCCACAGAACTAGTCATACTTTACATTCTTTTCGAAGCTACACTCATCCCTACCCTAATCATTATTACCTGCTGAGGTAACCAACCAGAATGCCTCATGCAAGCTCATACTTATTTTACACACTAGTAGGATCCCTTCCCTTACTTATTACACTCATCCACACCTGAAATAGCTCAGGTTCACTAAATATCCTAATAATAATGTTTACTAATCAAGAACTATTAAACTTCTGATCTAACAACCTTATATGACTAGCATGTATTATGGCTTTTATAGTAAAAATACCCCTATATGGACTTCACCTATGACTCCCTAAAGCCCACATAGAAGTCTCTATTGCCAGCTCCGTAGTTAGGAGGCTACGGTATCATATGACTTACCCTCATCCTCAGCCCCCTAATAGAATATATATCCTACCCCTTCCTCATACTATCCTTATGAGGAATAGTTATAACAAGCTCTATTTGTCTAAGACAAACTGATTTAAAATCACTTATCGCTCATTCCTCCGTAAGCCACATAGCACTTGTTATTATAGCTATCCTTATTCAAACCCCCTGAAGCTTTTCAGGCGCAGTCACTTTACTTCAACTTCGGCAATATCAAAATTGTCTGCTGCAATGCAAAAGTCACAGTGAATACACTGCTAGAAACACCATGTCTAGTTGTGGCTAGAATAAAAACAGAATCACTTGTGAGTTTTGTGCACTAACCACCCTCGCCTCTTTCCTGATCACTAGAGCTAGAGGTTCTTTTCCATGTAGTTTTGTGGGTGACTTGACAATTTATGAAAATTTAACTTCTATGCTCAGAATTCTTTTTTGATTTACCATACACATCAAAATTCAATTTGAGATGGGTATGAGTAGGATTCTTTTCTACTCTGACTCTCCTTTAAGAAGACCACAGGGGAATCTTTATCCCATACTTCAGAAATAGTTGTGCTATTCTGCAGCAACTCACACAACACTTATGAATATTCAAACTCCAGTAGTTGCCCATGCTTCCCTCTAACCATCTATTTGCAAGACTGCTGTTTACTCCTAGCAAAGTATCCAAGACCATAATATGGTCTTTATTTGGGTACTGACTTTATTTCTAGATTTCCCCATATTTTGCCTACCCTAATAATTCATTCCCCTTGATTTCCTTACATTACAGAAAATGCTTTAACACACATAGTTGAGCCACCACAAATCCTTTCTGGAAAGACACAGCAACTATAATCACATACCCAATAATTAAAACAGAGATTTAATTTCGTACCTTGACTGTAAGATCAGATCGTTCTTGTAATTTGTAAGTCTTAGAGAAAAGAAGTCTGATTATCCAGAGGATCAGAATCCCTTCCAAAATAAGATGGTAAGCAGGAGCCTAAGAGTGAGTCAAAAACAAGTAAGATATGAAACATACACTTCTAACACCTGCACATAAAATTTACTACACCTGCATATACTGCCTCCTGTGACTTTTAGCCTATCCTTAACAATTTACTTTCGAAGCTCCCTTAATTTCTATTCATTCCTTTCCCCATTTCTAATAGCAGGCAATTTCTCCCTCACATGAAAAACCCCTAATATTTTTAGCTTTTAAAACTTCTTTGGGAATAAAAATTAAAATTAAAAAAATAAAATCTAGGCCAGGCGTGGTGGCTCATACTTGTAATCCCAGCACTTTGGGAGGCCAAGGTGGGCAGATCACCTGAGGTCGGGAGTTTGAGACCAGCCTGACCAACATGGAGAAACCCTGTCTCTATTAAAAATACAAAATTAGCTGGGTCTGGTGGCGCATACCTGTAATCCCAGCTACTTGGGAGGCTGAGGCAGGAGAATCGCTTGAACCCAGGAGGTGGAGGTTGTGGTGACCCGAGATCACACCACTGCACTCCAGCCTGGGCAACAGGAGCAAAACTCCGTCTCAAATAAATAAATAAATAAAATCTAACACAGAATCCCAATATTAACCATCGGATTATTTAATTTCAGTGGTTCTTCTTTGGGTACACTATACAAGACTACTCAAATTCTACATTCAACACGCATAGGATTTGGGAGTAAGAAGTTTATCTTTATGATGAATTTTAAAATTTGCTCATCCCCCTAAATACAATTCATTTATGAATAAGTCTAAATACCCTTTTAGTTTTCTCAATAGTTGGATTCTAGCAAGCAAACATCTGCCCCAGCCACTAGTTAAGAGCCCACTCCAAAAAGAAATCACCCTAAGAAAAGCTGAGAAACTATCTGTCTAGTGAATTAATAAAAATCACAAACACCACTTCTTTTCCTTCCCAGGAAATGTTACATACAGGAGTTCTCCCAAGTCTCACTGTTGGACAGTTTCGGGGAATGAGAAGTTACACTACTGTCAGTCTTCAAAAAGGGAGCAAACAACATTTAACAGAAAATAATCCATTTCTTTAAAAAATCATTTACAAAAAAGATCATTCAATTTTAGTGGCTCATTTTAGGTCACTACAGTTAACCTAATACTGGGCATCACTTAATACATGAGCATAAGACAGAGCCACATCTGCTGTCTCTGCTGTTTCAAGATAAAATTCCCAGTATGTCCTGCAATGGAAGACACTGTCATTACCCCTACCAGTAGACGGTGATATTAAGTTTGGTGATATTAAATCATCAAAAGTAACGTGAAATTCACTTGAAATGAATGTAAGCTCTATAAGCACAGGGACTTCTGCCTATTTGTTCACCGCACTATCCCTAGCATCTAGATCTGTGTGGTCCAATGTGGACAGTCACTAAGTTACATGTGGCTATTTAAGTTAAATTAAAAATTCAGTTGCAGCTGGGTGTGGTAGCTCATGCCTGTAATCCCAGCACTTTGGGAGGCCAAAGCAGGAGGATTACTTGAGGCCAGGAGTTCGAGGCCAGGCTGGGCAACACAGCAAGCCCCCGTCTCTATTAAAAAAAAAAAAAAAAGATTAGTTGGGCATGGTGGTATGTGGTCCCAGCTACTCGGGAGTCTGAGGTGGGAGGATCGCTTGAGTCTGGGAGGTCAAGGCAGCAGTGAGCTGATCGCACCACTGCACTCTAGCCTGGGCGACAGAGTGAAACCCTGTCTTTAAAAAATAAAATAAAATAAGTTCTTCAGTGCCCAATGAATAGCTCTGCAAGACAGCACGGGGAATCTCAGTTATTAAATGAATGAACACTAAGATTGACATTCTGGTTTCTTATTATCTTATGTATCTGAAATAACTAGGCTTCAAAAAACTCTTAGTTAATTCTTCCTTTAAAAGTCTACGGCCAGGTGCAGTGGCTCACGCCTGTAATCCCAGCACTTCGGGAGGCCAAGGCGGGCGGATCACCTGAGGTCGGGAGTTCGAGACCAGCCTGACCAACATGCAGAAACCCCGTCTCTAATAAAAATACAAAATTAGCCGGGCATGGTGGCACATGCCTGTAATCTCAGCTACTTGGGAAGTTGAGGCAGGAGAATCGCTTAAACCCGGGAGGCGGAGGTTGTAGTGAGCCGAGATCACGCCCTTGCACTCCAGCTTGAGCAACAAGTGCGAAACACCGTCTCAAAAAAAAAAAACACAAAAATAAATAAATAAAAATCGACTAAACTAGTTGTATCTTTATAAGATAGAAAACTGATGTACGCAGAAGAATGACAAACTATTTTTTATTCACAAATCCTAAGTCACTTGATTTCTTTTCGACAAAAACAGACAAACTCCAATTTATTACAATTTTATTCCCCAACGAACTGTACCGTAGTTCCAAAGAGCTGACTTCCTTAGGACCTTCCCAGACGAAGGTGTTCCACTCATTTTCACCACTCCGTTTTATCGTCCGTCTAAACTCTGGTTTTTGCAGACCTGTCTCCTGCGTCCCCTTACACGTGTTCCTTTCCGGAGCTTCCAGGGGACCCGGAGCATAAGAATTCAAACCGAGACCCTCGGTCCCAGCCCCCGCCCCCGCCCGTTCCTCCCTACACTCAACCGCTGGGACTAGAAGCTCCCGGCAGTCCTTCCAGCCAAGAGGCACCGAGTCTGGGCGTGACCGAGCCAGTCCCGCCGAGGTCTCAGGCCACAAATCCACACGCGTCCTCCCACCCTCCCCGGGCCCGGGTGTGGTCGCGGACCGCTAATGGCGCGGAGCCCACCTCGTAAAGCGCCTGTACCATCTCCACCAGAACCCACTGCTCCGTGGCGGTCGCCATAGTTAGCCGCTTCCTTCCGGAAGGCGGGTCACAAGCGCGTCCTAAAAGTGCGCGTCGCCGCTCAGCGTCGTTATCACCTCCGCAGAGGGCGGGGCGGCGGAGCGCTGGGCACCGCCTACTCGCACTTGCGCACTGGTTGACAGGAGGCTGGACGGGGTCAGGTGGGATGCCGCAGTTTTTCCAGGAATTGTTTACCTTGTGTCCTATTACCCTCCCTGCTGGATTCAGGATGGAGAAAGTAGTAATGAACGGGCCTTACACTTGGTCATCAGCTGGGCGCAGAGAGTTAAAATGATTGCAATACGTTTACTTTATTTTTTTTTTTTTTGAGACGGAGTTTCGCTTTTGTTGCCCAGGCTGGAGTGCAATGGCGTGATCTCGGTTCACCGCAACCTCCGCCTCCCGGGTTCAAGCGATTCTCCTGCCTCAGCCTCCCGAGTAGCCGGGATTACAGGCGTGGGCTACCACGCCTGGCTAATTTTGTATTTTTAGTAGAGACGGGGTTTCTCCATGTTGGTCAGGCTGGTCTCAAACTCCTGACCTCAGGTGATCCGCCTGCCTCGGCCTCCCAAAGTGCTGGGATTAGAGGCGTGAGCCACCGCGCCTGGCCAATACGTTTACGTTTAGTAGCATAAGTAATCCAGGAATGCATTATCATTAAGAAATGCATAATTATACACAAAAATAGCCAACCCATATAGCACTTCCTGTTTTGTCAGACATAGGCCAAGGCTTTGCAGGTATTAAATCATATAGCAGTTTGGTGCAGAACCTTTTAGAGCCTTCCAATGCATATGCAAACAGTATGCACGCGCACATACTTAATTGGATTGGATTTCTTAAATATAATTGAGATCATAGGGACAAGACTTTTCTACAGCTTTTTTTAAATTTTTTTCTAGCATTTTTTTCCTAATATATCTCATATTTAATGGCTGAAGACTTCCATGGAATAATTTATGTATATTCATCGTTCCATTTTATTTAAACGTTTCCCTATTGGTGAATACTTATGTTGTTCCCACCTTTCCCCTATTACAAATAATGCTGCCATAACTGTCGATGTTCCTTGTGTGTATATCTTTCTGTGCGTGTTGGAGTTTTTCTGACCAGTTTCTTCAACATGGGATATATCTGAAGACTATGCACGTTATTAATTTTGATAAGTACTGCCAAAATGGCTCAACCAATTAAAATAATTTGGAAGTTTTTCTATGCTCTAGTCCATGATGGATATTCTCAATCTTTTAAAAAAATTTGCCAGTTTAATGGAGATAAAATGATACCTCACTAACCTTTATTATTGATGCTTCTGGTTACTCATGAGGTTGTGCAGCTTCTTATATGTTTATTGGCATTTATAGACTGTATGAATCGCCAATTCATATTCTTAATCCATTTTTCTCTTGGTTATTTTTGCTTTCTTATGGATTTGTAGGAACTCTATACATTCTGAATATCTTATATTTTTCTGTTTCATATGTGAAAAATATTTTTGCTCAGTTGCCGCCTAGTTGTTTCTGCTCTTTCATCATACTTTAATTTTAAATTTTATGTAGTGCTTCAGTCTGTTTTTTGCCTCTGGATCTGCATATTGCTTAGAAAGGCCTTCTTCACCACATCTATGGTTTCCAACCATTCTTGCAGCAGTTTGTTGTTATTTGCAATTAGCTCTTTACTCTGGAAACTATATTTTTGGATAATGAGAGTTAAGGGACTTAATTATGTTTTTTTTCTAAAGGAATAACAATTTTTTGAGTGCCGTTTATTTGAGTAACCCTGACTTTCCCCAGAATTCTGAAATGGTACCAGTGCTATTGATACAGGAGCTGAAAAGAAATTATTTAGGCAGATAGCGAAGGTAAGAGAGTCCTCAGCAGAGCTTCTTTCTGAACAAAAAGCAACCCCAAAATTATTTCTTTTTTGCAAAGAGCAGCCTGAAAAATTGAGCTACAAACATAGATAAGCAAGCTGGCAGTGCACGGGAGAATGCTGGCAGTTGTGCCGATAGAAAAGGACTACCTGGAAGCCAGGTATGTTCAATATGGAGACTCCATCTTCCATTTTCTTTGTCACCACGTGTACAGTGAAGGCATAGGCAACATGGCATCAGCCAGGTAGAGAAGCCATCTGCAGAATAAAATATTAGGGTGGGAAGGCCAGCTTCTTCATGCACTATGCAAATGGCACACCTGGTCCAACCAGTCTTTCATTCCCTACGTAAATCAAACGCCGCTTCCTCAAGCTCATCTATAAAACCCTGTGCATTTCACCGCAGAACTGGCAACCCATTTTCTCTGGGACCCCTTTCTCTGCACAGATAGCTCTTCTCTTTCGTTTGCCTATTAAACTTCTGCTCTTAACCTCACTGTGGTGTGTCGCGTCCTAGTTTTCCGTGGCTGTGGGACAATGAACCTCAGGTATTACCCCAGATAATGATGCCGCTACACTATGTGCTACATTTCCACATAAGCTGGCGATATGGAGTCCGTGTCAGTGCTCTGCCCACGGTCCTGTGCTTGCGTGCATTTCCTCCCCCGGGTGCTTTCCTTCCAGCAGCCACGCCTGCATTTCTCAGAGGACCCCCTTGAAGGCTGCCATTCCCACGTTTCCTGCTCTCCTGGAGAGTTGGAAGTATCTGAGAATGTATCTTCTCCTGGGCAGTACTTACCAGTGTGGATTACTGATGGTAGCTGGGATATAAATATTGCAGCTTCCTTGCCCTACTTAGCAAGACAACTCTGAGGGGTGAACTTCACCATACTCTCTGCAATTCTGAGTCAATGGTACTATCTGCAAATTCTTTTACACACTCATCAAAAGGCATATCTTTGTGGCAGCTTCTATAAGAGAATACAGCTGCCATGTAGAAAGATCATGTGAGAACCACATAGAAGGGGAAAGAGATGACTAAGGGGCCCCAGCTGCCCCAGTCCCTGGCTGTTTGAGTCTTACTAGTCCAGGTACCAGACGTGTGAGGGACGACACCTTCGAGGTGGCTCCAGTTCCAGCCACCATCTGGTTACCACCACTGAGAGACCCTGAGTGAGGTATGCCTAGCTAAGCCCAGATGACACCCAAATGTGTGGGCAAAAATAAACGATTGTTATTGTTCTAAGCCACTGTTTTGGGATTGTTATATTTTGGGATAACTGGAAGGAATACACCGTGGGACTTTGCTTGATTTGGAACTTTTGCTTGGCCTCTGTATCAGTTTCCTAGGGCTGCTGTAACACACGATCACAAACTGGGTGCCTTGAAACAGCAGAAATTTATTCTGTCACATTTCTGGAGGCCAGATGTACAAAATTAAGGTGTTGACAGGGCTATACTCCCTCCAAAGGCTCTGGGGGGAGAAGACTTTTTTTTGCCTCTTCCAGCGAGAGCCTTAACTTAGTTACATCTGTAAAGAACCTTTTTCCAAATAGGCCATGTTCCCAGGTTCTATTCCCTGATTCGAATGTTAACATGTCTTTTTGGGCTCTACCATTTAACCTACTATAGTCCAACCTCTGGCCTTCCAAATTCACATCTGCCTCATGTGCAAAATACATTCATTCCATCTCAACATCTCCAAAAGTTTTAACTCTCACCTAAATATCATAAAAATTAATTCAAAGAGTCTCAAATATTCACATATAAATAATCAGGTGTAGGTGAGTCTATGGGTATGAGCTATGCAAGGGCAAAATTCCTCTGCATCTATTGACTAGTGAGACTAGAAAACAAGTTACCTGCTTCCAAAACACAAAGGTGGGCCACGTATATGATAGACAATCTCACTGCAAAGCAGAGAAATTAGAAGGAATAAAAGGGTCATCAATCCCAAGCAAGTTAGAAATCCAACAAGGCAAAGTCATTTGGTTTCAAGGTCTGGGAATAATCCTCTGTGGCTTGAAGCTGTGTCTTTTGGGCTCATGGCTTCATAGGCCTCTTTGCTCATGGCAACTTGGTAGGTCTCTGCTCTTGAACATTCAGCCTCTACCCCTGTGCCCATGACCCTGTCCTCATAGTGATTCTTCCTTTTTCTTGAAGGGCAGCACATGCTGATACCTGAGTAGTTCTATCAGTCCTCTTCTTGCCTGAAGAATTGTGCATATCTGACAGCCTCTCTTTCACTTTGTCCTGTCTCAGCCCCTTCAGGCCAAGCTGACAGTGTTTCTTCTGGTACAACCTTCTCAAGAACTTTTGAGGCTCCCATGTATGTCACAGGGATCCATGCCATTAGATAAAAGAACCCCCACAGATCTTTCCTGGATAACGCTGGATCTATCCTTGGATCCGTGAGATAATTGAGGGATCCATCAGTTGTATAGCAGATCTCTTCAGCACAATATTGTCCAGGCACACCCTTGGCCCTGTATCCAGAGTACACTTTCCCAACAGTGAGTTTCCCAATTTTAGCATCTTTTGCAATCTGAATAGGCCAAGAAGCTCCCAATCATCAAGTGTTGTTTCTTTTTGCTTAACAGCTCCTTCCTCAATTTGCTTATTTCCTTTTGTGTTTCATTACAAACAGCATGAAGAAACCAGGCTGCGTCTTCAACACTTTGCTTAGAAATCTCCTCAGCTAAATATCCAAGTTCATTGCCTACAAATTCTGCTGTCCACCTAAGGACACAATTCATCCAAGTTCTTTGCCACTGTGTCACAAGGATCACTTTGCCTTCAGTTTCCAGTAACATGTTCCTCATTTCCTTCTTAGCCTTCAACATAAACCACTTTTAACATCTGTATTTCTACTAACACTCTGCTCATGATGAGATATACATTTCTAAGATGATGGAAGAATTCTCTACCATGCTCTTCACTTCCTTCTGTTCCCTCACCAGAATTGCCTTTAAAATCCATAACTCCACTAACAGTCTCTTCAAGAAATTCTATGACTTTTCTCTCAAGTACCTCAAAAACCATCCAACCTCTATTTATTACTCAGTTCCAAAGTCACTTCCACAATTTGAGGTATTTATGAAAGTAGCACCCACTTCCTGGTACCAAAATCTGTATTAGTTTTCTAGGGCTGCCATAACAAATTGCCACAAACTATGTGGCTTAAAACAGACAAAATTTTTTTTCTCCAAAGTCTGGAGATCAGAAGTCCAACATCATGGTATTGACAGAGCCACTCTCTTTCTGAAGGCTCTAGGAGAGAATCATTCTTTCCCCTTCCAGGTCCTGGTGGCTCCAGGAATTCTTGGCTTGTGGCAGCATCACTGTAATTTCTACCTTAATCTTTTCATGGCCATCTCTTCCTGTATGTGTCTCTCCTCTGTGTCTCTTATAAAGTCACTTCTCATTAGATTTAGGGCCCACCTGGATAATTCAGGATGATCTCATCTTGAGATCCTTCATTACATCTGTTAGGACCCTTCCACCAAATAAGGTCACATTGACATGCTCTGGGGTATAATAGGGCTCTCCAGGGAAACAGGATAAATAAAACATATATAGATCTCTACATAAGAGGAGATTTATTATAATGATTGGCTTGGCCAGGCGCAGTGGCTCATGCCTGTAATCCCAGCACTTTGGGAGGCTGAGGCGGGTGTATCACCTGAGGTCAGGAGTTCGAGACCAGCCTAGCCAACATAGTGAAACCCCGTCTCTACTTAAAATACAAAAAATTAGCTGGGCATGGTGGTGGTACGCACCTGTAATCCCAGCTACTTGGGAGGCTAAGGCAGCAGAATCGCTTGAACCCGGGAGGCGGAAGTTGCAGTGCACCGAGATTACGCCACTGCACTCCAGACTGGGGGACAAGAGCGAGACTTCGTCTCAAAAAAAAAAAAAAAAAAAAAAAAAGGCTCACATGATTATGGAAGTTGAGAAGTCACACAATCTGCCATCTGCAAATTGAAGAACCAGGAACGTCAGTGGTGTAATTCAGTCCTCGCCCAAAGGTTTAAGAACCAGGAGGACCAAAGTCCAGGGGCAGGAGAACATGGATGTCCCAGCTTACACAGAATGAAATGTACCCTTCCTCTGCTTTTTTGTTCTACTCAAACTTTCCATGGATTGTATCATGCCCACCCACATTAGTGAAGGCAATCTGCTTTATTTAGTCTATGAATGCAAATGCTAATCTCTTCTGGAAACACCCTTACAGACGCACCCAGAAATAAATATTACCAGCTATGTGAGAATCCCTTAGCCCAGTCAAGTTGACACCTAAAACTAACCATCACGTGGAGATTAGGACATAGGCATGCCTTTTTGAGATCCACCATTCAACTCACTCCAGTGGCCTTCCCTTCCTCATCCCAACTCCCCTCTCTTTTATCATTTTTTTCTTGAGAATGCTCACTAATAAATTACTTTTACACAAATCCTTGTTTTGTGGTCTGCTTCTGGGGAAACAAACCTAATAGGATTTATATCTGGAGTCTATATTTGATTCCATTAGTCTATTTGTTTGTACCATACCAATACAATATTGCTTTAAAAATTATTTATTCCGAGATATTTTTAGATTCATATGCAGTTGTAAGAAATAATTCAGAAATAGCACATGTACTCTTTACCTTCAACGTCATCAATATCCAGTTTTCCCCAGTGTTAACATCTTGCAAAACTATAGTACAATATCACAACCAGGATATTGACATTGACACAGTCAAGATACAGAATCATTCATTTACCACAAGGATCTCTCGTGTTGTCTTTTTACCACTACACCAAGTTCCCTTCCTCTCCCTGCCTTTATTCGTTGGCCCATGTCATCCACTAACCTTCTCTTCATTTCTATAGTTCTGGGTTTCTAGAATGTTATGTAAATGGAATCATACAACAAGAGACCTTTCGGGATTAACTTTTTTCATTGAGCATAATTCCCTACAGATTCATCCAGGAAGCTGCGTGGAATACTAGTTTGTTCCTTTTGATGGCCATGTGGCATTCCATAGTATGAGTGTACCACAGTTTGTTTAGCTATTCATGTGCTGAAGGACATTTGGGTAGTTTGCAGTTTTAGGCTGTCATGAATAAAAGATGCTATCAACATTTGTGTACAGATTTTTGTGTGAACATCAATTTTCATTTTTCTGGGATACTTGCCCAGGATTGCCATTGGTGGATCACAGGGTAGTTTTATAAAAAATGCCCAAACTATTTTCCAGAGTGGCTGCATCATTTTGCATTCCCACCAGCAACATATGAGATGTTGAGATGATGCCAGCCAGGGCCCCAGGTGGACCACAGCTCCTGTTACCGTGGTAACAGGACACACAGGCTTTATACTCAGCACTGTGCCAGCATGCCTCCCATTCCAAGGTGCTGCTTTGAATCCCCTCTTCCCAGCCTAAAGTTTGAAGCTGTTTCTGGAGGTGTAAACTGACTACTTTCCCACTGCTAGCTCGAATACAATCACTCTCCTATCCCTGTACTTCATCCTTGTTACTGGCTGTACAAGCTGCAAGCAGCCAGGCCTGTGCTAGGTTACGGTGAGAACTTAAAGACTCCAGATGAGATCACCTAAGGAAGGAATGGGGAGAGAAGAGGCTCAAGCCTGAGCACCCGGGCACGGCCAGCCAATGGGACTGAATGGGAACATTGGGAAGGTCTGAGGAAAACCAGGAGAGGTGACTGAGGGACAGAGAGCAGGAGAGCCCAACAGCCTGGACGCAGAAGAGGCCAACAGTCCGGACGTGACAGCAGGCTGTGACCCGGCAGGGGTCCACCCACCCCAGTGAGCAGGCCCAAGGCAGCGAGGGCCCACACCCCTCACATGCAAAACTGGCCTCTTCTGGTCACTGGTGTCTGAAACCAAATCCAGAACAGCCTGGGGCCTGTAAAGCATATATTTCTAACGACTGCAGACTGGTGGGATGATAGGAGCCTTCTGAATGACCAGGACTGCTTTCTTGTGGAGCTGATGAAAACGTATTCTTTTAGCATGCTAGAAATCACTCGTTTTACTTTGTTTATTTGGCCAAGCTGGGTCTGGTGTTTCTGTTGCTGGGAATAGACTTTGAAAAGTCATACTTCTATCAAGAAACAAAACTGTCCTTGCAGAAATTTCAGGTCTCTTGTTAAGCATGTATTGGTCTTAAGGTTCACTATTTTTAAAATTATTATTTATAGAAAGAATCTATAAATTCTTGGGGAAGTGTGTTATAAGCTTTAATAATTACACTGAGTTGCACCTTAGTGGTGTGACATTAGCATGGAATGGGGTTAATATCTGAGGCCTCAGATGATTTTGTACCTTTTGGAATAAAGGGCAAAATAAACTCTCCCAGAGTAAGAGCTGTATCGTGAATTGTCATACTAATTATTGAGGGGGACTTCTGTGCTTTTATTGAATGGAGTGCTTTACAATTTTTATTTTTGAATGGGGTTGGGATCTTTGGAATATTTAAATAAAGTTATTAATGATTAAAAAAAAGAAAAGAAAAGAAAACGAGGAGAGAGCTCTGGGACAATGGAGTGGCCATCTGGTTGAGCAGTGCTAAAAGGCCAAGAGGTAGACAAAGAACTGACCACGCCTTTAGCAATGCGGGCATCTCAGATGACCTCAGTGAGAGCAGTTTTGGTGGAGTGGTGGAGATGATGACCTGGTTGGGGGGGCAGTAGGAAAACTGGGGGGAGAAAAACTGAATGTAACGCATATAAAACCACATCACTTGCTCCTCTGAGGATGCAATTATACTTACCTCAGTGTTTCCAAGTATTTGATTTATTAACTGTCTTCAGGAGTATTAGTTCTCATTCAGGTATTGATTTTCTATAACTTCTTGGTAATATCTGGGTACACATATTTTTAATTTTTATTTGCATTTATTTTATGCTGAATTTCTTCCCTGGCCATAACCTTCTGTTTCTTTGGTCTCTTCTGAGATATCCTTTTATTCTTTGCAAACTCCTCTTCTGGTTTAGGAACAATTTTTTTTTCAGTAAGCGTCTGTTCAAAGGGACACTCGTGTGTGGGTAATCCCAGCACTTTGGAGACCAAGACAGGAGGATCACTTGAATCCAGGAGTTCAAGGCCAGCCTGGGCAACACAGAGAGACCTCATCTTTACAAATAATTTAAAAAATTAGCCAGCTGTGGTGGTGCATGCCTGTTATCCCAGCTACTGGGGAGGCTGAAGCAGGAGAATTGCCTGAGCCCAGGAGTTTGAGGCTGCAGTGAGCTGTGATGAAGCCACTGCACCCCAGCCCAGACCCTGTCTTTAAAAAAAAAACAAAAAAAGAAACAAAAAAAAAACGGCTGGGTGTGGTGGCTCATGCCTATAATCCCAACACTTTGGGAGGCCGAGGCGGGCAGATCACCTGAGGTCAGGAGTTCGAGACCAGCCTGGCCAACATGGTGAAACCCCGTCTGTACTAAAAATACAAAAATTAGCTGGATGTGGTGGAAGGCGCCTATAATCCCAGCTACTCGGGAGGCTGAGGCAAGAGAATCTCTTGAACCCAGGAGGCGGAGGTTGCAGTGAGCCAAGATTGCACCATTGCACCCCAGCCTTGGGGACAAGAGTGAAACTCTGTCTCAAAAAAAAAAAAAAAAATCACAAGGCATACCATGAAACAGGGAAACATGGCCCCATCAAAGGAACAAATCTCTAGACATTAACCCTAAAGAAATGGAGATCACCAGGCAAAGTGGCTCAACACCTCTAATCCCAGTAGTTTGGGAGACTGAGGAGGGAGGATCACTTGAGCCTAGGAGTCCAAGACCAGCCTGGGCAACATAGACCCTGTCTCTAGAAAAAATAACAAAATAAATAATAAAATAATAAAATACAATTAGCTGGATGTGGTAGCATGTGCCTGTAGTCCCCGCTACTTACTTGCGAGACCAAGGCATTTGGATAACATGAGCCTGGCAGGTCGAGCTGCAATGAGCCATGATTATGCCACTGCACTCCAGCCCGGGTGACACATTAAGACCATGTGTCAAAAAAAAAAAAAAAGGAAAAAAAAATGATGGAGATCTATGAGTTGTCTGACAAAGAATTCAAAGTAATCATCTTAAAGATGTTCAGTAAGCTACAAAGAACACACAAAATCAGGAAAACAATGTATGCACTAACAAAATGAGATCAATAAACTATAATATGTAAGATGTTAGTGATCAGGTAAACTGCGTGTGAGTATATCAGCTGTATTTGCATCTTTTTTATAAATCTGAAGATACAAAAGTTTATTTTTAATAAGTGTCAGAAACTGAAATTAAAAACCTATTGTAGGCTGGGCACAGTGGCTCACACCTATAATCCCAGCACTTTGGGAGGTCAAGGCCAGCAGATCATGAGGTCAAGAGATTGAAACCATCCTGGCCAACGTGGTGAAACCCTGTTTCTACTAAAAATACAAAAATTAGCCAGGCATGGTGGGGCGCGCCTGTAGTCCCAGCTACTTGGGATGCTGAGGCAGGAGAAATGCTTGAACCCGGGAGGTGGAGGTTGCACTGAGCCAGGATCGCACCACTGCACTCCAGCCTGAAAACAGACTGAGACTCCATCTCAAGAAAAAAAAAACCTATTGTAATAGTATCCTAAAATATGGAATACTCAGAGATAAATTTGACCAAAGATGTATGGTGCTTGTATACTGAAAAGTACAAAACATTGCTTAGAGATAATAAAGAAAACCTGTAGGCCGGGCCCAGTGGCTCACACCTGTAATCCCAGCACTTTGGGAGGCCGAGACAGGTGGATCACAAGGTCAGGAGTTCAAGACCAGCCTGGCCAACATGGTGAAACCCCGTCTCTACTAAAAATACAAAAAAATTAGCCAGGCGTGGTGGTAGGTGCCTGTAATCCCAGCTACTCTGGAGGCTGAGGCAGAGAATGCCTTGATCCCAGGAGGCAGAGGTTGCAGTGAGCCGAGATCGCATCACTGCACTCCAGCCTGTGTGACAGGGCGAGATTCCGTCCCAAAAGAAAAAAGAAAAAAACAAAGTCTATATAAATGAAAGAGAGAAATAATGTTTATATTAGTTAGCTAAGATTGCTTTTGTTGTCTGAGAAAGTCTTTATTTCTTCTTATGTTGAAGGATAATTTTGCTGGGTATAATATTCTAGTCCAAAGTTTTTCTTCCTTTAATACTTTGAATGTCATTCTATTTCCTCAGGCTGGTAAGGTTTCCACTGAGAAGTCTGCTGCCAAGTGTGTTGGAGCTCCTTTTTATGTTATTTGCTTCTTTTCTCTTGCTGCTTTTAGGATCCTTTCTTTATCTTTGACCTTTGAGAGTTTGCTTATTGTATACTTTGAGATAATTTTATTTGGCTTGAATATTCTAAGTATTCTTGATCTTCATGTTCCTAGGTATTCATGTCTTTCTCTAAGTTTGGAAGGTTCTCTGTTATTGTTTATTTGAATAAACTTTCTACCCCAGTCTCTCCATCTACATCCTATTTAAGACCAGTAGTTACTAGACTTGCCCTTTTGAGATTATTTTCTAGATCTTGTAATAGTGCTTCCTTCTCTTTTATTTATTTTTGCTTTTTTTCTCCTTGGACTGTGTGCTTTCATATAACCTGTCTTTGAATCTACTGATTCATTCTGCCACTTGATCAATTCTACTGTTGAGAGATTATGATTCATTTTTCAGATTGTCAATTGAGTTTCTAAGCCCCAGAATTTCTGCTAGATTCTCACTCTGTTGCCCAGGCTGGCGCGCAATGGTGCAATCTCAGCTCACTTCAACCTCTGCCTCCCAGGTTCAGGTGATTCCCCTGTCTCAGCATTCTGAGTAGCTGGGTCTACAGGCATGCACCACCACACCGAGCTAATTTTTTGTATTTTTAGTAGAGATATGGTTTCTACTAAACCCCATGTTGGCCAGGCTGGTGTGGAACTCCTGACCTCAAGTAATCTGCCCACCTTAGCCTCCCAAAGTGATGGGATTACAGGCGTGCACCACTGTGCCTGGCCTCTGCTTGATTTTTAAATGTTAATTCTTCATTAAATTAATCTGATAGAATTCTGAATTCCTACTCTGTGTTATCTTGAAGTTGTTGGGCTTCCTCAAGATGGGTATTTTGAATTCTCTGTCTGAGTGGTCATATAATTTAATCACTCCAGAATTGGTCACTGGTGCCTTATTTAGTCCATTTGGTGAGATCATGTTTTCCTGGATGCTCTTGATTCTTGTGGATGTTCAATGATATCTGAGCATTGAAGAGTTAGGTATTTATTTCAATCTTTGTAGTCTGGAGTGTTTGTATCCATCCTTTTTGAGAAGGCTTTCAGTAATTGAAATGGGATTGAGTGTTGTTACATAAGCCTGTGGTCGTTGTGGCCTCAGGCAGAACTATGAGGCCAAGAGTGCTCATGCGCACCAGGCTTTCTTTTTGGAATTCGAGGTGAGGCCTTTACCACCCGTGGGCTCAGAGGAGGGAAGACTGGGACCTGTCTGAAGGTCTGGAGGGAACTCCCAGTTGCACACTTGCCCCCACTGCCCCTTTCCTGGCATGGGGTGAGATCGGTCTACTTCAGCAACCAGTGCCTGCCCTTGATCCCTGCAGGAACTGAAGGAGGTGGGCAAGGAGCAGCCCAGACTGGAGGCTGAGTACCCTGCCAACACCACCAAGAACTGTTAACCACATGTGCTACCCTGTGAGTGCTGGGGGCAGGAGAGGAGGCATGGCAGAGGGCTAGGGCTTGGCATGGGAGCAGGGGGCTTCATGTGCCCAACCCTGAATGCACAGCTTTCACTCTCTGCAGATGACCACTCCAGGGTCAGGCTGACCCAGCTGGAGGGAGAGCCTCATTCTGACTACATCAATGCCAACTTGGTCCCAGTAAGGGCCACCAGTGAGGCTGTCCATGGGATCTGGGATCTGCTCGGGAGATGGGCTGGTTTGCAGGCCACACTTGCCTTCATTAGCTGTAACAGCTCTCTAGGAGATCACCAGCTTGGGCTTCATGAGCTCAATCCAGCAGGTGTCTAGCAAGGGTCTACTGTGTGCTGGGCTCTGTGCTGGGCCTGCAGGAGGCAGAGCTGTTAGCCACATTCCCCACCTTCAAAGGAGCATGTAGGCATGTGTGTGACATTCACCACACACTGTGACAAGGGCTGTAATAGAGGAAAAAACACTACTCAGGGCACATGGAGGAAGGGGAAATTTCATCCACCTGAGGAATCAAGAAAGGCTTCCCAGAGGAGGGGACATTTGATTTATTGAAGGATGAGTAACATTTTGATAAGTGATGAAAGAGGGAAGGACATTCTGTTAACTGGAAGAAGCAGCCAGAGAACAGCCAGGCAGTAACGTTCAGGCAGTGTGTGAGAGTGTGTGTGTGTGTGTGTGTGTGTGTGGTGGGGGGTGCGTAGGGGTGAGGGAGTGGGGAGGTGCTGGGTGGTGGGAGATGTAATGGGAAAGATAGCCTGGGGCTGAATGGGCTGAATGAAGGAGGGCTTGATTGTTAGGCTGAGGGCTTTGGACTCTATTTGGTGGGCAATGAGGAGCCATAGAAGATTTTTGAGCATGGAAGAAACACAGTTTGGTTTTAGGAAGGTAACTCTGGGTGGGTGAAGACGGTGGCCTAGATGGGCTATTTAACTCATGTCAGTATCTTGTTTTCATTGGGGTTTTTCTTGTCCCTTTGGGGTGGGACAGGGACGGGGGTGATGTCTCTGAAGTCAGCCCTTCTGGTTTGCATTCTGGGTGCACACGTGTTCTTGTGTGTGCACACATGTAGGTGTGTGCACAGCATCCTCACTCCTGGAGGTCAAATGTTGGAAATCTGCTGTGTGCTTGACACCAAGCATTGCCCGTTAACCATGTTCCTGATCTCTGCCTCCTACACCCCAGGGCTACACCCACCCACCCACAGGAATTCATTGCCTCTCAGGGGCCTCTCAAGAAAACACTGGAGAACTTCTGGCGGCTGGTGCGGGAGCAGCAGGTCCGCATCATCATCATGCCCACCATCAGCATGGAGAACGGGAGGGTGAGTGCGCCTTGCAGGCTCCTGGAAAGGCCACCAGGTGGCGCACGTTCTCCTTGTGGGGATGGCCCCCTTGGCATCTTCCCGTGGGAAGGCGGGGCAGACTGGAGTGAGGCCAATCAGGCCTGGAGGGTAGTGGAACCACCTCCCACCCAGACCTGGGATGGGGAGGCAGTGGGAGGAATCAGGTATGTAAACTCCCAGCTTGGCTTAGTTTCTACGGGCTTCTTGCCCTGGGCAGAGAAGGCATCAAGGGGTAGGGACTGCCCAGGGCCGGTGTCAAAGGTACCATCAGGGATCCTTCCTTTCGATAAGCCTGGCAGATGCAGGGCCCTGGGACATGCAGAGAGGCTGCCGAGTCTGTCCTCTTGCTGGAGCAGTGAGCCCAGGGCCGCTGGCCGCAGAATAAGGGCTGTTCTGTTTGGCACAGGAACCTGGTGGCTGACTCAGAATCCTGAGAGTCATGAGAGGTCTGAGGGCAAGGGTGCCGGAGCCCAGGCAAGGGAGAGCAGCTCCTGGAGGAGGGAGCCTTGGAGCTGGGTCATTACAGAGAGCAGAATCCCAGCAGGGTGGCAGGGACCAGAAAGGTGGGCAGGGAGGGGTGGGACTGAGTAAAGCAGGGGGCGGCAGTGATAGGGCTGGGCCCACAGTCGCCCTTCCCCTCTCCAACCTTCTGGTCCCAGGTGCTGTGTCAGCATTACTGGCTGACCGACTCTACCCCGGACACCCATGGTCACATCACCATCCACCTCTTAGCTGAGGAGCCTGAGGATGAGTGGACCAAGCGGGAATTGCAGCTGCAGCACGTGCGTGACCCAAGGATGAGGGGATGGGACAGGCATTAGAGCTGAGACCCCTGAGAAGGTTGCCTCACTTCCTGGGTCCCTGGAGCCCTCTCTTTCGGAGGACCACAAGTACTCAGTCACCACCCAGGGAAGAGTGTGTTAGGGAAGGGGTAGAGAGGCGCAGAGAAGATTAAGGGTTTATCTGAGGCTGCACAGTGAGGGAAAGGAAGAACAGGAGAGACATGATGGTTCCTGACCTCCCCCATGCCAGCTCAGGGCTCTTGCCTCACCCCATGCCCCCTGTGCCCATCTTCCTTCCCAGATTGTGCACCCCTGGGGCAGGAAAGCCAGAGACCCGAATCACTCCTCTGCCCAGGCACCCTCTATATGCAGAGGTTACCCAGGAGGCTAGAGAAGGACCCGAGGGCTCAGGAAGCATCCTGATGGGGGAGACATAGCTGCCACCCTCAAGGAACAGTTGGTCTGCATCATCCCTGCCCTTAGGCAGCTGGGGAAGAAAGTGTGAGATCTGGGCCATGGGAACCTGGAGTTAGGAAGATAAGGAGCAGCAGCAGGGCCCCTCTGCCCCCTTGTCCCCTTCCCACCCCCTTCTTAGGTTGTCCAGCAACATCAACGGAGGGTGGAGCAACTGCAATTCACCACCTGATCCGACCACAGCATCCTTGAGGCCCCCAGCTCCCTGCTCGCCTTTATGGAGCTGGTACAGTAGCAGGCAAGGGCCACCCAGGGCGTGGGACCCATCCTGGTGCACGGCAGGTGACAGCAGGTGAGTGCATAGGGTGGAGAGCCCCCTGCCTGGCCTGGGGGCGTGGAGGGCTCTTGGACTGTGGGGAGAGCTGGGGACATGGGCAGCCTCTTCACCCATTCAGCTCCTCAGGGGCTGTCCCTGCGGTGTGGGCAAGGGCCGGACAGGCACCTTCGTGGCCCTGTCGAGGCTGCTGCAGCAGCTGGAGGAGGAGCAGATGGTAGACGTGTTCCATGCTGTGTATGCACTCCGGATGCACCAGCCCCTCATGATCCAGACCCTGGTGAGGGCCCTGCAGGCTGGGCTGGGCAGCTGGGACCCTGAAGGAGTGGGAGGGAGGTGGGTGGCCACAGGGCTACAGGAGGGACCAGGAAAGAGAGCTCATGGGGCACACAGAAGACCTTGGGGAGAGGGTTTCAGACACATCACCATCCTACCTGGGCTGTGCTTTCTATTCTGTGAAAGGGGAGGTGGGACAGGATCCTGTCAGCTTTGACACCATGGGACGGTGGAGGGAAGGTTTCTCAGTGGCTCCCTCTCCCCTCCTACCTGATCCCTGCCTTGCTGGTCAGGGCCTGAAAAATCTCCCTGCAGGCCCCCCTCGCTCCTCGCTGAGCAGCCTGATGCCTTTTCCCCTGGCAGAGCCAGTACGTCTTCCTGCACAGCTGCCTACTGAACAAGATTCTGGAAGGACCCTTCAACATCTCTGAGTAAGTCCCAGCTTCCCTGTGCCTCCCACAGGCAGGCTCCCTGCTCCTGTTCGTGGGCAGAGCTGAGCGGACTAGAACGGGGAGCTGGGGAACCTTGAGTGCCTTCTCCCTCTCCAACCCCCCCACCAGGTCTTGGCCCATCTCTGTGACGGACCTCCCGCAGGCGTGTGCCAAGAGGGCAGCCAGTGCCAATGCTGGCTTCTTGAAGGAGTACGAGGTACACTTCAGGCCGGGAAGTGGGTGACAGCCAAGGGCAGCCTTCCCCTGCTGAGCCAACCCTGCAGTGAGACCTCCCAGCCTCAGGGCACCCATCTCCTTCCCAGCTCTTGCTGCAGGCCATCAAGGACGAGGCTGGCTCTTCCGCACCCCCGCCTGGCTATGAGCAGGACAGCCCCATCTCCTGTGAATCTCACTGTGGACCCTGTGGAGGGGCAGGGGGCCAGCGTGGGCTGGGGACCTCTGGCAGCTTCACCCTCACTGTCTTCCCTCAGATGACCGTTCTCAGGGGCAGTTTCCTCCAGTGGAGGAGAGCCCCCCTGACGACATGCCCGAAGCCTGGCTCTTCCCTGTGAGATGATGCTGGTTTTGCCACTGTTTCCTGCCCTCTCTGACCACCTGTACTTCCCGGGCTGGGGCTGCTGGGGGCTCCCAGAGTTGTGGACTGGGCAGGGGGCACCTTCAGTCTCTGGAAGCCAACGATCTGTGCTCTGCAGGGTGGGCCCTCTGGCCGTGATCATACGGTGCTGACTGGCCCCGCAGGGCCAAAGGAGCTCTGGGAGCTGGTGTGGCAGCACAGGGCTCATGTGCTTGTCTCTCTTTGCCCACCCAATGTCATGGAGAAGGTGACAGAGCAGAGGACAGAGGAAGGGGGGCTCAGGAGTTAGGGGTGAGGATGGAGGCGGGTAGTTTGTGGTGCTGTCTGTGACCAGGGCAGGGGCAGAGATCTCAGGAAGTTGCCTGAGCAGCCCTAACTTGGTCCCAGCCATAGGAATTCTGGCCAACGGAGATGCAGCCCGTAGTCACAGACATGGTGACGGTGCACTGGGTGGCTGAGAGCAGCACAGCAGGCTGGTTCTGTACCCTCCTCAGGGTCACACATGTAGGTGCTGGGGCCACAGAGCATGGGGTGGTGCATGGGGAAGAGTCCTGTGTGGGCTTCCTCTGCCCTCTCCAGCACCAATGCTGATCATGTCTTTGCCGCAGGGGGAGAGCAGGAAGGAAAGGGAGGTGCAGAGACTGCAATTTCCACACCTGGAGCCTGGGCATGAGCTGCCCGCCACCACCCTGCTGCCCTTCCTGGCTGCTGTGGGCCAGTGCTGCTCTCGGGGCAACAACAAGAAGCCGGGCACACTGCTCAGCCACTCCAAGTGTTGTTGGACAATGGTCTTGGGGGAGTGGACAATGGTCTTGGGGGAGTGGACACTGGAAGCCCCTCCCTGCCCTTCTGGCATAGCCTCAGATCTCCCTGGGCCCTGCTTGGGTTATGGGTCAAAAGGACACAGTCTCACAATGCCCCTGTCTTCTCCACACCCTACCCTGTCCTCAGGAATATGGTGGGAATTTACCGCCTCCCTCCCTAGGTCCAGGCTGGCCGGCTGACCAAGTGTCTGGTGTCCCTTCTCAGTCCCTGCGCCCAGGTTGGGTTTTCCCACATCCGCGGACACCCCCGCCACACCCCCTTTAGGTACCTCATCCACCTCTAGGTCAGTTGCAGCAAGGGTGCGACCCAGCTGGGCACCTTCCTGGCCATGGAGCAGCTGCTGCAGCAGGCAGGGTCTGAGTGCACCGTGGATATCTTTAACGTGGCCCTGTAGCAGTCTCAGGCCTGTGGCCTTATGACCCCAACACTGGTGAGAGGCGACCAGGGGCGACCGGGCTGGCGTGGGGGCGTGGGGGCTCAGCTGTGGGAAGGGGCGGGGGGATAAGGGAGCTTCTGCCCAGGCCTCTAGGCAGCACCACCCGGGTAGCCACCAGGTGGCGCTGTGGACCGCTGTGCGTTCTCCCAGATGGAGCCCTAGGGGTTGGGGGACACAAGGGAGCCTTTTTCTGTTAGATTGGGGCAGGCGGGGCGAGCCTCCTAACCCTATGTCCATCTCCAGAAGCAGTATGTCTACCTCTACAACTGTCTGAACAGCGCGCTGGCAGACGGGCTGCCCTGAGTCAGCACTGGTCACGGTGCAGGAGAGGTTTGTGCCCTGTGGGATGGGGACAGCATTCCTGACACATCCACGTGGGCCTGGGCTCCCTGGAAGGGCGGCCTCCACTGGGCCCTGTGCTGGGAAGGTACAGGGTCTTGGAATAAAGACCTGTGGCCAAGCCTGAAGCTCAGTGTGTTCTGTCTGTCCATCCTCAGGCCTGGGCCAGCGTGTGGGTCTCGTGGGCAAACGTGGAGCCGAGATGGAAGCTAGGACCTGGAGTCTGGTTGAACTTGGTGACCTATGGCCCCTATGCTGTTGGTTTTTCCCCTGAAGCAATCCTCTCCCTGCTAATCCTCCAGTTTCTAAATTTCCTCAGACTTTGGTCTCTCCACGTCTAGTTTCCTGTGGTGCTAAGCCCTGGATTCAGAATCACAGCTCCAAATTGTTTGTCCTCTGCCTCATCACCCTGTACGCACCATGCTGTATGCAGTAGGGTTTATCCTGTTTCCCACTTCCCTTCTCCTGCCATCCCCAGCCTTCTCTACCTGCCAGAGCCCCCAGGGGCCACCCTCAGCCCCCACCAGGATGGAGGTGCCAGAGCTACCCTGTTACTCGGAAGGCAGGCGCTGGAGGCACCCCTCAGGCGGAGGTGCCAAGTTTTCCCTGCTCCTTCGCTGTCTCCTTCTTCCTCCCCTCTACATAGGAGGTGGGGGAGAAAGCAGGGAAGGCATATGGAGAAAGGAAAAACCAGGAGGAGCAGCAGAGACCAGAAAAGAGGGTGGGGAGGCAGCTGTCTGTCCCACACACTGTAGGACTGCACTGCATACCATGTGCATGATTGCTGGTGGCCACATGAGCTCCTGCCTGCTTCCCTGGTCAGGCTGGGAGTTTCCAGGTGCAGTGCCTGATGCTGGACACTAACTGCCCCTGGTGGAAGGCCCTGGGAGGACACAGAGAAAGCCTGGACAGATCAGAGCAAGAGTCCCTGAAATGGAGTCGGGTCTCTCCAAGGGGAAGCGGGGAGAGCTCTTTGGCCAACCTGAGTTCCTACTAAGGTGCAACGGGTCAGAAGTCAGGAGGGTCCTTCTCAGGCCTGGTTGAAGAAGGGTACAGCGGTCGTGCTGGCTGCTCAGCCGGGAGCTTTCCCAGAACGAGACTAAAGCACTGGTGCCCTCCCAGGAGGACTAAATGCCGGTGTCCTCCATATGCCATGTTTATCAGGAGCTGAGGGTGGGCCCCCTAATGACCCTCACAAAAGCAGGCTGGAGGCTCTGCTCTGAGCTGCCCAAGTCTGTCTCAAGCAGCTGCTGCTGAGGTTGCAACAGGGCTCAACCATGGCTTTTCCACTCTGGGAAAATCTCACATTGGAGCAGCAGGATCTGCAAATGAGATGGAGCCAAGGCTATGGTTGAGTGAAGGAAGTGCAGGCTGGCCTGTGGTAGCTTTCTGCCATAGGGCAAAGGTGGCTCTATCTGTGAGTCTTTCTGGTCATGTAGGCCCATCCTCTAGCCTTCTTAGGAGGCTCATCTTCTACTTTCAGCGCCATGGCACCAACGGGAGGCCTAGGGTCAGGGTCTGCTCATTTCTTGGTCCGGCTATGCAGCCCCTCTAGCCCTGGGAGGTTATCGGAGAGTGGAGAGGTGTTGATGAGAGGATCCTGGCATGTGGAAGGACACGGTGGAAGAAATCCTGGATGCCTCTGAGGTCCCAGGTTTCTGGTATACCCTCTGGCTGGACCATGGGGAGACAGCAAAAAAGGAAGGAGGGGTGCCCACAGCCTGCTCTAGCTCTGCACTGGGGCTTGGCTCAGCATGGGAGAGACCAGAGACAGCAAGAGGCTGCGTGAAGGAAGCACAGCCAGCTCACTATGGTCTAAGGAGAGAACAGGGATTGGCCTCAGTTTTAACCACCGTGCCCTTTGCTCACCAGGGCTCTGGGGCCGGCCAGGTCAGCCTGTTGGTGGGATTCCAGCCTCAGGGTGGCCGAGCTGTAGGTGCAGCACCCGGCCTCCAGGTGGCGCCAATCTGCTTACTTTGAGGTGGCCTCTTGACAAGCAGCTGAGCTGCACGCAGTCCCTCAGCCTGCCGAGGTCCTGGGAGCAGGGATCAAGGTGGTCCCCGTAAACCTGACAGTAAACCTGACAGAGGCTGCAGGAGTGCATTTCCACCCAGGGTGCACTCAGCGAGTGGAACTCCACACCCGTTTCTTTGGAGTCAAGGCGCGACCTCTCAGGGAGGAGACTGCTCCTGGTTGCCCACTGCCGGGTCATCCCAGCTTGCAGTGGAACCCTCCGCAGCCTGGCCTCTTCCAGGGTAGCCCCTCACTCCCCTCTCTCTTGTCCTAGGAGAAGGCCGAGGAGGGCTGACGAGTTCCAGCTCTGGGGATGCCCTATCAGCTGTGTCACCTTGAACAAATCATTTCTCCTCTTGGGTCTCTGTTTCCTCCAGCGTGAAACGTGGTGAAGGCATGAGGGGCTATGGGAGCCCCAAGGCCTCTTTCAGAGATCTCCTCTGGGTCCCATGTGACCCCGTGGCTATCCCCAAAGGCAAGAGGGTCCCCAGCCCTGCAGCCGAGGCCCTGGGACACCCTTTCTAAACAAGTGCAGGTCTCTGACGGGCTGAGCTTTGCTCGCTTGGGTTTCTTTGCTTTTTTCCTTTTTTTATCTTTCCTGAATGAAATTCCTGCCAGCTCCGAAGGAAGGAGGGAAGGGGAGCTAGCCGCAGCGTAGAAAGTTTCCTTGACTCCTCCTCCGGCTGGGTCTCCCTCCCTTGCCAAGCCCAGCCTGTGAAACTGAATAACGAAGATCACTCAACAATGCCTGCTCCTCTCTGACTGCACCGTCCCGGTGCTCCCACCCCCGCCGCCGACGCCCAGTAGAGCCCCCGGGGCGGTCCCCACCGACGGCGCAGCCCGCCGGGACCGGGAGAAAGCAGCTGCGGACACCGCGCCCGTGCGTCTGCGCGCCTGGCCGCCAGGTGACCCAGCAGCCCGGCCGCCGAGATGCCCAGCCCGCCCAGGCTCCGGGCGCTGTGACTTCGCGCCGCTGTGTGCGCCTCCCCGAGCGCCGGCTGCGCCCCCCAGCCCGGCCCGGGGCCTACCGCCTGCCCGGCCCCCTGCCACTGCCAGGAGGACGGCATCATGCTGTCTGCCGACTGCTCTTGAGCTTGGGCTGTCCGCCATACCGGGGGACCTGGATCCCCTGACGGCTTACCTGTGAGTACTGCCCGCCTGTCTCCACCCGGTACTGCGGGCTGCTGGCTTGCACCCAGTCCTGGCCTCAGCAGGACACCTGCTTGCTTGGTGCCCTGGGGCGTGGGCATCCCGGAGAGGGTTCACCCCCTTCCAAGTTGACCGTTGCGGGATTGGGGAGGGGAGAAGAGTCTGAGACTAAATATCAGGCGAGCAGGGAGACCAGGCTTCCCTGACTTGGCTTCCCCATTGGCCTCCGTGCTTGTGGGCTGACTGCGGGAGCCCAGGTTTGGCAAGGTGGGTTCTGGACCCTAAGCGGGAGGGCGCGGGGCTGGCTTCCCCATCTCCTGTTGCTGCATTCTCTTCCAGCAGAGCAGTGCCCAGGATGGTGGCTGAGGGTAAAGCTGACAGAACTGGAGGTGGAGGTGAGGGGAGCGTGCCCCAGTGGGGTGGAAATAATGTCTGTTCTTCTGCCATGGTGAGGACAACAGGGCTGTCACACTGAGGCTGGGTGGCCTTCTTTGGGGGGGGGGGTCCCAGAAGCTGGGAGGGGGGCCTTATCCACTCTTGTCTCCTCAGAAAGGGACTCTGCCAGCACCATCTCCCTTTACTGGGGCCTCCCGGCTCCCCCAGGGGCCTCCCTAAAGTCATGTCCCAAGAGGCTGTGTTGGAGACACTAATTTGTGGGCAGGCGCGGAGGCTGAAAAGCAGAGAACCATTTTTAGCGTCTGAGTTGGGGTGAGATGGCCCGTGAAGGGGACCCTATTGGGGGCAGCTGTCCTGTCCGTCTGGCTCACAGGAGCTTCCCCTCAGAGCTGGAGGGCTGGGGGCTCTCGCTGCTCACCACATGGGCAGGAGGAGGGTGAGAGAGCACATTCCAGGCCACCTACCCGCACCCCCAGCCCCGCTCTGGGGAAAGGAGACCTCCTCCAGCCCAGCTCTGCAGGCTCCATCAACTTCCTCAGAGGAGCTGGGAGCAGGTGGGAAAGCCTGGGGCCTTCTGCTGAGGGCTAGGATCCCAGAGCTCCTTCTGGCCTGAGAGAGACCCCTCATGGCTTCTAGCATGTGGGAGTTCTAGCACGTGGGAGCTTAGAGGAAGAGGACGCTGGGCGAATCTTTATAGGGGCCTAGCAAGAATTTGTGGAACTAAAAGGATGCTCAGTGTTGGCAGTGTCCTGGTGGGAGGCAGAGGGTCCCAGATGGCAACTCTTCATGGGGCTCCTCTCCAAATGTCCCTGTCCCCAGGTTGGGATGTCCTCCTCCACTCCAAAAGGCACAGGCTGTGGGCCAGGTAAGGGAGTGAGAAGAGAAAAATAATGCCCATCTTCTAGAAGGACAAATGGAATCCTTCACAGTGCAGCAGGTGACGGCGGAGGCAGTCATGGGAATAAAGGTACCAACTGCACAGAGACTGGGTGCTCAGCATCTGGCAAAGCAGGGCAGGCTCCGGCCCCAGCCCACACCCAGGCCAGCCCTGCTTTCAGCAATTTTCTATCCTGGGAGTATGTGACATTGGTTCATTGGAAGACAGGGTCCTGTGGCTAAAGAGTTTAGATATGACTTCTGTGGAGCCTTTCTCTGGGTGAGCTGAAGGAAGGTCCCTTGCCTGGGTTGA
Organism: Pan troglodytes; assembly: GCF_028858775.2. Taxonomy (NCBI): domain Eukaryota; kingdom Metazoa; phylum Chordata; class Mammalia; order Primates; family Hominidae; genus Pan; species Pan troglodytes. The sequence continues at coordinate 46,305,696 of NC_072409.2, forward strand.
AGGGGCAGGGGAGATAAGGCCTTCCAGAGCTTCCTTTCCCAGTGTTAAGTCTTCCTAGACTGATTAATGATCCTTTTTCTAGAAGGACCTGGGGGAGGAGGTACACTGTCACCTTTGGAATTCAAGCATCCTACCATCCATGCTGGCAGAAGATTTTCCCACTAACTTGTCACAATTCCCTGGGAGCTGTGAAGTCTGCATTTGGGTTCAGTGGAGGTGGGGTTTTCTGAGCTGGTCTGTGTCTTCCTGGGGATTGAGAAAGCCCCCCTCTCTCTCAAGACTCAGGGGATGCTTCTGAGAATGGCGGAGAGAAGAGAGGGAGTGGGAGCTAGAAAGAGTACGATGGGTCCTGAGGCAATGTGGGGAATTTAGCAGTGGGGTCTGGAATATTGGAAGGAGGTGGCAGAGGACCGTGTTCCCTGCCCTGGGCTGGGGAGGGGTCCCATCAGGATGGTGCATGAGGGATATCTACAGTTGTCCTGAGGGTGTCTCAGAGGAGGAATTTTCTTTCTTTGCCCTCTCTGGAGAACAGCTCTACCACAAAGGCACCTGAAGGTGGGGTTGAGGGCTGGCATGGAGAAGAGCCAGGGTGGGGAAGTCTTGGGGCTCCTTTCTCTTTTCAGCGATGTTAGGAGGTGTCCACCTTGGCCCTGCCCCATGTATCCCAGCCCTTGCTGAGGACAGCACAGATTCGCATCTGATGATATAACCAGCAGTGCCTCTCTCTGGGCCACTCAAACCTTGGTTCCTTCCTAGCTCTGCCACCTACTGAGAGTCACTCACTGAACACCTCTAAGCCTCAGGTTCTTGATGTGTACATGGAGAGGAGGAAGCAGGTTGCTGAGAGGATTAAATGGGATAATATGTTCAGTGAAAGTCCCCACAGTGCCTGACACCCGAGGGTGACTCTGAAATGGTGGCTAGTATTATCATGCCTCCTATGGGTGCTCCGTGGAGGTGGAGGTAAACTACCAGGCCTCTCCACACCAGAGGGAAATTGAGCCTAGTGGGTGAGTGTAGAATTCAAGGGAATTGTTTGTGGCTGGAGGAAGAGAGCTGTGTGCTTGGGGAGGTGACTGTCAGGGCAACTCTTGATCAATACTTGGCTGGTTCTGGGGACTTGGAGCCCAACCAGTTGGTGCAAATTGGGGGTTGGGGATCGGGAGGGAAGGTGGGGACTTAGATCCTCCTGACACAGAGTTGAGAATGAAAAATGTTAAAACACTTGGATATGCAGGAAGTAGCAGGCCAGAGAGGACTCGAAGATCCTTAGAAGGAGCCATAGATGGAACCATAGGAGGTGCCCAGGAGCTATGGGCTCCAGAAGGTACCCGCAAGTCCTCTTGCACATTCCTTGACCTGGTCTCAATAAAAATGACATCACATCTCTTCCCCCACTCCACGGCTGTGAGATTTTCTCCTTCTAGCCAATACCTTCATGAAGTAGGTGCTTCCACCTCTCCATCTTTGTTCTAGGGAAGACCGGAAAGGCATCTTTATAGTCAACTGGTATTCTTTGCCTTGACACTCATGTCCAAAAACTATTACCACTTTTGGGCTCAATGCCAGGCCTGTTTGATCAAGGTTGGGAAGACACACTTCAGATACTCACAATCCTTCATATGTCTCTCTTTTTTCAACAATTTCCTCCTAAACTGTGGTCTCAGCGAGGCTCATTGACACTCACCGGGGTTTCGACATTCTCCCTGGCTAGGGCCTGTTCTGGAAATAGACCAAGGGGGAGATGGAGCCCCTGGCCGTGGGACATCCAATCTGATGGTGATGAGAAGGCATGATGCCTCTTGTTCTATTCTTTTTTCTTTCTTCTTTTTTTTTAAATAAAAAAGACCAGTAATGTGCTGACTTCATAACAAGGTTTGAGGGAGGCACTTCTCACATGTGAGCATGAAAACCCAATCGTCACGCTTCTTAACTGCAAAAGGATCACCTCTTGTTCTATTGTATTGCATGTACACATGATGCACAGACAGGAATACACAGACAGCAAATAACTTGTTGGGCAGATAATCCCCGGAGTTGTTCCTGAGTAGAAAGATCTGGGTAGTTACTCTGGGCCCCTAAGGCTGAGCAGTGTCAGTAAACAGATGGTGCCAGAAAAGGTATCTCACGCAGCTAGTTGTGAAAGACGCCAGGCTCATGCACTTGCAGTCACACCTAAGCACCCATTTTCATCGCCCACTGCCACCAGGGCTGAGGGAGGGGCCGCTACACCATGCAACCCCCACTTCAGACTGCTGTTTGCTTTCTTGGGAATTATAACTTTAAGACTGCCTGTGATAACTGATAACCACTGGACTTGTTTGAAAGGTTAGATGGTGTGTGCATGTGTGTCTGTATGTGCGTGTGTGTCTGTGTGTGTCTGCGTGTTTCTCTGTGTGTGTGTAGATACAGGGTAATTTGCAGGGGATGTCTACAGCCAAAATGATGGAGGCAGGATGCTGGAGGCAGAGAGTAAGGGGTTGTGGCATTTGCCACAACAAAGCAGAGTTCAAACTATCACTTACTAGCTATGTAACCCCCAGCCAGTTGATTAGCCCTTCTGTGACTTAGTTTCCTCACCTGTAAACAGGGTTAAGATCTACCTCATAGGGTTGTTGTGTGGATTCACTTAGATGATGTTTGCAAAGGGTTTGGCATAATGTCTGGTACATGGGAAGAGCTCAATAAATGTTAGCCAGTGCTGTTATTAGGATAACCAGGGCGAAGAAATGTCAGTCATGGAAGTCTTCCTGGAGGAGGAAGTCCTGGAGCTAGCATGGGAGGGAAGGAAGCAGGCCTATTCTATGAAAGGTGTAGGATAGGTGTGTGTGTAGTTGGGGGCTGTGAGAGGTGCAAGAAGCTGCGAAGAAGATGGAATGAGCTCTGCTGGGAACCCAGAGTAATTTTAGGGGTTTTTTTTTGTTTTGTTTTTTTTAGAATACAGTCTGAAAAACCAGGGAGGGGAGGGGAGCACCTGATGGAAGACGCCAGCGTGCTCCCTTACATGGTCTAGACGGGCCCCTGCAGGGGCTACAGATGAGGAGGCAGAGAAACAGGCGGCCTTAACAGGGGAGAGCCAGCCTTGGAGAGGATGTATTGTGAATTGGGGGTGGGGGTGCCAACATGCCAGGTCTCATTTCTCACTTCCAAGGCCACCCTTCCCTGGCCCAGTCTTAGTCGCCCTTTCTAATCGATTCTAAGAGTTTGACTCCTCCTTCCGGAAACTTGGGGTTTGTGAGTTCTAATCTTCAGTCTCTCAGTTGCTATGAGACCCTGTGCAAGTCCCAAAACTTCCCTGGACCTCAATGTCCAGAGAAGCCATGTTTTGGATGAAAAACTAGAAATTGGGAGAGGCAGGGAGCAATCCACTTTGAGTCTCCTGCTCCTGGTGTGGGACAGAGAAAGCTCCCGGGGAGAGCTGCTCAGCTGCAGGCAGTGAGGGAAGGGAAGGAGGGAAGGGGAGGACCCAGGCAGCATCCAGACCAGGGTGGGGAAGAGAACTTATTCTTAAGCAACTTATTCTTAAGCAGCTTCCTGTTCTCTTAGCCTTGAACTTGAAGCCAGGAATAGGGACAGGGATAGAAGGGCCAAGGCTTGGAGCCGCTGGCCTATGCAGATGCACTTGCTTGTCCAGCAACAGTTGGACAGGGCCTGGCCTGGGCAATGTGCTCCGGGGTGCATGGAAAATGTGGTCATTCTTTGTCCGGGGGATTCTTCTTATTCCCTCCCACTTCTCTTTACAGAGAATTTTACACTTCCTTGCAGACACTGAATTATTGTGTTAAATTATTATAACTTAATAGCTTGTGAAATATACAAACAACAAGATTATGCCGACATGGCTGTTAGAAGACAAGACAAATTAGCAGACTCGTGCTCATTTCTGTCATTGAACAATTCGTCTCATTCCTTCCTCAAGGCGCTGCCGTTTTCCTGCTCTCCGTCCGTGGGGGTGTTTGTTTACACATCTCTCGCAAGAAAAGCGCTTCTCTCTGGCTTCCCTCTGCCTCCCCCCCTCCTTCCTGCCCTCTCCCCTGCCTTCCCTTCCTCCTTCCTTCTCTCCCTCCCTCCTTTTCTCCCCGTTCCTTTCTTCCCTTCTCTCTGTCCTTCCCCCTTCCTTCCTTTACTGATGTAACAACCTTGGTGTGCCATGGCTAAGCCACACTCCACCCCTGACCTGCGGGGGATGAGTCAAACGGTCAGACTTGCCTGGGCTTGTTCCACGCTCCCCTGGCTAGACAGGCGTCTACACATTCTCAGTTAGGGGCTGGACAGGGGCAGCTGCTAGACAGGTCCTATTCTGGGCCTCTCTGAGAAAAAGTGTCCCTGAAAAGAAAGGGAGCTCCCACTTCCATGGCCCCTTAGCCATGCCAAGGGGCAGTACCGGCTTTCTGCTGATGCTGACGAGCTGTGGTGTGAACTCACGAAGGTCAGGTGATTCACGGGCCCTGGATCTCTGCTCTCCTTCCGCTAAGTGGGACTCGGTCCAGCCTGCCATGAAGGAGGTAGCTGCTGCAGCTTTCAGGAAGGAACACCAGGTGTCAACCCCACCGGGTGGCCAACCCCACCTGGTTAGGACCCAGTCCCTGGTGGCTGCTCTCCCGAGAGGCGGGCAGGGCTGGGGCTAGGGGCTGTCCAGGAGTGTTCTGGACTGTCCCATCGCCACCATTCCCACAGGCTGCTCAGGACTGAGGCTGAGACGGGCGACCAGGACGGGATTGTATGGCTGCAGGAGGCTACACAGTCCCAGGAGGCTGCTTCTAAGATGCCCACGTGGCCTGCATAGGGATGCGCCTGGCTGTCCAGCATGTGGTCATTTGAATTGTACATGTTTCACTGGGATGCCTACAGAAAAGTAGACAGAAGATGTGGAAAAAGTTTTTGAAATGTTGCAAACTTAGCTACTTTTAAAATAAAAAAATAGCTTTATAATTATAAAAGCAATATGTAAATCTTAAAATAATTTGCTACATTCTAGTAAGCATCTTATGATCTCTATGTGCCCTATAACATTATGTTGTATAGTTTAAATATATACAATAAAATCTATTTTAAAAAATAGCAGCCAATTAAATCTCATTTTAAAAAGAGTCAGTTCAACTCCCTTCTAATTTCTACCCCTCGTTTTCCCTCTGTGTGTGTGTATGTGTGTATGTCATCTTCGTTAAATGGCTCAATGCATTCTGAATATTTTTTCCGTTGTCTTCATGATATATTCATGGGAAGGGGAGTATGTGGCTTATTGCTGTTAGTTTATCAATAGAGAATGCTGGCCAAATGTCTTTAATAGTAATGATGATCTCAATAGCGGTAATGACAGCTACCACTTTCGGAGCTCCTCCTGCCTACCAGGCACCACTGGGGTCCCTCTCTGCAGCCCCTCACGCCATCCTCCTAGTCACTTTCTGAGGTGTGTGTGGTCATCCTCCCATTTGCAGGAGGGCTCTGAAGCACAGGAAGGTCCGATACTTACCCCATGGCCGGGATAAGATGGGCCAGGGCCAGGCTGTGAACTAAGGCAGAGAAGGGGCTCTCCAGCACCTTTCCCGAGCCCTTGCCTCCTCTGCCTCTGCCCCATGGCCACCTGGTGGGTGGACACAGCTAAGCCATGGCTAGAACCCAGCATTCTCATGACTGCTTTAACCATAGAAAATCACAAGTTGCAAGCAATGGGACACACATTTACTTGTCTACATTAGCACTTGTGATGAAGATAATTCATGCTATTTTTTTCCCCATTCGGAACGTACCTGTCCTTAGAATAGTTAGAGAAGTTTTATGAGGATTGTGTAACTAGCATTAACTTAGGTCACCTAATTCTTGATCAACCAAATCGCAGGTCAAACAAAGGAGGCCTATGCCTTCATAGAAAGCATCAATTAATGTCCATTTAAAAACTGATGCTGGCCGGGCCCGGTGGCTCATGCCTGTAATCCCAGCACTTTGGGAGGCTGAGGCGGGTGGATCACGAGCTCAGGAGATCGAGACCATCCTGGCTAACACGGTGAAAACCCATCTCTATTAAAAATACAAAAATTAGCTGGGCGTGGTGGCACATGCCTGTAATCCCAGCTATTTGGGAGGCTGAAGCAGGGAGAATTGCTTGAACTCTGGAGGTGAAGGTTACAGTGAACCAAGATCGTGTCATTGCACTACAGCCTGGGTGACAGAGCGAAAGTCTGTCTCAAAAAAAAAACAAACAAACTGATGTTGCATCTTCCAGTCTAAAATAAAAATACATTGTTAACCATTTTTATGTTTACAAAACCTACAGTTTTATAGTTCTAAAAGTAGTACATGTTCATTACTTTTTATTTATTTATTTATTTTTTGAGACAGAGTCTCACTCTGTGGCTGGAGTGCAGTGGCGCGATCAAGGCTCACTGCAAGCTCCGCCTCCCGGGTTTACACCATTCTCCTGCCTCAGTCTCCCGAGTAGCTGAGATTACAGGCATGAGCCACCACGCCCAGTCCATGTTCATTACTTTTTAAAGATCAGTCAATTAAAGCTAATTTTTAAGAAAGAGTTAAGCTTATATATTCTTCCAATGTCTAACATCTATTTTCTTATAAGTGTGTCTTATTTCATGGAAATAATGCCTCATTTATTATTTTAGTAAGTTTTGGCAACCTAGTTAACTCAGTTCACTTGTCCAGTATGTCAAATCTTCATTTTACTCTGGGACCAACTGTGAAGACATCTGGAACCAAGGGGTGTGGTAGGGGTTATATGGCTCTGTTGTTCGTAGTTAGCTTTGCATTTTTGCTTCTTGATCATTAGATCAGAAACTAGACCTCATCTCATGAGTGCTTATGTATTGATTGATTATTTGGGTCAGTCAGGGCTGCTGACATTTGAAATGCATGCAGGGTAGGAATAAAATGGTTGTGATGCATTTGGTTAGCAAATAGCCCACTTTCCCAGGACTGATGAGAGGGACATTTGGAGGCTCATGACAGGCAGCATGATAGAGGGGAGTCAGCCTGGTCTCACCGGCAGGTCTTCAAAGCTCAGACTTTCGCGTCTGTGGAAGGCTGGGTTACACGATTTAACAAAAACAAACCTGAAGAGTCCTCTTGTCATTGGTAAGCTCCCATCCCCAGAAATCATCCGGTGTATTTCTCTCTCCACACCTGGGAGACACTTTCGATTCATCTAGAAGTTTCTTGAATTGTTCTTTGGCTAGCAGCAATTTACTTTTCTTTTCCTTGTATTCTTCTTTTATTCTTGTCTTGACAAACTGTTCAAATATCTTAAAACACAGACACAGAAGAAAAACATCTGACATTTTGGTATCTTTCATCTGACCATCCATATCCAATGTTCTCATTTAAACATTACCCAGCATCATTGTTTATGATCAGAAACTCTGGTCCTCCTGTCTGGTGGCACTTAGAGTCTTTTGTGCCATAGTGCAGCAGTATGGAGGGAGGATTTTATGGGGAACTGGGGATAGTCTTCATGACCACAAATAAATAAATAAAGGAAAACTAAGCTGCATTGTGGGTTTTGAAAAGGTTATTATACTTCTTAACAATTCTTTTTTTCAGGGACTTTTCTAGAAGTATGACTGTTACTTGACCTTCTTTTAAAAGCATTCCCAAAATGCTCTATTTTAGATAGATTAACATTAACCAACATAATTTTTTTTAGATCCAGTCAGCATTAATTTCTAAGTCAGCCTCTAGTCGTGTTTCATCTCTTTCACCTGCATTTTATTTGCTGTTTGTCTGAAGAAAGGAAAGAGGAAAGCAAATACGAATTGTACTATTTGTACCAAATCTTTGGGATTCATTGGCAAATAATTTCAGTGTGGTGTATTATTAAATTAAAAAAAAAAACTTTGTTTCCTAGGTTGAAGGTCTAATTGATACGTTTGACTTATGATGACCGTGTATGCACTTTCAAATGAATTTGCTTTCAAAATAAATGAAGAGCAGCTGTCCTTCTTTCCTCTTTTAAGTGTTCAGCTGTGGCATGCTCAGAGGTTCCTGCTGAATTCCAGCTGGAGCAGTGTGATACCCTTCTTTTTCAGCTGTTCGTGCCTTCCTTTCTTGTATCCACCAAAGTGGAGACAAATACATGATCTCAAAGATACACAGTACCTACTTAATTCCAGCTGATGGGAGACCAAAGAATTTGCAAGTGGATGGTTTGGTATCACTGTAAATAAAAAGAGGGCCTGGGAATTCTTGCGATTCCAAAAAAAAAAAAAGAAAAGAAAAACATCATGAAATTGCATATTAGAAATGAAATCTTGTATTCCAAGCACAACATGAGAAAGCAGCAAGAATCTATGGCAAAAGCTGTTCTTGTTCACAGCTGCTGGAGTTATGAGCAATAGCCTTTCAGCATAGCTCTCAAGGATCCAAGCGGTCTGAATAATTAAACCTGGGTCCCCACACGGCCCGGCGTTTCTCTACATGCAGGTGCCATTTCTGGGTCAAATGTGAAACAGCCCTGCTGGAGAAACCTGGAGAATGACTTGGCTGCCCTCTCTGCAGGCGTCTGGAACCAAGTGGTGGTTTGGAACCTGTGCTGTAGGCTGCAGTGGTCCTCACTGTGGCCTCTGAGCAGCATCCGTCATGCGCGGCCTCCTTACTTTCTCATCACGGCCAGTGGCACCAGAACATAGTAGAGCCCTTAGTTCATGCTAGTCACTTCCTAGGGTGACGTAATTGACATTCTCCCAAAATGAGTCTCCCAAAAATGACCTTAACTTGTGAAAAGAAAGTAAATTCTGCATCTCTGATCCCCACTTGTGAACCTGGATGTCTGGCGCCTTGGGGAGGACTCAGGGTGCATAAGCGGCCTCTTCTGAGGAGGTCACGGGATGCCAGGCTGCCTGGGTCATCACTGTGGAAACAACTGGCCAGGAGGCCTGACCCTCAGGCGCTGGGCACGCCCCTGACTGACCAGAAATGCATCTCAAATGCTGCCCCAAACAGGAAAACCCTGTTCTTCAGTGGGAAGAACACGCACATCAGCTGGCAGGCAATTCTGGGCAAGGCTCCAGGGCACTTCTCCTGGAACCTGGCAGCCCGCATAACGAGATGCAATCTCTTTGTGACAGGCCACAGAACCTCTTCTCTGTCAGAGTAAGATGGATCATTGTTCTAACAACCGAAAAATGGTCATTTATGGACTACAGAGTCAAAGAGGGACAAAGTTCTTTCATTCCTCATGCTACCCCAAACTCAAGAACATTAAAAATAAACTGAAGATAAGTGCTTATGCAAACATAAATAAAAATATCAAGAGAAAGTCCACGTAGGATCCTATAAGGCCAATAAATAGCAACTGTGCACCAATCCAACCAACTGCCAGGCAGATCCTAGAATGTGACCGAGGACCAAGCAGGCAGCTTCTTCTACACTCATGCCAAGTGAGTGGGGATGAGAAAGCAAGGGCAGGCAGGTGAAAGCCTCGACCCCAGCACTGCTCAGCCCCTTCTCCTGAGCAGCTCTCTTCCCACTTTGTCTTATTGTTTCAGATTCCATGTCAGTAGAGGCAAACCTTTACAGGATTATGAATACAAAATGCCACTGGTCTCCTGAAGATACAGCAGCAAAATGAAACATCCACAAATATGACTTAAATTGAGAATATGTGCATGTATATGTAAGTAAGAATATGATTGGCTTCTTTTTTCTTTTCTTTCTTTCTTTCTTTTTTTTTTTTGAGGCAGAGTCTTGCTCTATTGCCCAGGCTGGAGTGCAATGGCATGATCTTGGCTTACTGCAACCTCTGCCTCCTGGGTTCAAGCAGTTCTCCTGCCTCAGCCTCCCAAATAGCTGGGACTATAGGTGTGTGCCACCATGCCCAGCCAGTTTTTTTTGTATTTTTAGTAGAGACAGGGTTTCACCATGTTGGCCAGCCTGGTTGCGAACTCCTGACCTCAGGTGATCCACCCACCTCAGCCTTCCAAAGTGCTGGGATTACAGGTGTAAGTCACCATGCCAGGCCATAATTGGCTTCTTATACCTTCAAGGCAAATAGCAATGTAAGTTCTTAGTTATCTTATATTTAACTAATAAAAAATGAATGCAGGGTTATTATCCAAATAAAAGCATGTGGCTCCATCATTAGTTAGAGTTTTGCTCTATTAATTTTAGACCTAGAGAGAAAGCCTGGCTGGCTGTGGGGTCAGGGCTCTTCAGAAATGCCTGCTTCTCTCTCTGCCTAGAACCATTCCTCCATCTCATCAAATGCTTCTCTCTTTCCTCTCCCTTTGCTCTGTTACTTTATTTTATGCTGCTATAATTTAACATCGCAGGTTTTGTTTTTCATCCTTAACAAATTATACCAGCTTTATCCAAAGTGGAGCATGATTTTTTAAAAGAGATTCCATTGGCTATTATATCATTGCTGTATGTTCTACCGCAATAAAACAAAACACTATTTGTTGCCATAGAAACAGGCCTGATTCACACTGCCTCGACCCTGATTCTGTGTAGGATCACCCTCTTCTCCTGTGCAGCTCACCCAGCAGAGGAAGGGCTGTGATTTTCACTCCAGGGGCCTTAGCTTTCCCCATGAAAACGCTGTATGACACTAGGTCCTGTACAGATTCTATGTCTGATACTTCTAACCCAATTTCTTCCGAAATAGGACTGTGGTCTTTGGATGGGGTCCAGCTATGATTTCTTTCCATCCCACTCCTCATACGAGCTGCCATGCTCCCCTTTGATGAGGTTGCAGGCACTTCTTCTGAGCGCTCTCTGGACCCTCCAGTGCACTGGCTACGGCGTGGCCTGCTTCCTCCTCTTTCCCACTGGACCTTCTGGGACCAAGTTGCAGGACGTTAGGACAGGCCCACAGTTTCCTCTGGGTGATCTCACGGGGACCTTTAAAGGTTTTCCTCAGGCAATAGGTACTTAGCATGAGCTATATTCTCATCTCATCTATTTGCAGAGGACCCACCCAGGCAAGGCCAGGGCATCCCAGCCCAGGCAGGCCCAACCCCATCAGGGCTGGCATCTGCTGTCTCTGATGATGGCCTGAGGAAGGTCCAGCCTCACAGTGCTCCCTTTGATGAGCCCTGGGTGGGATGCCCACGTCCCCCAGACATCAGGGGACCAGCCCTGCCCTGCCCATGAACCACTTCCAACCAGCAAGCAGACTGGGCCCCTGTGTTCCCAGCTGTTCTAAGAGATGTGCCTTAGCATTTAAACTAGAATATTTGGAAGGGGCTTGATCATAAATTGTAATTTTCTTTTTGTGGTGAGGATGATCTTACTTATTCAATGTTTTTTAAAGGGACTAATGGCCTCAAAAGGTATCCATGGCACAGAGAGAGAACAACTGGCAACAGCAAACAAGTCGGTGGTGGCACACGTGGCACGTGCCACGCACACCACACACAACCCACACACCACACACAGCGCACATGCCACACACACCCCAGATGTACTGATGATTTTAGACACTGCCCGGTTTATGGCTCCTGCCTCTGTCCTCCAGTGATTCTGTCACATAAAAACACAGGCTCCTTGTTATGCTTTTTCACAGCTGATTTTTTTTTTTTTTTGAGATGGAGTTTTGCTCTTATTGCCCAGGCTGGAGTGCAGTGGCGTGATCTCGGCTCACTGCAACCTCTGCCTCCCGGGTTCAAGTGATTCTCCTGCCTCAGCCTCCTGAGTAACTGGGATTACAAGCAAGCACCACTACACTTGGCTAATTTTTGGCATTTTTAGTAAAGACAGCGTTTTGTCATGTTGTCCAGGCTGGTCTGGAACTCCTGACCTCAGGTGATCCGCCCACCTCGGCCTCCAAAAGGGCTGGGATTACAGGCATAAGCCATCGTGCCCAGCCCATAGCTGAAATTTTTGATTTTTAAAATTGCAATAAAAGGGTGAAATATGACCAGTTATTAATGTCTATGGTTTTCCTTTGCTATAGGAAAAATATATATAACACCCAAACTCAGCTAACTCTATTGTAGCATTATTTTGAGGCTGTGATAACACATTTTGCATATTTTAAAATATTTCTTTATAGAAAATGAAACTCAGCTAGAAGACAATAAAATATTATTAATTCCAAGTTCTTGCAAGGTTCAAGTTCTGTATTCCAAGGCAGTCAATCCTGGGAACACATCACACTGCCCAGCCTACCCCTGAGCCTGCACCAGCGAGAGGGTACAGTTCCAACGAGCGGAGTGGTGGGTCGAGGGCTGGGAACGGGAGTGAGGACAGAGCGGGAGTTGGTTACAACGAGCAACGCGGGTCCATGTGACTGAGACTCTGTGGGTTCGTGCTTCACTGACACCATCTCAGGCATTTGCTTAAAGGGACTTTATGAGCAGAGGACAGAATTGAAAATAAAATGGCAATTCCCATACCCTCCATCTGGGGCTTTATCAGACTCTGCTGGTGTTTGAGAAATCCAGTGGACACCAACATGGGGGCCCCTGGTCACAGAACCCCTCCTCCCCTAATTAACTCTGGCTCTTCTGTTTTCAGCGGCTCTTCTTGATAGCTCACCTTCCACGTGCATCATTTCTGAACTCAAAGGGCAAAGAGAGGGCAAGATGTGACCTCACACATGGAGTCTAACTGGGGCAGGGAAGTCCGGACCTTCCAGAGTCTATCTCAGGGCCCTTCTCAGACGCGCTCCACGGGCCACACAGACCCAGGCTGTGCCCGCTAATGCCGTCAGACCATCGGTCCCTCTCCCAGCAACAACAGGCCCCTCCTGTGAGCCAACACCATCTGTCCCTCTGTTTGATATGGAAAGCAGTGTTGGCTCAGGGACCTACTTTGTGAAAAGCTAGGGCAGACCCCTGGCAAGTCTCTCCTTAAAATAGCCCCCGGAGAACCCCCTCTAATCAATTCCGTGTTTTGTGGGCGGCGTTTTGTAGAACTCCACCCTTCACTGTGCTGCGATTGTTCTCTGGACCACTCCTATTTCATCAGTGTTATTGTCAACCTGAAGAACAAGCAGAAAGAGGCTCTCTGAAATGAAATGGGTGCCTATTTGGGAAGAGAGCATTGCAACGGGAATACACATGCCATCGTAAATGACAAGAATATTCAGGGAGGTAAAAAAAAGACAATAATTTTTAAGGAAAAATAAATGAGAGGATTAAATCATTGTTTTGAAATAATTATCTTTGGCTACAGAGATCCATACCAGGACGAAGCCAGTCTGAGGTTGGACAGGCAGTTGTTGGGCAGGTGTCCTTGCAGAAGTGCTTTTTGTGTGTATAAGGTTGTGATGAGCCAGGTGCGGTGGCTCACGCCTATAATCCCAACACTTTCGGAGCCCGAGGTGGAAGGATTGCTTGAGCCCAGGAGTTCAAGACGAGCCTGGGGAATATACAGCAACCAAATCTCTACAAAAAGTACAAAAATTAGCCAGGCGTGGTGGCTGGTGCCTGTAGTCCCAGCTACTCAGGAGGCTGAGGTGGGAGGATGGCTTGAGCCCAGGAAGTGGAGGTTGCAGCGAGCCAAGATTGCACCACTGTACTCCAGCCTGGGCAACAGAGCCAGATCCTGTCTAAAATAAAATGAAATAAAATAAAATAAAAGGTTTTTATGGCCTTGTGTGCAAGACTGTGGTTCTCATAGAGTCTTTTTAGTTATCAGGTATACAAGTATGAGAACCCTCTCTTCATGGCCTTCCTCCATTCTATTTGTTAGGGGTTTCTTAACATTAGTGACTTCATTTTGATTCTGACAACTTTCATATTACGTAAGACTTTAAGCATATAAAACCTTAAGGTCTTATGTAAGACCACCTATTTCACTATCTTTATATAATACCTGAAGTATTTCGTATTTTTAACATATGATTTATAGTCATTTGGAATGAGGGTTAATGTTCCTAAAATTTACATGTTCATCTTTAAAAGTATTTGTCTTCCAGGGTCATAACCAAATACTGAGGTAAGAATAATGACCAGAATAACCTTCCTCAGTCCCTCTAACTCTGCTTACAAGCTCGCAAGCTACAGTACTGGAGCTGTAACTCCTCCCCACTGGCCAAATTTACAACATGGGTGTCTGTTATTCAGCAATGAAAAGCTCCCCAGATCCAGGATGCAACAGTCGCTTTCATGCTGCGTCTCTGCGGTCAAAGTGCCTTCCCACCCCGTTACCTGCTTTCGTTCCTCAGAGTTGAGCAGGAGATAGCGTGGGTCAAACACGATTTTGTGTAATTCTTTCTCCCAGGTAGAAAATGCTGATACCTAAAGAAAGATATTCAATAGAGTGGCTGTTAGCGTCTAATGCTAAGCCTGAAGCTGCACTGAAATGATCCACAGTTAAAAACAAGTGAACAACAAAAACCATCATTAAAGTACAATAGATTCAGTGATGTGGTGCAGTATAAGTGTTAGACATGTCAGACGTTCCAAGAAAATCAATACCTAGAACATCAGAAAATTTAATTTCTAGACTCGTGACTATTTCTTTCTTGGGTATCTTTCAGGGCTGTGTCTCCCGATCTGAAACCCCAATTATACCTGTGGAGGCATGGCATTCTGGAACACCCCATTTCAAAAGGAGAAATTATATTTGTAAAAATTTTCAGAACCCCTACAGACCATAACAAAGAGTAATGTCTTGAAAACAGGCTGAGTTTAGTTGATTTGTAATCAAACTTTAACCTCTTTTAGGTAGGTCATTTTTAAAATAAATTATTTTGTTTGCAATAGTTTTACATGTACTAAAAATTTGCAAGAATATTACAGAAAGTTACCATATACTCATACCCAATTTCTCACGTTGTTAACATATTAGTAGGCTAGATTCGTCACCACTAACACTGATACATTATTACTAACAATAGTCTGCATTTATTCAGATTTCTTTAGGTTTTACCCAATTTTCTGTTTTTGCCCAGGACCCCATCACATTTGGCTGCCATATCTCCTTGGACTCCTCTTGGCTGTGACAGGGTCTCAGACGGCCCTTGCCGTTGATGACCTTGATGGTTTGAGGAGCCCTGGTCAGGTGCATTGCAGGACGCTCCTCAGTTGGGATTTGTCTGAGGCTTTCCTCATAAATAGCCTGGGGTTATGGGTTTTGGGAGGAAGACCACACAGGTAAATGCCATTCTCATCATGTCATAACAAGGGTACACACGCTGCTGACATGACCCTTCACTGACAGTGGTGGCTGTGGTCGGCTGGCTAAGGTCTCCCCACTGTGAAGTCCTCCTCTCCATGCTGTACTCTCTGGAAGGACGTCGCCATGCACAGCCCACACTTAGGGGTATGGGTTGTGCTCCACTTCCAAGGAGGAGAAGTAGCTACATGAGTGACTGGGAAATGTCCTGGGGGGGATACTCACCCATGCCTCCACATTACTTATGTACTCAATCTTCTATTTATATTGCTATGGACTCATGGATACTCAGCCCATGCTCAGGCTGGACTCCAGTGTGACTTTGCTTCTTTTCCTGCTCAGCTTCTTCGAGGTTGGCCTTGGCAAGCTCCCGTGGTGGGTTCCCGGCTCCTGTGTGCCTCTGACAGGTGCTCATCACTTGGCTTTTTGGGCATCTCCCTCCTTAATTTCTGCTACTAAAGATGCTCCTGGCTTATCTTCTGCATGTCCTGCCTTTGCCCTTGAATCAGTCAATTCTCCAAGAAGCTCTGGCTCCTTTCCTAGAACGGTGTTAGAAACCAAGATCTGGGCACTGGTGTGTTCATTGCTAGTGAGGTGTTGTTGCTTCTAGACTCTCTCAGCTGATAGAGCAAGGGAATGTTTAAGCCATTTAGAACATAAATGCATTCATTTAAAAACATGGACTATGTATTCACTGTGCCTTGGGCCCCAAGCTGGGTGTTGATGATCTTGAGAAAATAAATCAAGGAAGCCCATGGTCTAGGGTAGTGCTGGTGAGGAGCTAACAGACTCTTGAGATGGCACTAGGGCCATGGCAGAGACAGACCTGGACACTAGTGGGACCCAGCAAAGACCCACAGCAGCCTGGGGAGGCGGCTTCCAGAGTGCTGCGACTTTGGAACATGAATACTCCTCAGGGTTCACAAAGGAGCCTGGGGGGTATTCCAGGACCAGCTGGTAGTGGGGGCAAAGATTGGGTCATGAACTATGGGGAATGCAGGAATTGCAAGAGGTTGAACATGCCTGGGGGTGCAGAGACAGAGGCGGAAGGTGCAGGGCAGTCTGAGACATGGTTAGGAACCTGGGCATTCTCTTGAGAGACAGGGGAGAAGAAAATTCAGATGGAGCATTCGTTTCAGGAAGGCCACCCTGGGATCTGGGCAGGAGATGAATACCTGGGCAGGGTGAGGGAAAGGAAGGTAATTGAAAGTTTACAAAAACAAAACCCCATTCACATTCTTAAAGTATTCTTCATAGAGGTACTATTTCAATAAACACATGCTTTATTTGTATATTATAACAGATGAATTTTCTTCACTGGCAATTTCTATCTTTAACTATCAAATTTAAGCCTTTTCTGTAATACCCGTGAGCTCTTTTATTGGGTGGGATGACCCAGGGTCCAGCCAGGGATTCTCCTCCACAGAGTGAGAACACGGTGAAGCATAGCTGGGACTCAGGGCGAGGTGGCGATTCAGGGGGGTTTCCAGGCAGAATGGATCCCTTTAGCTTCGACTGAGTGCACCTGCCCCCGGGAGCAGGTCTCCAGGCAGAATGGATCCCTTTAGCTTTGACTAGTGCACCTGCCCCCGGGAGCGGGTCTCCAGGCAGAATGGATCCCTTTAGCTTTGACTAGTGCACCTGCCCCCGGGAGCAGGTCTCCAGGCAGAATGGATCCCTTTAGCTTTGACTAGTGCACCTGCCCCCGGGAGCATCTGGGGCTGTTAGAGAAGCTGCGGGCAGCCTCCACTCAGCCCAATCAGATGGCACACACCCACCTCACGGGGACCTGTGCACAGCCCGATGGTCCCAGCTCTGCAGGGAGAGAGGATTAGACCCTGTGTGGCATAACGACACCAGTTTCTGGAAAATGTTGGAGTTCTAGAAGTATAATAAAATAATTTTTCAATTAATGATGTGTAGTTTTTGCCCCCGAAGGGATTTATAATCTCTATAGAAGGTCAGATAAGCCATCTCTACAATGATTACAACTCATGATGATAAAACCAACTGTGTCATGTCAGGGACAGTTCAGGGAAGGGTAAGAGCACAGTGGCTGGGACCCAGGATGGAGGTGGGGCTGAAGTGAAGGCTGCACAGCCATGTGTGAAACAGGGTCTTTCCCTGCCCTCCAGGTGGGCGCAGGACTTCTCCCAAAGGGTCCTGACAGCTATGGGGACGAGGAGTCCTGTGAACTGCTCCTGAGGGAAGCCCGTCGTTCCCGAGCCTGCGTGAAACGCTTACGATGCCCAGAGAGTACATTCCATGGGGCCACGATTGCACACGTGTGTGTGACTATACACACACACATAAGCACACACACCACACATACAAACATCCACAGAGGCGCATGTACACATGCAAACACATGAACACACCCAGGACACGTTAAGATATGCATACACAGGCACACATGTACACATGCACATGTACATAGTTGCACAAATGCATACATATGTACAAAGATGCACACATTGATACACACATGCACATGTGTGCCTACACACACACACACACACACAGTACCACTACCACCACCAAGGAAGTCCAACATTGTAGAACAACCAGGGGAAGAAAGCCCGTCAACTGAGTAGACAGCAAGCTGCATATCTCTTTTAAGTCCGTCTATGTCATGGGACTGTTCTGTAAGTGGCCGTGGACAAACCTGGCTCTCCCTGTTTCTGGCTGGTACCTCTCCAGAATGACTGGAATGCACTGGGAATGCAACAGACTGAGAACAACCAGGCTTTGTTTGGGCCCCGCCCCAGAAACAAGACATCCTTCAAGCTTTAGCCCAGCATTTCACAGGACCCCAGGGTATAAAACCCACCGTGGGCTGCTTTCTGGGATCCCTTGGTTACAGCAAAGGGTAGATGCGACTCCGTCCCCTCCTTGCAGCTTTCCTGGGCCTGGGGGACTGGCTTACAAGCACCCTCATCTTCTACCACCCTTGCTTCCTGTCTGCGGGGAATAAACGCACTTCAGATGATTTGCTGCTCATCTTCTACCACCCTTGCTTCCTGTCTGCAGGGAATAAACCCACATTCCCTGCCCTCCAGCACTGCATAGTATCCGTGGAGGACTAGTGGAGAATGAAGAATTTTGCTGTTGCCCAGAGATGACCAGGCCACCCCCATGTCCTGTATTGTCTGTGGAGGTCACATGCGGCCAGTAAGGAGGAATGTCTACCCCTCCCAGGCATCGGGGTATCAATGGGCACCCCAATGGGGAGCCAGGATTGCTATCCTCACCTATGCTGTAATAAAGGCCCCCCCTGTGTGTATTGACGGAGGTCAAGTGGAAAGATGGATTATACCCTCACCGAACAGTACCAAAGCGTCTTCTCCTTCACCTGCTGGAGGGATGCCAGCTAAAACCAGCCAAAACAGAAGATTCAGATCATACACAGAATCTCATAATATCCCGAATGACCAGATTGCAATAGAAAAATCACTCATATGAAGAAAGCAGAATACTTCAAAGCAAATTAAAACACAAAATCAGTAGATGTTGAAATTGAGATGACAGTGATGTTAGAATTATCTGACAAAGATTTTAAGTCAGCCATCATCAAAAATGTGTTTCCATTTATGCAATTGTGGACAGATTTAAGCAAATGAAAAAAAAAAACCAAAAAAAACACAAAAAACCCCCAGAAAATTGCTGCAAATAAACGGCAGATTTATAGAAGAAACAAAAAGAAATGTTAGGGCTAAAACATACAATAACAAAATGAAACACTAAACCACAGAATGGGGGGGGGGGCAGAGGGAATAATCAGATGATACTGTACCTGGAAGACTGTTTGCCACTTGAATATAGAACAATAAAATTACCCAATCTAAATAATAGTCAGAAAATAGACCAAACAAATGAACAGAGCTTCAGGGATGTAGAACAATAAAATTACTCAACCTAAATTATAGTCAGAAAATACACACACACACACACACACACACACACACACACACAAAATGAACAGAGCTTCAGGGCCTGTAGGACAATAAGAAAAGTTCTAAAGTTTGTGTCAACAGTCCTGGAAGAGAAGAGAAGAAGGGAGAGGGTGGGTGCGGAAAGTACACAAATAAAGAGTGTCTGAACACTTCCCAAATTTGGCAAAGGACAAAACTATAGATTCAAGAAGCTGAGCAAATCTTAAATGGGATAAATGGAAAGAAATCCACATTAAGACACATTATAGTCAAACTTATGAAATGCACATATCATAGTAAAAGTATAAAGACTAGAGACAACAAAAATATTTTAAAAGCAGCAAGAGAGCCAGACATGGTGGCTCACACCTGTAATCCCAGCACTTTGAGAGGCACAGGCAGGTGGATCACCTGAGGTCAGGAGTTCAAGACCAGCCTGGCCAACATGGTGAAACCCCGTCTCTACTAAAAATACAAAAATTAGCAGATTCTTCATCAGAAGCCATAAGGCCCTAAGGAAATGGTTGGACAGTTTTCAAGTACTGAATGGAAAGAAACATCAACCCAGAATCCTATGCCCAGCAAAATATATCCTTCAGGAATGAAGAGAAAAATAGAACGTTCGAAGACAATAGAAAACTAAGAGAAAGTATTGCTAATAGATTCCTTCAAAAGAATGGTTAAAGGAAGTTCTCTAGACAAACAGTAAGCAATAAAAGAAGGAATCTTGGGACACTAGGAAAGAAGACAAAAACCTTGGTTTTTCCACAACCCTTTACTGTAACCCAGACATTCTTTTCTGTTGATTCCAGCTCTTTAGATAATAACCAATTGCTAATTAGAAAATCTTTGAATCTGCTATGACCAGGAAGCCTCTGCTTCCAGTTGTCCTGCCTTTCCAGACTGAACCAATGTATATCTTACATATATTGTTTGATGTCTTATTTCTTCCTAAAAGACATAGTTTATAAACCAATTTGTAGGCTGACTACCATGGGCACATGTCATCAGGGCCTCCTGAGGCTTGTCACAGGCATGTCCTTAGCTTTGGCAAAATAAACTCCCAAATTAATTGAGACTAGGCTCAGGTACTTTTGGTTTATAGTTTTCTCAGTAGAAGGTGCTTGGAGAACACTGCAAGGAGAAACGGGCTGTCCTGCTGCTTCTGGGGCCATAAAGTTGAGAAGTGGTATGAGGTGGGTGCTCTGCCCAGCCATGTGCCCAGAGGGGAGTCACTCAGTGACCTCAGAGCCTGGCCTGTCTCTTGCCCTCTGGACATAGACACAGCACTCCCTATTCCTCCAGTCCCGCTAATGCATTCACTTCCTTTGCTCACCTGCACCCCACCTGCACTGCAGAGGGTTGCCATTGGCACCTTCCTCCCTCTGAAAACCTGCATGCCGGGTTTCCTGCACCCCAAAGTTGCTTCCTGCCTGCCCAACTAGCAACTGAGGGCCAACTCACCTGGGAAAATCAGCAAATGTCTCTACCTCCCTGTGGGTTGCAACTATACCTTCTCCAATGAGGTCTGAACCTCAGACTTGGGGAGGGGTCCCCCTTTCAAGCTTGTCCTTCTTTGAGTACTCTACCTCAGTCCAAAAGTACTACAGAGTTTTATTATATATTATAGTTACTCTTTTCTTTTAAATAAATTTTTAATTTTAGAAAAGCTTTAGATTTACAGAAAAGTTGCAAAGACAGTACAGATTATTCCAATATACTCTACATCCTATGTCTGCCATTGTTTATGTCTTACATTACCAACGTACATTAGTCATAGCTAATGAACCAACATTGGTATTATTATAGTTTACTATTAACTAAACTCTGTATCTCGTTAAAATTTCATTAGCTTTTCCCCAATGTTCTTTTTCTGTTCCAGGATCCCATTCAAGATACTACATTAAATTTACTCATGTCTGAAAAAAAGTCTGTGTCCTAACTCCCAGAACCTGCCAAAATGTTAGGTTACATGGCAAAAAGGAACTACAATTTCAGATGAAATTAAGGCTGCTAATGCACTGATCTTAAAATAGGAGGGTTAGAGGAGTAATGTCAGCAAGATGGAAGACTAGGAAGCTTCCAGAAATCCCCCATATAAATGTAGAATAAACATCTAAATACTGGCTAAAATAGCCTTATAGGAGCCCTTGAAAACAGTAAAGATTACAGCAACCAAGCAAAAGCCCAATCAAGAAAAAGTTAGATTCAAAACAGTAAAAAAAGTTCATGGCATTTTAATTTGCACTTGCCCTACTCCCTCCCTGGAACTGTACAGTATGGTTTGGGGGAAGCAGCAACCCAGTCCCCAGTTACCCTATGGGGCAACTGAGCAGAGACAGCAGGGCAGGCCAAATTTGCAACATTCTAATCTGTCCAGGGATTGCCTGATTAATCTCTGTGTCACCTAACTGAGAGCTCAGATAGCCAAATGAAGCACACCTCAGACTGGACAAAGCTGTGAAATGTAACTTATGAAAGCTTCAGGGGGATTACAGACCTGCAGATGCCTGGGGCAAGAGGTTAGTGATTGAGAAATACAGTAGAACTGCTAAGACCCTGGGAAGAGGCAGGGGTGACACTCACAGAAATGAAGTCATGAAAAGCAGCTGTGTATAAGGTGGACTGGAGAAAGGCATGCGCACAGGGAAGACATATGCCCAGAAAAGACCTGAGAAGACTTTAAGTGTTCATGATGAACTGATACATGAAGATCTTCCCCTATACAGAGCCAGTCTATAAAGACAGAGGTGGCTGTTTTTGCAACTGCCAGTTTTCAACAAAAGGTCACAAGAAACAAGAAAACATGGCCCACTCACAGGCACAAAATAACTCTCTAAAAGTTGTTCCTGAAGATAAAAGGCATCAGACTTACTAGCAAAGACTTCAAAACTACTGTTTTAAATATGCTTAAAGAGCAAAAGAAAAACACAAAGAACCCCCCCACCCAAACCAGGAAAATGATATATGAGCAAAATGAAAATATCAACAAACAGAATTTATATAAAAATAACCAAACAAATTCTGGAGCTGAAAAATCTCACATCTGAATTGAAAAATTCATTAGAATTCATCAACAGATTCAAACAGGCAGAAGAAGGAATCAGTGAACCTGAAGACAGGCCCTACTGAATCTGAGGAGCAAAAAGAAAAAAGAATAAAGAAAAGTGAACAGAGCATAAGGAATTTATGGGGTGCCATCAGGTAGACCAATACATGCATTATGGGGCAGGGGGGTCTTGGTAGGATAAGACATAGAGAAAGGGGAAGGAGATAGGCAGATTATTTCAAGAAATAATGACCCCAAACTTCCCAAATTTGACGAAAGACATAGACACGTAAATCCAAGAAACTTAATAAAATCTGAAGAAATACACAATAAAATACATAAATTGTTGAAAGACAAAAAGAGACTCTTGAAAGCAATAAGGAAAAAGCAACTTATCACATACATGGTGCTACAGTTTGAATGTCTGTCCCCTCTAAAACTCATGTTGAAATTCAGCTGACACTGTAACACTATTAAGATGTGAAACTTTTGAGATGACTAGGCCATGATGGCTCTGCCCTCACTGGTGGGATGAATGTCACCAGAAAATGGGAAGTTCAGGTTCCCTTTGTCTCTCTCTCTCACCCCTGTTGCTCTTCTGCCACGTGATGCTTGTCACCATGGGATCACACAGTAAGAAGGTGACATGGAAGAAGACCCTCACAATATGCCAGCACCTCGATACTGGATTTCTTGGTCTCAACAACTGTTAGCCAGTAAATTTCTGCTCAGTATAAATTGCCCAGTCTCAGGCATTCTGTTAAAGCAGCACAAGATACTTCCTCAAGGAGATTATCAGCATATTTCTCAGCAGAAGTTGTACAGTCCAGAAGTTAGTGGGATGGTATAATTAAAATGCTGAGGAAAAAAAACAACCAAAAATTCTATATCTAACAAAACTGTCCTTCAAAAGTGAGGGAGAAATTAAGATATTCCAGATAAAAGCTGAAGGACCTGCCCTACAAGAAATGCTAAAGGGAATCCTTCAAAAGGAATAAAGGATGCTAGACAGTAACTAGAAGCCATGTAAAAATACAGATTTTCCATAAAGGCAAATCTATGGATAAATATAAAAATCAGTTTTTGGCTTAAAACTTCACTTTTTATTCTTCTACATAATTTAAAAGACAAAAGCATAAAAATAATTATATAGTAATGGGTACACAATATATAAAGATGTAACTGTAACATCAATAATATAAAATGGTGGGTGGTGGTGTAAAGGAGTAGAGTTTTTAAATTGTGATCGGAATTAGCCGGTACCAATTTAAAATACACTGTTACACATGTAGGATGCTATATGTAATCCCCACAGCAACCACAAATATCAATAGAATGTACACAAAAGGAAATGGGAAGGAAATCAAAATATTTCACTACAAAAATCAACTACACAAAAAGGCAATAATGGAGGAAATGAAGGACAAAAAAAGCAATAGGACTTAAAAGAAAATAAATGGCAATAGTCAGTTCTTCCCTATCAGTAATTACTTTAATTGTAAATTTATTAAACTCTGCAATTAAAAGACATAAATTGGCAGAATTGATTTTTTAAAAATATGATTCAACTAGAGAATGTCTACACAGACTCACTTTAGATCTAAAGACACAAATAGGACGCTGGCCACGGTGGCTCACACCTGTAATCCCAGCACTTTGGGAGGCAGAGAAGAGCAGATCACTTGAGGTCAGGAGTTTGAGACCAGCCTGGTCAACATGGTGAAACCCTGTCTCTGCTAAAAATATAAAAATTAACTGGGCATGGTGGTGTGCGTCTGTAATCCCAGCTACTTGGGAGGCTGAGGCACAAGAATTGCTTGCAGGAGGCAGAGGTTCCAAGGAGCCAAAATCATGCCACTGCACTCCAGCCTGGACAACAGAGCAAGGCTCCATCTCCAAAAAAAAAAAAAAAAAAAAAAGACACAAACAGGGCCAGGTACAGTGGCTCACACCTGTTAACCCAGCACTTTGGGAGGCCAAGGCAGGCAGATCACTTAAGGTCAGGAGTTTAAGACCAGCCTGGCCAACATGGTGAAACCCCAACTCTACTAAAAATACAAAAATTAGCTGGGCATGGTGGTGCACACCTGTAGTCCCAGCTACATCTACTCAGGAGGATGAGGCAGGAGAATCACTCGAACTTGGGAGGCAGAGGTTGCAGTGAGCCGAGATTGCACCACTGCACTCTAGCCTGGGTGACAGAACAAGACTCCATTTCAAAAAAAAAAAAAAAAAAGATAAAGACACAAATAGGTTGAAAGTAAAATAATATAAAAAGGTACCTCTGATTCTAATGTTGGGTGTGTTAGGCCTTAGGTGTAGGTCTCAGGAAACAGAATCTTTCTGACTCCTCTTGTCTTCCCTTCACCTGTCCCAAGGTAGGATCTACTCTTCCCTCACGTCTTCCATGAAACCAGTCCCTGGTGCCGAAAAGGTTGGGGATGGCTGCTTTAGAATAAACTCGCAAACATTAAGTGCTTTCCTGAGCTCTGTAAGCCACTCCAGCAAATTAATCCGTCCCAAAGAGGGAACCCCAACTTGAAGCCTGTCAATCAGAAGTTCTGGAGGCCCAGAGTTGTAACTAGTGGTTGGTGGGGGAGCAGTCTTGGAAACTGAGCCTTCGACCTGTGGGGTCTGACATTATGCCCAGGTAGATAGTGACAGAATTTAACTGGAGGATACCCAGCTAGTGTCTACTGCTTGCTGGTGGGGAGAATCCCATACAGTTTGGTCACAGACATCTTCTGTGTTGATGACTGTCTTGGTGGTTTGAAAGCAGAAGAAAAACATGGTTTGATGGTTCCCCCCCGACAAAACAGCACCTTTTGCAAATAGTAATAAAAAGAGATTAAGGCCAAGCGCGGTGGCTCACGCCTGTAATCCCAGCACTTTGGGAGGCCAAGGTGGGCAGATCATGAGGTCAGGAGATCGAGATCATCCTGGCCAACATGGTGAAACCCCATCTCTATTAAAAATACAAAAATTAGCTGGGCGTGGTGGTGTGTGCCTGTAATCCCAGCTAGTCGGGAGGCTGAGGCAGGAGAATCGCTTGAACCAGGGAGTCAGAGGTTGCAGTGAGCCAAGATCGCGCCACTGCACTCCAGCCTGGTGACAGAGCGAAACTCCATCTCAAACAAAAAAAAAAAAGAAAGAAAAAAGAAAAAAGAGAGAGATTGGGGTGACTATAGCAACATTAGACAAAATAGACTTTAAGTCAAAAACTGGTATAAGGTACATGAACATTGTATAATGATAAAAGCATCAACTCACCAAGAAGATATACACATTTTTCTCAAGTGCACATGGAACATTTTCCAGGACAGACTATGGTAGGCCACAAAATAGGTCTTAATAGTTTAAAAACATTTAAATCATACAAAATACCTTTTCTGATAAAAATGTAATCAAACTAGAAATAAACAGCAGAAGAATCCACATATATGTGGAAATCAAACAACCTTTCTCTTTTTTTTTGAGACTGGGTTTTGCTCTTGTTGCCCAGGCTAGAGTGCAATGGCATGATCTCGGCTCACTGCAACCTCTGCCTCCCGTGTTCAAGTGATTCTCCTGTCTCAGCCTTGTGAGTAGCTGGGATTACAGGCGCCCGCCACCAGCCTGGCTAATTTTTGTATTTTTAGTAGAGACAGGGTTTCACCATGTTGGCCAGGCTGGTCTTGAACTCCTGACCTCAGGTGATCTGCCCACCTCAGCCTCACAAAGTGCTGGGATTACAGGCATGAGCCACCACACCTGGCCTCAAACAACATATTCTTAAACAAACAATGGATCGAAGAAGAAATTACAAGGTAAATTAGACAGTATCTTTGAATGAAAATACAATATACCAAAATTTATGGCAGCCAGCAAAAGCAGTTCTAGGGGAAATGTATAACTGTAAACACTTCGATTAGAAAAGAAGAAAGATCTCAAATTAATGATGAAACTTTACATCTTAATAAACTAAAAAAAAAAAAAAAAAAAAAAAACTAACTAAACCCAAAGCTGGCAGAGAAAAGTAACAATAAAGGTTAGGGCACAGAAATAAAATAGAAAAGTTTTTTAAAAATAGGAAATCAGGCCAGGCGCGGTGGCTCACGCCTGTAATCCCAGCACTTTGGGAGGCCACGGCGGGTGGATCACAAGGTCAGGAGATCGAGACCATCTGGGATAACATGGTGAAACCCCATCTCTACTAAAAATACAAAAAAAAAAAAAAAAAAAAAAAATTAGCCAGGCATGGTTGCAGGCACCTGTAGTCCCAGCTACTCGGGAGGCTGAGGCAGGAGAATGGCCTGAACCTGGGAGGCAGAGCTTGCAGTGAGCCAAGATCGCACCACTGCACTCCAGCCTGGGTGACTGAGTGAGGCTCCGTCTCAAAAAAAAAAAATAGGAAATCAACAAAATCATGTATTCTTTGAAAAAAAAAAAACAAAGAAAAAACAAAACAAAACCAACAAACGAAAAAAACAAGGGCTGGGTGCAGTGGCTCATACCTGTAATCCCAGCACTTTGGGAGGCCAAGGTGGGTGGATCATCTAAGGTCAGGAGTTTGAGACCAGCCTGGCCAATATGGTGAAACCCGTCTCTACTAAAAACACAAAAATTAGCCAGGCATCATGGCATGCACCTGTAGTCCCAGCTACTCAGGAGGCTGAATTGCTTGAACCTGGGAGGCAGAGCTTGCAGGGTGCTGAGATCACGCCACTGCACTCCAGCCTGGGCAGCAGAGCGAGACTCTGTCTCAAAAAACAAAAAGAAAAAGAAAAAAAAAAAACTAACAAATCTTTAGCTAGGTTACCCAAGACAAAAGAGAAAAGACAACTAAAATTCAAAATGAAAGAGGGGATATTGCTGATTTCACAAAAATAAAAAAGATAAGAGAGAACTATGAATGATTGTATGTCAACAAATGGATGATCTACGTGCAATAGACAAATACTACAAAAACACAATCTACCAAGGTTGAATCATGAAGAAATGGAAAATCTGAAGCCTATAACTCATCAGGTGATTGAATCAGTAATCAAAAACTTCCCAACCAAGAAAAGCCCAGGACTAGGTGAATTTACTGGTATATTCTACCAACATTTAGGGAAGAATTAACATCAATCCTTCTCAAACTGTTCCAATAAATTGAAGAGGAGGTAACACTTCCAAACTCACTCTACAAGGCCAGCATTGTCTGATACCAAAGCCAAAGACACTGCAAGAAAAGAACACTAGCAAACAATATCCCTTATAATATTGATTCAAAAATTCTCAACAAAATACTAGCAAACCAAACTCAACAGTGCATTAAAAGATTATCCACCAGGAATAAGTGGGATATATTCCTGGAGAGCAAAGATGGTTCAACATCAATGGTACTGATAGTTCAACACCATTCAACAAAGATGGTTTCAATGCACCGAAAATCAATCAGTGCAGTACACCACATTGATAGAATAAAGGAAAAATATCAATTATTTCAGAAAATACATTTGACAAAATTCATAAAACACTTCCCTTAATCAATACCTCTAAACTCTATCACATCATAAACTATGCATATACTTTCAACCCCAAAGCATCCTAAAACAACTCCTATTTAAAAATACACTTATATCCATGCTATTCACAAATATACATCCCAAGTATATGCAAGAACCCTAGAAATAAACAATTAAAATTTCCGAAACCCACATATACATGATATTATTCTATTCTGCTGAGCAGTCTAGGAAGAAAAGAATAAAAAATAAATAAATAAGAAGGAAATAGCCCTCGTGTGCCCCACTGAGGGGGAGAGGTGGGCCGGAAGTGTGGGTGGAGGGTTTGCAGTTCCACTGCAGCAAGGGCTCCTGTGCCCCTGTGCAGAAATGACACATGGAGTCCTGTCATGTCACATGAGAGTGCAGCACACAGACACTCACAAAGAGAGGGGAAATACACGGTGCCTGGCTGTCTGCCGCCCCCGGCGCCTCCCCCAGCCGCCCTGGCCAGGCCCTTTGTGCACTGCTCCCACTCCCTGGCCCCATACCCTCCCCACCACTTGGTGCCTAAACTTGGCTCAGGCTGCCCAGTAAAGTACAGAACTCGAGTCCCACTGGAACAGAAGATGAACTCAGCTGAATTCAGTGAAGATGTAGAAGAACTTCTAAGAAGTGAGAGTGGAGACAGAGGCCAAAGTTGCTGCTCTAGGCTGCTCCATGAATTCCAGGACTTCTGAGAAACACCCTCTGGACAGCATCTTCACTGCCCTCCAGGACTTGGCTGGTCAGCAATGGCCAGCCAGAGTCCGTCCCCAGCATGGAGAGGAGGCAGCTGATCCCAGAGGTGCTCCTAGCACGAATGTGGAACCTGAGAAAATCTAGCCCTGCCAAGGCAATGGAGAGCAGGCCAGCAGGGCAGGAGCTCAGGCTCTGTGTGGCCAGGCAAGGAGGAGCTCTGCAACCATGCCACCACCCCTTACTACAAGAAGCCTCTGTATGGCACCTCACACAAGTTCATGGAGAAGAAGAACCGTCCCTCAGGGGACCTGCTAAACATGTATGAGCTCTTCCAGAAGGTAAATGCCAGCAACAGACCCTCGTCACTTAGGCTCCTGAATGAGCCACAGAAGTGGGACTATGGCAGCACTGGGGTGGCCACCAACAGTGACCCTAACATCTACTTCCTGATCCAGAAGATATTCTACATGTTCAACACCCTCAAGTCTAACAGGTCCCAGCTGCACAGCACAATGGACATGCTCTCCCTGAAGGTGAACCCCACTGAGATGGTGGCCAAATTCCAGCTGCCCCCACCACCGCATAGCAGCTCATGGGCCGCAGAGCTCAAGCAGATGGTGGACCAGAGCCTGTCGGGTGGGGTCTTGGCCGGCTGCCCACTGGTGCAGCTCTTCCCCAAGCTCTTCAGCTGCAGTTGACTTCTCCTGAGGCTGCAGTGCCTGCAGCTTTGAGGCCAAGCGTAAGCTGGAGTCACTGCACCTGCAGCTCATCCACAACTACGTGGAGGTCTACTACCCCTTGGTGAAGGACATGGCCATGTGACAGGCCGAGTGCTTGCCCCAGCTGAATAACTTCTTCAGCGACTTCTGGGCCCAGCGGGAGATGGAGAACAGCCAGCCTGGTGGCCAGGCTGCCAGCTTCTTTGAGGCCGAGCAGTGGACCCCGGCCACTTCCTGGACCACAAAGATGAGGAGGAGGGCCTGTCTCTGGACCGGAGCAGCACCATGGCCTCAGACCACGTGGTGGACATGCAGGACCTCACCAAGTTCCTGGATGAAGCCTCTTCGCCCAGCGAATATGCTGTCTTCCTCCTCCACTGGCTCTTCCCTGAGCTCTTTGACCACTGCAAGCTGGGCGAGTACTACAGCTGCTATGGGGATGGCAGCAAGCAGGAGCTGGAGCCGCAGAGTCTGCAGATCATCTGCGAGTACTACAGCTGCTATGGGGATGGCAGCAAGCAGGAGCTGGAGCCGCAGAGGCTGCAGATCATCTGCAACTACACAGAGGTCTACTTCTCCCATATGCAGGAGGAGGAGGCCTGGCTGCAGCAGTGTGCCCAGCACATCAACGACAAGCTCCAGGGCCTGGGGCTGGATGTGGGCAGTGAAGATGAGCCCCCTACGTGATGACTGCTACAACTCCTCCAGCCTCCCGATGACATCTCAGTAATCAGGGTGGAGGATAGCTCCAAGGGCGAGCAGCGCCGCTCCAAGAAGATCTGGCTGGTACTCATCAACTTGGACAAATTGGAGATCCCCCAGCCCAATTTGGAGGTGCCCGGCACCAACTGCCTGCTCAGCAAGGAGCATCTGCGCAGCATCTATGAGAGCAACCTGTCCATCGGCAACTTCGCCTCGCGCCTGCTGGTGCCCCTGTTCCCCAAGCTCTTCACCCATGAGAACCTGCACAAGCAGTACAGCTCCAGCGGTTCCCTAGGCAAGAAGAAGCTGGACCTGTCCTGCATCAAGCTCATTCGCTAGTACGTGTGCCTGCTCTACCTCCATGCCAAAAACGACCGCTTCTGGACCCTGGAGTTCATGGGCAACATGCACCGGGACACGAGCAGAGGCGCTCCTACCAGCAGCAGTGCAAGGTCCACGTGGTGGCCCCCAGTGCAGAGACATGAGGAGCTATGCAATCAACCCTGAGAGGTTTGAGGAGGAGTTTGAGGGTCCCCTGCTGCCCCCAAGAGGAGCAGGAAGGACTTTTGCAAGATCCCCTTGGACGAGGTGGTGGTCCCTCGCCCAGCTTCCCGGTGCCCTCTCCCTACCTGCTGTCCGACAAGGAGGTGCGCGAGATCATGCAGCAGAGCCTCTCTGTGGGCAACTTGGCTGCAGGGCTCCTCCACTGCCAAGAACCTCCCGCTGCAGTACAATCATTCCCGGGCTTGCAACAAGAAGCAGCTGGACCCTACGCAGCTGCGGCTCATCCGCAGACTTTTTAGTACACTTTTAGTGTGCTCACTTTTAGTACCTTTTAGTTCCCTTTTTTTGGTTGAAAGTGAGACGTGATACACTGGGCAAAAGGAACAGAGGTAAAGAGGTCTTTTGTGCAAGGCTCTTGTGTTTATCTGGCTGGTAGTCAGACTGTCTTCACTGTTTGGTGTTGCTGTAGGTGTCAAGAGGCAAAATGTACTCTGGTGTCCTTGTTAGTATCTCCCCGCTTGTCTTTGAGTTTCCCTAGAGACTCCTTCTTAAAAAAGTGCTGAGACAGTCAATTCCTTCCATTATAATTCCCTTATTATACAAAAGTCCTACTGATGTGGTGGGGAGGCACTTATGTGGGAGAGGAAATGTTCTATAGTCCTGTAATTAGGTTCCAGGCACAGTGCACAGTGAGCCTATGATCCTAGGCTGTGACCTGCACATGTGCTTCTCAGTAGCCTGTGTCCCTGGTGGGACAGGAAGGCACAGGGAACTGGAGTTTGACACTTCTCTTTCCGCAGCTCAGTTAGACTCTGATAAAACCCCAATACATTAGGCTCTGGTAAAAATATTTTCTGTTAAGGATAGGTTTTTGCAAAGTAGAACTAATGTTCTGCTTTTATTTCAAAATGGTCACTTTTCCCATCGTCCTGCCAAAATCAGGAGGGGTTTTTTCTCTGATCTACACCCTGAGAATCTGGTAAGGCTACTGAAGGTAAAACTCCTGAAAGTTGGGGCACTCCTAAGACTGGACATGGAGTTTTTAACTGTCAAGCTCATCCACATTGAACCTTCAGCACTTTGTCAATTACAGTTTAGGTTTTCCTACCCCGGGATTGGCTCCAATGGCCAGCTTTTACATCTGAGCTTCCCTTCAGATTAACTGTGATTCTCTGTATCTGCCTGTCTCCAGTTTTGAGGGTAGTAATCTGCCCTGTGACCTCAATTCTCTCACAGATCTAAGAAGAGTTGTTGACTTTCAGTTTGTTCAGCTTTTTTTTCTTGTTTTGAGAATGGGAGTGATGACTTCCAAGCTTCTTATACTCCAGACTGGAAACTGGAAGTCTTTAATTGATCTTGGTTCATTTCATTTCACTCCCATAGCTTGTCTGGGGATGACTTTGGCAACAAAAGCAGCAGCCCATGCCCGTGCACCATCTGGGAGAACAGGGGGGCCCTGATGATGACTCTAGGGCCCTCCATGCCCTACTCGTCTCTCTCTTCAGGAGTGGATATCTGAGGCTCACTTTGGGGACAGGTCAGAGTAAGCCTCCCTCTGGTGTCTGAGGCTTGGATAAAAGGCATCTTGGGTGCAGTCTGTGGGTGTGGAAAGAACAGTGATTGAGCTCTCTCAAGAGAGATCTCAGTTTGAATTTCTGTTCCACTACATACTACCTATGATATCTTTAAAAAGCCACTCAACCCTGGCTGGGTGTGGTGGCTCACGCCTGTATTCCCAGCACTTTGGGAGGCTGAGGCGGGTGGATCACGAGGTCAGGAGAGCGAGACCATCCTGGCTAACATGGTGAAACCCCGTCTCTACTAAAAATATAAAAAATTAGCCGGGCATGGTGGCGGGTGCCTGTAGTCCCAGCTACTTGGGAGAGTGAGGCAGGAGAACGGTGTGAACCCAGGAGGTGGAGTTTGCGATGAGCGGAGATTGCGCCACTGCACTCCAGCCTGGGAGACAGAGCGAGACTCCATCTAAAAAAAAAAAAAAAAGCTACTCAATCCTAATAGGCTGCAATTTATCTTTAAAAATAAACTAAACCAGGATAAGGATACTGAGCGCTTACATTGGTTTCAAGAAACAGGGAAACTAACTGTGCAGGAACTGAGATTTGTTTGATCTGTCGCGTGGACTAGGTATGTATCCCCACCCTTTGGTTTAGAGGCCTGAGAGCATCCGGGAGGACAGGAAATCACCTAACCCCTGGCATAAGCTGTATAACAGGCAGGCCCTCAGGACACAGCCAGCCTGTGGCTGCCACAAAGGAGAATAGTGGCTCTGGGGACAGTGGAGTGGCTAATACTCTAAACAGTACTGCCCAAGCTCCCCTGACCTTCTGGAGAACATGCGTGGAGCACATGCTGTCTTGGTAACTCACTGACCTCTCAGAGTCCTGAGCAGCCCTGCTCTGAGACCCCATAACTGAACTTACCACCAGGGGAGGGAACACTTTCTGTGGAGACTGCTGAGCTCTAAGGCTGGACACTAGTAGTGGACATATTACTAGGCATAGCAGTACCTCAGTGGTGGAGCTCTGGTCAGAGGCAGGGACTGCTGGAAATACCCCTACAGGAGTAGATACTGGGAAGACACTTTCTTCAGGCCTCACAATATTATTTTGGGGTGAGAATTCCTGCATGAGTAGTAGAGGGTTTAAGCCAGTGAGGTCCTGGTGTTGACATGCATGTGAGTCCATCTGTGCCCCTTGCCTGTGAGGGTACAGGAAATGTGGCCAATACCAAGACTGGGGACAATGTGCACTGAACCTTTTGGATGGCACCTTGTCCATACGGACATGTGCTAAATGGGAGCTCTCCCGTTTTCTCGTGGTCTCTGAAGGCTGGGGTTAGGCTGTGCTGAGAGGCCTCTAGGAGTCCCGCTGGCTGCACAGGGCTGTGTCCAGCAGGCTTGCAGGAAGGATGGCCCAGAACACTATTTTGAGGCTTATTGCTGGGGCACTAAATCCTGCGTCAGCTAAGTAGATAAGGTAATACCAGGCTCTACCAGCTGGAGGAGTACAGACTTCTTGGGGCAGGGTTGGCCAAGGGCCTTAGACAGGAGGGAGCATGTTTATGTAGGATTGGGGGCTTTGGAGATGGGCAGTGGGTCAAGTGCCTGCAGACTTGGGGAAAGCAGGGCCTGCGGGGACAGGTGAGGAGGGGCAGGAATTGTCCCTAGGCGCAGAGCTCTGAGCATGGCTGACCTAAACCTCGGCTTTTGGCTTGGCATCAGGACCCTCCTCCATCTGCTTCTGTCAGTCTTTCCCAGACCCTCATGTTTTGAAAGCACTCTAGCTGCAGGCTGGAACCCTCTTCTCATGGCTGGGATCCTGTTCCCCTGTCCTGCTCAATCACTTTGTGCACCAGCCACTTCCCTTTTTCCGTCTCCACTGGGAGTCGAACCTCCCTCCTCCACGCCCCAGGAGCGCTATTCCTGTA
Source organism: Pan troglodytes (assembly GCF_028858775.2). NCBI lineage: Eukaryota > Metazoa > Chordata > Mammalia > Primates > Hominidae > Pan > Pan troglodytes. Next base: position 46,339,330 of record NC_072409.2, read on the forward strand.
CTTCAGAGAAACCCTTGCTCCCTGGCACTGTGGACACCAGGTGTAGTTTCAGCTCCTCTGAAGGCCTGGGTGCTTCCTGTGGCAGGAGCAACGTTGAGTGCAGACTGACCCCACTCCCTCCCAGCTGGTGGCCTCAGCTCCCTCAGCACCCCTAGTGTCCCCCCTACCCCTGCTTTCCTCCTAGGAGCCCACAGTTGAGATACTTTCTGTGAGGTCCCAGGTTCCTGCCCTGGGAGTCAGACAATGAATCCTATGGAAAGGGCAAGCACTAAGGAGCAGGAGGGGCCTGGGAGGGCCGTGCGGGGTGGAGGAGGAGCAGATGACTCTTTTATTAGGTTTGGTTTTGTGTTGCCAAGCTTGGTTTGGGGAATGGCGTTGATAGGCAGAAAAGCCAGGATTAGGAACCATTTAGAGGGACAGTGGGCTAGGGAGAGGGAGGGTCCAGCATGGACACCTAGGCCTGAGCAGAGAGAAGGGGTCGAGAGGCTCTGCGGTCATCACAGGGTCTGCCATGGGGCCCTGAGGGTAAGTGGCAGCAGGAGCCAGGTCTGTGGCAGCACAAGGGCTGTGCAGGGCCCAGGCAGGCCAGCAGCCCTCAGAGGCTTGGGTGGAGAGCAGGTGTGAGGAGCCAGCGCGGGGTCAGAAAGAGGAGTGAGCCTCATGATTTCGTTGATCCAGTTGATGAAGTAGGTGACCCTGGTGAAGATGCTGGGGTAGGCAGGATGCCGGCAGTCCAGGCCACAGCTGGCCAGCCCCACCAGGACCCAGGCACTGGGGAGGTAGCAGACTAGAGGCCCCCCAGAATCACCCTGAGAACAAAGAAAGAGGAGTTAGCTTTGGGGGATGAGTGTGTCTGAGACACCAGGTGGCAAGGTTGGACGTTCTGTGCCTCTGCTCTCTGAGTCAGGGTCCCGCTGCAGACCCACCAGATAGAAATCTCCAGGCATCAAGCTCCTGAGCTGACCCTCAGAGTGGACAATCATGGATCTCAATCTATCAACATGTGAACCCACCCTCTGCCCTCTACACCCAGAACAACACACTGCTTGAAGCCTAGAGGGGACAGCTGTATGTACAGGGCCTGAGAGGGGCTGGGCCTGCTAGCAAAGCACAGCCAGCTGAAACCTCTGTGCAGAGCGCAGCTCTTGTGAACCCTAAGCTGCAGCAGAACATCCCCTCTGGGCGCCCCGTCCTTTTTTGTTCATTTAGGCCTTTGGTTTTCTCTCAACTTTTTGGTTAAGTATCTTTAGAAAGTGCCCATGCCCAGGCCCTGTGGAGACAGCCCACATCACTAGGGAAGCAGGCAGGGGTCTCCAGAAAGTTGCTGGGAGTTACTGGAGTCCTGAAATGCTGTCAGGGTGGGATCATGCAGTTGAAAGCCCCCTATATCATGGGCCAAAAAGTGAGACCCAAAGAAAGGGTCTCAGCTGGGCACGGTAACTCACACCTGTAATCACAGCACTTTGGGAGGCTGAGGCAGGCGGATCACGAGGTCAAGAGATTGAGACCATCCTGGCCAACATGGTGAAGCCCCGTCTCTACTAAAAATACAAAAATTAGCTGGGCATGGTGGCGTGTACCTGTACTCCCAGCTACTCAGGAGGCCGAGGCAGGAGAATCGCTTGAACCCAGGAGGCGGAGGTTCCAGTGAGCCAAGATCATGCCACTACACTCCAGCCTGGCAACAGAGCAAGACTCCGTCAAAAAAAAGGAAAGAAGGAAGGAAGGAAGGAAGGAAGGAAGGAAGGAAGGAAGGAAGGAAGGAAGGGAGGGAAAAAAGAAAGGGTCTCATCTTCAGGGTGGTGGGAGGCAGGGCCCACAGCCGGCTCTTCCACCCACTAGTCCAGGGTGCACCTGGGGCATCCAGTGCAGGCACTGCTCTTGGGAAACACGGGGAAAAGACAAACCCCGTCCCCCATGGTGCATAGATAAATAAGCCAACTGACCCTATGGAAGCGGGAGGACATTTCGTATCCATGGATCACAACAAGCTTTCCTGACCTTACACTCAAATAGGAAGCAGAACCTACCTCTGCGAGGTCCAGAAGAGAGGGCCCAGTTGGTGTAAACCAGGAGAGGATGGGGCAAGCCTTGTGGGAGGGAGTGAGGGGGCAGAGGGAGGTCTCAGAGCTGCAGAGGGGCAACTTGGAGAACTGTATGCTGGAGGGTGGGGGACACGTGACCTGTTTAAACCATCAGTCTGGTGCCATGTAGAGAAAGAAGTTGCTGAGCACCAGGTAGAGAGGAGGGACCAGGGAGGAAACTACAGGAGGGAAGAAATGGTCAGATTTGGGATGGTATTTTGAAGGAGGAGCCAAAGGACTTGTGGACTCTGGCCTTTTCTTACCAACCAGGGAAAAGGTGTGGAGACAAAAGGAAGAAGGCTAAGAACTCGGCTCCGGGGTCTCCAGCACTGAGAGGCCGGAAGGGCCCAGCCCCTCTCAGGCCCTGTACATACAGCTGTCCCCTCTAGGCTTCAAGCAGTGTGTTGTCCTGGGTGTGGAAGGCAGAGGGCGGGTCCACGTGTGATAGATTCAGATCCATAATTGTCCACTCTGAGGGTCAGCTCAGGAGCTTTGATACCTGGAGATTTCTATCTGGTGGGTCTGCAGTGGGACCCTGACTCAGAAAGAGGAGGCACAGAGCATCCGACCTTGCCACCTGGTGTCTCAGACATGATCATCGCCCAAAGCTAACTCCTCTTTCTTTGTCCTCAGGGTGATTCTGGGGGGCCTCTAGTCTGCTATCTCCTCAGAGGAAGCTGGTAGCAAAAAGTGGGAGAGGAGTGGCTGGCGACTGGCACCAGCAGCTGAGCGTGAGATGCTGCTGATGTGTCAAGGGAGCAGTGACTCTGGCAAGGCAGAGGCTGTGGACAAAGTGGCTTTGGTGGCATGAGAGGGACAAGGCTGGATTGGGTGATTCAGTGCAGTCAGGCCTGGGAGGAGTCTTCAGGGAAGAAAGGTGGAGAAATGGGGCAGTAGCTGGAGGAGATTGTTGCCATGCCTTGACGTGGGAAGCATGAGAGGGAGAGCAGGGGACACAGGAGTAGGGGAAAGGCCCTAGCGACCCGGTGCTCAAGGATGGGTTGGCCCAGGGTGAGCCATCGGGGCAAGGGGGAGAGACTGGGCAGATCAGGGTGGGCAGATGTGGGGCCAAGAAGAGCGAGCTTCTCATTGCTTCATCTTCTCAGTTTGATGAGAAGCAAGAGAGCACACTGAGAGGGAGGGGCCTGGGCTGGGGGAGTGGAGGCCAGAGGAGAGAGAAGGGGTGACATGGTGCGGTCACTAAAGAATACTCCCAAAGACATCCATATCCTCATCCCTGGAACCTGTGAATGTGTTATCTTACATGGCGTAGGGGACTTTGCAACTGGAGTTGAGTGGAGACTCTTGAGATGGGAGATTATTCTGGAGTATCTCAAAAGGCCCAGTGTCATCACAAAGTTTTTTATAAGGGAAGGCAGGAGGCAGAAGGGTCAGAGTCAGAGGAGGAGATATGACAACAGACACAGAGGTCACACTGATAGCTTTGAAGATGGAGAAAGAGACCATGAGCCCGGGAGTGTGGGTGGCCTCTAGAAGTTGGAAAAGGAAATTGAATCTCCTCTAGAGCCTCCAGAAAAAAACCCAGCTCTGATGACACCTTGATTTTAGACTTTTGCCCTCTAGAACTGCAAGATAATAGACATCTGTGGTCTCAGCCACCCAGTTTGTGGGGATTTGCTCCTGCAGCCCTGGCAAATTCATGCCCGGGGTCTTCTTGGGAGTGGAAAGTGCCTTCGCTGTCTCAGATCCACCCCTCAGTGCTTCCCTACTCGGAGTGCCCACCCAGCTTGTTTGAGGGCAAGAGGAGGCCTGGTCCTCTGGGCAATGGTCCCTGACTACTCCAGGCCTCAGTGATCCATGCAGATGAACCATCTGCTTGCCAACATCACGCTTGATTCTGGGCCAGTCTGGGAGAGACGGGAAGGACTCCAAGGGTCTCCTGGCCCTGACCCTTGGGAGCTCTGAGTACGCAGAGGAAGTCCCAACATTAATGTACCCCATGCAAACTAGGCTGTGGTTTGCACTACTGTGGAGACAGAGGAAGCCACGTGTAACTGGTGGGCCTGGTGGTGAATTCCACATTGGGTGAAAGGGCAGGTCCGAGATAGGCCCAGAAGAACGAGTACAACTCAGATAGAGGAAAACAGACAAGGCCAGGAACATGGAAGCCAACACTTATTAAGCACCTGCTAAATGCCAGGCATGGTGCTACATTTCTACAGGAACCTTATGAAGTGGAGGCTGTTAGCAAGCCCACTGCACGGGTGAGAAAACTTAGCTAAGGTCACAGCACATGCAAGTGACAGAGTGAAGACTGCAACCAGCTGTGTCCTGCTCGCAGTCTGAGCGCTGAGTCACCCTGCAGCTCTCTCTCTCCTCAAAGCTGTTTTTGCGTGCTCCATGCAGGGAAGAGAAGAGAGCCACAGGGTGGAGGCGGGGACCACAGCAGATGGCTCAGCAGGAGATGAATCCAGATGGAATCTCACAGACAGGCAGTGGTGGCTGAAAGGCTCAGGAGATGTCCACCTCAGTGGTGTCCTTGGCCTGGGCAAGGAACTAGAGGAGGGGCATGGCTGAGGGCACTGTGGAATGTCCAGCAGGCAGGCAAAGTGTGCTGGCCCTGAGGCTCCAGGGGCATGACCTTTGCAAGAGAGGCTGGTGGAGAACAAGGCTGGAAGGGAGCTGGACTAAGGACTTGTTGGCTGAGCCCCACCAGGGCTGGGCATTGGGCAGGCTCCCTGCTCCCCCTGGGGTACAGATGACTCTGTGAGGAGAAGGGGCCAGGCCACAGCCAGAAAGGAGGAACAATGAAGTATGTGGACGTGGACAGGAAACCAAGAAGCCTGGGGCTGGCTCCCGCTGGGCAGGCAGGTGGGCTGAGCTCCCTCCCACTACTCAGTTAGCTTGCCGGGCAATATTGAAAACAGTGCTGCCAATGAGCCCTTCCCACGGGCCAGGGGGTCTCAGGGCTCAGACTAGGGGGAAGGAAAGACCTGGTTCTAGTTTTCAATCTGTCATTTTGCTAGCATTGTGGTCTTTGCCAAACATATCCATTTCCAAGGGCTTGCCATAACACACTGCCACCACCTTGGTGGCTTAAAAGCAACAGAAATGTATTCTCTCACAGTTCTAGAGGCCACAAATCTGAAATCAGCGTGCTTCCAGGGACACACTACCTCCAAAGGCTCTAGAGGAAGACCCTCCCTTGGCTGTTCCAGCTTCTGGCGGCACAGGCATTCCTTGGCTTGTGGCGGCATCCCTCCCCTCTCCATGTCTTTCTGCACATGGCCATCTTCTCCATGTGTGTCTCTATGGCCTCTCCCCCTCTTTTAAGGACACCAGTCATTGAATTTAGGGCCCACCCTAAATCTAGGATGGATTCATCTTGAGATTCTTAACTAATTACATCTGTAAAGATCCTACTTCCGAATAAGGTCACACTCTGAGGTTCCAAGTGGACGCCATCCTTCCAACCACCTCATGGAGGAGGCCTTGCAATCCTCACGCAGCTGATAAGGACCCAGGCTCAGGAGGTGAAGAGAACATCCCAGGTCACAGGGCAGGCACATGTGGTGGAGCAATGTCTCTCATTCCAGGGTCCCAGCACTTTCCTCTCTGCCCTACAGTGGTGTCTATGCAAAAGCTCGGCCCACAGATGTCAGCTTAAGAGGCTACTACCTGTGGGAGAGGTTGTGGAGGCAGGGTTGGCCTTGGAGTCACAACACCTGGGCCCAGGTTGTACTGCCTCACTTAGGCTAGCCACTTTTCCTCTCTGGGCCTCAATTTCCCCACCTATAAGATGGAACATTACAGAAGGTTGAAAAGGATTTTCACACCATGTATCTTACTGTGAACTTATGTCCGGAATACATAAAGAGCTCCTACAAGAAAAAGACAGACAACCCAACAGAAAAATGAGAGGAGAAAAAGAACTTGAAGGGAAACTTCACAAAGATATCCAATAATAATAAACATACAAAAAATTTTAAGCCAAAAACTACACACTCGCCAAAATGGCCAAAATCAGAAAAGATGGAAAGGAATAAAAGTTGGTGAGAAAAGAAGCTCTCATCCTCTGCTAGAGGGAAGGCCGTTTGCTATCCTCTGCCAAAGCTGAACACACAGACACATCTTTTTATCTAGCAATTCTACTCATAGGATTCTATGCAATAAAATATATTCATCTGTGCCCCAAAGACAAATACAAACATGTACATAGCACAGCTACTCATAATACCTCCAACTTGGAACCTACTCAAATACTTATCCAATGTAGAATTCAACTCACACAATAGCGCGCTGTCGAGCAATGAGAAGGACACACCATAACAACGTGTAATAGTATGGACCAATCTCAGAAATACACTGTTAGGACACAAGAGAGTGCTGACTGTAAATTCCACTTACAGGAATTTCAGAATCTACGGTGTTAAAAGTGAAGGTGTTTGTTACCCTTGGGCGTTAGTGATAAGAAGGAGGCACATGGGTGCTTCTCGGGTGCTGGTAACATGTTGTATCAGTGTGGGAAAGTTCACCAAACTATATACTTATTAATTATGTACTCTTGTGTATATATATTATGCTTTAATAAAAAGTTTAAAATATATTAAAAAATGCTGTTTGAAGATCCTTCCAGCAGATGTTCCTGCTGAGATGCTCTGGGGAAGGGGCTAGTCTAGGGGAGACTTCTGAGGGATGGAGCCCAGGGAGGACACTCAGAGGAGAGGAAACAGGAATTCCAAGGGACGCCACAAAGAAAGCAGAGGCAACACAGAGACCCGTCCCAAGGGAAACTGAGGCCAAGAGAATATGCAAAGGAAGAGAGGAAATGACCGTACTCACTTTGCAGATGGACTTTCCTGTCGAGAAGTCCCCCCGACACAGCATCACCTCGTGCAAAGCTTAGGTCTCGCCTTTGCCAGTTCTTTGCCCATATAAGGTATTACAGAGTGTGTTCTCAATGAGGCCCACCTTGCCCTCCTGGAGATAGAAGGGTGGTGACAGTTGCACTGAATAGATAAGGGGGAGATCAATGACATGTCCTGTAGGTTAACTAAGAAAGTTCAGGCTACTCTGAGCCCCTACTCTGCCTGACTGCTAACCACAACCCCCCAAACATAGGTTTTCTCAGAACTGCTGAGCTTTAACTGCTGCTTCACTCTACTACCCATCCTTGATAAGCTTCTCTTCTTTTTCTCAAACCTTTGCACATAGTCATCCTATTCCCTCTACCTCTCTCATAGCAATAGATCACACCTCTCTTATTCTACAAGAGGCAAATCCCACCAACACATGACTCATTTATTGGAACTTAGCAACTATTCACTGACCAACTTACTCTTTCATGAACCATCCCATCCATTCTCCCTCCATCTATCACTAACCTTTCTTCTCCACCCATCATCCCATCCACTCACTCACCCATTCCTCCATCTACCTATCTTCCCACACCTACCCATTCATCCACTCACTTTCCAGATATTTGCCCATCCATCCATCCTTGCAGCCATCTCTCCATCGAGCCCTCCATCACTCACCCACCTATCCTCCTCTCCACCTACTGACACATCCACCCACTGACACATCCACCCACTCCATCTGTCCACCCCTCACCAATCCTTCTATCTACACATCTATCCAAACATCCATCTACCAACTCAAATATCATCCATCAATCCATCCATCCATCCACTCATCCATCCACTTATCCTTCCATCCATGCAGTCACCCATCATTCTAGCCATCCATTATCCATCCATTTATCCATTCATCCATCCATCCATCCATCCATCCATCCATCCATCCATTCACTAACACAATCACTGATCTATTCGCTCATCTATTCAGCTATCCTGGTGCTGTCTTTTACATGCTAATGATATAGATAATTTTTAGTAGAAAGTGACAGATTATATGAAATAATAAATTAAAAAATATTTTAGATTAAGTGATATGAAGAAAATAAAACAGGAAGATGTGATAGAGGGGGTTGCCTATTTTAGCTCACATGATTAAGTAAAACCAAGAAAAAAAACTGAATAGTAAATGTAAAGAAGTGACTCCTGCAAAGATGAGAATGACAAGCAAGCTAAGAAAAAAAAAAAAAACAGCAGCTAAAGGCCCCGAGATAGAAATAGCCTTGAGATGTTCAAAGAGTACCCAGGAGGCCCAAGAGGATGGGGTGGGGTATGTGAAGGCTGCAGTAAAAGATGGGGTATGTAATGGCTGCAGTGAAATATGAAGAATGGAAAGGGTGCACTGGAAGGTGGGATATGTCATGACTGGAGCAGGAGATGGGGGATGTGAAGGCTGCAGTGGGAGATGGTGGATGTGAAGGGTGCGGTGGGAGGTGGGGGATGTGAAGGGTGCAGTGGGAGATGGGGGATGTGAAGGGTGCGGTGGGAGGTGGGGGATGTGAAGGGTGCGGTGGGAGGTGGGGGATGTGAAGGGTGCGGTGGGAGGTGGGGGATGTGAAGGGTGCTGTGGGAGATGGGGGATGTGAAGGGTGCGGTGGGAGATGGGGGATGTGAAGGGTGCTGTGGGAGATGGGGGATGTGAAGGGTGCAGTGGGAGGTGGGAGATGTGAAGGGTGCGGTGGGAGGTGGGAGATGTGAAGGGTGCGGTGGGAGATGGGGGATGTGAAGGGTGCTGTGGGAGATGGGGGATGTGAAGGGTGCGGTGGGAGATGGGTGATGTGAAGGGTGCGGTGGGAGGTGGGGGATGTGAAGGGTGCGGTGGGAGATGGGGGATGTGAAGGGTGCTGTGGGAGATGGGGGATGTGAAGGGTGCGGTGGGAGATGGGGGATGTGAAGGGTGCGGTGGGAGATGGGTGATGTGAAGGGTGCGGTGGGAGGTGGGGGATGTGAAGGGTGTGGTGGGAGGTGGGGGATGTGAAGGGTGTGGTGGGAGGTGGGGGATGTGAAGGGTGTGGTGGGAGGTGGGGGATGTGAAGGGTGTGGTGGGAGGTGGGGGATGGGAAGGGCGCAGTGGGAGGTGGGGGATGGGAAGGGTGCTGGAATTGCAGGCATGAGCCACCGCGCCTGGCCATGTGTCTGGATTTCATTTTGCACAAATGAGAAGTTACTGTAGAATATTGAACCGGGAAGTGACATGACTAATATTTAAAGTAACACTCTGACACCCACATGGAGCCTACAGTGGGGGCACAGAAGAATGGAAGCTGGGTGACCAGTTCCGAAGCTACAGGCAAGAAATGCTGGTCTATCAGTGTCATGCAGCACGGTGGTACCAGCCCAGGAGCACCGGTTGGGATATTAAAACAAGTATATGTTGCCTCTACCCTCAAGGTATAACCAGATGTATGTGTGAATGCTGGGGACAAGCCAGCAGATGATCAGGGAGAATCCCCTCCATCTGGCAGTCAAAGGCCATGGATGCTAGCAGAGCCCCACTCAGTGAAGACATATTCTATCAAAAATACGTACAGCACCTCTGTTGAGAAATGCTAACCCTACACATAATTAAATATATGTTCTTCCTTTTTCCCTTAACATCATACCATAAGCATTTCCCTAAACTGTAAACACTCCTTTCTTCAATAAACACTCTTGTGTATAAATCTTTGCTTACATTTCTTTCCTACTCATCTAACAATGAAAACACACACAACTCTCTCCTCTGTTATTCAGTCACGTAACAAGACTGTGAAGTAGATGAATGACCCATGTTAGGATAAGAGCAACATGAGGTTCAGAGAAGGTCAACAGTTCTACGTCGCAATCATTCTAACTGGATCATGCAGCCTCAGACTGCAGAGCCACCATGTGTTTTCTCTCCACTCTTCCCAAGCACCTTCCCAAGCAAGGGACGATCCAAGTGTTTGGTGGTGACCTAGAATGGGCCAGCCCCCAAGCATGTCTTTGGAGTTCAGTCGAGTCATCTTAGTCCCATGGCTGACTAAAACCTTAAAATGGTGGCTCACGCCTGTCATCTCAGCACTTTGGGAGGCCAGGGCAGGCAGATCACCTGAGGTCAGGAGTTCAAGACCAGCCTGACCTACATGGAGAAACCCTGTCTCTACTAAAAATACAAAATTAGCCGGGCATGGTGGTGCATGCCTGTAATGCCAGCTACTTGAGAGGCTAAGGCAGGAGAATTGCTTGAACCTGGGAGGCAGAGGTTGCAGTGAGCCGAGATCATGCCACTGTACTCTAGCCTAGGTGACAGAGTGAGACTCCGTCTCAAAAAATAAATAAGTAAATAAATAAATAAATAAAACATTAAAATGAAGAACCATGAAGACTCAAAGAACCCAGATTCTGGATTCTCAAAAGTTAAAGATTCCCAGACTTTCAGAGCCTGGGACTCAGGGGACTCTAAAGCTATGGGATCACACACTTTCAGAAGTAGAAAGGCCCCAGCGTGGTGGTCCTCACCTTACTGGTCATGGAAATGAGGCACAGAGGGCCAAGTCCAGTGGCTTCCTCTTTGCCTGGCAAAGCCATCCTTCCTTCTTCCCCTCTGCCTCCCTCTCCTTCCCCTCCCTCATCCTCCCGCCTCTCCCACACCCCTCTTACGGTCTTCGGTGAGCATTCCCCAGCCGGTTATCCAACAGGACACGTTACTGGGCAGCTGCATGTCCCGGGATGGGAGGCAGACAGGGACAATGTAGGAAGTGAAGTTCATAGGCAGGTGCAGCTGCAACATGGCAATGTCACTCCCAAAGGGGTGGAGCTTCTCAAAGTCTGGATGGGTGATGATCCGGTGCACAGACATCTTCTGGGTGTGCTGGGTTTGATGATACAGTTGGGTGTTTCCCAACAGAACCTGATAGTTCTTCGGGGCCTGGGATTTGCTGGAGGAGGAAGGGCCCATTTTTACCATTCTCTGGGAGTGCGGGGCAGCACTCTCTTTTTACATCCACTTGTAACTGCCCACACACCTCTGGGTCCTTCTCCCCTGACATGATTCTAGGCAGCTTTGTATCCCCCTTTCTGACAGTCAGGAGCTCTTTTTTTTTTTTTTTGAGGCTAATGGCTATTCTACTCACAACCTCAGGACATATGGCTTCCCCAGCACACCCTTGAATCAGAGGAGCAGAGAATCCTAGTGCCAGGAAAGTCCTTGACAGAGTCATCAAATCCAGCCCTTTTATTTTACACAAGAGGAGCTCTGGCTTAATTCTGGCTCTAGCCTGATCCTTCCGAAGGCTACCTATGACCTGCTTCCTGGCCTAACCACCTTTCCTGCTCTCCCCAAGGGTGTCTTCCCCACTGTTGTAAGCACTCATAAAGGATTTGTTCAATGCCCAGATGAGTGCATGAAACTGATGCTCTTCTTGTTCCTGAACACAAGTAATGAAACTTCTGACCTTTGTGACTTTGTTCACATGGGTCAGCTGCCAGGAAACCCCTCGCCACACTCCCCATACCAAAGCCTCCCCTCTGGCAAGCCCCTGCAGCTCCTCATCCTCCCTCAAGACTACAGCATCTCTCTGGATGACCCTGCCTCGGGTCAGCTCTTCTCACTCACTCTGGGCTTTTTCTCCTGCATCCTGCTTGTTGGAGCTTGTGCCTCGCCTTCCCATAGAGACACCTTCACTTGGGGTCTTGCCACACTCTGTGCCATAGAGGGTCTTGCGTGGTGTGACACCCAGGAGATGCTCACAGTGCCCAATAGTTGGAGTCTCAAAGCCACTAGGTGCCCAAGCTGACTCCATACCTGGACTGTGATGCCTTCCTCTCCCTCTGGGTCCCTCCATGACTGTTCAGAAGCTGGGCACTGAGTCAGGCTCAGGAGGGCCAGAGGAGTAGCACCCCTGACTGTCCATGTCATTCTCCAGGGTCAGGGGGCCCCACTCTTCCCACCAATACATGCAGCCTGGCACAGCTCCTTCCAGGCATACAGTTTTACAGAAAAAAAGCATCGCCTGGCTGCTGGCTACCTGCAGAGTCCCCAGTCCCTGCCTGGAGTCTGACTCACAGGAGCATGGTGCACACTGAAGAGAAGCCCTGCAGGTGGCCAGCACAGACACTGCCAATGCTCTCACGCATGTCTGGGTTGAGCAGACAGACACAGGGGCCAGGGAACTCCCTGCCAGAGCTGAGGATGAAGGATGAGGAGGTTCTGGGCAGATGGAGGGACAGTGGGTGGAGAGTGGGGAGGACAGTCCTGGTGGAGGGGACTACGGGTCAAAGGCAGGCACTGCATCAGTTTGGTGGCAGCAGACTTCCCCAGAGCAAAGCCCAGAGGAGAAAGACATAACCCCCCCAGCCCCCTAACCCTCGTCCCTTGCATCTTCCTCCCCATCAGCCCCTCTGCTGGGGCCCAGGGAGGGAGGACTCACTTGAGAAAGCAGTGGGCAGTTGACACCAGCCAGCGGGAGTCGATGAGGACAGCTCCACAGAGGTGCGAGCCCCAGTAGAGCAGGCTGGCCTGCCATGGCCACTGGCCAGCTGCTGCGTCCCGGCCACCATAGATCTTCCCCACCACCTTAGGCTTCCCACACACTGTGGAGACACCCCGGTCCACCTGTTAGAGACACTAGTGGTGCCCATGAATGCCACCCCAGTGAGGCCTCTGCTCTCTTCACAGATGGGAAAACCAAGGCCAAAGAATAGGTGACCTGGCCAAAATGACTGAGGGCTACTCCAGCATCTGCCTTCTATGGCCACTAGCAGGACCAGATGACAGAATACAATTGAGCAGGCTCTGTGGGAATGAGGGACCAGGGGTCTGGCAGGCAGGGCAAGGCTGACCCAGGGTGGCCACAGCAGCTCATCCGGACCTGCCAAGGACTGGTGGACTGGAATCCAGCCCTGGGACTTTATTTCCCTCCATCAGAACACCTGTATGCCTACTTTGCAGATCAAAGGACTGAAGGTCTCGGGGGTGTCCAAGTGGCTGTGCCCACCCCCGCACCTCACTCCAGTATCCCAGGGAGAGAGATTCTCAGGCAGGAGTCTGTTGTGCTGTGTGACTTGGGGAAACTTGCTCCCTCTCTCTGATTCCTGATCTTCTATTTTTAGAAGGTGAGGGGGTGGGGCTGATGTGGACAGCCTTGGTTCTGAGACTCACAGCTGGGAGGGGGAGCTGCGGGCCTGGACCCCTGAGGGGCAGTGTCCTGATCCCTGGCCTACGCTTCCAGGCCTCAACAAGGGGACATGAGACCCCAGGGCCCACCCCACTCCCAGGGCCCAGCAACAGTCCCGGTGCTGTCTCCCTCCACCCGGCTCCGGCACCAGGCACCAGGCCCTGGCACCCCGTCCAGTTTCGTGGGCCCCACACCCAGTCCTGGGACCAAGAGCGGGAAGCCTGACCCACCTTGCTTGATGTTGTCTCTGGAGCCACCTGGTTGGGAGGGGAGGAGAGAGAGACAACGGATTCGGGTGACTTCCGGCCCTGGCACCAGGCCCAGAGCCCCGGCCTTCTCCCCACCGCCTCTAGCCTGCAGTTCCCCCATCTCTGCGCAGACGCCTGCCTCTCCCGGACACTCCTTACCTCATCCGGTCTTGCCGAGCCCTCGACCCCCTGCCCCCGTGGCCCAGTGGCCCCCTCAAATGCCCCTTGCCCCCTGCCCTCTGCCTCCAAGGCCGGCTCGGCCCCACACCCTCTGCTTCAAATGGACCTTGGGCTCTGGCTGCGGGCTCCCGGCCCTGCTGCGCCCCCAAGCTCTCTCTGGCCTCCCCCGGAGCCTGTGAGGGGCTGGCGGGGCGGGACTGTGGGGCAGGGGCGGCCTCTGGGCTCAGGAGCAGCAGCGGCAGCAGAGACCAGAGCAGGGGCCCCGGCTGGGCTCTGGTCCGCGTTGACCCCACACCCATCGCCTGACGCGAGGACAGAAGGAAGGGGAACTGGAGCTGACCCTGACCCGCGAAACAGGCAGTGACTCCTGGCCCTGACTCCTGGGAAACAGGTCCTGACCTCGCCCTGACCCCAGACCCAGACAGGCGCTGAACCCGTCCCTAACCCCCTCCCAAGACAGCCCCTGACCCCACCCTGACCCTCCCCATGTCCGACCCCTGAGACCCAGGAAGCAGTCTTTTGCCAAAGAATTCCTTAGGCAGCGGCAGGTTCCAGAACAAAGGAGAGGGTGAAAGCTGCGGGGAGCCTGTCGATCCTTCTCTCCACTACAGAGCCAGGTGTCTGGGAGGACCCATGGTGCCCTGCCTAGCCCACCGAATGAGGCAGGGACAGAAGGCGCTATGGCTGTAGGTTGCCGTCACTGGGCCAGTGTAGCCATCACCTGGCCCGGCTGTGAGGCCCCATAGGCAGCTGTCCATCTACAGTGTCTGGCAGGTTTTTGCTGGTCAGCAGCTGAGCTAGTGCCAAGAAGGCCTCTTTCTCCTTGGGGAACATCAGCAGGACAACAGCGACCTGGCTCACACCCTGGCAGTAGCCCATGTCCTGCAAGAGTCAAAGTCACTGCGCTAGAACCTCACCTGGCAGGGCAGAGGTCACCTGGGAGGATAGACCTCACCTGAGAGATCTGAGGTCACCTGGGAGGCCTAAGGTCACCTGAGAGGCCCCCATCTCAGGCCTTGCAGGATTTGACACTAGGCACCCTTCTCCTGACAGAATAAGCCCAAAGCACACAAAATAAAGCCTGCTGCCTAGAAAAGAGACAAAAGAATGTTGTGTTTGTTTTGTGCTAATGCTGTTTAATTTTGTAGCAAACCCTGACAATGCAACCGAGGCCCTTTTAAGATTGTCTGCCAAGTAAGTAGTGAGATCTTCAGGGCACCTCAGTTTCTACATTATTAGGGTAAAATCTACATACAATGAAATGTAAGTATCCCATGTATACGTTTGATGAGTTTTTATTTCCATCCTGGTTGATTTTTTTAGTTTGCACACACGAAAGTTCAGTCTCAGGGCTGTGCAGTTCCATGGATCTGAGCCAATGTGTAGAGTCTCCCATCCACCACTCCAGCAACAAAAGGAGCAGTTCCTACATCTGCAAGGTCTCCCATGCATCCCCTTTGGAGCCAACCTCTCCCCACTCCATCAGCTCCTGGCAACCACTGATCTGTTCTCCATCCCTATGGTTCAGCATTGTCCAAAATGCTCTATGAATGGAATCATATCACGTGTGCCTTTTGCGTCTGGCTTCTTTCACTTAGCAAAATGCATCTAAAATTCATCCATGTGGCTGGGTGCAGTGGCTCACGCCTGTAATCCCAGCACTTTGGGAGGTCGAGGTGGGTGTATCACCTGAGGTCAGGAGTTCAAGACCAGCCTGACCAACACAGGGAAACCCCGTCTCGACTAAAAACACAAAAATTAGCTGGGCTTGGTGGCACATGCCTGTCATCCCAGCTACTCAGGAGGCTGAGGCAGGAGAATCAACTGAACCCGGGAGGAAGAGGTTGCAGTGAGCTGAGATCGCACCATTGCACTCCAGCATGGGCAACAGAGCAAGACTCCATCTCAAAAAGAAGATTCATTCATGTTACTGCATGATCAATAGCTTGTTCTTTTTATCACTAAATTGAATTCTGTTTTATGGATATACCACAGTTTATCCATTCCCCTGTTGATCATTTTGGCTGCTTCCCGTTTTTAATGACTAAGAACAAAGCAGTGAATGTTGCATGCAGGTTTTATGTGGACATACTTTTCAAATCAGTTGGGTAAATATCTATGAGTGCTTTGGGGTTCCATGGTAGGTGTATACTTAGCTTTGTAAGAAACTGCCAAACTTTCTTCCAGATGCTGTATCATTTTGCATTCCCCCAGCAGTGGATGAGAGTCATTGTTGCTCCACATTCCCCCAGGCCCCGCCTTTTCCCTCCAGGCATCTGTGAAACGCACAGTGCACACCCAGCTGCTCTGGCCTGGCCCCCAGCCTCACCTCAGCACCATTTCCTGCTGCATCACTCTGGCTGCAGCTCAGGGGCTCGTTCCCCCGGCCCTCTGTCCCCACCCCGCTCACTGTTCACTGGGTGATATGGTTTGGCTGAGACTGGATAATTTAATTTCATCTGAAATTGTAATCCCTATAGTCCCCATGTGTTGAGGGAGGGCCTGGTGAGAGGTGATTGGATTGTGGGAGTGGTGTCCCCCAGGCCTGTTGCCATGTAAGATGTGCCTGCTTCCCCTTCCGCCATGATAGTAAGTTTCCTAAGGCCTCCCCAGCCATGCAGAACTGTGAGTCAATTAAACCTCTTTCCTTTATAAATTACTCAGTCTCGTGTGGCGACTTTATAGCAGAGTGAAAACTGACTAATACACTGGGCCAGTTCCTTGTCTCTCTGTAGATCTGGGCTTGCATGTGCGTACCTAGGAGTCCCTTCTCCTCACACTCTCTGTTTTTTGTGGGTTGTTGTTGCTTTTGTTGTTTTTGAGACAGGGTCTCATTTCGTCGCCCAGGCTGGAGTCCAGAAATGTGATCACCGCTCACTGCAGCCTCAACCTTCCAGGCTCAGGCAATCCTCCTGCCTCAGCCTCCCAAGTAGCTGAGATTCTACAAGTGCATGCCACCGTGCCCAGCTAATTTTGTGTGTGTGCGTATTTTTGTAGAGATGGGTTTTACCATGTTACCCAGGCTGGTCTCCAACTCCTGGGCTCAAGCGATCCTCTTACCTTGGCCTCCCAAATGTGGAGTCTTAATTAGGGAAAAGGAGTCAGGCTGGTGGGACCAAATCAAAGCAAAGAGATAAAGCAGATAAGCTGTAAATATGCTTTTCTTCACGGTTCAGGACACATAAACAAAAAGAGAAAGCAGAAGAATTATAGGTCTGTTTTTCCTTATTGCCCAGGACATACAGACCTCCTGAACAAATAACATACATAACTCTCAAATTTCTGCTTAGCATCAAATGCCTCAATTTATCAAACATCCTGGCTGACAGAAGAGTGCAAGTTTGCAAGTTAGTTCCCAAGTTCCATTCTATAAAATCCTCAGCAAGCATTTGTTTCCTGGCAGTTAGCTTCTCTCTTGCAGGCTGCCCATTGCCTTATCACAATGTATTTTCCTACTTTCTTTAATATATCTGCATTTCTCTACCTACAGCTGTCTTGGTAGTTTCTTTTACCTCCACGCCACCAGCCCAGATAGTCATTGCTCCCCGGTGACACTTGGGTGGCCCACACGGGGACTCTCTCTCCTATTGGGAAACTCTCTCCCCTCTCTCTTTTCATTTCCCAACTCAGGACCCTTAGTGGACAAAGTCTAAGCACAGAGGCAATTGCAGGTCTCTGGTCGGAGTGACACGCTGGTGAGACTGAAAGGTGTCTGTGTGGAAGCATCTAACCACCACTGCCCATTCAGGTGAGAGACCTAAGGGTTTTTTTGTTGTTGTTGTTTGCTTTTTTTCGGTCTTTCAGAGGCTGGCTTCTAGTATCTCTCTGGCAACTGACAGTAACTGGCTGGAGCTACTCCCCAGTGTTCCCTGAAAGCCAAAGAGTGAACAGGGCTAGCTATACCACCTATAAGGGTGAAAGGCTCTCTCCTATATGTTCTGGCTAGAAGTCCCTAACCCCTATGTGTGACATGACTGACAGCAGAATAGATTTTTAAATCAACTTTATTAAAGCATAATTTATATACTATGAAATCCACTTATTATATTGTAGGGTTTAATGAGATTTGACATAAGTATGTGCCAATGTAACCATCACTACAATCCAGGTATGTCATATTTCTACCACTTGAGAAGGTTCCCTGTGCTTTCTCCAGTCCATCATGGCCCACTTCAACCTCACCACCCACTGGGAAAAAAAAGAAAAAGAAAGGAAGGAAAGAAAAAAAAAGAAATATGGTCCCAGACAAGCATTGATCTGCTTTAGATGTCTTTTTTTTTTTTTTTTTGGGATGGAATCTCACTCTGTCGCCCAGGCTGGAGTGCAGTGGTGCGATCTCAGCTCACTGCAACCTCTGCCACCCGGGTTCAAGCGATTCTCCTGCCTCGGCCTCCCAAGTAGCTGAGATTACAGGCGCCTGCCACTGTGCCCAGCTAATTTTTGTATTTTTAGTAGAGACAGGGTCTCACCATCTTGGCCAAGCTGGTCTTGAACTCCTGACCTCGTAATCCACCTGCCTCGGCCTCCCAAAGTGCTGGGATTACAGTCATGAGCCACTATGCCCGGCCTAGATGTCTTTTTCATACAAGTTGAATAGTAAGACAGGTATATTTACAGATCTGGCTTCTCTCAGCATAATGTTTTGGAGATTCATCCATGTTGATGAGCAATAATAATTATTCTTTTTTCCCTCTGAGAAGTAGTACATTGTAAAGATATAACTCAATTTATTAACCTTTTCACAGACATTTGGATAGCTTTAAATTTTTTATTGTTATAAATAAAGCTGCTAGGGGCATTCCTACATAAGCTTTTATATGGACATATGCTTTCATTTTTTTTCCCGGTAACAACCTAGGAGTGCAATTTCTAGGCTGTTTGGTAAATATATATTTGATTTATAAGAAATTGCCAGCTGGGCATGGTGGCTCACACCAGTAATCCCAGTACTTTTGGGAAGGCAAGTTGAGAGGATTGCTTGAGGCCAGGAGTTTGAAACCAGCCTGGACAACATAGTGAGACCCTGTCTCTACAAAAAATAAATAAATAAATAAATAGTTTCAATTAGCTGGGCATGATGGTGCATACCTCTAGTCCTAGCTACTTAGGACGCTGAGGCAGGGCGATCACTTGAGCCCAAGAGTTTGAGGTTATGGTGAGCTATGATTGCACTACTGCACTCTAGCCTGGGTGACAAAGTGAGACTCTGTCTCTATTCAAAAAAAAAAAGAACTTGCCAACCTGTTTTGGAAAAAGATTTTATCCCTTTGCATTCCCACCAGCAGAGTTTTTGTATGCTCTGAATTCTGTCCAACATGCGGTAGTATCAGTCTCTGAAATTTTAGCCATTTGAATGATAGTATAGTAGTATTTGATTGTGGTTTTAATTTGCATTTTCCTGATGACTAATGATGTTGAGCATGTTTTCACATGGTTTTTTTTGGCCTATTTCTCTATCTCCTTTTCTGAAGTATCTGTTAAAGACATTTACCTTTTTTAATTGGGTTGTTTTTTATTATTGAGTGATAGAAGTTCTTTATATATTCTGGATACAAGTCCTTAGTCAGAAATAAGTTGAATGTTTAGAAATAAAAAATGCATGGCCTGAAATTAATATTTATTATGGGCAATAAATGGCAGAATAAAAGATTAGTGAGCTTGAAGACACAGGATTAGAAATTACCTAAAATGAGAAATGACACAGAGGGAAGAAAAGAGTAGAAAACAGAGAATCAGTGATGTGCATGGGACAATTTAAAGGGGCTTAATATAAATTTAATTGAAAACTCCAAAGGAGGCAGGGGCATACAAAAATATTTGAAGAAATTAAGGCAAAACATCCCCAAATAATGAAATCCATGAACATACATATCCAAAAATCTCAAGAAATGCAAAGAAAACTACACCATGCACATCATAATCAAATTACTTAGGCTGGGATCTGTGGCTTATGCCTATAGTCTCAGCACTTTGGAAGGCCAAGGCAGGAGGATCACTTGAGGCCAGGAGTTGAAGACCAGCATGGGCAGGTGGTGAGACCCCATCTCTACAATGCAAAATAAAAAAATAAAAAAATAATTACTTAACCAGCTATAAAGAGACAAAAGGAACTAGGAAAAAAAAGGAAAATTTACAGGGAATAAAAAATAAGAATAAGGGCTGGGCATGGTGGCTCATGCCTGTAATCCCAGCACTTTGGGAGGCCAAGGCAGGCAGATCACCTGAGGTCAGGAGTTTCAGACGAGCCTGGCCAACATGGTGAAATCCCATCTCTACTAAAACACATACACACATACACACACACACACACACACACACACACACACACACACACAGAAATTGGCTGGGACCTATAGTCCCAGCTACTCAGGAGGCTGAGGCAGGAGAATCGCTTGAATCCGGGAGGCTGAGGTTGCAGTGAGCCAAGATTGCACCATTGCACTACAGCTTGGGCAACAGAGACAGACTCCGTCTCAGAAAAAAAAAAAAAAAAAAAAGAATGAAACGAACTTCTTATCATAAACAATGGAAGACAGAGGGCAATGGAACACTGACCTTTAAACTACTAAAAGTTTCTAAAAAGCTGTCAGCTCTAAAGTAAGGGGGTAGGGAGACAATAAATATAAAAGCAGAAGCCAATGATATATAACACAGAAAAAGAGAGAAAATTGATTTTTTAGGACATTAATGAAATCGATAGAAGAGAGGAGGTGGAGCAAGATGGCCAAATAGAACCTTCCAGTGATGGTCCCCCTACAGGAACATCAAGTTGAACAATGATCCACGCAAGAAAGTACCTTCATAAGAATGAAAAAATCAGATGAGTAATTACAGTACCTGGTTTTAACATAATAATGACAGAGGCCTGGAAGAGGGTAGGAAGGACAGTTTCACATTGCCTACAGCATCCTTTTCCTAACCCCAGGCAGTGCAATACAAAGAGAGAATCTATGTTCTTGGGGGAAGGAAAGTGAAGTGAGTGTAGGACTTTGCATTGGAAATCAATGCTGCCCTGTCAGAGTGGCCCATAACACAGGGCAAAATTCTGCTGGTGCCCAAGGAGGGAGTATTTGGACCAGCCCTAGGTCAGAGAGGAATCCCTCATACCAGTGGGAGGAAACTGAGTCCCAGCTGGCTTCACCACCAGCTGACTAAAGTAGCCTTCATCTTGAATAAACATCAGTGGCAGCCAGGTTGTAGTGGCCATGGGCTTTGGATGAGCCTCAGTACTGTGCTGTTCTGGAAAGCTGTGGGCTTCAAGTGCCATTCAACATGGAGCCAGCTATGGTGGTCATGTGAGTGCCTGCATCACCCCTCCTTCAACTCCAGGTAGCTCAGTGTAGTGAGAGACTCCTGATTAGGGGAAAGAGAGGGAAGAGAGTGACGAATTTTGCCTGGTAACCCAGGAAATTCTCTCTTATCTTTCCCAAAGCCACCAAGGTCACATGTCTATGAGTCTACAAGAGTTGCAGCATTCCTGGACTTAGGGCACTCACAGTGCTAAAACAGCTAACAATGACCACAGGCTTATGTAACAACACTCAATCCCATTTCAATTACTGAAAGCCTTCTCAAAAAGGATGGATACAAACAAGTCCAGACTACAAAGACTGAAATAAATACCTAACTCTTGAATGCTCAGATATCATTGAACATCCACAAGAATCAAGAGCATCCAGAAAAACATGATCTCACCAAATGGACTAAATAAGGCACCAGTGACCAATTCTGGAGTGATTAAAGATATGATCTCTCAGACAGAGAATTCAAAATACCCATCTTGAGGAAGCCCAACAACTTCAAGATAACACAGAGTAGGAATTCAGAATTCTATCAGATTAATTTAATGAAGAATTAACATTTAAAAATCAAGCAGAGGCCAGGCACAGTGGTGCACGCCTGTAATCCCATCACTTTGGGAGGCTAAGGTGGGTGGATTACTTGAGGTCAGGAGTTCCACACCAGCCTGGCCAACATGGGGTTTAGTAGAAACCATATCTCTACTAAAAATACAAAAAATTAGCTCGGTGTGGTGGTGCATGCCTGTAGTCCCAGCTACTCAGAATGCTGAGACAGGGGAATCACCTGAACCTGGGAGGCAGAGGTTGAAGTGAGCTGAGATTGCACCATTGCACGCCAGCCTGGGCAATAGAGTGAGAATCTAGCAGAAATTCTGAGGCTTAGAAACTCAATTGACAATCTGAAAAATGAATCATAATCTCTCAACAGTAGAATTGATCAAGTGGCAGAATGAATCAGTAGATTCAAAGACAGGTTATATGAAAGCACACAGTCCAAGGAGAAAAAAGCAAAAATACGTAAAAGAGAAGGAAGCAATATTACAAGATCTAGAAAATAATCTCAAAAGGGCAAGTCTAGTAACTATTGGTCTTAAATAGGAGGTAGACGGAGAGACTGGGGTAGAAAGTTTATTCAAATAAACAATAACAGAGAACCTTCCAAACTTAGAGAAAGACATGAATACCTAGGAACATGAAGATCAAGAACACTTAGAAGATTCAAGCCAAATAAAATTATCTCAAAGTATACAATAAGCAAACTCTCAAAGGTCAAAGATAAAGAAAGGATCCTAAAAGCAGCAAGAGAAAAGAAGCAAATAACATAAAAAGGAGCTCCAATACACTTGGCAGCAGACTTCTCAGTGGAAACCTTACCAGCCTGAGGAAATAGAATGACATTCAAAGTATTAAAGGAAGAAAAACTTTGGACTAGAATATTATACCCAGCAAAATTATCCTTCAACATAAGAAGAAATAAAGACTTTCTCAGACAACAAAAGCTAAGGGATTTTGTCAATACCAGACCTGTTTTACAAGAAGTTCTTCAATATGAAAGAAAAGGACATTAATGAGTAACAAGAAAGCAACTGAAGATATAAAACACACTGGTAAACTTAAGTACACAGACAAATACAGAATAGCCTAATACTGTAATTGCATTATTTAAACCACTCATATCGTTAGTAGGACTAAAAGACAAATCTATCAAAAATAATAATGACGGCCAGGTGTGGTGGCTCACACCTGTAATCCCAGCACTTTGGGAGGCTCAGGTGGGCGGATCACAAGGTCAGGAGATCGAGACCATCCTGGCTAATACGGTGAAACCCCATCTCTACTAAAAATACAAAAAATTAGCCAGGCGTGGTGGTGGGCACCTGTAGTCCCAGCTACTTGGGAGGCTGAGTCAGGAGAATGGTGTGAACCCAGGAGGTGGAGCCTAGAGTGAGCTGAGATCGTGCCACTGCACTCCAGCCTGGGTGACAGCAAGACTCCATCTCAAAAAAGAAAATAATAATAATAATAATGATAATAATAATGACAACATGGGAGGCTGAGGTGGGCGGGTCACTTGAGGTCAGGAGTTTGAGGCGAGCCTGGCCAACATGGCAAAACTCTGTCTCTACTAAAAATACAAAAATTAGCCAGGCACGGTGTTGCACACCTGTAATCCCCACTACTGACGAGGCTGAGGCATTAGAATCACTGGAACCCAGGAGACGGAGGTTGCGGTGAGCTGAGATCATACCACTGAACTCCAGCCTGGGCGACAGAGTAAGACTTGACCTCAAAATAATTATAATAATAACGACAATTTCTTAAGAGATAGATGATATAAAAAGATATAATTAGAGAAACTCTCCCCCCCAAAAAAGGCAAAAAACAGCCATTGAGGCAAGGGAAAATGGAGTAACATTGTAGAGTTTTTTTTTTTTTTGAGTTTTCTCTTTGCTTATTTGCTTTTTTTCCTTTTTTCTACTCAGTGTTAAGTTTTCATCAGTTTAAAATAACTAGTTATAAGCTGTTACTAGCAACCCTTATAATAACCACAAAGCAAAGACCTATCATAGATACACAAGAAATAAAAAAACAAGAAATTAAAACATATTACCAGGGAAAATCACTTACAAAGGAAGACAGAAAGGAAGTAAGAAAGGAAGAGAGGACCAACAAAACAACCAGAAAAAATTAACAGAATGGCAGCAGTAAGTTCTTACCTATCAATAATTACATTGAATGTCAATGTACTAAGTTCTACAAATCAAAAGACATAGAGTGGCTGAACAAATTTTTAAAAGATGCAACTATATGCTGCCTACAAGAAACTCTCTTCACCTATAAAGACACACATAGACTGAAAATGCAGGGATGGAAAAAGACATTCCATGCAAATGAAACACCCCCAAAAGAGCAGAAATAGCTATACGTATTTCAGATAAAATAGATTTTTAAGTCAAAACCTGTGAAAAGAGACAAAGACGGTCATTATATGATGATAAAGGGGTCAATTCAACATGAGGTTATAATAATTGTAAACATTAATGTACCCAGTGCTGGAACACCCAGATAGATAAAGCAAATACTATTAGGATTAAAGAGAGAGAGAGAGAGAGTTCCCAATACAATAACAGCTGGGGACTTTGACACTCCACTTTCAGCATTGCATAGAAAATCTAGACAGACAATCATCAACAACAACAACAAAAACCCTTATCAGACTTAATCTGCATGATAGACCAAATGGACCTAATAGACATTTACAGAACAGTTAATTCAACAGCTGCAGAATACACATTATTCTCCTCAGTACATGAAATATTTTCAAAGACAGGCCATATGTTATGCCACAAATCTTAACAAAGTTTTAAAAATTCAAATAATAGCAAGTAATTTTTCTGATCACAATGGAATACAACTAAAAATCAATAACAAGCAGAACTTTGGAAACTGGAGATACTGGCTGGGCACTCACACCTATAATCCCAGCACTTTGGGAGTGTGAGGTGGGTGCATCACTTGAGGTCAGGAGTTTGAGACCATCCTGGCCAACATGGTGAAACCTCGTCTCTACTAAAAATACAAAAATTAGCTGGACATGGTGACATGTGCCTGTAATCCCAGCTACTCAGGAGGCTGAGGCAGGAAAATCGCTTGAACCTGGGAGGCAGAGGTTGCAGTGACCCAAGATTGACCCACTGCACTCCAGCCTGGGCACCAGAGGGAGACTCCATCTCAAAAAAAAAAAAAAAAAGAAAGAAAGAAAGAAAAGAAAGTATAGAAACACATGAAAATTTGACAACATGCTTCTGAACAACCACTGGGTCAATGAAGAAATTCAGAAGAAAATTTAAAAATTTCTTGAAAGAAATGGAAATGAAAACACAACAGAATGAAACCTATGGTATACAACAAAAGCAGTGCTAAGATAAAAGTTTACTAGAATAAATGCTTACATCAAAAAACTAGAAAAACTTCAATTAAACAACCTAACGATGCATCTTAAAAAGCTAGAAAAGCATGGCCGGGTGTGGTGGCTCATGCCTGTCATTCCAAAACTTTGGGAGGCCAAGGCGGGTGGATTACTTGAGCTGAGGAGTTTGAGACCAGCCTGGGCAACATGGTGAAACTCCATCTCTACAAAAATTAGCCAAGCATGGTGGTGCACACCTGTAGTCTCAGCTACTTGGGAGGCTGAGGTGGGAGGATTGCTTGAGCCTGGGAGGCGGAGGTTGCAGTGAGCGGAGATTGTGCCACTGCACTCCAGGCTGGGTGACAGAGTGAGACCCTGTCAAAGAACTAGAAAAGTAAGAGCAAACCAAACCCAAAATTAGAAGAAAAGAAATAATAAAGATCAAGCAGAAATAAATAAAATTGAGACAAATAATACACAAGATAAAAAAGTTGGAGTTTTGAAAAGAAAAACAAAATCTACAAACTTTTAGCCAGATTAAGAAAAAAAGGAGAGAAGAACCAAATAAATAAAATCGGAGAGAAACAGGAGACGTTACAAATAAACCCCAGAATTTCAACGATCACTAGAGGCATAAGCTCTATGCCAATAAATTGACAAGCATATAAAAAATGGATAAATTCTTAGACACATACAACCTACAAAGATTGAACCATGAAGAAATCCACAACTCAAATAGACCCGTAACAAGTAACAAGATTGAAGCCTATAATAAAAAAAGTCTCCTATCAAAGGAAAGCCCAGGATCTGATAACTTCACTGCTGAATTCTACCAAACATTTAAAGACGATCTAATACCGGTCCTATTTAAACTATTCCAAAAAATCAAAGAGGAGGGAATGCTTTCAGATTCATTCTAAGAGGCCAATATTACCCTGATAACAAAACCAGAAAAAGACACAACAAAAAGGCTGACCCAGTGGTTCACACTTGTAATTCCAGCACTTTGGGAGGCTTAGGCAGGAGGATTACTTTTGGTCAGGAGTTTGAGACCAGCCTAGGCAACATAGCAAGACCCTGTCTCTACAAAAACAAACAAAAAAAAATTTAGCTGGCTGTGGTGACATATGTCCATAGTTCGAGATACTCAGGGGTCTGAGACAGGGAAAACTGCTTATGTCCAGAAGTTTGATATTTTTGAGGTTACAGTGAGCTATGATCATGCCACTGTACTCCAGCTGGGTGACAAAGCAAGACTCTTGTCTCAAAGAAAATCAAAATGGTAAATTTTAGGTATATTTTACCATAATAAAAATAAAGGAAGTTAGTTGGACTACAAAAAAATAAACTTCCTTCAATACAGAATATGGGAGGAGTTCATAGTGTTGAGATAATGGGAAGCAAAATACCATGAAGTAAGAGGTTGATAATAGTGCCCAAGTCAAGATAAATACTCACAACATACTGCCAATAAGAAAAGGCATTGCAAATCTCCCACTGACATAGAAGGAAATGACCTAATATGATGACCTTTTACCAGTGATATGGTTTGGCTCTGTGTCCCCATCCAAATCTCTTGTTGAATTGTAACCCCTAATGTTGGAAGAGGGATGTGGTGGGAGGTCATCGGATCATGGGGGTGGATTTCCCCCTTGCTGTTCTCGTGATAGTGAGTTCTCATGAGATCTGGTTGTTTGAAAGTGTGTAGCACTTCCCTCTTCGCTTTCTCTCTCCCGTCACCATGTGAGGATGTGCTTGCTTCCCCTTCACCTTCGGCCATGATTGTAAATTTCCTGAGCCCTCCCCAGCCATGCCTCCTGTACAGCCTGTGGAACTGAGTCAATTAAACTTTTTTAAATAAACTATCCAGTCTCAGGTAGTTTTTTTTGTTTTTTGTTTTTTGTTTTTTGTTTTTTTTGAGACAGGGTCTCTCTCTGTTGCCCAGGCTGGAGTGCAGTGGCGCAATCTCGGCTCACTGCAACCTCCGCCTCCTAGGTTCAAGTGATTCTCATTCCTCAGCCTCCGGAGTAGCTAGGACTACAGGCACACACCACCACATCCAGCTAATTTTTTGTATTTTAGTAGAGACAGGGTTTCACCATGCTGCCCAGGCTGGTCTCGAACTCCTGAACTCAGACAATCCGCCTGCCTCGGCCTCCCAAAATGGTAGGATTACAGGCGTGAGCCACTGCACCTAACCTCAGGTGGTTCTTTACAACAATGTGAGAACAGAGTAATACAACCAGCAAGAGAAAAACCTAAAGTAAAACAGCAAAAAGTGCAACCAACATTTATACATAAGGATTATATACAATGTGTAACAATACTAAAGTGTTAAATTCTAAAAGATGGCTTTAGATTTGTGGATAGACTTTTGTTTGTTTCATTTCAGATCATGACCTTGAGCTGCATGACAGTCTTTTTTATTTTTGAAATTTTCTGTAGAGATGGGATCTTGCTACGTTGCCCAGGCTGGTCTTGAACTCCTGGGCTCAAGTGATCCTCTCCCCTTGGCCTCTCAAAGTGCTGGGATTACAGGCATAAACCATGCCACCCAGCCCCGCTTCTTCTAATGAGGTAGCTGTCATTTACATTCTCATTTAATAGAGCAAAGTGCTGCCTCATTCAGCAGAGCTTTTCACGGGAGGTCTGATGAGCAAGAAGAACAGGCTTGTGAGAGCGAATAACTAAGACCATAAGCAGAGGCCTGAGGTGGAGCTTCCAGCACAGACTGAGCAACTCAGGCCCTCCTCAGACAGGCCACCTGCACATGAGTATCTAAGAGGGGACCAGGAGACCCCTCTGAGGGCACCCACCCTGGAGCAGCATTCAGGGAGAGCTGGAAGGGCTTTATGGGGCTAAAGAATTGATGGGCAATTGGAGTGGGTTGTGGGAAAGTATTAAATTGTGTGAGCTTTGCCTTCAAGAACATGTTTTATCTTTAGCTGATGGCGACACTGCTAGAAGTAAATAAGCTCTTCTCATGAACCAAAATTCCCAGTGGCACTATGGAGTCCTGGTTAAGTTGACAGGTCTCTGGCTGAGGAAATACAGAATCCACTTTTAGCAGCTGTGTTAAGAGACAGTTAACCATGAGTCCATTATAGCATTACTTTGCTCAGGAACCAATCACAGAAAGGCCACATGTGGACATAGTGAGAAGATGGCCAGCAGATAATGTCAAGGAGAGAGGCCTCAGGAGAAACCAGACCTGCTGACACCTTGATCTTGGACTTCCAACCTCTAGAAATGTAAAGAAATAAATTTCTTGTTGTTTAAGCCACCCAGTCTGTGGTATTTTCTTATGGCAATCTTAGCTAGCTAATATAAACATTATTTCTCTCTTTCATTTATATAGACTTTGTTTTTTTCTTTTTTCTTTTGGGACGGAATCTCGCCCTGTCACACAGGCTGGAGTGCAGTGATGCGATCTCGGCTCACTGCAACCTCTGCCTCCTGGGATCAAGGCATTCTCTGCCTCAGCCTCCAGAGTAGCTGGGATTACAGGCACCTACCACCACGCCTGGCTAATTTTTTTGTATTTTTAGTAGAGACGGGGTTTCACCATGTTGGCCAGGCTGGTCTTGAACTCCTGACCTTGTGATCCACCTGTCTCGGCCTCCCAAAGTGCTGGGATTACAGGTGTGAGCCACTGGGCCCGGCCTACAGGTTTTCTTTATTATCTCTAAGCAATGTTTTGTACTTTTCAGTATACAAGCACCATACATCTTTGGTCAAATTTATCTCTGAGTATTCCATATTTTAGGATACTATTACAATAGGTTTTTTTTTTCTTGAGATGGAGTCTCAGTCTGTTTTCAGGCTGGAGTGCAGTGGTGCGATCCTGGCTCAGTGCAACCTCCACCTCCCGGGTTCAAGCATTTCTCCTGCCTCAGCATCCCAAGTAGCTGGGACTACAGGCGCGCCCCACCATGCCTGGCTAATTTTTGTATTTTTAGTAGAAACAGGGTTTCACCACGTTGGCCAGGATGGTTTCAATCTCTTGACCTCATAATCTGCTGGCCTTGACCTCCCAAAGTGCTGGGATTATAGGTGTGAGCCACTGTGCCCAGCCTACAATAGGTTTTTAATTTCAGTTTCTGACACTTATTAAAAATAAACTTTTGTATCTTCAGATTTATAAAAAAGATGCAAATACAGCTGATATACTCACACGCAGTTTACCTGATCACTAACATCTTACATATTATAGTTTATTGATCTCATTTTGTTAGTGCATACATTGTTTTCCTGATTTTGTGTGTTCTTTGTAGCTTACTGAACATCTTTAAGATGATTACTTTGAATTCTTTGTCAGACAACTCATAGATCTCCATCATTTTTTTTTCCTTTTTTTTTTTTTTTGACACATGGTCTTAATGTGTCACCCGGGCTGGAGTGCAGTGGCATAATCATGGCTCATTGCAGCTCGACCTGCCAGGCTCATGTTATCCAAATGCCTTGGTCTCGCAAGTAAGTAGCGGGGACTACAGGCACATGCTACCACATCCAGCTAATTGTATTTTATTATTTTATTATTTATTTTGTTATTTTTTCTAGAGACAGGGTCTATGTTGCCCAGGCTGGTCTTGGACTCCTAGGCTCAAGTGATCCTCCCTCCTCAGTCTCCCAAACTACTGGGATTAGAGGTGTTGAGCCACTTTGCCTGGTGATCTCCATTTCTTTAGGGTTAATGTCTAGAGATTTGTTCCTTTGATGGGGCCACGTTTCCCTGTTTCATGGTATGCCTTGTGATTTTTTTTTTTTTTTTTTTTTTTGAGACAGAGTTTCACTCTTGTCCCCAAGGCTGGGGTGCAATGGTGCAATCTTGGCTCACTGCAACCTCCGCCTCCTGGGTTCAAGAGATTCTCTTGCCTCAGCCTCCGGAGTAGCTGGGATTATAGGCGCCTTCTACCACATCCAGCTAATTTTTGTATTTTTAGTACAGACGGGGTTTCACCATGTTGGCCAGGCTGGTCTCGAACTCCTGACCTCAGGTGATCTGCCCGCCTCGGCCTCCCAAAGTGTTGGGATTATAGGCATGAGCCACCACACCCAGCCGTTTTTTTTTTGTTTCTTTTTTTGTTTTTTTTTAAAGACAGGGTCTGGGCTGGGGTGCAGTGGCTTCATCACAGCTCACTGCAGCCTCAAACTCCTGGGCTCAGGCAATTCTCCTGCTTCAGCCTCCCCAGTAGCTGGGATAACAGGCATGCACCACCACAGCTGGCTAATTTTTTAAATTATTTGTAAAGATGAGGTCTCTCTGTGTTGCCCAGGCTGGCCTTGAACTCCTGGATTCAAGTGATCCTCCTGTCTTGGTCTCCAAAGTGCTGGGATTACCCACACACGAGTGTCCCTTTGAACAGACGCTTACTGAAAAAAAAATTGTTCCTAAACCAGAAGAGGAGTTTGCAAAGAATAAAAGGATATCTCAGAAGAGACCAAAGAAACAGAAGGTTATGGCCAGGGAAGAAATTCAGCATAAAATAAATGCAAATAAAAATTAAAAATATGTGTACCCAGATATTACCAAGAAGTTATAGAAAATCAATACCTGAATGAGAACTAATACTCCTGAAGACAGTTAATAAATCAAATACTTGGAAACACTGAGGTAAGTATAATTGCATCCTCAGAGGAGCAAGTGATGTGGTTTTATATGCGTTACATTCAGTTTTTCTCCCCCCAGTTTTCCTACTGCCCCCCCAACCAGGTCATCATCTCCACCACTCCACCAAAACTGCTCTCACTGAGGTCATCTGAGATGCCCGCATTGCTAAAGGCGTGGTCAGTTCTTTGTCTACCTCTTGGCCTTTTAGCACTGCTCAACCAGATGGCCACTCCATTGTCCCAGAGCTCTCTCCTCGTTTTCTTTTCTTTTCTTTTTTTTAATCATTAATAACTTTATTTAAATATTCCAAAGATCCCAACCCCATTCAAAAATAAAAATTGTAAAGCACTCCATTCAATAAAAGCACAGAAGTCCCCCTCAATAATTAGTATGACAATTCACGATACAGCTCTTACTCTGGGAGAGTTTATTTTGCCCTTTATTCCAAAAGGTACAAAATCATCTGAGGCCTCAGATATTAACCCCATTCCATGCTAATGTCACACCACTAAGGTGCAACTCAGTGTAATTATTAAAGCTTATAACACACTTCCCCAAGAATTTATAGATTCTTTCTATAAATAATAATTTAAAAAATAGTGAACCTTAAGACCAATACATGCTTAACAAGAGACCTGAAATTTCTGCAAGGGCAGTTTTGTTTCTTGATAGAAGTATGACTTTTCAAAGTCTATTCCCAGCAACAGAAACACCAGACCCAGCTTGGCCAAATAAACAAAGTAAAACGAGTGATTTCTAACATGCTAAAAGAATACGTTTTCATCAGCTCCACAAGAAAGCAGTCCTGGTCATTCAGAAGGCTCCTATCATCCCACCAGTCTGCAGTTGTTAGAAATATATGCTTTACAGGCCACAGGCTGTTCTGGATTTGGTTTCAGACACCAGTGACCAGAAGAGGCCAGTTTTGCATGTGAGGGGTGTGGGCCCTCGCTGCCTTGGGCCTGCTCACTGGGGTGGGTGGACCCCTGCCGGGTCACAGCCTGCTGTCACGTCCGGACTGTTGGCCTCTTCTGCGTCCAGGCTGTTGGGCTCTCCTCCTCTCTGTCCCTCAGTCACCTCTCCTGGTTTTCCTCAGACCTTCCCAATGTTCCCATTCAGTCCCATTGGCTGGCCGTGCCCGGGTGCTCAGGCTTGAGCCTCTTCTCTCCCCATTCCTTCCTTAGGTGATCTCATCTGGAGTCTTTAAGTTCTCACCGTAACCTAGCACAGGCCTGGCTGCTTGCAGCTTGTACAGCCAGTAACAAGGATGAAGTACAGGGATAGGAGAGTGATTGTATTCGAGCTAGCAGTGGGAAAGTAGTCAGTTTACACCTCCAGAAACAGCTTCAAACTTTAGGCTGGGAAGAGGGGATTCAAAGCAGCACCTTGGAATGGGAGGCATGCTGGCGCAGTGCTGAGTATAAAGCCTGTGTGTCCTGTTACCACGGTAACAGGAGCTGTGGTCCACCTGGGGCCCCGGCTGGCATCATCTCAACATCTCATATGTTGCTGGTGGGAATGCAAAATGATGCAGCCACTCTGGAAAATAGTTTGGGCATTTTTTATAAAACTACCCTGTGATCCACCAATGGCAATCCTGGGCAAGTATCCCAGAAAAATGAAAATTGATGTTCACACAAAAATCTGTACACAAATGTTGATAGCATCTTTTATTCATGACAGCCTAAAACTGCAAACTACCCAAATGTCCTTCAGCACATGAATAGCTAAACAAACTGTGGTACACTCATACTATGGAATGCCACATGGCCATCAAAAGGAACAAACTAGTATTCCACGCAGCTTCCTGGATGAATCTGTAGGGAATTATGCTCAATGAAAAAAGTTAATCCCGAAAGGTCTCTTATTGTATGATTCCATTTACATAACATTCTAGAAACCCAGAACTATAGAAATGAAGAGAAGGTTAGTGGATGACATGGGCCAACGAATAAAGGCAGGGAGAGGAAGGGAACTTGGTGTAGTGGTAAAAAGACAACACGAGAGATCCTTGTGGTAAATGAATGATTCTGTATCTTGACTGTGTCAATGTCAATATCCTGGTTGTGATATTGTACTATAGTTTTGCAAGATGTTAACACTGGGGAAAACTGGATATTGATGACATTGAAGGTAAAGAGTACATGTGCTATTTCTGAATTATTTCTTACAACTGCATATGAATCTAAAAATATCTCGGAATAAATAATTTTTAAAGCAATATTGTATTGGTATGGTACAAACAAATAGACTAATGGAATCAAATATAGACTCCAGATATAAATCCTATTAGGTTTGTTTCCCCAGAAGCAGACCACAAAACAAGGATTTGTGTAAAAGTAATTTATTAGTGAGCATTCTCAAGAAAAAAATGATAAAAGAGAGGGGAGTTGGGATGAGGAAGGGAAGGCCACTGGAGTGAGTTGAATGGTGGATCTCAAAAAGGCATGCCTATGTCCTAATCTCCACGTGATGGTTAGTTTTAGGTGTCAACTTGACTGGGCTAAGGGATTCTCACATAGCTGGTAATATTTATTTCTGGGTGCGTCTGTAAGGGTGTTTCCAGAAGAGATTAGCATTTGCATTCATAGACTAAATAAAGCAGATTGCCTTCACTAATGTGGGTGGGCATGATACAATCCATGGAAAGTTTGAGTAGAACAAAAAAGCAGAGGAAGGGTACATTTCATTCTGTGTAAGCTGGGACATCCATGTTCTCCTGCCCCTGGACTTTGGTCCTCCTGGTTCTTAAACCTTTGGGCGAGGACTGAATTACACCACTGACGTTCCTGGTTCTTCAATTTGCAGATGGCAGATTGTGTGACTTCTCAACTTCCATAATCATGTGAGCCTTTTTTTTTTTTTTTTTTTTTTTTTGAGACGAAGTCTCGCTCTTGTCCCCCAGTCTGGAGTGCAGTGGCGTAATCTCGGTGCACTGCAACTTCCGCCTCCCGGGTTCAAGCGATTCTGCTGCCTTAGCCTCCCAAGTAGCTGGGATTACAGGTGCGTACCACCACCATGCCCAGCTAATTTTTTGTATTTTAAGTAGAGACGGGGTTTCACTATGTTGGCTAGGCTGGTCTCGAACTCCTGACCTCAGGTGATACACCCGCCTCAGCCTCCCAAAGTGCTGGGATTACAGGCATGAGCCACTGCGCCTGGCCAAGCCAATCATTATAATAAATCTCCTCTTATGTAGAGATCTATATATGTTTTATTTATCCTGTTTCCCTGGAGAGCCCTATTATACCCCAGAGCATGTCAATGTGACCTTATTTGGTGGAAGGGTCCTAACAGATGTAATGAAGGATCTCAAGATGAGATCATCCTGAATTATCCAGGTGGGCCCTAAATCTAATGAGAAGTGACTTTATAAGAGACACAGAGGAGAGACACATACAGGAAGAGATGGCCATGAAAAGATTAAGGTAGAAATTACAGTGATGCTGCCACAAGCCAAGAATTCCTGGAGCCACCAGGACCTGGAAGGGGAAAGAATGATTCTCTCCTAGAGCCTTCAGAAAGAGAGTGGCTCTGTCAATACCATGATGTTGGACTTCTGATCTCCAGACTTTGGAGAAAAAAATTTTGTCTGTTTTAAGCCACATAGTTTGTGGCAATTTGTTATGGCAGCCCTAGAAAACTAATACAGATTTTGGTACCAGGAAGTGGGTGCTACTTTCATAAATACCTCAAATTGTGGAAGTGACTTTGGAACTGAGTAATAAATAGAGGTTGGATGGTTTTTGAGGTACTTGAGAGAAAAGTCATAGAATTTCTTGAAGAGACTGTTAGTGGAGTTATGGATTTTAAAGGCAATTCTGGTGAGGGAACAGAAGGAAGTGAAGAGCATGGTAGAGAATTCTTCCATCATCTTAGAAATGTATATCTCATCATGAGCAGAGTGTTAGTAGAAATACAGATGTTAAAAGTGGTTTATGTTGAAGGCTAAGAAGGAAATGAGGAACATGTTACTGGAAACTGAAGGCAAAGTGATCCTTGTGACACAGTGGCAAAGAACTTGGATGAATTGTGTCCTTAGGTGGACAGCAGAATTTGTAGGCAATGAACTTGGATATTTAGCTGAGGAGATTTCTAAGCAAAGTGTTGAAGACGCAGCCTGGTTTCTTCATGCTGTTTGTAATGAAACACAAAAGGAAATAAGCAAATTGAGGAAGGAGCTGTTAAGCAAAAAGAAACAACACTTGATGATTGGGAGCTTCTTGGCCTATTCAGATTGCAAAAGATGCTAAAATTGGGAAACTCACTGTTGGGAAAGTGTACTCTGGATACAGGGCCAAGGGTGTGCCTGGACAATATTGTGCTGAAGAGATCTGCTATACAACTGATGGATCCCTCAATTATCTCACGGATCCAAGGATAGATCCAGCGTTATCCAGGAAAGATCTGTGGGGGTTCTTTTATCTAATGGCATGGATCCCTGTGACATACATGGGAGCCTCAAAAGTTCTTGAGAAGGTTGTACCAGAAGAAACACTGTCAGCTTGGCCTGAAGGGGCTGAGACAGGACAAAGTGAAAGAGAGGCTGTCAGATATGCACAATTCTTCAGGCAAGAAGAGGACTGATAGAACTACTCAGGTATCAGCAT
The DNA here is from genome assembly GCF_028858775.2 of Pan troglodytes. Classification (NCBI taxonomy): domain Eukaryota; kingdom Metazoa; phylum Chordata; class Mammalia; order Primates; family Hominidae; genus Pan; species Pan troglodytes. Next base: position 46,374,288 of record NC_072409.2, read on the forward strand.
GTGCTGCCCTTCAAGAAAAAGGAAGAATCACTATGAGGACAGGGTCATGGGCACAGGGGTAGAGGCTGAATGTTCAAGAGCAGAGACCTACCAAGTTGCCATGAGCAAAGAGGCCTATGAAGCCATGAGCCCAAAAGACACAGCTTCAAGCCACAGAGGATTATTCCCAGACCTTGAAACCAAATGACTTTGCCTTGTTGGATTTCTAACTTGCTTGGGATTGATGACCCTTTTATTCCTTCTAATTTCTCTGCTTTGCAGTGAGATTGTCTATCATATACGTGGCCCACCTTTGTGTTTTGGAAGCAGGTAACTTGTTTTCTAGTCTCACTAGTCAATAGATGCAGAGGAGTTTTGCCCTTGCATAGCTCATACCCATAGACTCACCTACACCTGATTATTTATATGTGAATATTTGAGACTCTTTGAATTAATTTTTATGATATTTAGGTGAGAGTTAAAACTTTTGGAGATGTTGAGATGGAATGAATGTATTTTGCACATGAGGCAGATGTGAATTTGGAAGGCCAGAGGTTGGACTATAGTAGGTTAAATGGTAGAGCCCAAAAAGACATGTTAACATTCGAATCAGGGAATAGAACCTGGGAACATGGCCTATTTGGAAAAAGGTTCTTTACAGATGTAACTAAGTTAAGGCTCTCGCTGGAAGAGGCAAAAAAAAGTCTTCTCCCCCCAGAGCCTTTGGAGGGAGTATAGCCCTGTCAACACCTTAATTTTGTACATCTGGCCTCCAGAAATGTGACAGAATAAATTTCTGCTGTTTCAAGGCACCCAGTTTGTGATCGTGTGTTACAGCAGCCCTAGGAAACTGATACAGAGGCCAAGCAAAAGTTCCAAATCAAGCAAAGTCCCACGGTGTATTCCTTCCAGTTATCCCAAAATATAACAATCCCAAAACAGTGGCTTAGAACAATAACAATCGTTTATTTTTGCCCACACATTTGGGTGTCATCTGGGCTTAGCTAGGCATACCTCACTCAGGGTCTCTCAGTGGTGGTAACCAGATGGTGGCTGGAACTGGAGCCACCTCGAAGGTGTCGTCCCTCACACGTCTGGTACCTGGACTAGTAAGACTCAAACAGCCAGGGACTGGGGCAGCTGGGGCCCCTTAGTCATCTCTTTCCCCTTCTATGTGGTTCTCACATGATCTTTCTACATGGCAGCTGTATTCTCTTATAGAAGCTGCCACAAAGATATGCCTTTTGATGAGTGTGTAAAAGAATTTGCAGATAGTACCATTGACTCAGAATTGCAGAGAGTATGGTGAAGTTCACCCCTCAGAGTTGTCTTGCTAAGTAGGGCAAGGAAGCTGCAATATTTATATCCCAGCTACCATCAGTAATCCACACTGGTAAGTACTGCCCAGGAGAAGATACATTCTCAGATACTTCCAACTCTCCAGGAGAGCAGGAAACGTGGGAATGGCAGCCTTCAAGGGGGTCCTCTGAGAAATGCAGGCGTGGCTGCTGGAAGGAAAGCACCCGGGGGAGGAAATGCACGCAAGCACAGGACCGTGGGCAGAGCACTGACACGGACTCCATATCGCCAGCTTATGTGGAAATGTAGCACATAGTGTAGCGGCATCATTATCTGGGGTAATACCTGAGGTTCATTGTCCCACAGCCACGGAAAACTAGGACGCGACACACCACAGTGAGGTTAAGAGCAGAAGTTTAATAGGCAAACGAAAGAGAAGAGCTATCTGTGCAGAGAAAGGGGTCCCAGAGAAAATGGGTTGCCAGTTCTGCGGTGAAATGCACAGGGTTTTATAGATGAGCTTGAGGAAGCGGCGTTTGATTTACGTAGGGAATGAAAGACTGGTTGGACCAGGTGTGCCATTTGCATAGTGCATGAAGAAGCTGGCCTTCCCACCCTAATATTTTATTCTGCAGATGGCTTCTCTACCTGGCTGATGCCATGTTGCCTGTGCCTTCACTGTACACGTGGTGACAAAGAAAATGGAAGATGGAGTCTCCATATTGAACATACCTGGCTTCCAGGTAGTCCTTTTCTATCGGCACAACTGCCAGCATTCTCCCGTGCACTGCCAGCTTGCTTATCTATGTTTGTAGCTCAATTTTTCAGGCTGCTCTTTGCAAAAAAGAAATAATTTTGGGGTTGCTTTTTGTTCAGAAAGAAGCTCTGCTGAGGACTCTCTTACCTTCGCTATCTGCCTAAATAATTTCTTTTCAGCTCCTGTATCAATAGCACTGGTACCATTTCAGAATTCTGGGGAAAGTCAGGGTTACTCAAATAAACGGCACTCAAAAAATTGTTATTCCTTTAGAAAAAAAACATAATTAAGTCCCTTAACTCTCATTATCCAAAAATATAGTTTCCAGAGTAAAGAGCTAATTGCAAATAACAACAAACTGCTGCAAGAATGGTTGGAAACCATAGATGTGGTGAAGAAGGCCTTTCTAAGCAATATGCAGATCCAGAGGCAAAAAACAGACTGAAGCACTACATAAAATTTAAAATTAAAGTATGATGAAAGAGCAGAAACAACTAGGCGGCAACTGAGCAAAAATATTTTTCACATATGAAACAGAAAAATATAAGATATTCAGAATGTATAGAGTTCCTACAAATCCATAAGAAAGCAAAAATAACCAAGAGAAAAATGGATTAAGAATATGAATTGGCGATTCATACAGTCTATAAATGCCAATAAACATATAAGAAGCTGCACAACCTCATGAGTAACCAGAAGCATCAATAATAAAGGTTAGTGAGGTATCATTTTATCTCCATTAAACTGGCAAATTTTTTTAAAAGATTGAGAATATCCATCATGGACTAGAGCATAGAAAAACTTCCAAATTATTTTAATTGGTTGAGCCATTTTGGCAGTACTTATCAAAATTAATAACGTGCATAGTCTTCAGATATATCCCATGTTGAAGAAACTGGTCAGAAAAACTCCAACACGCACAGAAAGATATACACACAAGGAACATCGACAGTTATGGCAGCATTATTTGTAATAGGGGAAAGGTGGGAACAACATAAGTATTCACCAATAGGGAAACGTTTAAATAAAATGGAACGATGAATATACATAAATTATTCCATGGAAGTCTTCAGCCATTAAATATGAGATATATTAGGAAAAAAATGCTAGAAAAAAATTTAAAAAAAGCTGTAGAAAAGTCTTGTCCCTATGATCTCAATTATATTTAAGAAATCCAATCCAATTAAGTATGTGCGCGTGCATACTGTTTGCATATGCATTGGAAGGCTCTAAAAGGTTCTGCACCAAACTGCTATATGATTTAATACCTGCAAAGCCTTGGCTTATGTCTGACAAAACAGGAAGTGCTATATGGGTTGGCTATTTTTGTGTATAATTATGCATTTCTTAATGATAATGCATTCCTGGATTACTTATGCTACTAAACGTAAACGTATTGGCCAGGCGCGGTGGCTCACGCCTCTAATCCCAGCACTTTGGGAGGCCGAGGCAGGCGGATCACCTGAGGTCAGGAGTTTGAGACCAGCCTGACCAACATGGAGAAACCCCGTCTCTACTAAAAATACAAAATTAGCCAGGCGTGGTAGCCCACGCCTGTAATCCCGGCTACTCGGGAGGCTGAGGCAGGAGAATCGCTTGAACCCGGGAGGCGGAGGTTGCGGTGAACCGAGATCACGCCATTGCACTCCAGCCTGGGCAACAAAAGCGAAACTCCGTCTCAAAAAAAAAAAAAATAAAGTAAACGTATTGCAATCATTTTAACTCTCTGCGCCCAGCTGATGACCAAGTGTAAGGCCCGTTCATTACTACTTTCTCCATCCTGAATCCAGCAGGGAGGGTAATAGGACACAAGGTAGACAATTCCTGGAAAAACTGCGGCATCCCACCTGACCCCGTCCAGCCTCCTGTCAACCAGTGCGCAAGTGCGAGTAGGCGGTGCCCAGCGCTCCGCCGCCCCGCCCTCTGCGGAGGTGATAACGACGCTGAGCGGCGACGCGCACTTTTAGGACGCGCTTGTGACCCGCCTTCCGGAAGGAAGCGGCTAACTATGGCGACCGCCACGGAGCAGTGGGTTCTGGTGGAGATGGTACAGGCGCTTTACGAGGTGGGCTCCGCGCCATTAGCGGTCCGCGACCACACCCGGGCCCGGGGAGGGTGGGAGGACGCGTGTGGATTTGTGGCCTGAGACCTCGGCGGGACTGGCTCGGTCACGCCCAGACTCGGTGCCTCTTGGCTGGAAGGACTGCCGGGAGCTTCTAGTCCCAGCGGTTGAGTGTAGGGAGGAACGGGCGGGGGCGGGGGCTGGGACCGAGGGTCTCGGTTTGAATTCTTATGCTCCGGGTCCCCTGGAAGCTCCGGAAAGGAACACGTGTAAGGGGACGCAGGAGACAGGTCTGCAAAAACCAGAGTTTAGACGGACGATAAAACGGAGTGGTGAAAATGAGTGGAACACCTTCGTCTGGGAAGGTCCTAAGGAAGTCAGCTCTTTGGAACTACGGTACAGTTCGTTGGGGAATAAAATTGTAATAAATTGGAGTTTGTCTGTTTTTGTCGAAAAGAAATCAAGTGACTTAGGATTTGTGAATAAAAAATAGTTTGTCATTCTTCTGCGTACATCAGTTTTCTATCTTATAAAGATACAACTAGGTTAGTCGATTTTTATTTATTTATTTTTGTGGGTTTTTTTTGAGACGGTGTTTCGCACTTGTTGCTCAAGCTGGAGTGCAAGGGCGTGATCTCGGCTCACTACAACCTCCGCCTCCCGGGTTTAAGCGATTCTCCTGCCTTAACTTCCCAAGTAGCTGAGATTACAGGCATGTGCCACCATGCCCGGCTAATTTTGTATTTTTATTAGAGACGGGGTTTCTGCATGTTGGTCAGGCTGGTCTCGAACTCCCGACCTCAGGTGATCCGCCCGCCTTGGCCTCCCGAAGTGCTGGGATTACAGGCGTGAGCCACTGCACCTGGCCGTAGACTTTTAAAGGAAGAATAGTTAAGAGTTTTTTGAAGCCTAGTTATTTCAGATACATAAGATAATAAGAAACCAGAATGTCAATCTTAGTGTTCATTCATTTAATAACTGAGATTCCCCGTGCTGTCTTGCAGAGCTATTCATTGGGCACTGAAGAACTTATTTTATTTTATTTTTTAAAGACAGGGTTTCACTCTGTCGCCCAGGCTAGAGTGCAGTGGTGCGATCAGCTCACTGCTGCCTTGACCTCCCAGACTCAAGCGATCCTCCCACCTCAGACTCCCGAGTAGCTGGGACCACATACCACCATGCCCAACTAATCTTTTTTTTTTTTTTTTAATAGAGACGGGGGCTTGCTGTGTTGCCCAGCCTGGCCTCGAACTCCTGGCCTCAAGTAATCCTCCTGCTTTGGCCTCCCAAAGTGCTGGGATTACAGGCATGAGCTACCACACCCAGCTGCAACTGAATTTTTAATTTAACTTAAATAGCCACATGTAACTTAGTGACTGTCCACATTGGACCACACAGATCTAGATGCTAGGGATAGTGCGGTGAACAAATAGGCAGAAGTCCCTGTGCTTATAGAGCTTACATTCATTTCAAGTGAATTTCACGTTACTTTTGATGATTTAATATCACCAAACTTAATATCACCGTCTACTGGTAGGGGTAATGGCAGTGTCTTCCATTGCAGGACATACTGGGAATTTTATCTTGAAACAGCAGAGACAGCAGATGTGGCTCTGTCTTATGCTCATGTATTAAGTGATGCCCAGTATTAGGTTAACTGTAGTGACCTAAAATGAGCCACTAAAATTGAATGATCTTTTTTGTAAATGATTTTTTAAAGAAATGGATTATTTTCTGTTAAATGTTGTTTGCTCCCTTTTTGAAGACTGACAGTAGTGTAACTTCTCATTCCCCGAAACTGTCCAACAGTGAGACTTGGGAGAACTCCTGTATGTAACATTTCCTGGGAAGGAAAAGAAGTGGTGTTTGTGATTTTTATTAATTCACTAGACAGATAGTTTCTCAGCTTTTCTTAGGGTGATTTCTTTTTGGAGTGGGCTCTTAACTAGTGGCTGGGGCAGATGTTTGCTTGCTAGAATCCAACTATTGAGAAAACTAAAAGGGTATTTAGACTTATTCATAAATGAATTGTATTTAGGGGGATGAGCAAATTTTAAAATTCATCATAAAGATAAACTTCTTACTCCCAAATCCTATGCGTGTTGAATGTAGAATTTGAGTAGTCTTGTATAGTGTACCCAAAGAAGAACCACTGAAATTAAATAATCCGATGGTTAATATTGGGATTCTGTGTTAGATTTTATTTATTTATTTATTTGAGACGGAGTTTTGCTCCTGTTGCCCAGGCTGGAGTGCAGTGGTGTGATCTCGGGTCACCACAACCTCCACCTCCTGGGTTCAAGCGATTCTCCTGCCTCAGCCTCCCAAGTAGCTGGGATTACAGGTATGCGCCACCAGACCCAGCTAATTTTGTATTTTTAATAGAGACAGGGTTTCTCCATGTTGGTCAGGCTGGTCTCAAACTCCCGACCTCAGGTGATCTGCCCACCTTGGCCTCCCAAAGTGCTGGGATTACAAGTATGAGCCACCACGCCTGGCCTAGATTTTATTTTTTTAATTTTAATTTTTATTCCCAAAGAAGTTTTAAAAGCTAAAAATATTAGGGGTTTTTCATGTGAGGGAGAAATTGCCTGCTATTAGAAATGGGGAAAGGAATGAATAGAAATTAAGGGAGCTTCGAAAGTAAATTGTTAAGGATAGGCTAAAAGTCACAGGAGGCAGTATATGCAGGTGTAGTAAATTTTATGTGCAGGTGTTAGAAGTGTATGTTTCATATCTTACTTGTTTTTGACTCACTCTTAGGCTCCTGCTTACCATCTTATTTTGGAAGGGATTCTGATCCTCTGGATAATCAGACTTCTTTTCTCTAAGACTTACAAATTACAAGAACGATCTGATCTTACAGTCAAGGTACGAAATTAAATCTCTGTTTTAATTATTGGGTATGTGATTATAGTTGCTGTGTCTTTCCAGAAAGGATTTGTGGTGGCTCAACTATGTGTGTTAAAGCATTTTCTGTAATGTAAGGAAATCAAGGGGAATGAATTATTAGGGTAGGCAAAATATGGGGAAATCTAGAAATAAAGTCAGTACCCAAATAAAGACCATATTATGGTCTTGGATACTTTGCTAGGAGTAAACAGCAGTCTTGCAAATAGATGGTTAGAGGGAAGCATGGGCAACTACTGGAGTTTGAATATTCATAAGTGTTGTGTGAGTTGCTGCAGAATAGCACAACTATTTCTGAAGTATGGGATAAAGATTCCCCTGTGGTCTTCTTAAAGGAGAGTCAGAGTAGAAAAGAATCCTACTCATACCCATCTCAAATTGAATTTTGATGTGTATGGTAAATCAAAAAAGAATTCTGAGCATAGAAGTTAAATTTTCATAAATTGTCAAGTCACCCACAAAACTACATGGAAAAGAACCTCTAGCTCTAGTGATCAGGAAAGAGGCGAGGGTGGTTAGTGCACAAAACTCACAAGTGATTCTGTTTTTATTCTAGCCACAACTAGACATGGTGTTTCTAGCAGTGTATTCACTGTGACTTTTGCATTGCAGCAGACAATTTTGATATTGCCGAAGTTGAAGTAAAGTGACTGCGCCTGAAAAGCTTCAGGGGGTTTGAATAAGGATAGCTATAATAACAAGTGCTATGTGGCTTACGGAGGAATGAGCGATAAGTGATTTTAAATCAGTTTGTCTTAGACAAATAGAGCTTGTTATAACTATTCCTCATAAGGATAGTATGAGGAAGGGGTAGGATATATATTCTATTAGGGGGCTGAGGATGAGGGTAAGTCATATGATACCGTAGCCTCCTAACTACGGAGCTGGCAATAGAGACTTCTATGTGGGCTTTAGGGAGTCATAGGTGAAGTCCATATAGGGGTATTTTTACTATAAAAGCCATAATACATGCTAGTCATATAAGGTTGTTAGATCAGAAGTTTAATAGTTCTTGATTAGTAAACATTATTATTAGGATATTTAGTGAACCTGAGCTATTTCAGGTGTGGATGAGTGTAATAAGTAAGGGAAGGGATCCTACTAGTGTGTAAAATAAGTATGAGCTTGCATGAGGCATTCTGGTTGGTTACCTCAGCAGGTAATAATGATTAGGGTAGGGATGAGTGTAGCTTCGAAAAGAATGTAAAGTATGACTAGTTCTGTGGCTGTAAATGCTGTAATTTAAAGAATTTGTAGGAAAATTAATTTGGAAATACGGAGTTTTTTTCCATAAGGGTGATTCATTAGATAGGTGATGTTGGCCTGCTAGGATTATAAGAGGTAGTAGTCAGGCTGTTTGGATTAGAAGAGGTGATGTTAATGGGTCAGAAGAAAAAGTTAATGAGAAGTTAGATGAATTATTGTTTGGTTGATTAAAAAATAGGAGGGTAATGAGGCTGATGAATAGGCTATGAGTAGCTATATTCAGACTATAGAGTTTTTGGAGAGTTATATTGTAACAGCATAATTGTTGGAATAACAATTTTTGGCATTGGAGTAAATTTAGATTTTGTACATAGTCTAGGCCTTATGCGTTGGAGATTGAGACTAGGAAAGCAAGGCCTACTGCGGCTTTGCAGGCAGCAAATACTAAGAGGATAATGGGTATTATGAATCCTAGAGTGAAATGCATGTTTAAAGTTATGAGTGTATTTATGATAAATATTGATAGTATGATGCCTTCTAGGCATAATAGAGATGGTATTAGGTGGGATCGATAGATTAGTACTCCCAGCAGTGCTATGGTATATGCTAATATAATGTTAATATAAATAAATGGCATTTGGTAAATATGGTCTATCATAGTCTAATGAGTCGAAATCATTTAATTTAAACTATTTACCAGTTCAACTCAATCTAATCCTTTTTGGGTTCATTCATAAATTAGGCCTAGGATTAGAATGGTAATTAGTAGAAGGGTTGTACTGATTATTAGTATAAGGTTATTTGTTTGAAGGGCTCATGGCAGGGGTAGGAATAGGACGATTTCTAATCGAATAGGAGAAATGTGATGGCTACTAGAAAGAATTTTATGGAGAAGAGGAGGTGGGTAGAGGTTAACGGATCAAATCTACATTCATAAAGGCTGGATTTTTCTATGTAAGTATTAAGTTATGCAAGTCAAAATGTAATTACTACTAATAATAGAGTTAATAAGGTGTCAGTTATTAGGGCTAGTGCTAGGTTAATTACTCTTTTTCAGACTTTGTCGAAACTAGTTGATTGGAAGTCAGTGGTACTGCTTATACTAAAAGAGTAGTAGGACCCTCACCAGTAGATAGAGACACATGGGAATAGTCATACGACATCTGCAAAGTGTCAATATCAAGTGGCGTCTTTAAAGCCAAAATGGTGGTTGGATGTAAAATGAATTTTTTTTTTTTGAGACAGAGTTTCGCTCTTGTTGCCCAGGCTGGAGTGCAATGGCGCAATCTTGCCTCACCGCAGCCTCCGCCTCCCAGGTTCAAGCGATTCTCCTGCCTCAGCCTTCCTGAGTAGCTGGGATTATAGGCATGTGCCACCACGCCCAGCAAATTTTGTATTTGTATTAGAGACGGGGTTTCTCCATGTTGGTCAGGCTGGTCTCGAACTCCCGACCTCAGGTGATGTGCCCACCTCGGCCTCCCAAAGTGCTGGGATTACAGGGATGAGCCACCATGCCCGGCCTAAAATGAAATTTTAATTGGCAGAGAAGGCAGATGGTGAGAATTGTTGATCCAATAGTAACATGAAGTCCATGAAAGCCTGTGGCTATAAAGAATGTTGAGCTGTAGATTCCGTCAGAGATAATAAAGGGGGCCTCGAAATATTCTGAGATTTGTGGAAGGGTGAAATAGACTCCTAAGAGGATTGTGGTAAGTAGTGCTTGAATTGTTTGTTTTTGGTTACCTTCTGTTAGGCTGTGATGGGCTCAAGTAATTGAAACTCCTGATGCAAGTAATACAGACGTATTTAGGAGAGGTACTTCTGAAGGGTTCAGGGGAAGAATACCTGTTGGGGGTCAATGTCCTCCTAATTCTGGGGTTGGTGCTAAACTGGAGTGATAGCATGCCCAGAAAAAACCGGCGAAGAAGAATACTTCTGAGATAATAGGAGCATCCTGTATCAGAGGCCTTTTTGGACAATTGCTGTGTGGTGGCCTTGGAATGTACTTTCTTGGACAATATTACTTCATCATTGATATATAGTCAGTGTGTTGGTTAGTAGGCCTAAAGTTAAAAGAGTGGTAGAATTAAAGTGAAATCCTATGGTTAGGCCAGATGTTATTAGGAGAGCCGAGAGAGCTCCTGGTAGTGGTCAAGGGCTAGGTACAACTATATGGTAGGCATATGTCTGGTGGGTCATTATGTATTATGCGAACAAAGACGTACTAATAGTGTGAAGACATAAGCTTGAATAAGAGTGAGAGCGAACTTGAGAATAGTTAGTAGAATTAGAATAATAAGAAATACTGAAGTTGCAGAGACACTAATAATTGATAATATTAGCACTGCACTGTATTTTAATTCTTTTTCTCCTGTAGGAAAAAGAAGAACTGATTGAAGAGTGGCAACCAGAACCTCTTGTTCCTCCCGTCCCAAAAGACCATCCTGCTCTCAACTACAACATCGTTTCAGGGTAAATTGATTTTGCTACCTGAAGTACTTGTGTTTGGCTTCTTGTAGTAACCTGCAGTCTATAGTGCTTTCTATGTAGTAGTCCTTTTTTTATCTGAAACAAAACATTTTGAAGTTCCCAGGGGTAACAGCTTTCGCTCCTGATTTTAAAAAATTTATTCTAGGGATGATACAGGCATTTTTAAAAATCTCCAATTTAAGCATTAATGTTTGCCCTTTTTTCCAAGAATGCACACATGTTAATATTTCCAATGGTCGAACACTTAAAATGAAAAGCAACAGACTTCTGCTTTTTACCCATCTGGGTATTTTCTGATTTTAAATCTGTCGCACGTTACCCTCATAATTCTAGATACTGTAGTATGCTTAACTACCATTTGTTGATTCATCAACTACAGACAACACCTGTTGATCCCCACAATATGAATTATGGAGCTTCCGCTCACTTATGCCTCTTTCCTCCTTGCTTCCAGTGTCTCATCTATTTTTCACTTTTCATTCTCTTGGCTATCTTTGCTATATTGTATGTATTTTCATTAATTAAGAAATACATTAAGAATATAGAAAGTTATCAGATATAGATATAGATATCAGACACCTATATACCTACCACCCAGAATTAATTGGTGTTAACATTTTGCTATTTTTAATTCAAACTTACTTTTACAGGTAAATACAATATTACAAATGCATCTTAAGAAATTCCTTCACATCCGTCACTTACTCTTGCCTCTCATACGGATAACCACTGTCTTGAAGTTGGTGATTGTGTTTTCTTTGCCTGTATTTATAATTTTACCATATATGCCTGTTGCCATAAAAATACTTGGTTTATTTTAAAATGTGATACGAGATATTTTCCTGAGTATTATTGTTCTGATTCTGATCTGATCAAACAGGAGCTTCTATTCTTTACTTCTGTAGATCTCTTCAGTCTTATAAAACTTTTATATATTCTGAAATCAAACCTACCAATCTTTTTTTTTTGAGACAGAGTCTCGCTCTGTCGCCCAGTCTGGAGTGTAGTGGCGCAATCTCGGCTCACTGCAAGCTTCGCCTCCCAGGTTCACGCCATTATCCTGCCTCAGCCTCCCGAGTAGCTGGGACTACAGGCACATGCTGCCATGCCCGGCTAATTTTTTGTATTTTTAGTAGAGATGGAGTTTCACCGTGTTAGCCAGGATGGTCTCGATCTCCTGACTTTGTGATCCGCCCGCCTCGGCCTCCCAAAGTGCTGGGATTACAGGCGTGAGCCGCCGCACCTGGCCCAAATTTACCAGTCTTTTATAGTTTGGTCTTTTGAAGTCTTAGGGAATCGTTACCTACCCTAAAGGTCTAATTTGATTGTTTTCCATATGATGGTCAGTTGTCTCAGCATTATTAGTTGAATAATCCAGTATTTACCTACTGCTTGGAAATTTCCCTTCTTTGGTAAGCCAGATTCCCTTCTAAAGGGTCTATTTCTGGCTTTTATTTTTATTCATTGGATATATTCGTATCTCCTTATACCAGAGACTCATTCATGTATACCACAGCTTTATAATAAACGTTGATTAGAGTGTTTTTCTACCTCCGTGTTCTTCAAAATTGTCTAGACTATTCTTGACCCTTCTTCACTGTGAGTTTAGGTTTAGGTGATCATATTTAACCAAAAAAATGCATTTGGGTTTTTTATTAGAAGTGTGTTGAATTTATGGATTAATTTAGGAGGCTTGGTATCTTGCTGATACTTAATCTCACTACCCATTTACATGGTATATATTGCTTGCATACTTGGGTCTTTTGTTTTCTATAGTAAAGTTGCTGGAAGAGGAGTGGGGGAGGAAAGAGGAGGAGAGGAATGCACACATATGGGTGTAGGAGGCTCCCTTCTGAAGGGAGGCTGGAAGGAGAAAGATGTGGGGCTAGGACATGTGGGGCATGGGTCAGAGGTCAGAGGCACTGAAACTGCAGCTGAATGAGAGCAGCCTCCTTTCTCATTAGGTGGAACCCCCAAAATGGGGGCAAGGTCAGCGGGAAGAGCCAGGGAAGAGTTAGGAATTATGGATATCAAATTTTACTCAATTCTTGGTGTGCGAGAAGGTGGAGGGACAGGCAAAATGAGGGGCCCAACAGCACGTGGGCCGAGTCAGAGTAAGACGAGGAGCTGGGATCCGTGAAGTGTAGGTGGCCAGGGGCAGGGAGTCTCAGCAGGTGTGGAGACAGCAGGGGCAGGCTGGGTGCCACTGCAGTTTGCCATGTCTTACTTTTTTTTTTTTTTTTTTTTTGAGACGGAGTCTTGCTCTGTCACCAGGCTGGAGTGCAGTGGTGCGATCTCGGCTCACTGCAACCTCCACCTCCTGGGTTCAAGCCATTCTCCTGCCTCAGCCTCCCGAGTAGCTGGGACTACAGGCACAAGCCACCATGCCTGCCTAATTTTTGTATTTTCAGTAGAGATGGAGTTTCACCATGTTGGCCAGAATGATCTCGATCTCCTTTTTTTAAATTAAAAAGTAAACTTTAATGTCGAAAATGCAGACTTGGGGAGGGCAGAAAGATCACACACCACACTTGGAAGGTTGCACAGCAGCGGGCAGAGACGCTCCTCACTTCCCAGATGGTGAGGGGGCCGGGCAGAGGCGCTCCTCACTTCCCAGATGGTGCAGGGGCTGGGCAGAGGCGCTCCTCCCTTACAAACGGTGAGGGGGCCGGGCAGAGGTGCTCCTCACTTTCCAGACAGGGTGGCGGCTGGGCAGAAGTGCTCCTCACTTCCCAGATGGGACGGCGGCCAGGCAGAGGCGCTTCTCATTTCCCAGATGGTGAGGAGGCCGGGCAGAGGCACTCCTCACTTCGCAGACAGGACGGCGGCGAGGCAGAGGCGCTCCTCATTTCCCAGACGGTGAGGAGGCCGGGCAGAGGCGCTCCTCACTTCGCAGACAGGACGGCGGCAAGGCAGAGGCGCTCCTTACTTCCCAGACAGGGCGGCGGCTGGGCAGAGGCGCTCCTCACTTCCCAGACTGTGAGGCGGCCGGGCAGAGGGGCTCGTCACTTCCCAGAGAGGGCGGGGGCCTGGCAGAGGTGCTCCTCACTGCCCAGACGGTGCGGTGGCCAGGCAGAGGCGCTCCTCACTTCCCAGATGGTGGGGCGGCTGGGCAGAGGCGCTCCTCACTTCCCAGATGGTGGAGCAGCCGGGCAGAGGCGCTCCTCACTTCCCAGATGGTGCAGGCAGAGATGCTCCTCAGGTCTCAATCTCTTGACCTCCTGATCCGCCCGCCTGGGCCCCCCAAAGTGCTGGATTACAGGCGTGGGCCACCACGCCTGCCCTGCTGTCTCTTCTTTCTCCTCCTAAGCAGCTCTCGTAGTCTCCTGAATTTCGATGTTCTACTTAACACCCTCATGTTCTTACGCATGTTGCCCTGCTGGAGGCGTCCTTCTCTTTGGGAAGCCTGACCCACCAACAGTGCCTCAGGAGATAGACATGGAAGCTTAGCCGGTGGGGGCCCCTCGTCTCTATCCCACCTCAGTTGCAGGGGAGGGGTCGGTTGCAGCTGCAGCGGTGGCCCCGACAGTTTTCTTTTGCGGGACCCGTGGCCGGCAGCTCTGGGTGGAGAAGACCTACTTGATCCAAGAGCTGCAGGATCCTTGGGCTGCATGTCCTCCCCCACCATCAGCAAGCCTGGAGAGCTGGGCAGGTGGTCTTTACCCAGCACCTTCAAGGCCGCCTTCTCTGGCCACAGGGAGCAGCCCGGAACTGGGGCAGGGAGCACTGTTGGAAGTGGGTCAGGCTTCCCAAAGGGAAGGATGCCTCCAACAGGGCTGTGTGAACTGGCGACTCCATGGCCCTTGGAGTAGAAACTCACTGCATGCACCTGGGCCTTGTCAGTCTGGTTGTTTTCTGTCAAGCTCTTGAGGTGGACATTTCCCTCCAAGGGCCTGGGATTGTACCAGGAGGAAGTGAGGTTTCCCTGAGTCTCCAGGGGCCTAGAGGTGGAAGCTGCTTCCCCATTGCTACAGGGGCCCCTTTTATTGTCCTCCTGCCCCTGGGTCTCTACCTGGTCTTTCACCTCCATTGCTTCTGTGGGCTCTTCTGCCCTCACCTCCATCTTCGGGAGCCTGGCTGGGATCACCTGCTCATCTAATGAAGGAAGTTGAAGGTTAAACTTGCCTCTGAGACGAGGGATCCTCACGGGGCTGAGGTGTCCAAACATCCTGGAGTTGCGAGCAGACAGCACGGGTTTCTTCCTTGAGGGGGGGCTCCAGACCACAGGAGGCAGGACCCTCTGTGGGGTGCCCGTGTTCCGAGGGATAAGACACAGCCTCACAGGGGCGCCATCCCACCTGACTGGAAAAGAAGGCCCAAGATGTCGCTGAGGGTTGAAGAGGAATCGGTAACAGCCCAAGGTTCCCAGGGCAGGCACAGGTGCAGGAGCCGCGGGGTGAGCCCGGCCAGCTGGGAAGGCCTCACGGACAAGACGAGCAGGTTGCCGATGGCGTGGCCAGGACCTGCGGTGGAACCAGGAACAAAATATGCTTAGTGAGTTGCCCATTTTGAGCGAGTTGTGCACAGACAAAACTAAGGGTCACAAGCGGAGAGGATACTCCTAAGTCACCCACTTCTCTGTGGCCGGGTGCACACTGGGCATCTGGGAGTTTATGACATCACTATGGGGGCTGGTGACAGAGCCAGGGTGTGAAGGAGTGCTTAGGAGCCCACCGAGGGTGCCTACAAGAGGAGTCAGAGGGCAAAGGGTGGGACCCTTCCACCAGTCCCCCTGGACTCTAGCCTCAGGGAGGTCCTGCTCCTGGGGGCAGGTGTGTGGCCCTGGATGGGCCCCCCTGTGGGGCTGTTGGGGGTGCGGGGCTGATCCGCCAGAGCCATGGCGCCTGGCCCAGGTGCTGGCTGGCACCCAGTGGCCCTGTCTTGGCCGGCCCTGTCCCCCGGGTTACAGGGCCAGAACCTGGAAGCAGAGCACAGGACCAGCCAGATCCCGCCAGGCTCCCCCGGGGCCTTTCCAGTGCCTCTGTGCCGCCTGGAGCAAGGCCCGCCTTCTCCATGGCTGCCGTGGCCTCAAGGGCCACCAGCCTTGCTTCGCAGGTTTCCAAAGAGAGGACGCGGTGCCCTGACCTGACTGGATGCGCCTCTTACCACATGCCTCCCTGGCAGGCAGGGTCTCCGCTTTTTACAAATTTGCCTGAGACCATTCCTCAGGTCATTCAGGTGGTCATGGCCCAGCCAGGCTTTGAACCTGGGCTGTGCGATTCCACAGCTGGCGTTCTGGCCTGTGTGCCTCATGATCATGGGTACAGCATCTATTCTTATTTTTTTCCTGTAGTTCTGGGGTACTTAGCACCGTGGCATATCTGTAATAAGCACATGCACACCTCGAAGGAGGTCTTCACTTCAACATACAAGTTGACCATGGCATGCTCTGGGCTCCAGTCTTCTACAAAGATGTAGGGCAGGAACTACCAGTTGTCAGCACAGCACCATCCCACATTGCTCTTCTAATGGAGCCTTTCACCCCAGATGTTCTTTCTCGTCTGATGGGAAGGATCCACGTATGTAAAGATTATGTTCTAGATCAGCTTTGGTCTGTCCTAAAAGAAATTTGCCAGTGGATTATTCCATATGGATAAAAGTCAGTTTCTCTGGTCTTCCTGGAATGTGTCTAGAAAGCAAATACATTATTTACAAGTTCATAGTAGATCAATATATTGGATTAAAATATGACAAACATAATTTGGTCATTGTGAGCATGCCAGCTCGGTCAACTATTCACCACACATGATGCCCTAAATATAACTCTAGGTTTTCTTATGCCCAAGAGAGGGACATACTCTTGGGTGTCTGGACTAGGGAAACATGTATGAAAAACCGTTTGGCCACTCTACATCTTGTTATTGGAGAATCGAAACTATCTATATTCAAAGATATTATTAAAAGGCAAGAAGTTAACTTCTGTCATTTTGTTAATTGTTTTCTGGTTGTTTTGTAGATCTTTTGTTTCTTCTTTTATTGTTTGCTTTATGGTTTGGTGAGTTTCTGTACTGATAAGCTTTGATTCCTTTATTTCATTGACATATCTGGTGTAATTTTTTTCTCTGGTTACTCTGGAGCTTACATTTAAAAATGTATAGTAATGATAGACTATTTAAAGGTGATAAAAATTTTGATCACACACGAACCTGCTATACTACCCCCACATCCCTTGTCAGTGCACAAAATTTGTACTTTTTTGCCTTAATTTATATTGTTCTGTACTGGGTGTTTATTAAGAACTCATTGTAGATATAAATATTTTTGACTATTTTGATGTTCAGCTTTCTCAAGGGTGATTTGAAAGATTCTAAAGCATTAATTTCAGTAATGTAGAATTCTCAGTTTGAATATGAATTTACTTTTAACAGTTAGGTTGATAGTGTCCTGTTTTTGCATTAGTATTCTTTCACTTGCGATTGAAGCACTCGTTAAGCACTTCTTGTCAGGCTGGTCTTATGGTGATGAATTCCATAAGCATTTGCTTGTCTGGGAAAGACTTTATTTCTTTAATTTCTGATGGGTAGCTGTGCTCAGTACAGTACTCTTTGCTGACTGATTTCTCATTAGCACTTTGAATATATCATCATCCTCATCTCTCCTAGCCTTCAAGGTTTCTGCTGTGAAAACTGATAGTCTAATGGAGACTTGCTTATTTGTGATTTGATGCTTCTCTCTTGCTAATTTTAGAAGTTTTTCTTTGTGTTTGACTTTTGACAAATTGATTATAATGTGCCTTAGAAAAGGCCTTTTTGGGTTGAATATGTATGGGACCCTTTAAGCTTCACGGAACTGGATGTCCGTATCTCTCCCAAGAATTGGGAGATTTTCAGCTATTATTTTGTTAAATAAGTTTTCTGTGTCTTTGTCTCTTTTCTCTGTTTCTCTTCTATATTTTCAAAATCTGTTATCTTAGTATCATGGCACAAGTCTCATAGACTTTCTTTGATTCTTTTTACTCTTTTTTTCTCCTTTTTTCCCTCAGTCTGGGTTCTTTCAGAAGTCCTGTCTGCAAGTTCAGAAATTCTTTTGTTTGACCTAGTGTGCCATTGAAGCTGTCAGTGGTACTTTTTATTTAATTCATTCAATTCTTCATTCCTAAGGTTTCTGTTGGTTTGTTTTCTTTTTTTTTTTTTTTTTTTTTTTTTTTTGAGACGGAGTCTTGCTCTGTCGCCCAGGCTGGAGTGCAGTGGCACGATCTCGGCTCACTGCAAGCTCCGCCTCCCAGGTTCACGCCATTCTGCTGCCTCAGCCTCCGGAGTAGCTGGGACTACAGGCACCCGCCACCGCGCCCGGCTAATTGTTTGTATTTTTAGTAGAGACAGGGTTTCATCCTGTTAGCCAGGATGGTCTAGATCTCCTGACCTCGTGATCCGCCCACCTCGGCCTTCCAAAGTGCTGGGATTACAGGTGTGAGCCACCACGCCTGGCCTGTTTGTTTTCTTTAATGGTATCTATGTCTTTGTTGAATTTCTCATTCAGGCTATGGCTTGTTTTTTTTATTATTCGATTAAGTTTTCTCTCTGTATTCTTTTGTATCTCATTGAATTTTCTTAAGATCAATATTTCAAATTCCTTTTAAGGCAATTTGAAAATTTCCATTTATTTAGGGTAACTTTGTGAAGAATTATTGTGCAACTTTGGTGGTGTCAAGTTTCATTGCATTTTCATGCTTTTTATCTCCTATGTTTATATTTATGAGACTGTTGACACGGTCACCTCTTCTCATTGTATAGAGTGGCTTATGTAGAGAAAGATTTTCACCTGGAGATGTGTCTTAGGGTGTCAGTTGGATGGGCTGCATCTGCTTTAGTTCTAGGAGGACACAGTAGTGTAATATCTGTGCTTTTCTCTTGCCTGTTTTTTTTTTTTTCTTTTGCTAGCATCCATTTTGGTGATACCTGTGAGTGTCTTGGTGACCTAGGCTGCAGGAGCATGTGCAGTTTGTTTTTCTGCTCAGGACTGGGGGCTGGGGGAGAAGGCGGCGGTGTCAGGAAGCTGCATGCCTATCTAGTGACTGTGTTACTGAGTCACAGGGGTTGGTACACCAGTTTGAGATGGGACTTCCCTGGAAACACTCGCCTGGCTGTGGATTACTGGGGCTGGTCTGCAGGTTTGAGATGGGGATCACCTAGAAACACCAGGGCCAGTTAGTGAGCGCACTGATGGCACAATAAATCAGTAATCGGTCCACAGTTAGAGTGTTGCAGTCACTAGGATGTGGAAGGCAAACCTCTTTGAGAGTTTGTTTCTAGGATATAGACAGCAGTAGCTGCTTTCCTGGAGAAGGCTGTTGTAACGACAGGGTAGCCCCTGGGATGGAAAGAGGCAGTGACCACTAGTTCATGGAACAGAATATACTCAGCTATGGCTTGGCTTTCTAGATGGTGCTATATGTGGGCTCCTTCTCTGGGGCAGTATAGCCCTGTGGGCATCAAGCAGCTTCCTAAACTAGGCTGCTAGAGATGGGGTTTCACCATGTTGGTCAGGCTGGTCTCAAACTCCTGACCTCTGGTGATCTGCCCGCCTCGGCCTCCCAAAGTGCTGGGATCACAGGCGTGAGCCACCATACCTGACCTACCTTTTTTTTTTTTTTTTTGTTAAGAAACTTGCTTATGTTGTTCTTTATTTTCTGCTTGACTTTTTTTTCCCCAGGTTTCCTTACAGTCATGCGTCACTTAATGACGTAGATACGTTCTGAGAAATGTGTTAGGCAATTCCATTGTCATGCAAACATCATAGAGTGGACTTACACAGACCTAGATGTGTAGTGTGTACCTATAAGCTGGTACGCACCTAGACTATATGGTATAGCCTATTGCTCCTAGGTCACAATCTATACAGCATGTTACTCTACTGAATACTCTAGGCAGTTGTAGTAAAATGGTATTTGTGTATCTAAATATATTTAAGTATAGAGAAGGTACAATAGGGCCAGGCACGATGGCTCATGCCTGCAATCTCAGCACTTTGGGAGGCTGAGGTGGGCAGGTCACTTGAGCCCAGGAATTTGAGACCAGCCTGGGCAACATGACAAAACCCCTCCTCTACCAAAGAATCCAAAAAATTAGGTGGGTGTGGTAGTATAGGCCTATAGTCCCAGCTACTTGGGAGGATGAGGTGGGAGGATGGCTTGAGCCTGGGAGGTGGAGGTTGCAGTGAAACAAGATTGTGCCACTGTGCTCCATCCTGGGCAACAGAGCCAGACCCTGTCTTAAAAAAAAAAAAAAAAAAAAAAAAAGTACAGTAAAAATACAGTATTTTACTCTTATAGGACCACTGTTGTATATGTGGTCCATTTTGTCAATTGAGATGTTAAATGGCACGCGACTGTATATCCATTAATTGTAGGCGATTGAGACTGGCTCTCTGAAAACACATCTACACTCACTGTGCCCAGGCCTGGAATAGCTCCTGTCATGCCTTTGTGTGGATTAGGGGAAGGTACTCTTCCTCCAGCAAGTGCAGCAGCCTGGTGCAGACCTTGGGCTGTGGTGCCGATCCCTGGGTGCCCCTAACAGGACCCCAGCTCATGCAGCAACCTTGCTCTGCCCTTTCTTCTGGCAGAGTTCAGATATAGGATAATGTGTCCTTAGATAATTTAGTGGTTATATTTTTATGACTTCATTAGTATTATTCATTAGTTGGGCCAATGTTATGAGGCTATATTTTCTTTCTTGGATACTTTTGTTTTCCCCAGAGTTAATCATTTTTGTTTGGTTACTTGATTGGTTCTACAGTGGTCTTTATGTTGTTTGCCTCTAGGAGCATAGAAGTCCATTCAGAATGTTCACACGTTAGTTATCTATTAGATTCACTTTCTTTGTTCTTTCTCTATCCTGCTCCACTCCTGACTGGTTGTTATATGCAGCTGCTACACAGGGTGGCCCTGGAGTGTCCCATCACCATTAGCTTGAGAATTTCCTTTCTCTGTTCTGCATTGGCTATTTCCTGTCTCTTGGTTTACAGTAGATTATAGATAGATTTCAGAGAAGGGTCATGGAAGGTGAATTTTTTTTTTTGAAACCTACACATCTTAAAATTTTTTATTTTTACCCTTTTGCACTGTACTGGTTGTTTTATCAGTTTTATTGATCTGTTAGACACTTCCTCAATATCTGGTGATTGTTAACATCCCTTCTTTTTTTTCAATATGCACAATATTTTTATTGTCATCAAGAACATTATGTAAATTGTTTGCAGAAACTACAAGAAAATTGAAGGTTGTTTTGTTGATAGTGAGAGGCAATGGAAGGGCACCGTGGATCAATAAGGCTGAGGGGCGAGACAAAGAGGGCAAAAATCTTCTTTATTGAGCTCTCGGGCAAGGTTCACTGGTCCGCGGGGGGAGGGCCAGGGAAGTCGCGCTGTGCCAAAGGTACAGGGCACTTTTATGGATGCTGGGTGAGGAGTGGGCGGGGTAGGGGCGGGGTAGGTTGAGTTTCGTGCTTCTGAGTGTGACACGCCCTAGTGGGCATGCGCTTTGGTCCGGGTGGCGGGAACAGGAAAGGTGAACCCGGAAATGCTGAGTCAGGGTACCCGATGTGGCTGTCGGGATGGCGGGAATAAGCGAAAATGCCAAGTCAGGGTAGCCAAGATGGCCGCCGAGATGGCGGGAACCGGTGAATCCGGGAATGCTGAGTCAGGGTAGCCAAGATGGTTACCGATCGCCATCTTGGAGTCTTCACCGGAGTCTAATCAGTCCAACCTCTTTTTGGTTATAGAAAAGGGGTGACGAAATCGTCTGGCTACTTCCTGCTGTTAAGGGGCGTTGTTGGGGAGGGGGCCTAAATCAGAGGTCGGCAGTTGGACGTAGGGGTGAAGTAACATCTGGTTGAAAGTGACCCTCGTGATTTCTTGTATCCGCTGGCGGAGAAACTGTAGTAGGATTGGGGCAAAACACATTATTATACAGAGAATTATAATTGGGATAAGGAAAGGGAGCATCTGTTGAACCACGGGTGAAAACCACCAAGAAGGACCAGGGCGGAGAGGGTTGTAGGAGTGTTTTAACTCCCCTTGGATCTTTTTTTAAAGTTTGTAAATTGGTCTCAACTACTTGAGATGAGGTGACCACTGCGTATGCTGCTCGTCGTTGGCCATGCGGCACGGGGACGGAGCTACCATCTACAAACAGGGTCTGGTGGGGATCTAGGATGGGGTTGTCTTGGAGGCTTAGGTGCGCGGGGCGTAGGGCTGATAGGACTTCAGGACATGAATGTAAGGGTGAAGGATCCTGCTCTGGGCAGGGAAGGAGGGTAGCTGGGTTTAAAGTTGGAGAGGTAGTAAGTGTGATGTGTGGGTTTTCAATAAACAGGAGATGAAATAGCTGGAGTCTGGAGGGGGTCAGGTGACTCAGGCACTTGTGTGAGAGTAAGTCTTGTAGCCTGTGTGAGGAGAAAACAGTGAGAGGGTGCCCTAAGGTAAGCTTAAGAGCCTCTTTGGTGAGTTCCGCTGCCACAGCTAAAGCCCACAGACACGGCTGCCAGCCCTGGACAGTGGGATCGAGCTGCTTGGAAAGGTGGGCTACTGGCTGGTGTGTTTCTCCTACCGGTTGGGCCAGGAGCCCTGTAGCAACCTTTTCCCACTCATCGGCAAAGAGATGAAATGGGCGTAGCGGGTTTGGGAGTGAGAGGACTGGGGCTGTTATGAGGCAATTTTTAAGCTTATTGTAAAGATTGGCTACTAGTTTTGGCTCAGACAGTGGGCCAATGGGAGTCTGTTTGGCGGCCTGGTACAGGGGCCTTGCTAGGACTCCGAAATTGGGGACCCAATGTCTGAAAAAGCCGACTAGCCCTAAGAAAGAGAGAATATCTTCAGCATCTTGTGGAGGTTGAAGATTTTGTAAAAGGCTGATTCTGTCTGAGGTTAGGCCTTTTGAGTTTGGGGTGAGACGTATGCCTAAGTAAGTGACTTTAGAGGTACATAGTTGGGCTTTGGACGGGGTGACTCTATAGCCTTGGTTTCCTAGGAAGTTTAAGAGAGTACTAGTGTCCTTAAGGCAATCTGTCTCAGAGGGGCTGCAAAGGGAGGAGGTCGTCGACATATTGGATAACAGTACTGGCCTCCAAAGGGCAGCGAGCGAGGTCTTGGGCCAATGCCTGTCCAAAGAAATGAGGGCTGTCTCTAAACCCCTGTGGCAGAACCGTCCAGGTGAGTTGTGTAGAGACGCCGGTGTCTGGGTCCTCCCACGTGAAAGCAAAGAGGAAGTAACAAGCGGGGTCTAGTGGGATAGAGAAAAAGGCATCTTTAAGGTCTAGAACAGTAAAGTGAGACGTGTTGGGGGGGGATGCGAGAGAGGAGTGTGTATGGATTAGGAACTACCGGGACTGTAGGGATGACTGCCTCGTTGATGAGGTGAAGATCTTGTACTAGACGGTAAGCCCCAGAGGCTTTTTGTACCGGCAGAATAGGAGTATTGCAAGGAGAATTAGTGGTAATTAGGATGTGTTGTTGTAGAAGACGAGTAATAATGGGTTTTAGTCCCCGACGGTGCTCTAAGGAAATGGGGAACTGAGGTCGGGCAGGGGTCCGAAAGGCACCATGAAAGGCAATGGAGGGGCACCGTGGACCAATAAGGCTGAGAGGCGAGACAAAGAGGGCAAAAATCTTCTTTATTGAGCTCTCGGGCGAGGTTCACTGGTCCGCAGGGGGAGGGCCAGGGAAGTCGCGCTGTGCCAAAGGTGCAGTGCGCTTTTATGGATGCTGGGTGAGGAGTGGGCGGGGTAGGGGCGGGGTAGGTTGAGTTTCGTGCTTCTGAGTGTGACACGCCCTAGTGGGCATGCGCGTTGGTCCGGGTGGCAGGAACAGGAAAGGTGAACCCGGAAATGCTGAGTCAGGGTACCCGATGTGGCTGTCGGGATGGCGGGAATAAGCGAAAATGCCAAGTCAGGGTAGCCAAGATGGCCGCCGGGATGGCGGGAACGGGTGAATCCGGGAATGCTGAGTCAGGGTAGCCAAGATGGTTACCGATCGCCATCTTGGAGTCTTCACCGGAGTCCAATGAGATTACATTGAGTGTTACTTTTCTTCAATTTATGCAATACCTATTTACATTCAATACTGAGTTGACACAAGAGTAAGCGAATTAACTTAGATTTTTCTCCTTTAGACAGAAGCCTTATTGATATATAATCTATTTACCATAAAATTTACCATTTTGAAGTGTAAGGTTTTTTTCCTTTAAACAGCAGCTGTACTGATACATAATCTATATACCATAAAATCTGTCATTTTGAAGTGTATAATTAAGTGGTTTTTAGCATATTCCCAGAGTTATACAACTATCACCACCATCTAATTCCAGAATATTTTTATCACCCCAAAAGAAATCCCAAAGCCATTAGCAGTTACTTCCCACTCCTTCCTCTGCCCAGGCCTTAGCAACCATTTATCTACTTTATGGACTTGCCTATTCTGGACATTTCACATTAAAAGGAATAAACAATACTTAGCCTTTGTTTCTGGGTTCTTTCACTTAACATAATGTTTTCAGGACTCATCCACATTGTAGCATGTATCCGTACTTCATTTTATCACCAAATAATATTTCAGTGTATGGATACACACATTTTGTTTATACATTAATCAGTTGATGCACAATTGGGTTTTTTCCCTCGTAAGAGTATATGAAAAAATAAAAAATAATAAAACTGCTATGAAATAATGTGTACACATTTTTGCGTGGGCATAATGTTTTAATTTTTCTTGGATATATACCTAGGAGTAGGATTGCTGTGTCATGTGATAACTCTGTGTTTAACATTTTGAGGAACCCCCAAACTGTTTTCCAAAGTGGTTGCATCATTTTATATTCCCATTAGCTACATATGAGGTTTACAATTTCTTCACATCCTTAGCAATGCTTATTATTTTCTATTTTATTGTAGCCATCCTAGTAGGTGGGAAGTGGGATCTTATGGTTTTAATTTGCATTTCCCAGATAACTAATGATGTTGCGCATCTTTTCATCGGCTTATTGGCCATTTGTATATTTTCTTTGGAGAAATGTCTACTTTAATCACTTAGCTGTTTTCAATTGGGGGTTCTTTCTATCATTAAAACTGTAAAAGTTCTTTATATATTTTGAATCCTAGTCCCTTGTCAGATATATGATTTGCAGATTTTTTTTTTTCATTCTGTGGGATTTTATTTTACTTCTTTGATAGTGATCTTTGAAATTCAAAAGTTTATTTTAATGATGTCTGACTTCCCTGTTTTTCCTTTCGTTGCTTGTGCTTTTTTGTCATCTGTAAAAACTTTGGCTTAATCTAAGGTTACGAAGATTTACTCTTTCCTGTCTTCTAACAGTTTATAGTTTTTGCCCTTACATTTAGTGTGTAATTCAAGTTAATTTTTGTATATGGTGTGAGGTAGAGGCCTATCTTTATCTTTTTCCAGGTGGATGTCAAGTTGTCCTAGCACCGTTTGTTGAAAAGACTATTTCCCTTCTGAGTTGTCTTGTTGAAAATCAGTTGACCATAAATGTAAGGATGGTCTATTTTCAAGAATGACACATTAAAATGGTCATTGAGAGCCCTGTTAAAATGGGCTTGGCTTTTTCTTCAGTTTTACTGAGGTATAATTGCTAAATAAAAATTGTATATATTCAAGATGTATAATAAGATGATTTTATATTTATATATATATATATATATACACACACACACATTGTGAAATAATGACCACAATCAAATTAACATATCCATCACCACATTTAGTTACCATTTGTGTTTTAGAGGGGTGAGGATGGGGTGGGCTTTTTGACTGAGGGGCTTGCACTAGGATAATCAGACAGGGACCTGTTCGTTTATTTGAGGGGACCCCCAAACTTAGTATTTATAGTTTTTATTCTCTTGGCTTTGTGTTTCCCAGGAGAGGAGTCCTCTAGTCTATTACTTTGCAGGTAAAAAGCTGCTTTCCACCATTTGGGAGCTGAGTGGAAGGCAAGAGGCCCAGGGTCTTACCATTCATTATGTAACTCACACCTAATTTTTGTCTTCAGAACGGCACCCCTGCCTTCACTCATTCTTAGGACTTCCAGTTTATACACAGCCTCTCCAGAGAGCACTTCTTCAGGGTGGAGGAGCGGAGTGACTGCCTGTTGTCTAGGCACCCAGCCAGTCCTCCTGTTGTTGTCGGCCTTTCCCGTTTTCCAGTGTTTAATGGAAGCTGGTGCCCCAGTTTGGGAGCATGTTTCAGGCGTTGCTGCTTGGCTTTTCACTGCTGGCCTAGGCTTGCCTTTCTCTTTGATCTCTTTGACTTATCAAATACAACTTATCCATTTACTTTCCAGTTTCCCACATTTTGTCACCTTTCTGCTTGTTCTGGTCTGGGTGGGTTTAGACCTTTAAACTTTGTAGGCATTTTGCATTTGCTTTCTGAGTGTGCTTTCAGAAGAGATCAAGGGTTGAGGTGTTTTTTAATGTTAGCTGATATTAAGTGGTATGAAGAAATATCAAAGCAGGGTCAGTAAAGAGAGGTAGAGTTGCTGCATATATTTCTTGTTCATTTCTTTTGACTGCTACATATTCTTCTGTGTATGCAGCCACCAAATTTTACTTCTCCATTTTCCTCATGATAGACACCTAAGCCGCCCCCATTTCTCACTGCTGCAAAGAATCCTCTGATTAATATTCCCTCATGAACCTAATATTCCCTTGAATTTCTCTGGGGGTATAGAACCAGGAATAGGATACTGATATATGCCTGCCTAATTTTCCTGTAGGACTTTTCTGTGTCATCTATGGTCCCCTGAGATAGTATATAGGAACTCAAGTTTTCCCTACATCTCTGTTTAGCAATACTGTTTGCTTTGGATTTCTCTTAATGTTTGAGCCTTTGAGCATCATCTACTTTTTCATCTACTTTTTAGCTACTGGAGTCTTCTGCTTCTTTGAATGCCTCTTCATATCTTTTACCTGTTTTTTTACTGGATTCCCAGTCTTTCTTTTGATTAGCAAAGGTTCTGTATACCTTGTAGATTTTAATCCTTAGTCAATTTTTGAGTTAGTACTCTGTTACATTGATTCTAAGACACATACTGTTTTTCCCTAGTTTAAAATCTTTGAAGTGGGGATGAATCTTAAAGCTGCTGAGAGTCACTGATGAGTCATTGTCAGTCAGGAAGGTAGTTTGTGACATGGTTGTCATTGCTTATGTACCAGTGAACTTCGTGGTGGCGGGCTTACTGTCAGCACTCCAGTTGAAGTGTATGCCCTGCTGGTCAATGAGGCAACTGATGGCCGGAGAAATGGCCAGACCTGCAGAGCAGAGGCAGAGGATGACAAAAGGCTTTGAAGATCTCTTTGTCAGACTTCCTGTTGCCTTTGGGTAGTATCAGCTTACTTTCTAGAAACATGTGATTTAATTGGAAGGACGATAAAACTATGAGGTTAGTTCAATAGGAAAGTTGCAGCATCAGAACTTGAGAATGGGTGACAGTTAACATGTCAGATAATCTCAGAAATCATAGTGGAGCATGCTGGTAAGAAATGCCAAGACACTGCCAAGAGCAAGGAGAACATGGTATGAAAACTTGTGGTATCAGTGACTTAGAGGAGAGGGACAGAACTCAGTTAAAGAGGTTTTAGGAATGTCTTGACTTACATTTTCCTTTTCATAAGTACAAATGTAGTGTAACAAAAATCTGGGTCTAAGAATGTATAATAGACCTTTGCATTAAGCATAAACTAAAAAGCTGCACATGACAAGAAAACATCATTGTATTTTAATTGACACTGTTTCTCTTCCTTAGTGATGGATAAAATACAATTGATGACATCTTAGATTCAGTGAAATACAATAAACCTCTTCTCTATCACCCGTCTGTTAACTTTATCTTTGGTATCTTTCGTTGAACCAAATTTCTTAATTTTGACTTGGTCAGATGCATCCATCTTGGCCTTACGGTTTGTATTCTTAAAGACTTGGTTAAGAAATCATTTCCTACCCTGAGGTCCCAAAGACATTCTTCCACATTTTGTTATCTTTTCTAAAATACCTTTTAGATTTTTAATATGGCTGGAATTCACTTTATACCTGGCTGTTCAACTTTATCCGTAGAGAAAAATTTGTGTGAAACCTAGTGGTTTGTGGGGTAACTGCTGTCATTTTCCAGGTATTTGTATGTACACAGTTCTCATGAATTCTAGATTCTTTCATTGGTCTCTGCCTACCTGCAAATATTACAATATTTGCTTCCTTCTGGTAAAGCACCTCCCGGTTTCTAACTTCAGTTAGCCATTCCTGAACTTGTATCCTTCTGTGTAATTATTGAAGTTTATAGAGCTCCATTAGAAATCCTGGTGGAATTTTAGTTGTGATTGCATTGAGTTTGTAGTTTATTTTGGCAAAATGTAATATCTTTAAAATGTTGAGCTATCCCTTCAGCTGACCATCGTATATCTTATCATTTATTACTGTCTTTATATTTTTCTTGATACTGTAAATACTTTGTATTTTGTTACCTTTATTTACTATTAATTCCAATGGTTTGTTGATTTCGTTGAGTTTTTTATGTAAGGTGACCGTATCACCTGCTGATAACAGTGTGACTCTTCTCAGACGTGTGTGTGTGTGTGCACACTTGTTTATTCACATTTTTGGACTTACAGTTTTACTGTTATGGCCTTTAGTAATATGCTGAATAGTAAAAAGAGACCAAGCATCCTTGTTTTGTTCATATTCATAAAAGTAATGGCTCTCTTGTTTCCCAGTTAATATCTGTAGGTTTTAGGTATTATAGTCTTATCAATTCGAGACCATTTCCTCCGATCTAGGTTTCTAAGAGTTTTATAAATAGATGTTGAACTTCATCAAATGTTATTTCTGCATCTAAGATCATTGCATGACTTTTCTTTATTATGTTGTATTTTCTGAAATCTTTACTTCTTATTTAACTTCTATTAATATATCTCTTAGGTGTACTCTGTTCTTTTTCTAACTTAGTTGAACACTTAATTTACATTTTTAATCTTTTCTAGTATTGACTGACATTCTCTTTACAAAACACCCTGAGTGTAATTCAGGATTCAGGCTTAAAAAAAGGTTTTGAAAGATAATAAAGTACGTATTCCTTATTACAGAACCACTCTCATGCAGTCTAGGGCAGCATCCCCAGAATAGTTTCATTCCATTGAGTAAATAAAAGCAGTAAAGAGTTTCATATATGTTTAGGACAGGTTTTGCTACTGAATGAACTTGCTGCAAACTTTCAAAATTGAGTATGAGGCATAATGAACTTTTCTGTGTTTAAGCCTATAAATTCCCTTCTAAGTACTATTCCAGATGTAGGCTATACTTTTTTTGGGGGGAGGGAGGATGGAGTCTTGCCCTGTTGTCAGGCTGGAGTGCAGTGGCGCAATCTCAGCTCACTGCAACCTTTGCCTCCCAGGTTCAAGCCATTCTCCTGCCTCAGCCTCCCCAGTAGCTGGAACTACAGGTGTGTGCCACCACGCCCAGCTAATTTATTATTATTATTTTTTAATAGAGACAGGGTTTCACCATGTTGGCCAGGATGGTCTCAATCTCTTGACCTCGGGTGATCCACCCGCCTTAACCTCCCAAAGTGCTGGTATTACAGGCATGAGTCACTGCACCCGGCCTGTAGGCTATACTTCTAATGTGTGTTATTCAGACCTAAATATTTTTTAATTTTCTTTTTTTTCTTTGACTAAAGCATAATGTTTTCCTTGAGTTTTTGTCTTCTCAGTAATTTATAATTTATTGCTATGTGATTAAAAAACATGTTCCGGATGATAGCTTTTCTGAATGATTTGGCTGCTCTTGTTGACACTTGCTTTATGTCTTACTTTATTGTAAATTTTGCAAATGTTCCACGGCTTTATCACAAAAATTTATATTATATATTCCTTTTATTCAAGGTGTCTTGTGTCCATTACATCAAGCACTTTAATTATTATTCAAATAGTTGACAGTCTTA
This sequence comes from Pan troglodytes, assembly GCF_028858775.2. Taxonomy (NCBI): domain Eukaryota; kingdom Metazoa; phylum Chordata; class Mammalia; order Primates; family Hominidae; genus Pan; species Pan troglodytes. The sequence goes on from NC_072409.2 coordinate 46,403,931, forward strand.
GCCGTTTTCTGTCTGGTATGTAAATGAATGAGAAAGAAAGAGACAGTATAAAGATCAGTATTACCCACCATATGGATTCATTCTCTGTCTCTGTTTCATTTTTAAATTGTTTAGTTTGAAGGTGTGAAATGTATGTGGGCTCAGCATTTTTACATCGTTTTGAATGTCCCTTATCTCTAACAAAAATTATGTTTTACCTTCAAGTCCATTTGTCTGATAGCAGTGTAGCTACACCAGCTATCATTTAGTTATTCTGTGATTAATAGGACTCTGTTTTCAATTTTACTGTATCATTGTGTGTAGTTCTTTTGTACATAATTGGATTTTAATCCTAGTATCATTTTTTAACTGAGGAGTTTAATCTGTTTACATTTATTTTGATTACTAACTTATTTGTATAGTAAACACTAATATCTGCTGAAATATGAGGTGATTCACAATTTTCCCAATAGCATTTAAAAGAGTTTCTTGGCCAATTTGATATGTAAATTTAAAGGGATGTATAAGAAATGGCCAAAAATAATGTTATTTGATTTATTAATTTAATTGCACATATATATTTAAAATGTCATTGTGCAAATAGTATATTCAAAAATACTGCTCTTTCCTTTACCCCATGCAGCAGTTTTATTCTAATTCTTCCTAGGCATCTTGGATACCATATTCATCATTAGAAGCATTGAAAAATGTATGTTTAAAGTCTGTCATTTTCACGTCTGTCTGAATACTTGGATGCATAACTTTTTGAATCTGTGTATGTTGCTATCCCTCAAAATTTTACCCAAGTCTCATTCAGTATTTGTGGTTCTACACTTGACCCCTTACAGGGTTGCTTTTTGTTGTGGTCTTTAAAAGGTTTGCTTACTTGGTTGTATACTGTTTCATTGTGAAGTCCCGCTCCCAGGAATATGTGTTATGTGTGGGAAATAAGTACAATATCTGTGTCAAATTATTTTACCTCCCTTTAGAAAAAACAAACTGATTTCTTCAAAACACCTAAAGGTAGCATTGTTAGAGATCATTCTGATTGAAGTTGTAACTAATTAGTAGTGGGTACAGCTGCATATAATAGGAAACCCAAACTTAGATGGCTTAGGGAAAGTAGAAGTTTATTTGCCCTCACAAGTGTGGAGCAAGGTAGCTAGCGCCACAGATGATTAGGGACCCAGGTTACCATCCTGTGTTCTGCCCTTGAGGTGTGTGACTTCCATTCATAAGTCACCTTAAGGGAGGATGTCAGGCAGATGGGCAGAAAAGAGGCTCCTTCTGGGCCTGTCAGCTTGGTTACGGCAATGCTGGCCACACCTAGTTGCAGGAGCAGCTGACAGAAGTGGTCTTTTGTTCCAGGGCAGTGGCCTTAATTTTTTCATTTCTTTTTTTTTTTCCCTTGCCTTTAGTCTGCTTGATCAGGTTTTCTTGATTAGACTTCCCTTATTCTTTTCTTCTCCTCATGCTTAACATAAGTAATTCCTGTCCAATTTTTTTTTTGTTTTTTGAGACAGGGTCTCACTCTGTTGCCCAGGCTGGAATGCAGTGGCACCGTCTCAGCTCACTGCAGCGTCTCTCTCCCAGGTGCAAGGGATTCTCCTGCCTCCGCCTCTGGAGTAGCTGGGATTACAGGCATGCACCACCACACCCGACTAATATTTTTTGTATTTTTAGTAGAGACAGGGTTTCACCATGTTGGCCAGGCTGGTCTCGGGCTCCTGACCTCAGGTGATCCCCCCGCTTTGGTGTCCCAAAGTGCTGGGATTGCGGGCATGAGCCACCTTGCCCCAAATGTTAATTAATCTTCCTCTCTTCCTTACTGAGCAGTACAGGGACTTACTAGACTCCTACTTCAGTTGTTCCCCATCCCCACTCCCCCTTTCTTGATGTCTGATATTTGACCTCCACTTATTTTGTATCTTCCAGGATTATTATATTTGAGAATCACCTTCTTTACCTATTTACCACTTTCTTATTGCCAGTCTTTAGGTATTTCTTTCTTTATCCGTGCAGCTTCTTTGCGCTTAAAATTCCTTTTTCTAAAATATATTCTCTATTAGATTGTTGTGTAGAGATTCAGAGAAGGTAATCTGTATCTCTTAATGAGAAATGTTTTTATTTTACCTCCTTGGATGACAGTTAGTGGGTAACAGGTTCTAAGTGGATCATTATTTGCCCTGCAGCCTTGGAGAATTTCTTCATCATGGCCTGGCCTGTGTTATGGGGAGACTGTGTCAGTCTAATTATTGTTCATCTTCTGTTTTTTCTAGTGGCTTTCACAATTCTTTTTCTCTAAAATTCTACAGTTTCACTGTCATGTGTCTTCTTGTAATTTATTCATATTTATCCTACTTGGGATTCATTTTTGTACTTCAGTCTGTGGATTTCTGTCTCTCATGAATTCTGGGAATTTTTTAGCTTTTATCTGTTCAAACATTGTCTCTCACTTTTTTCCTCCAGTTTTTCCCTGTAGAGCTAATGTTTAGTGTACTTTTAACCTTCATATCCTCCACGTTCAGTATGTACTCTTTCATATTTTTGCATCTCTTGGTAATCTCAGCTCTGTCTTTCATTTCTCTGCAGTGTCTGATGGGGTATTTAATCTATCTTTTAGATTTCTAATTTTATTGGCTCTTAGATTTTATTTCTGGAAGTTCTATTTGACTATTTAGCAAGGTTAGCCTGTCCTTTTTTGTTTTTGTTTTTGAGATAGAATTTCGTTCTTCCTGAGCAGGCTGGAGTGCAGTGGCACAATCTCGACTCACTGCAACCTCTGCCTCCTGGGTTCAAGCGATTCTCCTGCTTTAGCCTCCCGAGTAGCTGGTATTATAGGCATGCGCCACCATGCCTAGCTAATTTTTTTGTATTATTACTAGAGATGGGGTCTCACCATGTTGGTCAGGCTGGTCTTGAACTCCTGACCTCAGGTAATCTGCTCGCCTCGGCCTCCCAAAGTGCTGGGATTACAGGCGTGAGCCACCACGCCCAGCCCAGCCTGTCCTTTTCTTAGTAACTTTTTAACCTTTCCTTATGTTTATGCTCTTGGGAGCACTTTCTAGTGTCCAGCGTCTCGCGTTCTTGGACAGCGGCCCTTCTGCATGTCTTGTATGCTGACTCTCACTCATGGTGGGGTTGTGGTTTTTGATTGGGAAAGTTGTTTTCTCTCTTTTGAGTCCTCTCAGGTCTCAATTGTGGAGATGTCTTTCTGGTTGGTTTTACTTGCTCTTCTGCAGCATACCCGATAAGATTTTAGGTTCCAGGATTCCTGTATCAAGTGCCCGTTATGACCTATTCCTGCTAGCCTGCATGGGGCACAGGTCTGAGAATTCCATTTCTCACCGGAAACTTTGTTCCTTCGCTACTCCAAGTGCTGGACAGAAATAGTATCCCTACATCACATCATGCTGCCTTCTGATAGCTTTTGAGCTGTGGTTAAGGGTTTTGGATATACTTGTTCTTAATCATTTGTTTTCTGTGTATTACAGTTTTTATAGAATGGTCTCAACGTTTATGGCACCTTTGGTACACGGGTGGTCTATCTAGGTATTTGTTTGTTGTTTGTTTTTTGTTTTTAATCTTTTTGTGACTGCCGATACCTGACTATGAAATCAGGGAGGACTTAGGAAACTTAAGGAAACCTTGAGAAGTAGGAACCTGAATAACATGATAAACTCAGAATCACAGTTGAGGAGGTGAGTGGCACTGGATTTGAAAGAGAAGCCCGGAGGGCATCCAAGATAGCCGAATAGGAACAGCTCCGGTCTACAGCTCCCAGCGTGAGCGACGCAGAAGACGGGTGATTTCTGCATTTCCATCTGAGGTACTGGGTTCATCTCACTAGGGAGTCCCAGACAGTGGGCGCAGGACAGTGGGTGCAGCGCACCGTGTGCGAACTGAAGCAGGGCGAGGCATTGCCTCACTTGGGAAGCGCAAGGGGTCAGGGAGTTCCCTTTCCTAGTCAAAGACAGACGGCACCTGGAAAATTGGGTCACTCCCACCCTAATACTGCGCTTTTCCGACAGGCTTAAGAAACGGCCCACCAGGAGATTATATCCCTCACCTGGCTCGGAGGGTCCTTCGCCCACACAGTCTCGCTGATTGCTAGCACAGCAATCTGAGATCAAACTGCAAGGCGGCAGCGAGGCCAGGAGAGGGGCGCCCGCCATTGCCCAGGCTTGCTTAGGTAAACAAAGCAGCCGGGAAGCTCGAACTGGGTGGAGCCCAACACAGCTCAAGGAGGTCTGCCTGCCTCTGTAGGCTCCACCTCTGGGGGCAGGGCACAGACAAACAAAAAGACAGCAGTAACCTCTGCAGACTTAAATGTCCCTGTCTGACAGCTTTGAAGAGAGCAGTGGTTCTCCCAGCACGCAGCTGGAGATCTGAGAACGGGCAGACTGCCTCCTCAAGTGGGTCCCTGACCTCTGACCCCCGAGCAGCCTAACTGGGAGGCACCCCCCTGTAGGGGCAGACTGACACCTCACACAGCCGGGTACTCCTCTGAGACAAAACTTCCAGAGGAACGATCAGACAGCAGCATTCGCGGTTCGCGAAAATCCGCTGTTCTGCAGCCACTGCTGCTGATAGCCAGGCAAATAGGGTCTGGAGTGGACCTCTAGCAAACTCCCACAGACCTGCAGCTGAGGTTCCTGTCTGTTAGAAGGAAAACTAACAAACAGAAAGGACATGCACACCAAAAACCCATCTGTACATCACCATCATCAAAGACCAAAAGTAGATAAAACCACAAAGATGGGGAAAAAACAGAGCAGAAAAACCAGAAACTCTAAAAAGCACAGAGCCTCTCCTCCTCCAAAGGAACGCAGTTCCTCACAAGCAACGGAACAAAGCTGGATGGAGAATGACTTTGACGAGTTGAGAGAAGAAGGCTTCAGACGATCAAACTACTCCGAGCTACAGGAGGAAATTCAAACCAAAGGCAAAGAAGTTAAAAACTTTGAAAAAAATTTAGACGAATGTATAACTAGAATAACCAATACAGAGAAGTGCTTAAAGGAGCTGATGGAGCTGAAACCCAAGGCTCGAGAACTACGTGAAGAATGCAGAAGCCTCAGGAGCTGATGCGATCAACTGGAAGACAGGGTGTCAGCGATGGAAGATGAAATGAATGAAATGAAGTGAGAAGGGAAGTTTAGAGAAAAAAGAATAAAAAGAAACAAACAAAGCCTCCAAGAAATATGGGACTATGTGAAAAGACCAAATCTACGTTTGATTGGTGCACCTGAAAGTGACGGGGAGAATGGAACCAAGTTGGAAAACACTCTGCAGGATATTATCCAGGAGAACTTCCCCAATGTAGCAAGGCAGGCCAACATTCAGATTCAGGAAATACAGAGAACGCCACAAAGATACTCCTCGAGAAGAGCAACTCCAAGACACATAATTGTCAGATTCACCAAAGTTGAAATGAAGGAGAAAATGTTAAGGGCAGCCAGAGAGAAAGGTCGGGTTACCCACAAAGGGAAGCCTGTCAGAGTAACAGCGGAACTCTCGGCAGAAACTCTACAAGCCAGAAGAGAGTGGGGGCTAATATTCAACATTCTTAAAGAAAAGAATTTTCAACCCAGAATTTCATATCCAGCCAAACTAAGCTTCGTAAGTGAAGGAGAAATAAAATACTTCACACACAAGCAAATGCTGAGAGATTTTGTCACCACCAGGCCTGCCCTAAAAGAACTCCTGAAGGAAGCATTAAACATGGAAAGGAACAACCGGTACCAGTCACTGCAAAATCATGCCAAAATGTAAAGACCATCAAGACTAGGAAGAAACTGCATCAACTAACGAGCAAAATAACCAGCTAACATCATAATGACAGGATCAAATTCACACATAACAAAATTAACTTTAAATGTAAATGGACTAAATGCTCCAATTAAAAGACACAGACTGGCAAATTGGATAAAGAGTCAAGACCCATCAGTGTGCTGTATTCAGGAAACCCATCTCACGTGCAGAGACACACACAGGCTCAACATAAAAGGGTGGAGGAAGATCTACCAAGCAAATGGAAAACAAAAAAAGGCAGGGGTTGCAATCCTAGTGTCGGATAAAACAGACTTTAAACCAACAAAGATCAAAAGAGACAAAGAAGGCCATTACATAATGGTAAAGGGATCAATTCTTGTTAGAAGAGCTAACTATCCTAAATATATATGCACCCAATACAGGAGCACCCAGATTCATAAAGCAAGTCCTGAGTGACCTACAAAGAGACTTAGACTCCCACACATTAATAATGGGAGACTTTAACACCCCACTGTCAACATTAGACAGATCAACGAGACAGAAAGTCAACAAGGATACCCAGGAATTGAACTCAGCTCTGCACCAAGGGGACCTAATAGACATCTACAGAACTCTCCACCCCAAATCAACAGAATATACATTTTTTTCAGCACCACACCACACCTATTCCAAAATTGACCACATACTTGGAAGTAAAGCTCTCCTCAGCAAATGTAAAAGAACAGAAATTATAACAAACTGTCTCTCAGACCACAGTGCAATCAAACTAGAACTCAGGATTAAGAAACTCACTCAAAACCGCTCAACTACATGGAAACTGAACAACCTGCTCCTGAATGACTACTGGGTACATAACGAAATGAAGGCAGAAATAAAGATGTTCTTTGAAACCAACAAGAACAAAGACACTACATACAAGGATCTCTGGGACACATTCAAAGCAGTGTGTAGAGGGAAATTTGTAGCACTAAATGCCCACAAGAGAAAGCAGGAAAGATCCAAAATTGACACCCTAACATCACAATTAAAAGAACTAGAAAAGCAAGAGCAAACACATTCAAAAGCTAGCAGAAGGCAAGAAATAACTAAGATCAGAGCAGAATGAAGGAAATAGAGACACAAAAAACCATTCAAAAAATTAATGAATCCAGGAGCTGGTTTTTTGAAAGGATCAACAAAATTGATAGACCGCTAGCAAGACTAATAAAGAAAAAGAGAGAAGAATCAAATAGATGCAATAAAAAATGATAAAGGGGATATCACCACTGATCCCACAGAAATACAAACTACCATCAGAGAATACTACAAACACCTCTATGCAAATAAACTAGAAAATCTAGAAGAAATGGATAAATTCCTCGACACATACACCCTTCCAAGACTAAACCAGGAAGAAGTTGAATCTCTGAATAGACCAATAACAGGCTCTGAAATTGTGGCAATAATCAATAGCTTACCAACCAAAAAGAGTCCAGGACCAGATGGATTCACAGCCGAATTCTACCAGAGGTACAAGGAAGAACTGGTACCATTCCTTCTGAAACTATTCCAATCAATAGAAAAAGAGGGAATCCTCCCTAACTCATTTTATGAGGCCAGCATCATCCTGATACCAAAGCTGGGCAGAGACACAACCAAAAATGAGAATTTTAGACCAATATCCTTGATGAACATTGATGCAAAAATCCTCAATAAAATACTGGCAAACCGAATCCAGCAGCACATCAAAAAGCTTGTCCACCATGATCAAGTGGGCTTCATCCCTGGGATGCAAGGCTGGTTCAATATACGCAAATCAATAAATGTAATCCAGCATATAAACAGAACCAAAGACAAAAACTACATGATTATCTCAATAGATGCAGAAAAGGCCTTTGACAAAATTCAACAACCTTCATGCTGAAAACTCTCAATAAATTAGGTATTGATGGGACGTATCTCAAAATAATAAGAGCTATCTATGACAGACCCACAGCCAATATCATACTGAATGGGCAAAAACTGGAAGCATTCCCTTGGAAAAGTGGCACAAGACAGGGATGCCCTCTCTCACCACTCCTATTCAACATAGTGTTGGAAGTTCTGGCCAGGGCAATTAGGCAGGAGAAGGAAATAAAGGGTATTCAATTAGGAAAAGAGGAAGTCAAATTGTCCCTGTTTGCAGATGACATGATTGTATATCTAGAAAACCCCATTGTCTCAGCCCAAAATCTCCTTAAGCTGATAAGCAACTTCAGCAAAGTCTCAGGATACAAAATCAATGTACAAAAATCACAAGCATTCTTATACACCAATAACAGACAAACAGAGAGCCAAATCATGAGTGAACTCCCATTCACAATTGCTTCAAAGAGAATGAAATACCTAGGAATCCAACTTACAAGGGACATGAAGGACCCCTTCAAGGAGAACTACAAACCACTGCTCAAGGAAATAAAAGAGGATACAAACAAATGGAAGAACATTCCATGCTCATGGGTAGGAAGAATCAATATGGTGAAAATGGCCATACTTCCCCAGGTAATTTATAGATTCAATGCCATCCCCATCAAGCTACCAATGACTTTCTTCACAGAATTGGAAAAAACTACTTTAAAGTTCATATGGAACCAAAAAAGAGCCCGCATCGCCAAGTCAATCCTAAGGCAAAAGAACAAAGCTGGAGGCATCATGCTACCTGACTTCAAAGTATACTACAAGGCTACAGTAACCAAAACAGCATGGTACTGGTACTAAAACAGAGATATAGATCAATGGAACAGAACAGAGCCCTCAGAAATAACGCCACATATCTACAACTATCTGATCTTTGACAAACCTGAGAAAATCAAGCATTGGGGAAAGGATTCCCTATTTAATAAATGGTGCTGGGAAAACTGGCTAGCCATATGTAGAAAGCTGAAACTGGATCCCTTCCTTATACAAAAATTAATTCAAGATGGATTAAAGACTTAAACGTTAGACCTAAAACCATAAAAACCCTAGAAGAAAACCTAGGCATTACCATTCAGGACATAGGCATGGGCAAGGACTTCATGTCTAAAACACCAAAAGTAATGGCAACAAATGCCAAAATTGACAAATGGGATCTAATTAAACTAAAGAGCTTCTGCACAGCAAAAGAAACTACCATCAGAGTGAAGAGGCAACCTACAAAATGGGAGAAAATCTTCACAACCTACTCATCTGACAAAGGGCTAATATCCAGAATCTACAATGAACTCCAACAAATTTACAAGGAAAAAACAACCCCATCAAAAAGTGGGCAAAGGACATGAACAGACACTTCTCAAAAGAAGACATTTATGCAGCCAAAAAACACATGAAAAAATGCTCACCATCACTGGCCATGAGAGAAATGCAAATCAAAACCACAATGAGATACCATCTCACACCAGTTAGAATGGCAATCATTCAAAAGTCAGGAAACAACAGGTGCTGGAGAGGATGTGGAGAAACAGGAACACTTTTACACTGTTGGTGGGACTGTAAACTAGTTCAACCATTGTGGAAGTCAGTGTGGCGATTCCTCAGGGATCTAGAACTAGAAATACCATTTGACCCAGCCATCCCATTACTGGGTATATACCCAAAGGACTATAAATCATGCTGCTATAAAGACACATGCACACGTATGTTTATTGCGGCACTATTCACAATAGCAAAGACTTGGAACCAACCCAAATGTCCGACAATGATAGACTGGATTAAGAAAATGTGGCACATAGACACCATGAAATACTATGCAGCCATAAAAAATGATGAGTTCATGTCCTTTGTAGGGACATGGATGAAATTGGAAATCATCATTCTCAGTAAACTGTCTCAAGGACAAAAAACCAAACACCGCATGTTCTCACTCATAGGTGGGAATTGAACACTGAGAACACATGGACACAGGAAGGGGAACATCACACTCTGGGGACTGTTGTGGGGTGGGGGGAGGGGGAGGGATAGCATTAGGAGATATACCTAATGCTAAATGACGAGTTAATGGGTGCAGCACACCAGCATGTCACATGTATACATATGTAACTAACCTGCACATTGTGCACATGTACCCTAAAACTTAGAGTATAATAATAATAAAATAAAATAAAATAAAATAGAGAAGCCCTTGAAGCCTTAGGGAAGAAGAAAGAAAATATTTGGAGGGCACCTCTTATGAGCCAGGCACTTTCATAATAGCAATTTCCCTGAGAGGTAGACTCTCCCCTACTTTAATGATGAAGAAACTGAGAATCACAGAGGTCAGTGATGTCCCTAAGCTTCTGAAGTCGTCAATAGCCATAATACAGAGGGGATCTCTCTGACAGACTCTACAACCCATGGTTTTTTCACTGAGTCTTCTTGCCTTTTTTATAAGTTAGTTCGCTTTCATGAATTTGCTTCAAGTTGTCATTCTTTTCTTTTCCTGGTTTCCCAGCATCTGTGTTTTCTCAAGGATGACCAATGCTGTTAAAAGGTATCAATGAGAATAGTGTTTCTCCATTTTTTTCTGGCTACAGTGCATTTTATAGAGCAACCCAGTACATGGACCAGTACAGATACATAGTCCCATCACTCACCCTGTGCCATGGTTCTGATATTTTCTTTTCCGTTCTATTTTGTTTTACTGTTTCCTCTGGTTAAAATAGGCTGATTGTGACCAACTAACTTGGTCTCACAGCCCTTTAACAGTTTGCAACCCATAATTTGAGCCCATGATTTTGAAACATGGCTCATGGCTCGAATATAGATCAGCAGAGGGCTTAACGGAAGTACCTTCAGGAGCCCATTCTCCTGTCCCAGCCGGGCTCATATCCGGCTCCAGTGTAGCTGCCACCCACATTCTCCCCGCTCCCCAGGAGTGTGAGGATTCCTCTTCAACAGCATTCCAGCGTTAACTTTAGACATTGGGAACATATCCCACTTACTCTTTAGTGGCTTCCTATACATGACATTTCTTTTTAAGCCGTTTAACTATGCAAGATCATAACTCACTCTGCCTATTCTTGCCTTTGATCTTATTTTATATTTTCTTCCTGTTTGGCTTATTCCAGATTTTTCTGAGATACTTTATTTAGCAGCTTCATTCTTAAGCGAGTTTTAAAACCAAAGCATTTAAGATTTGCCATTCATTCATCTTGGAATTCTAGCTTATTTTTCTTTTTTATTTTAATAGTACAGGTATTTTATTAAAAATAAAATTAATGGAAAAATATCTTATTTTTAATGTACCATGCTCTAATATTACTTCTTAAAAACAAGAAATCAAAGACCAGTATGCAAATAGGGTAGGATGACAACACTATGTTGTTGTGCCTACCACCAAGGTAACGTGAATGTGTAATTGACATGTACCACTCTTTATCTCTTCCCTAGCCCTCCAAGCCACAAAACTGTGGTGAATGGAAAAGAATGTATAAACTTCGCCTCATTTAATTTTCTTGGATTGTTGGATAACCCTAGGGTTAAGGTGAGTAGCACATATTGCTGAAGTGGACAGATAACATTACTGATTTAAGAAACTAGACATAAAAGACAAATGCAGGCTGGGCGTGGTGGATCACTTCAGGTCAGGAGTTTAAGACCAGCCTGGCCAACATGGTGAAACCCCATCTCTACCAAAAAATACAAAAATTAGCAGGGCATGGTGGCACATGCCTGTAGTCCCAGCTACTTGGGAGGCTGAGGTGGGAGAATTTCTTGAACCCAGGAGGTGGAGGTTGCAGTGAGCCAAGATGGTGCCACTGCACTCCAGCCTGGGCAACAGGGCGAGACTCTATCTCCAAAAAAAAGAAAAAAAATCAGAGTGTTGGAAAGCGCTATGCAAGTTTTTCCCATTACTTTTTGTCTGACAGAGTTGTGAGCGGGACCTAGACAGAGAGAAGCAAGAGTCTCTTATGTGGCTCAGTGTTAGGCAGCAACCACAGAACTGAACAGGCCAGACCTAGAGAATAGTTGGAGAAGGGTCTAGGAAATTGCTCTCTCTCCTATTGGGATTGTGGGCTAACAGGCATTTTCCAGGAAAGACTTGGCCCACAAATGCAGAAAAGTTAACCAGGTTTTGAGAATCAGGCTAGTATAACTTTTCCATATTTTAAGTCATATACTCAGTCTTTACACCTGTCTCTTCTTTATATTCTGTTAGAGTTGGAGGAGGAAGGAAGGAGCTCTGTGGGTTAAAGAATAGGAAATGTTTGTTTTGAACTCTTAAAGATAAATTATGAAAGTATAATTCTTGTACTTCAATAAAGGCAGCAGCTTTAGCATCTCTAAAGAAGTATGGCGTGGGGACTTGTGGACCCAGAGGATTTTATGGCACATTTGGTAAGTTTTTGTTGTGTTCTCTTTGAGACTACTGCTTTCAATAGTTAAGATTCAATTTTAGGCCGGGCATGGTGGCTCACACCTGTACTCCCAGCACTTTGGGGAGGCTGAGGTGGGAGGATTCCTTGAGCCCAGGAATTTGATACCAGCATGGGCAATAAAGGGAGACCCTGTCTCTACAAAAAATAATAAAATTAGCCGGGCATGGTGGGCTCATCCTTGTGTGCATGTGTGGGGATTGCAGCGTGAGGAACGAGTGCAGAGCAGCAGTACTCTTTATGCAGGGGAGATGGCCTCATACTTCTGCCCACAGTCCATTGATGAGAGCGGAACCCCTGCCATGACTAGCCACGCAGGGGGCTGAGAAACAGCTCTGGGAAGAAAGTGGAGAGCAGATTGCCTGGGTGGAGGGAGGGGGGATAAACAGTGTAGTTTTTTATCTTTCTAGAATGAAGATGAAGGATCATTGATTTCCTTGTGTATGGATAATCCGGGAACAGGCCAACTAAATATTTGATGAGTGTATGATTTCAAATACAGTGAATTCCCTGGGAGTCATCAAAGAAGACTGGCATTTTATGGTTGTTTTTATTTATTTATTTTTTTTTATTTTTTATTTTTTTTTTTGAGACGGAGTCTCGCTCTGTCGCCCAGGCTGGAGTGCAGTGGCGCGATCTCGGCTCACTGCAAGCTCCGCCTCCCGGGTTCACGCCATTCTCCTGCCTCAGCCTCCCGAGTAGCTGGGACTACAGGCGCCCGCTACCACGCCCGGCTAATTTTTTGTATTTGTAGTAGAGACGGGGTTTCACCGTGTTAGCCAGGATGGTCTCGATCTCCTGACCTCGTGATCCGCCCGCCTCGGCCTCCCAAAGTGCTGGGATTACAGGCGTGAGCCACCGCGCCCGGCCTGGTTGTTTTTATTAAGTGTGTATTCTTTGCTCCTGAAAATGTTATTAAATAATTGTTCAGGCCGGGCATGGTGGCTCATGCCTGTAATCCCAGCACTTTCAAAGGCTGAGGCAGGCAGATCACCTGAGGTCAGGAGTTCAAAACCAGCCTGGCCAACATGCTGAAACCTCGTCTCTACTAAAAATACAAAAATTAGCTGGGCGTGGTGGTGGATACCTGTAATCCCAGCTACGTGGGAGGCTGAGGTGGGAGAATTGCTTCAACCTGGGAGGCAGAGGTTGCAGTGAGCCGAGATCATGCCACTGCACTCCAGCCTGGGCAACAGAGCAAGACTCTGTCTCAAAAATAAATAAATAAAATTGTTCAAATGAATTTATTGCTGGAAATAGCATTTTGGCTTATAAAATGACACAGTGTGGGGAAAGTAGAGCAAGGGAAATATCTTCCATCTTCCATCCTTGTTTCCATTTCTGGATCTTTTTGTGTTTTTTTACTTTAACAGTTAAGTTTTTTACTTTTGTGATTTTTTAATGTAAGGGAGCACCTTACGTTATCCCTAAGCTAGTTTGGTGATTACATTATTTGTCTTGGAAACAGATAAGGAGAAGTAGTGTCCAGGAATCCTACAGCTGGAAGTGATCTTTAAAATCTTTAGTTCTAACCCTAAAATTAGAAATTGGCCAGGTTTAGTGGCTCATGCCTGTAATCCTAACACTTTGGGAGGCCAAGAAGGGAGGATTGCTTGAGCCTAGGCATATGAGACTAGCCTGGGCAATGTAGCGAGACCCCCGTGTTTACAAGAAATAAAAATAAACCTGGCACTAGCATGAACCTGTAGTCCCAGCTACACAGGTGGCGGAGGCAGGAGGATCCCTTGATCCTAGGAGGTTGAGGCTGTAATGAGCCGTGTTCACACCACTGCAATTCAGCCTGGATGACAGAGTGAGACCATCTCAAAAATAGTAATAATAATAATATAAACCAAGTATCCTGACTTCCATTCTTGATGGCAAGTTCGAAGAAATAAGCTCATATCAGAGCCTCCCACTTTCCTCTAGTCTAATGCAAATGGGTTGTTTGCTTGGTTTTTGATTGGTAGGGAATTATTTTCTTGGCAGGTATTAGAAAACTAGAAAAGGCACATTTTATGGGGTTGTTGATTGTAATCTGATGAAAGCTTTCTGTGACTGCTTGCTGAGGTAAAGGAATTGTTTTTGTAGGTAGGTACGGAGGAGAGCAGCAGCTTGTTGGTATTAGATATCAGGGAGTTTTTGCTGTATTTTTCTAGGAAGTAAAGAAGTTGTTTGGGAGGGTAAAGGTGGGGATCATTGAAGGAGGTTCAGAGGTGTAGGGAGATGGGGGAGGTTGCCGAGTCAGCTGGCAGGGCAGGGACAGCTGTGTAGTAGGAGGAAGAGAAGGAAATACATAGCCAACAATCTCTGGCTAAGGAAGGATTGGAGATGGTGAGGAGGGAGTGGGTGAGGTTGATGGTTTGCTGGAGATAATTAGGGGGAGGGGTAGAGGGTGGCAAGGGAATGGGAGTGAGACAAAGAGTAAGTACAAAAGAAAAGAACTTCATCAGGGTGGAAGAATTGGAGAGTACCTTGCCACAGAAGGTCATCTGTCCATTCTGAGAGAGTTAAGGGTGGCAGCTTGAGGGTGACACCACGAGATATCAGCTACAATGGTCTGGAGGAAAAGCGTGAACTGGTAGTATAGACAAAAGCAGGGCATTTAGAAAGAAGTACGTGAGAATGGTTAGTAGGGACATAAGTAGACAGAGTTTAAATACTGGGGTGACTGTGTAAAGGCCTACTGTAAATAAAAGGTATACAGGGTTATTGTTCTTTTTCAGGAATGTGGGTAAGTTTAAGGGAAGTGGGGGAGAGTACTTGCGACTTCAGGAGGAGGCAGAGGAGCTAGGCTGGTCGTCTGATGGGCACAGTTTTATCCTGGAGCGATGAACCCAGTGGGGAGGATTCTGCAGACAGACTGTGGTTGGGGTACTATAGACGACCAGGTAAGGTCCTGTCCACCGAGGTTCTAGAGTTTGAGGGGTCAGGTTCTTAACGAGAACTGACCGTCCGGCTAGGGTGTCTTTATATGGCTGGGTATCTGGAGTAGGTAAAAGGAAATTGGCAGCTTAGTGGATTTCCTGTCTAGCCTGTTGAAGGACTGGAAGATAATCACCAAGAGGGGTGGTGTCTAAAATAAGGTTGGGACCCAGCAGAAAGGTGCGGCGGTGTAAGAGTTCAAATGGACTGCACCCGGTGGGTTCCCAGGGTGTGGCTCGAATTCGGAGGAGTGCAAGGGGTAGGAGAGTGGTCCAGTCTTTTTTAAGCTGGAGGGTAAGTTTAGTAAGGTGTGTTTTTAAAAGGCCCTTGGCTTTTTCTACTTTTCCAGAGAACTGAGGGTGATATGGGGCATGAAGATTCCATTGAATACTGAGGGCTTGGGAAACTGGTTGAGTGATTTGGCTGATGAAGACCAGCCCATTGTCAGACTGTATGGAAGTAGGGAGACCAAACCGGGGAATTATGTCTGTTAGAAGAAGGAAATAACTGCAGTGGCCTTTTCAGACCCCGTGGGAAAAGCCTCAACCCATCTGGTGAAGGTGTCGACCCAAACCAGGAGGTATTTGAGTTTCCAGACACGGGGCATAAGAGTAGAGTCAATTTGCCAATCTTGAGCAGGGATAAATTGTCGTGCTTGATGCATAAGGAAAGGAGGAGGTTTAAGAAAGCCTTGATGGGGTAGTAGAGTGGCATTATAGCCCGTTGAGAGGTGATTGTTTTGAGGATGGATTTCCAGGCTGGAAAAGAAATGAGAGGTTCTAAAAGGTGGGTTAAAGATTTATATCCTACATGGAAGTGGTCATGAAAGGAGGAGAGGATAGAGTAAGCTTGAGAGGCAGGGAGAAGGAGCTTTCCATGATCTAAAAACCAGTTGCCTTGAGTGGGAAGTGACTGGTAGGTTAAGGTTTCAGAAGGAGAGTAATAGGAGTGATAGATGAGAAGGAGAAATATTGGCCACTGGGAGCAGATACTGGGGAGTTTGCTGTTTCTTTGGCTGTTTTGTTGGCATAGGTGTTTCCTTGGGCAATGGGATCAGAGGTTTTTTGGTGTCCTTTGCAGTGGATTACTCTGGCTTTGGCTGGAAGGAGGGCAGCTTTAAGGAGGGCTTTATTAAGGGGGCATTGATAATAGAGGATCCTTGTGTAGTGAGAAAACCTCTTTCTGCCCAGTTGACAGGGTGGCGGTGGAGGATGTGAAGGGCGTATTTAGAGTCAATATAGATATTAACATGCAGTCCTTTGCCAAGAGTTAGGGCATGAGTTAGTGCTATTAATTCAGCTTGTTGAGAGGTTGTAAATGGGGAGAGTGCAGCAGTTTCAGTGATAGATGAGTGAGACACAATGGCCTATCCAGCTTTTCCTGGTGTTAATCAACTGGTTTTTGAAGAACTGCCATCAATAAACCAAGTGTGGTCTGGGTCAGGGACAGGAAAAAGGGAAATATGGGGAAAAGGAGAGGAGGCTATGTGGATTAAGGAAATACAGTCGTGTGGATTAGGATTTGTAGTGGGTAGTAAGTGAGAGGCCGGGTTGAAGTCCTGTCCAAAGGCAATGGTCCCCATGGGATTTTCAATAAAGAGTGAATAGAGCTGGAGGAGGTGGGGAGCCGAGAGTATGTTTTATATGTGAAGAGGAAACTAAGTCTTGGAGGTTGTGAGTGCTATAAAAGGTGAGTGGGGCATAGCCTGTGATTTTGAGAGACTCTAAGAGTATAAGGGCTGTGGCTGCTGTGGCATGCAGGCATGACGGCCAGCCCAGGACTGTAAGATTAAGCTGTTTGAATACAAAGGCTACTGGTCACAGGCCTGGTTCCTGAGTAAGAATTCCTACAGCGCAGCCCTGCGTTTTTGCTGTGTGGAGAGGAAGGAGGGTTGGGAGGAGTCGGGAAGCGCTCGAGTAGGGGTTGCCTCTAGGGCCTTTTTTAAAGTAAAAGGAGGGGCGGGGGAAGGATTTAGGATCTGTGGGTTCAGCTAAGTTTCCTTTTGTGAGTTTATAGAGTGGTTTGGTTAGGATGGCAAAACCTGGTATCCAAAGGCAGAAGTATCCAACAACGTCTAAGAAGGAGAGGAGTAGTTGTTTGGTGGTGGGGATTGGAATTTGGAGATTAGCTGAATACGGTCTGCTGGAAGTGCACGCCTATGTTGGTGGAGGATTATACCAAGATAAGTAGAAATTTGAGCTTTGGAGGGGGATACTCTGTACCCCTTGGAGTAGAGGTGTTGAAGAAGCAGGATAGTGTCTTGGCTGGGAGGATTGGTAAGAGGGGCTGCAAAGAAGAAGGTCATCCACATATTGAATGAGATGGGAAACAAATGGACGAAAAGAAAGCAGGTCATGGGAGAGGGCCTGGCTAAAGTAGTGTGGGCTGTCTCTGAAACCTTAGGGCAGGACGGTCCAGGTGAGTTGTTGGGACTGGTGGGTGTCAGGGTCAGTCCAAGTAAAGGCAAAAAGGGGCTGGGAAGAGGGATGTAAGGGGATGGTAAAGAAGGCATCTTTGAGGTCAATAACAGAATAATGAGTTGTGGAAGGCGGTATTGAGGATAGGAGAGTATAAGGGTTAGGCATGACAGGATGAATGGGGAGGACAATCTGATGGATGAAACGAAGGTCTTGGACTAGCCTGTAGGATTTATCTGGTTTTTGAATAGGTAGGATGGGAGAGTTGTAAGGGGAGTTGGTAGGGACTAAGAGGCCATGCTGTAGTAGACAGGTAGTAACAGGCTTTCGGCCCCTTAAAGTCTGTTGTGGGATGGGGTATTGGCATTGAGCAGGATAAGGGTGGCCATGTTTCAGTGGGATGATAAGGGGTGAATGATCAGTTGCAAGCGAAGGAGTGGAGGTATCCCATACTTTAGGGTTAAGGTGGGGAGATGAAAGGAGAGGTTGCGAGGGAGGTTTGGAATTGGATAAAAGGGTAGCTCTGAGATGTGGCTGTAGTCCAGGAATAGTCAGGGAGGAGGATAATTTAGTTAAAATATCTTGGTCTAATAAGGGGACTGGGCAGGTGGGGATAACTAGGAAGGAGCGCATAAAGGAGTGTTGCCTGATTTGGTACCAGAGTTGGGGAGTTTGAAGGGGTTTAGAAGCTTGGCCGTCAATATGCACAACAGTTGTGGGGGCAAGGGAAACAGGCCCTTGAAAAGAAGGTAACGTGGAGTGGGTAGCCCCCGTATCGATTAAGAAGGGGACGGACTTACCCTCCACTGTAAGAGTTACCCGAAGCTTGGCGTCTGTGATGGTCCAGGGGGCCTCCGAGATATTCGGGCAACGTCAGTCTTCAGCCGCCAAGCCGAGGAGATCTGGGAAGGAGTCGGTCATTTCGGGTTTGTGCTCCAGGAGCTCCAGGATTGGTGATGAGAGTCAGACAGTCTGACTTCCAGTGAGGGCCCACACAGGGGCATGGCTTAGAAGGAATCCCGGGCCGTGGGCATTCCTTGGCCCAGTGGCCAGGTTTTTGACATTTGAAGCAAGGTCCCAGAGGGGCAGTTAAACGCTGCGGTTTGTACGCCTTGAAGTTTTTGCAGGTAGGCGGTGCTGCTGGGGTTTGTTTTAAGGTGGAGGCAAGCATTTGTCATTCTGAAAGGCGCACTGCCGCCTGGCAGCCTCTTCCCTATTATTGAACACCTTGAAGGCAGGGTTGATTAATTCCTGTTATAGGGTTTGAGGGCCAGACTCTAATTTTTGAAGTTTCTTTCTAATATTAGGAGCTGACTGGGTAATAAAATGCATGTTAAGAATAAGGCGGCCTTCTGTCCCTTCAGGGTTTGGTGCTGTATATCGCCTGAGGGTGGCAGCTAGATGGGCCATAAACTGAGCTGGGTTTTCACCTTTGTTCTCAGTGGTCTCCTTTAGTTTGTCATAATTCACGGCTTTATATGCAGCTTTCTGAAGCCCTTGAACTAAACAAGAGATCATGTAGTCCTGCCTGGCTATGCCTTGGGCCCCTGCCTGGTAGGTCCTTTGGGGCCTTCACGGGTACTGCCCTAGTGCCTGGCCTTGGAGGCCAGGCTCAAGGCGCCAGCAGTCATCAGCA
This sequence comes from Pan troglodytes, assembly GCF_028858775.2. NCBI lineage: Eukaryota > Metazoa > Chordata > Mammalia > Primates > Hominidae > Pan > Pan troglodytes. The sequence goes on from NC_072409.2 coordinate 46,423,013, forward strand.
TAAGATTGAGCTAGGGTCCAAAGTGAAGATGACATTTAAGTCATTCCAAGTGGGATTATAGGACTGTGTTAAGTATTGGAATTCTTGTATATATTTGAGTAGGGTCTGACGGAAAAGAGCCTGAATGCTGACTGATTTGGGAAAGGTCAGATACAGAGAAAGGGATGTGAACCCGAACTTTTCCTTCGGCTCCTGCCACGTCTCAAAGGGGAAATTGCTGGGCAGGGGCATGGGGGTCGGCTTCAGGGCCAAATTGTAAGCCAGAGCAGGTGTGAGGAGGGATGGTAATGGGAGGGACATAAGGGGGTGGCTTGTGGGTAGAACTCGGTTCTGAGGGGGAATTAGGGCCAGGTTCGGATAGGTGGGTGGGGGGGAGAAAGATTGAAGGGGTTAACAGGTAAAGAGGAGTCAGCATCCCCAGTAGAAGAAGGAGAGGTAGATGGAAGGGAGATAAGGAAAATTTGGGATGGACCACATTGGGAGCAGAGACTAGGGAGAGATCATAGTAAAAAATGCCTGGATGTAGGGTACCTCAGACCATTTGCCCATTTTGCGACAGAAGTTGTCTAAGTCCCGCAAAATAGAGAAATTGAAAGTGCTGTTTTCTGTCCGCTGAGAGCCATTGTCTAATTTATATTGGGGCCAGGCCGTGTTACAGAAAAAAAAAAATTAGACGTTTAGGCTTTAGATTGGGTGAAAGCTAAGAGGTTTGAGGTTTTTGAGGACAGAAGCCAGTGGGGAAGATGGAGGGTGGGAGGTTGCCCATGTTAGAACTGGGAAAGTTTGAGGGGAAAGAAAGAGACAAGGAAAAGAGCAACCACTAGCATCCTCAGTGGGCATCCCCAGTGGAGGTCCCGGGTTGTGTGGCTGGCGAATGGCCAAGGCTGGCATCCCTGGCGTTCACCAAACACCGAGGGAAGACTGTCTTCCCAAGAAGAGTCCGTGACCAATGTTGGATTTTGGAAACACGGATAAGAGGAAGGTTCCTCGTCTCAATTTTGAGGAGAGAAAAAGAGGGAGAGAGATGAGGAGAGACCGAGGCAGCTTACCCGATCCATAGACAGAGGTGGGAGTGTTCGCGGGGGCTGGTCTGAGGTCCTGAGGTCGAGGGAAGTCTCTTTGATGGAAGAGCGTGGGGAGGATAGGGGAGAGGTCTCCCGGAGAGAGTTCCCCTATCCCGGGCTTTCGGCACCGAATGTTATGCATGCGTCCAATTGAAGAGACAACCTGAACAGGCTAAGTGTGAGCAACAAGGCTGTTTAATCACCCGCGTGCAAGTGAGCTAAGTATGAAAAGGGAGTCAGCAGAGGGTGGTGGGATTGGAGATGGTTTTACAGGTTAGGGGTAGGCAATGGAAAGTTACAGTTAGGGGCTGGATTTTGCAGGTAGGGGAAGAATGTCACAAGGTACATTATCACAAGGTTACAGAGCACAGTGTCACGTGTCGTGAGGTTGATTGATCAGTTAGGGTAGAGCCTGTTACGATGGTAGAATGCCCCAAGGCTGGCTAATCAGCTAAGACAGGTACTAGCCGTTTTTCTTCTTTTGTGGTTTTCCTGTTGTCCCAGATTTTCTGGCTGCAGGACCCCTTCTGGATGTGTACGTGTGGGTCACAGGGGTCACGATGGCTTGACCATGGTGCAGCTTGGTCAGGGGACCTTACAATTTGGTCATAAAATTCCTAGATCTGCCACTTCTTCTTACCAGTCATGGGATCATGGTTTTCTCAGGTGTAAGTGGGAACAATCATTGCTTGCATGGCTTTAGAACACTTTGCTAAGGATCACATAAGATACCGCATGTGAAAACATGAAAAACATTTGGCTCTGTATGTTCCAGTGAGTACCTAAGGGCTATCACTCATACTCTTAAGAAGAAAAATTGTGCATGTCTCTAGGGATATTTTTGTGTGTGTGTTGTTGTGGTTGAGACGGAGTTTCACTCTTGTTGCCCAGGCTGGAGTGCAATGGCATGATCTTGGCTCACTGCAACCTCCGCCTCCTGGGTTCAGGCGATTCTCCTGCCTCAGCCTCCCAGGTAGCTGGGATTACAGGCGTGCGCCACCATGCCCAACTAATTTTTCTTTTTTTTTTAGTAGAGATAGGGTTTCTCCGTTTTGGTCAGGCTGGTCCCAAACTCCTGACCTCAGGTAATCCTCCTGCCTCGGCCTCCCAAAGTGCTGGGATTACAGGTGTGAGCCGCCACACCTGGCCTCTAGGGATTTTTTTTTTTTTAAGGACAGTATGTATGCAAAAATATGAAGGCCTTAAGAGAAAATGTAGTTTGTTTCTAAACGTCCTAAAGTCAGCTGTTTTATGGTGTTCTCTCTGGAAAACAACCAGGAAGGCCGTAATCTCTCCTCCTTGTAAGTGAGAAGCTGAACAAGTGGCTCTTATTGGAAGATAGTCTTAACAATTCAGAATTCACATAGCTTTATTAGAAGATTGCCTAAAGTGTGACCAGGTTTTTGCTTTTAAAATAAAACCTTTTCTTTTATTCTACAAGTATTAATGTAATTAAACAAACTCTTAAATAGCATATTGCTTGTTCCATGCCAGGCAGTGTTCTGAGTGTTTTATCAGCATTAACTTGTGCAGTCGTCCTACTAACCCTTGAGGAAGGTAGGACTATCCCCCCTATTTGACAGAGGAAGGCACCAAGGCTGCCCAGGGCTGAACCCCCAGACCTAACTACAATCTGAGCTCTGTGATGACCGAGATAGTGAGGCCTCCTGTCCCTGAAGTTCTGGTGAGGGAGCCAGACAGGCAGATAAGCAAGTGCAAGAAAGTGCTGAGGGCTGTGAGGTGTGCGGAGGCATTCTAGGACGCCTCCCTCTATGGTCACTTCTCTGCCGTGTTTAGTACTAACAGTGAATTGTAGAATATAGTACTTTAGTTTTATTCCACGCAAATCTACAGCTCCAGTTAGTGAAATGGATCATACACACAGAAGATATGGACATCAAAAGTTGAAGAAAAGTGAGTGCCCTTGTAGTTTTCCTGCTTGCTGCCTTCTCCTCCCTTAGGTTGAGAGTTTCTTCGTTGCACGAAGGAGCATTAAGAGAAACAAGTTCTTCAGTTACCCATATTTACCTGTCACAAAACCTGCTTTGCAAGGCTGACATCAGCTAAAACCCAGTGTCTTCTGATAGAAGGAAAAGACTAGTCTTTTTGAACTTTTGGGACTATGCTAGAACCAGTAAGTCATTGATTTATTGTTGAGAGATTCTTCTTCCCACTTATGGCAACTGTATATAAACAGTTACGAGTATACCTAATGATGGGAAGATTTGTAACATGCTGATTTTCTTTTTTCTTTTTTTTTTTTTTAACATGCTGATTTTCATCAACTGGGTAACTCACTCTAAAGTCCTGAAACAGGGTCATACTCAGTTTTACATTCTCATCATTCATGGATGAAAAGAGTCATTTAGAGCTAAGAAGTCTACAGAATGATTTAAAATCCCTTTTGTGGTTAGCAAAAATAGTTTGTATACATAGCATGTTTTTCTTTTTGAAATGGAGATACCAAATGAAAGCAAACCACTGTTGCCTGAGTTGTCCTTCTGGCTGAACTGTGAAGGTTTGTGGCAGATATTTTCAATTAGAAGCACCATTATACTTTGAAGGAGGCCTCCTACCTGGGAACGTGAGAGGTGGCAAAGTGATGGCGCTCAGAGAACGGTAATGAGGATGAGAAGGAAGACATACCCAAGAGTAACCCATGCTCAGCTACTTGGCTGTTTTCCTCTTTCTTGCTAGATTTTGCCTGAAACCTTTTCTGATAGCATCTCTCCTAGAGGGCGGCTGTCAGATACAAGGAATCACGGCCTTGGATTTCATGTGATCGTAGTGTCAGAGGTCTTATACTCGAAGATCACCTGGGATACGTTCTTCTAAACTCTGTGTGTTGTTGTAAAGTCCTACGTTTATTTAATGTTGGTGTAATGAAAAGTGTCCTTTTTATAAAATAACTATAACCAATTGGTAATGGAAATCAAATGATATTGACTGTGTTAACGTACAAATAGGAAGAAGCATGCCTCATATTTTATCACTATTTGATAGGAATGGAATTAATAGTTCATTTTAACAGTTTTGTAACGTTCTTTAGGAAGTCTGGCTCACTCATCCTGGGTCTCAAAATCCAACTCTGTGGCCTCTGATTTCCCTCCTTTCTCCCATAGCGCTCTAAGACTGGAGGGGCCTGGCTTCTTCGAGCTCTCTCCACACAGGGCCTGTGGTGAAACTCTGTTATCTAGTCCTCCAGGGTTGGGTCTTGCCATAGTTAAAAGAGCTAAGGGAATTTTTTAAAATCCCTTTCCCTCCTTGATAATGTCTCATTTTAAGGCTGTTTTAAAGTTTTTAAGATTCTAAGCTGGCCAGTGGCCTATTTATTCTAAGCATCACTGGTCCTCCGTCCGAGGGCATGAAGCCTCATGGTTCAGTCTGAGAGGTAAAAGGCTGTAAGGAGCCATGATTTAAGAGGAAAATAAAACATGTCAGTCTAATAATTATAATTTATCCTCATTATTATGTCAACATCCTCCTTACGGTGCATCTATAAAAGGACTATATTTCCTTTTGTACTATAAATTTGAATTCTTCATTACACTTACAAGAAATTGAGACAGAATCCCAGCCCCAGAAAGTGATGGGAGGTGCCACTACTAAATGCTGACACAGATTGTTAGAGGAGTGGTTACTGGAGTTCTAGTAAGTGTCACCTTCTTGATGCAAAGTATACAGGGTTCTTTTTGCTACAATGCAAACAGACATTAATAAGTTAACACCAAACATTGGTGAGACCTCAATGGTTTTGGTCAAGGACAGTTAATGCAGGGAAACTTGGTAGGCCTTGAAGTCTTACAGTAGAGTGATATCAAAGCATAACCAGAAGTTGGAACTGCCCCAGTAACACATTTTGCAGATAGATGCGTAGCTGATTTAGTTCATGTATTTTAGAAGTTGTATGGGCCTAGAATTATTTTAATAGATCTTGTATAATCTATCATTTAAAAACAATTCCATTTTGGCCATAAGGTGAAAGCATTGATAATTATACTGCTTGTGTTCTTTTATTTGTTCTTTAGTAGAGAAAAAGAATTATAAGACAGTTTAACCATTTAACTTTTTTAACTGAAATAGATGTTCATTTGGATTTGGAAGAGCGCCTGGCAAAATTTATGAAGACAGAAGAAGCCATTATATACTCATATGGATTTGCCACCATAGCCAGTGCTATTCCTGCTTACTCTAAAAGAGGGGACATTGTTTTTGTGTAAGTAAACTTTACCTAGTTTTCTAATAGCAGTTCCTTTGAAATAATACTGACTGTCTTAGAGAAATACTTCATTAGAAGTTATCTGCATAAAATAATGCTGCTTTTTGTTTTTCAAGAAATAGTCACCTCACCAAAGGTTTCAAAATTTGTGAAACCTTCACTTAAAAGATGCTTAACGGTGTCTATAGTCATTTATCTGCCATGGTAATTATTTATTGATGTCCAGATGAGGACAGCTATCTGCCTTCTTTGTGCAGCTCTGTGGCTGTGTGGTATCCTAGTCTGTGGTCACCACCTCACGTTGTCACTCAGACTGCCCGGCAAAGTCTCTCCATGTCTCATCACCCATTCACCCCGTCACCTGGTCTCAGCTGATCTTGCTTCCTACCTTATTAAGGATAGAGGAGCCGTGACTTGGACACTTCTTTGACTACCCACAAGTGGATCTTCACACTCGCGTGCCTGTGCTGAATGCATGCTACCGAGGTTTCCTGTGAAGGGCAGGGTACAGCCAAGCAAGGGCTGGCAGGCCCCAGGCAGCTGGTTAAACCAGTCAGAAGCATCTGCCGCCCCAAGCCAAGCCCTGTCGTCCTATGAGTGGACTAAAATTTGGTCTCAAATTGACTTTAATTTCCTCTTCTCTTTTTTTTTTTTTTTTTTTTTTTTTGCGAGATGGAGTCTCACTTTGTCACCACGGCTGCAGTGCAATGGCGCAATCTTGGCTCACTGCAACCTCCGCCTCCCAAGTTCAAGCAATTCTCCTGCCTCAGTCTCCCGAGTAGCTGGGATTACAGGCATGCACCACCATGCCTGGCTAATTTTTTGTATTTTCAGTAGAGACAGGGTTTTACCGTGTTGGCCAGGCTGGTCTCAAACTCCTGACCTCAGGTGATCCACCTGCCTCGGCCTCCCAAAGTGCTAGGATTACAGGCGTGAGCCACCACACCTGGCCTTTTTTTATTTTTATTTTTTAATTTTTTTTTATTTTGAGATGGAGTTTCACTCTTGTCGCCCAGGCTGAAGTGCAGTGGAGTGATCTTGGCTCACAGCAAGCTCCGCCTCCCGGGTTCAAGCAATTCTCTTACCTCAGCCTCCCAAGTAGCTAGGACCACAGGCACCCACCACCAAACCTAGCTAATTTTTTGTATTTTTAGTAGAGATGGGGTTTCACCATGTTGGCCAGGCTGGTCTTGAACTCCTGGGATTACAGGCGTGAGCCACTGCGCCTGGCCTCCTCTTTTCCTTTTTAACATCACAGCCAGAGTAATCTTTTTAAAATGTAAATCCTACTTTGTCACATTTTATTTAATACAATTTAGAGCTTCTGTTGTTCCTAAAATAAAGACCCAAGTCCTTTGTATGATCTTGTGAGCTCTGCACCACTTTTTCAGGCTTATTTTGTACCATTTTCCCTGAGGTGTTTAAGCTGTAGCCTTGCCAGCCCTGTATGCTAGTGTCCTCTCACCTTGGGGCCTGCGCACATGCTCGTTCTGACTAGAACACTGTTCCTCCTCCCTTCTCCTACTTAACTTTCTCATCCTTCACATACGTCACCTCTGCAGGGAAGCCGTCCCACACCTCTCAGAGCAGGTCAAGACCCCTGCTGCATGTGGACAAAATCTTACAGCCAGAGAGAATTTATTGTTCTTGTTTATCCATGCTCACACGAGCACTCAAACTGCCTGTCAAGGTCACCCTGCTTCTCAAGCCTCCCTCCCACACACAGACACACACACACTCTCACACGCACCCTGCTCTGCTCATTTGCTTCATACTTACTGTACTTTTCTTTTGTAGAGCTTGTAACAGTTTATAATTTTATATCTGTGTGGTTATTTGCTTCTGTTTCTTGTTGGGAGCCCATTACTTAGAATAGTATTTATCATTTAGTAATGGTCAATAAACAGTAGTTCAGTAAATGAATGAAAGGAAGCTGGAGCTCAGAATAGGGGCCAGATAACTGTGTTGCAGAGCCTGGCATCCCTCAAGCCCTGCACTGGCCTCTTGCTTACCACTCACCATTGGAACGCTTGTGCAGCGACAGAACCTTCTATCATAATTACTACAGAGCTGACTCTACCTGGGGCTTCTGCAGTACATGTGACCCATTCCTCACTATAGCCCTACAGCAGTCTAGGAGCACTACAGCAAGTGTCCTGGGTCTAAGTAGTATACTAGTGTGACCATAAAAATGAATATTTTTATTAATTTTTGGCAAATAGTTTAAAAAATAATGTGAAAGACTCATCACTAACTGAAGCGCCATTGACTTAAACAGTGTTTCTAGGTTTTTAGTAAAAGCAGAGTTACAGACAGCTGCAGTGTCATTCAGTGTCACTTTATACACAAGCACCCCACTATAAATTCTTTTAAAGTCCAGAAAAAGTTGATGGTTACTGGTGAACTCCTATGCTTCCTTTGATAAATACTACATTGTCTTTTTTTTTTAACTGCTAGGAAACAGGCTAAATTCACTTCCATGTGTTATGCCCAGTGTCTTAAAATTTCCATTTCCAGTGAGTTGCTAACCTGTTTATTCTGCTACATAATTTTAAATACTCTACCTGAAATGTGTTTGAATGTAGGAGTGCTAGAGGTAAACATGGTGTTTGGTAAATTGGTTTTGATAAATTTGTCAGGCATAGACACTGTCTGATGCTTCATTTCCTTCCTTTCAGTAAACAGTGTTAATGCTTTGCCAATAGTGGGGCTCAGCACAGTGGTCATTCATGGACTTAAGTCTGTCCTATCACTCCACTAAGTCTGTGTTCATGCTGCTTCACAGATCTTTTTAAAATTAAACTTTTTACATTCAGATAATTGTAGATTCAAAAGCACTTGTAAGAAATAATATAGAAATCCTTTGTACTTTTTACTAAGTCTCTTCCAGTGAGGACCTCTTGCAAAATGAACAGTTTCACAGCCAGGATATTGACTTTGTCATTGTCAAGATGCAGAACATTTCTGTCACCACAAGGATCCTTCATGTTGCCACATCTACATTCCTCCCACCTGCCCACTCCTTAACTCCTGGCAACCACTAATCTGTTCTGTTTGTTAATTTTGTTATTTTAAGAATTTTATACAAATGGAATCATCCAGTAGGCAACACTTTGGGGTTGGCTTTTTTCATTTAGCGTAATTCTCTGATGGTTCATCCAAGTTGTTGCTTGTATCCAGAGGTGGTTCCTTTTGATTGATGAGTATTACTCCATGGCGTGAAGGTACCACTGTTATTGAAGTTACCTATTAAAGACATCTGAGTTGTTGCCAGCTTTGTGCTGTTATAAAAAAAAAAGCTGCTCTAAACATTCATGTACGTTCATGCTATGTGAGCATAAGTTTTTATTTCTGTGGAATACATGCCAAGGAATGCAGTTGCTATGTTTATAGTATTGCATAGTTTTTAAAGGAACTCCTAAACTATTTTCCAAAGTGTCTATACCATTTTATGTTCCCATCAGCAAGATATGAATGATCAAGGTTCTCCACATCTTCAGAAGCATTTGGTGTTGTCACTACTTTTTTAGCCAGTCTGATAGGTGTATAGAAAAATTTATATTTTTCTGATGGCTAATGATGTTGAACATCCATTCATGTGCATATTTGCCATCTCTTCAGTGAAATGTCTTTTCATGTCCATTTTCTAGTTGTATGATTTGTTTTTATACTAATGAGTTTTGAGAGTTCTTTATACATTCTAGATCATAGTTCTTTATCAGATATATGGTTTGCAAATACAAATTTTGATGTCCACGTATTCATTGCTAAAATATAGAAATGAAATGGATTTTTTGTGTGCTGAGCTTGTATCCTGCAACCTTGCCAAACTCACTTAATTAGCTCTAGGAACTGTTTTTCTAGATTGCTTAGGATTTTCCATGTAGACAGTCGTCATGTCATCTGTAAATAGTTTTATTTATTTTCTAATCTACTTACTTTTTATTCCCTTTTATTGCCTTATTGCACTGGCAAGAACTTCCAAGGACTGTGTTAAAAGTAGTAAGAGAAGACATTCTTGCCCTATTCCTGATATTAGAAAGCGTTTACTCTTTCACCAATAAGTATAATGTTATGTGCAGATTTCTTACAGATGCTCTTTATTACATTCACTTTCCTGCACCTCATCTTTTTTTTCTGAGCATTTTCATTGCAAATCAATGTGAATTTGGTTGGTCAACTACTTTTTCTGTATTGGTTGATATGATCATGTGATTTTTCTTTTTTAGTCTGTTAATGTGGTGGATAACATTGATTTATTTTCAAATATTGAACCAGCCTTGCATACCTGAAATAAATACCACTTGGTTATGGGGTATAATTTTTTTTTTATAAAAAGCTAAATTCGATTTGCCAGTCTTTTGTTAAGGATTTTGAATCTGTGTTCATGAGGGAGATTGTCCTATAATACACTTTTTTTGATACTTACTTTGGTTTTGGTAGCAGAATAACACTTCACAGAATCAATTGGGAAGCGTTCTATCTTCTATTTTGTGGAGCTATTTGTATAGAATTACTTTTAATTATTTAATTGTTTGGTAGAATTCTCCCATGAAACCATCTGGGCCTGGAGAGATTTCTTTTTTGCAAGTATGTTAATTCTGAATTCAGTTTCCTTAGTAGTTATCAGGCTATTCAAATTATCTGTCATATTGAGTGAATTGAGGTAGTTTGTGTTTTTTAAGGAATTGGTCCATTTCTTAAAAGTTGTCAGATGTACATGTGTGGTGCTGTTCATGGTATTCCCGTATTATTCTGATGTCTGCAGAGTCCACAGTTATATACCTTGTTTCACTCCTGGTATTGGTAATTTGTGCCTTTTCTCCTGTTTTCTTTGTCAGTCTTGTTAGAGGTCTGTCAATTTTATTGATCTTTTGAAAGAATCAGCTCTTTGTTTCATTGTTTTTTCTCTATTGTATTTTTATTGTCAGTTCCATTGATTGATTTCTCCTATTATTTCCTGCCTTCTGCTCACGTTTGGTTTATTTTGTTCTTTTTCTTGATTTGGAGGTAAGAGCTTAAATTATTAATTTGAAACTTTTTCTCTTTTCTTGAATGTTCATTTAGTGCTATGAATTGCCCTCTCAACACTACTTTAGTTGTGTCTCACAAATTTTGATGTGTTGTGTTTTCATTTGTATTTAGTTCATTTTTGTTTTGTTTTAAGAAATAGGGTGTCACTATTTTGCTCTGGTTGGCCTTGAACTCCTGGGCTCAATGGATTCTTTTGCTTCAGCCTCCTGGGTAGTTGGGACTGCAAAAACGCACCACTATGCCCAGCTTACACTTTCCCTTTGACCTATGGATTATTTAGAAGTGTATTGTTTACTTTTCAGGTGTTTGGGGACTTTAAATTTGTTGTAGTTTGGTTTATGGCTAATACGGCAGTCTGTTTTGGAATATCTTACATGGGCACTTAAAAAATGTGTATTCTGCTGCTGTTTGGTGGAGTGTTCTATAAATGTCAAGTCTTTTTGGTTGATGGTGTTTTTGGGTTCTTCTATCTTGGTGATTTTCTGTCTAGTTCTTCTATCAGTTGTTGAAGGATAATGAAGTTTCCAGCTGTAGTTGTGGGTTTGTCTATTTCTGTCAGTTTTATCAGTGGTTGCATCTCAAATTTAGCTTTTTTGTTTAGTTCATATTTAGGATTACTAAGTTTTCTTGATGAATTGACCCCTTTAGCGTTTCATAATGTTCTTCTCTGTCTCTGATAATTTTCCACTTTTTGTGTATGTGCTGCCAAAGCAAACACTCTGATAATTTTCTTTCTTCCAAAGTTTACTTTGTCAGATACCCTTTTTATTATTTTTTATATTACATAGTTGTGTGTATAAATCTGTATTTTTTACTACCTGTATTATTATATTTGTAGTGAGTTTCTTACAGACAGCATATAGTTGGGTCATGTTATTTAATTTATTCTACCTGCCTGTCTTTAAATCATGTATTTGTACATTTACATTTAATGTAATTATTGATATAGTAGAGTTTAAGTCTGTTAAAACAAAGTCTGCCATTTTGCTTTTTGTTTCTTGTTTGTTCACTCTACTTTGTGTTTCTCTATTTTCTCTTTTCTGCCTTTCTGTGGGCTAATTGAACATGTTTTTAGAATTTACTTTTTCTTTGTATAGCTTTTTTTAGTCATTACTCTGAGTGTTACATTACACATATGTTATAATAGACTACTGGTGTCATCATTGTACCAGTTCAAGTGTAGAAACTTTTACCTTCCTTTACATTCCTTTATTTGCCTCATTTACATTATAATTGTTTTAAATATTTCCTGTACATACAGTGAGAACCACATCAGTGTTTTAATTTTTGCTTTAACTGTCCAAAATAATTTAGAAAACTCCAGAGGAGAAAAAAAGCCTAGTGTATTTGCCCATATTTTTTACTTACTGTGCTCCTTCCTCCTTCCTGATATCTAACAGTATTCTTTTATGGCTTTTTTCCTATTTAGAAGGCTTCCTTTGGCCATTTCTTTAGGGTAGGTCTGCTAGTGACAAATATTCTTCATTTTTCTTAACTGAGAATGTCTTGATTTCACCTTCATTCCTAAAGGATATTTTTGCTGGTTATAGGATTCTGGGTTGACAGTTATTTTCTTTCAGCATTAGAAACACATTGTGATGCTTTTTTTCTGGTGTCTGGTTTCTGATGAAAAATCTCCCATCATTCAAATTGTTTTTCTCTATGTATAAGGTGTCATTTTTCTCTGGCTGCTTTCAAGATTTTTTTTGTCATTTGTTTTCAGAAGTCATCTATGATGTACCTTGGCAACTATTTGTTTGCATTAGTCTGTGTGGATTTTGCTCAGCTTCTTTAATCTGTAGATTTAAACCACTTGACAAATTTGGGAAGTTTTTAGCCATTATTTATTTGAATACTTTTTTAGCTCCCCACCTCTTTCTCTTCTTCTGGAATTCCAATGACACAAATGTTACGTCTTTTATTATAATCCCATGGGTCCCTGAGACTCTGTTCATTTCTTTCTAGTCTATTTTCTGTCTGTTGTGCTCAGTGAATGATTTTTTTTCTTTCTTTTCTTTTTTTTTTTTTTTTTTTGAGACAGAGTCTCGCTCTGTCACCCAGGCTGGAATGCAGTGGCACGATCTTGACTCACTGCAAGCTCCGCCTCTCGGGTTCACACCATTCTCCTGCCTCAGCCTCCCGAGTAACCCGGACTACAGGCACCCACCACCACGCCGAGCTAATTTTTTTTTTTTTTTTTTTAAGTAGAGATGGGGTTTCACCATGTTAGCCAGGATGGTCTCGATCTCCTGACCTCGTGATCCACCCGCCTTGGCCTCCCAAAGTGCTGGGATTACAGGCATGGGCCACTGCGCCCGGCTGTCAGTGAATAATTTCTATTGCTTGTCTCAGTTCACTGATCCTTCCTCTGCCTCCATTCTGCTGCTGAGCCCATCCACTAAGCTTCTTATTTTAGTAATTTAGTTTTTCAGTTCTGATATCTCCGTAGGACTCTTCTTTGTATCTTCCATTTCATCACTGAGGCTTTTTATTATTTCATTTGCTTCAGGTGTCTGCATGGTGGCTCATTAAAATATTTTTATCGTGGCTGCTCTAAAATTGTTGTAAGATAATCTTGATATCTCTGTCATCTCACTATTGGCATTTGTTGTTTCATTCTACTTGATATCTTCTGGTTCTTGATATAAGGGATATTTGATGGAAACCTAGACACTTTCATATTGTGCTGCTGTAGTCCATGTCTAGTTTAAGCCATCTCTTTTATTTGGCTTTCTCTGACATGATTCCAACAGGGGAAGGGGCTAGGGGACTGCTGCCTCATACTGCCAGGAGGAGGAACAATTCAGGGGCCCTACTCGGCCTCCATTGACATCGTTGGGGGTTTCTTTGTTGCTGCTGGGTGATGCTAATAGTCCTGACTCTCCACTCGCCCTCCTGTGACACTGCCCAGGAGGAGATGGGGAGGGTGCCCACTACTCCCAAGTGCAGGTGGAAGTTAGGGCTCTCCATGTGTTCTTTGCTGACACCACAGTGGGGGTGGAGGGGGTCCACTTGTTACCAACTGATATGAATAAAAGGCTCAGCTTCCTACTTGGCCTTCCCTGACAACACCCTAGGAGTGGTGTCGCCTTGTTACAGCCTCTCGAGGGTCAAAGTCTAAGTTCCCTTCTCAGCCTTTGCTGACATAGATGGGGCTGGGTACCCCTCTTTTTTTTCTGTGGTGTTTGGCTACAGTAGAATAGTCATTGTCTAAAAGTTTTCTGTCTAGCTGGGCTGCCAGTATTACTTCTCAGGGCAAAATAATGGCAGAGTAATGTGTCAGTCATATCAGAGATGCCACTGATGGTGAGGCACACCAGTATTTTATGTTTCTTAGAAAGAGAAAAGTATGTGAATAAACTGATATGTCATCCATAGTAAGATGCATGCTAATTTCAGAGAGATTAATATATAGTGAAAGTGTGCTTCTTGGAATAGATTAAATATGGTAGTTATGTGAAAAGGACTCATGGATGAAGAGCAAACAATGATGTATAAATATTCAAACATGTTTTATTTATTTGCTATGCTCATGTTAACAATCAGTGATTGGTCAGCTTACAAAAACAAGCATTCCTTTTTGAGAATGTTGACAAGACCCTTTAAACCCAATTTGGTGGATCTCTTTTCCTTGCAGAGATAGAGCTGCCTGCTTTGCTATTCAGAAAGGATTACAGGCATCCCGTAGTGACATTAAGTTATTTAAGCATAATGACATGGCTGACCTCGAGCGACTACTAAAAGAACAAGAGATCGAAGATCAAAAGGTATGATTCTTTTGAAGAAAATTATACAGTTCTTTTGTACTTTCTAACCAGCTAAATTATATATGAAATGGTAATTTGTCATGAAAACTTGCCTGTGGATCACATTTGGATATTAAGGTGTTCCTGCTTATTAAATGTACTTGGTGTTGGAGAGCCAAGTCTGATTGTAATTGCCTTGTCATTGCCGTAATTACATATAGCAAATTGGAGGGAGGTAATCCAAGCAGCTTTCTGAGAGATCAAGAGAGGCTGAAAAACAGCATGTGCTTAGTGAGGCAGGGAGATGTCTACTCATAGCTGGGCATAATGACACCAAAACTTACTAGGCCTTTAATGACATGTACCTAGTGAATTCAGAATAGGCTTATTCATACCAGAATAAATCATGTATCAATTACATGAGGAAAGAATGGCAGCAAGCTTATTATATTAATATATGAACAAAGTGAAGCCCTTTCTCCCCACCCCACCTGTATCCTGCTCTGAGCAGCTACTGCCTGTGGGAAATGACTGCCCCTAACATGGTCTCCTTCCAGCTTGCAGCCCTGTTTTCAGCTGTTTCCTCTCAAGAACCTAACATAACCCAGGTGGTGGTGGTTTGGAAGTAGCTCCTTGGTGTTCTGATTAGGGTGAAACAGAGGAAGTGTGTTCAGAGCATCATTGTTAAAATTACAATTTATTTTCCCCTGATGACATGGGTAAGTAAAGTAGCTCAGGTCTGTGGTTCTGAGCAGGACACCATGATGTGTGTCTTCATCTCAGACACAGTTTCAAGTGGACTTTGCCAGTGCAACTCATTCATAACTAGAATAAATGATAAAAATGCTCATCACATTTCTTAATTTTGTGTATTTTGTGTTAATTTTCAATTTTCCAAATATTTGCATTATTCATTTAGGATTCTGTCATCTTTGTTTAGGTGTCAGCCTAAGTGCATCACTTCATGAATATACACATTCTCATGATGAATATGCATGATCTTGCCATTTTATACTAACTCTGCTCTAGGCTAACGTTTCACATTTACACAATTTAGAAAAATCTATAGGCAAAATCTGAAAACAGCCCATTCCACTGATTAATTTCTTTTACAAAGTATAAAAAGATGTTTCTTATGATGATGCAGTAATAGAAAGCTAGTCTGTTTTCAGTACTAGAACTGCAGTCTGCTGCCATTTGTTTTGCCTAGTATTGTATAAATTTGGAAAACATCAGATTCAAGTTTTGTATGTGCTCTTTTTCTACAAGATCTGTAAGCCATAGAACTTTTTTTTTAAATGAGCAACAAGAAGTAAAATTAAATATCTTGAAACTTATTTCTACTTTATAATTTTTACTTTTTTACTAATTTATATTTTTCTTGCTGAGAGCAGGCTTTCTAAGTAACTCTACATTTTGGTTTTTAGAAATATTCATTTTCAGTTTCATTTTCACATAAATAATCTGGTCGTTAACACTTTGAATGTTTTCTTTGTCCATTTCCCAAGCGCTGTGGTTCATGAATTGTTTTTTATCCCCTTTCCTACAGGGTTCCCATAATGGTCAGTGGATATGAACAGTAGTTCATAAAAGGAATACACATAACTATGAACAAGTGAAAAATAGCCTGGCCTCACTAATAATTAAGGAGATTAGGCTAGGAGTTTTGCCTGTTAAATTAGGGCATGTTTTTAATAGTAATAGTCAGTGCTAACACAGATGTGGTGAGACAAAGAGTGTTCCTATGACACTGGAAAGAGTTTAAATTGGCACTGCCTTTCTGGAAGGCAAATGGGCAGATACATTCCAGGATCCAAGTAATTCCATGCCCTTTGACCCATTCCTGTGGTGCTGTCTTTAAAAACTTACGAGAAATGATGTCACATTTTGAAGGATAGTCATATTGTGATATGAAAAAGCAAATGAAGGAAACAACTAAATCCAACATTAGGGAAATAAGTAGTTTATGGTATACTCACAGGCAGAACGTCTCCATTAAAATCATGTAATCTGAAATAATTTAGAAATGCTCACAGCATAATGTTTTTAAAATCAGGTCCTAAAACTACAGTAAAATCCTGATTCTGAACAAAGTAATTTATATGTTTATACAAGAAAGACAAAAATTATCACCATGTGGTATGATTAGCTGATTTATTTAATTGTTTTTTGTACTTTTCCATTTCCCAAGAATCCTACATTGAATATTTTTAAATCTAAGAAAATGTTTTTCCTTAAAGACAGGCAGAGGTAGCATGCCCTGTGTAGAAATTAGGGTGGCATCTCTTCATCTATCACTTCTAACATATTGCTAGCTCCCCAGCTTTCAGTTGTGAGTTGACAGAGTAAAGATGATTGAGCAACATCAGTGATATATACTTTTTATTCCTCAACAAACTTTTTTTTTTAGTGCTACTGCTGTGGGTTGTAAAATACCCCTTAAAGCATTGCTCTGATACTTTCTAATTCTGATCATTTCTAATTGTCCATTGGAGCAGAAACTTAGAGGCAAGAGATCTCTGAGTAAGAAGGTAATGGCAAACTCTATCTGTGGATCTCAGTATTTTTTGCAGTCCCACACACCTGAACCATGTACAGTTTAATACATGTGGGAGATTTATTAGTGACTTGCTCTGAGCAGAGTGTGTGAAGGTGTGTGTTTTTTGAAAAGATCTCTGCTGGGCGTGGTGGCTCAAAGCTGTAATCCCAGCAGTTTGAGAGGCCGAGGTCAGTAATCAAGAGGTCAGGAGTTCAAGACCAGCCTGGCCAACATGGTGAAACCCCATCTCTACTAAAAATACAAAAATCAGCTGAGCGTGGTGGCGGGTGCCTGTAATCCCAGCTACTCGGGAGGCTGAGGCAGAGAATTGCTTGAACCCTGGAGGCGGAGGTTGCAGCGAGCAGAGATGGCACCACTGCACTCCCACCTGGGTGACAGTGAGACTCCGTCTCAAAAAAAAGAAAAGGAGACCTCTCTACCCCACCACCTGGGAACATCATTGGACAAGCTCATAGTCAAATTTTACTTGATCCGATAATACATCAGTGGGGAGTGAGGAGGGAACAGGGTTGCCCCTTTTTTTGGGAGGTGAAGGAAAACAGTTTGAGTTTTTTAACTTTTTGTTATGGAAAAATGCCAACATATAAGAAGGAAACAGTGGTATAGTGAAGCCCCCTGTACCCTTCTCCCAGCTTTGTTATCAGCATTACATCATTCTTGTGCCATCTGTTCCTCACCCCATCTTCATGATGATGACCTTCATTATAGTTGTTTTGGGTAAAATTGACAGACATTGAATCACATGAATGCAGCCATACAATTTTGACCAGTGATTATACCCATGTAACCCAGGAATGTCAGCCCCATTATGATGTAAAACATTCCCATTTCTTTAGAAAGTCCCTTAGGCCCCTTCCCAGTTGGAGGTTTGGAGGGTTTTGTTTGTGTTTTAATATTCTCAGAGGGCCTAATTAGTTTGTGTGTGTGGCGGGTCACCTAGCTAATGCTGTGAGCTGAAAAACGTCTGAGAGAAGATAGTACTGTTGTTCATCTCAAAATAACCCATCACAAACACTGAGCTTTCAATTCATTCAGAATATTTTTTTAGGAATAAATCTTGTAAGGTGAAAGTGCTGGGGAATATGTAACAGATCTTGTCTTTAGAGTTACTGAAATGTAAGATGTCTGCTTTTTCTCTTTTAAAGAATCCTCGCAAGGCTCGTGTAACTCGGCGTTTCATTGTAGTAGAAGGATTGTATATGAATACTGGAACTATTTGTCCTCTTCCAGAATTGGTAAGCAACCATGTTCAGCCGTAATTTTAATATTTGGACTATTTGACAGATGTGCCTTTTGTTTATGACCGCTTTTAGTGTATAACGTCTGCGTTGCTTTGCGCATTAGGCCTCATAAGCATATTTTGCTCAGATCAGGGAAGAAGAACAACACTGAATGCCAGTGCTGGCCTTCAAAGAGTAATCAAGACTGCTCTGTTGCCCAGGCTGGAGTGCAGTGGTGTGAACACAGCTCACTGCAGCCTTACCCTCCTGGGCTCAAGTGATCCTTCCACCTTAGCTTTCTGAGTTAGCTGGGACTACAGGCACATGCCACCACACCTGGCTGATTTTTCCCTTTTTTGTGGAGTAGGGGTCTCACTGCGTTACCCAGGCTGTTCTCAAACTCTTGGGCTCAAGCGATCCTCCTGCCTCAGCCTGCCAAAGTGCTGGTATTACAGGTATGAGCCACCACACCTGGCCAAAACTTAGCTTTAGCTTTTTTTTTTTCTCCCCCCCAAGACAGTCTTGCCCTGTCGTCAGGCTGGAGTGCAGTGGCACCATCTTGGCTCACTGCAACCTCCTCCCCCAGGTTCAAGCAGTTCTCCTGCCTCAGCCTCCCGAGTAGCTGGAACTATAGGCGTGCGCAGCCACCCCCAGCTAATTTTTGTATTTTTAGTAGAGACGGGGTTTCACCATGTCGGCTAGGATGGTCTCAATCTCTTGACCTCGTGATCTGCCCGCCTGGGCCTCCCAAAATGCTGGGATTACAGGCATGAGCCACTGAGTCGGCCATACGTAGCTTTTAAGATCCAGCTTTATTTAGGTGAAATCAACGTATAAAATACACCTACTTTAAGGGTAAAGTTTGATAAGTTTTGACAGATGTATATACATCTGTATCACCGCAGCCATCCACCACCACAGTCAAGATACGGAACATTTTTATGTAAGACAATGTTTATCCAGAAAGAAAACTTTATCCAGAAAGCTTCCTGATGCCTCTTGGTAGTGAGTACCCATGTTGGCCCCAGACAGCCATTAATCTACTTTCTATTCCTGTAGATTAGTTTTACCTTTTGTAGAATTGCATATGAATGAAAGCATAGCTTGCTTTTTTGGTTTTTTGTGTTTTGTTTTTTGTTTGAGATGGAGTTTCACTTATGTTGCCCAGGCTGGAGTGCAATGGCACGATCTCGGCTCACCGCAACCTCTGGCTCCTGGGTTCAAGTGATTCTCCTGCCTCAGCCTCCCAGGTAGCTGGGATTACAAGCATGTGCCACCATGCCCGGCTAATTTTGTATTTTTAGTAGAGACAAGGTTTCTTCATGTTGGTCAGGCTGGTCTTGAACTCCCAACCTCAGGTGATCCGCCCTCCTTGGCCTCCCAAAGTGCTGAGATTACAGGCGTGAGCCACGACACATGGCCAAAACTTAGCTTTTTAATAGTGAAAGCAGCATAACTGTTTTTAGAAACCATGACCATTGAGATTTCCTTTATTGAGGTGAAATTCACATAACACAAAACTAACCAATTTAAATTGTACAGGACAGTGACATTTATTACATTTACCATGTGTGCAACCATCAACTCTTGGTCAAAAACCTTTTCATGACTCACGAAGAAGACCTCAAACCCATTAAACAGTCACTCCCCATTTTCTTCTCCCTCTAGCTCCCAGCAACTACCAATCTGCTTTCTGTCTCTATGGATTTACCTTTTCTGGTTATTTCCTATAAATGGCATCATATAATATATGACCTTTTCTTTCTGGCTTCATTCACTTGATGTTTTTAAAGTTCATTAACATTGTATACCATGTATCAGTATTTCATACCTTTTTAATGCTGAGTTATAGTCCATTGCATGGATAATACCACGTTTTGTTTTATATGTTCATCCACAGATGGATATTTGGGTTCTTTCTACCTTTTTGCTATTGCAAATAGTGCTGTTGTGAACATTTGTGTACAGGTATTTGTTTGAATTCCTGTTTTCAGTTCTTTTATGTATATATCTAGCAGGGTAATTGCTGGATTATATGGTAATTCTGTGTTTAACTTAATAAGGAACTGACATACTGTTTTCAACAGCGATTGCACCATTTTACATTCCCATCAGCTATATACCAGGGTTACAGTTTCTCTACATCTTTGTCAGCACTTATATTTTCCGGGGTTTTTTGTTGGTTTGTTTTAGCCACCCTAGTGAGCATGAGGTAGTATCTCACTGTGGTTTTGATCCTGTTTCCCCCAAATGGCTAATGATGCTGAGCCTCTTTTCTTGTTTTTTTGTTTGTTTGTTTGTTTGGCCATGCGCATACCTTTGGAGACATATCTATTCAGGTGCTTTGCCCATTTTTTAAATTGGGTTGTTTTTTTGTTTTTAAAAGAATTCCTTGTATATTCTGGATACTAGATGTTTATCAGATACATGATTTGCAAATATTTTCTCCTATTTTGTGGGGGTTTGTTTCATTTATTTGATGCTGTCCTTTGACACACAGTTTTTAAAATTTTTGATGATGTCCAGTTTATGTGTTTTGTTGTTGCTTGTGCTTTTGTGTTTTATTTTAAAATCTTTGTTTAATCTGGCCGGGCATGGTGGCTCAGGCCTGTAATCCCAGCACTTTGGGAGGCCGAGGCAGGTGAATCATTTGAGGTCAGGAGTTCGAGACCAGCCTGGCCAACATGGTAAAACCCCGTCTCTACTAAAAATACAAAAAAATTAGCCGGGTGTGGTGATACACGCCTGTAATCCCAGCTACTCGGGAGGCTGAGGCAGGAGAATTGCTTGAACCCGGGATGTGGAGGTTGCAGTGAGCCGAGATCACGCCAGTGCACTCCAGCCTGGGCAACAGAGCGAGACTCTGTCTCAAAAAAAAAAATAATAATAATAATAATCTTTGTTTAATCCAAAATTATCAAGATTTATTGCTATGTTTCCCCCTAAGAGTTTATAGTTTTCAGTCTTACATTTAGGTCTGTAGTTCATTTGAGTTCATTTTTGCGTATGCGTTGATGAAGAGGTCCAATTTTATTCTTTCACAAGTGGTTATCCAGTTTTGCCTGCATCATTTGTTGAATGTTTCCCCATTGACTGGTCTTGGCACCCTTGTTGAAATTAATTGACCATAGATGTATGGGTTTATTTCTAGACTCTATTCTGTTTCATTCTTCTATATATCTGTCCTATGCCAGTACCACACTGTGTCAATTATTGTAGCTTTGTAGTGAGTTTTGAAATCAGAACATGTGAGTTCAACTTTGTTCTTTTTCAAAATTATTTTAGCTATTTGGGGTCTCTTGAAATTCCATTTGAATTTTAGGATTAGCTTTTCCATTTCTGTAAAAAGTATTGTTGGGATTTTGGTGGGGATTGCATTGAATATGTAGTCACATTGGGAAGTATTACCATCTTAATGATATTAAGTCTTCCAGTCCATGAACTTGGGATTTTTCCATCTATTTAGATATTTCCTTCAGCAATGTTTTGTGATTTTTAGTATATACGTCCTGCACCTGTTTGGTTAAATTTAGCACTAAGTATTTGATTTTTTTATTCTACTATAAATGGAATTGTTTCCTTAATTTCCTTTTTAGATTGTTTACTGCTATTTATAGAAATACAACAGATATTTGTGTATTGCTTTTGCATAATGTAACTTCTGCTGAATTTATTAGCTCAAATAATACTTTTGTGGATCTTATTCTATGTATAAGATTACACCATCTGTGAATAGAGATAATTTTACTTGTTTCTTTTCAATTTGGATGCCTTTTATCTTTCTTGCCTGATTGCCCTGGCTAGGACCTCGACTACAGTGTTGACTACAGGTGGCGAAAATGAGCATCTTTGTCTTGTTCCTGATCTTATAAGGAAAGCTTTCAGTCTTCTACCATTGAGTATGATGGTAGCTGTGAGTTTTTTATAATAACCTTTTATCAGGTTGAGGAAATTCCTTCCCATTTTTAATTTATTGAGTGTTTTATCATGAGAGGTTGTTGGATTTTGTCAAATTTTTTTTCTGCATTTATTGGGATGATCATGTGGGGTTTTTCCCCCTACATTCTTCTAATGTGTATGTAATACATATTTGATTTTTCCATGTTGAACCACCATTGCATTCGGCCATTGAGATTTTAATCTAGGAGTCTATTAATTGAATAAGGATTCAAAATAAGGGTTCCATATGTTATTTTTAAATGTTTTCACTATTTCTGAGGAAATCTAAATATATTTTAAGTATCAATAGAAGAGATGTATTTGTTTTCTTCTTTTTGTTTTTGTAAGAGTGTCAATGGTTGATAGAATAATGGGAGGGAGGTAGTGAACCAGAAGAGACTAGGATGTATATTATAGGGCTACAGTAATGAAGCAGTGCTGATGGACAGATACGAAACTAAAGATGAAGTGTAGGAACAGCTCAAGTGTAGATAAGCACTGAAGCTGGGCATGGTGGCTCACACCTTTAATCCCAACACTTTGGGTGGCGGAGGTAGGAGCATCACTTGAGCCCAGGAGGTCAAGGCTGCAGTGAGCCATGATCCTGCCACTGCACTCTAGCCTGGGTGGCAGAGCAAGACTCTGTCTCAAAAAAAAAAAAAAAAATCAGTATTGTGCTGTCTTTTGTTAAGTGAATCATTTTAGACCATCTAAAGGACAATTGATTCTCATCATTCACCCTACTTATATTCTATAAAGTTGCCATGAACACTGGAATAAGAAATACTAAACTATTGCTGCTGGGGCAAATAATAGGGTTAGGTTCCTCTGAGCCTCTGGTTACAACATTTTCATCAACCAGTTGACACAAAACTTGCTTTATGTGTATTTTTGTTTAAAGGTGTCTTATTTAATGTCTGTTGATTCATTGCACTACAACTCATGCCTGAACAAAGCTTCTCTAACACACAAATTTTCTCCATAAGGGACATCACAGCACTAGGAGTAATAGACGGCACTTTAGCATGACACTTGGGGGCGACTCTAAATAGCAAAATCACCAACAAAAAGCACAGAAGTCCAAAAAAGTGGCAGTAAATAGGCCATGAAAAGGGTAGTTGTTCACAGGATCAGAGCTGAAACAGTCGCCTGTTCACCCTCACCTGGGAAAACACGTGTCAGGTAATTCAAATTCTTCACTGCTCTGCACATGCACATATCCGTGATGACAGGAAAAAAGTATTGATATGGAGGTTGCAAATAAGTTTTAATAAGTAGATGAATTTGCACATATAGAATTCACAAGTATTGAGAGTCAGCTGTACATACTTTTTAATCTTAATTTTTTTCTTCATAATATGTTCTATATGGTGCTAATCATTAGTATTTTAACGTTTATATAACACTTAGGTTAAGTTAAAATACAAATACAAAGCAAGAATCTTCCTGGAGGAAAGCCTTTCATTTGGAGTTCTAGGAGAGCATGGCCGAGGAGTCACTGAACACTATGGAATCAATGTAAGTTCCCCTTTTTTAAGAACGTTTCCCCTCTTATAGGAGACATGTAGTTCCATTCTGCTAGGCCTATATTTTTATAGGCACAAGACAGTGTTCCTTATCAGTTTGAAGGGTCACGAAACTTTGGTGTCTGTCACCTCAGTGAGCCCAGGATGAGTCTAGTCAGCCAGACCAGGGAACCCCATCTTCCTTCTGCACTTATAAACTCGGAGTGGGTAGTCATGGTTTGTGCTCTGTTTGCAAAGTTTCATTCGAATAGACTTTTAGTGTCTCTTCTCTAGAAATGGTTAAATTTTGCCTTCCAATTATTTCTTAAAATCATTAGGAATTTCCTGAGTAGTCTTTTCAGAAGTATTCATGACAGCAGAGAAAGGATACTGTTTCTGGTATTTAAAAATCTGTATTCTATATAATGTGTTTGTGGGAGGTAGATACAGTTACGCGTGCGTGCGTGTGTGTGTGCATGTGTGTGTGTGTCAGAAACACCACTGGCATGCATTCAGCAAAACCTCTTAAAGTCCCAAACAGAATGAGGTGTCATGTTTCCTTTTCTGAGGGAAATGGACCCAGACTGCCCGCAGTGCCTAGTGGGTTTTGCTCCTGGAGCCTCAGGGCAGAGGAAGTCAGCCAGTCTTGAACAGCTGTCTTACCAACCACCATGGGAAGAGTTACAGAAAGCTTTTTCTCCAAAACATGCGCATAAGAGCTGTGCAACCTGTGTTACAGAGTTGAACTATAAAACGTAAAATTGCCTTACATTATCGACATCCCGCTAACCATATAGTCCCAGAGAAAAATGTAAAGCAGAGTGAATATCCCGGGAGGTTGGATGGAAGCACCTCCTCCAAGGCAGACTGACATTCAGCAGTTACATGCACCGAGGAGGTAAATGGAATAAATGGAAAGATAAATGGAAGTGTAATTCAAGCAGATTTAGCAGTACACTACAGCCTTTTTTAAGGCATGAAAATTTTTATGGAGGAAAAAACTTGAACTTCACTGTTGTAGTTTTGTGAATGCTTCTAGCAGTTGTCACTTTGGGAAATACTGTGAGGAAATACTCACAAGCGCCTGAGAGTAGAGAGCAGAATGTACGGGCTTTATTTGGATCCTGATTCAAACAAATGCTGTTAAAAGAAAATTTGGTGAGACAATCAGAGATATCTGAACACTGAATATTTGAATATATTTAACATCAAATTTAAATTTAACATTTAAAAATTGTTAATGTCTTAAGTATGATACTAGCTTTGTGATTATGTTTTGAGAGAGTTTTTATCTTTTAGAAATACACAGTGAAATGTTTATAGATGAAACCCCATGAAGTCTGGGACTCACTACAAAGAAATGATGAAGGTGGTAGGGGATATAGGTGAAGCAAGGTTGTCCTTGAGTTGATAATGTTTGAATCTGGGTGATGGGGATTCTTTGTTCTGTTCTACTTTGTTCAGGCTTGAAATTTTTCATAATGAAAGGTTTAAACGTGCTTTTTAAAAAGGGCAGGAGTGCAGAGTTTCTCAAAACTCTGCTGGATCTATGAAACACTAAGGAAAACACTAGCTGTGTTCTGACAGTCCATTAACATGGCCATCAGTAAGTAATGATTGAATGCCTACTGTGTGCCCAGAATGGAACTTGGTGCTGAGGGCTGGACCCAAAGATGAGGACCGAAGGAGTTCTGAGTGGTCAGAAAGATGTAGGACTCAAAGCCCATTAGGTCATTAGAGCACATTAGGTTCTTCTGCTGTCCAGTTGGTCAAAGATTCCATCGCCATGACGTTTGGATAAATTGACTTATGAAATGCTGAGAGGCAAACTGAATACAAGAATAAAGTGCTCAAAACTTCGATAGACTTTTTATTTATCTCAGTGCATCCCATGAGGAAGGCCAGCTAGACCACTGTTTTAGCGAGGAAATAGTCTTATTTTGTACCTGTGACTACTTTTAATATTGAACAGCTTTGGGTTTTATTTTCTTATAATTTATTTGTCTTTGCTGTGAGTTAATTTGTCATGTATAATGAAATGGTAAAAATGTATAAAATGAGACAGTTTCAGAGATGGGCCATGAGACTACAGTTCATTCAGCGATAGATGTTATATGGTTTATTTTTTATTTTCATGTAGATAGGTAGTTTGAATCCAGATATTAACAGACAGTTTAATGCTGTTAAATTTTGTCTCTAGGCTTGAAGTTGGCCTTTTTTTTCTTTAAACTGTGGAATAACTGTCACTCCTCCTTTTCCGGCAGATTGATGATATTGATCTTATCAGTGCCAACATGGAGAATGCACTTGCTTCTATTGGAGGTTTCTGCTGTGGCAGGTCTTTTGTAATTGACCATCAGGTGGGTTCTTTTTAAAAACAGGAGCTAAAACTGAAACTAATTTCTCCATTGGTCACCTCAAAATATAACTTTGAAATACGAAATTTTACTTAGTTTATCACACAATTTTTATTTAAATGTCAATTTTTAAAGAATCATTCAAAATATTTCTATTTAGAAATGATCTCTCATTTAACAGAAAGTCTTGTTTCTGTTACACGTATAATGTTTATTTATGGCTGGATCTTACCCCCCTCACCACATGTACACACTGTTCAGTAGTTGTTCTAGAGAACTGGTGCCTTTCAAATGTTTACCTAGAAAGGACAGAGAATGTGTATATGTCTTCATTTGTTTCTTCTCAGCGACTTTCCGGCCAGGGATACTGCTTTTCAGCTTCGTTACCTCCCCTGTTAGCTGCTGCAGCAATTGAGGCCCTCAACATCATGGAAGAGAATCCAGGTATAACCCTTTAAAAACCCAAGGAATCAAAGAGATTTCAGGTTACGTTAGTTGTGTTACTGATTTACTTACTGGAGAAATTATTTGCCAGACAAAACTGGTTTGCAGTTACATTATATAGCATTCATAGGAAGAATGGCAGTGAAGAAGCTATTCCTGCCCCAAAGACTTGGGGTCAGAGCTTTTCTCCTGTGCTTGGGGCCAGAGCCAGAGCCAAAGCAAGGCTAGCTCAGATAGTGGGTGGAGATGCTGGGAGGAGGAGGGCCTCTCAGCCAGTTCTGGGCCTAAACGTTCCATTGGTGTAAATAAGCCAGTCTTTATTTGGTTAATAGTTTTTTGAGAAATCGGCTGAAGCATGCTGCTTTTTTATCTGTGCAATTTTATAAATATTGTGAGTTTTCACCTTTAGCCTTTGAATCATCAGTTGGTACTGAGGCCAAGCCGGGTTTACCAGCAAAGAACTTACTCAGTGGGAAAAATTAAAACTACTAAGAATTTAAAATGTGGCCTTTGGCTATGACAGTGCCACCTTTGCAAAGCTTAAAACGGAAAGGGAGCAGCAGGCCCTACCCGGTACAGTATTTCTGAATCTTCATCACTGATACTAATTCAGAGAACCAGAAAATGTGTGTCTCTGCTCATTCATATGCTTGCTTCTCAGATGGCCTGGCACGCCTACCTTCTGATCAGATACTTTAGTTTTGGGATTTTCCTTGAATAAAAAAGGAAAATATCAAGAAAAGATGGTAAAAATTACTTTACTATAGTTGATTTTTTACCAAATTGTTTAGGATAAAGAAATAAGCAATAAATTTGTACCCTTTGATTCTTAGCCAGATTAGGATCTTGATGAGAACAAGAGGCATTGATTGTTCTTGAAAGCATCATTCCAGGTTTGTTGAAAGTGGGATACTGAGGTGAGAAGGGGCCAGTTAGCACGCACCAGAGACAAAGCTTGGGCCTTCAGGGGAGTATGGGTTCTTGGCTCTGTTAGTATGTAGAAGGATTTGTAGCATTTTAAATTGATGAACTTGATCTGGGTCTTCAAAAATATTTTTAGGTTAGTACTATCATAAGTTTCAAATAGACTCTCAAACGTATTTTTTTCATCTAGGTATTTTTGCAGTGTTGAAGGAAAAGTGCGGACAAATTCATAAAGCTTTACAAGGGTGAGTTTTATATATTTTCAACCAACATAAAGTTTATCTGCACCACACTTAACAACTAATGGAAAGTTTTAAATTTCTAGGCTTGGGTCAGTTTGACCAGATTGCAGCTAAGAAACCAAAAACTTAGTTCACTCACATTGGTTTATTTGTGTAAAACCAGATCATCTGTTTTAAAGAATCGTGACTTTGTTTTTCTGAAAATGAAACAAACTCATTAATAAAATATTACAGCAGTACAGAAGATAGAAAGATGAAAATAACAACCCAACATCTTACCACCAGAAATAACCAGGGTAAACACTGAAGCATCTCTCCATGTCTGCACACACAGGGATGCCATTATATATTATGTAATTAGATGACTGGGTTCATACCATCTG
The DNA here is from genome assembly GCF_028858775.2 of Pan troglodytes. Taxonomy (NCBI): domain Eukaryota; kingdom Metazoa; phylum Chordata; class Mammalia; order Primates; family Hominidae; genus Pan; species Pan troglodytes. The sequence goes on from NC_072409.2 coordinate 46,450,650, forward strand.
TGTTACTTTTTAATAAATTACTAAGTTTTAACACAAGAAAAAGAAACAAGTGAAATTTTATCAGTGTTTTTTTTTTTTTTTTTTTTTACTACACAAGAGTCACTTTTTTTTTTTATTATACTTTAAGTTTTAGGGTACATGTGCACATTGTGCAGGTTAGTTACATATGTATACATGTGCCATGCTGGTGTGCTGCACCCACTGACTCGTCATCTAGAAGAGTCACTCTTTAAGATTCCTCTGTAGTTAAAAAAAAAAAAAAAATCGAGGTTGGTGATATCTCCAGGCACATTTCTCGTCTTATAGAAAGTGATTTCACATTGCCCGAGGTCTTTCTTTTTGCCTTTCCTAAGGTTAAACATGCTTTCTTGGTCATGAAAGTCCTATCTGTGTTCCGGATATGGAAACTGGAGACTTAACTGAAAGAAAAGGACAATTGATAAATGAGTACATCACAGCTGTTCCAGATAAAGAAGGGGCAGAGACAGTTAAAGTTCTGGGTGTGTCTGTGTGATAGTAACAGCAGTTCTTGCATGATTTATGGTAGAGAGATATATTTGTATTGGTTCCAGTTCCATTGGTTTGTGAAATATTAATATGCCAACACAGCCTAGCATATTGGAGTCACTGGAAATGCATCAGTGCTAGCCTTACATGCCTTTCACTCTATGGTGTTAACCTGCCTTTTTCTAAGTCTAATCTCCACTTACCCCAGCTGTATCACACTTTTTCTTTCCAAAATTCCTAATCCTCTGTCTTCACTCCCCTCACTTTTAGCTAACAGCCTGGCCTTATGCTGTCACTTGGGACTCTGTCATATTTCCTGACAAATCTACACACCTGTGGGTATCTGAACCAGTCTTCCCTCCTGTAGACCAGTAAATGTTGCTCCAACTACCACAGGCCCTTTTTTTAAGGACTGAGTGCCTTTGCTTGTCCCTGCTACTTTGTCATCAGCCTGTCCCCTTTCTTGTGTTATTTGATTAGCAGTCATGTCCACTTTAAATTCCTCTTGCCTGTCACCTGACGTTTCCCTCTGCAACTCCCCATGTCTTTGCTCCTCTCAGTAGCTATCATCTCCACGTCTTCACTTACACTGGCAGCTCTGACACCTGGCTTCTGCTACTGCCCTTCACCTGGACTGTTTTTGTGGAGGTCTCCACTGACTGCTGAATCCAGTGGACCATCTTCAGAGCTCATCTTCTTGATGTCCCCATAGTTTTCAGCACAGGTGACCACTCTTTCCTTCTTTGGACTCTGCTACACTGCACGCCTGGATTTCCTTTTACATCTTTGAATGGCTCCATCTCGGTCTCCTCTGAAGGCTTTCTTTCAACACCTTGCTCTTCAGACTTTGTCTGTGCTTCTCTTTTCTTCTCATTACCTTCTTGAAGAATTGCCTTCTCCCATACCTGGAGCTCCACATCGTTTCATGACACCTGTATATAGACAGCTCCCAGCTTCGTATCGCCACCCTGGACCACTGCAGCTGCAGGTCTCACACCCAGTTGCCTACTCAGTATCCACAGTTGGAAGACTCCATGGCACCTCACAGTAAACACGCATTCACAAGGGTCGCAGGGGCAAACCGTGCTGGTATCTAGATGGTTACAGAGAACAGTAAACAAAATAGCAAAGAGGCCAATGTGACAGGAGGGAAGGAGTGGGAAATCTGGTGGAAGATGAGGGCTGGGTCATGGGCCATCCACACACAGGGACTTGTGAGCCATGATGAGGACATTGGCACACAGAGGAAGCCCTGGCATGGTTTTGAGCAAAAAAGTGAAACAGCCTATCTGATACCCTAGCAAAATTACTTTTGCATGGTGTGAAAAAATACATTGAACAGCAGTAAGAACAGAAGCAGGGAGACCAGTTAGGAGATTGACGCAGGTGAAAGGTGATAGTGACTCTGACCATGTTGGGAGCCATGACGTGCGAAGTGTCTGGATTCTGGGTATCTTCTGAAGGGAGAGCACACTGGATCTAGCAGAAGTTCATATGCAGGGTGAGTGAGAAAGAGAAGACTCCAGGTAGAGCTTAGGGGCTTTGGTCAGAGTAAATAGGTAGAGTTGCTAATGAGTGAGAGGGACAGAACTGTGGAGAAATACCTTCTGGGGAAGGTCAGCAGTGGTTATGTTAAGCCCAAAGTGCCCATCAGACATGGAGTGCAGAGCAGCAGCTGGATATACAAGTCTGAAGTGTGAGGGAGAGTACTGAGCTAGAGATAAATGTTTGAGTCTTGGGGTATGGATATTATATGAAGCATTTCAGTGTGAAGAGGTCAGAAACTAGCAAAGACTAGTCCGAGAAAGAGTGGCCAGTGAGGAAGAGGCAGGCTGGAAGAGCCTAGAGTCCTGGAAACCAGGGAAGAAATTGCTTATGTAGGAGGTCAGCCTGTGACATGCCACTGCTGACAGGCCAGACCAGATAACAGAACACTGATCCTTTGACTTCGTCATGTAGAGGTATTATGACTTGGTGTGTAGTTTCAGGGGAGTGTGGGGTAAAATGCCTGCTTGAAGGAGGTTCCAGACAGGTGGACACGGCCTAGATGACTGTTTTGAGGAGTTTTTCTCTGAAGAGGAACTAAGAAACAAGATGGTGGCTGGAGAAAGAAATTGGTCAAGAGAAGAATATTTCAGTTTAAGATTACTGAGATCAATTTCTGAATAACATCTGGCTAAGTATAAAACATCCTTTCTCCTACTGGATGGCAGTACTGTATCATATACCAGGTTCCCATTTGTACCTAGATCTGTTTTTAAACTGTCTCTTCCATTCCATTGGTATATTTGCTCATTCCTCAGACTCTTTTGATTTTGTCTGTTTTTATCACTGTTTTGGAATACAGGTTTATCACTAGTGTCTGTTTTTATCACTGTTTTGGAATATGGGTTTCTCCAAAATTATTGCTAGAATCTTAATTGGAACTGCATTAAATTTTCTGATGAATGTGGAGGGAAATGTCATCCATGAACATGAGCTCTCTATTTAAATCTCCCTTTGTGTCCTTTAATGGAATTCCTATAAAGCCCTTGTACCTTTATGGAACCTTTAAAGGGAATTTTCAGACATCCTATAGATTTTGTTGCTGTTATGAATGGGGTTGTCTTTTCTGTTATATTTTCTACTTGATTATTGCTGATTCATAAGAATATTATTATTTTCTCTAAACTGACCTTATATCCAGGAGTCTTTCTAAACTCTTAGTATTTCCAGTAGTTGTTTCATTGTGTTATGATGATGTGCATGGAAGTCCTGTTATCTGCAATAATGGTGTTCTCTCTTTCCTTCCTAATGCTTTTACATCGTAGTTCATTTTCTTATTTTATTGCTTTGGTCTGAGTCCCTAATTTGTATTGAACAGTGGCAATAATAGCAAACATTCCTTCCTTATTCCCAGTATAGAAGCACTTCTTCATTAAGTATAAAACATCATGCTATGGGTTTTTGGTGAGTAGCTTTTATCGAATTATTCCTAGTTTTGTTTTGTTTTGTGGTTTTTTTAAGAGACAGGATTGTGCTATGTTGCCCAGGCTGGAGTGCAGTGGCTATTCACAGATATAGTCAACACACTATAGCCTCAAACTCCTGGACTCAACCAATCCTCCTGCCTTCACCTCCCAACTAGTTGGGACTACAGGCACGTACCACTGCACCTGGCTAAATGATTCCTAAATTTGAAGGCCTTTTTTTAAAATCATAAATAGACGTTGAACTTTATCCATTTTTTTTACATCTATTAAGGTAAATCATAAATTTGTCTTATGGCTGAATTACATTGAAATATTTTCTGATGTTAAACCATCCTTGCATTCTTGAGAAAACCGTTACTTCATTATAATATCTTTTTCTACACTGTTAGATTTATTTAGCTAATATTTTAATTTGACTTTTTATATCTGTTTATAATTTAAATGGATCTATGACCTTGTACCAACTTTACGTAACATAGGAGTCAGTGTTAGGGTAGCTTCGGTAGATGATTTGGCTATTTTCCACTCTTTCTGCTTCCTGGAAGCACTGAGTAAAACAAGGCTTGATCATTTCTTCAGAAGTTGAGAGTAGGTCTCCCACTTTACAGCCATCTAGGCTTGGGGCCTTTGGTTTGGGAATAGTTGTTGATTATCTCTCATATATCTATATTATTTTAACTTTTTATTTATGTAAATTTGGTTTTGTGTGTTTTCATCATAGTGTGTTTTCTTATTTTTATGCACTGTCTCATTGCACTGTGTTCTTACTCTTCTTCAGCTTCTTACATTTAGTTTTTGGTTTTATTTCGTATTTTCCAATAAATATATTAAAGATAAATATTTTCAAAGGCAGTATCTTCAATGTTTAGTTCTGAGTAATTTTTTTGTTCAATTTTTCTCTAATTTCTCACTTCTCTCATCTCTGAGATTGAGTTTGGGAAAGGAAGTCAACATCCTATGCTGGTTTGCCTCTGTTTTCATTGTAATAGAGATAGTTATTGGTGTCAGGTTCTCCCTATAGACTGTAAGCACACAGTGGAGACCATGGCTACTTTGGTGATTGCTCTGTCCCTGGGAGCTAGCCCAGTGCTCGTTTATCCACTGGGATAAGATGATATGTTTGGCAAAGTCTTTTGTTAAAGAGTAGTATAATAGACTCTGAAACACGGCTTCGCTGAACTCAAGCTATAACTGTGTCTGTTTGGTTTTAATTAAACTCATCTGACATTCAGCATCTAGGCAACCAGAGACAGGGCATTTTGTTTAATTCCTTCTCTCACTAGCATGTGAAATGAGACCATTTGATCAAAAAGCACAAGTTAGATCTGGACCTCAGGTGCCTTGTATTTCTTTTCTTTTCTTTTTTTTTTTTCTTTTGAGACAGAGTCTTGCTCTGTCACTCAGGCTGGAGCACAGTGGCGCGATCTCAGCTCACTGCAACCTCCACTTCCCAGATTCAAGCGATTTTCCTGTCTCAGCCTCCTGAGTAGCTGGGATTACAGGCACGTGCCACCACACCTGGCTAATTTTTGTATTTTTAGTAGAAACGGGGTTTCACCACGTTGGTCAGGCTGGTCTTGAACTCCTGACCTCGTGATCCCCCCAACCTTGGCATCCCAAAGTGCTGGGATTATAGGTGTGAGCCATCGCGCCTTGTATTTCTTGAGGAAAATTCAGGCCATTTGATTCCTATGAAATGCTATTTGGAAAGCAGTTTTTTTTTGTTGTTTTTTTTTGTTTTTTGCTTTTATTTTTGTTTTTGTTTTGAGACAGAGTCTTGCTTTTGTTGCCCAGGCTGGAGTGCAGTGGCACGATCTCAGCTCATTGCAACCTCTGCCTCCCAGGTTCAAGCGATTGTACTACCTCAGCCTCCCGAGTAGCTGGGATTATAGGTGCCCACCACCACACCTGGCTAATTTTTATATTTTTAGTAGAGACAGGGTTTCACCATGTTGGCCAGGCTGGTCTCAAACTCCTGACCTCAGGTGATCTACCTGCCTTGGCCTCCCAAAGTGCTGGGATTACAGGCGTGAGGCACCACACCTGACTGAAAGCAATTTTTTAATACTGTGAGAATACATGACCTTTAAAAAAAAAAAAGATACTTGATATATGCGTTTAACATGGTCAGAATTTACACAGGAAATGGGTTTTCAAAGTGTATTGCTTAGTTTCTACATTAGTAAAGAACTAATCTAGAAGGTTCCCCCACATTCCACATGCCCAAGATTCCATGATTCAGACCTGTAGCCTGCTTTATTGAGAGATCTAGCATGATATATTTAAAGAAAGGAGACGCTAATTAATAATGTTCCAAGGGTGATTGGAAGGCCAGGTCAGATGAGTTTCCAGAATTCACATTATTGTAACACACAGTAGTCATTCTGTAAAGGCTTGTTGAGTCCTAAACTGGGAAGATGCCGTTGTGCTACCTAGTACTTTTTATTGTCATTTCATTCTGAGGGAAAAACAAATCGTTTTAGGTGAAACAAACTAAATGAAAGGAATCTAAAATGTTTAGCTCAGTTTCAAATAGACATATATCACATTTGTGTCCTAGGAGGTAGATCAAAAGTCAAATAATATTTGTTGTTATAGGATAAAATAGACTTCAAATGAACCTGACTAGATAGTAGCCAAGATCGTGCCACTGCACTGCAGCCAGCCTGAGTGACAGAGCGAGATGCCATCTCAAAAATAATAATAATAATAATAGTAATATGACATAGCATCTCATGGCAGCTGTAGTAAAAATACAGGATTAAATTTAATTTAATTTAAAAATACAGGATTTGGCCCCTAAAGATCTATCTATCTCCTTGAGAAGCTACAGATTTTTGTGCTGTTAATCCTAAGTAAAAAGAAAATAATTTTAATCCAAGTAAAATCTAAAACTTAACATGCAAATAAGGACGTTTTTCTATCTAAACATATTGCTGTTAGTCAAAATGTAATGTATGTTTGGTATTTGTTGAGTTTTTCTTTGAGACAGAGTTTTGCTCTGTCACCCAAGCTGGAGTGTAGTGGCACAATCTCAGCTCACTGCAACCTTGACCTCCTGAGTTCAAGCGATCGTCCCACCTGAGCTTCCCAACTAGCTGGGACTACAGGCGCAAGCCACCACACTCGGCCAATTTTTTGTTTTTTGTTTTTGTTTTTGTTTTATTTGTAGAGATGGGGTATAATGTTGTTAATGTCAGAAATCATCCCTGTAATTTATGAGAGACAAAAACTGAAGACATAGATAATAAGCAAGGAAGCATAACATAAACTGTAGTGAGTAGCTTGTGAAGGATCCAGACAGGATGAAAAATAGCAAATGATGGAGCAGAGCCTTCCCTAAAGTGGGTGATGAAGAAGGCCCCAGCAGCAGGCAGTGCTGGAGCTGGGCCCTGGCACATGCAGCCAACACAGGGAAGAACAAACATTGGGGGCGAGGGAGCACATGGCAAGGGAATGACAGGCCAAGGTGGGGCCCAGAGGGCCTGTAAGGAGGCACAGACTCCCTGGTGGGAGGCTGGGGCCATGAGACCCGGTCCTGCACTCAGGAAGCCACATCGCAGGCAGACTTTTTTAGATGAGGAAGCACTGCCCAGAGTGCCTCGTTTCCCTTTCTTTGTTGGAATTGGAATGTTGCTTCCCATCAGTCGCAAGCTTCTGTACGTTCACTGTGCCTTGACATTGTGGACTTCTAACGTTATTTCTCCATGAGCGATCTTCGAGCCTGGAAGGGACTTACAGCTGTGTGTGTGTTTCCCTTCTTCAGCATTTCTGGATTAAAAGTGGTGGGGGAGTCCCTTTCTCCAGCCTTTCACCTACAACTGGAAGAGAGCACTGGGTCTCGCGAGCAAGATGTCAGACTGCTTCAGGAAATTGTAGATCAAGTAAGTATCCGTTGACTTGAGGCATCCCCCCACACCACTTCTGCCCTTGCCCCAAGCAATTTTTTAATGTTAATTTTTAAGAAAAGTCTCTTTGCCCTGAGAGAGAAGAGGGTAGAAAGGAAGATGCTGGTGACCCGCTCTTGACATGGAATCCTAATCCTCCAGGTCCTTCCTAGCTTCTGGCCATGGTAACAGGCAGCAGGCCCTCCCATTGGGTCAATATGTGGCTCCCTCCAAAGATATTGTGTTTTGTACCACTTTGCATTTAAATATACTTGGCCTGTCCTCTGAAAAATTAGCCTTGCAGAAAACTCACTTGCTCACCATTTTACAAAGCCAGGCTTTCCTATGTGTAGTTGGGGGAGGCATTGTGTGTGGGCATCGCACACATTCCTGGACGGCTGGCTGTCCCCGCAGCACAGCTCAGGGACAGTCCACTCACAGTCACCCTGAAGTCAGGATGCTCTTGTAAATGGAAAGGAAGACTGCTTTTTATAACATGCCTAATTTGGGGAGATTTATTTAAATTTCTTTATCTTCCAAAAGTTATTTTACTACTAATTGTCTAAGAAACACATCACCAGGGAAAACTGCTTGCCCCTTTTCATCCAGTAGCACTACCCCTCCAGAGTGCTTCCTGCCCTGGGCACGCGGGTTTACAGTGGTTCAGAGCCAACAGAAGTTTCTTTAAAAGGGGGAGGAAGAGCAGCGGAATAATCTGGGCAGGAAGGACTCAGGAGGGGCAGTGGGATGCCACGCACCTCGCACCCCTCTTCCAAGTCCTGGGATGCTGGACATCTGCTTTCAGAAGAATCTGGACTTTTATGTGGGCTGCTGCTGCTGCTTTGAGAAGAATCTGACATATACCTAGTATGTATTTGAGAATGAAAATGGGCATGATTCTGCTTCCTTGTCCAGAGGCTGTAGCTATGAGCAATGCTACTAGGTTTCTGGGGTCATAATGGCAGCTACCACCTGTCATGTGCCTTTCCTAGGCCAGGCCCTGTCCTGAGCCTCATCTGCCTAGACAGCCTCTCAGGCAGGCTCTTCTAGGCCACATGGTTGTGCAGTATACAGACCGGGTGTGCAGGCAGCCTCTGCTGCCTAGCTGGCTTCAGCTGTCCTATGTCCCAAATGTTTGAGCCACGTAATCTGGAATAACAGATTTGTGGAGAACTTCATAAAATTTGTGGCCTTCTAGAGTCAATTACATTAAAAAATAAATAAAAAGCCCCAGGATCTGAGCTTCCTAAGGAAACATGTCAGATTATGAATGATCAGGCTGGAGCTACTTATCTTGTGAGGTGAGGAAATGCAGCTGATGTCCCCTCAGGCACAACTCTGTGGACATGAAGACACTCTAGACAGGGAAAAACATCCCACTGTCTGCTTTACTGCCTCATTGTTTGTATTGTAACGTTCCTTAAATACAGACAAACACAAAACTAAGTATGACATCTTTGTGATTAGAGTTCTCATACAAATGGAAAACTAAAACACATTTATACATTAAATACAAACTAAATGGACAAGCCAGTAAAATTCCCATTCATTTCATTACCTTCATGAGGCAGGTGAATTTGTTTTTTTCAATGGACTTGCCCCAGCGGGACAGCTGAGAGCCGTGTTCACAGAGCAGGTTCATGAGCTGCATGCGCTGGTGTTGGGTCTGAGTGATGGCTCCGCCGTTCTCACTGAGTCTCTTCTCGAACTGCATCAGGACAGTTGTCCACACATGCTTCATGTTGAGGGACAGTTGCCTCCTTCAGATGCCAGTGTATTCATTGCATAGTAAATCCACCTCTGTTCTCTTTTCATTAGATAGCAACAGCTAAAGTCTTACTACTGCTTTGTACCAAAGAGACGCAGAGGAGGATGTGCGAACGAAGCAACTCGGTGTTAAAATACCATGCTTACAGGAATTAGCCACGTAATGAAAGAAAACGAAAAGTCTGTGGACAGCTCACAGATCCCAAACTCCTGTCTGTGGGCCTGGTTTGATACTGGCTCTCTTAAGGAAATCCTCTTGAGAGTTGAGTGAGAAGAGAACAATCGGGGGTAGGGAACAGAATACTATCTAGAAACTTCATTGATAGAAAAAATACATATATCTTCCCGCTTCTGTGCATCATCACAGCTTCCATTTTTAAAATCTTCCGAATCTTTTGTTCCACTCCCCTCATCTTTTCAATATTTGAAGGAAAGAAAAGAACCATGCTGCTGTAACTCTTATTTAAGCTTTGTAGATCTGAGAGGCTTTGCCAAGTTTATGTTGAGTTGCTCAACAGGACACTGTTTTTACAAACTGAGCTATTGTTTATAATGTCTCTTAACCAGCCAGGGCTAGAAACAGAGCCAGTCCAGATGTTTGCAGCAGTTCACTTTTCCAAGTACACTTCCAGAGCCTAGAGTCAGCGGGAGGCTGTTGTCATTGCCTAGTATGGTTTTTCCATCTCTTCCTCGCAGCCTACGACGTGACCCCTCTTCAGGCAGATACTTTTACTGCCAGAGACATGGAATAATTGTTCTTTCCTTTACACTGCCCTTTGCTCTGTTGCTATTTTTTTTTAATATAACTCACATACCACATACCATAAAATTCACCCTATTGAAGTATATCGTTAAGTGGCTTTTAGTATCATACATTCAGCAGGTTGTGCAACCATTACTATCTCATTCCAAAACTTTTTCATCACTCCAGAAAGAAACCCCTGTAGCCTATTACCTTGCTCTGGTTGTTTGTGCTTTCTTTATTTTAGTAGAGATTGTTTTCATTTTTTCTTAGTGTTGACAGATGGTTAATATATAGGAAAGCTGGGTAAAACTTTGTTAACGCCAGATTCTGCAGTGCCCAGCGGCACCATGCCCAGATGCCACATGTGGACATCGTTTTTGCTAATATCTGAAGTGCAGTGGTTTTTCTCTGACGCAGTTCTACTGGTGGTGGTGGTCATAAGTCCAGCCTGCAGGACTTTGCTCGCACCACTTCCTCATGTGCTAACTCTGCTTTGTCTAAATGGTAGTCACTAGCTAGCTATGGCTGTTTGAATTTAAACTAAGTGGAAATAAGAAAAGGTGCAACTGTGACCTCTCAGTAGCACCAGCCATATCTCCGTGTGCTCAGCAGGCGCACAGGGCTCATGGCGACTGCTGGGCACTACACAACAGAGGTATTTGTCATTGCAGAAAGTTCTGTGGACAGTGCTGCCAAGGTGGTGGTGTAATATTTTGGTGATATCTTCTAGCAATTATAATTGGAAAAGTGAATTAAAGCTACCGTTGCAGGATTTCAGCGTTCCCCCAGTTTAATTACCACCATGTCTGAAGTCCAGGTTGCAGATGTCTTCTTTTTCTTCCTACAGTGCATGAACAGAAGTATTGCATTAACTCAGGCGCGCTACTTGGAGAAAGAAGAGAAGTGTCTCCCTCCTCCCAGGTCAGTTGACGTTAAAATATGACCTTATTTTTTTCCCCTACTCTGAGCTCTATGAAATACGTTATCTTTTGAAAAATTTTGAAAGACTATCATAGGCTATGGAAGAATATCTGTCATTAAAATATAGTACATTACCTGTCTTCTGCTCTTAAACTAGAAGTTTTTTAAATTTTAACTGAAAAGCTCCCAAGGACTCACTGAGTACCCTCTCAGTTAACTCAGAGAAATGTCTGGGAGCCCAGCAATGAACTTGGGCAAACTGAGTTTCCATCAGCTCATATCTGCCACATCTGAAAGGTGGCACATGCCATACCAGGAGTTCCTGCCACAAGGACTGTCCTGCAGGGAAGATCGGCAGTGTGGGGTGGGGGTGGGCATGCGCCTCTGCTGCTCCTTCAGTCAGCAACACTCACTAACATTTGGGAAAAAACAAGCAACAGTGGGGAAAATGTACAGCATCAAGAAAAAACACCAAAAGTAAAAGACTAATGTCTTACTTTTAAGGAGACTGGATTCTGTTCACAAAGCATATACGAGGTAGTCCAAGGAGTTGGCCATCCCACCACAGCACTGGGCCAGGCAGTCACAGCAGGGGGCATGGACATGGTCAGTTCTGCCCTGGGGCATTGCTCAGGCTTTTGAGAGCAGGTGATGTCTACACCAAAACTAGAGAAGTGTGTGTGTCGGGCATCCTGTGGGCGTCGTGGCTTTCCATCAGATGAGGTGGTGTGTGCTTTGCTCAGGGTTTTCAGTGGCTTGGAGACCTCCAGGTTCATCTGGGAGTACAGAGTGCAAGCCGCAGAAGGGCTGGAGAGAAGGGTCCTGAGGCCAGGTGCCAAGTCAGGGAGGCTGCAGGAGAGCCCACTGGGGAGTTTGAATGCTCTGCCGGCCCACAGTGCCAGACCAGGATTTGGAAGATCACTCTGGTAGCAGCTCAAAGCACCTTAAGGACCTTGCCCTTCTCAGCCAGGTGCAGTGGCCCACACCTGTAACCTCAACACCTGGGAGACCGAGGTGGGCAGATCACTTGAGCCCAGGAGTACAAGACCAGCCTGGGCAACATGGTGAAACCCCATCTCTATAAAAATTAGCCAGGCATGGTGGTGCACGCCTGTGGTCCCAGCTACTTGGGAGGCTGAGGTGGGAAAATCACCTGGTTCCAGGAGGTCAAGGCTGCAGTGAGCTGAGATCACTCCATTGCACTCCAGCCTGGGCTGCCCCCTTCATTTTTTATTGCACTCATCCAAAGGTGTAATCCTACATCCTACGTTTACTTGTTAGTAAGACCGTAGGTGCATGAAGACGGGAGCCGTGCTGGTTTTGTGCCCTCAGGACTCCATGCACAGCATAGTACAGCTCAATAAATATGTGTCAAATGCATGAAGCAGATGTTTACAGACGAACTCTGGGGGACAGAGGTAGCATTGTCCTTTCAAGCTATTATTTCTTTGATTTCCTGAAAACTTGAAAATTTCTGCCATGCCTTAGAGTATTACAGAGCTTTCACATTGCTATTGACATAAATATGAACAATCAAACTGTCGTTGATTTGAGAAGGATGGAATTCCTGCTTTGTGCCTGGCACTGCCTGAAGCAGTACATGATGGACAGGATGCTATTTCCCAGCTTCTGAGGCAGAGCCCATGGAAACTCACTCTGACTGGGTGTGCACTGGTGGTGTAGGCCGAGGCCTGCAGGCTGCAGATTCCCTGCCGCAGCAACCCACCTGCCACAGTAGTGAGAAAGTGACTGTGGGCAGCAGGTACATGGATAGACAGGCCTATTGGGAGGACTGCCAGGAGAGGTTTGTTTACAAAAATAGGCAGTGGATTTGGCTCTCAGGCCATATATGGCTGACTGTGAGTGCAGTTCCTCACCTCACATAGATAATTCTTTTTTCTGTTCGTTTGTTTTTGGGTTTTTTTTTTTTTGGTTTTTTTTTTTTTTTGAGACAGAGTCTCGCTCTGTTGCCCAGGCTGGAGTGCAATGGCGCGATCTCGGCTCACTGCTAGCTCCGCCTCCCAGGTTCACGCCATTCTCCTGCCTCAGCCTCCCAAGTAGCTGGGACTACAGGCGCCCGCCACCACACTGGCTAATGTTTTGGTATTTTTAGCAGAGATGGGGTTTCACTGTGTTAGCCAGGATGGTCTCGATCTCCTGACCTCGTGATCCACCTGCCTTGGCCTCCAAAGTGCTGGGATTACAGGCGTGAGCCACTGCGCCCGGCCCACAAAGATAATTCTTTGTGTCCTTTACTGTTCTCAGCATTCGGGTTGTGGTCACAGTGGAACAAACAGAGGAAGAACTGGAGAGAGCTGCGTCCACCATCAAGGAGGTAGCCCAGGCCGTCCTGCTCTAGGCAGAGTCCCGGGACCATGGCCTCCTGCCACACAACACGCAGAGAGGACTCAAGACTCCCGCTGGCCATGGAGTGGCCTGAAAGAGAGCAAGAACATGTGGATCTTTGATAGGATTGTTACCAAATGGTGTCAATATGGACCAATTGTGTGACCATGAGAAGGATGCTTATTTTTTTTAAAAAGAAAACACATCTAAAAGCCCAGGAACTGATTTTTTTAAGAGGAAAACTAATGACAGTGTATAACTGATGTTTAAATTGTGCATTTAGTACTATTTAAATGTTTTCTTATACTAGTATTTTATATTCTTTTGTTGTCGTTTAAAACTGGAGCTTCAGTGTCTCTTCCCTCCCTCTAATAGTAATGGTTCAGTAAGCACTCCTTAACTCCTTAGTATTTCATAGAAAAATGACTGCAACATTAAAGCTAAGAGGAACACTTCAACATATGTGGTACAAATTTATATTGAAGATCTAAATAAACCGCGTATTTTCCAGTCTTCGTCGTGTGAAGCTAAATGGTGGCTAAAAGGAACACTTTTTGTGTGATTATTATAAACTTTGCATTGTATTTGAATCTTAGAACTTTTGTACACACTAAATATTGATGTCACACCATTTCTAATCTGAGCATCCTTAGCCAGAGAATATTCATTATACTTCCTAAGTGAGCAATAATTTAAATCAGAAGCTATTTTATTTTAATGTAATTAACCTTTCTTTACATTTCTTATGTGTTCACCTCTAATCTGTTTTAGGAAGAGAGTTGGTTATTATGTTGATCCCAGAATATAAATCATATCCTTTATATTTTAGAATATCTCAAATGTATTCCTTTTTTGTATGGTGGGTTTGCCTAGGGACGTGTAACTACAGGCTTTTTCTAAGCCAAGGAAAAAGAGAATTTTTCTTTTCATCTTACAAATTCCAGATATCTACAAAAGATGTGAAAGCACTAAAAATACCATTTTTTTTTAAATTTTTTTTTTCTTTTTTTTTTTTTTTAATTGATCATTCTTGGGTGTTTCTCGCAGAGGGGGATTTGGCAGGGTCACAGGACAATAGTGGAGGGAAGGTCAGCAGATAAACAAGTGAACAAAGGTCTCTGGTTTTCCTAGGCAGAGGACCCTGCGGCCTTCCGCAGTGTTTGTGTCCCTGGGTACTTGAGATTAGGGAGTGGCGATGACTCTTAACGAGCATGCTGCCTTCAAGCATCTGTTTAACAAAGCACATCTTGCACAACCCTTAATCCATTCAACCCTGAGTGGACACAGCACATGTTTCAGAGAGCACAGGGTTGGGGGTAAGGTCACAGATCAACAGGATCCCAAGGCAGAAGAATTTTTCTTAGTACAGAACAAAATGAAAAGTCTCCCATGTCTACCTCTTTCTACACAGACACGGCAACCATCCGATTTCTCAGTCTTTTCCCCACCTTTCCCCCCTTTCTATTCCACAAAACCGCCATTGTCATCATGGCCTGTTCTCAATGAGCTGTTGAGTACACCTCCCAGACGGGGTGGTGGCCGGGCAGAGGGGCTCCTCACTTCCCAGTAGGGGCAGCCGGGCAGAGGCGCCCCTCACCTCCCGGACGGGGTGGCTGGCTAGGCGGGGGGCTGACTCCCCCACCTCCCTCCCGGACAGGTCGGCTGGCCGGGCAGAGGGGCTCCTCACTTCCCAGTAGGGGTGGCCGGGCAGAGGCGCCCCTCACCTCCCGGACGGGGTGGCTGGCTGGGCGGGGGGCTGACCCCCCCCACCTCCCTCCCGGACAGGGCGGCTGGCCGGGCAGAGGGGCTCCTCACTTCCCAGTAGGGGCGGCCGGGCAGAGGCGCCCCTCACCTCCCGGACAGGGCTGCTGGCCGGGCGGGGGGCTGACCCCCCCACCTCCCTCCCGGACGGGGCGGCTGGCCGGGTGGGGGGCTGATCCCCCCCACCTCCCTCCCGGATGGGGCGGCTGGCCGGGCGGGGGGCTGACCCCCCCACCTCCCTCCAGGACGGGCGGCTGGCCGGGCAGGGGGCTGACCCCCCCACCTCCCTCCCGGACAGGGCGGCTGGCCGGGCGGGGGGCTGACCTCCCCACCTCCCTCCCAGACAGGGCTGCTGGCCAGGCGGGGGGCTGACCCCCCCACCTCCCTCCCGGACGGGGTGGCTGGCCGGGCAGAGGGGCTCCTCTCTTCCCAGTAGAGGCTGCCGGGCAGAGGCGCCCCTCACCTCCCGGACAGGGCGGCTGGCCGGGTGGGGGGCTGACCCCCCCACCTCCTTCCCAGATGGGGCGGCTGGCCGGGCAGAGGGGCTCCTCACTTCCCAGTAGGGGCGGCCGGGCAGAGGCACCCCTCACCTCCCGGATGGGGCGGCTGGCTGGGCGGGGGGCTGACCCCCACCTCCCTCCCGGATGGGGTGGCTGCCCGGCGGAGATGCTCCTCACTTCCCAGACGGGGTGGCTGCCGGGCGGAGGGGCTCCTCACTTCTCAGACGGTGTGGCTGCCGGGCGGAGGGGCTTCTCACTTCTCAGACGGGGCGGTTGCCAGGCAGAGGGTCTCCTCACTTCTCAGACGGGGCGGCCGGGCAGAGACGCTCCTCACATCCCAGACGGGGCGGCAGGGCAGAGGCGCTCCCCACATCTCAGACGATGGGCGGCCGGGCAGAGACGCTCCTCACTTCCTAGATGGGATGGCGGCCGGGCAGAGACGCTCCTCACTTTCCAGACTGGGCAGCCAGGCAGAGAGGCTCCTCACATCCCAGACGATGGGCGGCCAGGCAGAGATGCTCCTCACTTCCCAGACGGGGTGGCGGCTGGGCAGAGGCTGCAATCTCGGCACTTTGGGGGGCCAAGGCAGGCAGCTGGGAGGTGGAGGTTGTAGCAAGCCGAGATCACGCCACTGCACTCCAGCCTGGGCACCGTTGAGCACTGAGTGAACGCAACTCCGTCTGCCATCCTGGTGCCTCGGGAGGCCGAGGCTGGCGGATCACTCGCGGTTAGGAGCTGGAGACCAGCCCGGCCAACACAGCGAAACCCCGTCTCCACCAAAAAAATACGAAAACCAGTCAGGCGTGGCGGCGCGCCTGCAATCGCAGGCACTCGGCAGGCTGAGGCAGGAGAATCAGGCAGGGAGGTTGCAGTGAGCCGAGATGGCAGCAGTACAGTCCAGCTTCGGCTCGGCATCAGAGGGAGACCGTGGCAAGAGAGGGAGAGGGAGACCGTGGGGAGACGAGGGAGAGGGAGGGGGAGGGGGAGGGAGAGGGCTAAAAATACCATTTTTAAGCAGTACTTCACCTGTTTTTTCTTTAGCAAACCAGGTTATGTGGTGTAAAGGTTTGTTATACGTGCCACAATATAGCATATAAATATTATGCCATCATTCCTTCTCTTGTTAAAGGTAGAAGAATAAAATTGTCATTTTTATAACCTGTGCTCTTATTACTCAAATGGTCTTCAACATCTTTTTAAACAACACGTACTTTTTGAATGTTCAGTTTCTATTTTGCTTGAGGTATTTTGTACATATGTGCCTGGTGATTGCTGCTGCTTTAAAGGATAAAGTACTCTTTGGGGGATGAGTCTGGTTTGTTTTGTTTTATTTTTTAATGAAATAAACCTATATTCCTGATTATTAGTCTATTTGCATATATAATATATCCAACAGAATAGTCTCTTAATTTTAACTTTTTTGCACTGGGGTAGTATTCTTTGTTGTTTGGTCCTATTTTAGAAAATAACAATTAAATTTCTTAGTTCCTTTTTTCACATCCAACCAAAGAATATATAGTATCTGAAGTTTCCTAGGTTCCTGCTGACCTCATAGGACTACAAAAATATCATGGCCATTATTTTCATAAATAACTGTTCAGCTTCTTTTAGAATACTTTCTAAGTGAAAATAGCAACATCAAAATAATGTTTGTAATAAACTTTTTGAAAATATGATCAGGAGTTTCTGGGAAAGATGGCGGATCAGGCACATTATTTCAGTCCTTAAAACCAACATTGTAAACGAAAGGAACCAAAAGTAAAATTTTTATGTTAAAATTATAGAGTGACCACAATCCAGTAATACACCACGAAGAAATGTCTACTAGAAACAGTAAAATTTGGATCAAACTGAAGGAAAATGCTGAGAAAGTACAGTCATCTCAAATCTGGACCAAGTTACAAATTCCTCTTTTACAGAGTGAGAAGTTTCCAGAGTGCTCTACCAATGATCTGTGTTTTAAAAGGCAGTGGCTTGGGGTGAGCAGTGTAGAGACCATTGGGAGCCCATTTCCACTCAGCAGGACTGTCCGCAGGGAAGAAGAGAACCACACCACCTTTTTATTGTCTGTGACTAAATTCTAACTCAGGAAAAGTAGGGCTTTGGGGCAAGTTGGGACAGAAAATACACCAGTTATTTCATCAAATTCAGTACTTCACTAATTGTACCATGTGTACTTTTTTTATGTACCACTAGAAGAAAATAATTCTATCTGTATTATGCTGTAAGATGTCTTCCAATATTAGAGATATTACAATGTGGGTGGAGAAGATGTATCTTTAAGTCTATGAAATAATAATCATCTGATGTGTGGGCCTCATGCCATCTTTCCTTGTGGGCATAAAACCTTAGTCCCAGAAGATAGAGATGTCCAACATGTAAATCTGAATATCTCCATGCATCTTTCCAAAACACTGTCCCTATGATGACATCAAATAAAAACATTCATAACGTACACCTAACAGTATGGGTTAAGCTATGGAGGATGCTTAAACTTCATTTCCTTACTTATTTCCTGGTGAAGAGGAGTAGGAAGCTTAAGGATGATGGAACACAGATAAAATAATTCATCTCGACAGCAACATTTTCTAGAGATTTGAAGGAAGAAGGAAATGTGATTCAAGGATTTTATTTCCACAAAGCAGTCTTTCAAATAACAAAGTTATAGAAAAACAATTTAAAATTAGAATTTAATACTTCTTTTTGAGCCCTTCCTGAGGGAACCACTAGGGGAAAGCATCTGATTAAGAAATGCAAGGCCGGGCATGGTGGTTCACACCTGTAATCCCAGCATTTTGGAAGGCCAAGGCAGGAGGACTGCTTGAGATCAGGAGTGTGAAACCAGCTTGGGGAACACAGCGAGACCTGATGTCTACAAAAATAAAAGCCAGACATGGTGGTGTGCACCCGTAGTCCTAGATACTTGAGAGGCTGAGGCAGGAGGATGATGTGAGCCTAGGAGGTCAAGGCAGTCATGAGCTGTGATTCCAGCACTGCACTCCAGCCTGGGCAACAGAGTGAGACCATGTCTCAAAGAAAAAAAGCAGAATAATAATCTGTCATGAGATTGGAGTTTTTAAAAAGTAAAATACTTTAATGTGTGTAAATTATACCTTGCGAATTAACTCAAAACCAAATAAAGCATGTTCTCACTTAGGAGCTAACCACCGCATACTCATGGACGTGAAGATGGGAACAATACATACTGACTGTGGGAAGGGAAGGAGGCAGGGCAAGGGTTGAAAAACTATTGGGTACTATGCTCAACACCTTGATGATGAGATCATTTGTACCCCAAACCTCAGCATCATGCAGTATACCCAGGTAAGAAACCTGCACATGTACCCCTAAATCTAAAAGTTGAAAAAAAAATAATTTATTTATAGTGTATTATGTAAATAGGTGGGGTACAGTACAAAAATATTTAGACAAATGGAATGCTAGAAGTACAAAAATGGGATTAGGTACATTATAGGAAGTTGTATTATAAAGATAACTAGTAGAATAAAAACATAAAACTTCCTAAATTCAAAAAAAAGCAAAATTAGACCCTATACAGGGGGAAAATAATAAATATAATGCAATACACACAGAAAATACACCCAAGTATCAAAACTGCACTGTACCCCCTGAATCTATAAAAAATTTTTTAAAATACAACAAAATAGCATGAGGTGAGACTAAGCATATTAATCATACAGTGAATGGGCATCCACTTACTTTTTTTTTTTTTTTTTTTTTTTTTGACACAGGGTCTCACTCTGTTTCCTAGGCTGGAGTGCAGTGGTGCAATCACAGCTCATTGCAGCCTCAACTTCCTGGGCTCAAGCTGTCCTCCTGCCTCAGCCTCCTGAGTAGCTCGGACTACAGGTGTGGGCCACAATGCCTGGCTAATTTTTTAAATATTTTTGTAGGGACAGAGTTTTACTCTGTTGCTCAGGCTGATCTCAAACTGCTGGGCTCAAACAGTGTGCCCACCTTGGTCTCCCAAAATGCTAGGATTACATGCATGAGCCACTGCACCTGGCCCATGCACTTTATTTCTACTCCAAGAAAAAATTTTCAAATTGGTTCACAAAGCAAAACACAAACTCTGCTATATACAAGAGACAAGAAAAGCTAAACATGGCCGGGCACAGTGGCTCACGCCTGTAATCCCAGTACTTTGGGAGGCCGAAGCAGGTGGATCACCTGAGGTCAGGAGTTCAAGACCAGCCTGACCAACGTGGAGAAACCCTGTCTCTACCAAAAATACAAAAATTAGCTGGGTGTGGTAAGAAAGAACTCTTCACCCAGAGATTCCAAAATACATAGTCTTTTCAAGTGTACATGAAATATTCTCCAGGATAGACCACATGCTGAGCCATAAAACAAGTCTCAGTAAATCTAAAAAGATTGAAGTCATAAAAAGTATATTATCTGTCCACAATATGATTAAATCAGACATCCACAGTAGGAAGGCAACTGGAAAACACTCAAATTAACCGGTATGCTCCTAAATAACCCACAGATCAAAGAAATACACAAAGGAGGTTTTTAAATGTTACGAACTGAATGAATTAAATACAATATATCAAAAAAATGTAGTTACTAGTTTTATTATAAAAAACATCATTATTTGCATGATGAAAGATTACAGAATTTCAGTGGGCAGCTTCATGTTGATGCCATTTCAATAGTGATTTGTTTCAGTCTACATACTTTTCAAGAATGTCTGCCATCTCTTAATAAGATACAATCCTTGTCATCTAGAACTATTTTGGTGTCTCCATATTCTGGAGGAAATTTATTTTTGACTTTCATGCTAACTGGTTGAATCTCTCCACCTTTTCCCTTATAGCCTCATCCAGCAGCCACTACTATTGCTTGCAATACTTTTCCTTTAGATTTTTCTGGAAGCCTAATGTCTCCTTTGGTTACAGTTTCTGCTGCGCTCCTTTCAACCAATATTTGCCTTTCAACCAATACTTTCTTCCAAAGAGTGGAAGAAACTTTCCAAATGCTGGTCCTGCCATGACTCCTGTAGCAGCCACAGCTCATATTCTGCTCTCGTGCTGCCATCACAGGCCAACAAATCAAAGTTTATGTGAGGCAGCTAAAGCAGTGGTTAAGAGGAAATTTATACAGGTTTTAAATGCCTGTATCAGAAAAGGAACATCCCAGTAATAACCTAAGCTTCTGCCTTAAAGTAAAACCCCAAAGCAAGTAGAAGGAAGGAAATAAAGATTAGAGAGGCTTTTTTTTTTTTTTTTTTTTTTTTTTTTTTTTTTTTTTTTTGAGACGGAGTCTCGCTCTGTCATCCAGGCTGGAGTGCAGTGGCGCGATCTTGGCTCACTGCAAGCTCCACCCCCCGGGTTCACGCCATTCTCCTGCCTCAGCCTCCCGAGTAGATGGGACCACAGGCGCCCGCCGCCACGCCCGGCTAATTTTTTTGTGTTTTTAGTAGAGACGGAGTTTCACCGTGTTAGTGAGGATGGTCTCGATCTCCTGACCTTGTGATCCTCCTGCCTCAGCCTCCCAAAGTGCTGGGATTACAGGGGTGAGCCACCGTGCCTGGCCTAGAGAGGATTTTTTTTTTTTGAAAAATATCAATAAACATTTATTTGATACAGTCATTTTAATACATACAGTGATGGCTCGTCCCCAGGCTACTCGGGACCAGGGCACGGGGCGGGGACGAGGACCGGGGACAGATGGTCACAAGGCGGGCGGGGCCCGAGCTCACCGTCGAAACATCTTGCAAATAAACACTTTGTAGATAGACTATATATGTATATATACATGGTTACAAGTGATGGCTGGAACCTCTTTCAAAATGCGCTTATGTACTGAGAACTAGCATTAAAAAAACCCAAACCAAGAAACCCAAAGCACAGGATGCGCGGCCGCGAGGCAGGGGAGAGCCTGGGGCCCCTGACCCGGGCCTGGGGGAGCCGCCTGGGGCCCGCCAAGCAGGGCACACAGGGACGGCCCTTCCTGGGGTCAGGCTCACTGGCTCCTTCCCTTCAGCGCCACCAGGCAGGAAGGCCAACAGTCACACAGGAGGCATCCTCACCTGCCTTTGCACCAGTAAATAAAGTGCATCCTATTTCCGTGTGAGTCAGCCCTTCCGGGCCCTTTCCTGTTCTCAGGGCAGGGGGCGTGCGCTGAACCAGAGGTAGATCTGCAGAAAGATCCCCGACTGGTCCTCAGGCAGGGCCGGCACCCACCACACTCTAGGGGTCTTGGTCCCTCTCAGGGCTCCTGGAGGCCTGTATGGGCCAGCGTGGGTAGTGGGCTGACTCCGCTGAGCTCCACCCAGGGCCCTACCACTTGGGAGGAGGGCTCTGCAGACCAGCATGTGGGAGAGGGAGGGCAGAAAGAGAGGACTTTTTTTAAATAAAGAAAATTAATGAAATCAAAAGACTTTCTTTAAAAGACATCAACAAAACTGACAAACCTTTAAGTGGACTAACCAAGAAAATAACAGAGAAGACATAAATTGCCAAAATTAGGACCTGAAGAGGTAACATCACTACCAATCCTACAGAAACTAGACAACTTAAATGACACGAATGTATTCCAAGAAAGACGCAAATTATCAAACTCTGGAATAAAAAGAAAATCTGCCAGGGTGGTGGCTCACACCTGTAATCTCAGCACTTTGGGAGGCTGAGGTGGGTGGATCACTTGAGGTCAGGAGTTCAAGACAGCCTGGCCAACATGATGAAACCCTGTCTCTACTAAAAAGACAAAAATTAGCCGGGCTCCATGGCATGCGCCTGTAGTCCCAGCAACTCCAGAGAGAATCACTTTTGAGCCTGAGGGGCAGAGGTTGTAGTGAGCCGAGATGGCGCCACTGCACTCCAGCCTGGGCAACAGGATTGAAACCCTGTCTCAAAATAAATAAATAAATAGAAAATCTAATAGACTATCACAACTAAAGAAATTGAATTAATAATTTAAAATATTTTCACAAAAATATCCATGTACAGGTAGACACTAGGGAATTCTGTCAAATATTTAAAGAAAAAGTAGTACTAATCACTCACAAATTTCTTTCAGAAAAATTGAGAAGGTGGCAACATCTCACAATTCATTCTATGAAATTATTATTATGTTGATTCCAAAGCCAGACAAATTACAAGAAAACTGCATATGAATTTCCCTCCTGAACATAGACACAAATATCTTTAACTCCTTTTCAAAACGGTGTTCAAGAATCTAGCCTATATAATAAAGCTAAAAAAGAAAATTAAAAGCATCCAGATTGGAAAGCATCCAGTTTAAAAAACAATTCTATGTATAATGTCAAAGAGAATAAAATAATAATTAACAAAAATGTATAAGGCTTATACACTGAAAACTACACAACATTGCTATAAGAATTAAGATTGGCAGGCCAGGCATGGTGGCTTACACCTGTAATCCCATCATTTTGGGAGGCCGAGGCGGGCAGATCATGAGGTGAGGAGTTCAAGACCATCCAAGCCAACATGATGAAACCCCGTCTCTACTAAAAGTACAAAAATTAGCCAGGCATGATGGTGCACGCCTCTAATCCCAGCTACTCAGAAGGCTGAGGCAGGAGAATTGCTTGAACCCGGGTGGCAGAGGCTGCAGTGAGCCGAGACGGCGCCACTGCACCCCAGCCTGGGAGACAGAGCGAGACTCTGTCTCAAAAAAAAAAAAAAAAAAAGATTGGCTGGGCGTGGTGGCTCATGCCTGTAATCCTAACACTTTGGGAGGCCAAGACAGGCAAATCATTTGAGGTCAGGAGTTCGAAACCAGCCCGGCCAACATGGTGAAAACCTGTCTCTACTAAAAATGCAAAAAAATTTAATTGGGCATGGTGGCAAGCACCTGTAATCACAGCTACTTGGGAGGCTGAGGCAGGAGAATTGCTTGAATCTGGGAGACGGAGGTTGCAGTGAGCCGAGATCACGCCACTGCACTCCAGCCTGGGTAACAAAGCAAGACTCCATCTCAAAAAAAAAAAAAGAAAAAGAATTAAGATTTAAATAAATGGAGAGCCATTCCGTGGACTAGAACATATCCCAAATTAATTTATAGTTTCAATTCAGTTCCCATCAAGATGCCAGCAAATTTTTGCACAGAAATTGATAAGCTGGACCTAAAATGTATGTGAAAATATAATACAAGGCCCTACAGTAGTCAATGGCAATTTTTAAAAAGAACAAAGTTGGAGAATTTACGTTATCTGATTTCAGAACTTACCATAATACTGCAATAGCAAGACAGTGTGTTTTACTAATACAAGGATACATCCATGGAACAGAATCGAGAGTCCGGAAATCAATAAACCCTTATATTTAGGGCCAGTTGACTTTCAACAAAGTGCCAAGACAATTCAATAAGGAAATGATAGTCTTCTTAACAGACGTCACTGGGAGAATTTGATATTGTAGTAGGTTAAATGATGGCCACCTGAAGAATCAAGTCCTAATCCCCAGATCTTGTAAATGTTACCTTCTCTGGAAAAAAGGGAATCTGTGTAGGTGTGATGGTTAAGGATTTTGATATGAGCTTACCCTGAATTACATTGGTAGGCCCTAAATACCATCAAAGAGTCCTTGTAAGATACAGGCAGAAAGAGGTGACACAGACATAGATGGGGTCACCCAGAGAGGAGAAGGCAGTGTGAAAACAGGCAGAAATAGGAGATACCAACTTCAAGCCAAGGAATGCCAACAGCCACCAGAAGGTAGAGGAGGCAAGGCACCCATTCTTCCCTGGAACCCATTCTTCCCTGGAGCCCTCAAGGGGGCATCTCTTTCTGATGCCTTGATTTCAGACTCTGGCCTCCAAAACAGTGAGAAAATCAAGTCTTAGTGTTATAAGCCACCAGTTGGCACTAATTTGTTACAGAGGCCATCGGAAACTAATAACAGAATCTATTTGAAAACAAAAAACTTAGACCTACTTTGTATATCTAAATTAATTCAAATTGTCCATAGACATCAATGTAAGAATTAAAACTACAAAACTTCTAGGAGAAAATCTTTTAAATCTTGAGTTAAGCAAAAAGTGCTTACATATGAAATACCAAAAGCATGAGATAGAAAAGAAAAAAATTGATATACTGGATTTCATTAAAATTAAAAACTTTTGATCTTCCAAAACCCCCATGAAGGAAATGAAAACAAGCCACAGACTGTGAGAAAATATTTGCAAATTATATACTTATAAAGGATGTGTATCCAACTATATATAAAGAACACTTACTACTCAGTCATAAGAAATTTAAAAACCCAATTTACAAATGGGTGAAAGAGTTGGTATTTCAACATGAGAGCCATAGAAATGATAATAAGCACATGAAAGAGTTATTAACACTATTAGGCATCAAAAAAATGGAAGTTAAAACTACGAAGCAACATCATTACACACCCACTAGAATAGTCAAAAAGAAAATACCAAGTATTGCCAAGATATGGAAAAAGAGAAACTTGATATATGGCTGGTAGAAATGTAAAATGGTGTTATCACTTTGGAAAACAATGTGGCAGTTTCTTTAAAAAGTTTACAAATGTATCATGTGCTATAGTCTAAATGTTTGTGTTCCCCTGAAATTTCTGTGTTGAAACCTATTCCCCAATATAATACTAGTAAAGGTCAAGGCCTTTGGGAAGTGATTAGATCATGAGGGTGGAGCCCTCATGAATGGAATTAATGTCCCTAAAAAGCCCAAGGAAATCCAATGGCCCCTTCCACTATGTGAGGACAGAGCAACAAGGCATAATCTATGAGAAAGCAAGACCTCATCAGACACCAAACCTGCTGGCACCTTGATCTTCATCTTTCCAGCCCTCAAAACAGTGAGAAATAAAGATCTTGTTTATAAGCCACCCAGTCTACAGTATTTGTTATAGCAGCCCAAACAGACTAAGGCAATATGGCCTAGCAATTCTGCTCCCAAGAGAAACAAAAACATATGTTTATGCAAAAACTTGTAAACAAATGCTAATAGCAGCATTATTTATGATGGTGAAAAACTGGAATCTGTCCAAATGCCTACTGTATTAGCTTGTTCTCACACTGCTATGAAGAAATACCTGAGACTGGGTAACTTATAAAGAAAACAGGTTTAGTTGACTCACACTTCAACATGGCTGGGCAGGCCTCAGGAAACTTACAATCATGGTAGAAGGGGAAGCAAACATGTCCTTCTTCACATGGTGGCAGGAAGGAGAAGTGCCAAGCAAAGGGAAAAAGCCCCTTATGAAATCATCAGATCTCATGAGAACTCACTCACTATCATGAGAACAGCAGCATGATTCAGTTACCTCCCACTGGGTCCCTCCCACAACACGTGGGGATTAGAGAAACTACATGATGAGATTTGGGTTGGGATACAGCCAAACCACATCACCTACCAACTTGTGAATGAATAAACAGAATGTGGTATGTCCACACAATGGAATATAATTCAGCAAAAAAGGAAATGAACTATGGACAAAATGTTTCAACATAAATGCATCTCAAAAACATTCTAACTGAAAGAAACCAGATGCAATAGACCAGACCACATAGTGTATGATTCTATATATATTCAATGTCCAGAAAAAGCAAATTGAGGCCGACCGCAGTGACTCATGCCTGATAATCCCAGCACTTTGGGAGGCCGAGGTGGGTGGATCACCTGAGGTTGGGAGTTTGAGACCAGCCTGACCAACATGAAGAAAACCCCCATCTCTGCTAAAAATACAAAATTAGCTAGGCGTGGTGGTGCATGCCTGTAATCCCAGCTACTTGTGAGGCTGAGGCAGGAGAATCACTTGAACCCAGGAGGTGGAGGTTGCAGTGAGCTGAGATTGCACCATTGCACTCCAGCCTGGGCAACTCCAGCCTGGGCAACAAGAGCAAAACTCCGTCTCAAAAAAAAAAAAAAAAACTCAAATTGAAAGAGACAGAAGATAGGTTTTGTAGTTGGCCACAGCTAGCAGTGAAAATGGGATTGACAAAACCAGCTGGAGGGATCTTTCTGGGGTAATGGAGATGTTGTAAAAATGGTCATGGTGATGGCTGTACAACTCTGTGAATATACTAAAAACCATTGAGTCAAGTGCAAGCCCCAGCCTTGGACAATAAACAGAGGTGTTAATGAATCAACTTTCTTTCTGTCATTATAGCAAAGAGTTTCTTATCTGGGCTGCCCATAACAAACATTTAGAAAGAAGTCTGTGATGTGGGACAGGTGGCATGTCTACGCACAGAGGCAAGATGCCACACTGAGAGCAAGGAGGCAGCAAGAGGCAAATTTTACAACAGAGAGCTCTATCCCCGTCTAGTCCTAGCCACGAGTCTGGGGACACGATCTTCGCTGAACACATCCTCACCTACAAAATAGGGGGTTGCACTGGAGAACTGTATTTTTCAGGACTGTCAAATCCTCCTCTTCTCACAGCATTTTCCCCAGGCCAGATTGGGAAACTCTACTTGGCTCCAGACACACCTCAGTCACTGAGAAATTACTACACATACCTCCCTCTAGAAAAGCAAAATCCCTTTTGTTCTTGTCCACACTAACCAGTTAGTTTTTGTTTTTAGAGATGGCTAATGCTGTCACCCAGGCTGAAGTGCATAGTGTGATCATAGCTCACCACAGCCTCGAACTCCCAATCCTTCCACTTCAGCCTCCTGAGTAGGCATGCACCACCACATCTGGGTAACATTTAAAATTTTTTAGAGAAATGGGGTCTTGGTATGTTGCCTAGGCTGGTCTTGAACTCCTAGCCTCAAGTGATTCTCCTGCCTGGGCCTCCCAAAGCACTGGGATTACAGGTGTGAGCCATGGTGCCAGTGTTCTTTTTGACCAAGGTGTGCAAACCAAAAGCTTCAAACGTTGCATTCCATTCCTGGAACTCTTGTTATTTATCCTTGGAGTGTCTCTGTCCCCCAAAATTCAATATTATCCCTTCCCTAATTAATGGCTTTGAAGCGATTTCTTTGCAGCTGCGTTTCCTGCTGTTCATCCTCTAGCGCAGCGGTCCCCAACTTTTTTGGCCCGGGAGTGGGGGACGCGGGGAGTTGAGGGTTTTGGGATAAAACTGTTCCACCCCAGGTCATCAAGCATTAGATTCTCATAAGGAATGCACAACCTAGAGCCCTCACATGCATAGTTCAGAATAGAGTTCGCGCTCCTATGAGAATCTGATGCCCCCACTGATGTAACAGGAGGCAGAGCTCAGGTGGTAATGCTGGCTGGCTATCACTCACCTCCTCCTGTGCGGCCCAGATCCTAACAGGCCAGGGACTGGTACCAACCAGTCCACGTCCTGGGGGTTGGATACCCCTGCTTTAGAGAAAGGAATATTTCTGTCCCTATTAATTCACATGCACAGCTTTAGAACCAGCTTCCTGGCTGTTACACAGAAATCCAGATATCCTGGCAGTAAATTCCTCATCGACCTCTGCACCTCCCACCCTGTTAAGAAAGTTAACAAGTGAAAGAGAACTCTGTTCAGATCACTAAAAGCATCCCAGCACGGAGACCATGCCTCCAGAAGTGAGAGTCTGGGAGGCTGGTGTTGTCTGTGGGCTTTCCCAACCCTTCCAGGTGACAAAGAGTCCTATCTGCAGCTTAGCCTTACCTCAGCCCGCAAGCTCAGAGCGAATAAATTGAGTGTGAGGCTGCCCTCCACACACACAAGCCTGAGGGCCCTCCTCAGGAAGAAGTCCCCTGCCCCCTCCTCAGTGCAGGGCCTCGTGGGAGAGTCCTGGGAAGGTTTCTGAGTGGACACTGTGTTGGAACAGGACTGAGCAGCAGTGTGCATCTCAGCCTCTCATTTCCACAGCCTCCAGATCTTTGGAAGATACAGTCCTAATGGCTGTCGCATTGACCTTTTCAAAACTCTTGATTTCTTTTGTTCAAGTGAAGACAAAACCCTTGTTTTGCCCTGGTGCGGATGCCCACAATCTCTGCCTGGAGCTGAGCACGACCAGGGGTCGGTAACTGTGCGCTGTCCATTGTTCCTCGTCTGTTTCTCCTCACCTGGTGCCTGTGTGGCCCTCCTGGCTCAGGGTGTGTGTTTCATCTAACTCTCTCACTTAACACGGGCCTGGGAGCTCCTTATTTGTTGTCCCTAGAGACAAGAAGCCTTGCTTCTGTTGTGTACGTTGTTTACATTACACAAGTGGTATACATTCATATTAAACATCCAAACAGTAAGGAGGCCTGAAGAATAAATCTTGAAAATCCTGTTTTCACCCAATTTTACTCCCTTCTCCAGAGGTAACTCTCTTAACAGTTTGTTGGCTATCCTCCAAGAATGGTTTCTAAACGTTTACATATGTACCTGTATTCAAATTGCTTTTTACAAAACATAAATAGAGCAATTTTGTTGTTCTGATTTAATGTAGGAACATTTCCATACCATTACTTCATTCACTACGTCACCCAGGCTGGAATGCAGAGACTCAATCTCGGCTCACTGCAATCTCTGCCTCCTGGGTTCAAGCGATTCTCCTGCCTCAGCCTCCTGAGTAGCTTGGATTACAGGTGTGCACCACCACGCCCGGCTAATTTTCATATTTTTAGTAGAGATGGAGTTTCACCATGTTGGTCAGGCTGGTCTCAAACTCCTGACCTCGTGATCCACCTGCCTCAGCCTCCCAAAGTGTGGGGATTACAAGCGTGAGCCGTCGCACCCAGCCCATTCCCTTTTATTCTTGCAGAGTATTCTGTAGTTTGGATGTAGTACAATTTATTTGACCCATTTTCTTTTCATAGACATTTAAGTTTCTTTTTTTTCCCTATTACAAACAATGCTGAAATGAACATCCTTGATCCTGTAACGTTACGTAGATCTGCAGGTGTTTCTGGGGTATGGATTCCTAGAATTGGAATGGCTGAGTCAAAGGGCTTCCAAAGCCTTTGATAGATACCAACATTTTTTTTTTTCAGAAGGAGTTTCTCTCTTGTTGCCCAGGCTGGAGTGCAGTGGCATGATCTCAGCTCACTGCAACCTCCACCTCCCGGTTTCAAGCGATTCTCCTACCTCAGCCTCCCAAGTAGCTGGGATTACAGGCATGTGCCACCACGCCTGGCTAATTTTTGTATTTTTAGTAGAGACCACATTTCTCCACATTGGCCAGGCTGGTCTTGAACTCCCAACCTCAGGTGATCCACCTACCTTGGCCTCCCAAAGTGCTGGGAGCCACCGTGCCCGGCCAACAAATATTTTGTAAGTCATCTTTATTCCAAACATTTTTTCTTTCTGTTATTGAATTTGTTGTCTCTTGTTTCAAATATTTGTCTTGTCAAATCTGCCAATCTCTTTCATTGTGGCCTGGAAGGTTTTTTGTTTTTGTTTTTGTTTTTGAGATGGAATCTCTCTCTGTCGCCCAGGCTGGAGTGCAATGGTGTGATCTCTGCTCACTACAACCTCCATCTCCAGGGTTCAAGTGATTCTTCTGCCTCAGCCTCCCAAGTAGGTGGGACTACAGGCACCCACCACCATATTCGGCTAATTTTTGTATTTTCAGTAGAGATGGGGTTTCACCATGTTGGCCAGGCTGGTTTCAAACTCCTGACCTCAGGTGATCCACCTGCCTCAGCCTCCCAAAGTGCAGGGATTACAGGCATGAGCCACTGCACCCGGCCTATGGCCTGGAAGTTGTGCCTTGCTTAGAAAATTGTCCCTACTCCTGAATTATAAAGAAGTCATCCTTTCTCCCAGCAATGTCCAGTGCTCCCCGTGTATTCACAGCTGGTTGGTGAGCTGCTTGTCTATCTCTTGACCAATAAATACTAAAACTTTCCAGCTATTGTAGGTTTCTAATATGTTTTTGTATCTGGTAGGGCAAGTCTCCTATTGTTCTCTTTTTCAAAAGATTCTCAGGCATTCTTACATTCACACTTTTTCTCTTCCAGAACTCTAGAATCAGCTTATTATGTTATAAAATTGGTCTGGCTGTGTCCGCAGCCATTTTTCCTTCACACCTGCTGATGGGTGTCGGTCCTTTCTGTTAACAAACCGCCTGATGAGATCGAAATGCTCCAGCCAGCTGTGTTGCTGGAAGCTGCTTTTAAATCTGCTCAGCTAGAAAGTCCTCAGAGACTATGCTTTGTTCACTTTGCCCCCCAACATCAGTATATGACCCATCCCTATCCGATGCTTGGTCAACATAAATGTCATCAATGGATGTCTACGATAGCAGAGAGCTTATAAGACTTCCACTCTTCCTTGAGCAATTGGCTTTACCTCTAGATAGCTGGATTTCTCATGAATAATACACAACGGTTGTACGGGTTCTGCCTACCTCACAGGGTGATTCTGACACCAAATGATGCAATGGGCGTGATGGGCTGGCAGAGTTTTAAAGAATTGCACTGCTGGCCCGGCACGGTGACTCACGCCTGTAATCCCAGCACTTTGGGAGGCCAAGGTGGGCGGATCACCTGAGGTCGGGAGTTCGAGACCAGCCGGACCAACGTAGTGAAACCCTGTCTCTACTAAAAATACAAAAATTAGCTGGGCATGGTGGTGCACGCCTGTAGTCCCAGCTATTCAAGAGGCTGAGGCAGGAGAATCGCTTGAACCTGGGAGGTGGAGTTTGCAGTGAGCTGAGATCGCGCCACTGCACTCCAGCCTGGCGACAGAGTGAGACTCCATCTCAAAAAAAAAAAAGAAAGAAAAAAAAGAAATGCACTGCAGTGATGCTGCACATCTAATGAAATGAAAGGGAGTGGATGGAAATAGAGGTAAAAGCCAGTGAAGAAATGAAAATGTTCTCCCCCAGCCATCTGCCATGCATCACTCCTGCAGAAGCCTCTGGAGGAGGCAAGAGACATGCTGTTCTCAAACCTCCAGAAGTCATGGGAAGCAGCCTGTGACCCCAGGGAGAACACCTCCTCGGATGATGGATGAACTTCTGCTTAGAACATCTGACAAAATCTCCAGTGTACAGAGCCTAGACCCAGGATAGCCTTTCCTTCCTGCTCCTCTTGGTGCCTTCAGGCTACTGGAAATCACACCGGAAAACAACATTCCTAGACTGAAGGCTTGCAATGTTCCCTATGCCATTCCAAGCACTTTTTATGTGTTAACTCATTTAATCTTCCCAAAAATCCTGTGAGGTGGATGCTACTAGCATCCACATTTTATGGCTGAGGACATTGAGGCACAGAGAGGTGAGGGGACTCGCCCATGGGCACATAGCCCATAAGAGGTAGACTGTGGGTACAGCCCAGACAGTTTGGCTGCAGTGTTTGTGCTCCTGACCACGAAATCACACTGCTTTCTCTTTTTTTTTTTTTTTTTTTTGAGACAGAGTCTCGCTCTGTCGCCCAGGCTGGAGTGCAGTGGCGCGATTTCGGCTCACTGCAAGCTCCACCTCCCAGGTTCAAGCCATTCTCCTGCCTCAGCCTCCCAAGTAGCTGGGACTACAGGTGCCTGCCACCACGTCTGGCTAATTTTTTTTTTTTTTTTTTTTTTAGTAGAGACGGAGTTTCACCGTGTTAGCCAGGATGGCCTCGATCTCCTGACCTCATGATCTGCCCGCCTCGGCCTCCCAAAGTGCTGGGATTACAGGCGTGAGCCACCGTGCCCGGCCCACACTGCTTTCTTAAGCAAGATCTCATTTTCATGGTGCTCTTTCTGTTTGTTGAGTGTGTATGTATGTTAGCTGTCTATCTGTGTTAGATACATATACCCAAAATAATGTGTCTGGAGTGATGTTCAGCTGATGTTAATAGTAATTATTTCTAGATGCCAGAATGTTGAGAAATGCTAGATTCTTTATAATTTTCTGGTGTTAACTTGAAAATTCAATAATATACTCATTTTATTTTTAGAAAAAAATGAATCTGTATTAGAAAAGGAAAATGCTTGGAAGTACTATAAAGTACTTTAGAAATTAAATATTTATTAGTTTATATTTTTATGCATTCTTCATTTTTGCATTCCCTAACTGCTTCATTCTCAATCTATTTTTTTATTTAATGTGTTTTTATATTCTTGTAACCTACTAAAAATGTTTTGTAGAGTAAAATGGGATATATTTAATTGCTATATAAGATTTACTTTATTTATACCTGTGTTTTATTTGTCAAATAAACATCTATCTTTACCTATTTGACCCCTATTTTGTGAATAATATGTTGCCATCATTTTGGGAATTATATTTAAAATTTTTAATTTTTAAGTAACTTGCTAAGTATAAATATAATTGTCTAGGCGACTCTTAAGTGAGATATTTCCTTTAATTTTTTGAAAGATGTAGATGAAGCGATTTGACCTTTATTCCTTTTTTTAACATAAAAACCCAGCAAACTAATACACGCATATGGTTTAAAAATCAAATTGAATTGGAAGATTTCCACCACAAGTGTCACCACCTTCAGCCACACTCTCAAGAGGGAACTACTTAAACCATGTTCTCTTTAATTCTACTGAAGAACCAAACATGTGCCTGAATGATATGATGCCCTTATTTTCTGATTTATCAACCTTCAGCAGTAATTAAGATCTCCTATTTTGTAACTATTTTATATATTTCCTTTCCCCATTTTGCTATCCAAATTACTGCCTTTTGTGCGTTCATTCTTATAAGAGTTCCTAGTTTATGCTGGGTAGTAACCCCTTATAGGTTTTAGGCAATTGCACTGTCAGATATTTGTCATTTATTTATTACCTGTCTCATTGAACAGAAGCCCAAATTTTGTCAATTTTATAAGCATAGAGTTGTTTATATTATTTACTTGTTATTTTAATGGCTGCAGGATATGTTGATATACTTTCCTTTTGACATTGGGGATTATTTGTATCTTCTTTTTTATCTTTGTCAATATTACTAGAGGTTTATCAATTTTGTTGTTTTTTTTGACAAATGAGGTTTTTTGCTTTATTAATTTTATCTTCATGTATTCAGTTTTATTGATTTCTGCTTTATTATTTTGTTCCTTCTGCTGCTTGCTTTGTTTTGTTTATTTCATTTTTTTCTCTTCTTTTTCCAGTCTCTTGAGCTAGAACTTAGGTTATCAATTGATATATTTTCTCTTTTCTAATGTAAGCATTTAAGTGCTATGAATATCCCTCTCAACATTGCATTAGCTGAAACCCACAAATTTTGATAAGCTGTGTTTTTAGTTTCATTTATGTCCATTTTGTTTTTATTTTTCAATATCCTTTGAGACTGCTTTGACCCATAGATTACTTAGGAGTGTATTATTTAATTTCCAAGTGTTTGGAGATTTTTTTCTGTTGTCTTTAAGTTATTGATTTCCAGTTGAATTCAATTATGGTTAAGAGAATATATTCTGCATGATTTCAGTCTTTTTAAATTGGTTAAGGTTTATTGTATGACCTAGGATAGAGTCTTTATGATGAATGTTCCATGAGCATTTGAATAGAATATGTATTCTGCTGTTGTTTGATGGAGTAGTCTATAAATGTGAGTCAGTTAATGGTGCTGTCTATTCTTCCATATCCTTGCTAATTTTATCTCTAGTAGTGCTATCAATTGCTTCAAATTGAGTTTTGAATTCCCCAACTATAATTTTGAATTTATTTCTCTTTTCATCTCTATTGGATTTTACTCCATATATTTTGAAACACTGTTGTGTGTTGCATACATAATTAGGATTGCTTTATCCTGGAGGATTAATTCTTAATTATTATGTAATTCTCTTTTTGTTTCTAATAATGTTATTTGCTCTGAAGTTTATGTGACATTAATATAGTCACTCCTGCTTTTTTCTCATTTATGTTTGCGTAGTATATCTTTTTCCATTTTTTGTTTCCTACCTATGTTGTTATTTTTTACATCTTTGGTTCATAGACACATATAATTAAGTCCTGTGGTATCCAATGTGACAATCTTTGAATTGGTATATGTATACCACTTATATTTAAATTAATCATTCATATGCTAAGGCTTAAGTCTGCCATTTTATTATTTGTTTTCTGTTTGTCTCCTTTGTTTCTTATTCCTCTGGTATTTTTCCCTTGCTTTCTTGTGAGTTACTTAAACATTCATTGGAATTAGATTCCTTTTTATTTATAATATTTCTTAGTGTACTACTTTCTACAGTTTTGTTAGTGATTGTTCTAGGTATTACCACATATATATGTAATTTACTATAGCCTACTGATGTCAGTACCCCTTTGAGTGAAGTTAAGAAACCTTGCTTCCATGTAGATCTCTTTACTTTTCCAACATTTTAAATATAATTATATGAAGTGTTTACATACATCGAGTGCCATACTGAATAATGTTATAATTGTGGCTTCAAACACAAAGTATGGTTAAAGAAACTCCATAAGTGAAGTGTAGTCTATTATGCTTACCTTTCTATTTACCTATTCCATTATTCTTTCCTTTCTGAAGGTCCAATCATTCATCTATTGCGCTTGTCTGTCTTAGTCTGCTAGTGCTACCATAACAAAATACCATAGGCCAATTGTCTTAAACAACAGAAATTTATTTCTCACAGTTCTAGAAGCTGGAAGTCCAAGATGTTGGCAGGTTTGGTTTCTCCTGGGGCCTCTCTCCTTGGCTTGCAGATGGCCATCTTCTTTCTGGGTCCTTACATGGCCTTTGCTCTGTATATACACAGCTGGTGTGCCTGCCTCTTTTTATAGGGACACCAGTCCTAGTGGATTAGCAATCCACCCTTATGACCTCATTTAACCTTAATTACCTCTTTAAGGGCCTTGTTTACAAATACAGTCACATTGGAAGAGGTTAGGACTTCAATATATAAAGGTGAGGGTGGAGGAGACACAATTTAGTACCTAACATTTTCTTTATGTTTGGGGACCATCCTTTAGCTAAAGACTAAATCTGCTAGCAACAAATTCATAGTTTTTTCCATCTAAAAATGTCTTATTTCCTCCTCATTTTTGAAAGATGACTTGTTAGATGTAGTATTCATTGTTGATAGTTGGGGTTTTGATTTGGCCGATTTTTACTTTTTTGTTTTTGTTATTTTTTTCGTCACTTGAAAAATATGGCCTTGATGGTTTCAGATTAAAAATCTACCATCATTCAAGTTGGTCTTCCACTATAGGTAATGCATCGTTTATCTCTAGCTGTTTTTAAAATTTTTTTGTCTTCAGTTTTTCAGAAGTTTATGATGTGTCTCTGTGTGGATTTCTTGGGGTTTATCCAGTTCCATTTCACTGAGCTTCTTGATTCTGTAGTTTTATGTCTCTTTCTAAATTTGGGAAGTTGTCAGCCATTAGTTTTTTGAGTTCTTCTTAGCCCCAGTCCCACCTTATTCTCTTTTCCTTGTGGAACTCTGTATGAATGTTAGATACTTTAGAGAGTTGGATATCTGTCTCACAGATCCCTGTGGCTCTGTTCACCTTTTTCAGCCTGTTTTTCCTCTATTTTCCAGATTGAATAAATTCTGTTGATCTATTTTCAAGTTTCCCTGTCATGTCTACTCTAGTATTGAGTCTATCCAATGAATTTTTTTATTTCAACTGTATTTTTCAGTTCTAAAATTTCCATATGGTTCTTTTTTTTATAACTTCTATTTCTTTGCTGAGATTTTTAATTTTTTGCTTCAAGAGAATCACAATTGTTCGTTGAAGCATTCTTATTGCAAAAGTTTTAAAATCTTTGTCGAATAATTTCCATGTTATATTTATTTTAGTATTAGCATCAATTGACTTTTTATTATTGAAAGTGTGATTTTCCTGATTTTTGGTATGATGAGTGAATTTTTATTGTATCCTGAGCACTTTGGTTGTTATGTTAGGAGGCTGCTGATGCCACTTAAATCTTCTGTTTTAGCAGACAGTTAACCTTTTCCAATTTAGTCTAGCTTCTGGCCCATTTTTGTGAGCTGTAGTTCCAATGACAGCTGCTATGCTTTGAATTTGTTCCCCAAAAAGTGTGTGTTGAGAATTTAATCCCAAATGAAACAGTGTTGGGAGGCGGAGCCTAATGGGAGGCATTTGGGTCATGAGGGCTGTCCCATCATGAATGGATTAATGTCAATTATAAAAGGACTTGAGGCTGCAAGTTTAATCTCTTGCTTTCTCACACACATTCTCTTGCTTTTCTACCTTCTGACGTGGGATGACATGCAAGAAAGCCCTTACCAGATGTGGCCCCTCAAGCTTGGACTTCCGAGCCTCCACAACTGTGAGCCAAATAACTTTCTTTTCTTTATAAATTACCCAGCCTTAAGTATTCTGTTATACCTCAAGTATTCTGTTATATCAGCAGAAAATGTACTAAACAACAGTTTAGTTTTCAGAGCCCTTGCGGTTCTATTCTGGTTTGCCTCATTCTTCTGACATTTTTGAAATTCTCACTTAATTCCTGCTGGGGCTCCCTTAAGGAGTGGAAGTTACTTTCCTGGATCACCTGATGTTCCTAGGCCAACCTCTGCCATAGGAGTTAAAAGGGGCTGAAGCCACTGGGCTTATCTTTGTGTGTCACTTCATGTGCATTATATGCCCTTTGTGATAAAGGGTAGGGAGATGCTGGGCTTTGCTAATGCTGCCCCTGTGGATGGATTAGCCCACTCACCAATTACCCAAGTGTGGAGTAAGGATTGGGTCAACCCAGCAGGGTTTTGGAGGAAAATCAGGCCACCTGTTTGTGGCCAGTTGTGAAACAGGAGTTAGAGCTCCCCATTTGGTCTCTGTTGTGCTTCCCCTTTACCCAGTTCTCCAGCCAGACTTTTGTTTGTCTGTCTGATTGTTTGTCTATGCCTATTGGAGGTTTCAGGCCTCTCTGGCATCCAGTCTGGGGTCATATGGGAGATAAAAAGAAAAACCAGGGAACTCACCATGTTGTCATTTCTGAAGTTTTAAGGTCTCTAACCTATCTACCTTCTTCTCTCAAGCACTCAGAATTCTTTTATCATTGTCTGTTGAATGATTTCCAGGGTATTTTGTTATTTTCAGAGGTGTTAGAGGGTAAGAGGAGAAAAAAGTGAATCTATACTTTCTCTTTTTTTTGTTTTCTTTTTCTTTTTCTTTTTTTTTCAGATGGAGTCTCACTCTGTCGCCCAGACTGGAGTGCAGTGGCGCAATTTTGGCTCACTGCAACCTCTGCCTCCCGGGTTTAAGCAATTCTTATTGCCTCAGCCTCCCGAGTAGCTGGGATTACAGGCATGCACCACTATGCCCCGCCAATTTTTTTTTTTTTCTTTTTTTTGAGACGGAGTCTTGCTCTGTCGCCAGGCTGGAGTGCAGTGGTGTGATCTCAGCTGACTGCAACCTCCACCTCCTGGGTTCAAGCAATTCCCCTGCCTCAGCCTCCCGAGGAGCTGGGACTACAGGCACCTGCCACCATGCCTGGCTAATTTTTTGTATTTTGGTGGAGACGGGGTTTCACCATGTTGGCCAGGATAGTCTCAATCTCCTGACCTTGTGATCCACCCGCCTCAGCCTCCCAAAGTGCTGGGATTACAGGCGTGAGCCTTTGTTCCCAGCCTCAATTTTTGTATTTTTGGTAGAAACAGGGTTTCATAATGTTGGCCAGGCTGGTCTGGAACTCCTGACCACAAACGATCTGCCCACTTCAGCCTCCCAAAGTGCTGGGATTATAGGCGTGAGCCACCACAGCAAGCCATCTATACTTTCTTGTTCTTGAACTAGAAGTGTCATTTATGACTTTACAAATAAAAATGGGAATGAACCATTAAGTTCCATAGTGACAGGCGTCATTGCTGGGCGTTGGTACAGAGTGGACATTCTATAATGATTTGTTGAATGAATGAATGAATGAATACATGAATGAATGAACAAAGTTTTCATACTTCAATTTCAGTATACTTAAGCCATTTGTAAGATAGAGCCTCGGCCGGGCACGGTGGCTCATGCCTGTAATCCCAGCACTTTGGGAGGCCGAGGCGGGCAGATCACGAGGTCAGAAGTTCGAGACCAGTCTGGCCAACATAGTGAAACCCCGTCTCTACTAAAAATATCAAAAAAATTAGCCAGGCGTGGTGGTATGTGCCTGTAATCCCAGCTACTTTTTGGAGGCTGAGGCAGGAGAATTGTGTGAACCTGGGAGGCAGAGGTTGCAGTGAGCCGAGATCGCACCACTGCACTCCAGTCTGGGTGACAGAACGAGACTCCGTCTCAAAAAATAAAATAAAATAAAATAAAAGACAGAGCCTCATACCTCTGAATTCTTGGGCAAGTATCTATTAGGGTTTAAGGCTGCATCTTTCTGAGAAAATATCATGTTGATTGCTAATCTGAAGTAAAGACGTTACTATTTTCCAAAAGCTGATGATACTGCTATCTACTTATACCTGTCCATCCATCCATACATACATACATACATCCACCCACCCACTCACCTATCCATCCTTTCATTCATTGACCCATCAGTCTATCTGTCCATTCATCTGTTCATCCATCTGTCTGTCGGTCTGATGTATCTATTTATCTATCTAATCACCCTGAGGTCTCCTTTTCTGTTCTTCAAAAAGAATATTTGCTATTCAGGGCCAGGCATGGTGGCTCACACCTGTAATCCCAGCACTTTGGGAGGCCGAGGCGGGTGGATCACGAGGTCAAGAGATCAAGACCATCCTGGCCAACATGGTGAAACCCCATCTCTACTAAAAATATAAAAATTAGCCAGGTGTGGTGGCATGCGCCTGTAGTCCCAGCTACTTGGGAGGCTGAGGCAGGAGAATCGCTTGAACCCAGGAGGTGGAGGTTACAGTGAGCTGAGATCACACCACTGCACTCCAGCCTGGCAATAGAGTGAGACTCTGTCTCAAAAAAAAAAAAAAAAAAAAAAAAAAAAGAATATTTGCTATTCAGTATCCAGTTATACTGAGCATAATAAGTTAGGACTGGAAACCACCCCCTTAGCTGGAATCTTTCTTCAGAAAAGATGCCAGCATTAACATACCGAAATGACAAAATTTTTAGATTTTACTCTTGATAGTGCTGGATCAACATGACAGAATGTCAGCATTTTTTAAAGACTTAAATGTCTAGATTTCTACTAAATTTCCTTCAGCTCACACTCCCTTTTCCCTGTAAATATGATGATGATTCTCAGATGTGGCTTTTTAAATGAAAGCATCTTAATTACGCAGTAAATAACTCGTACAGTAAGAGACCAACTGCATGGGGATGCATTTCACATAGGATCACACCCGCTGGGTTTTGTTTCTTACATCTAAATTTTACTCCACAACAGATACCCAACTTTTTGTATTCAAGAGATGAAATGCATAAGGAATTCATTAAGAAATCAGGCTTTGGTGGGACAGCTTTGATTTGACACTTTTGAAATACGATCCAGGTCATGGCAGTGAGTGATGCAGACCTCTTTTTTGGCAAGAGCATCTGGACTTTATTATTTTAAATCAGGTTGTGGGGTGCTGGTATCCACTCCTCTCTGAAACTGCTGCTGCAGCAGGCCTTACATCCTGAGACTATTTGGGAAATTAATATGGGTTCTAAATATTTATAAATAAATTTTATATTTATTCTTGATTTTGTTGTTTTGTACCTCACTTTATAAATCTGTAGAATTCCAAGGTAACAACCTTTTATGGTTTATCTGTAATGGTGGCCTTCATGCCACAGATAAATCAAATCTATGTCATTTGATTAGTATTTAATTTATTCCCTCAGAAGCATAAGTAACACTGAATAGATTATTTATGAATGTTTGTTAAATGAATGGAAAATTACTCCAAAATAAACTATCATTAAAAACATGTGAGTGGGCCAGGCACGGTGGCTCATACCTGTAATCCCAGCACTTTGGGAGGCCAAGGTGGGTGGATCATTTGAGGTCAGGAGTTCGAGACCAGCCTGGCCAACATGGTGAAACCCGGTCTCTACTAAAAATACAGAAATTAGCTGGGCATGGTGGTGGGCACCTGTAATCCCAGCTACTCGGGAAGCTGAGGCAGAAGAATTGCTTGAGCTCGGGAAGCGGAGGTTTCAGTGAGCCAAGATCGCACCATTGCACTCCAGCCTGGGCGACAGAGCAATACTCTGTCTCTCAAAAAAACAAAACAAAACAAAACAAATGTGAGTGTGCTTTGGGAGGTGAATTAGGTGGATTTTTGGCTACCTGCACACTTCACTCCCTTTTATTTCCAGTGGTCAAGAGTTCAAAACAAAACTATCTCTTTAATTCCATTCCTAACTGAAGTTAAACCAGACAGGGTAAAATTGGGTTCAACCTCAGTTTTCAGCAGCTAATATGTACTGTTTTCTGATTTTGGGGATGTTTATTTTTCAGGATCAGAGTCTGGTTAAAAAAAAAGAAGAAGAAAAGAAAAACCACTTTCACATCTAAAGAATTTACCAGCTGTTTCTATTCCTTCTTTTCTATTGTTTCTGAAATACTGTCACACATTCACTTGTCAATTTCATAGAAACAAAATTCCAAGTTTCAAAGTTGAACGGGATATTTCCATGAGCTTTCATATTCATAAAAGACTTTGTAAAAAAATATTTTGAGAAGAGATTCTGCATAAGAAAGAAATCTGTGCCAGCTCTGTAGATCTAGAATGCAGATTCTCATTTATAAACAGGTCAGGGGACCTAATTGGATCTTCCCCATTCTTCTCCCCAAGACTTATCGTAAAATTACTCAAGGTTGTAGAATATTTGTATCTGCTGTATTATATCTCAAAGCTCTCTAATAAATTGCATCTCATTTTAAACCCCACAAAATCCACTTACAGGTGAGAAAGCAGAGACAGAAAAACTAATTCACTTGACTATGATCTCACAACCAGGACACAACCCAGACCCACTCTTAACTCCTGTTCATTACCATACAGTACTTTTCTCTTTACCACACAGCAATCCAAAATGGGTTAAAAATAGCCCTGGAAGATAAAATCTTGGACAAACAATAATTTCCAAAGGGCTCTTGGATCTCCACTAACTTCTAACAACCCCTTTGTTCCCCTAAGCTGTAAGATTCTCTGTGTCCCATCTTCTACTTATTTTTCATTGAACAGTCCAGAGGTCTTTTATTTTTTTTTAACGCCTATTATGCCATGAATTCATAGGGAATAGGTACCAGCAGCTCAGGCTGCTTCCCATTGGTTCTCACAAAGTGTGCTTCTCTGGGTGGAGCAGGCTGGCACTTCAGTTGAACCCAGGCACCTTTCTCTTTGGCTTCTTTCTTTTACTGATCATTTTCTTTCACACGTTTCAGGAAGCTATCTCGGCTCTTAGAGTGCTTAATGTACTCAATACACACATTAATTCTCTGGGCAAGAATCTTGCCCTTAACTTGTTTGTTTACGACAGTGCCAAGAGCATGCTGGGTAACATTGTAGATTCTTCCAGTTTTGTCAAGGTAACACTTGTGGGCCATTCCTTTTTGAGCAGTACCCATTTCCTTGGTGTCTACATTATCACCTTCCTTATAGATGTGCATATACGTGGCCAAAGGAACAACTCCATGTTTTCCAAAAGGCCTAGAGAACACATATCGGGTGCCTCTCCCCTTTCCCTTTGTGTTCGTCATTTTGGCGAATTACTGAAAGATGGCAGTTCTGGCTGAAAAGTCTACCTGCTACTTTTAAATGTAAGGTTTTTTCCCCTTCAAATTACAGCGTCTGCTTTTTTCTCTTTTATGTCAAAAATTACTTTTAAAACAAGAAAGTGAGAGAAACTAATTTATTTATTATTATTATTATTATTTTTTTTTTTTTTTTGAGATGGAGTCTCGCTTTGTCGTTCAGGCTGGAGTGCAGTGGCGCGATCTCAGCTTACTGCAAGCTGTGCCTCCCGGGTTCATGCCATTCTCCTGCCTCAGCCTCCGGAGTAGCTGGGACTACAGGCACCCGCCACCATGCCCGGCTCATTTTTTTGTATTTTTTTTTTAGTAGAGACAGGGTTTCACTGTGTTAGCCAGGATGGTCTCGATCTCCTGACCTCGTGACCCGCCCGCCTCGGCCTCCCAAAGTGCTGGAATTACAGGTGTGAGCCATCGCGCCCGGCCTTATTTCTTAGAGAATACGTGTCTATTATAGCCTTGAGTACTTTGTTGATGAATATTCTTTTGTTGTTGTTGTTGTTGTTTTTGAGACAGCGTCTCGCTCTGTCACTAGGCTGGAGTGCAGTGGCAGGGTCTCGGCTCACTGCAACCTCCACCTCCCGGGTTCAAGCGATTCTCCCAGTATCAGCCTCCCAGAGTAGCTGAGACTACAAGTGCATGCCACCACTCCTAGCTAATTTTTGTATTTTTAGTAGAGACGGGGTTTCACCATGTTGGCCAGAATGGTCTCGATCTCCTGACCTCGTGATCCGCGCGCCTCGGCCTCCCAACTTTTGTTGTTTTTGAATTGCTCTTTATCTGATTTCTTTCCGGGCAGAATAGACTCTTAAATGTTAAGAACACAGGGCTTTCCAGCTGGGCGCCGTGGCTCAGGCCTGTAATCCCGGCACTTTGGGAGGCCGAGGCGGGTGGATCACCTGAGGTTAGGAGTTCGAGATCAGCCAATCAGCCTGGCCAACATGGCGAAACCCCGTCTCTGCTAAAAATACTAAAAATTAGCCAGTGCGTGCCTGTAATCCCAGCTCCTAGGGAGGCTGAGGCAGGAGAACCCCTTGAACCCAGGAAGCGGAGGTTGCAGTGAGCCAAGATCATGCCATTGCACCCCATCCTGGGCAACAGAGCGAGACTCCGTCTCAAAAAGAAAATAAAAGAACATAGGGCTTTCCACCGGGTGCAGTGGCTCACTCCTGTAATCTTAGCACTTTGGGAGGCCAACGTGGATCACTTGAGGCCAGGAGTTCAAGACCAGCCATAGCCAACATGGCGAAACCCCATCTCTAGTAAAATACAAAAAAAAAAAAAAAAAAAAAAAAAGCCAGGCTTGGTGGCCGCGCCCGTAATCCCAGCAGCTTGGGAGGCTGACGCTTGGGCAGCTGGGGCGCCAAGAATCACTTGAACCCGGGGCGGAGGCTGTAGTGAGCCGAGATTGCGCCGCTGCACTCCAGCCTGGGCGACAGAGCGAGATTCTGTCTCAAAAAAAAAAAAAAAAAAAAAAAAAAAAAGAACATAGAGCTTCGGAGTCAAGAAGATGGGAATTGGGAATTGGAATTTCAGTAATGGTCTCTCAGTTTCTTAGCCATGTGACCTCAGGGAGCTCGTTGAGGCTGTTTCCTCGTCTGCGAAATAAGGTACTACAATCGGCTTTACGGCGTCACGCAGCAAGAGCAGGGGTAACATTTAGGGCAGTCATTAACGCTATGGCAGGAGCGCGGATGATTCCAGCCCAGGGCCCGGCAGAGAGGGCGCTCTGTAGCACACTGAGGTCTGAGAGTCCGCGTCTTGGCATCTAATTGAATCTCTACTACGATGTGGGTGGGTTCCAGCTCTCTCAGAAGCAGATCCTGAGAGAAGGACTGAAGTGCAAGCAGCTATGTGGGAGGTGATCCCAGGAAACGCCTGTAGGGGAGAGGAAAATGGAGCCGCCCAAGTCCCTGCAGGGACTTCACTGAGAAATAAATGACTGAGGCTTCCGCTGTGGACAACGGGGCTCAAGCCTGTTGGGACCTTCACGTCGACTGTTTGGTGAGAAGGAAGCCTGGCTGGCGACCCACGGCTCCTGCCCTGGTTGAGGAAGGACCGCGCCCCCCGCCAGGGGCCCGCAGCCCGAGGGAGAACTGCCTGCGCCCCCGGGGTACTGCGCCCAGTAATGCGTAGGGGCCCAGTTCCCTGCCCGGCTGTGCGGCCTCTCCCTGGTCTCTCTCTACACAGTGGCAGACCTACCCGGGCTG
This sequence comes from Pan troglodytes, assembly GCF_028858775.2. NCBI lineage: Eukaryota > Metazoa > Chordata > Mammalia > Primates > Hominidae > Pan > Pan troglodytes. The sequence goes on from NC_072409.2 coordinate 46,494,753, forward strand.
CTCCAGTAGACAGCAGGCTCACCTCCATCAGGCACCCATGCGGGTGCCCAGAAAGGCTGTCGAGGGCTCCCTACGAGGGAGGCGGGCCTGGGGGGAGCTGACAGCCGAGGGTGGCCTGCTGCCAGCTGGGGCAACAGGGTCTGCCCAGGAGCGGTCTATGCATGGCGTCTGTGTCCAGCACACTTGCCCTCTTCCAGAACTCTGACAGGCGGGGTCTCACTGCCCGGTGCCACCCCTCTGAGAACCATTCCTGGAGAAAAGACCTGTAGGTATGATCTGTGGAGGGGAGACTTGGCTTCCTGCCGACCACGCTCTGGTGGGAGCCACCAAGCCTCAAGCTTCCCTCACACACACGCAGCACAACCAGCGTCCTAGCGCCTTAGTCTTAAATAGGAGCAGATAGGCAAGGATTACCAGCGCGGGAGGGGCAGACACAGCAGAACAAACAGAACAGAGATAATTCAGGTAGCAAAGTATTCACACATCCTCCTGTGGTTAGATACCATCAGAACTGGAAGAGAAAATCTGCACTCATGAATCGAGAATAATCAGGGACAGAGCTCTTGAAAATAGCCTGTTATTTATTTATTTTTATTTTTTTGAGACGGAATCTAGCTCTGTTGCCCAGGCTGGAGTACAGTGGCGCAATCTTGGCTCACTGCAACCTCCACCTCCTGGGTTCAAGCCATTCTCCTACATCAGTCTCCTGAGTAGCTGGGACTACAGGCATGCACTACCACACCCGGCTAATTTTTGTATTTTTAGTAGAGATGGGGTTTCACCATGTTGGCCAGGCTGGTCTCGAATTCCTGACCTCAGATGATCTGCCTGCCTCAGCCTCCCAAAGTGCTGGGATTACAGGCGTGAGCCACTGCGCCCAGCTGTTTTTTTAAACAAAGTTCAGTAGGTAGGTGGGAGACAAAATTAAGGGAATATCAGGGTAAGAGGGATAGAGAGATGGAAACTAGAAGAGAAAATATAAGAAATGTAGAGACTCATTCTTGGCAGTACAATATCTAATAAATCGGAGCTACTTGGGAGACTGAGACACTAGAATCGCTTGAACCCGCTTGCAGTGAGCCAAGACTGCACCACTGCACTCCGGCTTGGGTGACAGAGTGAAATTCTGTCTCAAAAAAAAAAAAAAAAAAAAGTCAGCTTTTTTTTTTTTTTTTTTTTGGTGGAATCTCGTGATTATCTATCAAGCAATTCTCCTGCCTCAGCCTCCTAAGTAGCTGGGACTACAGGTGCCCACCATCACGCCTGGCTAATTTTTGTATTTTTAGTAGAGATGGAGTTTCACCATGTTAGGCAGGATGGTCTCGATCTATTGACCTCGTGATCTGCCCACCTCAGCTTCCCAAAGTGCTGGGATTACAGGCGTGAGCCAACGTGCCCGGCCCTTTTCTTCTTTCTTTCTTTTTTTCTTTTTCGTTGAGATGTTGCCCAGGCTGGAGTGCAATGGCGTGATCTCAGCTCACCCCAACCTCTGCCTCCCGGATTCAAGCGATTCTCCTGTCTCAGCCTCCAGAGTAGCTGGGATTACAGGCGTGCACCACCACGCCCGGCTAATTTTTTTTGTATTTTTAGTAGAGACAGGGTTTCTCCATGTTGGTCAGGCTGGTCTCAAACTCCCGACCTCAGGTGATCCACCCACCTTGGCCTCCCAAAGTGCTGGGATTATAGGCGTGAGCCATGGCGCCCGGCCAAAAGTCAGCTTTTAGTAAGAACAAACCCAGTCTATACTTGTCTATGTCAAATAGTCTAAAAATTTGGACTATTTTGTGACAACCATAAGCAAGTCTCAAGGTTACAAGAAAATGGTTCTTGAAACTATTAACACAAGACTAGCCCTTATACTTCTTAACAAAAAGATGTAGCCAGAAGATTATTTTATGATGATAAGGCACAGAATATGTGTAGATTTAACAGATTTGTTACTAAACTGTTTCTTATCTATCTAAACAATATCTAATGACTAGCTCAAGTTTGTTCTTTTAAAAGTACCTGTTTTAACAGATTCTCATTCTGTCAAGGTTTTTCATTAAATGCCTCCACTTCGGCTAGATTTTCTAGCCAAGTCTGTCTGCAAGGAAATGAGGCTTAATTCCACCCAAAACACCAGAGAGAACTGATAATCCTAAACTTCCAGAGGAGAAAAAAAACTTCCTCTACTGCAACAGACACTACAGATAGTCTGCCAAACAGCCATCTTCCCTTTCCTGCCTGTTAATAGAAGCCAGGTTTGGAGGCCTGTAGCACGGACCTCCGGAGGGAGGAATCATGATTGCGCCAGGCACAGGGGGCTCCTTGGCCAGCTATTAAACTGTGTAGTATGGCACAGTCCTGACCAAGGAAATTCAGGGAGACGTCTGCTGGGAATGGGGTAATTTTATTGCTTCTCTCCTTGTGACTCAGGCTGTGATGTTTGGAGCTGGCACAGTCATCTTATCTCCTTGAAGCATAACATCATCAACATGCTGAGGATGGAAGAGCAGAGAGCTGAAAGGAGCCTGGGCCCTGGTGAGCATGGTGAGGTGCCAGTTCAGCCTTGGGATAGCTTACTTCCAGTCCTCCTACTAAGGAAGCAGTCAATGTACCTATACTATTCTTAGACAGATATTATGTTCTGAAGGGAGTCACCCAAACTATGCCACTTTAGCATAAGGATTATTTTGAGCTGAAGACAATTGAAAAGCAGCAGACTCAAGAAAAGCTCACTACCTTTCTCTGTCTGCTGACAAAACAAGGCATACATTTCCTGTTGTGAAGGCATCCCCTGCTCTCATATCAGGAAGGGAAAGACAACCTTTATTACTGGAGTGGGGAAAGCATGGAGATGAGTCTGCACAAACAGACCTATTAAATAACCCTTACCATCAACTGGTGTCCCCCATAAATTTACCTTCCCACAATTTACTGCTCCTAGAAGCACAAATTCTTTTCCTTTGTCCTGTCTCCACAATTTATCACTCTGTTAAAATAACATATAGACCCCCGGGTCTAGCTTCTCTTTGGGTCTTCACTTCTATTCTATGGAAGCTTCCATATACATGTAAAAATTAACATCAGATAAAATTCGTATTCCTCTTCTACTGTTAGTCTGTCTTTTGTCAGTTTAATTAGCAGATCCCAACGGCAGAACCTAAGACACCAGAGGAAAAGTTCTCCCTCTTCTACAGTTCCTTGCTGCCCAAGCCATCTTATTTAATAGGCATACAAAGAATCAGAAATAAGAATACCGTAAGACATCTCAACAGCAATATGGAAAGTTAGAATATAGCAAAATATATCTTCAAAGCTCAAAAAGACTACCAATCACCAGTTGTGGGTAAGAGTCCTCATTTCCCTCTGTCTTCATCAGTGGCAGCTCATTCTTTTATTTGAATTTGCTTATACCCAGTGAGACTGAGCATTTTATCACAGACACATTGACCTAGTGGATTTCTTCTAGAAACTGTCCATTCATTTGATTTGAATTTCGTGTCTCTTTTCTTAATATGCAAAGCTTCTTTTGTATTCTGATACTACTCCTTTGTTTTCTATGCTGCAAATAACTTCTCCCAGTTTGTGATTTGGACAGATGAGGGTTTGGATTCCGGACATCCCATCTTTGAGAATGAACACACCACTAATCTTAGGCAAGCTACTCAACCTTGTTCTCCACTGTGGACAATCAAGTGATATAACCCAACTCACAGGATTGTTTGGGTCATTAAGTGAAATAAAGTGTGTCAACTCCCCATTAGTATCTGGGACATGGTAATTGATTAATGTATAGAGATAGGTTTAGTGTTATCAAGATTTATAGGCCAGGCTTGGTGGCTCATGCCTGTAATCCTAGCACTTTGGGAGGCCAAAGCGGGTGAATCACCTGAGGCCAGGAGTTCTAGACCAGACTGGCCAACATGGTGAAGCCCCATCTCTACTAAAAATACAAAAATTAGCCAGGCATGGTGGCGGGTGCCTGTAATCCCAGCTACTTGGGAGGCTGAGGCAGGAGAATCACTTGAACCCGGGAGGTGGAGGTTGCAGTGAGCTGAGATCACACCACTGCACTCCAGCCTGGGCAACAAGAGCGAGACTCCATCTCAAAAAAAAAAAAAAATTCACAGGTTCTTAGAGCAAGAAGGAATCTAAGAAAACATTGAATGTATTGATCATTGAATGACGATATTGAGACAGCATTTATCATGTTCTCATGTTCTCAGGGCTGTTTTGGGAGTTTTATCCATATTAACCCATTGTTGTGAGCTCAGTAGTCACAACAATGCTATGTAATAGAAGAGGGAATTTACTATGGGAATTGGCTAATGTAATTATGGAAGCTGAGAAGTCCCACAGTCTGCTGTCTGTAAGCTGGAGAGCCAGGGAAATCAATGGTGTAATTCAGTCCAGGTCCACAGGCTTGAGGACCAGGGGGCCTGAGGGTGTAACCCTCCATCTGAGGCTGCTGTCCTGAGAAATCAGGAGGCTGCTGGTATAAGTCCCAGAGTCCAAAGGCAGGAAAACCTGGAGCTCTGATGTCCAAGGGCAGGAGAAGAAGGGTGTCCCAACTTCAGAAGAGAGAATGAGTTCACCTTTCTTCTGCCTTCTTCTTCTACCTAGACCCTCAGCAAATTGGATAGCGTCCACCCACTTTAGGTGAGGGCATCTTCCTTACTCAGGTTGCTGATTCAAATGCCAATCTCTTCCAGAAACACCCTTAGAGACACACCCAGAAATAATGCTTTACCAGCTATCTGGGCATCCCTTATCCCAGTCAAGTTGACACCTAAAATTAACCATCATATCTCCCAAAGATTGGAAAGAAAGTATTTTGCAGACAATAAGGAGGAACCACCCACCCTACATCACACATCTGTGGACCTGCTTCTGGGAAGAGGGCCCATAGCTTCCCTCAGGCTCTCAAAGGGAACAAACAAACTGCCAGTCTAAATCCTAGCCCTTCAAAAACTTGACAGATGCAACTTTTCTTTTTCCCTTTTGCAATAAAGAGAGTTCCCTGCACTGCAGGAGCGCCCTGCATGGGTCTTACTTGTGTGGATAAAGGAGAGGCAATAGATGGTGAAAGTCTCTGCATCTTTCCACATCCCAACAGGGCACTCATTAAGCAAGTTAACAGCCTGGAGATTTTAACTGGAATGGGTATTCTCTGCAAATAATTGCTTTGTGTGAGGATCTCGAATCTGGGCCCTTGTTAAGAACCTTCTTGGTGTTAGTCCTGCCCCGCCCCTGGGCATGGATTTATGTAAGCCATCCCTGATTTCTGAAGAACTTCAGGAAGAGACAGCCTGCAGCCACTCAGTTCACTTCATCTCAACTAGAATTAAGGCTGGATGGCTTTTTTCTTTCTTTCTTTTTTTTGAGATGGAATCTTGCTCTGTTGCCCAGGCTGGAATGCAGTGGCGTGATCTCGGCTCACTACAACCTCTGCCTCCTGGGTTCAAGCAATTCTCCTGCCTCAGCCTCCTGAGTAGCTGGGATTACAGGCGCCCACCACCACGCCCAGCTGTCTTCTGTATTTTTAGTAGAGATGGGTTTTCACCATGTTGGTCAGGCTGGTCTCGAACTCCTGACCTCGTGATCTGCCCGCCTCAGCCTCCCAAAATGCTGGGATTACAGGCATGAGCCACCATGCCCAGCCTTGAATAACAATGCTTTTAAGGTTTACTTCTGTAGAAAGACTTTTCTGAATTAAGCCAATTTAGGTTAAAACTCCATTCAAGGTTTTAACAAAGTATGGTGAACAAATGCTGTTTTAATGCAACACTAATACTCCTTCCTACCCAGTTAGGCTTAGGTAAGGAAATGCGACTTGTTTAATTTAATCCAGTACCTGGCCTACAGCACTTGAAGGTCTTGAGGGAGTTTGTTTAAGCAATCTTGTTTCTCTCAAAGCCAAAACATACGTAAATTAAAATTCTTTACTATATTGGGAAAATTTTAACTGATCACATTTTCCTGGTAGTACTATTTTCAAAAGGACAACCATGAAAATATACACAATAAAATTGTGTATATTTTAAATGCCAACAAAATAATCTACCTAACAGCATTCTAATGTATAAACAAACAAGTATGTGTGCCCAAGAGGAAACAACTGTGCATTTAGATATGAAGAATGGGAAAAAAGTATCATGTCTCCTCTACAAAGTAAGATTTTCACTCCATTTTGAGCAGGGCTTAAGGGTTACATTATAAAATATGTAAGAAATAATGTTTATTACATAAAAACTTTATAAATTCAGGAAAGTATCACATACAAAAATTATCCTTAATTCTACTTCACAGAGGTAACCAACAAATTATTATTAAGACTTGAAAAAGGTAGGCCGAGTGTGGTGGCTCACGCCTGTAATCCTGGCACTTTGGGAGGCCGAGGTGGGCGGATCACCCGAAGTCAGGAGTTCAAGACCAGCGTGGCCAAAATGGTGAAACCCGTCTCTACTAAAAATACAAAAATTAGCTGGGCGTGGTGGTGTGTGCCTGTAGTCCCAGCTACTTGGGAGGCTGAGGCACAAGAATTGCTTGAACCCGGGACGAGGAGGATGCAGTAAGCTGAGATGGCGCCACTGCACTTTAGCATGGGTGACAGAGCAAGACTCCGTCTCAAATTAAAAAAAAAAAAAAAGTAGTATAATTAGTGACAGAGTTCGTTCAGGAGGTAGGAGAGGAATTGTTTAAGAACAAATGTTTGAAGAAGGTACCCTTAACACTTCAAAAAATTATATATACGTATGTTTTTACATATATTTCATTCTGTAAAATAGGTATTATTCCCATTCCATCAATGAGGAATTTCTTCTGAATGAATTTCTGCAGGCATCTTTATTAATTCTCCTATTTATAGCTATACTGCATGTGAGGGATAAGAACAATAACAGGCTGGGTGCAGTGGTTCACACCTGTAATCCCAACATTTTGGGAGGCCGAGGCAGGCGGATCACTTGAGCCCAGGAGTTCGAGACCAGCCTGGCCAACATGACAAAACCCCATTTCTACAAAAGACACAAAAAATTTGTCAGGCATGGTGGTGCATGCCCATAGTCCCAGCTACTCGAGAGGCTGAGGTAGGAGAGTTGCTTGAACTCAGGAAGAGGAGGTTGCAGTGAACCAAGATTGCACCACTGCACTCCAGCCTGGGTGACAGAGTGAGACCCTATCTCACAAAACAACAACAACAGCAACAACAACAAAAAAAACCCACGATAATAATGATTAACATTTAATGAGCCCAGCAATTTGTCAGGTACTTATTTAACTCAAAAATGAGTATTATTATTATTCCTATTGTCATTGTTCTTATCACTCATATGCAGTATAGCTATAAATAGGACAATTCATAAAAATGCCTGCAGAAATTCCTGAATGAATATAAAACTTTTTATGAATAATCAATATAATCATTAAATCCAGATAAAGTATTATTGTAGGCAAGACCCACCGATGGATGCTAATATTGGTGGGGAAAAGTTTGAGGAGAAACAGGATATTTGCATTGTCTTGAAGTAACTCCCTCATTAATAAATCACACTGCACCAGTGGAGAAAGCCAGCGGGCACCACTTTTCACTGGGTGGTGGGGGTTCACATCACCAAGAAGAAGACGTATTGAATGACGAAGCCCTGTGTGGATGCATTGCACTGAGGGCACAGCATTATTTATGCAGTATTCTTGCTAAAAATGCATAGCCTCAATCAGATTATGAGAGAACATCAGACGGACCCAGACCAACAGACATTCCACAGCAATAACTGACGAGTATTCTGCAGAAGTGTGTTTGGGTCATGAAAGACAAGACTGAGAGACAGTCCCAGATTGAAGGAGACTAAGAAGCTGCAACAACTAAATGCAAGGGGGCTCCTAGATGGGAACCTGGAAGAGAAAAAGGGTGTGAGTGGGGAAACTGACCAAATTCAAATTAGATCTGTAGTTTATTTTGCATCATGTCACTACTAATTTCCTGTTTGATCGTTTTGCCCTGGCTATGAAAGATGTGAACATTGGGAATGCTGGGTGAGGTTACATAAGAACTGGCTGTTCTATCTGCAAAGTTTTATGTAAGTCCAATATTATTTGAAAATAAAAAAATATAAAGAAAAGAAGTAATGGCTACAAGCAGGATGGTTCTTTCCCACTTGAGCCTCAAATCAATCACATGTTCCCCAGACAGTTGTTCTCCAGTTATTGCCACCAATTTGTGATCTGGCTGCTTCTCACAGGAGAAACTGTCACAGCCCCCAGGAGAACCATGGTAGGGACTGATTGATTGATTTGTAAATTAAGTTCTGGGCAAAATAGGAAAGTGCTGGTTATTAATGATAAAAGAACTGGCTCTTGCTTACCAACAGCTGGCATATGATAAGCAGAAGCTTGAATTCAGGGATCTTCAAAGACACATAGGCAAACTGACCAAAATGTGCTAAGCACTGAAAATGCATGGCATCACAGGGCTCTCGGACTCGTGGAGAGGTTGTGGGGGGCAGCAGGGAATAAACAACACTCTTCTCCTCCTGAGTTCTGAACCAATTCACAGTACCGTCAGCTAGGGAGCAAAATGGCAGTTTACTAGTGTTTAACCTCACTGGGGAACAGGGTTTTTCCTCTGCTTTCCAATAGGTTTTTTCCTAATCTTATCCAGCTTCACCCAATCACAGGCACATGTGAGTAACCACAGCCCCTGAAATGACAGAATACGATGACTATGTCTTAGATAGCCCGTTACTTCCCCAAATCGTGAAAGAGCCAGAAACCCTCTGCTTCTCCTCTCTAGACACCCACCAAAAAGTTCCTGTCTTCCCTTCCACGGACTGGAGTGAAGGGGAAGAGAGTAGAAATTCCTTATTCGTAGGTGAAGGGGTTCAGAATGTGCTGCTCCGAAATGTGCACTTTGACATCAGGATTAATTGGAGTTGACAGCAACTGAGAAGATGCAGATACAAGAAAAGCTCTCTGCCCTCCCCCTATTTGCCTAAATCAGGACAGAAATTGGCAAAGATATCCCCCTTCTCTCTGCTAGGAAGGACAGAAGCTAATCACCAGAGACAATTCTAGATGCTTATCAGCTGGAGAAAACACTAGAGGATCCTACTAACCACCCTTATCTTCCACTCTACCCATAGATGATTTGCCTTCCCACAGTTTGCTGTAACTAAAAGCTCAAAGTCCTTTTCCTTTATCTCATCTCTTCTCTACAAATGTATTGTTCTTTGATAAGGATACAAGCCCACGTTTTCACCACCCCTTTGAGTTACTCATCTCTGAGTGCTCTCGTGTGTGCCCGGTGCAAGTGCTAATAAACTTGTTTGTTTTTCTCTTGTTAATCTGTCTTCTGTCAGTTCAATTTACAGGGCCTCCGCCAATGAACCCAGGATAAGTGGAGAGAAGAGAAAATTTTCCTCTCTTACATGGGCTAAACTCAGAATGCTGGGAAAAGAAGGAAAATACATTTCCTATAGCCCCTACCTAAAAGTCTAGCAAAAGTACATGAATTAAGATTTCCAGGGCCTGGGAGCTGGGTGTGGTAGTGAATGGGGTGTTAATGTTTGATGGGGACAGAGATTCCATTTTGCAAGATTGTAAGAGGTCTTGGAGCCAGGCACAGTGGTTCATGCCTATAATTCCAGGAGTTCAAGACTAGCCTGGGCAACATGGTGAAACCCCATCTCTATAAAATACAAAAGTCAGGTGGGGGGTATGGTGTTTTGGGATGGATGGTGGTGATGGTAGCACAACCATATGTTTCTTTTTTCTTTTTTTTTATTTTTTATTTTTAGAGACGAGGTCTTGTTCTGTCACCTAGGCTAGAGTGCAATGGTGTAATCACAGCTCACTGTAACCTCGAACCCCTGGGCTCAAGAGATCCTCCTGCTTCAGCCTCTCCAAGCTGGGGACTACATGCGTGTGTCACCATGCCAGGCTAATTTTTTTTTTTTTTTTGTACTTTTTTGTAGAGACAGGGTCTTTCCATCTTGCCCAGGCTAGTCTCAAACTCCTGGGCTCAAATAATCCTCCCGTCTTGGCCTCCCAAAGTGCTCGGATTACAGGTGTGAGCCACTGTAATATGCACAACAATATGAATGTACTTAATGCCACTGAACTGTATGCTTGAAAATGGTTACGATGGTAAATCCATATAATATATAGTTTATCACAATTTAAGTTTAATTTTTTTTTTTTTTTTTTGAGACAGAGTGTTGCTCTGTCTCCCAGGCTGGAGTGCAGTGGCACGATCTTGGCTCACGGCAACCTCCGCCTCCCAGGTTCAAGTGATTCTCCTGCCTCAGCCTCCTGAGTAGCTGGGATTACAGGCGCCCACCACCATGCCTGGCTAATTTTTGTATTTTTAGTAGAGATGGGGTTTCACCACGTTGGCCAGGCTCATCTCCAACTTCTGACCTCAGGTGATCCACCTGCCTCTGCTTCCCAAAGTGCTGAGATTACAGGTGTGAGCTATCGCGCTCTACACAATTTAAGTTTTTAAGAAATGAAATAGTACATGAATTAATAGCATGGCTGCAAATCCATTATGGCTATACTGTATCAATACTATTTGGAAGCCAAATCAAATAGCATCACTAATTCTAGATTTATGTCCACTCTGGTGAAGAAGTAGAAAATGGTCTCAGAAACTTTCTTTTAGTTAATCTCTCTCCGAGGACTACAGCATAGGAATGATAAGAAAATATTCCTATAAACATTCCTACTCGCTTCAGCAGTAAATGAGAGGATGGTTTGGATTTCTCAATCATGAACAAGGGAAGAAGCTCATTCATGGATCTTAGCAAAGAAGAAGTCGGTGGAGACAGAAGATTCCAGGGAAACAATCCATGACATTGTTTTGTTCTGAGTCAAAGGCAACATCGCTAGACTCAGATAAGTGAATGGGTATTGGCTGAGATGGCGGTGGTTAGGGTGAGAAGGCACCATGTCTCCTCCCCGCAGGTGGCCATGTTTTCTGCCCCAGATCTCATCTTTATTCCTCGGATATGAAGTGTCTCTGAGATGGCTCCAGATGGAACCTGAACCCCTGACCTCCCCACGTAAAGACATGCGTGACACCCATTACACCATCTGGGGCTCATAAAACCACATGCTCTGTCTTTTCCTGGCTCTCAAGCTGTTCAAAAGCTGAAGGGCAATATTTGGGACCGCTCTGGTTTATTCGTGGACTTTAATTCAAAACACATTTCCACAAAGAGAGGCAGAACAAAGCACAATAGCACTAAAGTTCAATTTACATTCTCAGTCAGTGAAACAAAATGGAAATAGAAAACAGTTGTGGGAGAGTCGTTTATAACCAAACTACGGCTCCAAAAGCGCCTTTCCTATAATGTCATGGAGTAAAAGGCATTTTAGAAACCACCAGCAAACACTTAAGTGACCAAAAAAGGAGAGAAGAAGACTTTCTATTTAAAAAAATTATTAAAGAGCTGATGATGTCGTCTGATCTCTCCCTCCTAATCTGGCAGATACAAGGTTATTTCCATATTTCCTGATTTAAAATACTTTCCTTCTCTTGACGGTTGTTTGGATCCTGCCAGTCACTGGGAAGCCAGTGCTGTCATGGAAATCCCTGCACACGACACACGGGTTTCCTTCGGTTTGGCGAGACATTCCCAGATGACCGCAGAGCTTGTCTGCCATCACATCTCCGTGATTTCCAGGTACAAATTTGCCGTAGTAAGTTATGTCTGGCTTGTTCTGCAAAAAAAATACCAAGTGCTAGCAGATGGATTCAATTGCAGCCACTATGTCAGTGACATGGTTAAGAAACAGTGTGCAGAGCACGTGCCGTCCTTACGTGATTAGAAACGCTGCAGAGTCGCAATGATAAATAAAGGGGCTCTCTGACTTAAATTTCAAACTTGATCTCACACAGTTAATTAGCAGCAGAACTAGAAGAAGATGTGTCATTCCAAGTCTTAGGCATTTTCTACAAGGCTGAAAAATGGAAATTCTTCTGGTAACAAGTACAAATCCCTCATCCCGGCGGCCACGGGAAACGCTAGCAGCTCTGCGGAAGAGGCGGGTGGGGGGCAGGCTGGCCTCATCCCCCGGTCTGTGCTTGCGCTGTTTTCTTCTTTTCCAACTGATGAAATCAGAGCTTCTCTAAAACAGCTCCGAGTCCCCAGGCCAGCTTCTCTTTGCCCACTTAGTGTTTCTTTCTTTCTTTTTTCTTTTTCTTTTTTTGCGGCGGAGTTTCGCTCTTGTTGCCCAGGCTGGAGTGCAATGGCAGGTCTCGGCTCACTGCAACCTCCGCCTCCTGGGTTCAAGTGATTCTCCTGCCTCAGCCTCCCGAGTAGCGGGATTACAGGCGTCCGCCACCATGCCCAGCTAGTTTTGGTATTTTTAATGCAGGCGGAGTTTCACCAGATTGGCCAGGCTGGTCTTGAACTCCTGACCTCAGGTGATCCACCCACCTCGGCCTCCCAAAGTGCTGGGATGACAGACGTAAGCCACCGCGCCCGGCCACTTAGCATTTCTTTTGCTGGCTCTTTCTCATAATATAACTACTTATCGGCAGGCATGCTTCTACTGCCCGGTTGTCAGCTTTCTAAGGATGTGGGCTAGTCCTTATTCATCTTTGCCTCCTGGATTTTTGCTCAATGCTTGGTGTGTAGTCAGTGGCTTGTTAGATGTTTTTTGGAATGAACTGACGCTCTATCCATACTAAATTCAGTGACTTTTCAAATCAAAATTTTTTTCAACTTTTTATTTTACTTTAGTTTTTCCAGAGATAACTGCCAAGGAAATCTACTTCGAATACATTTAGGTTTTCTAGGAAATGGTTGGAGGCAAAACTTGTTAGCTCCCCCAGAACCCAATTCATAACCCTCAAATCCCTTTCTTGCACTTAGAAGAGTTAGGATAGTGAAATCCTGGCTTCCCAGGCTCCCTTGCAGCTCAGTTTGCCATGTGATTCAGGCATGGCCAAAGATAAATCAGTGAGAGTCCCTTGGGAGGCTTCTTGATAAAGAAAGGGGCTTGTGGGCATTGCTAAAGAAAGGGCCCTGTGGCCCTTCTCTTCCACTGAAGGTTGCTGCAGCCACCAGCAGCCACAAGGCAGCAAATATGAATCCGAAATCCATTCCCACCAAGGACAGAGGAGCAAGAAGATAGAAAGGATCAGGATTCCTGAAGCCATTATGGAGCAGCTGAACCTCTGGTTAACAACTGCTGCCTCCAGACTTCTTGTTATTTAAGAAAAATATGCCCTTCATTATGTAAACCACTTTTAGGCAGGAGGAGGCCTAACATCTTTGAATCCTTCCAGTTCAAAAAAATTTTGGAGCAATTGCTCTGAGCAAGCACTGTGCTAGTGAGAAGGGAAATACACAGCTTGACTAAGACTAAGCAAGAATGAAGATGCCTTTTAGAATTTAGAGGAAAACCTGCTTGAGAGTATTATCACGTTCCCAAGTCTTATATATGTATATATATGTTTTTTTTTCTGGTATGATCTCCCAACATAAAACTATATAAAGTGGACCCTTGAACAACATGGGTTTGAACTGCATGGGTTCACTTGTACAAGGATTTTCTTCCATCTCTGCCACCCCTGAGACAGCAAGACCAACCCTTCCTCTTCTTCCTCCTCCTCAGCCTATTCAATGTGAAGACAATGAGGAGGAAGAACTTTACGATGGTGCACTTTCACTTGATGAGCAGTAAATATATTTTCTCTTCCTCATGATTTTCTTCATAACATTTCTTTTCTCTGGCTTACTCTATTATGAGAACACAGTGTATCATACATATAATATACAGAATAGGTGTTAATTGCTGCTTATGTTATCAGTAAGCCTTCCAGTCAAAATGTCTGCTATTCATGGCTAAGTCTGGGGGAAGTCAAATGTTATTTTGGATTTTCGACTGTACAAAGGAGTGGGTGTCAGCACCCCTAACTCCCACATTGTTCAAGGGTCAACTGTATGTATTTTTCTGAACAATGATTTTTAAAAGATTACAGCTTTCATGACACTTTATCCCTGAGTATTTCCTCCTACACTTCCAAAAAATGAGGAACTTCTACAACCAATATCATACTTGACAAAGTTGATAATTCCCAAAGATCATCTAGTGCTCAATCCATATTCAAATTTTCCCAATAATCCAACTCCAAATTTCTATTTGCTTTTTTAAAAACCAGGATCCAATCACTGCATTATGCTTTAATCTACATTAGGCCCCCCACCCCCTTATTTCTTCATGATTTTGGCTTGTCAAAGAGACCAGGCTACTTAGCATGAAAAGTGTGTGACTTTAAGGATTTTGTCAAATTGTTTCCTTCTTATGTTCTTTTACCTGTTCCTCTGTTCCTGTATTGTCTGTCAACTGGAAGTTAGGTCTAAAGGTTTGGAGAGATTTAACTTAAAAATATTTTTGGTGACCAGGCGCGGTGACTCACGCCTGTACTCCCAGCACTTTGGGAGGCCGAGGCGGGCGGATCACGAGGTCAAGAGATGGAGACCATCCTGGCCAACGTAATGAAACCCTGCCTCTACCAAAAAAATACAAAAAATAGCTGGGTCTCTTGGCGCGCACCTGTAATCCCAGCTACTGGGAGCTGAAGAATCTCTTGAACCCAGGAGGCGGTGGTTGCAGTGAGCAGAGATCACGCCACTTCACTCCAGCCTGGCGACAGAGCGAGACTCCATCTAAAAAAAAAAAAAATTTGGCAAGAACGTGGTGGAGATCCATGTGTGTATTTATTTCTTTCCTTCCTTCCTTTCTTTCTTTCTTTCTTTTCTTTCTTTCTTTCTTTCTTTCTTTCTTTCTTTCTTTCTTTCTTTCTTTCTTTCCTTCCTTCTTTCTTTCTTTCTTTCTTTCTTTCTTTTTTTGACACGGAGTCTCACTCTGTCGCCCGGGCTGGAGTGCAGTGGCATGATCTCGGCTCACTGCAAGCTCCTCCTCCCAGGTTCATGCCATTCTCCTGCCTCAGCCTCCCAAGGAGCTGGGACTACAGTTGCCCGCCACCATGCCCAGCTAATTTTTTGTATTTTTTAGTAGAGATGGGTTTCACCATGTTAGCCAGGATGCTCTCCATCTCCTGACCTCGTGATCTGCCCTCCTCGGCCTCCCAAAGTGTTGGGATTACAGGCGTGAGCCACTGTGCCCGGCCCCATGTGTGTATTTCTTATGGTGTCTGCTCATCACGTGGAGTTGTGTGGAGCTTCACACATATAAGCGGAGTTGAGCTTCTTGGTCACTGATCTTTTGTCTCTGCTTTCTATCCACAAATGCTCATGACTCCCTAGCACACTGTCCCTGTGCCTGGTATGATATGACCAGTCATGGTCCCACACCTCCATTTTTTGTGCTGTGCCTTGTACAGAAGTAATTTTCCTCCTGTAAGCGTGGTCTACAGTCATAGAAACAGTAGACAAGGCATTGTGATAATAAAAGATAATAAAAAGAGATGCCCTAAGGGATCTACTGTATGCTGGACATTCACTTCCTTACCTCCATTGTGGAATAGTTGTCCAATTTCCCCTTGGTAATGAAGATCAGTCACCCCAGCCAACACTAGCTCTTTTTGCAGCATATTGATTTAGAGGCATGAGGAACCCAAGGTGGCCAGGTTGCAGTCAACTTCCAGTTCAATTGAACCATTGTTTTTGTCCTCCCACTGAAACTAGACGTCTAGGCCAGTGGAGCATAAAGTCACAGGACCAGGAAGCAAAACTTTTGCTAGTGGGTCACTAGGGGTGATGGTGAGTGGTGCCTCTTCCATTTCCACCCCTTTATGTCTGGACCTGTGAATCCTGGCTGTGGGAGAAACAGCACCATAGATTAGATGCTGATTTGGAGCGTATCCAACCTCCTGTGAAACCTTGCCCCAGCCCTGCAAGGTACTGCTACCTAACTGGCACTGTAACTGAGTCTTCAAAAGGCCATTTCACTCTCCCAGCAAAATTGCTGCTTTAGGATGATAGAGAATATGGTAAAACCAGTGAATTCTATGAGCACAGACCTATTGCCACACTTCTTTCACTGTAAAGTGAGTTTCTTGATCAGAAGCAAGGCAGTGCGGCTGATGGTGAATAAGGCATTCTGTGACTCCACAAATGGTAGTTTTGGCAGAAGCATTGTGAGCAGGACAGGCAAATTTGTATTCAGAATAAGTGTCTATTCCAGTAAGGACAAAACTCTGTCCCTTCCATGATGGAAGTGGTCCAGTGTAATCAATCTGCCACCAGATAGCTTGCTGATCCCCCTGGGTGATCATACTGGGGGCTCAGTGTTGCTCTCTGCTCCTGGTAGATTGAGCAGTCAGTGGAGGCTGTACTCAGGACTTCCACTCTGTGCTGCTGAGCCTGTGCACAATCTCCATCCCTGCCACCATGGCCACTTTGTTCACAAGCCCACTGGGCCATGACAGAGTGGCTGGGGGAAGAGACTGACTGATATCCACAGAATGGATTGTCCTAGTCACCCGATTATTAAAGTCCTTTTTGCTGAGGTCACCCTTTGATAAGCATTCACATGAAACACAATATCTTTGTGTTCTTTTCCCAGAGAGGTCTATGCACATAGAGCTTCCCCAAATTTTCATGTCATCAATTTTCCAGTCATGTGCCTTCCAGGTATCTGATCATCCAGCCAAACCATTGGCTACAGCCCATGAATCAGTTTGTAATTGCATATCATGCCATTTCTTCTTCCAGGCAAAGTGGACAACCAGGTAAACTGCTCAAAGTTTGGCTCACTAGGAGGATTTCTCTTCACCACTGTCCTTCAGGGCTGTCCTGGAAAGGGGCTGCAGTGCTGCAGCTGTCCACTTCAGAGTGGGGGCTGCATATCCCACAGAACCCTCTGTAGTCCAGGACTGAGTGTTTTCTTCCTCTGACAATGATTGTCGGGAACTTACTTGTAAGACCATCAGTGCAGGCTAGGAGAGAGGAGGCAGTGTAGCAAGGCCACTTCACGTAATGTACTTGTGCCTTCAGGGCCTACTTGGGTCTGATCATGTATATACCACTTCCATCTGATGATGGAGTGCTGCTGTGCACACCCAACTTCATGGGTTGGTGGGTCAAATACCACCCAGTTTATGAAGGGCAGTGCAGGTGGCCTGGTAACTTGATGGCCCATGCTTGAGTGTTCAGCCTCTAAGACCCAGTAGCAGGCCAAGAGCTGTTTTTCAAAAGGAGAGTGGTTATCTGTTGAGGAGGCAGGGCTTTGCTCTAAAATGTAAAGGCCTGTACTGCCATTCACCCATACAGGCCTGCCGAGGGTTCCAACAGCATCCCTATCTGCCACTGGCATTTCAAACACCATTGGATCTGCTGAGTCATATGCCAAGCAGCAAAGCAACTTGACCAGCAGCCTAGATCTGTTGCAGAGCCTTGTCCTGTTGTGGGCTTTAAGCAAAACTAGCAGCTTCTCTGGTCACTTGGGAAATGGACTGGAGTAACACACCCAAATGAGGAATATGTTGCCTCCAAAATTCAGAGGCCCATTAGGCACTGTGCCTCTTTCTTAGTTATAGGAGAGGCCAGATGCAATAGCTTACCTTTCATATGAACACCTTAATGTGCCTCCACATCACTAGATGCCCTAGAAATTTCACAGACATAGAAAGCCACTGAAATTAAAAAAAAAAATTATTTCCCATTCTCTGACATGCAAATGTCTTACCAATAAATCTAGCATATTTACTACTTCTTGTTCTTAGGTCCTGTCAGCATAATGTCATCAATGTAACGGATGAATGTTTATGTCTTCTGGAAGGGGAAGGCAATCAAAATCTGTGTGAACTGATTGTGACATAGAGCTGGAGAGCTGACACACTCCTATCAGTGTAGGTATATTGCTTGCCTTGCCAGCTAAAGTAAACTGCTTCTGGAAGTCTTCACTAACAGAGATGGAGAAAAAAGCATTTGCTGGACCAATAGCTGCACACCATGTACCAGGGTTTGTGCTAATTTCCTCAAGCAATGAAACTACATCTGCTACAATTGAAGTCAACACCTGATGAAGTTCACGATAATCCATCCACTGTCATCCTCCAAAATCCATCTGTCTTCTGCACAGTCCAAATAGGTGAGCTGAATAGGTTTATGGTGCATCCTTAAGTCCTTGATGGTGACACTAATCTCTGCAACCTCTCCAGAAATGTGGTGCTGCTTTTGGTTTACTATTTTCCTAGTCAAAGTAGTTCTAGTGGCTTCCACTTGGCCATTCCCATCATAATAGCCCTTACTCCACTCTACTGGTCAGGGAACAAATGTGGGGATCCAACCAGCTGCTGAGTACATTCATTCCAATCGTGCGTCCTCAAACTAGGAAATCACAACGGGGTGAATTCAGGGACCTGCTGGGCATGGGGAGTGAATGATTATCGGGAGATTTTCTTTTAAGGGACACAAATTTTGTTTTTGTTTTAGTTTTATTGAGACAGGGTCTCATTCTGTTGCCCAGACTGGAGTGCAGTGGCATAATCTCGGCTCACTACAACCTCTTCCTCCCAGGTGCAAGCGATTCTCCTGCCTCAGCCGCTCTAGTAGCTGGGATTACAGGTGCACGACACCATGCCCGGCTAATTTTCGTATTTCTAGTAGAGACGGGGTTTCATCACGTTGCCAGGCTGGTCTTGAACTCCTGACTTCAAATGATACACCTGCCTTGGCCTCCCAAAGTGCTGGGATTACAGGGGTGAGCCACTGCAACCAGCCACAAATGTTTTAAAATTAGATTGTGATGATGGTATATTCATAACCTGGTGAATATATTGAAAAACATTACATTGTATACTTTAAGAGAGTTTTGTATATGTTAATTATATCATCAAGCTGTTTTTTTTTTTAATTTCAGTGAGTTGTTTTCCTCCAATTCAAACTTAACTCCATATGTACTTTTCCCTTAGAGACCTCTGTTTTTTTTTCTCTGATTTTATTTTCCTTTTTACTCACCTAATCAAGAGGGGGCATTTAAAAGATTTGCAAAGTCATGGGCTAAAAAGAAAGAATTGTTAACTTTGCATAATGATGATGTTAAAGGTGATTTTTATTTGGGGGTTATACAAATTTTCTATAATTAGTTTTTTCTTTTTTACTATAAAAATACTGATTTTTTTTTTTTTTTTTTTTTTTTTGAGATGGAGTCTTGCTCTGTCACCCAGTCTGGAGTGCAGTGGTGCAATCTCGGCTCACTGCAACCTCTGCCTCCTGTGTTCAAGCAATTCTCCTGCCTCAGCCTCCCAAGTAGCTGAGATTACAGGTGTGCACCACCACGCCTGGCTAATTTTTTTTTTTTTTTTTTTTTGTATTTTTAGTAGAGACGGGGTTTCACCATGTTGGCCAGGCTGGTCTTAAACTCCTGACCTCAGGTGATCCACCCACCTCAGCCTCCCAAAGTGCTGGAATTACAGGCATGAGCCCCATGCCTGCCCATACTGATTTTTTCTATTATAAAATAGCCTTCCAGCATCACTTTTACTTTTCAGCTTTCTTACTATTTCTGCTTTGCTTACCCATATAGGGGAGGAAACACTTATTTCTACCCTCTCAGGTTTTGTGGCTGGCCCAAGAATTCAGCTGAGATAGATTAACAGGAGACAAGCATACACATTGGTTTAATATTTTAACATGTGCACAGGAGTCTTCAGAAGGAAAACAAAGACTTGAAGAAGCCATTAGGCTCAAAAGTATAGACACCATTTTACACACAGAATGGTAAATTATGGGCATGTGACAAGATAAAGGGCTTGGGTTAGGGACAGTAAATTGTGGGATGGTGACTGGGAAATATGTGGGGGAAAACCAGTAGGGGATAAACATTATTTTTGTAGGGCTTGTTTGCGCAGGTCCATTCTGCATCGACTCCCAGTCTCTGGTGACATGAATGTTCTCTTCCTGGTACAGGGAGGGCACCTTTCTCATGGGGAATTTTATGACCTGGTTTTAGGTAGAGAAGGGGCAGGGCAGAGAACCCTGTCTGCATCTGTTTCTGATGTGCTTTCAGTTCAACGAAATCAATATGCCAAAGACATATATATTGGGGTGGCCAGTTTTGCACCCCTTCACCCAGAATCCCCACATCCTCATCGTGGGTGAGCTGTTCCTCATCGTGGACTTGGTGGCACTTACCTGTATGTAATTTTCTTGATTTTCTTTGTGACTGAGGCATGAGTTTTCTTTTCTGGAAATATCGGATAGATGATAACATATCCATTAGAATACTCTTGGCTCATCTAAGTGATGAAGGTAACTGTAAGTGGAAGATGGGTTAGGTTCCAGGTGTGGTTGATGAGAGGCTCAGCTATGCCATCAGTGACTGGGGAGCTTTCTCTCCTTGTCCTCTGGCAGTTTGGGTGCTGGCTTTTCTCTGGCAAGCACAGTGGGGCAGCAGGGGAAGACCTCACATTCAGCCATGACAACATCTAGAAGGACATATTCCAGAATTCCTCACTTCCCAGCAGACTCTTCCTTCACCAGTTAAGGGAATGGAGTTCCACTGAGGGACAGGGTCGGGGGAGCATGGAAATGGGGGTGGGTCAGTTCTTCCTGGCTTCAGTCTGTAGGAAAGAAGACCTGAAGAGCAAACACAGAAACAAACCAAGGTACTGGAAGGAAGACAGAAGGTCAGATGGATGCTGGGTGGACAACCAGCCCAGCAGAGTTGCCCTAGCATGGCTGCCAGGACTTGGGTCCAGCAGGCAGTGAGCTTTCCACCTTCTCTCTGCCTCCCGAGGCCCCCTCTTGTACACACACACATTCATGTAGTTCTGTATTCCAGGGGGCACTTGCTAGAGCTGATTGACTGATGTAACCCATCACACTTCTGAGCTTTCAAGATAAAAGAGACATTTGCGGCCGGGTGCAGTAGCTCACGCCTGTAATCCCAACACTTTGGGAGGCTGAGGCGGGTGGATCACCTGAGGCCAAGAGTTCAAGACCAGCCTGGCCAACATGGTGAAACCCTGTCTCTACTAAAAATACAAAATTAGTTGGGTGTGGTGGTGCACACCTGTAATCCCATGTACTTGGGAGACTGAGGCAGGAGAATCACTTGAACCCAAGAGGCAGAGGTTGCAGTGAGCCAAGCTCACACCATTGCACTCCAACCTGGGCAACAAGAAGGAAACTCCATCTCAAACAAACAAACAAACAAAACAAAACAAAACAAAACAAAAAACAGAGACATTGCACTGTGGCTAGACACAGAGTAAGCCCAGGTGAGTGTGTGTCTTAAAGCAGTCTGTGATCTGTGACTATCAGGGCAACTATCAGGCATGACATGATAGGTTGCATAGATCTTTTTTTTTTAATTTTTAAATTGTGGTAAAATATACATAACATAAAACTTACCATCTTGGCTGGGCACAGTGGCTCACACCTGTAATCCCAGCACTTTGGGAGGCTCAGGTGGGTGGATCACTTGAGGTCAGGAGTTTCAGACTAGCTTGGCCAACATGGTGAAACCCCATCTCTACTAAAAATACAAAAATTAGCCTGGTGTGGTGGCACATGCCTGTAATCCCAGCTACTCGGAAGGCTGAGGCAGGAGAATCGCTTGAACCTGGGAGGATGAGGCTGCAGTGAGCTGAGATTGCACCACTGCACTCCAGTCTGGGGGACAGAGTGAGACCTTGTCTCAAAAAAAAAAAAAAAATAAACAAACAATAAACAAACAAACAAAACCTTACCATCTTAACCATTTTTTTTTCCCACAGTTGCAAGATTTAATAGAGTGAAAACAGAGCTCCCATACAAAGGGAGGGGACCAAAAGAAGGTAGCCATTGCTGGCTAGAATGCCTGGGTTTATATCCCGATCATTGTCTCTCCTGCTGTGCTCTCAGGCGATAGATGATTGGCTATTTCTTTACCTCCTGTTTTTGCCTAATTAGCATTTTAGTGAGCTCTCTTTACTACCTGATTGGTCAGGTGTGGGCTAAGTTGCAAGCCCTGTGTTTAAAAGTGGATGCGGTCACCTTCCCAGCTAGGCTTAGAGATTCTTAGTTGGCCTAGGAAATCCAGGTAGTCCTGTCTCTCAGTACCCCTCTCAACAGGAAAACCCAAGTACTGTTGGGGAGGTTGGCCGACGACCATTCTAACTGCTTCCTGCTGAATTGGGGTGTAGTAGGGGTTGTGCAGTTGAGATTTCCTCAGGAGGGGTGGCTTCAATGTCATCAACATTGGAGCATGGGCTAGCAGCCTGGTCCAGGGGTCCATGGTAGATCTTAGTCATGGACCTCATCTGGGGCTCCATTTGAAGAACTATTTGTAGCTTTACAGCTTCGATTCTGGAAGAGACAAACTTAACAAGGAGGTTAAACATACAGGTTCCAAAGAGGAGTAACAATATTATAGCTTCTAGAGGTCCTAAGAAGGGGAGAATCCAGGGCATCCATTGGCTGATGAGGCCGCAGGGTCCAGTGTTTTGAAGCTCCTCTGCTCTACGTTGTATTCAATCTCGAATTTCTTTAACTTTCTCAGTGATGATTCTGGATTGATTAACATAATAACAGCATTCTTCCCCTAAAAACAAATAGGATCCCCCTCTTTCAGCGGTTAGCAAGTCTAAAGCTCTTCGATTTTGAAGGTCTACTGCTGCTAGGGAGTTAAGATGATCTTGCAAGGTGACCAGGGAGTTGGCAACTGGTTCCATGTCACCATTTAGTTCTTGAGATAGTTTGTAGTAGAACTGAGTAGAGGTTGTAATACTGCCAATGCCAGTACCTAGTCCACCTAGTACTCCTGCTCCGATAACAAAAGGAAGAATGGGTACTCTTTTGTTGTGGGGCTTAGGTATGACATACTTGTATAAATCTTGTTCAGTGTAGATGGTCATAGGGGGCACTAAGAATGAGAGGAAGCACATAGATTCCGAAGAGCCATTCAAACAATGATAGGCTGGATACGTTCCTCACTGAGGGCCCTGGTGCCTTTGGATAATTTTAGCCCTAAGTATTTAACCTGCTGTGAGCAGAGCTGAGCCTTCGGTTTGGAAATCTTGTAGCCACAGGCAGCAAGGAAATTTAAGAGCGCTTGGGTGACTTGATGGTACAGGTTTCTGAACAGGCGGCTAAAAGTAAATCATCCACGTATCAAAGGACAAGAGTGTCCATGTATGAGAACTGGCTCAAGTCTTGGGCTAATGCCTGGCCAAATAGATGGGGGCTATCCCTGAACCCTTGGGGTAAAACAGCCCAGGTGAGTTGAGACATTGGTTTAAAAGGATCTTCAAAACATCTTAACCATTTTTAAATGAACAGCTCAGTAGTATTAAGAATATTCGCATTGTAGGCCGAGGCAGGCGGATCACGAGGTCAGGGGATTGAGTCCATCCTGGCTAGCACAGTGAAACCCCATCTCTACCAAAAAAAAATGCAAAAAATTAGCCGGGCGTGGTGGCGGGCGCCTGTAGTCCCAGCTACTGGGGAGGCTGAGGCAGGAGAATGACATGAACCCAGAAGGCAGAGCTTGCAGTGAGCCGAGATCATGCCACTGCACTCTAGCCTGGGTGACAGAGCGAGACTCTGCCCGCCCCCACCCCCAAAAAAGAAGAATATTCACATTGTTGTGCAACCATCACCACCATTGATCTCCAGACTCTTTGTCTTGTAAAATGGAAACTCCATTCCCATTAATCACCAACTCCCAGTCCCCTTCCTCCAGCCTCTGGAAACCATCAGTCTACTTTCTGTCTCTATGATTTTGTCTGAGTACCTCATATGAGTAAAATCATACAGTATTTGTCCTTTCATGACTGTCTTACTTCACTCAGCATGATGTCCTCAAGGTTCCTCCGTGTTGTAGCGTGTGTCAGAGTTCTCTTCTTTTAAGGCTGAACAATGTTCCAGGGCATGGATAGATCACATGTTGCTTATCCCTTCATGCACTGATAGATACTTGGGTTGCTTCCAGTGTGTGAGTCTTTAACCAGCTGATTGGCCCTGAGGATCCATGCTCCAAATTCTCTATAAAGACCGATGGTTAGCTGTGTTACTTTTTTTTTTTTTTTTTTGAGATGAAGTCTTGCTCTTGTCCCCAGGCTGGAGTGCAATGGCGTAATCTCAGCTCACTGCAACCTCCGTCTCCTGGGTTGAAGCGATTCTCCTGCCTCAGCTGCCCGAGTAGCTGGGATTACAGGTATCTACCACCACAACCAGCTCATTTTTGTATTTTTAGTAGAGACAGAGTTTCACTATGTTGGCCAGGCTGGTCTCAAACTCCTGACCTCAGGTGATCTGCCTGCCTTGGCCTTCCAAAGTGCTGGGATTACAGGCATGAGCCACTGCGCCCAGACTGCTGTGTTACATTTAAAGACTACCAAAAAGGTAGGTCTCAGACTTTCCAATGGTAGCTTGTTTTGAATTTAACACAGTTTCCAAATAAATTACTTTTTTAAAAAAAAAAATTATTCCATTTTTTCCCCCTGGCTTGTCACTCTGGAAGTAAAGAAAAACATTTCTGCACACTTCCCACAACAAACCTTCATGCTCCAAGAATGAGTCATCACATTTCTGGGTGGAGCAGAGACGCACAGGCAGTGAAAGCATGCATTTAGTCTTCCAGTGAGGGATCCTGACACTGTGACTTAGCAGCTACCTTCAAGTGAGCTTTGAGGGTCAGGACTCGGTCAAGGCAATAAAGTCTCATTTTTTGCTAGAGAGGATGGGATCTGCTCTTGGTATTTATGGAGACTGTCAGCCATGGTCCACGAGGAATCATATCTCCTTGAGTCTAGGCTCCTCTGACAAGTGGCAGTGGGCTCTCCCTTTTGAGATACGGAGTGTATTTCTCCATCCCATGAATTTGGGCTGGCCATGCAATTTGCTTTTGCCAACAGAAGGTGGCAGAAGGGACAGAGTGCTGGCTCCAGGGTTAAGAGGCTTTGCAGTTCTTGCTCTCTCCCTGGTGGAACCAAGAAACCACCATATCTAGCCTGTGTTGGATGGAGAAGGACTCAGATGTCCCACCCCAGAGCTAGAAGCTGCGAGTGAGGCTGTTGGGTACGTACTTGCCCAGCTGACCCTCTAGCTAAATGTGATCTTGTGGGTGAGCCAGGAGAAACCAGCAGAGGACCCACCCAGCCAACCCACAGAATCATGAAAAATAAATAATCATTGCTATTATAGGCCACTCCATTTTGGGATGCTTTGTTTAATAGAAATAGATAACTGATCCAGTACTTGAGAACATAAATGAGTTTCTGGCTCTGAGGGAGGATGCGGAGAACAGCAGTCCCAGCGCTGCCAGGCTTTGTGTCTGAGAGGTGGTGGACGTCCGATCCCAGCATGGGTACCAGTCCTGGGAGGTGCAAGATTGTGCATGGCAAGACGACGCTGCTGGCTGGCATCACACAAGGGTCTAAGACTAGGGGACCGGCAGGTGGGGTGGCTCATGCCTGTAATCCCAGCACTTTGGGAGGCTGAGGCGGGAGCATCACCTGAGGTCAGGAGTTCGAGACGAGCCTGGCCAACATGGTGAAACCCTGTCTCTGCTGAAAAATGCAAAAAAATTAGCTGGGCCTGGTAGCGGGCACATGTAGTCCCAGCTACTCGGGAGGCTGAGGGGGCGAATAGCTTGAACCCAGGAGGTGGAGGTTGCAGTGAACCGAGATCGCGCCACTGCACTCCACCCTGGGCAATAAAGTGAGACTTTGTCTCAAAAACAAAACAGGCCAGGCACGGTGGCTCAAGCCTGTAATCCCAGCACTTTGGGAGGCTGAGGCAGGAGGATCACGAGGTCAGGAGATCAAGACCATCCTGGCTAACACGGTGAAACCCCATCTCTACTAAAAATACAAAAAAAAAATTAGCCGGGCGTGGTGGCGGGCACCTGTAGTCCCAGCTATTCAGGAGGCTGAGGCAGGAGAATGGCATGAACCCAGGAGGCAGAGCTTTCAGTGAGCCGAGATTGTACCACTGCACTCCAGCCTGGGCGACAGAGCGAGACTCCATCTCAAAAAAATAGGACTAGGGGACCATCCCAGCACTGCAGCCCCTACACAGCCCCCACCTACTCCTCCTTCATTAATTGAACATGTTGGACTCAAGCAGTTGTACTATGGACATGCCACCTGGAACTTCCCATCAAGTCACTAAAATTTTAGCAAACCAGCAACATCCTTGGACATGGCAGGGAACAATGCTGGACTTGCCCTGGAGGGTCCTAGGACTTCTAATGGGTGGGGGCACTAATCTCGATATTGTGCAGTCACCAACCAGGAGCTGGGGAGCTCAAGGGCCACCTTTGCATGCATGGTCTGGAGCCCATTGGAGTCCTCAGGGTAGAGAACCAGTAGTGTAATTTATAAAGAACAGAAATTTATGTCTCACAATTCTGGAGCCTGGGAAGTCCAAGATCAAGGTGCCAGAAAGTTTGGCTTCTGTGAAGGCCAGGCCTCTCCTTTCCAGACGGCAGCTTAAACGCACTGTGTTCTCACTTAATGGAAGGGACAGAAGGGCAAAAAGGGCCTATGTAGTTCCCTGCAGCCTTTTGATAGGTGGCTAATCCCACTCATAAGAGCTCCACCCTCCTGACTTAATCAATTCCATATGTATGTATGTATGTATGTATGTATGCATGTATTTATTTTTTGAGACAGAGTCTTGCTCTGTCGCCCAGGTTGGACTGCATTGGCGCGATCTCGGCTCACTGCAACCTCTGCCTCCTGGGTTGAAGTGATTCTCCTGCCTCAGCCTTCTGAATAGCTGGGACTACAGGCACGTGCCACCACACCAGGCTAATTCTTGTATTTTTAGTGGAGCTGGGGTTTCATCATGTTGGCCAAGCTGATCTATAACTCAAGTGATCCACCCACCTTGGCCTCCCAAAGTGCTGGGATTACAGGTGTGAGCCACCATGGCTAGCCATGACTTAATCACTTCCTAAAGACCCCACCTCTTAATACTTTCACACTGATGATTAATTTTCAACATATGAATTTGAAGGTGACACATTTAGACCATGGCAGGTAGTAAACACCCCTCTTAAAACCCAACTTCATTCTATTATAGATTGAATGCACATTTACAGTTTCTCCACTGCCTACCTTATCTACACTATGACCTAGAGCTCAGTTTAACTGTCACTCCACCTACTTTATAGTAGTCCCCCGTTATCCAGTTTTGCATCCCACAGTTTCAGTTACTCCTGGTCAACCACCATCTGAAAATTTTATTAAATAGAGAAGTCCAGGACTAAAAATTCATACTTTTAAGCTGCATGCCATTCTGAGTAGTGTGAAAGTTTATCACATGCTACTTTTTTTTTTTTCTTTTTTTCAGACAGAGTCTCACTCTGTTGCCCAGGCCGGAGTGCAATGGCATGATCTCAGCTCACCACAACCTCCACCTCCCAGGTTCAAGTGATTCTCCTGCCTCAGCCTCCCAAGTACTTGGGACTACAGCTGCACACCACCATGCCCTGCTAATTTTTGTATTTTTAGTAGAGATGAGGTTTCACTATGTTGGCCAGGCTGGTCTCAAACTCCTGACCTCGTGATCTGCCTGCCTCAGCCTCCCAAAGTGCTGGGATTACAGGTGTGAGCCACCACGCCCAACTTTTTTTTTTTTTTTGAGATGGAGTTTCGCATTTGTTGCCCAGGCTGGAGTGCAATGATGTGATCTCAGCTCACTGCAACCTCTGTCTCTTTGGTTCAAGTGATTCTCCTGCCTCAGCCTCCCAAGTATCTGGGATTACAGATGTGTGCCACCATGCCCAGCTAATTTTTGTATTTTTAGTAGAGATGGGGTTTCACCATGTTGGCCAGGGTGGGCTTGAACTCCTGACCTGAGATGATCCACCTGCCTCAACCTCCCAAATACTGGGATTACAGGCATGAGCCACCGCGCCTGGCCACACCGTCCTTCTTTGTCCTACCTGGGATATGACTTATCTCTTTGTCCAGTATATCCATGTTGCAGATGCTACATGCCCAGTAGTCACTCAGTAGACATCTCCATTATCAGATCAAAAAAACAGTATATATAGGATTTGGTAGTATTTGCACTTTCTGGCAGCTGCTGGGGGTCTTGGAAAGTATTCCCTGTCTTGGAAAGTATCCCCCCTTAGGGGATAAAGGAAGAACTATCATACTATGTGTATTATTTGGTAGGGCAGCTGCAGTGGTTAATTTTCTGTGTAGACTTGGCTGGGACATAGTACCAATTTTTTGTTAAACACCAGCCTAGGTGTTGCTATGAAGCTACTTTTTTAGATGTGATTAACATTTAAATCAGTAGACTTCAAGTAAAGCAGAATTTCCCTTCATCATAAAGCCCATTTCCCTTCATAATGGGGGTGGGCCTCATCTAATCAGTTGAAGGTCTTTGTTTGTTGTTGTTTTGTTTTGTTTTGTTTTGGTCTGAGAAGGAGTTTCGCTCTTGTTTTCCAGGCTGGAGTGCAATGACATGATCTCGGCTCACTGCAACCTCCACTTCCCAGGTTCAAGCGATTCTCCTGCCTCAACCTCCCAAGTAGCTGGGATTACAGGTATGCACCACCATGCCTGGTTAATTTTGTATTTTTAGTAGAGACAGGGTTTCACCTTGTTGGTCAGGCTGGTCTTGAACTCCTGACCTCAGGTGATCTGCCCACCTTGGCCTCCTAAAGTGCTGGGATTACAGGCATGAGCCACCATGCCCAGCCGGGGACAATATTTTTGTTACTGTATTCTCAAGTATCTAGACGATAATAAAGAATTATGAAATAAATGAGTGCCTGTGTGGAAGGTCTTAAGAAAGACTGAAATACCCTGAGAAGAAAGGAGTTCTGCCTCCAGACTCCGTTTGGACTTGCTCTGCAACTCTGACTCTTCCTTGGGGCTCCTGCCTGCCAACCTGATCTACAGAATTTGAACCTACTAGTTGCCACAATCCTGTCCAATTTTTTCAAAAATGGATATTTATCTCTGTCTCTCTCTGTATACACACACACACAGACAGACAGACACACACACACACATCCTGTTGTGCTTCTCTGGAGAACCCTGACTGATACAGCTACTCTAACAGACTGCCACACACTGGGTGGTTTAAACAAGGTAAGTTATTGTCTTGCAGTTGTGGAGGCCAGAAGTCCAAGATAAAGGTGTTGGCAGGGTAGGTTCCTTCTGAGGGCCGTGAAAGAGAATCTGTTACAGGCTGCTCTCCCAGCTTCTAGTGGTTTGCTGGCAGTTTTATATCCTTGGCTTGTAAAAGAACCACCCGGATATCCATCTTCATCTTTATATGGTATTAGGAACTGAATGTTTTTGTCCCCCCAAAATTCATATGTTGAAGCCCTAACCCCCAATGTGATGGTATTTGGAGGTGGGGCCTCTGGGAGGTAATCAGATAGATGAGGTCATGGAGGGGGGGTGCCCCATGATGGGATTCATGCCCTTTTCTTTTTTCCAACTTTTATTTCAAGTTCAGGGGTACATGGGCAGGATGTGCAGGTTTGTTACATAGGTAAACATGTGCCATGGTGGTTTCCTGCACAGATCATCCCATCACCTTGGTATTCAGCCCAGCTATTCTTCCTGATGCTGTCCCTCCTCCCTCCCCAGCTTCCAACAGGCCCCAGTGTGTGTTGTTCCCCTCCCTGCATCCTTGTGTTCTCATCATTCAGCTCCCACTTATAAGTGAGAATATGAGGAGTTTTCTGTTCCTGTGTTAGTTTGCTGAGGATAATGGCTTCCAACCACACCCATGTCCCTGCAAGGGACATGATCTCATTCCTTTTTATGGCTGCATAGTATTCCATGATATATATATATATATATATATACACCACATTTTCTGTATCCAGTCTATCACTGATGGGCATTTAGGTTGATTCCATGTCTTTGCTATTGTGAATAGTGCTGCAATGAGCATACATGTGCATGTATCTTTATAATAGAATGATTTATAGTCCTTTGGGTATATACCCAGTAATGGGATTGCTGGGTCAAATGGTAGTTCTGTTTTTAGGTCTTTGAGGAATCACCACACTGTCTTCCACAGTGGTTGTACTAATTTACACTCCACCAACAGCGTGAAAGCATTCCTTATTCTCCACAACCTCACCAGCATCTGCTGTTTTTTTTACTTTTTAATACTTGCCATTCTGACTGGCGTGAGATTGTATCTCATTGTGGTTTTGATTTGCATTTATCTAATAATCAGTGATGTTGAGGTTTTTTACCTATGTTTGTTGGCCACATGTATGCCTTCTTTTGAGAAGTGTCTGTTCATATTCTTTGCCCACTTTTTAATGTGGTTAATTGTTTTTTTCTTGTAAATTTGTTTAAGTCCTTGCAGTTTCTGGATATTAGACCTTTGTCAGATGGATACATTGCAAAATTTTTATCCCATTCTGTAGGTTGTCTGTTGATTCTGATGATAGTTTCCTTTGCAGTGCAGAAACTCTTTAGTTTAATTAGATCCCATTTGTCAATTTTTGCTTTTGTTGCAATTGCTTTTGGTGTTTTCATCATGAAATCTTTGCCTGTGCCTATGTCCTGAATGGTATTAACTAGATATTCTTCTAGGGTTGTTATACTTTGGGGTTTTACATTTAAGTCTTGAATCCATCTTGAATTAAATTTTGTATATGCTGTAAGGAAGGGATCCAGTTTCAATTTTCTGTCTATGGCCAGCCAGTTCTCCCAGCACCATTTATTAAACAGGGAATCCTTTCCCCATTGCTTGTTTTTGTCAGGTTTGTTGAAGATCAGATGGTTGTAGGTGTGTGGTCTTATTTCTGAGTTATTTATTCTGTTGTATTCTTCAAAGCAGCCAGGCTGGTATGGCTGAGTCAACCAAATCACAGAGATGGCAGCCATCCCTCCCCACAGGAGCTCTATCCCAGGGAGAGATCAGAGCTCTGCCGTAGGACCCAAGCTAGAGTTGCTAAAGCCCCCACAGGGAGGTCCTGCCCAGTGAGGAGGAATGAACCGGGGTCCCACTTAAAGAAGCTGTCTGGCCACAATCTGGCAAGGCAGCTGTGCTGCATTGTTGGGGACCCTTCCTCATCTGGACCATTTGTATTCTCCAAAGCCGACAGGCTGGAATTGCTGAGTGCACCGAACCACAGAAACGGCAGCCACCCTTTCCTCTGGGAACTCACTCCTATCTCAGGCTGACTCCAGCCTGTTGCTGTTGGATGTGGCTGGAATTCTAAGCCAGTGGGTCTTAACTTGTAAGGTGCCATGGAAGTGGGGCCTGCAGAATGACACTGCCTGGCTCCCTCCATTCAGCCCCCTTCCT
Source organism: Pan troglodytes (assembly GCF_028858775.2). Classification (NCBI taxonomy): domain Eukaryota; kingdom Metazoa; phylum Chordata; class Mammalia; order Primates; family Hominidae; genus Pan; species Pan troglodytes. The sequence goes on from NC_072409.2 coordinate 46,525,946, forward strand.
AGGGATATGTACGGACAGATCTCCTGCCTTACCAGGGATCCTGGGGCTGGAGTATGTCAGACTCCTGGGACTCTGTGAGTGCCTGAGCTGCTGCTGCCAAGACTACACACAACTCTGTGTATTGGACCTAAGGCTCTGGTGGCATGGGCTCCCAAGGGGATCTTCTGATTCATGAGTTGCAAAGATCTGTGGGAGAGGTGGTGTTTTTCAGGCGGTGTCACACAATCACTCACTGCTTCCCCTGGCTGGGAGTGGGGGTTTCTTCGGCTCCGTGCCACTCCTGGGTGGCCTGTCACCCCACCCTGCTCTTTTTCATTCTCCAAGGGTTGAGTTGTTTGCCTAGTCAGTCCCAACACTAGAACCTGGATATTCAAGTTGAAGGTGCTGAATTCACTTGCTGCTTTCATTCCTTTCTGTGAGTGCCACAGACCGCAGCTGCTTCTAATCGACCATCTTGGACCCTCTCTCTTGTGGCCTTTTCTATGACACTGTCTCCACACACACAAACAGAGGAAAAGCCACATGAGTGAGAAGTCCATGGTCTCCAAGCCAAAAAACAGGCCATGATGAGGAACCAATTCTGTCATCACCTTAATCTTGAACTTCTCAGTTTCCAGAACTTGAGAAATAATTGTCTGATGTTTAAGCCACCCAGTCTATAGTATTCTGTTATAGAAGCCCAAGCTAAGACACATGGCATTCTCTTGTGTCTATGTCTGTCTGCAGATTTCACCTTTTCATAAACACACAACTGTAGTGAACTACGGCCCACTCTAATCACCTCATCTTAACTTGATTGCCTCTATGAAGATCTTGTCTCTAAACAAGGTCACATTCTGAGGCACTGGGAGTTAGGACTTCAATATATGAATTTTTTGAGGGGACACAATTCAACCTATAACACTTGGCCATCATGTATGAATCATTTCAACTTTCCTCCCACAAATTTTAACTTTCTATAATTTTATTCATCCTTCCTACCTATAGTGGACATTTGGAATTTGTTTGCTCAATAAAGTCTCCTCATCCCTAATGGTTGCTAGTATCCTTTTGGAGAATCACTTTCCTATTGTGTGCTGGCATAGGCTCATTCAAATACACCATCTGCTACTTTTAAGGTCATAGCAGATGATTCTCCCCATGGCCAGTATCAGCACAGCTGCGGGGAGAGAGACACCTGTGCACCAAGTTCATCCAAATGAATGCTCTCTCCTGGAGCTTGAAACATGATGGCAGGAACATGGATTGGAGGTTATTCATTGTAACAGGCTCGTACTCATCAGACTGACCCTATCTAGAACTCATGCAGTGATTCCTATTACAGGCCGTACTGAAGTCCACTGGTTTCCAGTGATTTCCAATTCCTGTCCATTCCTTGGTATTCCCCCATACAAATTCCTTTTTACTTAAGGAAACCTGAGTTTCTGTTCCTTCCAAAAAATAAGCCCTAAATAAAACATAAATTAGTGCCATTAGAAGGGTAAATGCATATGGCAGGTTAAAGCTGGCCACAAATTCTTCATTGCTTCTCCCATGGATGAGGGGTCTCTTTCCTTCCTCTTAGACGTGGGACAGCCTGTAACTGCTTTGACCATTAGAATGTAACATATGTGACGCTCTGTTGGTTTCAGGCTTAGCCTTTCATACCGATGGCTATTAGCTTGCTTTTGGAGCCCTGAGCAGCCATGTAATGAGATTGACCACCCCGAGGTGATCATGCTGTGATAAGCCCAAGCTATGTGGAAAACTCCCCGAAGAGAAAGACACTATGTGAAGAGAGAGAAAGGCCAATGAGCCCCAAGACATGTGAATAAAGAAGCCATCTGGAAGGGAAATGCACCAGCCCCAGCTATCCTTGTTGACCCTACGTGGCTCAGAGACAAACCACCCAGCTGAGCTCTTCCCAAATTCCTGACCTACAAACTCATAAGCAAAATCAAATGATTGTTTTAAATCCCCTGTTTTGAGGTAGGTAGTTACATAGCAATAGTTAACCAGAAGAAATAAACATATCCTCAGGAAATACAAGTATGGGATGATACAGAAAACCATGACACTCTCGGCCAGGCGCGGTGGCTCACACCTGTAATCCCAGTACTTTGGGAGGCCGAGGCAGGTGGATCACGAGGTCAGGAAATCAAGACCATCCTGGCCAACATGGTGAAACCCCGTGTCTACTAAAGTACAAAAAATTAGCCAGGCATGGTGGTGCACACCTGTGGTCCCAGATACTCGGGAGGCTGAGGTGGGAGAATTGCTTGAACCCGGGAGGCTGAGGTGGGAGAATTGCTTGAACCCGGGAGGCAGAGTTGCAGTGAGCCAAGATCCTGCCATTGCACTCCAGCCTGGCGAGAGAGTGAGACTCCATCTAAAAAAAAAAAAAATGAAGACCATGACACTCTCACCCATCATGGGTGTGGGAACAAAATAGCTGCTGTCATTCTGTGACAAAATCCGCATTCCTAGGATAAACCTCACTTGGTCATAGTGTATTATCCTTTTTATATTTGTAGAATTTAGTCTGCTAAAATATTGCTTAGGGTATTTTGCATTTAGTTCATTGCGGATGTTGATCTACAGTTTTGTTTTGTTTTCTTTTTCTTTCTTTTCTTTTTGAGACAGAGTGTAGCTCTGTCATCCAGGCTGGAGTGCAATGGTGTGATCTTGGCTCACTGCAACCTCCGCCTCCCAGGTTCAAGTGATTCTCCTGCCTCAACCTCCTGAGTAGCTGGGACTACAGGTGCACACCATCACGCCCAGCTAATTTTTGTATTTTTGGTAGAGACAGAATTTCACCATGTTGGTCAGGATGGTCTCGATCTCCTGACCTCATGATCCACCCACCTTGGCTTCCCAAAGTGCTGGGATTACAGGCATGAGCCACTGCGCTGGCCAGTTTTGTTTACTTGTAATGTCTACCTTGTTTTGGTATCAGGGTAATCCTGGCCTCATAAATTGAGTTAAGAAATATTTCCTCTTTTTCAATTTTATGGAAGACTATACATAGAATTGTTGTTATTTCTTCCTCAAACATTTTGTAGAATTCACCAAGGATGCCCTCTGGGTCTGCTATTGTCTTTGGGAGGAAATTTTTAACAACATTTGCAATTTCTTTAATTGTATTTAATAGATACAGAATTATTCAGGTTAGCTATTTCTTCCAGAATGAGCTTTAGTTTGTGTCTTCGAAGGAGCTGAGCAGATACATCTAAGTTGTTCAAATTATTAGAATAAAATAATTTAAAATATCTCCTTCTTACCCTTTTAATGTCATATGGTCTGTATGGACATCACTGATGTCATTCCTATAATGTGTCACTCTGGCTACAGATTCATCAGTTTTATTGATCTTCTGAAAGATTTGGTTTTGTTGATTTTCTGGTTTCTGTTTCATTGAATTCCCCTCTGATCTTTACTGTTTTCCCCCTGCTTTCCTTCCATTTAATTTGCTTTCTTATTTATAATTTCATAAGGTAGAAACAGAGGTCATTGATTTCTGTGCTATTAATTTCCCTTTAAATACTATTTCTGTAGCATCTCCATAAATTTTGTTATGTAGTGTTTTCCTTTGCATCCAATTCAAAATAGTTTGTAAGTTCTCTTTTTACTTCTTTTGTATTCCTTTGATCATTTAGCTGTGTGTTATTTAGCTTTCAAATATTTGGGGGATTTCCCAGAGATCTTACTGTTGTTGATTTGTAATTTAATTACATTGTGGTCAGAGAATATACTTTTATGACTGAATCCTTTTAAATTCATTGAGACTTGTTTTATGGTACAGAATATATACTATCTTCCTAATTTTCTTATATCCTTAAAAGAGCATTGCATGGAGTGTTTTAAAAATATCAGTCAGATCAAGCTGAAGGATAGCATTGTTAGGTCTTCTACATCCATACTGATTTTCCATTTTCTATCAATTATTGAATGAGGAGTGCTGAAATCTCTCACTATAATTATACAGTTGGTTTTTTTATCTTTTCACTTTTGTATTATCTATTTCAGAGCTCCTTTATTAGATGCATAATTGTTTACAATTTGGAAATGTTAAAATTGTGTCCTCTTGATGAACTGATACCTTTATTATTATGAAATGGTCTTCATCACTGATATCATTTTTAACTATAAAGTCTACTTTATCTGATATTAATATAACCATTATGCATTCTTTTGACTAGTGTTAGCATGGTATATCTTTCTTTATCTTTTTACTTTTTACCTATTTGCATCTTTTTATTCAAATTGCATTTATTGTAAGCAACATATACTTGGGTCTTGCTTCTGCATTTAATCTGATAATTTCTGACTTTTAATTTTAGTGCTTTGCCAAATATACTAATGTGACTATTAATTCAAATACATTTAAGTCAATCATCTTGCTTTTTGTTTTCAGTTTGTCCCATCTGTTCTTTTTTCTCTTTTTCTGCTTTCCTTTAGATTAACTGTATGTTTTTTATGATTCTGTTTTATCAATTTCATTGGCTAATGAACTATAACTCTTTGGTTTGTTATTTTAGTGGTTGCTTTAGGATTTGTAGCTTATATCCTTAACTTTTTGCAGTCTAGTTTCAAGGGATATTACACCATTTTAAGTACAGTGAAAACCTTATAAAGCTATACTCTCATTTTTCCTTTCCTGGTCTTTCTGCTATAGTAGTTGTCATATATTTTAGTTTTACATATGTTAGAAACCCCACACACTGTTTCAGGCCACAAAGTCTCAGAGCCTGAATTGTCTGAGCCAAAATCCATCCTGTTAATATATGTGCTAAACTGCTTCAACAAAACAAACCAAGAAAACAAACAAAAACAAATGAATAAGCAAAAACCCTGCACTCAAATTTGGGCTCTGATGAGCCTCAGCTATGAAAGACATGCTGGCTAAACATAAGGCGGGATCCTGGCTAAAATGCAACACAATCAGGAAATTCAACATCACATCTGTATGGATTCTTGATGGTTATAAAATTCTTGATGTGTTATCAAATGCTACTAGGATGCAATTGATAGATTTCCAGAGTAATGTTACTCTAATCTATTTTTTCACATGGAAAGTATACATATTGTAATACACAATTTTGTGTTGCGTAATTAGTATATTTAATTACACATATGGTGCTTACAGTATGCCAGGTACCATTCTAAATGCTGTACATATATTAATTTATTTACTATTACTTCATCGTAGTCTATTTACAACAAGCCAGTGAAAATTGCTATAGAGGACAATTCAGAAAATGTTTAACTTGAGAGTATAATCAATTTTGAGGATGGTATGCATTCTGTTATATTATTTTTGCTACATTGGTTAGATCAGGAGTTACCGAGACGGATTTAGTTTCCATCCCATGTGAATACTAAATTTCTTTCTATCCTTAAGAAGAAAAATACTTTGTGTTTTATTATTTCAACAAGTTCTCAATCTTATTGTTTCAAATTGACCCAATAAATTTTAGTTGTTACTGTTCATATCATTTTTATGATATGGCATCAGTTTCTCAAATAAACCCTGACAGGAGCAGGGTTGGAACTCATGGCATAATGTGTCGTTCGTATAATCTACACCCCCTAAGAGATGCATAAATCGTACATTCTTGTGTAGTAGGATAGAAGGAGTTCCCATGTGCTCCAGTGAAGGAACTCTGAGCACATCTGTGGAATGTCAGTGCCCTGGTTCAGGTGGAAAAGACCATGTGAGGTGGTGGTCCCTTGGCTGGCAGCACAGACTCCCCAGAAAAGGTAGTGGCACATCACTCCAAAAGGCCCGTTAGAACCAGTGAGGGAAGCAGTTCAGCCATCCTGCCAGTGAAGCTGACGGGCGTCTGTGTGGATCTGATGACTCTTCTCTCTCCTTGCTATTAGGATGAGTGAATCACATCAGTCTCCCAGACAATGTCTTAAAGAAGAGAAGCAGGAGGAAAGTGAAATCTAAAAAGAGGCCATTTGGACCAGCACATGTGGAGAGTTAAATATTGAATAAACCCTCAATAAAAATAAGTAAAGTTGTAGTTTTATAAATAGTGATATGTGCCAAGGAGAAAACACAGCAGCAAAGGGAGATGGGAACAGTTAAGTTTGGGACTAGGGTGGTCAGAAAATGCTCCACTGAGAAGGTGACACTGCTGAAGGAGGTGGAGAAATCTTCCATGTAGGCTCTTAGGAAAGAGCATTCCAGGAAGCAGGGGAGCTGTACCCAACCTGTTGAGGGAGATTAAGCAAACCAGTGCAGCAGGAATGAGTGAGTGATAGACAGGGAAGGTCCTAGGAGCAGAGGGCACAGGGGAACAGATGGCCAGGTCACATGGAGTCTGCAGGTCACTGGAAGGATGTTTGCCTTTTCTTTTTTTCTTTGAGATGGAGTCTTGCCCTGTCACCCAGGTTGGATGGAGTGCAATGGTGTGATCTCAGCTCACTGCAACCTCCGGCTCCCAGGTTCAAACCATTCTCCTCCCTCAGCCTCCCGAGTAGCTGGGATTACAGGGGCCCGCCACCAAGCCCAGCTAATTTTCTTATTTTTAGTAGAGATGGGGGTTTCACCATGTTGGCCAGGCTGGTCTCGAACTGCTGACCTCGTGATCCACCCACCTCAGCCTCCCAAAGTTCTGGGATTACAGGTGTGAGCCACTGCACCTGGCTGGGTGTTTGCCTTTTCTACAGATAGTGACAGTTGTGGAAAAAGTCAGTGGGAGAAAAGGAAACGGTGTGAGTTGGATTTTAAATGCAGCATCCCGGCTGCCATGTTGAGACCAGGCTTAGCATAGCAAGGATGGAAGCAGAGAGGGCAAGTTAGAGGCTGTTCCACTAATTCATCTAAGAGACAATGGAGGCCTGGACCATGGTCAAGCCCCTAAAAATTGGTCGTTATAGGAATATTTTCTGATGATAAAGCCAGCATGTTTGCTAATGGATTTGATTTGGCATGTAAGAGAAAGGGAAGAGTCAAGGGTGACTTCAAAGTCTCTGGCCTAAGTGATATTCACTGAGATGAGAAAGATTGCGGGAGGAGTATGCTATTTTTTGGACATTTCAAAATTTGATATGCCTTTGAAAACTCAAGTGGAAATGTTGAGTATGTCGTTGAACATCTGACCTTCAAGTTCAGGGATTCAGACTGGAGATGGTCATTTGGGAATATCAGCATCGAGTTGGCATTTAGACATGAGACTGGAAACCATCACTAAAGGAACAAGACATTCTAATGTTTAGAAGTTAGATTGCTGAGAGGAAGCAGAAAAGGAGATTATAGAAAATAACCGGTATGGTCAGAAGGAAACCAGAGGAGTAAAATGTTTAGGAAGCCAAACAAAGGAAGTGTTTCAAGGTGAAGATCAAATGCTACTAATAAGTCAAATAAGATGAGGACTCATATTGATTCCTTAGATTTAGAAACATGAAAGTCACCAAAAACCTTGTCAGCCGGGCATGGTGTCTCACAACTGTAATCCCAGCACTTTGGGAGGCCGAGGCAGGCAGATCACCTGAGGTCGGGAGTTCAAGACCAGCCTGACTAACATAGTGAAACCCCATCTCTACTAAAAATACAAAAATTAGCCGGGCATAGTGGCAGATGCCTGTAATCCCAGCTACTTGGGAGTCTGAGGCAGGAGAATTTCTTGAACCCGGGAAGTGGAGGTTGCAGTGAGCCGAGATCGTGCCACTGCACTCCAGCCTGGGTGACAGAGCAAGACTCCGTTTCAAAAAAAAAAAAAAAAAGAAAAAAAAGAAATAGAGTATGAGAACAATGTCTTACTAAATAGAGAATACCAATAAAGACATACAAATTATAAAAAAGAAAATAGATTCAAAAGAGTACATCAAGAGATACATTGGAACAGACTCTTCAATGTATCTTTCAAGTTGTTTGCAACTCTTTCAAGTTGTTTGCTCTAAAATGGAGAAGAAAAATGGGGCAGTAGCTGAAGTGGGATGTGGAATCAAAGGGGACTTTTTTTTTTAATAAGGAAGAAATAATAGCACGTTTGATTTGATGATGAGATTAATCCAGTACAGCAGCAACAAGAAGCTGCAGGAGATGGCAGGGGAAGAACCCTGTCGATCTTGAGCAGATGGCAACAGATAAGCTTCAGTGACTCCTGCCTTGGTTAGGTGTGAAGGTTAGATAAGATGCCTCATCTTAACAGGAAGAAAGAGAGTGTTCACAAACAGCTGCACTGTATGTTTTTCTCAATGAAGTAAGAGGCAAGGTTGCAGCTAAGAATGAGGAGGCAGAATCCATGTTGTGGGTTTATGGAAAGAGAAAGGGTGGGAGAGCAAACCAACCAGGGAAACACTATGGGATTTCTGGCTAGGACTATGGGCCCAGTTGAGTAAGCCATTAGTTACTTAAAATGAGACTCATCAGCAAGGCTGGGTGATTCTCTGGTATGATGGTCCCTGCATGGAGAGCAGGCCAGCAGGTGGATTTAACCCTGGGCTGGGAGGTAGGTAGTCATCCTCCTTCACTTCCTTTTTTTTTTTTTTTTTTTGAGACAGTCTTGCTCTGTTGCCAGGCTGGAGTGCAGTGGTGTGATCTCGGCTCACTGTAACTTCCGCCTCCCGGGTTCAAGCGATTCTCTTGCCTCAGCCTCCTGAGTAGCTGGGACTACTGGCGCCCGCCACCATGCCCAGCTAATTTTTGTATTTTTAGTAGAGACGGGGTTTCACCATGTTGGCCAGGATGGCCTCGATCTTCTGACCTTGTGATCCACCTGCCTTGGCCTCCCAAAGTGCTGGGATTGATTATAGGTGTGAGCCACCACACCCGGCCCCCCTCCTTCACTTTCATTGCTGCTTCCAGGTCATTCCTTGTCCAAAAACTCCAGCCCTGAATCTATCTGTGTCAGTATGTACAGATCTACCTCATCCTTTTATACTGCCATACAACTGTATATTACATAGTATATATGTGTGTGTATATAAGTGTGTGTGCATATATACACTCATACACACACACGGTTCATCTAGACATTCCCTACTGATAGATATTTAGGTGATTTCTAATTTTTTTTTGCTATGAAAAACAGTATTGTATGTAGTAGGTAGTCTTCAAAGGTGGCTCCCAATAAAATACACCTCCAAGCTTTCATGTCCTTCCCACACTGCATCTGGGCTGATGCTGCTGTGGCTCACTTTAACTAACCCAGTCAAAATGAATTGGTGCTATAACAGGTCCAGGCCTAAGCCTTAAAAAGGCCTTAAAAAATATTGGCAGCTTTCTGGTGGACGCGGTGGCTCACGCCTGTAATCCCAGCACTTTGGGAGGCCGAGGTGGGTGGATCATGAGGTCAGGAGTTAGAGACCAGCCTGGCGAACACAGTGAAACCCCTTCTCTACTAAAAATACAAAAAATTAGCCCAGCATGGTGGCACGTGCCTGTAATCCCAGCTACTCGGGAGGGTGAGGCAGGAGAATCGCTTGAACCCAGGAGGCAGAGGTTGCAGTGAGCCGAGATCGTGCCACTGCACTCCAACCTGGGCAACAGAACAAGACTCAGTCTCAAAACAAAATGAAACAAAACAAAACTGGCAGCTTCCACTTTTGTGGTCTTGGGAGCTTGCACTATGTCAGAAGTCCAATACTCTTCTGAAGAAAGAGGCCACATGCAGAGGCCTTAGAAGAAGGAGATGTCCCATACTTCCTCTGGAAACACAGGTCCCATGGAAGAGCACCAAGGTGCCAGATATGTGACTGAAGAAGCCATCTTGGATGTTTTCATCCACTTGAGCCTCCAAAGTACCATAAGTTAGCAAAAGAACCACCCAGCTGAGCCCAGTCAACCCACAGAGTGTTGAGGCAATCATGAATTGTTTTAAGCTTTCAAGTGTTGAGATTTACTGCATGGCCATACATAAGCGAAATACTGAGATAAACATCAACAGAACTTCCCTCCTTATCCTCTAAGTATACAGAGAACTAAATGACTAGGCCATTGGGCATGCAAATCAAGTCTTAATAAATTCTGTTGAGTTACACTCCAAAATGGCTGTATACCACTTTATATCCCCACCCACAATGATGAGGGGTACCAATTTCCCTTAAAATGTTTGCCAGTTAAAAAGTGGGATTTCAAGCTGGGCACAGTGGCCCATGCCTGTCATCCCAGCTATGCTGGAGGTTGAGGCCAGAAGATCATTCGAGCCCAGGAATTCAAAACCAGCCTGGGTGACATATCGAGAAAAAAAAAAGACATTTCATTTCATTTTGCTTTTCTCTGATTACTAATCAAATTATTTGTTTTTCATATATTTACTAGATATTTGTGTTGACTTTCCTGTTAACTGCCTGTTGGAGAAGAGACAAACAGGATTGTCTTCTCCCTGCAGCTGACAACTGCAAGGTATTTATATACCTGCCCTGGCCAGGCCATGCCCATGTCCACAATAACCCTACTGTCATACACTTAGGTGGATGTCACCTATACCCTCCCAAAATCCTATTAAGAACAGAGAGAAGCAGGCTGGGCACGGTGGCCCACGCCTGTAATCCCAGCACTTTGGGAGGCCTACGCGGGTGGATCACCTGAGGTCAGGAGTTTGAGACCAGCCCGAACAACATGGAGAAACCCCATCTCTACTAAAAATACAAAATTAGCTGGGCGTGGTGGTGCATGCCTGTAATCCCAGCTACTTGGGAGGCTGAGGCAGGAGAATCACTTAAACCCGGGAGTTGGAGGTTGCAGTGAGCCAGGATCACACCATTGTGTTCCAGCCTGGGCAACAAGAGCGAAACTCCAACAACAACAACAACAACAACAAAAAACCAAAAAACAAACAGAAGCTGCATGCAGCCTGAGCACGCCTCTTCATGGGGTGATGAGAGCGGCAACATCATGTGATCATCCTGCTGAACTGTGATGGGAATTATAACCCGAAGTCTCTGTCTTGTTATAACTCCCTGTCACCTTCCATTTGAGGACTGCCTAAGTCCCAGAGAGGACCACTACATCTTACTAACAACAGTGTAGTAGGATGGCCTCATTTGCATATCTGTAAGACCTAAGAAACCTTGGGGGTGGGGGGGGGGTCTCAGAGCCAGCACATGTGCTAATCACAATTTCCATCAGCACATGAGGGTTTGCTGCTTGTGAAGACTTTAGGCTCCACTTACCTAAAGCTTGAAGATCCAGGTTTTTCTGGATGCTCTGGATCTTCTTCTTTTTTTTTTAAATTACTTATTTATCTATTTTATTTATTTATTTGTTTGTTTATTTATTTATTTTGAGATGGAGTCTCACTCTGTCGCCCAGCCTGGGATGCAGTGGCGCGATCTCGACTCACTATAACCTCTGCCTCCTGAGTTCAAGCGATTCTCCTGCCTCAGCCTCCTGAGTAGCTGGGACTACAGGCCACCACACCCGGCTAAATTTTGCATGTTTTAGTAGAGATGGGATTTCGTCGTATTGGCCAGGTTGGTCTTGAACTCCTGACCTCAGGTGATCCACCTGACTTAGCGTCCCAAAGTCCTGGGATTACAGGCTAGATCTCCTTCTGATGGAACCCTCAGAGTGGATCCAGTTTAGGGATGGCCTAGGCCACTTCCCAGAGAGCAAGAGCATCCATGTATACAAGGCAGTCCATGGACATCACTTGTACCCTCCTGGAGGGGAAGGAACTGTGGCCTTCTTCCCTAACACAAGGTGTGTGAGTGTGTGTGTGTGTGTGTGTGTGTGTGTGTGTTTGGTCTAGCTGAGATAATTTTATGTTATACAATTTTTTATGTTTAGTAATTTTATAATGAGTGGTAATTTGAAAGGGCTACTGCCTCTGGTCTGTGGCCATATATTACTTTCTATTAGTTTTCTGGGGCGACCGTAACAAAAGACCACAAAACTAAGTGGTTTAAACAAAAGAAACCTATTGTCTTACAGTGCTGGAGGCCAGCAGTCTGAGATCCGAGTGTTGGCCAGGCCATGCTCCCTCTGAAGGCTCTAGGGAGGGATGTGTTCCAGGCCTCTCTCCAGCTTTTGGACATTCCTTGGCTTATGGCAGCACAACTTTACTCTTCACGTGGTGTTCTCCCTATCTGTGCGCTTGCTTTGTGTCTGTCTCTTGGCCCAAATTTCCCCATTTCCTAAAGAAACCCAATTGGATTAGGGCTCACCCTAGTGACCTCACCTTAACTTGATTACGTCTGCAAAGACTATTTGCAAATAACATCACATTCATAGGTACTGGGATTAGGACTTCAACAGCCTCCTGGGAAACACAATTCAACCCACAACATACATTAAAACCAGTGGGGTGGATGTAAGGCAGCTCACTGCAGGTTCCAGTAGCAGGTGGAGCCATCATTTTCTATATATTTTAGAGATTGTGTTAATCAAGAGAGTAGCTGTATGTCTAAGCATTGTCCAACAAAACTGGTGATTGCCAATCCATAGGAAATAGAGATTGTAACTGTGCTTTTGAGACCAGAAGCCAATTATTATTATTATTATTATTATTATTATTATTATTATTATATTTTTGAGACTGGGTCTCACTCTGTCACCCAGACTGGAGTGCAGTGGTGTGATCATGACTCATACAACCTCAAACTCTTGGACTCAAGCGATCCTCCTGCCTCAGCATCCCAAATAGCTGAGACCACAAGCGTGTGCTACCACACCTGGCTAATATTTTTTAATTTTTAGTAGAGACAGGGTTCTGCTATGTTGCCCAGGCTGGTCTCGAACTCTTGGGCTCAAATGATCCTCCTGCCTTGCTTCCCAAAGCACTGGGATTACAGGCGGTCACACCTGGCCTATGCATTATTATTATTATTATTATTATTATTATTATTATTTGAGACAGAGTCTTCTTTGTTGCCCGGGCAACAAAGTTTGTTGCCCAGGCAACTGGAGTGCAGTGGCACGATCTCAGCTCACTGCAACCTCCGCCTCCCAGGTTCAAGTGATCCTCCTGCCTTAGCCCCCCTAGTAGCTGGGATTATAGGCACACGCCACCATGTGCGGCTAATTTTTGTATTTTTAGTAGAGACGGGGTTTCGCCATGTTGGCCAGCCTGGTCTCGAACTCCTGACCCCAGGTGATCCATCTGCCTCGATCTCCCAAAGTGCTGGGATTACAGGCGTGAGCCACTGCACCCAGCCTACACATTATTTTTAAAGGGGATTTTGGAAGATATTATTGGCATGAAATCTTGCTGAACAAAAATCTTAGCGGCATTAGTATTTTAATCTAACAATCCTATAGTAGTAACCATGATGATATAAATACATCTATTATTTTTAGCTGTTCCATCAGGAAAAACCTGACCACATATGTGGTATATGGGAAGTATATATTTGGTCTTGGTTCTCAGTTCATAGCACATAGCCCCAAAACTCTTGGAGTTTCCTGAATGATCGTGTCTTTTGTCGTTGATAAGAACTCATTCAGACCATACCTGGGTTTATCTTAATAAGATGGTTTTGGGCTCGGGGCCTTAAATAACTTCGGGTTAGGGGCTGGTCACCAGAAACAGCAAATCTTTATCAGAGGGTTGGAACTTTCAGCACACCTCCCCAACATCTGGGGAAGGGAGAGAAGCTGCAGACTGAGTCAAATCACCATGGCCAATGATATAATCAATCGTGCCTATGTAATGGAATCTTCATAAACACCCCTCACCTATGGGGCTGGGGGAGCTCTGGATTGGTGAGTGTACTGGGATACAGGGAGGGTGGTGTGCCTGGAGATGCACGGCAGCTCCATGCCTCCTAACACCAAACCTCAGCCTGTGCATCTCTTCCATATGGTTCTTCCTGACCGTGTCCCTATAATATACGGGCAATAGTCAGTAAGGTGTGCTCCTGAGTTCTGTGAGCTGTTCTAGCAAATTATCCCACTGAGGAGGAGGTTGTGGGAACCCACGAATTTGTAGCAAGTCAGACAGAGGTGTAGGTAACCTGGGAACTCAGTACTTGGGGTTGGCATCTGACGTGGGGGTCAGTCTTGTGGAACTGAGCCTTTAAACTTGTCGAGTCTGCTCCTAAATCTGGATAGCTAGTGTCATAATAAAATGAAACTGCTGGGCACCCAGCTGATTTTGGGTGAATCAGAGAATTGGTGTTGGCAAAGATACCACATACTTGATTTCAAGAGAATTCTCAACACAATTAAGGAGATTAAGTCAGCCGAGCGCAGTGGCTCATGCCTGTAATCCCAGCACTTTGGGAGGCCGAGACAGGTGGATCACCTGAGGTCAGGAGTTCGAGACCAGCCTGGCCAACATGGTGAAACCCCGTCTCTACTAAAAATATAAAAACTAGTCGGGTGTGGTGGCGGGCACCTGTAATCCCAGGTACTCAGGAGGCTGAGGCAGGAAAATTGCTTGAACCTGGGAGGCAGAGGTTGCAGTGAGCCAAGATGGTGCCACTGCACTCCAGCTTGGGCAACAAAGAGTGAATACTCCGTCTAAAAAAAAAAAAAGATTGGAAATTTAAGATAAAGTTTCTTTTTGTTTTTTCTTTTTTGAGACGGAGTCTTGCTCTGTCACCCAGGCTGGACTCCAGTGGCACGATCTCAGCTCACTGCAACCTCCGCCTCCCGGGTTCAAGCAATTCTCCTGCCTCAGCCTCCCAGTAGCTGGGTTCATAGGTGTGCACCAGCATGTCCAGCTAATTTTTGTATTTTTAGTACAGGCGGGGTTTTGCTATGTTGGGCAAGCTGGTTTTGAACTCCTGACCTTAGGTGATCTGCCCGCCTTGGCCTCCCAAAGTGCTGGGATCACAGGCATGAGCCACTACGCCCAGCCAAAATTTCTTTATTATAATGACTACTGCACTCAAGCCTTGTGAACTTCTAAAGTTTGTAGCTATTGGTGAAAACAAGAATCCTTTTTTTATTATTCCTGAATCTGAATTTTTGGAAACAAGAAAGCCTGAATAACTTAAACAGCTGTACACACAAATATATGGTTTGAGGTAAAATTTACTTTACAAAAGCCCCATGTTTCTGGATAATGAGTAATTTCAGGATGAGTCTACACTTCAGTCATGTAAGTGGGAAATGGAGAGACCGCCAGCATCATTAAGAAAGAATCTGCTGTACATTAGAGGGAAAGACAGCAGACTGGGAAATAAAAGAATTTATTCTATTTGCCCTAAATCAGAGCTCAACATGTCAGCATTTTTCTGCCCTCCTCTCTTCCTTTTATCCACAAATACACTGCTGGCACATTACAGGCATTGCTGGGGACATGCCAGTCTCTTCCTTGTGGAGTTTCAGGTCGGCAGGGAACACAGACTTCAGTTCAGTGAGCATGCAGAGCACAGTGGTCTGTGCTCAGGTGGGTTTCCGTCGAGCCCTGCCCCACTGTGGGGTGAGGACAACAGAGAAGGCATTTCCAAGGAAGTGGCATCCACAGGGATGAGACAAAGTCGTTTGAGTGAAGGGAGTGAGCGAGAGCATGCTGTAGGCAGAAAGAACTGCTTGCTAAAGGGCCCCCTGGTGAAAGGGAGTTCATGCTTTCTATGTTTTTGAGAAAATGAAAGATCAGAATAGCTGGAAAGTAGAGAGCAAGAACATAGCACAGAATGGGCCTGAACAGGTAAGGAGGTGTCAGATCCCCAGGGCTATGAAAGATTTCAGGCTTTCACTTAGGAACAGGAGCAAGGCATTTGGCAGAAGCATCGTTAGCTTTAGTTTGAAGAGATCTTCCCATATATGGGTGGAGAGGAGACTGGAGCGGGTGGAAGCTAGAGATGGAAAGACTAGTTAGGAGGCTCTTCTCCAGGCAAACGAGACAAGCATCTGGGCTAGGGTGGTGGTGATAGAGAGAGAGGACGGGAGGCAGAGGGCATTGGGTGGAGACCAAAGGCCGTGATGCTAAGTGCACATAGGAGAGAGGGCAAGGAGGGGGTTGGGCTTCTGATCTTGTGGAACTACACGGATGATGGTGCCATCAAGTGCAGGAGGGAACGTGGGAAAAAGATGAGGTTTGGGGCAGGGTTTGGGGTAGGGCGATGTAGAGCTTGAGTCCATGATTTAAATAACTTGAGTTTGAGGTGCCATTGGGACAGTCATGTGGAAACGCCAGGGAGGCAGCTGCAAATGTAAGTTTGGAGGTCAGGGGAGCATGCCAGGCTGGAGTTACAGATTTAGGAGGTGCTGGGCACATAGGTGACATTGGAAGCCATGAGCTTGGAAGAGATTTCCCGCCAGGAGAGTGTGGAGCAAGATGAGAGGACGGCAGAGGACCAAGACCAGCATAATCGCCAAGTGGAAGAGGTTAAGGTGCAAAGAAGAACAAGGAGAAATGTCTAAAGAAGTAGAAGCAAAACCAGGAGCTCTTGATATCATACAAGCCAAGGGAAAACATGTTTTGAAGAGGGAATGGTCTAGGGTAAAATGCTGCAGAGAGACTGCGTGAGAGAAGAACAAAAATGTATGTTGGTTCAGTACATGGATGACCACACCCAGCTGCTTGTGTGGATTCAGGGTGGCAGACTGGCAAGGAGTGTGGAGTGAGGAAATGAAGCCATTGTGTTTGACACGTCTGGCGATTTATCTTGTTTGCAGTGGGATATTTGTAGAGCTCCCTGCTAGTGGAGCAGAAGGGTACAATTCAGCTGAGGATTTTCCTAACTGAAAAAGTAATAAGCAAGTGAAAAACTCTACCACACTGGTCTGCATGTATTCCTCACAAAAGCGCGGTGGGCCCAAGGCCTTGGACTGCAGTCACCTACTTTCCACGTCCACGCAGTGAAGTTTGGTATGCCCAGATACTCCATATCGTTTTTTTTTTTTTTTTGTAGTGGGGGAGGGGTCTGATTTGGTATTTATTGAAACTCAAAAAGCACTACCTACAAATGAAAGAATGGATAAACTGGACTTCAGCAGAATGAAAAACCGCAACTTATGAAAAGACATCATTAAAAAAATGAAAACTAGCCAGAAACTGGAAGAAAATATATCTGTCTCTTTGAGTTTTCACCCAGAACATGCAAAAAAGAGCTCTAAAAACTTTTTTGTTTTGTTTTGTTTTGGAGACAGGATCTCACTCTGCAGCCCAGGCTGGAGTGCAGTTGTGCAATCATAGCTCACTGCAGCCTCGTACTCCTTGGGCCCAGGTGATCCTCCCATCTCAGCCTCCCGAGTAGCTGGGACTACAGACGCTCACCACCATTCCTGGCTAATTTTAAATTATTATTTGTAGAGACAAGATCTCACTATGTTGCCCAGGCTGGTCTCGAACCCTTAGGCTCAAGTGATCCTCCCACCTCGGCCTCCCAAAGTATAGGGATTAGAGGCAAAAGCCACCATGCCTGGGCAACACTTGAAAAGAAGAAGGCATCCAACCTTATGAAAAAATCAGAGAAGAAAAGAAATTCCATGATTTGAGGGAGACAAAGAATAAAAATAAAAATAAATCAGCAAAAATTTGACTAGTCATCTGACAAAAGAAGGTAGGCTAACGGCCAATAAGCATAAGAAAAAATATAGAACATGACTCCTCATCAGGAAAATGTGAATTAAACCACATAATTTAACCACCCAGGTCTCAGATATCCCAGGATACCCCTGGCCTTGAAATCTTCACACTGGCTCTTCACTCCAGCTCGAATACTGTTCCCAGATACGTGCATGGCTCCTTTCTTAAGGCCTGCAAGGGCTTGTTCCTGCCGGTCTTGCTAGTATAGACCCTGCTCATTTTCTCTCCCTCTTGCTTGCTGTTCATCACAAGGATGAAAATGGCTGTCCCCATACAGCTGGTGTGGTGTCAGCCTCCAGTGATTCCTATCTCTTGGTATATATAAACCTGTTTAGTTTCCTTCTATGACAAAGGGCCCACCCATGGAGCCAATAGATACTGCAGAAATTATGGCATGTGACTTCCAAGGCTAGGCTATAAAAGACACTGTGGCTTCTATCTGGCTCTCTTTTGGATTGCTCACTTTGGGAGAAGCTAGAAGCCATCTTGTAAGGATGCCCAAGAAGCCCACGTGGCTACAAACTGAGTCTTCCCATCCACACCTAGCACTAACTTGCTGAGCATGTGAGTAATCCACCTTGTGAGACTCCTCTAGCCCCAGCGAGCCTTCAGATAATGGCAGCACTGGCTGACATCTGACTGCAACCTCCTGAGAGACCCTGAGCCAGCACCATCTAGCTAAGTCTCTCCTGCCTTCTCGACCCAGAGAAATGGTGTGAAATAACGAATGTTTACTGTTTTTAGCTGTTAAATCGTGGGGCAATTTGTTATGTGGCAATTGATGACTAATACAGATGGAAAGGAATATGTTGCTCCAATTTGGCCTTGGACGTAAGCCATATTCTCTTAACCACTGAGAAAGCTTGTATTTTCATCCTTCCAACTTTGCTTTTTTTGTTTATCCTTCAGTTCAGAACCTACAGAAAGGGAAGGAGAGAGTGAGAGAGAAATGCCAAAAAAGAAAGCTTTAAAAAGCTTTTAAGAAATCATATGCAATATAACCCACATTTCTGACTCCACCCAAGAAACTGTCAGCAAAATATATGTTGCTGTTTAAACCTTTGAGTTGGGTTTGTGGGGCCTCAGTCATGTGAAAATAACACACAGATGGGGGCATGATGAGGTCATTTTCCTGAAGGTCACACAAAAATAAATGGCAGGGCTGCTGATGAAATGGTTCTGGAGCCACATGCTCACGCTGTGTGAAGTGGAAAGCAAAGGTGCTGGGACCACCTTCTCCGAGCTGCACAGCACCACGGAAAGAACACAGCATTGCTGAGGGAGGGGTTTTCCAGGGCAGGTTCAAGACCCTTCTCTGCAGCCCCTGTCGGGTTTTCCCCAGATCCAGAAGAGAGGGGTGTGGAACTAAGTGCTTCAGCACCTACTCTTAAAACATTACTCTAAAAGCATCCTTAAGGATTCTAAGGGAAGGTAAAAGGAGGAAAACCCCAAAGAGAAACCCCTGGCAGTCCTCTAACCACTGGGGAGAGCAGCCCCCCCCCCGTTCAGACCCGCACCAGCCTGGGCAGAGGAACAGCCTGAGCCCGTCTAAGAAGTTTGGTAATAATTTTGCCATCCAGTTGAGGAGGGGCTAGGATCTTCTCCCATTCTCCTGCTGGATTTACAGCAGCTCCTGGGAATGAGAACTGCGTGAGATATTTCCCTACACAAATTGGATAGAGATAGCCGGACGCCTAAATACTTTTAACAGAGGTAACAAGCTAGAGCTGGCTTAGTCATTTTGTCCGCAGACCATAGCAAGAGAGTTTTTATTTCTGGCCACGTCTGAGGCCTCACGTCTGGCACCCAAGGCCAGGGCTCTCCCTAATGCCCTCCAATTAACAGAGCTTGGTACTACAGCAAAAACACCCAACAAACTGCTGGATAATCAGTTAAAAGATCAATCTCATGGAACAAGCAACTGAGATGCTGGAGAATCCAATTCCTTCCTCTAAGAGGAAAAACAAAGACATTTGCATGTGCTGAGCAAAACCAAGAATAAGCAAGAAAACATGCTATTTGAATTCCGTTCAAAATGTCTCTAATAAGTGAAGCAAATTACTTCTGCACATTCTGGGCCTCCGCAGAGAACAAATAGTGTTCTGCCTTTAATGGGTAAAATTACACAATTTGCTTTTAACAGTAAACCAAAAGCCGCGGTGGCTTCGGATAGCATCGCGCTCCCGAGGGCTCCCTCCACGCAGCTCGACCCCTGGCAGTTTTGAGCATTTCGGGGGACAGGCTTGTCCCCACCGACCTGGGAGGGCGCCGGTGCCAAGGCGGCCTGTTTGTTTTCCTGAACATTTCCTTTTGCAACTTTCGCTTCTCCTCTTCCTGCCTCACCGCTGGTGTCTGGGGGTGGGTGGCTCTCAGATTTGTCCCGGTGCGCAGTGCAGCCCGGAGTTACTGATTTGTGACCTAGATCCCCGGGTGTGTCGCCCCCGAAAGTCGGGGGCACCCGCTCTGGGCGCCTCTCCTGCGTGGGCAGACCCGCCGAACTCCGGCTGACGCCCCCAAGGCGCCACCTTTGTGTTCAAGCGTTCCGAGGCGCAGGCCCGAGGGCGGGCGCAGGAGGCAGGTCCGGGGCCCCAGCTGCAGCCCCCGCTCCTTGGGTCCCGCCCGCCGCCCGCGCGTTCCCCCGGCAGGGGGCGCCGGCGCAAGCCTCGCTCTGCCCATCGGGGCGGGCGAGCGGGGACCCTGCCTCCTGCGCGCACGCCCGCGGTCCGCCCCCCGCGCTCGTCCTGGCGGCCGGCGGGACGCCCCAGCCCGCGCCAAGGAACCTCCCCAGCCAGCCCTTGCCGCGGCCGGAGCCGAGCGGCGCATCCGGGCCGGAGAAGAGGACGACGACGAGGTCCTCGAAGTGGACCCGTTTGCGAAGCGCCAGGGAGAAGGAGAGCGGACGCATCGTAGAAAGGGGTGGTGGCGCCCGACCCCGCGCCCCGGCCCGAAGCTCTGAGGGCTGCCCGGCCCCCACTGCCTGCGGCATGGCCCGGGGCTCGGCGCTCCCGCGGCGGCCGCTGCTGTGCATCCCGGCCGTCTGGGCGGCCGCCGCGCTTCTGCTCTCGGTGTCCCGGACTTCAGGTAGGATCTGGCGTTCCGGCTTGTGCGCAGACGGTGGCTCACAGCTCGCTTGGCCAGCCCTTCCGCCGCCACTATGCTCCCGGCCGCCGCGCCGGCGCCCAGGCTCCTGGACGAGGGGCGCCAGGCAGGGCCATTCGCATCGCGCCCGGCGCCGCTCCCGGCCCGCACCCCGGACCCCCTCGGGCTGGTTACAATAAGCCGCGCTCTGGGGACGCCTAAGTGTTTCCAGAGTCTGGGGGCGGGCGGCGGCGGCTGGGAGCCTCTCGGTGGCGCTTCCCGAGGGTCGCGAGTGGGAGTGCGAGTGTGAATGTGAGTACCCGCCCTGGGCCCGGGACCCAAGTCCGCAGATGTGCCCCGAGGGTCCCAGGACCCGGGCTTCCTCCCCGAGGTCTTCCTCCTTCAAGGGCACACGGCCCCGAGTGTCCCCCGTCTGTCTCGGAGCGTCCCCCCACCCCCAGGGCGGCCTGATGCCTGGCGGAATCCTGGGGTGGACGTGGCCCCGGAGAAGCGGCTCTTGCGGCGGGGGTGGGGGCGCCGGCGGCTCCCGGGTCCTGACTTTCCCAGCCGGGCTCTTTGGCATCCCTTTTGTTGGTCCCTGAAACCTCTCCCCCACCGCTCTGGGGTGGCCGAAGTGGTGTGTGATCTGGATTGAAATGGTTTGTGACTGGGATCGCGGGTCCCTGAGCGGCGGGGGCGCGGCCGCCTTCTGGCCGCGCCGGGGGACCCCCGGGACCTGTAGGAGGCTGGCGGCGGGAGGGGCGGGGCCCGGCTCCTAGGTGGGTTTCCTCCCGGGGCCCCACTTCCCCCGAGTCCCTGCGCGGCTTCGGCTGCTTGGATCCGGGGCGCAGAGGAACGGCGGGGAGGTTCGGAAGTGCAGCTTGGGACCTGCCTAGGTTGCCTGGAGGAGGCGGCGTTAGCTCTGGCGGTGCAGACTCCGGGAGCACCTCCCGCCCGCGCGCCTCGGGCGGGATTCTCGGCACCCTGCGGGGGTGGAGGAGGGCGGGCGGGGCCTTCAGGCCCAGGAGCGCCAGAGACCTATGGGGTTCGCCTGAAGCCCCCGGAATGTGTGAGACACTTCTTACTAGTAAATGGGCTTCAGTATCCCCCCTCCCTGCACTCCTGCAGGAAGGTGAGAATCGGGACAGTCGCAGGCTGGGAGACGCTCTGCTTTTCCTGCGTCCTGCTGGGAGCTGCGCGCTCCAGGTATCCTGGCCTGCCGCCCTAGCCGGCCCAAGGTACGCGAGTCAGAAAGGCTGCACAGTCTTTCCTGGGGGGGTGTTTTAGTTTAAGCAGATGTTGATTACGTCAGACATTCCTAATTACTTGATTTGGGAAGGGAGCTTGCGTTTATCTCACTGTCCATTAAAGCATAAACCGCTCAGAGTGCACAATAAAATAAGTAGACCACATTCTAAGTTGGTATCCATCACTCAAGACCTCTGTCGATTTCTGCAATCCCTCCCCCAAGAATCTCCCAAGAGATCCCTTCTGGGGGAGAGGGGTGGCGGGGAGGCGGCTTAAACACGTTGCTGGACGTGCTGTTGGGCGGCTTTTGCTGTTCACCCTGCGGTTAATTGTCCTGCAAAAACTCTGCCTTGCAGACCGTGAGGGTTGAGCGCAGCCTTTGAGGGGCGGTGCTGTGGTGGGGGTTTTTAGATGGGTGATGAGGAAAGCATGATGGGTCCATTGCTTAAGCCAAGGTGGTTGTAACAGGAAAGTTCCTTGAGTTTTGGGTGAAGGAATTTAAACACTCATAGTTTCCAGTGAATGTACAAATGTCTTATATGAACAAAGCAATTGGAGTCGCTGTTATTTGAGTGTGTTTTATCCACGAAATAATTTATTATGTAAAACCATTTAGGGGTTTTTCTAAAAGGATTTGTAAGTTCTTATTCCACATTTTAATAGCAAGACTCTGTTTCCTCTGATGACAAATACTGATTTGGGACTATATACCAATCCTAGGTAGGGTAGGTGGGGGACGATGGAGCATTAGGGTCCCCCCAGCCCCCATTTTTGGCAGTGTAGTGTTTACTTTTGGCCCAGATCCCTGGAGTGATGGTGGTAATAAATAATGATAGTGATCCGTCTAGAAGAAATCCATCTAGAAGAAAATAAATGGAAACATCTTGAATAAGAAGACTTTGTGGAAAAAGAAAAGTTTTTATGTATATAGTAAGGCAACATATTTTTCTTATTACGGCTGTGTACCAAGCACAGAGCTACACATTTGAAATTTCTCAGTATAATTGTGAGATCCTGCTTAACTCTCATGTCCATGTCACCCTGAAAATCTGATCACCGTGGACCCTATGTGACACTCAGTGTAACTGAGAGGGCTCTGGAAAGCCAAGCTGAACTTTTAATTAGTAAAGCAAATCATGGAAAACTGACAAGTCTGCTTTATATTTTATATGTAAAAAAGCAACATGGGTTTTTTAAAATGTGCGTTTTCCGGGGGTAGTTTTTGGTGACTGCTCTGCAGATTTTTAAGGCAATGTTAAACAACATTTTTATTTTTATTGTGAAACCTTTTTTTTATTGTTTATTCAAAGTGCTGCTGTAATTGGTGTTTGTATGTCTCTCTCTTAAGTGTGGTTTGCAGTGAATCACTTGTTGCCCCTTAAACAGTTAGCCTGGATTTAACCTCCAAGAGATTAAGTCTGGCAGAGTCTGAATTTTACACTGCTCTTTTCTTTGGAAGCTCTTCTGAAATCAGTGGAATAGAAATGCAGGGGTAGGAACAGCTCATCTGACAGGTAGGGAAGATTAATCCCCTTTAGAAAGGTTTCAGCTGGTGGACTGGCACTTCTTTAAAATGCATTCCCTGAGAGGCCAGGATGGGAAAAGTTATCATTAGTGAAATGGGAACTGGATGTGAAGGACTTGAGCTCCCTAATCTGCAGGACCTGGCTAGTCTGTTGTAGTGCTGGAAATTTGTGTACTCTTTCTAATCCTTTCCCTTGGAGAGTTCTAATTATATAATTCCACATTGTAGTCAGGGAAAAGAAAGTTAACGCTACAAACTGTTACTCCTTCCCAGGGTTTATAACCATCTTCTAAAATGGTTCCTTGATGACAGGCCTTTCCTTTTGGTGTTTATCTGGTTCATTCCCTGGGAACCTGGAGGGGACACTGTGAAGGACTCCCTCCTCCTCCTCTTCCACCCCCCATCAGCGTCTTGTGGTTTCCACGTGGTGAAGGGCTGGGCAGCCCAATTTTGGGTTTACCTTGAGGTGCCTCCTTGGGGGCTCCTCGGGGAGGGCTCTTCCTTGCTCTTGCCCATCGGTTGTGACTCCATACATTGTCATTAGGATATTTCCTTTTTGGGAGCCCCGTGGTGACCACCAAGTGGACCCCGTGAATACCAAGCATGTAAGGTTTCAAAGTAAAGAAACCAGGGGGCTTTGTTTTGCAGTGGAAGCATTGCTAGCTAGGTCTGGATTTTTATTGGTTGCACCCCAGCTGCATGGCCAATAGCAATTTCATGAAGGGACTGTTGGGCTGAAGGGACTGGCTTTGAAAACATTACTTCTCAGTGACCCTTTGGGCTCTTAGGTTCTGCTTTGCCCCACAACACCACCATAACACTGTTGAGGCTTTCAGTGGGTAGTGTGGGCTTCTTGAGTTTTGAAAGTAAAAATCCAAGCAACAAGAGGCGCTCCAGCCCATTAATTATAGCTGCAACTGGCTGGGGTTTTGTAGCAGCCGCCTTTTTCTAGCATGTATTTATTTGGTTTTGTTGAAGAGCTTGCCAAGTTGGAAACGAGGGCGGGACAGCTTTGCTTGCGTGTGCAGTTGTCATAAAATATGTCTGGGGTGTAATCTGTTTAAAATCATATTCGTAGAGTGGCCAAAGAATTGTTGAACAGTGTTGGGAATTTTCATAAAGCTTTTACAAAATAGGGAATTTTATTGGTGTGGTTGGCACTGTTTTTGGGATTTCTGTGGGTGTTTTCTTTTTAAGTCCTATCTCTGAAAAAAGCAAAAAACTCAAAAGCTAAAGGAAATAATTACAGAAAAATGTAGCTTAATTCAACTAAGTAGCTTGGTCCTCTAGAAATCCTTAAGTTCTAGTGGGAAGTGGTGTGTATGTCTTTAATTGTCGCCGGAATGAGCTTCAGTAAGCACTCTGTCACTTTCTAGATGTTATCAGAGGAGAATGTGGCGGCTGCTTCAAGTCCTCCTGGAGTGGGGGAGGGTTCCCCTAAATCCCAAATGCTCCTAGCCTAATGGTTTCCACACCCTCCTGGAGGGATAGTTAACACAATGGGCAGTTAAAATAAGGAAATGTTTAGGCCTGAACTCCTCATTGTAGGCTTGTGCTGTGGAATATAGTAGCCACCAGGCACACACAGCTATATAAGTTAAAATTAATTAAAATTAAAAGAAATTAAAGATTCACTTCCTCCCCTTCACTGGCTTCATTTCAGGTGTCAGTAGCCACAAATTGCTATGCAAAAATGTCATTGGGATATTAGTAGAGGTTGCATTGAATTGGTAGATGGATCTGAGTAGTATTAACTTTTTTTTTTTTTTTTTTTGAGTTAAGGTCTTGCTCTGTCACCCAGGCTGGAGTGCAGTGGTGCAAACACGGCTCACTACCTCTGGCCTTAACCTCCTGGGCTCAGCCTCTACCTCCTGGGCTCAAGTTATCCTCCCATCTTAGCCTCTGAAGTAGCTGGAACCACAGGCACGCGCTACCGTGCCTGGCTAATTCTTTGATTTTTTTTCGTAGAGATGGAGGTCCAGTTGTGTTGCCCTGGCTGGTCTTGAACTCCTGGGCTGAAGGGATTCCCCACCCCCACCCCAGTCCTGGGATCGTAGGCATGAGCCACCTCACTGGCCATCATCTTAACAGTATTGTCTTCCTGTCCATAAACACAGGATGTCTTAACATTTATTTAGACCTTTCATTTCTTTCAGCAATGTTTTTTAGTTTTCAGTGTATGAGTCTTTTGCCTCTTAAGTTAAATCTATTCCTGAGTATTTTATTCTTTTTGAGCTGTTGTAATTGGAATTGTGTTTTTTAAATTTCCTTTTCACATTGCCCACTGTTAGTGCACAGAAATGTAACATTTTTGTGTGTTGATTTTCTAACCTGCAAGCTTGTGGAATTTGCTTATTAGCTCAAATAGCATTTTTGTAGCTCTTATTCTGTATGTAAGGTCGTATCATCTACAAATAGGCATAATTTTACTTCTTCCTTTACAATTTGGATGCCTTTTATTATTTTTGGTCTTGTCTAATTGCTCAGCCTGGAACTTCCAATACAGTCATGGGCCAAATAATGATGTTTTCAGACGATGGACCACCTATATGACAGTGGTCCCATAAGATAACACTACTGTATATGACTGTGCCTTTTATATGGTTAGATACACAAATGCTTCCCATCCTGTTACAGTTGCCTACAGTATTCAGTACAGCCACATGCTGTATAGGTTTGTTGTAGCCTAGGAGAAGTAGGCTACACCACATAGCCTAGGTGTGCAGTTTGTGTGAGGGACACTCTATGATGTTCATATGATGATGAAATTGCCCAGGGACACATTTCCCAGAATGTATCGTCATCGTTGAGCAACGCATGACTGTACTGTGTTGAATAGAAGAGGTGAAAATGGGCATTCTTGTCTTGTTCCTGATCTTGGAGGAAAAGCTTTCAATCTTTTAACATTGAGTGTGATGTTTGCTGGGGGCTTGTCATATATGGCTTTTACTATGTTGAGGTGGTTTCCTTTCTATTAGTTTATTCTCATTTTTTGATATATTTTTGACTTTTAGAACATGCTAACATTCTACAAGTTCAAAAAATAAATCACTAAGAATAGCAGGAAACTAGAATTGAATACAAAGAAGCACATAAATGCAAATGTGTTGCAAATGAGTAACATGACTACACAGATGGGGGAAAAGAAACCGTAATGTTGGACTCAGTGCTTTGACGGTGTATCCTCAGCCTACAGGAGAAACAACAACCTGAAAGCAAAACTGGCACCCTTCTTAGTAGGTTTGATTTTCATAGTGGTGTGGGTATATCCATTCTGAAATGACTTTGTGTGAATTGTGAGATTAGACAGATAAGAAGTGTGTTAATAGTGTTGTAGCCAGGGTGCTCACTGAGGAAGGAGGGAGATATAAGGATGGAATAGGGGAAGGCAAGGAAGAATCTGGAGGGGTTGAATTGGAATTGGAGGTATCAGTGTAACTCATGCTTTCATTTATATATATATTTGGTATATATTATGTTAAATTATGTACCGTAATTTGTAAAACATACTCTACACATAACAGTTATTTCTTAGCACCTCATTAGCAGTGAGCTTTCTTAGTGCCCAGATGTTGGTTTCTCAATACTGTTGCATCTTAAAGGAGCTAGAGAAACTTGGAGAAATGACTGAATATGGGACGGGGACAGGGAAAAATACACAATAAGCCTGAAACGTGTTCTTGTGTTAGAACGCAAGTGAGTGGTGAAAAGTGGTGGGGGCATGGCAGATGTACTCAGGGGCCAACTTGAAGGAGTTGCAGCCAAGTCTGGGACCATTTAGGCATCAGAATAAATAAAGACAAGCATGGATTATACAAGGAACAAAATAGGCATCCAGGACTCACCATTGATAATAAGTACATAACTATATGTATGAGTTTCCTAGGCCTGCTGTAGCAAAATGCCATAAACAGGGTGACCTAAAAACCAGAAATGTATTCTCCCACAGTTTTAGAGGCTAGAAGTCCAAAATCAAGGTGGCGGCAGGGCCACGATCCCTCCCAGGGCTCTAGGGGAGAAAACTTTTTTGCCTCTTTTAGTTCCTGGTGGCTCATGGTGCCCTTGGTTTGGAGCTATATCACTTTGACTTCTATCGCCATTTTCACATGACCTTTTATTGTAAGGACACCAGTGATTGGATTTAGGGACCACTGTAAATACAGGATGATTTAATCTCATGTTCCTTATTACTACTGGAAAGACTATTTCCAAATAAGGTCACTTTCTGAGCTTCTAGGTGGATAGGGAAACACTAATTTACTACAAAACCTAAGTGGGAGGGGTGGGGAAGAGAGGGCACTTCCTAGAGCAAAGTGCCAACTGATAAATGGGAGGCGAGTTGGGAATAATCACATTTTACAGCAATAACTGTACGGATTGATTTGGGCAGGCATCATGAATGAGTGCTAAACTCATTAAAGAAGACATGTTTGATGAGGAGCAGGAAATGTCTGTGGTCTCAAAGGATTTCCCCACAGTTTCCTTGTTGGCAAGGGGACAGTTGCTAACTGTAGACTGGCGAGATTTGCATCCCAATACCTGGGTGGTCCAGGTTAACGCCACAGATTTGGGCAGATGGATGCCGTCCTTCCCAAGAGCATACATCATTTAGGTTGCTTTCTATCTGGGGAAGAGAGTCTGATTATGAGCAAAAATCAGCAAACCAAATGGAGGGACATTCTATGAAACAATGGTCTGTAGCAAAAATTGTCGAGGACATGAGCGATGAAACAGGGCAGGCCAGGTCCAGCTTGAAGAAGACCACAGGGGCCTGGTGCGGTGGCTCACGCCTGTAATCCTAGCACTTTGGGAGGCTGAGGCCAGCGGATCACAAGGTCAGGAATTCAAGACCAGCCTGGCCAACATGGTGAAACCTCGTCCTCACTAAAAATACAAAAGTTAGCCGGGCGTGGTGACATGCTCCTGTAATTCCAGCTACTAGGGAGGCTGAAGCAGGAGAATCACTTGAACCCGGGAGGTGGAGGCTGCAGTGAGCCGAGATCGTGCCACTACACTCCAGTCTGGGCAACAGAGCAACACCCTGTCTCAAAAATGAAAGAGAAGAGAAGAGAAAGGAGGGCAGGGCGGGGCTGGGCGGGGCGGGGAGACAGTACAATACAGTACACCACAGGGTAGGAAGAGAAGACAGTACAATACAATACACCACAGGGACAAGGCAGTCCAGTGCATGTGCTGGCCCTGACCCTGTGCTGGAGGGAAAAACATGCTGTCGTGGATACTAATGGAACCACTGAGGAAATTGGAAGGTGAGCGTAAGTTATTTAAACGTGTTGTCAGACTTGTCTTTCCTGAGTTTGTTAATTGTGCAGAGGTGGTGTAAGAGGATGTCTGTACTCATAGGACATACACGCTGCCATGTTAAAGGATAAAGGGGCTTGATTGATGTCTCCAGCCTACTATTGTCATCTCAGACCATGATAAAGCCCATGGGGCAAGAGTGACACATTAGTGAACCTGGGCAAAGAGTAGAGGGAAGTTTCATGCACCATTCTTGTAACTTCTCTGTAAAGGCGAAATGGTTTCAAAGTAAAGAATTAAGGCCGGGCATGGTGGCTCATGCCTGTAATCCCAGCACTTCGGGAGGCTGAGGCGGGGGGATCACGAGGTCAGCAGATCGAGACCATCTTGGCTAACACGGTGAAACCCCGTCTCTACTAAAAATACAAAAAATTAGCTGGGCGCGGTGGTGGGCGCCTGTAGTCCCAGCTACTTGGGAGGCTGAGGCAGGAGAATGGTGTGACCCAGGAGGCAGAGCTTGCAGTGAGCCGAGATAGCGCCATGGCAGTCTGGCCTGGGTGAAAGAGCGAGACTCCATCTCAAAAAAAAAAAAAAAAAAAAGAATTAAAAATGTTAAATTCTAACAATGGATGGCTGAAGCCAGTGCAATGAACAATGGAGTTTAGCACATGCTGTTAAAAGAAAGACTCAAGGCCCGGCGAGGTGGTGGCTTACGCCTGTAATCCCAGCACTTTGGGAGGCTGAGGAAGGTGAATCACCTGAGGTCAGGGGTTCAAGACCAGCCTGTCCAACATGGTGAAACCCCATCTCTACTAAAAATACAAAAATTAGCCGGGCCTGGGGGCTGGGTGCCTGTAATCCCAACTACTCGGGAGGCTGAGACAGGAGGATCACTTGGACCCAGGAGGCAGAGGTCACAGTGAGCGGAGATCGAGCCACTGCACTCTAGCCTGGGTGACAGAGCAAGACTCTGTCTCAAGAAAAAAAAAAAAAAAGAATTGCACAGTTACGATTTTATTGGAAATGGTGTCACAGGGACTGAGGATGGATGCGATCCAGGTGCTTTTGAGGCCAGACAGCATTTCATTGAAGGGACTGAAAATCTCTGTCTTTGTCTAGTTTCTGGATTGCCCCAAGTTTTCTGATTTTTCTTTCTTAAGATTTTTATTATAGAAATTCCAACCTACATAAAATTAGACGACTGCAGTGAACCGCTGTATATTTTTCACTCAGCTTCAACAGTTGCCACGTTCATTTCGTTTCATTTCCCCCGGCCTACTTAACAGTCCCCAGACAGCCTTAATTGTTTACCTGAAAATACTTCAGCATGAATGGTAAGAACTGTTTTTTTCACACCATCTCAATACTGTTATCAACAAGGAGCCCTGGTGTTGTCTGATACCCAGCCCTGCTGGAAATGGCCTTTCACACTTGATTTGCGCACAGCGGGGCTGAGTTGCCATGAATGCAGCTGTGCTCTGGGGTTCCCGTGGGCTTGGAAGCTCCGAATTCTGGAAGATGTTGCTTCCCTGCATCACATAGGCTGTGGCCCTCTGGGTGCAGAGCCCAGGAACCTGGGCTTGGAGTGGCACTGAGTCTCTCTTGGACATCTTTGTGCAGGTGAATGTGGGGTGGGGCCCGGAGATTCAGGCCACGAGGCATCTGCTGAGCCTTGTTTAATCCAGCCCTTCCCAGTCCCGTTTATTCTGGAGCCCTCTTTTGGTGGGTGCTCTTGTTACCACCTCCTTCAGCACAGCCTGTGGCATGGACCAGTCTCCACTGTACTCAGAACACTGGCTTTATGAAAACAAATGCAGTATTAATGCGTAGAAAGGAGGGAGGAGGCACTTTCACTTCCGTGTGTTTACTGCCCCTCTTCTTCTTTTTTCCAGTAACAAACACAAAATACTCAATTTTCTCCTTCTTGGTGTGGAGGCTTTGACATCCCACTGTGGGATGGAGAGATGGCCTTTACCACAGAGAGAACAGATGAGGGATCAACATCCAGAGTATGTAAAAGAATTCACAAGATCAGTGAGAAAAAGATGAATGCCCCAGTTAAACGAGGGACAAAAGGTACAGTCAGGCAGTTTGCAGAAGAACAAATACAAAAGGCCACAAACTTGTGAAAAGTGTGGCCTTATTAGGATTCAAGAAAATGCAGATTATAAAACAGTTATCCCAAGCTCTTTGACTCATTGGATCACTGAAATCAGAAGTGGGTAATAAGGAGCATGAAAACCATGATGCGGGAGCATGGCATTAATGGTGCAGGACTGGCCACAGGTAGGGCCATTTGGCATTACTTGTTAACATTTAATTTAATTTAATTTAATTTTTTTTTTTTTTTTGAGATGGAGTCTCGCTTTGTCGCCAGGCTGGAGTGCAGTGGCACAATCTTGGCTCACTGCAACCTCTGCCTTCCGGGTTCAGGCAATTCTCCTGCCTCAGCCTCCTGAGTAGCTGGGACTACAGGCACGTGCCACCACCCCTGGCTAATTTTTTGTATTTTTAGTAGAGACAGGGTTTCACCATGTTGGCCAGGATGCTCCAGATCTCCTGATCTTGTGATCCACCTGCCTTGGCCTCCCACAGTGCTGGAATTACAGGCGTGAGCCACTGTGCCTGGCCACTTGTTAACATTTAAAATGCACATACTCCATGGCACACTCTAAGGAAATACTCATGCTCTTCCTTGGCAGCACCATTTGCAGGAGTGAAACATGGAAACATCTATGTGTCTTTTAATGGGAGCCAAATAAGTGGTGCTAATTCTCAACTGTGGGTTATTCTACAAATGCAAGTCAATATGGGGATCTACTGATGCAAATAGAGGAAGATTTCAAAGAAGAGATTCTGAGTGGGGAGAATGATACAGAAGGAGAGATGTGTACTTACCTATTTAAAAACTCTCGCCTTCCTCCTCTCATTTCTGTGGAGATACCAATCTCTAGAATAAGATCCCCTTCTTCCTTTTTGAGATGAAGTCTTGCTCTGTTGCCCAGGCTGGAGTGCAGTGGCACAATCATAGCTCACTGTAGCCTCCACCTCCTGGGCTCAAGTGATCCTCCTGCCTCACCCTCCCATATAGCTAAGATTACAGGTGTGCACATCACATCTGGCTCACATTTGTTTTCTTTTTGAGATGGAGTGTCACTCTGTCACCCAGGCTGGAGTGTGGTGGTGCAATCTCAGGGTTTACTGTAACCTCCACCTCCTAGGTTCAAGCTGATTCTTCTGCCTCAGCCTCCCGAGTAGCTGGGATTAGCTACCAACATCTGGCTAACTAAAAAAAAATTTTTTGTAAGAGAAAGAGTCTCACTATGTTGTTCAGACTGGTCTCCAACTCCCGGACTCAAGAGATCCCTCCACTTTGGCCTCCCAAAGTGTTGGGATTAGAGGTGTGCCACTGTGATTGGCCTGGAATAAGATCTTAAAATACCCAAATATTAGACTAACTCAGGGGTCAGCCTGGAGGAGATGAGGGGGTTGGTCAAAGGTGTTGTCTTATTTTAGCTGAAGTTGTTTATTTACTTATTTATTCTAACAAGGAAGCTGCTCTCAAGTGTCATTAATAGAATTCAGGCTGGGCACGATGGCCCTTGCCTGTAATCCCAGCACTTTGGGAGGCTGAGGTGGGAGGGTCACTTGCAGTCAGGAGTTGGAGACCAGCCTGGGCAACATAGCAAGACCCTGTTTCTACAAAAATAACAATGAAAAATTAGCCGGGCATGGTGATGCATGCCTGTAGTCCCAACTACTCGGGAGGTTAAGACAGGAGGATCACTTGAGCCCAGGAGTTCAAGGCTGTAGTGAGCGCTATGATCACTGCACTCCAGCCTGGGTGACAGAGCAAAACTCAGTCTCAAAAGAAGATAAAAAGACTCAGGGTCTTTTTTGCCTGTCCCTCCTGTGCTGGTGATCACTTTGTTGAATCCTTTCTTGAAGCTCCTGGGGAAGACATTTATCTCTACAAATTGGGACAAGTGAGTCGGGCTGCTGCAGTGAGGGCCTCTTTCCCTTCATCTCCCTCCTTGCTTTGTAAGAATCCTTTGTCTGGCTCTGACCAGAGGAGAAGGTGAGGAAGAAGGTGGGAAGTCAGCTTATTGAGTAGGCTGTGGCAGTTCATATGTGAGTTGGGGTGCATCTAGACCCCTGGGGCGTCTGGATCTCTGGATCTGGGGGGCGTCCTGTGAGCTGTTAGAGAAATGGGAGTTCGGAGTTGTCAGAAACTCGCCTCATCCTCTGGGTTTGCAGACTCCCCACGAGGGGAGTCTCTGCGCTTTACAAATATTTGATCCACATTCCATTTTGAGCATATTTAACATTTTTAAAATGATCATGAAAGCCTCCACTCAAGTTTGCTTCCTGCCAGACCAACAGTGCGTCCACAGGTGCCTCTGGGTCAGCTTGTTTTAGCACAGACTGAAGCAGCCGTCTCTGTTTAATTCTATAATCCCGAGTTTGCACTGTGAGCTCTTGAAAAAATACTTTAGCTTGTGTTACTGGCTGCAAAAAATCATAATTTTCTTGATATTCTGAAACTAAAGTAGAAGATGGGAAATCTAAAAGATTGTTGAGGTGGAAATAAGATTAGAGCTGCTTCCTAAACTTGGAGTTTCAAGTTTTTATGGCCATTATAATGGAGGCTCAGGGTTCCCACTTACTGACTTTTTAACAGAGAATATCACACTGTTATTGGTTGAATTGCTCAAAAGAAGATATGTTGAAGTCCTAACTCCCAGTACCTCAGAATGTAACCTTATTTGGAGAAAGAGTCTTTACAGAGGTGATAATTTAAAATGAGGTCTTTACGGTGGGCTATAATCCAATGTGACTGGTGTCCTTAAGGGTCAGTTTGGCCACAGGCCAGCTCACACAGGGGCAGATGACATGCAAGGTGGCTGAAGGTAAGAGACCACAGGCAGACGACACTCGGCTTATGGACAGCCGAGGACCCTCAGAAGGAGCCAACCCTGCCAACTCCTGGCCTCCAGAGCTGTGAGACAACAAATTCTTGTTGTTTAAGCTGCCCAGTTTGTGGTGCTTAGTTACGGCAGCCCTAGGAGGCTAACACACGCATCCACCCATAAGTGCCTGTGGATCAAGTGCAGCTCACTATTGATTTTACTTTTTGGGTTTCTGCCTAAGAATTAACTTGAAAAAAAGGTTCTACTGCTAAACTATTGCTGAGCCTCGGGAAGTGGGGTAGTGGTGGTGAGCTGTCTGGCCCCGGCCCTCAGCGCTGGTCAGTGCTGTGGTCAGGAGTTGGGGGCACAGACTCATGAGGCCAGTCCTGGCTGGAGGCGGTGGGTGCTTTGTGGAGTAGCTGGAGCTGCGGTCTGTGTGTTCACCGCTTGTCATCCCTGCACTTGGCCAGCCCCTTGGGCATATGGGGCACCTCTGTGCATCCTGTCCTGTGTCCAAGGCCTTCTCTCTGGGGGTCATTGCTAGGCTGCCCATCTGTCTCCATCACCTCCCTCCAGCTATTGGCCTGGAGAAGAGTCCTGAGCCTTGTCACTTGTGGGCTGTGCTTGGGGTACATGATTTCTGCAGCGGGGCATCCCAGATGTCAGAGCAGATGAGGCAGCTCTCCGGGGGTGGGTGCTGGTAGAAAGACAGTCTGCCCCCAGGGCCAAGCCCCCTGATGCCAGGCGCCTAGTGCTGCCCGTCCTAAGGCCTTTGTTTCTCTTACAGGGACCTGGGCAAAAACAAAAAAGGCAACAAAAGCAAACATCCTCATGGCGGCTGGGATTGTGGGGCTGTCAGCAAGTGTGATTTATGCGGGACCTGGAAGCCCTTTGAAGTAGGAGGCAAAGTGGATGCCCCTGGTCTCCTGGAGAGGCTGTGTTAGGACCAAATGGAGGAAGGAGCTGCCATCCCCGCCCTGGGAGGGTGTGTCAGGGAGCTCTCTCACTTTTGTCCCATCTCCAAAGCACAGGGGTAGGCCCTGAAGCAGTGGACAGAAAAAGAGGTGAGCTGCGTTTGCTCCTCCAGCTTTTGTGGAGCCCGCAGGGCAGGGGCAGGGGTGCTTGGCCAGCTGGCTGCTCCTCTGAGGTTTCCTGGTGTGTGGCAGCCAAGTTATGTTGAGTACCGGAGGTGGGGTATCCATGGAGCGGTGCAAGGAGGAGATTTGCAATGAGCATATTTGGGGGTGTCAGTGTGGACCCAGGTGGCCGCCGGGGACTTGGGACTGGAAGGTGACTTTTCACAGATGGATCCTAGTGGATGCTTTAGATTGAAATGAGATGCAGAATTCTGTCTTCTGATTGTATTAACAGTGCTGTCAAGAACGTAATTATGTAAGATTCAACCAGCTTTCTTGACATCTCAGTTTTCCTTCACCATTTGCAAAATTTAGTGTGTCATCATTTTAGTTTGGAAATTTTATTTTGGAAATAAAATGTCATTATTATTTTCTTTTGAAAGAAGGAAACTCCATTGTTTTGCAAGGCAGAGCTCTGACACAATTACGTCTAATTAGTGAAGTGTTGTATATGTTTTCAGAGTTCAAATAAGGTTCACGTACTCTCTTTTTGTTGTTGTTGCTGTTTTCTAAACTCTGAGCTCATTTCTTTTCTTTCTTTTTAAGAAAATAATAATTTGAGAAAGAACTAAGTCACGTTTCTTATAGTTGACCAACCACACATTTCTATGGGGCCCTAAAAACTCAGCTGTTTAAAAATAAAGCAAAATGAAAAAGAAAGAACAACAGCCAAATGAGGGTATACATTGAACTACTCAGGATTAAGTTTAAACAAATGCTTTTCATAATTGCTGTCTTCCCCAGCCAGAAACTAAGGCCTGCTGTGTGCTTTGGATGTGTGGGTGGGTGGGTTGCTGGGGGAAGGGTCCTTGTAATATTCGGGGAGTTTTGGCTGGGGCCAATTATTTGTTCATAATTCTAAGTATTTAAACAATGCTACGTATTTTCTGTCTTTTATGGAGGCAGATACCTCTAAGTGGCCCCTCCTGGTGCTGGGGTATGATCAAAAGGGACTTCTGTAAGTTTTCACTGGACTGCTTTAATTTTCTATCAGAACAGTGTATTTAGTACTTGATTAAGTAAAAAACAAGAAAAAACCAAAACCAAAAATCTAGTAACACATGTTGATGATTTGAAAAAGAAACCAAAACTGAGAAGGGTGTGATTGAAGAGCACCTCCCACTTCTCCCTTTTCACTCGCCCCCCCGCATCCATAAACACACTGAACAGACTTGGTGCTTCATTCCTGACGTTTTCTGCGCACATGTGCTTGTTTGTGCTTCTCCTTTATTTATTTTTAAAAATTCTGGTAAAATTCGCATAACATAAAATGAATCATGTTAAAGAGAACAATTCAATGTCTTTTAATCCACTTTTATTGTTACTTGACCATCACTACCATCCAGTTCATTTTCATCACCCCCAAAGGAAATCCTCTACCCATTAACCATCACTCCCCATTTCCCCGTCCCCGCTTTTTTCCTAGCCTCTGGCAACCGCTAATCTACTTTCTCTCCCTGTGGATTTGCCTATTCTGGAAATTTTATGTAGAAAATGTCATGCAGTATGTGGCCTTTTGTGTCTGGCTTCTTTCACTTAGCATAATGTTTTCAAGGTTCATCCACATTGCTCCATTCTTTCTTTGTTTTTATACACAGTGAGATCATACCATACATACTGAGGTTTGCTGTTTTCACCTAATGATAGTTCTCATAAGTCTTTCTGTAATAGTACATGCCAGGCTACCTCATTTTTAAAAACCATTGCTAATATCTGTCATTTATGTATACATTGGTAGTATCTGTCATTAAAACAATTTGCTGATAGCTCTCATTTGGAATTTATTTCCCTGGTCTCCTGTGGATGTATACTTCTGATTTTTAGCTATTACTTGAAACAGGTCTGTAGTGAACATCTGTAAACATATTTTTTTTTCACTCTGTGAGTATCTGTAGAGCCAATTTCCAGTCCAATACTTTGTGCAAAGTATTATATTTTTTGAGACAGTCTGGCTCTGTCGCCCAGGCTGGAGTGCAGTGGCACAATCTCGGCTCACTGCAACCTCCACCTCCTGGGTTCAAGCGATTCTTCTGCCTCAGCATCCCGAGTAGCTGGGACCACAGGCGCATGCCACCATGCCCGGCTAATTTTTTTTTGTATTTTTGGTAGAGACGGAGTTTGACCGTGTTAGTCAGGATAGTCTCGATGTTCTGACCTCATGATCCGCCCGCCTTGGCCTTCCAAAGTGCTGAGATTACAGGCTAACGCCTGTAATCATAGGCCACTGTGCTTGGCCTATGTTTAAACTTTTGATACTGTCTACAAAGTTGTTTTCCCAGAAGGTGGCAGCAATTTATTGTCCCAGTAATGATGCATGAACTTTTTGGGTTTTTCTAGGCCCAGCAACATTGGAAATCATCTGGCATTTTCATCTTAAGAAGTATGAAAAATAGAAATGACATCTTAATTCTGTATGTTGACATTTTAACAATTGTCCACCAGGCCAACTGTCCTTATAAGTAATTTGTGTTTCTTTTTTCTGGCAAATAAGCGTTCACTTTCTCTACTAATTTTCTAGCAGTTGTTCTCAGTTGCCTCACTGGTTTCTACAACTATTTCTGTTTTCTTTTCTTTCTTTCTTTTTTTTTTTGAGACAGTCTCGCTCAGTTGCCCAGGCTGGAGTGCAATGGCGCAATCTTGGCTCACTGCAACCTCCGCCTCCCTGGTTCAAGTGATTCTCCTGCCT
Organism: Pan troglodytes; assembly: GCF_028858775.2. Lineage (NCBI taxonomy): Eukaryota > Metazoa > Chordata > Mammalia > Primates > Hominidae > Pan > Pan troglodytes. Next base: position 46,563,202 of record NC_072409.2, read on the forward strand.
CAGCCTCCCAAGTAGCTGGGATTAGAGGCATGCGCCCCCACACCCAGCTAATTTTTTTTTTGTATTTTTAGTAGAGACGGAGTTTTGCCATGTTGGCCAGCCTGGTCATGAATCTAAGACTATTTCTAAGAATATTTAGCCATGTACCAGATTCTATGAACGTGTTTTTTTCCTCACGTTCTCCTTTGACTTTTTTTATGATATTTGTTTTCATGCGGTAAGTCTTAAGTTTTATGGAGTCAAATTAAGCCAGCTTTTGTTTTATATATTTTGAGTTTTGAGACATATATTAGAATCCCTTTGCCATTCTAAGCTTGTTTTTAAAAAATTATGCTGTTTTGGGTAGGTTCTTAATGATTTTTTTTGTGCGTGTATGGTTAAATCTTTGGTTCACATGCAACTTAGATCCAGCTTTATTTTCCTCAGAAAAATGAATTTTCCTGAAATTCTTCATTGTGTAATTAATTCCTTATCAAAGATTTGAAAAGCAGCTCCCTCTTTTTTTGGGTATTAAAATTCCATGATAGATTGGTGTTATTTCTGGAAAATTCAGTTTTTATCTCACTTTTAATTACCATAGCTTTCTAAATTTTGGTATTTGGTAGGACTAACTCTTTACTCATTGTTCCCAGAACTTTATTGGCTAGTGTCACTTATTTTTCTAGATAAACTTTAGAACAATTTTATTATAAGTAAGGCAAGTTCTTAAGGCTATAAATTGTCCCATGAGTGTAGCTTTAGCTACAGCTTTTATGTTGTGTTCATGTTGCATGATGTTTTTAGTATTGTTCTTTTCCAAATAGCCTGTCATCTCAATTTTATTTCTTCTGCAAGACAAGAAGAAATTTTAATACTTGTAGGGAGTTATTTTGTGGTTTTATTGCATTTTGTGTAGATAGTGTGATCTGCTATGTTCTGGTTTTAGGGAATTTGATTTTTTTTTAAATGGCTTAAAATTTGGTTATTAAGTGGGACCTTAGATATAATCTCAGTTAAGAGCAACTTCATTGGTTATATAGTTTAGTTTTTCTGTATCTTCACTTACACTTTTGTCTTCTTTATCTGCCCTAAGTAGAGAGAAAAGTTGAAGGTATCCTAAGCCATTATTTTGGTCTGTTTCTCTGATTTTGCTTCAGATTTTGTGTTGTGCTTTTGGACACTGGGATGTCTTTTACATATATTCATGACAGAGCCTTACTGAGAATTCTACTCTTAATCATTTTAAAGTGTCCCTTTTACTTCTAATTAAGGAGAGTATGACATTAATATTACAGTTCTTCCTTATTTGTGACTTGCCTGGTACATCGTTGCCATTTAAAAATTTTCTATCTTCTAGTTGTTTGGATTCAGACAGATTTTAAATATAACAAATAGTTTTATTTGGAGTTTAATCCTATTGTTTTTTTCTTCTTGATATTTATTTTCCCTCAGTTACACTTACTGAGATAACATATTTGATCTCATTTTTGTCACATTTGGGGGAGCATAGTTTCTATTTTTAGTGCCTCCTTTTTTCTCCCTTTTGTTTGTTTTCTTTGACTTTTATGTAAAATATCTGTCCAAATCCAAGTGATTAGAAGGTAAAAAAGTGAAAAGAAAGGCAATGATGTACCAGACAAATACTATGAATTTTTGAGATTCAGCAACTTCACCAGTTCATGCTCTGATAATGACCAGCCATATCCATTCTTCTTGGGAATTAGGTCTTCAGTCTGCAAATTAAGTCTTGCTTTATTTTGGCTTCATTTTCATCCATTAAACGTTTGAATCCATGTGTTTCTGTTTGCTGTATTCTGTTTTTCAGGAACACCGCTTATAGGTGTGTTGTATCTCAGCTGTCTGTAGCCAGCAGTTCTGTCCTTTCTCTTTGACTTCCCCTGACACAGTGATTTGTCAATCTTGCCCCCATGATGAACTCACTTTTGCAGCTTTACATTCCTCTGGTGTGTGTTAGAAACAAGTGCCCAGTGCTGCAAAGAAAAACCAGCACTTAAATAGGAAGTTTCTCAGCAAGGCACATTTACTTCTGCAGAAGAGTGCTGCTTGCGTTTGTCACGCTTGCAAGAGCACACCGAACAAAGGAGAGAAGGGGTTTTTATCCCTAATGCAGCTTCTGTTTCTGTTTCCTTCTCCTATTGGCTGCAGTTGGACCACACAGTCTAAGCTGATCCTGACTGGCTGAGACTTAAACTTTTCCAAACAGGGTAAATGCGTGGAAAGAAGGGGAAAGTAGGAGTAGTTTACAATTTGTGACTAAAAAGTTGAATCTTTGTTTCTAGCAGTTTGCACAGCAAAGGTGGGAAGCGTTATTAACAGAACAGGAAAGAGCAAGAACGTTTGAAGAGGAACTGATTGTTTCCAGCACGTGGGACCTAGGTCTGTATAAAAGCTTCCAGGTGACTGTAATGTGTGGCTAGAGTTGAGAATCTCTGCTTTTCAGGGGAGCTTTAAAAAATATGGTGGCTGGGTTGGTTTCCTCCTGCTTATGATTTCAATTGTCTGGGGTGCAGCTTGGGTGCCCAGATTTTTTTTTTTAAAGCTTGCAGTTAAAACTAGTGTGCAGTAGGGGTTGAGCAGCCACTGCAGTAGGACACAGATCTGGGAATGAAAACAAAGACAGCACATTTTCTTGGCCTTTCCTTCATCTTTGCTCTCTGTGTTCAATGATGTGGGAGTCAGGTCCCGGGGAAAACTCTGTGGTACTCAGGATCTTGCACGCCCCTGGCCTTAGCACCCAGGAAGCCACTTGAGGTAGTGGCTGTCCTCTTCCTGGGGTTTATGGAGGTGTGTTTTGGCTTTTGGTGCCCACCCTTGATTTGTTTGACCTTTCTGGGTGGTTTAGAGTTGAGGCTCCTTTGGGTTTTCTTGGACTTGGAGCAGTGTGAAGCAACTTTGCTCTGTCCTCTGTCATTGGGAGCCACCTGCATGGGTGTTGGAATGTCTTTGGGTCATAAGTTGAATTGAAAAGAATGCCCGTGGGGACCAGAGGCAAATTCTGGTGCTGGTTCTTCTGTGTCTCTAAACATGACTTGTTCTGGAGGTGTTGCCTCAGTCTCTTGATGGGATAGAACATTGGCTGTGTGGGATGGAACCCCCTCTCCACGGGTTACACCTTGATGCACTTGTCTTATCCTCTGAGAAGCTGCAAGGGCGTCCATGCTGACCACTGGCGTCATCTCAAAGATGCCATGCCTTTGCGGTGCTTTTAAATTTTCCTCTGTGGCTGCGGTAACGTTTTGCAAAGTGGATTTCACTGTGCCCCCTCCCTTGCGTTCCTTCACAGAATGAAAAAGCCTCCAGGGTGGGCACATTTGGAAACTGGTGCAGCCTGTCTTACAAAAACCTGCTTTGTATTTTCTAACATAATGTTTCTCAAACATATTTGATCATAGCGCTCTTTTATTTTGGGGACTGTGTTAGGGGAAATATGGGTGTGGAGGTTTACTGTTTCTGATTCTGTGGAACCACAAAAAGTCAAATCGTGTTCCCATGCAGGCACAAAGCCGCAGTGCCCATGCTTCCTTGCTCAACAGCATGAACCCAGCCTTCTGCAGAGAAAAGCAGTGATACTGTGCAGGCATGGCTGGTTTTCTTGCCAGTCTTTCTATTCAACACCTGTAGCAAAATAAGCAGGATAATTGACATGATGGCTTTTCAACATTCAGTCCTGATATTTATTGAACTAGTGATGTAGATGAGGAAAGTGCAGGGTGCACATTTTCTTCTGTGGAGCTTGCATGATTGACACCACTGAATGGGGGTCCTCCACTTACTATCATGGGGTTCTTCAGAAGCACTCCTCAGCATGTGATTCATGCCAGGATCTGCCCTGCTTTTTAGATGAATTATGTCATTTAGTCTTTGAAACAGTCTGTGAGGGGAGGTGCTGTTTGTCCCTTTTACAGATGGGGAAACTGAGGTAGAGAGAAGCAGCATGCCTTGCCCAGCATTATGTCCCCAGAATGGTGAATCTGGATTCATCTGGGGCAGTTTGGCTTTCCAAGACTGTGCTCTCCCATGAGAAGCCCACAGTCTGCCTCTTTCCTTGCCCAGGGTCAGCGGTGAGCCCACGTCAGAGTGGTGTACCTTCCTTTCTTTATGTGGCCACCAGGGCACAGTCCCACACCGTGGTGGGTGGCATCCCAGTGATGGTGCCAGAGGGATTTTACATGGAAAGATTTTGTTATTTACATTTCCTAAGAGAAGGGTACCTGCCACGCCACGCAGGGCCTCAAGGGCAGCAGCGGGTTGGGAGGCAGAGGGGCAGTGAGGGGATTGGGAAATACAAGGCAGTGGGGGACGGTTCCAGATGGGCTGATGTGACTCTTGTTGGCAGGCTTTGGGGCCTGGGGGTGGGGGCTGTTCCTGGGTGTCTGGTGCCTGGTGCCTGCCCTGGGGTCACATAGGGCCAAGAAGTTGGCTTGGTGTGTGAATGTAATGCAGAAGGTGGTGGCAGGTGAGTGTGATGCAGGAGGTGGCGGGAAGTGGGGCTCTAGGGTGGTTGGTTTGCATAAGAAAGGCGAGCTCCCAGTGGGCCCTTTGCTGTCTCTAGGATTTGCCAGGCCTGGGAAGGGCAGTCTCTAGCTAGTGGGGCCACAAATGCAGGAGCATCAAGGATACAGAAAATAAAATATAGTTGATACAATTGACCCTGTGATGAATGGATGCCAAGTAGACAGTTATAGAATCTAGAGGCTGGGCGCGGTGGCTCACGCCTGTAATCCTAGCACTTTGGGAGGCCGAGGAGGGTGGATTGCCTGAGCTCAGGAGTTCAAGACCAGCCTGGGCAACATGGTGAAACCCCGTCTCTACTAAAATACAAAAAATTAGCCAAGTGTGGTGGCATGCACCTGTAATCCTAGCTACTTGGGAGGCTGAGGCAGGAGAATTGCTTGAACCTGGGAGGTGGAGGTTGCAGTGAGCTGACATCGCACCACTGCACTCCAACATGGGTGACAGAGAGACTCCGTCTCAAAAAAAAAAAAAAGAATCTGGAAAACACAGAGCCAGCCACAGAGGGCACAGAGATAGGGTACGGAGGTAGCAAATGGAGGTGGTGAATGGAGGTGGGGCATGGAGGTGGCCCTTGGACTTTTTTCTCCCCTGGTCCCCCTTCAGGGTCCTCTGGCTTTGGAGTTTGTGTACGGTGTTTAGTTCTTCCTGCAGTGAGTGGGTCAGCAAGGACTTTTCTTGCAGGCAGGCTGTGAAGTTACACTTACCTGTGTAATGGTTTGGGGATTTGGATGAGCTTCCAAAAGCCGCTGAGGGTGGTGACCACCAAGTGACCTTAAGATCCTGGTTTTTGGGGGAGCTGTGGGTCTCTGACCTGGAGAGTATGACCTCTAACCCAGCTGTGTCCAGGACGCAGTTTGGGTCTTGAAAGACTTACAGTCTGAAAAAGATCACTTTGCTCTGGTGGGCTGAGTATGGCCCATGAAATGGGGCAAAAGAGCACCGTTCTACCAAATTTAATGATATAACACTTCTTATAAAAAACGTGTTATTTTTTTCTTTTTAAAATTTTGGTATTAAAATACACAAAACATAAAATGTGCCATCTTAATTGGTTTTGAGCATACAGTTCAGCAGCATCAAGAACATTCACGTTGCTGTGCAGCCATCACCACCGCACTACCATCCATCTCCAGAACTGTTTCCCCTTCCCAAACAGAAGCTCTCTCCCCATGAAACACTACCTCTTTATTCCCCGCTCCTGAGTTCCTGGCAACCCCAATTCTCCTTTCTGTCTCTATGTATTTGACTACGCTGGGGACCTCGTGTGAGTGGACTCGTATAGTGTTTGTCCTTTGTGCCTGGCCTGTTTCACTGAGCGTGATTTCATCAGGGTTCACCCGGACGTAATACTCTTAATCTTTTAAAGAAGGTAGATGGATTTCTACATCTGGCTACAGTGATTGGAGTTTAAAAAAATGTATCCCATGTTTGTATGTTTCAAATCCTGTTGCAAGGATAAATATAGGATGTCTTCTTTTTTTTTTTTTTTTTTTTTTTTTTTTGAGATGGAGTCATTCTGTCGCCCAGGCTGGAGTGCAGTGGTGTGATCTTGGCTCACTGCTACCTCCACCTCCCGGGTTCAAGCAATTCTCCAGCTTCAGCCTCCTGAGTAGCTGGCGTTACAGGCATGTGCCACCACGCCCAGCTAATTTTTTTTTTTTTTTTTGAGACGGAGTCTTGCTCTGTCGCCCAGGCTAGAGTGCAGTGGCATGATCTTGGCTCACTGCAAGCTCTGACTCCTGGGTTCACACCATTCTCCTGCCTCAGCCTCCCAAGTAGCTGGGACTACAGGCGCCCGCCACATGCCCTGCTAATTTTTTTTTTTTTTTTTTTTAAGTAGAGATGGGGTTTCACCATGTTAGCCAGGATGGTCTCGATCTCCTGACCTCATGATCCTCCCGCCTCGGCCTCCCAAAGTGCTGGGATTACAGGCGTGAGCCACCGCGCCTGGCCTAATGTTTGTATTTTTTTAGTAGAGACGGGGTTTTGCCATGTTGGCCAGGCTGGTCTTGAACTCTTGACCTCAGGTGATCCGCCTGCCTCGGCCTCCCAGAGTGCTGGGATTACAGGTGTGAGCAACCGCGCCAGGCCTAGGATGTCTTCTTAAGTGTGCACGCAAATCATGCAGGAGAAATTAGGCAGAGTGCGTGGAAGCCAAGTGACTTGTTTCTCACCAGGAGGAAACCCCATCTCTGAGGTCAGTTGGTGGCTTCTCTACCCAGGTGTCTGTTGAACCCAGAGTGGTGTCACACCTCAGGATCAGTCCCCCAAATTCTGTGCAATGAAAGGGTAGAGTGAGCGAGTTTTCTTCTCTCTGGCTCTCTGGCAAGCACTCTTGACATAGGATTGCTGTTACTCTGTATTTGAGTTCCTATGGATTATCCATCTGTTGGTTTTCTGCCATCCAAGAAACTTAGGTGTGTGCATGTATTTGGGGTTGGAGAATAAGGATGGCGAGGGCATTGGGAATTGGGGCTTCTGTGGAGGTAAGTCGTAAGTTTGAGAAGAAATGGGTGCATGTGCCAGGCACCAAAACAAGTGCATATGCATGCTGCACACACACACACACACACACACACACACACACACACACACACACATACAGGCAGCTGACAGCATTGTCAGGGGTGTTTACCTGTGAGCTCACTTGTGCTGAGCAAGGACAGAGCTTGCCGGGCTGGGGGCTGGGTCTCTTGGGCATGGGCTGAGCTGTTGGGATGGCTGAAGGCTGTATCTTGGGGGAAGTGCATTCTTGAGAGCTGTGTAAGTTAATGTCTATGAGATGAGCAGATGGTTGGTGTCATGAGGGTGTCCTCTTCTAGAAGACTAGGGCCCTACAGCGATGGTTCTCTCAGTGGTGTCTCTGGACCACTGGCATCAGCATCACCTGGGAGCTTGTTAAAAATGCAAACATGGTCAGGTGCAGTGGTTCACACCTGTAATCTCAGCACTTTGGGGGAGGCCAAGATGGGAGGATTACTGAGCCCAAGAGTTTGAGACCAGCCTGGGCAACATAGTGGGATCCTATCTCTACAAATAATAATAATAATAAAAAATAGCCCGGTGTGGTGGCTCGTGCCTGTGATCCCAGCTACTTGGGAGGCTAAAGTGAGAGGATTGCTTGAGCCTGGGAGGTTGAGGCTGCAGTGAGGTATGATTGTGCCACTGCACTCCAGCGTGTATGACAGAGCTAGACCCTGTCTCAAACAAACACACAAACAAAACAAAAAAAGCAAACTCTTGGGCCTGCCCCGCGTCTGTTGAATCAGAATTTTTTTTCTTTTTTTTTAGATGGAGTCTCGCTCTGTCGCCCAGGCTGGCGTGATCTTGTCTCACTGCAAGCTCCGCCTCCTGGGTTCCCGCCATTCTCCTGCCTCAGCCTCCCGAGTAGCTGGGACTACAGGTGCCCGCTACCACGCCTGGCTAGTTTTTTGTATTTTTAGTAGAGATGGGGTTTCACCGTGTTAGCCAGGATGGTCTCGATCTCCTGACCTCGTGATCCGCCCGCCTCTGCCTCCCACAGTGCTGGGATTACAGGCATAAGCCATCGTGCCCGGCCTGAATCAGAAATTTTGAGGTGAACTCAGCAATCTGTGCCTCTCTAATGCACGTAAAAGTTGAGATCCACTGGCTGTGATTCCCATAGAGGGCCTGGGACAGGAGGACGCAGGCAGAAGCCACTGGCCTTGATGCTGCCTGTCACTCCACCACAAGGGACTGAGACCCGATGGACACCTTCCTCCAGTCCTCCCCTTGCCTCTCTCCACCGCAGGGACTAGGAGGGATGGCCGGGCAGTCCCCAGCGTGACCACAGGATGCCTGATGTTGGGAGTGGGGACAAAGGATAGGAAAAGGGCTGGGCAGCAGGAGGGATCACCTACCGTGGGGGACAAAGACCTCGCCCTCAAGTGTCCCTCCCATTCATGGAGTACCAGCTCAGTTCTACTCAGTGCAGACAGGCAGCAGAACAGCAGCTTGGGGAGAGCAGGAAAGAATCAGCTGCCAATGTTGTAGTGGAGACGGATTTCAGGGCCTGATGAGGGTCCAAGTATGGACTGCAATTGGGATGCATGAGAACATCCTCAAACCCTGGAATAGGAAGGCACCCATGTGCCCTGATTTCTCCTCGGCTCTCATTCCAGGAGCCACACAGGACAGTTGACCCAACACTTCTGCCACCTGAAGAACGACACCTGCATTCCTCCATCTCTGGGACCACCAAGGAACTCAGGGAGCTTGGAATCTCTCAGATCAAAAAGATACTGACTCATCGGATAGCCATGCCATCCTGAAAACGGCCTTACTTGTGTGTACATTATTTGCAACAAGCAACAAGTTTATAAGCACTTTGGTAAAATTGCATGTGAGGGTTAAAATATTAAAGTCAGTGCGTCAACTTGAAATAAATGATGAGTTATTGATTACTACTAAAGAAAAAATATAATATTTGTGGTCCTGTTATGGTTTAGATGTGAATTTTAAAAAGAAAGCCTTTGTTCAGAGTTTTGCACATTTCCTCAACCCTGGGTCTCCAGAGCTTTGTTTTGCTTGCCAAGTCTTAAATTAGCCATCTGCAAATTTCCTTACCTTGGGTATTTCTGGATATAGGAGGATGCCCAGGGTGTGCATTGTTCTGTAGCTGTACCGTCCAATTGATAGCCATTAATCACATGTGGCTATTTAATTGAAGTTAACTCAGACTGAATAAAATTACAAACAGACCCTTGGCTGCACTAGCCAAACTTAAGTGCTCAGTTGCCACATACCACATGTGGCTGGAGGCCACACTGGACAGTGGAGATAGAGACACTCTCCCTCTTCACAGCAAGTTGGGCAGTGCTGCTTTATACTGCCTCATCCCCAGCATTTTGGCCAGTCATAAGTACTTTCTGAGCACCTACTCTGTGCCTAGAGGCTGCTAACTTGTTAGCTTATTGAATAAAATACATTGGGCATCTTCTCTGTCCAGGTGATCACTGAATTCCTTGGCATAGCTACTTAGTAGAGTAACAGACATCTATTCTTTGGCATGAGGGAGAGGCTTTATGTATGTGAAGATGGAATGGAACTGTATTGGGCAGTGGGGAGTGGGGAGGTCATGCCCAGCAGAAGTGAGGCAGAGTGAGTCTGTTGGAGGACAGGGCTTGGAGAGGCAGGCTGCCCCAGTGTGCACCCAGGAAGGAGGGCAAAAGGCTGAGCAGCTGGACTGGGGTTGGATGCAGCAGCTGTGCAGCTGATTTGGAGAGCCTGACATGAGAGGACACTGAGGAGTCGACAGGTTTTGGAGAAGATTCCCATCTAATAGTTTTAAAAAATATTCTTGGTCGGGCGCGGTGGCTCATGCCTGTAATCACAGCACTTCAAGAGGCCAAGGCAGGTGGATCACAAGGTCAGGAGATCGAGACCATCCTGACTAACACGGTGAAATCCTGTCTCTACTAAAAATACAAAAAATTAGCCGGGCATGGTGGTATGCGCCTGTAGTCCCAGCTACTTCGGAGGCTGAGGCCGGAGAATCGCTTGAACCTGGGTGGTGGAGGTTGCAGTGAGCTGAGATCATGCCACTGCACTCCAGCCTGGGCAACAGAGTGAGAGACTCCATCTCAAAAAAAAAAAAAATTATTTAAGTAGAACAACATTCAGTATGGACATCGAACTGTTGATATTTAACCTGTTTCTTATTTGATTGCAAGGAAGATGGGACTCAGAGAAGACGCTGTTGATTTCCAAGTAACATTTCATTCACAAGTCTTCAATTTCTTTTGGGTACATACCTAGCAGTAGAATTTCGGATCACATGGTCATTCCATGTTTTTTTTGGGGGGGAACTGCCAGACTTTTCCACAGTGGCTGCACCATTTTGTATTCTCACCAGCAGTATTCCAGGGTTTTAATTTCTCTACGTTCTCAACAGTACTTGTTTTCTGTTTTTGTTGTTGTTGTTGTTGTTGTTGCTGTTGTTTGGTTTTTTGGTAATAGTCGTCCTAATGGCTGTGGAGTGGTATCTCATTGTGATTTTGATTTGCATTTTCCCAGTGACTAATGATGACATCTTTTCATGCTCTTTTTGGCCAGTTGTGTATTTTTTTTTTTTGGAGAAATGTCTATTCAGATCCTTTGCCCAATCTCACCTTGGGTTGTCTTTTTATTATTGTTGTTAGAGTTTCATTTACTTTTTTTTTTTTTTTTTTGAGACGGAGTCTCTGTTGCCCAGGCTGGAGTGCAGTGGCGCGATCTTGGCTCACTGCAACCTGTCTCCCGGGTTCAAGCGATTCTCCTGCCTCAGCCTCCTGAGTAGCTGCGACTACAGGCGTGCGCCACCACGCCTGGCTACTTTTGTGTTTTTAGTAGAGACAGGCTTTCACCATGTTGGCCAGGCTGGTCTCCTACTTCTGACCTCAAGTAATCCACCCGCCTGGGCCTCCCAAAGTGCTGGGATTACAGGCGTGAGCTACCACACCCGGCTTCATTTACTTTTAAAAGACTAAACATTACCATCCCCTTGAAGTTAGAAGGGAAGAACTTGGTGACACAAAGAGGCCTGCGGCTTGGTCTGCAATTAAGCACAGGCTCTTGAAAAGTGTCCTCTTTTGCCAGTGTGGTTTGGGATTTCCACAGCCTCTGCATTCTATTCCTGATTCTGCTTTACTTTTGCCATATATGTAAGTGTGTGTATACGTGTATATATTTAAGAACGGAGGAAAAAATATAATTACTTTTAATTTGGAATTCCTGTTTTAACTTTCCCCTATATTAAAGAAGGACTGATTTTGCATGTACTTAGGCTGAAGTAGCCACTTCTTTGTTGATATGGGATTGAGGTCTTGATTCATTTTTTCCTGCAGGTCAGAGAGCACTAGGACATGCCCAGGGCCAGTTTGTGGGACCCTTTGTGGGGAAGGGACAGTGCTTCTCCTGTCCCCTACTTCTTGTGGCTGGCCACCTGCCATTTGGCACCTGGTTGAGGATGGGACATGAGTGTCCACTCCACAGTGCTGTGTTCACCCCCTCGGGTGGAGGTCCAGTTTGTTGGCAATGATACTGCACACAAGCTGTCTGAGGCTTGGCTATCCTAAACAGTCTCTGGCTGGTTTCAATATGAGTTATTTTCATATTTTAGTGTATAAAACCTCCAATTTACATTTTGATGCAGATCAGTGAAGCACACCCTTGGTCCGTGCCTGAGTGTCTGGGGCCACATTAATTAAATTATGTTCACTTCAGATCTTTCTTTGTGCCCCATAGTGGGGTCTCCGCCTCTTCTGCCTGTAGCTCTGTCACCTCTGAACATATCGTCTGCTTGACCTATCTGTCATGTGTATTTGTTTTTATCTGCTTTACACCCCAGAGCAGACATCTTCATTTCCTTTGTCGATATGCTCCCAAGTGCCTGGAAGCACCTGAGACAGACCAGGTGTTTAGGAAGTACCTGCTGAAGGAGTGAAATGCTAGGCTTCCTCACCTGATCTCTGTTCCCTTGCCTCTTTCTGATTGTCTCCTGTGGGCAGGGTAAAGCATTGTGTACTTGTTCTTCTTCTTTTCCAGACAGGGTCTGGTTCTGTTACCCAGGCTGGAGTGCAGGGGTGCAATCATAGCTCACTGCAGCCTCAAACTCTTGGGCACAAGTGATCTTCTCACCTCAGCCTCCCGAGTAGCTGAGACTACAGGCATGTGCCATCATGCCCAGCTAATTTTTAAATATTTTGTAGAGATAGTGTCTCGCTATGTTGCCAGGGCTGATCATTAACTCCTGGGCTCTAGTGATCTCCCACTTCGACCTCTCAAAGTGCTGGGATTACAGGCATGAGCCACTACGCCCGGCCATCGTGTTTATTCTTAAGCACAAGTAAGGGCTTAAAGTTAAAGTAAAAATGCTTTTTAAATTTTTTCCTTTAATGAACATGGAATTCATTGAGGTTTTTGATTCTTTTATAATTTTTTATGTTACTCAAAAGAGAAGGAATAATATCTCCTCAAACTTTGTTTCACAAATGGCCTGTTGATATTGGGAGTTGAGTGGGATTTATGTGCTGGCTTCTGAGGGGGTCAAGGGAGCCTGGTGGGGCAGGTGTGGGATGGCGGTGGGTGCTGCTCCAAATATTCCCTTCTAAACTGTTCAAAATGTTTCTGAAAGTTCAGGTTCAGTAAATGTTGGTACGGGTTGTTGGTTCTACTCTCCTCCGAGTCCACCCCAGTGGTTGACACCTCCATGAAGGTGGGCTGGGAAACCTTCCCAGGAAGGGTACAGGAGGAAAAGTGTGAGATCGGCCAGGCTGGGTGAAACCCTCCCCACTCTGGCCCCCACCCTGCAGGATGAAGGAGCAGAGTGGGCTGGGGGAAGCAGCTGCCAGTAGACTTTATATCACCAACCGCCAGAAGGGCAGGTTTTCCAGGAGACTTAGAGCTGAATGGGTGTCATAGGAACCCTGGTACACATTTGGTAAGAAAGAAAAAAAAAAACCTAAATGAGGCTGAATGATCCTCTGAGAATTTTGAAGAATATTAATACTGAAAGTGAGGTTGAGGTGTAGGATTCATGGTGGGCAGGTTGTAAACCTGGTGTTTCCGTTGGATTCAGATGGTCCAGTGCTCAGAGACAGTGAGGAATTTGTGGGTTCTCCTGAACCGTTGTTATTACACGAGTTGGCCTTTGCTTTGATGTGAATTTATCCTGAATGAATTTGGTATTTAAAGAAAGAACAGTCAAGAAAGCAGAGTCTTGTACAGATCCAAGGCATACCATATTTTACGTTTGAGCTCAGGAATTCTGGTTGCCTGAGCATCAACTGTTTAAAAGCAAGGGGATCGTGCCTAAAAGCCCTAATTATTGTCAGTAGCAATTACGAATGTTTATTAAGTGCCCATTTAAAAGCCAATATTATTATCCTGGCAGTATGAAGAAGTAGTATATTTATCATGTAGTATTTGTCCTTAAAGATTTCTAATCTACCTGGGAAGCTGGACTATATGTGTTAAAACATGATGCAAATAAAATCCTAGGCAGTCTGGCTGTGTTGAGTGGAGTGGTCTGGAAATGAGGTCACAGGGTTGCGGACTGCGGAGAGGGGCGGGGAAGACCTCAGAGAGGAACACTCAGTCTGTGGGCGTGACAAGGACAGGGGTTGGGGGGCTGTGTATGTGTGGGCTTATTGCTGAATTTTGCCTTATTTTGCTTTTTCAACTTCAGTCATCTGTAATGAAAGGAGATTTTGCTACATGTAAGCCAGCCTTTTAGAGTTGACCACCAGTTATGTGCACAGGACATTTGTAGGCTCTTCCTGTCCCTTTTATTTTAACAACAGAATTCTTAAAATTAAGAGATAGAATCCACAAGCCAATACAATTCAGCTTTTCGGAGCGTACAATTCACCAGTTTTTAGGATATTCACAGAATCGTATAACCATCACTACTATGGAGTTGCAGAAAGTTTTTATCACTTGCTTCTGTTTTGACAACATATTACATTGTGTAATAGGCGACTGCCTCTCTTTAAGCCCGTTTCAACCTACAAAAATGGCAGTTTCCTATGTTCAAACCTAATTTACCTACTGTCAAACACTTGTCTTAAAAGCCCTCCTCTGAAAGCTAGCATGAGATTTTTCCTCCACCTTCTTTTAAACTGTCGGAAAGTATTTAGGGTTAGGGAACCACATGTGCTGAGAACAGTTAAGGGACTTTATAGGGAGCCTAGGGTTGGGGTGGCTTCAGATCTTTGCAAGTCTGTTAAGTGGGAGAACTTGACCTCTGGCCCTGTGCCCTTCAACTTCTTTTTTTTTTTTTTTTGAGACGAGTCTCGTTCTGTCGCCCAGGCTGGAGTGCAGTGGCACAATCTCAGCTCACTGCAAGCTCCGCCTCCCGGATTCACACCATTCTCCTGCCTCAGCCTCCCAAGTAGCTGGGACTACAGGCGCCTGCCACCACGCACAGCTGATTTTTATATTTAGTAGAGACGGGGTTTCACCTTGTTAGCCAGGATGGTCTCGATCTCCTGACCTTGTGATCCGCCTGTCTCGGCCTCCCAAAGTGCTGGGATTACAGGTGTGAGCCACCGCGCCCGGCCTGTGCCCTTCAGCTTCTAATGGGAACAGTTAGGATCACTGGGTGGAGGTTACTGGGACACCAATTTCAGTTTGAGAAAGAATGAGCTTTCTACTTATAAAGCTGCCTCACTGTCCAGCTCTGTGCAGTGTCCAGGTGTCATTGGGTGAGCTTGGATGGAGGCAGAAGGATGCCCTGCACTGTGGCCTCTAGTAGGAGTGCCCTGCTGGCCTGTCTGGCTTTGCTCACTTGTCCAGATGCTCTCCTGAGCACCCCAACCCCAGTGTGCACCCACGCATCTCACTCCCCTATGCAGCTCTACACCAGGTACGCTGGTTTTGCCCAATGTGGGGAGCACCGTTGCTGTGCTCAGCCTGCAGAAGTGGGATCTGTGCCCGCTGTGGGGAGGGTTGGCCAACGTTGGGTGCCTAGGTCTTCCTGGGCATGCTTTCCAGGGTTTCTAGTACATCTCCTTTTCAGCACAGATGATGCTTTTAAAGATTCGGGGTGTGGCCCAGGGGTGCCCTCTCAGTGAGGACACACGAGCTTCCCTGCCCTCTGCATAATGTGTCAGCGTCCACACCTTCAGTCTGGGTCCTTTTTTGTGACATGGATCGTACTTCCCCATGAACTGCAGTCTCTTTCTTGGCGTTGTTTCTCTGCACGTATCTTCTTCTCGCACGTGTCTGGGTTTGAGATTATTTTTCCTATGTTGATTTTTAGATGGTATTGGCCAAAGTGTTTAGAACTAAGAAACCTACAGACCCAGCGTAAGGGGGTAAATGACAGCACAAAAAATAGAACAGAGAGTCTGTTTGAAGAGGGAATTTGAAATCCATGCCAGACCAAAAATGGTTGAGCTGAAGCATTGCTCTTAAATTGTTTAAGGGAGTGGGAAGAGTGCAGTGGGGTCAGGAGGAAATTAATGAACTTCAACAAAATGGTTGGTGATGGAAAACATATAAGCAACACGTGAATAAACACGGGGAATTAATTTTGGAGCTGCTGGGAAGGAGTAAAACTAAAGAATAAGCAAGGAAAAGCAGAGCGTCTGTGGGGGCAGGGAACATTTTCCACTCCAGCATGGGACAACCTCGACCATCTAGTGAAGCCTCTTCTTTGAAAGCTCTTGAGAGAATCTTTCTACCATGTTGGTGGCCGACTTCACCTTTCTTTCTCCTTTGCCAGTTTCTTGGGAGAAAATGGTAGTTAAGTATTTTTGTATGATAAGGCTTCAGATTCTAAGAGCGATTCCAAGATTTTTTTCTTAAATTACCAGGAAAAAAGTCCATATATGAAATCCCAGTGTCAGGACCTGGAAAAGGGTCCCAAACACATTAGCATCCACTTAGATGCTTTGCTAGCAGTCTGAATTACCATAAGGAAAAAACCGTACATAATGGAACCAGATGGGAGTGGCTGGCTAATATTTCGAATTCTTTCCACTTAAGAATTATCTTAATTTGAGGAGGATCTTTGAAGTCCAGGGGAAGTTGCCAGGTGGGGAAGAGGGAGTTCTGTGGGTAAAGGTGAGGGGCAGGATGGGAGCCCAGGGTTTCCCTCAGGACTCCCTGCAGGGAGTGCATCAGGGCTGGCCTGGCTGCGACAGGTGGGGCATTGCATAGGCAAAATGCTTGGCGAGATTAAAGAATTAACCAATATAAAAGTCAGGGGAGCGTCACCTGAACAAAATAAGCTAACAGGATTTGGAATCCACGTAAGATTATCCATGACTTAGAATTTCTAATTCCATTCCAGGGATTTTGGCTCCTAGCAAGAACACAAAAGGTGCCAAAAAGATTAGTTGCGGGGGAAACAAATTTCCGTGATTAGATCAAGACAACTTTGGCTGCTAGGAGCAGAATCACCCTTCCCTCCCTTCTTCCTTGTTGCTTTCCTGCGTGGAATGAGTTACAGCCAAGATGTGACTTCACATACATCCCAGGGCCTCTGCTGACAGATGTTATAACACAATTAGGATGGAGGTGTTAGAATTGTGCAACACTCAATTCTAGATCCTGCCAGAGCCTAAGCCAGGAACTTGGTCTTTGCCTCGCCCGCCCCTCCTTTTGAGAGGTGAAGCCAGCTGGATTTCTGGGGGGGGTGAGGACTTGGAGAACTTTTTCGTTTTATAGGAGGATTGTAAAATGCACTAATCAGCATTCTGTATCTAGGATTGTAAAAAGCACCAATTAGCGCTCTGCGTCTAGCTAGAGGTTTGTAAAATGTGCCAATGACTGCTCAGTAAAAACGTACCAATCAGCACTCTGTGGTTAGCTAGAGGTTTGTAAAATGGACCAATCAGCACTCCATAAAATGGACCAATCAGCACTCTGTAAAATGGACCAATCAGCAGGACGTGGGAGGGGACAAATAAGGGAATAAAAGCTGGCCACCTCCCCCCGCCCCCCACCTCCCCCAAGACAGCAGCAGCAACCTGCTCAGGTTCCCTTCCATGGCTGTGGAATCTTTGTTCTTTCGCTCTTCACAATAAATCTTGCTGCTGCTCACTCTTTGGGTCCAGTGACACCTTTGAAAGCTGTAACACTCACTGCGGAGGTCTGCGGCTTCATTCTTGAAGTCAGGAAGACCACGAACCCACCGGAAGAAAAACTCCAGACACGCCACCTTTAAGAGCTGTTAACACTCACTGCGAAGGTCCGCAGCTTCATTCTTGAAGTCAGGGAGACTGCGAACCTACTGGAAGGAACAAAACTCCGGACACACTTTCCCCATTGGGAGATGGAAATGCACCAACCTCTTCCCCAGGGGTGCCAGAGAAGATGATTCCAGTAAAAAGGGGGCTGCTGTTGGTGTCTATGGGAGCCGCGTGTGGTAGTCACAGTCCTCAGTTCCCTTCACGGCCCTGTGCCACATGGAGGCCGCTGCACCTAAGAGTCCTCATGTGGGGGATGACAACTCCGACCAGCTGCTGAGCTTGGGTTGAGACTTCAGCAACCATAAACGCCAGGTAGCAGGGTGAGGTATGGAGCCGCCCCTGCTGTTCTCGGGATGATGATCCCTTTGTTCAAATGGCTAGTTCCTGATCCTAGAAGCAGTGATGATTCCAGATACTACATCAGAGGGATGGAAATATTCCGACAGGGGTGATGGACCCACCTACCCATATGAAAGATGACAAATGTACTCTTCAATGGTGATGCTGAGTGGACTGGTGACGTTTAATCCAGAATCTAGGAAAGCAGCTGGAAGGCCAGGCCCTGTGTAAGTTTGCCCTGTGTAAGTTTGCCCTGTGGACTTCCTTTGTGCTCCTGTTCAGGTGCTCAGGAGCAGGAAGGGGCCAGGTGACCCTTAGTCATGACAGATCTACACCTGCCGTGGCAATCACGGTTGCCTTTGCCAGTGATTGGTTGTCTGTGACTGCAGGTCCTGGTTCTGACCAATGAGATGTAAGGGGGGGCGGGGCCTCCTTTCCAAGCAGAGGAGTTTTGGGGAAAAGCCTCTCCCCTGCCCCGCCGTACTGTTTGTCAGTAGCTGGTGTGATCCCTGGAGCGGCCACTGTGCCCACAAGGTGACCGGCGGGAGGGTGGAAAGCTCATTCACAACCCCAATGGGAGGGAAAGAGAACCTGGACCTCGGTGACGTCGTGAACCACCTCCCCGCAGCTCTCTTGTTAAGGGAAGATTCCTTTATGGTCAAGAGTTTTCTTTCATAATACAGCCCAAAATATCCTCACTGCTAGAAATGAAGGAAGTTGTATTACAGGGTATCTCTTGGGAATTTAGTTTCATTCTAGTGTTCGATTTGCTGAACTAAATTGAGGCCTCCTGGAGGTTTAAACTCTGCACATGTGAAATATGGCCACGTTATGCTTGGCTGGGAATAAGCTATCAACCAAGTGATAGGATGGCCCCGTGGCTCGAAGGGAGGCGCTTTTGTACTTGAGTTCTTAGCTTACACACAGTATAAGGTGGCCAGACAGTGGAGCGTGGCCCAGCAAGCACACGGGGGCATTGGCACTTGGCAGCGGTGGTCAGACTTGGGGAATAACAGCATGAGATTTTTTTTTGGTTGGCAAGAGTTTCTGGCTGGAAACTCTCCAGAGAGACTTTGCCATCTTATTTTGTAAAAGTTTTTTTTAACATTAAAAAAGTTAATATTCATGCAATTGACCAAGGGGCCATTTTTCAGTGTGTACACTGGGTGGTATTAAGTACAGTGTTGGACAGCCATCACAACCATCCATCTCCCGAACTTTTCATGTTGGGAAACTGAGACTCTGTCCCCATTAAACACAACTCCCCACTTTTCCCTTCCCCCAGGCCCTGGAAACCACCCCCTCTACTTTCTGTATGCATTTGATTGCTGTAGATACCTCGTATGTGAAAGCTTTTTGAAAATCAGATTTTTTAAACTGTCAAGATTGGTGAAAGTACAGACTGGCCGGAACAGAGGAGGATTTGGGGAGTAGTTTAGAGAGTAAATCCATTAGAGGTTGAAGTAGTCCCTTCCCATGCCAACTATGGGTACCTGGGTTTGTCCCAGTTGATGTCAAAGTTTTTATTAACGGTGGATCCAGGGGCAGCTGTTGGTAATTCTGTCTTCTACCTGGGCAGTTTTGGGTTTGAGTCTCCAGAAAAATTGGCAAGTTCTTATCTCAGCTGATACAACATAGAATTCTTTGTTGTTTTCATTTATTAGCAAAGCAAGAATCTTTTTGTCTCTTCTCTGGAACAAAGAGAGAAAAAAAATCAAATTTTGGAAAGACTGAAAGTGTGATTCATTCCAAAGAATAAAAATCTGCTCAACCGGTATCTACTGTGAATCACTGTTAGTGGTGCATTTGAAGGCTTTATATCAGATACTGCTGTCTGACCTGTTTTTGTAGTTATTTTCAATTTTAGTAACTATAGTCGATTTTTCTTTTAAAAATAGAGTACCATTGTATACTCTCTGCTGGCCTTTTTTTGTTTTGTTTTTTGTTTGTTTGTTTGTTTTTTGTTTAGATGGAGTCTCTCACTCTGTTGCCCAGGCTGGAGTGCAGTGGCGTGATCTCGACTCACTGCAACCTCTGCTTCCCGGGTTCAAGCGATTCTCCTGCCTCAGCCTCCCAAGTAGCTGGGATTACAGGTATGTGCCACCACGCCCAGCTAATTTTTGTATTTTTAGTAGAGACAGGGTTTCGCCATGTTGGGCAGGCTGGTCTTGAACTCCTGACCCCAGGTAATCCTCCCGCCTCGGCCTCCCAAAGTGCTGGGATTACAGGCGTGAGCCAACACGCCCAGCCTGCTGGCCTATTTTGTAAGTATTCCTATCCATTTTTATGGTCTTAAGATTAGCTAAAAATGAAATTATTCTATTAACTTGAATACTTAAGGGAAACAATATTAAAATATTACATTTAAAAATTATTTAAGGAATAGTTATAGCTGATAAATCAGAAATATTCCAGATTTTTCCTGTTACATGTTTGTTAATTTTTTTCCCAAAAAACTTAAGCTTCACATTCTTTTAAATATGGAGATTTTTGCTTTGACTTTGGAAGAAAGCGCATCCTGGCAGAAGAATACACATAAGCATACTTTTAATTTTGAAATCATTTTATTTTTAATATATTTTTATTGATACATAGTAGTATATATTTTGGGAGCACATATGGTATTTTGATATCTGTATACACAATGTGCGATGATCAAGTCAAGGTAATTGCAATATCCATTACCTCAAACACTTCTTTTTGTGGGAAACATTACAATTCTAGCCATTTTGGAATTCATAATAAATTAACTGTAATTTTGCTACTGTACTATTAAATAGGAAATTTTAGGCGTACAGAAAGGTTGCAAAAACTGTTCCATATTCCCTTTAACTTGGCTTCCCTTAATGTTAATCTCTTAAGTCAAGTGATACATTTTATGAAAACTAGAAAGTTAATATTGGTATACTAGTGATACTATTAAGGAAGCCACAGACCTTGTTTGAATCTTAGCAGTTTTCTCACTAATGTCTGTTTTGTGTGATCCAGGATCCCACATTGCATTTAGTTCACCTGTTTTTCTAATTTGTTTCTAGTTTGTGACAGTTCCTCAGTATTGCCTTGTTTTCCTGACCTTGACACTTTGGAGGAGTACCTCCGATAAATTTTGTTGAGTGTCCTTTAATTTGGGTTTGTGGGTTTTTTTTTTTTTTTTGCTTAGACTCAGGTAATGGACATTGGGCAGGAAGACAGCAGATACAATGTTGTGTTGTAGCAGGAAGCACATGAATTTCTCTGTTCCTTTTCTGGGGATGTTTACTTTGATCACTGGGTTAAGGAGCTATCTGCCAGATTTCTCCACCTTAAAGCTGCTATTTTTCCTGTCTTAACTAGTGTGTATCTTGCCAGAAGATACTTTGAGTGTGAGTATACTGTTTCTCATCATGTTCTCCTCCACTAATTCTAGCCTCCATCTGTAGTTTTTGCTTGCAATAATAATGATTTCAGCTTTTGTCTAATGTGGCTTTGTATTTCACCATCTCTTCTGCATTTACTAATTGGAATTTTTTGGTCCCTACTTCCCTATCTATTTATTGAATTATTTATTGAAGCTTATTTTAAAAGTATGGTAATGCACCACGTAATGATGTTTCGGTCAACAGCAGACCACATATACAATGGTGGTCTCATACGATTATATCATATTTTTACTGCACTTTTCTGTGTTAGATGTTTAGATACACAGATACACAGTGTTGCAGTGCCTACAGTATTCAGTACAGTCACATGCTGTACAGGGTTAGTGCAGGTGTGTAGTAAGCTGTACCATCCAGGTCTGTGTGAGTATTGTATACTCTGATGCACGCATGGCAACAGAATGGCCTGAAGACGCATTTCTCAGAATGTATCCCTGTCCTTAGGGGACACATGACTATAGTTTGTTCTGGTGCATTGTTTTCAAAAAGAGCCTGTGTGTAGAACACTGCATTTTGTATATTTTCAAAGGAACAGGTGGTGGGGTAGTGCGCAGATGTGGAAATGGGCCTGGCAACGGCCAGATCCCTTCCTTTGTCCCAGGTATTGTTTGGAAGCATCATTTGTAGTGAATGACTAATAGTGTTCTGAAGCATTTTCTATTGTTCTAAGTTGTTTCCATCATTCTACATTATTAAAAGTATTACATAGTTGGCTGGGCGCAGTGGCTAACGCCTGTAATCCCAGCACTTTGGGAGGCTGAGGAGGGCAGATCATATGAGGTCAGGAGTTAGAGACCAGCTTGGCCAACAAGGTGTGAAACCCCGTCTCTACTAAAAATACAAAAATTAGCTGGGCATGGTGGTACACGCCTCTAATCGCAGCTACTTAGGAGGCTGAGGCAGGAGAATCTCTTGAACCTGGAAGGTGGAGGTTGCAGTGAGCTGAAATCAGGCCACTGTACTCTAGCCTGGGCAACAGAGTGAGACACTGTCTCCAAAAAAAAAAAAAAGTATCACATATTTTATGTATTTAATGAAAACCAATTTTCTTTGAATATGATGCTTCTCTTTATGTAGTTTGGATATTAACCTGTTATTAGATGTATGATTTGCAAATATTTTCTCTCATTGCCTTGGTTGTGTTTTCACTCTGTTGGTTGTTTGCTTTGATGGATAGATGTTTTTAAGTTTGATGTAGTCCAGTTTGTCTGTTTTTGCTTCTGTTGCCTATGTTTTTGATGTCATATCTCAAAGTCATTACTTAAGCATAGATTCCCATATGTAAAATTAGTAAGTCTCAAAGATATTTGGGGGTGGAGATACTAGTAATAGTAGTAATAAGCCCAGATATTTTGGAGTTGTTTGATAAGTCTGGCCAGATTGCCTTCAGCACACAGTCATCAATTCAATCTCCAGTCTGAAATGTCTGGAATTGCCTATTTCACATCACCAGTGCCAGCACTGGGCACTGACATTTAAGTTTCTTTTCTGCTAAATTGACAGGTTTAAAGTAAAGATTGGCTGGGCATGGTTGCTCACGCCTGTAATCCCAGCACTTTGGGAGGCTGAGGTGGGCGGATCACAAGGTCAGGAGTTCGAGACCAGCCTGGCCAATATGGCAAAACCCCATCTCTACTAAAAATACAAAAATTAGCCCAGTGTGGTGGTGGGCGCCTGTAGTCCCAGCTACTTGGAGGCTGAGGCAGGAGAATCACTTGAACCCGGGAGGCGGAGGTTATAGTGAGCTGGATCGCGCCACTGCACTTCAGCCTGGGCCACAGAGCGAGACTCTGACTGAAAAAAACTAAAAAAAAAAAAAAAAACCTAAAAAAAAAAGAATAAAGATTATCAGAATGCTTATAAAATAGCAAATGATTTGAAGAAAAAGCACAGTATGTCCAGTATGTCTTTACTTTAGAAAGACATAAAGCTTTCCAAGATATTAAAACCCATAGATGGAACAGGAGGAAAAACCAGATCCTTCATACAGTTAAACATAGGAGCCTGGGGCCGAGTGTGGTGGCTCATGCCTGTAATCCCAGCACTGTGGGAGGCTGAGGTGGGAGGATTACTTGAGGCCAGGAGTTTGAGAGCAGCCTGGGCAACATGGTGAGACCCCGTCTCTACCAAAAAAAAAAAAAAAAAATTAGCTGGATGTGGTGATGCATGCCTGTGGTGCCAGCTACTCGGGAGGCTGAGTCAGGAGGATTGCTTGAGCCCAGGAGGTTGAGGCTGTAGGCCACTACACTCCAGCCTTGGCAACACAGTGAGACTCTGACTCCAAAATCAAACCAAACCATGGGAGCCTGAGAGGAGAGGCAGGTTTGGTCTTCATTCCTGGTTTCCCAATCAGTGATGACAGATAAAAAAGCTCCTCTTTCCAATAAGAAGAGGATGCAGAGGGGGTGTGCATCATGCACCCCACTCCTGAGATGCACACATTTGACTCTTGTTACCCTGGGTGAGGAAATGCACCCATGCTATGAAATCCCAGACAGATCAATGGAAATGGAAAAGGAGAAGCAATTAGCAAACAATTTTCATTTTCTCATCAGAAAGAAATTATATAGGTTGTTTCTGGCAAAGCAGCATGTTGCGTTAGGCCCTGTGGACTCCGGTGCTTTGCAAATTAAAGAGGTTTGGGGTCATTGTGGTTTCTTCTTAAATTCCTCTGTTGGCTCGATGCTGACAACAGCTGGATCTTCCAGGATGTACTAATTTGGGGTGATGGAAGGGAAACTTTCCCTCATGGTCAGTGGAGTTTTTAACTGTTCAAGGTGTCAGTTTTATGGGTTTTCATAATGAAAATATAAGGTGTTTACATTTTAAGGAATTTGAGTCACTTTTCTTAATTGGCACCCTCCGCTTGAAATCTTAGTGCTGTTTCCTTTGGCTCTACTGAATGTTTAAAATCTCAGTGGAGCTCATTTTGGGTAATCTTTTAAATATGTTATTAATTTTATTTGTTATTAATATCAATTTTGAATTACCAGTAGAGGGATGCTGAATTTATTTTAAACTTATTTCTTTGAGACTGATATTGTTTATTTCCCACTGGTAATGGCGTATTCCTTGATTTTATGTAAACATCCCCTCCCATAGTGTAAGTACCTGGTCCCTATCTACCTCCTGGGGTTGTTGTTTTGGGGATTAAATCAGTTAATGGTTATAAGGTCCTTAGAGCCAGCACTTGACTTGCAGAAAGTGCTAGATGGGTGTTTGTTAAGATAACTGATACTAAGCCTGCTTGTTAAAAAGTCATTAAAACGTTATGTTTTTACTATTACATTTTAAAAGGCCTTCTGAGTTGCATGGTCAGGAGATGTTCTGATTGATGTTTTCTGTCAGTTGCTACTAAAACATCTCAAGCTGGATGTGCTGCGGGTGCCCCAGGCACAGCTTTAAATACAAACTTGTCCCATTGTCTCCCTTGGAGCCCTTCCTGGCATAGATAGCGTCCCCACCACTCACCATGTGACCAAGATGGAAACCAGGGAGTTGCTTTCAACTCCTCCCTCCCCCCCATTGATAATACAGCTGTGTCACCTGTGCCTCCAGACTCAGTTGGATTCCACTCTCTATCTTATCCAACTTTTTGTCATAGGGTTTTGCGGCATTTGCAGTTCCCAAAGGAAGTTCTTTCCCACAACAATTAGTGTCATCACAAGTCCTGGATGTTTCCCTGAAGACCAGATAGTCACCTTTCCCTTTATTCTGGCCCCTTGCCCTGTGCCCACCTGGAGGCAGTGCATGTAGGGTGGCCCTGGGTGTGGGGTGGCCAAGCTGACCTGGGGTGGGGCAGCATCCGATCCACGCTGCAGCTGGGTAACCTGAAGACCTTGTGAGGCAGGAAGCTCATGACTCAATTTACTGCATTCTTGGGTCCACTGGGAAGAGAAATGCTCCTGTTAAGTATGAGGTATCCTGATAATATGCCTTCTGTTTAAGGAATGGATTTTGGAGGATAGATCTCAGGAATTTGGGAAGCCAGCCCCCTTTGTAGACATTGCAGTGAGTGGGAAGCGCCAGGTTTCCCAGCAGAGGAGGCCCTTCCTGTAGCTGCTCAGGGTGTGGCTTTCTCAGAAAGATGACTTAATTGACTCAATTTTGATCCCCCTTTTAAAAATATCACCTTTTTTCACTGTGCAGAATCCCACTTCAGTGATAACGAAAGAAACTTAGGGTTTAACGTGCTGATATCCTAAAAAGAAATTGGGCAAGGCAGTCACCCAGATCCCCTTGCCCCAGGAACTCAGGAGAGGCAGTGCTTCATTTCCTTTTGCTGGTGGATTTTGGACACAGCTGTGTCCATTTGGTTTGGGAAGGACATTCCCATGTGTGTTGCCTCCCAGGTCATCAGCACTGTCCTGCCTGTTAATGTGAGGAGGAGTCTGGGGGCTGCATGCCATTGTACAGGGGGAAAAATTATATGCAGAGCCACTGAGAATGTAAAGAAGGGGCTTTTCCCCTGGAATAAATGGCTTCCTGTTTATCACTTAAGACAATTATGCAGATTTCTTATTTTAACGGATTTCATACGCTGCTGTGAGACAGCCCCCTGCCAATTTGTCTCCCTCAATTAAAAAAAAAGATAGATGAAATCCAATGGGGAGTTAGTGCTTAATGGGGACAGAGTTTCAGTTTCGCAAGATGTAAAGTGTGCTGGGGGTGGAGGGTGGTGATCCTGCACAACACAGTGAATGTTCCCACCGCCACCAAACCGTCCACTTAAAAGTGGCGAAGATGGCAACTTTTATGGTATACTGTTTACCACAATTAGAAAAATATAAAAGCCTGAAAACCTGAATCCACTGAGTTCGAGGCGCTCTAAAGCTGGAGCCTGGACCTTGGAAGTCCTTGGTGCTTCTCAGACTGTCCGTGGTGCAGAACTATGTAGCAGGTTCTCCCTCCAGCTACTGCAAACCAAAACGTTTCTAAAATATAATGAAAAAGATTAATAGAAAATAAAGACCAAAAAGGATAGATGAAATCCCCTTAATAATGCAACGGTCATTGACCATGACTTAAGAAAGTAACAACAACGAAAGAACAAAACCGAGGGGATTTTCTTGAATTCCATGAATGAAGGGGAAGTGAATGGTGGAGGTGGCTCTTGGAAGGTCAGAGAATTGAGGGGCATTCTCTGCTTGCAGAAGACCCTTGGCGGGAGCTAAGACTCTACCTGCAGTGGACTTGTGGCAGCCTGTGACCATGTGCCACTAAGAAGGGTGCTGTGGGTTTCCTGGGAGCTGAGACGGCAGAGCCACCCTTTAAGGTTTCGTTTTCCTCAAATGCGCAGACTTTCCTCAGAGGCTGCCATGCAGAGATCTTGTTCTGTGGGTCAGGGTGGAATTTTCCTTATGAACGGGCAGTTTGTCATTCCAGGCATCCTACTGGGCACAGAATTGTCCAGTCCTGCTCTGTCGTGCAGCCCCTCTGGGTGACCTGCATGGCTGCTGCGAGTGCACGCTGCTCTCCCCCTCAGCCCTGCCACCTCCTCCTGCAGGCGGAGTTGTGGTCACAGCCTGGCCACAGGAGCTTCAGGGACGCTGGCGCCTCTCAGGGTTTTGGTGTGGTTTAAAAACCCTCTGAGTTTAACTTTATTATGCCTGCTCAGCAATTATTACTCTGCGTGTGTGTGTGTGTTTTTTTTTTTTCAAAGAATTCTCTTTAAGGGGTGTTTTTGCTTCTTCATTAATAATAGTTTCTTAAAACCACCAATTCAGGGTTGCACATAAATGTAGTCTGTAATTTTCTGCATTTTCTTTAATATGTAATCTTCCACTGGGATCAAGAATTCCCCAGGAGAGGCTCTGCTCTTAGCTCTTAAAAAAAAAAAGGTTGATTGGCTCTCTCTCTTAGTTCTTGGGCTTTCAAATTTGCTTTAATTTCTATTTTCTCTCCCTAAAGAGTGTGATGGCCCCTCCCCCACCCCCATTTATCTACCATGTAGTGGGGTTTGTGGTCTTCTAAAAAGAAAAACAGATTTTGGAGTGTATGTGTGGTGTATGTGTGTGTTATGTGTGTTTATGTGTGTTGGGGGCATCTGTATATGTGTTGTGTGTGGCATGTGTGATGTTTGTGTATGTGTTGTGTGTTTGTGTATGTGTTGTATTGTGTCTATGTTGGGTTGTGTGTAGCGTGTGATGTCTGTATGTCGTGTATGTGGTATGTGTTGTGTCTTTGTTGTGTGTGGTATGTGTTGTGTGTTGGGTTGTGTTGTCATCTTTGTGTGATGTGACATTTGTATAGTTTTTGTCTGTGTGTGTGTGGTATGTGTTATGTGTCTTGTGTGTATGGTGTGTGATGGTTGTGTATGTGTTGTGTGGTATGATTGTATATGTGTTGTGTGTGTGGTGTGTCTGGTGTGTGGTATTGTGTGTGCTGAATTTGTGTGGTGTGTGATGTTTGTGTATGTGTTGTATGTGGTGTTTGTGTTGAGTGGTGTTTGGTGTATATGTGGTGTTTGTGTATGTGTCGTGTATGGTATGTGTTGTGTGTGGTGTGTCTTGCATGTGTGATATTTGTGTGGGGGGTGTGTGTGTGATATGTGGTTTGTGGTGTATGAGTTTTGTGTATGTGCTGTGTGGTATATGTTGTATGTCTGTGTGTGGTGTGATGTTTGCGTATATGTTACGTTTTTGTGTGTGGTATATGTTGTGTGGTATGTGTTGTGTGTATTGTATGTTGTGTGGCATGTGACATTTGTGTATGTGTTGTGTGCTGTGTGTGTGGTGTGTGTGCGCACACGTGTGTTCTGCAGCTGTGCACCTTGGAGCTGTCCCAGGTAGTAAGCCAGAATGGAGGCAATAATGAGTGATGAGCAGTTTGTTTTTTCCCTTTTTGGAGGCTTTGCCTCATTAACTTGGAACCAGAGGTTCCTGAGGCCACGGGTGGCAGAGTCGAGGAGGCCTCCAAAGCCAGCAGTGGAGCGTAGGAGCCAGGGCGCTGGGGTGGAGATGGGATCTTTACAGCCTGGAAGGGACATCCTGTGCGTCTTGCTGCCTGCCACTGGGTGCCCTCCTATAGTGTTGGTGGCTGCTCCAAGTGCCAAGGCACCCCCACCATGGGCCTGAAGCCTGATTCCACTTCCTTGCTCCACAAGGCTGGGCCACCCTCTGCCTGGTCTCTCCAGGCTGTGACTGGATGGCTTTTCTCCAGGGCGATGGCCTGTTGGTCGTGGCGCAGGTCCTACCGCTCCCTACCCCAGCCCTTGGGCCTTCCAGCCCTTTATGGACTGAGCCCGCCTGACTGGAACATTCTTGGGCTCTTGGTGCTAGGAGGGCAGTGGGCTCCACCCGCTAAACTTGTGGCATCCTCAGGTCAGGTGAACAAGGCACAATGGAGGCAGGGAGCTCTGAGTTTCTGATCTGAGGAACCTCCTCACCCCGGGATCCTTCCATGATCCCTGGTGCCAAATCTGGCTTTGTGGTTAAAAAAGGATGACCTGGGCCCGGGTGTGGTGGTGCATGCCTGTAATCCCAGCTACTCGGGAGGCTGAGGCAGGAGAATTGCCTGAACCTGGGAGGTGGAGGTTGCAGTGAGCCGAGATCCTACCACTGTACTCCAGCCTATGCGGCAGAGCGAGACTCTGTCTCCCCCCCCCCAAAAAAAAACAAAAACAAAAACAAAAAATAAAAAAAAAGAATGACCTGTCAGGGTAGTGATTCCTACCTTGTGGGATGGTTCACATGTTTCTTTGAATATCTAAAACCACTCTCCTTTAAAAATATTTCAGCTGTTCACTGACTGTATTTTTGGAAATTAAATGGATTTTGTTTTGAGAATGCAGCAATATCCCTTTAAATACGTAAAATAAGTATGGGCATTTTATTGCCGTGGACTCTCTCCACGACCCCAGTCTGAGGTATTTTTATGAGCTCCTAGTAAACCCCGTCTCAAGCCAATTGCGTTTGTTTTTGTTCCTCTTTGTCTACAGAGTTGTCGAATGCTCACCGGGAAGGGGTGGGCAGTTGTCCCTTTGGGGATGTTGAGAATGTGGGGAAACCACTTCCCATTTGCTGACTTAGGGGCTGGTTTAGGAGAAAATCTTTGTTCTTCCCTTTACAGAAAATATTTAGGTTGGGGTTGTTTGTTCCAGAAGTGTCTGCCTTGAAAATACTCCATGGAAGAATTTGGAGATGTAGGAATGGCTTAAGTTTTGACTTGAGGAGAAAAAAAAAAGACACAATGAATCGACTTCTTGGGGCCACAGACCACTCCAGCAGCCTCATTTCCATTTATTTTGGGGGCTTGTGTTGTAGAAGTGAGTTGATGCCCGATGGGAAGAACTGGAGCAGATCACCCTTCCCAGACTTTCTTGGGCAGGGGAAGCCAGCGGGTTGGGGTGTGGGCATCTGAGACCCCTCCATGCAGCATCTATCTGGGTTCCTCCTGGGCCGACTGCAGTCAGGGGCACAGAAAAAAAATCCTGTTGCTCTCTGGATGTGGCAGTTTTAATTTTCCATGCACTCATACTTTAGGGGAGAACATGTATTTTTTTAATTTGCTTTTGTTTAAGTATATGTATTTTTTTTCTTTTTTTATCATAGTAAAATATGCATATCATGGAATTTACCATCATAAGTATTGTTTGGTGGCATTAAATGCATTCATATTGTTTTGCAACCATCACCGCCATCCACAGAACTCATTTCATCATCCCCGACAGAAACTCTGCACCCATTAAATAATGCCTCCCCCATCTCCTCCCCCAGACCCTGGCAGCCACCGATTCTACCTTCTGTTTCTATGCATTTGACCACCCTGGGGACCTTGTAGAAGTGGAACATGCAGTCTGTGTCCTTCTGTGACTGGCCCGGTTCCCTTAGCATGCCTTCGAGGCTTATCCATGTTGCAGCATGTGTCAGATTTCCATTCCTAAGGATATGGTTTTTAAATGGTCATTTGTTTTGCCAGTGCAGATAAAATGTTTACATATTAACTCCATGCTGATGAAGCGGTTTCTTCTTACAGCGAGCTTAACAGTGTCCCTTTCTTGTTGCTTCAGTTGAGACTGAGCTCTCCAACTGATGCTGGATGTCTCAGGGAGGGCCCCATGGGGTCTGTTGGGGGTGGGGGCAGGGTCGCCCAAGGAGGGCCCTTGGTGTTAACGGAGATCCTTGGCAGTTCAGGAGGTCTCAGGCGGCTCACAGCCACGACCACCCAGCTCCCCATCGGGAACTGCTTTTGAGATCTGTTTTCAGTAGGGGCCTGAGGCGTGGGAAGGCCCTGGCTGTGAGAGGTACAAGCAGGGTGGGCTTGGTGGAGAGGTGATGGAGGGCCTGGGATTTGGGTTTCCTGGAGGGAAAGAAGGGAAAAGACCCTGACAGCGAAGGGGAAGTTTACTTCATTTTGTGATACCTGAGGATAGAAATTGAGCTTTGGTTTAGAAATTAGATATTTCTACTATGAAGAAAGAATTAAAGGAAAATTGAGAAAACCTTTAAAAATAATTGTTTCTCCTTCCTCTTCTTTGTTGTGTGAGTATCCATCTCTTACTTGTTGACTACTTAGATATGAATCAGGCTGTCATCTGTGGTGGGGAGCCCTTGTGAGTTACTAAATATTTCATCTCCATGAGCCCCAGTTTCTGCATCTGAAAAATAGGAATGTTAACCGTTGTGTGGATTAAATGTTGGGACTGGTTGAATGAATTGAGGGAGGTATTCTGTGCGAATGGCCTCTTTTCCAGTGCCTCTGGCTCTGTTGGCCTGCTGCTCCAGAATTGAGGGTAGGCCCCCCCACCTACACCTGGCAAAGGTACAACTGACTTTTCCTCACACAGTAGCTATGGAAAAATAAACAAAGCTCCTTTTTATTTTTTGCTTTTTTTTTTTTCAGAGCACTCTTTTTTTTTTTTTTTTTTTTTTTTTTTTTTTTTTTTTTTTGAGATGGAGTCTTGCCCTGTCGCCCAGGCTGGAGTGCATTAGTGAGATCATGGCTCGCTGCAACCTCCACCTCCTGGGTTCAAGCAGTTCTCCTGCCTCAGCTTCCTGAGTAGCTGGGATTACAAGCGCATGCAACCATGCCTGGCTAATTTTTGTATTTTTAGTAGAGATGGGGTTTCATCATGTTGGTCAGGCTGGTCTCAAACTCCTCACCTCAGATGATCCGCCTGCCTTAGCCTCCCGAAGTGCTGGGATTACAGGTATGAGCCACCACACCCATCCCAGAGCACTTTTATTTTTAACCCCCTGTAGAAGGCAGATAAGGTACTGAGCCCACATTTGAAATGACGTGAGCCTTTTCTCCTGTTGGAAAACAAAGATCTTAGTTCTAAGTGGGTGGGAAGATAAGCCAGTGAGGACACTGTTGGTTTGATTATACTTGAGGCGACTAGTAAACTATCACTACCTCATAGTTATTGGTGTTTCATGATATCCCACAGGTATCAGAAACATTCACAAACTACTGACATGCAGATTTGCATTTCCCATGGGTACAGTTGGAGATAGTCTAACTTACACTAAATATGCTGTATAATTTATGTGTTACACATACCATGTAACATAGTATACCTATTTATAGTATAGTTTGCATTTCAGAAGAATATAGTTGGGCTGTCAAGTAACACAGTTTTACAAGACAGTTCTTTTCTCTAGTTGAAGGATGGTGGAGTGGAGGGGGATTCTGCCCGACCTTCCTGGCTCTGGATTCAGTCTGGCTGAGCTGAGGGGCCCCTTGTGCAGCTTCCTCGTAGTACACATTAAAAACCCTTCAGCTTAAAAAACAATCTGCCCAGAAGAGGGATTTATAGTCCAGTATCTGATTAAACGATGTGTGTTTCAGTTCCCAGAACTTTGCTTCCTAGTTGCTCTTTTTAATTAATAATGGATTTCCTTCTTAAAAACAGATGTGCATTCTTGGCTTATTATTTTTTTCCCTTCAAGCTGGAACCTATGCCTCTGTTTGCACAGAATTGAGGTGTGAAGTGGGTCTAATGGTCCTGACAATTTGAAGGACTTTTAAGCCTGTGGTTTTGTGACAAGTGCTGACTCTAGGTGGGAGTGGCCTTGGCGGCCCAGCTGCCCCCAGTCCACGGAACCCACGTGCCCCGCGAGGAGTCCTCTCCTGGGGCCTGTCCTGGTTCACTGTCAGCACTCTCTTGCAGAAGCTTGTCGTTTTCCCGCCTCCTTGGCTGCTTTTGAATGTTCTGGATGCCACGCGGCGCCTTCCTCATTTCTTCTTTCCTGCGGGTCCCACGTGCAGGCCCGGCGCCCTCGCGTCCCTGCCAGCCTCTCTTGCTCCAGGCAGCCGGAGGATCGCCCCGCGCCGCCACCGTTCCCTGCGTGGGGGGGGGCCTGCACCAGGGTCGGCTGCCTGCTGTGCCTCTCAGCCGCTGTCATTGACCATCTTGTGCGGGAGGCAGCTGGAGGACTCGCGTCTGCCGTCTGCCCTTCCTGCAGCCCCTTGCGGCGTCCAGTTTGCTTCTGCTTCTGCGCTTGGGCCTCTGGATGCGAGGCTGCTGGGGCCCTGCCCCCCACCCCCTGGCGGCCCTGGGGGACCCGCCGCATCCTGAGCTTATCTGGGGGCCTGCCCAGCACTGGAGGGAGGCTTATCTGGAGCCCTGCTGACTTGCTGTCTGTCAGTTTGCAGGCTTTAAAACTTATCTTACTGGTGAGTGCATCTAGTGGGTTCCAGGCTGGCATTCTTTTGGTCTCTAGGTACTTATCGATTAATGTTTTACTAAATTATCAAGCCCGCATTCACAGGTCAAATGTAGATTTTATACTTTAATAAACTTGGGTCTCATATTCCTAGTTTCCTGGTGGATGTATGTGTTCGAGTGTGCAGATGTGTTGCGTATGTAATGTGTATGTGTGTGTATGCACAGTGCACCTGTGTGTGTGTGTTTGCGACCAGTTTCCTGGTGTATGTGTACGTGTGCGTATGTGTGAGTGCATGTGGGGATTGTGGCGCATGTGTTGTGTGCACACGTTTGTGTGTGAGTGTATATGTGTGTGCTTGTGTGTAGATTCCTGGTGTGTGTGTCTAAGGGTTGAGGTGTCAGGCAGAGCGTGGGGAACTCTGAGGAACTTGGTCCCAGCTGCCCCCTCCTCCCCATCTTTCTCCTTGGGGACGGAGGAGGCTCTGTTCTCTCCTGCCCACCTGCTCAGTGCCAGTTCCCAGCTCTCCTGCTGCTCAGCTCTTAAGCAGACCTTTTTCCCCAGGTGTATCTGCCTATACCTCTTTACCCCATGTGTGCACCTGAAGGCACCGGGACTGGTAGGGTGGTGTTCGCATGCAGCGCACAGGAGGGACACAGGGTTCCATAGTCTCCTTTGACAGAAGAGGAAAGAGGCCAAGCAGGGGACATTGACCTGGGGCCCCACACATGGTAAGTGCTGGGTCCTGCTCTGTCTGCTGCTCCCCAAATATTTGCACAACTGCCCAGCCTCAGCTGTGGCCTGGTGTCTGCAGTCGCCCTTTGCAGAGGCTCCCAGCAGATAATGCCACCTATTTGCCTCATTAGTTCCTGTGCATTTTCTCCAAGATACACTCCTGCTCTGCCATCCCCCACACCCCCTGGGGGCCCTTTCCGGTCCATGTGTTTCTGGAGGACAGAGGTCAGGCCGGAGTCAGCGGAACAGGAAGAGGCCACCTGGTGGGCTCAGGCAGCTCTTGGCGGCTGTTTGTCCTGACACACGTGCTGAAGCGGGCTGCCATTTCCGCTGCCCTCTCTGTTTGGAAAGCAGCCTCTGCTGTTGCTTCATCAGAACAGTAACAGAGTGAAGACCAAGAAGATGCTCAGGCCACGTGGCATCGGGTGTCTGGGGCTTCTCCCAGTTTCCTGGAGTGACTGTGGCCTTGCTCAGCTGTGTGCCAAGCGTGGAAAGCACCTGGTCATGCCCGTTCTGGAGGCAGCTGGGCCTGCCTGCCATCATGTGTCGCTCTGTGCTGCGTCTCCTTCTGCACTGGGGCTGGAGTCAGCCTTGTGACTGATAGTCAGGAGAAGGGTAATCTAAATTCAGCTTTGCAAACAAGATTGTCCTTTTAAAGTCCTGTGAGAGTTGGTGATTTACGGGCATCTCTGGGCAGATGCCCTCCTTGCTAGCATTTCCTCATTGTCCTCATTCCCTGGGGAAGTGGGGCTCTGTGTTGTGCTGGCCACCTGGCTGTACGTTTGTCTTGCCCTTGAAATGGGAACACTTTGTCATGTATAAATCACACCTCCATAAAGTTGTCATGAATAAAGGGGTGGGGTTCTGTAGGACCTCTTGGGGTTGTAATCCTGGCTCTCCAGTGTGTTTTTTGGGCAGATCATTTAGTATCTTGGGTCTCAAATGTCCATCTCTGAAACGGGGACACCACTTCTCTCCCCACAGGGTTTTGTGAGGTTTGGGGCATGGGATATTCACCCAGCACTAAGCACAGTGCCAGCCACATGGTGTTATCCAGATGACAGCTGTCGTCACTCTGGGCTCTTAGTTGGCCACAGGTCACCTTTCCTCCGAGGGAAGTTTGGGACGGAAGTGGTTAGAAAGGCTCTGGACACAAGACTCATTTGCAGAGAAGGAACCAGATAACGGATGCTTCACTAAATTGGCAAAGCCACTTGAGACTTTCTTTCCAGAACCAGTGACCATGAGGGGATCAGTGATTGTGGACAGGCTTGTGGGAGTCAGAGAGGCCCAGGGGTGTGGCCCGAGGGGTTCTCGGGGTGTGTGGACCCCGCCGTGGCAAGGTCAAGATGGAGCCTGTGGGTGGCCCGTCTGGTGCTCCTTCTCCCTTCCTCTTCAGTCTCACCTTCTGTGGCTCCAGGCAGGGGGACTGCACTCTCTGTCCACATGTCCACCTTCCTCACCACACATCCTCAGGTGGATGCAATGATACACACAGGGACTCCCTCAGAAGCAGACCCGTCCTCAGGGAGGGAAGTCTTGGTGACCGGGCCTGGGCTGCCTTTGGAACTCTGGTGTGGACATCCCACTTATTTCTCTTGAGTGTTTTTATTTAGAAAGAAGGGTGAGGCTTGGAGTGAGGCAGCCTCCCCAGGCCCCTTTGTGAGATGCCCCTGGGCCTGGAAGCCTGTCCTCAGCCCACCTGTCTTCTGCTCCACAAGCTCACCCCACATCTTAGGCTCGCCTTCACACCTTTGGCCAGGTGGTTCCCCCACCTGGAATACCCCCCCACCCACTTCCAAATCCTGTTCTTTGGTCAGAGCATCACCCAGTATCACTTTGTTCTTACGACAAAATTTTCCTAAAGCCATGGAAGGTTGTACTAACTATTGACATTATCACCAACCCCATGAGACTATTATTATAACATTTATTAACCACATAACTTTTGGCAATGCCTTAGAGGAGAACATGCCAGAAGACCTGGATCACCTTCTTTCCTCTGTACAAGTGGGATAGGCATGTCTTCCCTGCTTCCCCTTTGGGATTATTTTGGCCTAAAACAAGAGACCATGTTTGATTTCACTTTGAAAATTAAATTGTATAAGTTTAATTGCTAATTTTAATAAGTAGCTTGACTATCAAGTTTAATGGGACTCGAAAGCTCCCAGCCTTTCCCTTAATTTGGGAGCAGTTATTCTGATCACAGTGCTGTGTGGGGAAGGGTGGGGCTCCACAACCCACCCGTGCCTCCTATGCACTTACGGGGTCTACGTGTGCATCCAGCTGCCAGTGCTGCATTGCACCGAACACGGAAGAGGAGCTTTCACGAGGAGCATGGGCCTTCCCCTTCCTTCCCTTTGCTCCCACTCGCTCTTTAAATGAGCTGTGTTACCGGGCAGAGAGGACTTAGGGAGAGCAGCCGAGGGCGGTGGAGCCCAACGGTGTTTGCTGGGGCCTGGCCAAGCAGAAAGCAGAGGCCTGTCAGGAATGATTAAAGAGCCCAGTGTTGGAAAAGAACAGGCCTTTATGTTGGTGGTAAAATGATTAGAAAGTAATAAGAAAAATGCAGGTTTGGACAGAACATTGTTTTGTTTAATCAGTTCTAAGCCCAAATGAAAAAAAAAAAGTGCCCTTAGAAGTAAGTTTAAAAGGGATTACAACATACATGTGAACATTTCTCCCATCTAGTTTATGAGTTTAAACTTTAAGGGGAAGGGGGCAGATAAGTCTCTTATTTCTTGGTGTCCAGTGAGGCAATTTCTCTAATGGGAACCAGAAGCAGAGAGAGTAAGAAACATGCTGATGTGAGCAGGCGCTTTTGAGGTATAAGAAACTGTCAAGTGATTATTCACACTTCTGTTGGCTGCGCAAAATCCGGATATGGTGAGGTCTTTCCAGAAGCCGAAGGAAAAACCTGGAATCTGATCACCTTGTGAGGAGAAATAGGGATCTGAGGAGAATTAATTCTGTTGTTTTTAAAGTGGTGTTTCTGAAGATAAACTGGATGGGGACAGCATTGTGGGGAAGCGGGGGAACCAAGGTTGCATCTTTGATGTTCAGCCAAGACAGAGTCAGGGCTACAAATATACCCAGTGGAGCGGCACTGGCAAGGAAGGACACGCAGTCTAAGGAGAGATGGTCTAGGGGGATGCTGCTTTTTCATCTTCACAATATTGTATGCACTGCGTGAATTTCTCTTCTAGAGGAAGGAAGACAGATTTTGGAAAACTTTTCCAGTAATGTGTTCTATGGATTTCGTCCTTTTTTGCAACATTAACCTTGGGCATTTGTCAAAGATGGAGGCTGTTTGAATATTTTTGAAAGATTGTGACATGGGCTCAAGTTTTCTTGATACACAAGCAGTCTCAGCTGCCACAGGTGTCTGGTGGGAGGTACTGGCACACGGGTGACATGGAGGGACCTTGGCTTCCCTGTATCACCAAATGCCTGAATTACCAACTAAGAGTAGAGTCATTTTTTAAAATAGATTTATGTATTTCTTTTTTCTTTTTTGAGACAGAGTCTCGCTCAGCCGCCCAGGCTGGAGTGCAGTGGCGCGATCTCGGCTCACTGCAACCGCCGTCTTTCATGTTCAAGCGAATTCTCCCGTGTCAGCCTCCCGAGTAGCTGGGATTACAGGCATCTGCCATCATGCCTGCCTAAATTTTGTATTTTAGTAGAGATGGGGTTTCATCATGTTGGCCAGGCTGGTCTTGAACTCCTGACCTCAAGTGATCCGCCCGCCTCAGCCTCCCAAAGTGCTAGGATTACAGGCGTGAGCCACCGTGCCTGGCCTAAATAGATTTATTTTTTAGAACATTTTAGGTTCATAACAAAATAGAGACGAAGGAACAGAGAATTCCCATATTCCCTGTAACCTGCCCAACATCCCCTACCAGAGTGGTGTGTTTTCTACAATTGATGAATCTATATTGATATATCATTATCACCCAGAGTCCATAGTTTACCTTAGGGTTCACTTTTGGTGCTGTATGTTCTGTGGGTTTGAACAAATGTAAAATGATATGTGTCTACCATGATAGTATCATACAGATATTTTTCAATGCCGTAAAAATTTTCTGTATTCCACTTATTCATCCCTTCCTCCCCAATCCCTGGCAATCACATGTCTCCATAGTTTTACCTTTTCTAGATGTCTTACAGTTGGAATCATATAGTATGTAGTTCTTTCAGATTGGATTCTTTCATTTAGCAATAGGCATTTAAGTTTGCTCTATCTCTTTTCATGGTTTGATAGCTCATTTCTTTTTAGTGCTGAATATTTCATCCACTAGATGTACCACAATTTGTGTACCCTCTTACCTGCTGAAGGACATCTGCTTCCAAGTTTTGGCAATTATGAATGAAGCTGCTGTAAATATCCTTGTGCAGGTTTTTGTGTGGACATAAGTTTTCATCTCCTTATACCAAGGAGTGTGATTGCTAGAACATAGGGTAAGAGTGTGTTTAGCTTTGTAAGAAACCATCAAACTGTCTTCCTCAGTGGCTGTACCATTTTGCATTCTCATGAGCAGTGAATGGGAACTCCTGTTGCTCCACATCCTCCCAGCATTTGGTGTCATCAGTGTTTGGGATAGGAGGAGCTTTCAGGGGAGAAATAATTAAGCATACTGAAGGAACTGGAAAGGACAGAATTCCCCTCCACTCTCAAGAATAACAATGGAAATGCCCAGGGCATCTGATGTTTAAAACTGTAGTTCTGGGCATATTTTGGGCACTCACAAGTTCTCTGTGAGAATGTTCAGTTTAAACTCATTGTGTTTTTGCACAGCCAACAGAAGTGAATAATCACTTGACAGTTTCTTATACCTCGAATGTGCCTGCTCACATCAGCATGTTTCTTACTCTCTCTGCTTCTGGTTCCCATTAGAGAAATTGCCTCACTGGACACCAAGAAATAGGAATTTATATGCTCCCTTCCCCTTAAAGTTTAAGCTCATTATGTTTTTCTCCTCAATGGTATCTAAAATCCGTGTTAATCAGTTAGCAGACACACATGTTATGATGCCAGGGGAGATCAGATGAGGCTGAGGCCCCTTGTGCAAATGAAGGTGGGGAACAAGGGACCCAAGCATTGGCATGTCTGAGAGAAGAGACTTCTTGGTAGAGGGAGTGGCCAGTGCAAAGGCCCCGTGGCTGGAGCAAGCTTGGTGTGTTCAAGGAAGAGCAGGGGCCAGTGAACCTAGAGGTGGGTGCTGGGAGAGTGACGGGGCTGGAGTTGGGGAGCAGGGACCAGTCACAAGGGCTGTGCAGGCCACAGTGAGAACTTGGATTTCATCCTGTGTGCATTGGGAAGCTTTTGGAAGGCTTTCAGCAGGGGAATGTTGTGACTTAGTTTTATGCTAAAAAAAACACCCTCTGATGGGTACAGAGTTTCAGTTGTGCAAAGTGAAAAGAATTCTGGAGATAGATGGTGATGGTGGTTGCCAACAGTGTGAATGTACTTAAAGCCCCAGAACTGTCCATTTAGAGATGGTTAAGATGGTAAATTTTATGCTATTTTGGGTAAAAAGTCTCTCCGAAATGGCAGGAGAGTGTGGCAGGGGAGAGGATGGTGGTTTGGATTGGATGGGTGGTATGGAGTATTGATCAGTGGCGGGATACAGTTTGAAGGTAGAGGGAGAGGCACTGGCTGTTGAAGGAGTCTTGGATGTGAATATCTTCTGTTACATATGTGGTGTATTAGTCTGGGCCCTCTGAGATGCAAACTCCCAAAGGGGATTAGAGGTGCAAAACATTTATTAGGGAAATGACTAAAATGAGTAAAATGGGAAGAATAGGCAGGGGTTGTTGGGAGAGTCACCAGCCTGCCGTGAGGCGTGTCCCCCAGTGGAGGGGTGTGGGGAAGAAGGGTTGGTGCAAGGACCTCAGCCTGCAATTTTTTTTTTTTTTTTAAGACAGAGTCACACTTACTCTGTCACCCAGGCTGGAGTGCAGTGGCATGATCTTGGCTCACTGCAACCGCCGCCTTCCTGGTTCAAGCAATTCTCCTGCCTCGGCCCCCTGAGTAGCTGGGACTACAGGCGTGTACCACCACACCCAGCTAATTTTTGTATTTTTAGATTCTCCTGTCTTGGCCTCCCAAAGTGCTAGGATTACAGACATGAGCCACCACGCCCAGCTTCAGCCTGGGGTTCTGTCTGGCCAAGTCGGCAGGGGTGTCTCCTAGCCAAAGCTAGCCATCAGAGGTGTCCTGTATCTTCCAGTGCCAGGCATGCTGGAATGTCCTTGTCTGTGGGAAGAGTGGCCTTGGGGTCCTGACTCAGTGTCCCCTTGCAGTGAGAGGTCTGAGAAGCTTGCTCCCATGGTTACCACAGGTGGACTTTTCACTTCACCCTTGGTTTCTTTTGTTGAGCAGAAGTTTAAAAATGATTGTAAATTCATCAATGTACTTTATAGTATAGACCCCAGGCCCTCACAAGGATAGTACAAAAGAAAAAGTATCTGTGGCCAGGCATGGTGGCTCACGCCTGTAATCCCAGCACTTTGGGAGGCTGAGGCGGGTGGATCATGAGGTCAAGAGATTGAGACCATCCTGGCCAACATGGTGAAACCCCGTCTCTACTAAAAAAATACAAAAATTAGCCGGGTGTGGTGGCGGGCACCTGTAGTCCCAGCTACTCAGGGGGCTGAGGCAGGAGAATTACTTGAACCCGGGAGGTGGAGGTTGCAGTGAGCTGAGATCACACTACTGCACTCCAGCCTGGCAACAGAGCAAGACTCCATCTGAAAAAAAAAAAAAAGAAAAGAAAAGAAAAAGAAAAAGAATCTGCCATTCTGAGGTAAAATAGAAAAAAAAATCCAACACTTAGGTCAGGTGCTGGTGTAAGCTCTTTATATAGTTTAATCTGTTTCATCCCCTCAAGAACCCATTGAGATAGGTATAGAGTTACCCCACTTAACAAATGAGAAAACTGAGGCATGGGCGGGGTAAGGGACTTGCCCAAGGTGGGAGCCAGGGTGCCAGGAACTGGGGTTCTGTCCCAGGCTGCTCTGCCCTTCTGCAGACGATGGCAGAATTTGAAGATGCCCCAAGTTTCCCACCTGCCGGTGCACTTACCTAAGGCCCTACCCAAGGATATGCTGATGGAGGGTTTCCCTTTCATCACTAGGTTGTGTTGTGTGGCACGGTGAGTTTAGAAAGGGAGATTATCTGGCCAGTTTGGCTTCATCACAGGAGCCTAGAGGTTGGGACAGGAAGTCAAAGATTGAAACTGTGAGAAGGATTTGATGTGCCTGTGCTGGCTTTTTTTTTTTTTTTTTTCTTTTTAGACAGATTCTTGTTCTGTTGCCCAGCCTGGAGTGCAGTGGCGCGATCTCGGTTCACTGCAACCTCTGCCTCCTGGGTTCAAGCAGTTCTTCTGCCTCATTCTCCTAAGTAGCTGGGACTACAGGTGTCCACCACCACGCCTGGCTAATTTTTGTATTTTTAGTAGAGATAGGTTTTCACCATATTGGCCAGGCTGGTCTTGAACTCCTGACCTCAAGTGATTCTCCCGTCTTGGCCTCCTAAAGTGCTGGGATTACGGGTGTGAGCCACCATGCCCAGCCCCTGTGCTGGCTTTAAAGGTGAGGAGCCCAGGGCCGGGAATGTGGGCAGCCTCCAGGAGCCGAGAGGGGCTGCAGCCCACACCCAGCAAGGAAACAGGGATGCAGTCCTGCAACCAAAAGGAACGGAATATGGACAACAACCTGAATGAACCTGCAAAAGATTCTTTCCCTGGGCCTCTAGAAAGGAACACAGCTAGGGCCGGGTGCGGTAGCTCACGCCTGTAATCCCCGCACTTTGGGAGGCCGAGGCAGGTGGATCACCAGAGGTCAGGAGTTTGAGACCATCCTGGCCAACATGGTGAAACCCCGTCTCTACTAAAAATACAAAAATTAGCCGGGAGTGGTGTTGGGTGCCTGTAATCCCAGCTACTCAGGAGGCTGAGGCAGGAGAATTGCTTGAACCTGGGAGGCGGAGGTTGCAGGAGCAGAGGTTGCAGTGAGATCGTGCCACTGCACTCCAGCCTGGGTGACAAGTGAGACTCCATCTCAAAAGAAGAAAAAAAAAAAAAAAAAAAAGAAAGGAACAGCCCTGCTGACAACTTGATATTTAGCTGTGTAAGAGGTGGGAACCCAGCCATGCTCTTCTTAGACTTCTGATGTACAGAACCGTAACTTAATACATAGTTGGTGTTTAGAAAAGCTGCTAAGTTTGAGGCAATTTGTTATGTAACAGTAGAAAACTAAAATATCAAACTACAGATGCCCTCTGAACACTTGAAAATAGAGATGGAAAAGTCCTGCATAGAATTTAGCAAATAAGCCCTGGTACTATGTTAAAAGAACAACAGCAATTCTGGGATGGTTCAGCATTAAAAAAATCCACATGAGGGCATTTTAATTTTAGAGGGAAAAATCATCTCAGTGGATGCTATAAATGCTTGTGCTAAATGTCAGCATTCTTTGCTGACATTAGCAAAATAGGCCTAGTTAACTCCATAAAAGGATTCTTTCAAAGACCTTCAGTGAATATTCCATTTCAAGATAAAACACAGGAGAAGATACAGATTTCTGTTGTCACCGTTACTGTCCAGTGCTGCTCTGGTCGTCCCAGCCAATACGATAATTAGAAAAGATAAGAGCAAGCTCTCACTATTTGTAGGTAATAAACTGGAAAATTCGAGGGAATCAACTGACAACTATTGAAACTTAAGGAGAGCAAGGTGGCCACATGTTAATTAACATAGGAAACCCATTAGCTTCCGGATGCATTGCTAGGGGCCTCTTTGAACCAAAAACTATAAAACACTTAGGAATAAGTTTAATAAGGAGTACAGCATCTATAAGTTTAATAAGGAGTGCAGCGTCTACGAGAAGAAAACCATAACACTTACTTATGTTTGTTGTTAATCAAAATCCCAAAAGGTATGAGAAGTCTTCTTAGTGAATATCAAAGAAAAAGAAATGAAGAAAAAGCTTTACAGGAGAAGATTCCTGCCTCCTTATGTGGAACTCGTTCATTCCACAGTT
The DNA here is from genome assembly GCF_028858775.2 of Pan troglodytes. Lineage (NCBI taxonomy): Eukaryota > Metazoa > Chordata > Mammalia > Primates > Hominidae > Pan > Pan troglodytes. The sequence continues at coordinate 46,605,556 of NC_072409.2, forward strand.
AGCGTTTCCCTGCTTGAGGCCGACAGTGGCTCCCTGGCCCCTGTGCCTGGGTCCGTACCCAAGGTGGGTCCTTGCTGGTCCTGCTGGTGTCTCCATCGGTGGCCCTTTGGGCTGCTCTCTGGTTCTGGATTTTCTCTTCCGACTTTCTTCCAGAAAGAGGGAAAGAAGTTACCATTTTAAGAGCAATCCATCCTAAGAACACCTCTGACCCTCACTGGGCTCTTACTACTCACTTGGCTGAAGCCACTAACTCCCCTGCCCTGGGGTCCAGTCAGTGTGGGAGAAAAAGCCCTGGAGACTTTTTGCCTGTTCTGGTTGGCTCAGCCAGGAGCTTTGGCTACAGGAATGGTAACCCCCTCCCCGCTAATATTATACCCACTGTTCTTATGGGCCGAAGCCAGGATTATTCTGGAGCTTTTTGCTGTGCAGAGTGTGTCTCCCGTGTGGGTCAGCCATAAAACAATATCATTTCTCCCTCTGAAGGCTCCTCAAGGAGGCGGGGTGCACAAATGTAGATTATAAAGCTTAGCGCTAAGTTTTTGGGCTTCAAGAAATTCCTGAGTTAGCCTTTCCAAAGCCAGGTCCTTGGCCCAGTTTTAGGGAGTTAGTGTGTTGTGTGCAGAGAGTTTTGGCGTCTGATGTTGGCTTTGGCATTTGTCATGAGCCCACTGACTGCTTCAGATGGAAGGGACCGTAGTGGTCTTCCGGCCCGCCCTGTAGGTGTGGGCAGCTATGCAGCCTGTACAGAGTGAGGGGGTCTGTCCGGGTCCACACAGAGAGGGTCAGCAGCTCTAGGTCTGGAGTCGCCTGGCAACAGAAACAGAGACGCCGAGGCACCCCCCAACCACGTCTAGCATGCAGTATGTCTAGTGTGCGTGGACATACCTTTTCTGTCCTATTGGGGCGCCTTCATGGTATAGATTTGAGACAGGCACCTTCACAGTGTGTCCACCTGAGGGTGTGATCTGCCCAGTAGCCCAGTGTTGTGTGCCTGGGGCCCTGGGACTCCTGGCTCCTCTGTCCTTGTCCCTGTCCTCACTCAGGGCTTGGGAGTGGGTCCCACACTCGGCAGCTTCAGCTTTGCAGGCAGCGGTTGCTCCTTCCTTGGTACCAGGTGTTCCCACTCTCAGGAAGTGTCCCAGGACTGTGGAATCCTCTTACCGGTCTCACTGGAAAGTAAGATTTAGTATTTTATTGGCTAGGCATGGGGGAATGAAGCTCCAGCTCTCTATTTTATTACATGGTCTCTCTTCCAAATGAGGTTATTCTGTGATCATTTGTTTTTCCAAGAAGTTGTTCAGAGTCAGTTAGAAAGCAAAGAAAAAATGGGAGAGCCATAAACATGAAAAAAATGGAAGAGCCATAAACATGAAAAAAAAAAGGAAGAAGAACCTCACCAACCTGCTTCGTGGACAGCCTGTCACACTAGAGTGGGCTTTGGCAGCAGAGAGGAGTGAGTAAAGAAAGGACATTGCTTCCCGTGCAGGACACAGCCAGCCAGAGGTCTCTGAGCATCGCCAGCCCCCTTTCCAGTCTTGCCAGTGATTTCCTCCTGCTCGTTTTGTCCAGTTGCCCCTTGTTTCTTATTAATGCACATGGACACATGTTTTATTCTGCCATTTCTGAGCAAGTGGTGTGGCCTCGATCACCCTCTGAGAGCAGAGTGGAAGAGGACGCATGGGCAGGGAGGCAGAAGTGTTGATTACAGCTTCAATCGCATCCCAGCCTGGCTTCACTTGTTCCTGGGTAGGACAGAGACATTAAGCCAGGAAGGAGTTTTAGGAGTGTCTTGTAGTAGTGGCTAGAGATCTAGGATGAAATGGTGTCTTCATTGAGTCTTGCAGGAGGGTATCAGCGTCCAGTGGAAGAGGAGGTTGTGATTCTTACCCAGGTGTGTTCCTGCATCTGCGTCCTCTAATCTGGCACTATTTGCTTCCCATTGAGCAGTGGTGTTTGTAGTCCATTGTTTGTACCTTTAAGTCTTTAAACCCATGTTCAGCTATGCTCTAAATAAATGGATCTCAAAACTATAAACAGGCAGTTCACTAGGAGGAGACCTTCCAAACACTCATGAACCTGGGAAACACAGTTAAAATCACAAGGAAGTAACATCAAATTCACAAAAGTCTAGAAAAAGCATTGATGCCATCAAATTTACAAAAATATAGAAGTCTGACAATACGAAGTGTTGGCAAAAATGTGTTATGGAGGCTGGGCATGGTGGCTCACGCTTGTAATCCCAGCACTTTGGGAGGCCGAGGCGGGCAGATCACGAGGTCAGGAGTTTGAGACCAGCCTGACCAACATGGCAAAACCCCGTCTCTGCTAAAAATACAAAAATTAGCTGGGAGTGGTGGCTCGTGCCTGTAATCCCAGCTACGCAGGAGGCTGAGGCAGGAGAATTGCTTCAACCTGGGAGGCAGAGGTTGCAGTGAGCTGTGATGGCACCACTGCACTCCAGCCTGGGCGACAGAGTGAGACTCCATCTCAAAAAAAAAAAAAAAATAAAATAATAAGAGAAAAAAAGTGTTATGGAGAGAAGAAGCTGCTAGAGGGCGTTGAATTTGTACGCCCCGTTATACCTACATTATTGGGCAATTTAGCAATTACTGGAAAAGCTGAATCATGCTTCTCCTACTCAGTGCAATTGCATTCCCAGGCATAGGTCAGAGAACCCCTCAGATAAGGGCGCAAGGAAACCATAAGGGGAATGTTCATAACAGCTTTGGAATTTGCAAAAACTGCAAGTAACCCAAATGTTCACCCACAGAACAGTGGGAAAAAACTTGTGATATATTTATTGACTGGAGCCACATGTTCAAACATAGATCTCACAGCTTAGCATTGAGCAGGAAATACAAGTTGTAGGAGGCTTGATATTTATGTAAAGGTTAAACCTATGCAAGGAAATCTTGCGTACTGCTCTGGGATACATACTGTAGGGAAGTACTATATTAATATAAACTCAGGATTGTGGGTGCCATTGGAGGGGGGCTTGAGAAAAGAATAAGCCTTTCATTTGGCCTGGTGTGTTCATTCACTTTTTTGGAATGCATCTGAAATATTACATACCTAATTAAAATACTGTATTTCCAAACCTATAAAACCGATGGCAACTTTCAAATAATTGGATGTTAGAAATGGAACTCTCAAAAGATTTCCTCCTCCCCACGAATGTACCCTTTGCCTAGGATGGGAGGCTGTCACCTGGAGTAGCAACCCAAGGCCCTCGACCGCAGGGGTCCTAGCAAGCCTTGCCTTTGTGCATCTGCTCTGGGAGCCAGAGAAGTTGAAAGCGGCCTCACTCGGGATTTTTGAAGAGGTTGAATTTCCCGACAGTCCTGGATAAAAGACACGGCAGGCAGTCTGACTGTCAGGGGAGTCCCTTCTGGGTCTGTATTTATATATCCCTAGGAATCCTCTCCTGCGGGCTCTTAAATGGTAAGTAGTGGGTTTGTGACCTGTGGTGAGAAGAAAGATGCCCCAGCAGGTAACGTTATCTTTTCCTTTCATCTGTGAATCTCCCTGCTGCAGGCAAAGCACCCCTGAGTCCTGCAATTACAGCCTTCCCACCCCCAAGCTGAAAAACCTGATTTTCTTCAGGAGAAGAGAAACCTCATCCCGGGAGCGGAATTTGGTTTGTATTTCCCGAGTAGAGGCGGTGTGGTCAGGGATCGCTTAACCCTCCGGAGCAGCCCGGGCCGGGCGTTGCCGGGAAGGGCGGGGCGGGGGGGTGGTGGTCCCGGGTCCCCTCGTCAGGGCAGGAAGGGGCTGTGACTCGGGCGGAGGGGCTGCCGCGGCGTGCGTGGGTGCACAGTCGGTGGTGTAAGCAGAGACCCTGGTGTAGACAGATCGCGGTGTGGGGAGGAAGCAAGTGGGTGTGCAGAGGCCGTGGTGTAGACAGACGCCGACGTCTACCGGCCCACGCTGTCGGTCCAGTTCTGTCTAGCTCTGCACCCTGGAAATGGCGAGGGGAGGGGGAGAATGATGGCCCTGATGGGTCCCCGCTGGCTCCAACAATCTGGGCTGTTCACATGGCCTCCTCTCCTGCTCCTCTAAATGTGAAACCCCTTTAAGATGGCATCTTTATGTCTCCAGAAGATAAATGCGCCTTTTAAAAAGTAACCATGGCCGGGGGCGGTAGCTCATGCCCGTAATCCCAGCACTTTGGGGAGGCTGAGGCGGGTGGATCAGTTGAGGTCAGGAGTTCGAGACGAGCCTGACCAACATGGTGAAATCCCGTCTCTACTAAAAATACAAAATTAGCCGGACATAGTGGTGCACGCCTGTAATCCCAGCTACTCAGGAGAGGCTGAGGCAGGAAAATCGCTTGAACCCCGGAAGCGGAGGTTGCAGTGAGCTGAGATCGCGACATTGTACTCCAGCCTGGGCAAGAAGAGTGAAATTATGTCTCAAAAAAAAAAAAAAAAAACAAAAAAACAAAAAAACAAAAACCATACTGCTACTTAAAAAGGCACTTCCTAATATAAAATATTCACAGTTCACATTTTCCTGTTTATTTCATGAGTTTTATTTTGTGTGTTATTCAACAGGATTTAGATAAGACCTAGGTATTTTGATTCGTTGATTTGATTTAAACGCATCACAGTGGTCATGTGGGAGAAAAATCAGAACCTTGGGGCAGGGCTTTTGTAGATCACTTTTAGGGTTCCCTGTTGTTTCTATTTGGAATTACATTTTGGCGGGGACCAGCATGTTTCCAGATCTCGGTCTCACCCAGGCATTTGGCCTCTCCTTCCCTTAGGTCCCATGTCATAGCCACCCTGGTGCAGGCCCAGGCGGGAGCCACACGCTGCTCAGTCCTGGGGAATCCCAAGCCCCTCCACTCTGTGCAAGGAATGGAGATAATGGGCTGAGAATTAGGTTTTATTAAAAGCAAAGCCCTTGAAGGATGGTTATTCCTGCCTGGAGATCCCACAGTAGGGCCTTTGGAGTGATAGACATCCGCATCTCCCTCCACACCCTGCCCTACCCCCCCCCCCCACCCCCAAAGCTTCAACAAAGGCTCCTTTTTAAAGTTTTCCGGTGCCCTTTGCTCTTTGTTTGCCTTCCCGCTTTGTTCTCTGGCCAGCTGCAGGCCACACTGCCATTTGGAAAGGAGTTTCCTTGGGTTTGATTGACAAATGGGAGAGAATTGGGATGCAGAGGCTCATGCCTTCCAGAGAATATTTTGGAGAAAGGTGGGAACTAGAGAGAGCTGCTGGCTTTGCAATGTTGGGTTCTGAGAACTACCAGGGGTGGGGTTCGTGAGCACACACAGGCTTGTTAGCTCTTTAAGTTCGCGAGGCTTTAAGTTCTTAAGGCTTTGTAAGCTTGCAGTGATAACACAGAAAATACCAAGTTAAGGCAATAAAATGGTCTCCCCAACCAACTGATCACTTCCCAGCACAGGAAGTTGATGACTTAATTTAGAAAATATGATTTTAAAAATTGGCCTCAAAGCGTTTTTGGACTCAGTTCTGTGCATGTTAATATGTATCCAGATTATATCCTGACATTCATTTAGAAAAAAAAAGACTAAAAAATTTTGCCAAACTGGAAATGGAGACGTGTTATGGTCTGTGGATGGGAAGAGTCTTGAATGTGTATGACAGCCCGCAGGATGTGTTAGCTCCGGTTCCAGCCAAAAATCCAAGAGAGTAATGAGTTTGTCAGATATCGTCAGATCAGGGAGAAGATTTAGATAAAACCCTTCAGCATTAATATTCTGGCAATATTAAAAACTATCTTAGAAAACCAGGCCTGGGGATTGGGGAATGGAGAATACAGAATTTCTGTACCTAGAAGGCCCCCCACAAGCCTTTTTTTTTTTTTTTAAAGGTAATCAAAGGTAAGTGGAGAGTAAGTAATTCTTTTTGTAGGCCAATTAGACAAGTCATGCCTGAAGCCTCCCCCCACCCCCCATGACTCCTGGAGGAGACTGAGACTCCCTGTCACAGGGGTACCCACCAACACACATCCCTGCTGGTTGAGATCTGAAATGCTTATCTGAACAGCCTTGGCTGGTCTGTTGCTGCCTGTGTTTATTTGGATGTATTTCAGCAGAAGCCATCCCACAGACAGGAGAGGTGGGTTTTATGAGATGGTGTTGAATGAGGGACAGGTCAAACTGAAACCTAATTGACAGATGATCAGATTGGTGAAACCAGAGAGAAAAGAAAGGGATTAGTACTCAAGTACCTTGACTTCAGAAGTACAGAGCTTCCCTTTGGTGACTCCTTCAGCTCCATTTTTGTTGAGTGAGCTTTGGTTCTAGCTCCGTGGTAGGATGGTGAGTGTGCTTTCTCTCTGGGTTTCTTTTGTGTACTTGTCTCAATGGCCATAACGTGGCACTGCATTGGTGTGAAATCCCCTGAGATTTTACCTCCAGATGCAACTCATGCTAGATAGGGGCCCTGGGTAGGGGGCTGAGAAGGGGGTTCCGAGGCCACCAGGACCTTGGAAGGGGAAGGGATTTTGGTGGTGATTTAAGCGCTAGCAAGGGCTCTGTTGGAAATGATTCACTAACTTCCTGCAAGGACACTTCAGAGGTGTGATGGGCAGTAGTACAGTGGGTGGGGTGTGTTTCTTGTTTGGAGTGAGAGAGGGTTCTGGTGCGTAGGTGTCTCATTCCAAGGCCTCTTGTCCATCAAATTCTGTTGGGCAGCACTGTCCAATAGAATTTTCTACAATGATAGAAATGTTCTATATTTGTCATGTCCAAATCAGTAGCCTGCAGCCACATGTCCCTATTGAGCACTGGAAATATGATTAGTGTGAATGAAGAACTGCATTTCTGATCTTACTACTTGATTTTAATTAATTTAAATGTAAAGAGCCCCATGTGGCTAGTGGCTACTATATTGGACAGTGCTGTTACAGAGCTCCAGCTATCACCTTAATAATTTTATATCATCCGTACAAAACAGTGAAGAAAATGTGAGTGGGAAACATGAAGAGTGATGAAATGAACAAGTTGAGTGACTCCCACCCTGTTGAAGAGATTGAACTTCATCCCCAGTTCCTGTGAAGCTTTCTGGATCTCGTCTTCCAAGGTGGTGATGGTCCTCTGTTTTGTGTTAATAATTCCTGTACTTTGTAGTTTTGCCATATAGGACAGGCCAACTATCCTTTAGTCTGAAATGCTTGGAAACAGAAGTGTTTCAGATTTGGGTTTTGTACCATACATACAGGTTATGCATCTCTAATCTAAAAATCCGAAATCTGAAGTACTCCAGTGAGCATTTCCTTGGAGCATCATGTTGGCACTCAAAGTGTTTCAGACTTTGGAACATTTCAGAGTTCTTGTTTCAGATTAGAAATATTCAACCTGTAGTATATATCTCTATTAGTTTTCTGGGACTGCCATAACGAAGTCCCACAGGCTGGGCTGCTGAAACAACAGGCATTTACTTTCTCCCAGTTCTGAAGGCTGGAAGTCCCAGATCAGGTGTCAGCAGGGGTGACTTCTCCTGCCTTTCTCCTTGGCTGGCAGATGGCGCCTTTCTCCCTCTGTTTTCACATGGGCACCTCTCTGTGTCTGAGTCCTCATCTGCTCTTCTTATGACATCTGTCTTCGTGGATTAGGGTCCACCCTAATGACTTCATTTTAACTGAATTACTCTTTTAAAAACCTTATCCCCAAACACAGTCATATTTTGAGGTCCTGGGGTTAGGATTTTAAGGTACAATTTTGGAGAGACACAATTCAGTTCATAACAATCCATAAACGCAGATTGCTTAGTTTTGCCTGTTTTTGACCTTTTGATAAGTGGAGGCATGTCGTATATATTTTTTCGTTCAGCATTTTCACTGCCTCTTCATGGTCAATTGGAGACCACCTTCCAGCTCTCATGGGGAATGGATTGTCTTGGTCATGGGCTAGTTTTTTTTTTTTTTTTTTTTTTTTGAGACAGAGTCTCACATTGTCGCCTGGGCTGGAGTGCAATGGCATGATCTAGGTTCACTGCAACCTCCGCCTCCCGGGTTCAAGTGATTCTTCTGCCTCAGCCTCCCTAGTAGCTGGGATTACAGGCACCCGCCATCATGCCTGGGTAATTTTTTGTATTTTTAGTAGAGATAGGGTTTCACTATGTTGGCCAGGCTTGTCTCAAACTCCTGACCTCATGATCCACCCGCCTCAGCCTCCCAAAGTATTAGAATTACAGGCATGAGCCACCGTGCCTGGCTGGTCATAGGCTAGTTCTATAGACTGAGCTGTGAGCTCTGGGTTCTCATTCAAGGTCGAAAGGACAGGAACCAAACTGTCCTAATTGTAGGCTCCTCAGGCTTCTCCCTGTACATGACAAGGAGAGGTGGCTCCTGTGTGGAACCCTACACTCCATTTGCCCAGCTAGATAGATGCCCGACACATACTGCTGCCCAGCCTGAGGGCCTCGCCTGCCCTCCTACTCCTTCAGTAGAACTTTCTTTCAAGCCCTCAAAATTCAGATGCCTCAGTGCTTTTCCTCGAATTTCTCCCCTCATCCTTCTTCATCTCAGGAGGTTCTTTGCCCCTGTCGGGCTTTTCTCTACAAACCCTCTCTCCGTGTGATAATTCCCCTAGTCTTGTTTTGTCTTTGCTAATCACCTTCGCTAATGAGGCCTGATAGCTCAGGAGTGCTCGTCCTCCCTAATTTTTTCACCTCATGATAAAATTAATACATGTATGTCAGTATTTAGAAGAAAAATAGTATAAATAAGAAAACAAAAATTATTTGTAACTATGCTGCTGGAGATAACTCACCATCAAAAAAGGAGTACTAACATTAAGTCTTCACTTAACAGCATTGATAGGCTCTTGGAAACTGCGACTTCGAGTGAAATGACATACTGTATAACAAAACTGATTTTACCATACACTAACAGATATAAACAAGAGTTAAGTTCTTGCAGCATACAGTATGTCATTTCATTTAAAATTGGAGTTTCTAAGAACCTTATCAATGATGTCAAGTGAGGACATAGGACTCATTGTACTAGCATTTTAACACATTTGTGATCATACTGACATGGTTTTATTTCATAAACATGTTTTTCTTGTTACCTACTTGGTCTTTTTATAATAATCAATTTTAATGGTTGCATATTATCTAGTCAAGTGCCATTTCCTGTAACAGATCAAACACTCCACTCGTTTTCAATATATAGGATTTTTTCAGTTTTTCCAAGTTATATTTGTGAAGTTCAGAACTTACTGGAAAGTTGCAAGTAGAGTATATGGAAATTCCTTCTCCCCCCTCTAGCCATCTGAAAGTAAGCGGCTGGCAAGATGTCCCATTACCCCCAAAATGCTTTAGTATGTATTTTCTACAAACAAGAACATTCTTGTACATAATCCTAATACAACCATCATGAAAATCACAAAATTAGAACAGATGCATGACCACCATCAGACCCCAATCTGGACAGTTGCAACAGCAGTCCCAGTAATGTCCCTTTGAGCAGCAGGATTCACTGCAGGGTCATTTGGCTCTGTGCTTCTGGAGTCTCCTCCAGTCTGGAACATTTCCCAGCCTGCCCTTGACCTTCATGACCTTGACATTTCTGAAGAGTGCAGGCAGGTTATTTTGTAGGAAATCCCACAACTTCTGTTTATCAGGCTTTGTATATGGGCAGGCCCATTGCAGAAACAATGTTGTAGAAATCGTTTTCATTGCTGTTTTTGAATGGTGCACAGGGTCACTTTGTCCCCTAACTGATGAGATTGACTGGCTGAGGTGGCATCTGTTAGGCCTTCCCTTTCAAATGAATCAGCATTTGGTATTTGGTGGGGAGGTTCTTGGAAACCATCAACCTCATCAGGCTCTCACTGTATTCATGGATTTACTTGTATTAGTATGCTCACAGCACTCCTGTTTTATCCAGTGGGTTATAATCCTGCTTTGGAATATCTATAGCTGATGCACCTACAAATGCTTTAAATATATTTTATTACGACATTAGTTTGCTAGGACTGCTGTAACAATGCACCACAGACTTAAGGGCTTATACAATGGAAATTTATTTCATCCTAGTTCTGGAGGCCAGAAGTCTGAGGTCCAGGTTTCAGCAGGGCTGGTTTCTCCTGTGGCCTCTCTCCTTGGCTTGCAGATGGTGTCTTCACCCTGTGTCTTCACATGGTCATCCTACTGTGTGTGTGTCCTTTTTTTTTCTTATAAGGACACAAGTCATACTGCATTGGGGCCCACCCTGATGACTTTATTTTAGCCTAATTACTTCTTCAAAGGTTCTGTCTCCAAATGCAGTCACATTCTGAGCTATGGGAGGTTACGGCTTCAACATACGAATTTTGGAGGTCACAGTTCAGCTGATAATAATTAGGAACTATGCTTTGTATTGTAGTAACATCTGTTGACTTCTACTGCGATGAAAAACTTAGTATTGACCTCGTTAACATTTCTGAGAATCTTCTCAGAAAAAATGAGTGCAAGCAGAGGCAAAAAGCTCTGATTTTAAGCAAAGATGGACACATGGAAGGAGTTGGAACTAGACTTTCTGCAGTTCTTGTCTAAGTTAATAGGACTGTCTAGATACATGATGAGGTGTTCACTTAGTCTGCTGCACCCAGACTTTGGTTAGACCCTGGGCTTTTCCTGGGATTTGTTTCTTGGTGGGCATACCTTGATGTTGCATTACTTAAGATATAGAAGGAAGAGAGTGGGCTCTTCCAAGGCCCAGCTGACCACCTGCTCAGGTACCTGCATAAGTGCGTGAGTGTATATCAAAAGTGTTGAAGGGTTTATGAATTATTTAAAGAAAGCTGAAGTTATTGCCTCTGCAGTGGGGGACATGGGTGGCTGGGGAAAAAGAGTAGAAGAAAGTCTTTTCACTCTTGTGACTTTTGAATTTTGTTTCATGTGTCCACACACACACACACACACACACACCCACACCCACACCCACTCCCACTCAGAAAATAAATAAAAGATAACTTTGGAAAAAGGAAGTAGAGAAGAAAAAGGGATCAGCATTCTCTCTTACTGCTTGTCTTCTGTCTTTAACATTATAAGGACATCATCACTTTCCCTGAACCTCCAAGGCCCTACCAAGGTGGAGGTCTTCCTGGGCCAGGCCCTTGGTGTGCTGCAGTGGCCCAGTCTGTTCCGATTACTCATCTCCCTTCCTGGAAATGGAGCCCTAGGTCCGTTTGGTGATGCACCCATTAAGAGATCCTTTTCCCATGTTTGACCAATTTCTGTGGCTTTTGGGAACAATGTTTTTTGGATTTGTCTTTTTTTTTTTATTGTTTGTTTTGTTTTGTTTTTTCTTTTTTTGAGATGGAGTCTCGCTCTGTCACCCAGGCTGGAGTGCAGTGGCGCGATCTCGGCTCACTGCAAGCTCCGCCTCCCGGGTTCACGCCATTCTCCTGCCTCAGCCTCCTGAGTAGCCGGGACTACAGGCGCCCGCCACCACGGTTTCACTGTGTTAGCCAGGATGGTCTCAATCTCCTGACCTCGGGATCTGCCCGTCTCGGCCTCCCAAAGTGCTGGGATTACAGGCGTGAGCCACTGCGCCCGGCCCCCGTCTTTGTTTCTTAAAGTGCAGCTTTTCTGTAATGAGTTTCTTGTTGGGGGATTCTGGAAGTGTAGTTGGGTTTTAATTTTGGTCTGTAAGGAGTAAGGGCTCTTTCCGCTGAGTGTGCTTCTCAGAGAATGATGGGCTATGGTTTGGCTTCAGCCTCCAAGTGGCTTTCCAAAGAGGTGAACTGGACCAATTTGAGCCCAGCCAGGCGCTGGATGTGCAAGGGGGGAGCTTCTGGGATTACTGACAATGAATAAACCCAGACTCTGTCCTTAGGAAACTACATTTTATAATAAGAGTCCAAGAAATGAATAACTTGGGAGATGCTCTCAGGTGGGTTTGCATGAAACACCATGAGGACCTAAAGAAAAAACCTACTTCTGCCAGGCAAGGCTGGGAAGGCTTTGCAGAAGAAGAGTCTGGCCTCAGGAGCTGACCATGAGGGGTGAATCATCTTCACCAGGTGGAGAACAAGGGCCATGGAGGTGCAAAGGAGCCCAGGACCCTGAAGCCCAGGAAAGGGAGGGCGCAATTTTGATCTGTTGAGGCAAAATTCTTTCATTCTTACCTGCTTCCTGCCATTTCCCTTGCCCCACATCAGTGTGCAGATTAAATGAATTTAATGAATGTATCCCATCTAAGGGCTACTCTAGGGTGTTTTTTTTCCTAGCAATGAAAGGATTTCTCAGCTGCTATAAATATTCCATTTGCTGGAGGAAGCCAGAGCCAGTACTGGGTCCCTGTGAAGTTCTGAACACTCTGGAAATCTTGTTAAAGCTGGAGGCTTACATAAATTATGGGGTCCTCATCCTTAAACCCTTTCTTTGTTAGCCTCCTTTTGATGAGAAAATAATTGATTATCTTTGGGGAAAAGAATACCTTGAGTTATTTATAACCCTTCTCCCTGGGGAGCTCTGGAACTGTTTGCAAATGTAATCTAATTATAAGCCTGACACTCTCCCACCCAGGTTGGGGCAGGTATTATTACACCGTGGTACTTCCTTCTCCTGTTTTAGCATAAATCTAAACCTGGGAGATGAAGTGGCTTGCATAAGTGTAATTTAGTCTGTCAATAGGCATAGCAGGAATAGCTGCTATATAATGAACTCCAGTTATAAAATGGTTTGATAAAGTCATTGGTGATGGTTCTTCATTAGAGGCTGAGTGAGAGTTGACTCTTAGGAGTGATTGTAATTGTTGTCTGGCAACACCTAATATGTCTCCTAAATATTCAGTATTTTGGGTACGTTTAGATCACTCATTTCCCCTGTATAGGTATCTATCTTCTTTTCCTGAACACCATAGTAGTTATCTGATCTTCTTCATCCTCTTCTGGTCGCAAGACCCCTTACTGGGGAGGTCATCCTGTGTCTTTCTGTCCCCGTCCACTTAGATTGGGCACATGACTTACGGATAGCCATGTACCCCCTGACAGGCTGATCTGAAGCATTCCTGGAACTTCTTGATCACCTTCTTTCAGGAAGTATGGATGAAACCTTGCGTGTATGGTGGTGAGTGAGGTTGGAAAGAGAATAGAGAGGGATGGGAAGAGGAGACACAAATGTAGGAAGCTGCATTTAAAGGGTAAGTTTTCTGAGTCCTTGTAATTTCCACCTGCACGTGCTTGATAGTTTGGGTATCATTCTCAGTTGCACGTCATGTTCTTTGGAATGTCACCCCACAGTCTTCCCAGCACCCCGTGCTGCCTTCTGAGCGGTTCACTGCCACTTGAAGCCTCATTCCTTTTCTGGTGACTTGTTTTTACTTGGAGAGGTTTTGGGATCTTCTGTGTACCCTGGAGTTCATTATGATGTGTTAAATATGCATGTCTTTTGTTCGTTCTCAGTTGTGGCTTGGCCCTTTTCATATGGACACTTGAGTCGTTCAGCTTGGTGATGCTCTTCGTGTCCTTTTAGAAAATATTCCTCTCTCCCACTTTTTTTCTGTTCCTTCTGAAGCTCCTCTTTACTTCTGTCTTCTCCTCGCTGTAGAATTTCAGCTTTATCTTTCAATCCTACAGTTGAATTTTCCTTTTAATGTTGGAATCCTATTTTGATTTCAATACCTTCTTTTCTATTTTTTATTGCATTCTGATGATATTTTAAGAAGGCAATACCTTCTCTAATGTCTCTGGAACTTCATTTTCTTTCTTTTGGCTCTTGAGTCATCTTTGTTTCCTCTGGAGTGATTTGTTTTCTTATCTTGGCACCTCTGTTTCATATTGGGAGCTTTCTGCAGATGTCTGGTTATTCTTGGTTAATTCTTGGTTCAAGCAATAGCTCACAATTGGAGAGTTTGCATGCGTGGATGGTGAACTTCACTTCACATTTGGTGTCGTGGACTGGCTATTTTACCAGGGACCCTGGGTACCAAGATATACAAGTCCCTTCCTGAGGCCTTCACTTTCATTTCCCCCCTTTTTTTTTTGGAGACAGAGTCTGGCTCTGCCGCCCGTGTTGGAGTGCAGTGGTGCTATCTTGGCTCGCTGCAACCTCTGCCTGCTAGGTTCAAGTGATTCTCCTGCCTCAGTCTCTCGAGTAGCTGGGATTACAGGCGCCTGCACACCTGGCTAATTTTTGCATTTTTAGTAGAGATGGGGTTTCACCATGTTGGCCAAGCTGGCCTTGAATTCCTGACCTCAGGTGATCTACCTGCCTTGGCCTCCCAAATTGCTGGGATTCCAGGTGGGAGCCACTGCACCTGGCCTTATTTTAATTTTAATGACAAACACACTTTTTTTTTTTTTTTTTTTTTTTTGCCCCCTGCAGGGATTAGGAGAAAGGTAGAAATGCCTGAGTGCCAGGTCTGCTCCGAGCTCAGTTGAGATAGCAGTTGGCCATTTGGGTTTCCATGTGTCCATCTATACATTCACACTCAATCTCATTGTTTGTTACCCCACCTTGCTTTCTGATGAACCTGGTGTTTCCAGGTTCTGAGTCTTCCTGTGGCTGAGGGAGCCACTTGGATCCCCCTTATAAAGCTGCTTTATCTTTGAGTGGCACTCCCCATGCAAAGATCGTCCGTGTGCTAGCTTCCCTGGCTTGCTGTGCTATGTGTCTGTTGACTTGCTTTCTTCTGTACATTTCTGGAGCTCTCTCACCTCCAGAGAATGTCTCTGAAAACTTCATTTTCTTTCTTTTGGCTCTTGAATCATCTTTGTTTCCCCTGGAGTGATTTGTTTTCTTATCTTGGCACGTCTTGTGACCTTTCTCATGTTCTCTGTATGGCTATGGGTTTCTTACTTTGTTTCATTCTTATCATTTTGTAGGACTTTTAGGAAGGAAAATAAAGAAAGCATGGTCAATCCAGCATTGTTTACTGGTGGGTATCATAATTTGAGAAGTACTGCAATAGACCTTTTGCTATTTTCTGCTGGCTCTTAAAATGAGAAAATTAAACAATTAGTTCCTTTAGGGCACTGGGGCATTCTTTTCAAAGCATCTACATTTCCACAACTTTGTCGAGTGGAATCAGAGAAATACTGGCATTTCTACAATACTCCCTATTACCAGATGTTTGTTACTTTTGATTTAGTCAAATTCTTGTTCATTTAAACAATTGTTCTTCACAGAAATGTGAAAACACTTGCAGGATATCTCTAGGCATTTCATTTACGGAATTACATGTTGAAGTTAGAGTAGAAGTCTGCTCACTCTCTGATCCTGGGACCGTTAATTGGTTGGCATAACTCAAAATGTCTTCTAAAGTTGGAGAAAATGTAATAAAATGATCCACCCATATGTTAAACATTCTGTTCCATTTAGATCATGTAAGTGTCCGTTAATTTACCAATTTTTTGAGGTAGGCCAAGGCTTTTTGTTGAGAATCAGCTGATAGAGGAGTTCTCAGTTGTCTTTCCTTTTTTTTTGAGACGGAGTTTCGCTCTTGTTGCCCAGGCTGGAGTGCAATGGCGATCTCAGCTCACTGCAACCTCCACCTCTGGGGTTCAAGTGATTCTCCTGCCTCAGCCTCCCGAGTAGCTGGGATTACAGGCATTCGCCACCATGCCCGGCTAATTTTGTATTTTTAGTGGAGACAGGGTTTGTCCATGTTGGTCAGGCTCGTCTCAAACTCGGGACCTCAGGTGATCCACCCACCTCGGCCTTTCTGTGCTGGGATTGCAGGCGTGAGCCACCACGCCCGGCCCAGTTGTCTTTCTTGCTTATAGTACAGAGTTTTCAGTTTTGGTTTCTTTAGAAGTCGTATGACAACGGGAAGAAATCTGTGAAGCAGGCTGATGTCAGATGTTTACAGTATTTTCCTAGTCATTTTCTGTTTTATCGCCTAGGCTTCTTTCGAACACGGATTTTTTTTCATTGTATGGAGGCTTTTCAAAGCCAACTTAGTTTTTCTAGATAAAACTTTTAATGTTTATAGTTCCTCATCAATTAAATACTTAATTACATAATTTAATGACTAGAATAAGTGCAGCTGGCCTAAGCAGGTTTGTGAGCAGCTGTGGTTGAGTCCTGGGACACGTGTGCCACTTTCACGAGGCAGAAATGAGGAGCGAGTGTGCAGAGCCTCCTGAACCGGTGCAGGTGGCCAAGTGGCCGCCACAGAGCACCTTTTGCTGGGGTAATCCTGCTCTGAAGCAGATTGGGTTTCATGTTAGTGGAGTGAAAATGAAGGGTCTTTTCTCTTCCCCTAAGTGGGGTGATTCCTTGAGGCCCTGTCTGGGAGGGAGGCTTCGTCAGCCCCCTTCCAGGTGGATGCGATCACTTTCCCATGCCCTGACTTGATTTTCTATGGGCAGAGACCAAATTACAGGCTGTAAGTGTTCATCAGAGCAAAAGAAGCCCAACTCCCCCAACCAATTCAATAGGACCCCAGACAGAAAGCCTTTAATCTGCTCTCTTAGTGCCCTCCTTTTAAAATTTATCTCCGAGGAGAAGCGAAAGTTAATTTGTCAAAGGTAATTTACAGCCTGAATATTCAGGGGAGGAAAAGGTTCCCCTGAAGGCATCTCTTGATGGAAGAACCTGGATGTAGAACACGGCTTCGGACTCTGGGATTCAGCTGCTTGGCGCTGGATAAATTACAGTGCTGTCAACACAGCTATATATATTGCTGGGCTGGGTACAGTGTGTTCCTGTGGAGGTGGTGTGTACATCTGCCATGGCTCAAATGCACTTCAGATGTCTGTGGGATTGCAACAAAGAAGGCCCTGTGACACTTTTTGTTCCCATTGGTGGCTTTTTCTTTTCTTTCTTTTTTGAGATGGATTCTTGCTTTGTCACCTTGGCTGGAGTGCAGTGGCACGATCTTGGCTCACTGCAACCTCCGCCTCCTGGGTTCAAGCAATTCTCCTGTCTCAGCCTAACGAGTAGCTGGGAATGTAGGCGCCCACCACATGCCTGGCTAATTTTTCTATTTTTAGTACAGATGGGGTTTTACCCTGTTGGCCAGGCTGATGTCGAACTCCTGACCTCAGGTGATCCACCCGCCTCAGCCTCCCAAAGTGCTGGTGCTGGGATTACAGGCGTGAGCCACCATGCCCAGCCCCACTGGTGGCTTTTTAATGCTCTTGCTAGAGAGAGCTTCCAGTAGTAGTCTAGTGGGACATGGGCCCGATGCACACAGGCAGTGGTAGATGAGTCGATGTACAGTTTTATGTAAGTTCAAGAATGACAGGAGAGGGTGAAAACCAATGTTGACACTGTGTATCCGGAAAAGCAAGCCGGACCCACAGGACCAGAGACTGTTGATGGAGCAAGCCTTAGCCAATATCGTTGGAATCGAAAGTATGATGATGACAAAAATGATGACATTAAATAGTCATGTCTCCAAGAAGTTTAAGAATTTCAGAGAAACTGTACTTAGGTTCTTTTACAGAGTTAAAAATGTGAATCATGCCATGGTCGAGGGGACACTTGGCCTGTGGACCTGCATGGGCCTGGTTCCTGGTTCCATAGATTGATGCAAAACACACCAGGGTGCCTTTACTTTTCCCCAGTGTGTAAGGGACCACAGCATCCAGGTCCCTCTCCATCCCCCAGAGGATGTTGGTACTTCGGCCATGAGCCATGCCTTCCTCATTTCTACTGAAGAGCTGCTAAGGGAGTTCTTACTCTGCATATTTCTGTATTTCCAGCCCAGCCTCTGTAATATAATAAAACGCATGCCCTGTGTTTCAGCAGTTGACAGTGCTGCTTCATAAGCAATGTGTAGTATAAGGAACACTTAATAAAATGGCCTATAAACACACCAGCCCCAAGGTAGGACTTGGGAAATACTAGGGTGAAAGAAGAGGTAACTTACTAGTAGCCTCATAAAAATC
The DNA here is from genome assembly GCF_028858775.2 of Pan troglodytes. NCBI lineage: Eukaryota > Metazoa > Chordata > Mammalia > Primates > Hominidae > Pan > Pan troglodytes. Next base: position 46,623,359 of record NC_072409.2, read on the forward strand.
TGTACAGGAAAAAAATAGAACAAATTCTGGCTGTGTGGTGTAAACACTGCCTGATTCCTCGTCAAGGTTTGGCAGTAAAGTGAGGAATAGTCATTGGATGTATTGGAAATCTTGGGGTTCATGGACATTTGTCAGGCTTCCCTTGGGTGGTGGTGCATCATTCACAGTTAAAACGACGAGATGCACCCCAGGACGAACGGTGCCAGCCTGAGAGTGTAACTCCGAGTGTGTTTACATGAGTGGCCACAATCTGAAAACTTTCCTTTTGACATAAACTCAGATTGCATCATACCAAGAGTGAGGAGTCTCTTTTATGCTGTTTTCCAGGAAAAGGGAGAAAAAACAAATGAGGGTGAATAAGTAATGTAAATTTTTTTATTATAATTATTTGTGGAGAAAATGAAATTCCTCCACAGATCTGTTTTTGTTATCTGTTGCTGTGTAACAAAACACTACTGCACAATTTAGAGGCTTAAATGGATAATGTGTTGTTACAGCACACAGTTCTGTGGGTTGACAGGGTCTTTCCTGGGGTCTCTTGTGTGGCTGTCGTCAGATGCTGGCTGCGGTAAGATGCTGGTGGGGGCTGCAGTCATCTGAAGGCTCAACTGGGCCAGACATTAAGATGGCGCACTGACATGGCTGGTTGGTGGTGCTGTTGGGTGCTGGGGCGGTCTCTCGACCCAAGAACCCATACGTGGCCTCTCCAGGTGGCTTGGCCTTCTCACAGCATGGTGGCTGGGTTCCAAAAAGGACTCTCTCAAGAGGGAGTGTGTTAAGGGCAGAGAGTGGAATTTGGCCACTTACAGGCTTCATTCAGAACCAGCACTCAAGGCCACTTTCTTTGCATTCTGGGGGTCAAAGCAATCACAGGGCCCACTCTGATTCAGGAGAGTGGGGAAACAGACTCCAGCTCTTGTTGGGGGAGTGTCGGGGACACCATATGGAGAGCATGTGAGATGGAAGATATTGTTGTAGCCTTCTTTGGAAAATACAACCTGTCGCAAGATTTTAAAATGGAAATTGAATATACCATCCCTTTGTCACAGGCATATGTATGTTTGTATTGTTATAGGACATGAACACATTCTTCCACTTTAGGGTGATTAATTAATTAATTCAGCCAACTTTTATCTAGCACATGCTGTGTGATATATCATGCCAATCCATGGCAAGATGAGGGAGAATGATAGAATGAGATAGTAAGAAACACAGATAGTGGTTTAGATAGAGGAAGACAAACACACACAGTGATATATATGGCAGACAGCTGCTCTACACATGGAAGGAGACCAACATGTAAACAGAGAAAGTGAGACTCTTCAGAGGAGAGACAGCAGAGGAAGCTGCATGTTAGAGTTTTGAGAAACAGGATGGGACGGAACATCCCAAGCTGTCCTCAGCTCTAGAGAAGACCATGTTAAAATAACCAAGGGTTTCTTTGGTCAGGAGAGTCCCTAAACCTGGACATTTCTGCCTCTTCCTGGAAGGCATTGCTTTAAAGAGTAATTTGATCTGTAGAACAATACTATTTTTAATGCTGGTATTAGCAGTTCTTTGCGTTTATGTTTTTACTTAATGTGAACTCTGTTGATAGCATTCCAGAAACTAAAGGAAGATCATGTGTTGAGTTTTCTTGACTCTGTGAGTGTCACTAGAAAAGACTTATTCTAAAGTATTTTTGCCAGGTGTATAAAAATATTCTACACACTAGCTCAAGCTGTCCTGCAAAAATCAGTGCCATAGCTGTGGCTTGAGGCCATTTGCAGGCTATGTAAAATAATGCAATCCAGATTTGTTGAAATATGAGGTTTTTTCTTTTTGACACCTGCACTTCCAACATTTAGTACTTTATTTGATGTTAAAAATCTTCTTTTGATCTTGAGTTGTTTTCAACATCCTAGAAATGTTTCCTTCTTTTGTAAAAGTTATATGGGACACGTGCTAGGGAATTGAAAGGATAACAGTGTTTGTAAATAGATAGAGCCCTGAAAATAAGTGAATGGTGAATTAGACATTCATTTTTCTTTGTTAAGTGATAGATGTTGGGAGCCCTGGCTTTTTGGGCAGTTGCAGGGGAAGTTGCCATCAAGACCCGGTCTGGCTATCCTTGCCCAGCCAACTGGTTCCCTGATCCCGGTGTGTACCCTGCTGTTGCTCCGTACGAAGGAGTTTCCTTGGTTCTAAAATACAGGCTATAGGCACATGATGGTGTTCTAGTCTTTGGACAGTTGGGATCAGTCAAGAAAAACACAACATTTCATATTTCATGACTAAATGATCCAGGTATTGACTTAGATTGGGGGTCAGCAAACCTTTTCCAAAAAATAATCAGATAGTAAATATTTTAGGCTTTTTGGGTCTTCAGCTCTGCTCCTGTGTCAAAGCAGGCAGAGATCATATGTAAACAATATGTCTTATTAAAACTGTTGTGAACATATAATTTTATGCATGCCTCAAAATCTTCATTTGATGTTGTTTTCAACAATTTTAAAGTGTAAAAACTATTCTTGGCTCTCGGAACAGATGGTGGGCTGCCTGTGGCCCATGGATTGTAGGTTACTGACTACTTCCCAATATCTTGCAGGAATAGACACACATTTTAACAGGATACTTGACTTAGATAACTTTTATGAATGCTTATTTTTTTCTTCTTAAAAAAGTTCCTGAGGAAGATTTTTTAAAATTTTAGTTGTTAAGTTAGTACACCGAAATAGATTTTTGTGATATGTAGTTCTATGAATTTTAACACAAGTATGGGTAGCTTTGTATAGCCACTGCTAAAATCGGGATATGGAGCAATTGCAGCTTCCTTGTGGTACCTCTTTAGAGTTGCCTTTACCTCCACCCACGAGCCTTGGCAACCACTGATCTTTTTTTCTGTCCCTATAGTAGCTTTGTCTTTTTAAGAATGTCAATAGTGGAATCTACATTATTTAACTTTCTGAGCTAGACTTGTTTATTCACTCAGCATAATACCTTTGCCATTCACCCAAGTTGTTGCAGTTACCCATATTTCATTCCTTTCTATTGCCGAGCAGTATTTCATTGTATATGTGTTCACAGTTCGCTTATCCATTCACCTGTTCAAGGGCATTTGGGTTATTTCTAGTTTTTGCCAGTTATAAATAGAGGTGCTTTAATATGCCTGTACACAACTAGCCATGGTGGCTCATGCCTGTAATCCTGGTGACTTGAGAGGCTGAGGTGGGAGGATTGCTTGAGGCCAAGAGTTGGGACCAGCCTGGAATTTATTGAGACTCTGTTTCCAGAACAATGTATAATAAATTCACTGGGTGTGGTGGCACGTGCCTGCAGTCCCAGCTGCTCAGGAGTTTGAGGCCAAAGGATCACTTGAGCTCAGTAGTTCCAGGCTGCAGTGAGCTATGGTTGTGTCACTGCACTCCAGCCTGGGTGATAGGGCGAGACTCTGTCTCTAAAAAGGAAAAAAAAATATATTCACGTGTAGGTTTTTGTGAGAGCATATGTTTTCCTCTCTCTATGGTGAATACCTAGGAGTGGGATTACTGGTGACATAAGTGTATGATTAACTTTATAAGAAACAGCCAAACTGTTTTCCAGACTGCATTCTCAACATTGATGTGTGAGACTGCCACTTCATCATTTTTGTTGTTCTTTCATTCCTGGTGGTCCAAGTTCTCTTTCTGGTATTAATTCCCTTCTGCATGAAGCACTTCCTTCAGCGCTTACTCCACTGCAAGTCTGCTGACAGTGAGTTCTATTAGCTTTCCTTCATTTGAGAATGTCACCTTCATCCCTTAGTGATGTTTTCACTGGGTATAGAATTCTGGGTTGATTGTCTGTGTCTTTGAGCACTTTAAATAGTCTGTGCCACATCCTTCTGGCCTTCATTGTTTTTAACGAGAAATCTGCAGACTTTAAAATAGTTTTACCTCTATAAATAACGTGTTTTTCTCTGATTGCTTTTAAGATTTTTTCCGTTTGTCTTTAATTTTCATCAGTTTGATTATTCTGTGTTTGGATGTAGATTTATTTGGGCTTATCTTTTTGGGGATTCACCAAATTTATTTTGTGGGTTTACATTTTTTTGCCACATTTATAAAGTTCTTAGTCACTTCGTCACTCTTTTTTTCTTCTTCTGGGAATCTGGGGATATAAATGTTGGACCATTTCATTTTGTCCCACAGAAGTGATCTGTTTATTTCTTTTCGATTTTTTTCTCTTTTGTTCACCTTGTATAATTTTTATTGACACCTCTCTGTCCTTATTCCCATTGATCCCTTTCATTGAGGTTTTTCTTCTAGTTATTATATGTTTTCCTTCTAAAATTTTCAGTTTTCTCTTTTTTATATTTTCTGGGGTTTTTTTGTTGAGACATTTTATCTTTCTGTTTGTTTCCAAAGTGCTTTACTTGTTGGCAATTTTTATAATAGTTGTATTGAAGTCTTTGTCAGATAATTCCAACATCTGTGACATCTTATTGCTAATGTCCATTGATTGAGATTTTCCTGGTTCTTTGTATGTTGAGTAATGTTGGATTGCATCATGGAGATTTTGAATATTAGATTTTGGTGGTGAGACTCTGGGTGTTGTTCAGCCGTTGTGGGGAATGTTAATACTGTTTTACGGGCAGTCAGTCTGTTTGGGTTCAGGCTGCAAGTTCCGAACAGCCTTCCGTGTTTGCAGTCCCAATGCCGGTTCTACTTTCAAAGCCTCTATAGTGCTCTTGGATCTGTCCCACATGTGTGCCACACTGTGGCCAGACTGGGACGGGGGTGGTGTTCTGCTGTGCAGTTCTGTTCTCAACATCTGCTTAGGGTCAGATACACACACACACACACACACAGCTCATGGGTGGTCTCAGGAACTTGTAAACAACTTTAAAGGGTCACTTTTCTGAGTTTTCCCTTCTCCATCATCTCCCTGGTATTTTCAAGTTCCTTAAAACACCCATTTCAGTCCTCTAGCCCAACATCTTGGGTTTTAGTTCCCTTGTTTGGCTGCATACTCACCTTGACTATGTCCACGTCTCAGAAAAACAGTTGAGGACACAGAGAGAAAAAACAGCAATGGAGTTTGACCACCTCTTGAGACCCCAGCTCCTCCAATTGCAGAATTAAGTTATCTCTCAGGGTTTTAAGCTACTGCAGTTACTTGTTGCCACCTCCACCATCACTGGATGGGGACTGGAGTGCAAGAGAATGAAGAAAAGAAAGAAAATGAAAAAAGAACCATGCTTTCTGTGCTCTTTTAGTGGGGAAAGATATACTTATCTTCACCCTGCTCCAGCAGAGCTGGAAGCCTCCTCTGGAAGCTCTCTTCTGTGCTGATGCCCTTGTATGAGTTTGGGACTGTGTTAAGTTCAAACCTGGAGATGCTAAGGAGTCCCTAAAGAAGTGCTCCCCTATTCGTTCCAGGTTTTATAGCTCCATTCATGGGAGATGTGGGCAGAATATGCTGACTGTATGTATCTTGTCCAGAACCAGAACCCTCAACATACTTTGATCAGAGTAATTTACAAATTTTATTTTCTATTTTGTTTTCAAGCAAATAGCACCAACCCTATTTTGAGGAGGATGTGCAGATTTCAGATGGTTTCAAAATCCTTTCCATTTTCTCCCCAAAACTGGGTTATTAAATTACTAGATTCCGTTGTCAGTTCTGCCCCATAGAACTTTTGGGGAAAATGGAAATATTCTGTATCTGCGTATGGTAGCTGTTAGCCTTATGTGGCAATATTAAGCTCTTGAAATGTGGGATGGGCTAATGGAATTCTAAATCTTCTTTAATTTTAATTAATTTAAATTTTAAAATGTAAATTTTAGTAGCCCCATATGTCTGGTGGCTCCCTTACTGTTCAGTGCAGCAAGTTTATTCTGCTGTGGAAAGCACGCTTTAAAACATGCAGCTGGTACAAAAATTAGCTAAGCGTGGTGGCGCACCTGTAATCCCAGCTACACAGGAGGCTGAGGCAGGAGAATCACTCAAACCTGGGAGGCAGAGGTTGCAGTGAGCCAAGATCATGCCACTGCACTCCAGCCTGGGCGATAGAGACTCAGTCTCAAAAAAAAAAAAAAAAAAAAAAAAAAGACTGGGCGTGGTGGCTTATGCCTGTAATCCTAGCCCTTTGGGAGGCCGAGGCGGGCAGATAATGAGATCAGAAGTTTGACACCAGCCTAACCAACATGGTGAAACCTTGTCTCTACTAAAAATATAAAAATTAGCCGGGTGTGGTGGTGCACACCTGTAATCCCAGCTACTCTGGAGACTGAGGCAGGAGAATCACTTGAACCTAGGAGGCAAAGGTTGAAGTGAGCTGAGATTGCGCCACTGCACTCCAGCCTGGGTGACAGAGCGAGACTCCATCTTAAAAAATAAACAAAAAAACAAAACCCAAAAAACATGCAGCTGGCAGGGTTGGATTTGGGCAGAGGGAAGAATATCACTATTTCTTCTTTGGCTGTTTCACTGTAAATCATTTTCACTGTGATGCCAATATTGTACCACGCACCTGGCTGGAGTAATTTGATTTAGGTAATTCAGAAAGTGTCATTTATTCAATATGTGTAGCTAAATTTGGATAACATCCCATGTTAGAGTCATATATCCTCTGGAGCAGTTTAAAGAAAATACCTTTTGTATTCTATTTTTTGGAGGTGGGGCCCTGTTGAACATCACTGGCAATGCTGACTGAGCTCTTCCCTTCTTTCAGAAGTCACCTTAGGCAGGTTGATGTGGCCCCCAAATAAGCCACCTTGTTTTCACTTCACTTCCTCACCCCCATGCCTCCAACCAAAAATTAAAGTAGGACTTAATCCATAGTTTTGTAGTATTTCATTTAAAATAAATGGCTTTGGGCCCATATTTTGAAAATGAAATATTGTCGTGGCCCTTTTTAAAGGAATGACAAAGGACTGATCTGCAAAATGGTATCTCTTCCTTGCTTAGAATAAGGTATTTACCTAACTGCTTTTGATTACTTGGTGTGCTTTTAAAAATGAAATGACTTGTCTCCCTTCCCTATGTTGACTCCTACAAAGCCAATGTTTTGGTATTCTAATTTCTGTAGAGAAGGAAAACTAATGATACTACAGTCATGTTATTTTTCAGATACATTACACGTGGTTTCACAGTTGGGTCATTTGATTCCTTGAGTGTCTCTAATCTGGAGACTGTTTTCTTAAGCAGAGTCCCAGAGTAGGAGAGGCGTCACTGTAACCGAGTGAAGAGCGCTGGCTGGAAGTGTGTAACCTGCCAGCTGATGGGCTTAAGAGCAGCAAGTGCCTTCATGTGGTTTCTTTCTTTGTTGTCCTGTGAAAGAACTCGTGGAGATCTCTTAAGCTCTTTATTGCTGTGTAGAATTACTGTATTTGAAAAGTATACTGCAAAAAAAAAACTTTTAGCCTTAGCTTTCACATTGAGGATTTTGTAGATTACAGAGAACTCTATTGAAGACTTTGCTGTTGAGGTGAGCATTTTGCAAAGTATAAAACTTCCTGGCTAAGGGGAGTACTGTGTCCATTTAAACTTGCCACTTGAAGAAGCCTGTCCGCTAAAGTGATGTGACAGCACTTTATCTTCTGATCATCCCCCTTTCCCTTCAGAGAGAAGGAAGATGTAAAGGGGTGTGCAACATCTGCTTAAATAAAACATATGCTACAGTTGGACCGACCAAGATGTAATTTATCTTGTTGCTTTTTTTCTGTGCTCAAGTTATGGTGAAAGTTACCTATCTTTTAATAAGTTATTGTCTAAAATGAGCACATCCTGAAAATATCCTGGCCCCCTGGTCCCTTCTGACATGCCAGCATGGACGTGGGAAGCAGTCGATTCTTGAGACTCACATATGGAAGGAGAGAGTGGGTGCGAGTGATCGCTCTGGCAGGGTTGCTGATTGTCTTGATTTGTGTTGCAGTCCTGGCCAGAAGCCTTCCACATGCTTTGATCTATGGCAGCGTCTCTGCAAATTTTGGCAAGAAAATCCTAATGTGTTTAAGTCATAATTAAGATTGTGTAGCAGGGCTGGATTGTTCATTCCTTCTCCATGTGTGTTGACAGTGCTCCTTATCCCCTCCCCTGTCTCTGTCCATGGCTCGTGTTCCCGGCCTCCTGAGGGACAGGTGGACTTGGGGCCCAGCGTGGGCTTGTGGACTTGTGGCAGGACTTAGGATTCTCTTCATTGCAAGAACCAAGCCTTGTTCTGGCCAGAATCACTGATAGGTGGATGGAAACAGGCGGATCTCTTTCCCTGGGTGCAGTGTCCAGTAATTCACATAATCTAACAGACAGGAATCCTGGGGCCTTTCCTGTCGAATTTGAATTCAGGGAACACAGAGGTGTGCAGTGGAAAAGGAAATTAGTCTGCACATGAGGTTAAGGATGGGACCCTTGCATATTTAAGGGGGTCCAGGAGTTTATCTCCCAAACTAAGCCCGCCTGCATCTTTTCCTGAACCCACCTTATTTTCCACTTTGTTTCTGCTTCTGCTTCCTTGTGTGTCTTTCTAGTTTTTATGTTGCCGGAACCTGTTCCCCTTCCCTTCCCATTTCTAGCATCTCCAAATTAGTCATTTTTATATTTACACTTTGAGATACAACTCATGTATCATGCAGTTCACCATTTAAAGTCTATAACCCAGTGGTTTTTAGTATATTCACAGAGTTTTGCAACCATTACCACAATCAATTTTAGCACATTATAATCACCTGAAAACCATGCCCATCAGTCATAGCCCCCTTTCTCCCATCTCCCCCCAGGCCCAGCCATCTGCGAATCTCCTTTCCATCTCTATGGATTTGCCTATTCTGGACATTTCATATAAACGGAGTCGTGCAATATGTGGTCTGTTGTCTCTAGCTTCTTTCACTGAGCATAAGGTTCCCAAGCTTCATCCATGTTGTAGCCTGTTTTAATGGCTAAATCATCTTTCACTGTACAGATACCCCACGTTTCTTTTGTTTTTTGTTTTTGTTTTTGTTTTCTTTTCTTTTACTTTAAGTTCTGGGATATATTACCACATTTCTTTATCCTTTTTTAATGACTAAATCATATTCCACTGTATGGATACACCACACTATCTATCTATCTATCTATCTATCTATCTATCGACAGTGGGGATGTTTTTACTTTCTGGCTATTATGAATAATGCTCCTGTGAATGTTCCTATCTACATTTTTATGTTTTCATTTCTCTTGGTTGTATACCTATGAGTGGAATAGGCAGAGTCCTCTGGTAACTCTGTGCTTAACCTTCATGCCTGCAATCCTAGCACTTCAGGGGACCAAGGCGGGAGGATCACTTGAGGCCAGGAGTTCAGAACCAGCCTTGTCAACATACTGAGACCCTGTCTCCACAGAAGAAAAATGTAAAAATTAGCTGGGCTTGTTGGCCCAAAGAACTGCCAGATTGTTTGCCCCAGCGCTGTACCATTTTACATTCCCACCAGCAGCATATAAGCTTGCACTTTCTGCACATCCTCACTAACACTTGTTATTGTGTGTCTTTTTTATTATAAGCGAACTAGTAGGTGTGAAGTATGGTATCTCATTGTGGTTTTGATTGGCATTTCACGGATGGCTAATGATGTTGAACATTTCTTCATGTGCTTATTTGCCATTTATGTGTTTTCTTTGGAGAAATGACTATTCAGGTCCATATTTTGACTGAGTTGCCTTTTTTACTATTTAATTGTGTTTGGATTAGTCAGCTTGGGCTGCCATAACAAAATACCATAGACTGGGGGGCTTAAACAACAGAAATGTATTTCTCACAGTTCTGGATGCTGGGAATCCAAGATCAAGGTGCTGGAAGATTTCAGGGCTGCCTTCTTGCTGTGTCCTCACATGGTGGAGGGTGAGCAAGCTCTGGTTTCTCTTTCTCTTCTTTTTTTTTGTTTTTTGAGACAGGGACTCACTCTGTTGCCCAGGCTGCAGTGCGGTGGTGTGTTCATGGCTCACTGCATCCTTGAACTCCTGGGCTCAAGCGATTCTCCTGCCTCAACCTCCTGAGTAGCTGGGACTACTGGCATGTGCCACCATGCCAAGCTAATTTTTACATGTGTCTTCTGTAGAGACAGGGCCTCAGTGTGTTGACAAGGCTGTTTCTGAACTCTTGGCCTCAACTGATCCTCCTGCCTTGGTCCCTCAAAGTGCTAGGATTGCAGGTATGAGCCACCATTCCTGGCTGCTGCACCTGCTCCTCCTCCTCCTTTTTTTTTTGGTGATGGAGTCTCGCTCTGTCACCCAGGCTGGAGTGCAGTGGCGTGATGTCAGCTCACTGCAAGCTCCGCTTCCTGGGTTCACACCATTCTCCTGCCTCAGCCTCCTGAGTGGCTGGGACTACAGGCGCCCACCACCACACCCGGCTAATTTTTTTTTTCTTTGTATTTTCAGTAGAGATGGGGTTTCACAATGTTAGCCAGGATGGTCTTGATCTCCTGACCTCGTGATCTGCCCTCCTCAGCCTCCCAAAGTGCTGGGATTACAGGCATGAGCCACCATGCCCGGCCTTCTTCTTCTTCTTCTTATAAGGGCACCAATCTCATCATGGGGGCCCCACCCTTAGGGCCTCATCTAAAACCTAATGACTTCCACAAAGCCCCATCTCCAAATGCCATCACATTGGGCATTAGGGATAAGAATTTGGGGTGGGGGGGATACATTCAGTCCATAACAGTGTTCTTTATATAATCTAAATACAAATCCCTTAACAAATATATACCTTGAAAGTACTTTCTCCCATTTTGTGTCTTTTTACATTTTTAATGTTATCTGTTGAAGCACACAAGTTTTTAATATTGATGAAACCTAATTTACGTATTTTTTTTGTTGCTTTGTCTTTTGGTATTATTTCTTAGAAACTGTTTAACTCAAGGTTATGAAAAGGTACACTGTATTCTTTTAACAGTTTTATAGTTTTAGCGCTTACATGGCCTGTGATGCATTTTGAGTAAATTTTTGTGTACTTAGTGAGGAAGGGCTCCAACTTCATTCCTTTGTGTGCAGATGTTCATTTATTCCAATACCAATTGTTGAAGAGACTATTCTTTCTCTTGCATTGTTTTGGCAACTTTGTCAAAAAATCAGCTGGCCATAAATGTGAGGGTTTATTTCTGGACCTCCATTCCACTCATCTGTAGATCTGTATGTTAATTTTATACTAGTACCATACTACTTCAGTTACTGAGAAGTCTATGAGTCCTCCAACTTAGTTCCTTTTATTTTTTTCAACATTGTTTTGGCTATTCTGTGTTCCTTACATTTCCATATGAATTAGAAGCAGCAGGTCAATCTCTGCAAAACAAAACAAAACCTCAAAAAATAGGTGAGGATTTTGGTTGGGGTTGTGTTCAATCTATAGAAAAATTTGAGGAGTATTTCCATCTTTAACAGTATTAAGTATTCTGATCCATAAACACAGGATATTTTTCCATTTATTTAGATCTTTAAAAAATTTCTTTCAACAATGTTCGTAGTTTTCAGAGTGTAAGCCTTGTACTTTTTTGGGAGGATTAAATTTCTTCCTAAGTAATATATTATTTTTTAATGCTATTGTAAATGGAGTTAACTTGGTTTCATTTTCACATCGTTTATTGCTAGCATATAGAAATACAAATGATTTTTGTATATTTGTTTTGTATATACAAGTGATGGTTAATTTTAGGTGTCCGCTAGACTAAGGAGTACCTAGAGAATGGTAGAGCATTACCTTTGGGTGTGTCCATGAGGGTGTTTCCAGAGGAGACTGGCGTGGGAGTTGGCTGACTGAGTAGGGAAGATCTGCCCTCAATGTGAGTGGCACCATCCAATGGGCCTGGATAGAACAAAAAAGGTGTCTCTCTCCCGGAGCTGAGACACCCTCCTCTTGCCTTCACACGTTAGTACTCCAGGCCTTCCAGCCTTTGGACTCTAGGACTCACACATGGCTCCCTGGGTTCTTAGGCCTTTGGCCTTGAATTGAGCCGTGCCCCGGCATCCCAGGGTCTCCAGCTTGCAGACTGCCGACTGCGTATTGTGGGTCTTTCAGCCTCCATGATCGCTGTGAGCCAGTTCCCCAAATGAATCCCCTCTCATGCATTTCCATATGTACATCCTATTGGCTGTGTCTCTCTGGCCAACTCTGACTAATACATTTTGTCTGTTGGCATGTGCTTGCTCAAAGATGGACTATCTTCCCCCTCAAGCCACCGTTTCTCATGGGAAACTCCCCTGTTTCTCATGAGATCCCCCATTCATCCAGGGAGCCTTGGGGTGCTTCAGTTTCTTTCACAATCAGGGAGTCACCAAGCGCTGCCGAGGGCTCCTCTGCTAAGGATGCCCGTTGTCTCCCGGCCTGCTCTCAAGGGAACCCCACAGCTTCTCTCTCACCCTTCCCTCTCCCAGATGGCGAAGGTCTAACCTGGTCAGTGCCTGATGGGAAGGGCCTGGAACCGAGCCTTTCCTGAGAGGGCTCCTGTTTCTCCCTGTGCCTTCCTCAGACCATGCCAACTGGAGTCTCCACTCGCCTCCCCGAGAGAGGCCCCTGCCTGTGCTTGTTTTCAGGACGAGCTCCCTTACTCATCCGGAGCAGCGTCCAGGCCTGCAGGACTCAGCACACCCTCGCATCTCCAGTGTGGGCTCAGCGGGGCTGGGTCTTCTAGGTGTGCTTTTCTTTGTGATGGTCCCGCCAGGTGGAGCTGCATGTACTTATTGTGGCTGAAACACATGGTTTTGTTTGTTTGTTTGTTTGTTTGAGACGGAGCCTCACTCTGTTGCCCTGGCTGAAGTACAATGGCAAGATCTCAGCTCACTGCAAGCTCTGCCTCCCAGGTTCAAGCAATTCTCCTGCCTCAGCCTCCCAAGTAGCTGGGATTACAGGTGTGCACCACCACGACCGGCTAATTTTTTTGTATTTTCAGTAGAGATGGGATTTCGCCATGTTGTCCAGGCTGGTCTTGAACTCCTGACTTCTGGTGATCCGCCTGCCTCTGCCTCCCAAAGTGCTGGGATTACAGGCGTGAGCCACCCTGCCTGGCCTGAAACATGTTTTTTTCCAAAAGAGACTGTTGTTATTGTTCCCAGGACCACAGTCTGGAACACTCCAAAAAATACCCTTGCCACCTTCAGATCTTTCTCAGGCTACAAGAGAAATACTTTCGAGACCATCCTGGCCAACATGGTGAAACACCATCTCTACTAAAAATACAAAATTAGCAAAGCATGGTGGCGTGCCTGAAGTCCCAGCTACCCGGGAGGCTGAGGCAGGAGAATTGCTTGAACCCGGGAGGCTGTGGTTGCAGTGAGCCAGGATGGCACCACTGCACTCCAGCCTGGGCAACAGAGTGAGACTCTGTCTCAAAAAAAAAAAAAAAAAAAAAAAGGAATACTTTCAGATGGTCCTTCTTGGCAGGAATGAGTTCCATCCTGGCCTAGGGTCTTTACCTTGCCCTGAATCTCTTTGTGGGTCACCAAACTTATGGACTGACCAGGCTGGGCCTTGTACTTGGCTGGACCCATGCTGCCTGGCTCCCGAGCCCTTTGCATTAGGCCTTCCCAGCATTTGTTCTTCATCCCTCCTTGGTGGCAACCCTGTTCGCCTGGTGTCCCTGGTGACACCTGGCACTGTGTGTGTTCAGGAGGTGGGCAATAGAGCCTGATGCCTGGCTCTGATTCCTCTTCTGTCCCCCATAGCTGCATGATCTTGGGCGAGCTGCTTAACCTTTCTGTAAACCTCATCAGTAAGCTGGAGTTGCTGGCACTGGCCTCACGGGTCCTTGTGGAGATTACATGACTTGGTTCTTGTCAGGACTTAGAACTCCCTGTGGCATGCAGAGGCCCCGAGGGATGGCTAAGTGCTATTGTTATTATTACTGCCTGTGAGCTGTAGTGCACACACAAAATGTGTCCTTAAGCGAAGTGACAATATTGTGATCTTGTTTTTCAACTCATTACTTTGCCTCCACGTTAATGAGCCGCCCTAGCAGTTCTCAAATTGTAGCCCAGAAGGCTTGTTAAGTACACATTGCCTGGCCCCACCCACAGATCTGGGTGAGTCTGAGATTCTGCCTTTCTAAGGACTTCCTTGGGGCTGCAGCCGCTGCTCCTCATTGGGCACTTTGAGAACCACTGCTCTGTGGGGTGTGTGCCCTGTGCGCGCCTGTGTGTGCCTGTGTGAATGTATGCCTGTGTGAATGTGTGTGTGTTTGTGCGTTCGTGTGTGTGCCTGTGTGCACGCAGGTGCCTGCATGTGTGCGCCTGTGCTTAGATGTGTATGCCCGTGTGGATGCATGCGTGTGTGCATGTGTGCCTGTGCCTTCTCATGGCCCAGGTGAGCTGCCAGCAGTAACCCGCACCCCCACCTCAGTTAGCCCTCGGTGTGGGGCACAGGAGCCCAGGTTGGAGGCTGTAGGAACTCGGGGTCCTGTCTTTGGGCACAGCCTGGTGAACCGTGGTCTTTGTTCCCCAGGTGCTTCAGTGGAGCAGGCCATGGCCAACCTTTGTTTCTTCTTCCAGCGGGAGGATTAGGACCGGATTCTGGGTGGGAAGCAGCCTTGGTTTTTATTCGCTGGGCTTGGCGGCCTAAATCCGGAGGACCTGTGGTCGTCGTTTCCACCCTCTCCCCCTCCTTCTCCAAGTTAACCCCTTTATTTTCTCCTCTTCATTTCAACAGGATTTATGCTTGATTAAGTTACTCTCTTTTATCATAATTAAAGAAAAATGTGGTGGGAGAGCGCTAAATACTCCGTTCAATGAAAACCAGATTGTTGAACCTGCAGGGAAACAAGGGCTGCCCTGTGGCTCCAGGCCCCTCCCAGGGAGATTGATCGCTGGGAGCTGCGGGGAGGGGGTGGAGGGGAGGGGATTTAAGCTCCTCAGGGAGGAAGTTGCCTGCCCCTGCCGGCCCAGAAGACAGGGGCCTGCCCTGCCGCCGGGCTTGCCACCCCCTCGTCCTGGGTCCTGCCTAGCAGCCTGTGTGTAACATCTCACTCCTGACGCAGTCAGGCACTGCTCTGCACACAGGCCCTGGATTTATAAAGGCCTTTTTCTCATGGTGCCTGCGAGTCTCCTGCTGTAGATCACGACCTACTGGAATGTTTTTAAAAAGTGTGTTTTTAGTTGACTCAGTTCCTCATGCTGGTCGCTGTTGCTCATAAAGGCAAGGCTGTGTAAAAATCCTGCCGAAGCCCTGGCAGTCACAAAGCCCTTGCTCCAAGCTGGGACCTGCAGTGGCGGGGCGGCGAGGCCCCACCGCCTGCCCAGTGAGGTCAAGCCTGGCTGCGGGTGGTTCCTGTGCAAAAGGGAAGGCTGCCTTCATGTTGCTTAGGAAATTGTTTCTGTAATATGTGTAGGATTCTAAAAATGGTTAGACCTGTGTAGTTGGGTGGGAGGGGAGGAGGCGATGACTGCAGGCTGGGTGGCCTCCCCGATGGTCACTCGTGAAACAAGATGGCAGGTTCAGGAGCCATGGTCTAGTCTCCTCTCTGCCACACTGCACATAAGTGTGCATGGGCACCTGGTGAAGGGGTTGTTTTAGGGGATGGGAGTGAACACAGGTTCTGGGAGTGAACACGGATTCTGGAGACTCAAGGCAGGGGCCCTGCCACTTACCAGTAGGGTGACCTCAAGTGAGTACCTTAGTAGAGAATGGTGGAATTTGTTCCTCGTCCATTGTGGATGGTTAAAATAATACCCCTGGCATGGGACTGTTGTGGGGACTCTATGAGCTTGAGCAGTGAAGCAGCCAGCACAGCAAGCATCCCAGTGCATGTTGGGAATTGCCATTGTTATGGGCCATCTGTTTAGGAGGTAGAGCCTCAGACAAGGACATTGTATTTGTCAGCTCAGTCTGCCGTAAGTACCCCAGACTGGGCAGCTTAAACAACGTTCATTCTCTCACAGCCCTGGAGGTGGAAGTGTGAGATCAAGGTGTCAGCAGGGTTGGTTTCTCCTGAGGCCTTGCTCCTTGGCTTGCAGTTGGCTGTCCTCTCCCTAACTCGTCACGTGGTCGTTCCCTCTGTGTGTGTGTCATCTCTTCTCCTTATAGGACACCAGTCAGGTTGGGGTAGGGCCTACTCATATGACCTTGTTTTTACCTTAATCTCCTCTTTAAAAGTCTGTCTCCAAATGCATTCTAAGGTACTAGGAGTTAGGGCTTCAGCCTGTGAATTTTGGAGGAACACAATTTAGCCCAGACATGCAATTTAACTTACAGCATTTTGAGCATATTAAGGTCTCGTTTTGTTGCCCAGGCTAGAGTGCAGTGGTGCAACCACAGCTCACTGAAGCCTCCACCTGCTGGGCTAGGTGATCCTCCTACCTCAGCCGCACAAGTAGCTGGGACTACAGGCACACACCACCATGCCTGGCTAATTTTACTTTGTTCGTGGAGACAGGGTCTTGCCATGTTGCCCAGGCTGGTCTCAAACTCCTGGCCTCAAGCCCACCTCAGCCTCCTGAGTTGCTGGGATTACAGGCTTGAGCCACTGCACCCAGCTTATTTATGGGTTACAAGGACAATTCGTTTTTCTTTTAAATTTACTTTTTGTTGGGCAGTCCCAACAAATGCTAGGAAGACCTAGCATTCCAAGATTTTATGGGTAACCTCTGGAACCTGTTTATTTCTGCCTCTCTGGCTCACTGGGGGCTCCTGGAACCCAGAGCCCCAGGATCATTCTGGTGGTGTGGCCCCGGTGCCTCACCCGGCCGGCAGGTGTATCAGACTTCTATGCAGCAGTGTCTCTTGGGGGTGCTGACCCCAAGGCCGCCCTGGTCCCTCCTTTCTGAGGTAGCATCCCAGAGTTGTGTAGTTACGCTGGTCCTCTGCTTCCAGATGCTTCTCCCCCATACCACCCCCATTCCTCTCATCCATGCCACCATGTCATGATGTCCGTAAACCAGCAGCCAGAGGAGGAAGCCTGTTCACACTGCTGCCCTGCTGGGGAGAGGCATTCCTCTAGCAAAGGCAGGCTGATTGCCCCTGGGTGTCCCTTCCTTCTCTAAGATGCTTACCCTGCCACCGGGGGCAGGAAACTGGGGGTGGAGGTCACTGTTCCATGGAAAGGGCTGTTCCAGTGCTGTGGGAGATGAACCTTCACCCCTCCCTTCTCGGCCTGGGATCAGGACTTTTCAGCCTGCATGACCTCCTGACCTTGCCTAGGGCCAGGCTGCCATGGTGGGAGGGCCGAACGCTGTGCCCTGATCTCTCTGGGCTGAGTCCTGTCTCAGGAGCACTTGTCATGCACGCTCAGACACTCCTGTGGGAGGAAAGTTGCAGGGCCTGGGCTTTCTGGGCACGTGCTGCTGCTCTCTTGCTAGGAGTGAGGATGGATGGACTCTAGGAGCAACTATTAGCAATCCAGCAGGAGCTTCCTCCAGCCTGCGAGCATTGAGTCTAATGTGAACGTGGGTCCTGCGGGATAAGGGGAGGCACTTGTTGGGATGGGGTGTGGGGTGATAATTTGACTTAAAGTTAAGATATTTTTAAGAGTAATTAAGTTAAATTTTATGTTCATGAGGCCTACAGAACAGTTCCATTCTCCTGAAAATGTTGTTTGAAGCATTTTAATATCAATTGTAATATAAGCTATTGATGTGTCTTTTCATTTGCCTTTACTAAAATATTGGAGGCATATCTTCTAGTTACAAATTATTCTAATTGATGGATTAAAGTAGTTTTTAAAATAAAAGGCTTTGCTAATTCCCTGCTGGCTCATCCAAGCCAAATGGCCGGTGGCAATGCTACTTAAACAGCACTCTACCATTCAAACCTTACCTCTAACGAGAGGCAAAGCAGTGAGGTCTTATTCTAAAAGTGCATGTGTAAGTGGTTTTGCTTGATCCAGCGTTTAGGTCTGAGACCTCCAGCTTACCAAACGCCTTCCACTTTGCAGCCCTCTCAGAGGCAGCGGAGACTCCAGGGCCCTGAGATTCTGATCCTGCACTCCTCCTATCACGTGACCTCGGCTCCTTAAAAGAGGACACTTGCTCTTAATTTTCTTGTCTACAAAACTGGGGCAGCAATAGGAAGGCCAGTCTCCTTCACTGAGGGATTCCGGGTAAAATGAAATGACTGCCTCATTTACCTTGCAGTGACAGCTCTGCAAATGGAGTACTGTCTTTGAACAGAAGGTCAGCAGCAGCAGAGTGTGTCTGTGACAAGAAAAGACCGTGCCAGTCAAGCCTTGGTCATTATGTAGTGGAGAGTGTTGCCATTGGCCCCTATCCTACGCCTCACCACCTCCTGCAGGCTGCTGACTCCACGCCCTTGTGACTTGGTCACAGGACTTTCCTGGCCAGGGTACTTGGTCTACAGGCAAGGTACAGTCGGGTGCTGGGAGCCAGTGCATCCCCCTGCTATCAGCAGTCCTCCAACAATAAGCCCTCATTGGGTAGTGAATGCTCCAGCTGCCTTGCCTATGGGGTGGGCAGCTCTGAGATGTAGGGTCTGTGTGGCCTCCCATAGGGGCCCAGTGTCTTGCGTGGTGTTGCCCATAGCAGGAACCTACTCATGCACTACCTCTGGGCCTCTTCCCCTTCTCCTCTCCTTCCTACTCCACTTCCAGGGCCCCCTGGCTTCATCTCCTAAATGCACTCTGGATTGACTTCTTGGGGAGCCCAATCTATGATGGAAATATTACAGATATTGGCCAAGGAACACTTTGTTCCTCAGCGTCTCATGCACCCTCACTCTGCTCACACCTTGCTGCCTCCTCTTAGATTTCATGTCTCTCTGCCATTTCCCACAGTCCTTGCTGCCCACAGCCCCATCAGGCCGAGTTGAATATTCATGCATGAAAATTTGACCAACTCGGCTCTTCATGTGCTGCTGTCACGGCATCAGCTTGGGCACTGTAGATTCTCAGAGCGGGATGTCGAGTGGGACGTGTCCTGTTGTCTTGAATTAGCAGCCAGTACCCATTGCTGAGGACTGAGGGGCTGAGGTAGCCCTTGGTCTCAGGAGCGCTGCCTGTCATTATAGGGGTGGATACTACTCCTCGGGGCTTCAGAGCGGGTCCTGCACCCACCTGAGTCTCTTGTGTTGATCAGGGTGTAGTGGAGGGCTGGAGGCTGGACAGCACCTGCCCTCCCAACCTGACTTGTCGCAGTACTGTGTCTGCAAAGGCCATCTATGTGGAGCCACACCTCCTGGGACCTTCTGCTTCACTCTGCCCCGGTGCCACCTTTTTGACCCCAGGCTGTGTCCTCTGGTGCCACCTCCCCTTCTTCCACCTCACCTGTTGGGGCCACCTTACCTATTCACAGCATGGTCGCCTTTCCCAGTAACTCTGATTGGGTCTTTAAACTCGCCCGCCCTCTGGCCGTTGAGTCCTGGTGCCCTCTGATCAGGCCCATCCCGGAGGAGCCCTGCTGCTTTGGTCTCCGGACTCAGGCCTGGCAATCCCAGGGGCAAAGGCCCAACCCCAGGCATAGATCAGACCCCTCATGCCTCAGCCCCAGTCCCCAGCCAGTCTCCCACAGCCTGGCTGCCTCATCGCCTTGCTCTGGGGCTGGTCCTCCCCGCTCCATGGTGGTTATTTTTACCCTCACCCCCACCCACAACCTCGCGCTCCGCCAGCCTTTCTGGAGTGTGCTCACAGAGCATGCGCTGAAGAGGGAGCAAGAAAGGTGGCGAACGCAGGAGGGGCAGCCGTGTCCAGTGCTGCACTGTGTCCGGTGGCAGAGGCCTGTGCCAGTGGGAAGGTCAGAAATCTCCCTTCTCTTCATTGTCTTCAGAGGAGAAAGAAGTCTTCAGAAGGGGAATCCCACAAGTTCTTGGTCCATTTTCCTATAGGCATCCTTGTCCTCTTCTTTCCTATTAGGATAGGAATGATTTCTTTAACTTTTTGAAGACAGTGCCTTGGCCTGTTACATGGACCCTATTTTTTACCGACTTCTTATGGACTTACATTGTGTGTGTGTGTGTGTGTGTGTGTGTGTTTTCCATTTATTTGTAACTCTGCCCTTTCAACTGAATCCAGATGGGCTCAAGTTCCCTGGTGTGAATAAAAGATAAAATGCTGCCCTCCGCACCTCTTTCAGGAAATCCTCCTGTATTATAGTTTGAATGCAGCTCCCTCCACCATCTGGGATGGAGTCATTGCTTTACAGCAGTCATAGCCACTGTCATGAAAGACGAAGCTGGTCTCAAGGACACTAGGAGGTTGCAAAGAGCCACATGAGTTTATTGGATATGACAGAATTTCTCCAAGTGGGGAAGCTAAATTAAGCAAACGGTAAGTATACATTTTGTAAAATGATCATTAGTTGTGGTTGGTTTAGTTGTCTATTTAGAAAATGCAAGGGACTCAACTGAAAATGTTAGCACTAATACAGAGATGTAGTATGTTGGCTGGAGGATTCAGGACCAACTTAGAAACATCAGTGGCATTTTTATATACCTGTAACCATAAAAATAAGTAATAGAAAAAAATCCAGTAGCAGCAAAGCCATTCAGATACCCAGGAATAACCTTAGTGAGAAAGGCACAACACTCCTGAGACTTGACTGAAAAATTTGAAAGAAGATTAGACTAACTGGAGAAGAAAACCCTATTGTCTTTTTTTTTTTTTTTAACAGAGTCTTGCACCGTCACCCAGGCTGGCGTGCAATGGTGCCATCTCGGCTCACTGCAACTTCTGTCTCCCAGGTTCACGCGATTCTCCTCTCTCAGCCTCCCGAGTAGCTGTGATTACAGGCGCACACTACCACACCCGGCTAATTCTTTGTACTTTTAGTAGAGACAGGGTTATGCTATGTTGGCCACACTGGTCTGGAACTACTGACCTCATGATCTGCCCGCTTCGGCCTCCCAAAGTGCTGGGATTACAGGCATGAACCACCATGCCCGGCCAGAAAACCCTATTGTTAATGGGAAAGTAATATTGTAACGATATCTGTTCTCCCAAAATTAAAATACAAATTTAATACAGTTCCAACTAGCACCCCAGTAAGTTATTTTACAGAATTTGGCTTGCTGTTTCTGAAGTCCACGTAGAACTGAAAATGAGCAAGAAGAACCAAGACAGAAAAAGTGAAATTATCGTGAGAACCTTGCTCTACCCAGTGTCAAAATGTATTGTCATAATTAAATAGACAAATAGATCAAAAGAAGAGAATAGATAATCCACACACAGACCTATGGAATATATGGAATTCTTTTTCTTTTTTTTTTTTTTGAGACGGAGTCTTGCTCTGTCGCCCAGGCTGGAGTGTGCAGTGGCGTGATTGCGGCTCACTGCTAGCTCCGCCTCCCGGGTTCAAGCGATTCTCCTGCCTCAGCCTCCTGAGTAGCTGGGACTACAGGCATGTGCTACCATACCTGGCTAATTTTTTGTATTTTTAGTAGAGATGGGGTTTCACCGTGTTAGCCTGGATGGTCTCGATCTCCTGACCTCTTTCTTGATCCATCTGCCTCGGCCTCCCAAAGTGCTGGGATTACAGGCATGAGCCACCGCGCCCGGCCGGAATCTATGGAATTTATTAAGTGATAAATTCGCTCACTTTTCCAATGAGTGGGGAAATAGTGAAATTTTAAATAAATGATGTTAGAACAATTGAGTGTGCCTTTGGGAGAAGATCATATTAGACATCTGTTTTAATACCAGTCACCCCCCCCAAAAAATAGATGAGAATTTGTTTATGACATTGAGGTAGGAAAATCGTTCTTAATAAGTCAACAAGAACTGTAATAGAAATAATTGATAAATCTTAATAGAAGCCCTATTGAAGGAGCAAAGGACAATTTTTAAAGGGATTCTCAAAAAAGAATATACAAATAGTAAAATTAGAGAAGAGACTCATCTTTGCGAGTTACGTTAATTTCCTCTGGCTGCTGTGACAAATACACACTTAGTTGCTTAAAACAAGACAAATTTATCCCCTTACAGTTCTGCAGGCCAGAAGTCTAGCCTGGGTGGGTGTGGCCTCACAGCCCCACAGCCTCTTCCCATTTCCTGGCCTTCTCTGGCTTCCAGACCCACCTGGGTTCATGGCCCCTTGTCCATCTTCAGAGCCAGCAGCATGGTTTCCCTGTCTCCTTCCCTTTGCTTCAGCGTCACAGTCTTTTCTTGTGGTCCTGAAGGACCTTTGTGGGTACATTGGGCCCACCTGATTGTCCAGGGTCGTCTCTTCAGCTCAGGATTCTTAATTTAATCACACCCACAAAGTCCCCTTAGCCATGTAAGGCCACATGGTCACAGGTTCTGGGGATTACAATGTGGCCATCTTGGGTGGATCCTTACTCTGTCTTCCACACTATATTAGGAAACATAAAATAACATAAGTTATGATTTCTAACTATATTAGCAGGGTTTAAGGTGAGGGTATGGGGAAATGGGCATTTTAATAAACTGTGGAGTATAGATTACCACATCCACTTTGGAGGACAGTCAGCTGTCCTTAAAATCAATAACAGGTACACCCACGAACCCAGTAATTCTGTGGCTTGGGATTTGCCTTCCAGACATACTGAGCTCAGGGCACAGAGAAGTCGATATGAGGATATTCATAGCAATGCTGTTTGTGGGAGAAAAAAAAATAACTAAGTGTTTATTGCTTTGGAAATGACCAGAAAACCAACTCATAAATATGGAATATTAGTGCTAGGGAATATTACACAGCAATGAAGAAAACGAGGTGACTCAAACCTCAAAGATCTCCAAGTAGCATGCAGATAGTGATGCTATTTAGGCCAAACAACATGTTCAAAACACGATATTCCTACAGGCAGAGGAAGATTTGAAAGCGTAAATGACACAGTACTAACTGGTTATATCTGGGGAGGTTGAAGTCATGTCCAAGAGACTTCAGCTTTATCTACAAGTGTGACTCAGAGGAGTGTATTCACGTAATACTTGCATAGTATAAAAGAAAGTTTCAAATGTAAGGGTATAATGAAACACAATAAAGGGCATAATGAAACAAAAGGTCAGATATTCTGTAGTAATCCCCAGAAGTCCACATTCTTTAGGAAATCAAATTTGATTCTAGGGCTGTGGATTACATATGAACATGGCCATGTGGCCTAGGGTGGGAATCAGGGTCAGAGCCCAGGGTTCTTTCTAGCCGGCTTCCTTGGAAGTGTTAGTTTTAACAGGAAAGTTGAAGAGAAGAGGGGAGCTTGGAAGCACATCTTTGAAAGTGAGGAGATTGCGTTTTCGCCAGTCAAGATATTTTCCATGTGGCAGTTTATTTCTACCTACAGGGCCCCTTTATTTGATCTCTTGTTATCTTTCCTCATCCCTGGATTGATTTTCCGTGTTGAAATCAAGAAAAGCCTGGGAATCTCATCTGACCGTAGTTGGGAGGTAAAGAAGAGCTTGTGGGAACATTTCCTGTGATTCTCTTGAAATTACAAAACCACACAAGAAAGGGTTTGGTCCCATGGTAAGGTTGGCCAAGGTGATCTCAAGCAAGCCCTAGAGTCACTTCCGAAGTGTGGGCACCTGCTAGACATGCCTGCTGGATATCTGTTCGGATGGGCTGATGGAGGGTGGTCGCTGTGGAACTGCACTTAGGGCTGGGGAATGTTTCCCTGTAGACTCACTGCAGTCCATTGTTAAGAGTCCTGATGTTCCTAGACAATAATACTTTTTAAGGAATTGTAATTGCTTTAAAAATCTCCAAACACTAGAATGTGTATCTCCCCTTTGTATGCTACCTGGATAATAGTATAAACATGTTCCCAACTCTCAGCCAGCATGAGTCTAGTACAGTATTTCAACTACAGCCTTAGGTCCAACTGTTTTTTTTTTTCCCCCCCTGAGACGGAGTCTCACTCTGTCGCCCAGGCTGGAGTGCAATGGAGCGATCTCAGCTCACTGCAACCTCTGCCTCCCAGGTTCAAGCGATTCTCCCTGCCTCAGTCTCCCGAGTGTCTGGGATTACGGGCGTGCACCACCACACCTGGCTAATTTTGTATTTTTAGTAGTGTTTCGCCATGTTGGCCAGGCTGGTCTTGAACTTCTGACCTCAGGTGATCCACCCAACTCGGCCTCCTAAAGTTCTGGGATTACAGGCATGAGCCACCTTGCCTGGCCCCAAATGTTATTTTTAAAAAATTAAGCGTTAGCCAGATTGATTAAAACACAGATGGCACTGAGCAGAGCCCCCATATATCTACGTCCATCATCTGATGCCCTGCCTCCAGATGGGTGGACAGACAGAGGTCCACTCCTTTTCTGAAAAACCAGCAGAGTTTACATACAGCTCCGCTCCCCTGGTTTAATTTAATTTCCATGCTTCACTGTTAATACTGACCTTCAAGGCAGGGGATTCGCAGGAAAAGAGTTCTTTGTCAGCTTATTGAATGGCATTCTGTCTTGATTAGGACTGGCATGCATACATTATCAGAAGTAGAAATCAAGAAATAGCATCAAACCAACATATTTTCTTGTTATGTTTTGGTAAAATCACATCCATTTCCATGGTGAGAGAAGACTTGAGTATCCTTGGTTTTGTGCCCCAGGTGATAAGGCTCTTCAAGTTTCTGCTTGCTCTGAAAGATTCCACAATATAAATAACTTTCTTTAAAAGGCTCATCTGTTTTACATTTTGAGACAGTTTCTGTACTGCCAGGCAGAGCTGCTAGCCAGGAGTTCTGCTGAAGCTGGCTCCTGCATCCTTCCCATCCTGGAGAGTGAGTCTGCGTGGGTGTTTCCTGCAAGATCAAAGCCTGACTTGAGCTTGGTCGAGCGGAACTTGAGTTCTGGGGAGTGTGATTCTTGGTGGCAGCGAAGACGTGAAGGATGTCTTCCTGCGACCAGCATCTCCTGGCCGGCAAGGGCAGGATCCATCATGTGCTGGGGGTGGGGTTCATTCTCAGGCCTGCTCTCGACCCTCAGCCCTGGCAGGCTGCACACGGAAATGAGAAAAGCAGCTCTGGAGGAGAGCTGGGGTGCAGTTGGGTCCCGCCTGCCTGGGCTTACTTTGAAAGACTGGAACTGTTGCTGTATGAGCTGGCTCCTGCAGGGCCTCCTCTGGCGCCCTCAAGTCTCTTTATGTGGGAAGTGGGGGGACTGCATTAGGGAGCCCTTTCTGGGGGAGTATATGTGTGGTATGCAAATGAAGCCTGCTTCCCATGTTTTGGTGCCTTGTACAGAGGAGCAAAGGGGGCGTCGAGGGACCTGGCAGTAGATCTTGTCTGCAAAGGACTACCTCTGGAATTTGGGGAGATGGTAGCGAGGCCTAATGAGGGGTCCAGGAGGGAGGGAAAGTGGCCTCCCAGAGGGGTCAGGCTTTCTGTCCAGTGGGACAGGCACTTCTCCCGTCTTTCTGGTTCTAAGTCTGTCTGTGCTGTCTGCAGACTTGCACATACTGATGCCTTAAAGCTCTCATTTCATTTCTCTGTTGAATCTTGCTTTAAGAAGGATGGGGCCACACCTACCTTGAGCCCACATTCCCTCCTTGTAGTCATCCTCCACCTTCCCCATTTCCCCCCCGCCCAATCCATGCCACTTGTGTCTCTGAGCCTTTGCATGTGCTGTTCCCTCAGCTTGTGATGTCTGCAGCTCTGCCCCATGGTGAATCCATGCGGTACCCTGTGGTTATCTGGGTACCAGAAGGGCACCTCTTCTTAAACATGTCTATAGCCGCTTTGACAGATAATTTCTGGAGGCACAGTTCTGTTCCTGAAGTCATTGATATTTGAGCCCCATCTGCCCTAGAAGTCAATGGAGTGGTACCTGAAAAGACAGACTCCAGCCCAGTGGCTTTCCAAGGGTCTTCTCCAGAGCTCTGGAGTTCAAACAAGGTTCAGGGACCACCGCAGAGGGTGCTTATCAGGGGGCTGAGGGGACAGGCAAGACTCGAAACTTGAAATCCGAAACTTCTGGCCTGCTTGAATGGAGCAGCTCCATTGCATTGTGGTTACTGAGGTTTCTCCTGAGATTTCCTTGAGAACCTTCATTTCTCTGCAGAAAGTCTGCTCGGTAGGCTCCAGATGCCCTGACGAAGCACCGAGACTGGGTGGCTTAAACAGCAGACATCGATTTCCTACAGTTTGGAGGCTGGAGGTCCATAGTGAAGGTGTTAGCAGATTTGGTTTCTGGTGAGGGCTCTCTTCTTGGCTTGTAGATGGCCGCCTTCTCACTGCATCCTCATGGGGTGGAAAGAGTGAGTGCCAGTGTCTCTTCCCCTTCTTGTAGGATGCCAACTATATTGAATTGGAAGCACCCCTTTTGTCCCTTTTAACCTTGACTGCCTCCCTACAGGCCCCGACTCCAAACACCGTCATACTGAGGTTCAGGCTTTGACATATTTTGTGGGGACACGCCTCAGTCCATGGCAAAGCCTGTAATCCACTCTACAGTATTCCAAGCTTTAAGATGAAGAGACAGGCTTAACTTCTCAAGGTCGTCCAGAGAGAGAACAGCAGGCCTTGCCTGGGCCCCATTGTTGTAGAAGCCCAGCTGGGAGGCATCCTGGGGTTGGTATCACCCAGTGGCTCCCTGTGTGAGTGTTAGTCACCTCTGGCTGCAACCACCATGGGATTGCTTCTTCTGCCAGCTGCTTCTCAGTGGGGACTGTGGTGGTGGTTGCATCCGTGTAGACATTTGTCAGAGCTCTTCATAAGGTACACCTATTTTTTTTTTTTTTTTTTTTTTTTGAGATGGATTCTTGCTCTGTTGCCCAGGCTGGAGTGCAGTGGCATGATCTCAGCTCACTGCAACCTCCACCTCCCGGGTTCAAGAGATTCTCCTGTGTCAGCTGAGTAGCTGGGATGACAGACACCTGCCACCACGCCCGGCTAATTTTTGTATTTTTAGTAGAGATGGGGTTTCGCCATGTTGGCCAGGCTCTTCTCGAACTCCTGACCTCAGGTGATCCGCCCGCCTCAGCTTCCCACAGTGCTGGGATTACAGATGCGAGCAACCGTGCCCAGCCTGGGTATGTGTTATTATATGTAGATTATACCCCAGCAAAGCTGATTAAAACCATGCTTTGGTGTGAGCATGCTTTGGGTGTGCATGAGGGTGGGGGTTGGCTTCTGAAAGGTGCTGACTGGGAACTCCCCTAGTGCATATGCTTGTCCTGTGGTGAGTTTTGGGTAAGAATTAGATGGGATGGTGCGCTGGTATGGATGTCTCTCTGAACATCCTCTTGCCTGGGATCCACACAGTGAGATCACCTGAAAGACTTGGATTTGGGGGCAGGCATGGCCTTGTGGCTCTGGCTGGTTGCAGCATCCCTAGAAGAGACTCACCAGGTGGTCAGGGCCTGGCTTCCCCAGGACAGGCTCTCACCCTGGGCAGCCCAGGCCCTACACTGGGAGTGAGGGTGCTGGGTGGTGGGGAGGGGTGCGTGCAGAGGCTTTCACTGTGCTCTTGAGTCGCTGGACAGAGGGCCCTTTTCTGAGAAAGTTTCCTCATTCCACCTTGGGCGTAGGGTGGGGAGGGCAGAAAATACAAAACTGCCCCTCCCCTTGCAGGCCACCATAACTTTCTCTGCTGGATTGGATTCATAATTTTGAACTGTGTCATGAATGCATTTTGCTTTGTCTGGCAATCTTTTGCATACCATGAAATAGTTGCTTTACATTAGGATGCGTGTGTAGAAAATGCAGGAATGACATCTCCCCTTCCCGCACCCCCTTCCCCCTGCCCCGCCTTCCCTGTCCCATGGGAGCATGCAAGGACCTGGGGCGAGGCTTGCTATTCTGTATACCGTGGGGGAGTATAGAAAATCATTACTAAACACAGCCTTTTTGACCCGTGAACTTATTCAGCTTCTGGTTTTCTTTTCAACCTTCCTAACAGTGTAGGTTCTGGTAGCCACGAACCTATTACACCTATTAAGACAACATCCCGCCAGTATGGGGGCTGGACATGGGGCCCATCCGGGGCTGCAGTTCTTTAGGACAACTTTGAGCAAGTTCAGCCCCAGCCGCTGCCTCCTAAAACTAAGAATATGGTACAGTGGATTTCAGATTCGCTGTGGACTGAATTGCGTCCTTCCCAAAATTCATATGTTCTCTTCAGACACAGAGAGAGCCTGATATTTGGAGGACGGCAGGAGGAAGTAAAACCACAGTCTGCGTGACAGCAAGTGGCACGAAGGAGGTGGTGTCTTTGGGGCTGGCAGCTCCCTGGGCGAGGAACAAGCGCTGGTCTGTGGAAGGTGCAGGAGCGTGGAGGCCGAGAGCCCATCTTGTGTGCCGGCCCAGAGAAGGCCCCCAGGAACCTGCAAACAGTGTTTCTTTGTGCTCTCGGCTCCCAGGACAGACCACCTGAAACTGGTAGCTAGAAGTCTAGCCACCAGGCAGCAGTTTAAATCAAAATAATCACTTTAAGAAACGGTAGGGAACTTTGCTGGAGAACCATTTCCTCCACCCTGAAATAGGAAAACACATTCTGATTTATGCTGCTGGCTCAGGGCAGCTTGCTGAAACGTGTGCAGCTCCGCGTTTGATGGCCCCCTCCCTTCATCCGCCCCGCTGCAGGGATGAAAAAGCATTTAGAAGGAGAGTGTGGGGACGGCCGTTAGTGCCAGAGTGGCTGTTGAAAGGCCCCGCTCTGCAGGAAAGTGGCCTTCAGAGGCCAGAGGTGCAGACAGCGGGGCCGGCAGCCCAGGGTTAGGAGCAGCTGGAACCAATGTGGGGGTTGGTTGTGTTTTGAATTGAGATTTTTAGAAAAACTCTGCCAAGCCCTTCTAACTAAACGAGGTCACTCATTCCTCAATGAGAAGCAGACATAGTCCAGCCAGGCGGGGAGTGTGCAGACTCTGCAGCCAGGGGTGGTGCCACGGGGCTTGTCTCTACTGGGGCTCCTCCTGCTGCCCCTGTGTTCCCTGTGATTTATCACCTGCAGACATCGACATGCATGCGGAGGAACTGTAGTTGTGTGGAGTCTCTAGACATACAGTAATTTCTAAGTGCGAGCAAGCTAGTGGGATTGGGGGTCACAGCCCTTTAGGAGAAGTCCATTTTCTCCTTACAAAGCAGAGAATTGAAGTCAGCAGCCCCTACTCCCCACCTGCGCCTCTCATCTAGATCAGCATTTCTTAAAGGCACTGAGGGCTGTCAGGAAGGACGTATTATGTTGGAAATAAGAACATTTCTGGAAAAATAAGTCTAGGATACAACAGACTGTCTTGATGGGGCCATCTGAGTCTTTAACCTGGTCATGCACCTGACCTGCCCCACGGGGGAGCGTGGAGGGCCCCCTGGCTCAGACCCCACTGACTTTAGGGCTCCTGGACAGCACCTGCTTGTGTTCTGAGGCCCTCATTCCAGGGGAGCCATGAGAGGTTGAGGACATCCTCTAGTTCCTGTACGTGTCTTCAGGGTCTTTGCAGCGGCCAGCCCAGCCCTTTGCAGGGCCGCAGGCCACTGTGTTGTTTTCTGTATTCCCTGGATAACTGTGGCTGCTCCCTCCAGCTCCAACATGCTCTTTCCCTCCTGCACATGTAAACACATTCTCTATGGGTTTTCTTTTCTCTCATTTTTGCTTCTAGTTGTTCTCTTTTAAATTCATGTCCTTTTAGCAAATAGTTTGTAAGTGTAAAGAGGAAAAGAAACCCCAGAGTGCCCCATCCGAGGGGCTCACGTGCAAGGGTGTTTAGGCAGCTCTCAGTTGGGAGCATCTGTGTTTTCACCTCTGCTCGAGAGAGGGGGAAGACACCTTTTGAGGGGATGCCCCCCTCACCACTGCTGCAGGAGAGCAAAGAGCTGCAGAGAATTAGGTGGCACCTGTGTGCCAGCTGGATGCAGAGCAGCACATCAGTGACAGGTGGCTGGAGGTGGCCTCTGGGCTCTCGGGGAAGGAGGAGGGGGTGGCAGGAGCCCTGGCACCTCCTGCCCGCTGCCCTCTAATTCCAGAGGTGGAATTAAGATACTGGAATATTCAAAGTGCCTGTCTGGGCAAACCCAGCCCATTTCTCCTCATTGCCTCAGAGGCAGAGAAGCTGTGGACAGTTGGAAGTGGGCTGGCTGTGCTGTTCTTTAGGTCACAGTTGGTGGAGAATGCCCATGCCTGTGGCGTCCGATTGGCCTCTGGCATGAGACACTAACGCACAGGGTGAGGACACGGCCCCCAAGGGCCAGCATTTGGGTTCTTGTGCCTGTGCTATTGGCTTGCATTCTTGGTGCCTCAGTTTCCTCAGCTGATAATCGGGATAATGATGGGGTCATTGTGAGGATTAAAGGAGATAACACACGCATGGCACCTGGCATACATGTGTTGGCTGTTCCTAATCTCGACAGCAGTAATAGTAATCAGGACAGTAGATGTTTGTGACACTTGGGGATCAGGAGTATGCTCGAGTAATTAGGGGATGAGGAAAATAACTTCTTCCTTCACCTGCTGTCCATTTCTTGAGAATACTTGCTTTTGACCATCTCTCCTCTTTATGCTTTTTCTCTCCTTTCTTTCCTTACTTCTCTTTCTCTCTCTTCTTTATTCTGCACTTGCTTTGCAGGCATGGGTCTGCACAGGGGCAGTATGGATCCAAGTCCTGTTACTGGAAGCCTGGCCTGGTGAGGCTGGTGGGTGGGGCTGGCAGGGTGAGTCCATCAGAGGTCCACATCCTTCCCCGCCCTGACTTCATTGCTTGGCCTTGGGTAAGGCATTCTGTCTTTTCTTTGGAAAATGCAGACAGAGATGACTCTCATGGTGGCTGCCAGGGCCATGCACAGAATGCGGAGGAAATGCATAGGCTGCTGGCAGTTGAGGTGCCATTAATATAAGAAACAGTCCAAGAAGAGGAAACCCAGTGGGGATGGCAGGGAGGGCTGGTGCAAACCCCACCAGGCTGGCATCCGAGGGCACTGAAGATTGAAGGAGTCCCCTGCCAAAGCTTGCTCCCAGGAGAGGTCATGCAGACATGTGGAGGGCAGAGGGACGAGGGAGGCTGTTCAGGAGCCCACCGGGCTGTACTGCTGAGCACCAGCTTTTGCATGGAAATACACATTTACAGACTTTTTCACAGACCTCACCCATTTGCAAACCACCTGGTGGTTAGATTTAAAATATTATCACCTTAAACCAATAAAAATAATCTTTTAAAATTAATACTTTGAAGAGCTTCCGGCCTTTGCCGGTCCGTGTCAGGGACTGCAGCTTTGGCTGTGACTTTAGGGGCAGTCACATGGGCATTCAGGCAGAAGCCACATTCCGAGACCTAAGGTAATTTATGAATTGGTAGAGGAGCATTTAAAGTGTTGGTGTGGCAGCTTAGAAGAGGGACTGCTGTGAGTTTTAAAAAGCTCCTGGTCAAACTCTAGAAAATGTTGAGTTTTCTGTGGACTCATGTATTTATTAATCACTTCCATCATTCTGGGAGTGAACACCCACAAAGTTCCAGGTCATCCGTGCAGATCCCTCTGTATTCTGTGCTTTGTTTTGCTTTGTAAAATGAGGATAAAAGGAGCATACGTGAGCTCAAGGGCTGTCAACTGATGGGCCAATGGCCGGGGAATGGGTGAGACTGGACCCACGCGATGCCTGTTTCAGTCTGTGATTTGGCTGTGGGTGCACAAGCTCTGCTGTATTACATATAAGGAGCTGTTTCAGCTTGTCTTTGGTAGTTGGACACAGTCTTGCAAATCATGCCATTAATGCATACAGCCCATGGCCACACATCTATAATGGTCTCACATGTATAGGATACAGCAAATGCATGCAATGAAATGGCTAGAGAATGAAACAGAGCTGGAGCATGGGGTGTGGATCTCAGGTCCTTGCGTAGGAACGAGGGGCTGCCGCTATCTCATTTGGACACGCAGAGGGGATTTGGATGCTCCAGGCCTGCCTGGGAGACAGTTGAGAGAGTCACCCAGGCTGGCATTTGGTTCTGGCCATCACCGCCTCACCTGTCTTGGTTGTTGGTGTGTTTGTCTGTCTCTCCTCATTCCCTGTGCGCTGGGCAGATACTGACTGAGAAAGTATGGGCGGTGCTGTTGTAGGGCCAGGGAGCATGGCCAGCGCAGGAGGAAGGCCCCCAGCTGGGGATCCAGCCTCGCTGCATGTGGCCCCAGGCCTGAAAGAGGGGAGCTGGCATCAAAACTGGAAAGAAAACGTCAGACATCTCTCCTGTCTCAGTGATGAGGGTTTATTTTAATGAACAGAGGCCTCCTTGAAGCAATTGGGTATGGTGGGCCCGTCTGCAGGGTGCCTTGGGAAGTGTTTGTTCTTGTCTGGGGTCTGGCACTGGAAGGCTCTGGGTTTTCAGTGCGCTGCAGAACTACAGGTTTCCTCATTCATAAGAAGAGAAGGTTAGAAAGAGAAAGAGAAACGGGTAACGTTATCCCAGGCCGTTGTGGCATTTTAATGTCACACGTGTGTTCCTGTGCAGCTGCTGGTCCTTGCTCTCCCGGGTCCCTCCGCTCTGATTCCTCTACTTCCCACTCCCAATGTGCCTCCCAGGACAGCGGGGCCTCGGGAGTGCCCCTTAAGCAGCCAGGTACTCTCTGCTCTGCCAGATGAAGTGGGCATTTCCCGGGCAGGGTGAGGCTCTCCCTGAGAAATGCTGGGCAGTCCAGGGAACGGAGGCCAGTACAGTGTGGGGTGATACAGCGCTGTGGGCAACGCAGGTGGGGATGTTTCATCACCAGAGCCTTTTTGTGAGTGGTGGAAAGAAACACATTTATGAAAAGAAAGGGGTGCACTTTTGGTGGGGCGTCCCCAAGTAAAAGGTGGTTGAGAAGGGGAATTGTATTAAACAGATCACCCTCAGGAGTGTCGGTGGAGAAAACCGACTTCTGGCTCCCGAGGCTCCCCCGGGACACATCACCCAGTAGAGAGGCAGACACACGTGTATGCACGCCACACTC
The DNA here is from genome assembly GCF_028858775.2 of Pan troglodytes. Lineage (NCBI taxonomy): Eukaryota > Metazoa > Chordata > Mammalia > Primates > Hominidae > Pan > Pan troglodytes. The sequence goes on from NC_072409.2 coordinate 46,656,084, forward strand.
ACATACCACACACACCACACATACAGCACACACACACCACATACAACACACACACACCACACATACCCACACCATATGCACAAACATGTATCCCCACATATATACCTCTCACACCACACACACAATATACACCACATACTTCCATAGACACACTCAAACACACAAACACACTCCCTCACATTCATATACCAGACACACCACACTCATATACCTCCCCACAACATACACGCACCACACATACCCACAGCATGTGCACACATATCCTCACACGTATACCCCACACATATACACACACACATAGACACCCCACACCACACATACACACACACCCCACAGACCCACACTCACAACACATACCACATACATACACACATACACCATATACACACAGACACACCCCTCCCACATTCATACACCACACATATACACACAGGCACACATGCCTGTACTTACACACACACACACACACGCACACACACACGCCTGTACTTACACACACACACACACACACACACACACACACCCGATCTGACAGCACCAGGAATCAGGCCAGGATATCGGAGGAGGTGTTTTGGTAAACACGAAATACACCCAGCCTCCTGCTGCCCCCGGGAACCCCTTCATCTTGTTAATTGGTGAATTCTTTCCTAAGCTGCTGTCATCCCACGCTTGTGTTGCTATGTGCCTGTGCGTAGCCAGGGCGGAGGGCCTTGCATGTTGTGTAGTGTGTGCTTTTTGTGTCTTTATTTTAATGCCATTTTTGACTCGTTGCCCAGGATTCCGTTATTAGATTTCCCTCTCTCCCAAACTGAAATTTATCTAATTCTGCCTTAGAGTCCACCGGGAACTTCTCTCTAGTTTCTGCTGAAGCAGACTTCTACTGTGTGCCGAAAGACGATTTTCTTGTTCTTTGTGCCCGTTTATTTAAAACTCCAGAATGGAGCACTGCTTTTATGAATGTCGGGTTTCACGATAACTCATAACATCTGTCATGGTTAATGCTTGGACACACAATGCCTTTACTCTTTTAAAAAGGGTCTAATGGGAGAGATCCTATTTTCCGACTGCAGCGGGGTCTCCTGCGCCGGCCATGGTACTCGGGGTCTCTATTCCCAAGGGGCCGAGACAGCCATGCTGGGGTGGCCGCCTGCGAGCCTGGTGAGGGACCCATTCCCCAGTGGTAACATCAGAAGCAGAGGGTTCTGAAGATGAGATCTTAACTCGGAATGAAACCCCGCGGTCCGATCTCAGGGTGTTTTCGTGTCTTGTCTATACAAAAGATAGCTTATGCCAAGGATAGAAAAGATAGCGTCTGTGACCAGGCGTGGCATGACTGGTGAGTCAGGAATGTTTTAGGTGCCAGGAGGGGAGGGGCTGCAGGAGATGCAGAAGGGCGTCCCAGCCCTTCACTCAACACTGTATGCGCACTTGGCCCTGGTCCCAGCTCTCGGGGCCTTCAGGTTAATCCATAGTCTGAGTGGCTTACTTGGTTCAGAAATGGCCTGGTGGTGCCTGGTTTAATTTGCCTTTATAAGCTAATAGGCTAAGTTGAGCATTTCAAAGGGGCGATTTTTCCTTCTTAAAGTTGCAGTGAACACATCTTTCAGGATCCAGAGGGAGAATTACACACATAAGGTATGCCCAGGTTAAGGAACACGGTAAAGATTTTAACTGCCTAATAAACTATAAATCCCTAAATAAACTCCCAGACAAGGCAGTAAAAGCTAGACGTCAACATGCAAAAATGAAACTAGTTTTGTGAGGGTAGGGGGAGTATGGGTAATTTCTGGTTTTCCTAAAATACATATTTAAAGTGGCAGTTCGACAATGAAAAGTATGGTTCGGTGATTTTTTTTCTTTTATGTGTTCCACTTAGAATGTGTGAACACGTGGCGCTGTAGCCTACATTCCTTATTCTTTTACTTCTACCTTGTAGCTTAAAATTAAGAAACCTACAACAGTGATTAAAACTATATATTTTTTTCTACTTGCCAAATGTGTGTAGATCAATCTAAGAACACTGGACGTTAAGAAATTTTCTTATGCACAAGTGGAATTTGTCTTCTCCTTTTAAAACACGTTAAACATCTTGAAAATGAGACAACTGGGACATGAAAAATTTATGAGATGGCTTTGAGAATAACTGCTGATCCTTTAATTGATTGGCCTTCTTCCCCAAGCCCCTTAAGATCGCTTACCTTTGGGTAGTGTTCATAAAGTACAAAGAGCAGGGGGATTGTTTTAATATGGCAAGGCTTCTCCCCGCCTCCCTTCTTAAACAGCTAAGTTTCAGCCAGTCATATTTGGTGATTTTTTTATTGTTACAAGTTTTGGCTTTTTATAGTGGATGTGATGTGATCTCATGACATGGCTGTTTGTTTTAAGACCAGTAAGCAGGCTGGGCACAGTGGCTCACGCCTGTAATCCCAGCACTTTGGGAGGCTGAGGCGGGCGGATCATGAGGTCAGGAGATCAAGACCATCCTGGCTAACATGGTGAAACCCCGTCTGTACTAAAAATACAAAAAACTAGCTGGGCTTGGTGGCTGAGATCGCGCCACTGCACTCGCTTGGGTGACAGAGTGAGACTCCATCTCAAAAAAAAAAAAAAAAACAGCAACAACAAAACAGTAAGCAATGCAGAACAGAAATTCCTAAGGAACCATTTATTACCATGTACACATCTCGAGTGAACTTTTAAAGTTGTTTTCCTTGAATACAGTTTTTTTAAAGAAAAATTATTTTATTTTCTTGTGATGATTTTCCAATCTAATAATCTTAAATTACTGTAATTTCTTTCCTCTAGAAAAACATGGTATATACCATTGACCAAAGCTGCAAACAAAAATCTGCAGCTAGTAAGTGGAATATAGCAGACAGACTGAATGGGCAGGGCTTGTGTGATTTGAGGGGTTCCTGCCTGGCACCTGGCTGAGGCCACTGCCCAGGCGGCAGAGGTGGAGGAGCGAGCTGCCATTCATAACTGGGCAGCCTGGAAAAACCAAGGCTTCAAGAAGTTCCGGAACTTGCCCCAATGCAGGATCCTGTGAGCAGCAGCTCTTCCTGCCACCCTCAGAGCTGACATCAGCTGGCACAGCCCCCAGACCGGGGTTGGGGCAGGGGCAGGCAGTTAGCTGCGTTGTCCCACCAGAGGACAGAGGAGACCTGGGCTTTCTTAGCATTGCTGCTCCTGAACATCCATCAGCTGCAGACTGTTTTTTTTTTTTTTGTTGTCTTCCAGGCTGGAGTGCAGTGGTGCGATCTTGGCTTACTGCAGTCTCTGCCTCCTGGGTTCAAGCGATTCTCCTGCCTCAGCCTCCCATGTAGCTGGGACTACAGGCGCGCACCACTACGACTGGCTAATTTTTGTATTTTTAGTAGAAAGGGGGTTTCACCATGTTGGCCAGGCTGGCTTCGAACTCCTGACCTCAAGTGATCTGCCCGCCTCAGCCTCCCAAAGTGCTGGGATTACAGGCGTGAACCATGGTGCCTGGTCCAGACTGGATTAATAATTGGTACCTCTTCACAGGACAAAGTGCCATACGACAATAAAAACAAATGAACTTCACCCACAAGCTACACTGTGGGTGAATCCCACCACCAGATGACAAAGGAAAGAAGGAGGCCACAGAGAAGCATGGTGGGATTCCATGTGCAAAGTTTTGTGTGTTTTTAAAATAGGTGAAACCAAACTCTGTTGTTTAGCGGGGGAATGCAGGAGGTAAAACCTCATTGCTTGCATGTGCCTTGGATTTTACCAAACACTGGGCTGGGGAAAGCTGTTTTCAAGCTATACAGAAAGGTAGGGAAGTGACGATCACAAAAGCGTTGTCCTAGCGCCCAGAAATTAAGCAATTACCATAGAAGTGAAAGGCGGACATGTGGAGGAGATACCTCGTGAGAGTGTTTTTGTGGTGTCTTCTTGAGAAAGGTTTTGTGGGAGACCTTCCCAGGCTGGCAGGTGGCTTGGCCTCCACCAGTCAGCCCCTGAGCTCCACAGGTGCGCCCTTCCGCCTCCTGCAGCTGCAAGTAGATACCACCTGTAGCTTTTCCCTCCCACCCCTTCTGGTCTTCCTGGAGAGATTTAGTTCATTTTAATGATTTTACAGGTCTTATGGAAAGATGCTCACCGCTGTTGCTGCAGGCTCCTGAGTTCACTGCGATGAGTCGGTAGCCTTACTGGGAACATTTTCACTCATCGGAGATGGGGATCGGGGATGGGGCAGCAGGGCCGTGGAGAGAGTTCCAATCTACATTTAACTCTGAGCATGTCAGGGCAGCCCCCAGTGGCTCTGACAGGCTGTTTTTGCTCCTTCTGCTTTTCCAGTATATGGAATGAGGGCTGGGGGCAGTGTGTGTGCAGAGAAGAGAGCAATGGAGCCCATAAATCAGTGCAACCGTCACGGTGAAATTGTACATGTCTCCTTAAAGAAGCCACGGAAATGGAAGTGTTTTAAGACAGAGGAGCCAAGGCTATTTTGGGGTGGCCTAGCATGTTTGTTTCATGAGGCACATCTTTGCTTCCATTAGCAAATGGCACTGCTGTGAACTGGCTGGATTGGTGCAGGACCCTTGGAGGTGAGGGGGCAGCAGGTTGTGGAGAGAGGCTTCCAACAAGGGGGCAGCACATGAAGACTGCAGGGGCTGTGTCTGCAGGGGCTGTGTCTGCAGGGGTCTCTTTAGGCATCTTCAGCTCCATCACCATGTGTTGTAAGACATGCCTGGCCTCAGGCTCCTCATCCCTGGCCCACCCACCCACAGTGACGTTTGTGCCCAGAGACATAAGGCAGGATGCATTCCTGTGCTGGACTGGAAAAGCAATCATTTCCTGGCAGAGTGCTTGGTCAAGTTGTAAAGTGGTCTCACTTGAACAGAGCCCATGCTATCGAGTTTTATTGGAGCTGTGTTTATCTTGAGCTCTGCAGGAGTCAAAAGCTCACTGGAACTTTTAGGTAAAACCTGTGTGTGTGCAGATGGGCCACACCTTCCTTGGTTTCAGGACAACAGTTTTGCTCAGCTTTAAAATCGCAAGAGCTCTCATTTGGGATCCATACCTTTGGAGAAGGTCCTGACAATTTGACTCCACTTAGGTTTTTCATGTTGGAATCTTAAGTGTTTTGATAGATGGGTCCCTTTCTCAGTGCTGTGTGTCTGCATGAATCTCGCTGACCTTTGCTTCTCATGGCTGTCACAGAGCAGCCCTGCTGACGACGGGACTGGTGGGGTATTTTGTCCCAGCTATTCCATGCATAAGGTGTAGAGAGTATTTCTTCTGCCATGGCTAGAGTTAAATAAAGGAAAATTCATGCCAGGCTAAGTTCAGGATTGATGTTTGCTCTGTGTCTGCATTAAAAAATAAACCACAAACATGGTTGTCCTCCAGCAGGGCTGGTGTTGAGTTAGCAGCTGCCAAATGACTTGTGGATGGTGGGTTTGCACGCGGGGACGTGGTCCTGGGCATCTGTGGCACAGGGAAGGGAGGAGATGAAACACAGCTGGGGCTCTGGGCAAGTCCACCCAGCAATGCTCAGGAAAGCCAGGACCTGAGTGGGCTCCCGTAGCCTACAGTTTCTGGTCTTGTTTCCTGAGCCAGGTTGTGCCTTTTTCTCTGGGTAACAAGATAGATTTACTGACCTTTGCCATGGAGATCATGTACTTTGGAACCCGAGACCCGTTTTTACTTTCCACTTGTCAGCTGGAACAAAAGCCGGAATGAGCTTTACAGCCTGCAGGCCCAGGGGGACGGCCTACCCACTCTCCACGTAGTGTCCTCCCTGGAACCATCCCTGACCTCAGCCCGTGGGTGCTTGAGGCTGGGGGAGAGAACACAGAGAGAAATCCCATGGCTCGCATATGCCTCAGATTTCCCTGAACACTGGGCTGGGGAAAGCTGTTTTCAGACACAGTGAGGGGACGTCCCTCCCTCCATATCCCTTCAAGCTGAGTCTTGCAGCAGGACTCGGGTCTGCTCTTGGCTGCGTGGGGCAGAGGGGATGCTCCAGCAGATGTCCAGGACAGCTCCTCCTGCCTGTTGAGGCCCCAGGGAGCTCTCGGGGGCTGAGCAGAGCTGATCAGTTGGAGGCTGGCAGGAGTGCAGGCGGCTCGAGGCGGGCATGCAGGTCTGCAGGGTGCGCTGGCCATGGGCTGCTTCTCTTTGATAGGGGGTCATTGAGGGATGTGCATGGAAAGGAGTGCTCAGCTACTCTGGGGGCTTGGGGGGCACGGCTCTGGTGTGGTGGCGGTGCTGGTGGTGGGACTGGGAGTTGTCTTTGTCTTGGAATCAGTTGAGGGTGACCTCAAGAGATTTGACTTGAGCGCCTGAAAGGACATGGCCGCCATTTGCTGGGAGAGGGACAGTGGCGGTTGGGGCAAAGCTGGGAGTCACGATACAGGCACAGTGCACTCGGCATGCCATTTGGACACCCAGCTGGGGGTGGCAGGATGAGGACCTGTTGCAGAAGTGCAGACCAGGACGCTGGAGCCCAGCGTGGATGCGTCGGGAGCATCCGGCAGGCTGGATGGACAAGCAGCTGAGCAGCCTTGGGGGTCCTTCCTCCCTCCCAAGCATTTATGTCTGTGGGTTGGTGTCGTGGTGACCCATCTGCAGCCACCCTGATGCCATGCCTCTTGCCCACTTGGCAGAGAGCACCTGGGTGTTTTGTCTCTCAGCCCACCTTCCCTGTCCCTCTTTGGGGGTGTTGCAGGGCTTAGGGGAGCCCACTCTGAGCCCCTCACCTGCTTTTGTGTACCACATCCTGACTTGCTGGTGGGCTCCTACCCAGGAGGGCTGTGCTGACCTGGGCAGGGCTCAGGTCTGGCACTGCGGCGTCTTCTCCTGGCATCTCTCTTCCTCCTTTCCCCTCCACTGAGGTTTGGGGCTATAGGAGGCCCTGATTTCTGCCAAGATGGACGTTGCATTTCTAGTTGCTGTTTCTCTCCATTGTTTTGGGGTGATTTGAGGAGTGTACCTGTCAGGGTCCAACTAGAGAAACAAAACTCGTAGGAGATATATATGAAAAGATTTGTCACAGGGAATCGACTTACTTGGTTGTTGGGTCTGACCAGGCGCATTTGAAATCCATGGGGCCGACCACAGGGAAGGGTGGCTGGAACTGTGGGCACTGCTGAGGCTACTGTCCCTGGTGGGAGTTTCCTCTTTCTCAGAAAAGCTGCTGCTTTGCTTTTGAGGCCTTCTACTCACTGAGCCAGGCCCACCTGGGTCATCAAAGATTATCTCCCTTACTTAAAGTCAGTCACATGACAGCCGACCTCAGTCATGTGACAGCATACCTGGAGAGCAGCACCTAGAGTTGCGTTTGACTGATGGCTGGACCGTGGACCCTGGCCGTCATGGGTAGGGGACACAGCCTTTTTTTTTTTTTTTTTTTTTTTTTGCCATTGTGACCCCGGAAGTTGACAAAGACTCCTCCAAACTTCTCATTTAACATCTCATGGATGTTTGAAAACATAACATAATCTGTGATATTTCTTCTGTCGCTAGTCACTGTGTTTAAATTTTAAAGTAGTGAATTGTACCAATGTTAATCCAAAGAAGAATTAGGAATTATTTTTCCCTCACACCTGGAATGGCAGTGAACATGGCTGGAGTTGATTGGCTGTGAGTGCCTTGGGTTCTATGAGAGATTCATTAGGGGATCTCCATTCCTCATCCTGCTCTACAGGGTCAACCTTGTGGTGACTTTATGGTCAAGCCCACCAGTGGTCAGCTTGCAAGTCCAAACAGGACAGAACATGTGTGGCCCAGCCTGAAGGAGGCACCCGTTGGTCTGGGGCTCTCTGACTTGGACTTCTTTCTTAGGTCAGGGACATGATTGGCTTGCATTTGACCACACACACAGCATCTTTTTACAGGGAAGGGAGATGGCACCATCTCCTCTGGCAGGGCAAGCTGAAGTCTGCAGTCCTTCACTTGCTTTTTTATTTTTTTGAGACAGTTTTGCTCTTGTTGCCCAGGCTGGAGTGCAATGGTGTGATCTCAGCTCACTGCAAGCTCCGCCTCCTGGGTTCAAGCGATTCTCCTGCCTCAGCCTCCCAAGTAGCTGAGATTATAGGATTCTCCTGCTTCAGCCTCCCAAGTAGCTGAGATTACAGGCATGCACCATCATGCCAGGCTAATTTTGTATTTTTAGTAGAGATAGAGTTTTACCATGTTGGTGAGATTGGTCTCAAACTCTGACCTTATGTGATCCACTCACCTCAGCCTCCCAAAATGCTGGGATTACAGTTGAGAGCCACCACACCCGGCCTGTTCACTTGCTTTTTTGCAGGGGAATGGATGTTGTCCCCCCAGGTGCCTCTAAGGAAAAGCAGCACATAATCCTCACCTCATTTCCACCAAACGCTGCTGGTCCCTTCCAAGAAGATATTTGATTCCTCTCAGCCCAAAACATGACTTCATGCTTGTGTTCTTTTTCTTAAAAATAATAACAAACTTACGTTACAAAAGTATTAATACAATTTTTTTTTTGTTTTTTTGAGATGGAGTTTCGCTCTTGTTGCCTAGGCTGGAGTGCAGTGGTGCAATCTCGGCTCACCACAGCCTCCGCCTCCCTGGTTCAAGCAATTCGCCTGCCTCAGCCTCCCGAGTAACTGGGATTACAGGCATGCACCACCACACCAGGCTAATTTTGTATTTTTAGTAGAGATGGGGTTTCTCCATGTTGGTCAGGCTGGTCTTGAACTCCTGACCTCAAGTGATCCGCCTGTCTCAGCCTCCCAAAGTGCTGGGGTTACAGGCGTGAGCCACCATGCCCAGCCACAAATTTTTTAAGAAATTGAAATCATAGAAAGTGCGTACTGTCAATCCCTTCCCAGGTCTCAAAGGCCAAATGTAGCTCCTGGTAACAGTTTGATGTCTACCTTTTCAAACTTGAGTTTCTCTACACACACACACACACACACACACACACACACACGGACACACACACACACACACACGGACACAGTTATTTAGTTTTGGTAAAATGTATTCATACTAACTTTTTTTTCAAAATTTGTTCCCTCAATATAATAACATAAACTTCCATCAATGAGTGGATGCATAATTCTTTCTTACTCTTTTTAATGGCTGCAAAATAAACTCGAAGCTCCATTTCCTCTGCAAATAAACAAGACCATTGCCCACTATACCCAGTTTGGGGAGGCTGGTGGGCTCCAGTCTACTTTCCTGCTTCTGCAGTTGGGTTTTGTGTTGTTAGTGCTGTGTGCTCTCAAACCTGCTTATGGGAGTTGTGTTTGTTATTGTACAGACATAGCTTTCTTTTCTTTTCTTGTTTTAGAGACAGAGTCTCACTCTGTTGCCCAGACTGGAGTGCAGTGGTGTGGTCATACCTCACTGCAGCATTGAACTCCTGGACTCAAGTGATCCTCCCACTTCAGCCTCTAGGGTAGCTTGGACTAACAGGTTCATGCCACCATATCTGGCTAATTTTTAAATTTTTGTCGTTTGTAGAGACAGGGTGTCACTGTGTTGCCCAGGCTGGTCTCGAACTCCTGGGCTCAAGCGATCCACCTGCCTTGGACAGCCAAATTGCTGGAATTACAGGCAAGAGCCACCACACCCAATCAGAAATAGTATAAATGACATAATCTATAAATTCAATGGGTGTAAAGAAAGGAAAAACTCAAGTTGACTGATTTGAAAATACAGGATGAGGAAAACTTTTAAAGATAATTTTTGTTGAATTAGATATGAGTCATAATGAAAATTGATTAGGGTTTTGTATTCAGATGCATAGGTGCATTTAGACACTTTAAGAAAACCAAACCAGGAAACAGATGAAATATGTGATTTGTGAAGAAATTAATGTGAACAGCAATGAGTAGATTTTTTACTCAAAGGGCTGGGCTGCACATCTGTTGATTGATTAATGATGGTTCATTTATGTGTATTGCGTTAAAAATATTTATTGTGGGTGTGGATCATTATTTATAGTGCCTAACTGTATCATTTTTAATGTTTCCATTAATGAACATTCATATGAATGAAGATTCGTATGGATCTTGGTTATATCCGTAGGAAGGCGTCAGCTGGTCCAGTTCCAGAATATGACTGTGCCTTCATTTCATTGCTCCCTGCTCTAGTTATTTACAACTTTCTTTCCCTTGGTTTCAGGTAACCTGGAAATATTCACAGATTACACCTGAGCTCACAGCCTTCTTTGAGATGTGTGCTTTTTTTTTTTTTTTTTTTTTTAGACGGAGTCTCGCTGTGTCACCCAGGCTGGAGTGCAATGGCGTGATTTTGGCTCACTGCAACCTCCGCCTTCTGGGTTCAAGTGATTCTCCTGCTTCAGCCTCCCGAGCAGCTGGGATTACAGTTGCATGCCACCATGCCCAGCTAATTTTTGTGTGTGTGTGTTTTAGTAGAGACGGGGTTTCACCGTGTTGCCCAGGCTGGTCTCGAACTCCTGAGTTCAGGCAATTCACCCGCCTCAGTCTCCCAAAGTGCAAGGATTATAGGCGTGAGCCACCGTGCCCAGCCGACATCTCTGCATTTTATTACAAATGTGCCCATACACTTCTGAGAAGGGTAGAGCATGTTAATCTGTATGTCTCACTCTGGCTGCACTCCGCGGAAGCGACTGCCTGTGAAGTTTAATTGGCTTGGAGGTGGGACAGTGCCATGATGTCTAGTTAACACATATTTAAGTTATACCTTGAGGTCATTCGAAAATGGAATTCTCCCTAGTGCCCAGCTAGTGTTTATCCTCTGATGTTTCTAATCATTTAGCCATTTAAAATAGGGAGATGATGAGACACTTGGAAGGCTTTTAAGAAATTAATCTCCCACTTAGCTTTTTATAATGTTAATTAATGTCTATACCAAACTCAAAGCAAACATTAATGATATAATAATCTAAGTAGTCTCTTTAATATCAAGGCTAATTCAAAAAGGCTTGTATGAGGTTGCTCAGCAAGTCTTGTCAGTGTATTAAGACAGGAAACAGAAACAAGGGGCGAGCTAATGGATTGTAGAAGATGCAATTACTATTTTTAAGAGAATATGTGCTTTATTTATTTATTTATTTATTTATTTATTTATTTATTTGAGACAGGGTCTTGCTCTGTCACTCAGGCTGGAGTGCAGTGGTACCAGCTTGGCTCAGGGCAGCCTCTTCCTCCCGGGTTCAAGTGATTCTCCCTCCTCAGCCTCCCGAGTACCTGGGATTACAGGTGTGCACTACCACGCCCAGCTAATTTTTGTATTTTTAGTAGAGATGGGGTTTTGCCATGTTGGCCAGGCTGGTCTCAAACTCCTGAACTCGAGTAATCCACCCACTTAGGCATCACAAAGTGCTGGGATTACAGGTGTGAGCCACCGCACCCTGCCGAGAATATGTACCTTAAAGCCCAAGTAATAGACTAAAAACTTTTAGAATTAATTTGTGAACTTACTAATGAATTTACATACAATATATTGGAAAAGATTTCCTATGTATCATCAATAATCAGAAGATGTACAGGGGAAACATTCCATTGCAAAAGCAAAATAGATAAGCCACACCACTGTACCATCAAAAATATGCAGGTGCTGTTGAAGTTACCTAAAAACTTCACCAAACAATAGGAAAGTATGTAAGAATAATGAAATTTTCAAAAGTACAATAATTTATTTATGCTCTGGAAGACTGAATGTTTTAAAGATGTCAGTTCTTCTGAAGGTAGCAAACATTTAAAATAACCCCAAAGCCACATCCCAATGGGACTTTTCAGGGATGCTGGACAAAAGGATCCTATGACTCATTTGGAGGAATAAAGAAATGGCAAATGCCAAAGAAAATTTTGAGTCTGATAAATGGTGAAAGGAGATCTTTACTGTGTTTTCAAATACATAAAAAAGCTGCAAAAACTACAACAACATGGCACTGCCCAAAATGATGGATACTGATAGGAGAACAGGCAAAGGAGACAAATACATTTCTTCAGAAGAAAACTACTATGGTTGTTATAACAATTTTAAAAGTCCTGAGAATCATTGATTCCAGAACTAGAAATTAAGCCTACCAATGGAACACGTTTTGGTTATCAAATTGAACAAAATTATATTCTTAGACACTGCTGATCGATCTGTACATTGGACCGATCTGTACATTGGACCGATCTGTACATTGGACTGATCTGTACATTGGACCAGTCTCTTGAGAGAACGTTTTGGGCCATGCATCCTGAACCCACCCCCTGCTCCTTGGACCCAGTACTTTCACTTCTAGGAATCCGTCCTGAGTAGATGGGAAGAGAAATAAAGATTTACAGATGGAAGTGTATCATAGCTTTATTTGGTGCAGTTGACAATTAGAAATGAACCTAGTGTTCAGAAGCAGGAAAATACTTCAGTACATTTCATAAGCTACATAGAGAAATGTTTATTTATTTATTTATGAGATGGGGTTTTACTCTTGTTGCCCAGGCTGGAGTGCAATGGTGTGATCTCTGCTCACTGCAACCTCCGCCTTTTAAAAGTCACATTAAAAAAAATGATATAGCAAAACCTTCAAAATGTAATATTCATCTATAATGATATGGGAAAATTTTTATAATATAATGTTGATTTAGTCAACTAAGCTAAGCTCACAGGAGATACTTGACTACCTAGAAGAATTGGGTTCCTTATGGAGCATATAGTTAGGGGGCAATATAACAAAATATTATTAATATTATATTAAAAGTTAATGTAGCAGGAAGTTCAATTTATGAAATGAGTCTAATCGTGTAACAAAAAGTGAACTATAGAGTGCGTATATAGTTAGGGAAGTCAGAAGGCCATGCGTCAATGCTTTAATAGTGGTCTTGTCTGGTAAACATATGGCAGATGATTTTTGTTCCTTCATTATTCTTTCTAGCACTTTCCCAATTTTCTGTAAAAGCTGACTTGCATTTTAATAATCAGAGCAAAGTTATAAAAGAACCTTCAGAGTCTCCCCTTCTCAAAATGTTACTGGACACAGTACATACACATTTACAAAAGATCACATTTTTTTTTCTTTTTCTTTTTTTTTTTTTTTTTGAGACGGAGTCTCTCTCTGTTGCCCAGGCTGGAGTGCAGTGGCGCGATCTCAGCTCACGGCAAGCTCCGCCTCCCGGGTTCACGCCATTCTCGTGCCTCAGCCTCCCGAGTAGCTGGGACTACAGGCTCCCACCACCACGCCCGGCTAATTTCTTTTTGTATTTTTAGTAGAGACGGGGTTTCACTGTGTTAGCCAGGATGGTCTCGATCTCCTGACCTTGTGATCCGCCCGCCTCAGCCTCCCAAAGTGGTGGGATTACGGGTGTGAGGCACCACGCCCAGCCACATTTATTTAACCCAGTAACTAACCACTGATTTCTGCATAGTTATGCTGGTACAATGGCAGGATCATGTAATTAACCAGTGTATTTCTTTTTGTTGTTGTTTTTTAAGGAACACAAATAAAAATGTAAGGTTTACGTCAAGGTTAAAAACACGATGAAATAAGAAAGGGGGTCTGGAGTATGCGTGGAGACATACCTGGGTATAACAATGAAATGGCGTGATTGCTGGTAGAATGTTCACTATGCCGCACCATGTTCTATGCTCCATACATTTAGTCCTATGAATGGGAAGGGCTCATTTCCCCCATTCTGTAGATGAGAAAGCTGAAGCCTGGCAGTCACGCTTCTTGGGAGTATCCTGGGTAGCCCTGGCCAAGGTGGGCTTTGAACCCAGGGAGCCTGGGCTGTTAACTACAAAACCACAGGATACGTACAACATAAGACATCGACATTCCCTGTCCAAATCACCAGCAGGCGGGGGCGAAGCCACCCAGTGAGAGTTCCTAAGAGCCAGAAAGGAGGAGACCCACACTCCTGCTGGATCAAAGCTGATGTAAGTCAGCAGTAAAGCTTTTCATTGATTTATTCGCCGATGGAAGGACCTTCTCTTTCTTTTTCTTGCTTCAGAATCAGTGTTTGCCCAAGACAGCAGTTTGTGGAAATGGAGAAAATCTGAGAATTCTTCTGTGGCTTTGCTAAATTGAGGCTTGTCCTCCACAGTCCATCCTACCCTCCCCCACTTTTTTTCCAGCAAAATAAGTGATAGTTCACTCACCTTCTAGGCATAAGAGTCATCCTTTCTCTGTGGTCAAACCAGTTCAGAGCTGACTCAAAAGTCCTGTGACTTGTTGAAATACAACATTGGATGTGTGCCCCCTGTTCTCTCCCGGCATCCCGAATACTGGCGTTGGGATGTTTCCTGACACCCACCTTCTCCCCCTGCCTGGGTCTCAGGCAGATGTTCCTGTCCAAGTCTTTCTGCATCGTCTGGGCAATGGCAGCTGTCCAGGTCTTCCAAGTGCAAGATCTCAGGATGGTTTCACAAGTACATTGCACTCTGTTTTATGTTCTCACCACAGGGGAATTAGAGGTGAATTACAGGTGAGTGGAACCCACCGGGTGCCCCACAAGTTTGACACCTTCGCCCCAGGTGTCCAGGTGGGTGAATAGCCCATCACATGCCCCGCACTTCCAGGGAGAGTCTCTCCTAGCACCTGGGAGCATCTGCTCCCAAGTGGGGTGTGGCTCGAGCAAGCTTTAACTTTATTGCGTGTCCTCAGCCTTCCCTGATTACCGAAGGCTTTCTTACGCATCCTGGGAGGGGCGCCTTGCTTTAAGGGCTTCTGTGTGTTACAGACATGCTGCCAGCGGTGGAAACAGATGTGTGTGTTTTTCTTGTTGGCCCCCATGTCTGAAAGACACATGTTATTTGTCATTGGCTTACTTAAGGCCACAAAGAAACATTGACAGCCCAGCCCTGTGGCCTGTCTGACTTGGGAACAGGACCCAAGCCCAGAGCGCCCCCCTTCCTTTTCATTTCCTTGGGGCCAGCGGGCCGGGGGTGCCCTGTGGGCAGCGCTGTTCACTAGGTTAAGGGGGCCCTGTTTTGTCAGAGAAGAAAATACAGCTGGCAAGAGGCCTTGCCCGGCACCCCCTCCTGCCAGGGCAGGCTGTTTCCTAATTGCAAACACATGGGCTGGTTCCAGAGTGTGGGGACGGATTCCATGTCCCGCCTGGGAGAGCTGTGTGTGTCCCACCCCTGATGCCCTGTTTCTCATCAAGGAAATGGGGGTGTTGCATACCAGGGCCAGAGGACAGCTGCCTCGGGTGGGGGAGTTCCCGGGCACTCCCAGATGTGCCTGCTGGGAACATTTTTGGTGTGCGTTGAAACATTGGGATTTGGTTGCATTTCATCGTCCTCTGTTTCCTACTACATTTTTGGTGAGTGCTTTTGAAATTTTTCTCCCTTTCGCTTTTCTTCCTGTGTTTGCCACTATGAGGTAGACCTGTTGAATGCACTGTGTCCTGCAGAGGGGATGCCCTGCCCCCGGCGTGTGCACATTCCTACCTGTTAGTGAGGTTTAGTGCCCACTTCACTGGGAACATGAAGTGCCAGGGGATGCTGATGCTGCAGTCCCAAAAGGCCACACCCTGAGTGGAGAGGCCCCTCTAGCAGGAAGCACAGTGAGTTTGGCTGGGGGAACCCCACGGCATGTAATCCAAGGGACTTGGATGTAATGCCCAGCTTCATCATTTCCTTGTGGCTCTGAGCATTTGTTTACCTGCCTGAGGCCCATCCTTTATCTGTAAGATGCCGGTAATGGTGTCTCTCTGGGAAGGTGGCCTGGTCATGATGATTACCTGGGAACTGTGAAGTAGAGAAAGTCTGGCAGATTCTATCGTCGGCACATGAAATTCTTATTTTCTCTGCCCATCGACTTAGACGCACTGCTGTGAAGCACCAGCTCATTGTGAAAAGCCTGTTTTCTCTGAGCTCTGCTAGTGGAGGTAGAAGCAGGCTGACCCTGAGTACAGGCATGGAAGAACAGCAACAAACTGCAAGGATCTTACAGGAACCGCCGGTGAATCCAGCAGAGATTGTGTATTTCAGAGAAATTTAGGAGATTGAGACCCCTTGGGCATTTGGAGCTCTGGGAGCACCTTCCCTGACGCCCCAGCCTAACTAAATGTAATCCTGTTTATTCATTGTCACCTTGGGAATGTGGGCCTCCTTATTCCTTCCCGTCTTTTCATTATGAGAGTTTTCAAATATGCACAAAAGTTGAAAGATAATACTGCAAACACACACATAAACTCTCCACCCAGATTCAGCGGTTGTTGATAGTATGCTGTTTCTTGCCCCCACTTCCTCTCTGCCCCTTAAATCCATATTTTATAAAAATTTGTTGCTGACGCTGGGCACGGTGGCTCATGCCTGTAATCCCAGCACTTGGGGAGGCTGAGGCGGGTGGATCACGAGGTCAGGAGTTTGAAAAAAAAAAATTAGCTGGCGTGGTGGCATGCGCCGGCAATCCCAGCTACTTGGGAGGCTGAGGCAGGAGAATTGCTTGAACCTAGGAGGTGGAGGTTGCAGTGGGCCGAGATCATGTCACTCCAGCCTGGGCGAGAGAGCAAGATTCCGTCTTGAAAGAAAAAAAAAAAAGTGTTGCTGAACAGTTTGAAAATAAGTTGTTGACATCATGACATGCCCCTGCCCCAAATATGTGAGCATCCGTCTCCTCTAAGAAAAACTGTCATTCTCCATAATGGCAGCACCATTCTCACATGGAGCAAAATTAACAGCAGTCCCATGATATCGTCTAATGGTTACTTGATATTCACCTTTCTCCAGTTCTCTTCAGAATGTGTTTAATAGCTTCTCTCTCTGCAAACCTGGATCTGCTTGTTATAACTGCTTAGACTCTTTAATCTAAAATAGCCCTTCCTTTTTGTTCTTACCTTTGTGACATTAACTGTTAGAAGAGGAAAAGCTAGTTATCTTCCAGAATGTTGCACCTTTGAATTAGTGTGACTGTTCCCTCCGGTAATGTTTCTTACTGTCTCCCTTACTGTCTTTCTCTGCCCTTGTGTTTGCTGTCAGACTGGATGTCTCTGCGTCTGTGGCCAGAAGACTTATTGGAGAAGCTGTGCACGTCTGGCTGCATCACACGTAGGGGTCAGTGGTCCCACTGTGTCAGAGATGCTAAATCCGACCACCTGGTGAAAGTGGTGGCTGCCCCCTTCTCCCACTCCTCTGAAAAACCATGTTGTATTTCTGCCTGTCCTGAGTATGAAGTCTGTAGGACGATACTTGGACATTCTGTATCTATCTTGTTCCCCAGACAGCCTTCTGCTCAGTGGTTTTTGCATCCAGTGAGTCTTGCCTGAATCAGGAATTTTATGGCAGGTTGCAAAATGACAATTTTCTAATTTTGCCATTTCTACCGAAAAGAAAAGCCTCCTCTGCTTTTGAGAATCATTGATGGCTGATGATATTTTTAAAAACTCAGTGTATTACAGAATCATTTTTGTTCTTCCTGATGCTCAAATTCAGTCTATGGGAGCCCTGGAAGCAGGTGCCTTTGTTCTTTTAGTTTTTGAGTCTTTCTTCCAATCTGGCACAGTGAGGTACCCCAGCTCACCTTGTATTATACATCCACATTGTCCAGAGTGAAGATGAACTGTTTTTCCAAGGAACTCTGATCCTTGGTGGTGGTGTGTAAACACCAATGCATGGATGCTGGTGTGCTCAGGGACCCTGAGTGGCCACTGCCTCCAGGCCCTTCAGTAACTAGCTCCAGGAGAAAACATGTTTTAAAAATCCTGACTTTGTATAGCTGGTTCCAGTTCAAATTTCATATTCAAATGTTGGCCTCTTTACATTTCCATCACTTCATGGATTTCTCTCATCCCGATTTGGGTCAACTGCCCTGTTTACAATTTGTTTTGAAGCACCTTTTTTTCTAGCCTTTTCTTGGTTTTTGTTTAACTGTGAGGCTTTTTTGTATATATATATATTTTAGCTGTCTTCCTTCCATCTTTCCTTTGCTTGTGTCCACCTTTCACTAAACATACATTCAGCATCAGTTTTATCCAAGAAATAGGAAGCCTTGAAAGACAAGGACCCTCGGTCCCAGTGCCTGGGAACTGCTGAGTAGATGCCTGGGACCTGCTGAGTAGATAGTATAGTGGGCATGATGAGTGCTGTGTAATGACGCCGGGGCTGGAGTCCTTGTCTAAGGCAGAGATGTGAGGATCTTCGCCAGGGCAGTAATATTTGTGTCCTGGGGTGAATGTCTGAGCCAAGATGATGTTTGAGGATAGCGGAAAGACTAAGGGTTGGCACTGACAATGGTTGACTCACATTTGGAAGGGCTGGAGAACGAGGACAGGGGGAGTAAGTGACTCACAGGTGAGCATGTGGGCCTTTCAGGGGTGCATGGCTGTGGAGGGGAGCTGTGGGGCAGGGGGTACTACTGTATGGGGCAGTCTGATCTGCAGGTGTTGCTGAGGGAGCAGGCTGCTGGGAAGACCAGGCAGCCAATGTGGAAAGGAGACCACCAGGAAGGGTACAGACAGCAGAATGGTGGTTCCATGGTGGAGGGGAGGTGCTTTTTAACTAAAGGAGTTGGGCAATAGTAACGAAGCAATGCATGCCTATCACATACTATATTTATTTGCACAGGCTGCTGTAATAAAATGCCACAGACTGGGTGGCTTAAAGAACCGAAATTTGCTTTCTCCTAATTCTGGGGGCCAGAAGTCCAAGATCAAGGTGTGGGCAGGGTTGGTTCTCCTGAGCCTCTCCATGGATTGCAGATGCTGTCTTCTCCCTGTGTCCTCACATGGCTGTCCCTTTGTGCGTGTCTGTGTCCTCACTTCCCCTTCTTTTTTTTTTTTTTTTTTGAGACGAAGTCTCATTCTGTTGCCCAGGCGGGAATGCAGTGGCATGATCTCAGCTCACTGCAACCTCTGCCTCCTGGGTTCAAGCAATTCTCCTGCCTCAGCTTCCTGAGTGGCTGGGACTGCAGGCATGTGCCACCATGCCTGGCTAATTTTTTATTTTTAGTAGAGACAGGGTTTCACCATGTTGTCCAGGCTGGTCTTGAACTCCTGACCTCAGGTGATCCACCTGCCTTGGCCTCCCAAAGCGCTGGGATTACAGTGAGTGAGCCACCGCACCTGGCCTGACCTCCCCTTCTTATAAAGCCATGGGTCATAGTGGATTAGGGCCCATGTATAGAACTTCAGTTTAACTTTGCAAAGACCCTAAAGAATAAGGTCACATTCTGAGGGACTGGAGGTTTTAACTTCAATATATGATTTTGGGGGATACAAGTCAACCCATAACACACCCATCGATAGGAAGCACTTGGCTATGTAATAACCCACTGACTATGAAACAGCATTGCGCACGTGGGTGTGGAGGGGAGGGGAGGGAGGGAGCCAGCGTAGTGGTGGACTCTCCTGGTAGATTGCCTGCCGTGGCTCCTGACTGTAGATCTGGGGACCACACTGAAGCCACTGTGCATTTTCTCTGCTCAGGGCTGGGGAGGTGACTGCCTGGCTCTTTGTGAGTTCCCCAGGACACCCCAGGTGAATGTGTTCAGGGCATTGAATTCTGCTTCCATTGATCTCTGCTGGGGCCCTGGTGTCCATCTTGCTCAGATTCCCGGCTGACTTGTAGAGGGCATCCTGCCGTGGGAGCGTGGCTTTGCTCGGGTCTTGAGGATGAGACTTGGAGCCTCAGGAGAAACACGTCCATCTTCCCAGACATTGTTTTGTTTATTAAATTAAAATTTGAGGTGGGGGCAGTGCATTTTAAAAACCAAAACAAACATGGACATGTAATAAAGAATGCAAAATGTACGTTAATTTTTAAGTAGAAAGGAAAAAGATTACAAAGATAGCTGTAGTGTTGAAGGCAGCATTGTGAGAGACTCATCACCATCCCTACCTTCTTACTGCCTCTTCTTCTTCATATGACAGGTGTGCACACACAGACACACACGGGTACAGACACACACACAGGTACAGACACTGTCAAAGACAGACACATACACACTCAGAGGCACACACACAGACACATACTCCAAGACAGACACACATACAGAACACTAAACAGACACACACACACAAATACAGACATACACAGAGAACACACTTAGAGACACAATGACATTCAAAGACAGACAAACACAGGCACACACAGAACAAAGACACAGACATACACACAGAACACTGAGACACACACACAGAATATTGAATGACTCACACAGATACATACTCAAAAGACACACACAGAACACACTGAAAAACACACAAAGACAGATACACAGATACTGAAAGACACAGACACTGAAAGACACAGACACAGAGAACACAAACACACCAACACACACTCACTCAAAGACAGACAAACACAGACACACAGAACACTCAGAGACACACAGAATACTCAGACACACACAAAGATACACACTCAAAGACAGACACACAAAGACAGACACAGAACACACGCCAAGACACGCAGAGACACAAAGATACACAAAGAGACACACAGACAAATACACAGACACACACAGAACACACACAGAGACTAACAGACACACTCAAAGACACGCACATAGACACGTGCATCGTCACAGACATAGACACACATACAGATGAACAGCCTTGCCTGTAGTCCCGAAGGTTGGCATCTGGGAAGCAGGACCCTCTCTGTGCAGCGACAGCTCTGCCAGGAGCCTGGGGGTGGGGGTCAGCAGCTCAGTGACAAGGTTGGTGCTTCTGTGGTGTTCCCATGCTGTGTCAGTCCTGGCCTTGGGCTGACACCTCATTGCCCGCCAGCTCCCTGTGGCTGCGGGGGCTGCAGAGATCGTTCACCAGGGCTCATCTTTGGGCCGAGTCCATTCACGCCACTGTGGCCCTTTCCCTCCCCTAGACCCACCAGGCTTCTGGCTAGGAAGAGAGGAAGAGGCGGACCACCTCTTTGGGACTGACTGGACAGAGCTGTGGGGACCGTGGGTTCTTCTTGGGATGGAAGAAGGGGTCATCCTTCAAGAACAGAGACAGAATAGCATGACCTGCAGAGGAGGGAGGGGGCAGGACTCTGCAGGCTGGGGAGGCCCTGGTCCCCCAAGCTGCTCACGGGTAGGGCTCAGGGTGGGAGGGAGTTGAGTTGGTGGCTTCCTGTGCAACTAAGAGAGGCCAGAGGTGAGGCTGCCCAAGGCTGTGTGTGGGCTGTTCTCCACGCCATTGGTATTTCCATCTCCAGGACTGCTGGGGCAGTCGCTAAGACCCCCTGAGCCCACTCTGTTCTTTCTGTTTTCTCATGGACACAGTGTTAGGCTTACTATGCCAGCGTGGGCCATGGTCTCTTTTCTTCTAGAGAGTCCCAGGGGCTTCCTTTGTGGCATATGCTTCCTCTCGGCCACCTCAGAAGGCTCTGTTAGGAATGGTTCAGTCATTGCAGACATTGCCATGTCACCTGAGGGGTCTCCAGCTCACCTGGGGTCCAGGTGGCATGAGGGGCCCTTTTGGAGAGGGCTGGCTACTGGTGGGGTGGGGGGGCGTGGTGGGCGGGAGTTGGTGGTTGTGGTGGAGTACAGGGAGATAGCCTGTGGGGGGTGTGGCATTTTGTTCCAGTTAAAGATATTGCAAAAGATACGTGGTTGTGCTGTTGCAAAAAAAGTTTAGTATTTCTGTCCTCCCTGAATGAAAGACATTTAGCCTTGCATATCAAAGAATAGGAATCTGTCATCTTAGAAGTTACTAATTTGCAGTTCTGTGACACAGATTTGCGTAATTAGAGGATTTGATCGCCAGGCATGTGAAACCTATACAAATGTTGGTCCATGTTCTTGGAAAGAAGTCAAACTTTGAGGCTGTTTGAGCGAGTCATGATTCTTTAAAGTTGCCACAAGCTGAATTGATTTAGTTTGGCAGAAACTACAAAAACAAACACGGAGTTTAGAAAAGCAAAG
Source organism: Pan troglodytes (assembly GCF_028858775.2). Taxonomy (NCBI): domain Eukaryota; kingdom Metazoa; phylum Chordata; class Mammalia; order Primates; family Hominidae; genus Pan; species Pan troglodytes. The sequence goes on from NC_072409.2 coordinate 46,677,880, forward strand.
GCTCATGTGATCACCGCTCTGGCCCCAGAGAAAAGGAAATGCTTCATAAATTGCATTGCGGACCAGAGCGTGTTGAGGCTCCCTTTCCCCCACCTGATAATTTTCAGATCGTCTGGAACAGCTATAAACAAAAGCTGGAGACGCTAAAACAGCCCATAGCCCCTTCCCCTCCCTCTCCTCCCTCTTTCCCCTCCTCCCCCCTCCCCTTAACAACTAGCTGGGCCTTTGTTTTCTTTTTGCTTTTACTCCCTAAGTAAATCTTAATCACGGTCGGTCGTTAAACCCAGCCTTTACTTTCTTTCCGTTCCCATGGATACCAGATGGGGCCTCATATTGGCAAGGTGGCCGGCCATAGGACCGCAGGACCCAGGAGGCCCCGACGGGTGCCTGGCAGGCGAAGGGGGTGCTGCTCCTGTCGCTGGTGGCCGGGTAGGATGATCCTGAGCATCAGTGCCTGGCCCAGTACAGCTCAAGAGACCCCCTTCCCTCCCCGGAGGAGACGTGCACAGGTGGCCAAGCTGGAGGAGCCTGCAAGTTGCAGGGGTCAGATACAGCAGGTGGCAGCCATCAGGATCTGTCCAAGCCGAACCCCTTCCCTGGTGCCTTGAGGTAGAGACCATCTCTGTCTTGCAGGTCACTGTCTCTATCTTGCACGGCCACCTGCAGTGGTCCTATAGCTGCATTGGTTTGGGATTTACCAGGAGCCCTGGACCCCACGGAAGGTCTCCTGCCTTCCTTGGTGGAGGCGTGCCAGGGTCCTGGCATGAACTCAGGGTGGGGACAGTCCAGTTTTGCCCCTCCCTGCTGGGTCCCGGCCTTCCTTCTCGACTCTATTTCAGTAAAGACAGGTTGGTTGAGAGAAATGCCAAGCCAACCGCCTCACCAGCACTGAGCCCCCGGGGTTGTGTTTGAAACGGCAGATGTTAGCTCTGCCCTCTGCCTGCTCAGAGGCCCCGAGTGAAGCTTCTGGAAGGCAGGCAGAGCCACAGCCCATGGGTCTCCCCACAGGCAGTCTATATCTCTCCTTCTGAGATGTTCAAAGTGATTTAGAAGTACAGATGGTCAGTTAAAGACACCTCTTCAAATGTTTTGTCACATTTTTAGGAGATTTAAGATCATGTCAACTTAAGGTAGTGCATTTTTGCTGTGGGATGGTTATCTTTCTCTCCAAGTGTCTTGTCTCTGTGAAGTGGGGCTGAAAACCAATGGTGAGTGGTAAATGCTGGTCTCCTCCCCCTTCTCCCATACCCTCACTCATTTATCTCATGTTTAAATCCTCCATGGACTGACATGTCATATCTCTGGAAATATGTAGAACCAGGCAATTCTAGTGTGTGTGTGTGGGGGGGTGGGGGGGTGGTAAACAAGGACCCACTGAAGGAGGGGATCGCGGATGCCAGGGAGGGCCCTGCATACCACAGCGGGGAGCTGTGGGGTGGTGTGGGAGCCTTGGCAGGTGGGCAGGAAGCCTGGCGGGGGGAGGTGGCTTCTACAAGGAGATCAGGTCCAGGCTGGGGGACAGAGCTGGCATTCGGGTCAAGGCCGAGGAAGCGCAAGTGTCCACGTCTCAAGACAAGAAAGAGCGTGGGTGATCTGAGACCAGCCAGAGGGGAAAGGGGGCTACTCTTGTGGGAGGTGAGGCTGCCCAAAGAGCCTGGGCAGGTCCTCGGCTGGGGTTGGTGAAGATTTGGAGATTAGTTGAGGTAGGTGGAAACGCCTTGGAGGGTTTCAGCAAGGAGGAGATGTGATCTGATTGATCTCTTGAAGGGTCTCCTGTGGCTGTGAACATTTGGGTAATGTGGTAGAGCATGGAGGTGGGGCCAGGCCACAGCAGTGAGCCCGAGCAAGGTTGCTGGTGGCTACCGTGAGGGCAGGCCCAGGGACACTGGCTGGGGACACTGGCTCCGAGACCTGTATTGGGATAGAACTGATGATCGATGGACCGGCTTGAGGAATCCAGGGAAGAGGGAGCCAGATGGCATCGGGTGTTTGCCTTGAGCCGCTGGGTAGAAGGTGAGGCTGCTTACCGTTTATGGAGAAGGGTTTTCTGAGAGAGGAGATGCACAGTCTTTGGGGGTGACCGTGAGCAGGTAGAGAGTGGCCAGTAGGGTCCCATGGGGCAGGCCGAGTTTGTGCCATGAGAGCCAGTCTCAGGGCAACCCCTTCCACGGGCGCTGATGGTTTTGTGTTGCTGTTGGGTTTTTGAGACATGCCTATCTCCATACATCTGTGTTGCCTAGGGATGTGATGATATCCTTCCGATCAACTGAGAAGGGCCTTGGGACCGTACCCTGCATTGCGGGGTGGTTTGGCATCCTGTGAAACAGTTTTCCTTTGCAGGGAATTTATCCAAAGACCATGGGTTTCAGAGGCTGACGGTCACAGTGCCATCACACTGTTCGTCAAGAATACCTCTCGATAGCCAGCAGGTAATTTCTGAGTTAAGAACAGTATTTACACTGTTTATTTGAGGATTAGTGAAAATCCTGTAACTCACTATATGCCTGTCAAAGGCAAGAGGAGCTTGATTGAATGCCTCAGTCTGGTTGTATTCATTTTACCTGTGAACATTTAATGTTCTCTTTTAAGCACCTTTTTTTTGACCCATGTATTGTAATTGCCTTTAAAGTTTATTTTTCAAACCATGTGACAACTTTTATTATGAATGAAAATGCCTGTGGTTTCTTTGCTCCTGAGAGGAAGCTATACCGCTCTGTAATAACTGATCATAAGAGAAAAATCATTTTATACACACCATGAATCTGTAACATGGCATGTTGGAAGCCATAGATCATTTTAAAATGTAATGCATATCATTTATTATGGAAAAAGGTATTTTTTAATGTTACTGGATTTCCTTCTTGAAACATAATCTATATAACCATGAACTTTTTCATAAACCCATTCAGTAAGCAGGCCTCCTCAATTCCCTACAAGAATTAAATTACTTGTATTACCTGGTTCTGCCTTATAGCTGTTACTATTTTTCTGTGTCCTGTTTTCTGAACAGGCAGTGAGAGGGCACACCTCTGAGTCATTGCTGGGGACAATCACTTGCAGGTGCTTCGAGGCATTGTCACCTACTGTGTCAACCCTTGCGGGGTGAGGAGGGGGCCCAGAGTGCTTCTCTAAGCCCGTGGAAACCAGCCGGGCCTGGGTTTCAGCTGGGTTGTCTTTGTTTTGTGTTTTACGTTCCACGGCCCATGGGCCCATCGTCCAGCCATGCCAGAGGTGTGTGTTACTTCATGGCCACACTGGCTCCCTTCCTGGGAGTTTTCCTTCTTCACACCATCACCCAGATCCTTGAAAGGCAGAACCCTGTCATTTTTATCTTACAGAGAAGAAATTAGGAGCACATGGTGGTAATGCCCTGCCATTTGACTTAATGAGGGAGCCTGTAAACGTGGGGGATCTCAGGTTAACTTTTTGTCTTTAATTTGTGGATTTCTTCCAAAGAGTGGTACGTAACAGCTGGTCTGCTTTAGTGGTATCGTTTATGGTGATGTTATTTTTGTGTTCAGAAGTCATGGCTTGTCAGCGGCTGGCAGTCGTGGAGGGGACCAGATTCTAGGATGATGCTGTCATGCCAGGGCCCTCCGGAGCCTGTCTCACCTGCATGATGGATGGCCGCTCTTCTCCCTGGAGTGTGCTTGGGGTAAGGGGAGGCTAGAGTGCGTGGCCTCTGACGAACGGACAGGAGTGGTTTCTGTTCTCTGGGGAAGTGACAGAGCCAGGCTGTTGCCTTCTAGAGGCAGAGGATGCCTTCCACGATCAAAAATAGATCAAGGTTTCTTTCACTTTGATATTTTTCCCTCAAACATTCTCCTTTCTTCTTCCTTCTTTTATTCTTATGTTCAGAGGCAGGGTGTCCCTCTGTTACCCAGGCTGGAGTGCAGAGGTATGATCTCTGCTCACTTCAACCTCGACCTCCCAGCCTCAAGCGATCCTCTTGCCTTAGCCTCCTGAGTAACTGGGACTACAGGTGCGTGCCACCATACCCGGCTGGAACATTTTTCTTCTTGACAGAGCATCTTATTTTGCAATACCTTCTCCTTTAGGAGGGAAAATGCAGTACAGCTCAGGATTATACTTCAGTGCCACCATGTCCCATAGGCCCTCAGCTCTCATTCTTGCTGCCCCCTTCAAGTTTTCTGGTGAGTTTTGCTCATTTCCAGTGTCCAAGGGCCTTCTGAACTCTGGCATGGGGAAGCCTCATTTTTCCCAGGCGGTAAACACGCTCTCTGAGGACTTCGAGTTTAGGATGGAGTGTTTTGGTGAAGGGAGTCAGAAAGGGCTCTCAGAGAGGTTTCTAGAGGGGGCCCTGAATTCATATGGAGTGGCAAAGCGCAGCTGAGGAAATGGGACACGCTGGAATCTTCCAGAGGCTGCTCTGGGTTCAAGGCGGGGCCCATTGGGTTTCTGGGGTTGGGTGTTTTCTGACATTGCGTTGCAGTTTGGTTCCTCAAGGATCCACAGTGTAGGCCTAGTTTCAGTTTTCACAAAGCCCCTTTCTTGACTCCCACTTCCCCCTCGCCAGTTTCTGTGGCTCCTTCCACCCAGTGGGCCCTGAGTGCTGTTCCACAGACAGCAAACCCATCCTGACCCAGACGCGCCAGCCCCAAACAATCTGGTTACTGTTTAAACAACCAGTGTAAATAATGAGCCCTCCATTACCAAGAGTATAAATACATTTAGACAAGTCAGAGTTCTGTAGAGTGAAAGTTTAGGTTATGGGAAAACATCAACAGCTGTAATTTGTAGGCCTTTGTAGAGCGAGGGGTGTGAATGATGTCAACTGTAGAAGGTCGACATTTCGTTTATGTGTTTTTTTGTCATTGTGCCAGGAGGAGAACTTTGTTATATTTCCTTTGCTGAGAATTAATCTTGAGGGGGCAGCACCTGCCAGAATTTTTTTTTTTTTTTCTAAAAGTAAATGTCACCTAGGTGGCCAGTGTTGATGGGCACCCTGGCAGGGCTGTTGTGGGCAATGATGATGAACTTTATATGGAAGATTGCATTTGGTTAGCCACTCCTCTCCTAGTATTGAAAAAATAATTAAGGGCAAACCACAGAGGCATATGATTGAGGTGAATTCTACAGTAAGGAGACAGATGTACATGTGAAAAAGAACCACAAACATTGGCTCCAGGTATAGAGCCTAATGCTATGGCTTTCAGAGCATAGTAAATTGAGCTCTGTAAGTCAACACAGTCTTTGGCTGGGTCTCTCTTTGGTGAAGGGGTAGAATGAAGCTTCCCTCTTTTTATTTTTTGGCCAAAGTGGGAATTATCTGAAGACCTGTAAAATTAACTATTTTTCTTTACAAGGAGAAAGGGGCAAGGCAGAAAGTCCCACGGGTGTGAGGGATTACTGGGTTTCTCTCCACCAATAGCACAGTTCACACACACCCAGCTCCAATCCAAGGCCTATTTCAGTGGGCCCCAGTGTGTGCGACAGGCCACACACACATGGGGGGGGGTGATGGGGGGAGGACAGGCCACACACACGTGTGTGCCTGACCCTCAGAGGTGCTGATCCCGCCTTATGTTGGAAATAACATTCAGTGTTGGTTTTCACAGTCACCGTCAATCCGTGGATTAGCTTCTGAGGCCTCCCCTGACATCCCCCCTCCCCACATGCCCGGCCCCCGCGCAGGAGCCTGAGGATGTATTTGTTTTAAGATTACCTACTTGGGAAAAATAGAAGGATCGGGTAATCTCAATGACCTGTTTGCTAAATCCGCCCGTTTTCTTCTGCATCTCTACTTCCAAGAGATGTGATGTAGGGATTTCACACAAACACACACAAGGAGCCGAAGGGATTGTGTAGATTTCAGCAGAGACGAGGAGTCAAGTGAATGGAACACTGAGACCAAGCTTGTCCAGCCTGTGGGCCACTCGTGGCCAAGGATGGCTTTGAATGTGGCCCAACACAAATTCTTACACTTTCTTAAAACATTATAAGATTTTTTTTTTTTGCATTTTTTTTAAGCTCATCAGCTGTCATTAGTGTTAGTGTATTTTATGTGTGGCCCAAGACAATTCTTCTTCCAGTGTGGCCCAGGGAAGCCAAAAGATTGGATATCCCTGACTAAGACCAAACCAGAGTGAAAAGGAGGCAGGCACTTGGAGTGTGTGGGGAACCCCCCCTGGGAGCAAGGCCCCATTTTAAAGTGTGCCGGGATCTGTTTTAACCAGGAATAGAAAGACACACAGATACGGAAATGGCTTGTGTCACAAACCCTAGAAGAGGAGGCTTGCTGTGAGGGACCACTCTGAGGTCAGCAGGAGGCTGAGGGAGTGCAGGGAAACAGGGCAGGCATGTCAGCATGTTCCAGGTGTGGGGCTGCCGCTGGCTGTCGGATCCCCGGTCCTCGGTGTCTGTGGCCAGGAAATGGTGGCCCGGGGTGAGAGCTGCATGAGGAGGTAGTTGGGTGGCTTCCATGTGGTTGGTTTGCATATGAAGGCCCTTTAGCAGGTGATGAGTGCTTCCCTCTAGGAATTGGCCAGCCCTTCTAGCAATTGAGAGGGGCCATATCTCTAGGATCAGCAAGGCCCCAGATGTCAAAACATCCAGAAATACAGCAAATATAAAGGCATGATTAACACAGCCCCTTCCTCAGAGAGACCCTCCCCCTCACTGGAGAAGCGCTGGGGCGGACCTGGGGCAGTGGCCAGCTTTCCACACGGGCTGAATGAGCACCCCCGGCCACACAAAAGGATGTCCCCATGTGGGCCCTGCGCTCCCCCGTGGTCCCCGTGCAGTCTGGGCCCGGGTTCCCCTGGAGGGACAGCTTTTCCCACCTTTGCCTGTCACTACTGCACGGAGGGCTGGCAGAGGCCCTGACAGCTTGTCCCCCACCAGCGCCACTGTCCCGGCCTAGGGGAGGCGTGGGAAGGAAAGATTCGTGTGGGCATTTGCTTCCTGTCCCCCAGCTGCCAGAGCCAGTGTCCCTTTTCCTCCTAGCCAGCCTCCTCAGGCCGAAGAGAGGGGGAATTCCCATGAGTTTGCCACTTGCTCTGTTGATGAGAAACTGCATCTTATAGTTTCTGCTGAGAAAAAGAACCACGTGACGTGTGACACCAGAATCGATACCACTTGTCCTTGTACCTTCCTGTGCCAGGTGGGGCTTAGGTCCTAGCCTCTGTGCAGCATGAGAGTGCCGATGTCTCCCCTCTGGGTCTGTCTTCCTCACAGCGAAGTGGGGTCCTAATTAGGGCCGCATTCCCTGTGTGTGACCCGCAAACATGGACTCCACTGGGGAGCAGAGGCCAGCGTCGTCCCTCCTGTTCAGGCCACACCTGGTGACACAGACCGCAGGGCTCCCGGTGCTGCCTGCGGTTGTCCTTGTGGCAGCCTTTATTGCTGAGCATGCAGCCTCTGCCGAGAGTGACCGGACAGGCGTCCTGTGTGAATGCCCTGTCTGAGGTGGAATTTACTGAGGTGTTGCTGCCGCTAACAATAAAGAACACAAGGGCCTGGGCCGGGCCCTGCTTGCAGCTGAAGTGCAGAGCAGAGGGTCCCAGCTGGGTTGGCATGTTTAGGCACTGTCTGCGGAAGTAGATGATCGTGTCTTACAAGGAGGTAAAGCCCGGGAGAACATCTGTTCAAGCAGAAGGCAAAACTGCACCCGTCAATCCCGCAGGTGCTTCGGGCTTGAAACTCGCCTCTAGGAAGGCATTTGCTGATGGCTTCTCATGTTTGCCACGTGAACTCTCTCACCTGAGTGCTTGAGAACATGTCTGGCTTGCTGCATACACTAGATAGTGTAGCTGTTCAAACTCTTCCCAAAGACACCAGCCCAGTACCGATGCCAAGCCCTGGTGAACTTCAGGAAACCATAGACCCCATTCTGATTCTGTCGCCACCGTAGCCTCGGGCATGGTGGGAAATGTCTCAGCCCAGGGTTGCTGGTGCTGGCTCCGCCGACATGGGGGCTGGAGGCCCTGTGCCTGCTGTCTTGCCCTGGGGCATCTGAAGGGCGGGACTGGGGGTCACGTGTGGCGTGGTCGATTTAGTCGCTGAGCAGCCTGTGTGGGGTCTCACTTGCTCCTCGGTGCATTGCAAGATCAGCTTTACCAAGTTGCCACAAATGACGTGTGAGAGAGGCACTCGTTTCAATTCCAGCTGCCCTTGGACACTGGACACTGTTGCTGAGTCAAGATGTGCGGAGGGCAGTTTGTGGTAATGCCCTTCCCATTCCCAGCAAGGTTAGCAGTGACTCTCGAAGGTGGCAGTGGAGCCGGGAGCCCCACCGGCCTGGTCTGTGGGCATATGGGCTCTGAACATGCAGTGGTGAGGACGCCCATGGCCCCTGCCCACTCTTGCTGCCGGCTGTACCCCAGACGCCTTAAGCCAAGATGTTGCTGCATGTCTGTGAATTGCTAAAAATGAGTCACACTGGCGAGTGCCGCTGGCCACTGAGCAAGATTTGGCTTTGGCCCTGGACCTGCCTGGTTGGTGCTAACTGCGTGGGGTGCAGCAGTGCCCCAGCTCTCTGTGGGGCTGAGGGGTCAGTGGCTTATTAAGAGCTGTGCGGAGAACTGTGAAGCAGAATTGTTGCTTTTGCCCTAACAGTGACTGTGAAAATGAATGTGGCCATTTGCAAAGAAGCTGAAATAACAGAAGGCAGAAAAGCTGTGTGCCTGGTGCCCACTGTTCCTGGTGGGTTCAAAATGGCAGAGGGTTGGGGTCAGCTGAAAAGGAGTCTCAACTGTGTACTGACTCAGGAGCAAAATGATAGACTTCACACTGACACTCCCATTGAGCAAATTATCTGCATGTATCCTTTTGGTTCTTCCAGGGAATATTGGCATAAAAGAACACCTGGTGGGGAGAGATGGAAGGGAGGAGTGACATTGTAGACAATTTGGGGACCCCTGAAGGAAGTCAGCTACAGGGATGTGCAACATGGAGGCAAGAGGATTTGATTTAATATTCTTAGGGGAGAGGAAACCTTTCATCCCCTAGGGCATGTCCATTTCCAAATGACAGCCCAAAATAGTTTAATACTTCACACTTTTTTTTTTTGAGATGGAGTCTCACTCTGTTGCCCAGGCTGGAGTGCAGTGGCGCGATCTCGGCTCACTGCAAGCTCCGCCTCCCGGGTTCATGCCATTCTCCTGCCTCAGCCTCCTGAGTAGCTGGGACTACAGGCACGTGCCACCACGCCCGGCTAATTTTTTGTATTTTTAGTAGAGACGGGGTTTCACCGTGTTAGCCAGGATGGTCTCGATCTCCTGACCTCGTGGTCCGCCCTCCTCGGCCTCCCAAAGTGCTGGGATTACAGACGTGAGCCACCGTGCCCAGCCTACTTCACACATTTTACCTTATTTACAATGCATGATAATTTATGATTTTTTTTTTGAGATGGAGTCTTGCTCTGTCACCAGGCTGGAGTGCAGTGGCACGATCTCGGCTCACTGCAAGCTCCACCTTCCGGGTTCAAGTGATTCTCCTGCCTCAGCCCCCCCAGTAGCTGGGTGGCATGTGCCACCACACCCAGCTAATTTTGTATTGTTAGTACAGACGGGCTTTCACCATGTTGGCCAGGATGGTCTTGATCTCCTGACCTCTTCCGCCCGCCTCGGCCTCCCAAAATGCTAGGATTGCAGGTGTCAGCCACCTCGCCTGGCCAATTTATGAAGATTTTAATTGAGGAGAGGCTTACTGATTGGAATGCCACCTCATGTTTCTCACATCAACCACATTCAAAGTGCATATTTAGTGATTCTCAGGTTTCAGTTCCTTTAAAATGGGCAAAAACTCTTAAGACACTTGGAAAATGCAGGATCCTAATAGATTTTCACCCCCTCACTTCAGTGTTTTACTGTTGTCATATGCACAAGTAGCTGTTTTAAGCAACCCACTTTTTTTTTCCTAAAGCATTCCACTTAGTGTTTATAGAAATAACTTTCTTCTTGTTAGCTGTCAGGTGACGTCACATTTTGCAATAGGTACCTAAACAACATAATTATAGTAACAAATACAACTGGTATAGACAGGCTTGCGACCAAGCTAGCGCTGGGTGAGCACAAGTCTTAGCTGGTGCAAGAGGCATTCATCCATCAGCACCTTTCACAGAAGAAATGGACAGTGTCATCTGTCAGATCAGCTTGGAGAGGGTCGCCGTGTCATAGTGTACAGTGATCTCACTGACTTCCCCAACAGGCCTGTTCTGGAAAAACCCTCAAGTATTTTTCCTCTGCTCTCACACCACAGCAACAGTCACCAACATAGATGAAGACTTCTGTGACCAAATGTGGAGATTTTTCTGCACATACAAGCAGTGGACGCCAGCTGGGTGTCATCCAGTCCACTTTAGACACTGTCTACCTGGAGGTAGCGTCTGATCCCCCCTCATTGAGGACTCAGTTCTACAAGACTGCCTCTCCTTCCCACCAGTTGCAAGTCTAGGTCTCCAGAACTTCTGACTGACCTACTGGCTTCAGGTTGGGGTTTTCACAACCCTCTCTTTGAGTTTGTTTAATTTGCTGGAGTGTCTCACAGAACTCGGGGAAAACACACTTACTGGTTTATTTGAAGGGTATTACAAAGGATCCAGATGAACAGCCAGATGAAGGGATACACAGGGCGAGGTCTGGAAGGGTCCCCAGTGTAGGAGCTTCTGTTCCTGTGGAGTTGGGGTGCCCCACCCTCCCAGCACGTGGATGAGTTCTTCACCTTCCTGTTGGCCTCCACGTGTTCATCTCTCAGGAAGCTCTCCAAACCCTGTCCTTTGGGCCTTTCATGGAGGCTTCATTGGTTGTCCAGGCTGCAGCGTGGACAACCATGTCAAAATGTGATTGGATAAAAAGGATATGATCTAACTCCAGCAAGGACCGTCTGTTCAAATTCTTCCTGGCCTCTCTATGTAGCCTTCCTTCTCTACATAGCCTTCCAGGGTAGGGGGCAGGACCCCTTCTGGAATGAGAGTTTTATGACCCTAAGTCTGATTAAGTCCTGCTTTGGGCAGGTGAAAGGAGGGCAGGAGAAGGTCAGAGATTCTGTTTCCCAAGCCTGCTTCTGAAGCCTAAAGCACCCCAACATTATAACAAAAAATTATGAGCAAGGAACTGTGGACAAAACTCAATATGATCGGCCAGGCGCGATGGCTTATGCCTGTAATCCCAGCAATTTGGGTGGCCGAGGCGGGCAGATCACAAGGTCAGGAAATCGAGACCATCCTGGCTAACACGGTGAAACCCCGTCTCTACTAAAAATACAAAAAATTAGCCGGGTGTGGTGGTGGGTGCCTGTAGTCCCAGCTACTTGGGAGGCTGAAGCAGGAGAATGGCGTGAACCCGGGAGATAGAGCTTGTAGTAAGCTGAGATCGTGCCACTGCACTCCAGCCTGGGCGACAGAGCAAGACTCTGTCACAAACAAACAAACAAAACTAATATGATCATAATAGCACAAGGTCCAAAATAGAACTTGCTGTTTTCCTCTCTCCAAACCACAGTTGCCCCCTGCTGTGGTCTGAATGTTTGTGTCTCCCTAAAATGCCTATATTGAAATCCTCACCCCCAAGGTGATGGTATTAGGAGGTGTAGGGACCTTGGGAGATGATGAGATCAGGAGGGTGGAACCCTCATACGTGAGATTAGCACCCTTAACAAAGAGGCCTCAGAGAGACCCCTTGCTCCTTCTGCCATGTGAGGACACAGCCAGGAGGTACTGTCTATGAACTAAGAAGTGGACCCTCATCAGACATGGATTCACCAGTGCCTTGATGTTGGGCTTTCCAGCCTCCAGCACTGAAAACAGATCTCTGTTGCCTATAAGCTGCCTGGTCTATGGTATGCTGTTAGAGTGGCCCAGGTGCACTGAGAGAACGCCCTTTCCCTATTTCTGCTAATAAGCCATGCTGGGTCCTTTCTTCAGCCCTCCACACCCGAACAGTCACACAAAGCAGCCGGTTCTACCTTGAAAAGGCACATTGTATGCAGTTGTACTTTTTCATCATCAAATTAAAATCAGGCTTGTTGAATTGCACTGAATCCTCAAGTGCCCCTCAACTGCCCGAATATACTTACTGAGGCTTTGGACTTCTCTGCAGTGGTGATAGTTTGTGCGATTCCATCGGTTTTGTCCCTGTGAGGATGTCATCTGGGCATAGTCTGTACCTGCACCCTCACGGGGAGGGCAGTGTTGGTGAAGGAGTGCAATCTCGCTGGACATTTTTGAGTGGAATTCCATCTTCCCATCTTTCTTCTTTCTGTATTCACCCCTCGGCGTTGGGTTGAAAGGTGTGCATATGTGTGTGTGTGGGTGTGTGTACATATGTTTGTACTTGTGTGTGAGCATGTGCATGGGTGTGTACATGTACTTCTGCTGCCATCCTATGAAGACATGCCCAGGCCACGCTGGCATTTCTTCCTCTGCCACTCCTTAGGTTGGTGAGTGTGATTTAGATTTCCAGCTTTCATGCGGAGAATGTGTGCCTCTCCGGCTAGGGGGAGCAGCCTGTTTAGGCTTCCTGCTCTAGCTGAGAAGTAGAGACTCATTCAGGAACAACAGAAGAGAAGGAGGGAAGCTGAAACTAATGGAAGGAGAGGGGCTGATAGGAGAACTTGGAATCCCAGGAGCAGCCGCTGACTGTCATGAGGCTGTGTCTTGGGGTCCTCACCTGTGTACCTGGGCCCCAGGCTGCGAGAAGGAATGCTGGATGATGGTCTCTCAAATCTGTTCTCCCCTGCCCCTAACTCCGTGTCTTGGAGTGGATAGATAGAACTGCATGGCCATGTGACTGTCCCAGGCTGAGCAAAGGTGTCCAGCGGCCTGCAGGTGGTGCTGGCACCAGAGTCTCCTGCATGACCTTATGTGCAGTGGTCACTGAGGCAGACAGGGCTTCTGAGGGGCCTCACCCTCAGGGAACTCGAGGATAGTCATGTGGCTTTGGAAGGCCAGAAGCCATTTAATTGGGTGTCATCATTAAATACTACTTTCGTCCTACCATGTGAAGTACTTTGAATAAACGCTTTTTTCTGTGAGAAAGGAGGGCTAAGGGCACATACCCTATTCCTATGAAGCATTTTGGTTTTAGCTTTTAAATCACAAAGGAAAGAAAAAGGAATTTCCTAGGGGGTGGGTGTACAGTCATAGGGCTGGATAGTAGAATGAAGCGTTTGAATGATCCAGCTAACTTAAGTAAAAATAACTCAGTCAACTGACAGAGGAGCCTGACAGCCCGTTCTCATTCATGCTTCTCATCTCAGAGTGCAGTTCTGTGACCACCCCCCCAGTCTGAATCCATTGCTGTAGTTTCATCTCTAAAGATTGGCCCTAGTTGGTGAATTGGGAATTTAGGAATTAGCCCTGGGCAGGAGCAGGCAGGAGCCCAAGGCAGCTGCACAGTGAAGGCATGCCCGGAACTGAAGTACAGGCCGCATTACACTCTGCCACCCTGGCTAAAGCCTGGCCCACGTGAGCCGCCTTTCTCTCTCCTCAGGAGATGAGCATGCAGTCTCCAAGGACGGCCGCAGGGGTGCTAAGCCCTTGGCACTTGGAGGCTCCCTGGCCTGGCAGTTCCATGAGGCTGGAGTTTAATAAGAGGCTGTCGAGCAAAGGCCCCCCAAGGGTGGCTTTGTCGCCTTGGCAGCTGTGGGGCCGGCACACGCACTGCTACAATAGCTTCTGGGAATTAGGGCTGTGTTAATTGCCTCAACGTTTCAAATCAGGGTTGCTGGAACACAGGAGAGAGAGAGGGAAAGGTGGTGTTAAACTCTTCCCTCCTGCCAGTTCCTGAGCCTGCCATTCCTGCTGCTAGCCTTGATAGTGGCAGTGCTTGCAATGGGACCCTGACGGAGCCGTGTGGCAGGCCAGGCTCTGTGCTGAGCAGCTTCGAAGGGTGGATGATACCATGATGGTTCCTATTTTCAGATGAGTAGACTGAGCCACAAGCCACTCTCCTAATGTCAAAAGGTCAGAAATGAGTGTGTTTCTGGTGATTTTAGGGTCATAGCAAATTAATAACGAAATCTCAAATCTTTTCATCCAGAGAAGAGATCATCCCAGAAAATATGTGGTGTGTCCTCAAAGTCAACTCCCTAATAAGGTGTTTTATGCCGTGGAGTTGCACATTCAGCAGAGATTGTAAGGTCTACCATGAAGCAGGACTTGCACAGTCAAAGCAATTCTTGAAAATGACTGAAGGTCCCTGGAAAGTATAAGCTGTCGGTTTTATGCACAAGGCCACATGCTGTCATGAGGGAGGCACATCTGTGTGTACGCCCACGTAGGGCTGTGGGCCCCCCAAGGACCCATATGCAAGGCCACATGCAGTTATGAAGGGAAACACATCTGTGTATGTCCATGCCTGGCTGTGGTTCCACCCAGGGCATGCTTCTCTGCTTGGAATGTTCTATGTGGGTTTTTTTGTTGTTGTCTCCTTCTGTGAAATTCTCATAGTTTGCATGGTTTTTAAAAAATTGTGTTAAAAAATACATAACAGAAAATTTAGCATCTTAACCATTTCTGAGTGTACAGTTCTGATACATTCACGTTGTTGTGTGACCAGTCTCCAAAACTGTTTTCATCCTGCATAGCAGAAACATTAAACAACTCCCTGTCCCCTCCTCCAGCCTCTGGCAGCCTCCATTCTGTTTTCTGTTTCTGTGGATTTGATTGCTCTGGATATTTCACAGAAGTGATTCACATAGCCTTTGTCGTTTTGTGGCTGGCATATTTAGCATAGTGTCCTCAAGGTTCATCCCTGATGTAGCAAATGACAGAATTTTCTTTCTTTTCAAGGCTGAATCATATTCTGTTGTGGAATATACCACATTTGTTTATCTCTTCATCCGACCTGAGGGCACTTGGGTTGCCTCCCCGTCTTTGTAATTTTTTTCCGTACCATTTTCTACAGAGGCTGCACCATTTTGCACCCCCACCAGCAGTGCACAGGGTTCCAGTTTCTCCACCTCCTCACCAAAACTTGTTATTTTCTGTTTTTACGGCTGCCTTAGTGGGTGTGAGCTGATAACCTGTTGTTGTGGTTGTGATTTGCATTTCCTTAACGGCTAACGATGTTGAGCATCTTTCGGTGTTCTCGGTGGCCATATATATGTCTTCTTTGGAGAAATGTCTGCTGAAGTTTGTTGCCCATTTTGTGGTTGGTTTGTTCTTGTGTGGCCCCTGAATGCCTTTCGACTTCCTCTTGGAGTCATAGTGTGGTGGTTCCTCCACTTCCACAGTGATTGGGAGACCAGGAAAACCTCTCACGTTCTTTCCACCTTGGCTTTCTGCGCACCTGGTGCCACTGCAGGCTGGATTCAGTCCATTTCCCTTGGGCAGAAGGGGAGGCATTGCTGGTGCTGTTGAAACTGGAGTTTTGTAAGCCTTGCCCTCTCTCTCCCCATCTCTCTCCATTTCCTTCTCTTTGCCGAGCCCTGTGGTTGAAGTTGCCTGTGTTTAAATGGCGTTTACAGAAACTGCTGCCCAGAGACAATGCTGCCCTTATGTCTTTTGGGTGTAAGCAGTGATGCCTCTGGAAGTCGCTCCTTTTCCCTGCAGTTGAGACTGGGCAGGGGTCTCAAACCCAAATGCCTCCAGGTTCTGCTGGGTGATACAAAAGGACAGGTTGGGCCAAGTGAGCCAAATTGGCCAGGCGCGGTGGCTCACGCCTGTAATCTCAGCACTTTGAGAGGCCGAGGCAGGCGGATCATGAGGTCAGCAGATCGAGACCATCCTGGCTAACACGGCGAAACCCCATCTGTACTAAAAATACAAAAAAAAGTTAGCCGGGCATGGTGGCAGGCGCCTGTAGTCCCAGCTACCTGGAAGACTGAGGCAGGAGAATGGCGTGAACCTGGGAGGCAGAGCTTGCTGTAAGTGGAGATCACGCCACTACACTCCAGCCTGGGCAACAGAGCGAGACTCCATCTCCGAAAAAAAAAAAAACCACCTTCCAAATTAAGAAAAGGTTTGTTTATGATGGGCTTCGTCAAGCAAATGGCTTGGGCTCGGCTGTCAGTCCTAAGCCCAGTCACGCAAACCTGCAAGGATGCACTGGGGCATGGCCCCATCTGCCCAGACGCTGAGACCCTGCTGTGCGCGATGGTCCCCAAACATTTCAGTCCAGGTCCTTTACCCTGCCTTGCCAAGCTCATGCTTTGGCATGAGCCCGCCCGTTCATGTTCAGCATATCCAGTCAAGGAACCCTTTTCAGAGGTCAAAGCTGCTGGAAAATCCTTTGACTCCTTAGCGTCCTCCTGTGGGGTCTGTCTGTGTTGAGTGAACTTGTGGAATATAGCAGTTTCTAGTGTAGGGAGGTAGAATTCCTCCTCTCCCCTCCTGGGGATTCCGGCATGAGATAGATGGACAAGGAGAAAAGCATGCAGGCCAGGAGCTGTGGCTCACGCCGGTAATCCCAGCACTTTGGGAGGCCAAGGGGGGTGATCACGAGGTCAAGAGATCAAGACCATCGTGGCCAACATGGCGAAATCCCGTCTCTACAAAAAATACAAAAATTAGCTGGGTGTGGTGGCGGGCGCCTGTAGTCCCAGCTGCTCGGTAGGCTGAGGTAGGAGAATTGCTTGAACCCGTGAGGTGGAGGTGGCAGTGAGCTGAGATTGCGCCACTGCACTCCAGCCTGATGACAGAGTGAGACTCCATCTCAAAAATAAAATAAAATAAAAAAGCATGCAAATTTTATTTAGTAAGCTTTTCATGGACATGAGAGCCTTCACATGAAGAATGAAGACTCAAAGCAACATTTGGAGCTGAACGCTTCTATCCCAGATTGAACAAAGAGCAGTAAACTATGGAAACATGACAAGACAGAGGGGTTTGGGCTAGGGTGGTTAATTATGGAGAAGTGTCCAATTAAACTCCTCCATGCTTTGAATTCTTTACATATGAAAATGATGGTGGGAGCAAAAATGTAAGTGGGGGTGGGAGGGGGTGAGATTCTGTTCCCTCTGTAGGTTTCATGCGTGCCCGTAGGTAGCAGAGTTCCCGGGGGCCCTTCCTGGCTGCATTGGTCTCATATCCTCATTTCTGCAAAACTTTCCCCTCCAAGAGGAGAGTGTTCCAGGCCTTTTCTCCTCATCCACTTTTTACATGGTGTCAGACTTGGCATCTGTTTTGGTAAATATTTTAAATAGGGCTGAAGCCCATGAAGGGCTCCTTGCTGTCTGCGAGCCAGTGTGTGTTTGCACAAATAACGAGTCTCTTTGGAAGCGTGGCTGTGAACTTTACTGTGGCCTCGTAACTACACGTGAGGCCCGCTGGGAATGGCTTGGGAGGACCACAGCAGTGCGTGGACGTGATGCCCACGTGCTGTGCCCTGGTCCCTTGCCCCTTCCTGTTTTCCATCTTGATCAGGAAGCTGATCTGCCTCGATGGCCTCGGTTTTGTGTTAACATTTTTAATACAGTAAGCTCAGTAACTCAAATTAGAGACCACAGAGAAGGAGGGGCCACAAAGAAATTGCTCCTTTCCTTGAGGTCACGTGTGTCCTCAAGGAGTTGACGTTTCTGGACATCTCAGGTCTCTCTCCAGTCAGCAACTGTCGTGTTCCCATCGTTGGCTAAGAGAGGTGCTGGCCAACAGTGCTTTGCAGTACACCGCAGGTGACAGAAATATCTACACTGGTATTATTCTCTCTCTCTTTTTTTTTTTTTGAGACGGAGTCTTGCTCTTGTCACCCAGGCTAGAGGGCAGTGGCGCGATCTCGGCTTATTGCAACCTCCGCCTCCCGGGTTCAAGCGATTCTCCTGCCTCAGCCTCCTGAGTAGCTGGGATTATAGGCGTGTGCCACCGCCCCCGGCTAATTTTTGTACTTTTAGTAGAGACAGGGTTTCACCATGTTGGCCGGGCTGGTCTCGAACTCCTGACCTCAGGTGATCCACCCACTTCAGCCTCCCAAAGTGCTGGGATTACAGGCACGAGCCACTGCACCGGGCCAGTGATGTTATTCTCTAAGAGCTGATGAGTTATGAATGAACAAATGTCCAAAAGTCACAAAAAAGGAAAGTAAGGCCTGAACGGCTTGTGCTGCCCCATGTGTCTCCCTTCACTCCTCAGCTGTGGCCTTGCTGTTTGGTGGACCCCGGCCACGCACACCTGGGGCTAGAGCTGGGTGCCACTGTGTGGGGGTTCCTTGAGAAGGGAGCCATGGCCCCTGCTGAGGGGTACAGTGGGCCAGGAGCATTGCTGGCATCAGGGATTTTTCCCAAATGAGTGGGCAGAGGTGGAAAAATTAGAAAAAGGGGGAGAGGTGGAGAAAAACAACTGGCATTTATGGACTTGTGTGTCAGGAATGTGAGACACAGTTCAGTAAGCTGGAGAGAGCTTTCCTTGTCCCTACTTGGTATTTAAGGAGACGGAGGCAGAGAAGCTGTGTTTCCTGCCTTGGCTCAGGGCTGGTAGGTGGCAGAGGCAGGCTCTGCATGGCCCCCATCTGGCCAGAACCTCCTAAGGGCTCCGTTTCTGAGTGCACATGGGGAGAGGGTGCAGCACAGAGTTGATGGCTGGACTCCGTTATAGCTGCATTTTATTTCAACTCTAAGGCTGGCCGCCTCCGTGCTGAGAGCCCGCAGGGAGAATGTAAGGTGGGCTGGAGGGGAATGCGTGCCCCCGTCTCGGCACTGTCCACACTTGGGACGGTCATACTCCATGCTGGGCTGTCCTGTGTGTTGGGGGGAGTGAGCAGCGTCCCTGGCTTCCACTCATGAGAGGCCAAGGGGCACCTCCCAAGTCTGATCATCAAAAATGTCTTCGGCTTTGGCAGTGTCCCCTGGGGCAGTGTCATTGAAAACCACTGGAGTAGAGGAAAGATACCTTCCAGAGGGTGGGGAGAGAACTGCAACAGAAAAGGAAACCACTCCATCACAACTTGGCTCCACCACACACAGGTGGATTCAGAACAAGAAAAGGAACAATGCCAAATCAGAGTGACAGGGCGCGAGGGGCATGTGTGAGACAGAGTGGGTGGGGAATGGATCTCTTTTCAGCTTGGTGTTTCTGTGTGGAAATTCTTAATCGCAAGTCTCCAAGAGGTTGTTCTTTCTCTGTGAAGGCACTTGCAGGTGCACAGGGTCAGAGCGTCTCTGCTGGGTGGTGTATCTCTCCCGCCTGCTTCTCGCATCCCAAGGGTCACCCACCTCACAGATACAGAACTGAGTCACAATAGAAAGAACAGGATTTCCTCCACACCGTGTTCTGGCAAAACGAAAGTAGACGAAAGTAGAGCACAGAGCTGGAGGATGAGAGGGGGCATCTCACACTGAAAAATTCATGGACAAGATAGCAGGGCCCAGGGTGTCAGCCCCGCCCACAGAGCCCAGGGTGTCAGCCCCGCCCACAGAGCCCAGGGTGTCAGCCCCGCCCACAGAGCCCAGGGTGTCAGCCCCGCCCACAGAGCCCAGGGTGTCAGCCCCGCCCACTAGCCCAGGGTGTCAGCCCCGCCCACAGAGCCCAGGGTGTCATTCCCCACCCACAGAGCCCAGGGTGTCAGCTCCACTCACTAGCCCAGGGCGTCAGCCGCACCCACAGATCCCAGGGTGTCATTCCCCACCCACAGAGCCCAGGGTGTCAGCCCCGCCCACAGAATGCAGGGTGTCAGCCCCACCCACAGAGCCCAGGGTGTCATTCCCCACTAACAGACCCCATGGTGTCAACTCCACCCACTAGCCCAGGGTGTCAGCCTCGCCCACAGAGCCCAGTGTGTCATTCCCCACCCACAGAGCCCAGGGTGTCAGCCCCACCCACAGATCCCAGGGTGCCATTCCCCACCCACAGAGCCCAGGGTGTCAGCCCCGCCCACAGAGCCCAGGGTGTCATTCCCCACTAACAGACCCCATGGTGTCAACTCCACCCACTAGCCCAGGGTGTCAGCCTCGCCCACAGAGCCCAGTGTGTCATTCCCCACCCACAGAGCCCAGGGTGTCAGCCCCACCCACAGATCCCAGGATGTCAGCCCCGCCCACAGAGCCCAGGGTGTCAGCCCTATCCACAGATCCCAGGGTGTCAGCCCCGCCCACAGAGCCAGGGTGTCAGCCCCATCCACAGATCCCAGGGTGTCAGCCCCGCCCACAGAGCCCAGGGTGTCAGCCCCACCTACTAGTCCCAGTGTTATCAGCCCCATCTACTAGCCCAGACTGTCAGGCCCACCTACTGAATCCAGGATGTCAACCCCTCCCACTGAGCCCAGGGCGTCAGCGTCCCACCCAGGTACCCAGCCATAGCTTAGTCACACTGGAACCTCAAATAGACATTATCACAACTACTCCAGAAGACAGATCTGGGAAGACACAAAAATTGTAGAGTGAAGATGTGCCATGAGAATTTGGAAAGAAAAGGTAAAACATGTGAAAGTGTTTTTTTTTTTTTTTCCTTGAGACAAGGTCTCACTCTGTTGCCCAGGCTGCAGTGCAGTATTGCCATCTCGGCTCACTGCAGCCTTGACCTCCCAGACTCAAGCAGTCCTCCCACTTCAGCCTCCAGAGTGGCTGAGATTACTGGCGTGCGTCACCATGCCCAGCTAATTTTTGTAGAGATGAGGTTTTGCCATGTTGCCCAAGCTGGTCTCAAACTCCTGAGCTCAAGCATTCCACCTGCCTCAGCCTCTCAAAGTGCTGGGATTACAGGCATGATTCACTGTGCCTGGCCAAAAGTGTTCTCTAGAAGCATACAGATCTTCCCTGGGGAACGTGTTCAGTCTCAAGTGAGCCCTGCACCGATGCCCAGGTCCTCTGACCCTTGAGGTTTTGCTCTGGTTTTCTTCAGGCGCCAACTCCTCCAGCCTGGGGATCTTTGCCTGGGAGTGCCACCAGCACTTGTTCTTTTCATGAGGTCTCATCTTCCAAGTCACTTAACACACTGTGAGAATGGCATCACCGGGAGCCTCTGAGTCAGGGGTCATGGGTGTGAGTGTGCACATGTTTCCTAGGCTGTCCCACCTATATGTACATTCATGCTAATTTTTGCCATAACAGAGGTTCCTGTGTGCTATTTGGTTGTTCAGACAAAAGTGCTTTAAAATACCAAGCTGAGAGTCTCCCTTTAGCCTGGAGAAACAGGAGGCACATCACCCAGTGGTAATTACCCATGACATGATGCCATGATTGATTAGTTTAGGGCTTCTGGCTGTGAAAATAAAAAGGCCTCAAGGAAAAGCTCGGAAACAACCATGATTTATGAGTTTATGAGTCTCAATTAGGGAAAACAATGTATTGAAAAATGTTCTTTTTTATAGGGGCGTGGGAAGTAAGCAGTGTCTGGTGATATGATTGCTAACTTAATTCATTCAATAAATTCTTTTAAAAGGAGAAAGCTTAGAAGTGACTAATCCATTAGTTTAAAGAAAAAATTCATAGTTGGCAATTACATGTATTTTTATGATAATCACAAACAGTAGTTTAAATTGCTTAAGTATATTCAACATCAGTGCCACAATACAGTCACCATAAAATACACATTTATGTCCTCATTCCAAAATTCTCGTTCTTCTTATTGTAGAAATCAGACATGAGCTAATCAGACATGAGCTAATGGCACCGAATATGTAAAGACGGTGGATGGAAGATATTCAGAAAACAGAATGTAAAGACTCTGTCTCATATTAGAAATGCATGGGGCGATTAGAGGCAGAGAAATCTAAATGCAGCTACATATAGTTTCATGCAGTTGATATTTTGTTATATAACGCATTACTTTTTTTTTTTTCTATTGAGATGGAATCTTGCTATGTTGCCCAGGCTGGAGTGCAGTGGCACAACCTTGGCTCACTGCAACCTCCACCTCCTGAGTTTAAGCAAGCCTCCTGCCTCAACCTCCGGAGTAGCTGGGATTACAGGCGCCTGCCACCACACCCAGCTAATCTTTGTATTTTTAGTAGAGACTGGGTTTCACTATGTTGCCCAGGCTGGTCTCAAAGTCTTGACCTCAAGTCACCTGCCTGCCTTGGCCTCCGAAAGTGCTGGGATTACAGGTATGAGCCACCGCGCCTGGCCTATAATACATTAATATTTAAAAATTTTTAGAGAACTAGAGAATCTCATTAAAATCAGAATTTCCAAGGTGAATTATTTTATTTTACTTTTTTATTAGAAAAATTAAACTAGTTTTTTTTTTTAATTGAAAAAGAAATGCCTAAGGAGAATCGCTTGAACCTGGGAGGCAGAGGTTGCAGTGAGCCAAGATCACGCCACTGCACTCCAGCCTGGGCCTGGGTGACAGAGACTCTGCCTCAAGAAAAAAGAAAAAGACAAAAAGAAATACCTAAATGTGCTAAAATACTTAAGACAGCAGCTCACTGGGTTTCCCTCCCTAAAGCCTCTATGTGGATTTGTTTCTTCTGGGATTTCTGGTGACTGTAACAGGTCAAGCTGTGTGTGTCCAGGAATGGCAGGAAAGGGACACACTGTGGTTCTCACCTTCCTTTACTTACTGGTGAGTCTGCCGACTTTCTGCATCTCATGCACAGATTTACTTCAAGCTGCAAGCCCAGTGAAGTGTGACAATTAATTCAGTGGTGATGGGATGACAGTAGAAACTTAGTGTTGTTTTGAGAGTTAAACAAAATAACTAAGGAGAAGTGGTTTAGCCAGTGCCCAGCACTCAAAACTTGGGAATATTGCTGTCCTTATTGTATTTTTATTATATCCACTGTTATCTATTTCATTTAACAATTGTGTGTCTATACTGTAATTCGTTAATGAATTTGGGCTTGATTGGTATTTGGATAGTCTCCCATCTTTTGCTGTGACAACCAGAGCTGGAACAAGCATCCTTATAGTTGCACCTCCAGATAGCCTGGAAGATAAATTCCTGGCTGTGGAACTGTGCATAGGCACACGGCTGATTTTGGTAGAAGTCCTTATGGTGCAGCAGAGATTTTGAGGCATCGTTCACACCATGGACCAGGCTATAGGTATCCGACTCCCAGCCCTTCCATTGTCACGCATGAACTCTCTTTCCTATCCCAGTTTACCTCTGTTTAATTAGCACTGTAGTTTTGAATCTTTTCATATTTATTAGCTATTGCAATTTTATTTTTATGTAAACTCTTTGTGTCTTTTTTTTTTTTTTTGAAACGGAGTCTCACACTGTCACCCGGGCTGGAGTGCAATGGCATGATCATGGCTTACTGCAACCTCCCCCTCCCAGGTTCAGGCGATTCTCCTGCCTCAGCCTCCTGAGTAGCTGGGATTACAGGCACCTGCCACCATGCCCGGCTAATTTTTTGTATTTTTAGGAGAGACAGGGTTTCACTATGTTGGCCAGGCTGGCCTCGAACTCCTGACCTCGTGATCCGCCCGCCTCGGCCTCCCAAAGTGCTGGGATTACAGCCACCTGCCACCATGCCCGGCTAATTTTTTGTATTTTTAGTAGAGACAGAGTTTCACTATGTTGGCCAGGCTGGCCTTGGACTCCTGACCTCATGATCCACCCGCACCAGCCTCCCAAAGTGCTTTTGGTTTTGTATAGTCTTTTTTCTCATTAATGAACAGAGCTGTTCACTCATGGTTTTGTATTATATGCTTAAGTCTGTGATCATTTGGAATTTACTTTTTATGAAGAAGGAGATAGGACTTCAGCTTTATTTTTTTCTCAAATAACTGTCCTGTTCCAGTGATTTATGGATTCATCCTTCATCTTCCCATTTAGTTGAAAAATTGCCTTATTAATAATCTTTGTTTTCATACATATTTGGATCATTTCTCTATTCTCAAATTCCATCCTATTGATCTGTCAATCCATGTGTTGGACTTCATGGAGTAATAGACATTACTCCAAGGAAGATGTGCTTGTCTGTTTGCATTTTCTTGGACTTTCGTGTCTATATTCATTAGAGATACTGATGTATAGTTTTGTTTCCTTCGATGTTTTTGTCTGGTTTGGTATTAGGGTAATACTGACCTCATAGAATAAGTTGGAAAGTATCCCCTCTTCTTCTAGGAAGAGACTATGAAGGATTGACCTTAACTCTTCTCTAAACATTTGATAGAATTCACGAGGAAAGCCTTTTAGTCCTTTGTGTTCCTTTCTGGGAAGGGTTTTTTGGTTTTATTTCATTTTGTTTTGTTTTTGTTTTTAATAAATTCAACCTCTTTACTTAATAGAGATCTATTTAGATTTTCTGTGTCTTCATGAGTCAGTTTAGTGGTTTTCATTTCTGTAGGAATTTGTCCATTTCCTCTAGGTTATCTAATTTGTTGGGACACAATTGTTCTTAATATTCCTTTATAGTCCTTTTTATTTCTGAAGGTCAACGTAATCCCTGCCTTTCATTCTTAATATTCTTAATATTAATAATTTGAGTCTTTTCTTGGTCAGCCTAGCTAAAGTTTGCCAGTATCTTTTCAAAGAACCAGGCCTTGGCTGGGCACGTGGCTCATGCCTGTAATCCCAGCACTTTGGGAGGCCAAGGTGGGCGGATCACAAGGTCAGGAGATCGAGACCATCTTGGCTAACACGGTGAAACCCAGTGTCTACTAAAAGTACAAAAAATTAGCTGGGCGTGGTGGCGGGCGCCTGTAGTCCCAGCTACTCAGGAGGCTGAGGCAGGAGAATGGTGTGAACCGGGAGGCGGAGCTTGCAGTGAGCTGAGATTGCACTACTGTACTCCAACCTGGGCGACAGAGCGAGACTCCGTCTCAAAAAAAAAAAAAAAAATAGAACCAACTTTTGGTCTCATTGATTTTTCTCTGTTGTTTTGCTGATTTCTATTTTATTTATCTCCCTTCAAATCTTTGTTATTTCCTTCCTTCTGCTAGCTTTAGGTTTAGTTTGTTCTTCCTTCTCTAATTCCTTAAGGTGTAAAGTTAGGCTGTTGATTTAAAATCTTCTAAAAAGTAGACTGAAAATTTAGAGCTGTAAATTTTTCTCTGCTTTAGCTGTGCCCCTTAAATTTTATGTTGTGTTTCATTTATGTTCATCCCAAAGTATTTTCTAATTTTTGTGTGTGATTTCTTCTGTGCCTTGTTGGTTATTTAAGAATGTTTTGTTTAGTTTTCATATATTTGTGAATTTCCTAAATTTTCTTCTGCTGATTTCTAATTTCATTCCATTGTGGTTAAACATACTTTTTGATTTTTAATCTTTTTAAATGTATTAAAGGTTATGTATTAAATGTATTAAAGGTTATGTATTAAATGTATGAAAGGCCTAGTATCTTGGAGAATGTTTTATGTGCACCTAGGAAGAACATACATTCTGCACTTGGGGTCGAGTGTTCTGTTCGTGTTATATCTAGTTGGTTTATAATGTTGTTCAAGTCTTCTATTTTCTTACTGATATATTGTCTAGTTCTTCTGTTACCGAAAGTGGAGTGTTGACATCTCCAGTTATTGTTGAATTATCTATGTCTCCTTTTATTTCTGTAAGTTTCTGCTTCACATATTGTGGGTCTCTGTTGTTAAGTTCATATACATTTATAATAGATTGATGGGTTGACCCTCTTAGCAGTATAAAATGTCCTTCTTTGTTTCTAGTAATGATTTTTGCCTTATACGATCATGCATCTCTTAGTGGTAGGAAACATTCTGAAAAAATATGTCACCAGGCTATTTTGTCATCGTGTGAGCATCATAGAGTGTATTTACACAAACCTAGAAGGTTTAGCCTACTATACCCCTAAGCTATATGGTAGAGCTTATTGCTTCAAGGCTATTAACCTGTACAGCATGTTACTGGACTGAATATTATAGGCAATTATAACACAGTGGTATTCGTGTATCTTGTGTATCTAAACATAGAAAAAGTACAGTAAAAATATAGTATAAAAGATTTCAATGCACCATCTGCATAGGGCACTTACCACGAATGGAGCTTGCAGGACTGGAAGTTGCTCTGGGTGAATCAGTGAGTGAGTCGTGAGTGAATGTGAAGGCTTAGGGCATTACTGTACACTGCTGTCGATTTTATAAACACTGGACACTTAGGCTAGACTGTTTATAAAAATATTTATTTCTTCAATAATAAATTAACCTTAGCTTAAGGTAACCTTTTTACTATATAAAATTTTTAAACTTTCTGTTGTAAAAACACTTAAAGCACTAACACATGCACAGCTGTATAAAGATATTTCTTCTTTATGTTTTTATTCTAGAAGCTTTCTTATTTTCAGTTTTTTAAAACTAAAAACGAAGGCACAAACACACACATTAGCCTAGGCCAACACAAGGTCCATACCATCCATATCACTGTCGTCCACCTCCACATCTTGTCCCACTGCAGGGTCTCAAGGACAGTGGCACACATGGAGCTGTCAACTCCTGTGATAACAATGCCTTCTCCTGGATACCTCCTGAGGGACCTGCCTGGGGCTGTTTAACAGTTGAAAGTAGGAGTACACTGTAAAATGATGATAGAAAGTATAGTATAGTAAGTACATAAACCAACAACATAGTCCTTTATTGTCATTATCAAGTATTATGTACTGGACATAATTTTATGTGCTGTACTTTTTTTTTTTTTTTTTAATTGAGACGGAGTCTCGCTCTGTCACCAGGCTGGAGTGCAGTGGCGCGATCTTGGCTCACTGCAGTCTCCTTCTCCCAGGTTCAAGTGATTATTCCGCCTCAGCCTCCCGAGTAGCTGGGATTACAGGCTTTCGCCACCACACCCAGCTAATTTTTGTATTTTTTTTTTTTTTTTAGTAGAGACGGGGGTTTCATCATGTTGGCCAGGATGGTCTTGATCTCCTGACCTTGTGATCTGCCCTCCTCAGCCTCCCAAAGTGCTGGGATTACAGACATGAGCCACTGTGCCCGGCCTGTGCTGTACTTTTATATGACTGGTAGAGCAGTGGGTTTGCTTAGACAGCATCACTATAAGCCTGTGAGTAATGCATCACACTACAATGTAACTAGGTGATAAGAATTTTCCAGCTCCATTGTAATCTTATGGGACCACTGTTTTATATGTGGTTCTTAGTTATGGAGCACATGACTGTAGTTTATTTTGTCTGATACTAGTGTAGCCACTCCAGATTTCTCATGGTGGTTGTTTTATGATACATCTTTTAAACCTATTTGTGTTTTTGAATTCGAAGTGTGTTGCTTGTAGGCAGCCTATGTTTGGGTAGTGTTTTTTTAAAATCCATTCTGCCAGTCTTGGTGTTTTGATTTGCCTTTTTTACCCACTTACATTTAACTTACTTACCAATATGGTACGCTTTACTTCTACCATTTTGCTACTTGTTTTCTGCATGTCATAATTGTGTCTTTTTTATTTCTCTATTTCTGCCCTTGTTTGCATTAGATAGTTCTTAATATACTTTTAAAATTCCCTTATTATTTGTTTATATATATTTGATGGGGTTATTTTCTTAGTGACTTCATCTTAAATTTTTTAAAATCTAGTTTGGATTAGTACTAACTTAATTTTGGTAGGATACAAAAATTTTCCTGCAAAATATCATGCTTCCCTTCCCTCTCTTTTGAACTATTAGTGTCATAGACTTTATATCTGATGTGCTATTAGTCCATCAGCACGGTCTTACAATTGGGGCTTAATGCAGTAGTCTTTTAAAACAAGTAAATGAATAAAAGAATTACAAAAAAACATGTTTATATTGTCTTTCATAGTACCTACTTAGTTACCTTTACTAGTACTCTTTTATTTATCTCTTCATGTGAATAAAATTCCTATCCAGTGTTCTTTTATTTCATCTTGAAGGACTCTTGACTATTTCTTATAGGGTAGTCTGCTAATGATAGATTTTCTCATTTTTTAAATTTAATTTTTATGTAAAATTGATGCAATAATTCTGTATTTTTATGAGGCACAGTCTGATATTTCAGTGCATGTATGCATTGTATAATAATCAAATTGGGGTAAGTACCATGTCCATCACTTTAAACATTTATTATTTCATTGTGGTGACAACATTAAAAAACTTCTCTTCTAGCTGTCGTGAAATATACATTACATTGTTACTCACCAGAACTCACTCTTTGTAACTGTAACTTTGAACCCATTGACCGACCTCCCCCAATCCTTTCTTCTCCTTTCCCTACCCACCCTTTAGTGGCCACTATTCTACTCTCTACTTCTATGATCAACCTTTTTAAATTGTCCTTCATTTCTGAAGAAGAGTTTGGCTGGATATTGATTTTTTTTTTTTTTTTTTTTTTTGAGACAGAGTCTCGCTCTGTCACCCAGGCTGGAGTGCGGCACCATCTCAGCTCACTGCAACCTCCACCTCCCAGGTTCAAGCGATTCTCCACCTCAGCCTCCTGAGTAGCTGGGATTACAGGTGCCCGCCACCACGCCTGACTAATTTTTGTATTTTTAGTAGAGATGGGGTTTCACCATGTTGGCCAGGCTGGTCTTGAACTCCTGATCTCAGGTGATCTGCCCACCTCGGCCTCCCGAAGTGCTGGGATTACAGGAGTGAGCCACCACGCCCGGCCTGCATATTGAATTCTTGATTGAAAAATCTTTTTTTTTTTTTCCCCAACACTATGATTGTGTTGTCCCCCTGGGTTCTGATGAGAAGCCAGCTTTTAACATTATTGAAGATCCCTTTTACGAGATAAACTGCTTCTCCTGCTGCTTTCAAGATTCTGTCTTTCAACAGTCTATGATGTGCCTGGTCGTGGATATCTTAGAGTTTATCCAACTTGGAGTTCTTTGAGTTTCTCAAATGTGTAAATTAATACTTTTATCAAACTTGGTGAGTTTTCAGTTATGTTTTCTTCAAGTATTTTTTTCTCCTTCTTTCTCTTCTCTTATTGGACTCCTATTATGTATGTGTTGGTATTCTTGAGAGTGCCCCACGGGTCTCTTAGGCTCTGTTCATTTTTCTTCATTCTGTTTTCTTTGCAGACTAGATAATCTCTATTGACCTGCCTTCCAGTTCACTGATTCTTTCTTCTGCCTGCTCAAATCTGTTGTTTAGTCTGTCTAGTGAATTTCACTTATGGCACTTTCAACTCCAGAATTTCTGTTTGATGCTTTTAATCACCTTATTACTATTCTCTATTCAGGAAGATAAAGTTATTGTAATTTAAAATTCTTCACATATCCTTTTCTTTATTTTTTTGAACATATTTATAACATCTTATTTAAAGTCTTTGTTGTATGGCTGGTTAGCTCAGTTGGTTAGCATGTGGTGCTGATAAAGTGTTTGTCTGTTAAGTCCCAAATCTTGGCCTCTTAGGGACATTTTCTGTTGGCCACTTTTCCCCCCCATTCTGTGCATGTGACATACTTTCTTGTTTCCTGGCATGTCTTGTGATTCTCTGTTAAAAATTGGACAATTCAGGTAGCAAATCACCATACCCTTCAAAGTTTGTTGTTGATGCTGTGTTTTTTCTTTTTGTTTTTTATTTGATGGTTGATGGTGTTTGCCTCGTTACTGTTAGTTTAGCAGCTTTCCTTGACTAGTTCTCTGGTTTATGTATTTCCTGTAATGTGTGACCACTGAGTTATCTGCTAACTTTTAAATAAATAAATAAAAAGAAAGATTTTATTTATTTATTTATTTTGAGACAGAGTCTTGTTCTGTCTCCCAGGCTGAAGTGCAGTGGCCTGATCTCTGCTCACTGCAGCCTCCTGGGTTCAAGTGATTCTCCTGCCTCAGCCTCCTGAGTAGCTGGGATTACAGGCACCCACCACCACTCATGGCTAATTTTTGTATTTTTGGTAGAGATGGGGTTTCAGCATATTATGCAGGCTGGTCTTGAACTCCTGACCTCAAGTGATCCACCCACCTCAGCCTCCCAAAGTGCTGGGATTACAGGCGTGAGCCACCACACCCAGCCTCTTTTTATTTTTAAACCCTGGATTCTGTGGGGTCACATCTGAGCCAGTATAATTGTATATAATTAGCCAGTCACTGTTCAGATTTCCTTTCCATACATGCCTTGCCTGTGTTTCTGACACCTTTCATCAAAGATCTGTATGAGACGGAGATGACATGCTGTCCAGCTTCAGGGAGTTTGTAAAGACGGCTTCAGCTTTCATTTCCGGATTGCACAGGGTCTCATTGTCACCCAGAGAGGAGTGACTGTGGTGTCCTCTCCTGTCCCAGGTCTTTTCTGGGCATGCATACAACCTCTTCCCTTCCCCGGGAATGTGTCAGAGCTTTTGAAGTTCCGTAGCTCCTCTAATTCTTTAGGATTTCATTTTAAATTCAGGGTCAGGCTCATGTTGACTGCAGTTATAGTCAGCTCTAGGCAGCTGAGGTTGCCAGCAGTTTGCTGTTGTTTTCATAATGCCCCAGGGGTATCTGCCATCTGCCACCTTCTCTACCCCTCCGCCCCCAGCTGAGTTCTGAGGTGAATCTAGAGATTTCCCAGAGTGCTGCAAGTCCAGACAAAATGTTGACTCTGTTATGGGGCCAGTACTTTTGACAGAGCTCCACGAGTGGAGTCTCTCACTGTTTGCGAGGTTGGTGGCCTTGGCTACTTCACCATTGAGCTGGGGAGGGAGGGGCAGTGGGAGTAGCCCAGGTTAACTGGTCACAGACCCACCTTCTTATCAAGGTTCAGCAGGTTCCCTTGAATAGACAATTTTCACTTCATATTTTTGTTGGTGTCAGCAGAGAGCAAGTTCATCCTAGATATCACTCTGCCACTCTGGAAGTTGATTCTCTAATATATTGCCCATTTATTTATTTATTTATTTATTTATTTATTTACTTACTTATTTACTTATTGATTGATTGATTGATTGATTGACAGAGTCTTGCTCTGTTGCCCAGACTGGAGTGCAGTGGCATGATCATGGCTCACTGCTGCCTCAACATCCCAGGCTCAAGCGATCTTCTCACCTCAGTCTGTGGAGTGTCAGGGATCACAAATGCACACCACCATACCTGGCTTTTTTTTTTTTTTTTTTTTTGGTAGAAACAGGGTTTCCGTATGTTACTCAGGCTAGTCTTGAACTCCTAGGCTCAAGTGGTCCTCCCTAAGTGCTGGGGTTATAGGCATGAGCCACGGGTGCCAGCTATATTGCCTTTTGAGTCTGGCTTCTTTCACTTAGTGAAATGTATTGGAGACACTTCTGTCGTGTGTATGTTGTTATCAGTTGGCTCTTTCTATGGTTGAGTAGTGTATGGTAGAGTTTTAAAGTTATGGGAGTTTCTTTGGAGTTGTAAAGATATATATGCACATGTAAAAGGGGATGTTGTCAGAGAGATTGTGGAACCTTGGGCCTGCCACAGTTCCTGGAGAATTTCGGGGCATTTCAGGTTCAAAGCCAGTGGAGCAGGTCAGTGCTCTCCAGTGTTGTGGAGGAACAGGAGCCCATGCCCTGCAGCAGATCTCAAGGGCCACAGAGCCGTGTCGCAGGGGCTTTGAACTGTGACACTGTCATTGGCCTTTGGTGTAGCAGGCACCACCCCACATCTGGAGCAGATATGAGTCCTGGCCCCAGCCTTCAGACAGTGAGCCAAAACTCAGAGACTCCTCGTGCAAAATGAACATGATGGTGGTCACCAAAGTATTTGTTTACTCATCAGATATTTTTCGAGTGCCTAGTGCATCTTGGGCTCTATTCCAGGGGTGGGACAGACGACCATCACCTAGACTCTGGAGTTTCATTCTGATGCAAAGACAGATGGTGAACCAGATGCATGTGTGCACACACAGTGCTCTGGAAAGAAATACAGCAAGGAAGACAGCAGTCTGAGAGTAGGGCTAAGTAGGCTTCAGGTTGTCCAGGGGAGGCCTTGTGTAGGAACTCACATTGAAACAGGGGCCTGAAACAACGTGAGGGGTGAACCATATGCACAGGGACCCTGAAACAAGTGAGGCGTCGAACCACATGCACATATGGGGAAGCATTTTCCAGGCAGAGGAAAGAATAAATGCAAACTGCAGGGGAGCGGCTGGAATTGGAGCTGAGGGAGGGAGAGATGAGGAGTGGAGGCCACCCCAGGAGCAAACTCTGTGTGTGTGTGTATACGTGTGTGTACCCATGTCCATGTGTGTAGGGCTAGTGAAGGGAGCTAGCTTTTCCTCTGAGCAAGTGGGAAGATGCTGGAAAGTACTGAGTACAGGAGCATTCATTCATTCATTCATTCATCCACCTAATGAGCAACTTGCATGCTGCTCTTCAGGTGCTGGGGCTGGCAGTGAGCACACAGATAGAATCTCCTGGCCCCATGAAGGCGAGACAGAAAAATAAACAGCCAGTCACCTCATGGAAGGCATTAAGGGAAAAGTTAAACAGAAAAGCAAGTTGGGAGTGGTTAGGTTAGGACTGTGTGTGTACATGTGGAGGGAAGTATTTGACATTTTGAGTAGGGCCAGGGAGGGCCTTGCTCAAGGATGTAGTGTTGTATGAGAAAGGTTTTTAAAAATTCGGTAAACTTCGTAAATGTAATTTACGTCTACAAAAGTACGTAAATTGCCAGTGTATAGTTTGATGAATGTTAACGTGGTATATACACCCACCTAACAGCAGCCACACCAGCAACTCCCAGCAACCTGCTCCCACCCAGGCATTGAAGCCAACTGTGTTCTGACTGCCATCACCATGGATGACGTCTGCCTGCCTTTGAACTTAGTGTGAGTGGAACTGCACAGCACGCATCTTTGTATCTGGCTTCCTGCACCCCACCTGATGCGTCTGAACTTCACCCATGTTTTGTAGGTGACAGGATTTGAAGCCCCTTTGAGAGGCTTCCTGTGGCTGCTGCATGGAGAGCAGGTGGGGCCCGGGGGGTGCTGCAGTCACCCACAGCATGTTAGCAGGGCAGGTCCTGATACATTCTACAGATAGAGCAAACAGCATTTCGTGATGGATTGGGTGTGGGATTTGAGAGGAAAGGAGTCAAGGTGAACTCCAGCCTTGTGGCCTTAGCTGGGAGCAGGGTGGAGTCAGCACTGTTGCAGCTGGGCAGCTCCGCAGGGCACAGGTGTGTAACGGGAGGCCGGGCTGTGGTGTGGACAGGTCAAGCATGGTGTCTCCTGGACATGCAAGTGGAGGTGTGAGCAGGTGGCGGGATTTCTGAGTTGGCTTTCGGGGGAGCGGTCTGGCCTGGACAGGTGGTTTGGGAGTTGTGGGTGTTCTGATGTTATTTAAAGCAAGCCCTCAAGGAGTCAGGATGGAAAGAGAGGGAAAGCTTTTCCATTCAGAGGACTGGGGAGGAGGACAGACTTACAAGCGGGTGGAGGCAGGAAAAGATCCAGACGTGGGCAGTGGAGTGGGGAGGTTGTGAGCACGATGTGCGTGGAATGGGGGCTGTGTGAATGCTGAATAGGGTCGTTACCCACAGCAGTCATGCTGCAGAAGGCCAACGCCACCTCCATCCCTGGTGTGCCCTCCAGGCTCGCAGAGCCGTGGAGTGGCATTGGTGTAAATATTATGAGAAAAAGAAATGTCAGCCAAGGAGGTAAGGGCTGAAAAGCTCATTTGGGCACAAGACTAGGCCTAGGGCGGGGCTGCAGCTGCAACTGAAACCCTGGAGGGGTGAAGTGGGAGGACCGCCGGTCTCAGCAGATGGCTGTGAGGGTTGGAGGTGGCTTCCATATAAGTGAGAGTTGGCCTCAGAAGGGAGGAGTTTGGGGCACTAGAGTCACTAACAAGTTGGCAGTTCCTGGGCATGCGAGCAGTCCCAGCACACCTGTGCTTAGCCCAGAGAGCCTATCCATCCCTTCTCAGCGAGGCACTCACTGTGAGGCTGAGCCTTGCCGTTGTGTGTGTCATTCTCAAGTCAGCACTAAGTTTTGAAGACAAATGATGCTTTCCCTTATGGGTTGAATTGTGTCCCCGAAAATAGAAACACAGGAGTCCTAGTCCTCTGTGTCTCAGAATGTGCCCTTATTTGGAGATCGGGTTTTTACACAGGTAATTAAGGTAAAAGGAGGTCATCAGGGCTCTCATCCTATGGGACTGGTGACCTGTAAGAAGAGAGATTTGGACGGAAAGACGGTGTGCATGGAGGGACAATGAGGAGATGGAAGGAGAAGCCACGGTCTGCCAGCAAGGAGTGACCTGCAGCAGATCCTCTCTCCCGGCCACAGAAGGAACCTGCCCTACTGACACCTTGATCCTGGCCTTCCAGCCTCCTGAACTGAGACAAGGCATTTCCATTGTTTAGGCTGCCCCATCTGTGCGGCTTTGTTGTGGCTGCCTTAGGAAACCAACACAGAAGCTGCCTTAAAAAGAATCACTGCTGCTTCCTGTGATCATAGCAGACATTTACCCCTGTTTGATTCCAAGACTCTGAAGCAAATTCTGGCTGCCAGAGAATCTTCTGCTTTTGAACCCCCTCTGGGTTAGCCTCTGGCTACATGGCCTCGACCTGGATTCCTGGTTGATGGAGGGGGAGCCTGTTCCAGACCTGGCCTTAACTTAAAGCAAGCTTGTCTAACCCGCGGCACATGCAGCCCAGGACGGCTTTGAATGCAGCCCAACACAACTTCATACACTTTCTTAAAACATTATGAGGGTTTTTTTTGGGTTTTTTTTGTTTTTTGTTTTTTGTTTTTTTGCTATCAGCTATCGTTAGTGTTAGTATATTTTACGTGTGGCCCAAGACAATTATTCTTCTTCCAGTGTGGCCCAGGGAAGCCAAAAGATTGAACACCCCTGAAAAGCCTTAAGCAAATGGAAGACATCTGCTTTTGCTGCCAAAGGATAATGCAGTTTCTTTTCTAATCAGGGTGTTTTTTTTTTTCTTTTTTACATCCCTCCCTTTAATTAAAAACTTTCCAGACATTCAAGGTGACAAAGTAACCTTTTGTATGCATGGGAGTAACTAATATTCAAGAGCTACTTCCTTGAAACTAGATGAAAAGATACAATAAACCTGGAGCCTTTACTTAGCATTTCTGTTTGCTCCTTTTCTGCTGGTTTTGGTGCAGAAACAAGCAGCCACTTAAGAGAAAGCAAGCCTCAGCTCCCTGTCACAGGGAGGGGACCTCACCTTCTCACTGTATCTGGTGGGGGTGGAGGTGCGGCATTTGGCCTCCCAGCCCGGCCAGGCTCACCGCTGCCAGGGCTGTGGATGCTGGGAAGAGAGAAGGTCTGTGAAAGGCCTCAATTCAGCCGCCTGAGCGGCCTCTCTCCCCCTTCAGCTAAATATTCCTTTGGCCCCTGACAGTGGGCTTTTGTTGGGGGCTCTGGGGGCTGTCAGAGACAGAAAGTAGAAAGAGCTTTATGAAGGCAATATTGAAGGGAGTTGGGCTGGTACATTGACTCACTTGGAGGTTTAATACGTTTGCTGTAGAAGTGGAATCGCAGCAAAGTTCAAATTGGTGAAACGGTTACTCCATTTTCAAGTTGATGAGTTTTAACTCCCTATTTCCAAAGTAGAGTTAAGCCAGCCCTTGAAGGAATATAAGACCAGAGGCTAGTATTTACTCAACTCAAAGTTAGAAATAATGAAAATAAAAAATTACAGACTGTTAAGACCACTACCAATTAGGTACTGGCAGCCCACCTGAAATGCTGTTTGGTTTTCTAGCTGCAATTAAAACACAGGGTGCAGTGTCTTAGTAAGAGCATTCCCCAAAACAGTCTCAAGGCTCTTTGCTATTGACATACTTCTCCTGACCCAGGTCCCAGACTACTAATGGCCTTACCCTTTCGGGACTTTATATGCTGCTCCTTCCCAATTTTTAACTTTTCTTCCTTAACTGTTGCCTTTCTAGCATCATGGGTGTTTTCGATCTGACGTGTTGCCGAGCTGAGTAGTTGTTGTGGAACACATGAATGACATTTGCACGTGCAAGTGGGACAGTGGGTGCACAGAGCTTGCTCGCAGCGTAGCTCATTGTGAAATCTGTCCTTGCCATTCATTCAGGGGGTGTCTGGTTTGCAGCACCGTCACCTTCTCAGGCTGTGCTTTTTCCCTGCCGTGACTTCTGTTCTTTTACACATCCTGCAAATTATACCTTCACATGAGGACAACCAAATCCAAGAATGCCAAGCTCTGGTGAATAAAATACCCTTACTAATTAAAAAGAGGCTGCTTTGAAGTTGTCTGAACATTCTGAAGACTGCATCTAATTGCATCACAGTAAGCATACCGATTCAGATCAACAGGTGAAGAGATGAATGGATGAACAGTCTGAATAACAAAGCATGTTTAAAAGAAACGCAAATCAAAACCAGAATAGCACCATGGACTCAAGTCCAAGGGCATAGGTGAAACTTCATTAATAAATGCTTGCTTAATGGTGTGACTGCTGTTAATGAGAGAATGATTGTGATACTAGAGGTAGAGCCTGGGAATCAGAACAGACGTGCTTGCTACTTTGCAGATATAAATTTATCTTTTTTTTGAGATGGAGTCTCGCTCTGTCACCCAGGCTGGAGTGCAATGGCACCATCTTGTCTCACTGCAACCTCCACCTCCCAGATTCAAGTGATTCTCCTGCCTCAGCCTCCCAAGTAGCTGGGATTACAGGCACCTGCCACCACGCCTGGCTAATTTTTGTATTTTTAGTACAGATGGGATTTCACCACGTTGGCCAGGCTGGTCTCAAACTCCTGACCTCAGGTGATCCACCCGAGGCCTCGACCTCCCAAAGTGCTGGGATTACAGGCATGAGCCACCACGCCAGCCCAATTAATCTTATCTTGTTGATGCCATAAATCAAGATGTCACATCAGAGGTCCGTGTTGAAAGAAGGTTTTCAGAAGAGTTTTGTTTGATGGTTATATAATTTCTTTCTTTCTTTCCTTCCTTCCTTCCTTCCTTCCTTCCTTCCTTCCTTCCTTCCTTCCTTCCTTCCTTCCTTCCTTCCTTCTTTCGACAGAGTCTTGCTCTGTCACCTAGGCTGGAGTAGTGTGGCGTGATCTTGGCTCACTGCAAGCTCCGCCTCCCAGCTTCACGCCATTCTCCTGCCTCAGCCTCCCGAGTAGCTGGGACTACAGGCGCCCGCCACCATGCCCGGCTAATTTTTTGTATTTTTAGTAGAGACGGGGTTTCACTGTGTTAGCCAGGATGGTCTTGTGATCCACCCGCCTTGGCCTCCCAAAGTGATGGGATTACAGGCGTGAGCCACTGTGCCTGGCCTGGTTATATAATTTCTAATTCTTCAGAATCTGCACCTCCAGCTATTGCAGGCCTGATGTGACTCTCTTAACAGCAACCGGGCATCATCCCTATCAACAGTGAACCCTTTCACTTTGGCCATTCTGTAGACACCAATTGGTTCAGCATGGAATATACAAGACATTCATAAAGTGCTTCCAAGAATATGCTACAAATTCCTGCTTAAGAGCTGATGTCTCCATGCCAATGACAATTCCTGTAGGACTCAGCTGAAAAATCCAACATTTTCCAAAATGTTTTAATTTCTAAATATTTGCCAGCATGCTGTATAAATCATTGAATAACATATTAAATCCAGTGAATCTGTGTCAGATTCTGTTCATAGGGTTAGGGTGCATACTTGGCTTTGAGGCCATTTACCAGGGATTGCATCATTAAGAATGTAAAGTATTGGCCAGGCACTGTGGCACGGTGGCTCATGCCTGTAATCCTAGCACTTTGGGAGGCTGAAGTGGGTGGATCATTTAAGGTCAGGAGTTCGAGACCAGCCTGGCCAACATGGTGAAACACTGCCTCTACTAAAAATACAAAAATTAGCCGGGCGTGGTGGTGGGCACCTGCAGTCCTAGCTACTTGGGAGGCGGAGGCAGGAGAATCGCTTGGACCCGGGAGGCAGAGGTTGCAGTGAGCTGAGATCCCACCACTGCACTCCAGCCTGGGCAACAAGAGCGAAACTCTGTCTCAAAAAAAAAAAAAAAAAAAAAAAAGTGTAAGTGTTTGGAGGTAGAATGTTTTATGCAGTTCTACTTGTGAGCCTTGGTTTTAAGGGATTGAACAAGGTGATGGAAATGTGTAATTGTTCTTCAGTAAACTTTTTACTTTAGTTTTAGATTTATAGAAAAGTTGTGATGACAGTACATAGAGCCCCCACACACCCCACACCCAGTTTCCCCTATTGTTAACACCTTACCTTGACATGGTACATTTGCCCCATAATACGGGTGCATTATTCTTGACTAACGTTCACACTATTCATTTTCCCTTAGTTTTTACCTAATATCCCTTTTCTGTTGCAGGGTCCTGACCAGGATACCACGTTATATTTAGTCTTTGCTTCTAGAGTGTCGTGTGTGTTTTTGACATGGATAAAACTAGATATTGAATGTGTCATTTCATTATACCAGCCACACTTAAATTTTTGTTTCATATTAAATGTTTTCCTCTCTTTAAAAAGTATCAAAAAACTAAAAGAAGCTTATAAATCACTACTCCCCTACTCATCTACCCAAGGGTTGAGTTTCCCTCTGGCTTCACCTCGCCACTCTGTGATGTTTTTACAGTGAAAATGACCCAGGTCCAGCGGAGAAAAGTCAGGGCACTGTGCCTGTCATACGGATGACATTCCTGATGGTCATGTAGGGCACACTTAAGAGCATTTTACCCAAACGAAGGACGTGTGGGTTTGGCTAGAGTAGTGTCCTCATATTCAGGAGAAAAATATATTGAAGTCCTGAAGAGTCAGGACAGATGAATCTCCTCTCAGAATCTCTTTTCTGATGGTCCAGAAGGCCACGTGGCCTCTCTCTTGCTCCTCCAGCTAAATCCAGGCAACTAATGAGGACAGGGACCTTGCCTGGTGAGCTCATCATCTAGCTGGGGTGCAAGGGTGCCTGCACCAGGTGAAAACCGAAAAGGCCTTTATGTAAAGAATGACTCGGGACAGGCACCGAGGAGATGTTGCAGGGCGCACGACTGTGATCATTCACCAGCCATATCGGGTTGGCAGTCACCACCAAGGCAAGTTGTGGTGTTGTGAGGTTGTCACAAAGTCATTCGGTCAGGAACGATGATAGCCCATTAGGTGCAAAAGCACGTGCTCAGTATGTGTACCCATTACAACATCCGTTGTGGTGGCCCCTAAACTGGCCAAGTTGAAAGTGTTCCCTGATCCTCCGAGTCACCAGCCATTCCTCCCTGCTTGTGTGCAGCAGGAGTGAGGGCATGTGCAGGTCTCCCCACCAGGCCAGCCTGGCTGCTCCTAAATTGCCCCACCTTGGGAGCAGCAATCCTAGTAGCTCTGGCATTTTGGGGTAGTTCCTCCCTTTCATACTTCAGTCATCTCTGCGGCCTCATGTATGTTTTCCACATCCCCTTCTCCTTGTGGAGTCAGACCCCCCCGAGTCTGGGAAGTGGTCTGAGTGAGCCAAATTAATGGCCTTGTTTATTAATCCCGTGGTACAGCATGCTTTCTTCTTTTTTTTTCTTTTTGCTACTACAGGGCATGCATTTTGAAAAGTATAATTATAAAATTGATGCTTGTTTAGAATACTGCATATTATATGATTTCATTTATAGAAAATGTCCAGAATAGGTAAATCCATAGAGACAGCAGATTCGTGGTTACCAGGGGCTGAAGGAGACAGGATAGAGTTGGCGGGGGGATGACTGCTAATGGGAATGAGGTTTTTTGGGGAGATGATGAAATGTTCTGGAATTTCATAGTGGTGATCATTGCACAACCTTGAGAATGTACTGAAAACCACTCAATTGCACACTTTAAAATGGTGAATTTTATAGTGTGTGAATTATGTCTCACACACCATTAAAAAATTGATACTTGTTCACAGTAGAGCCATTTAAATGGAAATAAAATAAATTTAAATTACCTATAATTCCAGATAACTAATAATAACATTTTGATGATGATGATGATGATGATGATGGGGTGTGTGTGTGTGTGTGTGTGGCAGTTTTGTTGTTATTATTTCCATGTTTTGTTTATTTTGGAGGAAAGGTGGTATTCTTAGCTCTTTTTACGGGTTAGGAGAAACCCTATTGGGTTCTACTGAAAACACTGAGCCCTGTTTTCACTTGTACCCATCCTACAAGTTCACATACTTCCTGTCACATTTTGCTTATCGACTTTAGAAGGCTGCAGTATCTGGAGTGAGCCCAAACTATGTAGTATAGGAAAATAACACTTTAAAATTTCGAAATATAAGTGGTGTCTTAGTTTCTCAGATTAGCAATAACAACCTAGTTTTGTTGAAACTTAAAGTGTCAGTTCTAAAGATCTCGTGATTGGACATACTGAGTTTATTAACCACATTTGACTGGCAGAGGAAGTGAAATCTCCACACGTGAAAATGCCTCCATTTCTGAGTTAGAAGCTGACTTGGGAAGAGCTAGGACTCTTTTCCACAGGGAAATTGGGCTAGTGAAGCTTATTTTTCTTTGGGGTATGTATTTATTTGAGTGTTTCAGACCATTTGTCAATTTCTAAGCAGTTAATAATTTTTATGTCTCTTTTCAATGTGTGTATATAGTGCAAGTATGTTTGATTTCATGTGGTCTCTCTACATTTAAACAGTGCTGAGTGATGGTGTGTGTAATGTGCTGATTTAAAATTTCAAATCCAAACTGAAGTCTTTAATACTTCAGCAGAAGTCCATGGACTGCCTTGCATAGCTGATGCCAGCCTCTGTTCTGTAGCAGGAGGGGCTTCTGTCTGGGTTTCCATGATGGGACCACTCGTCCTCCCCCAGGGGTGCAGCACCAGCTGTCCCCATGTGGTTTACCTATTGTTGAGGAAGAGTAAATTGCATGCAACTGTTAACCCGAGGAAGAATGGTAGGATTGCCCCGGGAGAGGTGTATGGTTTGCAGGGAGACTTAGAGAATAGAAACTTTTCTTCTAAATGGCTGGTCATGGACATTTTATGAAAGATGGCTCAGGGCTTGGCTTTTGGGGACGGGTAAATTTGGACTAGAAATGATAGGAAGAATGGAAGTGAAAAGCCACAGCGCCCATTTATGTCCTTTACATTGTGGGGTGGGTACTTGGCTGCTGTCAGTGGGTCTGGGGATGGGGAGGGGAATGAGTTGCTTAAGAAATTCTCCAACTCTGAATTTATTACCCAATTACCAGGACCTCCATCTGGAGGGCAGTCGGCGGCATCTGGCTACAGAAGTGTTTGATTTTGCCAGCCAGTGCTTTGGTTTCTTTCTCTCCCTCTCCTTCCCGCTCTCTGTCCCTCTCTGAATGAAGCCCAGGCTCCACTGACTTATTTCCATAACTGTGTTGCGAAGCCCCCGCATTTGCTATTCTTGTGATAAGCTTCAAAATCACTTTTACTGTTACATCATATCTTTATATCACTATAAAATCCCTCTAGAGGTTACCATAATGTCTTATCCCTCTGTGTTTTCTACAAATACTGGGTAGTTTTGCTAGAATGCCATTGTCTTTGCATAAGAAGCAAATTAAAGGCTCCTGAAAGGCAAAGTTGTTTAATACCTATCCTGGTTTCTTTTTCCCAGGTGAAGTGGAGGTTCTGGATCCGAACGACCCTTTAGGACCCCTTGATGGGCAGGACGGCCCGATTCCAACTCTGAAAGGTGAGCTGGGACATGCAGGTGCTCTCCATGTCCTCCAAATGCCCTGTGCTGAGGCTCATCTTGCACTGCCATTGCCTGAAGGAAGGCACTGGGGGTCCTCTGGCCCCTTGGTGCCCCCTGGTGGTGGGTATGGTGGAATGCCACCTTGATTCCAGTGTTTCTTGACTTGGAGGGCATTGAGGGCCTGTTGGGGCCACAGGTGGGAGGTGACACGCAGGGAGGCATGGGTGGACAGATGGCGGCCTGGCAGATGGGGAAAGGGCCTGAGCGGAGCCTTAGGAGCTGGATTCCTGTTGCATGTGACTCCAGAGGTGTGTGTACGTCTCAGTGGGCAGATGGACGGCCCTCCTCCTCCCAGCCACCTGGAATTCTGTCTTGTGGCTTCAGTTCTTCCCCTGGGCCTGTGGTCAGAGCCATGCTCACTTGGCACACCTTGCTGGAATGCACCATAGATTTGTAGGGTCAATAGAACAAGTTTCCCCCGGATGCAGACCTGTGGCTTGAGGAACTGACGTGTTTGCAAATGCATATAGTGTTACCCCATAGCCACAGATAGCCTGTCTCAGTCAGCTCAGGCTGCCTTAGCAAGCACCACAGACCAGGCAGCTGAAACAACACACAC
Organism: Pan troglodytes; assembly: GCF_028858775.2. NCBI lineage: Eukaryota > Metazoa > Chordata > Mammalia > Primates > Hominidae > Pan > Pan troglodytes. Next base: position 46,719,807 of record NC_072409.2, read on the forward strand.
ACTTCCTAGTTCTGGAGGCTGGAGGTCCAAGATCAAGGTGCCAGCACAGTTGGGTTCTGGAGAGGACCCTCCTCCTGGCTTGCAGGCAGCTGCCGCCTTGCTGTGTCCTCTTACGGTGGAGAGACAGAGGTCTGTTTTATTCTCTTCTCATAAGGACACTATTCCTGTCATGGAGGCCCTGCTGAAACCGACCTAATAGTCCTATAGGCGGTTCTTTGGGATAAACAGAGAAATTGACCCTTCTGGTCTTAAAGTTTGAAACTTACATTTGTTTTATCTTGACTTCCTTCTTCAGGAAAAGGATGCCCAGACCCCTCAAAAAAGTATCGAATCATGCTTCTCCAGGCCCTCCTTCATCATGTCTGCTTCCTTACCCCTCCCTAGTTCCTGTTTTCTCACACATAGTTACATTTCTTCTCTGATGTATAAACCCCAAATTTTAGTCCACTGGGGAGATGGATTTGAGACTGAGTTCTCATCTCCTTGGCTGCAGCACCTGATTAAAGCCGATTAAAATCCTTTTCCTTGGCACTGCTTGTTGTTTCAGTGATTGGCTTTCTGTTTGGGGAGCAGGAGGACCTAGACCGAATCCCGGTGTTTTCATAACAGCCCCATCATGACCTCATCTAATCCTAATTACCTTCCAAAGGCCTCACCTGCAAATATCATCACATTGAGGGATAGAGCTTCAACTTATGGGTTTGGGGGGCACCACTGCTCAGTCCATAACAATCAACTGCCAGAACAGCCACTTTATTTCTGTCCAATCTACAGAGTGGCTCTGCACAGCTTCCTCATGGAGGTCAGTTGTTTAAAACCAAGAGCAGGTGGAGCTCTGCCCAGCATGCAGGGTGGCAGTGAGGCTGGTGCCTGGTGCTTGGAGGCTTAAGAGGATTCCATCCTCTGTAGGATGTTAAATGTAGTAAACGCACGCTCTGAAAGCTTGCTTAGTACACTGGCCTTGGGGACCACATTTCCTTAGGAAGAAAAATAGTTTTTGTTGGTTAGATTCTCAACTTCTTTCTCAAAAGCCTGACTTAACCCACAGTGCAGACAGACCACAGATACTTACTGATTGTCCCCATAGCTGGCTCTGCGCAAGATCCTAGGATGTGTTGGCTGAACTGTGCTCTCTGCTGTGTGGATTTTACAGGTCTGGGGAAAGGCAAGCTGTCAGGTCATGATAAAATTCTGAGTTGTGACCAAGTGGCCTAAAGGAAGAGATCAGGTTTTGGGTGGGTAGAAGAGGAACACATCTCTTGATCTGGGCACAGATGGTTGTGCTGAGATCCGAAGAGTGGACACTGGCCAAGTGAAAACGAGAGGGAAGTGTGTGCGAAGCCCAGTGGGGGCCCTGGGTCAAGCGGGACTTGGTGTCATGGTGGTACCGCAGGGGAGATGCCTGGCTTATGGGCTGGGGCAAGGTGGAGGTCAGAGTCAGCCGGGGTTGAACCCATGAATCTCAATAGGGCAGCTGGAAGGCTCTTGAAATTCAAGTCAGTTAGAATAAATAAAATTACGATTTCAGTTCCTTGGTTGTACTAGCTACATTTCAATTTGGCAAGAGGCTCCCACAATGGGTAGCACAAATCTAAAACGTTCCAGTATCACGGAAAGTTCATGGGGCAGCCCTGGGCTACGCCCTGCACAGCACTTTAGGTCCTGGAATTTGTGTTTGATTGTCGGTTGTTGAGGGCGTCTGGTGTCGGGGGTGGTGCAGTCTGATTTACTCTGTGAAAAAATCACACGGCAGCTGTGAAGCACGGTTCGAGGAGAAGCAGAGGATGCAGTTGAGGGGGAGGGGGCGAGTGATGAGAAGCAGACAGGCCATATTAACGGCCGAGAATCCAACTTGAGTCATTCCATAGACTCTGATATTTCCTTGGGAAAGTGTATTGCAGTCCTTTGTTTCAGATGCGCTGCAAACCTCTCACCCGGGGGCTTCCTTGTGGGCCTGGGGCGGGGCTGTGCCAAGGCTCCTGGAGCAGGGGGCTGCAGGGGCCCTGGGACTGCATGTGGGATGGGAGCTGTTCTTTAAGTGGAGTGATCACAAATAACCCTGCGAGGCAGAAACAGCTGCATATTCATGATGCACTTAGGAAGATGCATTTGCTTATCAAGGTGAAAAAATGACCATCGGATGAAATTTGACAGAAAATTTTATTCCCTGGATGCTGCAAGCTCCCGGCATTTATAAGTCAAATTCAGTGCTCTAAGGTAGGATTCTCTCAGTTCCATTTCTGGAAGTGGAGCGACTTCTCAAGCGTAGAATAGAATGCTTTCTACTGTGCTTTTTGATTGTTGGGATTTGATAACCTCTTGACTTTTTTGTTGTTGTTGTTAACCCACAAGTGATTGGTTTAAAAACCATGTGTGTTCAGTGCGTTCCCATGACCGAAAGGAGTTGATTGATTACAGAGTTTGGAAGTTTGCCTCGGACCTGTCCAGAGAACAGAAGCACGGACGCTAAAGGTGGCCCGTCAAGTGGGCACATCTGTACATACATGCATGTTTATGAAAGGGTAGTACAAAAAGAAAGCAAAGAACCACAGAAGGCCGGGCTGTGTTTCTTTGCAGTAGCAGGATAGTGCAGTATAGTATCACAGTTCTGAGCCTGGGTTTGCAAGAGGATGGGCCTGGATAAATGGTGGCTTCACCCGTCCCCCTGGGGTCAGGGCCTTGGGCATGGCACTGCTCTCAGCACAGTTTCAAGATGGGAGCACCCCCAGTGTAGGCGGGATGAAAGGGCTTGCTCAGTTCACTGCAAGCACCTAGAAACAGTAGCTGATGCTGGCGCCATTTGTTAGCATCACAATCGTGATGATTGGTGGATCCATCAGCACTCTTAGCGGGACAGGATCTGTAGTGAACTGCCCCCCAGAAGTCTCAGGGTAGGGGCCCCAATCTTTCCCTTGCTCATGAATTATCTGGTCCTGTAGTGTGATTTTACTTCCTTTTGAGTTCTTGCTCCTGCACAAATGGAGACTCACTCCACCCGTCCTTCTACTCCTGGCCCCTTCCTTATATGATTAGTAATAGAAGGAGTCGGCCTGGCAAAGCCAGACTCATTCTTCCTGCACGTTTTTGCTCATAGAGCTTCTGGGAATGTCACACTTGGCCACATTTGGCCTAATCACATGTATAATCATAGCTGAATGTACTACATTAGCTATTTATTTAACCCAATCATCAGTCATGATGTATAAACATCTGCAAAATCACTGGCAGGTGACATTGGCCTGTGGACCAGTTCATCAGTGATATGGCAGCTTTACCTTTGGCCAAGCAAAAGCGAATCTAAGAATTAGCTGGAAAAAGTGTTTTTGTTCAGATGTCCTGGGTCAGTATTTGGCATGAAGCTTGTATTTGGTAGATGGTATCGAGAGAGAGAGAGAGAGAGAGAGAGAGGAGAGAGAGAGAGGAGAGAGAGAGAGAGAGACAGAGAGAGAGATTCTCAGAGCAAAAAGCCTATATAGAGAAAATGAGCACTAAGGATGTTGTGATTTACAGATGAAAAGTTTGCCTTCAGTTTTCATATGCCAAAGTACTGTCATTGTTTAAGACTGCAGGCGACTGTAGGACTTGGTTATAACTGGGTTAACATGTGAGTGAATATTTAACAGAGCTTTGTCTTCGTTGTTACATTAGACGTCCAGGAGACATACATACATACGTGGTTTAGAATTATCATTCTGTTACTTACAGAGGCTTATATCTGACCTAGAAACCACATGCTCTTTCGTTCCAAGGCTGTGTTTTAAATGCACATGGAATACAGCTTGTGTTTTGAAAGATCAGTACTTTGGAATGTTTGTGGGAAGTGGATAATTTCTGAAGGCTGGGGCGGGGTGGTGTGGGCTCGCCCGTCTGCTGGCCTCCTGTTCTGGCTCAGCCAAAATAGACCCGGCGAGCTGTGTCTCTCAACTTCGGAGAAGAGCTGCTCCTCGTCCACACTGCAGCCAGCAGGGGAATTCCTGACTTTGCCCATATGAGGTTGTGTTGCAATTATAGGTGATCTCAAGTGGATTCTAAATAACAGGGTAGTGAAACCAGTGCCTTGGTTACTAGGCTGTTCCCTGCTATTTGTGCCATGTCAGGCTGTGGTGCTGAACTAAAATATCCTTGGAAAGAGAAAACAAAGCAGTCAGCAGAGCTCCGTGAGCTGACACGGAGACCGTGCCTATTGGTCTCTGTTTACCAAGCATCAGTTTCCCAGTTCATGTAGGTCATATCGGCCGAATTATTGTGTGTGCTTCTGGTTTATTCTGGAACTCCTGGCATGCGTGCCTGTGTGTATGTATGATAGTTTGTTAGGTTTAACATAGAGTGAGGGTCTCCAAGGCTAAAAGGGTACAAATGAAAATGGGATCATCCCTGCAAACATAGTCAGCATAAAGTCTGTCAGGCTTGTTATTCACAACTTGGGCTCAGCATCAGGATGTGCCATGCAACTCTGCTAGCTGTGTCTCCTCTGGCCAGGGACCCCACAGAAAGTTACTTTTCAGGCTCCAGTTTCTGAATCTACAGACTGGGCATGATGAATGTTAGTTGTTCTGAGCGTGCACAGAGATGGCAGTTGTGCGTCAGCTGCTGGGTGCACGCCTGGTTCCAGGAGGCAATAACGTTGTTGTGCCTGGGCTTGTTGTTTCCTTAGAATACGGAAGACACTCCCTGGAGTGGGTGTGCTCCAGGTGCCCAGACCAGAATGTGAGAGGCACCCTGCCCCCGCCCGTACCAAGTGAGGCTGGGGTGGGCACCCGTGCTGACCGCCAGCAGGCGAGCCAGGGTAAAGATTATGAGGAATGTCCTCCTGCCAGGTGATTGTAGCCTGTCCTCAGAATTCTTTTCATCTTGAGAACATAAAGATTGAACACAGAGGTGACGCTGAGGTTTACCAGATACCCACAAGGGGTACTCAGGCACAAATAAGGATGCACAGGGGAGTGTGGTGCAGTCCCCAGGGCCACCATGAGGGCATCCCCCTGCAGCAGACTGCTCTGTTATTCCTTAATAATTTCCCTGCAAAGAGAGAAAGGACAGGGTCTAGACACATAGAACAATAAAGAGAAAATAACGTGAAGAGTACGGTGCAGCAGAAATGCACATGGAACTGCTGGTGGTCTAGATGTCCAAGGCGGTACTCGGATGGGCACGGGGGGTTTCTGGGAGGATGTGGCCCCTGAACTGAGGCTTCTTGCATTCAGCAAGTATTTACCGAAGCCCACAGCATGCTGGGTGCTCAGAGTCTCTGAAAACTTCCCAGTATGAGGCGGCGTGGTCTCTGCCCCTCCGGGCTCTCTGAGTGTCTTTCTAAATGGGAGAGGCAAGCGTGGGAACCACAGGAGGACCTCAGATCATGAAGGTACTGGAGGGAGGCGGGGCTGGGACGGGAGTGAGCGGTGCTGGCTGTCACAGTTGGGGTGGTCAAGAGGCTGAGCCCCACTGAGAGAGGACGTAGGGGCAATGGCTGGCAAAGGCCCCACAGCTCAGGATGCTCCAGGCAGGAGGCGGGCGTGGGAGAGGAAGGGAACGTAGAGTCCCGCTCAGAGCAGTAAGGCTATGACACCCAGTCTCACGGTGGGCACCCAGGGTCAGACTCGGGTTTCATTCTGGCCACTTCAGCTGTTATGTAGCCAAGGGCAGGAGTTGGGGGTGGTGTCCCACATGCCCTGCGTGCTCAGGGAACCCCCAGGACAGCTCTGAAGGTGCTGATATGCTTAAGGGGCACAGGTAGGGAGAGGACCAGGCTGCCACCAAGGAGGCCAGGGTGGGCTCCGTGCTCATTGTGGGGCATCTCAGCCCTGTGGGTGTCGGCTGGAGCTAGAAACTCCTTTTACGAGGACACGGGAGGTTTGCACTGAGCCCAGTGTCCAGTGTCCACATCCACATCCACCCTGGGCTGGGGATTGCTAGGGGTACATTTTGTGGGCGCAAAGAGAAGCTCCAGGATGACATGGGGAGGGAGCAGCTGTTGAGCACTAGGACTTGGTGGAGGGAAGCTTCCAGGCAGGTCATTCTTAGGTTCCAGGTCAGCAGCCAGTTCAGCCCCTGCCAGTCTTGTCTGCCTCCGCCCGGCCCACAGCCACGCAATCCCAAGCAAACCTTTCCCTAAGACGTTTTCTAACATCCATTGGACAAAACAAACATGAGATGTCCAGGTTCTGAGCGTTGCACCACTCTGGAGGCTGAAGGCCATGTTCGAGGCACCTTTGATCCAAGTAGGGGACCCTTTATCCTCCTATTGGCTGTGAGTCTGCAATGCCTATTGGGTTGTCTGGATCTGGAGCCACTGAATGGTCTTGGAAGAAAACTCTACCCCACAAATAGGAGGTTTCAAAGTGTGCACCGTTGGTTATTCGGGGCAGAGTTTGGGCCGGGCACCTGAGACTGTCTGGACTGTCTGGAGACCCACAGCGGCTTCCTGCCATCGATGAGGCTGATTTCTGCCTCCGAACCTTCCCTGCAGTCCTTGATCAGCCCCTGTCTTTCTCCCAGGGGTAGCGTTCTGACAACCTGCGCCCAGCGGGGTGGCGTCCCTATGGTGGGCGGCCGTTTCCCTCATCTGACTGGTACTGGTATTGTCAGTGGCTATTGTTCTTCCTCCTGCGGGTGACACACACGGACAGCAATGATTCTTCCTGAGCTTGCTGGATTTGAGACCATACTGCAAAGGGCTGTGCCACCACCTGTCTGTCTCTGTCTGTCCCCGGGGTGTGCACACACCCATGTCTCTGTCTCTTTGGGTGGGTGTGGATGTCACCTGTGTGTAGGTCTTAACTTTAGTTTCTTGGGCTGTCTCCTTCCTTCTACAGCCGTTCTTCTTTCTTCTTCAATTCCTCTACCCTAGCAAAGGATGAGGACCTTTGTCATAGCAAAAGACTTCAAGACGAGGTGCCTTAAGATATCAGAATGTTTTCTCTCAGCTCTGGAGGCCGGAAGTCTGAAATCAAGGTTTGTTGGCAGAGTCGGTTCCTTCTGAAGGCTCTGGGGACAGTCTGTGCCATGCTTCGGTCTGAGCTCCAGGCATTGCTGGCAACCCTTGGTGCCCATGGTGCTCTGTGGCTGTGGCGGCGTCACTCCATCTCTGCTCTTTCTTCCCTCTAGGTCCGTGTCTGAAATTCCCTCTTCCTATAAGGACAGTGTTGTTGGATTAGGGCCCTCTCTAATCAAGTAGGACTCCTCTTAACTTCATTACATCTGCAGTGACCCTGTTTCCAAATAAAGTTACACTCACGGGTTGCGGGGATGAGGACTTCAGCATGAGTGGCTGGGGGACATGGGTCACCCCACCATACTCTCAGTTTCTTCAAAGGTACAAACACTCTTAGGTGGTTTTCTTCATCTGGCAAGTCCCCATGCTTCTAGTTTTCCCCGTTTTATCTGACTCCCATCCTTCCTGACACTGCCCCTGGTTTTCTGCAGCTGGCTGCATGCACCACTCAGCAGCTCAGTGGGAAAGCCCGAGTGGAGTGGCCACTGTTCCACACCCGCAACGGATTTATTAACCTGGAAGTATCTTCCCTTGGGAGGAGCAGCTTTATGTCCTTCCTGCAGCTCTCAGGATTTCCATTCCATGTGCCCTTCCAGGAAATTTGTTTTATTTCCTGCTAATCAAAGCGCCATGACCTCATGATCTCTAATATGTAAAGTTTTCTTGATCTTCCTGGACTGATCAGTGTGACCTGGTAAAAGCAGATCCTCAATGCCTAAGTAATTTAACCAAGTTGGTGAATACTTGGATGATTGGCTGGATTTAAAAATCGTAAGTCGGCTGGACATGGTGGCTCACACCTGTAATCCCAGCACTTTGGGAGGCGGAGGCGGGTAGATCATGAGGTCAGGAGATCAAGACCATCATGGCCAACATAGTGAAACCCCGTCTCTATTAAAAACACAAAAATTAGCTGGGCGTGGTGGTGCATGCCTATAATCCCAGCTACTCGGGAGGCTGAGGCAGGAGAATCGTTTGAACCAGGGAGTTGAAGGTTGTGGTGAGCCGAGATCACGCCACTGCACTCCAGTCTGGCGACAGAGCGAGACTCCGCCTCAAAAAAAAAAAAAATCGTAAGTCATTGATCTGACTCTGACTGTGAGACAGAGCAGTGATGGGATTCCTCTGTTACTTTGCCTTTGGGTTGTTTTGATGCGTGGACTCAGCTCCCTGTCCAGAGATTTGCAGTGCACAGAGAGCTGACGTGGGCACTGGGGAGATGAGCCTGTACCGTCAGTTGCTAAAGTTGTGCCACTGTTAAGTTAGAAAGGGGAAGTTTTTTGGATTAATTAAAAGGGAAGACTTCTGTTCTGTATAACGCTATGGAGTGTGAGTGCTGCCCAAATCCAAGCGAGCCGAAACCTCAGTCAGCCATGCCTGGCTCCTTTTGGCCTGGCAAATTGTTTCTGGAGAGGTTTAGGGCAGCTACAAAGGAATGTTTTTGTGAGTTGGAGGAGAGCTTAGAAAATGGTTAATACAAACCCCGTATTTTGCACATAAAGGAAATGAAGCCAAGAGAGGCTAAATGACTGGCTATAAATTAAACACCAAGGGAGAAAGGAATATTGTGCTTAATCTCTAGAGAGCTTTCTTTCCCGCTTTCATGTTTGGCCCCTAGAGAATCGATGACGTTGAAAATGGTGGACCAGACTCATTTGGCAGCCCTCCCACGTAAATTACATATGAGTGCTCAATAAAATACTAGTAAAATATGCAAATGCTTATATGAACGTGCAAGGGAGATGGAGAAATGCCCAGGAGCCAGGAATGGAAAGGAAGCAGAATTATAAGTGACAGCCCTGGGCTGCCGCAGCAGAAGCCACTTGAGGTAGCCCACTACGTTTGCAGCTTTGGAGAACAGCCTGATTTTCCTAGGTCCTCAAAAAGAGTTTATCTGAGACCAAGGGCCGAATTCTGAAGGCGTCATGGAGTTGTAACATGAGCTCACCAACAGTGAAAAGTGGTGTCACCACATGGCCGTGGCACACATGTGGACATGTCTGTGGGCCACAGAGCAGAGAGGGCACCAAGATGTGGACACAGCAAATCCTCCAGGGCTTTAATGTCAGAATAGCTTGGGAACATAAATGCTACACTTGAGAATATGCAGGGATAGGGAAACCCTGATGGAGAGTAAATGAAATAAGAAACCTAAAGTTACTGATTTCACTTGGAATTGGATGTACTAAGTTTCTTCTAATCAGGAGAAATGAGGGACTAGGAGAAAAATCTAGCTTGGTTTTAGGAAAATAAAGGAATGTGCATTTTTTGCACCCTGATATAAGGCCTATGAAATATCATCTCTAATATAGAAACGATTCTACTAGGTCCAGTTTCATCAAGAGCCTTGGGTTTCCACACCAAGCCAGGAGGGAACCCATGGGCTCTACAGAACCGAAGCTTTGTTGACAAGCTTACCTGTGAAGCTAGGAGACCTGCGAGCTGCAGTCCTGGAGAAGAGGGATGAGCACATTGCCACGGGGTCAGCCCCTGGAGGTCAGATGAGAGATTTTCTCCACCCTGGCTCCAGATGGGAAACACAGAAGGCTCTCCCATGAGAAATCAGTTGGGACCGGCACCTCTGGAAGCCAGATTTACATTACCAGCATGCTATAGGAAATTCCAAGCCAAAAAGTTAAGATAAAACTTGGCACTGCCTGTCAAGGGAACCCAGTCCTCAAGGGATTCCCTCAGAAAAACCAGCCTTACAATAAAAAAATTACACAGCACACTTGTCGAGGCCCAGGATGAGTGGCAAGCTAGTAAACAATGAAGCCAGAAGGATTAAAGATGAAAGGAGGAAACAGAAACCACATAGAAGAAAAAGCAGTGGTGGATTTGAAAAGGAACCAAACAGACCTTCTAGAAAAGAAAGATATAGTCCATGAAATGAGAAACTTGATGGGTATGTTACAGGGTAGATGCACACAGCTAAAGACAAAAAGGGTAAGGAGTATTAAAAATAGGGAGAGAGCACAGTGGAATTATCATATGAGGAAAACCAGCATATACCTAGAAGTATATTTAATATTTTATGAAATACTGATAGAGGTTTTACAGAATTGACAGAAAGCACAAATCTTCAGATTTGAGGAAGAGCACTGAGACCTGAGGAGGCTAAAATAAAAATAAATTTACTATTAATGATAGACAATTTGGAATGGCAAAGACAAAGGAAAAATATTGAAAATAGCCTAAGAAGGGGAAAGTTCAGAATACTTGCAAAGGAACAAGAACTGCAGGACTTCCAACAGTCACCATAGAAGCCAGAGGACAGTATTGCCTCAAATTCTATACCCAACTAAACTATCATTCACGTGTGAAAGTCATGGATGTTTTTAGACCAAGACTAAGAGTGTTTGCAGCCTTAGTCCTTTACCCAAAGAATGAATGTTATTCAGGATGAGCTCAATTGAACCTAAGAGGAAGGAGTGAGATGCCGGAAGTGTTGGTGAGGAAAGAAGCTGGTAGATCTCAAAATACTCTGACAGTAAAAATAACAATAATTGGAGGCTTAAAATCAGAGTGTATCTAAGCAGTAGGAAGCAGTTCAATGTGGTGTGTGTGTGTGTGTGTGTGTGTGTGTGTGTGTGTGTAAGTGATTATAGCTCATAGCATTTAAAGTCTTTTGTAATTGGGGGACTTTGCTAAATTAGGTAAGTCTATAAAAAGTAGTTAGGCTAGCCACTTATGTTTAACTTTCAAATAAGCAGAGGGGAAAAATGGAGCATTTAAAAATCCAATAGAAGATAGGAAAGAAAAAATAAAAGGCAATGGAAACATTAAAAATAAAACTCATCAGTTAAAAATGTAGACTCAAAATGTAAAATTATATGCCACTTATAAGAGTTATATCTAATACAGAATCATAAAAACGATAAAGATATTAAAAAGATAAAAGTAGGGCTATGTTAACCAAAGGTTCCCTGAGGATGGCTATAATAATATCAGATAAAATGATTTTCTAGGCAGAATTGTTGCTTAGTGATGTATGGACCAAATGATGTAATAAAACTGAAGTTGGGAATGCATCCAGCCCCATCATTTCCCATATATCGACTCAACTTGACAGAATTACTAAAAGCTATTTGACAAATGCAAAGTCTTTGAATCTAGTAGATAAACATACTAAAAATAGAAAAACAAAATCAACAAGCTTGATCAAATGGGCACTTAAAACTCTGCCATGAATGTAGAATAAGCACATTCTTACTACGCATATGTGGACCATCTTCAGGAAGCCGACTCTGCGGAGCATATCTCAGTGGCTTCAAAGAATTGTGATCACACAGACCATGTTCTGTGACAACAGTGCAATTAAAGCACACTTTAAATAACTCATAGCTAAAAGAAAAATGTCGTAAGATATATTACACAATATTTGGGTCTGACTAATGATGTGAAGATTAATTAATTGGATGGCTAAAGAAGAGTGGAAGGAAAATTTTACACTTAATGCATACATAGAAAAGGAAAAAGTTATAAAATGAATTAACTACAGAAGTTGGAAAAAGCATCAGAATAGAGAGATGAACAGGCAGTTACACAAGGGGAGCCCCAATGACGAGAAATATTCCAAAGGATGTGGAAGCTCACGAGGAATTCATAAGATGCGGACTAAAACTGTAGCGCAGAACCTATCAGATTGGCAAATATTTTAAAGCACCCAAACACCAAATTCTGGCACAGCTGTAGGGAAGCACTTTAACTCAGATATTGTTAGTGAAGTACAAATTGTTTCAAGCACTTTTGAGACTCAGATCAATGAAAGATTTCAAGACTCTATGACACCACATCCAAGTGGATACTTTTTTCCCCTTCCAACTTTCATTTTAGGTTCAGGGGTATATGTACAGGTTTGTGACATGGGTAAATTGTGTGTCGTGGGGGTTTGGTGTACAGATTACTTTGTCACCTAGGTAATGAGCATAGTACCCAATAGGTAGTTTTTTAATCCTCACCCTCCTCCTACTATTCAGTCCTCCTGTAGGCCCTGGTGTCTGTTGTTCCCTTCTTTATGTCCATGTGTACTCAGTGTTTTATTCCCACTTATAAGTGAGAACATGAGGTATTTGGGGTTTTGTTCCTGTGTTAATTTGCTTAGGGTAATGGCCTCCAGCTGCATCCATGTTGCTGCAAAGGATATGATTTTTTTTATGGCTGCATTGTATTCCATGATGTATAAGTACCACATTTTCTTTATCCAGTCACGTATGTACTTTTGAGAGACTCTTGTATATGCACAGGACAAGACATCTATATAGGTGGTCATTAAACATTACAATAGCAATAATGTGGAAATAGCTTACAGTCCTTCAACTGGGAAATGGATAAGGAAATTGTGGCTTGTTTGTATAATGGGCTATTCTATTACACAGTAATTAAAATAAATGGAGCACATCAACCAACATAGATGGATGAAATCAACTAGCAAATATGACCTTTCAGGGAAAATTTCTAAAAGCATAAAATAATATAAATATGCATTGGAATGATGCATACAAGTTCTCTGGAGAAAAATAAGCAAGAGTAGGTTTTGGTTGCATTCTAGAATTTTTTTTAAGTGTTCTAAGTGAAATATGGGAAAATTAATGTCAAATCTTTGTACGTTTTGTTCATGGTTATTGTTTGATAGCTGTGTTTTTCTGTACGTTTGCAGCATTTTAGCATTTAACATTTTTAAATCAAAAAGAATGTTGAAAAAACAATTAGGCAAAAAGATATGGGAGATATGAATTTTGAAAGCAAAAAGGTTATGTTATTGTTATTTGAGGAAGATGGTATCTATGTGGAAAATCCAAGGCAATCAACTCAGAAACTGTTATAACTAAGATAGCTGAGTAAAGTGGCAAGATCTTTAAAAACTTGCAAATGGGATTAAGTTAATTATTTTGAGAAGAGAGGATCATTCTGTCTTATCCGGGTAGGCCCAGTGTAACCACAGAGGTCCTTAGGAAACCGGGGCTGGAAGACTGGATTCAGCAGTAGATGTGACAATGGAAGCAGAGGGTGGAGTGATGCAATGAGGAATCACTGGCCAAGGAAAGAGGGGGTCCCTAATGTTACTGAAACACCAGGGTTTGGTCTAGGTCCTGCTGCTTACCACACGGAAAGCCAATCACTGAGACAACAATTATTGCCAAGAAAGAAGGCTTTAATCCGGTGATGCAGCTGAGGAGATGGGAGCTCAGCTTCAAATCCATCTCCCTGTCTGATTAAAATGAGGGCTTTATATAGCAGGGAAGAAAGGTAGCTATGTGTGGGAAAACAGGAACATGGAAGGGGTAAGGAAGCCATCCTGATGATGGAGGGGCCTAGTGTCTTATTGTCTGGATGTGATGTGATGATCTGGTGAGTTTCAATTCTTTGATACTTTTTTGAGAGGTCCTTTCCTGAGGAAGGGTCAATTTCTATGTTTATCCAAAAGAACTGTCTATGGCAGTGGTCCTCAACCTCCCAGCCATGGACTGGTACTGGTGCGTGGCCTGTTAGGAACTGGGGTACACAGCAGGAGGTGAGCAGTAGGTGAGAAAGTGAAGCTTCATCTGTATTTACAGCCACTCCCTATCAATTACATTACCACCTGACCGCCACCTCCTGTCAGATCAGCAGTGGCATTAGCTTCTCATAGGAGCTCAAACCCTATTGTGAACTGTGCATCTGAGGGATCTAGGGTGTGCGCTTATGAGAGTCTAATGCCTGATTATCTGTCACTGTCTCCTGTCACTCCCAGACGGGACTGCTAGTTGCAGGAGAACAAGCTCAGGGCTCCCACTGATTCTACACATTATGGTGAGTTGTATAAATAAATAGAAATAAAGTGCACAATAAATGTAATGCTCTTGAATTATCCCCAAACCAAGGCCCCTACCTCAGGCCATGGAAAGATTATCTTCCATGAGACTGGTCCCTGGTGCTAAAAAGACTGGGGACCACTGGTCTATGGGACTGTTGGGTTGGTTTCATTGGAAACCTGGCAAGGTTTGAGGAAAGCAGTTCTCACACAGAGCCTCTAGAAGGAAGGCAGCCCGTGTCACATGGATATGAGGACTTTGACCCCCATAACTGTAAGATGAAAGATATGTGTTGCTTTACACCCCTGTTTGTGGTAACTTGTCACAGCAGCCATAGGAAATTAGTACACTATGTAGATGATTGCTATCTAATAGTTTCCCTATAAACCTAAAGTCATTTAGACAGAAATAATAGAAAAAGTATTTACAATAGTAAGAAAAATTAGAGAGCAGCTAGAAATCTACCTAAAAATATATGTGAAGATGTATATTAAGAAAATTACAAAGCTTTTCTGAATACTTCAGAAGGTCTGAAATAGATACATAGACCATGCTTTCTCAATATCATGAAGTGGGTAGTTTTATGCAAATTATCCATTAAAGTCCTACTTTTAAAATGGAACTTGCTGGGATGATTTTAAAATTTAGAAGAGAAAAGTAGCAATGAAATTGAGAATATTGCCCCCAAAAAGTAACAGTTGTTTTTCTTTTCTTTTTTTTTTTTTGAGACAGAGTCTCGCTCTGTCACCCAGGCCGGAGTGCAGTGGCGCGATCTCGGCTCACTGCAAGCTCCGCCTCCCGGGTTCACGCCATTCTCCTGCCTCAGCCTCCCGAGTAGCAAGGAGTACAGGCGCCCGCCACCTCGCCTGGCTAATTTTTTTGTATTTTTAGTGGAGACAGGGTTTCACTGTGTTAGCCAGGATTGTCTCCATCTCCTGACCTCGTGATCCACTCGCTTCGGCCTCCCAGAGTGCTGGGATTACAGGCGTGAGCCACCGCACCTAGCCCACAGTTGTTTTTCTTAATGTCCAAACGTACTTCAGTCATCATAATTTAACAAATGTGATGTTGCCACAGCAACAAGCCAAGTGATTTAGTGGGGAGGGGGAAGGCAAGGTTAGAAGTGAATAGAGCTTGTTTTAGATGGGCAGCCAGAAAACACCTTCCATGGAGGTGACATTTCAGCAGGTGTGATACATGAGAGACAGCAAAGAACACTGAGGAGTGGCCTTGGCCAACTGAACAACAAGGAACCAGCTTGCTGTGCTTTGGAGAGAGCAAGGGACTCCCTGTCCAGTGGGGAAGAAGTGTGGGGAGGTTAGAGAAAATTTGGGAGCGTTGATACTGTGGATATAATCTAGTTATTCTCCATTATCTGTCTTTCTGATTTCTTTCTGAAGGCTCAATTTTACTCACCTACTTGGGGAGACAGCTGTAAATTATCAGGTTACCTAATGATGGCCCCATCTGAGTACTGGTCCCACTGAGCTTCCAATATAATGTGAAGGTGGCTCCCTCAAGGCCTGGCTGGAACGTGGTGCTGTCCGTGAGACTCTACCCTGGTCCCTTCCCACCTGGGCAGGCCTTTATATGCCACTGCCTCAGCACCTTCCCAGGTATAGCTGCTGGCCATTTAGCAATATTCTTTTCAATGCTAGTCTGGCCAGAACACAGTGAAATGATATGCTGGGATGGGCAGCCCAGATTATATCAAAACCACCACTTCACATCGTCACAGCAGATTAGATACTGCATTCAACAAAGAAACAAAGACATGAGATCCAGTAGACGGGAGCATGGGGAATGCAGATTCCCCATGCTGTGCCTGTATGGTTGAGTTAATGAAGATCATACATACAGAACTTTACCCTGCCTGATTCAGCCTATCTTTTTAAAGAATTGTCATCAGCATTTTAGTGACCTTCCAGCTTTATGTTGTCAATAAGAATTACCTTCTATAACTTAATTCAGTGCGTGGAAAAGGGTTGGCTAGGAGAGTATCCAGGTAGAAGCTAATGATGTTAATAATAATTATAAGTAGTGGTCTCTGCTCATTAATGACTACTCTGCAGAGAGGTGCGTTTCCACTGTCCTGTGAATGAAGACCGTCTCCTCATCTTAAATCCACTGCCTGGCTTCCCCCACCTCTCCATCACCTCCACCTCCACAGATGCTGGAGGATCCTACAACACTTCTTACCCTTAGGGTTCACTAGAAATACTATAATTTTCCGATTAAATCTGTAACAACAGATGCCTGCCATCTTTCAACTTCACTTGAAAAGAAAGGATCAAGGCCAACCAGAAATGAGCCAAAAGATACAGAACATGGATGTATCTGTTTTGAAGTCATTTTCAGATTGCTGTGTTGTTTTAGCTTTGTCTGATGTAAGTTCATGTTGATGATTAACTTTCTTGTCCAACATTAGTTTTCCCTACATGTTACATTAACAGAATTGTATTTGCATGTTCCTCTTAAGAGACGGAGTAGTTCTCCAGCCTCTTGACCACACCACACACCTGCGTGTGCAGGCACACACATACATGTGCACCACACAAACACCACACATGCATACTCACACACATCCCTCCTCCTTTGTCCCTTTCACTTCCCCTTGTTCCCTGTAGCCTTGCGTTGCCCCGTAGAGCTCCTGCCTGTGGCTGTACTGGGCTCCCCACTTATCAGGGCAGTGTTTCCAGCTCCTATTTTAGGAGCAGCCCACTCACTCCCCATTCTGGGTGCTTTAAGACCCTGTGTGCCCCCTAGTGTGTGTGCGTGGGACTGCTTCTGTCTGCTCTGGACCTGGGTGCAGCAGGACAAAGCCTTCAGCTCCCCCTCATCAGCATTGTAACTTCTGTTCTATTTACAGGACTGTGATTAGCTTGGTTTGGGGATGTCCATGTTTTGTCACACATCTTTTTTTAATATTTTACTTCTGTGGCTTTGTGCTTAATGATACGGTAGGCAGGGAGGAGGGACTTTCTGAGCGTGAATTTACATCATTTTGACCAGCCTGGGTTAGATGTAGTGTTTGGAAAGAGAAGCACAGTTGATCCTCATCATTTGCAGATTCCGTATTTGTGAGTTCACTTAATACCTAAAGTCTATTTGTAACCTCCAGATCAATACTTATGGTGCTTTTGTGGCCTTTCACAGACACACGCCCATGGCAGTGAAAAATTTGTGTCCCAGCTGGGGCTAAACAAGGCGATGGTCTGCTCCCTGGTTTCTGCCCTCATATTGTGAACATGTGGCCTTTTCTTGGTCTATTTAGTGCCAAGTTTCTTGCATATTTGGGCTTTTTGTTGGTGATTTTATTGTTTATGATGGCCCCCAGGCACAGCACTGAAGTGGTCTGGTGTTCCTAAGTGCAAGAAAGCTGCGACATGCCTTATGGAGAAAAAAATGTGTGTGAGAGAAGCTTCGTTCAGGCATGAGTTATGAGGCTGTTGGCCATGGGTTCAATGTGAAGGAATCAACAGTACACATTGAATATGGTGTCTTTAAACAGAAACACACATAAACCAAGGCTATGTATTGGTTGGTTGGTGAAAATATTATGACGAGAGGCTCACAGGAATTTGACTCTGTATTTCCCATAGGAGCAGTGGTTCAGTATTCACTAACTCAGTGTTCCCTGTAGCTTTCTAGAAGATAATTACCGCAGATAACAACCTATTTTAGTAGGTGACAAAAATCGAAACCTTCCCTTGGAAGAGTTCATAACAGAGCCCCCAGGTAGCCCTTCCTTCCAGCCCTCACTGACGCTTGCTCTTTTGTGACCGCTCTCCTTGGCAGGTTACTTTCTGAATTTTCTGGAGCCAGTAAACAATATCACCATTGTCCAAGGCCAGACGGCAATTCTGCACTGCAAGGTGGCAGGAAACCCACCCCCTAACGTGCGGTGGCTAAAGAATGATGCCCCGGTGGTGCAGGAGCCGCGGCGGATCATCATCCGGAAGACAGAATATGGTTCACGACTGCGAATCCAGGACCTGGACACGACAGACACTGGCTACTACCAGTGCGTGGCCACCAACGGGATGAAGACCATTACCGCCACTGGCGTCCTGTTTGTGCGGCTGGGTGAGTTGGACAGTGAAATTGTGTGGGTTAGCAGATATGAAGGTTCCCAGCCACCAAGCAAGAGGTCCAGTTGCTATTTGAAACTGAACACACACCAGTCAGCACAAGGGGAGAGCAATGAAACCGTTCCCTAGGGCCTTCCCCATGTGCCCCAGGGCCCAGCTTGACCTGTTACCCATTTACTAGTAATAAAATAGGGCCAGGTGCGGTGGCTCACGCCTGTAATTCCAGCACTTTGGGAGGCCGAGGTGGGCGGATCACCTGAGGTGAGGAGTTTGAGATCAGCCTAGCCAGCATGGTAGTAGTTGGCCAGTTTAGTAGAAACTCCATCTCTACTAAAAATACAAAATTAGCCTGGCATGGTGGCGGGCGCCTGTAATCCCAGCTACTCAGGAGGCTGAGGCAGGAGAATCGCTTGAACCTGGGAGGTGGAGGTTGCAGTGAGCCGAGATCACGCCATTGCATTCCAGCATGGGTGACAAGAGTGAAACTCTGTCTCAAAAAAAAAAAAAAAAGAGAACAAAAAGAAAATAGGTGCAGATGGAGAGGTTTATGGACCTGGAGCCCAGAAGACAATCCCAGGCACACACGGGGAGCTGAGGTGTTTAGCAGGAAGGCCGTGTGTTAGGAGGTCAGGTGTCAGTGGGAGAGTGACCACACTGCAGGACGGCTAGGTAGGGCCCGAGGCTGACCTGGCTGGGGTGGGGAGAGAGCTGAGTGCGATGACCAGAGATTCTGAGTCTCTGTGCTCGTCACACCTGGTGAAGGAATTAAGTGGCAGGAAGGACTGTGTCCCCCTTCATCCCACCTGTGAAAAACTCCCAGGCAGCAAACGCCCTGGCCCTGCCACCGAAGCCCACGCCATCCGATCATAAGTAGTAAAACAGATTTTGTGTGTAAAGACTAGATGAGAAGAGAGAGTAAGGACAGCAAAAACTCCAAAAACAAAGATACCCTCAGTGACAAAGCACCCCTTCCCTTGTGTGTGGTTTCCAGCCTTGCTGACGTAATCACGAGTGGAGCCTGAGGCCCGAGGACAGCTGCCCACCAGTGAGCCCGCTGGCTTCAGCCTGTTTGCCACTGGCCTGATTTGAAGAAGGTTGTATTTCAAATCATGGAGTATTAATAACTTGTCTTTTTGTTTCCTCTTTTTAGGTCCAACGCACAGCCCAAATCATAACTTTCAGTAAGTATCTGTTTTCCCCAAACCGTGTTCTGCTGCTCTGAGGGTTTTTGTTATGTAGGAATCCGGGGTTTAAATCCTGCCAGCTCATGTCTTTGCCGAATTTGCTAGAAGTTGGCTGGGCTTCACACAGGGATGGCCACGTGCTTGCTTAGGGTTGGGAAACATTTACATTTTTCATGTTTCTTGTACAGAAAAAAAGTCAGAAAAACAAAAATGGTTAATTTCTTTCTGTGATCGTGACCTTACACAGGGCTACTGAGAGGAGTATAAATATACAGGCCAGGTTGCCTGGGCACCAGGAAGATACCGGCTCATTAGGACATTGGGAAACAGGGACGTAATTCACTCTGAAATCCCAGCACCACCAGCTGCAGTTAATAAATGTGTGCCCCTGAGCCTTGGGCCACCCCGTGGCAGTGGGCGGGAGTCTCAACCCCACCTTGCAGATGAGGAGACCGAGGCTCACAGCCAGGCTCACACTCCTTCACGAGCTGCTGACAGCAGTGGCTTTGAACTCAGGCCTCTGGTTTCCCAGTACAAGGTTGTTCCACTGTGGCCAGGCTGTCTTGGGAGAGTCCCCTCTGAACTGCCCACACTCTCCCATCGTGTACACAGAGGAGTGCTCATTCCATTGCCTGTGTTTGAGATGAGCAGTGACTGTCCGGGTTTCCTGCATTTCCTCCTCAGACATATTGGAGAGCAGTGCTTCACTTTGAGATGTTCTGAACAATAGCATGAACACTATATGGTTGGTAAAGTGTGCAGTGTTGGCTGATTTCTGTTTCCTTGGGCCTTGTACCCATTACTCACCCATGATGTGCTGCAACACCACGTTGGGAGGCTGGGCAGGGCGGCGACCTGTCTCAGCAGACATCAGCAGCTTGCTTGCAGAGGGCAGATTTTTTTCCCCCCCCAAATAGACAGGACTGGCTCTTTCACCCAGACTGGAGTGCAGTGGCACGATCACAACTTACTGCAGTCTTGTACTCCTGGGCTCAAGCCATCCTCCCCCTTCAGCCTCCCAAGTAGCTGGGACTGCAGGTGCGTGCCACCACACACCCGGATAATTTTTTCTTATTTTTTGTAGAGATGGGGTCTCACTATGCTGTCCAGACTGGTCACAAACTCTTGCCTCGAGCAATCCTCCTGTCTCGCCCTCCCAAATCACTGGGATTGTAGGTGTGTGCCACCACACCTGACCTAGAGGGAAGATATTTGGGAAGATTCTGTGCTAAGCAATAGTGATGGAGCATTTTTCCTTAATCCTTCAGACACAGAGTAAGGAAAGAAGAAATTGCATCATGAGCACAATTATGGGGCTTTGGAAAAAGGCATATAAGTCATTTCAAAAGTTGAACTATTGTTCTCTCTTATTTTATATTTATGTCTTTTATTTTAGTTATTTTATTTTTTGAGACAGAGTCTCACCCTGTCACCCAGGCTGGAGTGCAGTGGTGCAGTCTCCGCTCACTGCAACCTCTGCCTGCCAAGTTCAGGCAATTCTCCTGTCTGAGCCTCCCGAGTAGCTGAAATTACAGATGCGCACCACCATGCCTGGCTAATGTTTGTATTTTTAGTAGAGACGGGGTTTCACCATGTTGGCCAGACTGGTCTCGAACTCCTGACCTCAAGTGATCCGTCCACCTTGGCCTCCCAAAGTGCTGAGATTACAGGCGTGTGCCACTGCACCCGGCCTATATTTATGTATTTTATAAATAAAACTTTTATAGTTCATTTATATATAGTTACATAAACATATTATGTAACTATATAATATATTGTAAATACATAACATAATTACAGAACTATAATTATATAAATATTAAACATTCATATATTTATATACAAATTGTAAATATATATATATTTATATAAATTATTTCACAATATTTTTACATTGACTTTCTTCTCACTTTAAGTTATGGATTTAATCCACACATTGATGTAAATGACTGGGGCAGTTTCGGAAAGTCCCGCCTGACCTCCCATCCTTCCAGGCCTCCTGCCTCCCTTGTCATAAAGGTAAATCATCCAGGGAGTTTCTAGGCACTCAGTACATACATACGTCTACCTAAGGAAATACAAAACAATCAACTTGAAAAAAGGTCTAAAAGCACATAAATTACTCAGTGTTATTGAGACAATGAAGAAATATGCTTACCTATACACTACTGATGAGAAATTTCTGGAGTGCTATTTGACAATAAACATAAAAATATTTTTAAAAAGAAATACCTCTTATCAGTTTTATGTACTTTTTTACATAAATGATGCTATACTTGACATGTTTAGTTAACAGTATTCACAGAAATCTTTCCATCTCAGTGTGTTTGAAGTTTCCAGATGCTCTCTTTCCCTGTTTCTGGACTCATGTGCAGAGCATGTGACTGTTCCATCGTGACAGGCATTCCCATCAGGGAAGCCTCATCCCAGCCACTCGTGCCACCGCGTCTCCCTTCCCTGGCCCTGAGACCTGTGGCTGGGTTTCTCTAGGAGAGATTCTGAAGAGGAAAAACTAAAGGGGCACAGGCATCCCCTTTTTAAAACTGATACTGCCAAATGGTCATTTGTAGGTTACTTTCCCGACAACGTCAAAGGACCCATTTCTCCTTATCTTCCATAAGATGACTTCCAAACTTGTTAACTTCTGCCACTCTGAAGGATGAAAAATGAATAAATGACCTGCTTTGTTCTCCATTTCCCTGGGTACTAGTGAGGCTGAGCATGTGGACACACATTGCTTGGCACTCATGTCTCTTCTTTGTCAATTGCCACTTCATATTCTTTGCTCATTTTTCCTTTACATTGTTTCTTAATGAATTTTGATAATTCTTTATGTCTTATTTCTTGATCATATAGAAATTAAAACTTTTACAAATGAATAATTTGTTTTTCATGTTATGTCTTGTTAAAGAATGTCATGATTTCCTTGAAAAATTCTGATGGTACTTTGATTGGAATTACAATGAATTTTTAGGTCAGTTTGGTGAGAATTAATATCTAAATTGAATTTTCTTATCAAGGACTACTTTCCTTTGTGTTTTGAGGTGTTTTCTTTTTCTTAACATTTTATAATGAAAAATTTCAAACATACGGTTGAAAGAATTTTATAGTGGGCTCCTGTATACTCACCAGCTAGATGCTAGCATTTACATTTTACTGTGCTAACTTTATCACTTATCGTTCCATCCAGCCTCCATCTGTCCATCAATCCATCTAATTTTTCATTCATTTCACTGAGTTGCAGATACTTGTACATTTACCCTGAAATACTTCAGCATATATATCATTAATGAGAGTTCAGTATCTGTTTATGATTCTTGCTCCTTCTTCTTCAGTTAAAATTTGCATACCAGTGAAATGCAAACATCTTAAGTATAGCACTATCAGGTCTGACAAATGCATAA
Organism: Pan troglodytes; assembly: GCF_028858775.2. Taxonomy (NCBI): domain Eukaryota; kingdom Metazoa; phylum Chordata; class Mammalia; order Primates; family Hominidae; genus Pan; species Pan troglodytes. Next base: position 46,742,271 of record NC_072409.2, read on the forward strand.
ATCTCTGCAATCGAAACACCCTATCCAGGTACAGAATCTCTGTCACGCTTGCAGGCTCTGTCGTGCAACTTCCTAGTCAACTCCCTTCTACCCCAGGCACCCACTATTCTGATTTTTTAAGTAATGGACTAGTTTTTCCTGTTATTAAACATCACAGAAATGAAATCCTTCAGGATGTAGCTAGCCACTTAAGCCTGGCGTCCTTTTAGCATAGTGCTTTTGAGACTCATCTGTGTTGTACACGTATCAGTAGGTTACAGCTGTTTATTGCTGAATAGCATTTTACTGTATGAACATACTCGTTGATTTATCCATTCTCCTGTTGAAGGACACCTAAGCAGATTCCAGGCTTGACTACTATGAATAAAGTTCCTTGTATAGGAATACTCTATACTTTTTGTGGACATGTATTTTCATTTCTGTTAGTGTTAACTAGGCGTAGAATTGCTGCATTATAGGGCATGTGTGTGCTTAATTTTATAAGACATTCCTGGGCCTTCTCCTAAACTCTTTTTACCTCCACCCACAGTGTGGGAGACTTGTGATCACTCCACATATTTCCCAACATTGGTGTGGTCAGCCTTTTTAAGTGTAGCTATTCCGCTGTATGCAGTGATTCCAGTGATCTTTTATATCATTCCAGCCTCTTGAAAAAGTAATTTTTACTAGTCATTTTTAAATTTTCAAATAAATGTATTTAAAGTTGTAAAGTTTCCTCTGAATACCATCTCCCTGCTTCCACCACGCATTTAGGCTTCTGTTGTTTGATACTGTTTTCTGATTTTTGTTGCATTATTATTAGTGAATATGGGCTGTTTATGTTTTACTCTTGATAATTTATTGAGATTTTTCTTTGTAACCAGTTAGATACGGTCCATTTTTGTGAATCTTGCCTGTTGTTTCAAAAATAAGTGTGCTTTGATGTGGCTGCACATTTCTTGACTCATCTGTGAGATTGAGTATTAAGTATGTTATTAAAAATATCTATATATTTTTTATCCACATGAGTACCAGATACCTGAAGATTTGTGAAAGTCACCCACACTCAATCTGGATTTGCTAGTTTCTATTAGTTCTCTATTTTTAATATTTTGTGTGTATTTTAAGGTTATATAGGTTTTTGTGGGGTTTTTTGGTTTCTTTTTACAGTCCCTTTTAGTGCTTTTTGCCTTGAATTCAGTTTTGCCTAACAATAATAGAGTTCCACATGCTTTTTAAATTTGCATTTGCCAGGAACCGTTTTTATGATTCCTGTCCCACTCTTTAGTCTTTCATCTTTTTGTGTTCTGTTTTATGTAGGTCTCTTGTAAATGATGCATAACTAGACTTTTTTTGGGAGGTTGATGTGGAGACCTTTCCAGTCTGAAAGTCCATGTTAATACGTAGTTAAATTCATTTTAACTAATATACAGTATTCCATTCTGTGAGTCAGTTTCCACTTGAATCATGCATTGACTGCCGAGTGAAGGTTAGTTCTTTTCACTGATAGGGACCCGTTTATAGTGACTGTGCATCCCACGTCTCTTTGTCCCTATGGGTGAAAGTCCTCCAGGGACAGAGATCAGGAAGCAGGATTACGGGTGTGCATCTCCCACCTCTCCCAGGAATGGCCAGATTGCCCTCTATGATGGCCAAGTCATTCATAGCCTCACCTGCAACACATGAGTTATTATTTCCTCATGTTTTCTAGCACATGGTATTATCAGAACTTAAAATGTTGCCAGCATCTTAGGTGTCAAATAGTAATTTTACATTACATTTCACCAGTAAATAGTGAGGTTGAACATCATTTTGTCGTTTTAAAAGCCATTGCATTGCCTGTGTGTATCCAGCCTATCCTCATTATTTTCAGATTCCATATTTGCAAATTTGCTTATTCACTAAACTTCGTGTCCCCCAAATCAACACTCGTGGTATTTTCATGGTCATTCTTGGACATGCACAGAGTGGAGAAAAACCTGAGCTCCCTGACACATGTTTCCAGCTGAGACTGAACCAAACTACACTGCCTTCTTGTTCTAGTCCTCATACTGTAAGCACATATCCTTTCTGTCTACTTAGTGTCACGTTTTTCCTATTTGTATGCTTTCTGTTGGTGATTCTGCTGTTGTAAATGGCTCCCAGGCGTGGCGCTGAAGTGCCATCTGGTGTCCCAAGTGTAGGGAGCTGTGATGTGCCTTACGGAGAAGATGTGTTGTTAGAGGCTGTGCGTTTTCCACGAATCAATAATATACATCAAATAAGATGTCTTTAACCAAAAATGTACATAAAACAAGATGTGTATTGATTGGTTGAAGCAAATGTTGTAACCAGAGGCTCTCAGAAAACTAACTGTATTTTCCCTGGGAACAGTGGCTCAATATTCACTAATTCAGTGTTTGTCGTGACATTATAGAAAATAACTATGGTAGATAACTAAAATAGACTGCACTTTGTCCATGTTTCTGTTAGGATATGTGTTTTTCGGCCGGGTGCAGTGGCTCATGCCTGTAATACCAACACTTTGGGAGGCCAAGGCAGGTGGATCACCTGAGGTCACGAGTTCAAGACCAGCCTGGCCAACATCGTGAAACCCCGTCTCTACTAAAAATATAAAAATTAGCTGGGCATGGTGGCACATGCCTGTAATTCCAGCTACTTGGAAGGTGGAGACAGGAGAATTGCTTGAACCTGGGAGGCGGAGGTTGCAGTGAGCCAAGATCACGCCACTTCACTCCAGCCTGGGCAACGGAACAATACTTAGTCTCAAAAAAAAGAAAGAATATGTGTTTTTCTTGCTTTATAAGAGTTTCAAAATAATTTCTAGGTATATGCCTTTACGTAGTTATTACTCCATCTAGAATTTATTTTTATGCTGGTATAAGCTAGTATTCTCCTATAATGTTTTTCTCTACAGATGGCCTGGAGTCTTGGCATCATCTAATGAATTACCTAATCTGTAATCATTAAATTTAATATCACCCCTGTCCTGTGTGAAATTTCTATAGATGGGGGTCTGCTTATAGGCTGTTTTGTCCCTATAGCTTCTGTTCCTGGACGAATTCCACAGTATTCTAACAGTACAGCTTTGTAATATATCTTGCCATATATAGGGAAACATGCCCTCCTCTACTGCTATGGACTGAAATGTGTTTCCCACCAAATTCCTGTGGTGACAGAGCCTGTACTGGAGACAGGACCTTTAAAAAGGTGATTAAGGTTAAATAAGGTCATAAGGGTGGAGCCGTGATCCAAGAGTACTGGTGTCTTTATACAAGAGGAAGAGATACAGAGATCTCAGGTGCCATCTGGAAGGCAGGAGGAAAACCCCCACCAGGAGCCAAAGTGGCTGGCACCTTGATGTTGGACTTTCAGCCTCCAGAGTATGAGAAAATACATTCTGTTGCTTAAGCCACCGTCTATGATATTAGTTATGGCAGCCTAAACTGATGATTGACCCACCTTATTACCATACCATTTTTCTAAATTATCTTTCCTGTTATTTGCCTTGTTCTTTTCCTTGTGAATTTTATATCTTTGTATTAGAATTGAATAGATGTTTGATTGATTAGGGGAGAACTAATGCTGCTGTTTCTAGTTTGTAGTTTGATATTTCTTTAAGTTGTCTGTGTGCTTTTCTTTTTTTTTCTTTCCTTTCTTTGGAGACGGAGTTTCGCTCTTGTTGCCCAGGCTGCAGTGCAGTGGCACGATATCAGCTCACTGCAGCCTCCGCCTCCCAGGTTCAAGTGATTCTCTGCCTCAGCCTCCTGAGTAGCTGGGATTACAGGCGCCTGCCACCACGCCTGGCTAATTTTTGTATTTTTAGTAGAGACAGGGTTCCACCATGTTGGTCAGGCTGGTCTCCTGACCTCAGGTGATCCACATGCCTCAGCCTCCCAAAATGCTGGGATTGCAGGCGTGAGCCACCAGGCCCGGCCTCTGTGCCCTTTGCAATATAGTTTTATAATTTTCTCCATGACGACCCGGCACATCTTTCTTAAGTATGTTTCCAGGTGGTTCATTGATTCTGCTAATGATACTGATATCTTTCTCTCCCAAATTTTATTTTTAAATTGTGTGCTAGTGGTGGTTGAGAAAGGCATTAAATTTTAAATACAAATCTTACACCCACAACTTTGTTGAACTTTTTCATTATTTTTTCCTGAAGTATCTTTTGGATTTTTTTCTATGGGGGAATTAAAGTTTTCTACAAATACTTTTTTCTATTCCCACCTTTATGTATTCAAGAAAAATTATCTATATTCCAGTGTACAACACGATGTTTTGGTATATGTATACATTGTGAAATGGCTAAATCAAGTTAATGGACATATGTCTCACTTGATATGCTCATCATTTTCTTGTAGTGAAAACACTTAAAGTCTATTCTCTTTGGCATTTTTTTTTTTTTTGAGACAGCGTCTCGCTTTTTCGCCCAGGCTGGAGTGCAGCAGTGCACAATCTTGGCTCACTGAAACCTCCGCCTCCCAGGTTCAAGCAATTCTTCTGCCTCAGTCTCCCGAGGAGCTGGGGTTACAGGAGTGCACCACCATGCCTGGCTAATTTTTTTGTTTGTTTGTTTGTTGGTTTTTTAGTAGAGACAGGGTTTCATCATATTGGCCATGGGGCCCACAGGTGTGTGCATGCATATTGTGCTACACACACACACACACACACACCTGCTCAAGGAAAGTGTGTTATTCTTTTGAATAATGAAAAGTTATGTTAATTATTGGCCTCTGGGAAATCACCTTCCTGGGGCCATGGCCTTGTTATTTTCTTATGGGAACAAGAATCAGTTAATTCCAAGACTTCAGCCGTTCTCCATCCAGATGCTTGTGACCCGGGACTCCTTGTTTCCAGGTCTGACTTATCTCCCCAGCTCCAGCCCCATATGTTTCACCCACATAATGAGCCTCTCCAGGTGGATGATTCGAAGGCACCTCTCGCCAAGTGTGTCTACACGGAATTCGGCCAGCTGCCAGCCCAAACTCCTTCCATTGCTATTTTCGGGGAGTTTTCATAAGTCTAGTTCAGAGTTTATCCTAATTACAGGAAAACAGCACTATAAAATTGAAAGTGCCAAGTAAGAAGCCGGTAATTAGAAATGACGTGAGCAGAAACCAAGCCAGGCCAGGCATGGTGGCTCAGGCCTGTAATCCCAGCGCTTTGGGAGGCCAAGGCGGGCTGATCACTTGAAGTCAGGAGATGGAAACCAGCCCGGCCAACTTGGTGAAACCCTCTTTCTACTAAAAATACAAACATTAGCCAGGTGTGGTGGTGCGTGCCTGTAATCCCAGGTACTAGGGAGGCTGATGCCCGAGAATTGCTTGAACCTGGGAGGTGGAGGTTGCAGTGAGCCGAGATCACACCACTGCACTCCAGCCTGGCCAACAGAGCGAGACTCCATGTTTTAAAAAATAAACAAACAAAAAAACCAAGCCACCTTATTGCTGACAAACTCAGGCAAAAGGCTGACATTTGGCATTTAATATTAAAGCCCTCAGAACACCAACCTAATCAAGTTCAACTTAATTCAGACAGAACTTGAAGGAGGGAAGCCAGTCTAATTTTTTTCTCAGTGACATCTTTTTATGGTAAGTTCTGTTTTCTAGAAAATACAACTTTCCTTAAATCTCATAGTACAGAACCGGAATAAAAGCTAGAAACTGAATTTAAGGTTATGTGATACAAGCAGTAGGTGACTAAATAGACAATCATCAGTAAGATAATTCGAGAATAGATACACACTTCTAAATGCAGACTATAGGCTGGGCGCGGTGGCTCAATGCCTGTAATCCCAGCACTTTGGGAGGCCGAGGTGGGCGGATCACCTGAGGTCAGGAGTTCAATACCAGTCTGGCCAACATGGTGAAACCCCATCCCTACTAAAAATACAAAAATTAGCCGGGTGTGGTGGCACACACCTGTAATCCCAGCTGCTTGGGAGTCTGAGGCAGAACTGCTTGAACCGGGGAGGTGGAGGTTGCAGTGAGCCGAGAGCGCGCCATTGCACTCCAGCCTAGGCAACAAGAGCAAAACTCCATCTCAAAAAAAAAAAAAGGCTGGGTATGGTGGCTCATGCCTGTAATCCTAGCACTTTGGGAAGCCAAGGTGGGTAGATTATCTGAGGTCGGGAGTTTGAGACCAGCCTGACCAACATGGAGAAACCCCGTCTCTACTAAAAATACAAAATTAGTCCGGTATGGTGGCAGATGCCTGTGATCCCAGCTACTCGGGAGACTGAGGCAGGAGAATTGCTTGAACCCAGGAGGTGGAGGTTGCAGTGAGCCGAGATCGCGCCACTGCATTCTAGCCTGGGCAAAAAGAGCGAGACTTCGTCTCAAAAAAATATATATATAATATAATTAATAAATAATAAATGAGACCATATGGTGACACAGGATATTTGCATTTCAGCAATAATGAAAATGTGCACACTTGATGTGCACTCACACATGGAATGCCGCTTTAGGTTGTTTTGTTTCCACCCGAGCCCGTGGATTCCAGGGGCTAGCTCTTATGCCATATGATGCACAGTGAGAGCCTTTTACCAACTGACTTCAGGGTTTTTCAAGGATATAGCAACCTTCCAAGGGGGAAGGTGTTTGGCTTACCTGGGAGGGACTAGCCACCTGAACAGCATAGGGGGAAGGTGTTTGGCTTACCTGGGAGGGACTAGCCACCTGAACAGCATAGGGGAAAATAAAATTTACTTCCCAGGGAACTGGCACCCTCAGAGCCATTGTCTTCTCTGCCTCTGGCCACCTTATGTGATCCTGGCCTTAGAGGTGGCCATTGCAAAAGCCAATATTTCCAAGGTTCTGCTGACTTGGATTTTTATGATATCAAACATTGGTGTTGGGCATGTTCAGTTGGATCAAGTGGATGTTTTTGCCACATCTAATATGTTATCAGTACAGTCAGATATTCAGAGTATTTCATTTTGGAAGCAGAGAGTAATAAATATACAGCATCTTAATTCTCAAGGAAATCATTCATTTAGTTAACAAATTTCAGCTTCAACCGGGCGTGGTGGCTCACGCCTGTAATCCCAGCACTTTGGGAGGCTGAGGTGGGCTTATCACCTGAGGTCCGGAGTTTGAGACCAGCCTGGCCAACATATGATGAAACTCCATCTCCACTAAAAAATACAAAAATTAGCTGGGTGTGGTGGTGAATGCCTGTAGTCCCAGCTACTTGGGAAGCTGGGCAGGAGAATCAACCTCCAGGAGGTGGAGGTGGCAGTGAGCCAAGATCGTGATACTGCACTCCAGCCTGGGTGAGCGACAGAGCAATACTCTGTCTCTCAAAAAAAAAAAAAAAAAAAAAGTTAACAAATTTCTATGGAGGGTCAACTATGCGCCAGGTCCCATTCAAGACATTGAGGATACAACAATGAATGCAACAGATAAAAACTAAAAATTCCTGCCTTGTGCTGTTGACATTTTGTTTGGAGACTCTTATGTCTGGCCTCTTTCATTAAATATAATGTCTGAAAGATTTATTCTGGTTACATATACAGCACTTCATTCCTGTTTATTGAGAAGTATTCTGTTGTATGAATGTACTACAATATGTTTATTCACCTATTGATGAGCATTTGGGGGCAATTATAAATAAAGCCATGAACATTTGTTTTCACATATTTTTGTGAACATGTTTTCATTTCAACATTGTGATTTTTGAAGTTTCAAGTGTGGAGGCCTTGGACATCTTTTGTTAGGTTTATTCCCAGGTATTTTAACCATTTTCAAATATAGAGTGCAGTGGCATTAAATTAACCCCAGTTGGTCCATGGGCCTCTTTAGTATTGTCTGTGTTTATTTTGCTGGATTCAGTTTGCTAATGTTTTGAGGAGGACGTTGCCCCTTTTGATGGTAGACATTTTGGTCTGTAACGCTCTTGTGGTGTCCTTGTTAGATACTCTTGTGATGTCTTTATCGTATTTTTCTTTTCTTTTCTTTTCTTTTCTTTTTTTTTTTTTTGAGATGGAGTCCTACTCTGTCGCCCAGGCTGTAGTGCAATGGCATGATCTTGGCTCATGGCAACTTCCACCTGCCAGGTTCAAGCGATTGTCCTGCCTCAGCCTTCTGAGTAACTGGGATTACAGGCACGCATCACCACGCCCGGCTAATTTTGTATTTTTAGTAGAGATGGCATTTCACAATGTTGGCCAGGCTGGTCTTGAACTCCTGACCTCAAGTGATTCACCTGCCTCGGCCTCCCAAAATGCTGGGATTACAGATGTGAGCCACTGCACCCGGCCCTTATCATATTTTTCTGATGTCCTTGTTAGATATTTGTATCAGAGTTGTCAGTCTTTTTGTCTCTTTGCTTCAGTTTGGAAATCTTCTGTTGATCTGTCTTCAAGTTCATAGATTTTTTTCTTCTGCTGTATCCACTCTGTTATACAGTCATGCATCATGTAACAGTGGAGATACGTTGTGAGAAATGCATTAGTGATTTTCTCCTTGTAGGGACATCATAGAGTGTACTCACACAAACCTAGATGATTTCCCCTACTGCACACCTAGGCTATATGGTACAGCCTGTTGCTCCTAGGCTACAGACTTGTACAGCATATGACTATACTGAATACTGTAGGCAACAGTAATGTAATGGTATTTGTATATCTAAACACAGCAAAGGTACAGTAAAAATATGGTATAAAAATTAAGAAATGGTACACTTACATAGGGCACTTACCATGAATGGAGCTTGCAGGACTGGAAGCTGTTGCTGGTGAGTCAGTGAGTAAGTCGTGAGTGAATGTGAAGGCCCAGGACATTACACATTACTGTACACTACTATAGACTGTGTAAACGCTATACATTTACGCTACAGTGAGTTTATTAAAAATTGAGTAATTGCACTACAGTGTTATGACAGCTCTGATGTCACTAGGCAATGAGGATTTTTCAGCTCCATTGTAATCTTAGGGGGCCACCATTGTGTATGTGGTCTGCTGTTAACCAAAAACATCGTTATGTGGTGCATGGCTGCACCATCCAATGAATCTTTTATTGTAGACTCTTATGTTTCAGTTCTAGGCTTCCTGTTTAGTTCTTCTTTTATAGTTTCCATCCCTCCTGAAATACCCCACATCTTCACTACACCTTCTTCTGTGTTTTCCACATCTATTACTTTAAAGCCCTGTGATACGGTTTGGCTGTGTCCCCACCCAAATCTCAACTTGAATTGTATCTCCCAGAATTCCCACATGTTGTGGGAGGGATCCAGGGGGAGGTAATTGAATCACCCACATGTTGCGGGAGGGACCCAGGGGGAGGTAATTGAATCATGGGGGTCGGTCTTTCCTGTGCTGTTCTCGTCACAGTAAGTCTCATGAGGTCTGATGGGTTTATCAGGGGTTTCCACTTTTGCTTCTTCCTCATTTTTCTCTTGGTGCTGCCAATGTAAGAAGTGCCTTTTGCCTCCCACCATGATTCTGAGGCCTCCACAGCCATGTGGAACTGTAAGTCCAATTAAACTCCTTTTTGCTCACAGTCTCAGGTATGTCTTTTATCAGTGGTGTGAAAATGGCCTAATCCAACCTGCTCTGCTGATTCTTACATCTAGGTTATCTTTGTGTTTGTTTCTCTTGACCACGGGTTATATTTTCCTGTTTCTTTGCATGTCTGGTAATTTTATTGTATAGTGGACATCATGGTTTGTATGCTAGGTTTTGCATTCAAAGTAAAGAGTATTGAGTTTTGATACAGCTCCATATTAGATTACTGTCGGAGCACCTAATGCTTAGGGAGTTTTTGCTTTGTGAATGTGGCTGGTCTGCTCTGTCTCCTGGTGAGTCACAGATTGAGCTTCCTCTGCTTCACCTAGGCAGGCAGCCCATTTAGACAGTCAGCCTCTCTCATAATAAGATAAACAATTATGAGAATGGGTTACTACTTTGTAACAAAACCATTAGGGGAAAATGTTAACTTCCTATGCAATATGTAGCTACATTTGAATTTTGACATGGATTCCTTTTCAACCTTAAAAAAGCCTTAGTTTCCTTTAAACCTCCTTCATTATTAATACCCATGAATTTTTATTTTCAGCATGTGTCATCTAGGGGAAGGCTGTGGATCCCCACCATCTTGCCAGTCTTGGTGGAGGAGCACCTGCCATCACAGTCTGCTGGCCCCTGCCTCTGTTTCTCCCTGATCTCCTACCCCTCTCCTGTTGCTTTTCTTACCCAGGGTTGTCATTATTTTATTATTATTATTATTATTATTATTATTATTATTATTTGAGACAGAGTCTTGCTCTGTCACCAGGCTGGAGTGCAGTGGCACAATCTCTGCTCACTGCAACCTCTGCCTCCCGGGTTCAAGCGATTCCCCTGCCTCAGCCTCCCGAGTAGCTGGGACTACAGGCATGCACCACCACACCCGGCTAATTGTTTGTATTTTAATAGAGACGGAGTTTCATCATGTTGGCCAGGATGGTCTCGATCGCCTGACCTCATGATCCACCCACCTTGGCCTCCCAAAGTTCTGGGATTACAGGCGTGAGCCACCGCGCCCGGCCGAGTTGTCTTTATTTAGCACCCTCTCTCCTCCCTGACAATCACTTCTTGGTGTAGAAGTTTCTTCTTCATCCATGTCCCGTCAGGCCTTGGATCAGTGCCTGGCAGCATGAGGGGCAGGGGATTTCCACACTTCATTTCTGAAACGTGGATGCTCCACCAGCTGGTGAGCATGTCTACTGCACTTACGTTGCTGAAGGAATTTTATAGCTGCCAAATTCCGTTTCAGTCCTTTCCTTGCTTTCCCAGGGATCCACTTAACAGACTCTCTCCAGCTCTGTTCCTCTTCCAAGGCCCCAAATGTGCCAGATAAAGATAAAATATAATTGTTGGAAAATAGAAAGCAACTCCCACTAGTTTTCTCAGACAATTCAAAAGCAAAGATGCCATTTTCCAAGCACTTCTATCTGGCTTTTTGGGGATATATATGTATATATATGTGTGTGTATATATATATATATATATTTTTTTTTTTTTTTTTTTTTCCTCCCTCCGAAACAGAGTCTTGCTTTGTCGCCCAGGCTGGAGTGCAGTGGCGTATTCTCGGCTCACTGCAAGCTCTGCCTCCTGGGTTCACGCCATTCTCCTGCCCCAGCCTCCCGAGTAGCTGGGACTATAGGTGCCCACCACTACGCCTGGCTAATTTTGTTTTTGTATTTTTAGTAGAGATGGGGTTTCACTGTGTTAGCCAGGATGGTCTCGATCTTCTGACCTTGTGATCCTCCCACCTTGGCCTCCCAAAGTGCTGGGATTACAGGTTTGAGCCACCACGCCCAGCCTGGATATTGTCTATTCAGATTGAAAGCCCGCTTCGGTGAGGGAAGTGTGAGCGGGGTGTGATGGCAGGAGCACCCTCCACCCCAGCACCCCCTTGTCATCTTCCTTACATCCCTTGCTCTCTCTGTCCTGTGGGCACCTGACCAGCGGCCAGGGAGAAGCCTGCAACAGGGGGAACAACCTTCTCTTCCTTGACTCTTGCAAGGTAGAAAAGAAATTGCTCACACTTGTGGGGGCATCCCAAGGGACTGATCTGAATCTCATAGCTTAGGCATAGCTGACATTAATCTGATCAGGCATGTCTTAATGATTTTTCTAGCAGAGTGGACAAAGCACCCTGAGCCCGCCTCCAGACAGGGACATGTCCAGCACATACCCAGGCAGAGGTGACTTCCATTTATGTTGGTAGTGTGGCCAGTGTCTAATCAGCAGTTAACTCCAGTGCAAAAAGAGTGAAAGCTGGGCAGGCAGGCTCGCATTGTTAACACATGTGCTGCCTATTTAAACTACCTTTAAGGAACCCTTAACCCAAGGAAACAATGGCTGGTGAGCTGGAGTTAACACCAAAATCTCTTTCTTGAAGTATTTATAGCTCCAGGTTCTGTTCTTTGAGAAAAGGGTTTTCTGCAGAAGCTTGAGAAGGTCTTCACTATTGCAAGCGTTCAGCCTCTGCCTTAGCAAGAGAGTTCAGATAGGGATTTTAAATCCATTTGGTTAAACTGAACACATTCTTTTTTTTTTTTTTTTAATTTAAAGACAGGGTCTTGCTCTTGTCACCCAGGCTGGAGCCCAGTAGTTTGATCTCGGCTCACTGCAGCCTCTGTCTCCCAGTTCAAGTGATCCTCCCACTTCAGCCTCCTGAGTAGCTGAGACTACAGGCACACGCCACCACGCCCAGCTAGTTTTTGTATTTTTTGTAGAGGTGGGGGTTTCACCATGTTGCCTAGACTGGTCTCGATCTCCTGGGCTCAAGTGATTCACCAGCCTTGGCCTCCCAAAGTGCTGGGATTACAGGCACGAGCCACTGTGCCTGGCCTTAAATTGAACAGAATTCAGATTTCATTTGGGGATGGTCTACTCTAAATGGATGTAGAATGGAAAGCCGAGTGCTCTCAGGCTTATGGGGTAGGTTCCAGATTTTCTGGAAAACAAGCTACAGGCTTGAGGTGCTCATGCAAGGCTTGTCCGAGCATCTTCAGTCCCCTCTTCTGCCAGCAGTGGCAGCCCCCAATGTGTCTGCTGTGGCTCATTGGCGTCAATGGACCTTTGGAGGGTCCTGAGCACCACTTTAAAATCCTCCAGGATACTTATCATGATGGCTTTCATTGGCTGAAGCCAGACCAACAGTTTCTGCAGAAAATAATTCAGCACAAACTCCAACCTGGGGACCTGGGAAAGGATTACACCATCTTCCCATCCATGCAGGCTGTCCCTGTGGGGACCGGGAGGAGCAGGAGGGAGAACAGCCTGTCCGTGTCTCTCCCTCTTCTGACCTCCTACGCCTGTGACATGCAGTCTGTGCCGTCCATGCAGCAGTGGCCAGGTCGCGCTTCTGTGTAGAGTAGGCATGCATGTATGCCATTCTGTGAGTTCTTTGAGGCTTGGACTTCTTGGAGTCCCTACCATCACCTTTGAACATAGTAGAGAATACATTTGTGTATTGCTTTTCTCCTTTTCAAATATTTCTGCTGTTTACCTTGTGGATTGTCATCGTTATCATAGAAGCCTTGTTTGCAAACAAGGGAAGTTTGCAGGGGCATTGTCATAATGTCCCTGATGTATTAAATAGTTCAAGGGTAAGGTGAAACACGTGCCTGATGTTCTGGGTGTGTGCATGTATACACAAACACATACCCATCCCCATGTACCCTTCACCTCAAGAATCATCCTCACCCTTAACCAGTCCTCCCATTCTTGTTCCATACTCCCTTAAAGATGTGGAATTTTTTGAAATTAATAGGCATTTTTTAGAACAGTTGTAGGTTTACAGAAAAATTGAACAGAAAATCCAGAGTCTTTCCGCCCTCCTTCTCATAGTTTCCCTTATTTTAATGTCTTGCATTCATGTGAGACATTTATTGCTGCTGAGCCAATATTGATAACATTATTATTAACTAAAATCAGTAGTTTACATTAGGGCTTATTCTTTATATTTTACCTTCTATGGGTTTTGCCCAATGTATAGTGACGTGTGCTCACCATTACAGTATCATACAGAATATTTCACTGCCCTAAAACCCCAGTATGTCTCTTGGAATCCATCCCTCCCTCCTTCATAACCCCTGGCATCCACTGACATTTCTCCATAACCAGTCTCTATAGTTTCGCTGTCCATGGTTTTGCACTTTCTAGAATGTCATATGATTGGAATCATACAGTATGTATGTAGCCTTCAGATTGGCTCATTTCACCTAGTAATATGCATGTAAGTTTCCTCTCTTTTTGTGGCTTGATAGCTCATTTTTTTTAGCACTAAATAATACCAGTGTCTGGATGTACCACAGTTTGTTTATCCATTCACCTACAGAAAGACATCTTATTGCTTCCAAATTTTGACAATTATGAATAAAGCTGCCATAAACATTTATGTACAGGTTTTTGTGTGACTTATGTGTTTTACTTATTTAAATTTACTTATATAAATACCAAGTAACAAAATTGCTGGATCGCAAGATGCTGGATCATAAAAGAAGTCATTGGCGGGATCTGGCACCTCCCAGAGCTCTAACAGACTTTGTGTGTTTCTTACCAGGGATGATTACCACGAGGATGGGTTCTGCCAGCCTTACCGGGGAATTGCCTGTGCACGCTTCATTGGCAACCGGACCATTTATGTGGACTCGCTTCAGATGCAGGGGGAGATTGAAAACCGAATCACAGGTAGGAGCTGCAGACCTTTCTCACAGGATGATAAGCATGCACACAGCCACCTGTCGCACAGATGGTGGCTACTGTGTTTCATCAGTTAATGGCATGGTCAGTGGGTGCCTCTTCCATCTCATTTGTGGTAGAAACCAGAGATCTTTTTTAGAAGTAGTGGCAATTGCTAACATGATTTGCCCTAAAAATGTTCCTGGCCTGTATGTTTAAATTAGCAAGTGTGGGTTGCTTGGAATATACTTGTGCACTTTTAACTCAGCCAAACTGTGTGGGTCCAAAGCACTGTCCTCACTGCATCGCCAGGGCCTCCTGCCCCGGGCCTGCCACACTGGTGCAGATAGCCTCAGCGCCCCCACACTCACTCTGCTTGACTTCTTATTCTGTACTTCCTGACTCTTCTATCCTCTCTGAGCCACGTTTGGTCCAAAGGCACCCAGGCCTGATTGCAGCTGTTTGGGGGAAAGAGTCGCAGGTCATCAGTGGTAGGGATGCTGCAGTGAACACACACTTTGTCAGTCCTGGGTTTCCAGAGAACAAAGCCACGTCTTTGGGTACCTGGTTCAGGGTCTGAGAAAGTGGCAGGTCAATTAGGAACTGCAGCTGCTCATCCTTGGTCTCATTAGGACTTAACTTCTCTGATTGGCTGTCCCAGTTCCCAGCATACAACTCGAACACATTGATGGGGTCCGGGGTCCTTCTTAGGGGAAAGGCCTTGGAAAGCAAGAAAATTAATTAGACAATAGTCCTACAGAGCCCTCCTCCTGTTGTCTCTACTCTCTCCACAAACACATACACATTTTCTCTCCAGACCCCATAAGGAGCAAGACACATCCTGTGCAGATGGCCGGTGCCCCAGCACCTCAGTTTAGTTGGATCCTTTCCATGGGAGCGGGAGGCTCTGCTGCAGATTAGAATCAGTGGGTGATCTCTGATGCCTGCGCTCCTGGGAGAGTGTGGTGGGGCAAAGGGGATACAGGGCACTGACCTGTTAAGGGGTGACAATGAGGATCCAAGGCAGAAAGTCACCTCATGTCACTGACAAGCCCTTCTAAGTTCAGGTCACCCTCAGACTAGAGAGTCGAACATCACATTCACAGTCACAGAAGAGACTGCCTGGCCCATGTGCTGGTACAGAGACCTCTGAGGACAGGGCCAGGGGGTCCTGTGCAAACTGAAAGAGCCATCATGAGACAGAGAGGAACCTGGAGATGCCATCCTGTTCCAGCGGGAGATGGTTTTGAAAATATGGCTACCTCTCACTGCAAAAGCTTTCTTTGCCATTTAAGTAGGACTTCTCAAAGGTTTTTACCGAAACACACAGTGGAAAATGGAGAATATACTTTACGCCATGACTTAGTGTACACATACATATATTTCACACAACTGACATAGGTTATAGGGAATAACTTTCACCCTTCGTAAAAGCGGTGCACTTGGATTTTTCTCTTCGGTTTTATTTCATTAAATAAAAAAGTGGCCGGGCACGGTGGCTCACGCCTGTAATCCTAGCACTTTCGGAGGCTGAGGCGGGCAAATCATGAGGTCAGGAGTTCAAGACCAGCCTGACCAACATGGTGAAACCCCATCTCTACTAAAAACACAAAAAATTAGCTGGGCGTGGTGGCGGGTGCCTGTAATCCCAGCTACTTGGGACGCTGAGGCAGAAGAATCACTTAAACCCGAGAGGTGGAAGTTGCAGATCGCGCCACTGCACTCCAGCCCCAGAGACAGAGCAAGACAAGACTCTGTCTCAAAAAAAAAAAGTTAGAGCCCTTAGTAGGAACCGTGCATTCTGACATCCTCTAGTCTGTTCTTACCATCTTTTAAAATGCTAGCTGCAGACTGTCAGAATTAATTAGACACCCTACTAATTGGCAAGCACTGATCCAGGGCACAAGATTGTCCCTCAGTTATCTCTTCAGGAGTTGTTTAAGGAATCAGCTTGCATCCAAGCAGCCTGGTTTTATAGCAGCTTTTAGAGAAGAGTTTAGAATGAAGATTTTCTAGGTGGGTGGCTTTTTGAAAACAGTAAATTTGAAGTTGCTCTCAACAGACTTGTGGTTTTGAAATAAGCATAGTAATGACTGCGTTGTGTGCAGTGTTGTGTTGGAAAGTGTTGTGTGACATTCAGGGTGTGGACAGATAACAGGATGTGAGTTGTTGGATCTCTTTGTGCCTAGAATTGCACTTTCAGAAATAAGCAGTACATTCTCAGGGTGAGGAGAAGGAAAAAGAGAAATCCTACAAAGATCAGCAGAGACATCGTATCAGTGGATTAGCCCAAGAGAAGTGACAGCTTTGGCATTCTTAGATAATCTTTCCCTGCCTGGAGGTCAAGGCCTACCTACATTTTTGACAGCCATCCATATAATACCAAATCTGTAATGATGGGATTGAACAGGGTTGAAGCCTCAGTTCTTCCTCCAAATCCAAGACATCCTGTACTGTAACTGCTTGCCCTCTCTGTTCCTCCATTTAAATATCGGCCACAGGAACCCAGAGGAGGGGAGGTGATGTGATGAGCACAGTAGTGCCTGCACACAATCAGGACAGCGTGGCTGCTCCCGCCCACTGACGCCGCCTTTTACCAGACCCCTGGGCCCATTCACGCTGAGGGCCACTTTATAGGCTCTGTGTGCACTCTCATTCCCCAGTGTGGGGTCTCAAATCACTCTTCAGGTACAGAAACAGGCCCAGAAAGGCATGAGTGATACCACAAAGTGATCACGCACAAGGCTGTTCCCACACAGCTGCCCATCCCGTTCCTGGGTGGGTTCTCAGGGAATGACTGACAGCGGCACTGCCACCTGCTGGCCAAACCTGGCACAGCACTTACATGCTTTCCTTGCCTGGACGTCAAGGCCAGCATTCTTGACAGCCCTCTGTATAATCACCAAATAATCGCCAAATCTGTAATGATGGGATTGAACTGCATTCGTGGGTGGAGCTAGGGCTCCTCAGGGACTAAATGCCAGCTTCTGGGTTTTCTGCCACGCTGGAGGACACAGCCTCTGCTGGGTGTGCAGGCAAAGGGGCCTGTCTGCCTCCACTGTCCCCAAGCTCAATTGTTGTAAGCCAGCCTTTCACAGGTGAAAATGGGGTAGTGAGCCCAGGGCAGGCTGATGCATTCCTTAGAGCCCTGCCTTGGCCAGCTTCTTCACCCTTACCAGTGTCCAGCCATGCACCCCAGGTGCAGAGATCTCTCCCCAACACCCCCACTTTGTTCCCGAACTCACCCCATCTTCTCACCACCAAACTGCATCCTCTGACATCTTGCCCTTAAAAAACAAACCGCCCTACCAAAGGGGGCTCTGGATCTTCGGGTTTTTCTGCTCCCCCTTATCACAGAACCTTCCAGAGTTGTAACGCGGCTCTTCTCCCACTTTGCTGCTCCCACCCTCTTGGCTTTCCGCATTTTACCAACTGCCTCCTCCAGCTGCAGTTCACAGAGCTGAGCTGACTCCCTCTTCCGGGACAGCCTTCTCCCCAGACAGATCTGGGACATTGGGAAGCCTGGGGCTCGGTACTGCACTTCTTGGCCTGCACTCTCCACACATAGCGGGTCCTTAGGATCTGCTTTTGCATCTGAAGTCTGAACCCTCTTGTCCTGGAAGAAGCACCTAGCGGAGTGAGCTAAGGGGCCGAGTTTTCCTTCTTTCTTGTTCTGCTTCTGATGTTTCTAAGTGAGGCCCTGGGACCAGGGACTTTTCTGTGTCTGCTGCAAATCAGAGCAGGTGATGGGCAGGCTGGCCTGCTGGTGGGGAGCCTCTCCAGGGTGGTGTGCGGGGCTCGGAGTTGGGGAGTCTGGGGCGGGGCGGGGCATCGGGGCTGAGTGGGCAATCTGGGATGCCAGGCTGGGGGTGGGGACTGGATGAATGTCAAGGGCGCGAGGTGGGTCCCCCGCTAACGCGAGTCTCGCGGGCTCTGCAGCGGCCTTCACCATGATCGGCACCTCTACGCACCTGTCGGACCAGTGCTCACAGTTCGCCATCCCATCCTTCTGCCACTTCGTGTTTCCTCTGTGCGACGCGCGCTCCCGGGCACCCAAGCCGCGTGAGCTGTGCCGCGACGAGTGCGAGGTGCTGGAGAGCGACCTGTGCCGCCAGGAGTACACCATCGCCCGCTCCAACCCGCTCATCCTCATGCGGCTTCAGCTGCCCAAGTGTGAGGCGCTGCCCATGCCCGAGAGCCCCGACGCTGCCAACTGCATGCGCATTGGCATCCCAGCCGAGAGGCTGGGCCGCTGTAAGTGCCCGAGGGCCCGGGGCGGGACCGGCGGGCGCAGGGAGTGTAGGGCCCTTGAAATGTGTATGGGGGTGTCGATGAAGCCCAGGGAGCCCCATCTGTCTGGGCCCCACAGAACCCCCTTAGCAGCCGAGGGCCCCACAGCCTAGGCCTCCATTCCAGCAGGGCAGCAGGCGGGGCCTCGGATCAGGGGCTTTGGAGCCATTCAGCCCCAGGCTCGCATGTGGGCTTGCACTGTGTCCAGCTGTGGGACTCAGGTGAAGTCCCTCCACCTGCTTGAGCCTGGGATTTCCCTTCTCTGAAATGGGAGTGATCTCACTTCCTGTGGAAATGGCTGTTGCGGGCATGAGAGGAGACAGGGCCAGCTTCCTAACTTGCCCGACGGTCAGCACGCACTCGGGCCGCCAGGCGAAAATGCAGACTCTCAACTCCTGCCCCAACCTCCTGAAACCTGGAGGATCAGTCCCCAGAAACCTGTAGGATCCTTAGCCTTGGACGAATGTGAGGCCCACGGAGATGCTGCAGGACTGGCCTGGGAGGACACCTGAGAAGAACCTGTAACGATCAGGCATCACTAGGGAAGGAAATACAGGGAAGCACCGTGCACCTTTCTACAGGTCCCTGAATCGTGGGGCCTAAGGGATGAGCGTGGGGGAGGGGGACAGTTCTGAGCCCGGGGCCTGGGTGTGGCCTGTTTGGGGTCTGCACAGGACAAAGAGCATGCTCCCCACTGCCCCTCTTGCTGGCAGCAGAGCAGCCCCTGCCCTCTGGAGGCTTAGTAAACCCCAAGTTGTGAGCCCCAGCAGGGTGGCCATGGCCAGTCAGGATGGCAGACACAGGACAGGGAGTGCTGCTTATGTCTCCGAGGAAAACCATTGGCTGACATCACTGCATCCATATGGGTTGTTGCCTCCCTGAGGAGTGAGACCCAGGGAACGGGCCACCTCCGCCACAGCTCCGGGGCTGTATTTAGCATCGTTTGCTAATCTGGGGGTCCAGGAATGGCCAGGACTCCTTACCAGGACCAGCCAGGGCCTGGTCCTTGGGCCCGTTGCCTGCATTCAGACCCTCATTATGACCCTGGACAAGTTGCTAAGCTCTCATATCCTTATATTCCGTGGGGATGACACCAGTACTAACCCGTGGGGCTGAAATGAAGGTCAAATGAGGCAATATTTAGGAAGGTGGTTTTTTTGTTTTGTTTTTTGAGACAGAGTCTCACTCTGTCATCCAGGCTGGAGTGCAGTGGCATAATCTCGGCTCACTGCAACCTCCACCTCTCAGGTTCAAGCGATTCCCCTGCTAGCCTCCTGAGTAGCTGGGACTACAGGCGTGGGTTACCACATCTGGCTGATTTTTGTATTTTTAGCAGGGACGGAGTTTCACCCATGTTGGCCAGGCTGGTCTTGAACTCCTGACCTCAAGTGATCCACCCCCCTTGTTAGCCACGGTGCCCCAGCTAGGAGGGTTTAGAGCAGCGCCCCACACATGGTAAACACTACAGAAATGTTCACCAAATGCACACCCCAACCCCAGGGTTCCTCCATGGAGGTGGCGTGGCCTGCACTGTTCTCACCCATGGCTGAGCAGGGTGTCCTGAGATGGAGGGGCCAGGCCCTTCTTGCTTGCACAGTTGGCTTTCTTCCTAGAGCAAGTTGATCCTGAGGTTGGGGAGACATCCCCATTCTGGTGGGGTGGTGGTGTGCAGGTGCCTCGTGGGTCCCAAGAGATGGTTCTGGGGCTGTGGAATAACTTCAGACAAGTTTCCTTCCCCATGTCTATCCCTGATGTGCCCTGCATTTAATTTGTGGGCTTGGGACTTCATTAAGCCATTACTTTTAATGCCTCTTTTCTGGTAAGTTATGTAAAATCCTTGGATCTTTTGGAAATTCCAGTTTGGGCATGTGTAGGCAGAATGGTTTTGTTGTACCCTGGAGGCTTTCCTAACGTGTTTTCCTTGTTCAGACCATCAGTGCTATAATGGCTCAGGCATGGATTACAGAGGAACGGCAAGCACCACCAAGTCAGGCCACCAGTGCCAGCCGTGGGCCCTGCAGCACCCCCACAGCCACCACCTGTCCAGCACAGACTTCCCTGAGCTTGGAGGGGGGCACGCCTACTGCCGGAACCCCGGAGGCCAGATGGAGGGCCCCTGGTGCTTTACGCAGAATAAAAACGTACGCATGGAACTGTGTGACGTACCCTCGTGTAGTATGTATTCTCTCTCTCTTTTTTTAATGTGTTGATTGTTGAGTGAACCTTGTGATGAGAGCGTTCTGTCCTGACCTGGGTTGGGGTGTGCCTCTGTACAGTGGCGACCAGAGACCCCTGATCTTACCACAGTGACCATTTTAAATAAAGCTGTTGGGCCAAGCGTAGTGGCTGATGCCTATAATCCCAGCACTTTGGGAGGCCGAGGTGGGCAGATCACTTGAGGTCAGGAGTTCAAGACCAGCCTGGTCAACATGGTGAAACCCCATAAAAATACAAAAATTAGCCAGGTGTGGTGGCACATGCCTGTAA
The DNA here is from genome assembly GCF_028858775.2 of Pan troglodytes. Classification (NCBI taxonomy): domain Eukaryota; kingdom Metazoa; phylum Chordata; class Mammalia; order Primates; family Hominidae; genus Pan; species Pan troglodytes. The sequence continues at coordinate 46,763,209 of NC_072409.2, forward strand.
TCCCAGCTACTCAAGAGACTGAGGCAGGAGAATCACTTGAGCCTGGGAAGCAGAGGTTGCAGTGAGCCAAGACTGTGACACTGCACTCCAGCATGGGCAGCAGAGTGAGACCCTGTCTCAAAAATAAATAAATAAATAACGCAAGTTATTGGTTGTTATGAAAGTAACATCTGACCATTACAAGACATTTTAAAACATAGAAAAGTCTGAAGAGTAATGTGCAGATCACCCCTAATGTTACCACCGAGTAGTGACTTGTTTGCATTTTGGCCCACCCCCTTCCATCAGCCCTTTTCCCATGTATGGATGGTCCTGGGATATTCACTTTGACATTTTGTTTCTCCATTAACATTATCTCCCAGTGCGGTGGCTCACAACCTGTAATCCCAGTACTTTGGGAGGCCAAGACGGGTGGATCTCTTGAACCCAGGAGCTTGAAAGCAGTCTGAGCAACATGGCAAAAACCCGTCTCTACAAAAAATACAAAAATTGTCCAGGCGTGGTGGCACACCTACTTGGGTGGTGGAGGTGGGAGGATTGCTTGAGCCCAGTAGTTCAAGGCTGCAGTGAGCCATGATGGTGCCACTACGCTCCAGTCTGGGCAACAAAACAAGACCTTTTCTCAAAAACAAAAAACAAACAAACAAAAAACACCATTATTGCTCAGTATTTCCTAATATTCGTAAAAATATTTCCCTTCCACCCCACCAGCTTTTGAGCTTTTCACTGCTTCTCAGATTTTACACTTAGGTTTGGTGGAGTGAGGCGAAAATAGAATTCATTGCTTATCCTCATTCCTTGCAAGTGTGTCTGTAATGTCATGAATATGGAAGCGCACGTAGCTGATGGTTGACAGCTTCGACAGTTCTCACCTCTGTCTTAGTCATGCCCGGTTCACCATTTCCAGGCAGCAGGGTAACCAAGGCTGGGCTGGGAGCTGGAAGCAGCAATTGGTGAACGAGTGGGCACCCGCGGATAAAGAGAGAGCAGCCGGTGAAGCAACGCTGGGCTCACCATGCACCTGGAGATCTCCTCCTGGGGCGCAGGCCTGCGTGTCTCTACCCCGAAGTGCAGGAAGTAAACACTGGCACTAATGACCTTCCTGATGTGTGATTCAGCAGCTCCAGATTTGGCATTGCCTCTGGCTCAGCAGATCAGACACAAATCTTCAAGAATGTGTTCATTATGGGAGAACAAATTTTAAGAATGAAATTATCAGTCATTCAAATTGCGGTCTAGGCACTCTGGAGCACTCCAGACCTTAAAGGTGTCCTGAAACGAAGGATGGCCCTGTGCCCTGTAAGGAACAAAAGCAGGTTGTAGGACAGAGCTGTGTTAGAGGTGCTTTTTTGCTCATTGTTTTGTTCCTGGCAAAAGGAAAATGAGTGGGAGTTTGTGTGTGAGCACACACAGGCTCCTGACTTTTACGAGGTTTTGGAAAGATGGATATCAAACTTTTAGCAGTGATTTCCCCAGACCTACAAAAGTGTTCAAATATAAGACTTTTTTTTTTTACAGTGAGTAGGAATTACTTTTGTAATTAAAAATAAATCAAAACATGAAAAAAAGTATGATTTTGGACCAGTCAATTCTTAGAATCTTGTATCGCAGGTTTGTACTTACAGGGCATAAATGGAAGGATATTTATTGCAGAATCACTTGTGAGAGCTAAACACAAAACAGACTGTTTATCAGTAGGGCTGGATGGGGCAGTTGGAGACGCCTGTGCTGTGGAGTGGCATGCAGCTGTGGGAGAACACACATATCTATCTGCTCCAACATGAGCTGCTGTCCAAGAGATTTTATTCTGCCAAAAAAACAGGAGCAGGAAAATATGGATGACACGATTCTATTTAAAATCAAGTTCATTTAGGCCGGGTGTGGTGGCTCACGCCTGTAATCCCAGCACTTTGGGAGGCCAAGGCAGGCGGATCACCTGAGGTCAGGAGTTCAAGACCAGGCTGGCCAACAGTGCAAAACCCTGTCTCTACTAAACATACAAAAATTAGCCAGGCATGGTGGCAGGCGCCTGTAATCCCAGCTAGTCGGGAGGCTAAGGCAGGAGAATCACTTGAACCCAGGGGGCAGAGGTTGCAGTGAACTGACATCCCACCACTGCCCTCCAGCCTAGGAGATAGAGCGAGACTCCATCTCAAAAATAAATAAATAAACAAACACTCTGTCTCAAAAATAAATAAAATAAAGTTCATTCAACATTCGAATTGAGAAAACCATATAAAACTACTGTGTCTATATGTCAGAATAGTTGAATATCGGTTGTTCCATGTGGTTCAACCTAAAATATACGTAAAGTTAGGAGAACACGAAACTTAACCATTTATAGCCTTTAGGAAAGAGGACTGTTAGAAATACTATCTTTTGAAAGGCCACATTTCTGTAATACTACAGTTTTTCCCAGTAAGCATGAGTCATGTTGGTAATGTTAAGTAGATAATAAAAGCAGGTGATGGTGTCAGTGTGAGCTCACACCTCTGGTCTTGGCGTGAGAGTGGCCTGGACTCTGCTGCTAACCTTAATAATGAAAAATGAACCAAACCCTAGTAAAAAAGAATGAATCGGCATCCCCAGTGCCCCGAAGATTTCTGGAACACCTGCCTCGGAACCCTTTCAGAGGGGAAGCTGCTAGGTGGGGCCAGAAGAAAGTTTTGTTTGTGGTTTTACTTGATTTCTTCTTATTTGGGGGAGCAGGGGTGGGGCAAGGCTGGGTTTGGGACAAGGTGCTTTTTTCCTAAGGTGGCAATAGCATGTTCACTTTTAGAACCGAGTTAGCTCTTTTAGGCCTCACAGTGACCAGAAATCACTTGTTTGCTTCCAGATGAGAAGCGCTTTGCCCCCTGGCCATGGGGCCCTCTGAGTCTGATATAGTTATTTGCAAGGTTAAGGAGAAAACAGAACACCGTGGTTTTCTGGGGATGTGGGAAAGTGGCTCTCTAGAGAACTCACCTTCCACCAGGCTTAGGGTCAGCGTCCTGAAACGGCACCACTTTGTCTTACATTCCATTGCTTTGACATGTGGGGTGCTTGGGGGCCACGCAGCCTGGGAGGAGCCAGCCTTGCCGGGAGTCCTGCTCAGAGTGTGAGGTCACCTCAGCCTGCCTGGTGTGCCCCCTGTACCTTTCTGTAAATCCTGTAGAGGGAGACAAAGAGTTACTTTTCCCTGTGATTAAAAAAAAAAAAAAAATGCAGGGAAGGTAGCTGGTGGCCTTGACTCTTGGTACCCCATGCTTTCCAAGAATTCTTGTGCCCCTGTTGCATATTGTATTGGGTCAAGAGCATGGACTACTGGTGCTCTTTTAAATCTAGTGCATGTTTAATTATTACCCTAAAAGAATCTGTCATCATTAGATAAAAATGTGAAGAAAACATTAAAATGTTGAATGAGGAAAAGGATCGTGTTTAATCCCAGTACCAAGTTTCACTCACCTTGGACAAGGGTCTCCAGTGAATTTCATGAACTTGTCAGTAGCTGGGGAGACCTTGATAAAAGTGAAATTGGGCAGAGCACCTATCTCCGATGGTATTCAAACATCAGGAACAGAAAGCGGATGTGGTCGTTATTAATATTAAGATCATTAGAATTCATTTACTTTTTACGCTGCATATTCCCGCTTGTTTCCAGGTTGGGCAGTTTTGGGTTTTGTTTCCCCAGGATGCAGCCGGGTGTGCATATTTTGGGGCATCACGTTTTTTAAGGTGTGGTGTGCCCTTTTACCCCATTGTGTAACTTAGGTGATGACACATGTGCACGTGAAGATTTTGGCTGGAGGTGGAGAGTGGGTTGGTAGAGAACTTAGAGTTGAAAAGGGATGTTTTCTGAAAAATCACGAAAGCCTTATTGTTCACAGGTCCCCGAGACAGCAGCAAGATGGGGATTCTGTACATCTTGGTCCCCAGCATCGCAATTCCACTGGTCATCGCTTGCCTTTTCTTCTTGGTTTGCATGTGCCGGAATAAGCAGAAGGCATCTGCGTCCACACCGCAGCGGCGACAGCTGATGGCCTCGCCCAGCCAAGACATGGAAATGCCCCTCATTAACCAGCACAAACAGGTCTCCGTGCCTTACATTTTCTACCTGGGTGGCTCTTCCAGGTTTAATCCTCAGGGGTTGTTTCCCCCAACATTAAATGTCTTAATTTACTTGATACATAGCACATAATTATTTTAAACTCCGCTTCATTTTGCCTTTTTTTTTTTCTGTAAACTAGATCAGGACATGTGTGCTTTAGAAAATAAATGGCAGGCGTGTTGGGAATTCACTGCCCCAGAGTCCATGGGCCTCCCTCTGCCTGGACCATGCTGCCCCTGTGGGCCCCAACGAGTGTCCTCACTGTCCAGGTGCCTCAGCTCTGCCCAGAAGACACACAAGAACAACAGGGCTCCAATGCCCCCCATAATTTTTCTTGACACTTTTGGGTTGGGTTGGTTTTGCTTTGTTTTGTTTACAGGGAAGGATAGAAGAATAGCTCTTAAATGGGGGTAGGTGGACAGGCTACCACTAAAAGGCCACCCCTCATCCCAGAGCAGCCTTAGATGGGGGTGGGGCACTGAAATACAACAGATGAGAACATGTGCTGCAGCCTCTCCAGGTTGTGTTGTAAAAGGGCATTTACACTCATTGCAAGCCGTAGGTAACATCATTCTCAGCCAGCTTTGCAGGGGCTCTTCAAGGTGGCCAGGAGGGAGCTGATGCACTTGGCTCTTCAGTCCCAGAGTCGGTGAGAGTTTGCTATGGGCAGGGGCTGGCCAGCGAGGAGGGCACAGAGCCCCGGGGCTTGCACGGAGGCCCAGGAACCTCTGGGGAGGATGAGGGCTGGCCACACGGGAGGAGCTGGTGTCATAGAGGCCGAGAGAGATGCAGGGTTCTCAGGGCTCCTATCACTTGTGGGGTACTCTTTCCAGGAACATGTTTAACGGAGACCCTAGTCAAGAGGCCCATGGACAGGCCCATTGAGGGAACCTCTGTAGAACAACTGGCTTGGACTCTTATAAGTGACAAAATTGCCAAGACAAAAATGTCGTGGGAAAGCCTCTGTGGGGTCCATGAGAAAAAGACATCGCATCTCACATGATGTGTCGGCACACATGGGGGTTGGAGGGAACCTGGCGGGGTATGTCCGGGGCAGCCCTGGGGCAGCTGGTGCCTGGGCCTGGCTGTAGGGTGTGTGTGTGTCCACACATGCACAAGTGAGAAGGAAGTCAGTGTGTCCCAGCTGGATTTTGGAGGGACCTTATTTGTAGCCTGATTGGGATCTGTGGAAGATTGCAGATGGGAAGCAACCTTGGCATCAGAGCCGTATTTAAGGTTAACTAGAGAGCTGTGGGTGGGCAGGCCAAGGCTGGGTGGGCAAAACCAGCGGGTCTTCTGCAAGGCCCCCCCTAGTCGTGGCCGCACAGGGACTCCACTCCTCCCGGCTGCTCTGCACCTTCCTCCAGGGCTGCGGTGACGGTGATGTTTCACGTGGGGCTTTTCTTCTTGACAGGCCAAACTCAAAGAGATCAGCCTGTCTGCGGTGAGGTTCATGGAGGAGCTGGGAGAGGACCGGTTTGGGAAAGTCTACAAAGGCCACCTGTTCGGCCCTGCCCCGGGGGAGCAGACCCAGGCTGTGGCCATCAAAACGCTGAAGGACAAAGCGGAGGGGCCCCTGCGGGAGGAGTTCCGGCACGAGGCTATGCTGCGAGCACGGCTGCAACACCCCAACATCGTCTGCCTGCTGGGCGTGGTGACCAAGGACCAGCCCCTGAGCATGATCTTCAGCTACTGTTTGCACGGCGACCTCCACGAATTCCTGGTCATGCGCTCGCCGCACTCGGACGTGGGCAGCACCGATGATGACCGCACGGTGAAGTCCGCCCTGGAGCCCCCCGACTTCGTGCACCTCGTGGCACAGATCGCGGCGGGGATGGAGTACCTATCCAGCCACCACGTGGTTCACAAGGACCTGGCCACCCGCAACGTGCTAGTGTACGACAAGCTGAACGTGAAGATCTCAGACTTGGGCCTCTTCCGAGAGGTGTATGCCGCCGATTACTACAAGCTGCTGGGGAACTCGCTGCTGCCTATCCGCTGGATGGCCCCAGAGGCCATCATGTACGGCAAGTTCTCCATCGACTCAGACATCTGGTCCTACGGTGTGGTCCTGTGGGAGGTCTTCAGCTACGGCCTGCAGCCCTACTGCGGGTACTCCAACCAGGATGTGGTGGAGATGATCCGGAACCGGCAGGTGCTGCCTTGCCCTGATGACTGTCCCGCCTGGGTGTATGCCCTCATGATCGAGTGCTGGAACGAGTTCCCCAGCCGGCGGCCCCGCTTCAAGGACATCCACAGCCGGCTCCGAGCCTGGGGCAACCTTTCCAACTACAACAGCTCGGTGCAGACCTCGGGGGCCAGCAACACCACGCAGACCAGCTCCCTGAGCACCAGCCCAGTGAGCAATGTGAGCAATGCCCGCTACGTGGGGCCCAAGCAGAAGGCCCCGCCCTTCCCACAGCCCCAGTTCATCCCCATGAAGGGCCAGATCAGACCCATGGTGCCCCCGCCGCAGCTCTACATCCCCGTCAACGGCTACCAGCCGGTGCCGGCCTATGGGGCCTACCTGCCCAACTTCTACCCGGTGCAGATCCCAATGCAGATGGCCCCGCAGCAGGTGCCTCCTCAGATGGTCCCCAAGCCCAGCTCACACCACAGTGGCAGTGGCTCCACCAGCACAGGCTACGTCACCACGGCCCCCTCCAACACGTCCATGGCAGACAGGGCAGCCCTGCTCTCAGAGGGCGCCGACGACACACAGAACGCCCCAGAAGACGGGGCCCAGAGCCCCGTGCAGGAAGCAGAGGAGGAGGAGGAAGGCTCTGTCCCAGAGACTGAGCTGCTGGGGGACTGTGACACACTGCAGGTGGACGAGGCCCAAGTCCAGCTGGAAGCTTGAGTGGCACTAGGGCCCAGGGTTCGGGGATAGAAGCCCCGCCGAGACCCCACAGGGACCTCAGTCGCCTTTGAGAAGACACCATACTCAGCAATCACAAGAGCCCGCCGGCCAGTGGGCTTGTTTGCAGACTGGGTGAGGTGGAGCCCTGCTCCTCTCTGTCCTCTGACACAGAGAGCTGCCCTGCCTAGGAGCACCCAAGCCAGGCAGGGGGTCTGGCAGCACGGCGTCCTGGGGAGCAGGACACATGGTCATCCCCAGGGCTGTATACATTGATTCTGGTGGTAGACTGGTAGTGAGCAGCAAATGCCTTTCAAGAAAATAGGTGGCAGCTTCACTCCATGTCATATATGGACTGAATATTTCAAACGAGGCGGGCGGATCACGAGGTCAGGAGATCGAGACCATCCTGGCTAACACAGTGAAACCCCGTCTCTAATAAAAATACAAAAAATTAGCCGGGCGTGGTAGCGGGCGCCTGTAGTCCCAGCTACTCGGGAGGCTGAGGCAGGAGAATGGCGTGAACCCGGGAGGCGGAGCTTGCAGTGAGCCGAGATCGCGCCACTGCACTCCAGCCTGGGCGACAGAGCGAGACTCCGTCTCAAAAAAAAAAAAAAAAAAAAGTTGGGAATAAGGGCCTGCAAAAGGCAGCGAGGAGGCACCTCGGGTCTTGAGGTTCCTGACAACCGATCTGGTCTGTTGGTTTGAGGATGAGGGGGCTCCATTTCTGCTGCCTCCCTGCTGAGAATATTCTCCCTTTAGCAGCCAAAGATTCGCTGGAACGGAGGCTGCCCTCTGCTGCCTGTTGGGGTCGAAGACAAGGGGCTTCTGAAATGGGAGTTCCTGAGATACAACAAAATGTGTGCCTTCAAAGAAACTGACAGCTTTGTATTTGGTGAAATGGTTTTAATTATACTGCATGTGTATTTTGCCCACTTTTTTGGGGAATTCAAGGGAAAGTGTATCTTGGGTTTGGAATGTTCAGAGGAAGCAGTATTGTACAGAACACGGTATTGTTATTTTTGTTAAGAATCATGTACAGAGCTTAAATGTAATTTATATGTTTTTAATATGCCATTTTCATTGAAGTATTTTGGTCTTAAGATAATGACTTTAGTAATTTAACTGTTTATGTTACCCACGTTGGGATCCAGTTGGTCTTGGTTTGCTTCTCTCTGTACCACGTGCACATGAGGTCCATTCATTTTACAGCCCCTGTTACACACAGACCCACAGGCAGCCGTCTGTGCCCCGCACACATTGTTGGTCCTATTTGTAAATCCCACACCCGGTGTATCCAATAAAGTGAAACAAAGCATGTGATTGGCTCTCTTGCAGGTTGTAAGGATGCGAGGCAGCGGGAGGCAGTGCTGGATGACGGAGACGCCAAACGGTGATGATTTGAGCTGAGCCCTTTCTGTGGGTTTGGGAGGTTTGCCCTGAGCCAGGAGCCCCATGCTAATGGGGATATCCCTTGGCAGATAAATGATGGAACTAGCTCCGTGGCTTCTCTCTGTTAAGGTCTCCAATGCAGGTTAGTTAATTGCAGATGGTGTGAAGATGGTCTTTGGTTTTAATCTCGTCCCCTCCTGAGGTCCCAGAGCCCCTGACATTTTTAAACCTGGAGCCTGGCACTTCTGGGGGCCCTGGAGCAGCAGGGCTGAGTTCAAGGGAGGGGGTGAAAGAGAATGGGCCTCCTTCATGGGCTGCCTGCATCCCCTGCTCTATCTGTGGTGCAGTTGGCTAGTCCAAGGTACACCTGGGTCTGAGCACAGCTGTTATAGGGTGACCTGGGGAGCAGTGGCTTCAGAGCTTCCAGTATTAACTGGTGTGGGGAGAGAGTATGCAGAGACTCAGGTGTAGCAAGTCCCCTCACTTGGAGTAGATCATCAAACTGACCATGTCGACCTGAACCTTATCTTGTCATAGGGGAGAAATCTTTTTCTTTTCTTTTTCCTTTTTTTTTTTTTTTTTTTTAAGACAGAGTCTTGCTCTGTTGCCAGGCTGGAATGCAGTGGCATGATCTTAGCTCACTGCCACCTCCACCTCCCGGGTTGAAGTGATTCTCCTGCCTCAGCCTCCCCAGTAGCTGGGACTACTTGCACGTGCCACCACGCCCAGCTAATTTTTGTATTTTTAGTAGAGACGGGGTTTCACCGTGTTAGCCAGGATGGTCTCGATCTCCTGACCTCGTGATCCACCTGCCTCGGCCTCCCAAAGTGCTGGGATTACAGGCGTGAGCCACCGTGGTAACATCTTTTTCTAACCCACTGCAAGGCTCATGGCTGAGGCCCCTATAACAAAAGACAGCTTAACGAGAAAAGCCTCAAGCAACCCAAAGAAGCAGGGAAGCCTGTGTATTTCCATACTAAGTTTGGTGGAGTGGACAGGCAGGCAGAAGTGTGATTGGACAAAGGGATGTGACCAATGGCAATAGACCGGGGTGGGGCCGGGTGGGGGCTTGTTTGCAGGCTTGTTTGTTCAGATTCTTTTCTTTGTCCCTGTATCTTCAGAGATAAGGAGCTTCCCTTCCTCTGGGTAGAGGGAGGGCACCTCTGGAATGAGGGTTTTATGGCCTGTCTGGGAGGAGAAGGGCGGGAGAAGGTCAGAGAGACCTTCCTGATTCTGTGGCTTCCTCAAATGCCAGGTGCCACGTTTTGGGGGATCATGTCCTGACCCCATCACTGTCCTCCCCTGGTTTGCGCATAGCGCTGCTCACAGAAGATTCACCCACACACAAATAAACACAGAGTTCTAATGTGCATCCTAAAAAGTCAGGATGGACCCTCCCTTCTCAGCAGAAGGAAGAAATGTGATTAGACTAAGGATTCAGAGCATCTCTCCCGGCCAGTGCGGTCTGGATTGAATAGTAAAGAAGCTCGTGGTGAAATGGAGTTACTTCTCATTTCCACTGAGCTGGAAGAGGAACTTACTTTTATCTCGAATTTGGTACACCTGATGGCTTAACTGTTCTATTGAGACCTGAGAGTGAAAAATGGGAAATAGCCCCCCTGTGGCTGCTTTCTCCACAAGCAGTTGACCATCACCCTGCCCTGCCAGAATTAACCCCCAGGCAACTGACAGTGCCGCAGAGCTACAGCTGCAGAGATTCTGCTGAAAAACGTTGGGAGGTTTATTTTTACAGAGTGGGGGAGATTTTGGTTTGGTGGATTTTGAACATCTCTGTGTGTTACCATCATTTTAATTGTAAAATCTTGATGCATCATAAGATTACTGAGTGTTTAAAGTTCCTGCAGTTGAATAATAGCGACTTGGTTGGGATGTTCCAGAACAATTGATTCTAGAGCTGAGATGCATGATTCAGATACTAGTAACGTGCCTGTCCTTGTTCATACCCACACAACAGGGAAGTTTTCACAGCTATTAAGTCACTTAAACATGATTTTTAATCCAGCCATATGAACTCACAAATGCCTTTGCACTCCTTATATTTTTTGATCATCATTGTTGCAACAGTCTGTCAGAGCACTGGATACATTTTTCTCTACTGATTTAGGGTGCGTGACTACTCCAGTATATAAGAGCTTCCAACTGACTCAGGAAAATCCCTTGGTTCTCCCAACATGGAAACACTGTTTAAAAACTCAATTCAGGTTTAGTTTGACCTCACAATTCCACACTGATCACTATTTTTGGACAGTTTGTGATCTGATGTTTGAAACAAATCTTGCACAGGCATTGGTTTTATGTGTTTCCTACGGGAACATCTAAAATCCTTTTTGAGATGAACTTTGAAAAGGGGGTTGTGTCAAAGTCAGTGTGCTTCAGAGTGAGATCTCTGACCCTCTCCTCGCCACAGCCAGTCCACACGAACTTCCTAAGATCAATTCTCCTCCCACCCCACACGCTTTCCTCCCTCATCATTCCCCAAAGTAGTAGAGATTGCAAGTATTTCTTGGCCTGGCTCTTAGTGGGTGCCCAATAATTGGCTCTTGAAATAAAAGAGTAATGCTCTATTTAGGGAGAGAAGGCCTGGGTGTAGGTTTACCTGATACCAGCTGCAAAGGACATAGCCTCGTTGTCTTTACAGTGTCGCGTTCCTTTTTCATTTAACTTATTAATTATTGAGTAGCTGATGTAGTCCCATAGTTTAAAGATACCAAGGGAAGTTCCATCCCTCATTTGCCCAGATTTCCCTCCACCCTCCCCCTACAAGTAACTGCTGTTAACTGTTTCTGAGGGATCTTCCCAGAGTTCCTTTATACATACGTAAGTCAATATACACGTATGTTCTTCTAGTTCTTCCTTTGACTTTTTTACACAAGTGGTAACCTTCTCTACAACTTGTTTTCTGCCTTGCTCTTTTCACTGGACAGTGTGTTTTGGTGACCTCAGCTTGTTAGTGGTAGGGAGCTCTGGTTCATTACTATTCTGTGCTAGGGGTGGAGGGAACTTGGTTGAACCCATTGCTCACTGCCGCTGTGGAGTCTGCAAGTGTGACTGCTGGAGACATCCCCAGAGTGGCTTTGCTGGGGAATGAGCTGCCAATCATCAGTGCCACAGTGCCCTCCGTGGGGCTTGGCCAGTGCACCCAGCCACCAAGACACCTGAGAGTGCTGGCTCCCCCAGCCCTGGAATGCTGTTCACATCTCTGCCCAGGGCAGCTGCCCACGAAGGGCCTGGGGACACATAGCTCAACTCTCATGCAGGCTTTTAGAAAGACAGGGCAAGTTGGCATCTTAAGCTCATTGTTTTTTACACTAATTTGTCCTGTTCATGCTCCTTCTCAGTCAGCTTTTCAGTGAAAATGTTGCCCAGAGGCAGAGAGGTGTATCAAACCATCCACTGGGCATTGGAAGGCCCTTGGGCATCTGCAAGTACCCAGGGGAGGCACTAGAAGAAAGTGACTATATCTCTGGAACTTCAGAAGCCAACTGTCACACCCCTCTAGGATGGCAGCTACAAGCCGCGCCCCACACCCAGGATGGCAGCTACATCCCCCCACAGGATGGCAACTTTAACCCCTCCCAGGCAGCTACAACCCCCCCCCCGCCAGAATGGCAGCTACAACCTCCCCAAGATGGCAGCTACAACCTCCCCAGGATGGCAGCTATAACCTCTCCCAGGACGGCAGCTACAACTTCTCCCAGGATGGCAGCTACAACCCTCCCAGGCAGCTACAACCCCCCCCCCGCCAGAATGGCAGCTACAACCTCCCCAGGATGGCAGCTATAACCTCTCCCAGGACGGCAGCTACAACTTCTCCCAGGATGGCAGCTACAACCCTCCCAGGATGGCAGCTATAAACCACCCCCAGGATGGCAGCTACCACCGCCCCCAAGATGGCAGCAACAATCCCCCCAAAATGGCAGCTACAACCTCCTCGCCCAGGGTGGCAGCTACAACCACCTCGAGGATGGCAGCTACAAGTCCCACAGGACAGCAGCTACAACCCCCCCCCCCGCCCTAGGATGGCAGCTACAACTCCCCCAGGATGGCAGCTATAACCCCCCAGGATGGTAGCTACAACCCCCACCAGGATGGCAACTACAACTTCCCCCCCAGGGTGGCAGCTATAACTCCCCCAGGATGGCAGCTACATCCCCTCCCAGGATGGCAGCTACAACACCCGCAGGACGGCAGCAACAACCTCCGCCCACAGGGCAACTATCACTCCCCCCAAGATGTCCCAGCCCTGCCCTTTCATCGCTGCAGTCCACCAGGGGCTAACTCCAGATGGACTGGGGTGCCTACGTGAACGATACTTGATGAGTCAAAGTGGAGGCGGTGTCTGGGAAGGGAGAGGGGTCCAGACAGGTGGAGGGAATCCAGGAGGCAGGGAGGCAGTGGCTTCTCCAGCTCCTCCTGCCCATTGGTGCCAGCTCTGTGTTATCTCCATGGCACTGCCTGCTCCTGTACGGTATCTGACAAGGCCGCCTTTCCATCCTTATTGCCTTATCCGCACAAGCATTTTTCTACATTCCACTAGCTGTCTAATATGGCTTTTCTTTTCCTAGTTTTGAAAAATCATCTTTTTGTCTCTCTCTTTTTTTTTAACTGCATTTTGATTGTCTCCTCACCACGGTGGTGTCTTTACAGGAAAACTGCACTAAAGCCACCTGTTTTGGGGGAAAGCCAGTGTAAACTAATAAGAATGTGGAACCATAGCATTTTGTTCAGAAAATTCACCATTACTTTCAGATACACAAAATAATTCAAATTAGGCTACAGGAGCCAAAGACTAACATGCGGATTGCCTGGAATATTATTAGTGTTCCCAAAGCATCCTCCTGCTTCTATTATTTCTATTCGCAACTTGCTTGGCAAAGCTTTTCCCATAAATAATGCAAAGGGATACTGCAGCCACAGCACGGAACTAACACGGGCCAGTGTCAGATGGACCGACAGGGTGGGAACAGATGGGTGCACGGACCTGCGGTGCTCTTGAAGTCTGGCGGTTGCCTCGTTTGACTTTTCTTATGTGCTGCGACCTCACACTTCTTACCCTGGGAGACCCACAACATTTTTTAGCAATGAGTTCCAGGCCCCACGGCAGGCTCTTCTGGTCCCTTCAGGTAGAAATCTTGGGGCTCAGTTAGTGTCCCCTGGTTGTGTTACAGAAGACTGAGTCCCCACTTCATATTTTAACAGCTTTGTTGTGGCATAATGTGTCTGGAGTTGGTTCCTGCCGGTGGGTTCGTGGTCTCGCTGACTTCAAGGATGAAGCCACTGACTTTCGCGGTGAGTTTTTCCAGCTCTTAAAGATGGTACGGCCCCAGACAGTAAGAAGCGGCAAGGTTTATTGTGAACAACGAAAGAACAAAGCTTCCACAGTGTGGAAGGGGACCCGAGCGGTTGCCGCTGCTGGCTAGGAGGTGGCCAGCTTTTATTCCCATATTTGCCCCCCTTCATGTTCCCTTTCTGTCCTATCAGAGTGCCTTTTTTTCAGTCTTCCCCACGATTGGCTACTTTTAGAATCCTGCTGATTGGTGCATTTTACAGAGCAGTGATTGGTGCATTTTACAGAGTGCTGATTGGTGTGTTTTACAGAGCACTGATTGGTGCATTTTACAATCTTCTTGCTAGCCAGAGCACTGACTGGTGCGTTTTTACAGAGTGCTGACTGGTGCATCATTTTACAATCCCCTTGCTAGGTACAGAGCACTGATTGGTGCATTTTTACAGAGCGCTGATTGGTGCATGTTACAATTCTCTTGTAAGAAAAGTTCTCCAAGTCTCCACTCAACTCAAGAAGTCCAGCTGGCTTCGCCTCTCAATAATTTACTTGCTTTACGCAAGTAAATTGACACTCATTCTAGGTGTCAATTCAGTGATTTTTTAGTCCATTTGCAAAGTGTGCAGCCTTCTCCCCAGTCTAATTTCAGAGCATTTCCATTATCCTGCAAGGGTCCCTCATGCTTGTCAGCCCCAGGCAACCTGTTCTGCTTCCTGTCTCTATGGATTTGCCTTTTCTGGACATTTCATATTAATGGAACCATAGAATATGTAGTATTTGCCTCTGGCTTCTTTCACTGAGCATAAAGTTTTCAAGTTTCATCCATGGTGTACAGAGCGAGACTCCATCTCAAAAAAAAAAGTCCTTTTTTTTTGCTACATAGTATTCCATTGTAAAGATATACCACACTGTTCATCCATTCATCCATCCATGGACATTTGAATTTTTCTAGTTTGGGGCTATTGTGAATAATGTTCCTGTGAACATTTGCATACATTCATGTGTGGACATATGTTTTCACTTCTCTTGGGTCGATTCCTAGGAGTGAAATCACTGAGTCGTATAGTAAATCGTTGATTTTTGTTTTTGAAACAGGGTCTCACTCTCTCACCCAGGCTGGAGTGCGGTGGTGCAAACACAGCTCTCTGTACCCTCAATCTCCTGTGCTCAAGGGATCTTCCTGCTTCAGCCTCCTGAGTAGCTGGCACTACGGGCCCATGCCACCATGCCCGGCTAATTTTTTTTTTTTTTTTTTTGTAGAGAGGGGATTTCACCATGTTGCCCAGGCTCATCTCAAATTGCTAAGCTCAAGGAATTCTCCCACCTCTGCCTCCCAAAGTGCTGGGATTACAGGCATGGGCCACCACACCCAGCATTTGTTATCTTTTTAAGAAACTTCCAAACTATTTTCCATAGTGGCTGCACCATTTCACCTTCCCACCAGCAATGAATGAGGCCTCCAGTTTCTTCACATCCTCACCAGCACTGGTTATTATCTGCCTTATGTACTGTATATATAGCCATCTCAGTGGGTGTGGAATGAGAGCCATGTACTTTTAAGAATATCTGAGGAAAACATTACTTAGATGAAAGGATTGCAGTCACAGAGAAAGTTCTATGAATAGTTTATGAATTCTCACCAAATGCCCTTCATTTATTTATTTGTCCACACAGCCATTCAACAAATGCTTCTTGGGCACAGGCTGGGTTCAGTGGTGAACAAGCTGGGGAACACCATCCCTACTCTCTGGAGGCAGGTTATTAAACAGGAAATACTGTAAAAAAACAAAACAAAACAAAAAAAACAAAAACAAAAAACAGAATAGGTCTTCCTGAGAAAGCAGTATTTGCTGAGTGATGCCTCAGCCAGAGCGCAGCTGTGGCAGCTGATGAGGCCCACGCTCATAGCATTAGATAAAGGGCGAAAGCCTGCTGCCTCCATCGTGGGCACACCAGGACATCTGGTACCTGCGTTCCTCTGCAGCTTGTGATTTCCAGTGGCTGCAGTCTTTCTTTGGAGGCAGAGCTCTTCCTTCACCTGAAGACTCTATCTTTCCTCAGTCACAGAGCCCAAGACCCCCACGGTTCTGCCAAGACCCTCATGGTTCTGCCTGGCAACTTGGGTTGGGAAAAAAAAATCACTAACCTACATTTCATTCAGAACTGCGATGTAGCATTTCCCTTATTATACACATAGGGAAAAAACCCAGAGACGTATTGCTATTATGGGTGGCTGGTCGCCACTAAACACTGGTTATTTTCATGTCACTTTGCAGTTGTGGCAGATACTAGAAATTCTATTTCGCTCATCACTGCTTGACAATAACATACATTATTGGGCCCGCTGCAAAATCTTGTTATTGAGTTAATACAGAAGCACACATATGATAACACATCCCAATGTTATTTTAAAAATATTTTGATAATTTTAATATTAGATGTTATCTTTGAAGTTTGTGTTTTATTTTTTGTGTTATGAAATTATACCCTGAGAAGAGACCCAAGTCCAAATGGGTCCAAGGTGCAGAAAAGGTTAGGGGCCCTGGAATGACCTCTCTTCTTCTGGGACCACTCCCCCGCATGCTGGAACCCCCGGGCAGGCGCAGGTCCTTAGCTCAGGCCCTCCCTTCATACGCTCGCTATGGCTCCGCCTCCTCCCGGCCTCGGGCGTGCTCCAGACCTCCCCGCAGGCTCCTCCCCGCCCACCCCTGGCTCCTCGCCCTACCCAGTTGGGTCCGGCGAGAGGGAGGGGTGCGGAGCCGCGCGAGGTCTCTCTATCGACCTACAGTTCTCATTCTGTTTTGCCAAGTGTACGCCAAGAAGGACACGGCGCCGCGTAAAAGCAGGAACGATGTCTCCTTGGCTGAACAGGAGCACAAACTGTTCTGAAAGGGGTTTTTTTTTTTTTTTTTGGAGTAAATGTTGATTCGCTGCTGTTCTTGCTTGGGAGCTGGTGCCTGTCTGCTGTGCTCGCGGGCTCTGAATTTTTAATTTTAAAATTAAAAATATTTAAATTTTAATTTAACTTTAAAATTGAAGTTTAATTTTTTAAAAAATATTTTTTAATTTCAAAAATTTAATTTTTTTATAATTTCAGGTAAATTTTCTTCAAGTTTTAATAATGCAGTAAGAGTAAACTTCTAGTTACCTAAAATAGTTTTCAATGTGAACTTCATTCGCTTAACATAAATGTTACGTTTCTTTCCTACAAAATACAATTGACCATGTTCACAAGGGTTCTCTCTCTCTTTTTTCCCTAAAAGTAATTTTAGTTCACAGCCAGAAAAAGGTCCTTCAGTTTAAGAAGGGGGGGGGGGGGGTAGCATAAATACCAGTCCCTGGACAAATGTGTGTGTCGAGGTACGTGAAAGCCACAGATGGAGAAAGTCAGTCCCCACCTGCAAAGGTGGCATCGTGGGAGGTGAGGTCCCTAAGGCAGGGTTTCTCTCTCTTGTGTTCACTGCTGGTCCCCAGCACAGAGAGGCGCTCCATAAATAATTGTTCCCACACACAGATACACACTCATATACACATATACTATACACACACCACGTTCCACACACATACACACTACACATATTCATACATAAGAGCTGCTCTCTGCTGGCACGCAGGTCCCTGGACGGGGTGGGAGGAGACTCACGTGTTGTGGGGGCTCCCTCTCTAAGGCCAGTGGTCCCATAAAAGCGAGCAACGCTTTTCTTTTCTTTTTTAATTTCAGGTAAATTTTCTTCGAGTTTTAGTTATTATGCAGTAAGAGTAAACTTCTAGTTACCTAAAATAGTTTTCAATGTGAACTTCATTAGTTTAACATAACTGTTACATTTCTTTCCTACAAGATACAATTGACCATGTTTACAAGGGAAAGTGATCTGGTAAAAGCTGGCTTTATTATGTGGGTTCTATAAATATGCAAACTCATCGCACATGTAGTGTTCCCTTTTAACAAATTGTATTAACTTGATTATCCCTTCGGGATTTTTTTTTTTTTTTTTGCTGAAATAACCTAGTCTATATAAAAACCCAGTCTCTTCCTTGTATGTGCAAGAAAACTAAAGTGCTTATTAGGAAAGCTGCGTGTTTAATATACTGTGGCCAACACGATTATTTGGAACAGCATTTTTTGGTTAAATTGTGGGTGAAATGCTCTATCCCAAATGCAGACATGCGGTATTAGAGACTAGACCACAGAAATCCCGATGGTCAAACTGATCCGATGTGAGATTATTAGATTAACCTGGACCACAGATGGAGATCTCAGTCTGCTGGAGGCCTGGTGCTATTCTGGGCACAGGGATGGGGCAGAGAACCAAACAGACACATGAAGGGAAGGGAAGTACATTCTACAGAGTTGGGAAGCTCAGTTCCCTGAGGAAAACGCAGCTGGTGAGGGGGATTCCTTGGCCTGAGTGGGTAGTTTAAAGAGTCTGGTCGGAAAGCCTTTCCACTAGTCATCAACTGTGCCTCTAAAAATCACTGTAACTAAGAATCATCTAAAAAGGTGTCTGCACCTGAACCCGGTGATGGCTTCTTCATCCTCTTTAACTGCAAACAAAAATGTGCAGGCTACAGCAGCACAGGCAGCTTATTTGCCAAGAGAGTGTAACATAAAACTGAGAAAGTCACTCTCATTATTTAAAAAAAAAATGCATCTCTGAAAACTGTAACTTCCCAGTTAGTGAGGTTAGGATCTCAGGATCATAGAAAGCGAGAAAAATGACTGGTGGTGAGTCATTTGGATTTGTATGGGAGACAAGAAGCCACTCTTAATCCACATGATTAGCCACACCAGAACCCTTACTTGTCCTTCAAGCAGAAATGAAGGAACTGGGAGAAATGCCACTAGAAAATGAATTCTAATTAATTCATTCATCCAGATCCTTCTCTCTTTTCCCTAAAAATAATTCTAGTCACAGCCAGAAAAAAGGGCAGGAAAGCAGTTTAAAGTGGGGGGTGTAAATACCAATCGGTGGAGAAACCTGCGTGTTGAGGCATCCTCAGAGTGAAAGCCACAAATGGAGGAAGTTGGTCCCCAACTGCGAATGGCATCATGGGAGGTGACGTCCCCAGAGCAGGGTTTCCCCCTCTCTTGTGTTCACTGCTGGTGAAGAGCATAGGTGCTCCATAAATAATTGTCCCCACACACATACACAGATACTCATACACATACACCACACACACAATTTCACACACACCACACATACCACACACACACCCATACACATACACCACACACACACCCCACACACATTCCACACATACCCATACCCATACACACCACACATACACATACACCACACACCCCACATACACATTCCACACACACCACACACACTCATACACACATACCACACACACCCACACCCCCCACACACATTCCACACACAGACACCACACATACCACACACACACCCATACACATACACCACACACACAACCCACACACATTCCACACATACCCATACACATACACACCACACATACACATACACCACACACACCCACACCCACGTTCTACACACACTTATACACACACACCACACATACACCCCACACACCACACACACTCATACACACACACTGCACACACCCACACCCCCACACACATTCCACACACACACCACACATACCACACACACTTACACACCACACACACCTTCAGCACCATACAGACTCATACACACATACACCACACACAGACACGTATTCTGCAAACACCACACACATTCACACACACACCATATACACATTCACATGCACACTTATACACACACACCACACACATCTTGCACACACCACACACATACACACCACATCAACCCACACCACACACACACTACACACACATCTCATATACCAGAGACACATACATAACATATACACACCACACATTTCACACATACCATACACACCCCTCACATATCGCACACACCACATACACATCACAGATAACACACACACCTTGCACACCTCGCACACAAATTACACACACACACCACACATACAGCACACATATGTGCACACACACACTCCACAAACACCACACATCACACACACAACTCACACACCATCCACACATACACCACACACCTCACACAACCTCACACATACCACAAACACCACACACACCTCACATACCACACACATACACCACACACATCACACACCACACACCGCAAACATGCACCACACACACACCTCACATACTACACACATCACACACACCATACACATACACTCCACACACATATCACATACATACACTCCACAAACACCAAACACACACCTCACACACACACACCACACACAAACACATACACACCATACACACCTCACACAAAAACACACATCACACAAACATACATATATACATACATTCCACACACAAACCAAACACATCATATACACAAATGCGCATACACAGCACATATACCACACACACACAAACCACACAACACACACACACCAGACAAACCCTACACACACCACCCACACATCACACACCACACACCACACACCACACACACACAGACACACGCACACAAGTTTCTCTTCTACCCCAAGGAGTGCAATTATTTGTTCACTGACTGGTTTTCTTTCTAAAAATCCTCATTGTGAATTTCTGGTAAATAAAATTCTCCACCTCTAAATTTTTTAGCATTTAGGCTGTTTCTAAACTGTTGCTCTTCTAATGTCACAGTGAACATTCTTGTGCACCAAACATTAACCTGCCACCTTACCTGACTTAGCCGAGTGTGGGCTCGATGGTTGCAGTTACCATCTTTGTGTGTTCTTGCGGTGCCAGCGTGATCCTATCTGCTTTTCTTGTTCTCTGCGTCTTACCTTTATTTACCTTTGTTTTGTTTTGTTTTTTGATACTGTTTTGCTTTTCTCGAACTCAAGTTGATTTTCTTCTCACAATCTATGTCCACAGATGGAAGTCAGGGGAACAAAGTTTCGTGTTTCACCGGAAGCCCCTCCTTTCTCCCCCTAACTTGGCTTCAAGTGCAGCCAAGTAATAAAGCCCTCACACAAGGCTTTGTGGTCACAGGTCTTGGTGACCGTGCGCATGAATTCACATGTGCAGAAGAAAAGTAAAACACTTTTCCTGCACTTCCCTCCTACCACGAAGTTAAATTATTGAACTTTTGAAGGCGACTTCTCTTACACCAAGTAAAAATGTCTGCATTAGTTTTCATTTGGATTAAAAAGTAGGACACCAATACTGATACGGGATGAAATGGGGTGCATGTTGGGTGCTGGTGCTCTGTCAGAAGTTAATCCTTCCGTGAGTTCCACTGCCAAATGCCAGGTGACCATCCGCCAAAGCCAGACACTAGAGTGGTGAGGACACGTTTCAATCAGAATCAGTAACTTTTTTTTTTTTTTTTTTTCGAGACAGAGTCTTAACTCTGTCGCCCAGGCCAGGCTGGAATGCAGTGACACAATCTTGGCTCACTGCAACCTCCGCCTCCTAGGTTCAAGGGATTCTCCAGCCTCAGCCTCCCAAGTAGCTGGGATTACAGGCGTACGCCACCACACCCGGCTAATTTTTGAATTTTTAGTAGAGATGGGGTTTCACCATGTTGGCCAGGCTGGTCTCAAACACCTGACCTCAGGTGATCCACCTGCCTCGGCCTCCCAGAGTGCTGGGATTACAGGCATGAGCCACCGCACCCGGCCTCAATTAGTAACTATTGATAATAGGAGAAAATCCAGCATGAACGCATCAATCTGAACAGAAGTGACCAGGCATTTTAAAGGGAGGATGAGGGACTAGGGAGTGGGTGAGTAGGGGCTCAGTGGAGCCAGGGAAGTAAAAAATTACAGAGAGCTGGGAAGGCGGCTCTGGTCCATGTGAAACCCATGTGGATTTGCTAACTAACTGACACATATCAAGATTAGGCTCCTGTCCGCCCACAGAGGCTGGGAGACCCTGCTTGAAGGCCCTACCTTCAGGTGTTGGCTGGAATAAACTAAATTCTTTTGGCAGCCTTGAGTTTTCCTAGGCAGGCACATTATGGGTGCTAGGGATATAGCTGTGAGCTATTAGAAACTATGTTAGAGTTTATTGGGGCCTGGTTGAGAAGGGGCTCAAAAGAGGCTGTTTAGAGTTTGGCCAAGGAAGAATTTTTGTCACTTGCCTGAGGCCAAAAAGATTGATTAAAAATACAACAACAACAACAAGAGGTGGGTCACTGTTAGTTAATCAGAAATAGTAAGGTCAGAAATATTCAGAGATAATGAAGGGGTCCATGTTTTGATAAAAGGCCATGAAAAGTCATGGAAGCCACAACTAGTCCACACCAAGCTTGGCAGATAGATGTGTAGAGCAGCAGCTCCCAGGATGAATAGCCACTGTGGAAACATTAAATGCACCTTTCAGAAATTGAAAGAGCAAGTCAGAAAAAATATCTGCAAACATTTCGTTCTGAAGGACACAATCCCTCAGCTTGGTCTAATTAGGCAGACTGATAACCTTGGTTCATACACATAGTATCAAGTTTTTCTTATAGCACATTTTTAATAATCATCATGTACTTAACAACGAAGTAAGCCTTATTAAAATCCCCAAAGTAGAAACTTTACAAACTGTTTTTGCTGACCATAATTCCATAAATCTTTTTGTCGTTGTTGTTGAGACAGGGTCTTGCCCTGTCACCTAGGCTGGAGTGCAGTGGCATGATCTCTGCTCACTGCAACCTCTGCCTCCCTGGTTCAAGGAATTCTCATGCCTCAGCCTCCCCAGTAGCTGGGATTACAGGCATGCACCACCACCACCTCTGGCTAATTTTTTTGTATTTTTAGTAGAGACAGGGTTTCACCATGTTGGCCAGGCTGGTCTTGAACTCCTGGCCTCAGGTGATCCTCCCACCTTGGCCTCCCAAAGTGCTGGGATTACAGGCACAAGCCACAATGCCTGGCCCTGAAATCTTAATATGACCAGAAAAATAACTACTTCCAGTCAGGTGCGGTGGCTCACGCCTGCAATCCCAGCACTTTGGGAGGTTGAGGCAGGTGGATCACCTGAGGCCAGGAGTTCAAGACCAGCCTAGTCAACGTGGCAAAACCCTATCTCTCCTAAATATACAAAAATTAGCCAGGTGTGGTGGCACACACCTGTAATTCCAGCTACTCGGGAGGCTGAGGCAGGAGAATTGCTTGAACCAGGGAGGTGGAAGTTGCAGTGAACTGAGATCGCACCCCTGCACTCCAGCATGGGCGACAGAGCAAGACGTTATCTCAAAAAAATATATAATAATAACTACTTGAACACTTTTCTAGGTAAACCCTGGATCAAAGAAAAAATCAAAATCAAATGTCAAGGTATCTAGAAATTAATGAAAGAAGAATACAATTATGGAATACAGCTAAAGCTGCATTCTAAGGAAAAGTTAGAGCTTAACTACTATTCTTATTTAAAAACAATAAAAAGCAAGCACAATTTATATTCACAAACAGGAAAGATCCCCAACCCCCATCCTCCTGTCCACACTGCTGTGACACTGGCTTTCAGAGCCCTTAGAGCTTCCTCAACTCTTAACTCTGTTCTCCTCTGCAATCCACCCCCATTCTTTCCTCCCTCTGACATCCTCACTCAGGCCTCGTCTTCGACCCTTTCCTTTCTGAGTGTTCTACTTCTGCTAGTAACTTGTTAAATGAATAGTAAACTGAATTTATTTATTTTTTCATTATTTTCTGACATTAAAAGTGATAAAGAGGCTGGGCGCAGTGGCTCACGCCTGTAATCCCAGCACTTTGGGAGGCCAAGGCAGGTGGATCATGAGGTCAGGGGATCAAGACCATCCTGGCTAACACGGTCAAACCCCGCCTCTACTAAAAATACAAAAAAATTAGCTGGGCATGGTGGCGGGCGCCTGTAGTCCCAGCTACTTGGGAGGCTGAGGCAGGACAATGGCGTGAACCCGGGAGGTGGAGCTTGCAGTGAGCTGAGATTGCACCACTGCACTCCAGCCTGGGCGACAGAGCGAGACTCTGTCTCAAAAAAAAAAAAAAGTGATAACTGATTTTCTGGTAACTTTAGCAAGATGGTGGAAAAGGAGTTCCCTTTCTTGTATCCCCTACAGCAACAACAATTTTACAGCCATCCACAGACAAAATGCCTGTGTGCAAGCTCTGGGATCCAGGTAGGAGGTTGCAAAACTCTGGTGGAGGCCATGACCAAGGAGGGCCATTTTGAGAAAGCAGGCTCACTGACTATGGCAGTCCCAGGTGGCCAGGCTCACTGACTGTGGTCCCAGCTACAGACCGGGAAACAGCCTATTCCCCTGTGGACTCAGCTACAGCCCCATTTGGCCTTGGTCCTGCCACCAACATGATTCACCAAAGGTCCTAGGAGGAGTCATGCTCACCCATGCCTCATGTAACATGCCCACTGACTGAAGGTTGACTGCTGATCCTGAAATAGCCCCGTAACAAGCTCCAGCTCCTTTCAACCATGGCTTGAGAATGGTTCTGCTCACCGAGGGCATCAGATGGAGACACACCCAACTGGGACCCTGGACCTCAGTCCAACTGGAGATAATGAAGTGACCTGTGACCCAGCCCCAATTCTGCTAAGCCATGATTTGGGGCAGTCCTGCCCACCAAGGAATCCGGCAAGAGGCATACCCATCCATACCCCTGGAGGCAGACTTGCAGACCTCAGTCTGTGCTGTAGACTCTGAAGCAGCCTTGTGACTTAGTTCTAGCCCCACTCAGCCATAGCCTAAAGTCAGTCCTCCCCACCCAGAGACTTTCCCAGTGACCCAATAGGAGATGTCTCAGGGACCTGGCAGAAGCCACACTCATCCACACACATGGTAACAGGCCCACTGTTTGCAGACCCAACTGAGCACTCTGAAGTGGATTACTGTCCTAGTGCCAGACCTACTGCCCAATGTTCTGGAGGCAGTTCCATCTGCCCAGGGACAAAGGCTGAATTATCACCCACCTGAATGTCTGGTAACAGGCCTACCAATGATGGACCCCATGCAGACCCAGCAACAGCCACATAACCTGGCCCCAAACCCACTCAACTGTGATCCCAGAAACAATCCCATTGGTCTGGATGGCAGCAGAAGGTCTTTGCCTGCCAAAACCAGCCTGTAAAGACTAGAAGAAGGGTTTGCTCCTTCAAATGTGCAAACACCAATGCAAGCCTACATGGAGCACAAAGAATCAGGCAGACACGACACTACCAAAAGAAACTAATAAAGCTCCAGTAGCAGACCCCAAGAAATGGAGGTCTACAAATTGCCTGATGAAGAACTCAAAATGAAGTCAGGCCTCTGTACCTGTGGGTTCTGCATCCATGGATTCAATCAACCATGGATCAAAACTATTTTCGTGTGTCCAACTGCACACAGATAGGCTTTTTGTTGTCATTATTCCCTAAACAATACAGTATAACAACTATTTACATAGAATTACACTGTGTTAGGTATTATAAGTAATCTAAGATGATTTAAAGTATACAGGAGGATGTGCATAGGTTATATACAAATACTATGCCATTTTATATCAGAAACTTCAGCACCCACAGATTTTCATATCCATGGGAGGTCCTGGAACTAGTCCTCCATGGATACTGAGGGACAACTACACTCATTTTAAAGAAGCTTGATGAGATGTAAGAGAACACAGACAGACAGCTAAATGAAATCAGAAAAACAATGCATGAATAAAATAAGAAGATTAATGGAGAAAAAAGAATCAAACAGAAATTCTGGAGCTGAAGAATACAATGGCAGAACTAAGCAATTCAATAGAGAGCTTCAGCAGCAGATTTTTTTTTTTTTTTTTAAATTATGCAGAAGAGTCAGTGAACTCAAACACAGGTCATTTGAAATTAGCCAGTTAGAGGAATAGAAAGAAAAAAATAATGAAAAAGAGTTAAGAAAGTATACAAGCCCTATAAGACACCATCAAACAAATGAATATATTCATTTGAGGATTTCTAGGAGGAGGAAACAAAGGAAATTAAAGCCTATTTAAATAAATAATGGCTGAAGACTTCTCAAATCTTGGGAGGAATATGGACATCTGGATTCATGTTTAAAAATAAACAAAATGTTTGGGAGGCTGAGGTGGGTGGATCACTTGAGGTCAGGAGTTCAAGACCAGCCTGGCCAACATGGTGAAACCCTGTCTCTACTAAAAAATGCAAAAATTAGCCAGGTGTGGTGGCTCATGCCTGTAATTCCAGCTCCTTGGAGGGTGAGGTGGGAGAATTGCTTGAACCCAGAAGACAGAGGTTGCAGTGAGCTGAGATTATGCCAGTGCCCTCCAGGGTGGGTGACAGAGTGAGACTCCATCTTAAAAAAAAAATAAATAAATAAATAAACAAAATAAACTTCCGTTAAACTCACCAAGAAAAAAAGAGAGGACTGAAATAAATGAAATTATAAGTAAAAGAGGAGACACTACAACTGATACCACAGAAATACAAAGGATCATAAGAGATTATAATGAATATGTATATATCAACAAATTGAATAATCAGAAGAAATTGATAAATTTCTAGACACAAACAACCTACCAAGGCTGAAGCATATAGCAGTAGAAAATCTGAACAGATCAATAATGAGTAACAAGAATTTTACTGAAGCAGTAATAAAATGTTTCACATTAAAGAAAAGCCTAGGACTGGCTGGGCACAGTGGCTCATGCCTGTAATCCCAGCACTTTGGGAGGCCCAGGTGGGCGGATCACAAGGTCAGGAGATGGAGACCATCCTGACTAACATGGTGAAACCCCCTCTCTACTAAAAATACAAAAAAAAAAATTAGCCCGGTGTGGTGATGGGTGCCTGTAGTCCCAGCTACTCGGGAGGCTGAGGCGGGAGAATGGCGTGAACCTGGGAGATGGAGCTTGCAGTGAGCCGAGATCATGCCACTGCACTCCAGCCTGGGCGACAGAGCGAGACTCTGTCTCAAAAAAAAAAAAAAAAAAAAAAAGAAGAAGAAAAGAAAAGCCTAGGACCAAATGGTTTCACAGATGAATTCTACCAAACATTTAAAGAAGCATTATTGCCAGTTCTTCTCAAATTCTTCCAAAAATTGAAGAGGTGAGAACACTTCTAAACTGATTTTACATTGCCAGCTTTATCCTCATACCAAAGCCAGATAAGGACATTACAAGAAAAGATAATTACAGGTCACTATTTTTGATGAGTGTAGATTTTTTAAATCTTCAAGAAAATACTAACAAACCACCTTCAAAGCACATTAAAAGGATCATACAGGGCGAGCATGGTGGCTCACGCCTATAATCCCAGCACTTTGGGAGGCTGAGGCAGGTGGATCCCGAGGTCAGGAGTTCAAGACTAGTCTGACCAAGATGGTGAAACCCCATCTCTACTAAAAATACAGAAATTAGCCAGGTGTAGGAGTGGGCGCCTATAGTCCCAGCTACTCGGGAGGCTAAGGCAAAGAACTGCTTGAACGCTGGAGGCAGAGGTTGCAGTGAGCCGAGATCATGCCACTGCACTCCAGCCTAGATGACACAGCGAGACTCTGTCTCAAAAAAAAAAAAAAAAAAAAAAAAGGATTATACATAATGATCAAGTGGAATTTTTCCCTGGGATATAAGGATAGTTCAACATATGCAGACCAACAACAAATGTGATACATCACATTAAGAGAATGAAGGACAAAAACCATATGATCATCTCAATAGATGCAGAAAAGACATTCAGCAAAATTCAACATCATTTCATGATTTTAAAAAACTCTCAGAAATGAGGAACAGAAGAAATGTGCCTCAACACAATAAAAGCCATATGCCACAAGCTCATAACTAACATCATATTCAATAATGAAAAGTTGAAAGCTTTTCCCTCTCAGGTTAGGAACAAGAAAGGATAATTTTCATTACTATTTAACACAGTTCTGGAAGTTTTAGCCAGAGCTAGGAAAAGGAAATAAAAGGCACCCAAATCAGAAAGGAAGAGGTTAACTGCCTATGTTTGCAGATGACATGATCTTATATATGGAAAACCCTAAGACTCCACCAGAAAATGGCTAGAACTAATAAATTAATTCAGTAAAATTGTAGGATACAAAATTAACGTACAAAAATCTGTTGCATTTCTATACACAAACAACCAACTATCCAAAAAGAAATTAAGAAAATAATCCCATTTACAATTTCATAAAAAATCCAAAATATGTAGGAAGAAGTTTAACCAAGTAGGTAAGAGATCTGTACACTGAAAACTATAAGACAATGATGAAAGAAATTTTAGAGACAAAGAAAACATATCCCATGTTCATGGGTTGGAGTGATTAATATTGTTAAAATATCCACACTATCCAAAGTGATCTATGAATTAAATGCAATCACTATCAAAGTTTCAATGGCATTTTCCACAGATATAGAAAAAATTCATATGGAACCACAAGACTCCAAATAGCCAAAGAGGTCTTGAGTAAGAATAACAAAGCTGGAGACACCAAATTTCCTTATTTGAAACTATATTATAAAGCTATAGTAATCAAAACAATATAATACTGGCATAAAAACAGACACATAGATAAATGGAACAGAATACAGATCCCATAAATAAACTCCAGCATATGTGGTCAACTAGTCTTTGACAAGAATGCCAAGAATACACAATGGGAGAAACGACAGTCTCTTCAATGAATGGTATTGAGAAAATGGATATCCACATGGACCCCTATCTTACATCACACACAAATATTAACTCAAAATGATTTAAATGTAAAACCCAGAATCGTAACACTCCTAGAAGAAAACATAGAAACAATCTTCTTGACATTGGTGTTGTCAATGATTATTGAATATGACACCAAAATAATAGGCAACAAAATAAAAAATAAATAAGTGGGACTAGATCACACTAAAAAGCTTCTGCACAGCAAAGGAAACAATAAAATGAAAAGGCAACCTACAGAGAAAATATTTGCAAACCACATATCTGTTAAGGGGTTAATATTCAGAACATATAGGGACCTCAAACATCTCAATAACAAAACAAAGAACAAAGCAATGTAATTGAAAAATGGGCAAAGCGCCTAACAGACATTTCTCCAAAAAAGCCATACAATGGCCAACAGGTATGTGAAAATATACTAAGATTCACTAAACATCAGTGAAATGTAAATCCAAACCATAATGAGATACCAGCTCATATCTGTTCGATTTGTTGTCAACATGATAACAAGTTGATAAGATGATATCAACAATATGATAACATGTTGATAACAAGTCTAGTTTTTTTTCAAAAAGTCAAATTTATAACAAGTTTTTTTCAAAGAGTCAAATGATAACAAGTGTTTGTGAGGGTGTAGAGAAGAGGGTGCCCTTGTACACTGTTGGTGGGAATATAAATTGGTGTAGCCATTTTGGAAGAGTGTGGAGGTCCCTCAACAATTAAAAACAGAACTATCATATGATCCAGGACCCCTATTTCCGGGTGTATATCCAAAGGAATTGAAATCAATACCTCAAAGAGGTAGCTACACTTCCATATTCATTGCAGCATTATGAACCACCTAAGTGTCTGTGATGGACAAATGGATTAAAAACATGTAGTATATATATACAAGGGCATATTATTCAGCCATCAAAATAAGGAACTAGGCTGGGCGCGGTGGCTCATGCCTGTAATCCCAGCACTTTGGGAGGCTGAGGCGAGCGGATCACGAGGTCAGGAGATCGAGACCATCTTAACGTGGTGAAACCCCGTCTCTACTTAAAATACAAAAAATTAGCTGGGCGTAGTAGCGGGTGCCTGTAGTCCCAGCTAGTTGGGAGGCTGAGGCAGGAGAATGGTGTGAACCTGGGAGGTGGAGCTTGCAATGAGCCGAGATTGCGCCACTGCACTCCAGCCTTGGCGACAGAGTGAGACTCCGTCTCAAAAAATATAAATAAATAAAAATAAAAATAAGGAACTAGTTGGGTGTGGTGGCTCATGCCTGTAATCCCAGCACTTTGGGAGGCCTAAGCAGGTGGATTGCTTGAGACCAGGAGTTCTAAACCAACCTGGAGAGCATGGTGAAACCCCATCTCTGCAAAAGTACAAAAATTAGCCAGGTGTGGTGGCATGCACCTGTAATCCCAGCTACTCAGGAGGCTGAGGTGGGAGGATCACCTGAGCCCAGAGAGGTCAAGACTACAGTGAGCCATGATTGTGCCACTGTATTTTAGCCTGGGTGACAGAGTGAGACCCTGTCTCAAAATAAACAAACAAACAAATAAGGAGGTACTGCCATTTATGACAACATAGATGAATCTATAGGACATGATAAGTGAAATAAGCCAGATGCAGAAAGAGAAATACCACAGGATCTCATTTATATGTGGAATCTTAAAAAGTTGGACTCATAGAAGTAGAGACTAGGTGGTGCTATGTTGAACAGGGATGGGGTGTGACAGGTGTGATGGAATGGGGAGATGTTGGTCAAAGAGTACACACTTACCGTTATAAAATGAGTAAGTTCTGGAGATCTAAGTTACAGCATGGTGACTATAGTTAATAATACTATGTTGTACACTTGAAACGTGCTAAGAGTATCGATCTTGAAGGTTCTAGCCACTCACAAAAAGGCAACTATGTGAGGAGATGAGTGAGCTAGTTAGCTTGTTTGTGGTAATCATTTCACAATGCATGCATTTGCCAAGTCATCACATTGTACACCTTGTATATGCACAATTTTCATTATTCAATTATACCTCAATAAAGCTGGTGAAAAATAAGAAAAATAGCTGACTTATTTAATTTCTTCCCTAGTGAGAAAATCAGACTTAACTCCCACTGTCCATGGGCAATTTTTCAACAACGTTCTATTTCGGGTATGCATTGCCTGGGACTGGTTCATCTGCCACCCCTCTCTGGCATCACACTCCTTGTTTATTGGCACTTCCACAGCAAAGAAGGAAGGGAATTTTAAAACAGCAATGCCCAGGCAAGTCTGTTTTTTTTTTCTCCCCCTTTTTTGGCTGAGGTAAGTCTGTAGTGATTGATTCTCAATGATTCTTTTTTCTTTTTAGTGATTCTAAGATTCTCTAACTTGACAATAGGAGTGTGTGCAGCTCTTGCTAACATCATATTGGTTCTTTCTCTTTTTGACCCAGTGTATGACCCTAGAGAAAACTCTTAACTTTTCTGGGCCTCTGTTGCTGAAATAATCAATTAAGTAATACTTAGAGGAATAACCCTCAGAGCATTAAACACAAGTCTGGGGTCTAAGAAAATTGGAGCCTCTGAGCTAAATGTTGTCCTCCCTTTCCTTCCTTGCACAAACTCAGAATTCCAAATTGGAATTACTCCTTTTTTTTTTTTTTTTTTCAGATGGAGTCTTGCTCTGTCATCAGGCTGGAGTGCAATGGCACGATCTTGGCTCACTGCAACCTCTGCCTCCTGGGTTCAAGCGATTCTCCTGCCTCAGCCTCCCGAGTAGCTGGGACTACAGGTGCTCACCACCACTCTCAGCTAATTTTTGTATTTTTAGTAGAGACGGGGTTTTGCCATGTTGGCCAGGCTGGTCTCGAACTCCTGTCCTCAAGTTATCTGCCTGCCTCAGCCTCCCAAAATTCTGGGATCACAGGCATGAACCACCGTGCCTGGCCAGGATGACTCTTGCAAGTTCTGAGAGTGGAAAAAAAACACACTCAAAGGTTTTTTTTTTTTTAAATTATATCACTCAATAATAATCAACACAGAAGACTTCCATGACCAAATGTGTGGGGATTTTTTTTCCCCACATACCAGGAAAGCAATGGATTCTGCAGGGGACAGCAGTTAGGTATCCTCCAATTCAGTTCTGACACTGTCTACCTGGAGATAGTGTAAGATCCCACAGGGCTCAGTCCTGAAAGACTGCACCTCCTTCAGATGACAGTCCCAAGTCCGGTCTCCAGAACTGACTGACTGGCTTCAAGTTGAGGGTCCCACAACCCCCTCTTTGGGTTTGATTAATTTGCTGGAGTAGCTCACAGAATTCAGGAAAACACTTATTCGTTTACTGGCTTGCCGTAAAGGGTATTACAAAGGATACAGATGAAGAGATGCGCGGGGCGAGGTATTGGGGATGCGGAGGGCGAGGTGCGGAGATTCCATGCCCTCCCCGGGTGTGCCACCCATATGTTCAGCTCTCCAGAAGCTTCCAAATCCTGTCCTCTCTGGCCTTTTTATGGGGACTTTATCGGATAGGCCTGATTGACAACCATGTAGAAATGTGATTGGACAAAAAGCCTATGATCTAATACTGATAGACTGAGCAGGAAACCCCATAAGGCCTGCGTGTTCAGATCCTTCTTGGCCAGACTGAGCAGGATACCCCATAAGGCCTGCGTGTTCAGATCCTTCTTGGCCTGTCTGAGCATCCCTCCTTCCCCCAGGATATCAGATAGGACTCTTCCAAAATGGGGGTCTTATGACCCACAATTAGAAAGGCAGGTTAAATAATTTATTTATGGCCACCCCGTCTCTACTAAAAAAACACAAAAAATTAGCCGGGCGTAGTGGCGGGCCCCTGTAGTCCCAGCTACTCGGGAGGCTGAGGCAGGAGAATGGCGTGAACCTGGGCGGCGGAGCTTGCAGTGAGCCGAGATCATGCCACTGCACTCCAGCCTGGGCGACAGAGCGAGGCTCCGCCTCAAAAAAAAAAAAAAAAAAAAAAAAAAAAAAAAAAAAAAAAAAAAAAATTCTTTATGGCCAACTCCAAGACAGACAAGTGGGAGAAGAATCCTGCCTGGAAGAGAAAAAGGAACAGGTGGAAGGAGGGTAGGAGAAGTTCAAGAGAGAGACTGTTTTGTGAGGGCTAAAGCACCCCGACATTATAATAAGGGTTATGAGAGTTATGAGTCAGGAGTGAACTGTGCTTGAAAACCAACATATATATAGCATAATGTCACAATTGCTAACTCCATTTTTTACTTTTATAGGTTATTCAAATTTACTATCTCTTTTTGAGTCAGTTTTGGTCATTTGTGGCTTTCATGTAAGTTATGTAATTTATAGTACAAAGTAGCCTTTACTCCTGATTTTTCTAAGGTCTAAAACTAACTACCGACAAATTACTACCGACAGATTACCATAAACTCAGCGGCTTAATAAGAGGCATGATTGACAACTGTGTAGAAATGTGATTGGAAAAAAGACCATGATCTAATAACGACAGACTGGGAGGGAAACCCAGGCAAGGCCTGTGTGTTCAGATTCTTCTTGGCCTCTCTCTGCGGCACTCCTTCCCCCAGGGAAGGGGGCAGGACCCTTCTGAAATGGGGGCTGTGTCAGCCACAGTCAGACAAGGTAGGGCAGGTAATTTCTTTACGGAAAGGCAGGGAAAGATTAGGGTCCTAATCGGGCGAAAGGAGAGCAGGAGGTCAGAGAGAGAGAGATTCTGTTTGCTGAAGCTTACTTTTGAGGCCTAAAGTGCTTTAACACTACAGCAAGAGCTAGGGGAGTTATGAGCCAGGAATTATGCAGTAAACACGGGATGAATTTGTGGAGATAAACACACGACATTCTAGAATTACATAATCCGACCTCAACCTCCCCAAAATCCTGACAGGGAAGAGGTACTGTTCCTACTTTTCACTTGGGGAAACAGGCTCAGGGGAATCAAGCAACCCAAAGCATCCTTTAGGAAAAAGCAGGCATTTAGACCAGGGCCGTGACAGTGTCTGGGTGTGGGAACAGGAGTGCCAGGTGGCAGACTGGAGGTGCCACACCTGGGGTGACAGTCAGCCCCCCTGTCTGCAATCCCACCGGCCCTTTGCACTTGGAGGTGCTAGGAGGGTCTCAGCCCTGTAGTGTGGAGTGCAGTGCAGAGGTTCTGGGGAGCATAGGGACTCCTCCTTGCAGTAGAGTGAGGTGGGTGTGGGTCCTGAGGGAGGGTGTGGGGGAAGAGGAGGCTCCTCCGGCAGGTTGCTCCCCCTCCCCACCCACCTTCCCCAGCCCTTCCTGCTGCGGCACCTTTGAGCTGCCTGTGGGCCCCCAGCCACAGTGCCCTCCAGGACAGGTCCTGGCACGATGGATGTGATGCCGCTGGGCCAAAGGGGCCCTGGGCTGCAGGTCCTCTGGGGGTCCCAGAAAGATCCCTGTGACCTGAAGGGCTGGCAGGGATCTGTACAGTGCGGGGGGGTCCCCAAGAATGAGCCTCAGCCCGGAGTAACCGTGGCGGATGAACCCAGCTGGTTTTATTTTGTCTTTATGGAGATGTGGGCCCATTTATTCTTTTATCATCAATTACTTAATGTTAATTTAACTGTAAAACCACACACCAGCCAAAAATGGAATTTTATAATTTTGTTACCCTCAAAGTGGGGAAGCTTGTTTTCTACTTCTTAAAACGCTGTGAAATCGCTTTTTAAATACCAAGATGGAAAGCTTATGTTATTAAAATGGCATATATTACACATCATTTGTTTTATTATGTAATTTATTATTGTTCTTTATATTTTTATATTCATAGCCCCAAGTAATAGAGATCCCATTAGGCAGAACATTCTGGAGTGGGAGGATCTTTTAGAAAGTTAGTTTTAGAGGCCGGGCGCGGTGGCTCATGCCTGTAATCCCAACACTGGGAGGCTGAGGCAGGTGGATCACGACATCAGGAGTTCAAGACCATCCTGGCTAAAATGGCGAAACCCGGTATCTACTAAAAATACAAAAAATTAGCTGGGTGTGGTGGCACGCACCTGTAATCCCGGCTACTCAGGAGGCTGAGGCAGGAGAATCGCTTGAACCCGGGAGGCGGAGGCTGCAGTGAGCCGAGATCCTGCCACTGCACTCCAGCCTGGGCAACAGAGCGAGACTCCTTCTCAAAAAAAAAAAAAAAAAAAGGAAAAAAAAAAAGAAAGTTAGTTTTAGAAGAAAGAACTGTCAAAGCACAATAAATAGAGAGGCAAAAGAATATAAGAAAGAATCAAATCGCTCACTAGAAGCTTATTGAAAATCTTAGACAAAATTCTCCCAAATATCATAAACATTAGGCACTAAGAACAAATGCCTCTGCCCCCATGCACAAAGATTTGTTTTTTTAATGCTCAGGTTTTTGAAATCTAGTTTTTAAAGTTTAACTTCTTCAGTTTTTAAAAGTTATCTTTGGGGAGAAATTCTTCAAAAGTTAGTATTGCCAGAGCAGGGAAACCGGAGAAGTGTATAAAATGAAAGTAATAAAGGAAGAGGTCAGCAGTAGCCTCCCTTGCTGAAGAATCAGTTAATATCTGCACGTTCTATTTTCCAAAAGGAGTTGAAGCAATTGAATAAGTCAGTAGGCACTCGCTGTGCACCTTGGGTACCAGAGCTGGGCTGGAGGAATCGTGGGATTTTAGGAACATTGTTGAGGGTTCTTGATGCTGGAGGCTGGGCTGGTGGGCAGAGGGACCTGGGGACATAGACATAGAGACAGTCCTGTCCTAGCCAATTCAGAAGGAGGGGAGAGAATCACACCAACCCCCTTAAAGGACAGTTAGGACAGGACTTTGTGCAGGCAAATGAGAGATGGGACATTCACATCCTGCTGGCGCTGCAATCACTGTTTGGCAGTTTCTTAGAAAATTTAAAGTATTTTATGACCTGAAAGTTCCATTACTAGGTGTTTGCCCAACAGAAATAAAAACATCTACACAAAGAGTTGTACATGAATGTTCATAGCAGGCTCATTCCTAGTGTCCAAACATGAGAAACAAACGAAATGTCCATCAACAGGTCAATGTATATCCAGTCAATGGAATGGAATACTCCTCAGCAGTCGGAATGAAACACACACACACATCACACACACACCACACACACACACCACACACACAAGCACATCACACACACACCACACACATAAGCACATCACACACACACCACACACACACCACACACATCACACACACACCACACACACAAGCACATCACACACACCACACACACCACACACACATACACCACACACATCACACACACACACCACACACACAAGCACATCACACACACCAGACACACACACCACACACAAAGCACATCACACACACACCACACACACACCACACACATCACACACACACCACACACACATCACACACCACACACACACAAACACATCACACACACCACACACACACCACACACAAAGCACATCACACACACACCACACACATACATCACACACACACACCACACACACACATCACACACATCACACACCACACACACTACACACAACACACACATCACACACACACTACAGACACACACCACACATCACACACACACACATCACACACACACCACACATACACACCACATACATCACACACCACACACACTACACACACACCACACACCCATCACACACACCACACACACATAACACACACACCACACACACACCACACATCACACACACACATCATACACACAACGCACACACACATCTCACACCACACACACACATCACATCACATGGGTCTCAAAAACAGAAAGTGCATATGGTATGATTCCATGTGGAGTTCTAGAGAGGAAATACTGGTCTATAGTGACTAGGCAGCTTTTTGGGGGGTGTCTGGAACCAGGGGTACAAGCGTAGGTGGGAATTTTAGGCGTAATGGAAGTGTCTGTAGCTTGAATGTGGTGTTGGCTACACAGGTATATACGTGTCAAAATTTACTAAATGATAACCTTAAATTGATACAGATTATATACACTTTAAAGCAGCGGTCCTCAACCTTTTTGGCACCAGGGACCAGTTTTGTGGAAGACAATTTTTCCATGGACGAGGGACGGGGGATTTTTTTCACGACGATTCAAGCACATTGCATTTATTGTGCACTTTCTTTCTATTATTATTCCATTGTAATATATAATGAAATCATTACACAACTCACCATAATGTAGAATCAGTGGGAGCTGTGGGCTTGTTTTCATGCAACTAGATGGTCCTATCTGGGGGTGATGGAAGACGGTGACAGATCATCAGGCATTAGATTCTCATAAAGAGTGTGCAACCTAGATCTCTCATGTGCGCAGTTCACAATAGGATTCACACTCCTATGAGAATCTAATGCTGCTACTGATCTGACAGGAGGCGGAGCTCAGGAAGTAATGCAGGTAATGGGAGTGACTGTAAATACAGATGGAGCTTCAGTGGCTCTCACCTCCTGCTGTGTGACCCAGTTCCTAACAGCCTGGGGTTGGGGACCCCTGCTTTAAAGTATACCTCAATATTTACTTGTGTAACAAACCTGTACATCCTGCACATTTACCCCAGATCTTAAAATAAAAGTTGAAAAAAAATAAAGTAGTGGTTTTAAAAAAAATACAAAGAACCCTTCTAATGTTCTTAAATGTGGATGCTAATACTTGCCCATCACAAAAGTGCAGATGGTAAGTGGACAGTGTTTGCATTCAAATGAAATTTTTTTTTAATCTATGCAGTTATGTGGATGCAAAGACGTTTCTTCCTCAAGCTCAGAGGTATGAGGGGGAAGTGAGGGATCAGATCAGTGGCTGGACATGCCGCGGGACCCCAGCCTGCACTGCCATGTGACTTCAACCGCATGAGAGACCCTGGGCCCAGAGCACTCAGACTCATGAGCAAAATAGGTGAGTGTGGTTGTTTCAAACCACTGTTTTGGAGTGGGTTATGGGACAGCATGAGATAACTGAGACAATCAGATGAGATGTTTGGTTTCAGCAAGGACGGGTTCCTGTTGACGGAGATAGGGAGGATCAAAAGGCTCGGGCTTGAGTCTCTGTTACACCTTCTGCACCCATTCTTTTCTCTGGGTGTGTCCAGGGCCCTGGACCACTTCCTCAGCTGTGATCAGAGGACCCTCTGGGTGAGGTCTGCCCAGCTGCAGAACCAGGTCCAGCTAAGAGTCTGTCATTTCGTGGCCAGACCAGGGTCCAGGAGCCCATTCAAGGAGCCTCCCTGTTGCTGTAGGTAGAAAGGCTCTCGGACTTGCTAGTGAATGCACAGGTGCAGCCCCATGTGCAGGGG
Organism: Pan troglodytes; assembly: GCF_028858775.2. Lineage (NCBI taxonomy): Eukaryota > Metazoa > Chordata > Mammalia > Primates > Hominidae > Pan > Pan troglodytes. The sequence goes on from NC_072409.2 coordinate 46,800,816, forward strand.
TGCTAACACTTAGTGTGACCTGCAAGAGACTGGAACTGAATCTTTATTCTCCCCTGTAGACAGACTCTCCTGAGATACTGCTGTGCACACATCTCTGACAATGGTCCCAACCGAATGTGCATGGTTCCACACGGTGCAGCTCAGTAACTCCTTCCCTCAGGCTTGCTCTCCCTCCGTCCCTGCCTCACTCCTGGTTCCCTCAACTCTCCAATTGCCTCCCGCACTGTATTCCTGGGAACCCAGGCTTAGAGAGTTTCCTGTTGGATATTTAACTGGAAATGTCAATTCCACAGCTTAGAATTCATAGTAGAAGTTTGGGCTAGAAGTACCCACTTGGGAGCCTTTGGCATATGGATGGTATTCCAGCCACAACACTGGAAGAGATGCCACTGAGGGTATGAGTGTAGATTTAAAAATAGAAGAGGCCTGAGAACTGAGTCATGAGCACTCTATTGTTTAAGGGCCCTGGAGGCAAGGAGGCGTGCCCAGGGAGGTAGGAGGAGAACTGAGAGCATTACTTAAGTGAAAAGGTGTCATGGGGAGGAGGCAGTAATTGGCTGTGCCCACACCGTGGATGACACCTGACCTTTCACTGTGTGGACATAGCCAAGTGGCAGCCTCGCAGGTTTCTACAGTTTGGGTGGAGAGGCCAAGGGGTCACGAGCAAATTGAAAGAGAGCAAAGAAAAACAATGAGGATGGGATTTTCTTTAAAAAGTTTTGCTTCATGGGGAGACAAGAAAATCTGTGCCACTCTTACTCTCTTTTTTCTTTAAATAATCCATTTTTCCAGTCTGTATGTTTCTAAGGTTTTTCTCTTTACTCCTCCAATTGAGGAATTTCATCAGCCTGTAGCGAAGTGTCGGTTTGTTCAGGCTGTTGTAACAAAATGCCACAGACTGGGTGGCTTAACCAATGGATGTCTATTCTCTCAGTTCTAAAGGCTGGAAGTTTGAAGGTTCAGGGAGCAAGTTTCCTCCCCAGGACAGCAACCCATCCCATGTCTCACAGAGTGGCCTCCTTGGGCAGTGCCTCTCCACAAGGCAGTGCGAGGATGAGAAACCAGCTTCTCACCTCATCTCTTTCTGATCCTTCATTTGTGGACTCCCACAACGAAACCTATTTCTTTTTCTTTCTTTCTTTTTCTTTTTCTTTTCTTTTTTTTTTTTTTTTTTGAGATTGAGTCTCACTCTGTTGCCCAGGCAGGTGTGCAGTGGTGCGATCTTGGCTCACTGCAACTTCCATCTCCCGGGTTCAAGTGATTCCCCTGCTTCAGCCTCTGAGTAGCTGGGATTACAGGTGTGCGCCACCATGCCCAGCTAATTTTTGTATTTTTAGTAGAGAAGGGGTTTCAGCATGTTGGCTAGACTGGTCTCCAACTCCTGACCTGAGGTGATCCATCCACCTCGGCCTCCCAAAGTGCTGGGATTACAGGTGTGAGCCACTGTGCCTGGCCCTATTTCTTAACTCATACCCCATGATGACCCTGACAGGAAGAAGACTTTAAGAGCAGAATGTTATGTTTTAGGTTTTCACTTTGGGTTGCTAGCTTAGTTATATGGATATTACTGTTTTCTTTCAGTCCAAATTGTTGTCTTTGAAGGTTCTTAAGAACTGAAGCATAAGACTTCCCACAGGACTCTGAGAAGTGGTGTTGCCACAGGCAGTGTCTGTGTCTGACAAACCCCAACTCTGGGGGGCCTGTGAGGAAATGGAGACTTTCATTTCCAGAACGTGGAGCGGTACATTGGTACAACCTCTTTGGAGAGCAATTGGACAGCATCAACAAGTTTAAGAATTGCATACTCCATGTTCTACAATTCCCTTTTTCGGTATAACACTGAGAAAATTTTCCACCTGTGGACAAGGAAACAGGCATAAAGAAGTTTGAACAGCAGCGTTGATGTTGGCCTCTACCTGGGGCTCTTCCTCACATGTACATTGAGCTGATTCTTTATCTCCTTCAAGCCTTTGCTCAAAGATGCCTTCTCAGTGGTGTCTGCCCTGACCCCTATCCCCACTGAAATGGGAGCCTGTTTCCCTCTGCATATACCCACACCATCCAGACCCCTCTTTTTCTGCTGGGTTTTTTTTTTTTTTTTTGGCTGTAAGACTTAGCAGCTTCCAACACACTAGAAATGTATTCACTTATGTTTATTATGTGTGTCCTCCTCAACCTCTGTATTAGTCCATTTTCACACTGCTATGAAGAACTGCCTGAGTCTGGGTAATTTATACAGAAAAAAGGTTTAATTGACTCACAACTCTCCATGGCTTGGGAGGCTTCAGGAAACTTACAGTCATGATGGAAGGTGGAGAGGAAGCAAAACACATCTTACATGGTGGCAGGAGAGACAGCATGTGGGGAAAATTGCCACTTTTCAAACATTAGATCTCGTGAGAACTCACTATCATGAGAACAGCATGGGGGAAACTGCCCCCATGATCCAATCACCTCCCACCAGTTCCCTCCCACGACATGTGGGGATTACGATTCAAGGTGAGATTTGGGTGGGGACACAGATCCAAACTGTATCATCCCCCACCCAAAGTAGAACATAAACTATAAATATACTAATGGATTATGGTCAGACCATGTATGAAAATAAAATTCTGAGCTGGGTGTGGTGGTGTGCACCCAGCTACTCAGGAGGCTGAGGCAGGGAGGATAACTTGAACCCAGGAGTTTGAGGCTGTAGTGAGCTATGACCATGACTGTGAAGCGCCACTGCACTCCAGCCTGGGCAACACAGCAAGACCCTGAGTCTAAATTAATTAATTAATTTTTAAAAACTAAAAATAGCACTCTGACTCACAGCCTGCAGCAACCTGTCCAGAAAACCAAACTCTTACCCACAGTAAACAACCCAGGAAGGCAGCCCTGCTGTCAGTCAGCCTGGTAGGAAGTCACACTGCCCTTTCTGGCGACAATCCAGGAAGCTAAACAATTACCTCTGTAATAATCAAGCCCAAATGGCCAGGACATGATTAATAACTGACAGCTTCTCTAATTTTTGTCCCCATTTCCAACTTAGGACCAAGCAGAGAAAGCCAAATGTGTCCCCCTAACCAATGTCATTGGATCCCTGCTTCTAGTTAGCCACCTCCAGCTTCCCGAGGCCCACAGCCTCCACCAGGGCCCACTGTAACCTTCCCGTTCCTCCACTGTGAAGCTGTCCTGGGCCTCTGCCTGCCTTTGATCTCTGCCAAATGCCAGTGATGGTGTTAACATCCTTGCTAGAGCAAGCTCTGTATAAACAGCCTTTGCCTGCTCTCACTTGGTTGTCCTTGGTTTATTTCTACACTACACAAGGGGAGAGGTTTCTATCTGATTTTTTTCCCCCACTGACATAATCCCTAGAACATTGCCCAGTACCTAATAGGAGCTCAGCGATGATGAATGAATGACTAACAAAAAAAAAAACAGAATTTCAATGTCTAACTTTAGGAGAATGGATGGATGGATAATTTATGGTTTATTCATTCTATGGAAATTGCTACATACTACAGCCATTAAAATGAATGAACTAGATCTCAAAATATTAAAATGAATGAATCTCAAAACTGTAATGTTGGCAAACATTAGCCTAGGCTTCCACAGGGTCGGGATCATCAATATCACTGTCTTCAACCTCCACATCTTGTCCCTCTGGAAGATCTTCAGGGGCAATAACACGCGTGGAACTGCTATCATCTCCTGTGATGACAGTGCCTTCTGGAATGCCTCCTGAAGCACCTGCCTGAAGCTGTTTTACAGTTAACAATTTTTTTAAGATGTAGAAGGAGTACAATCTAAAATAACAATAAAAATCAGAGTAGAGTAAGTATATAAATCAGTAACAAAGTCTAAATTAATTAATCATTTAAAAATTTAAGCAATTTATAGAGGACACATGCAATATAATACCATTTATACAGATGTTAAAATCCCAACGTGTCATGGAAACCTACATATACAGTGAAAGTGAAATACATGCCCATGACTGACCCCCACCAACTTTGTCGGGATGGTTGCTCTTAGAGGCTGAGGAAGGAAATGTCAGGGGTGGGGCAGCTGGCGAAGGAACTTTATATCTACATATATATTTTTCTTTATAAGAAATAAAATAGGCTGGCCATGGTGGCTCATGCCTGTAATCCCAGCACTTTGGGAGGCTGAGGCCGGCAGATCACCTGAGGTCAGGAGTTTGAGACCAGCCTGGCCAACATGGCGAAAACCCATCTCTACTAAAAATACAAAAATCAGCTGGACGTAGTGGCTGGTGCCCGTAATCCCAGCTACTCAGGAGGCCGAGGCAGGAGAATCACTTGAACCTAGGAGGCAGAGGTTACAGTGAGCTGAGACTGTGACAGTGTACTCCAGCCTGGGTGACAGAGCAAGACTCCGTCCGTCTCAAAAAATAAAAAGTAACAACAAATTATTAAGATTTGTTAAATCTGGTGATGAGTACCTATGATGATATTTATTGTACTTTTCAGTGTATTTGACATATTTTGCAATTAAAAAATAACATAATAATGAAGTAATGATTCAAAATTCAGATTAAAATATGGATGCCGTGTAGTGATGGCAAGGGGATGGTGGTGTCAGGGATGATGCTGCAGGGCTGAGAGGGTGCCCCATTAATATCCCCATGTCTGCCTCCTCCTCACCTCCCCACCTCTAGCCCCAGTGACTCAAATTTGTCTCTGACAAAACCACTCTGAATGGTTTTGTTGGCAGAATTCCCAAGCAATTCCTTCTCTTTCCACTGCGGCCACCTTCCTAACCAGGTCCTTGGCCCTTGCAGAGAGTGTGAAAACCTGGAAAGAGCTCAGAGAAGAGCGAGACTTCATGGGGCTGGAGGTGGGCCTGGCTGGTTGGGGCCTCCAGGAGGCATTTTCCACCCCGTGCAGGCCTGGCCTGGACTCAGGTCTGATCTCGGCCTTGGGGAGATTGATGGGCACGTGCCCAGTGACTCAAGAGGCCCAAACCAGCCCACAGGACTGAAGCGTGTTGTGGAACATGCACACACACACACACTCTTGCACACATACATGAGTGCACATTTGCTGCAGTAAACATGTCCACTCATATGTGCGTACTCACACATACACCGCGTGATTCCACTTATGCCATTCTGGAAGAGGTGGAACTGTAAGGTCCCAGAACAGATGAGAGATTGCTGAGGGCTGGGTTGCGGGAGGGCTTGGCTTTGTGGGTAGGGGTGGACATGAAGGAGCTTTCTGAGGTGATAGAAATGTTTCTAGATCTCTGCATACTGTGGTGGTAGCTACATGATCGGACGCATTTCCTGAAGACTCATCCAACTGTACACCTGCAAGGAGTGAATTGTGTGATATGCAAATTATCCCTCAATAAGTCTCATTTAAACAAACCAATTTTTCTAATAGTGAAAAGGTGCACTCTGTGCTCTCCTGTGAAACCCACCCAGTTATCTTTTTGTGCATTTCCATTTCCAGGGTTTCTAGTGGGCATGAGCATTTTTGCCTATGTTTATTACAGTCACGTGCTGCATACATAATGATGTTGGAGCCAGTGGTGGAGCGCTGTACTACAGTGGTCCCATAAGATTGTAATGGAGCTGAAAAATTCCTATTTCCTAGTGACGTCGTGGTCATCGTAATGTCTGAGCACAACATGTTACGCGTTTGTGGTGATGCTGTAAAGAAAGGTGTTGCCCTGGCAGTTGTGTAAAAGTCTAGCATACACAATTATGTACAATACATAATGCTTGATAATGATAATAAACGGCTTTGTTACTGATTTCTATATTTACTCTACTCTGATTTTTTTTTTTTTTTTTGGGGGGGGACGGAGTCTTGCTCTGTCGCCCAGGCTGGAGTGCAGTGGCACGATCTTGGCTCACTGCAAGCTTCGCCTCCCTGGTTCACGCCATTCTCCTGCCTCAGCCTCCCGAGTAGCTGGGACTACAGGCGCCTGCCACCATGCCCTGCTAATTTTTTGTATTTTTAGTAGAGACGGGGTTTCACCATGTTAGCCAGGATGGTCTTGATCTCCTGACCTTGTGATCCACCCACCTTGGCCTCCCAAAGTGCTGGGATTACAGGCATGAGCCACTGCGCCCGGCCTACTCTGATTTTTATTGTTATTTTAGATTGTACTCCTTCTACATCTTAAAAAAAATGTTAACTATAAAACAGCTTCAGGCAGGTGCTTCAGGAGGCATTTCAGAAGGCATTGTCATCACAGGAGATGATGGCAGTTCCAAGAGTGTTACTGCCCCTGAAGATCTTCCAGAGGGACAAGATGTGGAGGTTGAAGACAGTGATATTGATGATCCTGACCCTGTGAAGGCCTAGGCTAATGTCTGTGTGTCTTAGCTTTTAACAAAAGTTTAAAAAGTAAAAAAAAAAAAAAAAAAAAAAAAATTATAAATAGACAAAAGCTTATAGAAAAAGGATATAAGCAAAATGTTTTTGTGCAGGTGTACCATGTGTTTTGTTTTAAGCTGTGTTATTACAAAAGAGTCAAAAAGTTTAAAAAATTAAAGCATATAAGGTAAATAAGTGACAGTAAGCGAAGGTTCATTCATTAATTAATTTTTGATATGGAGTCTCGCTCTGTTGCCCAGGCTGAAGTGTAGTGGTACGATCTCAGCTTACTTCAACCTCTGCCTCCTGGTTCAAGCGATTCTCCTGCTTCAGCCTCCTGAGGCTCCCACCACCATGCCTGGCTAATTTTTTGTATTTTTAGTATAAACGGGGTTTCACCATGTTGGCCAGGCTGGTCTCGAACTCCTGACCTCAGGTAATCCACCTGCCTCAGCCTTCCAAAGTGCTGGGATTACAGGCATGAGCCACCACACCAGGCCTAATTTTTTATTATTGAAGAAAGAAAAATATCTTCATAAATTTAGCATTGCCTATGTTTATAGTGTTTATAACATCTACAGTAGTGTACAGTAATGTCCCACACCTTCACATTTGCTCACTGACTCATCCAGAGCAACTTCCAGTCCTGCAAGCTCCGTTCATTCTAAGTTCCCTATACAGCTGTACAGTTTTTCATCTTTTACACTGGATTTTTACTGTACCTTTTCTATGTTTAGACAAGTTTAGATACACAAGTACTTGCCATTGTGTTCCAATTGCCTACAGCATTCAGGACAGTCACATGCTGTGCAGGTTTGTAGACTGGGAGTGATAGGCCACGCCATACAGCCTAAGTGTGCAGCAGACTGTACCAGCTAAGTCTTTATGATGTTCACACCATGACAAAATCACCTAACAACACATTTCTCAGAATGTGTTTCCATTGCTAAGTAATGTGTGACTAGACTTGTTTGAAACATCTATGGTCACTGATGGGGGTAGGTGGAGAGTAGGAGGGCATGAAGGCAAACAGAAGCAGGTGGTGGGGAACAAGAGGAGGGGAGCAAGACGGGGGAAGCTTCCTCCTTGGAGCTGACCACGTCCTATTTCATCCATTCTTTATTTCCAATACAGTCTCCTAGAGCCTGCTTCTGCTCCCCTAGGCTATCTTTTCCCCCAAGATGTTCTTTTGCAGTTACCATCCCCGGTGAAACTTAAGGACAAAATGCAGAGGGACATCAGTCCTGGGCATGGGTCTTCTTTGAGATCTGTGGTTCCATGGTGGTAACCACAAGCTGTGCTTTACAGAAGTTCTTTTTTTTTTTCTTTTTTCTTTTTTTTTTTTTTTGAGACAGCCCAGGCTGGAGTGCAGTGGTGTGATCTCTGCTCACTGCAACCTCCGCCTCCCAGGTTCAAGTGATTCTCCTGCCTCAGCCTCCTGAGTAGCTGGGACTACAGGTGCCTGCCACCACACCCGGCTAATTTTTGTATTTTTAGTAGAGATGGGGTTTCACTATATTGGCCAGGCTGGTCTCGAACTTCTGACCTTGTGATCCACCTGCCTTGGCCTCCCAAAGTGCTGGGATTACAGGCATGAGCCACCGCACTTGGCCCCAGAAGTTCTTTACTGTACTATTTCAGCATCAAGTGAAATAAATTCTGTAACACCGGTGTATTAGTCAAGGCTCTCCAGAGAGACAGAACCAACAGAATATAGATAGATAGGCAGATAGATAGATAGATAGATAGATAGATAGATAGATAGATAGATAGATAGATGAGAGGGGGGTTTATTCAGGAAATTGGCTCACGTGATTATGGAGGCTAAGAATCCCACCACAGGCTGTCTGCAAGGTCAAGACCCTGGGATCCTGGTAGCGTGGCTCAGCCCAAGTCCCGAGGCCTAAGAATAAGGGAAGCCGGGGGTGTAACTCTCAATCCGAGGCCAAAAGCCTTGGAACCCAGGGGGCCATTACTGTTAAGTCCTGGAGTCCAAAGGCTGGGGATCCTGGAGTTGTTGTCCAAGGACAGGAGAGGAGGAGTGTGTCACGATGCCAGCAGCTAGCTGGACACATGCCCCCTTTCTCTGTTTATCTTCTTTCTGAGGCCCCGGCAGATTGCACGGTGTACCTTCCACACTGAAGGCAGAGTTTGCCCACCTAGTCCACACAGAGACACACTCTAACCTCCTCTGGAAACACCCTCACAGACACACAGACACACCCAAAAGCAATGTGCCACTAGGCTTCTAGATATTCTTAATCCAGTCAAGCTGACGGCTAATATTAACTGTCGTGACTGGTATTGTCCTTTTGTTCTGCTAGTTTTGCTGACTGGATATGTATGAAATGGCACCTCATTTAGATTTTTAAATGGACATTTTAAATTTGGTGTTCATTTTTTTTTTTTTCCTGATTACTGGAGAGGTCAAACACCTTTTCACAGTTTCTGGTCATTTGGGTGTTTTCCCATCAATTGAGTCTTCATGTTTTCTGGCCATTTCTGCTGAGTAGTTTGTCATTTTCTTATTGTCCCACATGAGCTCTTTACATCTTCTGGATACTAATCATTATCTGGCTAGATGAATTGAAAATATCTTTTCTAGTATATTGTTCAAATTTTATCTTTCTTTATAATATCTGTCTCACAAAATCTTTTTTTCTTTTCTCTGTCACTCAGGCTGGAGTGCAGTGGTGCAATCTCGGCTCACTGCAACCTCTGCCTCCCAGGTTCAAGCGATTCTCCTGCCTCAGCCTCCTGAGTAGCTGGGACTACAGGCACGTACCACCACACCTGGCTAATTTTTTTGTATTTTTAGTAGAGAAGGGGTTTCACCATGTTAGCCAGGATGGTCTCTGTCTCCTGACCTCGTGATCTGCCCACCTCAGCCTCCCAAAGTGCTGGGATTACAGGCATGAGCCACCGTACCTTGCCCACGAAATCTTTTACATTTAACATAATGGAGTTAACCAGCTTTTACATGATGCCTTGTGTCTTATTCAACAATTCTTTCCACATCCAGATGTCTCATAAATACCAGACAATATTTTCTTACAAAAAATTTAAAGTTTGCTTTTCACATTTAGGTATTTAATCTAGAATATATTATTTTAGTGCGTGATATGAGGTAGGAAAATAAAACGTACCTATTTTTCTGCAGGATAGGCAATTGTCCAGCACCATTTATTAAAAGTTGATGTTTCTCTATGAGTGTAACGCACTTCCGTGACACACTGTCACAGTATGCATAACACAGGAAGAAGTCTATTTGCAGACTGTTTTCTCCACTCGTTGATTCTTCTAAACACATTTTAAAAACAAATGCTTCTTGGCTGGGCGCGGTGGCTCATGCCTGTAGTCCCACCACTTTGGGAGGCCAAGACAGGTGGATCACTTGAAGCCAGGAGTTGGAGACCAGCCTGGCCAACATGGTGAAACCCTGTGTCTACTAAACATACAAAAATTAGCCTGGCGTGGTGACACACGCCTGTAATCCCAGCTACTCAGGAGGTTGAGGCAGGAGAATCACTTGAACCTGGGAGGCGGAGGTTGCAGTGAGCTGAGATCACGCCACTGCATTCCAGCCCAGGTGGCAGAGTGAGACCCTGTCTCAAAACAAACAAACAAACAAACAAAACCACCAAAAGCCACAAAAAAACCCACAAATGCTTCTTTAAAACAAATATATTCTATTTTTAATATTTTATTCTTTATGCTTTATGCTGTCATGTTTGCAGATACATTAAGTCAGGTTGAGAAATTACATTCTTATATCACAATAAATGAGTCCTAATCTACTAACCTTATCATCTGGGCAGTAGAGCTGTATGCAGAAGAATGCCATCTTTTTGTTGTGCCTCTGAATTGCTTGTAAGGCCACATGACCAGTGCTGTTTTCTCTCACTTCTGATAATGGGGAGGAACTGGGATACTTGAGGGTCACCCTCCTAGGAAACCAGTCAGTAAATATTTGATTGATAGGTAGTTTCCATTTATCTACAAAATGAGATTACTCTTCATATGTGAGACATGGTTCTGCAAGTCCTAAGAGAGTTCATCATGCATCCTGTTGTTTATTTTTCTTTTGGAACGCCCTAGCTTTTCTTGACCAGGCAACCCATCATGAAATTTAGCATTGCAAAAATTCTGAATTGTTGGGTAATGAACCCAGTCTTCAGAATTTACATGGGGGAATCATTGTGGTGAGGTGCAGGGCACATCTTGGATTAGCTCTATTTTGTGAAATAAGATGTACTTGAGAAATAATCACTATATTTTTTCCTTTTTCTATTTTATATGTTTTGGGAATTAGTTGTGACAGTGTCTGTGGTGGGCAGAACCTTAGGTGACCTCCCCCAGGGTCCCCACATCCGGATGTTCACACCTTTGTGTGACCCCTGCCTTGACTGTGCGTGAGACCTGTGGCTTGCTTAGGCAGACACAATACGGCAAAGGTGATGGGCTGTCACTCCGGTGGTGAGGGTATGTTAGATTAGACTCTGTTGCCAGCTCACTCACTCTGGTCCCTCTCTCCCTGGCTGGCTTTGAAAAAGCAAGTTGCCATGAGTCAGTCCCAGACACGCAATGACACAAACTTTGTCTAACACACCACCCCAGGGAGCTTTCACAACCAAGCCCTGGGGACATCATGATTTCAGCCTGAGAGACCCAGAGCAGAGGCCTGGTTGAGCAATGCCTGTACTCCGACCCCCAGAACCTGAGAGATGATACATGCGTGTTGTTTGAAGCAGCAATAATGTTTGAAGTAATTGTTATGTAGCAATAGAAAACTAATACATTGACTTACAGATGATTTCTGAAAGTCATTTTCCTGGCTAATGCATACGATGGTTGGAATGTTCCAACCAATTCCACCGGGTTTGTTTTATCCAGATAAGAAATATGAGAATGTTTATATTAACTCTTTCCCAGGGCCTATTACATTAACTTGTAGTTGAATGCTCACCCGCGGTTCTAAAACATGCGCTAGTTCCTACTTTCCCCTGCCTGTTTTATTTGTTCTCAAAGTCAGATGACTTGAGCTTGCAGCTCCAGCAGGGAAGGGTCCTTGTCTTTCCAGGTCACTGCTGTATCCCCCAATAACCAGCGAGGGCTGGGTACACAGCAGGTTCAAGAGATATTGGTTAAATAACTAGGTACATGAACAAATGGTTGTCATCACATTCTTAATAGTGTTATAATGCTCTGTCTCAGACTCTGGGGTAAGCGTTTTATGTACATTATCTCTCTCAATCACTACAACAGCCGTGCTGGATAAGTGGGACCAGTCTCCGCGGACAAGTGGAGAACTCGGGTTCCCAGAGTTTAGCGATCATCAGAGATCAAACAGAGATTCAGTGGCAGCACTGGAGATCGGACCGATTCTATTTAAAACACTTGTCTATTTAAGTATATTTAAGAACACACACACACATAAATATATATATACACACATATACATGCACGCAATATATACAGCATATATTTCTGTATAAATACATATATTTGTACTATACATTTATAAATAAAATTTTATTTTGGTAAATAAAATTATATATAAATTTAGCAAAAGGATTGAAATTCTCCGTCTACACTGATCTCTCTCGAGGGAGTGCAGTTTGGCAGCCCGGCTGCCCGAGGCTGTTTCCTGCCTGTGGGGTCCGCGCGGCGCCTCCGCGGGCTGTAGATGGCGCTCGAGTCCTGGCAGCGCCCGCTCCTCTGCGCCTTGGCAGCGCCTGTGTTGACTCCCGGCGCCCTTGGCTGGTGGGAGAGCGTATTTTCTCACAATTAATACAGATGGGTGGCCCCATTATGGGCGCTTCTTCATCTGTGAATTATTTCGTGTGAAGAGAAGTGCTTGCGCATGCTTAATTTCTAACCGCGATTCGGGGCCTCTGTGCCAGCCCCCGGGAGGGAAGTGGGAAAAGCTGGGGGGCTTCTAGGGATCCTGCTCGTGCCTGGAGAGCGGGGCGCCGGGGAAGGAGCGCGTGTGCGGGAGCCTCCTCTGAGCCTCTAAAGGACTCATGTCATCTCGGTAATCTCACAATATCCTTATGAAGGAGGCACGGTTATTAGACCCTTCGAAAAGAGGAAATGGCCTAGAAAAACTATTCTAAAGAATAGAACTGGAATAAAACTATTCTAAAGAAAGGGAATGGCGTGAGGCTGCTCCCGCCAGGGTCCGAGGCTAGCCCATCTCCACCTCGGGCACTAAAGGAGCGAAGAGAGCAGAGATCCCCTGCGTTTCTTCAGCAGTTAGTGCTTGTTCCTTTTTATCGTCAACAAGAAGGACCAGCAAAGCCATGGCGACATGCTGGCATCTCGTTTTGCAGGGTGTGACCCAAGGAACTGCGTGCTGTGGCCGTGGCACAGACGTCCCCAGTCCCCAGCCCCGGCCAGGTCCCCTCCTGCTGGGGTGGGGTGGGGCGGCAAGCAGTGGGGGCGGCCCATCCGCAGCCTCCCAGTGAGTGCTGGTGCCTTGGAGGGGGCCACGTGATATGTTGAGTGGGTGTCGGGGGGAAGGTGGGGGAAATGGTGTCACAGAGGTCTTTGATGTTGTAAATAATTTCTATGCCATCTTAAAGAGCCAACTGTGGAAAAATATTAGTCGAAACGGGATCCAACTAAACATGATAAGCCAAGAAGGTGTGAAATGTGAGGTGTTGTATTTTACGTCGAGGCCAGCGTGAACAGATTTTAAGTCTGGTTTCTGTAGGGCTCCATGGCAAGGGGGCTGGTGGGGCACCAAAGACAGACATTTCCTGCAAGGCTGAGGGCGCCGGCCTGCCTTTCCCAGTGCTTCCAGTTCACTGCAGTTTGGCTGCCAGGAAGGCTAATGTCTGACACGCCCTCTTTTGGCATCAAATAACCAAAACTAGTCAGTTCTAGTAAATTTAGAAATTTACCAAGAGCTGGAGTCCCCTTTTCATTAAATCCATATGCTTATTGGAAGCTAACGGGGGTCATAATAAAATATATTGAATGAGACAAACACTATGAAAAGAATTACACTAATTTTTGTTGTAGTAAAATCACAAACTTTCATTTGCATGATGAAAAAATACATATTGAGGCAGAACTCTACGATTGGCATGTTAGGTATGAAATTAAAGGCCTGGGACCATGAAATCATCCTTTAGTATCTGGGGCTGATAAGATTTTTAATCACTTTTATATGAGACCACAGATTATTTATAATCGACTCACTTAAATAGTCTAACTGATATGGTTGAGGTAACTTTAAAACCTTTTTTGCTGAATGACTCACCCAGGAAGCTTTGAATCTGGAAGATTCTGTCTCTAACAGACTTCCAACCACTTCTCTAGAACCGGTGGCTTACCATTCCCTTCTCCCAGAGCCTATCCAGATGTTAACACACGACGACGCAGAAACCAGCACGCATTTATCCAGCATGCTGAAGGTAAGGACTGTGTTACCAGGATTCATTTCAGACTTAGAAAGTGCTCAGTCTGGCCGGGTACGGTGGCACATGCCTGTAATCCCAGCACTTTGGGGGGCTGAGGCGGGCAGATCACAAGGTCAAGAGATCGAGACCATCCTGGCTAACATGATGAAACCCTGTCTTACTAAAAATACAAAAAAATTAGCTGGGTGTGGTGGTGTGTGCCTGTAGTCCCAGCTACTTGGGAGGCTGAAGCAGGAGAATTGCTTGAACCTGGGAGGTGGAGGTTGCAGTGAGTCAAGAATGTGCCACTGCACTCTAGCCTGGCGACAGAGCGAGACTCCGTCTACAAAAAAAAAAAAAAAAAAAAAAAAAGAAGAAAAGAAAAGAAAGTGCTCAGTCTGTGTGGATGGATTAAAATTGGAGATGAGTTTCATAAGGTAGCCCGAAGGATCAATCGACCTCATTTCATTCTACTCCTATGCCTCAAGAGATCCTTCCTGCATGCATATTAGGGTATGAGAAGAAATTACTTACTTATTAAAATTCAAGAGTGAGACAGTAAAAAGAGAGTAGAGTGTTTAAAACCTTTTATTCCTTTGCTTTTCTGGAAGCAAACAGAGACTTATAGGCTATTGTTTTACTGTTTGTCAAATATTTTGTAGGTGTGAAATTAATAATGAGTCAGGCAACTGTGCGAGATGCTGAGGATACAGCAATCAAACGCAGGGACGGTATCTTCTGGAGCTTCCAGCCTCACAGGAGGACAGTCAATCAAACGAGCACAGAGAGGGGGAAATTTAGTGACACAGAGTGCCTTCCCTAGACAGAGGTTTTTTGAGGAACAACATCCTTATTGCACAAATATTGCAGTGGTGTTGACGGAGTCCCTCCCTTTCTTCTCTCAGCCCTACATTCTATTCAGGTGCATGGAGAATCCTGGGAATCTGCACACAGGTGCTGGGCAACACCTGGACCAAGAAACTTTTTGGGGTCTAGGGAAGCACAGGAGGTAGACCAGTAGTCTGGAGTTAGAACCACGTTTCCTGAAAAGGAGCAGAAGTCATCTAGACAGAAAGTGGGAAGTGCCTGCTGCAGGACTGGGGCTGCCCCAGGCAAAGGTTCCTCCTCGGTGCAAGCAGGAAAGGCTTTGGAAGACCTGAAAGAAAATGAGTATGTCTGGAATGCAGTACCCAGAAAGGGTAGCCTGGAGAAAGAGGCAGGGAGACTGAGAAGGCCTTGATGAGAACCAGAGCCAGGAGGTGGACATAATTTACCCTCAGCCAAGGGAAGAGTCATCAAAGGGGTTGAAGCACAAGAATGACATGGCCACACCTGTGTCAGGATGAATCAGGTGGGGTATGGAGAATATATTCTCTGTGAAAACATCCAGGAAAATGCCACTGTCGTGTCTCAGGTCTGTCTTATCTTAGGTTACCCAAATGACTTGCTTTATATTTTTGCTTTGTCTTGTCTTTCTTTGTAACTTAAATCCATTAAAACAGTTGCAGCCGATGCATCACTAGGTGGTATAACCACATGCAGTATCATGTCAGGGCCACGGTAACAGAGGCCCACAGGCCGAGTACCTTAAACAGCAGAAATCTAGTTTCTCACAGTCCTGGGGGCTGGAAGTCTGAGATCAAGCTATTGGCAGGGTTGGTTTCTTCTGGGGCCTCTCTCCTTGGGTTCTAGATGGCTGTCTTCTCCGTGTCTTCATATTGCAGTCCCTCTTTACCAATTTGTGTCCTAATTTCTTCTTATAAGGACATCAGTCATATGGGATTAGGGTCCACCCAAATGGCCTCATTGAAGCTTAATTACCTCTCTGCAGACCCTCCCTCCTCATACAGTCACAGTCTGAGGTATTGGAGATTAGGACTTCAACATATGAATTTTGGGGTGTTGTGGGGAGATGCAGTTTATCCCATAACACTCTACTTAAGTAAAATGCTTTTTCCAAAATGTTGCTGCAGAAGAATTTTAAAGCAAAAGAGCCAACAAATTTTCTCTTGAAACTCTGGGAGCTCAAGCAGTCCAATTTAATTAAATTCATTTACTACTAAGTAAATGCCTGTGCACACAATGTACTCCTCTAGAGAAAAGCCTATTGTCACTGCATCTATATAATCGAATCACAAAAGATGCCTCCCTTGCCTCCCCCCACGCCATCAAGTCCTTTCATCTGTTTCCAATAAGGGAAAAAAGAGAACTCTTCTGGGCATGTTTACATTTTATCTTTAAACAAAACTAAATGGAATTTGACATGGTAAAGCCAGGCCATGTTACATATCAATGTGAAATGAAACGTTTCTCGGGCCAGGTGTTGCCCAGCACCTGTGTGCAGGTTCCCAGGATTCTCCACGCACCTGAATAGAATGTGGGGCCCAGAGAGGAAAGGGAGGGACTCAGTCAACACCACTGCAATATTTGTGCAAGAAGATGTTCCTTAAAAAACCTTTAGTGCCTTTTATTGACTTTAAAAGTCACAGTTTTCCTTAAATACTTCTTTTTCCCAATTTCACTGTAACTTACATCATATTCTCTTACATAAAAATTACTCTCCAGACTGAAATTCTTCATTCTGACATCTGTCCAAAAATGTTTCTTCTGCAACTTGCAGTCGTAACTACTTGTTTTAATACCACCACCTCCTTCTTCCTGCTGTCACGTTCTTGCAGAAAAGGCAAGTGAAAAGAAAACATTCCTCCTGGGATCCCAGGAAATGCAGTATAAATCTCTGTCGAGTGATTTGCCATATTTATGTAACCAGTAGAAAACAAACACAGACATGTACTACAATCAGGAAGCTCCAGTTTGCTCTATTTTTAAAAACCTTGGTCTGCTTTCTTCAGAAAGAGAGTCAGCTGAAGTCAGAGTTTATAGATTCCTTATCAGCAAGGCCATCCCCTGCAATGATCAGCCTAAAGTCCTCCCATTCAAAAATTAGGGGACAAAAACTAGACCATATGCCCAAGTTAGCATAGTCCATATTTTCAGGAGTTCATAGCCCTATCCTATAGTGCAAAAGTGGGAATGACAGAATTTAGTGTTATAGCTAGAGTAGCGTGGTGTGACAGGAAAAAAAAAATCACTGACAAAGAATGACATTTTGAAGCAGAACTTTATAATGAACTTGTTATGTATGAAGTGGAAGGCCTATGTCTTGAAATCTTCATTAAGTATCCAGGGCTGATGTTTCCCTGAGATTTTCAATCTCTCTGATATGAGACCAGAGATTATTTGCAATTTAGTTATTGAATATTCTAAATTACTGGGTCATAGAGTCACTTTACATTTACTGTAACCCCAATGGGAATTTTGAGAGAGATCAGCAATTTTATTCTAGACATTTTCTGGAAGAACAAAAAAAATAGCTAATATATAATGGTTTAGAAAAATAAAGAAAAATGGAGATCTCTTTTCCTTACCAGAAGCAAAACATACTCTAGAGACTTCTACTTCTGGGGAAATGAAGTAGATGCACATTTACTTAGTCCCACCAATAGGTATAACTAAAAACCCTGGAGATTGTATATAAGACAAACATCAGAATACTTCGATTGGCAGACAGAAGAAAGCAGATTGTTTAGGGGCTTTGGGACCCAAGGAAGACTTGGCGATGAGTTCTCTGGGCTTTCTTTTGCCTCTTATATCTTAGACTGGATACTGGAGAAGCCAGCAGTCTGTAAACACCAATGTGCCCTGGACAAAAAAAGTTCCAAAAAAAGATCTGCTTCCCCTAGACAGAGGATCAGCAAAGGGGCAGCCTAGCAAGACAGAAAACTTTCAGACAATAACTACTGCATTCAAACCAAATGACACAGAAAAAACTATGGCGGGACTCCAGCACTTACATGTGGCTGAGTGGGGACCCTTGACTTTCACTCCTGACAGGCCAACAGGGAGCCCCAGCTCCCCGCTGGGTGGCAGCAAGCCACCTTGTGTCTGGTGGCATCAGTGGATATCACATGGGGAGCCTGTGCTTCCAACCTGACTCACATATAACAAGGTTCCTCCTTCTTTCAAAGGTGGTGTCCCAAGAGGCTTAGTAGAAAGTCAAGACCTTCTCTATTCATCAGCAGGAGAAAGGCCCCACCCCCAGATGCCTGAAAGAATGGCTAAATTCCAAGTTCAGAAACACCTGAAGCCTAAAGAATATGCTCCCAAATAATCCATAGGTCAAAGAGAGAGTCTCAAGAGAAATAAAAAAATACTGACCTAAATGAAAAGGAAAACACATCTTATCAAAATGTGTGGGACACAGCTAAAATAATGCTGAGAGAGAAATTTATAACAATAAATGTTTACATAAGAAAAAAGTAAAATTCTCAGCCAGGCGCGGTGGCTCACGCCTGTAATCCCAGCACTTTGGGAGGCTGAGGCAGGGGGATCACAATGTCAGGAGGTTGAGACAAGTCTGGCCAATACGGTGAAACCCCGTCTCTACTAAAAATACAAAAATTAGCCAGGCATGTTGGCATGAGCCTGTAATCCCAGCTACTTGGGAGGCTGAGGCAGGAGAATTACTAGAATCCAGGAGGTGGGGGTTGCAGTGAGCCGAGATCGTGCCACTGCACTCCAGCCTGGGTGACAGAGCGAGACTCTGTCTCGGAAAAAAAAAAAGTAAAATTCTCAAATGAGTAATTTAAGCTCTCACTACAAGAAACTAGAGAAAGAAGAGCAAAATAAATCTATAGCAAGCAGAAGGAAAAAAATAATAAAAGATAAGAGCAGGAATCAGTGAAATCATGAGCAGAAAAACAGTAGAGAAAACCAATGAAACAAAAAGTCTGGTTCTCAGGAAAGATCAATAGAATTGACAAATCTCTAGTAAGACTAATAAAAAAGAGAGAAGACTCAAAAGTTGATATCAGAAATGAAACAGAAGATATGATGATAGATCCTGTAAACATCAGAAGGACAATAAATGAATACTATGAACAACTGTACATACATAAATTTGACAACTTAGGTGAAATGAACCAATTTCTCAAAAAGTACACTGCCACAATTAACCTAACATGAAATAGATAATTTAAATATCTGTTTAAAATTAAGACAGTTGAATTTGTAATTTAAAACTCCTCCAAAAGTAATCTCTAGGCCCAGATGATTTCACTGGAGAATTTTACCAACTGTTTAAAAAAGAATTATCACCAATTCTACAAAAATCTTCAAGAAAATAAAAAGGAAGGAAATACGTTCAACTCATTTTATGAAGCCAGTATTACCCTAATACCAAAATCAGACAAAGACAGTAAACAAACAAACAAACAAACAAACATAGACCAATATCCTCATGAAGATGCAAAAATTCTTAACAAAAAATTAGCAAATACAATTCACTGCTGTATAAGAATAATTATATACCATGTTCAAGGTATGCAAGGCTGGTTCAATATTTTAAAAATCAATCAATGTAATCCACTATATTTATAGGCTAAAGAAGAAAAATCACACGATCATATCAATTCATGAAGAAAAGCATTTGAATAGTTTAACACTTGTTTATGATACACAATTCTCAGAAAACTAAGAGTAGAGGGGAACTTCAACTTGATAGAGAATATGTACAAAAAACTGTACAGCTAAAATCATACATAATGGAGAAAATTGGAATGGTTTTCTACAATGACTGGGAACAAGGCAAGAATATCCACACTGTCATTGCTCTATTCAGCAAAGTGCTGGAAGTTCTAGGCACTGAAAGAAGCAAGAAAAGGAAACAGAAGTCACGTAGACACTAAAGAAAGATATAAAACTGCTTCTACTTGCAGATGACATGATGATCTATGTAGAAAGTCCCAAGGAAAATACAAAACCAAAAAACCCAAACTCTTGGAACTAATAAATGAGTTTAACAACTCATTTATAAGCAGGATATAAGGGCAACTGTAAAAAAAAGTCAGTTTTATTTCTATATGTTAGCAAGGAACATGTGTAAAACAAAATTTAAAATACAATGCCAGTTACAATCACTCAGAGAATAATGAAATACTTGGGCATAAATTGAAGAAAACATGTATGGGACATGTATGCTAAAAACTACAAAGTACTGGTTGAAAATCTAAATTAATGGAGACCGAATTTGGGTTCATGGATTGTAAGACTCAACATAGTGAGAATGTCTATTCTTTCCAAATTAGCAGACAGGGTTAGCACCATTCCTATAAAATCCTAGGAAGATTTTAAAAATAGATATAGACAAGACTATTCTAAAAATCTATATGAAAAAAAAGGAACTAGAATAACTAAAATAATTTGGGAATAAAAGAAAAAAGTGGAAGCAATCACTTTACCCAATTTCAAGACTTACTATGTGGTTACAATAATTGGTACTGTGGTGCTGGCAGAGGGATAGACATATAGGCCACCGGAACAGAATAGTGGACTCGCAGGTAGTTTCACAAGTACGGCCAATTGATTTTTGACAGAGTTGCAAAAATAATTTGATGGAGAAAGGATAGGCTTTTCAACAGATACTGCTGGAGCCATTGGATATCCACAGACAAGAATGGAATGGAATAGAATAGAATAGAATAGAATAGAATAGAATAGAATAGAAGTAGAATAGACATAAACCTCACACCTAATGCAGAGGTTTACTCAAAATGGATCATAGATTTAAAAATAAACCATAAAGCTTTTAGAAAAAAAAAAAGAAGAAAATATTTGGGTCCTAGGGCTTGGTAAAGAGTTTTCAGTCATGCCATCAAAACACATTCCATATAACCAGCTTAGTGAGGAACCTAAATGAGCTGAAAATCACAGCACGAGAACTTCATGAAGCACACACAAGTATCAATAGCTGAATCAACCAAGTGGAAGAAAGAATATCAGAGTTTGAAGACCATCTTGCTGAAATAAGGCAGGCAGACAAGATTAGAGAAAAAGGAATGAAAAGGAATGAATGAAACCTCCGAGAATTATGGGACTATGTAAAAAGACTGAAGCTATTATTAATTGGAATACCTGAAAAAGAAACAGGGAGAATGGAACCAAGTTGGAAAACACACTTCAGGATATTACCCAGGAGAACCTCCCAACCTAGCAAGATAGGCCAACATTGAAATTCAGGAAATACAGAGAACATCACTAAGATACTCCACGAGAAGATCAACCCCAAGACACATAATTGTCAGATTCTCCAAAGTCAAAATGAAGGAAAAAATCTTAAGGGCAGCCAGAAAGAAAGGCCAGGCCACCTACAAAGGGAAGCCCATCAGATTAACAGTGGATCGCTCAATAGAAACCCTACAAGCCAGAAGAGAGTGGGGGCCAATATTCAACATTCTGAAAGAAAAAAATTTTCAACCTAGAACTTAATATCCAACCAAACTAAGCTTCATAAGCGAAGGAGAAATAAAATCATTTTCAGAAAAGCAAATGCTGAGGGATTTCATCACCCCAGGCCTGCCTTGCAAGAGCTCCTGAAGGAAGCACTAAATATGGAAAGGTAAAACCAGTACCAGCCACTGCAAAAACACCAAAATATAAAGACCAATGACACTATGAAGAAACTGCACCCACTAGTGGGCAAAATAACCAGCTAGCATCATGACGACAGGATCAAACACACACATAACAATACTAACCTTAAATGTAAATAGGCTAAAAGCCCCAATTAAAAGACACAGACTGGCAAATTGGATAGAGTCAAGACCCACTGGTGTGCTGTATTCAGGAGACACATCTCACATGCAAAGACACACATAGGCTCAAAATAAAGAGATGGAGGAAAATTTACCAAGCAAATGGAAAGCAAAAAAATAAAAAGAAAGAAAAAAAAAGGCAGGGGTTGCAATTTTAGTCTCTGACAAAACAGACTTTAAACCAACAAAGATCAAAAAAGACAAAGAAGGGTATTGCATAATGGTAAAGGGATAAATTTAACAAGAAGAGCTAACTATGCTAAATATATATGCACCCACTACAGGAGCACCCAGATTCATAAAACAAGTTCTCAGAGACCTACAAAGAGACTTAGACTCCCACACAATAATAGTGGGAAACTTTAACACCCACTGTCAATATCAGACAGACCAATGAGACAGAAAATTAATAAGGATATTCAGAACTTGAACTCAGCTCTGGATCAAGTTGGACCTAATAGACGTCTACAGAACTCTCCACCCCAAATCAACAGAATATACATTCTTCTCAGTGCCACATGTCACTTATTCTAAAATTGACCACATAATTGGAAGTAAAACACTCCTCAGCAAATGTAAAAGAACTGAAATCATAACAAACAGTCTCTCAGATCACAGTGCAATCAAATTGGAACTCAGGATTAAGAAACTCACTCATAACCACACAACTACCTGGAAATTGAACAACCTGCTCCTGAATGACTCCTGGTAAATAAAGAAATTAAGGTAGAAATCAAGAAGTTCTTTGAAACCAATGAGAACAAAGAGAAAATGTATCAGAATCTCTGGGACACAGCTAAAGCAGTGTTAAGAGGGAAATTTATAGCACAGAATCCCCATGTCAGAGAGCTAGAAAGATCTCAAATCGATGCCCTAACATCACAATTAAAAGAACTAGAGAAGCAAGAGAAAACACATTCAAAAGCTAGCAGAAGACAAGAAATAACTAAGATCAGAGCAGAACTGAAGGAGATTAGAGACATGAAAAAGCCTTCAAAAAATGTATGAATCCAGGAGCTGGTTTTTAAAAAAAAAAAATTAACAAAATAGACGACCTCTAGCTAGACTAATAAAGAAGAAAAGAGAGAAGAATCAAATAGACACAATAAAAAATGATAAAGAGGATATCACCACTGACCCCGCTAAGTACCAACTACCATCAGAGAATACTATAAACACCTCTACGCAATAAACTAGAAAATCTAGAAGAAATTGGTAAATTCCAGAACACATACACCCTCCAAAGACTAAACCAGGAAGAAGTCGAATCCCTGAATAGACCAATAACAAGTTCTGAAATTGAGGCAGTAATTAATAGCTTACCAATAAAAAAAACCCAGGGCCACATGGATTCACAGCTGAATTCTACCAGAGGTACAGAGAGGAGCTGGTACCATTCCCTCTGAAACTATTCCAAACAATTGAAAAGGAGGGAATCTTCCGTAACTCATTTTATGAGGCCAGCATCATCCTGATACCAAAACCTGGCAGAGACACAACAACAACAACAACAAATAAACTTCAGACCAATATCCCTGATGAACATCAATGCAAAAATCCTCAATAAAAATACTGGGAAACCAAATCCAGCAGCACGTCAAAAGCTTACCCACCACAATCAAGTAGGCTTCATCTCTGGGATGCAAGGCTGGTTCAAAATATGCAAATCAATAAACGTAATCCATCACATAAAAAGAACCAATGACAAAAACCACATGATTATCTCAATAGATGCAATGCAGAAAAGGCCTTCAATAAAATTTAACATCCCTTCATATTAAAAACTCTCAATAAACTAGATATTGAACATTATCTCAAAATAATAAGAACTATTTATGACAAACCCACAGCCAATATTATACTGAATAGGCAAAAGCGAAGCATTTCCTTTGCAAACCTTCTGCACAGCAAAAGAAACTATCATCAGAGTGAACAGGCAACCTACAGAATGGGAGAAAATTTCTGCAATCTACCCATCTGACAAAGACCTAATATCCAGAATCTACAAGGAACTTAAACAAATTTACAAGAAAAAAACAACCCCATCGAAAAGTGGGCAAAGGATATGAACAGATACTCAAAGGAAGACATTTATGCAGCCAACAAACATATGAAAAAAAGCTCAACATCGCTGATCATTAGAGAAATACAAATCAAAATCACAATGAGATACCATCTCAGGCCAGTCAGAACGGCGATTATTAAAAAGTCAAGAAACAATAGATGCTGACGAGGCTGTGGGGAAATAGTGCTTTTACACTGCTGGTAGGAGTGTAAATTAGTTCAACCATTGTAGAAGACACTGTGGCAATTCCTCAAGGATCTAGAACCAGAAATAGCATTTGACCCAGCAATCCCATTACTGGATATATACCCAAAGGAATAGAGATCATTCTACTATAAAGACACATGCACACGTATGTTTACTGCAGCACTATTTACAATAGCAAAGACATGGAACCAACCCAAATGCCCATTGGTGATAGACTGGATAAAGAAAATGTGGCGCATATATGCCATGGAATACTATGAAGCCATAAAAAGGAATGAGATCGTGTCCTTTGCAGGGACATGGATGAAGCTGGAGGCCATCATCCTTAGCAAACTAACACAGGAACAGAAAACCAAACACGGCATGTTCTCACTCATAAGTGGGAGTTGAACAATGAGAACACATGGACACAGGGAGGGGAAGAACACACACCGGGGTCTGTCAGGGGATGGGGGGTGAGGGGAGGGACAAATAACTAATGCATGTGGGGCTTAAAATCTAGATGACGGGTTGATGGGTGCAGCAAACCACCATGGCACACATATACCTATATAACAAACCTGCACGTTCTGCACATGTATCCTGGAACTTTAAAACAAACAAACAAACACATTCTATAAAAGCAAAAAGTTAATACATTGGACTTTATCAAAAGTTAAAACTTTTGTTTTGCAAAAGACCCTGCTAGGAACGTGGAAAGACAAGCTACTGGGATAAAATATTTGCAAGCCACATCTGGCGCAGGACTCATATCTAGAATAACAAAGAACTCTCAGAAATCAGCATTAAAAGACAACAATCCAACTGGAAAATGGGCAAAAGGCAAGAAGAGGATATGCAGATAGAAAATGAGTGCTTGAAAAGATATTCAATGTCAAACCATATTGAGATATCACTATACATTTATTAGGCCAACTAAACTTTAAAAATAATGGTAACCCTAAATGCTGGTGGAGAAGCAGAAAAACAGTATCTTTCATACATTGCTGGTGAGGATGTAAAATGATACAAGCATTCTATTTTTTGTTTTGTTTTGTTTTTTGATATGGAGTCTCACTCTGTCACCCAGGCTGGAGTGCAGTGGTGTGATCTCAGCTCACTGCAACCTCCGCCTCCTGAGTTCAAGTGATTTCCTGCCTCAGCCTCCTGAGTAGCTGGGATTACAGGTGTGCACCACCATGCCCAGCTAATTTTTATATTTTTAGTAGAGACGAGGTTTCACCATGTTGGTCAGGCTGGTCTCAAACTCCTGACCTCGTGATCTGCCCGCCTCGGCCTCCCAAATTGCTGGGATTACAGGCGTGAGCCACCGTGCCCAGCCAATACAGGCATTCTTAAAAGTCATTTGGCAATTTCTTAGAAAACTAAGCTTACACTAACCATAAAATCTAGCCACTGATTTCCTGGGCTTTTATTTCAATCAGCTCAATGAAAACTTATATCTGCACAAAACCTATAAATAATTGTTTATAGCAGCCTTATTTGTATTACCAAAAAGTGGAAACAATGACAGGATTCCTCAATGGATGAATGGTTAAGCAAACTAGGATACATCATACATGGAATACTACTCAGAAATAAAAAAGAAAACAAGTTATTGAAACATACAATACTTGAATGGGTCTCAAAAACATGCGCAAAAATGTCAATATCAAAAGGGCCAACACTGCATGATTTCGTATATATATAAAAATACATATTTTGTTAATTCAAGAATGCTGTGTGTGTATATATATACAATTTTGTTAAAAATTCAAGAATTAACAAAATTCTATAGATAGATACACACACCTTCTTATTAATTCAAGAATTAACAAAATTGTAGAGATAGGAAGCAGATTAGTGATTGCCAGGGATTAGGAATGATGGGGCGGGAATGGAGGTGGGTGTGAACAGGGAGATCTTTGTAGTGATGGAATACTTTTGTATCTTGATTGCAGTGGTACTTACATAAATTTGCACATGTGATAAAATGACATAGAGCTATAAGCACACTGTACAATGTCAAGGTCCTTGTTTTGCTATTATAGTTATGTAAGATATAAGTAACCATTGGGGGAAACTGGGGAAGGGTACCTGGGACTTCTATGTATTATTTTTGCAACTTCTTATCATCTATAATTATATTTTTAAGAGCACCAACCCTAACATAATATAAAGTTACAAAAATTAAAGCAATGTGGTAATAACAGAGACCAGTGTATCAGTGGAACAGAGTCCAAAGTTCAAACAATTAAATATGGAAATTTCACATATAATAGTAGTGGCATTTCAAATCCAAAAGTATGGATTATTTAATTGAGAAAATAGGCAAGCCAAAACAAAACAAGTTAGTCACATGTATAAATTCATAAATATGTCAAGTCACTCACATAAATTCCAGAAGGTTTCAATAACTAAAATCCTAATTATCAGTGGCAGAAAACATGTATTATTTTCATAATATCCAGGTGGAAGGAGTCTTTCTAAGCATGATATAGAATTCGGAAGCCTGAAGGAGAAGGATAACAGAGCTGATATTTAGAAATAATACTTTGTGATTCTGGAAGCTATACTATAAATAAAGCAAGACCTATGACAAATTTTGAGGATATATTTGGGACACAGTAATGAATAATACATAAAATACCTAATGAGAAAGAAAATAGATAATAGAAAAACAGACCAAAGGAATGAACAGAGAAAAAAATTAAAATGCCAAAGAAGCTCAATGTTACCAATAATTAATGAAATCCAAATGAATATACTAAGACATCATAAAACATTTATCACAGTGGCAATGATTTAAAATAACTCACTATACCTAGTGTTCTGAGGATGTGAGGAAATGGGCACTCATAGAAAGTTCGTGGGTAGCGTCGCTATTTGGATGACAATTTGGCAATAGCTAGAAAAATTTAAACATCATGACCCTTGGATCCAGTAGTTTAAACTTTAGAAATTTATCTCATAAAATTATTTGGGCAAGGGTGTCAGCATATCTGGAAGAGGAAGTTATTTGCAGCACTGTTTCTAATTTTCCAAAGTTAAAACCGCTATAGACTCTTTCACTCAACAGTTAATTGGTACATACAATGTGTTGTCTCCATTTATTAGAATTATTGTGCAGATTTTAAGAATTGTGGAACAAAACTACATATACCATAAATACTTGCAAATGCAGGGGGTATCAGTTTAAGTGAAACTTGAATTTTAAAGCATGAGGATGCAATTTAAGCTTCTATCATATATTAGCAATTGTACATGGGTGTGTGTCTATATATATAGATACACCTATGTACACACACACACACACACACACACACACATTTACACATACTTATGTAATCATAGAATCCCTTTACAAAAGGATCCAGAATAAATAATAAATCTTTCTAGAGAGAACTGTGGGATGGGGAATTTGGGAAAGATTATTTATTTTCTTTAATATACTTTTAATCTTTATTAAAGTGATGTAAAAATATTGCTTAAAATGTGAAATGAGACCGGGTGCAGTGGCTCACGCCTATAATCCCAGCACTTTGGGAGGCTGAGGCAGGTGGATCACGAGGTCAGGAGTTCAAGACCAGTCTGGCCAAGATGGTGAAACTGTGTCTCTACTAAAAATACAAAAAAATTAGCTGGGCGTGGTGGTGGGTGTCTGTAATCCCAGCTACTCGGGAGGCTGAGGCAGAGAATTGCTTGAACCTGGGAGGCGGAGGTTGCAGTGAGCCGAGATCATGCCACTGCACTCTAGCCTGGGTGACAGAGCCAGACTCCATCTAAAAAAAAAAAAGGGAATGGTATACAAAGTTTAAAGTGAAAACTGGCCTTAGATGTTAGATGTGGGTTAAAAGTCTCCAGGTGGTGGCTCTGGCCTGTAATCCCAGCACTTTGGGAGGCCGAGATGGGTGGATCACCTGAGGTCAGGGGTTCAAGACCAGCCTGGCCAGAACAGTAAAACTCCATCTCTACTAAAAAAAATACAAAAATTAGCCAGACATGGTGGTGGGCGCCTGTAATCCCAGCTACTTGGGAGAGGCTGAGGCAGGAGAAACGCTTGAACCTGGGAGGCGGAGGTTGCAGTGAGCCGAGATCATGCCATTGCACTCCAGCCTGGGGTGACAACAGCGAGACTCCATGTAAAAAAAAAATAAAGGTCTCCAGTTAAAGATAATTTGACAAGGGAAAAACCACTATTGAAATAAAGTAAGTAACACTGGAAATAAAAAAGAAGAAAATATGAATTAGGCCAACACAGGGATCTACACATCAGCATAGACCTAGACTTACCTTCCTGTTTTGTGACTCTATGACACAGCACTGTTGAGCGGTTACTGATATTTCCAAAGGAACTAAACCTCTTCATGTGGTTTAAGAGACAACATGGCCAGGAAGTGGGACCGCAGGACCTGGCAGCAGGGCGTGATCATCTCCCTGGTGTATGAAGGGCAGTGATCAGACAGACACCATCAATGGGAGAGTGTGCTTGTTCAGCTGTTGTAGTCAATGGGAGTAACCGCTTGTGTCTTCCTTGGTTGGGGACAAGGAAAGAAGGAGGAAAGAAGGAGGTGCCCAGAGTATAATGTAACAACAATTTCTCCAAGACACCAACAGCCTGCTAGAACTTCTGCCTTGTTTCCACTGTTTCACAAAGATGCCATACAAAATGGTGGCACTTGGAATGCTTTGTCCCTAAAGCAACACGAGGCCGAGCGCGGTGGCTCATGCCTGTAATCTCAGCACTTTGGGGGGCCGAGGCGGGTGGATCATGAGGTCAGGAGATCGAGACCATCATGGCTAACACAGTGAAACCCCATCTCTACTAAAAATTCAAAAAATTAGCCGGGCGTGGTGGTGGGTGTCTGTAGTCCCAGCTACTCGGGAGGCTGAGGCAGGAGAATGGTGTGAACCCGGGAGATGGAGCTTTCAGTGAGCTGAGATCGTGCCACTGCACTCCAGCCTGGGTGACAGAGCGAGACTCTGTCTCAAAAAAAATAAAAAAAAATAAAAAAATAAAGCGACACGATGGACCTAGTAAAGGTCTTCAAGGGTCTGTGTTGCATCAGCTTCAGACTATCCATGGCAAGCCATAAAAAGAATCTAAAATATGCTCATTCTTGACAGACCCTAGTCTCTAAATTTCAGATTTCACACATCATTCAAATTATTAATCTTCTTTTCAAATGGTTCTGGGGACCGCCAAGCATGCGATTTTTTCTTAGTATTTTATGTCTTTCTTTTTTACGTTAACAAGCAGCAGTGTTTTCTTTGTGGAATTAAACTCCACAAAAATATCTTTGCAAGCAGATTTGTGTCTTGATAACAATCTGTTGATTAATTTGGCGGCAGAATGCTGATGGAGTGCGTGAATCTCTGGGAAGACTTCCAGCAGATACACATCAGTGTAATTAAACGCTTCCAGCATTTTACAACTGTCAGGATGATGTTTTACCGTTCTGACACCCAGCCTGGCTTCAGCTTGAAGGGGAGTGTGTGTGTGTCTTTCACCGCAGTTCATGTGCTAGTTCACACTGCCTACCCCTCAGTTTCTTTCCTGGGTTCCTTGAAGACGCAAGAGGGTTGAAGATACATGAGGTTGAAGATACAGGAGGGATACAGAAATATCCGAGGGTTGCAGCTTCATCTGTTCTTCCATCTTTCCCCAAAGATCCTTCTCTGCTTTCTCCAAAGGTGATGCTGATAATCAGGAAGGCAGTCCAAGAGGTGGGGAAGAGGGGAAGAGCATAGGTTTTTGGAGTGAAACAGAACCATATTTAAATCCTGGTGCCATTTACAAGTTTTGGGACAGAATCTGTTTCCTCTTGTGTCTAATGGAGTAGGAGCATTTTAATAGGAGACTTGGGAATTAGAAGGCAATGTTTGGGAAGTGCTCATTAGTCCAGGGACATGGATATATGGGACTTAGAAGTCCTTAGTAGTTGCTAAAATGCAAAAGGCTTTTACACTTTTTGAAACAGCTTTACTTATATTGAATCTTGTAATCCCTCCAGCAAGCCAGGGAGGTGGGTGGGGCAGAGGTGTTTACATCCTCTTGGAGAGGAGGAATATGAGGCATTAGTCAATTGCACAACTTGGCCAGGGCTTTCCAGACCAAACCACCCTTTGGTGCCTTTGGGATGGGGTGGAGAGGGATCAGAGACGCGAACACAAAGACTGAGCGTGAGGGTGAGGTGAGAGTGTGGAGGATGACTCTGGGACCTGCTGAAACCTTTGGGACTACCTTTTGGCATAGTCGATGGGGCAGCCCAGGAACTCTTTACTGTTTGTCTTTTTGTGAGTCTTAGCGTTGACTCCCCAGCATGGTAAATCCTCTTCATAACAGGAGTGGTTGCACCCAGGGGATTCATTTTTGGGAAGTAGAAAAGAAACAGGGATTATTTAGATTCCATGTCTTAAAATTCATGGTAATTCTACCTGTGTGGGACTGCAGTTTAACTTTGCTCTGTCTTGTGCATCATAGAATCCCGAAAGCTAGTACAGTTTAACCCTTTTCTGTTATTCCATAGCCATGTGGTAATGCCTGACCTGATAGCATTTTGAGGTTCATGCAGTGCTCTCGGATATGTCATTCACAGTGAGCAGAACGTTCATTAGGACAGGGGTTTTTGAGTGTTGTGGCCACAGTCTTGCAGCTACTTATAGCAGAGTTAGGACAGGGCTCAAATGTCTTTCTCATCTCTGCTCAAGCCTTCTGGAGAAGGGAAACGTCTGTGGTCCACACATTGCAGCCCATGATAAGAGACACCTCCTTGCATTGAAATTGCTTCTGCTTGATTCTCATCCATCAACTATGCGTTCTTTATTTCAAATATGTGTTTGTGTAGCTTCTGTTGGTAACTTATGAAACAGAGCCAAATCCCTCCTCTAGAGATATCTCTTCACAAATTTAGCAACAACCCTCACCCCACCCCCCATGCCTTCCTTTGTGCTCCTCTTTTCAGGCCATGACCCCCAGCCTGTGTGTCCCCCACACAGTGACGAGGGTTTTAGACCCCTCCCATTCTAGTTGCTTTGCTTGAGAGACATCCCAGTCCGTCCTTTACAACATGCTTCCTGCCCACAGCCATGGTGCTCCAGTATGGTCTAAACCTTCAAAGTAGAGCATGTGTTCATCCTTGGGTCTCCAGCCCCAGGCCCTGGCAGACTAAAATACCCAAACAGAGAGCAGGCAGTCACGGCATCCTAACCTCCACTTGCTCCTTGGCTTTTGTTCTACCTTCAATGCTTCACTGTATTTTGGCCACGGGTTTGGGCACCACTGGATCCTGCACTTACTCTCTTACATGTGGACTTCTGTCTTCCCTCCGCTTGGTAGTGAGTTTGGGCATTGCCATCATCTCCTTGGATGAGAAGCCCCTGGATACCTGGAACCCTACGGACAGGTTCATCCCAGGCAATGAGAGCTGGAGAATACACACGTGGAAGAACTATGGCCACCTTTGTTCTATATATGGCAACTTTTTAATACACCTATGGCCACATTAGCTTTGTGAGAAGCTATTGAATGAGTTTACGGTTCACTAAGCCCCACCTCCTAGTCTTCATGTGTCTTGTTTTGTACATGCTGTTCATTTCTTGGATTCAAGTAGAGGACTTCATGTTTATTCCTCTTATACTTTCCTTTGTAATATCTACTCTTCATCCTGCAGTTCAAGGTATTCTCGGACTCCACCCTCTCATCGTGAGTACTCACCATTCTTCAAAGCTTCCAATCATTCATCAAGCTTAGTTAAATTTAATTAATTTATTTTAACATTTTGCTTTCAATTCCTTTGTATTTCAATAGCTTTAGTTGTGCAAGAGGTTTTTGGTTACATGGGTGAATTGTATAGTAGTGGAGTCTGGGCTTTTAGCGTACTCATCCCCCAAATAGTGTACAGCGTACCCGATAGGTCATTTCAAAAGGTTTCCCAGAATCTTTTCTTCTTTTCCACTTTTGCAATCTTTCCTCACTTCCCCCTTCTTTCCCACCTAATAGAGAAGTGACATTTCACTTGTCTTTTACACACACACACACACACACATTTTCTTCACTTGGGATATAAGAGTCAATGTTAAACCAAGAGTAACCTCACCAAGAAATTCGGCAATTAGGTAAGGACCATAAAGCTCCACAGGAGAACTACCAGAGGCTCGCAAATCTCCAAGGCGTGGTCCATGTGAGAACTCTTGGAGGAGTAGGAAGGCCCTGGGAACTCCACTGTGAGAAAATGCAACTCAAAATCAAGGAATGCTGCTTCAAGTCAATTCGTCAAAAATACATGATGGAGAAGAAGTAGAAGTAAAAAGTTTCCACTAAATGTCAAGGATATTACACAGGGGACTAAGAAAGCATTTACCATTTGAGTTCCTGAGGAATCCATCAAAGGAGGCAATGTATGCACAAATTCTGCTTGAAGTGTGTTTGGGACCTGGGACCGAGACAGCGGCAGGAGACAGGAGACAGGAGAGGAATGTGGCGCACTCCAAAACTCAGGACAAAGTGCCTGCTAGTTTCTAACATGAGTGAAACAGGTTTATCCAGCATTTCAACACTCATTTTAAATGCATTTAAATTCAGTGTTAATGTTGGAACATTTCAGTGATGCATCGTATCACTGTAGTGTTTTCTTCACCATGTCAAATGCCTCCTGGAAGTTCCTGCTGCCCATAGAGTGAATCTAAGCTCTGTTACTGGGACATCCAGTCCACATATATGAAACATTTCTAGTATTTAGTATACAACCATATTTAGAAATATATAATATATAAAATATATCAGAGATTGACAAACTATGACTCATGGGCCCACTACATGTTTTTGTAAATAAAGTTTTATTGCCACACAGCTATACTCATTCATTTACATATTGTTTATGGCTGCTTTTGCTACGATGGCAGAGTTCAGTAGTTGCAACATAGGCCATATGTCCTGCAAGGCTGAAATATTCACTATCTCCCCCTTTAAGATAAAGTTTGCCCAACCTGTCATACATAATATAACATATGACATCTAACATGTAATATATCACACATGCTATATTTATAAAAATAATAATATACTAAATTGTGTATAATATGAAATATATGATAATATATCATATTAGATCATAACTCATCTATAATTCTTATACTTGTCTAAAGTTTGGGGATAAGGTATTTGGTGGTTTGCACAATTGAACCATTAGAGCATTTCCCTAGTTTAGAGAAATTGTTGTGTTAGAACATCTAAAAATTGTGGGTTTGGTTAGAATATATGGAAACTGTTCTGCAAAAATAGTGATTGATACAGCAATTAAAAAACACAATTCTAGTTATGTTTTCCAAATAAATGGTTAACAGATGGAGTAACTTTTAAGGCTGGTTCACATCAAGGACTGTGGTTCAAATTGGGGTTGAGTGATTGATTCTCTCAGCCATTTAGAGAACACACACATTGGCGCAAAGTCAGTAGATTTGAATTTTGTGGCCCAGGCAGAGAAACAGCTTTGGGGTCTAGAGCATTCAAAAGCTAATTTGGGAGGAAATGGTATAAAAATCCAAATGTGTTGAACAGATGTATGGAGATTTTTCACTGTGTGTTTCTCTGACCCATTCAATTTGCTATGCTTTGCTCTTTGGCTAAGTCTTCACTGCAAAGTACCAGGGTAGAACTGTTCTGTGATATTATGCAGGCTTTATCCCACAAGATGACATGAGAAATCAGACCATTTATTTCATGGAGGGCCTGCAATGTGCACTTGAGCCTTTATTTTCTGCCCTCTGATTGCAACAGACAGGTAGGCCTCGGTTGCTTTGTAACTAATAACAAAGCTGTCTCATTCTAACCTACGCAGATTCAGTAGGACTTTGGTTCACAGGCATTAATGAAGAGTACATAAACTTTTGGCAGACTTGCACACCTCTTTCTGTTTGTTGACAAAGAGACATTGCATAGTCTTACTGGAGCCAAACAATTCTCATCTAATGCATATGAATAGTCACTGAATGCACAGGAATTAAATTATAAAGCAATCTGTTACACCATGAGGGACTTACCGCTAAGCTGGGCACTTCTTGTTTATTTGGAATGTCAACTAAGAACGTTTCATCTGAATGAGACAATAAACTTTTTAGTGTCCCTCTGCTAAACTCAGACAAACTATTAAGTATGTGTATGATGTGGCAGCTGGTGTGGCCAGTGGTCCGCACACTCCCTCTGGAGTCGGATCAGGAGTATGGCACTGGTGGTGTTCCCTGCAGTCTCTGGTTACTACCTCCCCACCTCAGTGGCATCCCTCCCTTGTTCTGTCTCCCTCCCTTTTATAACCTGCTTCTTTTAGGGCATGAATTCACAGAGGGTTAGCCAAGAGCAACAGTGGATTTGTCATGTGGGGGATTTGCCTATTAACAGAGGGGCAAAGCTTTAGAAAGCGTCAACTGGGAAAGTTTCTCTGAGCAGCTCAGCTTTTCTTGACAAAACACCACCTGCAGGAAGAACCATGTTCACTCTGCCTCCATAGGCCATAGACTGCTTTGCAAAAATGCCTCTCTCAGGACTTTAGCAGTAAAGTCTAAAAAGAGGGGTCTCTGTGGTCCAGCACACTTCAGCCCTGTCCTAAGCAATGCGCTGTGAACTGGTGGGCGTGAGGAGCTAGTTACTATTTCCATGGTCCAGCACACTTTAGACCCATCCTAAGCAAGATGCTGTGAACTGGTGGGTGCGAGGAGCTAGTTATATATTTCTATGATTATTATTATTATTTTTAGACAGAGTTTTGCT
Organism: Pan troglodytes; assembly: GCF_028858775.2. NCBI lineage: Eukaryota > Metazoa > Chordata > Mammalia > Primates > Hominidae > Pan > Pan troglodytes. The sequence continues at coordinate 46,835,225 of NC_072409.2, forward strand.
CTTGTCACCCAGGCTGGAGTGCAATGGCGCCATCTCGGCTCACTGTAACCTCTGCCTCCTAGGTTTAAGCGATTCTCCTGCCTCACCCTTCTGAGTAGCTGGGGTTACAGGCGCATGCCACCAGGGCCAGCTAATTTTTATATATTTTTAGTGGAGACGGGGTTGTGCCATGTTGGCCAGACTGGTCTCCAACTCCTGACCTCAGGTGATCCGCCTGCCTTGGCCCTCAAAGTGCTGGGATTACAGGCATAAGCCACCATGCCCGGCCTAGCTATATATTTCTAATGCGGCCTTATCTCCTACCAATGGCAGTAGGATCCTGGATTGGGAATTGCTGCCATTGGATGCCCTCTGTGAAATGGGCCCCTGGGTCCTAACAAGTTCAAGACTGAGAAGGAGCAGTCGTGAGATGAAGAGGTACTTGTGGTATGACTGTGGGTGGAATGGGTGCTGTCTGGTTAGTGGGGAGAAGGGTTCTCTAATTACCAGTGGGCTTTTCTCTCTATGACGAATTAATTCTGCTTTGGATACAGCAGCCCTGCTCTTGTCGGGAGAGATAGCATCTGCACTCATGAAGCCGGGCGCCCTCACACTGCCTCATCAGCTGCGTAAGCAGAGGCCTCAGCCTTGCAGAGTGATTTTGGCACAGCATGTGTATCTTGTGAGGCTTAGAAAGCCACTGACATTTTTGAAATCCTCTGGGACTTTGTTGCTCTGCTGTTATCCCGCCGTCACTCAGGGGCAGTGTGTCATCTGCTCACTATTCCCTGAGCTCATTTGCCTGGCCCTCTGTGATGTGGAGAGGGAGGGCCGCCCCCAGCAGCTGTGTGGAGTCCGGTGCCATCCAACCTATTGGCCTCCTCATCTCACCTGGTTTTCATATCCAGTATGTGCTATTTGTTTATTGATTGGGAGGGTTTGGAAATGACTTTTGTTTCCACAAATACTGAGAGTCCCAGCTTGCATGGACATGAGTGCCTTGTGTGCAGAGAACTTAGTTCTCATCTCCTGATGCTGGAACACAATGGAGTTTTTGCCAAGATTAGAGGGATGATGGGATTGACAGTCCCTAGATTTTGTTAGGCCCTGCTCAAGGGGGCTGGGTTTGAACACCACATCCTATGGTTGTCCTGCTAACAGTCAGTCATCTGAATGGGTTTGAGTAAGTGAGACATGAAGGGAAAACAAAAGACCTCACCCATCCATGAGTGTGAGATCTTCCCTGACATTCCAGCACTCAGTTCAATCCTGGGATGGGGAAACTTCAGGTTTTGAAGAGCGTCTGTTGAAACAGGTAGATGAAGAAGCCAAATTCTTGGACTGCTGATGTCTAGCTGACTATATTGGACATGAATTTGTTTAGTTCTCAAAGGAATACTGGGGATATTTTCTTTCCTAGTTTACCATTGAGACGAGCCGTGAGGAGGTTTTCCCAATGGTACAAAGTAAGTGCAAGGCTGGGATTTGAACAGTCCTGTCCACTGTGCCACACTCCCCATGAGTAGGCCAACCTCAGCCAAACCTTAGAGGATCTTCGCTGGGGAAGGAAAAACCACTTCTTCCAGTGTCCAAGTATTGCAGGAAAACAAGGAGATGGAGGAGGGAAGGACCCAGGGACCAACATCTCAGAGAAGAAAGGCAGTGGAAGAGGCTAAGACATGAGTGAGAAGTGGCCTCTTGGGCTGTGCCCTGACCCCACACTTCACTCTCTGCACTGACCTAGATGGGAAACAGAGATGAACAAGTTGGGTGGCCGAGGGGTAGTCCCAGCAGAGGGGATGGGGGCCCCTGTGCTGCGGGGTGGGACGTGGCTGTGGTTTTGGAGTCTGACTGGGGACCTTGTAGAGGGGATGTCACTGCAACAAGGGTGAAGTGACCCTGGGTACCAACAGTGGGGTAGGTTCCCGAGCTCCAGGACCAAACAGCCTGAGTTGGGGACAAGACCATGCTCTCTTGCAGAGGATGGACATAAGAAAGAAAAGTACTCCTGCACAAAACCGAGCCTCTGTTAGAAAGGAAGGAGGAGGCCGGGCGTGGTGGCTCATGCCTGTAATCCCAGCACACTGGGAGGCCAAGGTGGGCGGATCACGAGGTCAGGAGATCGAGACCATCCCGGCTAACACGGTGAAACCCCATCTCTACTAAAAATACAAAAAATTAGCCAGGTGTGGTGGCGGGTGCCTGTAGTCCCAGCTGCTCGGGAGGCCGAGGCAGGAGAATGGCATGAACCTGGGAGGCGGAGCTTGCAGTGAGCTGAGATCGCGCCACTGCACTGCATCCCGGGTGACAGAGTGAGACTCCATCTAGAAAAAAATAAAAAAAAAGAAAAAATAAATAAAGAAAAAAGAAAGAAAGAAAGGAAAGAGGAAAGATTGGCATTGGAAAAGGGTTACTGATGTTAGGAAGGGAAAATTGACAATGGGAAAGGGAAATTGATAATGGGAAGGGGAAATTGATACTAGAAAAGGAGAAATTGATGCTGGGAGGGAAAAACTGATGAAGGGAAAACAGACCCCTCAGCATCTGCCCTGCATCCAGGTGAGTGATGCCAGCCTGTCGGGAAGGCTTGGGCTAGTGATAAAGCTCATGCTCAGGCACGGAGGCACACAGAGGGCAGTGTCTCCACAGCCCTTAGCGCTGTGATGAGTAGCTGAAAAAGTACCAGCAAACCTCCTTGATTAGCCTTTGCTTCATGGTGTGATGCATTTCTGCTTCCCTGCAATTCAAGAAAGCAAGGCATCGTCTAGTGGGAATAGCTGGCCCTGCTTCTGGCAAGGCCCCTCACCTTCCTTCTGCATATCTGCACTCACCACTGGCCAGCAGCGTCTCCTCCAGGAACGTTGCTTTCTCATCTCAGACTCTGAGAGCATTGGAGTTTATATTTTGTTCTAGCTTAAAATTCCTGTCTAGCTCCACCCCCTCACCACCCCACCGGCGTCAACTGACCTCACCTTTCACTGAGAAATAAATGTGCCCTAGGAAAAACCCCGTTGTCTTCTGGAGTCAAATCCTCACTCTGCCTGAGTCTCTGTCTTCTGAGCCCCAGCTCCCATCTTCTCTCCCTTATGTCTCCTTCTGTTTCCTGGATCATCCGTCCTCCCTCTTTTTTGATTTTTCCCATCAGCCCACCACCCCATTCTCTATCTCCCATCTCCGACAAAAGACTTTGGACACGGAGCCTCTGATGTCCTCACTCCCTCCTCCCCTGCCCAGAGCTTGCCACAAGTTCATCCTCAGGCACCATCTCCTTAAAAGTGTATTTTGCCCCTATAATTTAGTGTGAATCCTTCACTTCTCCCCATTATTACCAGCCTGCTCAAGCCTCTGACACCTCTCATCAGCCTGGCTAAGAGCCTCCTGATGGATTGGCCTACTTCCATTCCATTCCTTCTCCATCTGTTCTTCTTAAAGGAATTATTATTTTTTAAAAATAGAAATCAGACTACATCATGCTCTGGTGGAAAACTCTTCCATTTTTTGCAGTCACTCAAATTCACATGAAAATCCGAATCCTTTTCCAAGGCCTGAAAAGCCCTGGGAAGTCTGAGGTTGGCCAACTCCCTGACCTGGTCTCAGCCCATGTTCCTCTTCCAAGCTCTGTCACAGCTGATGTTCTCTTCCCCATGTGTGAAAAGCCCTTTTCCATCTCTGGGCCTTTATCTCTTGCTGTTTCCCCTGCTCTTTTTTTTTTTTTTTTTTTTTTTTTTTGAGACAGAGTCTTGCTCTGTCACCCAGGCTGGAGTGCAATGTTGCGATCTCGGCTCACTGCAACCTCCCTCCGCCTCCCAGATTCAAGTGATTCTCCTGCCTCAGCCCTCTAGAGTAGCCGGGATTACAGGACTGTACCACTACGCCCAGCTACTTTTTGTATTTTTAGTAGAGATGGGGTTTCACCATGTCGGCCAGGCTGGTCTTAAACTCCTGACCTTAGGTGATCCACCCGCCTCAGCCTCCCAAAGTGCTGGGATTACAGGCGCCACCGCTCCTGGCCTCCCCTGCTCTTCTAACAACTGCCTCCCTCTCACCTCAGAGTCCCTAAGGGGCTCCCGCAGACCTACCCGGAGCAGCGCCTCCAGCTCTCCTGGCCTTTTTGTCACATGAATCACTGTTTCTGCTTGTTTCCTCTGTTCCAGTGATCACTGCTTTTTTATTCATTGGTCTGCCTTATCCACTAGAATGAGCTCAGTGTGCTGCTCTACCTCTTGTACCTGGAGCAGTGCCTGCAATTCACAGAGTATTTGGTGATCAGAGTCCTTCACATCTTCATTCTCCTCCCTTGCCTCATCTGGCTTGCCTGTCATTTACTTTTTTAAAAAAGTTTTTATTTTGAAATAATTTTATATTCACAAGAAGTTGCAAAAATACTACAGAGTGCATTTATAGCTTTCTTTAGTAATATCTTACATAATAACCACGGAACAATCCTCCATCACCAAAAACAGGAAAATTACATTGGTATGGCACTGTTAACTAAACTGCAGACTTTATTTGGACTTCATAAGATATTACATGCACTCTTTTTAAAATTATTATTATTAACATTATTGGTATATATTTCTGTAAGATTTTATCACATGTCATGCAGTAAAGGATTAACTCCACAGGCTTGGGATTTTTAAACCTTGCACATTCCAGAGGAAGGGCTGGCCCTTGGCTGGCTCCTGGGAGAAAAGCTCTAAACCCTTAGAATACCCTTCCTGATAAGAGTGTGCTTGTACACCTGCCCATCTTGGGCCACTCCAGATAACTTATGCTAACAATGTGATTTATGGCGGGGGCCTTGGGCCATGCAGTATCAACTTGACCTCTGGAGGAGCTGGAGACTAACTAAGGCCAGTTACTTGGGCCATGCATGTCTACAGGACTGATCCCCTGTAAGAATCCTGGCCCCTCAGGCTGGTGTGAGCATCTGTGGATGGCGATACTGCCTGCATGTTGAAATACATTGTTGCTGGGAGAATTTCTATATTATTCTGTTCTTGCATTGCTATAAAGAAATACCTGAGACTGGGTTATTTATTTATTTATTTTGAGATGGAGTTTTGCTCTTGTTGCCCAGGCTGGAGTACAGTGGTGTGATTTTGGCTCACTCCAACCTCTGCCTCCCGGGTTCAAGCGATTCTCCTGCCTCGGCCTCCCGAGGATTACAGGTGCCTGCCACCATGCCCAGCAAATGTTTTTTTGTATTTTTAGTAGAAACATGATTTTGCCATGTTGTCCAGACTGATCTTGAACTCCTGACCTAAAGTGATCCACCTGCCTTGGCCTCCCAAAGTGCTGGGATTACAGGCATGAGCCACCACGCCCAGCCTATTTCATTTTCTTGACTTATTTCACTAGCTAGGACTTCCAGTATTGTGTTGAATATAGGAGTGTGTATCAGGGTTCTTTAGAGGGACAGAACTAATAGGAGATATATATATATATGTGTGTGTGTGTGTGTGTGTGTGTGTGTGTGTGTGGAGAGAGAGAGAGAGAGAAAGAGAGAAAGAGGGAGAGAGAGTTTATTAAGTATTAACTTACACGATCACAAGGTCCCACAACAGGCTGTCTGCAAGCTTAGGAGCCAGGAGAGCCAGTCCGAGTCCCAAAACTGAAGAACTCGGAGTCTGAAGTTTGAGGGCAGGAAGCACCCAGCACGGGAGAAAGATGTAGGCTGGGAGGCTAGGCCAGTCTTTCCTTTTCATGTGTTTCTACCTGCTTTATATTCACTGGTAGCTGATTAGATTGTGCCCACCAGATTAAGGGTGGATCTGCCTTCCCCAGCCCACTGACTCAAATGTTAATCTCTTTTGGCAACACCCTCACAGACACACCCAGGATCAATACTTTGTATTCTTCAATCCAATCAAGTTGACACTTAGTATTAACTGTCACAGAGTGGCAGGAGTGCACACCTTGCCTAATTCCTAATCTTAGGAGGTGAGTCTTCAATCTTTTACCATTAAGTATTATGTTACCTGTAGGTTTCGTGTGTGTGTATGTGTGCACTTCATCATATTAAGGAAATTCCCTTCCATTCCTAGTTTGCTGAGAGTTTATCATGAATAGGTGCTTTTAGCTCAATGTTATTCATTATTTTTTTGTTTTCAGTTTTATTCATTTCTGTTCTATCTGCATTATTTACTTTCTTCTACTTGCTTAGGATTTCTTTTGCTCATCTTTTTTTGGTTTCTTGAGGTGAAAGCTTAGATTGCTAATTAAGAACTTTGTTCTTTTCTAATATAAGCATTTAGTATTATAAACTTCCTTCTAGGCATTGCTTTAGCTGTATCCTACAGATTTTATTTTATGTTGTTATTTTATCTTCATTCAGTTCAATGTATTTTTCAATTTCCCTTGCAACTTTCTCTCAGAACCATGGATTATTCAGAAATGTGTCATTTAATTTCCAAGTGCTCAGAGATTTTCCTGTTATCTTTATGTTACTCATTTCTAGCTCAATTCCATTATGCTCAGAGAACATACTTTGTATTATTTAGGTGCTTTTAAGTTAGTTAAATTTTATTTTATGGATCAGGATGTTATCTATAATACTGGTATGTGAAAATCGTGTGTATCCTGCTTATGTTGGGTGCAGTGTTTTATAAATGTTAATTGGATTTCATTGGTTGATGGTTATTCAGTTCTTCGATAGCCTTGATTCTTTTCTGCCTAGATCTTGTATCTATTAGGAGACACTGAAGTCCCTGATAACAACTGAGGATTTTTCCATTTCTCTTTTCAGATTGTTCAGTTTTGGCTTCATGTTGTTTGGTGCATACACATTTAGATTGTTATTTTTTTTGGTGAAGTAACCCTTTTATCATTATGTAATGCCCCTCTTTATCCTTGGTAACTTTTATTGGTCTGAAGGCTACTTGGTCAGACATTAATAGAGACACTCCTGCTTTCTTTCTATCAGTATTTGCAAGTTGTATATTTTCTACCCTTTTACTTTTATCCTGTATAGGCTGTTGAATAGCTGTTGAAATGTAGAACCTTACCACCATTTGGGTCCCTTTATCCACCTCCCTTCTTATGACACATCTAAATATTACCTCTATATACTTTAAGTCCCATATCAGACAGTATTATATTTTTTGGTTTCTACCTTCAAACATGTGTTTGAAAGTTTAAGAGAATAAAAACAATCTTTTTTTTTAAACAAAATGCTTACCTTTTCATTGTTTTTTATTTCTGATTTTCCAAGTTTTCTTTTATTATTTATTTATTTATTTTTTGAGACAGAGTTTCACTCCTGTTGCTCAGGCTGGAGTGCAATGGCAGATCTCAGCTCACTGTAACCTCTGCCTCCCAGGTTCAAGCAATTCTTCTGCTTCAGCCTCCTGAGTGGCTGGGATTACAGGCATGCGCCACCATGCCCAGCTAATTTTGTATTTTTAGTAGAGACGGGGTTTCTCCATGTTGGTCAGGCTGGTCACGAACTCCTGACCTCAGGTGATACTCTTGCCTTGGTCTCCCAAAGTGCTGGGATTATAGGCATGAACCACTGCACCCGGCCTATTATTTATTTTCTCTCTGTAGAACTGTCTTTAGCAATTATTGTTTTATAGCAAGTCTGTTGGCTGAATATTTTAAAAAGTTTTCTTTCATCTGAGACTATCTTTATTTCACTTTCATTCCTGAAGGATATTTTGCTGGATATAAGTTATTAGAATCTTATAGAAAAAAAATCTATTAGGAAAAAAACTATTCTTTTTTTTCAGTACTTGAAATATATTGTGCCACTTGTTTTTCATGTTCATGAATTCTCGTCATCAATCTAGACTCATTTCGGTTTTTAAAAATAGTTTTCTCTTTTAATTGCCTTCAAATAACACGATTTTTGTCTTTATTTTTTACTAATATCTTAAATTAATGTATATTTGACTATTAAAGATTATATATATTTAAGGTGCATAATTTGATGATTTGATACATGTATATTGTGAAATTAAGCACCTCAAACGAATCAACATATCAACTCAGATAGTTACCGCTTTTTCTGGTGTTGAGAGCACTAAAGATGTACTTTCTTAGCAAATTTCAGGTATACAATAAGCTCTTGTTAATTATAGTTTCATTGCTGTGTGTTAGATCTCCAGAACTTATTCATCTTGTGTAACTAAAACTTTGTACCCTAGGACCAATATCTCCTCATTTCCCTTTCCCCCAAGCCTCTGGTAACCATCATTTCTACTCTTTGTGAGTTCTTTGTGAGTATCAGATATAAGTGAGATCATACAGTATTTGTCTTTTTGTATCGGCTTTTCAAACCTAACATAATGTCCTCTAGGTTCATCCATGTTGTTGCAAATGGTAGGATTTTCTTATCTTTAAGGTGAAATAATATTTCATTATGTGTGTATATCACATTTTCTTTTTCCATTCTTGTATTGATGGACACTTATGTTTCTATATCTTGGCTATTGTAAATAATGCTAAAAGGAACATGGGAATGCAGTTATCTCTTTGAGATCCTGATTTTATTTCCTTTGGATATATATCTAGAAGTGGGACTGCTGGATCAGGTGATAGTTTTATTTTTAATTTTTTGAGGAACCTGTCTGCTGTTTTCCATAATGGCTATTGTGGTATCATATAAGTTTTAGAACTGTTTTTTCTGTTTCTACCTAAGAATGTCACTGGGATTTTGATAGAGATCATGGTAAACCTGTAGGTCATTTTGGATGTATGGACATTTTAACCATATTAATTATTCCAATCCAAGAACATAGGATGTCTTTTCAGTTATCTGTATCTTCCTTAGTTTCCTTTATCAATGTTTTATAGGTTTTAGTGTACAAATCTTTCACCTCTTTGGTTAAGTTATTCCTAAATATTTTATTCTCTTCGTTGCTATTGTGAATGAAGTGGTTTTCTTGATTTTCTTTCTGGATAGCTTGTTATTTGTGAATAGAAACATTAATTTTTTCATGTTGATTTTGTATCCTGCAACTTTAATGAATTATGTATTGGTTCTCACATTTTTGTTGTTGGTTGTTGAGTCTTTAAGGTTTTGTACATATATGATCATGCCATCCGTAAGCAGAGACAATTCAACGTCTTCCTTTCTGATTAAGATGCTTTTTATTTCTTTTTATTGCCTAAGTGCTGTGGCTAGGACTTCTAATACTATGTTGAAAAGAAGTGTCAAGAGTGGGCATCCTTGCCTTGCACCAGATCTTAGAAAAGAAGGTTTCAACTTTTCCCCATTGATTATGATGTTGGCGGTGGACTTTTTATATACAATCCTTATTGTGTTGAGGAAAGATCCTTTTGTGCCTATTTTGTTGAGAGTTGTTTTTTTTTTTTTTGAGACAGAGTCTTGCTCTGTTGCCCAGTCTGGAGTGCAGTGGCGCGATCTTGGCTCACTGCAACCTCTGCCTCCTGGGTTCAAGCGATCTCCTGCCTCAGCCTCCCGAGTAGCTGGGACTACAGTCACACACCACCACGCCCAGCTAATTTGTGTATTTTTAGTAGAGACGGGGTTTCACCATGTTGGCCAGGCTGGTCTCAATCTCTTGACCTTGTGATCTGCCTACCTCGGCCTCCAAAGTGCTGGGATTACAGGTGTGAGCCACTGTGCCTGGCCGAGAGTTTTAATTATAAGTTGAGGTTAAACTTTGATCAAATGTTTTTTCTGCATTGTTTGAAATGTTCATGTTTTTTTCTTTCATGCTGTTAATATATCACATTGATTAATTTGTGTTTATTGAACAATCCTTGCCTTTCTGACATAAATCCCACTTGGTCATGGTATAGGGACTTTCTAATGTGCTGCTGAATTTGGCTTGTTAGTATTTTAACAAGATTTTTTATAGCCATGTTCACCAAGGAAATTGCCCTGTAGCTTTCTTTTCTTGTTGTGTCTTTACCTGGCTTTGATATCAGCGTAATACCGGCCTCATAAAATGAGTTTGCAAGTGCTCCCTCTTCTTTTATTCTTTAAATCCAGACACACTTGAATCATGTTCTCTTGAAAATAATGTTTTATTTATCTCTGGTTGCTTTAAAAATTGTTTCTTTGTCTTATGTTTTCAAAAATTTATTATTAAGTATTTGGATGTGGATTTCTTTGGATTTATTCTAGTTGGAACTCTCTAAACTTCTCAAATTTGTAGGTTAAGTATAACTTGTAACCAAGTTTTGGAAGTTTCCTCAGGCACTACTTTTTCAAATATGTTTTCACTGTCACATTCTTTCTCTTCTTCTGAGACTCCTACAACATGAATGTTAGATCTTTTGTTATTGCTGCACAACTTTCTGAGGCTCGGTTCAGGTTTTCAATCTATTTTCTCTCTTTTGTTCAGGTTGGTTCACTTCTGTATATCTTTTCTACTTTACTAATTCTTCCGTCTGTCATCTTCATTTTACTAATGAGCCCATCCAGTGAGTTTGAAAATTTTGGTTATTTTGTTTTCAGTTTTACAATTTCCATTTGGTTCTTCCTTATATTTTGTATTTGCTGAGATTTTCTATTTTTCCATTTGCTTGAAAGGTGAAATTCCTAGTTGGAGCATTTTTATAATCACTACTTTAAAATACTTGCCAGGCTGGGCTAGGTGGCTCATGCCTGTAATCCCAGCACTTTGGGAGGCCGAGGCGGGAGGATCACAAGGTCAGGAGATCGAGACCACAGTGAAACCCCGTCTCTCCTAAAAATACAAAAAATTAGCAAGGCATGGTGGCGGGCGCCCATAGTCCCAGCTACTTGGGAGGCTGAGGCCGGAGAATGGCATGAACCCGGGAGGTGGAACTTGCAGTGAGCCGAGATCGCGTCACTGCACTCCAGACTGGGTGACAGAGCGAGACTCCGTCTCAAAATAAATAAATAAATAAATAAAATACTTGCCAGATAATTTCAACGTGTGTGCTATCTTGCTGTTTGTGTCCATTGATTGTTTTTTCTTATTCAAGTTGAGGTTTTTGATATGACGGGTACATTTGGGTTGTATCCTGGATATTTTGAATATTATGCCATGCAACTGTGGTTCCTATTTAAGTTTTCCATTTTACCAGGTAGTCAACCCATTTAACTTTAGAATGCATATCCTGGCTCAATTCTGTGAACTGTGGCTCAAATGTCAATAGTTTCAAGTGTTCACAGCAGTGTTGTGGATGACCCAGAGTTAAGCTGGAACCTGGGCAGCATTCCACACCACAGTTCAGTTCTCAGAGTCATTTCACACACAGTCTACTTTGGGGGTATTCCCAGAGCTTTATACCCAGACTAAAAGATATCTTTCTTGGCTGGGTGCAGTGGCTCACGTCTGTAATCCCAGCACTGTGGGAGGCTGAGGCGGGTGGATCACGAGGTCAGGGGATCCTGACCACCCTGGCTAAAACGGTGAAACCCCGTCTCTACTAAAAATACAAAAAAATTAGCCGGGCGTGGTGGCACGCACCGGTAGTCCCAGCTACTCGGGACGCTGAGGCAGGAGAATCTCTTGAACCCAGGAGGTGAAGGTTGCAGTGAGCTGAGGTCGCACCACTGCACTCCGGCCTGAGCTACAGAGTGAGACTGTCTCAAAAAAACAAAAAACAAAAAACAAAAAAACCCCAAAACCAACCAACAAACAAAAAAAACCACAAATCTTTCTTTAGCTTCCTCTTCTCTGTAACTTCCCCTTCCCACTGTCCCACACCTTTGCTATTGTTCACCTACTGCAGGGCAGGGATAATGGACAGTGTTCCCCCTAACGGTCTTTGTGGCCACTGTGTCTGGTGGGAGGGGTTGAGAGGCACTGCCTTGGGGTGCTCCCTTGGGTAGGAAGGGGGTGGTCTGCACAGCTCTGCTCCACTGTCTTTGTGGCTGATGCCTCAAGTGTGTATAGGGGGACACAACCTGCCTTTGCTGATGTTCACTCAGTGTAGGGTGGGAATGGTCAACAGAACTCTCTTCCACTGTCTCTTCTGCACCTAGTGGTGAAGAGGAGGGAGGCTACTATTGCTTGTGTTTGTGCAGGGGCTGGGGCGGGGGGACGGTTGACAACCCAGAGTCTCCACAGATCTAGGTGGGGAAGGACACAACTTCTTTCATGGTTTTGCCTTGAGTAAGGCAGGCACAGTCTGTGTGGTTTCATCCTGTGGGGCTGTTCTCTTTCCAGTCTTGGCTAGAGATGGTGGTGTTTCCTTGGGTTTTCTTTTCCTTTTTGACTGTGCCTATTGGGGATTCTGGGTTGCAGGCGGATGTAGGAACCAGGGCAAGATACGTAGGAAGCCAAAAATCTCCAAAGAGCTACCACCAGGTTCTATGCAGAGTCCTGAAGTCCCTAGTCAGTCTCTTTTCTCCATTTTTCAGGGACTTCTAATAGTTGCTTTATGCATTTCATCTGGGTCTTCAGTTATAATTAGTAGGAGGGATAGGGCGGAATGTGCTTATTCCCCCTTGCCTGGAACCAAAAACTCTCCCCTTTTGGTTTTATTGATAAAATATTATCTCATTTAGACTGCCACCTTGAGCCCAAGACTATACCACTTTTCACTGATGTTCCTCTCTCTTTAACTCTTACAGTCTTTTACTATGTGTCATGTAATTTAGGACATAATTATATACCATAATTATATACCAACTTGTAATTCTTGCTGATTCATTCATGTTTATTATTCTTATCTCTTTAACTAAATCTTAAGCCTCAAGTGGAAATACATGAGATGTCTTCTCTAGCCCCATAGTGCTTGTCACAGTTCTGGGTTCAAGGTTGGCACTTACTATTTCTTGGCTGAATTAATTAGAACTCTAGTACCAAAGTGCTTCTGAAGTCAGATTGACCTGCTTTCAAACCCTGTCTCTACATAATACTAGTTGTATATCTTAAATAAGTTACTTAATCTCTTTGAGCTCTGGATTCCTCATTTGTAAAATGGTTTTCATAATACCTCTATCACAGAAGGTACTGTTTTGAGAATTATAAGTCAAAATATGCCTTAAGCATACGCTGCAGTGAAACAGATGCTCAACGTTGTTTCCTTTTTCTTCCTTCCTCATGAGCTTTGTGAGAACCCATCTTCACTTCATAAGAATAATGGAGTTAAAGGACAAAAAGGGAAGTTGTGGCAGATTCCAAAGATGCCTTTTTTCCCTACTTTTGTTGGGCTGATTTGGGTCCAGAAAATTGCACACTCCTTAGCCACAGCAAGAATGAACTCTTTTCTCTTTGCTCCTCCTTGAACCTCTTTCAGTACTGAAGTGCCAACATTTGAGCCTTCAGAAGATGACTCCATGCAGCAGCTGGCTCATACATAGCAGCTCAAGGCACCCACCTTTTAGAACACTCAGGCTGTCTCTCCCTCAAGGACTCTACAACAATGATCCTGGCTGATCTTGTAAGCTGAAGAGGCTCCAAAAATGAAAGTAGCCAGATTCTGAGGATAAGGCAGAAATTGGAAAAAAAAAAAAAAAAAAAAAGTCCAGGACTGTGAATGGTGCAAGCTGCTGACATTTGCTGCCTGGTCATCTTGGGAGCCCTATGTGTTTCTCCTGGGGACTAGCATTTGGTAAATGTGACTCCATCACCCTCCAAGCAGCCTGTGTTCCCAGAGGACATGGCGTTTTTATGCTGGTGAAACTGTGTGGGGAAAGGGAGAGGGTGACAGGGTCTAAGAGGAATACTGTGACTTCAGGTCACCCGAGAAATGCTTGAGGCAGGGGGACACAAAAGGAGGAAAAGAAAACTTGCCAAGGGAGGACATTTAATATAACTGGTTGATAAATTTTGTTGAGAATATCCAGAGAGGGGTCTTTGGGAGGTGATGCTAATACTCGCATAGTGGTGGGGCAGACAGAGTGAGGGTGCAGTTAATCATCAGATAAACCTGCAGGCGTAAAATGGAAAGTGAGCCTGGATTGGCAGAGTCAAGATTCCGTGAGTGCCTCTTAGAAGGAGAGTCGGTGCCCTCTGTTGATGCAGATAAGGCCAGCAGGTGCGCCATCTTCCGCCATTAGGAAGGAAGCTGTAGGCTTTCATTTGGTACCACCCTAAAACTTGTGGAAGGCAAGGCCAGAACAAACATGGTACCTTTCCAGCTGGGAGTCTTTGAGCAACACTTGACGTGGATCCGGAGAGGCAGAGTACTCCTTGGAGCATGAGAAAAGAGGTCCCGGATGGCACCTCTGCCTCACCCATCTCTATTTCCCTGAGCAGTTCATTTCTGGCCCCAGCTCAGAAGAAATGTCTTTCAAAGGAGTTCATTTCTCTTCGTTCCTCAAGCTCTATTCTTTGGGGTCCTCTTTGCTGCCTGGATGGCTTCCCAGTGTTTTCCTCTTAAGCCACATATCTGGGGGAAGTTCTGGCCAACGCCATCTCTTCCACCCCTTACTCTTCTGGAGGTGCCTCGCTTCCCAGAGTGGTGTTTATGCCTGGGTTAGATCAGGGTCCTGTCCACATCCCTGGCTGGCCCATCCCTTGACCTGGCTCTGCCGGCATGGCGATTAGAGTCCATCAGATGGCAGATGATGGCAGGTGAAGAGGGGAGATAGCATTGGATAGGGTGAACGCTCCAGGCAAATGGCCCTGGGCTGAGCATGCTGAGGCCTACCTCTCCTCCCCAGGCCTTTAGCCCTCTGTGTCCCTCCACTCTGGAAAGTGCCATGTATGTAAGTCCCACTCTCAGGACTCAATGTGCTTTCACATGAGTGTACACGTGCCAAACACTTTAGAAGCTTATGGAGATGTGGCTGGAGAAATGCTAAGCAAACCTTCATGCCATCAGTGATGGCCTTGAAGGTGGTGTTGAGGGGCAGATCCGGTGCACCAGCGTGGAGGAAGAAGAGGTGGGTCTGCCTGAGATGGGCAGCACAGGCAGCAGGACCAGTGTGCATCTGGCGTCTGGAGCCCAGGAGTCCACCACAGTCCCCCAGCCTCCACTGGGTCAACTTCTGGACAACACTCACCTCTCCAACTTTGCCTCTTTTTCTTTCCTATAAAAATAGGATATTAACTTTAGAAATTAAGATGCAGATGGCTTAAAAATATACACATTTTGGCATGAGTATGTAATAATTCCCTTGTACCTGAAATGTCCCTAAAATGAAAGAGACCTCCCACCCCACCCAATTTATTGCTAAGGCTCGTGGCTATAGGTGAGTGAGTCTGAAGGGCTAGAGTTTACACAGCAGAAAGTAATGAAGGACCAGAGTAACCATGAGGGAAGGAAGTGGACACGTGGACTGATGGGGTCTGTGGGCTGGAGCATTTCTGTTCAGCTCTCTGAACTGGTCCTTAAGGTGGATGTTTAGATTTCCAAATGGTTTGTTGCCATTTCTTTCCATTCAATGATTTTTTTTTTTTCCCTGGAGAGAAAGATAGTGCTTTCTCTCTGGGAAATGCCTGATGCACACACATACAGGAAAACACACACACACGTTCACACATACGTTCACACACATGCACACAAACACACACACTGCAGAAAATTTAAAGCAATGGTTCCTGTAGCTGCTACAACCTTCATGTTTACAACCAGCTCACATGTGTGTTATCATTGATGAGGAGCAAACACTCTGCTTACTCACATCCCTTTGCAAGTGTGCAATGTGTGTGGTTTATTTATAACTTCTGGGGGAATTCCCGATTTGTTATTTGTAGGCATGTATGATTCTAGTGCAACACTAGAGTGATGTAATTTTCTTTGCTTAATTTCCCCAGTGTGCTTGTAATTATTGATTTACCAAATGAAAGAATTCTCATTTCAGCAGGCAGTCATTCCTTCAGCCACTCCCGTCTTGGCTCTCTACCTAGATGGAGGAAACTGGCGAGCTTTGTGCTGTCCTGCATAGCATCAAAGGCCCGTCGAACTTCTTGGGGCCATGTTACTTCCCTCCCAGGCACTGCCCCCAGGAGGAGCAGTGTTTGCTTAGGGCCTACAGGCCGATGATTGCATATATAGCACATGATCTATTTGTGTGTTTTCTGCAGTATTTTCATTAATCTTCAATTTCTACTAAAGCTGTACACTACTTAACACTGTCCATGCCAGTGTTTAAAATAAACTAGTGTGATTCCTAGGCACGAGGTGAGCCCCTAGCTGCTACACCACACCATAATCAGTGTTCCTTCTCAAACTCTGGTCCCTGGTCCAACTGCTTCAGCTTCATCTGGGGATGACATGCAAATTGTCAGGTCAAGCCCAGACTTAATGATTTTGGGACTCAGTGATCTGTGTTTGAACAGGCGGCCCTGAGCAGCTGCCACCGTGTTGGCTCTAAACCTGGATGGGGAGCCTGAGGAACTCTGGTCTAAGATGCACAATTGCAAAGGCCTGCCAGCCTCTCTGGGCTCCTTCTTCTGCCTCCTCCTCCCAGACAGGGTTCTGATACTTGCTCGGGTCTGAGAGGGGCTGGCCCTGGGAGCACCTTCCTCTTAGTGGATGTCACTTCTCTGCTTACTTCTTTCTCTCTTTCTTTCTTTTCATCTAGCCAGCTGTCTCAGCCCTCTAGCACCTCTGGGCGGCCTGTCCTGTGACCCATACATGGAATTCCCTGAGGCTGCGCCCAGCCTGTTCCACAAGAATGTCCCAGTTTGACTTTTATGTTCCACTGCTGCTTTGTGATTTATTTCATGGGGGCAAACTTGCCGTGCCCCGGAGAACATGGGCAGGCCCTGTGACCTTTCCACCCACTCTTGCCTTGGCTTGGCAATTGGGATGTCCTTTCTGAGACAAGAATAAAGTCCAGGACCTGGACGTGGGGTCAGACCCTCTGCCCACTGCAGCCGGGCACGCTGAGGGGAAGCAATGGGAGTGGACAAGGCACCATCGGCCTCTCTTTATTGTACAACCCATGCTTCATCAGTGGCCAAGGCTGCCTCCTGCAGGCAGGCAGAGCAGGGGGCTACCAGGGAGTTATACTTGAGATAGAGGGATCTTAATCTGTCTTTGCATCCTGGCAAAGGCCTGGCAGGTGCTTAAAGTGCTGCCACTAACTACTTGCGACCCTGGGTGAGTTACTTAACTCTTAGGTCCTTTCTTCTGTGAGTGAACTCCATGGAAACTTCTGGGAGGGGGGCTCAGAGGCCCCTGCTTGGAGTCCCTTGGAGGCCACCACGCACCCAGGCCTCGTTCTCCTGCTGTTCACCTCTCGTGGCCTGGAATTTTTAGGGCCCATGACCTATTCCGGTAGGTTCTTCTAGGCAGAACTGACAAAGTGCCCAACCACTACTTTAACTTTGAATTCTGCTCCAGGTCTTGAGAATCATGCCCCCAGGACCCAGCATCCCCTCTCCTGGTTGAATGTGGGGCATTTCCTCCCAAGCGTGGCAGGAGATTGCCTTTCCCCCAACCCTGCTACTGCTTCAACACTGCTCTCTCCTCTCATCCAGGCTTCCCTGGGTAGGAATCAGGCTCCCCTCCAGGGTGTTCCCCAAGCCTCTCATGCTCATGCTTTCCCTGGCTGAAGCCCCTCAGGAGACAGGAGTGAAAGAGACAGGGCCCACCTCTCCCCCAAGCTCTCTTCAAAACCCTTCCCCTAAAATCTTCTTTTCTCCAGCGCTCCTCCCTTGCTGAGGTAAAGGGCTCAAGACTTGTCAAACTGGCTCTGAGCCATCTCTTTTGAAGATCTGAATTTGTAATTTTGTTTCTATTGTGTCTTAGTGCTTCGGTTTTAACCTCCTGTCATAGCAGTCTGAGATTTGCAGACTGCTTTTTCCATCATGACACCTGTAAGTTTACCTATGTGCAGGCTATATTTTCCAAAGACAGCTACATCCTCATCACACCTGCTCTTCTGCAAGGTGACCTTGCCGTTCCCTAAATGCTGAGCAGTATCTATATTTCCTGTGCTCAAATCCAGGCAGGCAAGAGAATCCATGTGAGTTCTGAGGTTAGGTCATGAAAGGTGATACAGCCTCCACCTGGTTCTCTTGAAGCTCTGACTGACATGTAAGAAATCCAAGGCTGCCGTGTTGTGAGGAAGCCCAAGCCACATGGAGAAACCACATGTGCTTGAGATTCCTCACCCTACCCACGAAGTCACCCCCAGCTTTCTGGTCCTTCCAGTTGAGGCCCCCAAAATGATTGACAGAGCCACCTTATAGTGTTCTTTCTAAAGTGCCCACAGAATCAATGAGTATAATAAAAATAAATTTCTAAGAGACTAAGTTTTGTTAGACTTTTTTACACAGATATAGAGAATTGACATACTTATCATCTGTATGGCAATGTCCCTGACTCTCCCTTTTGAGCTCAGATTCCTCAGAGGTCTGGGGCCTAGGCCCATGGGAATCCACCTCAAGGTTTCTAAGTTTTAATAATTCCAACCTTTTTCTTTTATTTCCCTAGCCCTAGGAATGGTAGCTGCGTTTTGCAAATGCAACATTTGTGGTACCTCAGAGTTCTTTTATTGCCATTTCAGTTACCTAGTTAATAACTTTTTACTTACTTGCCAGTTCTTTGTATTCAATTATCTCTATTTAAGTAGATGTTAGTTTCTGTCTCCTGACTTGACTTTGACTGATACTAAAAATAGATACATTTATTATTCTGGGTAAAGAATATCAATGTTATTAATTTCATTAAGTAAAAAAATCTCAGACATTAGAGAAGTTGTAAATACAATGCAAATACACTATTTTATTTTCCTAAACCATCTGAGCTTGTTTTGCTCATTTGATGCCCCCAGGACACCTGAATCCTTCAGTGTGTATTTCCTACAAACAAGGACATTCTCCTGCATAATCACAATACATCCATCAGAAGCAGGAAATTAATATTGATTTCCTACAAGCTTGTAATCCACAGACCCATTCACATTTCATCAGTTGTGCAAATAATGTCTCTTATAGCAAAAGGATCCAGGCCAGAACATGTGTCACGTGACTCGTAGTCTTGGTTAATCTGGAACAACTCCCTTTTCCTTGTATTTCTTTGATTTTCATGACCTTGACACTTCTGAAGATTACACACAAGTTATTTTACAGAATGTCCTTCAGTTTGGATTTGCCTGAATTTTTTTTTTTTTTGTAATCTGATTCAGGTTCTGCATTTTGAGCAAGAATCCCACAGAAATGATGTCATGTCCTCATAATACACTAGCAGGTGGCACCTGATCTTGATTTGCCCCATTCCTTACAATGTTCACTTTGATCTCTTGATTAAGCTGGTGTCTGCCAGCCTCCTTCACTATCAAGGTACTCTTTTTTATTTTGTAATTAATAAGTATTTTGGGGGAATCTACTTTGGAACTATGGAAATGTCCTCAATTTTTAATTTATTTACTTATTTATTTCTATCACTATGGACTTGTGCTTTCCTCTTTTGCTCAATGGGGTATAATCTGTTATTTTCAGCATGTATTTTGACAACAAAATTGTTTTAGATTTGATCAATGGGAGCCCCTTCAAGCTGGCTTCTGTGGCCTTTTGTTAAGCTTTCAGTGTGCTGTGATTGCTTTATTCTTTCCTGATGGCACAAGACATTTCAGGCTCTTCTTATTCTTTCCCTGCCCTAGTACTAGAATCAGCCATCTCTCAAAGAAGCCAAGTCTTCTTTTAGTAGAGAATGGTACTTAAATACCAAGATCTGGCTTCTAGATGTGCTCATCGCTTTTAAGGTATTGCCCCTTACAGACTCTTTCAGTGAAGAGAGAGCTAAGGAATATTTGTATATAAGCATTTACATGCCTGTATCCTACTCTGTGTATGTATGTATCTATCTATCAACCTACCTATATATTGAAAAGCATAGATTTGTCCTAATTTCTCAATTTCCAATGCAAAACTGGAAGGTTCATTCTAATTTTCTTTTTCTGTGTATTAATTTCCTTCTCTGACAGCGGGAAACTTGGCTTTCTGTGTCTTGAATACATTTGCTTGGTCAATTCCACCATACGTAACCAATCTCCCATTGCCACTGCAACCTCTTGTGCTGTGGACACTCTCCCCACCCCACAAAAATCACCTATCACATTAGTTTGCTAGGCAGAAATTAATTTTGTCACTGTTCTGGAGGCCAGAAGTCTGAGATCAAGATGTTGGCAGGATTGGTTTTTTTTTCCTGAGGCCTTTCTCCTTGTCATGTAGATGGCATCTTTTCTCTATGTCTTCTCATAATACTATGATTTAAATGTAACCCTCCAAAATTCAGGTGTGAATTCCAAAGTGAAAGTATTAAGAGATGGGGCCTTTAAGAAGTGATTAGTCTATGAAGTCTCCTCCCTTGTGATTCAGCTTAATGGCCCTCGTAAAAGAGGCTTCAAGCAGGGCTAAGCTTGCTTGCTCTTCTGCCTTCAGCCACATGAGGACAAATGTTCCTCCCTTCTGGAGGATGCAGTGTTCAAGGTGCCACCTTGAAAGCAGAGACTGGACCCTCTCCAGACACCAAACCTGCTAGCGCTGTGACCTTGGACTTCCCAGCCTCCAGAACTGTGACAAAATAAATTTCCGTTCTTTATAAATTACCCAGTTGGTGGTATTCTGTTATAGCAACACCAGTTGAACTAAGACACATGGTCTTCTTGCTGTGTGTGTATGGGTACTAAGGTCCTCTTCTTGTAAAGATTAGGGCCACCCCAGTGGCATTATTTTAATTTAATTACCTCTTTGAAGACCCTATTTTCAAATATAGTCCCATTCGAAAGTATCAGGGGTTATGATTTCAACATAGGAATTTGGGAGGGCAAAATTCAGCCCATAACACCCACCCTCTCTCACAGGTGAAAGTAACTGTGTTAGCTAACTACAGAGGCAATATCATCCCGGTACACGGTTCTCTGCCCCATCTCGTAGCTGTCACTCACCTTTGGGCTACTCCCCTACATTTATTGGGAACATTTCCTTTGTCTCCCTCATAAGTCCAACTCATGTTATCTTTTATCTAGATGAGCTAACTCCTATCTTAGTAGGAATTCTGTGGCAGGTTAAAGTTGACTACAAATTCTTTGACATCCTTTCCATATAAGAGTGGGATCCTTTTCTCCTCTCCTTGAATCTGGACTGTCCCATAACTGTTTTGACTAATCAAGTATGGAGGAAATGACGTTATGCAATTATAGGTTTAGTCTTTAAAGCTTTTGTTTTGGTCTCTGCAAGTGCTGAGCTACCATGTCTGACTAGTTTACAAGAGTGTATACATGGAGATTCTGATAATATATGGCATGGAAAAGGAGCCCAGCTGAGCCTAGCTGTCTCAAACAAGGCACCAGGTGTGTGAGAGAAGCAGTCTTGAGCTCCCTAAGCCAGACTAGCCACTAATTGAATATAAACAAGTGACTGACACATAGACCAGAGGAATTGCCCAGTTTAATCCTTGAATTCTTCACCCACAAAATTGCAAAATATCATTGTCATTTTAAGCCACTAAATTTTTAAGTAGAACAATCTCCTTGTCTTTACTGGCCTTCGCCTCCATCTCAACTCTAATTCCACAGCTTTGATCCTGTCATTTCCTGGACCGCTTCAACACTGAACTGTCCATAGGCTGCAAACACCTTTCTATCTGTTCTTTCTCTTACTTACTTCACCATGCCAGAATTTAATATTCAGCAAACCTTGTCACCCTAAACTCTTGAAGTTTTCTCCAGTCTGTCAGCTGATTCTTGGCTTTGATTTACTTCTTTTCTATCCTGTTCAAGCCACATAATGTATCATATCAATACTCTCTATCATGTTAAACTTCTGGGATCAATCCCTGCTCCCAGCCTGCAAATTCATATCTCTGGATTAGTCTACTTATTCACCTCTTTCACTTCTACACATAGGAAGCTGGAAGTTACTTGAGTCTTTGTTCTTTGGTTTTCTGCAACAGGTCCCTACA
Organism: Pan troglodytes; assembly: GCF_028858775.2. Taxonomy (NCBI): domain Eukaryota; kingdom Metazoa; phylum Chordata; class Mammalia; order Primates; family Hominidae; genus Pan; species Pan troglodytes. Next base: position 46,856,957 of record NC_072409.2, read on the forward strand.
ATGACATTTAGAAGATAAGACAGCACTGTCTTGTTAAGTAGGAATAAAGTTTATCAGGTAATTGAAAGGAAACAAAGAGAACTCTAAGTATCATGGAAGTAACAAGTGCTGGAAGCAGCTACCACCCATAGAACCTGGAAAACAAAGGAAAGAAGCTGTACTTCTTAAAACTTAAAATCTCAGAGGAGGGGACCCCTTGAGTCTGGGGACTAGACCTCTGAGGAGAGGTGTCTGCCCAGCTTATCTTTTAAATGCCATTTTAGGGACCTGATGCAGAAAACAAAAGAACAAATGCTGGCATTTCAAAGTGTGTGTGTGTGTGTGTGTGTGTGTGTGTGTGTGTGTCTGTGTCTGTGTTTTACAAGGGAGTGAGACTGGTTTGGGGAATGTTGGGAGAACATTCGGGAACAAACTACTTATGGTGGAACAAATTACACTCTCAGAATGAAAAAGTAAAACATTTTTTTCTTTCTACTCCAGGCTTCAGTCATCCCTTTAGTGCCTTCTATTGATAGAGCATAAATGTGTTTGCAGAGCTCCTGCCCCAGCCTCATATACTGAAGGTAGAAGGATGGGCTTGAAGCTGGGAGATGGTAGCCTAACAGATAGTATAGTAAATTTAAGTAAAATACTTGTCGACAAACTTTGGTTTTGAACCCAAGATGGATAATTCTAAAATTGTTTTGAATCATGTTAGATGAATTTAACCCATTTATAATTATTATGATAACTCATATATGTTATCTATTTATTCAGTCTTATTTTATGTTTTCTGTTTATGTTGATTTATTTTAAAATTTTCTTTCTTTTCTTTCACATCTTTTGATATGTTTCCTTTTAAAAATCATATTATTCAGTAGCTTGTAAATTAGATAGCTTATTCTATTATACTGTGTTACCTACAAATTAGAATAGCAATGATAACTACTTATTTAAAATTATATTTCTTTTCAATGGCAATAATAAAATTGGATAGGATGCTACTCCCACCAAAGAACAGACGGCTCTGTTTTAAAGAAATTATGCTAAAACATAATTGGAAAATAATATGTATTCTAGTCTGGGAGTCTGTGTACCATGTCTTTCTCATTTTGACTCTTGGAGAGCCCAGTGTCAATGCCAGTTCCTTTTCTGCTTACCCAAAGAAAGCCCACCAGTCTATTTGCCCTGTCATGCCCTGCCCTGCCCAGAGCATCCAGCAAGAATTCCCATTCAGTGGTGAGACTGATGGAAAACAGACTAATGTTCTCAACAGCAGAGGAAACCACACCAGCCACCCTGGTCTTTTGATTTAACTAGAACTGAGCAACTGAAGACCAATTGGCACATAAGGAGAAACTTCTGTGATCACTCCTTTTTTTGTTGCTTGTCTTGGTTTTATGCCTTTTATGTGCCTTGATATAAAAGGCATAAAACCAAGACAAGCAACAGAAAAACTGACAGCAAAAGAAGAAGAGAATCCGAAGACATTAAAAATCCCCTTAATTGATGAATTAAAAGAGATTTTGGAAACATATCTAGATAACGAGAGCAAGATGTTACGAAAATGTGACAAAAAACTGAGATCTTTAATAAAGAAAAATTAGGATTTAAAAAAATTTCAATGGAAGGCCTGGAAAATCCAATGAGCTCCTTAGAGTCAGAGCAAAAAGAAGGAAAATATTAGAGAAGCAAAGGAAGTATAGAAAACCAATTCATCAGGCTTTTCAGAAAGAGTGAACAGAGAAAATTAAGAGAACAAAATTATATTTATTTATTTATTTTTTGTTGAGATGGAGTTTTGCTCCTGTCACCCAGGCTGGAGTGCAATGGCGCGATATTGGCTCACTGCAACCTCCGCCTCCTGGGTTCAAGGGATTCTCCTGTCTCAGCCTCCTGAGTAGCTGGGATCACAGGCACCCGCCACCATGCCCAGCTAATTTTTGTATTTTTAGTAGAGACAGGTTTTGCCATGTTGGCCAGGCTGGTCTCGAACTCCTGCCCTCAAGTGATCCACCTACCTCGACCTCCCAAAGTGTTGGGATTACAGGCATAAGCCGCTACTCCTGGCCCAAAATTATATTTCTTAAAAAAGTAAAGGAAATTCCCAGGGCTGAATGATATGAATCCCCTATTGAAAGGGCATGCTGATTCCTGAGTGCAGTGAATGAGAAATGGCCCCAACTGATATACATGCTCATTAAATTTATGAGCACCAAAGGAAAAAAGAGGTTTCTGGAAACTCCCAGAGAGAAGTTAAAAAAAAAAAAAAGAAAGACCCTTTTTAAAGGGATAAAGGCCAGATTGACATGAAACTCTTAAGACGAGGTAAAATATTCAATTTTTTTTTTTTGAGACGGAGTCTTGCTCTGTTGCCCAGGCTGAAGTGCAATGGCGCAATCTTGGTTTACTGCAACCTCCGCTTCCTGGGTTCAAGCAATTCTCCTGCCTCAGCCTCCCAAGTAACTGGGATTACAGGTGCACACCACCATGCCCGGCTAATTTTTTTGTATTTTAGTAGAGACGGGGTTTCACCGTGTTGCCCAGGCTGGTCTCAAACTCCTGAGCTCAGGCAGTCCACCCGCCTCGGCCTCCCAAAGTGCTAGGATTACAGGCATGTAATCTCTTTCTCCTCCTCCCCCTCCTCTTTCTCCCCCTCCTCTTCCTCCCCCTCCTCTTCCTCCTCCTCCACCTCTTCCTCCCCCTCCTCTTCCTCTTCCTCCCCCTCCTCTTCCTCCTCCTCCGCCTCTTCCTTCTCCTCCTCCCCTCCTCTGCTACTTCTTCTTCTCCTCCTCCTCCTCCTCCTCCTCTTCTTCTTCTTCTTCTTTTCTTCTTCTTCTTCTTCTCTCTCTCTCTCATTATTTCCCTACAGTTTCCACTCAAACAACTTTAGAGAGCACTTTTATTTCTCAAACCCAGGCTTTCATCTCATTTAACAGATTATCTGTTGAACATTTTACCAAATATCTTCTGGAATTAGTGACCAAATGATCAAGTAACATTAAAGAGTGTTGCTTTACTATTCTGTTGCCCAGAGTTTTCATTTGGGTAATATTTTTTTTAATGAGCTTGCCTGCCTTTAGAGAGTCTCATTCATCTTTTTCTAGTCTGACAGCCTGTGGTAAATTTAGTCTTTAATATGTTTATGGGATGAAATAGACTGCATATTTAAGAGTTTCAAAATAAAAATAGAATAGAACCCTAAGGATATAGCTATAGCTATTAGGGAATAAAGAAGTATGGTATCTATCCTTGATAAACTCTGTCTCTGACTTCTTTGTGGAAAGTGTAATATATTTTGGGAGCGTATGGCTCCATGCTAATGCTTATTAGCAGATGCCATAGCTTATATTGTTCTATGCCTTATAACCATTTCAAACAGCATTTGAAAGATACAATTTTAAAACAGCATTGGATGATATTCTTCAAGAGAAGGCACAATAAATTCACATAATAAAGCCACTCCTGCGGCTCTTATTGATGTGTGAGAGAGATTGGGGAAGGGAAGTCCTTGAGGGACTTCAGCCTTAGATAAGCCCCATCATCAGATCTCATTCTAATAGAATGTAAGCACACTTATAACTGTTGACTTAAAAGGACTGAGTGGACCAGCAATGAACAAGAATGATGAGATTGGAAAACATAGAGCAGGATCACACTAGAATAGAAAAGAGCATCAGGAAAAAGTTGGAGAAAGATTCCTCTACCTCTATTTTTATTTTAAACTTTTGTGTAAGTGAGTGATTTACAGGGATTATTTGTTAGTACTTGAGAATGCCTGAGTGTTCTGGGATATGGTCTGACGCTCCTGGCCAGTTGAAATGAATGAGTCAACCTTAATGAAATCTCCATAGCAGTCTCTACTTGTTACAGTAACCTGTTCTGCCTATGTACACAGAGAGCAATTAGTCTGTATCAGACAGACACAAAAAGGTGGCGCAGCCCTGAGATGGAGAGGGTGTGCCAGGATAATGGCAAATGTAGGTGAAACCCTCAGACTAATTCTACAATAGGTCACTTGTTCCATCACTTTGTCCATTGGAAAGGAAGTGACTCTCAAGCTACATCTCATCAGGAAACCTGGAAGCTTCTTGACAAGAAGCCTTTGACTGACCTTCAGATGGTCATCTTGGCTTTTCACTATCCAGCACAGCAACCCCTTTCTACCTACTCTCATTGAAGCTCAGAATGGCTGCAATTTCTTGTTTGCCACCAACACTGAGCACAGAAGCTTCAAGAGAGGTCCATTGACTCCCTGCATTCCAGATCTTCTCCTCCCATTCACACTTGTGGCAGCACCATCTTCTCATGACAGTCAGGTTCAATTAGTCCATCATGCAGTTAGTCTTTTCACCAGGTGCTGGCTCACAGGTAAGAGCAGCCCAAAGTGTCCAGGTGGCATTTGCAGCTGCAGGTGCAGCAGAATCCTTACTTGGCTCCTGGACAGAAGCACTGCCCAATGGGAACCAGGATTTCTAATACAGCAAACCTACGTTTACAGAAGTGGGAGGATTCTTTTTCTCTCCCCTCCCCTTTCCTCCCCTCCCCTCCCTTCCCCTCTCCCTTCCCTTCCCCTCCTCTTCCTTTCTGTTCCTTTCTTTTCCCTCCCTCCTTCTCTTCCTTCCTTCCTTCCCTCCCTCCCTCTTCCTTCCCTTCTACTTTCCTTCTTTCTTTCCATCAGCCATAATAAGGTAGAATTTACCTGCAGTAAAATGTACAGATCTTAAGTGTACAATGTGATGACTTGACAGCTATATATCTGTGTAAACACCACCTCTATCAAGATATAGAACATCACCCTCATCCCTAGAAAGTTCTCCTGGCCTCCTCTGCAGATTCAGGAAATAAAGATTTTCAAAGCAGTTCTTTTCCTCAAGTGGTTCACTACCTAAGTGCAGCAATAGGGCATATATGCTGTAGCCCCACTTTGCTGGCCCAAAGGTCCCACTGGATTCTGGTTTTTGAAATTTGATTAACAGAGTGTGCATTTCCTCTGCTACTCCAAATCAGATGCTCATAGCTAAAGACTATCTCTTGAAAGCATGATGGATGATGGCAAATTATTTTTAGTTTAATTAACAAAATGGACAAAGAAATCAGTAATTCCACAGCTGTGTGAAGCAGAGGCTAAGGAAATTGGCTGGCGCCCTTCATTCCTGCCCTACAAAGCCTGGGTTCTGGTCCTGGTGAGTGCTGAAGCCATTTCTGGGTGAAGAAGAATCTTCCACCCAACACCTTTCCTTCCTCTGCTTGCCCATCTTCCTTACCTGCTCTCAAAAGCAAGATCAGGCTACAGCATTTTGAAAGGCAGAGGAGACAAAGTTTCATCTCCTTTTCTTGAGATTGGCTCTTCATCCCCTACTCCTCACCTCCTGGCTTTCTTAATGGCTTTACTTCTTCTTTTTTTTTTTTTTTTTTTTGGAGTCTCACTCTGTCACTCAGGCTGGGGTGCAGTGGCATGATCTCAGATCATTGCAACCTCCACTTCCTGGGTTCAAGCGATTTTCCTGCCTCAGCCACCCTAGTAGCTGGGATTACAGGCATGTACCACCATGACTGGCTAATTTTTGTATTTTTAGTAGAGACGGGGTTTTGCCATGTTGCCCAGGTTGGTCTCGAACTCCTTATCTCAGGTGATTTTCTGCCCACCTCAGCCTCCCAAAGTGCTGGGATTATAGGTGTGAGCCACTACGCCTGGCATCTAATGGCTTTTCTTCTGACCCCCATTTCTCTCTCTCTCTCCCTCCTTTTCCCTTGCCAGACAAGGAATTGGCAAGCTGTACTTGGAGGAGCCTGGGGTCTGGACTGTTGGAGAAGGGTTTGTGCTGAAGGCAGGACCTTGAAAGAAAGAGAGAAAGGAAGATCCAAACTAAGGAAATGGCAGGAGGAAAAAGGCAGAGACAAAAATCTGAACATCAGACAGAGAGAGAGCCCGATGGTATACGTTAGGAGGGTCAGACAGAAACTTTTTACTTGTTGAGAGAGTTTGGGCAAGTTATTTAATTTCTCTGATCACCAATTTTCACATTTGTAAAATGGGGAATAATTAATGCCTTTGAGGGTGGATGTGAGGATTTTTGCTGACGTATGTGAAGTGTGTATGATGTGCATGGTGTTCATTAGATTATGTGAAATGACGGCTATTACTATAATGAGGCATGGCTAGAGCAACACAGAGACCAGCCTGGCTGAGAAAACAGACGCATGTAGAATTGAAAGGCTCCAGTAGGAGCCAAGTCATGGAAAATTATTAACTAATGTAATTTCTTTAAAAATTATTCTCAACTTCTTAAAGCTTCTTAAAACTGGAAATACATGGAAGGTATATGGAACCTATCATCTCCATTTTGAGATGGTCAGATTTAAAAAAGATAAGGCGCTAAATATTATTGCTATATTGTGTCTATGTAATGGGTTGGCATTCTTCGTTATTATGACGAAGGCAATGTAAGGAAGATGTGCTGAATGACTCTTGAGTCTAATGCAATATGACTTCCTGTTGTGATCAAAGGCTGTTTATCATGGTGGTGTTAGAGGGAAACTGACCCTAGGGGAGTGATGGGTGTGAAAGTAACTTCCCAAGGGCAACAAACTCAACAAACATTTACTCAATAAACATTAACAAGTACATGGTGAATGCTAAGCTCTCTGCCAGGCATTCTGCCATTATTCTACCTCCTCTGCAACCAAGATTTCTATCTAGAGATACAGATGGAAGATACCTGAGTTCATGACTGAATTTATTCCTATTTTAGTATCTTGTTTCTCCCTTCCTTTGGTATGAACTTTTCTTATACTAACTCTTTATTATATTAGAAATATCTCCCCCTAAGTTATGTTCTCCAATTTTGGCAGTTTTATTGATGTACAGGATTTTTGTTAAGTTTTAGTATACATCTATTAAACCATCACCACAATCGACATAATCACCCAAAGGTTTTCTCTTGTCCCCTTGCAATCTTCTCCTGTTACCCCTTTCTGAGTTCTGAGCAAGTGCCATGAGGTAATGGGGGCTCCATTCTTTCACCCAGCCCCTACTTTTGGAATGGAGACTCTACCTTGGCATGGCATGCTGAGAAGGGTGGTGCCATAATCACCCTTGCTCCAGCTGATTGGAAGTTGTTCCACATCAGGAGACGTAAGGACCAAGAGGACCCCAGGCTTCTGCCCTGCCTCCACTGGGCATTCAGAACCTGAAATGAAAGTGTCCCTGGGAGAGAAGCTTGCCATTGTCCTAGCCCCCAGAGTCAAAGCTCTGGCTGGAAGGCAGAAGCAGGCCATAAAACAGACAGCTCCTAATCTCTTCCTAAAGGAACTTACTTCATTTGCAAAAGAGGATAAAAGAGTTCAAGCTCAAGGATGCTCTCAAGAACAGTGAAAATTGTGGTGAAAGATGATTGGGAGGCAGGTCAAGATCTAGGCTAAACTGTAGGCCTTCTAGTTTGCAGGAGAGAACTGGGGAAGAAGACATCTGGGAAGGGCCCTCATAGTGACAGAACACATATCAAACAGTGACTTCAGAAACTGTTTCTTCAAAGGAGCCAGAATTTGATTGGGTTAGTTTGTAGAACAATTTATGCCTAAGGGAATTGTTAATAATGGATTAATCAGCTGGAAATTAGTGGGGTTTAACAACTGGGTGTGGTCAGAGGAAGACAGCCCTACCAAAACCACTGTCATTCCAGGTTTGTAAAGCTAAAGCTGAACCTCCCAGAGGAGCAACATCAGAAGTGGGTGTGTGTGGTGGCATAGACTTCATTAAAATAATACAGTCAATCACTAAACAAATAAACCAGGAAATTAGAATAAGCCTGGGGGTGGGGGGAGGGCACTAGTATTCAAAGTTGCTACAATATATTATACAAAATATCCCATATCCAATAAAAAATTACAAGGTGTTCAAATCCAAGACTGTGTGAGTCATATATTGAAACAAAAGCAGGCAGCAGAAATTACCCATGACAGTAATCAGATATTATATTTATCAGACAAAGACTTCAAGGTAGACATTATAAACATATTTACAAAACTAAATGAAACCATAATTAAAGGAGTAAAGGAAGGTATGATGACAATTTTGCATTAAATAGAAAATATCAGTAAAGATATAGGTATTATAAAAAAATAAAAATTTTGGAATTGAAAAGTACAATAACCAAAATAAAAAACTCACTGGACAGGTTCAGTAGTAGATTTGAGCCAGCATAGGAAAGAATAAGCAAGCTTAAAGATGGATTGATAAAAATTATGCCAGCCAAAAGAACAAAGAAAAAAGAAAAATGAACAGAGCCTAAGAAAATTGTGGGACACCAGTAAATGCAGCAAGATAGGCATAATAGGACTACCTGAAAGTGAAAAGAGAGAGAAAGAACAGAACATATATTTAAGGAAATAATCCCTGAAGACTTTCCATATTTACTGAAAAACAATAACCCACACATCCAGGAAACTCAATGAACTCCAACAGGTTAAATCTACAAACAGTTCCACAGACACATCACAGTAAAAGTGCTGAAAGTCAAAGGCAAGAAGAAAATCTGGAAAGCAGTGAGAGAGAAATAACGGGTCACTCAGAAGGAAACCCCAGTAAGACTAACAGCTTACTTCTCAGCAGAAGCAACAGAGGTCAGAAGACAGTGGGATAACATATTCAAAGTTCTTAAAGGAAAAAAAAATTGTCAAACGAGAATCTTATATTCAGAAATGCATCTTTCAGAAATCAGGGAAAATTGAAGACTCTTCAAAATAAACAAAAATAATTTATTGCTAGCAGATTACACTTTACAAGAAATTCTAAAGCAAAATTTTTCAGATTGAAATCAAGTGCCTCAGGACTGTCATTCAAGCCCACGTGAGCAAACAAAGAACACTAGTAAAGGTAATTATGTAATTATAAAAAATAGCATAGGGAGCCACTGTGGCTCAGGCCAGTTGCTCTGGCACTCGGGGAGGCGAGGTTGCATGTTCGAGGCCAACCTGGTCAACATTGATTTAAAAAAAAAAATAGCATAGATGCAAATTTTTGTCCTTTCATCTCTTAACTGATTTAAATAACAATGGTGTAAATAATATTTATATGATGTATTGTTGGGCCTGGACCATATAGAAATACAGCATATGCATCATATGCTTGCCAATAGCAGCACAAAGGAGGTGTTTGGGAGCAAAGTTGATTGAACTAAAAACATAACTACAGATGTATCGGGGGACCTGCCCCGATACTCACGTAGGTTCTTTTCTATTTTCCTAAGCGTCGACTGGCTTGAGAAATAAAAGGACAGAGTACAAAAGAGAGAAATTTTAAAGCTGGGCGTCCGGGGGAGACATCACACATTGGTAGGATCCGTGATGCCCTACAAGCCACAAAAACCAGCAAGTTTTTATTAGGGAGTTTCAAAAGGGGAGGGAGTGTGCGAATACGTGTGGGTGACAGACATCAAGTACTTAACAGGGTAATGGAATATCACAAGGCAAGTGGAGGCAGGGCGAGATCACAGGACCACAGGACTGAAGTGAAATTAAAATTGCTAATGAAGTTTTGGCACAGTTGTCATTGATAATATCTTATCAGGAGACAGGATTTTGAGATCAACCGGTCTGACCAAAGTTTATTAGGCGGGAATTTCCTCTTCCTAATAAGCCTGGGAGCGCTATGGGAGACTGGAGTTTATTTCACCTCTGCAATCTCGACCATAAGAGACAGGTACGCCCGGCGGGGGGCCAGTTCAGAGACCTACCCCTAGGTGCGCATTCTCTTTCTCAGGGACGTTCCATGCTGAGAAAAGGAATTCAGCGATATTTCTCCCATTTGCTTTTGAGAGAAGAGAAATATGGCTCTGTTCTGCCGGGCTCACCGGCGGTCAGAGTTTAAGGTTATCTCTCTTATTCCCTGAACAATTGCTGTTATCCTGTTCTTTTTTCAGGGTGCCCACATTTCATATTGCTCAAACACACATGCTGTACAATTTGTGTAGTTAACGCAATTATTACAGGGTACTGAGACGATATACATCCTTCTAGGCTGACAGGATTAAGAGATTAAAGTAAAGGCAGGCATAGGAAATCACAAGGGTATTGACTGGGGAAGTGATAAGTGTCCATGAAATCTTTACAATTTATGTTTAGAGATTGCAGTAAAGACAGGCATAAGAAATTACAAAAGTATTAATTTGGGGAACTAATAAATGTCCATAAAATCTTCACAATCCACGTTCTTCTGTCATGGCTTCAGCCGGTTCCTCCGTTTGGGGTCCCTGACTTCCCGCAACACAGATGTTAAAGCACTAATTATAATAACTTATTGTTGGGCTTATAACATTAAGATAAATAATATGCATAGCCATAATAATACCACAAAAATAAGGAAAAGGAATAAAGCCGTATAGACTAACATTTCTCTGTATCACTGGAAATAAGCTGGTATGAATCTGAAGCTGATTCGTATATTTTGAGATGTATATAGCAATCCCTAGAGTAACCACTAAAAAGTCCCTCAAAATATAGTGAAAAAAGCATTAAATAAATTAATATGCAGCATTAAAAAATATTTGCCAAATTCAAATAAAGCAATAAACAAGAAATTGAATAAAAATAACATGACATATAAAAAATAAAAAATAAAATGGCAGACATAAATTCAACTATATCAATAATAAGTTTAAACATGACTAAACACACAAACAATCCACATCAAAGGTGGAGATTGTCAGATTGGGCCTGAAAATTATCCAAGTATATGCTACCTAAAGGAGACACATTTTATTTATTTATTTATTTATTTATTTATTTGAGATGGAGTCTTGCTCTGTTGCCCAGGCTGGAGTGCAATGGCACAATTTCTAAAGGAGACACATTTTAGATTCAAATATACAAATATGTTGAAAGTCAAAGATAAAAAAGATACATTATGCAAACAGAAACCCCAAGAAAGCTAGAGAATCTTATAGTTATATCAAAGTAGACTTTGTAACAAAAGAAGTTACTAGAGATAAAAAGGGATATTTTATAAAGATAAATGGGTCAACACATCAATAAGTTATAACAATTATGCCAACATAAGCAGTAGTAACAGAGCACTAAAATACATGAAGCAAAACTGACAGAAATGAAAAAAAAATAGACAAATCAAGAAAAGCAGCTGAAGACTTCAGTACCCTACTTTCAATACTGAAAAGAATAACTAGACAGATCAACAAGGAAATAGAAGACTTGAATGACACTATAAACCAACTAGAACTAACAGACACCTATAGAACTCCACCCAACAACACAGAATATATATTCCTCTCAGGGGCACATTGAATATTCTCCATAATAGACAATATACTAACCTGTAAAACAAACCTCAATAAATTTGAAAATATATAAAGAACACAAAGTATGGTTTCTGACTGCAGTAAAATGCAATTTGAAATAAATAACAGAAAAAAATTTGGAAACTCAAAAATAAATATAGCATAAACAACACACTTCTAAATAGCCAATGGGTCAAACAATAAATCAAAAGGGAAATTGGAAAATACTAAGAGATGAATGAATATAAAGACATAACATACAAAAATGTATGAGATGCACCTAAAGTAGTGTTTAGAGAGAAATTTATAGCTATAAATGTCTATATTAAGAAAGAAGAAAGAGCTCAAATGAATTACCTAACCTTCCACCTAAGACACTGGGGAAAAAAGCAAAATAAATCCAAAGCAAAAAAAGAGAGGAAATAAAAAATATTACAGAGGAAATTAGTGAAAGCATAAATAAAAAAGCAATAGAGTTTGTTCTTTGGAAAAATCAACAGGTTTGATAAATCTTTAGCTAGATTGGCCAAGAAAAAAAGGAGCAAAAACTTACTGAAACAAAAAAGGAGACATTATTACTAGTCTAACATAAACAAAAAGGATTATAAAGGAAAGCTATGAACAATTGTATACCAACAAATTAGATAACTTAGATAAAGTGAACAAATGGTTAGAAAAACACAAGCTACTAAAACTGACTAAAAAAGAAATGGCAATCTGAATAGAACTATAGCAAGGGAGGAGATTGAATTAATAATCATAAAAAAATCTATTCACAAAGGAAAATCCAGGCCCAGATGGCTTCACCGCTAACTCTACCAAACATTCAGTGACGAATTAATACGATTTTCCCACAAACTCTTCCAAAAAATAGAAGAGTTGGGAAAAGTTCCAAACTCATTTTGTGAGCCCAAATATCTCAGGAAAACTATAAACCAGTATCTTTTATTAATACAAATGCAAAAATCCTCAACAAAATTGTAGTAAACCAAATCCAGCAACACATAAAAATAATTATACATCACACTAAGTGTGATTTATAAAGCAAGGTTGGCTTAACATCTGAAAATCAATTAACATAATACATTGTATCAATGGAATAAAAAACAAAACTCATATGACCATCTCAGTAGACACAGGGAAAGCATTTGATAAAATCCAACACCCATCCATGAGGAAAAAAAAACTCTCAACAAATTATGAATACAAATGAACTTCCTTAACTTGATAAAATGCATCAACAAAAAATCCACTGACAATATCATACTTAATGGTGAAAAACTTAATGCTTTTCTCCTAAGATCATGAAGATAAGTCTGTTCCAGCAACTTCTATTCAACGCTGTTCTGGAGAGTCTAGTCAGGGCAATTAGGCAAGGGAAAGAAGTAAAAGGCATCCCAATTGGGAAGGAAGATGTAAAACTATCTGTATTTGTAGATGACATGATCTTGTATCTAGAAAGTTCTAAGAAACCCGCTAAAAAGTTATTACAACTAATAAATGAGGTAAGCAAGGTTGTGGGGTACAAGATCTATGTACAAAAATCAATTGTATTTCTATATTGTGGCAATGAACAATATGAAAATGAAATTAAGATAAGCATAAAATACATAAGATTAAATTTAACAAAAGTGTGTCTTAGCACTTTTTTGTTAAATTTAATCTTAAGTATTTAAGATTAGCATCATTGACTGGGTGGTTTGGACGATAGACATATATTTCTCACAGTTATGGAGGCTGTGAAGTCCAAGATCAGGATGTCAGCATGTTCAGGTTCTGGTGAGGGCCTTCTTCCTAGTTTGCAGAAGGCTGTCTTCTTGCTGTATCTTCACATGGTCTTTCCTTGGAGTGTGTGCATGGAGAGAGAGAGAGAAAGTTCCAGTGTCTCTTTCTCTTTTTGTAAGAGCATATCCATCATGGGGGCCTCACCCTCATGACCTCATGTAAATGTAATTAACTTTTTTTTTTTTTTTTTTGAGACAGAGTCTTGCTCTGTCACCCAGGCTAGAGTGCAGTGGTGTGATCTCAGCTCACTGCAACTTCTGCCTCCCAGGTTCAAGCAATTCTCCTGCCTCAGCCTCCTGAGTAGCTGGGATTACAGGTGGTGCCACCATGCCCAGCTAATTTTTGTATTTTCAGTAGAGACGGGTTTCACCATGTTGGCCAGGCTGATCTTGAACTCCTGACCTCGTGATCCGCCCGCCTTGGCCTCCCAAAGTGCTGGGATTATAGGCGTGAGCCACCGCACCTGGCCATAATTAACTTTCAAAGGCACTACCTTCAAATACCATCATGTTAGTGATTAGGACTTCAAACATATGAATTCGAGGGTAGTAGGGACACAAGCATTAAATCAATAATGAAGCATAAAACTTATACTCTACAAACTATAAAATATTGTTAAAAAAATTAAGATGATCTAAATAATTAGAGAAACATCCTATGTTCATGGATTGGAATGCTTAACATTGTTAAGATGGCAATACTCTTCATACTGATCCATAAATTTAACACAATCCCTATCAGAATCCTAAGCAGATTTATTTGTAGAGGTTGACAAGTTGATTCTAAAATGCATGTGGATATGCAAAAAATCTGAAAGCAAAGCAAAACAAAGCAAAACAAAACAATCATGAAAAAGAACAAAGCAGGAGAACTTGTACTTCCCAACTTTAAAACTTACTACAAAGCAATAATAATCAAGACAGTGTGGTACTGGCATAAGTTACAAGACACTAACTCAAAATGAATAAAAAACTGAAATGTAAAAGCTAAAACTATAAAACTCTTAGAAGGAAACACAAGGATTGATCTTCATGACTTTTGATTTAACAAAGGATTCTTAGGTGCAATACCAAACATAAGCAACAAAAGAAAAAATATTTAAAAATTTTGTGCTTCAAAGTACATCAGCACGAAAGTAAAAAGATAGATAATATGATATATACATAATAATAGAAAATGTTTGCAAATTATATATCTAATTACTTATATCTAGAATACATAATGAGCTCTTACTACTCAATCATAAAGAGATAAACCAATTTTAAATGGGCAAAGGATCTGAGTAGGCATTTTTTCAAGGAAGGTATGCAAATAGATAATAAGAACATTAAAAGATGCTCACCATAATTAGTCATCAGGGAAAGGCAAACCAAACCAAACCAAAACCACAATGTGCTATGACTTCATACCCACTAAGATGGCTAGAATAAAAAAATCAGATAGCAGGGATGTGGAGAAACTGAACCTTCATACACTGCTGATAGGAATGTAAGATGATGCTGTTTTGGAAAACAGTCTGGCAATTCTTTACATAGTAACTCTATTAAGCATAGTTTTCATATGGTAAATAGTTGTGTCATATGGTAACCAGCAATTCTATTCCTAGGTATAAACCCAGGAGAAAAAATGGCATATATCCATATAAAAATTCATACACTAATGTTTATAGCAGCATTGTTCACAATAAGCCAAAGATGGAAACAATCCAAATGTACATAAACTGATGATTGGGTAAACAAAATGTATTAAATCCATACAATGAAATATTATTCAGCCAGAAAAAGGAATGATGTATGTTACAACATAGATGAACCTTGAAAACATTATACTAAGTGAAAGAAGTCAGTCACAAAAGATCACATATTATATAGATTCCATTCATATAAAATGTCCAGAACAAGAAAATTGACTGAGACAGACAGTAGATTAATGGTTACTTAGGGGTTTGGGGTGGCGGATGGGAGGGTGGGTTGATTGCTAAGGGAGACAGGATTTTGTTTTCAGATGATAAAAATGTTCTATGTTGATGGTTGTGTGTATCTGTGAATATACTAAATATTGTTGAATTGTACACTTTAAATAGGTGAATTGTATGGTTTTTGAAATGCGGCTTAATAAAGTTGTTAAAAATTCAAATATCCAGTTGTTCACTGGTAATAACTTTCTTTCCCTTTCTTTCCCTTTCTTTCTTTCTTTCTTCCTTCCTTCCTTCCTTCCTTCCTTCCTTCCTTCCTTTTCTCTTTCTTTCTTTCTTTCTTTTCTTTCTCTTTTTTTTGAGATGAAGTCTCGCTCTGTTGCCCAAGCTGGAGTGCAGTGACATGATCTTGACTCACTGCAACCTCCGCCTCCAGGGTTCAAGCAATTCTCCTGCCTCAGTCTCCTGAGTAGCTGGGACTACAGGTGTGTGCCACCATGCCTGGCTAATTTTTGTATTTTTAGCAGAGACAGGGTTTCCCTATGTTGGCCAGGCTGGTCTTGAATTCCTGACCTCATGATCCACCCACCTCAGTCTCCCAAAGTGCTGGGATTACAGGCGTAAGCCACTGCGCCCAGCCTCTTTTTTAAAATTTCTTTTGTTCCTTATAACACTGGCTCAAATCTGAGAGCTCAAATCTCCAGTAAAAGTTGAATGGGATTGGTGGAGCAAACATTTAATCTTGTTTCTTATGTTTGGGGAAAAAGAATCAATCATTCATCATTAAGTATGTGTAAGCTGCAGGCTTTTCAGAGATTCCCTGTAACAGGTTGACGAAATTTACCTCTATTCTTAGTTTTCTGTGAGTTTTTATCAGGAATAGTTGTCGGATATTTTCAAATGCCTTTTCTGTATCTATTGAGATCATCATATGTTTTTATTTCTTCTTTTAGTGTGTTAATATGGTGAATTTTACATTGAATTTTGAATGTTAAATATTTCCTGTTATGCAGGCCTGCTTGTGATAAATTCTTTCGGATTTTCTGTGTCTGAAAGCATCTTCATATTTGAAAGATATTTTTAGTGTGTATAGAGTTCTAGATAAACTAAAGGATTTATTCTTTCACTACTTTAAAGCTGTCCTCATGCTTGCGTAGCTTCTCATGAGACACTGGCTTATCTTTGTTTGTTTATTGTGTGTCTTTTTTTCTCCACTGGCTTCTGAGATTTTCTGTCTGTCAGTGGTCTTGAGCATTTTAATTATGACATACTTCTGTATGGTTTTTCTTTATGTTTCTTTTGCTTGGGCTTTCATGACTTTTTAAATCTGTGGGTTTACAGTTCATACCAAATTTGGAAAATTTTAATTTTTTTCAAAGATATATTTGTGATCCCTATTCTCTCTTCTTAGTAAAATCCACTTATACTCATATTAGTCCACAATTACAATAAGAATATCAAAGATCACTGATCTTTATAACAGATATAAAAATAATGAAAAGGTTTGAAGTATTGCAAGAATTATCAAACTGTGACACAGAGATACGAAGTAAACAGGTGGAGTTGGAAAAATGGCACTGATATACTTACTGGACATGGGGTTGCCACAAACCTTCAGTTTACAACATGCAGTATCTGTGAAGCACAATAAAATGAGGTATGCCTGTATTTTGTCTGTTTTCTAGGGTGATTTCAGTCTGGAGGGTAAATCTGGTTCCTTTTCCTCCTTCTTCACTGGAAACATTTCAGATAGTAATGATGAGACTCTGTGCAGAGTTGGGTGGCTTGAGTTAAGGCAATCAACAAGAAATGCTCTGAGAGATTCACCCCAATCTGAACCTGAAGGAACAAGGAGGAGGGAGAAGTTCCTGGAATCTGGCAGCGCGTAACTGCAGAAGAGGACACTTAAGAAGAGCTGGGACTGCCGGGAAAATAGCCGCTGCCAGAACCTTGGTGCAGAAAAGTGTTAGCATAGAAGACCTGGCCGCTGTCCTTTGAAAGGCCAGCTTACAAGGGTGGCCCTTTGCTGGAGTCTGTGAACTTAAGATTTCTGGAGGGTTCCTACTACCTTTACTGATAAGAGTGGCTACACTGTGACTGAATGGTACAAATAATGTGGTTTAACTAACACTTGCTTTCCTTCTCGGAGTTTGGATTTTTTTTTTTTTGAGACATTGTCTCTCTCCGTTGCCCAGGTTAGAGTGTAGTGACATGATCTAAGCTCACTGCAACCTCCACCTCCTGGGTTCAAGAAATTCTTGTGCCTCAGCCTCCCAAGTAGCTGGGATTACAGGCACGTGCCACCACACCTGGCTAGATTTTGTGTTTTTAGTGGAGACAGGGATTCACCATGTTGGCCAGGCTGGTCTCAAACTCCTGACTTCAAGCAACTTGCCCGCCTCTGCCTTCCAAAGTGCTGGGATTACAGACATGAGCTGCCATGCCCAGCCTGGGAGTTTGAAATTTTGATATAGAAAAATAGGGTGTCACATGACCAGCCCCCAGTAAAAATCCTGGGCACTGAGTTTCTACTGTGTTTCCCGGGGTTGCAACATTTTACAAGTGTTGCCACAGTTCCTTGTTGAGGGAATTAAACACATCTTGTGTGACTCTACCAGGACAGGACATGGATTGTGCCTGGTTTCCTCCAAACGTTTTCCTTTTCTGATTTTGCTTTGTATCTTTTCATTGGAATAAATTATAATCACAAACAAGACTATACACTGAGTCCTGTGAGTCGTCCTAGCAAATCATCAAGCCTGGGGGTTTTGGGGATTCCTGACACAGTTGGAGAGGTGAGGAATGAGAAGGAAAAATAAATAATCCAACTTCTCCCTCCTGTAGCTACTTTGCTGCTAGTGCACAGGATTCACCTGGAAGCTAGAAGGCAATGGAGCATGGATGGTGCAAAACAGAGGTGAACCTCCCAGGCCTGGGCAGGGCAGAAAAGCGGGGAAAGTGGACGTAGGGGTTGGGAGTCAAATGCCGAACAGTCGGCGCAGATGCAGAGCATGTGCCTGCTGCATCCCCTGCTCACCAGCAAAGCCCTGGAGCCCATGGCCTCTAATGCCAGAGTGTACAGGGCAAAAATAATTTTAATTTAAACTTTAAAAGTTCAAAAGACAATTTAACCCATCTGACAAGGGATGAATAACCAGAATATACAAGGAGCTCAAATAACCCTATAGGAAAAAAAATCTAATAATCCAATCAAAAGATGGGCAAAAGATCTGAATAGACATATCTCAAAAGACATACAAATGGCAAACAGGCATATAAAAAAGGTGCTTGACATTGCTGATCATTAGAGAAATGCAAATCAGGCTGGGCGTGGTGGCTCACACCTGTAATCCCAGCACTTTGGGAGGCTGAAGCGGGTGGATCGCTTGAGGTCAGGAGTTCAAGACCAGCCTGGGCAACATGGCAAAACCTCATCTCTACTTAAAATACAAAAATTAGCCAGGCGTGGTGGCATGTGCCTGTAATTCCAGCTACTTGAGAGGCTGAGGCAGGAGAATCTCTTGAACCTGGGAGGCGGAGGTTGCAGTTAGCCAAGATGGCGCCACTGCACTCCAGCCTGGGCGACTGAGTGAGACCTTGTCTCAAACAAACAAACAAAAACAAACAAATAAACAAAGAAATGCAAATCAAAACTACAATGAAATATCATCTCACCCCAGTTTAAATGGCTTTTATCCAAAAGATAGGCAATAACAAATGCTGGTGGGAATATGGAGTAAAGGGAACACTTGTACACTGTTGGAGGAATGTCAATTAGTACAACCACCATGGAGAACAGTTTGGCGGTTCCTCAGAAAACTAAACATTGAGCTACAATATGATTCAGCAATCTCATCCACTAGGTATATACCCCCAAGAAAGGAAATCAGTATATTGAAGAGATATCTGCACTCCTATGTTTGTTGCAGCACTGTTTATAATAGCTATGATTTGGAAGCAGGCTAAGTGCCCATTAACAGATGAATGGAAAAAGAAAATGTGGTACATATACACAATGGAGTACTACTCAGCCATAAAAAAGAATGAGATCCAGTCATTTGTAACAACATGGATGGAACTGGAGATCATTATGTTAAGTGAAATAAGACAGGCACAGAAAGACAAACATCGCATGTCCTCATTTATTTGTGGGAGCTAAAAATCAAAATGATTGAACTCATGGGCATAGAGAGTAGAAGAATGGTTACCAGAGGCTGGGAAGTGTAGTGAGAGGCTGAGAGGGAGGTGGGGATGAGTATTAAAAAATAGAAATAATGAATAAGATCTACTATTTGATAGCACAACAGAGTGACGATAGTAATAACTGTACATTTTAAAATAACTTAAAGACTGTAATTGGATTGTTTGAAACTCAATGGATAAATCTACCCTTGGGATGGATACCTCATTCTTCATGATGTGCTTATTTGACATTGCATGCCTGTATCAAGACATCTCATGTACCCCATAAATATGTTCACCTACTATGTACCCAGAAAAATTTCTAAAAAAGACAATTAAAAATTTTGAAAATAGAAATATAACATTGAAAGCTATAATTTGATCTAACATTTTCCATGCATTCTTTTCCTTTGTTGTTGAAGAAAGTTTTAGACTTTCAACTTCAAAATACCTCTTAGTGAAAAGTGCATTTAATATCAATAAAATATTTAAATATCACTGTTGAATAAGATTAGCAAATTGACACTCATAGGATTAATTTAGGAACTTTCCTAAATAAAATAGTGTGTTTTAAATTTAATTATAAAGAACTTTCATTTTGACGAAGCCGGTACATGACCATTTGAGTGATGATGGCAATTTTCTCGGCTCTTGGTATCAGCACTCATTTATCCATACAATAAATAGTTATTGCATATCTGCTTTGTGATAAGCACTGAACTAAGTACTTAAAAAAAGAGCTAATGTCATTTCAAAAGCAGTGATTGCTTTTTCTTTGGAGGAAACAAATATTAGATCTTACAGCATTTGATATATATATTTTTTGGTCTGGGCGGTACATCCTCAGACACTCTTTTAAACTGTAAGTTTAAAAACTCTTGTATGCATTTGCAAAGATAAACTCTCATCATTCACATTCCAATACCTGTACTTGGTAAATAACAAAGTAAATTAAATGAGGTTCTTAAGAGTCAGTATTCAATGTTGCTGAATCCTCAGCTAATTCAATGCCTTCTTAAATGACCAATACAAATTAAAAGTCATGAAAGGTTTTCTAATTAAGATGACATTCCCAGAGAGGCCCAGAGCATTCTGAGGACATCATTTTGTGTTGATCTGTCACTGAGTATTGTTTTGGCTGTGTCAAAGGAAGGCCTTGGAAGAGCCCACGTCAGAAATGAAGGGTGGAGAGAGCAGGATAAGGAAGATTCTGTCAACTGAGGACTTCCCTGGGGTCTTCAGGAAGCACTGGATGGCAGCAAGGGGTGTGGATCTTCGATTGCCGCTGCAGAACAGGGCAATTGGTGATGGTATTTATCCTGGGCATACTCCCTTGGCTTTCCTCACCAGACAACTACCCGTAAGTAGCCCTTTGGCTTTTAATTTACCACAAGAAAGATAAACCCTGCTAAAGGGCTGTCGAGCGCACAGACCTTGGGGTCTTTAATTCCAGCTGGAATGTTTACTGTGTGATCTTGGCCAACTTCCTTCGCCTTTCTGAGCTTCAATTTTTGCACCTGAAAAATGGAAATAGTGACAACTCACATTGTAGTTTTGTGTAAACTGCTTAACTTGATTAGTATGATCTGCCTTTCTCTCTCTCTTAGCTACTAAGGTTGACCTTATCGCTGCACAACCCCCTGCATGGTCATCCAAGGCCTAGAGACTTAAATATGCTTGAAGATCTAAAGTTAAGGATCATTAATGGTAGGGCACCAAGCCATATAACAGAATAGTAGAGATTTCTCTGTTCTTGCTTCTTTATGGCACTATCTCAAGTAGATATTTTTTTTCAAAGTAATTTTATTATGAAATCCAAGCATCCAGAAAAGTTGCAAGTACTGTACAAAGAGCTTTTTTTTTTTTTAACGGAATTATTTGAGGGCAAGTTGTTGCTGGGATTCCCATCACCCCCAAATACTTCAGTATTTATAGTTGTATAAATACTGAAGGGCCTTCTTCTGTGTTATCTCAGAATAACCATTAACACTGACGTAATACTACCATCCGATCCTCAGACCCCCTTTGACTTTCACCAGTAATGTCCTTTATAGCCAAAAAATCCAACCTAGAACCCCACTTTGCATTTAGTTGTTATGTTTCTTTAATCTCCTTCATTCTAGAAGAGTTAAGACCCTGACTTTTTGTCACACATTTTGAAGCATGCTCATTTGTTTGTTTCTGTCTGATAATTCCTCATAATGGGCAGAGGTGATGCATTTTTGGCAGGCAATTACAGAAATAATGCTGAGGTCTCACTGCCTTCTGTGAGGTGGCCTGTGATGTCAGCTTGTCCCATTACAGGTGATGTTAAGTTGGGTCACTGGGTTAAGGTCATCCAGCTTCTTCACGGTCATGCTATTCTTGTTCTCTTTCTAAGTGGTATTTTGTGGAAAGTTATGTGGAAATTGTATGATTATCCAGTTTCTCCTCAAACTTGTACTCATTAACCTACCACATTTAGTGCCTATTGATGTTTCTTGGCTGAATTTATTGTTACCATGTTGTTTGGCATTTTCACTTATACATTTATTATTAGCGTTATATTATAAGGAAAACTTCCTTTTCTCTCTACTTGTATTTGTTTTTGTGTTTATATCTGTATGAACTGATGGTTCCCTGTTTTATTAAAAGGTTTATAATCCTTTACCATCATTATTTACTTTGATATTCAAGTTATTCCAGATTTAGCTGGCAAAAGCCTTTTCAAATCTCTTTTTCATGCCCTTTTGTCAAGTCTCCATCACTCTTGAGCATTTTCTTACACTCTGTAACTAAATGTTCCAGCTTCATCTTCTTTTTTCTGCCCTAGCCATAGAATCAACTATTTCTCCCAAAAGCCCTAGTTCTTTTTCTTTTTTTGAGATGGAGTCTCGCTCTGTCATCCAGGCTGGAGTGCAGTGGTTCAATCTCAACTCACTGCAACCTCTGCCTCCCGGGTTCAAGTGATTCTCCTGTCTCAGCCTCCTGAGTAGCTGGGATTATGGGCACTTGCCATCATGCCGGGCTAATTTTTGTATTTTTGTAGAGACGGGGTTTCACCATGTTGGCCAGGCTGGTCTCGAACTCCTGACTGCAGGTGATCTGCCCGCCTTGGCCTCACAAAGTGCTGGGATTACAGGCGTGAGCCATTGCACCTGGCCTCTGGTTCTTTTTAGTGGAGAAAGGTATTTAGAAACCAAAATGGGTTGCTAGATGTGCTCATTGCTATTGGAATGTCATTTAAAAGACAGTTTCTGAATGGTAAAATTATAAGTGATTTTCAATTTATTTTATTTTTGGTTTCTGTTTTTTTTTTTTTTTTTTTTTTTTTTTTTTTTTTTTTTTTTTTTTTTTTTTTTACCAGTACCTTTAATCTGTCTTCTCTGATTTAAATTTAAAATCATCTTTTTGGCTGGGTGTGGTGGCTTACACCTGTAATCCTAGCACTTTGGAAGGCTGAGGAGAGCAGATCACTTGAGGTCAGGAGTTTGAGACCAGCCTGGCCAACATGGTGAAAGCCCGTCTCTACTAAAAATACAAAAATTAACCAGACATGGTGGTGCACACCTGTAGTCCCAGCTACTCTGGAGGCTGAGCCAGGAGAATCGCTTGAACCCAGTGGGTGGAGGTTGCAGTGAGCCAAGATCGTGCCCCTGTACTCCAGCCTGGGTGACAAAGTGAGACTCCATTTCAATAAATAAATAAATAAAATCATCTTTTTATCTTGCTTTTGTTCCTGCAGCTAAATTAGAAATTTGAAGTGTTTTCCTTAAAAAATGCAATGGCATTCTTTTTTTCTTTTTCTTTTTTTCTTTTTTTTTGAGAGCCTGGTAGAAGCTTGAGGTTTTTTTTTTTCTTTAATTATACTCGAAGTTCTATGGTACATGTGCACAACATGCAGGTTTGTTACATATGTATACATGTGCCATGTTAGTGTGCTGCACCCGTTAACTCGTCATTTGCCTTAGGTATATCTCCTCATGCTATCCCTCCCCCCTCCCCCCACCCCATGACAGGCCCCAGTGTGTGATGTTCCCCACCCTGTGTCCAAGTATTCTCATTTTTCAATTCCCACCTATGAGTGAGAACATGTGGTGTTTTCTGTCCTTGTGATAGTTTGCTGAGAATGATGGTTTCTAGTTTCATCCATGTTCCTACAAAGGACATGAACTCATCCTTTTTTATGGTTGCATAGCATTCCATGGTTTTCTGTCCTTGAGATAGTTTGCTGAGAATGATGGTTTCCAGCTTCATCCATGTCCCTACAAAGGATATGAACTCATCCTTTTTTATGGCTGCATAGTATTCCATGGTGTATATGTGCCACATTTGCTTAATCTAGTCTATCATTGATGGACATTTGGGTTGGTTCCACATCTTTGCTATTGTGAATAGTGCTGCAATAAACAAACATGGGCATATGTCTTTATAGCAGCATGATTTATAATCCTCTGGGTATATCCCCAGTAATGGGATGGCTGGGTCAAATGGTATTTCCAGTTCTAGATCCTTGAGGAATCGCCACACTGTCTTCCACAATGGTTGAACTAGTTTACAGTCCCACCAACAGTGTGAAAGTGTTCGTATTTATCCACATCCCCTCCAGCACCTGTTGTTTCCTGACTTTTTAATGATCACCATTCTAACTGGTGTGAGATGGTATCTCATTGTGGTTTTGATTTGCATTTCTCTGATGGCCAGTGATGATGAGCGTTTTTTCATGTGTCTGTTGGCTGCATAAATGTCTTCTTTTGAGAAGTGTCTGTTCATATCCTTCGCCCACTTTCTGATGGGGTTGTTTGATTTTTTCTTGTAAATTTTTTTTAAGTTCTTTGTAGATTCTGGATATTAGCCCTTTATCAGATGGGTAGATTGTAAAAATTTTCTCCCATTCTGTAGGTTGCCTGTTCACTCTGATGGTAATTTCTTTTTCTGTGCAGAAGCTCTTTAGTTTAATTAGATCCCATTTGTCAATTTTGGCTTTTTTTGCTGTTGCTTTTGGTGTTTTAGTCATGAAGTCCTTGCCCATTCCTATGGCCTGAATGGTATTGCCTAGGTTTTCTTCTAGGGTTTTTATGGTTTTAGGTCTAACATTTAAGTCTTTAATCCATCTTGAATTAATTTTGGTATAAGGTGTAAGGAAGGGATCCAGTTTCAGCTTTCTACATATGGCTAGCCAGTTTTCCCAGCACCATTTATTAAATAGGGAATCCTTTCCCCATTTCTTGTTTTTGTCAGGTTTGTCAAAGATCAGATGGTTGTAGATGTGTGGTATTATTTCCGGGGGCTCTATTCTGTTCCATTGGTCTATATCTCTGTTTTGGTACCAGTACCATGCTGTTTTGGTTACTGTAGGCTCGTAGTATAGTTTGAAGTCAGGTAATGTGATGCCTCCAGTTTTGTTCTTTTGGCTTAGGATTGTCTGGACAATGCGGGCTCTTTTTTGGTTCCATATGAACTTTAAAGTAGTGTTTTCCAATTCTGTGAAGAAAGTCATTGGTAGCTTGATGGGGATGGCATTGAATCTATAAATTACCTTGGGCAGTATGGCCCTTTTCACGATATTGATTCTTCCTATCCATGAGCATGGAATGTTCTTCCATTTGTTTGTGTCCTCTTTTATTTCATTGAGCAGTGGTTTGTAGTTCTCCTTGAAGAGGTCCTTCGCATCCCTTGTAAGTTGGATTCCTAGGTATTATATTCTCTTTGAAGCAATTGTGAATGGGAGTTTACTCATGATTTGGCTCTGTGTTTTTCTGTTATTGGTGTATAGGAATGCTTGTGATTTTTGCACATTGATTTTGTATCCTGAGACTTTGCTGAAGTTGCTTATTAGCTTAATGAGATTTTGGGCTGAGACAATGGGGTTTTCTAAATACACAATCATGCCATCTGCAAACAGGGACTATTTGACTTCCTGTATTCCTAATTGAATACCCTTTATTTCTTCTCTTGCGTGATTGCCCTGGCCAGAACTTCCAACACTATGTTGAATAGGAGTGGTGAGAGAGGGCATCCCTGCCTTGTGAATGGCATTTTTTCTTATAAATTATATCTCTGATTTTCTTTTCAATGAAATCCATGTGTTCAATATGCTTGTTCACAGTTTGCCTCCTGCCAAATGATCGCTTAATCCAAATATCTGGGCATCATACTGAGCTGAGTCTTCTGCAGAAAGTATGGTCCACTACCTGAGACCCCTGTCAAAGGGAAGCTCACACATCCTGAGGTCACTGTCTGGTGTGAGGGGAGGACAGCTGATAACTACGTGGTTATGCAGTGTTCCCAGGCATCACTGGTCCCCAGCCATGGCCTCTGCCTACCACTGCCACAAATACAGAAGGAATGCCATCCCCTTCAGACTCAGCTTTAATCCTCAGAGTTTCATCTAGTCCTTTATGGGCAGATGTTACCCAAACCCAAAATTTCCACAGGCCCTCTTGATTTTTTCACAGTGATCTAGATCAGACATTGAGCCTATGCATATTACACCCCTGCACTGACTTTCTGATTTCCAAAGCAATTCTACAATCTCTGCAACCCACTCAAAGTTTTTCTTTACCATCTGGAGCCCTTCCAGAGTTGCTTCTTTGAGGTCACAATAAGACTGTTTGTCCTTCTGTTTGCTTTGATCTCTTGATGGCCAGAGTCTCTGGGTATCATTATCAGTAACATCAGCAGCAACAACAACTTCTCTGGTGGTTAAATCAACACCAAATTCAATCTTTGTGTCAACTTGTACACAGTTCTGTGGCAACCAGGATTTCTCCAGTATTTTAAAAATAACCTGTGCAGCATGACTCACGCTAGCTACTTCACTTTGGCCTTTACCAAGTCCAGCACAGCAAAATTTCACAGCAATTCACTGTTTCTCATTACTGGCAGCACCCTTGAAAACATCTCCACATTAGGTGAGTAAAACTCACATCTGTCGATGACACCAGGATTTCTTTTAAGAAAACAACTAGTTGCTATTCTGCAAACCCCTTTAACTGGAATAATTTCACACTGGGGCACAATGAAAGCCATATCCCCACGTTTTTTGGTGAAAGCAGCTTTGATACTTGCTTCCTGTAATGACTGAAAAATATTATACAACTGATGATTTTATTTGTGATTGCAGCTTTTCCTTCCAGGCGATTCTAGCTGCATTTCCTGCTATAATATGGTCCTTGGACTACAGGAGGGCTTTCCGTGAACTACCTAACAATTCATAGACTTTTTTTTTCTCATGCATTTTTTTTTTTTTTAACCAGTGTTCAGTACCTTAGCTGCTGCCATTAGCCTGAGTGGGTTGGGGGTGGTAACCTATTTTATTTTTTATATTTTTTTACATTTCCTAAAATTTCTGTCCTGAACATCTATCACTTTCATGGTGGTATATTTTATACCATAAAACAAACCCATATCAAACCCTAACTCCTCGTCCCCAAATGAAAGCATCATCTTATATTGTTTCATTTAGCTCAGAGGAAATTGACATAGATTTGCTGTCCTTTCCCTCATTCCCAGTAACCAGCACATCAGAGAGCCTTACTGAGTTTGCCTTCAACTAACTACAATAAATCCTCCACCCTTTAACGTCTCTCCTTTTTCTGGTTTCCAACCTTGTCCAACCCTCTCTCACATGGACCCCAGGGACCTTGTTGCACTCTTTTAAGAAAGGTTTTTTTTTTTAAATGTTGTAATACTTTATACATGTAATGTAATACATAAACAAATTCAAATTAGGCATCATAATTGTAAACCTAATATTTGTAAACTCACAACTCATCTTAAGTGACAGGATGTTACCAGTACACTTGGAGCTATTAGGTTGAACCATGTGAAATGCCATTTTTGAAGATTAAAATATTTTTGAATAGAGGCAATTTCATATGATTTCATCTCATACTTGTGTGTTTTCCCCAATCCTGTTATCCTGCCTTTTCCCCAGCAATAGCTCTCTTCCAACCTGAAATTAACTTATCATTTTCCTGATACTTAAATATTTTTAACACATATTTATATGTTGTATATCACTAAAAAATGTTATTTAACTTTGTTTTTGAGGTTCATATATACTGTCTTGCTTTTTAAAAATTCAACATTAGTTTTATGGCTCATCCATGTTGCTGGGCATAGATATTTGGTTCATTCTTACTGCTCTGCAGTGTTGTCCATGCTCCATCCCAGGAAGAGAGAACAACTTATTGGTTTCTGATATGAATAATCTTGCTGTGAATGTATTTGTACATTTCTCCAGAGGCCTATGTACAAAAGTTTCTTAGGTAGTGGTTTTGAAACATTTTTGACTGTGACTATATAAGAAATACATTTATATTGAGACTCATCACACACACAAATATACATATATTAGGATGTTTATATCTAAAGCAATTTTCTTGAAATGATACTTTTCTTCTTCAGTATGATGTGCTCTGATATTTTCTATTCTTTACCAATCTGGTTTATTTTAGAGAAAAATTTTGGTTATAACCCCCTACATTTTAAACAAATTTATGGAGCATTATTTTATAGTATGTGGTTATCAAATCTTCTGTTTATTCTAATAATGTATATTCTTTGAGATGTACAGGATTCTATATGCTTATATATGTACACACATATGTACACACAACTATGTATATTTATATATACATGTATATATACACACACACGTGTGTGTATGTGTGTGTGTACATATTGTGTATATATACGTGTGTGTGTATTTATGTATATATACACACACACACATACGTGTGTGTGTATTTTTTTGAGACAGGGTCTCGTTCTGTTGCCCAGGCTGAAGTACAGTGGTACAGTTATAGCTCACTGCAGTCTTGACCTCCTGGGCTCAATCTATTCTCCCACCTCAGCTTCCTAAGTAGCTGGGACTACAGATACATGCCACCTTGCCCAGCTAATTTTTGTATTTTTTAGTAACACCGGGTTTCACCATGCTGAGGCTGGTCTCAAATTCCTGGGGTCAAGCGATCCTCCCTCCTTGGCCTTCCAAAGTGCTGGGATTACAGGCGAGACCCACTGTACCCGGCTGGATTCTATATGTTTTTATGAGTTCAAACTTGTTAGTAGCTATTTGAATAACTGCTTGTATTTGCCATTTTACAGTTGTTCAGATCATTTCATGCATTGATAATTGAGAGAAGTGTGTTAACGTTTCCCACTGCAATTTCTGGGACGTGCTGTTTCTTCCTATAGTTCTATCAAGTTTTGCATTATATGTTTTTAGCTTATTTCATTAGACGCATATAAGTTATACATTTGTACCCTAAAACTTAAAGTATAAAAAAAAAAAAAAAGTTATACATTATTTTGCTTTCTGGTGAATTGATTCTTTTATTCTTTTTTGATTACTGGGTTTACTCTAATAATGCTTCAAGACTTGACTCTTCTATTTGATGTAATAACCAGCCTTTTATTGATTATTTGCCTGGTTTATATTTTTTCAACCATTTCTTCTCAATCTTCCAGCCATTCTTTTGTTTTAGGCATGTTGCTTATAAAAAGTATTTTATTACTTTTAAAAATATTCAATCTGGTTTTTTTGAAGAGCAAGGTGAGTCACTTTATAGTAATTGTTATTACTGATGTTTTTAGATTTACTTCAATTATCTAACTTAATTTTTTTCTTGCTCCTTTTATCCTTCTTTTGTCTTGCTTTCTTTGAAAGGGGAGTAGGTTGAGTTTGGTATATTTTTAATTTTGTCTTATTCCATACTTTCCCTGTATAATAGTTTGGAAGTTATTGATCTATTTTCCTCTTTGAGCAACTACCTTTGAAATGTCACTGTGACGATTTAACAGAATCTAAAGTTGATAAATATCTTAATTATCTCTTTATCTGTACATGAACCTTAGAGCATAAAACTCCTATCTATAGGCCAGGCACGTTGGCTCATGCCTGTAATCCCAGCACTTTGGGAGGTCGAGGCAGGTGGATTACTTGAGGTCAGGAGTTTGAGACCAGCCTGGCCAACATGGTGAAACCCTGTGTCTACTAAAAATACAAAAATTAGCCAGGCATGGTGGCACGTGCCTGTAATCCCAGCTACTCCAGAGGCTGAGGCAGAAGAATCCCTTGATCCTGAGAGGCGGAGGTTGCAGTGAGCTGAGAGCGTGGCACTGCACTCCAAAGCGAGGCTCTGTCTCAAAACAAAGCAAAACAAAACAGAACAAACAAAAAAATTCCTATCATCTCCTCCCCCTTCGTTCACATGCCATTGATGTCTAGTACTCTAGCTCTCTTCTTTCTTTTTTTAACCCCCACGTGAGACATTTTTATTTAACACTGCTAATATTTGTTTTTATTTACTTCAATGTTCTTTTGGTCATAATTCCTTTAAGTATCCCAGGCTTTTATTCTGGATACTTTTTCTGAACTTCCTACTGAAACAAATACATATTTTAGAATTTTCTTAATGAAATGCATCTTTTAGAATATTTTAGATCAGAAGATGTCTAAAAGTAACTCCGTTTTTAT
Organism: Pan troglodytes; assembly: GCF_028858775.2. Classification (NCBI taxonomy): domain Eukaryota; kingdom Metazoa; phylum Chordata; class Mammalia; order Primates; family Hominidae; genus Pan; species Pan troglodytes. The sequence goes on from NC_072409.2 coordinate 46,886,577, forward strand.
TCAAATGAAAATGTGTTTATGCTGCCTTTCTTTTTGAAAGATACCTTTTTTGAAAGATACTTTTGATAGTTTTACGATTCTAAGTTGGCAATAATTTTGTGGTCAGATGTGACTTCATTGTCTTCTGGTTTCCATGCTCACTGTTGAGAAGCCTCTGTCAGGATAATGCTTGCTTGTTTGTAGTTGCTCTATTTTTCTCTTTGGTTGCTTTCAAGATCTTCTCTTTGACTTGAGATTCTACAACCATATTGCAAAATCTGTCTGCATATATACTGCTTTTTATTTATTTCGTTGGGTATTTGTTATGTTTCCTGCATCTGTGCACCATGAAATCAACTAACTCTGGAAATTCCTAAAAATCACCTCTTTTCTTGTCTCTCTGTTCTCTCCTTCTGGGACTTTGATAGATGTAACTTAAATATTTTATTCTATCCTCTGTGTCTTTATTCTCTTTTATATTTCCTATCTCCTTATCCCTGTATTAGGCTTTGTTCAATTTCTTTAGGCCCATCTTTCAGTTCACCAATTCCTCAATCTCTGCTTAATCCATGAGTTAGCTTATCATTAACATTTTAATTTTAATAATTACATTTTTATTCCTTAATGTGTCATTTGATCATTTTCAAATATGTCTTGTAATTTTTTACAGTATTTTACTCCATAATAATAATTTTTTTTTTTTTGAGATGGAATCTTGCTCTGTCACTCAGGCTGGAGTGCAGTGTCTTGATCTCAGCTCACTGCAACCTCTGCCTCCCGGGTTCGAGTGATTCTCCTGCCTCAGCCTCCCAAGTAGCTGGGATTACAGGTGTTCACCACCACGCCCAGCTAATTTTTGTATTTTTAGTAGAGACGAGGTTTCGCCATGTTGGCCAGGCTGGTCTCGACCTCCTGACCTCAGGTGATCCACCCACCTTGGCCTCCCAAAGTGCTGGGATTACAGGCGTGAACCACTAGACCCAGCCTCCATAATGATTTTTAAGATCCGCCTTTTATTTCTTCAAACATTTCACACATTGTTACTTTATATACTATTTTATAATTACAATTTCTTGAATGTTTTGTTTTAGTTTCTGCTGGCATTCCCTAATGTTAGCTTGTTTGTCTGGATGTTGATAACTGTAGATTGTGAGCTCATATTTTTTTGAACTTAATCTGAGAAAATCCTTGGGATTAAAATAGGTTACTTTGCAATATAGAGCATTTTTGTTGCTTCTGCTGGGAGCTCAAGGATACTACCAGACTACAACCACACTGCTTCTTTAAGAGCTTGAGTTCAGATCTCCAATCCTGCAGTGGGTCCAAAGTTTGACTTCTTTGCAATGCAATTCTAAGAATTTGCCTTCAGAGTTTGTGTTTGCACACCTGCTCTGTTCAGGTTTCAGCTCAGGCTTTCTCCTCACTCCTTCTTGAAAATTTCCCATTGCTTTCCTGGGATCCTACCATGTATATTGCAGTGAGAGAGCCCTTCAGGGTACCTCAAACCCTGTAACGTCAGAAGCCCTTGATACCTCTCATAAGTATCTACATGTGGTTGTAGATACATGTAGATACACAACAGCCAAAGAGACTTTTTAAGAAAACGTAAATCACATTACACTCCTCCCTGGTTGCAAACTCTCAAATGCACCTCTCAGCACACTGAGAACAAAACCCAAATACCTTATCTTGGCATCTCAGGCCTGCAGAATCTGGTTCGTGCCTGTTTCTTGGACTCTGTTTCCTACTGCTGCACGCATGGTCCAGAGGGACATTTTCTAGATTCTTTCCACAGACAGCAGTTCCCATTGCACAGTTATAGACCCTCTGTTTGAAATTATGCCTGTTTCCCTCAAGCATCCGTCCTCTCTTTGGCCAGTCTTGGCATGCCAGGATCCTCATCAGTAGGATCTCAGCAGTAATCATGCTTCAGTCTGGCTTCTCAGTGCCATTCCACCTAATGCAGCCACCCTCATCACCAGTCACACTGGATTACCTGTTTTCTTCAAAGCATTTATCGCCATTTAGAATGATCGTAATTGTTTCTACACTTCCTCTGTTTATTTTTGCCTCTTTTCTAGGATATAATTCCAGGAGCACAAATTCTGCTGAATCCCAGTGCTAAGAAGTTATGGCACCTAGTAGTCACTCATTAGATATTTACTGAGTAAATAAAAGAAAGTTACAACTCAGAAGTACTGTATTAGAATCCTTGCAAAGTACGTGGTTTCTCCTAGGAAAATATATGAGATACAAGAAGAGAGATGGCTGAGGAAAACCAGGGTGTGGGGAAGGGCTGGGCCTTTGCATCAGGGGTTTTTAATTAGTAGTGGAACCCCATTATCTTGTTCCTTAACTCAGCAGCCCTGGATTCAAAACATCTGGGCAAGGTCAACTTTTGACTTTGTCTCTCAACCCAGAGTTTATCCATTTATCCACTGAACGAAGTTGAATGTGCTCCCATTCTACCTCTTTTTTCTCATGAAACTTGCAAGACTTTGGACAAACACACACACACACACACACACAGTTTTTTTTAAAAAAAAACTTCAAAAATAATCTGTCTCATTGATCTTTCATACACGTTTTTACTACCTCTGCCTTTTATTTCTTATTTCACACATTGTTACTTTATATTCTATTTCAGAATCAAAATTTCTTGAGTGTTTTGTTTTAGTTTCTGCTGGCATTCCCTAACACTAGCTTGTTTGTCTGGATGTTGATAACTGTAGATTGTGAGCTGATATTTTACTAGTGATCCCATGGTCAAAATCACTCTCTCAGAATCTAATTCAGAAAATACTACTGCATGCCCAGGAAATTAAAAATTAATAACACTTTTTGGTGTAAAGCAGGAATAAGTTCAACTGTTATTTTTTGTTCAACATCAACTCTTTGAATGATGATGTTTAACTCTGAATCTTGCTGTGCATAGTTTGCAGAAACAGCAGTCTAGTCTCCTTTTGATTAATGAAAAAGCACTTTTCTTTCTCTCTAGCTGTTTTCCTCTCAGTAATGCATACACTGAAAACTGAGAACATATATATACATGTTGCAAAAATTAAGAGTTTGGAAATGTCATTGTTTTGGCAGATGTGGTTAGTCTTTTAAGCATGGCCAAAATGGCCCCTTGATAACTTCATTGTAACTTTATGAGTGTTAATTATTACTGAAGGCTGGGGTTTTGCCAGGTCCTTTAGCTGTATGGGGCCAGAACTGGCCAGGGGCTTTTTAGGACGTCTCCAATTTAAATGAAAGCTCCAGGCAACATTTATCTTTTTTTTCCCCCAAACTTTTCTTAATTAAATTTTTTTTTCAAGCCTTACTGCATTCTTTATACCAACCAACTGCATCTTATATTGTAAATTGGTTTTGACTCTGAGGCTTGCATTTTCACTCAAGCCTGACCCTAAGGGTTTTGCAAACCTGGCGTTCCAAACTTCCTCATGTCTTTGTGCACATGATTCAAGCTGACGTACATGTATAGCGTTTATAAGTTGTTTGCTTTTGGTGGAAATCAGCTTCAAGAGGCAAACTCTTACAATGATTTTCTGAAGCCTAATTCTCTTATATTTGTTGCCTTTACCTGACTCATTGCCTTTTAAGTAGTGTACAGTATAGGCTCCAAAAGCAAGATCAGCAATTGTTATTAGTCATTATGGTAGGAGAGGTAGCAGTAGCAATATTATCTTTTCCAAGTGAAAAAATATGATCCATTGCCATCTTGCAATTTTAATTGTTCACTTGGACAGATTTTGAGGAAGTCATACAAAGGAGTAGATAGTATTTGATTTATTCTTGAGTAGGAAAATAAGATTCTGACATCCTTCTGTTCGTGAATACGAGTCTCATCATATACCTGTGAATAAGCTTTAAAGGTTTTCTGTAATAAGGGATTTGTCTGGTGTTTGTTCTGACTTCCTGGCACAGGGCTTCTAAAGCTCTTGGATTTTTCTGAGTGGTAGAACTGTGTTTGTTATTCATGAGCCTCTTGGCTCACTCTTGAGTTTATGCTAATGAGGTGACTCCCAGTGAGCCCTTAGACAGCTTCAGGAATAGGGGCTGGACAGAAGAAAGACCATCCATGAGATACTAGGGTTGGGACTTTGACCCAGCCCAAGCTCCAGAGAAGGTAGGGGAAGCTGGAGACTGAGTTCAGCCTGGTGGCCAATCATACCTACGTAATGAACCCGTCAAAACTCCACACACTGAGCATCAGGGATGATTTTGTTGATGAACACGTGGGTGTGCCAGAAGGGAGGTACACCCTATTTTCACAGAGAGGGCAAGGAAGCTCTGTGTTGGGGATCCTCCCAGGCCTTCCCTCTGTATCTCTTCATCTGGGTGGCCCTGAGCTGTTCTCTTTATCGTAAAGCTATAATCAAAAGTGTAGCACTTCCTTGAGTTCTATGCATTGTTATAGCCAATGATCAAACATGACAGGATTGTGGAAACCCTTGAATTACTAGCCAGTTGGTCAAAAGTGTGAGTGGCCTGGGACCCACTGAACTTGTGGCTGCTGTCTGGAGGGGGCTGTCTATGTGAATATTCATACACATACACTCGGGACTGACTGTGCTCTTCACCCGTGAGGTCCGTGCTAACTCCAGGTGGTTAGTGGCAGAATTGAACTGCAATATACCAGTTGCTGTCAGAATTACAGATAAAATAAAAATCTTTGAAACTGGCTAAAAGACAGTTTCCTCTATATATCTGGGTAAAGCATGGAAAGTCCTTCTGAGTGAAAAAAGGTGACTGGCCAGGCTGAACACAATTTCTTTAGGTTTACCTACTGAGCATAGAAAAAACACCTTCTTGAAAAACTGTTGGGTACTGTCCTTAGAACCTGAGCGACGGGATCATTCATACCCCAAACCTCAGCATCGCATAATATACCCAGGTAACGAACCTGCACAGGTACCTTCTGAATCTAATATAAAATTTGAAAAAGAAAGAAACATATATATATATTCACAGAAAGGGCATATATATATATATATATATATATATATATTCACAGAAAGGGAATATATATTTATATTTTTTTCACAGTAAGGGCATAAACACACACACACACACGCACACACAAAGAACTCTTAAAACTCAGCAGTAAGAAAACAATCTGATTAAAAAGTGGCCCAAAGACCTTAACAAACACATCAAAGATGATATATGGATGGCAAAAAAAAATGAGAAAAAAATGTTCTGTATCACATATCATCAGGGAGTGCAAATTAAAACAGCAATGAGACACTACTACACATCTTTTAGAATCGCCAAATCTGTAACACTGACAACACCAAATGCTGGTGAGGATATGGGACAACAGGAACATTGCCAGTGGGTATGCAAGATGGTACAGCCACTTTGAAGGACAGTTTGGTGGTTTCTTACAAAACTAAGCACAGTCTACCATAGGATCTGGCAATCATGCTCCTTACTATCTACCCAAAGGAGCTGAAAACATGTTCATACACATACACACAAAAATCTACGCAGAGATAGCAGCTTTATAGCAGCTTTGTTCATATTTGCCAAAACTTGGAAGCAACAAAGATGTCCTTCAGTAGGGTAAATGGATGGATAAACCATGGTACATCCAGACAATGGAATATTATTCAGCACTAAAAAGAAATGAGCTAGCTATCTGTGAAAAGATGTGGAGGAACTTTAAAGGCACATTACTAAATAAAAGGAGCCAATCTGAAAAGCCTGCATACTGTATGATTCTAACTATAAGTCATTCTTATAGTGGTTGCAAAATCTGTGGTTGCAAGGGGTTGGGGATAGGGAGAGAAACAGAGCACAGAGGAGTTTTAAGGCAGTGAAGATACTCTGTGTGATACTATAATGATGGATATGTGTCATTATACATTTGTTTAAACTCAGGATTTACAACACTAAGAGTGAACCCCAGTGTAAACTATGAATTTCGGGTGACAATGATGTGTCGGTGTAAGTTTATCAGTTGTAACCAGGGTATCACTCTGGTGGGGGATGTTGATAATGTGGGAGGTTATGCATATGTGGAGGTAGGAGGTATATGGGAAACCTTATGCCAGCCTCTGAATTTTGCTGTGAACCTAAACATGCTTTAAAAAATAAAGTTGTGGCCAGATGCGGTGGCTGAGGCCTGTAATCCCAGTACTTTGGGAAGCTGAGACAGACAGATTGCTTGAGCCCAGGAGTTTGCAACCAGCCTGGGCAATATGGTAAAACTCATTTCTACAAAAAATACAAAAATTAGCTGAGCATGGTGGCGCACACCTGTGATCCCAGCTACTTGGGAGGCTGTGGTGGGAGAATTGTTTGAGTCCATGAGGTTGAGGCTGTAGTGAGCTGTGATCATGCCACTGCACTTCAGCCTGGGCAACAGAGTGAGACTCTGTTGAAAGCAAGCAAGCAAGCAAGCAAGCAAGCAAGCAAGCAAACAAGCAAGAAAAAAAGAAAGAAAGAAAAAGAAAGAAAGGAAAGAAGAGAGAGAAAGGAAGGAAGGAGGGAGGGAGGGAGAGAAGGAAGGAAGAAAGGAGATAGGGAGAGAGAGAGAAACGAAAGACAAGAAGGAAGGAAAGAAGGAAGGAAGGAAAGAAGGAAGGAAGGAAGGAGAAAAGAAAAGAGAGAGAGAGGCCGCTTTCCTGGAATGCTCTGGGAACAAGCAGTGGCACTTGGGAACCAGGTAACAAGCTGCAGCAAAGAGTTGGGAAGCTGTTCTTCCCACATTGTATTACATGCTTATTACATTGTAATAAACAAAAATAAAATAAAAACAAAATAAATGTAATTACATTAGAATACATGTATGCTCTGGCTTCTTGGAATCTGGAAACTCAGCCAGCCTCAAGAGGCATAAATAACAGTATCCTCACGGCAAGTCCTGTAGGCAGTGGTCTTCAGGACTGTGGGTGTATTGATTGATAGGTAGATTGGAGCTGCAGGGGCGAGCAGGTGAAGCTGAGTGGGGACGGTTGTTGATGCCCTGGATGGGCAAGCAAGGCACGTTTTGGGGAAGCCCTGAAAGAGTTGGCTAAGGGGGGATTATATGTGAGTGCCAAGAGAGGACCTGGCCTTGGTGCTGTCCATGTGGGGTCATGTGTGTGTAGATGCCCATGAGGCTGGTGGCATTTGGATATAATGGGGTTTTCTGGATGCATGACATGGGGCTATCTTCCATTGAGACAATCACTAGATGAGGTTTATAAACAATACATTTTAAATTTTAGGCATGGTTAGGTGTACTCTCCACCAGGCAACAGAAGACTCTGTGGATTAGAGCAAAGGAAAGGAATGTGGACAGATGCATAGGGAAAATGAAATGCTGGAGAAAGTGACCTGACTTGTTTCAGGCCAGTACTCCTACCGAGAGCTAGAAAACATGGACAAAACTGTAGGAAGGAACCAGAAAGCTAGCAAAAGAACAAGGACTTGGGGTTACAGAGCCCAGAGAGAAGGTAAGCCAGGACCAGGAAACTCAGCTTTGGGTGTCGTTTTTCCACAGAGGCACCTGATGATTTTCCAGCAGAAGCCGAGGGGCTGAGAGGTGGAGAGAACCAAATGGCCATGTCTAAGACAGCCTTCTGCTGTAAAGGGTTCTACAGGACATGCTGTACAGGGGAAAGCTCCGGCCACCATAAGACTTTGAGCACTTGAACTGGGGCTGGTGCAATTGAGGGATTAAAATTTTGATTTGATTTAATTGTAATTACTCTATAGTTAGTCTCAATAGCCTCATGAGGCTACTGCTTAGCACAGGTCTGGAGCCTCCCTTAGGTCCTGAGAAGGGCAGTGCAGCCACCTGGGAAGTGTGTGGGCTTTGTAGATGACCAATGCTCGGTTTGAATCTTGCCTTGCCCCATAGTAACCATGCAAACTTGGTGAATAATTCCCCCCTCTGTGTTCAGTTTCTTCATCTATAAAAGGAGAATAAATAGGGCCAGGTGTGGTGGCTCACACCTGTAATCCTAGCACTTTGGGAGGCCAAGGCAGGCAGATCATGAGGTCAGGAGTTCGAGACCAGACTGACCAACATGGTGAAACCCCGTCTCTACTAAAAACACAAAAATTAGCAAGGTGTAGTGGCACGCGCCTGTAATCCCAGCTACTCAGGAGGTTGAGGCAGGAGAATCGCTTGAATCTGGGAGGCAGAGGTTGCAGTGAGCCAAGATGGCGCCACTGCACTCCAGCCTGAGTGACAGAGTGAGACTATGTCTCAAAAAAATAAATAAATAAAAGAATAAATAAAGTAAAGCCTACCCCATAAAAAGGTTTCACGTACTGGTGCCTGTATACAGCAGGCATTCAATAAAGATTAGATGGAATCGTCTATAGATTGTGAGTTCCAAAAAGCTGACATCATTTTTGAAAGCTGAGCTTTATTTTCTTCAAAAACAAATGTCAATATTCATGTTACTGAACTTATGTATGTTTTTATTTTTTCTCAAAATCCCAGAGGCATGTTCTACTTGGAAAATAAAAATACATTTCACAGTATAGATACTCTAGAGAAACTATTTTCTTAAGAAGCTACCAAAGGTTAATGACATAACCCAATGTATCTCAACTTTACAATCAGATGAAATTATCTGGGACACACACAAAGGACTTGTTTTCCTACCACTCGTTCTCTCTTTTTTTTTTTTTTTTGAGACAGAGTCTCGCTCTGTCGCCCAGGCTGGAGTGCAGTGGTGTGATCTCAGCTCACTGCAAGCTCCACCTCCCAGGTTCACGCCATTCTTCTGCCTCAGCCTCCAGAGTAGCTGGGACTATAGGCACCCGCCACCACGCCTGGCTAATTTGTTTTGTATTTTTGGTAGAGATGGGGTTTCACCGTGTTAGCCAGGATGGTCTCGATCTCCTGACCTCGTGATCCACCTGCTTCGGCCTCCCAAAGTGGTGGGATTACAGGTGTGAGCCACCGCGCCCGGCCCACTCATTCTCATTTTTAATAATAAAAAAGTTAAAGTGCAGTCATTTGCACAAAGAAATAGCCTGTTGTGGTACACACAGTCTTAGGAAGCCACCTTCAGAGAGTGTATTGATGCTAGAGGGAGCAACTTGTTTACCATTCTTGGGCAGGAAAAGATGGGGCTTGTCAGGACCTTTTCTACCCATGCATCAGGAGTCAGCTGATGGCTGTGATTTAGACTTGACACCATCAGAGACAAGCAAAAATAATGTACAACTGCTTTTGACTACAAGAAAAAAAATCCCGTTGTATTATGGACTTCACAGTATTGCAGCAAAGGAAAGAGTATTTGCTAACGTGTCAATACTCCTCAAGTAAATTGCCACCTACCCTGATAATATTCCCTGCACCAAACCATCCAAAATTATAAATGATGCACCTTTTCTTTTAAGACAGGACAGAGATGCTGGGGGAAGACATGGAAAAGGATAAATGTGAGGTTACTATGTATGCTCCACCCAGCCATGCACCATCAGGATATTAATAGTTGTTGTGGCCAGGCGCAGTGGCTCACGCCTGTAATCCCAGCACTTTGGGAGGCCGAGGCAGGCGGATCACAAGGTCAGGAGATCAAGACCATCCTGGCTAACACGGTGAAACCCATCTCTACTAAAAATACGAAAAATTAGCCGGGCGTGGTGGCAGGCGCCTGTAATCCCGGGCATGGTGGCAGGCACCTGCTACTCGGGAGGCTAAGGCAGGAGAATGGCGTGAACCCGGGAGGCAGAGCTTGCAGTGAGCCGAGATTGTGCCACTGCAATCTAGCCTGGGTGACAGAGTGAAACTGTCAAAAAAAAAATAATGATAATAATAAATTGTGAACTCCACTTTAGCCTGGCCACCATCCTTGGGGACTATGACTGCATTTATTTACCCTTGAGCTTCAGAGAACTGGGGTCTCAGAGCTACTAGCAGCAGAATTTGGAGCCAAACCCAGGTCCTCTATCTCCAATGTCTATTATTTCCTCTGCTAATTGACTCCCTTACTGTCTTAGTCCATTAAGGCTGCTATAAAAAATATCGTAGGCCAGGTGGCTGGTAAACAATAGAAATTTATTTCTCCCTGTTCTGGTGGCTGGGAGTCCAAGATGAAGGTGCCAGCATGGTTGGGTTCTGGTGAGGGTCACCTAGGGACGGTTGCAGACTGCGCAGTTCTTGCTGTGACCTCACATAGGGAAAGGGGCAAGGGTCTCTCTGTTGCCTCTCAATCCCACTCATGAGGGCTCTACTATCATGGCCTCATCACCTCCCGAAGGCTGCACTTCTTATACCATCACCTTGGAGGCTAGGATTTCAACATAAATTTTGAGGAAACACACACATTCAGATAATAACATTCCTCAATGGGTCTTATTAAAAACCAAAATTCTACACCTTGAACCACCTTTATCCCAAGAAAATAGAGTGTACAAGCTTGAGAATAAGTTTGTGCCAAGATATGTTTGTACTGCCCCATGAAAAAAAAATCATTCTAATAAAAATTGGATGTAGACTTTGGGTGGTAATAAGGTATCAGTGTAGGTTTATCGATTGGAACAGATGCACCACTGTGAGGGGGGTGGATATCGATAGTTGGGGAGGCTGTGCTTGTGAGGGAGCAGGGAGCATAAAGGAAACCTCTGTGCCTTCTGACCAATTTTTCTGTGAACCTAAAACTGCTGTAAAAAAAAAGTCTATTTGAGAAGATAGGGTGCAGTAGTTACTGTGCTCTGAGCACTGTCTGATAGTTTTATAAAGGAGCTCACTCATCCTTACAAGAACCGTATGAGGGAAGTTCAAGTAGCATCCCATTTCACAGATGAGGAAAGCAAGCCCAGGGAGGGTCAGTGACTTGCCCAGAGTCCTGCAGCGAGTTAGGTAATGGAACTGGAACTCAGACCTCACGCTCGGTCTCAGGTTCTGCACCTCCTTTAGAAAAGGATGAGGAACTGCTGAGACTCAGGTGCACACCACTAGATCTGGTTGTCTTCAGAGGGCTGTTTCTTTTGATGGTCCTCAAGGATCTCATCAAAGCATCATTCAGTAATTCACTTGGGATATTTCTCAGAAGAGTATTCCATAAAAAGAGAAGACTGTCTAGGTTAGAGCTGGAAAAGACGAAGAGCATGTCTCGGTGCCCATGGCCTTGCAACTGGACTCTGGGGGTGCAGGAGCAGCCCACGAGTTTCGTGGATATGAACTTGGTCCTCCTAAGAGGACCTGCAACACCAACCAGCACCTTCCCTTTCTTCTACTGGAGCCCCTTGCTTGTTTGTTCCTTGTGGATACTGGTTGATGATTGCATGTAGCTCTGGGGGTTGGCTGCTGAAAACTAACTCAAGCTGCCTGCCTTCTAACAAGCTGCAGAACTCTGCAGGTGCAACTGATCTTGCCCCTGATGTCCCTGTTATTTATTCTCCCTTCCCAGTTTTCCTTAAAAAACAAAATAAAACACCTTAATAGTGTTTGTATTTTTGTAAGTTGCCTTTATTTGCCTAGGCCTGGTTACAGATACCTGAACAATTTTCTTTTTCTGTTTCACGTAGGCATGGACACCTGATTTTCTTTGCCTTTTTTCTCTTTCTAGGTTATTTCTACCTAGGACATGAAATGAATGGAATGCTTGAGAAATTATTGCCACACCATTCTGCTAGGTACAAATCAAAAAGAAAACACGCCTACTCTTGGTGTAATTTCTAGCTCTGCCTCAAGAATCTTCTAGCAGGCGCTTTTTCACCTGGCTTAATGGTCAGGTCGCACCCCTGAGTATGTCAGTCAAACGTTTCTATCACTTTTCAGCTTTGCTGTAGTTGTAGCAGAGATTCAATGAAACCTGCAAAGCCTAAAATATTTACAATAATGGCCCTTTACAGAAAAATATTTACTGGCTTGTGCTATAGATGATATCCTCTGATCAAAATGTAAAATAGTTATAATTAGTAATAATGTTTTGCCTTCAAAAACAATCCTAGATACTTTGGGTTCAAAAAATAACCTTTAGAATGAGATCATGTCCCTTGCAGGGACATGGTTAAAGTTGGAAGCCTTTATCCCTAGCAAACTAACACAGGAACAGAAAACCAAATACCACGTGTTCTCACTTATAAGTGGGGAAGCTAAATGCTGAGAACACATGGACACATGGTGCGGAACAAAACACCCTGGGTCCTGTTGGAGGACAGGGGGTGGGGAGATGGAGAGAATCAGGAAGAATAGCTAGTGGATGCTGGGCTTAATACTGGGGGGACGGGCTGATCTGTCCAGCAAACCATCATGACACGTTTACCTGTGTAACAAACCTGCACATCCTGCACATGTACCCCTGAACTTGAAAAAGAAAAAAATTTGCCTTTATAAAAACCATAAAATATATAGAATTGAATGACAAGAACACTACATATAAAAACATATAAAAACACAGCCTACAGAAAATTATAGCATTAGATAAATATATTAGAAAAGAAAAAAGATTAAAAGCTCATAAGCGTTCAACTCAAGAGGTTATTTTTGGAAAAAAGAGTTAAACCAAAATCAAGTAAGGAAATAAGAAAGAAACGAGGAGATATTGGCAAATTAGACAACCAAAAATATCTGTGAGAATTAACAAAAGCAGAAGCTAATTTTGGGGAAAAAAGTAAAGTCTACAATCTCTGGAAGGTTTGATTAGGGAAAAAAGAGAAAACGTTAAAGAAGGAAAGAAAACAAAGAAGGAAGAAAAAAGAGACTTCAATGCAGCTGTCCCAAAGATTAAAACTCATAACCAAATACAATGGACAACTTTACTCCAATAAATCTGAAAACCTAGACAAAATGGTTATTTTTCTAGAAAAGGGTGTTCTGTCAAAACTGATTCAAGTACAGATTTAAAACCTGAATAGACCTTTAACCATATAACCATAGCCATAGAACTTATAGGTTTAAAAATGACCATAAGAGAAATTAAATCAGTAGTCAAAAATCAATAAACCAAAAAGCACCAAGCTTAGAAGATTTTTTTTTTTTTTTTTGAGATGGAGTCTCGCTCTGTTGCCCAGGCTAGAGTGCAGTGGTGTGATCTCGGCTCATTGCCAGCTCTGCCTCCCGGGTTCACGCCATTCTCCTGCCTCAGCCTCTCCAGTAGCTGGGACTACAGGCGCCCGCCACCACACCAGGCTAATTGTTTGTATTTTTAGTAGAGACGGAGTTTCACCGTGTTAGACAGGATGGTCTTGATCTCCTGACCTCATGATCTGCCTGCCTCGGCCTCCCTAAGTGCTGGGATTACAGGCGTGAGCCACCGCGCCTGGCCAAGCTTAGATGATTTTATGAGTGAAATTTATCAAATTTCCCAAGAAAAGATAACTTCTTATCTTAAGACTGTTCCACAGAATGGCATGAGAGAACCAGACAAAACAAGGGGAGAGAAGAAAATCTCACTTGTGAACATAAACATAAACATCCTTTAAAAATTTACAAATGAAATGCTTCCGTGTATATCACACATCAGCACACCTCACCTGAGGATTGCAAGATTATTAACCTTAGGAAATATATTAATATAATTCATTGAGTTACAGGTTAAAGAAGAAAAAGCATGCTGTCCTCAAAAGGCGCAGGGAAAAAAGCATTTGATGACATTCTACATTTACTCATTAAGAAATACATTAGCAGGCTGAGTGTGGTGGCTCACACCTGTAATCCCAGAACTTTGGGAGTCCGAGGCGGGTGGATCACCTGAGGTCAGGAGTTAGAGACCAGCCTGGCCAACATGGCAAAACCCTGTCTCTACTAAAAATACAAAAATTAGCTATGCACGGCGATGCACACCTGTAATCCCAGCTCTTGGGAGGTTGAGGCACAAGAATCACTTGAACCCAGGGGGCGGAAGTTGCAGTGAGCTGAGATCGCACCACTGCACTCCAGCCTGGGTGACAGAATAAGACTGTCTAAAAACTACAACAACAACAACAACAACAACAACAACAAAAATAAAGTAAAAGAAGGAGAGAAAGAAGAAAGAAAGAAAGAAAGAAAGACATTAGCAAACTAATATAATATTAGAATGGGACTCCTATGCCAGGTAAATACTATCTGCTGGAAACCTACAGCAAATATTAACATTTAACAGGCAAAGATTAGAAATAGTCCCTTTAAAAGCAGATATGCAGTGAGACTGGGACTACCACAGTGTCCAGTCGGCATTGTCGTGAAGGTCCCAACCAGGACAATGAGATGAGATGGAAAAGATAGAAGTAATGGTTGCAGAAAAGAACAAGACAAAATTATCATTTGCAGATGATAGTATTGCCAATACAGGAAATGGAAGATAAAATAGAGACAGACACAGACTAACAGAAGATTGGTGTTTTCATAATATAAGAACATTTGGGCAAATCAAAAAGAAAAAGTGCAATATGGGCAAAAGAAGGGATAATTCACCAAAAAATCTGATTGGCTAATAAATGTGTGTGAGAGGTTTAGCTTCACAAAAATCAGGAAATGCAAATAATAAATGAAATAGTTCGCACCCATCTGATTGAAAAAAATCATTAGGTGTGATAATTCTCAGAGCTGGTAAGATATGGGATAGTGAGGACTGTCACTCTGCAGAGTCATTTTGCAATGTTTAGGGAGAGACTCAGCAAATTCAGTACTAGGAAGGAGTATTTTAGAGAAATCGGTAAATGATTTCTCTTAAACACGACAATGTTAATTGTGTTCGGTAATTGTCAGAGACTTAATGACAATATGTGATGGAAAATGGAAAATAACAGACATTACTTAAGGACAAGGATACATTAAGAGAAATGTGTTGTTAGGTAAGTTTTTTTTTTTTTTTTTTTTTTTTGAGACTGAGTCTCTCTGTCACCAGGCTGGAGTGCAGTGGCACGATCTCAACTCACTGCAACCTCTGCCTCCCTGGTTCAAGCGATTCTCCTGACTCAGCCTCCCAAGTAGCTGGGACCACAGGTGCATGCCACCATGCCCGGCATGTATTTTTAGTAGAGATGGGGTTTCACCATATTGGCCAGGATGGTCTCGATCTCTTGACCTCATGATCAGCTTGCCTCGGCCTCCCAAAGTGCTGGGCTTATAGGCGTGAGCCACCGTGCCCAGCCTTGTTAGGTAATTTCATCATTGCGCAACCATCACAGAGCACATTAACACAAACCTAACTAGTAGAACCTACTGCATACCTAGGCTATGTGGTAGAGCCTATTGCTCCTGGGATACAGACCTATACAGCATGTTCCTGTACTAAACACTGTAAGCAGCTGTAACACAATGGTAAGTATTTGTGTATCTAAACATAGAAAAGGTATTATAATCTTATAGGACCACTGTCATACGTGCAGTCCATCGTTGACCAAAATGTTATGTGGTGCATGATTGTATTTGTAACAGCAAAAATCTGAAAGCCGATTTGTTGTCCATCTATAGGGACTTGGACAGATAAATTGTTGTATATTCATACAATAAAATAATGTTAATCAGTGAAAATGAATGTAACAACATAAACTAATCTTGAAAAAAGTTGTTAAATAAAAAAAGTAGGCTGGCTGAGGTGGCTCACACCTGTAATCCCAGCACTTTGGGAGACCGAGGCAGGCAAATCACTTGAGGCCAGGAATTCAAGACCAGCCTGGGCAATATGGCGAAGCCTCGTCCCTACTAAAAATACAAAGATTAGCCGGGTGTGGTGGTGCGTGTCCCAGTTGTTGGCACAGAAAATTCAGTACTCCTGTACCGAATTTGCTGCTGAGTCTCTCCCTAAACATTGCAAAATGACTCAACAGAATGACAGTCCTCCCAGTTACCTGGGAGGCTGAGGCACAAGAATTGCTTGAACCCTGGGGGCAGAGGTTGTAGTGAGCCAAGATTTCACCACTGCACTCCAGCCTGGGCAAAAGAGCAAGACTCCGTCTCAAAAAAAAAAAAAAAAAAGAAAGAAAGAAAAGAAAAGAAAGAAAAGTAAATCATTGCAAGGCAATGCACACCTGTGTAAACATGTAAAACACACAACAGAATGCTATACCTTGGCTTTGGATGCATAATAGTGAGGGAAAGGTATAAAAACGTGGATCTGATAAATCCATACAAACTTCAGGAGAAGGGTTCCATGGAGGCCGGGCATGTGGTGTGGGATTTTCAGCCCTGCTTATGAAGCTCTACGTAAGAAGCAGAAGCAACCGCAGAAGGTTAATGTGCTCTCAGCAGTGTGCAGGAGCTGTGTCACTGTATTTTTTGCTTGATTTATTCTCTGTCAAAAAAGGAAGGAAGGAAGGAAGAAAGAAAGGAAGGAAGAGAGGAAGGGAGGAAAGAAGGAAGGAAGGAGGGAAAGAAGGAAGGAAGAAATGAAGGAAAGAGAGAAGGAAGGAAGAAAGGAGAGAAGGAAGGAAAAAGGGAAGGAGAGAATGAAGGAAGGAGGGAAGGAAGGAGAGAGGGAAGGAAGGAAGGAGAGAGGGAAGGAAGGAAGAAAGGGAGAAGGGAAGAATAAGAAGGGAAGGAGGGAGGAATCCTCGTGGTGTGGGGATCGGGTTTCTGTGCCTCTTCTGCCAAAATGTTCCCTTTGGGAACCCCCAAGTCAGTGGGTGTGCTCTGCAAACTCCTTGCATCCTAAAGCTGACAACCCTCAAGAGCAGGCTGAGTGAGACGGAGTGGAGCTGGCTCAGGTATAGACCCAGGTGGTGCTCACAGGGGCTGCCTGGGCCAGGGTTCAACTTGCCATCTAGGGAATGAGGATGAGCCCTCAGATTCAAGCAGGCCTGTTTGGGAGACCTAGGCCTTGTGCGGTCATCTTTCTCCTTAAGAAAAAAATTAAACCAATAGTTGGCTGGTGTGGGCAGCCCTTTCTAAGGTCATCCTGAGGGGAGGTTCCCAGAGCCATAGCTCCCTGTCAGCAATCCCTGAAGCTCACCCCCAAGGCAGGCTCTGGCTTGAGAAGCAGCAGAATGCTCTGCGAGTGGGGGTAGCGGGTGAGGGGGCTGTGGGAGCACAGAGGCTGGTCCACCTGGAGGTCCTGACTTAGCGAGCCTGGGGAGGGCCCCACAGCATGCTTTTCTAACCCGTGCCCCCTGGGATGTCGAAGCTGCTGGGCCAGGGCATATACATCTTGAGAGCCCTGGCTCTCCGAATGTCAAAGCTGCTGTTCTGAGGCTGAGGCTGGTGGATCACTTGAGTCCAGGAGTTTGAGACCAGACTGGGCAACATGGTAAAGCCCCATCTCCATATATATTAGCTGGGCATGGTGGTGTGCACCTGTATTCCCAGCTACTTGGGAGGCTGAGGTGGGAGGATCACTTGAGCCCAGGAGGTCGAGGCTGCAGTGAGCTATGATTGTGTCATTGCACTCCAGCCTGGGCAATAGAGCAAGATCCTGTCAAAAAAACAAAAAACAAAAAACTGCTGTTCTGGAAGCACACTGGGAGCAGGCATGGAGCTGTGGGAAGACGCAGGCAGGATCAGGCTGTGTCCACGGTCCCCTGAGGCTTAGGAATTGATGGGGCTGTGGAATGTCCCATCATCACGGACAGTCAAGACACACCTATGCCTCTCCTTCATCATTTTTGCAGGATCAGGAGAGAGTAAGAAAAAGGACAGGGCCTGGTGGTACTGGGCACGTATATATTGGACAGTGTCTGTCTCCTTCACAGGCATGGGCTGGTGGGGATTGTGAATCCAACATGGCTGGGGAGGGGCCTCTGCCTAATGTTCCCTTCTGTGGCTATGCGGTGATGCTCTGGGCTGACACCTCAGAGCATTCTGATGTGGAGGGGACGGAGTTCCTAACCCTTGTAGCTTTCACTGAGATACCTGAGTGCATTGCGTTTCTTTCCCTTATATTTCTGAATCTCTGCATAATTCTGGCTCAACATTTTCTGTCAGGAAGTTGAGTAATCTCCCATAGGCTTGAGGGACACAGTGTTCAGGTAAAAAAGAAGGATTAAAAAGAAAAAAAGAATCTTATTTCCCAAGTAGGTGTACCCTGGCAATGTTGTCTGTTAGGAAATGTGGGGCACTTTTTGTTTTATTTTGTTTTGATTTCCATTTCCATTTAACAACTGCCCCCAAAGAGCTGCAGAGGATTAAATTACAGAAAATGCAATGAGACCTCTGTTGCATTTTATCCCTGTGGAGTCTCATGTTGACATGGGCAGGCAGGAGCCAGGAGATGTCCAGGAGCTCCGGGGGCTGGGCTCAGGTTGGGTCCCTCTTCACCAAGAGGCTGGGGTGGGCCCTTGGGGACACCTGAAAATACTGAGAGTGAACGGAGTCCATGATGGCATCTGTTCGATATGAACCAATGCCCTGACTCAGCTGTCCTTTGCCAGGGCTGCAATGAGTGTCTGGCCACAGAAAGGGCCTGTGGTCACAGACACTGATGGGTGGAGGCAGGAAGACCCCTCCCCACTCAAACATCCATTAGGGACAAGTCCCCAGAACCACATGGGTGGAACGAGCTGGCACTGCCCCCTGCACCCTCCACAGCGCCAAGCAGTTGTGAGGGTCGCCTCCTGACCTGGCAGCTGCAGGAATGGCTGTCCCCTCCCGGAATCTGTCATCTCCTCGAGGCCACAACAACACCCCCTTGCCACCCACACATACATCATTTGAGGTCCAGTGTCCCCCCAGCACTCCCAGTTCTTGCTGGAATGGGCGATGTGCTGCTTAGAAACCAGCCCCGGGGAAGCCGCCTCCTCCAAAGCAGGCTGCAGGGAGCCCCGTCAGAACTCTGTGCTCCCTCTGGTGTGGGAACCTGGGCTACTGCCATGATGGTGAGGGTGGGGGATGTGGAGTTGTGCCAATTCTACACCCAGGATTGGCCTGCTCTGTCATTTGCCAAAAACAATACACAAATAACAAATAAAACTCATGCTAATGCCTGACCTGCTTTCCTGAAGATGGCTTCATCATGTGTTGGGAAACCCCTGCGTCAGGGACTTTCTCTTGGCAAGCCTCCCACTCACGTTGGGGAGAGAACGTCAAGGGGAAGCCAGTTAATACAGTGAGCAAGGGCTGAGGAGCCCAGGGGAAGAAAAGAACTATCAAGGATGCTGGCCCTGGCTGGACTGATTCCTGGTTCTCTGATCCCAGGCCCTGGCCCCTTATGATGGTTCACATTATGTGTGGACCTGTCTGAACCACAGTGCCCGAATGAGTGGTCACATATTATTCACGGTGTCTCTGTAAGAGCCTTTGGACGTGAACTGCACCATCGACTCTTCCCTGAGTCTCTTGCCTGCTGGCCCACCCCCAGATTTTGGGGTTGTCAGCTTCCATAACTGCATGAGCCATTCCTTGAAATAAATCTACCTATCTGCCTATCATCTGTCTATCTCTTTGTCTACCTATCATCTATCTACCTGTGTATCTGTCTACCTACCTATCATATGCATATCTATCTATCATCTACCTACCTATCTACCTATCTGTCTTCTATCTACCTACCCACTATCTGTCTCTCCACTTACTTACCTGTCCTCTTCCTATCTATATATCTACCTACCTACCATCTGTCTATCTAGCTGAGTGCTCAGAGGTTCCAGGAGGTCCGCATTGTGCGTTTGTTCACTTTTCTGGGGAGAAACTCCATTCCTTTCATGGAATTCAAAATATTAGTCTGTGGCCTAAAGAGAGTTAAAAACAAAAGTTAAGAACTCCTGGGCTAGTTAATGAAAAACCTTTGGGAGGGAAAAACGATATAACGAATGAAGGAAAATAAGAAGAAAGGAAGGCCAGGTCAAAAATGAAAAAAAAAATATATATTATATATATATTATATACAATAGATCCACAGAGGATTAAATTACAGAAAATGCAAAGAGACCTCTGTTGCATTTTATCCCTGTGGAGTCTCATGTCGACATGGGCAGGCAGGAGCCAGGAGACATCTGGGATATATATTATATATATCCAAAATATACATATATATATACATATCTATATTTTGGAGACAGAGTCTGGCTCTGTCACCCAGGCTGGAGTGCAGTGGTGCGATCTCAGCTCACTGCAACCTCCACCTCCCAGGTTCAAGCGATTCTCCTGCCTCAGCCTCCCAAGTAGTCGGGATTACAGGCATGAACCACCATACCCAGCTAATTTTTGTATTTTTAGTGGAGACAGGGTTTCATCATGTTGGCCAGGCTGGTCTTGAACTCCTGACCTCAGGTGATCCACCTGCCTTGGCCTCCCAGAGTGCTAGGATTACAGGTGTGAGCCACTGTACCTGGCCAAAAATGGATATTTTATTGCTTGTTTTAAAACTCAAATACTTAAATAATATCATAACTGCATTTTTAAAAACTCTTGGAGAATTTTTCTCAGCATTCTACACATTTGTCATTTGTAGACTTCATTAAGCCTGACTCTACAGCCTTCTAAAACTGAACTGTTTGGTTTAGGTTGAGGCATTCAGAAATGAAGAGGAATGCTTTTTTCTTTCTCCTTTCCACCTGACTAAGAAGTCACAGCCCCAAATTTCCCTGTGTTGTCAGTACTGCACTTTGGAGCCCATCAGTTATTCCAGGAACATTTGGTTGACGAGGCCTAAGAGAGAGTTCTCCATCCTGGTGCTACGCACCTATTATCCAGGGCTTTCACGTAAGAAGCGAGATTCATTTACGAAACAGTCAGTAAGACACTTCTTTAATTAAGGTCTCCAGTGAGAAAACAGGCTGTTGTTTTTTGAATATTCAATTTATACTATTAGAGAGTCGCTTCTAAAACACTCGTGTGTCAATTCCATGCCACGTTTGACTCTTGATAAATATCTCAATGAACGGATGGAAATGGTCAGAATCCTACTGGGCCTGACCTGAGTGCAGCATAGAGCAGTCACCTCTGAATGTTCACAAAGTGCCTCACCAGAGTCAAGCTGGCCAGAAAGGTGGGATGATTGTCTGGAAGAATTGACTACTGCTACTACTAACAATAATAATAATAACAATGACAGCAATAACAACAACAATATAACAGCAACTAACGTTTGTCAAAGACAGAACTTGCTAAGCACTGTACTAAGCATTTTACACAGATGCTAGTTCTCCCCTTCGTCTTACTGAGTCATCCCAGCAACTCTAGTACTATTGTTCCCTGTTACACAGGGAGCTGGGACTCAGGGGCATGGACAAATTGCTCAGCCCCACAAGCTGGGGTAGAGTAGAAGGGGGATTTGGCCAGAGCCCTCCTCTGCCCAATGTCCACCACGAGTCTAAGTGGGAGCATGAGGGGAGAAAAACCAAAAGTGTGGATGAAGGAGCATTTTATGGGATACTGAGTGAACAAGGCACTGACTTATAGCCTTGCCCTAGTGTTTGGTTGGGACTCTCAGACCCAAAGAACCGGTATCCTCAAGTTACTGTGTGTAGTTTGAAGAAGGCACCAACTTGTTTTCATTGCTATTTTTAGTATTGATTCTGTATAAGAAATGCGATTCCCTCTAAGACACTCTGTAAAGTTGGATGACTTCAGTAGCAGTTTTGATGTTGTTTTAGTTTCTTTCCTGTCTGAAATTGTCCTTTATTAACAAGGAGGCCCTTTTGTTGAGTTTTAATAGTCAAATTAACACCTTTCATCATTCTCTGGCAAAATTTCCAGAGCATTCTATAAGCTAGGATTCGCTCCAAAGATGAGAACAGCACATCAGGCTTGGGTGTGTGCGATGCCACTGGAGACGCCACAGGAGAGGCTGCTGGGCAGCTCTGACTGTGGCCGACCACATCAAAGCGCTCTTTGTAAAGCACCACCCCGTGTTGAGTAGTCCCTCCAGGTTCTGCAGGGGCTTGCTTTACACACTCTGCAACCTGTGTTTCATCCAGCAGAGACACCGTTAACATTCACATACAGAAAACAAGCTGTGAGCGCTTCTGCATTGGCTGGGGAACTGGCCATGTACATTTCATCCTGACGGATATTGTAGTAAAGAGTGCCCCCATCTAGCAGAAAGTTGTTTTGGGCTGATACATTCAAGGTTTGTCATCATGAAGACTTATTTGGGTCAGACATGGTGGCTCACGCCTATAATCCCAGCACTTTGAGAGGTGAGGTGGGAGGATTATTTGAGGCCAGGAGTTCAAGATCAGCCTGGGCAACATAACGAGACCCCATCTCTACAAAAATTTTTAAAAATTGGGCTGAGCATGGTGGCTCACACCTGTAATCCCAGCACTTTGGGAGGCCGAGGCAGGCGGATCACTTGAGGTCAGGAGTTTGAGGCCAGCCTGGCCAATATGGTGAAACCCCGTCACTACTAAAAATAGAAAAAGTATCCGGCTGTGGTGGCAGACACCTGTAATTTCAGCTACTTGGGAGGCTGAGGCAGGAGAATTGCTTGAACCCGGGAGGCAGAGGTTGCAGTGAGCCAAGATTGCACCACTGCACTCCAGCCTGGGCGACAGAGGGAGACTCCATCTCAAAATAAATAAATAAATAAATAAATAAGTCAGGTGTAGTGGCACATGCCTGTAATGCCAGCTACTTGAGAGGCTGAGGTGGGAGGATCGCTTGAGCCCAGAAGTTCAAGGCTGCAGTGAGTTATGACTTCACCATTACACCCCAGCCTGGGCAACGATGAGATCCTGTCTTTAAAAAAAAAAAAAAGGAAAAAAAAGAAGACTGATGTGCTCACTGACCTCTCTGACAGGGCTGCTGAGTAGTATCTCAAGCCCCAAGTCTGTCTAGGCAACACAGCATTTCCTGCATCATCACCATCATCCACGGCATCCACAGCACCCACGTGATCTGTCTCCAACCCTGTGCTCAGCCGTGGAACATCAATCATAACAAGTTGCTGTTCAGATCAGGTGTCCAGGGCTTTTTCCTGTAGGGACTAACCATCAAGGACACCTTTTCTTCAACAAAACCAACATCTGTTGCATGATTAGTAACCACAGCTAACAATTATTTAGTGCTTATTTTGTGTCAGGCACTGGCTTAGGTACTTTATAAACGTGTCTTCTTCACAGCCACGGTATGAGATGTGGGTACTGCTAGCTTTCCCATGTTACACGTGAGAAGCAGAGGTTAGGTTAAATAGCACCCACACATTCACAGAGCCAAATGCCAGATGGCATTGGGTGCTAGCTCTGAGAACACCCAAACCTGGGGGCCTCTGGCACCACCCCAGCCAGGATATGGGGCTGAGAATTGAACTGAAACAAGCAAGAAAGCTCTTCCCAGCAGCGACATCCATGTGAAGTCACCAGGTCCCGATGAGCCTCTTGCCTCCTTAGTTCGACCTGCAGGGTGTCGCACCACCAGCATCTTGCCCTGTGGAGCTGTCCGGGCACACTTTGAACCCTGGTTCTGCTGTTAACTAGCTGTGTGGCCTCGCTCATTTGTTTTCACTGGTAAATGGGAGTAATATTAATAACCCACCCACAGAACTGTTATTAGGGACAGTTGAAAAAATGCATCTAAAGCAGAATCTGATAGACAAAAATGGATGCAATTTTTAGTGCTAGGCCTTTAAGAAGTGGCCCTGTCCTGAGAAGCACATTAATCTCGGGCTGAAAATGATATTTTAACTGAAAATTATGTAATCTTCATGAATTTTTTTAGAAAGACTATAAAGCTCCTCACAATGACTTTTCCAGCATCGTGCTTCACGTGGGATTGGGGAGGAAACCCAACTCCAGCCTCTTCGATTTTCATGTGGCTTTGATGAACCCATGTGCTTTTGCTTGGCTTTAGTGTGTGCTCCTGAGGGCCTGCTTAGCTCTCCCACCTTGCCAGGTGGCAGTGACGGGGAGCCCTGGGCTGAAGCAGCTCACGACACCCTCCTCCCCTGAGACCAGGGCACTGTCCACTTCCACAGCTGCCCAGACAGCTGTCCAAGATGGCCCCACGAGACCTTAACTTTGCCAAAAGAGCAAGTCAGGTAGCTCAGCATACCCACCTCAATAAAACCTGAGGGGCTAATCCCATTCTACAGCAGTTTCCCTGGTGAGCTCACAGTCCCCCGACCTTGCCTATGCAATGGAGCACGTAGGAGCCAAGCGTAGGAGCTGGAAACACTTTTTCCTGCTTCCATGCAAGCCACCCGGAGGTGGCTGCCATCATCATGTTTCTGCAAGTGTATTCCCCAAAATAGTATGTGAGCGTATTCCCCAAAATAGTAACCACACTATTCTACAATATCCCATATGGCGTGGTGCATGCCTGCTGAGACTACGTTTTACAGCACCTGTCAGGGAGGGGAGTGGGTGGGCAACAGTTAGACAAGCCAGGCCAGGGGAGAGGGATTCCTGAGAACTGCAGACCCATGAGGATGGAGGGGAAGCAGAAACTAGGTTTAACCCCAAGGCCATCCATGGAGGAAATTTGTAAGACCACAGTTAATGGCAGCCAAGGCTCCAAGACATGGCTGTTCAGCTCAGGTTGGGATCCAGGATCCAGGAATAGGGAAGATGCAGTAATCAAGACAGGCTCTCTGGCAGCCTTGCACCTTTAGGGGTATAGGTGAGGAGGCTGGCAAGGGCAAGGGCAGGGACACATTTCCATTACAGAAACAAAATGTAAGTCCAGGTCCTAGAATAGGCCCAAGCTCACAAGAGACTAACAGCATGCTTGACCTCCATAAATCCATTCATCATTCATTATCCATCCATCTATCCATTCACCCACCCATCTATCTATTCAACCATCCACCCATCTACTCAATTCACTCATCCACCCAGCATTCATCCTCCATCCATTCACCCATTCATCCACTCATCCACCCATGCATCCACCTACCTATCCATCCACCCCCCCATCCACCCATCCATCCATCCATCCATCCAACCTCCACCCACTCATCCACTCATCCATCCATCCTCCACCCATCCACCCATCTATCCATCCATCTTCCACCCACTCATCCACTCATCCATCCATCCTCCACCCACCCATCCATCCATCCATCCAACCTCCACCCACTCATCCACTCATCCTTCCATCCTCCATCCATCCATCCAGTCATCCACCCATCTATTCACCCAGTCATCCTTCCATCCATCCATCTATTCATCCATCTCATTCTTTTTATCATTCAGTATAGTACTAGTGATGAAAGAAAAATATTTAAAAATATATAATTCCTCTTCTTGGACCTCAAATGGGAGGACAATGCTGAGTCATTCAAGCCAAGGAAATATTCCCCATGCCTCGGGTGACTCCCATCTCTTGCCTCTCCATGAAAGCAGTAAAGGTCTGTCTTACTGGGTCTGTCCAGGTCCTGTCTATTATACTCTGATAACTACATAGAGGAAGGCTGGAAAGGCAGGGGTCCAAGCAAGTTCTCATAGCAACTGTTAAACTTTCCCTAGTGCGTACACAAGATACACGTGATGAGTGTTTCCACCTTTCCTATCCATTAAAAAATGGGAGGCAGGGCGATAAAGAGTTCAAAAAGCACTAGAATTCCAATTTCCAGTGGATTCGTTTTCTGTTGCTGAAAAAACGACCACAAACAGCAGCTTAAAACAATAAGCATTTGTTATCGTACAGTTTCCACGGGTCAGGAGAATAAACTTTCCTGCTTTGCCAAATTCACAGGGCAAATGTCAGTGTTTTCCTATTTACCCACCTCTAATAAGTGCCGGATATTTTACACTCATCATCTCTTATTGGACTGAGACCAGGGCACAGAGAAATTCTACCGATTTCCTAGTGCACAGTCTTGAAAAGCAAGCCAGTTGGGTAACCCACAAGCCCAGCTTCAGGGGCATAAGAGTGGGGGAGCCCCAGCTGTCTGAAATAAAGGGGAGAAGAAGGTCTCGCTGGGACCCTTAGGATCCAAGCACAGCCAGGCTTTTTTCCAAGCCAGCGCCGTTAATGCTAACATTATCCTTTATTGGCTATTAAAAACTAGCTCTGGTTCCCCTTAGTGTGTGGATAATCATAATTACTGTAGGAGTAGAAAGTATGTGGCAATATAGCATGACATAAAGTGCCAAAATGGTAAAAATATTTCCACAAAGGTGTTCTTCCCTGAAAGAACACACCTATTTAGGGACCACAGATGATGTCCTAT
The DNA here is from genome assembly GCF_028858775.2 of Pan troglodytes. Taxonomy (NCBI): domain Eukaryota; kingdom Metazoa; phylum Chordata; class Mammalia; order Primates; family Hominidae; genus Pan; species Pan troglodytes. Next base: position 46,912,490 of record NC_072409.2, read on the forward strand.
AATATAGTCTCTTCTCCATGTGTCTAAACCCATGAAATAAGGCATGAGGGAGGGGGTTTTTCCCAGAACACCTCAATGTCCCTCTCTGCCAATCAACAGAATGAGGCTTTTGAACCCCTTAAAGAAGTAAAAGCAGCCGAGCGTGGTGGCTTACGCCTGTAATCTCAGTACTGTGGAAGTCCGAGGCGGGCGGATTATGAGGTCGAGAGATCAAGACCATCCTGGCCAACATGGTGAAACCCCATCTCTACTAAGAATACAAAAATTAGCCGGGTGTGGTGGCATGCACCTGTAGTCCCAGCTACTTGGGAGGCTGAGGCAGGAGAATTGCTTGAACCAGAGAGGCGGAGGTTGTGGTGAGCCGAGATTGTGCCACTGCCCTCCAGCCTGGTGACAGTATGAGACTGTGTCAAAAAAAAAGAAAAGAAGTAAATCTCCCTTTTCTAGATGGCAGGATAGCAAATGTTTAAAAAAATATTGATGCACCTGTTCTTTCTACCTTCTTCAATGTGATCTTCTTCTTCAGACAGGGCCTTATGTTATCTGGGGAAGATTAGACATTTTATGGATGAAAACAAAGAGAAAGAGGCAATGTCTAGCTTTTAACTTCTAAGATAAACTCTTGAAGCACTTGGTGAGAAAGCAAGCCCAGCTTTGTGGAGAGAGAGACAGAGTTTGGAATTCCCAAACTTGCCATCATATATAAAGAGTGAAGATGAGCAGTTCTGACCATACATGCCCTCTTAGCCCAGGCAGAGAGACCTGAGGCTCTGCACAGGGGAATCCCTTAACAGGGAGGCTGAGGAGGGGGTCTCATGCCTCCAGGTGGGCAGGGGGATGGATTGGAGAGGGAGGTTTGTAGGGAAGGACAGGGCCAAGGTGAGGATGTTATCAGCCCTCCGTGAGAAGGTATAGACCCCAAATGGAGTGAGGTGGAGTGCAATGTAGTGTGGGCTTATCCCTGCTCCTATTTGGAACTTCCCAAGACAGCCATGGCCAAGCAGCAATGGCTAAGAGTGAAGCTTCAGATGATGGCCTAGCCTGGGGCCCTTTCTCTGTGGAAGCCACAGGACAGGGACTGTGCCTGAGATTGCTGGTTGGAGCTTTCAAGGGCACCAGAACAAGGTGCACAGGGACCCCAGAGTAGGAGCTGAGGGTGGGACCCAGTGGGAGTTGCACACAGACTCTGAAGGATTTGTGCCCCCAGGGGCTGAGATGGGGACCTCCCAGGAGCATCGTCTGAGCCCCATTTGTGCAGCATGGGGGAGCACAGGTAGCTGCAGAGCAAGTGGAGCCAGAGACCAGGGTGAGACAGCTAGGCAGTGGGCAGCTAATCCGGAGCAGCAGGCTCCTCCAATGCCTCGAGGCTGGGATGTGCCTCCCTGCACCTAGATGCCATTTGGGACAGAGAAATGGGTGAGCCGGCTGCTCGGAAGACAGGAGTGTCTCTGATAGCTAGAGCGTCTGCAGAAGACTCAGTGTGTGCCTTAAAGAGCCTGGTAAAACCTAAAGGAGGGGTTCAAACTGAGCTAACAGAAATTGGGGAGCTTAATGGTAAATTTGATTTCCCCCCATATCAAGACAAGATTAGTCAGAAAATAAAATATGTTGAAACTGAGGACTAGATAATGTCAAGGAGGAGATCCCTGAGCCTGCTGTAGAAGACAGTTTCCCCAAGTTCCATTTCAGAGGAGTTTAACCTTACAAAGAAAAGAATATATGACTACACCACCCCATGCAGAAATCTCTGGTAGGAGGTTGGTGCTGCAGGGCTGAGAAGGGCCAGGGAGGAGGTGCTAACCAGCCCCTGTGGTGACTGCTGAACAGGCTGCAAACAGGATGTCAGAGCTGGAGGTGTTGGGATCTGTCCAGCCCAGCATTTTAATCTCACCAGTAAGGAAATTGTGGTTGAGTGGCTTGTCTCAGCCTTCCACCTAACGCATAACGAGTTAAAATCAGAGCCAGGATTTAAATTCAGGTTTCCAGATATACCAGACAAGTCGCAATTAAAAGAAAGCTTATGCAGCAATATTTCTAACAGGCAAAATAGAATTTGGCAGAGAGCATAAATAGGGATTAAAATAGATAATACATTATGAAAAAAGGAATAATATACCAAGAAGTAATAACAGCCATGAATTTATATGCACTCATCAACATAGCTTTGAAATATATGAAGTAAAAAATTGACATAATTACAAGAAGAAAGAGAAAAGTGGGATATTTTGGTAAAATTATATCACAAACTGCCATATCAGATACATGATTAGTCAGGCAGTAGAAGATTTGGGCTATACAATTAATAAGCTTGATTTGATACAAACACCCAAGCAGTGTGTGTGATCCCAGCTCACTGCAGCTTCCCACTCCTGGCTCAAGTGATCCTCCTGCATCAGCCTCCTGAGTAGATAGACTCAGGATAGACTGTTGCACTCAGTAGCTAGAGAATCTATATTCATTTCAAGGTTATGTAGAATATTTATAAAAACCAATCATATGCTATTTCCCCCCAAAAAACTGAATTCAGAGTATATGTCATAGAAACCATGTGCTCCAACTTCAATATAACTAAAGGGAAAATAATAAGAATTAAAAATGTAAACCTAAATATAAGTCACATACTAAAGAGAAAATAACAATAGAGATTCTTAAGTATTTATAACAAGAAGATACCAAAAATAAAAATGTGTGCCTTGCAGCTAAAGTGTTACATGAAGAGAATATTTATAAACTTGAAATGCACTACTAAACTAAGATTGAAAATATATATTAGTTCAAATTAAGGTTTGTAAAAAAAGAATAAAGCATTGTAAAGAAATTAGACAGAAAAAGTCGTATAAAGCCCAGAGTGGAAATCAGCATATGAGCTTTTTAAATCAATAAACTTTATTTCTAGAGTAGATTTAGGTTCACAGGAATCCTGAGTGGAAAGTCCAGAGAGTTCCCATATATCCTGCTATTCTCATAGATGCACAACCTCCCTGACTACGGACATCCCACACCAGAGCGGCACACTTGTAAAATTGCTGAACCTACACTGACACATTATTATCACCCAAAGTCCACAGTTTACATGAGAGTTCACCCTTGGTGTTGTAGATTCTATGGGTTTTGACAAATGTATATTGATGCAATCACCATGTAGTATCATACAGATTAGAATAAAATAAATTCAGCTTTCCTGATGTCCTGGCCCTTTCTGAGCAGACTGCCCAGGGTCTGTACGGGAGAAGGAGGACACCCAGGGCTCTGACACACTTTGTCTCCCAGCCCCTTGCTTGCTGGGAGTAGCCCATCAGCTTTTCCTTACCCATATGGAGCAAAGCCAGAAAGACATATAAAGGCAACCTGAGGATTCCAGAGAACTCTCCACCCTGTGGGAGTTCCAGGCTTCCTTTGGTCTGTTCTCTGGGGAACCCCATTTATGAACGGGAACTTCCCAGGATGCAATTTTGAATCAGCCCTGGCTACTGAGAGCTGTCTCTGGCTCCTGGGAACAAACAGCTTTTGCCAAACAAGCACTGCCAGGAATCGTGAGTTCATAAATGAATCCTTAGGAGCACCATTAATTGCCCAATGAGCGATTTCAGGCAAAGTAGGTCTCTGATGTCTCCTAGATGGCAAGTGAGTGTTGGAACTTGCCCCCAAGATTTGGAGCTCTCGTGCAGCTAGTCAAGGGGATGATGGTGGTGAATTTTCCAGCCACACTGCCAAGGAGGGTGTTTGCATCCACCCCTGACTCCGTTGCTTTTGTGCTTTGCAGAGCTTTGTTCTGGCCTGCAGAGGCACACTGGGTCTTCTTGCTTGGGGAAAAGGTTGCCACAGGCAGTTCTTTAACTGTCATGCATCCTAGCTCCTGATTTTCCCCCATCCCTTTCTCCCTGAAAGGTATAATGCTTAAGTTCTGGTGGCAGCAAGGAATAGAACTTACTTTTTTTCTTTATGAGAATAAACACAGTAATAGCATTCAAGTCGTGTATTTCATGTCGTTATTCCTGTGTGTGTCCTAATTTCCTCTTCTTATAAGGACACCAGTCACACTGGATTAGGGCCACCCTAATAACTGGCATGAACTCCCGGGTGCCTGGCATGAACTCCTGCAATTTTGGTGAAAAGATTCCTCATGGGACCAAACTGTCTTCCCAGGCCCTATTGTCTCTCATTAGGCACGCATCCCAAATTGGGAAGCCATCTGCTTGTTATCTACAGGGAAGGCAGGGAGCTAACATCTAGCCCTCCTTCACCGTTGTTAAAATAAATACTTTAGACAAATTCAATTTAACAGAGTTTATTTGAGCAAAGAAGACTGGCAAATTGGGCAGCCCTCAGAACCAGCAGAAGTTCAGAGAAAGAAAAGTGAGGCACAGAAGTAGCTGGATTGGCTACGTTCAGCGTTTGCCTTATTTGGGTGTAGTTTAATTAGTCAGCTGCCGGAGACTGGCTGAGACTGGCTGGATGTTGCAGAGATAGCACTCCTCAGCCAGTGTGCGTTCATTCTGCAGGGATTCAAGGTAAGGGGCAGCCCCAAGCCAGTTAGTTTCACACCACTGAGATGCAGAATGTCCTATTCAGCAGTCCAGAGCCCTCCCATTTTAAGAGAGAATGTTTCCCACCAAGAATTATTTTCTGGATAATTACAATATTTTAACACTCTGCTCAAATTTGACTGTTTGTGAAGCCCAGGCTCAACAGGGTCACATTTGAGGGCCAAGTCTTGGACTTTGAGCAAGAAGTGCCATCAGGGAACTCAGGACAATGTGAAATATAACTACAGAATATAGTGTCTACATTTGAACAGCCTTATTCAGAATAGGCCTATTTCAAGCATTTCATTAAAAGTGACTTCGTTGTTTCTCTCTTCCCCATCTACCCCTTTTCTCGCCTTTGGTGAGGAAAAGATGAGGTGAAGGGCACACATAATCACTTCACGCACAAGCCAGCTGGGTGTCCAGGAAAGGATTTCATTATCTTGCAATGTATTTCACAAAAGAAGAGTAAACTATGGGTTTCTGAAACATTTCCAGTGGTCCTCTGGAGAAAACCAATTCTTAATTCTATAGTTGGAGGGCAGTTTTGATAAATATGAGAAATAATAGATAGCAAAGTTCTACTAGTCCTGACCCTTTTCCACTGCAGACAGAATGGTCTTCAGGACTGGGCTGGGCAAGATGGCTCACGCCTGTAATCCCAGCATTTTGGAGGCCAAGGTGGAAGGATCACTTGAGGCTAGGAGTTTAAGACCAACCTGGGCAACAAAGTGAGCCCTGTCTCCTCAAAAAAAAAAAAAAAATGCAAAAATTATAGAGGTGATGTCATGTGCCTGTAGTCCCAACTACTCAGGGGGCTGAGGTGGGAAGATCACTTGAGCCCAGGAGTTGGAAGCTGCAGTGAGCTGTGATCACACCACTGCACTCCAGCCTGGGCAACAGAGCAAGACTCTGTCTCTAACATAAATAAATAAAATAAATAAAAATCAGATTGGAAGTGTTGGTTTCTATGTTGGTCTCCTAGGGCTTCTATAACAAAGTACCACAGACTAGGCAGGCATCTTAAATGACAGAAATGGATTATGTGTCACACTTCTGGAGGCCTGAAGTTGGGGGTCAAGCTGTCATCCCAGTTGGTTCCTGCCGAGGCCGTGAGGGAGAATCTGTTCCAGGCCTCTTTCCTTGTCTTGTAAACAGCCGCCTTCTCCATCCTCACATGATTGTCCTTCTGCGTGTGTGTGTCCTGATTTCCTCCTCTTACAAGGACACCAGTCACACTGGATTAGGGCCAACCTAATAACTCCAGTTAACCTTATAAATAACTTTGTAAAGACCTCTTTCCAAGTAAGGTCTCATTCTTAGGTACTGGAGGGTAGGACTTCAACATATAAATTTGTAGGGTGCCACAGCATATTAATTTGGGGGGTACACATAGCAGTTACCTTGCGGGATGCAAAGTCAGTTTGCAGGATGAGAATCCCTGCAGTCCATTCTTGATAAACACAGCTGTTGGAATAACAAAGGAATCAGAATTCCACCTTCCGTGGGGAGATATGGATTTAAATGGGAAGTACCCCGGTGGAAATTTATGGTTGTAAGGATAACATGGCTAAGCAATCTCCTTAGTGTTTATTTTCATACATTTCTATTAATAACATTTTTTCTTTGAAAAAATGACCCCTTCCCATGTCCTTTCACGGCTAGCCGCATCTCATCCAACTCAGCATCCTTTTCTACATCTTTTTCCTTGAAGGCAGCCAAGGAACTCCTACAGCCGGTGGAATTCTTCCTTTCTTTAAGCCTTTGCATGCAGCGTTTGAATCACATAATTGGCTTTTTCTCTATTCCGCACAACTTAGCACTTTCTTGGTTGCCAATTTTCTTTTGGGTACAGAGTAGGTGCAATTATTGCATAGAGTCTGATGGTGACATGGAGCTAGGAAGTAGTCCCTCACTTTAAGACTTATCCTTGCTGGGCATTGTGGCTCACACCTGTAATCCCAGCAGTTTGGGAGGCCGAGGCAGACGGATCACTTGAGGTCAGGAGTTCGAGACCAGCCTGACCAACATGGAGAAACCCCGTCTCTATTAAAAATACAAAATTAGCCGGGTGTGTTGCACATGCCTGTAATCCCAGCTACTCGGGAGGCTGAGGCAGGAGAATCGCTTGAACCCGGGAGGCGGAGCTTACGGTGAGCCGAGATTGCACACCATTGTACTCCAGCCTGGGCAACAAGAGTGAAACTTGGTCTCAAAAAAAAAAAAAAGACTCATCCTTTGTCTCCAGTTACATCACAAAACTGCTTCTATTATGTTCCCCTCATCCAAGGACAGTGGTAAATAAATAGTAGGTGTTCAAAGCATGTTTGTGATTTGTTGTTCTCATTTTTTTGCAGGACCCATTGTACGCATTTGTCCAAAAAAACAAAAAACAAAATCACCCAGAGCCTGTTCAGTGTGGTGGCACGTGCCTGTACTCTCAGTTGCTTGGGAGGCCAAGCTGGTAGGATCACTTGAGCCCAGGAATTCGAGGCCAGCCTGGGCAATATAGTGAGACCCCGTGTCAAAACAAACAAACAAACAAACCCCAAAACCAGAAAACAAACAAACCCAAAACCCAGAGCCCGACAGTAGTTAAAAGAGTGAAAACAGATTTTAATCAGGAACTATTGCAATAGGGGAAAAGAGACCTTAATTCAGAACATAAATAAGGAAAAGTGAGAATTTATAGCCGAGAAAAAAGATGGGGGTCAGTGAGTGAAAAGTTCCTAAGAAGAAACATCAGGGTTAATGGGGATTCTGGCTAAACCACCCAAACATGATTCTTGCTAAAGGCAACTCAGGATGACCAGACATCACCTGGGGTGGTAGAGGATGAGAACTGATGGCCATCAGTTCTTGAAGTTGGGAGGTTCTGGTTAAACTAATTTAGGAAGATTCTTGCTAAAACTGGGCATACATGGCCAAGAACAGGGCCTGGTCAGGCTTGACGAAACTGACAAATTTGGTCAAGGAAGATAATCTTTGTTATACTTTTCTTTTTGCCACTTGAGGGGCAAAAACATCAGAAAACCAGGAAGCTCTATCTGCCTCCCATCTCCTTTTGGGGGGCATCTATAAATAGTATTGCCTTTAGATCCAGACAGGAAGGACCCCTGCTATAGGCCTCGTATTCTAGAGAATCCTAAGTCTCTCAGACACACACTCAGACAGACACAGACAGACAGACAGACACACAGACACACACACACACACACACACACACACGCACGAACACCTGGGCTCCTGTGCCTGGTAATAACACTTCTCACTTATGGTTGTTATTTTCTGTAACAGGTCTACCATATCATGATAAATCATACTTACTAAATTTTAATTTTTCCTCATTTGGTTAAGTATGAGACGTGACTCTAAAATGCTGATGCCAGTTCCCTACTAACATAGGAGGTTATTGCTGTGGGACTTCTTTTTTTTATATTGTGGTTTCACACAGGTGTTTTCAGGTATCAAACAGGATAATAAATCTAGGTTTTATTTGTTTTGTTTTGTTTTTTGAGACAGGGTCTCACTCTGTTGCCCAGGCTGGAGTACAGTGGCACAATCATGGCTCACAGCAGCATCGACCTCCCAAGGCTCAGGTGATCCTCCTGCCTCAGCCCCACTGAGTAACTGGGACTACAGGCATGCACCAACATGTTGGCTAATTTTTGTATTTTTTTAAAGTAAAGATGGGATTTCACCGTGTTGCCCAGGCTGGTCTCAAACTCCTGAGCTCAAGCAATCCATGTGTCTTGGCTTCCCAAAGTGCTGGGATTACAGGCATGAGCCACCGTGCCTGGCCCTAAATCTAGTATTTTCAATGGCAGCTGTATAACAAAGTTTTCATCTCCACCATTGCATTAGTCTGTTTTCATGCTGCTGATAAAGACATACTGGAGACTGGGCAATTTACAAAAGAAATAGGTTTAATGGACTCACAGTTCCGCATGGCTGGGGAGGCCTCACAATGGCAGAAGGCAAGGAGGAGCAAGTCACATCTTACGTAGATGGTGGCAGGCAAAGAGAGAGAGCTTGTGTAGGGAAACTTCCGTTTTTAAAACCATCAGATCTCATGATACTTATTCACTATCATGAGAACAGCACAGGAAAGACCTGCCCCCATGGTTCAGTTATCTCCCACTGGGTCCGTCCCACAACATGTGGGAATTACGGGAGCTACAAGATGAGATTTCGGTGGGGACACAGAGCCAAATCATACAACCTCCAAGTCCTTTTGTACTTCCACTAGTATCTCTCATTTCTTTCTCCATCTTTCCATTTTACAACTACTCAGCAAAGCCATACTCCCTCTGACCTCAGCTACTGCAACAGCCCTCAAGCTCATTTCCCTAATCTGCCTCCTCTGCTCATCCTCCACCCAGTAGCCACAGTGACCTGTGTGCAATGTAAATGTTAATGACATTACCTGACCTCATTCCCTCTGATGGCTTCCAATGCTCCCAGCATGGGATCCCTTCCCATGGCCAGCACATCTTTCCTGGATGTGCCTCCTTCCTCCTTCTCCTGTCTCACTTGGGCCACACACATGCCACAGCACTGGGGCCTCAGCTCACCAACAAACAGCAGCGAGCGTTCCCAGCCCCACCCCCCGTGCCTTGCTCACCCTGCGGCCTGAAATTCACTCCGTCCTCACTCCACCCCATTCATACTTCCTGGCCATGAGACTAGCTTCTTCTTACACTTCAAGTGTCTACTTGAAAGGCATTTCCCCAGAGGTTCTTGTCTTGGCCCCACTGTCTAAAGCAGCTTACCCCACTAATCACCCCTCTGTCTCCTACTGCCCAATTGGTGCCTTTTTCTAGCCGCCATTACTACTGAAACAGTCTGTGTGCTCACTTCCTAGTTACCTTTCTTGCCATCACTAGAATGTGTAGGGTCCTATCAATATTCCCGTTCAATGCATATTTTCAGGATGAACAAAGAACCTTTATTTTGATCTTTATGGGAAGTACAAAGAAAAGCTACATAGACTCATCCAAATTTTAACTTGCATCTCCATGGGTTAAACAAAACACTGTTCCTTTTTGTTCCCTCTTTATTTTTGCCCCCCATATTTCCTCTTACCTCTAAAGAGTAAGGTTTTAATAACATTGAAGATATTTTACTAAGGTCTTCTCACATCTTTATGACAGCCCCAGAACCATGCCTATATCCTCGTGCATTTTTCTGCTCTCATAGAGGGAGCTTTTCTACTTTTTCTCCCATTTGAGAGTGCTCTGCTGGTGGAAAGGTTTACTTTAAGTCTCCCCGCTAAGCCTCTGTAATAAGAATACTCTATCTCACAGCTGCCAGCTCTTTTAAACAGTGCTGCCTCTGGTTCTTTGAAAAATGCCAGCCATTTATTTAATCCCGGCTTTGGCTTCAAGTCCACTGGAACAATGGCTAGTATGCCTGTGATTACGTTATCACCATTTCTCTGTGTTGGGAGAGGCTTTGTTGGTACATGTGAGTCAAAGACTTCTTGCTGTTTCCTGATTTTTCTCTTTGTTCTCTCCAGTCTTTCTACTTGGCACCGGTTAGTGTGCCTGGAGGTTCAAGACCAGGTATAATATAGTAGCAAGATGCAAAGCTGGCATATGATGTCAGAAGCAGGTTGAGGTTTTCTGTTTGTTGATAAACTCAGTAAAAGAAAAAAATGGATGTTGTCACCTGTTGTGGGTCATAGTAAACAGAAAGCCACCCCTCTCTCAGGCTGATGGTTGATTCAGGTTCATCCATTCAGACAAATAAATACCTGACAAATATTTATTAGACACTTAATAGGCACTATTTAGTTGCTACTCACCTGAGATGGCCTAATGTGGGTAATTTCAATGAACAGCCATTCTTTTTATGAGCTTGTTTAATTTTTTTTTTGAAACATTGTATTGTCTTGAGTGTGACAGAAACGTCCACCAATCTCTGTCTTCCCTTTTCCTTTGGCTATAGACTCACAACTTTTAGTTAGACACATGCTGTCTTGAATGAAGACCACATTTCTCAGCCTCCACTGCGTTTAGTGTGGCCATGTGGGTAGGACTTGGTCAAGGAGAAGGTAGCAGAATGTTGCAAGTAACTTCCAGGAAGAGTCTTTAAGAGGATGGAATGTCCTTCTTATTTCCCTCTCTTTCCTGCTGAATGAAATGCAGATGTAGTAGCCAGAATTTGAGCAGTCGTTTTGATCATGAGGTGGAAGCAATGTGCAGAAGATGATGGGGGAAAAAAAGGAATTTCAACAGATTTTTGGGAGAGAAAAATCAGATGATACAACTGGTTTAGAAGGGGGAAGAAATTTACAATCCATGGTGCCTGTAGAGATTGAGGCTAATGGGAAGAGAGTGTTCTGCCTTGCAGAACTTGTGAAATGCTCAGGAATTTGAGGCAGTACATACAGTGGTCAGCTGGATTAATGAGGGCTGTCTGGAGACTGTGGAACAGTCAGACTCTAGAACACCTTCACCCTCCACACTCAGGCAAGTCACTCCTCCAGGTCCTCCAACCACTGCCCCTACAGATGAAATGAGTATTATTCACTGGAGAAGCTAAACTGAATTGCAGGGTAGGGCAGTAATTGTGGAAATTACAGACATGTCTGTATGAGAAACAATTAAATCTATGCCCTCTCTCTCTCTCCCACTTTCTCTCCTAGGACATCTTTTGCAGATGTCACAGACTTCCATCTGAGGTGGAATAGTTTCACCCTGAAACCATCCAACTATAGGCTATCTATAAGAGACACATTTTAGATTCATAGAAACAAGTAGGTAGATAATAAAAGGATGACACAATATACACTAGGCAGACAGTAGGCAAAGAGAGCCGGATTAGCTATACTAATATCAGACGAAACTGATTTTGAAAGAAGAAAAATCACAAGAGAAGAGAAGGCATTTCACAATTATAAGAGGGTAAACATATCAGAAAGATATAGCAATTATAAAGGTAAATGCACCTAACACTGGGTCTCAAAATACATGAAGCAAGGACTGATAGAACTGTGAGCAGAAATAAAGTCGGAGATTTTAATTATAGTCTTTCAAATATTGATAGAACAACAATTCATAAAGTCAAGAAGGGTTTGGAAGACTTGAACAACACTATCAACCAACTTGACCTAAGGGACATATATGGAACACGCTACCCCAAAACAGAATGCACATTCTTTCCTGGACTTCAAGGAACATCCTACAGCAGTGATTTCCAACCCCTGGCAGGAACCAGTCCCAGTCTGTGGCCTGTTAGGAACCAGGCTGCACCGCAGGAGGTAAGCGGCGGGTGCGCATTACTGCCTCAGCTCCACCTCCTGTCAGATCAGTGGTAGCATTAGATTCTCGTGGGAGCACGAACCCTATTGTGAACTGCATATGTGAGGGATCTAGGTTGTGTGTTCCTTATGAGAACCTAATATGTGATGATCCGAGGTGGAATAGTTTCATCCTGAAACCATCCACCACCTCTACCCCACAACACCCACTCCACCCCTGTTTGTGGGAAAATTGTCTTCCATGAAACTGGTCCCTGGTGCCAAAAAAGTTGGGGACCGCTGTGCTACAGAATAGACCCTAGACCCTATTCTAAGCCATGAAACAAGTTGCATTAGTTTCCTGTGGCTGTTGTAACAAGTTGCCACAAATGTGGTGGCCTAAAACAACAGAAATGTGGATACATTTCTTGGGAGAGGATTCTCCCAAGTCTGGACTCCAGAATTCCAAACTTCCAGTCTGAAATCAGTATTACTGGGCTGAAATCCAGAAGTCAGCAGGGCTGCACTTCCTGCAGAGGCTCTAGAGGATGATCCATTCCTGGCAAATTCTGGCTTCTGGAGGCTGGCAGCATTCCTTGGCTTGTGGCTGCATGACTTAAATCTTGAGATCCTTAATTTAATCACACCTACAAAGACCCTATTTCCATATAGTGTCACATTCACAGGTTTCAGGGATTAGGAAATGAATACCTTTGGGGAGATCTTTTTTTTTTTTTAGCTTATCAAGCAAGTTTCAAAAAATGTAAAGGGCTTACAATAATGCAAATGTTCTGTGACTAAAAATTAAATTAGCAATCAACAAGAGAAATAAATATGGAAAACGGTTACACATTTGGAAACTAAACTACCAGTTTCCAAGTATTCATGGATCAAAGAAGGAATCACAAACAAAATTAAAAATATCTCAAATTGAATGAAAATGAAAGTACCACATTTCAAAATTTATAGGATGCCATCAGTGCTTAGGGAGAAATTTATAGGTTTAAACTCCTATATTTGAAAAAAGAAAGTTTTAAAAAAGAATAACAAGCTTCCTCATCAAGAAGCTAGAAAAAGGGCTCAGTGCTGCATCCTACCCTCCACCAGCTGCCAGAGTGAGAGGGAAGGGACCCTTTCCTCTCTGGCCTGAGAATCAAGGGCATGGAGCCCAGGGGGCAAGCAAAGCAGGGGTCTGAGGGCTCCCTCTGGGCGTTGAGGGCTCCCTCTGGGTTCACTGCAGGCCGTGGGGCATTGGGCACCTGGTCCCTGAGGGCAGCTTGTAGGGGGTAACTCTCCAGCATCCAGGTCTCCCGCCCCTCCCTCTTTTCCCCTCTATCTTTTCCTATTTGGAATGAAGTGTGGTCAGTCCCGGAAGAGAGACAGTGGCACTAAAGCATCCCTGTCCTAAATTTAGGAGGGTGGGGGATGGAAGGAATGCCTGATCCTGGAGAGGGAAGCCCTAGGCTTCTGTGAGGGCATGGGGTGGGGAGCTGTCAGCTGCCCAAGGTCAGGAAAAAAAGTTGTGCTTAACTCCGCAGCAGGGTGCCTTGAAGGGTTGTGAGCACAGAAGGGAGAGGGCCACATGGGGCTGTGGATCCTCTTTTGACTGTGGCAGAAGAACAGGCAAGATTCTAAACTGTTTGGATGCAGAGCCTTTGACTCTGAAGGCAGGAGGTAGGATTTTATCACAATGCAAGTGCTACCTTCCCAACTGAGCCTGGCCTCAGGACTTGGACCTTAAGTTAGGGGTTCTATGCTTGACACATACTAGTAGTGATTGATAGGGACAGGATGCAGGGAAATTCTGGGCAGAAGAGGGTGAGTGCTCAGCAAGGGTCCCACCTTCAAGCCAAAAAGCCTGAAACCACTGCCCAAAGTGAGAACTTACATCCCTGGTTTCCCCATCAAATGTTGCCTTTTCCAAAACCACCCATACCCCTACCCCATCCCATCCTGTGTCTATAAAAACCCCAGGCTCAGCCAGCAGAGAGAGGAGAAGCCACTGGATATCAGAGACTATGGCTGAACATCAGAGAGAAGCAGCCTGACTTCAGAGGGACAGCTTGATAGTGTAACTTTGGGGAAGAATCTGGCTGGAGAAGGCTGGACATCAGGAGAAGATTACCTTCCCACTCTGTCCCTTTTTCAGATCCCCTTCCTGCTGAGAGCCACTTCCATCGGCAATAAATCCCTGAAATTTACCATCCTTCAATTTGTTCATGTGACCTTATTTTTCCTGGACGCTGGACAAGAGCTTGGGTGTCACGAGTGTGGATGTAAAAGGCTGTCACACTGACCCTTTGCCCTCGCTGGCAGGAGGCAGCTGCCTCACGCAAAAAGGCAGAAGGTTGACTGAGCTGTTAACACTTAGGCTGCCCGTGGACAGCAGAGCTAAAAGAGTACTGTAACACTCCCTCTGGGGCTTCAGGGGTCATGGGTACCCCTTGCAGATGTTGAGGCAGGCCCGCATAGAGTTTTGCTCCTGCCAGAGCCCACAAGTGCTCGTCCTGGCTCCAGCACCTGCTCGCCTGAACTCCCCCTCCCACGAGGGGTGGAACGCAGCAGGTTCAAGCAAGTGGAGTTTGCCCTGCCGGCGCTGAAGTAGTGGCTAGTTCCAGTGCCCGTGCACTCCAGTTCCCACCCACAAAGAGGTCAGGGAAATATCCTGCTTCATTGTAGTGTCCAGACTAAAACAAAACATAAAAAACCAAAACCTTAGAAAAAGGAGTGAATTAAAGCAAGAGTAAGTAGAAAAAGAAAAAAGGCAGTAATGAAAATCAGAACAGAAAAAAGTCAATTTTTAAAAAGACCAATACAGAAACATCAATGAAATAAAAAAATCATTCTTTGGAAAGATCAACAGAATTGATAAACCACTAGGTAGACTGATTAAGAAGAAAAGAGAGAAGACACCAATTCTGAAATTAGAAACAGAATAGGGAACATCACTCAGACTAAAGAAATTGAATGGATTAGAAAGATATTATAAACAATTGCATGCAAACAAACCCAAGAACCATAATGGAATGGACAAATTCCTAGAAAGACATAACTGAAACTGTTTTAAGAAGAAATAGAAAATCAAGTAAGGAGATTTAATTGGTGATTAAATTGCCCCATAAATAAAAACCTGGCCGAGCACAGTGGCTCATGCCTGTAATTCCAGCACTTTGGGAGGCCAAGGTGGGAGGATCACCTAAGGTCAGGAGTTCGAGACCAGCCTGGCCAACATGGTGAAACCCCATCTCTACTAAAAATACAAAAATTAGCTGGGCCTGGTGGCAAGCACCTGTAATCCCAGCTACCCAGGAGGCTGAGGCAGGAGAATTGCTTGAACCCAGGAGGCGGAGGTTGCAGTGAGCTGAGATTGCATCATTGCACTCCAGCCTGGGCAACAAGAGCAAAACTCAACCTCAAAAAAAAAAAAAAAAAAAAAAAGAAAAGAAAAGAAAAACCCAGGCTCAGATGGATTTACTAGTGAAGATCTTCAAATATTTAAGGAGGAAAAATAAAAAGGATTATACAAAAACTTCAGAACATAAACATCCTGTCCCTATCAATCACTACTAGTATGTGTCCAGCATAGAACCCCTAACCTAAGGTCCAAGTCCTGAGGCCAGGCTCAGTTGGGAAGGTAGCACGTGCATTGTGATAAAATTCTACCTCCTACCTTCAGAGTCAAAGGCTCTGCATCCAAACAGTTTAGAAACTTGCCTGTTCTTCTGCCACAGTCAAGGAGCAAGGAACACATCCCAACTCATTTCATGAGGCCAGTATTACCGTAATAACAAAGCCAAAAGAAAAATATTGCAAGTACAGAAAGCCACAGATCAATATCACTTATGAACATACACATAAAAAGTCTTTAAAAATATTAATGTGCTTAATCCAGCAACAAATAATAATAATAAGCATTATACTATGATCAAGTGGGAGTATCTACCAGCAATGCAATGTTGTTTAACATCTGAAAATCAGTTAATGTAAAATGCCATATTAAAAGATACAGGGTGAGTGGGAGTGGTGGCTCCCACCTGTAGTCTCAGCACTTTGGGAGGCTGAGACAGGAGGACCACTGGAGGCCAGGAGTTTGAGACCAGCCTGAGCAACAGGCCAGATAAAATATATATTTAGTCTTCAATCCCCGTTTCCTGGCATAGAACTCCTAAAATCCTTAGACTCGCCTAAGTGATGTCTGTTTGTATCCCAATTAGTTGACTGATGGTTGGCAGCCCTTAGGCAGCTTCAAAATGGGGCCTGGTCACTGCAAAGACATATATATGAGAAACAATTGGGCCTATGACCTCTAAGGCAGGATTACAGGATTGGCACTTCCAGCCCTACTCCTCAAACTCCAGGTAAGGCAGAGAAGCATGGCCAGTGATGTAATCAATCATGCCTACAAAATGAAGCATCCATAAAAACCCAAGAGAATAGGATTTGAAGAACTTCTGGATAGCTGAACACGTGGATGTTCCTGGAGGGTGCCATGCTTGGGGAGGGGATGGGAGCTCTGCACCTATCCCACATACCTCACCGTATGTGTCTCTTTATCTGTTACCTTGTAATATTATTTATTTAGAGATGGAGTTTCACTCTTGTGCCCCAGGCTGGAGTGCAATGGCGTGATCTCGGCTCACTGCAACCTCTGCCTCCCAGGTTCAAGCAATTCTCCTGTCTCAGACTCCCAAGTAGCTGGGATAACAGCCGTGCGCCACCACATCCGGTTAATTTTGTATTTTTAGTAGAGATGGGGTTTCACCACATTGTCCAGGCTGGTCTTGAACTCCTGACGTCAGGTGATTTGCCTGCCTTGGCCTCCCAAAGTGCTGGGATTACAGGCATGCGACCAGCCTTAATATCATTTATAATAAACCAGTAAACATAAGTGTTTCCCTGAGTTCTGTGAGCCACTCTGGTAAATTATCAAACCTGAAGAAGGGGTTGTAGGAAGCCCAACTTGAAGCTAACCAGTTAGAAGTTCTGGAGGCCCAGACTTGTGAGTGGTGTCTGAAGAGGGGGTAGTGTGGGAGACTGATCCCTCAGCCTGCAGGATTTGATGCTATCTCCAGGTAGATAGAGTCAGAATTGAATTGGAGGACACCCAGTTGGTGTCTGCTGCAGAACTGATTGCTTGCTTTGGGTGTTTGGGAAACTCCATGGCCCTTCAGTCACGGAAGTCTTCTGGTTGACTGCTGTGGTGTGAGCAGAGGAAAAACAGTCTGAGTTTTTCTACCTTCAATGAGTCTGACTGACCAGTTAATAAACCTGTTTATTAATTCTTTTTTTATCATCAAATGGTTTTTCTGCATTTGTTGACATGTTTGTATTGTTTTTCTTTTTCAATATGTTAATATGGTGGATTACACTGATTGATTTTCAAATGTTAAATCCACTTAGCACTTCTGTGTCAATGGCTCATTGATGGCAGACCCTCTGCCTCTGGACATCTCTGGGCCTTTCTCTCTTGCCTGTGTCTACATGATCATTTTAGATATCACATTAGCCTTCAAGGCAGAAGGAGGCATGGCTTTAGTAAGATCCACCCCCCGCTTTCTATCCGGAGAGAAATGATTTTCCTATAAGCCCCCTCAGCAGATTCTTTCTTTGTGTCTCATTAGCCAGACCTATGCCTTGCCACATGGCTACCCTTGGACCTAAGAAAGACTGGAAAAGCAAGACTCTTATCCAGGAGTATGTTCACTGTTACCATAATCAAATCTGATTCAAAGTTGCAGGGAAGATGAGAGAAAGGACATTAGGTATGCAACTTACCATGGCCCCTACAATAACCTTTGTCTGTTTTTCTAATTGGGTTTTTGTATTTTTCTTCTTTATCTGTGGTGTTTCTTTACATATTCAGATTTTAATATACTACAAGCTAAGCACATGAAAATATCTTCTCTCAGTGAAAGATCTCCCTTTTCCTTTTACTCCATAATGTCTTTCACATGTTAATTTTTACGTAGTGGATTTTAAAAAGTATTTCAATTCATGGTCTGTGCTTTTTTTTTTTTTTTTTTTTTTTTTGCTTAAAAAAATCCTTCCTTTGTTGGAGATTGTTTTTTCTGTGGCAACCCCACATTTCATGCATTGTGAAGCTGTTTCTCCAGAAGAGCTGTGTGCTTATTTCTTCTGGGGTAGTTCTTAATCCATTACAGTTTTGTGAGTTTCTTGCCTTGAAGCGTCTTACAGCACGAGGACAGTATAAATTCCAGACTCACATGTGGTTCTGGCTTGGCATTTTTATTCCTAATGAAAGATATTTTGTTTTCTTTCCAGATCCTTTGATGGAAGAAGCATCTTTGTCGTTACCCTGGCTGGTGGGAGGAACTTTTTATCACCTCTTAACTGACTTTATAACCTTTAGGAACCCCCAATTTATACCAAGGTCTTAACACTTGGACCCACAGCCTCATATCTTGTCTTTCTGTGGGTGTTAACATCCAAGTCTGGCTGTTTGACCTATAACTTCATCTAATACCATTCTCATTCCCCAGGATGCTATAGCAAGATCGTGCATGGTTGACACTCCCACTCTCCGTTTGTTCCTTGTGTCTGGCATTTTCTTTCTTGTGAGATAAACTGCATAGTCGAACTTTTCTCCCTTCCTTTCTTTCTCTTCTTCTTTCTTTTCCTTCCTTCCTTCCTCCCTCCCTCCCTCTATCCCTTCCTTCCTTCCTTCCTTCTTCTCTCCCTTCCTTCCTTCCATCTTCCTTCCTTCCCTCCCTCCCTTCTTCTTTCTTTCTTTCTTTTCTTTTCTTTTCTTTCTTCTCTCACTCTGTTACCCAGCTGGAAGTGCACTGGTGCGATTATAGCTCACTGCAGCCTCAAATTACTGGGCTCCAGCAATCCTCCCATCTCAGCCTCCCAGGTACTTGGAACTACAGGCACATTTTAAAATTTTTTGTAGAGACAGGATCTTGCTATGTTATTCAGGCTGGTCTTGAACTCCTAGCCTCAAGCAATCCACCTGCCTAGGTCTCCCAAAGTGCTAGGATTACAGATGTGAATGACTGCACCCATCCATGCTTATTTTTTAAAATTTATTTTTTTCTCTACTAGATTCAGCATTCCCATATTTGAAATGGGAAGAAGTTTCATGTCCATTCTGGCTTCATATGGTTGGAAGAGGAAGCCCCATGAATATCTTTATGGATGCCCCAGTGCTGTTGAGTGCCTATCAACACCACCACGAGCTTGGCCACTTCACATCAACAGCAGATTTAATTTGGGATCTCTAAACACTATTTGTGGTTGTGTAGACAGAAAGAATTTGTCTAATAAAATAAAAATTAAATGTGGCTCTGTTTTCAAGATTAAGCTCTTAAAATGACATTGTTCAGCAAAGATGACAGATTAAAATGAAGGGAATAATTTTTTTTAAGATGACTGTGATTCTCTTCCTGTGTCCTGCTATACGCATCAGTAGCTCAGGCAAAAGCAAGAGGAGACAGGGACACCGACTGGATTATGCAGCTCTTATAAGCACAGGGTTTATTGAAAGACAATTGCTTTGGATCACTAAAAAGAAGATTACTCCAGATTAATTTATTTGAGTTCTCTAAGTCATTTTTAAAGCAATAAGGAAGAGCTACATCAAATAACAGTTATCTGCATTTCAAAAATCTGTTTATATAAATCTTAGAAGGAGCTCAAACGTTGAATGACCCGAATGCTTTAAATGTAAATAGAAGAAAATGATGTTGCAATTCAACAGTCTGGAGAAAAACAATTATCTTGGCTACTAGGCCTTGTATTGTGCATTTCTTTATAGATGAATAGATTCTTTGAAATAAAAGAAACTTCTGTGGATCATTTAATTCCGTCTCCACAAAGAGGCACCCTTTGCATAAATCATTCTAAGCATTTATGCTGGATTTCTACCACAGTGCTGAACACACAGGAAGTTGCCTTCAGTAAACCTTTCGTGAATTGAATTTGTCCTATTCTTAATCCTTCCCAGGGAAAAACAGTAGGAAAGAGCTATATATTTCTCTTTAACATTCCTGTCTAGAAAATTATATAATGTTTTCCTATTGCTCACCTGCATCCCTCTTTTATTTTCTTTTCTCTTTCTTTCTTTCTCTTTCTTTCTTTCTTTCTTTCCTTCCTTCCTTCCTTCCTTCCTTCCTTCCTTCCTTCCTTCCTTCCTTCCTTCCTTCCTACCTTCCTTCCTTCCTTCTTTTTTTGACATTGAGTCTCCCTCTATTGCCCAGGCTGGAGTGCAATGACGCAATCTTGGCTCACTGCAACCTCCACCTCCTGGGTTCAGGCAATTCTCCTGCCTCAGCCTCCCAAGTAGCTGGGATTACAGGTGCATACCACCATGATTGACTAATTTTCGTATTTTTAGTAGAGACAGGGTTACACCCTGTTGGCCAGGCTGGTCTGGAACTCCTGACCTCAGGCGATCCACCTACGTCAGCCTCCTAAAGTGATGGGATTACAGGGGTGAGCCACAGCACCCATCCCACTTCTGTTTTCTTAATCTGAGTGTGCTAGTGGTGGTGCACTAGTAAATGTGTAACAGTTGGCTCTTCAGAAAATTTTTTTGTTACATTTGCTGATTTCTATGATGTAAATACTCCCACAATAACTTAATCAAGATACAGACCTGACATCACTGAGTACAGAGTTGGGAAGAGATATTAAATATCACATCAGTATACAGTATTTCCACTACACAGATACAATGAGCATACATAATTTTAAGAGCATAAGTAGCAGTAAAATGTAGCAAACTAATTAGGCAGTGATGAGTTTTGAGTACTTATTATCATTATTGATAAAATACTTAGTTGATTGTAATTTCAGAGTTTATTTTTAATGACTATAACAATGATGACTTTGTGAAAAATGCCTCTTAAAGTCTATGTACCCACTTGACCGTGCCTCTGGCTCTTTTCTGTACAGATTCCAATTACTTTCCCTTCATCATTGAAGTGGACATCATCAGTTTTCTGTTTCTGCTTTCTCTCTTTCCCCCCAAAACACATTTATTTTATTTTATTTTTTGAGGCATAGCCTCACTCTGTTGCCCAGGCTGGAGTGCAGTGGCACAATCTTGGCTCACTGCAACCTCCATCTCCCAGGTTCAAGCCATTCTTCTTGGCCTCAGCCTCCCGAGTAGCTGGGACTACAGACGTGTATCACCACGCCTGGCTAATTTTTGTATTTTTAGTAGAGATGGGGTTTCACCATGTTGGCCAGGATGGTCTCGAACTCCTGACGTCAGATGATCCGCCCACCACAGTTTCCCAAAGTCCTAGGATTACAAGTGTGAGCCACAGCACCCAGCTGGAACACACTTTTCAACTAAAGTTCAGCCTCTAACTTCCCTCTTCAATTCCTTAGCAAAATATACTACTATACAGGGTTTTCTACAAATAAGCACACTCATGTAGTAGCAAATGTAGAAGCAGAAAGCCATTGTGAGGGCTCAATTAATACAATGAACTATATTGGTAGAATAAAGCCTAATAGATATAAAAAGGTTTTCACAGAAATCCAATACCCTTTCATGACAAAAACTTTTCAACAAACTAGAAATAGAGGGAAACCCAGTCCATTTATGTTCTTAAAATTATGTATGTTTATTGTATCTGTGTAGTGGAAATACTATATACTGATGTGATACTGAGTATCTCTTCCCAACTCTGTATTCAGTGATGTCAGGTTTGTAGCTTGATTAAACCATGGTGGGAGTATTTACACCACAGAAATCCCCAAATGCAACAAAAAATGTTTTGAAGAACCAGTTGTTATACATTTACTAACACGCTACGAGCACATTCAGCTTCAGAAAACAGAAGAATGCTGGTGAGCAATAGGGGAAAACTTATTCAGTGTTCTAGACAGGAATGCTACAAAAAGCCTGCAGCTAACATCTTATTTAAGGGTGAAGGAAGGAATGCTTTCCTTCTAAGATCAGAAACAAGATAAGGATGTCTGCTCTCACCACTTCTATGTAACAATGTACTGGAGGCAGTCGGGAAAAAAGAACAAAAGAAAGAAACAAGTAGAGAGAAAAAAATCCAGATTAAAAAAGAAGAAGTAAATTATCAGATGATATGACTTTATAGACACAAAATCCTAATAAAATCTACTAAAAACTATTAGAAATAAGAGATGAGTTGAGTAAGATTGCAGGATGAAACATCAATGTACAAAAGTCAATTCTATTTTTATTCTTTTGCAATGAACATTCTAAAAATAAAATTAAGAAAACAGTTCCATTTAAAATAGCATCAAAAAGAATAAAATATTTAGATACAAATTTATCAAAAGAAGTACAAAAATTGTATGATGAAAACTATAAAATATTGTTAAAAGAAATTGAAGGCAATCTAAATAAATGGAAAGACATCCCATTGTTTTGGATTTGTTGCTGTTAAAATGGCAATACTCTCCAGATTGATCTATAGAGTCAACATGATTCCTAGCAAAATCCCAGGTAGCTTTTTTCAGAAATTGAAAAACTAGTCTTAAAATTTATGTGGAAATGCAAAGGACCTAGAATAGTAAAAATAATCTTGAAAAAAAAAGTTGGAGGAGTCATTGTTCTTGACTGTGAAACTTACTATAAAGGTAGTGTTTGTAGTTGCATACACTACAACAGATAGTGTTGTACCGGCATAAGGATAAACATATAGGTCAAGGGAATAGAATTGAGTGTCCAGTAATAAACTCTTAGATTTATAGTCAACTGTTTTTCAACAAAGGTGCCAAGACAATTCAATAAAGAAAGAATATTCTTTTCAACAAAAGATGCAGGAACAACTGGATGGCCACACACAAAAGAATGACAAGGACCGCTATGCTACATCATACACACACATTAACTAAAAATGGATCATAGACCCAAATGGAAACGTTAAAACTATAAAACTCCTGGCAGAAAATATAGGAGTAAATCTTCATGACTTTAGATTAAGCAAGGACATCTTACATATGACCCCAAAAGCACAAGCAATGAAAGAAAATAAAAGATTATTGCTCTATATCAAAACCAAAAACTTTTGCACTGCAAATGATGCTATTGAGAAAGCAAAAATAGAACCCACAGAACGGGAAAAGACATTTGCAAACCATACATCTAATAAGGGACTTGTATCCAGAATATATGAAGAACTCTTACAACTCAATAATAAAAAGACAACCCAATGTTCAAAAGTAGAAATGACTTCAGCAGGTATTTCTCCAAAGAAATATACAAATGACTGATAAACACATGAAAAGTTGCTCAACATTTTTAGTCCTTAGGGAAACGCAAATCAAAATAACAAGGAGATACCATTTCTTACCCACTAGATGGCTACAATAAAAAAGACAGACAATAACAGTGTTAACAAGATCGGTGAATTGGAATCCTCCTCTGTTTCTGATGGGAACGCTGTAGAAAACAGTTTAGTAGATACTCAAAATGTCAAACTACATGTTCCAGTAATTCTACTTTCAGGTATTTATACCCAAGGGAATTAA
This sequence comes from Pan troglodytes, assembly GCF_028858775.2. Classification (NCBI taxonomy): domain Eukaryota; kingdom Metazoa; phylum Chordata; class Mammalia; order Primates; family Hominidae; genus Pan; species Pan troglodytes. The sequence continues at coordinate 46,935,743 of NC_072409.2, forward strand.
AAACATACATATATACAAGAACTTGACACGAATGTTCACAGCAGCATTATTTATAACAGTGAAAAAGTGGAAACAATCCAATTCTCCATCAACTGACAAATGGATAAATAACATGTAGTGTATTCTTATAAGGGAACATTATTGGCATGAAAAGAAATGAAGTACTTATGCATGCTACGATATGATGAACTTGAAACATTATGCTAAGTGAAAGAAGCCAGTCACACAAGCCTGCATATTTTGTGATTCTGTATATATGAGATGTCCAGGATAAGCAAGTTTACAGAGACAGAAAGTAGTTTAGGCGTTGATTAGGGCAGGGCTGGTTAGGAGGGTTATGAGGAGTGAGTGCTAATGGGTGCCTGGTCTTTGAGGGGGGAAACTGAAAATATTCTAATTAGATTAGATTGTGATGATGATTGCACAACCTTGACAACATATTAAAAATTATGGAGTTGTATGCTTTAATTGAATGAACTACATAATATTGAATTATATCTTAATGAGGCTGCTGAGAAGAAAACTATAGAGGTCCCAGAGTCCTGATCAGATTCTCAAGTTTGTGGATTTTGTCTAAAGCGGTTTGGCTTCCTTGCTGGATGTTTCCTGAATCCCAAAGGGCCTCCTATGCAGCTCTTTCCCACTTGAAAAGGATGGGATGGATGCTGACTTTAGAAACATTGCCTTTTCCCTTAGGATAGATCCTTTCTTAAACTTGTTGGTAGGACCCAGTCAGCCTTCCAAGTGCCCTCCGCATCTCAAGTGACTTTCAGTGCCTCTGAGCCCCCCCATGTTGGGTGACACTTGGATTCTCCAATTTTCCCCAAGACTTTCTCCTCAACCTGGAGAGGGGCAGTATGTTTTTAGGTGCCCCTATGAGTTGCTGATCGCACAGACTAGGCAGCGTATGAATGTTTGCAAGGTGTTTTTCAGGGGACACTGCTACTGTCACATGAGAACACGTCCAGGCCAAATACATATGAGGTACAGCCAACTGTGTGCTGAAAGGTAGGAGAGAAATGCCTTGGGTGCAGCAAGACACATCAGCCCAGCGTTTATAAATGGTTTTTTGGAAACATTTATAAAGTCACCACTAAATACCCTTTTTATGTAAAACTGTAATTTCTTTTGTGTATTATTTCACCATTATTTAAGAATGTCTGCTCATGGTGAAATGTTTGTCTTTCCAATATTTAATTAAATTTCATTTCATGGTTTAAAGCATTCCTTTGCTTTATGACTTTATGACTTGTCTTTATGCAAAAACGATCAGCCTCATTTTTGCGTTCTAACTGAGTGGAACTATGCAAATGTTTTGATTAAATGATAAACTAAACAGTTTTGCCAGAAGCAGCTATTTCCACAGGAGGCTATGCTACTGAATTATCCAAGCAAAATGGAATGATGCCAGTCGCTGGCAGATGTAGGGAAACTGATAGAAGCTTCTAAATGTGTCTATTATCAAGCAATCAAAATAAATTTAAAAGAAGTAAAAACCAAAAAACAACAACAAACAAAAAAACTAAACAAAACCTTAAGATAAAGTTGGTAGACATGGTCACACGTAGTGGTGGGCCAGTTTGCTTCATATCTTCCACCTAAACTTTTTGGCACTCAATTTACACATTCTGAAACTTGGTTTCCAAGTTTGTTCCTTTTCATTTGGAATTCACTTTCCTATAGAAACAGTGTTAAAGTTGGTTGTGTCTCAGGCCAGCCCATGAGAAACTTTTCAATACATAGTATAATTAAAACACTCTGCATCTGCAATGAAAAGTGTGGAAAACAAAACTGCAACAATATCAATCATTCAAATAGGAAAACAGTAAAAAAAATTTTTTAAATTATCTTATTTCTGAGGTTGGTTCTTGTGAAAATCACATGCAATTAGAAAAGAAATGAGGCCAGGCACGGTGTCTCATGCCTGTATTCCTAGCATTTTGGGAGGCCAAGGTGGATGAGTCACGTGAGGTCAGGAGTTCGAGACCAGCCTGGCCAACATGGTGAAACCCCATCTCTATTAAAAATACAAAAATTAGCCAAGCATGGTGGTGAGTGTCTGCAATTCCAGCTACCCACGAGGCTGAGGCAGGAAGATCACTGGAACCCAGGAAGCAGAGGCTGCAGTGAGCTGAGATCACACCACTGCACTCCAGCCTGGGTGACAGAGCAAGACTCTGTCAAAAAAAAAAAAAAAAAAGAAAAAGGAAAGCAAGAAAGCAAGAAAGTAAGAAAGAAAGAAAGAAAGAAAATGAAAGGGCATTTGGAAATGTTGTGGATAGCCTGAGGCGAAGCTGCGAGCCTTTTTTTCTTGGTTCTGGTCCTGTCTTGGTTTGGGTTTCCCCCACAGCCAACCCTGAGACGAATTTGGGCGGTAATGGCAGGAAGCCCAGCGAGGACATAGGAAAGCGAGATGGGGACACAGGAAAGTTATCGAAGGACTCATTGTTGAGTGGGTTACTGTTGTGGGTAATAGAGCTCAATCCCACTGGGACCCTTTGAGCAACTGTGCAGAAAACACTTCAGCAGAGTGACACCGGGGATGAGGAAACTGGGATATTGATTCCTGATTTTCTTTTCTTATTGGTGGAGACACTCCTGTGAGTGTTAACTGTATGGTATTTTCCGCCTGCCCTGCCCACAGATCGAGCATTTTCTGGCAGCTGGAGAAAGCTCCAAGATGCAAGGATGCCACCAGCATGAACCATCTGCAGGTGGTCACTGGCATTGTCTCAGCACTGACAGCAGACCTTAAAACTGACCCAAAAAATGCTAAATTAATAGGCTTTATTTTATAGAGCAGTTTTAGGTTTAAAGAAAAATTCAGCAGAAAGTACAGAGTTCCTCTAAACCCCCAGCATCCCCACCCCAAATAATTTTTCTTATTATAAACATCTTGCATTAGTGTGGTATGTTTTTTGCTATTGATGAACCGACATTGATATATTATTATTAACCAAAGTCCATAGTGGCATTAACTTTCGTTCTTGGTTTGGATTTTGACAAATGTATAATGACATGTATCTACCATGATAGTATCATTCAGAGGAGTTTCATTGCCCTAAAAGTCCTCTGTGCTTCACTCATTCATCTCTCCCTCCTTTTCCCACCAGAATTTTTACTGTCTCCATGGTTTTGCTTTTACCAGACTACCACGCAGTTGGAATCATGCAGTGTGTACCCTCTTCACATTAAATTTTTTCACTTAGCAATATGCATTTCAGTTCCCTCCATGTTTTTCGTGACTTGACAGCTCATTTCTTTTTATTTTTGGATAATAGACCATTGTATGGATGTACCACCTTTAATAGGACATATTAAAGGACATCTTGGTTGCTTCTCAGTTTGGGCAATTATGAATAAAGCATCTATAAACATTCATGTGCAAGTTTTTGTGTATAAATAAGTTTTCAACTCATTTGGGTAAATACCAAGGAACACGATTGCTGGATTGTGTGGTATGAGTATGTTTTGTTTTGTAAGAAACTGCCAAATTTTCTGCCAAAGTGGCTGAGTCATTTTACACTAACATGAACAATGAGAGAGAGTTCCTGTTGCTCCAAACCTCACCAGCATTTGATCTGGATTTCAGCTACTTTAATAAGTACATAGCTTATTAAATAAGTGTGTAGCTTATTATTGTTGCTGGAATTTGCAATTCTCTGATGACATATGATGTTGAGTATCTTTTTATGTACTCGTTGCCATCTATATGTCTTTTTTTTTTTTGGACAGGATCTCGCTCTGTTGCCCATGCTGGAGTGCAGTGACACTCCTCAACTCAGGTCACTGCAACCTCTGATTTCCAGGCTCAAGTGATCCTCCCACTTCAGCCTCCTGAGTAACTGGGACTTACAGGCATGCGCCAGCACACTCAGCTAATTTTTGTATTTTTAGTAGAGACCAGGTTTCTCCATCTTGGCCAGGCTGGTCTTGAACACTTGAGCTCAAGTGATCACCTGCCTCGGCCTCCCAAAGTGCTGGGCTTACAGGCATTAGCCACTGTGCCTGGCCTGTATGTCTTCTTTAGTGAGGTATCTGTTGAGGTCTTTTGCAAGTTAATTTTAAAAATTAATTTTTTAATTAACTTTTTCATTTGCTTACTTTGTCTTAAGAATTCTTTGTATATTTTGGATATCAGTCCTCTATCAACTATGTCTTTCTCAAATATTTTCTCCCAGTCTGTGGCCTGTCTTCTTATTCTCTTAACAGTGTTTTCCACAGAATGCAAGTTTTTCAATTTTGATAAAATTCAATGTCAGTTTTTCATTTATGTATTGTGCTTTTGGAATGTGTCTAAAAAGTCATTGTGAAATCGAAGTTCACCTAAATTTTTTCCTATATTATCTTCCAGACATTTTATAGACTTGAATTTTCACATTTCGTTTCCTGGTCCATTTTGAGTTAATTTTTGTGAAGGTGTAAGGTCTATCCTTTTTTTGCATGTGGATGCCCAGTTGCTCCAGTACCAATTGTTGAAAAGACTATCCTCCATTAATTTGCCTTTGCTTCTTTGTCAAAAATCAGTTGACTGTATTTGTGTGGGACTCTTTCTGGGCTCTCTATTCTGTTCCATTAGTCTATTTGTCTATTCTTTCTTGTCTATTCACACTTGATTACTGTAGTCTTATGACAAGTCTTGAAGTGAGGTACTGTCAGTCTCCCTACTTTCTTCTTCTCTTTCAATATATATTTTTTTGTCTATTTTGGGCTGTTTGTTGTATAAACTTTATATATGTATTTATTTTTTATTTTTTGAGACAGAGTCTCACTTACTTTGTCACCCAGACTGGAGTGCAGTGGTGTGATCTCGGCTCACTGCAACCTCTGCCTCCTGGGTTCAAGCAATTCTCCTGCCTCAGCCTCCCGAGTAGCTGGAATTACAGGTGCATGCCACCACACTCAGCTGATTTTTGTATTTTTAGTAGAGATGGGGTTTCACCATATTGTCCAGACTGGTCTCAAACTCCTGACCTCAAGTGATCAACCCACCTCAGCCTCCCAAAGTCCTGGGATTACAGACATGAGCCACCGCGCCTGGCCTGCTGTATTAACTTTAGAATCAGTGTGTTGATATCCAATAAAATAATTTGTTGGGATTTTGACTGGGAGTCTGTTGAATCTCTAGATTAAGTTAGAAGGTCACCTTGATAATATTGAATCTTCCTATCCATGTATATGGAGTCTCTCCATTTATTGAGATTTTCTGTAATATCTCCCATCAGATTTTTGTAGTTTTTCTTATCTAGATCTTAAACATATTTTGTTAGCTTTACACCTAAATATTTGTTGATGGTTAGTTGCTAATTTCACATGTTGATTTGGCTAGGCCACAGTACCTGGATACAGTGGTTCCTCTTTATCTGCAGTTTCTCTTTTCACAGTTTTAGTGACATGCAGTCAACTGTGGTCTGAAGATATTAAATGGAAAATTCCAGAAATAAAAAATCCATAAGTTTTAAATTGTACCTCCTTCTGAGTAGCATGGTGAAACTTCATACCACCTTGCCCTGTCCCAGCTGGGATATGAATCATCCCTTTGTCCAGCATTTCTTTTTTTTTTTTTAATGAAAGTTTTACTTATTTATTTAATTTTTTTTGAGACAGAGTCTTGCTCTGTTGCCGAGGCTGGAGTGCAATGGTGAGATCTCGGCTCACTGTGACCTCTGCCTTGTGGGTTCAAGTGATTCTCCTGCCTCAGCCTCCTGAGTAGCTGGGATTATAGGCACCTACCACCACGCCTAGCTAATTTTTGTAGAGAGGTTTCACCATGTTGGTCAGGCTGGTCTTGAACTCCTGACCTCAGGTGTTCTCCTGCCTCGGCCTCCCAAAGTGCTGGGATTACAGGCATGAGCCACTGCGCCTGGCCTTTGTACAGCATTTCTATCCTGTCTACACCACCTGCCCATTAGTCACTTAGTAGCCACCTCGTTTGTCAGGTCAACTATAAAGGTATCACAGTGCCTGTGTTCAAGTAACCCTCATTTTACTTCATAATGGCCCTAAAGCACATAAGTAGTAATGCCAGCAATTTAAATATGCCAAAAAGAAGCTGTAAAGTGCTTACTTTAAGTGAAAAGGTGAAAGTTCTCAACTTAATAAGAAAAAAATTATAAGCTGAGGTTGCTAATATCTACAGTAAGAAAAAAATCTATTCTTGAAATTTGAACAGAATAGTATTTTAATTGTTCTACTTTATTATTTATTAGTTATTGTTGCTAATTTTTATTGTGCCTAATTTATCAATTAAACTTTATCATAAGCATGTATGTATAGGAAAAAACATAGTGCATATAGGGTTTGGTACCATCCATAGTTTCTGGCATCCACTGGATGTCTCAGAACGCATCTCCTGAGGATGAGGGAGGACTACTGTATTTGGTCAAACACTATTCTAGATGTTTCTCTGATGATTTTTTTTAAGCAATGACTAATATTTAAATTAGTTGATTTTGAGTATAGAAGATTACTTTTCAATGTGGGTGGGCCTCATCAAGCAGTTGAAGGCCTTGAAGAAGAAAGAATGACCTCTCTCAGAAAGAGGGATTTCTGCCAAAAGACTGCCTTTGGATTCATGCTGTAACATTCGCTCCTCCCTAGGTCTCCAGCCTGCTAGCCTATCATAGATTTTGGACTTGTCAACCTATACAGATGTATGAGCAAATTTTCTCTTTCCCCCTCCCTGCCCTCTGTGTGTGTGTGTGTTATGTGTCTGTGTGTGTGTGTGTGTGTGCACAAACTATATACAGTTTTCCCTCAGTGTTTGAGAAGGATTGTTTCCAGAACCCCTTGCAGATATCAAAATTGGTGGATGCTCAGGTTCCTTACATAAAATAGCATAGTATCTGCATATAACTTACATACATCATCCGGTATACTTTAAATCACCTCTAGATCACTTACAATACCTATTACAGTGTAAATGCTATGTTAATAATTATTATACTGTATTGGGTTTTATTTTTATTGTATTGATGCTTTTTATTGTTTTTTCTCTGAGCATTTTTGATCCACAGCTGGTTGAACCCCCTTCTGCAGAAACCTTGGATATAGAAGGCTAACTGTACATGTCAAATGTCTTAGTTGCTATAAAGTAATACCTGAGGCCAAGCAATTTATAAAGAAAAGAATTTTATTTGGCTCACAGTTCTGCAGGCTGTTCAAGAAGCATGGCACTGGCATCTGCATCTGGTGAGGGCCTCAGGCTGCTTCCACTCATGGTGGGAAGGGAAGGGGAACTAGTGTGTGCAGAGATTACATGGTGAGAGAGGAAGCAAGGGAGAGGGGAAGTGTCAGACTCTTTTTAAAATCCACCCCTCACAGAAACTAATAAAGTGAGAACTCACTCACGCCAACCACAGGGAGCATTAATCTACTTATGAGGGATCTGCCCCCATGACCAAACATCTCTCATTAAGCCCCACCTCCAACACTGGGGATGAAATCTCAACATGAGGCTTGAAAATATCAAACAAACCAAAATATAGCACCCACACACCATATATGTACCAATATAGATTCAGATATAGGTTCTGTTTCTCTGGAGAACCCTAACACAGAATTTGGTACTGAAAGTGGTTCTAAAGGAACAGAATTTTAAGAATGAGTTTTCTGGGTTGGGGTTTCTGTAATTTTTTCTCTAATCTGATTAGATTTAAAGACATGAATGACTATTTCCAGTAGTAAAAAGAGCACTGATAGTCCATGGTGCTGTGTGGTAATACAGGTCTGCAAAAGACCGTCATTAGATACTCCTAATCAAACACTTATCAAGAAGCAAGGATCTGGGTGATACCCTTCAAACATTTTTGTCAAGCTAATGAATAAGACAAGATTGGCTGGTAGCTCCTGCTTTCAACGGACAAATTGAAGAAGAAAAGGAGTTCAGAGATTTGATTCAAATCCACATGAATGATCTGAAAGCTTTCTGTGCCCTGAAAGAGACGCTTAGCTCTTGTACCTGCAAAGCTGAGATTGCGGAAAACCAAATCCAGAATCTCATCCTACAAGTTACTGAATTACAATACAAATAGAATTCCCAGCCTTGTAAGGTGTCTACTATTAAAGTGAGGGATTGATAAGGAATGAGATTCCAAACAATGGAATGGGGATATATAGGAAGACCCCAGTGAGGCTGGGGACATTGAACCCCTAGATTCTGCTGAGTTTCTTTACCAGTAGAAGCTATTATTCTATCCCTGTCTAAGGAAACTGTAATGGTATCCTCTGTGGTAGTTGTCTTACAAGACAATGCTGATTCCCCTCAGGATCCACCCCCAGCACTGCTCTGCTTCTAGGCCTATAACTAGACTCACATCCCAGAAGACCCCTAAAGGTAAGGCACATAGTGGGATCCACAAAGAGTGCACTACACTCCAAAAAACTACATGATTTTTCCAATTTATACAGACAGAAATCCAGGGATAGTAAGGGTGTGGGATAAGGAGAGAAAGAACATAAAGTTGGATCCAGCTGGAACTGTTAATATCGACTACTAAGTAGATATTCTAAATTTAATGTTGCAGCTTGGGGAGTTAGAAAGGCTCTACAAGTTGCTCGGTTGGTTAAATGAAACAAGGAGCAAAACGTGGCCCACAGGAAATGAATGTGAAATGCCACACCTGCCTTGGCATTTTGTAGAGAAAGAGATTCAAAGGCTTGTGAAATTAGAACGGCAGAGTAGATTTGTCACCTCAGACCTGCTCACTCACTCTGGAGAGTCTAGAGGATACATCTTTCACCACAGCTGTGAGAAACAAATTTGCAAGGGGATCTCCAGCATCCTTGAGGAGCCCCTTGATTACTCTTCTCTCTGTAGATCAGAAACTAGAGTGGGAACTGCTGCCACTGAATTGGAAAACCTGAATGCAAAGGAGGGTAGCTGAATCTGGGTGGCAGGGACCATGCGGTGGCACTCAGTCACTAAAGACAAGGCAGGCGGGGCTGCTGTAATGAACAATGGAGTCAAAGCAGCCATCGTAATAGTCTGACCTGCAGACAACTGTGGCACTGGCTGGTGATCATGGTACTTCTAGAAGTGAAATAGGTAAGATGCTTACTAAATCCTTACTTGATCTGCAGAAGAATTCTACATCAAGTGAATAAAAAATTAACTTAAATCATAAAAACACAGAATCATGGCTTAACTTGGTGACTCAAATTGCAGCTGCTGTGGCAGATGTGGTCTCAGTGCTTGGGTAAATTAACACATCCCTAATACCTGGTATACAGCTATTGATCTGGCACATGCTTTTTTCTCTATTCCTATTAGTAAAGACCATCAGAAGCTACTTGATTTCAGTTGGCTAGGCCAGCAATATACCTTCACTGCCCGATTTCAGGGGTATATCAACTCTCCAGCTCTGTCATAGTTTAGCTTCCAGGGTTTTTCATCACTTTTCCCTTCCACAAAACATCACATTAGTCCTTACATGGATGTCCTTATGCTGATTGCATCTGCTGAGCAGGAAGTAGTGACTAATCTAAGGTTCTCGGTAAGACTTTTGTGTGCCAGTAGGTGGGAAATAAATCTGACAAAAATTCAGCGGCCTTCTATGTCATCGAAATTTCTAAAGATCCAGTGGTGTGGGGCACGTGGAGCTCTCCTTTCTAAGGGGAAGGAGGTGGGGCACGTGGAGCTATCCTGTCTAGGGGGAAGGAGGAGTTGTTGCATCTGGCTCCACAACCAAGAAAGAGGCACAACACCTACCGGGCCTCTTTAGATTCTGAAGCGGACTTATTTCTCATTTGGTTGGTTGTGCTGTTTTGTCCATCTACCAAGTAACCTGAAAACCTGCTAGTTTTGAATGGAGCCAAGAGCAGGAGGAAGGCCTGCAACGGGCTGAGGCTGCTGCACAAGCTGCTTTACCCCTTGGGCCATATGACCCAGCAGATGAAGTGGTGCTTGAAGTGCTAGTAGCAGATAGAGATGCTGTTTGCAGTCTTAGGCAGGGCCCTATAAGTGAACTGTAGTGCAAGACCTTAGGATTTTGGAGCAAAACCCTCTCATCCTCTGCAGATCATTATTTTCCTTTTGGGAAACAGCTTTTAGCCTTAGTAATACTGGGCCTTAGTAACACGGAACACTTAACTATGGGCCACCAAGTAACTATGGGACCTCAACGGCACATCATGAACTGGGTGTTATTTGACCCTCCAAGCCATAAAGTGAGACACGAACAGTAGCACTATCATCAAATAGGACAGAGCCCTCAAGGTACAAGTAAGGTACATGAAGAAGTGGCCCAAATGCCCATGGTTCCCACTCCAGCTACACTGCCTCCTCTCCCCCAGACTTCACCTATGACCTAATGGGGAATTCCCTACAACCAGCTGACAGAGGAGGAGAAGGCTTGGGCCTTATTTATAGACAGTTCTGCACAATATGCACTCACTACCCAAAAGTGGAAAGCTGCAGCACAAGAACCACTTTCTAGGAAATCTTCTCTGTGGGCAGAACTTCAAGCAGTGCTGCTTGAAACTTATTCATTTTGCTTGAAAGGAGACAGGGCCAGATGTGTGATTATATGCAAATTCATGGGCTGTAGCCAATGATTTTGCTGGATGGTCATGGACTTAGAAGAAACATGAGTGGAAAATTACTGAGAAGGAGATCTGAGGAAGAGGTGTGTGGATAAAACTCTTTGAATGAGAAAAAGAAAGAAAGAGAGAGAGAGAAAGGAAGGAAGGAAGGAAGGAAGAAAAGAAAGGAAAGAAAGAAAGAATGAAGACATTTGTGTCCCATGTGGATGCTCACCAAAGGGTGACCTTAGCAGAGGAGGATTTTAATAATCAAGTGGATAGGAGGACCCATTCTGTGGATACCAGTCAGCCTCTTTCCCCAGCCACCCCTGTCATTTCCCAATGGGCTCATGAACAAAGTGTCATGGTGGCACGGATGGAAGTTATGCATGGGCTCAGCAACATGGACTTCCACTCACCAAGGACTACCTGGCCACAGACACCACTGCGTGCCCAAACTGTCAGCAGCAGAGACCAACACTGAGCCTCAGATATGGCACCAGTCTCTGTGGTGATCCGCCAGCTACATGGTGGCAGATTGCTTACATTGAACACCTTCCACCATGGAGGAGGCATTGTTTTGTCCTTACTGGAATAGATACTCTAGATACATATATGCCTTTTCTGCATGCAGTGCTATTGCCAAAACTGCCACCTATGGACTTACAGAATGCCATTTGCCATCATAGTATTCCACACAGCATTGCTTCTGATCAAGGAACTCACTTCACAGCCAAAGACATACAGCAATGGGCTCATGCTCATGGAATCCATTAGTCTTATCATGTTCCCCATCAACATGGTGCAGCCGACTTCACAGAACAGTGGAATGGCCTTTCAAAGTCTCAGTGCCAATGCCAGGTAAGTGGCAATACCTTGCAGGGTTGGGGCAACATTCTCCAGGAGGCCGCCTATGCTGCAAATCAGCAACTAATCTATGGTGCTCTTTCTCCCATAGCCAGAGTTCACTGGTCCAGAAATCAAGGGGTAGAAATGGGAGTGGCATCACTTACCATCACCCCTAGTGATTTATTAGCAAAATTTTTGTTTCCTGTCTCCACAACCTCAGGTTCTGCTGGCCTTGTGGTTTTAGTTCCAGAGGGAGAAATGCTTCCATCGGGAGGCACAGCAATGAGTCCATTGAACTGGAAGTTAAGACTGCCTCCCAGCCACTTTGGGCTCCTCTGGACAGCAGGCCAAGAAGATGATCTTCACAAGTAGTTCTCCCCTAGCATAGCTTTTTTTCTTTCTTTTTTTTATTTGTCTTTCCCTGCCCCTGACTCCTTTTCCTGGCTGCCATGTTCCCAGTCTGTTTCCTTGAAACCCCCACTCCTCTTGATTCTGGGTTCACCCTTAAAGGAAGGCTAGAGGGGGCTGGAACAGCTGGCATACAGCTCTAGCAGTCTTTTCCCTGGGAATGGTTCTGGGTGAATTTTACAATTTCTTTCCTTTTACTCTAGTCCTAGAGCTTTTTCTTAGTGTTTCATTATGGGAACCTGCTGGGGTTCCTGGAGGGAAAGCCCAGCAGATTGTGCCCGCCAGAGCCTGCAGACCCAGACATTCCTCACTCCCACACTAGTCTACACTCAGCCCTGAGTCATTTGCCAAAATTACCATTGAAGTTTTGCTACTAGCTCATGACTCCAGTGGCTTCTGTTCCAGGTAAGTAGATGTCGACCGTGAGTCTCTGGACTTGCCTCTTTCAAGATTTTGGGGTGGCAACTTGCCCTGAATCCTCAGTTCTCTGATGGGCCCCGGAAAAGTCATTACGTTTCAGTTTATACAGCTTTTTCTTGTTACTAGGATGGGAACGTTGACTTCCAAGCTCTGACATGTCAGAGGTGAAACTGAAAGCCTCTCATAAAAAATTTACATGAATTATAATTTTTAAACTTTTTATCATGGAAATTTGAAGACATTTCTAAAGTAGAGAGAATAGACCAGATGCGGTGGCTCATGCCTGTAATCCCAGCACTTTGGGAGGCTGAGGTGGGTGGATCACCTGAGGTTAGGAGTTCGAGACCAGCCTGACCAACATGGTGAAACCCCATCTCTACTAAAAATACAAAAATGCACCAGAAATGGTGGCATGTGCCTGTAGTCCCAGCTACTTGGGAGGATGAGACAGGAGGGTCACTTGACCCTGGGAGGCAGAGGTTGCAGTGGGTCAACATAGCACTACTGCACTACACCTGTACCTGTAGTGTAGTACACCTGTAGTGCAGTAGCTGGCACACACCTGTAGTCCCAGCTACTCAGGAGGCTGGGGCAGGAGAATTGCTTGAACCCGAGAGGTGGAGGTTGCAGTGAGCTGAGGTATCGCCATGCACTCCAGCCTGGGCGATAGAGCGAGACTCCGTCACAAAACAAAACAAAACAAAATTCCTACTGCCACCATAAGCCCTCTGAATGCCCACAGGTGATACTTTAATACTTAAAAAAAAAATAGGCAAAAAAAAGGCAAAATATTAGGGGTGTAAAAACTGGGTGGTGGGTATGTGGGTATTTATTATATTATTCCTTAAATTTATCGAATTTTAAAGTATTTTATAGTAAAACTTTATTAAAATGGCAAAAACGAGCAACATGGCAAAATATGAAAATGTGTTGTAACTGAGTGGTGGATGTATGGGATTTGGATTGTTTTATTCTCTAATCTTCTCTGAATTTTAAAGTCTTTTGTGATAAAACTTATTTAAAGTATAAGAAAAAATATTCATGAACTTGAGGTGGAGAAAACTGCGTAAATATTTTCTACCAACCTTTAAGAAAAGATACAAACAGAAGAAAGTGAAAGGGGAAAAGCGGTGGTCAGCAGGCATATGAACAGATTATCAGCCAATCTCATAGTTCTGAGATGGAGCAAAACTAAGATGTCATCTCTTCCCTTTCATTTATTTGTATTCTTTCTTGTTTTGTAGTGGAACTGTTTGAGGCCTAGAATTTTCCCTGAGTGTAAGCTAACCAAATGTTATGGATTTTGATACATACATTTTTTTTAAAGTACTAGTTTGTAAGTATTGCACAAATTTGATTTTGAGTCCCTCTTTGGGGCCAGATCTGCTTGTTGTACAAGAGAAGGTTAAATGTCTTTTGATGTTTGCGTTTTTCTGTTTGTTAATTTTCCTTTATTTCTCATTAATACAGTGTAATCTGAAAATGTTACCTGAACTATTTCTACTTTATAGAATTTTTTTTGAAGTTTCATTTGGGGCTTTATCTATAATCAGTAAGTATTTCATGAACAGTTCAAAATAAGCTGTATTCTGTTTTATTCCAGGCATAGCATTCACTATGTATTTATTAGATTTACCTTATTCTGTGCATCATTTAGAATCTCCTCATGGTTTTTATTTTGAAATGTTTTCTGTTCATTAGAATTACCTGAGGAGCGTGTGAAAGCTCAGATTCCTGGGTGTTGCTCCGGACTTGCTAGCATAGAAGCTTCTGGATGGCAGTTTTAGGCACATCACAGACAATTCCGGTGCACGGTGCATTTTCAAGGCCACTGTCTATGTTCTTACTGAATTTTTCTCTACTTGATCTGTCAGTAGCTGACAAGTGAATTAATGTCTCCTACGGCTGTTGTATTTCCATGTCTCCCTGTGTTTCCTTCAGTTTTTGCTTTATAAATTTTGATAATAGATTATTTGGAATGTGGAGATTCATGATCATTTTGTATACCCTAAATATACATAGTGTTTACTTTTTTTTTTTTTTTTAGATGAAGTCTCGCTCTGTTGCCGAGGTTGGAGTGCAGTGGCGCAATCTCAGCTCACTTCAACCTCTGTCTCCTGGGCTCAAGCCATTCTCCTGCCTCAGCCTCCTGAGTAGCTGGGATTACAGGCATGCGCCACCATGCCTGGCTATTTTTTTTTTTTTTTTTTTTAATAGAGACGGGGTTCACCATGTCTGTCAGGCTGGTCTCAAACTCCTGACCTCAAATGATCCACCCACCTCAGCCTCCCAAAGTGCTGGGATTACAGGCATGAGCCACCATGCCTGGCCTACTTTTCAATTTAAAAAACAAATAAATAAAATTCACAGAGCACGGGGATTGTGTGTATCGAATGGAAGGTAAGTACTGTATTATAAGCAACAAGGAGACACAAATGAGAAGGGACTAAGAAAATGAGAAGATGGAGAAGGTGTAAAGTGAGTAAATTTCTCCACTGCTATCATATGGAATTGCTACATACTTCCCAAATTTGATAAACAAAAAAGGTGTTTAGGCCGGGCACAGTGGCTCACACCTGTAATCCCAGCACTTTGGGAGGCTGAGGTGGGCTGATCATCTGAGGTCGGGAGTTCAAGACCAGCCTGACCAACATGGAGAAACCCTGTCTCTACTAAAAATACAAAATTAGCTGGGCATGGTGGCACATGCCTGTAATCCCAGCTACTCAGGAGACTGAGGCAGGAGAATCATTTGAATCCAGGAGGCAGAGGTTGTGGTGAGCCCAGATCACGCCATTGCACTCCAGCCTGGACAAGAGCAAAACTCTGTCTCAAAAATAAATAAATAAATAAATAAATATGTTTAAGTATTTTCCTTCATTTGAAAATCTTTTCTGAGTCTGTCACAGCTTCCAGCCTGGGATAGACAGTCATGCAGTTGTCCCCATGGAACTTGCACTCTAGTGAGGGGAGAAGACAACCAAAAATTGGCCAACAGTAAGATCGGTAACTTGGTGGTCTTTGTTATAATGATAGTAAGGGTAGAGATGTGGTGGAGAAAGTGGATGCCAGGTCAAGAATGGCCTCTCTGGGGAGGTGACGTCTGAGCTTGACCTGAAGGAGTAGCTGAGGCAGTCGTGTGTGGACCTGGGAAGGAATCTTTTAGGGCAAGTGTATGAGCCTGAGTGGAAAGGGCTTCAGAGCTGGACAGGATGACCAAGCCCTGCTAGGGCAATAGAGATACAGAGAGGCTGCCCTAGAATGTCTGGCCCATTGCAGAACCCTGCCTTGCAGGCATTGAGGAAGAAATGGAGTGTTAGTTTAAGAACAATGGAGTCTGTGAAGGATGTAAAGCAGGACAGTAGTGTTATCTCCATGTGTAGAATGAACGAATGTTGAGGGTAGAGTGTGTGTGCAGGGCTAGGGGGTAGTAATGAGGCTCCTGCCTCCTCCAGGAAGATGTGCTGGTGTCACACTGAGGGGGTTGGAATGATGAGGGTGAGAAGTGAATGGAATCAATTGTGCTGTGGAGAAGAAATGACATGACTTGTTGGATTGAACTTTGCTGGATAAAGACAAAGAAGGAATTGAGGATGACACCTCAGTTTTTGACCTGGTAAGGAGGTAAAAGAGTCATCTCTTTACTGAAATGTGGGAAAGCGTGAAAGGAAAGCGTCTGGGAGGCTGGAATCATGATTTGGTTTTGACATATCAAATTGGAGGCACTTAGCCACCCAGCAGTGATGTTAGGTAGACAGTTGGCTGGCCAAATCTAGGGCTCACGGAAGCGATCTTGAATTGGGAAGGCATGTTAAAAGATATAAGAACAGCCACTTGAAGAATTATAGTATTAATATTAAAACAAAAATTAGGCAAAGGAAGTGCTTGTTTCATTGCAGGGAATCAATAGATATATTAAAGTTTGTCAGTAAAGAAAAAAGGTTAAGTAAATTATGAAGAGTTGTAAAGCTAATTCTTTATAAAAAGGAAAATATTGACACACTCAAAAAGAGAAGCCAAACAGCAAAAGATTTTTAAAATGAAGCAGCGGCACAGAAGACATAAGAAAATAAGAGATGAAGAGAGAAAGGCAAACACATCCGTAACATCAAATAAGGGATGAACTGCTTTATTAAAAGGAAAAAATGATTTTCAGATTGACTCAAAACCCACGTAAAAGCTGCATATAAAAACAAATAACAGATGACAAAATGGCACAGGACATTTGAGATGACAGAAGACGGGCAAACAACTAGGGAAACAAAATCAGAAGAAAGCAAGGTGGCAATAAAAATATCAGGAAAGATTTAATGTGGGGCAAAGAGCATTCAGTGAGCAGGGTCACTTGATAATGATAAAAGGTACAATTTACACTGTACAATGCCTTCTATACCTATATATACCATCTATACATGCCTCCTATACCTATATATGTTTTGATATGTGTATACATTGTGGAATGGCTAAATCAAGCTATTTATCATATGCATTACCTTACATACTTTTTTTGTGGAGAGAACACTTATAATCTACTCTTTGAGTAATTTTAAAATATACTATATATTGTTACTAATCCGAGTCACCACGTTGTACAATATTCCTCCCGTCTAATTTTGTGTCCTTTAACCAACATCTCCCCAATTCTGCCACCTTCCAGCCTCTGGTAACCACCATTTTACTTTCTGTTTCTATGAGTTTGACTTTTTTTACACTCCACATATAAGTGAGTCATGTGGTATTTGTCTTTCTGTGCTTGGCTTATTTCACTTAATGTAATATCCTCCAGTACTATGTTGAAGAGGAGTGGTGAGAGTGGGCATTCTTGTCTCGTTCCTGTTCTCAGAGGAAATACCTTCAACTTTTCCCCATTCAGTATTATGTTGGCTGTGGCTTTGTCACAGATGGCTTTTATTACATTAAGGTATGTCCCTTGTATGCTGACTTTGCTGAGGGTCTTAATCACAAAGGGATGCTGGATTTTGTCGATTTTTTTTCTGCATTTATTGAGATAATCGTGTGATTTTTGTTTTTAGTTCTGTTTATGTGGTGTATCACATTTATTGCCTTGTGTATGTTAAACCATCCCTGTATTCCTGATATGAAATCCATTTGATCATGATGGATTATCTTTTTGATGTGTTGTTGGATTCGGTTAGCTAGTATTTTGTTAAGGATTTTAGCATCTATGTTCATCAAAAATATCAGTCTGTAGTTTTCTTTTTTGGTTGTGTCCTTTCCTGGTTTTGGTATTAGGGTGATGCTGGCTTCATAGAATTAATTAGGGAAGGTTCCTTCTTTCTCTATCTTGTGGAATAGTGTCAAAAGGATTGGTACCAATTCTTCTTTGAACATCTGGTAGAATTCTGCTGTGAATCCATCTGGTCTGGGACTTTTTTTGTTGGAATTTTTTTAAAAATAAAGTTTCAACTTCTGTTAAATGTATTCCTAGGTACTTTATTCTTTTTGATGCTATTGTAAATGAAATTGCTGTTCTAATTTTATTTGCAGTTTGCTCATTGCTACTGTATAGAAACACAAGTGATTTTTACATACTGATAGTATATCCTACAGCTTTGCAAAATAGGTTGCTTTGTTTTTTTAATTATACTTTAAGTTCTGGGATACATGTGCAGAACGTGCAGGGAATTTTAAAATTACTGTTTCAGTCTCTCTGCTTGTTGTTGGTCTGTTCAGGGTATCTAATTCTTCCTGATTTAATCAAGGAGAGTTGTATTTCTCCAGGAATGTATCTCTCTCTAGGTTTTCTATTTTATGTGTGTAAAGGTGTTCATAGTAGGCTTGAGTGATCTTTTGTATTTCAGTGGTGTCAGTTGTAATATTTCCTGTTTCGTTTCTCAGTGAGGTTATCTGGATTTTCTCTCTTCTTTTCTTGGTTAATCTTGCTGATGGTGTATCAATTTTATTTATCTTGTCAAAGAACCAGCTTTTGGTTTCATTTATCTTTTATATATTTTTCTTTGTTTGTTTCAGTTTCATTTAGTTCTGCTCTGATCTTGGTTATTTCCTTTTTTCTGCGGGTTTGGGTTTGGTTTGTTCTTGTTTCTCTAGTTCCTTGAGGTGTGACCTTAGATTGTTTGTGCTCTTTCAGACTTTTCGATGTAGGCATTTAGGGCTGTGAGCTTTCCGCTTAGCACCGCCTTAGCTGTATCCCAGAGGTTATGATAAATTGTGTCATTATTGTCATTCAGTTCAAAGAATTTTTTAGTTTCCATCTTGATTTCGTTTTTAACCTAGTGCTCATTCAGGAGCAGGTTATTTAATTTCCACGTGTTTGTGTGGTTTTGAAGGTTCATTTTGGAGCTGATTTCCAGTTTTATTCCACTGTGGTCTGAGAGAGTGCTTGATATAATTTCAATTTTCTTAAATTTATTGAGGCTCATTTTATGGCCTATCATATGGTCTATCTTGGAGAAAGTTCCATGCGCTCTTGAATAGAATGTGTATTCTGCAGTTGTTGGATGAAATGTTCTGTATATATCTGTTAAGTCCATTTGTTCCCAGGTATAGTTTAAATCCGTTGTTTCTTTGTTGACTTTCTGTCTTGATAATCTGTCTAGTGCTGTCAGTGGAGTATTGAAGTCCTGCACTATTATGGTGTGCTATCTCATTTCTTAGGTCTATTAGTAATGGTTTTATAAATTTGGGAGCTCCTGTGTTAGCTGCATATATGCTTAGGATTGTGATATTTTCCTGTTGGACAAGGCCTTTTACCATTATATAATGTTTCTTTTTGTTTCTTTTAACCACTGTTGCTATAAAGCTTCTTTTGTCTGATATAAGAATAGCTACCCCTGCTTGCTTTTGGTGTCCATTTGCATGAAATGTCTTTTTCCACCCCTTTACTTTAAGTTTATGTGAATCCTTATGTGTTAGGCGAGTCTCCTGAAGACAGCAGGTAGTTGGTTGGTGAGTTCTTTTCCATTCTGCAGTTCTGTACCTTTTAAGAGGAACATTTAGGCCATTTACATTCAATGTTAGTATTGAAATGTGAGGTACTGTTGCATTCAGCATGCTCTTTATTTTTTGTTTTTTGTTTTTGTTTTTTTAACTTGCATTTTTGTTTTATAGGTCCTGTGTGATTTGTACTTTAAAGAGATTCTGTTTTGATGTGTTTCCAGGGTTTGTTTCAAGATTTAGAGCTCTTTTAGCAGTTCTTGCAGTGGTGGCTTGGTAATAGTGAATTCTCTCAGCATTTGTTTGTCTGAAAATGACTGTATCTTTCCTTCATATACGATGCTTAGTTTCACCGGATACAAAATTCTTGGCTGATAATTGTTTTGTTTGAGGAGACTGAAGATAGGCCCCCAATCCCTTCTAGCTGTTAGCATTTCTGTTGAGAAATCTGCTGTTAATCTGATAGGTTTTCCTTTATAGGTTACCTGGTGCTTCTGTCTCACAGCTCTTAAGATTCTTTCCTTCATCTTAACTTTGGATGACCTGATGACAATGTGCCTAGGTGAAGATCTTTTTGCAATGAATTTCCCACGTTTTCTTTGTGCTTCTTGTATTTGCATGTCTAGGTCTCTAGCAAGGCTGGGGAAGTTTTCCTTTATTATTCCCCGCAATATGTTTTCCAAGATTTTAGAATTGTCTTCTTCCTCATGAACACTGATTATCCTTAGGTTTTGTTGTTTAACATCATCCCAGAGTTCTTGGAGGCTTTGTTCATATTTTCTTATTCTTTTTTCTTTGTCTTTGTTGGATTGGGTTAATTCTTCGAGCTCTGAATTTCTTTCTTCTACTTGTTTAATTCTATTGCTGAGACTTTCTAGAGCACTTTGCATTTCTAAAAGTGTGTCCAAAGTTTCCTGAAATTTTATTTTTTTTCCCTTTAAACTGTCTATTTCATTGAATATTTCTTCCATCGCTTCTTGTATCATTTTTTGGATTTCTTTGCACTGGGCTTCACGTTTCTCTGGTTCCTCCCTAATTGGGTTAATAACTAACCCCCTGAATTCTTTTTCAGGTAATTCAGGGATTTCTTCTTGGTTTGGATCCATTGCTGGTGAACTAGTATGATTTTTCGAGGCTGTTGATGAGCCTTGTTTTGTCGTATTACCAGGGTTGGTTTTCTAGTTCTTTCTCATTTGGGTAGGCTCTACCAGAGGGAAGGTCTAGGGCTGAAGGCTGTTGCTCAGATATTTTTGTTCCACAAGGTGTTCCCTTGATGTAGTACTCTCCCCCTTTTCCTATGGATGTGGCTTCTTGTGAGCCAAACTATAGTGGTTATTGTCTCTCTTCTGGGTCTAGCCACCCAGTGAGTCTACCTGGCTCCAAGCTGGTTCTGGGGGTTGTCTGTGATGTGAACCATCTATGGGTCTCTCAGCCATATATACTAGTGCCTATTCCAGTGGAGGTGACGGAGGGTGCCATGGACTCTGTGAGGGTCCTTAGATTTGGTGGTTTAATGCTCTATTTTTGCGTTGGTTGGCCTCCTGCCAGGAGGTGGCACTTTCCAGAAAGCATCAGCTGTGGTAGTATGGAGAGGGACTGGCAGTGGGCAGGGCCCTAGAAATCCCAAGATTATATGTCCTTTGTTTTCTGCTACCAGGGTGGGTAGAGAAGGACCATCAGATGGGGGCAGGGCTAGGCGTGTCTGAGCTCAGAGTCTCCTTGGGCCGGTCTTGCTGCGGCTGCTGTGGGGGATGGGGATGAGATTCCCAGGTAACTGGAGTTGTATACCTAGGAGGATTATGCAAATAATTTTTGAGTGCCTGTATGGGACAAAGAAATGACCATATATAAAGTGACACACTTATAAACTGTCTCACTTTTCCTAAGTGAACTTCCTGAATTAAGAAAATCTTTTAACACAAAGAATCCCTGGATATAATTGGTAAGTTAGAGAAAGAAGTTTTTTCTCCTTTTAAATCTACCCTTTCTGAATGAATACCATACACATTATTTTATCTTTTTCTTTTGTAAAGATATAATTATGCATTTTTCTGCTTATTAAAATATGTCTTTTTCCTGAATTCAAAGAGAGCCCATACCCGTCACATAAGATCCACAATAATGGAAGCATTCTATTACTGAGACTGGCTGCTATTATTGTTTTAGATTCTCATCTTTTAGTCTTTTCTGTGCTTTTTTTTTTTTTGCATTAGTATCCCATTTCTATGTAACAAATTACCACACATATGTAGCTTTAAGCAATACAGATTTATTAGCTCACAGTTCTGTAGATCCGAAGTTCTGCATGGCTTGACTGGGTTCTCTGCTCAGTGTCTCCCAAGATGATATTGAGGCGTTGGCCAGGCTAGGCTCTTCCATGGAGGCTCTAGGGAAGAATCCGCTTCCAATATCACTGGGTTCTTGACCAAGTTCAAGTCCTTGCATCTGCAGGACAGAGATCCTCGTATCCTGGCTAACTGTCAGCTCCCCATCTCTCAGCTCTTTAAGGTTGCCTGATTCCCTTCTCACCTGCTTCCTCCAGGTTCACACCAACAGCGGTGCATTGACCACTTCTCATGCTTCAAATCTCTCTGGCTTCCTTTCCTCAACCAGCCTGAAAGATTCTCTGCTTTTAAAGGGTCTCATGTGATTATATCAGGCCCACGAGGAGAATCTTTCTGTATTAAGAGCAACTGTGCTATATAGCATAACATAATCATGGAGTGATACCTCACCCTGTTCACAAGTTCTGGGGGTAAGGGAGTGAAATCTCAAGGGACTTGTTTAAAATCTTGTTAATCATGTATCTAGACACTTTTTAATTTTAATTTTTAAACTTTAATTTGGCATTTTAAATAATTTAAAATGGAATCAGGGTGATACTGTTTCATACACTTTTTACTTAACTATACATGGTGAATTTTTTTTCTGTCCTTAAATGTTCTTCTAGAATGTAATGTTTTAGGACTATAGAGTGTTTTACTGGATAGAGGTACATAATTTATTTGTATCATGCCTGTGTTTCACATCTTTTCAAACTCTATTGTATAAATCATGCAGCAATTTGTGTCTCATAAACTCTTCCACGTAAATCGCAGTGTCAAAGGGCTTCTAAGACACACTGCCAAACTGGCCTCCTGAAGAGTCATGCTGGTGCATGCCCCTCCCAAAGGCGTGTAAGCCTGCTCACTTCCATGGGGCCCTGCTAACATTTGTTTACATAGGACAGCAGCAATGTGAGACTCAGACACCATAAACAAGTCGGCCTTCAGCACTCACACTTTGTGACCCTGGCCTTCCATAGTGCTTCTGCCCCTCAATGCATTTTCAACTGGGGAATGTTGAACACCTCAGAATTCTTTGCTACCCACTGGGCCACATATCAAGGTGTTGTCTCAGGACTGACCCCAAATGCTTGTCAGCAGAGTCCCCTCCTGCCGAGGGGCCTAGGTGGTTAAACAGTGACTCAGTGGAGTGTCTTCAGTATAGGTCATTTCTGTGGCTGTGAGTAACTGGGCTGCTTCAGCTCCCTGGCTTCACTCCTTGTAGAAAAATAGACTCAGCCCTTATTGGAATAATCCTTTCACTCTTTAAGCTATTTATATTAGTTTTTGATTAAATGGCCACTCACTGTGTTTCTTGGGCTGAACCCATGCTGTACATCCTTCTGAAACACTAAGTCTTTCTTTAGGAAGAGTAAGGATAGTGCCAGGGCCTTGACAAGAAAGAGTGTGAAGTTGGCACCCCAGATGCTGCGTGTCTGCGCAGAGGGCTTCTCTCGGCTACTGCTTTGTTAGGCTGGAGTGGAGTTAGCAGGAGATTGGAGGTGGTCAGTGCAGGCTTCCCCATGATGATAAAGGCATCAAGGCCAAGTGACTGCCCAACACTTCTGAGGGTGTCCTCCAATTAAAGACCTTTGTCTCAGAGACAAAATGAAGTAACAGCAATGGGCGTGTTTTGCTAGGGGACTTCAATTTTCGATGGTGGTTATTACTGACAGCGGAGTGGCCAGTGAGATACAGCCTCATGCTGAGAAACTGAGGGTCCTCATCATGAGCTGCCCCAGGCTTTCACTACATCACTAGCCATTAAATCTGAGCCTGAAAAGTCACAGAGAATGGCTCTTGAATATACCATCTTAGAAATCATGTATTAAGTTTGTCTCCACAGGTAACAAGGAACACAAAATGGAGCTCTTCCATAAAGAAGTAGGCTTCCAACATTTTTCCTGTTAAATAGGATGAAGTGTGTGCATGTGTGCATTTGTGCAGGTGTGCATGTGTGTCCTCCAAAGGGAAATAATACTTAGTTTAAATCATTCATGTTTTTTAATCTTTACAATCTGCATTGATTATATTTTCTGAATAATTACTGTTTGGGAGAGTGGAGGCGGGTCAGTACAGATCCCTCTGGGACGGTCAAGACATCAGGCCCAAGAAAGTCTTTAATGTTAAAGTATCCTTGTCTGCCCCTTTGCCCATACGTCCAAAAATATTTTTTAGTATATTTTTAACATACTTTTATGAAATCTGAAATTTTTATATTTTATGAAATCTGAAAGTAACATATTTTTATGAAATCTGAAAGTAAACAACAGTAAAATCTACCTAAACCAGACAAACGAAACTACCATTCCTTACCATAAACGGAGGACTTGCAGAATCCAATGTCCAGATGAGAAATAACATGCAAAGTCAGCCACTAATGAGGGGAAAGCAAAGCCTTTATAGCGCTCCTTGGTTTAGGCTGTTAATACAGAGCATAACACAAAAAGGTAATTGACATGTTCTAATACAACTTGGAATAAATGAGTGTGACCTGCAACGTAAGACGATATGCAGACTTGATTTTGGATGACTTCACTGGAGGCACTGCTGGTTTTTTTAACATCCAGGCACTTGTGTACAACAAGCAACTGTTCCTCTTCGCACACAACCCAGACCCCTCTATCTGGAAACTCGTGAACATCACATGAGAACGTGACTATCCCAGCACTGCTGACCTTCATGTCCACACTGGGGAGGAGGGCAGCCGACAGTCAGCCAGCACCCATGGTGGCCAAGAGTTCACCACACTGTATGAATCCATTTGTCATTTATGAACGGCAGTTCCTGCTATTCCTCTGAGTAGGATAATAAGGGAACTATGTAGCTATGCCTTCTGGCACAGAAAGGACCAAGGCATCTATGCAAGCCTGGCATGTGAGAAGCCAGATGCAACCCCATGGGAAAGCTGGACCGTCATGAACACAGGTGCAGACACCTCCATGCCTGCCAAAAAGCCTGGGCATGCCCTGCCTTCATGCAGGTTTGTTGTCCTGGGCTCCTCTTGGCACCACCAGGTGCCTTAGAAGGATTCGGCAAGTCCACCCACCACCCACCTCCAAATAGCACACTGTAGCCTCTGTGTTTTTCCACTCCAAGAGGTGGCCTTACCCTACTTCACCCAAGTCCGCGGAACATGCCTCTAATTGTAGACTGTTCTCCATCAGCAGGCCCCATAGGGCAGCAGGCTTTCAACCAGCACCACAGGAGTTACAGCAGCGAGATGGCTAGCGACTTTGTCTCTAGGTACAGTCAGCCCATGAAAGGAGACCTCTTGTCTAAGTGGCTTTGTTCCTGGCTAGTGAGAAAACTCATAGTCACCCCACACAAGCTGGAGCCTTTTCCTGGAACCCAACGCTGTGGACAGCATTGACTTATAAGCCATCCTCTTGTAATTCCATGGCCAAAAATGTTGCTTTGAGTTAAAACTATACATACCAACTTTGGTTTTTCTAAGGGAAGTATTTTGTGAAGTTCCAAGTTTAGGACCCAATGCCTGACTTTATAGGAGTGACAAAAGTTAACACATTTCCTGAATTCTGAATGGTGTGACATCAGGTATTGTATATAATATAATATATATATACACACACAGATATAAATTCACATATACACACACATACATGTATTTATATATCTCCATTGGTTCTAGTTCTTTGGAGAACCCTGCCTAATACAGTAACTCTGGCTTTATTTTATACAAATAAAATACAAAGTGTCATATGATGAGGGAATGCCATCACTGTTACAGATGCATTTTCAGACGCAGATCTGAGGGGATTGTTGGGAGAAAGCTCAGGACCAGCTGCAGGCTCAGGTGGGTGAGCAAGCCTGCACTGTTACTGGCTTTGGCTTGAAGATGACCAGACTCAAAGGAATGCAGTGCTAACATAGGTCCTGGACTCATAAAGTCAATCCACAGGTCCTACATTTCACATTATTATGGTGAACTACAGTGACTGGAGGAAGGCATATTTTCTGTGTGATTTTTAAAAGGCTGTCTATGCAATCTGGTATAAAGCAAAGAGAGGTTTGCTTTAAGAAAAAAAAAAAGAAAAAGTCCAAATGAGGGTTCTGCATCAAAACTGTGCCCTGGAAGTGTGTGTGTTTAGGGTACCACCACTAGAAACGATTCTGGAGCTCTTCTGGCACTGACTTCAGAGCCAGTGTATCAGTTTAAGAAGCAAACTGATGCTCTTAAGTAGTCTGCAGGCAGCCCCCTGTACCTTGTTTCTGAGCTTCCTTCTTTCTCCTACTCTGCCTTCTTCCCCAGCAGTGGACACCAGCCCAAGGACTCAGGCAAGGGCCAAGTGAGAGCCTGCAGGAAGTCAGGACCTGGTCCTTAGCCTCCTCATCACAGCTAGCGAGTGTGGCTGTCTTCCCATGGCACCGTTTATTTCTCACTCAGACCTCACAACCTGTAAGGCGGCTGCTCTCATTACCGGGGGGACACGAGGCACAGACAAGTCAAGAATTGAGTCTCATTCACACTTTAGGAAATGCCCATCAGGCTTTAATGTATTTCAGAGCACACCACAGTGCTGCTTCTCCCAGCTAGTTTTTCCTGACCACTCCCCTCGCCCCTCTGCAATGACAACCAGGTGAAGTGTGGGCCAAACACGCTGTGTTGCTATCGCCTACCTAATTCTCCACCCTCGTGTTGGCCTTCCGCTCAAGGCAGCATAGTTCCATTGTTAGGAAGGAGACTCTAAAGCCACACTGCCTGAGTCTGAATCCCACCCCTGCTGCTTAGTAGTAGGGGAATGGAGAGCAAGTAACTTAACATTCTGTGCCTCAGTTTCCTTATCTGTAAAATGGCACTAATAATGGGACTGACTCATAAGGTCGTTTTGAGGTTTAAATGAGTCAGTGTTTACGAGGCATGTCAGACAGTTCCTGGTGCAGAGTAAGTACAGGCGGGTGTGAAACAGACAGAGCATCTGTGGGGTGGGAGGCAGGGCCAGCGGGACAGCAACACAGGGACTGTGTCTGTGTTGCTCCCACTCTATCCGCAGGGCCGGAAGTGTCAGACGCAACACTGGTTATACACCATGTTCAATACATACTTTTTGGATGTTGAATATTGCTACACTCAGGTATGTTTAACAGCAAAAGCAATGTTTTTAACAACTACATGTATATTGCCTCTCGGAGAGGTCAGATTTTCCCTAGCCATAGTGCTTAAAGCTATGCATTTTACCTCAACTCCAGTGCTTAAGAGGACAGTACATAATTGGTGTTAAAAATGCATATAAGTCCATATAATGGACTCATAGATTGTTACTCATATATAAAGAGAAATGAGCTATCAAGTCACAAATATTCATGGAGGAACTGTAAATACATATTGCTAAGTAAAAGAAACCAGTCTAAAAAGGCTGCATTCGGTATAATTCCAACTACATGACATTCTGGAAATGGCAAAATTATAGACAGTTAAAAGGTCAGAGGTTGCCAGAGGTTCAAGGGGAGGGAGGGATGACTAGGCGGAGTGCAGGGGGTCTTTAGGGCAGTGAAGCTATTCCTTCTGATACTGTAATGATGGATACATGACATTATGCATTTGGCAAAACCTGTAGAATGTACAATAGGAAGAGTGAATGCTAATGTAGTCTGTGGACTTTCCTTAACCATAATGTATCAATATTGGTTCATCAGTTGTAATAAATGTACCACACTAAGGCACTATGTTAATAACAGGGAGTGTGGATGTGGGAGAGGAGGTATATAGGAACTCTTTGTACTTTTCTGTGCAATTTTTCCTTCAACCTAACACCGTGCTACAAAATAAAGTCTATTAAAATAAAATGTGAAAAGCATATGAGGACTCCACCCCCTTCTTCAAATCAAGGAAGGAAGGAGAGGCACTAATATTCACTAAGAATATATTGCACACTAAGCACTTTTTATTTATCTCATTTATTCCCCACAGAGATGATGAAGTAGGTATGATTCATAAATAGAAACCGGAAGACGGACACACTGCATGCACATGCCCTGATTTCTTTTCCCCAATCAGGAGGAGATTGTTTCCGCCATCTGACTACCTCTTCTCAGCTCTGTAACACAATCTTCATCTAATTTGACTGAGTTGTCCATTAGCTGGCATTAAGTTCCTTTCAAGCCCACTTCTAGTACTTTTTGCTTTTCAAAACATTTAAAGAGAACAATTTAAAAGAGAGAGATAAAAGTAAGTCCTTTACAAAACTTTCCCAGAGCACCAAAGAAGACTGAGAAAGTAGCCACAGGGCCTAAACCCCAAGGGCGTAGAACATCCCAGAAAGTGAGAGAGCACCTCCAGGGTGTGTTGATCCTGGAAAAGTAATAAAATGTTGCTAAATGTATCCTTCTTCCTCCCCAATCTCCTTCTCATAGCTGTTCCCTGATTTCCATTTCTTCCTTTTTAGGGTAAGATCCAATGCAATAACACCATCCTCACTCATTCATGAAGTGTCTACTGAGCACCTGTTGCATGCCAAACACCATGCTAATATTGGGTACCAGCAGCCAGGTGTGGTGGCTCACGTGTGTAATCCTAGCTCTTTGGGAGGCAGGGGCAGGTGCATCGTTTGAGCCCAAGAACGGGGCAGGTGCATCGCTTGAGCCCAGGAACAACATGGCAAAACCCTGTCTTTACCAAAAATACAAAAATTAGCTAGGCATGGTGGTGCACACCTGTAGTCCCAGCTACTCAAGAGGCTGAGGCAGGACGATCACTTGAGCCTGGGAGATGGAGGTTGCAGTGAGTGGACATCATATCACTGCACTCAAGCCTGGGCAAGAGAGCCAGACTCTGTCTCAAAAAAGATAAAAATAAAAATAAATAAATAAATATTGCACACCAAGCAGCAAAGAAAGCACATGAGCACAAGAGGCTCCCACACTCCCTCCTGCCCAGACCCCCCTACCTTACAGACCCCACCCTATATATGCTTTCTCTCTGCCTGATGAGGGCTCTTCCGAATGTCTGGTTAGGCTACACCCAATTCCTAATAAAACATCTTGCCACAGATTTCGAAAGACTCAGGAAACATTAAAAGTGACCTCCCCATATGCTGTCACTCTTAGAAGATCTATGCCATTGAGCAGGACTGTTAGCCAATGGCTCTTATTGGTATCTATTTCTGGGGGTAAATTTCAGTTTTGTGGATTCATGGTGTGCACTGTAAGCAATCAATTGCTTTTCCTTGGCCCACTTTAAGTTTCCGAAAATTTTAATTATGTTGAGTACTATCTTGTTCTCAGAATCCAAAATAGTTTGAAGGTTATAATTTGGGACTTCCTATACCTTCCCTTATCTAACACTGCTAAATCTTACCTCTCTCTTCTCTGACAGCAAGATGAGTCTCTACAACTGGGGAGGAGAATTCACTTCCTGCAGATGTTTACTAGTTTGCCTGATCTTCTCTGGAGCACTTTTTCTTTTCAAATACCATCTATTGTTAGTTGTCGTGTAACACTTACTGTCAGTGGCGCTGTTGTTTAAATAAGGCATTCCTGAAAATTTCCTTATCTGGACAGGCTTTTCTCACTTTCGGGAGGGAGGAACCCAGAGATTTGAAGAGACCCTTTAAAGGATAGGGTAAGTAAGTTCTGTCAGAAGACTGCCTGCTGATAAAAGTCATGTCCATTTCTGACAACGTTCTGTTGTGATTTGTAATTGCTCTGTGATAGAGCTTGTCAATCTCTGTGGTTATTGAAAGGTGTTATGATGGACGAGAAGGGTTGAACAGACACTGGGGAGGCATGCGAGCTCCCTTAAATGTAAGCAAAAGGTACATGTAGTGTCCATTTAGAGCAGGGAGCCCTGCAGCCTTACCCCAAGTCCCCATGAAGGCTCCCAGATAGATGATGTGGTCATCTGCTTGGAGGAAGGATTCCATCAGTGCTTTGTGAAGCCCCTCACCCACCCTTGGTGTTCTGGGGGCAGTCATGTCCCCCTAGACCCCCATGCTTTTCTGGAGACGAGCTGTGAGTGTGCCCAATGACTGTAGAGCATTCCTTAGTTCTTACAGGTCCTTGCATTTTCCAGATGCATGGAACACCCCTCCCCAGCCCTCCAAAGGAGCTGCAGGCCATTCTAAAGTGGGGCTGATTTTCCTTTCTTTCTTTTAAGGCATTTCTTGCATAGAAGACAGAAACAGCAAATGCCCGTGCCTCCCACTGCAATAAATATGTGAACTTGAAAGGCAAGAAGAAGAAAGTGGAGCAAACCAGTGTTTCTCACAGTTTTTGGTCTCAGGATCCCTTTATGATCTTAAGAACTATTGAGGGCCTCCAAAAACCTTTGTTTATTGTTTGTTTACTGATAGTTACTGTACTAGAAATTAAAATGGAGACAATAAAAGATATGCACTTGATTTATTTAATAATAATATATAAACCCATTGTTTGCTAACACAAATAACATATTTTAAGTTAAAAAATAACATATTTTAAGTTAAAAAAAATTCCAGGCTGGGTGCTGTGGCTCACTCCTGTAACACTTTGGGAGGCCAAGGCGGATGGATCACGTGAGGTCAGGAGTTCAAGACCAGCCTGGCCAACATGGCAAAACACCGTCTCTACTAAAAATACAAAAAAAAAAAAAAAAAAAAAAATCAGCCAGGTGTGGTGGTGGGTGCCTGTAATCCCAGCTACTCAGGAGACTGAGGCAGGAGAATCACTTGAACCCAGGAGGCAGAAGTTGCAGTGAGCCGAGATCACACCACTGCACTCTAGCCTGGGTGACAGAGTGAGACTCCGTCAAAAAAAAAAAAAAAAAAAAATTCCAGACAGAGTGGCATTAGTTTACAGTTTTGTGAAACTTTTAAATGTCTGCATAGTACACACAGAGTGGAATTTTCGTATCTACTCCTGCATTTAATCTGTTGTGATATCACAGGTCATGTGGCCTCTGGAAATCTTTACTGTACACTCACCAAAGGATGAGACTGAGAAAAACAAATCACATCTTATTATTATTATAAAAATATTTGACCTTGTGGAACCCCAGGGATCAATGAACCACACTTTGAGAAGCACTGAATTCAACAAATCGTTTCACTTTTCTTAAAAAGGTGAAAAGCAGTGGTAAGATTTGTCCCTTTTTGACACTGGGGAAGAAACCCAGGCATTGATGCACGAACACACTAGCAGGAGAGCCTCTGCTCCGGCACAGTGGATGTGATTTGCCCTTTTCCCACCATAGCAAGAACGGTGGCCTTCCACACACTCAACTGATTCCAATGGGCCAAAATCTTTGCTTCCTTGTTAATGTTCAAGTCATTACTACTGGGACCCTGTTGTCAGGATGGTCACTATTTTTCCATTTTCACACCCCCTAAGTCTGGCTGTGGTGGCATCTTTGCTTTCCGACAACAGCAGTGTGTTCCAGACTCACTCTCACTTCACCTGCTCCAACCAGACTCTGCCACTTCCAAGGCACCCTGGTGACTCACAGTGGGGCAGAGCAAAGGGAATCTCATTTTATTTCACACAAACTCTCCAAGGTAGGGTCAATGGCACAGGGGCTACCAGACAGTGAGTGATAGGGCACGAACATTTCTTCTCTTCAAAAGGTCAAAAGTTTAAGCTGAGATTCCCAAATTAACTGTTTCTTGTTAGGCTTGCTCTATTATGAACTTTTACCAATTCTATTTGCTCCTTTCTTCACTGGCTTTGATGCACTGTTATACATCATACCAAACAATATGTTCAATCACAGTGACATCCTCAGATTTAGAAGTCTTGGGTGTTTTTTTTTTTTTTCTCACCAGTTGTGATCTTTGGTTCAGGACCCCCAGAATCAAAGTCTACATATTCAAGTAATCTTCCTTACCACTATCCCTCATGAATAGAGCAAGAACTCTTTTTATTTTTATTTTTGAGATGGAGACCTCTTCTGTCATCCACCCACATTGGAGTGCAATGGCGCGATCTCGGCTCACTGCAACTTCCGCCTCCCGGGTTCAAGCGATTCTATGCCTCAGCCTCCTGAGTAGCTGGGATCACAGGCATGCGCCACCATGAGCGGCTAATTTTTGTATTTTCAGTAGAGACAGGGTTTCACTATGTTGGTCAGGCTGGTCTCAAACTCCTGACCTCAAATGATCCACCCGCCTCGGCCTCCCAAAGTGTTGGGATTACAGGCACGAGCCACTGCGCCCGGCCAATCTGGATATCTTTAACTTCCATCTTCTGTTTTTGTTTTGTTTTAGCCTTATTATCCTGGCTGGAACTTCCAGTACTAAGTTGAATAGCACTGGTAAAGTGGACATCCTTATCTTGTTCCTGATTCCAGGGTAAAGAACTTATGGGATAATCTTATCTGGTCATGGTAAATAATACTTTTTATGTGCAGCTAGGTTGCTAATATTTCGCTGTGAAATTTGCTGTCTCTCTTTACTAGGGGTTTTGTTCTGTACGTTTCTTTTCTTGTGATGTGTTTGTCTAGCTCTGTCACTGGGATAATGCTGGCCTCCTACAATAAATTTCTTTTCTCTTTTCTCAGAGTTTGTGAAGGACTGATATGATTTGATAGAATTCACCTGCAAAGTCATCTGGTTCTGGAGTATGTTTTTGTGGAAAGCTTTTTTTCTCTTTTTAAAAAAAATCGTGGTAAAATATAGATAACATAAAATTTACCATTTTAGCCAATTTTATGTGTACATTCCTGTGGCATTAAGTACATTCACGTGGTTGTCCAACCATTACCACCGTCCATTCCCAAAACATTTCGTCTTCCCAAAATGAAATTTCATACCCATTAAACCACATTTCCCTTCTCCCCGAGCCCCGGCAACCACCATTCTACTTTCTGTCTCAATGAATCAGACTAATTGAGGTACCATGTATATACGGAATCACACTATTTGTCCTTTCGTGACTGGCTTATTCACTTAGCTCAATGTCCTCAAGTTTCATCTGTGTTGTAGCATGTGTCAGGATTTCCTTCCTTTATAAGGCTGAATAACATTCCCTGTATGGATAGACTACTTTTTGTCTATCCATTCATCTGTCAATGAACACCTGGGTCACTTCCACCCTTGGCTATTGTGGACAATGCTGCGATAAACATGTGCGTACAAATATCTGCTTGAGTCCTCACTTTTAGTTTCTTTAAGTACGCACCTAGAAGTGGAATTACTGGATCATGTGTTGATACTATGTTTAATTTTTGAGGAACTGCCACGCTTTCTCCACAGGGTTTCAATTTCCCCACATCCTCACCAACATTTGATATTTTCTCTTGTTTTTTATAGTGGCCATCCTAATAGGTGACAAATGGCATCTCACTGTGGTTTTCTTTTCATATGCTTATTGGCCATTAGAATATCTTTTTTGGAAAAATGTTTATTCAAGCTCTTTTCCATATTGGGTAATTTGTCTTTTTTTAAGGATAGGATTTCACTGTGTTGCCCAGCCTGGTCTTGAACTCCTGGGATCAAACAATCCTCTCATCTCAGCCTCCCAAGTAGCTAGGACTACAGACATGTGCCCCCATTCCTGACTTGTTTGTCTTTTTGTTGTTGCATTGTAGGAGTTCTTTATATATTCTGCATATCAATTCCTTATCAGATAAATGATTTGCAAATATTTTTCCCCATTCTGTGGGTTGTCTTTACACTTGGTTGATGTGTTCTTTGATGCACAAAAGTTTTTAATTTTGATGAAATGCAATTAATCTGTTTTTTATTGTTTTGCTTTGATGTCATATCCAAGAAATTATTTCCAAATCCAATGTCATGCAGGTTTTTTCCCAGTGAGTTTTCTAGTTTAGCTTTATGTTTAGGTCTCTATTCCATTTTGGGTTAATTTCTGTAGATGGCGTAAGGTAAGGGTTCAACTTAATTCCTTGCATGTGAATATCCAGTTTCCCAGGACCATTTGTTGAAAATCCTATCTTTTCCCTATTGCATGGTCTTAGCATCCTTGTCAAAGTATACACGTGAGGGTTTATTTCTGGACCCTCTATTTGATTCCATTGGTTTATGTGACTGGGTTTTGACAGTATCACATTGATTACTATAGCTTTGTGGTAAGTTTTGAAATAAAAAAGTATGAGACTTTCAACATTTTTTCTCCATTTTCAATATTATTGTAGCTATTTGGCTAATAAAGGTTACATGTAAATTTTAGAATGGACTGTTCTATTTATGCAAAAAATTTTGTTGGGATTTTGATAGGAATTGAATTGAATCTGTAGATCACTTTGGGTAGCATTGACATCTTAACGATATTAAGCCTTTCCATCCATGAATACAGGATGTCTTTTCATTTTTTGTGTTTTCTTTTATTCCTTTCAGCAACATTTTGTAGTTTTCAATGTACAAGTCTTTCACATCTTTGGTTAAGTCTATTCCTCTAAGTATTGTTTTTCTTTTTGATGCTATTTTAAATGGAGTTCTTTTTTTTAAATTTCCCTGTCAGATTGACCAATGTTAGTGTACAGAAACACAAATGATTTTTGCATGTTGGTTTTGTGTCTTGCAGCTTTGCTGAATTTATTAATTCTATTACAGCATTTTTGTCTGTGTGTATAATATCTTTAGGGTTTTCTACATATAAGTTCATATTGTCTGTGAACAGGGATAATTTTATTTCTTTCCTTCCAATTTGAATATCTTCTATTCCTTTTTCTTTCCTAAATGGTCTAACTAGAACTTCATGTTGAGTAGAGGTGGAAGAAGCAGGCATCCTTATTTTGTTCATTGTCTTAAATGAAAAAATTTAATTCTTTCATCTACGTATGATGTTATCTATAGAATTTTCATATATCACCTATATTTTGTTGTACATTATTTGTATTCCTAGTTTGTTGACTGTTTTTACCATGCAAGAGAGTTGAATTTTGTCAAATGCTTTTTCTGCAGTATTTGAAATGGTCTTTTTTTAATCCTTTATTTTGTTAATGTGGTGTATTACATTTATTGTTTTTTTGTATGTTGAATTAGCCATGCATTCCAGGAATAAATCTCATTTGATCATCATGTATAATCTTTTGATATATTGTTAAATTCAATTTGTGAGTATTTGTTGAGAGTTTTTGCATCAATATTCATAAAGGATATAGACCTATATTCTTCTCTTTTTCTGTAACATCTTTGCCTTTGGTGCCAGTGTTATGCTGTATTTTTAGCTCTAAAATTTCTGTTGGTTTTTAAAATAATTTCTATCTCTTTATTGATATTCTCATTTTGTTTATATATCATTTTCCTGAGTTCTTTTAGTTCTTTATCCATATTTTCATTTAGCTTTATGGCCATATTTAAGACAGATGTTTTAAAGTGTTTGTCTAGTAAATCCAATATGTGTTTCATCAGGGATCATTCTTGGAGATTTATTTTGGTTCTTTGAATAAGTTACGGTTTTCTTTTTTTTTTGTATGCCTTGTGATCTTTTTTTGAGAATTGAAAACCCAACCACCTCTCCCAATATTTGCAAACTGGCAGAGAAGACCTTCATTCATTAGCAGTGCACATTCTGAGCCTTGGTATCTGCCTGGAGTAAAGGCTTAAATTCTTTTCTGGGC
Source organism: Pan troglodytes (assembly GCF_028858775.2). NCBI lineage: Eukaryota > Metazoa > Chordata > Mammalia > Primates > Hominidae > Pan > Pan troglodytes. The sequence goes on from NC_072409.2 coordinate 46,970,693, forward strand.
ATGTGTCCTATCTGGGCTGGTGCGTGTGTGCGCCTTTTTTTCAATGTCCCTTAGATATTCCATTGTATTCTTCTGCTTCTAATTTCTTAGAAATTAGGCATCCGTAGGTCTGCAAATTCCCCTACAACTTTCACACGCCATGTCACCTGCTACTGCTTTGTGTGGCCTTTGCAAGCGTGAGATCTGAGCTATGCTGCTTTTTCCTATCCGAACTCTGAGTCAGGTGAGACTGAAACCAGTCCCTTGAACAGCTTGCAGATAGATTAGAAAATTGCAAATAAGTTCTCTGCTTCTGTGTAGAAATGTAATTGGACAAAAAGGGTATGATCTAATACTAACGGACTGAATTAGAAAACCTGACAAAGCCTATCTGTTCAGATTCTTCTTGACCTCTCTGTGTAACATTCCCTCCTTCTGGGTATGGGGCAGTATCCTTTTAAGATGGGGGTCTTAGGACCCACAATCAGAAGGCAGGTCAGAGAATTTATGGCCAGCTCCAAGACAGAAAGGTGGGGGAAGGTTTCTGCCTTGAAGAGAAAAAGGGGCAGGTGAAAGGTGGGCAAGAGAAAGTCAGAGAGAGCGATTCTGTCTTCTGAGGCTGCTTATGAGGCCAAAAGCACCCTGACATTATAACAAGGGTTATGAGAGTTACGCACTAGGAACCACGAATGCAAACCAACATATATGTATCATAATATCACAGTTACTAGCACAAGTTTTTACTTCTATAAATTATTTACGTTTACTATCTTTTCTTGAGTCAGTCTTGGTCATTTGTGGCTTTCATCTAAGTTGTCCAAATTTTAGCAAAAAATAGCATATACTATTACCTTATGATCCCGATTTTTCTAGGATGAGTATTTTAGTCTCCTACTGTTGCTATAACAAATTACTATAAACTTGGTGGCTTACAACAACACAAATTTATTTTCTTACAGTTCTAAAGGTCAGAAATATAAAATGAAGGTGTCAGAAGGCCAGTATTTCTTGTGGCGGCTCCAAGGGAGAATCCATTACCTTTCCTTTTCTAATTTCTAGAAGCCACTTGTATCTCTTGGTTTGTAATCCCTTCCTCCATAATCAAAGGGTGTCACTTCAATCTTTTGCTTCAATTTCCTTCTTCCATCTTTGACCTTCTTGCCTCCTTCATGATAAGGTCACTTGTGACTACATTTAGGGCCCACTGATATAATTCAAGATAATTTTCTAATCTCAAGATTCTTAATTTCATTATATCTACATATCCTCTTTTGCCATAAAGATAATGTTCACAGATTTTAGTGATTAGGATGTAGATTTTTTTTTTTTTTTTTTTTTTTTTGAGATGGAGTCTCACTCTGTCGCCCAGGCTGGAGTGCAGTGGTGCGATCTTGGCTCACTGCAACCTCTGCCTCCCAGGTTCAAGCGATTCTCCTGCCTCAGCCTCCCAAGTAGCTGGGATTACAGGCACCCACCACCATGCCCAGCTAATTTTTGTATTTTTAGTAGAGACAGGGTTTCACCATTTTGGACAGGTTGGTCTCAAACTCCTGACCTCAAGTGATCTGCCAGCCTTGGCCTCCAAAAGTGCTGAGATTACAGGGGATGTAGATATCTTGATGGTGGGGCGTTATTCAGCCTATCACAGTAGAAAAAAGTGCCCCATCTTTCATTCCTGATTTGGTAATTTGTGTCCTCTCTCTTTTTCCCTTGTCAATCTTGCAAATTTGTAAATTTATTTGATTTTTCCAAAGAACTAACTCTTTACTGTACTAATAACTTTGTTGAGGCACATTATATAAATCACAAATTTCAGGTGTACAATTCAATGGGTTTTAGTACTTTTACTGAGTTGTGCAATTGTGATTCCTTTTTCTTGCCTAAATGGTTTAACTAGAACTTTAATATTTATGTTGAATAGAAGTGGGAGAAGCAGGCATCCTTATTTTGGTTAATTTTATGTGTCAACTTGACTGGACTATGAGGTGCCAAGTCATTTTGTCAAACATTATTCTGGATGTGTCCAAGAGAGTGGGATTTTTTTAAATTAACATTTTAGGCAGTAGGCTGAGTAAAGTGTATTGCAACCCTAATGTGTGTGGGCCCCATCCAATCAATTGAAGACCTGAGCAGAATAAAAAGGCTGAGTAAAAGAGAACTGCTGCCTGTCTGACTGAGCTGTAACATTCATCTTTTCCTGCCTTTGGGCTCAAACTGAAACATTATCTCTTCCTGTGTCTTGAGCCTGCATGCTTTCAGGCTATAATGTATACCAGTAGTCTTCCTGGTTCTCAAGCCCTCAGACTTGGACCAGAACTACATCATTAACTCTCTAGCTTGCCAACAGCAGATCTTGGAACTTCTCTGTCTCCATAATCACATGAGTCAACTTCTTATAATAATCTCTTCCCCACTTTGCATTTCTGTCTCTGTTTTTTCCCTGGGGTTCTGTTTCTCTGGAAAGCTCTAATACAGTAAATCATTATTAAAAATCTGTTTTAGACATTTTCATCACTCTAAAAAGATCCCTCATGTACTTTTACTGTTAACGCCCACAAACCCCCTCCCTTCCACCCTAGGTAATCACTAATCGACTTCCTACCTCTCTTGCCTTGACATTTCACAAACATAAAATCATACAGTATTTCACTGTAATCTTTATTATTTGTTTTTCTGCTAGCTTTGCATTTGATTTGCTCTTTTTTTAGTTTCTTAAGGTGGTAGCTTAGGTTATTAAGATATTTCTTCTTTTGTTATATAGGTTCTTAAAACAATGAATTACACTCTAATCTGTGCTTTATTTGAATCCCATAGATCTTCACATATTTATGTGTTTCCATTTTCATTGAAAATATTTTCTAATATCCCCTGTGATTTCTTTTTTGACCCACAGTTATTTTAGAAATGCACTATTTAATCCAAATATTGGGGGATTTTCCAAATTTCTTTTCGTTCTTGATTTCTAATTTAATGTCTTGTGGCTGGAGAACATACTGTACATTATTTCAAGTCTTTTAAATTTATTGACATTCATTTTATGGCCTAGCATAGTGTGTCTTGGAGAAGGTCCATACACACTTGAAAAAGTGTGTATTCTGATGTTGTTGGATGAAGTGTTCTATACATGCCAGTTATGACAAGTTGGTTGATAGTACTATTGAAGTCTTCTATATCATTGCTGATTTCATATATAGTTTTAAGTCAATTACTGAGATAGGATTATTAAAATCTTGGACTATGCTGAAACATTAATTTTTTTCTTTAAATTTTGTCAGGTTTTACATCACATATTTTGTGACTCTTGTTAAAAGTGTCTCTTTCTGGTACCTTGACCCTTTTATTATTATGAAATTTTCCTTGTTGTCTCGAATAATGCTTTTTTCTTAAAATCAATCTTGTCTTAGTATAGCTACTCTGGCTGTCTTATATTTTACTGTTTGCATGATGTGTCTTTTCCACTGTTTTACTCTGAAACTGTATTTTTGAATCTATGGTATATCTCTTGTAAACAATATAGAGTTGGACTTTGTATTTTTTTAAATGTAGTCTGATAATCTCTGTCTTTTGATTGGACTATTTAAATCATTCACATTTAATGTAATTTTTAGTGTAATTAAAATTATGTCTTCAATTTTTTCCATTTGTTTTCTATATGGCTCAGGTCTTTTCTCTTTTTTGCTTCCTCTTTTACTGTCTTCTTTTTTGTTAGATTGATATTTTCTAGTGTATCATTTTTCTTTTTTGTTAAATTATTTTCTTCGAGGATGTTCTCAATTTTGCAACATGTATCTTAACTAATTACAATCTACTCCAGAGTCATATCCATTCATAAAATAAACTTTGCTCCAATATAATTTCTTTGTGGTATTGTCATATAAATGACATTTTTCTATAAGCTCGACAATATAGTTTTATAATTATAGTTTTATACAATCTTACACATTTTAAATTACACAAGAGAAAAGAGAAAAATATTTATTGCCTGTCACACCTCCAATATATTTACCTTTCCCAATGCTTTTTTTGTGTGTTTGTGGATTTTAGTTATTGTCTAGTGTTATTCCCTTTCAGCCTGAAGGATTCTTTAATATTTCTTGTAAGACATGATTGCTAGTGATGAATTCTCTTAGCCTTTGATCATTTGGGAGTGACTTTATTTTGCCTCAATTTTTAAGGACAATTTTTCTGGATATTGACTTCTTAATAGGTGGGGTTTTTTTCCTTCTTTCTTTCAGCATTTTAAGTATACTGTTCCATTGCCTTGTGACCTTTATTATTTGAGTCAGCTTTTTATGATTAATCATTTTTCTCTTGTTGCTTTCAAGACATATTCGGGTCTTTCAATAGTCTGACCATGAAATATTTAGGTATGAGTCTCTTTGTGTTCATTCTACTTGGAGTTGAGCTTCTTGAATCTGTAGATTATACTTTTTAAATTCCAATTTTGGAATTTTTTTGGTCTTTCTTCAAATATTTTTTCTTCCCCTTTCTCTCTCTCCTCTCTTTCTAGGGAGTTCCATTACACTCAAGAAGGGACATGAGAGGGTTGGGTGGAAAGTAAGAGCCAGGACAAATTTGTAAATGAGCAGAACTTGAAATGAGTTCCCCAGCCCACAGACAGACCTATTGGCAAAGAAAGGAAGCCTTACTCATTTAAGGTGTTTGATCATAACCCCTGACCGTCACTGGCTAACAACTAAGGTATACTGATACAAAGTGACCCATAGAAAGCCAGCCATATAAATTAGAAGAATAAAAATGAAAAAGAGAGAGAGCGCACAAGTGCATGCATTTCTTGTGTCCCAAGGGTCTCTGAAGCTCTCTTCATTTTTTCTGTTTATGGGTCTCTGATCCCATTTTTTCTGTTTATAGCTTCTCACATTCCTTGTCTGTGAAGTTCAGCATCTGGGCCTCATTAGAGGCAGTTTCTATGAATTGCTCATTTTCCTGCATGGAAGTCACACTTTCCTGCTTTTTAAAGTATGTCTCCTGAGTTTTTATTGAAAACTAAACATCTTAGATAATATATTATAGAAATTTTGATTCTCCCCCACCCCACCTCAAGGGTTGTTGTTGTTACTCTTTTTTTGCTTGTCTGTTTTGATAATTTGCCTAAACTAATTCTGTGGTGTATCTTTGTTGATGTCCCTATTTCTTTTGTTTCTCTTTCTTTCTTTCCTTTCTTTCTCTTTCTTTCTTTTCTCTCTTCCTTCCTTCCTCTCCTTCCTTCCCTTTCTTTCTTCTTTCCTTTCTTCCTTTCTTTTCTTCCTTTCCTTTCTCCTTTCCTTTCTTCCTTCCATCCTTCCTTCTGTCCTCCCTCCCTCCCTCCTGTTTTTTTCCTTCCTTCCTTCCTCCCTTCCTTCTTTCCTTCTATTTTTATTCTTTTCACTTATATGGCTGGCATCCGTGGGTCACTTTGTATCAGTATGCCTGACAAGTTAGCCAGTGATGGTCAGGGATTATGATCAAACACCTCAAATGACTAAGGCTTCTTTTCTGTGCCAATAGCTCTGTTTGTGGCTGGAAAACTCATTTAAAGTTCAGCTCATTTATCAGTTTGTCCCGGCTCTTACTTTTCACCCAGCCCTGTTGTATCTCTTTCTGGGTATGTATAGCCTCAGGTTAAGCCAGAGATGTGTGGATTGCTGGGGTCCTCTCTGGTCTCTTCTGAATGTGCACACAGCCTTGCACGTATGCACAGCCTTAAACTGACAGAAATGTGGGAGCTTACCAAGGTCCACTATGGCTGTCTCATTCCCTTGATTTCCTGGTTAAATTTCTGGCTAGCCTGCAGGTCAGCTGGTCTCTACTGGAATCAAGCCTCAGGCTGACTGCAGTGTTCTTCTTCCCTGTTCCTTTGCCACTGGGCTTACTATTGTTTCCAATAACATCCAGGAGAATGGAGTTCTTCCTACTCTCCACTCCAAATCAAGTTATCACCCTCTGGTAGCAAAGCTTATGGTTTTCATTCCCTGATAGAAATACTTCACTGAGAGAGCAGGCGGTGGGGGTGGAACCAGCCCCCAAAAAAGAGCCACAACTACCTGAGATCCCGCAGTTTTCTCACTCAACCTTTCTTAATTTGTGGAATGCCTTTGGTTGATTCTTAGAGTCTTGAAATGGTGGGTTTTTTTAAATAATTTTTTTTCAGTTGCGTTGTTTCTTCTCAGAGAAAGGACTTGCCAAGCTCCTGACCCCAGCACTGTGGAAGCGCTGCCCCCAGGAATCTGTACTTTAACAAGCCCCCCATGTTTTTCTGATGTGCCTTAAAGCTTGAGAACTAGTGCTTCTACCTAGAACCAGTTTTTCCACTTACGCAAAGGATCTCATCCCCTCTCGCAGGCTTCAGATCCTGAGTCTCTGCTCTTTCTTGAACACGCTCCCTTCTGCAGGCCATTCCGCTGGCTTTTCTATTTGCCCTGTGCCTCCTAGATACTCACATTCACTCATTCACCATCTTTAAAGTCTGTTCAAATCTTGTCTTTTCAATATTCCCTTCTCTTTCTATCTTGTATTAAACTGTAATTCTTATTTCTTAAGCTTACTATTTTTGTTTGTTTCTCTCTACTTGAATATATGCTCCAAAGGGCAGGATTCTTTGTCAGTTTTGTTCACTGATGTATCCCAGGTGCTGAAAACCCAAAACTGTGCCTGGAATATGGCAAATACTTGTTGAATGAATGAACATAGTAACTGAATATGTACCATGAAAAGAAACATTGAGTTACTTAATGGCACCTGGTGCCTAGGATGCAAGGATCTCTCCAAATACGTCTGTCTGTCTAAATTCTAAGGGGTCACACAGACACTGGGCTTCTTGGATGAACACAGGCAAAGTTGGAAGGCAAAAAGAAAAGGGACAATAAATTATTTTCATGTATACCTGACCCTTGTAAAGTTCAGGAATACCACTGTTTGATTTATTGTGCTCTTGGGAACTGGCAGTACTAGAATTTCTTTTGTTATCTAGCTAGTATCTGGTGTAGGAAAGAAACACCTCTCCCCCGAAGGCTCTGATGATCATCTCCCTAGGCCTTTTCACTGTCACTCCCAGGAAGGGCGCTTGTCATCCTAGACAGGAAGGCCAGGACACCTTGAAGTGGTGTGTCCGGAGTTGGTTCCTTCCTGGTGGGTTCATGGTCTCAGCCGTGGACCTTCATAGTAAGTGTTACAGCTTTTAAAGATGGTACAGACCCAAAGAGTGAGCAGCAGCAAGATTTATTGTTAAGAGCAAAAGAACAAAGCTTCCACAACCAGTGGAAGAGGACCTGAACGGTCCCGCAGCTGGTTGCTGCTGGCTGGGGTGGCCAGCTTTTATTCCCTTATTTGTCCCTGCCCATGTCCTGCTGACTTGTCCATTTTACACAGTGCTGATTGGTCCATTTTACAGAGTGCTGATTGGTCCATTTTACAGAACGCTGATTGGTGCATTTTACAAACCTCTAGCTAGCTACAGAGCGCTGATTGGTGTGTTTTTACAGAGTGCAGATTGGTGCATTTTACAATCTTCTTGTAAGACAGAAAAGGTCTCCAAGTCCCCACTCCACCCAGGAAGTCCAGCTGGCTTCACCTCTCAGTGGGACTTGCTTCCTTCTTCCTCACCAGCTTCCAGCTTTGGACAACAGCCTGATTAACCACCACACTATCAGAGCTGGTAAGAGTACAGAGTGGGCACATTGTGCCTCATGCCTGGCACGTGCTTGCACAGCAGCCAGCATCCTCTATCTGTTCACTCTCTACTTTTGTTTCTGGGAAACTTGAATATGAAATCTTCTAGCACTTTATAAACCACTGGTGTGAAGAATTTTTTCTTGAAAAGCAAATGAACTGTTTCATTTTTTCACTGCTCAACTCTGAAGCTACCAACAATCAATCATTGTCCAATATAAAAGGTGAAGAAACAAAAGACAGGCCAAAGAAAAGGGTTTTATTTTAACTTCTTATTTTGAAATGAGTATAGACTCATAAGAAGATCAAAAAGCAGAACAGAAAAGGCCTGGGTACACTTTCCCAGCGTCCTCCAATGGCGGCAACTTGCATAACTAGAGTACATGATCAAACCAGGAAACTGACACTGGCATAATATCATCCCAGGCTGGTTTTTACATGCACTTAGCAAAAGAAAATTTTCAACGTTAAATCGGCAAATTCTAGGAAATACTTGATTTAAGTTTTATACTTTAATTTTTGGGATATCCATGATTTAATTAAGTGATAAGAGAGGATTGAATAAAGCCATGCCATATTTCCATAGAAATAGGTGTATTAATGTCCTGCTGTTACCATGGCAAATTACCACAAACCTGGTGGCTTAAGGCAACAGAAATGGGCTGGGCACGGTGGCTCATGCCTGTAATCCCAGCACTTCGGGAGGCTGAGGCTGGCTGATCACTTGAGGTCAGGAGTTCAAGACCAGCCTGGCCAACATGGTGAAATCGGTCTCTACTAAAAATACAAAAATTAGCCCAGCATGGTGGCGGGCATCTGTAATCCCAGCTACTCAGGAGGCTGAGGCAGGAGAATCACTTGAACTGGGGAGGCAGAGGTTGCAGTGAGCTGAGATTGTGCCACTGCACTCCAGCCTGGGTGACAGAGTGAAACTCCATTTCAAAAAAAAAAAAAACAAAAAACAGAAATGTATTCTCTTACAGTTCAGGAGGTCAGAAGTTCAGTATCAGTTTCAGTAGGCTGAAATCAAAGTTTCCCTGCCAATTTGCAGTGCTGCTTGCATTCCTTTGCTTGTGGCCAGATCACTGCAGTCTCCACCTCTGTCTTCACATGGCCTTCTCTTCTGCGTGTGTCATCTCCCCGTCTTTTACCGACACTTGTGATGGCATTTACAGCCCATCCAGATAATCCAGGATAACCTCCTCATGTCAAGATTCTTAACCACATCTGCCAAGACCCTTTTTCTTTATAAGGTAACATTTACTGGTTCCAGGGACTAGGACCTGATATCTTTGGGTGGCCGTCCACCTACTATGTAAGGTAAATTCAGGGATTGAATAAGGAAAGACTGTCACCTATGCAGCTGGAGGTTCATCATTGGAACATGCTTTCACTTTAGTGGAAACAGAAAGATTCTCTAATTCCTTAGAACCAAAAGCTTTGGGCTCTTCTTTAGTTCACATTGTACTAATTTGTGATTGCTTTAAAATCCAGAACTGGGTAAGATTTTTCCCACTTTAACCCCAATTCTTTTTACACGTTTTGCCAATGGGTTTGAAAGACGTAATGGAATTGACTATCCTTTCATAAAATGAAATTGTAGTTTTCATAAAACTCATAGTTTGCATTTCTGAAAAAAGAGAAAAGAGAAGTAGTTTTCTTTTGGGGGGCCAAAATAGCTGTTTCTTAATTTATAAACCAGGCATTGAGTCTGATTTGAGTCACTGTCTTTTTTCTTCCTATGTAAGTGGACATTTTAATAGTGAAAGTCCAGAAAACGACTGTGGCGTGGGCTGATTCTGAGCTGGCATTTAGCTGCTTGATAAGACGAAAGGAAGGAGGCGCGTAAATGAGTGCTTGATTACTCTCTGCCGCCTGCAACTCCTCCCCCGCCATCCACTGTGAATCATGTTGCAGCAACAGCACATGCCAGACAAAGACACTGAAGTCTATGACATCGCTTGCAAAGAAGTTGTATTAAATGTCCTCAGTGAAATGACTTCAGAAAGTTCTCATTATGTCAACCAATCTTCACCTCACAAAATGAGAGCTGGGGTCAGAGAGAAACAAAGAATGTTTTTGTGGCACACTGCAACCAACGCAGAGTTTATGTGGCAGATGTTCATCCAGCCACGCAATGCAGATGACTTCATACGTGGGGGAGTCTGCTTACCATTGCATCGGCTGCTTCTCCCCCAGAACTACATCATCACCACTTCTTGAAGGCAGTTTTTATGAGCAATGGAGAACACTATGAACATAGCTGGGACCAGTGTGTTTTTAACTAGTTTTGTGTCTCTGAAGCAATCCCAAACTAACCTTTTTTTCTTTTTCATATCTAATTTTCTAACTCATGATTTAAAAAATGATGTCTGTGTTTACATGCTTTAAGTACCTTTTTTTCATGCTTTCAGTACCTTTCTCTTTATTCTGTGTCTCTTGTGGTTTGGGTTGCTAATATCTTACTAATTAACATATTTTAAATATACAGCTATGTGGTTAAGGTGTTAAATTGGATTTTTTAAAAGAATAAGATGTAGGCTGGGCACGGTGGCTCATACCTGTAATTCCAGCACTTTGGGAGGCCGAGGCGAGTGGATCACTTGAGCTCAGGAGTTCAAGACCAGCTTGGACAATGTGGCGAAAACTTGTCTCTACCAAAAATACAAAAAAAAAAAAAAAAAAAAATTAGCCCAGCATGGTGGTGCACACTTTTGGTTCCAGCTACTTTGGAGACTGAGGTTGGAGGATTGCTTGAGCCCCGGATGCAGAGGTTGCAGTGAGCCAAGATTGCACCACTGCACTCTAGCCTGGGTGACAGAGTGAGATCCTGTCTCAAAGAAAAAAAATTATTTTAGAATTCTAATCCAGATTCACTTCCTTCCCCAATGGCCAACTGAAAATGACAAAAAGAATGAGCAATAGAGAAGAAACCAATTTCATTGAAAATACATGCAAAACCATAGGTTAAAAATAATAACTGCAAAAGACAATACATTTTGGATCACACTGGGACATAACACCAAGAAGCATATGCAACCCCACAGGTCATTTCCAGCTGACAGTTTCCCATAAAAGGGTAGCACAGCCCTAAGTGGTGCAATCAAGGGTCCTGGCTAGGGTGTCCACACCTGGCATTTTGGATGAGCCAGGCGGCGGGGAGATCATCAAGATGCCTAGAATTTCTGCAAAGCATGTGGCAGTCAGCTTAGTATGAGCTGCTCTATTACCCCAAATATACTCGAACATCCAGGCTTTGCTACAAACCACATGGGCCTGCTTTCCTTGGAATGGCCCATTGAGATTAGTGAGCAGACACTGGGTCCTTGCACAGAGGACACTGCATCCATGAGAAAGTCCTTCCAGAACCCCTGAGTTCAGGAGACCGCCCCACCTCAATCTGTCCCTTCTCCACACAGCTCTTAGCAAATCCTCATTAACATGAACAATAATTCCTCAAAAAGAGAACAATGACAACAAACAAAGACAGAGGAATAATATACATCAGAAGTAAAAGAAAATGTGAATTAACATTTCTCCATGAACTCACGGAAATCAAAGGAAGCATAATCACATTGAAGTAAGAACTCAGAGGAGATCTGTAAGACATCAAAGAAGAGACAATAATATAACAGAAGAAGATTTAAAGTAAGCTGTGAAAGCTTAGGAAAGAATGAGAAAGCAGGATGGAGACAGTCCAGACAGTACAGAAACAAAGGCCTTTGCAGTGCAGCCGTCCGATGCTGGCTCCCCAGGAAGTAGACCCAGGATGGAGATGAGCGTCAAGACTTAGGAGGAGTGCTCTTGGGATTAACAACCATGGAAGGGGAGGGGACCAGCATGGGTGGCAGAGGAAGAAGTGGAACTTTGACGCAGTTCTGTGTTGAGTTTGGGTCTTCTAAGAAGCAGATGCCAAGAGATTAGACATAAAAAGAGAGTTATTGGGGAAATGACTAACTCAAATGACCCTCTCTTATTCAACCTTCTGCTCTGGCTCCCTTGACCAAGCACCCTCCAATTCCTTATATAGGTGCATTCTTATAGCTCCAGGCAGCATCTGCTGCTAGATCCTCTGGTTTCTTTAGGGTACAGTTGCCTTCCTCCCCTTTCAGGCCCAACAGTTCCAGGCTGGTTTGTGTTGTGATTTAACCTACTTACTGGTCTGGTATCCAGGAAGGGAGGTAGAGGCAGATCCTGAGGAAGGCACAGCTATCGGGAGGAGAGGACCCTAAGTCATCTTCAACAAAGGGTAGGCAGGACCGAGGTTCCTGTGTGCAAGCTCAGAGGTTCAGGGGAATCTGGAGATTTGATATTTTAGGAAGCATTAATCCAGATGTCCCCATCCTCTATCCTGGGTCCCGTTCTTTCCCAGCCATGGCCTCACCTTGACATAACAGTGTCACCTTGGTGGGAATCCACCTCATTTGGAGCTCTGCCACTCTCAAGGGAGGTCTGACCCTGGCACTCAACCCTCTCTTCCTTTTCAGTGCAGGAGGTGAGAATTTCTCTATTCATGACCAAAGAAGGCTTCTGCATTCATTCTTAGCTGTTAGTTGCTAATTGATTATCCCAGCTTTTTTATTTTCTTTCCCAAAGGTCAATCAAGTTTAGCAATAGCCAACCAATCCCCTTTTCGTTATGGTTAGTATTTCCCCCACTTTTCCCAAACCCTTGGCATATCACACGAGTTAATGCACTTCCTCTCTCCAGGACACCACCAATGGAAGCTTTAATGCCTGCACCACTTCCTGTGCAGTGCTGTCTGTGCTCTACCTACCACGAGTCATTGGGTCTTCATTGCCAGGTAGGCAGGGGCTGATCCACCCCAGCCCATGTGGGTCTCACCACAGTGCCTATATTTTTGAACATGATCTTGTTCCTTTTTTATGGCTGCATAGTATTCCATTGTGCATATGTACCACATTTTCTTTATCCAGTCTATCACTGATGGGCATTTGGGTTGATTCTATGTCTTTGCTATTGTGAACAGTGTTGCAGTGAACATACATGTGCATGTATCTTTATAATAGAATGATGTATATTCCTCTGGGTAGATACCCAGTAATGGGATTGTTGGGTCAAATGGTATTTCTGGTTCTAAATCTTTGAGGAATCGCCACACTGCCTTCCACAATGGTTGAACTAATTTACACTCCTAACAACATTGTAAAAGTGTTCCTATTTCTCTGCAACTTCACCAGCATCTGTTGTTTCTTGACTTTCTAATGATCGCCATTCTGACTGGTGTGAGAAGGTATCTCATTGTGGTTTTGACTTGCAGTCCTCTAATGATCAGTGACGTTGAGCAGAACAACACACACAGGGGCCTGTTGGGGGGCAGAGCATCAGGAAAAATAGCTAATGCATGACAGGTTTAATACCTAGGTGATGGGTTGATAGGTGCAGCAAACCACCATGGCACACATTTACCTATATAACAAACCTGTACATCCTGCACATGTACCCCAGAACTTTAAAAAAAAAGAATGAAGGGGGTAAATGGAGATAAATGTCCTGGGCTTCTTGCACTGGCTGGGAGAAGGGAAAAAGTAACAGCTGATATTAGATCTAGGTAAGTCCAAGATGTATTCTGTCATTTCCAAAATAACCATTAATAGAAGAGAAAAAGAGTGTATAACTTTTAAACTAAAACAGAGAAAAACGAAATAAAAAGATTGTTTTACATAGATGTATTACGTGATGGCAAAATAAAACAAAAGATTCTTTTCTTTTTTTAGACAGAGTCTTGCTCTGTCACCCAGGCTGGAGTGCAGTGGAGCGATCTTCGCTCACTGCAACCTCAGCCTCCCGGGTTCAAGCAATTCTCCCTGCCTCAGCCTCCCGAGTAGCTGAGATTACAGGTGCCACCACGCCCAGCTAATTTTTGTATTTTTAGTAGAGACAGGTTTTCGCCATGTTCGCCAGGCTGGTATTGAACTCCTGACCTCAGGTGATCCTCCCGCCTTGGCCTCCAAAAGTGCTGGGATTACAGGCGTGAGCCACCATGCCCAGCCTAACAAAAGACTCTTTCAATATGAATGAGATAAGAAAACAATGGAAAAGAACCCAGAACAGGTGGAACAAAATGACAGATATATTGTAAATCTAAGGAGACAGAAGGGTTGAAATAAAGGATGAAAAAAGAAATCCAGTTATCATTAAACAAAATAAAATTGGTATAGCTGTACTAATACCAGGCAAATACAATGTATACTTTGAGGGAAAAACACACAATTAGAGACAATGAGAATCACTACGTAACTGGACCCGCAGCCTCAAAATACGTAAAGCAAAAATTGATAGAACCACATAAACTCATAGAGCCACAGTAATTCACAACCACGGTAGGAGATTTTACTATATATTTTGCGGTAATTGACAGAATAATGACAACCAAAAAATCCAGAGGAAAGAATATTTAATCAACATGATCCACAAACTTGACCTACAGACAGATATGACATAGTTCCTTGAATCTAAGAAGTCCTTGACTGGAAGACACACTATTATTTTATGAGGCACTAAGAAAAAAGAGAACCATGTTAACTGAGACACAATGATTTCTCATCACTTGACATTGTTAGACCACACTGATTGAGGAAGCTCCTTTATATTTAATTATGTTGTTCTTGTGCATATTTTTAAAGGGGAATATAAGAGAAATAAATTGTATTAGCTATTTCTGAAATGTCTTTGAGAATTATTTGCTTTGGGATTTCTTCAAGACTCAGAGCCATCAATGTTCATGTTTTTCCAAACATTCTCATCCTCGGTGACATCAGGAGGGTTGGAAACACGGCATTGCTAAGAAAGAGCTCTGTTACTGTCTATGGGTTTTTTTTCCCAAACCGGTAATACTGACTTTAAGACTCTGATGCTTGATCCTACCTGAAAGGTGGCAATGGAACATTTTCAGACAACTACTAAGACTCACATATCTTCCTCAAATGGTCCTTAAATGATCTGACAACTAGAAGGTGAAGAGGTTGCAGTTGCTGTGTCATACACCATACATGTAGACATTCATATGTGCACAGGCAATGACAACGTCACAGGTGGTCGTTTGTTCCTCTGTGATTATAAAATGTGTCCCAAATTTTGCATGTGTCTTAAAATCATTGAAATAGAGTAAAATACTCCAGAGTATAAAATATTTTCATGCACACATGGAACATTGACAGAAATTTCCCACCTTGTGCACCTGAGAGTAAGTCTCAACACATTTGAAAGGACCGTATAATTCCAGAGTGTGCTGTCTGATCATAATCTATGATAGAAGTCTATAACAAAAAGATAACTGGAAAACCCTTAATATTTTAACATAAGAATTATGATTCTAAATAACCAACAAGTCAAATAAGAAATCATAATGGCAGTTGGAAAGTATTTTTAAATGAACTTAAGAGAAAAAATTTTAGTCTTAAATGAAAGCGCTGTACTAGGATAGAAGAAAAAACGAAATTAATAAAATAAAAATCAACCCAAAGAACATAAAAAGAAGGAAACAGTGAAGGTGAGAACAGATATTAATAAAATAAAAAACAAATATGCAAAATCAGTACGGGATTCAAAGTTGACTCCTCAGGGCAGGTAAACTTCTGGTGGCAATGATCAATGAAGGCCTTTTTTTTTTTTTTTTTGCTTCCAGAGTCTTGCCCTATTGTCCAGGCTAGGGTGCAGTGGCACAATCATAGTTCATTGCAGCCTTGACCTCCTAAGCTCAAGGGATCCTCCTGCCTCAGCCTCCTGACTAGCTGGGACCACAGGCACATGCCACTATGCCCAACTAATTAAAAAAATTTTTTTTTTGGTAGAAAAATGGGGTCTCCCTGTGTTGCTCAGCCTGGTCTCAAACTCTTGGGCTCAAGTGATCCTCCTGCCTTGGCCTCCCAAAGTGCTGGGATACAGGAATGAGTCAACTCATCCAGCTGAAGAAGGCCTCTTGAGGCCTGCATCTGAGAATTCATTGCTGAGATTTCTGCCTTGACAGGGAGAGGCCAGTCCATTTTGTCTCTTTCATGTTGGCTTTTGAAATTCAGTGGAGGGACTTTGCTTTTCCTAAGGCTTGCTTCTGCCTCCCATTGGGCTCCTCCAAATTTCAGGAATCGGGCTGGTTGGAGCCCTATGCGGATTAGAGCCTTGCTTCTCACACAGTGGACTACAGACCAGCAGCTTCAGCAGCTTATTAGAAATGCAGTCTCGGGTCCTGCTTCAGGCCTACTGAATCAGAACTGTCTTTTCACAAGACCCTCAGATAGTTTCTATGGGCATTAAGGTTGGAGAAATACTGGCCATGAAAAACCACTGAGAGAGGATGCTCAAATCTCACTTGTGCTTTTGGGTAGCCACAGACAGGTGGTCACTGCAGCCACTATTCCCCAGCCAGTGAGGACCATGGAATTTTCTTCCCACACTCCTCACCCCCACCTTTGCCTCACCATCTCAATGACAGTTACTGTCATATCTACTGCTTCCTTGAGAAATCATCAGAGGTGGTAATATTCAGTTCTAACGCTGAAAGAGATGTTCAGCACTGCATAAATCAGGGTTAAGCAACTTTAGAGATCTGTGGAAACATGGCAGAGACCACAGGGTGACTAGGGAGTGATAGTTTGATCCTGGGCTCTTCCGAGATGAACAGACACCACCATCCACCTTCACTGTATGCACTTGGTTAGCCTGTGGGAAGCATGTCTCCAGCCAGCCAGGTAGCTGTCGAGCACATCCTAACCAGCCTATTAAAACCGTGGGAGAGAGTTCTCCCAGGAAGCCCGTTGCTACTTTACATTTCGCCTCTGTTTTTATCAGAATAGAATTGTGAATTTCCTCAACATGGAGTCTTTTGATCCTTGAAAGTGCAACAATAGTAATTTTAGCAGCCTGGGAGTTATTTTCAATCTTTCCTAAAGCTTAATGGAAACAAAACATTTATAAATAATAAGTCTGCAGAGGCTAACTAGAATGGTCTGTTTCTTTTCATGAGCCTGGGGTTTAGCCAGTTTACTGCCTATTTTTGTACTTGCTTACTGCTGTGGGTTATCATTTCTGTTGCTACTGAGTTTTGTGTACTCAGATATCATTAATAAAGTGGAGGAATTTATTTGTTTTTCCTTAATGAAAGCAATCGGTTTGGTAGATAAAATCTTTTAATGCACAATGTCATTTGTGGGTAGAAATATTACCATAGGTCTCCTCGATGTTAAGAAGGGTCACAGCCACTACTCCTCTTTTGGTCATCATAGTTACTAAACTTAGAAAAAAACCTGACCAGATAGAGCAGCACAGAAAACATGGAGAGGCATCACATGTCTGCTTCTAAACATCCTAAGCAACGTGTTCTAACCATAACCCTAGCCCCTAAAATTTGTGTTCTAGTAAACTTAAAGGATCTTTTCTTATGATTGTGCATAGGAAAAAAATTGGGAATTTTTCTTTTTTATGGTAGCCTCCATAGCTCTGATTACTGAACCTGAGGAAGATGGCACAGATGGTTTGCTAAGATTTTTGTCAAGGATTTTCATGTCTATGTTCATGAGGGATACTGATGTCTGTGATTCTCTTTTCTTGCAATGTCTTGGTTTCATTTTTGTATCAAGGTTATGTTGATCTCACAGATGAAGTCATTCCCTCTTCCTCCTGAAGTATTCCCTCTTCCTCCGTTTTCTGGAGGAAAATGATCAAATGATCCCACTTTATGGCTAGTATTGCAAAGATCTTACATATATATTATCAAATCTTACATGTTTACTAAAAGTAGAATAAATCAAGATCAAGTCAATTTATTCTAGGATGGCTCAACCTTGAAAATTTCTAAAATATAATTTATTGTATTCCTTTATTATAAAATTAGAAAAAACATATCTATGGAAACTAAGAGGCATTATACATAATTCAACGTCTTGATTTTCTTTTTCGAAAGCAATATTTTAGTACAACAGGAATGCATGGAAATTCCCTTAATAAATAGGTTTTCTTTGTTGTTGGCTTTTTTTTTTTTTTTTTTTTTGAGACAAAGTCTCACTTCGTTGCCCAGGCTAGAGCGCAGTGGTGCAAACACGGCTCACTGCAGCCTCGACCTCCCGGGCTCAAGTGATCCTCTCACCTCAGCCCCCAAGTAGCTGGGATTATAGGTGCATGCTTTGGGATTTCTTCAAGACTCAGAGCCATCAATGTTCATGTTTTTCCAAACATTCTCATCTTCTGTGACATCAGGAGGGTTGGAAACACGGCATTGCTAAGAAAGAGCTCTGTTACTGTCTATGGGATTTTTTTTTCCATACTGGTAATACTGCCTTTGAGACTCTGATGCTTGATCCTACCTGAAAGGTGGCAATGGAACATTTTCAGACAACTACTAAGACTCACATATCTTACTCACATACCCAGCTACATTTTTTCTTTTCTTTTCTTTTCTTTTTAGAGACGGGGTTTCACCATGTTGCCCAGGCTGGCCTTGAGGTCCTGAGCTCAAGCAATCCACCTACTTTGGCCTCCCAAACTGCTGGGATTTAAAGGCATGAGCCACCGTGTCCGGCCAATAAAGAGTATCTATCAAAACTAAACCCAAATATTGTACTTAATGATAAAACAAACATACCTATCTTAAACACTTTCACAGGGACATTACTGCCATAGGCATTTTTTGGTGCATCTAAATCTAGAGTTTCTCAAACTTAGCCGATAATGACAATTCAACAGGAACAGCTGCCCCACCTCAAAATCCCAGTCTGCAGAGTAGAGACCTGGGCGTGTGATCCTTAAACAAGGGCTCCAGGTGAATCCTTTCATCCTTTCATTTGGGGAACACTGATCCAAGTGCTTAGCTCATTTCAGCTTTGAAAAGTGTTATAAGCTTACTCCTCAACCTCTTCTCTGAATTAAACCATACCATTACATTTTCTTCAAAGATTTAATATTCTAATCTTAGTCCTCCTAATTAACTCAACAGCTATTAGCTGAGCATGCTTTGAGGATTTGAAATCTCTCTTTAGAGTTGTGGGTCCTTGAACTTTTATATGAATATGATAGTTTGCCTCAAGGTGGCTGGGAGGCTCTCAGACGCAAGGATAAAGACTATGTGACTTTTAAGCTTCCTTCCCACCCCCCTCAATTTTCAGATACTTGAAATGTTGCATCTGGTCTGTATGTGAGTTTACTTTTCCTAATTCTGCAACTAATCTACAATACGTTCCTAGTTTGCGGAGAGTTTTTATCATGAATATATGTTGAATTTTGCCAAATACTTTCACTGCATCTACTGGGATGATTATATTTAACTTCTAAAATATATTTAACTGTTGAAAATCTGGTAAATTATATTGACTGAGTTTTTGAATGTTAAATTCATTCAATACCATCCATGAATTCCTGGGATAACCCCTATTAAATCAGGATATGTCACCCTTTTATAAATGTGTGCATTTTGGTTTGCTAAGATTTTTGTCAAGGATTTTCATGTCTATGTTCATGAGGGATACTAATGTCTGCGATTTTCTTTTATTGCAATGTCTTGGTTTCATTTTTGTATCAAGGTTATGTTGATCTCATAAATGAAGTAATTCCCTCTTGCTCCTGAAGTATTCCCTCTTCCTCCATTTTCTAGAGGAAATAATTTCTGGATTCCAGCTGTGTCATTTCCCTTCAGGTTAAAGAAGAACTTCTAGGCCGGGCACGGTGGCTCACGCCTGTAATCCCAGCACTTTGGGAGGCCAAGGCGGGCGGATCACGCGGTCAGGAGATCGAGACCATCCTGGCTAACATGGTGAAACCCCGTCTCTACTAAAAATACAAAAAATTAGCCAGGCATGGTGGCGGGCACCTGTAGTCCCAGCTACTCGGGAAGCTGAGGCAGAAGAATGGCGTGAACCCGGGAGGCGGAGCTTGCAGTGAGCCGAGATCGAGCCACTGCACTCCAGCCTGGGCGACAGAGCAAGACTCTGTCTCAAAAAAAAAAAAAAAAAAAGGACTTCTGGTATTTCTTGTGGCACAGTTCTGCTGGAGATAAATTTTCTGCAATGTCTTTTTTATTTTTGAATGTATCTGTCAGAGTTTAACCAAAGATGCAGGATCAGTCCCTCCAGATGCTTCCCTTCCTGTCTGTCCTCATCAGCAGGAGACGGTAGCTGTGGTTGGTATGAAGCACCTGTATATCAGAAGAGGGGACTCACCTACAGAGGAGGACATGCCTGCCTACAGATGACAGCACTCAGTCACCCAGCTTCCTACACCCACAGAAATTCATTCCCATCACTGTTTTCTCCAGGACTGATAATACGTTCCTTCATATTCACTATTGTTTAAGTCATTCTACACTCCTGGGCTAGCCCCTGGGTCCAATCCCCTAGGCCGGACTTCCTAAATATTGCCTTTATTTAAAATAGTCCAGGCTGGGACTCATGGCTCTCTCCCGTAATCCTGGCACTTTGGGAGGCCAAGGTGGGAGGATCACTTGAGCCCAGGAGTTTGAGACTAGCCTGCGCAACACAGCGCAGCCCCATCTCTAGGAAAAATAAATTTTAAAAATTAGCCAGGTGTGGTGGTACACACCTGTAGTCACATCTACTTGGGAGGCTGAGGCAGGAGGATCACTTGAGCCAGGGAGACTGAGGCTGCAGTGAGCTATGATCACATCACTGCACTCCAGCCTGGGCAACAGAGTAAGAACCTGCCTCAGAAAAATAAAATAAAAATAAAATAAAATATTTCAGCTCACTCTCCCCATAAGTTATTGAACCATCCTGGCTAGTCTAACATTTTAGCATACATACAATAGAACTGTATCAGTGAGACAAGATTTCAAACCTGGAAGCAACATGAAATCCTTTGGCAGATAGTGTTTACCAGCTTCACCTGCTGACTCATCGAGGGGAGGAGGTAAAGGTGCCAGTGCTACATTGTTACATTCATTGGGAATCCTAGAAAAGAGGGCCCTACAGGACTCAAAATCAAATTGGAGTGCATATTCCTTCATGCAGTACTCAGGGGCCTAAGACATCCAGGAGTAAAATGCATGGCCATCTTATCCCTAGTGTGGCTTTGGCGAGGGGGTGGAGCCATCCCTTTGGGCACATTGGCCAATAACCCCAACTCTTCCCTTCAACATGCCAGTTCAACATCCTGGACACCAGAATTCTCCCAGCCTTCTTACATGAGCCTAAATCCTCCCTTCAAACAGAAGAAGGAACGGAGCTGCGGTGATTTGAAAGGAAGATCCATAGCTCTCTCTTTGTTGGTGGAAGGCAAGAAACAGAAACAGCTGCTTCTACTCTGCTGCTGACGTGACCTCCTTCCCCTTTCATTCCCTTGCAGACTGGTCTTTTTGGTTTTCTCCAACCATTACTGGTGTGCGTCACTGGGGCCTCCCTTCTTCCAGCACATTGGTCTCACTGTTCTCTATCATCTGTTCTCTATCAAAGCTTGTCTGACCCTGACCCTCAGCCTGGGTGGAGAGTAGGGACCCCCACCCCTGCCCGCTGTACTTGTTGACTAGTCAGACCCAAAGTGACAAGCCTGAAACTGCGTCTGCAGCATGAGGCATGGACAGCCATGACTCAGCATCCAGAATCAATGAGGAAGCAGTTACTTCATGTCTCCATACGGGACCTGAAAACACTACCCCTGAAACAGTACATGTTATTTTTTAAATGTTAGCATTTTAAATGCAAAACTTTGTAGTGATCATACACATTTCTCACACAATGTGTTGGTCTGAATTCAATCTTTTCTTGATGAGTCGGATGATGTGGTAGTTTGACACATTGATGGCCCCCAATAAATGTCACCTGCTGGTATTCACATCCTCGTGTCATTCCTCCCCTTGAATCTGGTCTCTTGTGATTCACCTTAACCAGAAGAACGTGGCGGAAGTGACGCTTTGCCAGGTCCAGGCCTAAACCTTAAGAAAGCTGGAGGCTTCCACTTTTCGGTTCTGGGGGGAAGCCAGCAGCCATATAAAAAGCCTCATTATTCTGAGACTGCCATGCTGTGAGAAGCCCACCCTAGCCACATGGGGAGGCCACACAGAGGAAAGCTGAAGCCCCCTTGTCAATACCCCTGGCAGAGTCCCTCACCAACTGCCAGCACCAGAAGGCCAGCCTCATGAGGAGGCCATGTGGACATGGATGATGCAGCCACATTTGAGCTGCCCCACTAATGGCACACAGAAAAGAGACAAGCTGTCCCCGCAAGCCCTGCCCAAATTGCACAATCATGAACAAATCAATGGGTGTTGATGTTGAAGCCACCAAGTCTCAGTGTGGTTTCTTATACAGAAAGATGACTCACCGGGGACATCAGTATTGATCAGTGATGGGATTGTGCCAATCTTCGCAAGCAAGCCGGAGCGCCATATGAGAGTGTAAGGAGGGCTTATGATTTGCATTTTGCAGTATTAAAAAGTCAGCTGATATTCCTCCCTGATGTGAAGGCACTCTACTATAAAAAGGGGCTTTGGGTCTTCAAAAGCACTGATAATTAGGTATGGTAGAGGGAACGAAGAAGTATGAGAAGAACGCAGGAGAGTGGATGGCCACTTGTAAAAACGGGAGAGAGTCATTTGTTGTTGATAAAGCACAGTGGACTGGAGTAAGGAGGAGAACTTTTTTTAAAGACTCATAAAGATGTCAGGGCTCCTAGGAAACAGTTGAGTTGTGGATAAGCATGAAACACCTGCACCCTGGCTCTTTTCCACGATAACCTGAAAGAGGAAAGATCAGTTCTCGAACATAGTTTGAGTGATATACACCTAGGAATAGTGCACCACATGCTTAGGAGCGGGTTTTATTGACATTCTCAATAAACAACTAGGTGTAATTTTGTATACTTAGAAGCTTGAGGGCTTTCTTTACCTTAGTAATTCCCTTTCTCTCTCTTTGGGATACTTTTCATTAGAGCATACTTAGCTGGTTTATTAGCTGAAATAATTATGTGTTGATGAAAAGCACTAACAAATTGCAGATGAGAATAACATTCTCCACGGGCAATCGCATGCTGTATTGGAGGCCTCACTTGGAATTCTTTGGGAATTTCAGCCCTCTATTATGATGGAATCATCATCTATGAAAATTGTTATTCTCTACACCAAATATTCCATCATTGTCAGGATTTAAGAGCTTAATTGTTTAATGAAGCCAATTTTCAGTCCTCTCCTTATTTCTCCTTCAATATGAAAATTGGCCCATTAAAAATAAATAAGAGATGAAAATTTGGGTCATGTAGCCAGATGTGTGCTCCATTTAGGTTTGGACAATTTAGTCACTGTGGTCATGGTCTGAATTAGTGCTCCTGAAAGGTGCTGACACCTCTCCAACTATAGGCTCCACATTTGGCATCCGCATAGAGGAGGCATTTGTAGGTGGAAGTCTTTCAGTCTTAGTATTTACTCAATACTAAGTAATTGTATTATTGTAAATTGTAAATGTAAATTATAATTGTAAATTTAAGTGATACTAACAACTTAATTGTAAATGTAAACGATACTAAGTGAATTGAAATTACTTAGTATTGAGTGAACAATACTGGTGAAAACATAGACCTCGCTGATTAACAAAAGATTGTAGTGTGTATCGTGTGCAAACTCTGCATTAGGAGGCTACAGCCCGGTTAGTAACTTTCCAACTGGTTCTAATGTATACAGGTTTTATCAATACCTACTCTTGGTTCCTGCCAGTGATATTAGGGTCTACTTTAAATGATAATGTAATTTATACCAATCTTACCACATTCCATAGATTAATATATCAAGTGTAGCTGTACAATCATCAGCTGAATATTCCCCAATTTCTTTCAAAACATCTAAAACTTGCAGGAAAATAGAAATAATAGTACGATGAACACCCATAAACTCTCCCTCCAAATTCACCGATTGTTAATGTTTTGCCACATTACTTTGTTGCTCCTTTTTTCTCTCTACAAATGCAGACACACATTGGGAAATAAGCTGCAGTCATCACTTCCGCTTCAGTGTGCACCTCTCAAGAACAAAGATACTTTCCAATTAACCACAAAATCATTAACAACTCCAAAATTTCAATATTTAATATGATGGTATTAAAATTTCTTCAGTTGTCACCAAAATGATCTTCATTGCTGTTTTCTGTTTTATAAATTCAGGATACAATCAAAGACCTCACATGACAGCTGGCTACCACACTTCTTCAGTCCCCTCACAGTGATTTGCTGATCAAGACCTTAGCTTTTTGAAGTCGACTTGTAGAATCATCCACTCTCTGGATTTGCTTAAGTTTTTATCTTGATTAGATTGCAAACAAAAAATAAATCTAAGCCCCCCTCTTCGACTGACCAAACCAACCTCCTCTTGGCCAAGGGAACCCCAGAGAAACTCATGATGAAACAGAAGGTCAGACACGCCTCGTTATACTCCCCGCTGCCCCGCCCCACCCCCGTCTGGGGTTTAGACACAACAACTGACCAGCATTCACGTTAAAATGGAGATCAGAAGACTGACAGAACAGGCTCTTTGTGGCAATAAGATACCAAATTATAAACAGGACCTAAGGTCATGCCAGTGAAGTCACCCACTCCTACACTTAAAGAGTAAACTATGTTCTAACTGCCACAAGGTTTCTCTTTTTCTTTTTCTCTAGCAGCTAAACAAGGGCTAGACTTGAGATAAGCAATATTAAAACAATTATGACTCATGGGCTCACAGATGCTGACTAACTGAACCCCTGCTGCACCAGCCATGACTACAGTTTTGACTGGACAAGGCAGTGATTCAGTAACCTCCTCCTGATAAGAAAATCACCAACCATAGACTGGCTCTGGTCGGTTCGCAAAGGCTGAAGACTAGTGCCATCGTGTCTCTGCTGCACCTCTGATCACATAGAACCTAACAGTAGTACATTTAAATGTTAAGTCTCTATCCCAAGATGAACATGGGTCTATGTTTGGGAATATTCATAGCTTCCCTGTAAACTGTTGAATAGTAGGTTTAGCCAACCCATTCACTATGAGCTCCAAATCCAACTTCTCCTCCTTCAAAGTGCCTGTCTCTGGTCTTTGCTGGAGGCCCACTTCCCAGCCTGCAGGATGGCCACCTTGCAGGCTGTAACCCTTTACAAGAAATAAAGTCTTCTTTCCTAAATTTATATATCTTAAGTTAACAAGATGAAGTTTAAACAGCTTTGACAAGAAAACTACCTGGCCCTGTAGTCTGCTTCCTTTACATCATTAGTGTGTCCCATGATTGGGCAATTCTGACTTCCATTTATTCTTCAAGGTGTATCCTTTTCCTCTTTATACTTAAAAATAACCTGTGGGTGATGCTTTGAGATTGTGTGCCTAACTCTTCAGCCAATGATTTTAGGTGCACTGCTGATTCTTGCCTAAATCAGTCATTACCGTGGTGACTGCAAAATTTTATTGTTAAATTCCTTCATTCCTCCGATATTTATTAAAAAGTATTACTTTATAAAGAAGAGCTGCCTTGCCCCTATTTTAAATGTATTACTAAGGACTTGAAGATTTCTTTGTTTATTTTAGTTAATGTAATATAACCCATTACGCCCTTTTTAAATGTTCAAATTGTTCCAACTATGGCTGGTGGGAGTCCCTTTCAGTGAGCACCTGTGTTCTTCTCGCATATCCCTCCGAGATTTTTGCCTTGTTTTAGCATTTTTCTTGCTTTCTGGCACAGCAAAGCATCCCCAGCTTGCCTTGTGTTTGTTTCCTGTGGTTAGGCATTTACATTGCTTCCACCATTAGCTATCTCAAATTATGGCACAGTGAATAACTACGCATGAATTGATTTGCAGCTGCCATGTGGTATCTCAAAGAAAAATTCCAAGAAGTAAGTTCGCAAGATTGAAAGATAAATGTCTATGTGATTTTGCTAGAAATTGCCAAATGCCCCTCCCAAAGAGTTGTAGCATTTTGCACTCTTATTAGCCAAAGTGCCAGCTTGATTTTTTTTGTATTCACACTTCAGAGTAAGTTCCTCTCAGAGAAGTCACTATTTTTTGAAACTCTATTTTTACAATTACTTTATGTCCCTTCATTACAATCTTAAATTATTTCACTTAGCAATTTTTGTCATATGTGATAATATTCGAGAATTTTTATCCCAACTTTTATTTTATTTAATTTACTGTAAAAATAATACATGCTCAGTTATTTGATTTTTTTAGAAAACCTCACAAGTCAGAGCAAATATAATTGTACTTTGTAGAGCATTTGCAAACCAAATTAAATTATTTTGGTTTTGTTACTACAGTTCTTCAGATTGGTCACAAAATGATATAAATTTTATGTAATTTATGCATTGGCTTTTGAGCCCATATCCAAAGAGAGAGACTCTAAAACTATTTTGAGCAATTTCAGCATCATTTGAATAAGTTTATGGCCTCCCACAGTAAAACTTTAAAAGATAACATGCTTTCAAGTACATAAATATCATTGTATAATCATTTTCCTTCAGAAATAATATTTCAGAATCATTACATTATTTGTTTGCCCCTGACAAGTATAATTATACAAGTCTAGCATAAGAACAAATAAGATCAAATATTCTATTTAAAAGAAACAAATTTAGTTGTACACTAACTAAAAATATGCTCACTGGCAAAAATGTTTCTTCCTTGAGTTCTGTGCAAGACAAAAAGAAACAAACTTCACGTTAAATAGGTATTTAAGTATGGAATGGTGGTGTCAAATGCTTACTCAACTATTAAAGTTGGTTAGATATATTTTTATACCATGGTTAACAAATATTTTCAGTATTTTTCAAATTAGTGATAGATGAATAAATGATTTGTGAACTCTTAACATTCATGTTTGTTTAAGCCAAGTCACATTACCTTGAGTAGGCATAAAACTATTAGAAGCTGGTTCAGTTAACTAATGGATGCAGACATCCTAGACCGTGATGTTTCCATCCCTGCAACTAGTAAAACTATGTTATTATTGGTGGTGACTGGCATATTTGCAGTCACTTTTTCAGTTTGGATTTGTGAGGCCAGTACTTTAAAAAGTGGTGCATTTCTTCTTGGAGTCTACCAGCAATTCAGATAGCTGCCAGGGAGTGACTGAGACCTCCCATCTCTAACTGCATGACTAATTAAGATGACCTAGGTAATATTGTCACGGATTTATTTCAATTGGCATAGAAAAACTGAAAGTAGAAATGTAATATATAATCAATCTTCTCATACTGTGCATAAGCACACATACACACACAGACACAAGAATAACCCTATGTACTATATTATACAGCTTTGTTTTTGTTGAGTACCCGTCACGTGCCATGCACTGAGCTTGATTCTTTTACATAAAATTCTAGCGAGATAATTTCACATGCAATCTATGTAGTGTAATCTAATTCAGACGGGAGGATATGGTCACTCCCTGATAGAGAGGAGACTGGTGAATCTCAAGAGATTAAATAACATGCTGATGATCATCAGAGAGAACACATCAGCAACGCATCTCCAATTGCTAGGTAGTGTTAGATGTAATACAGTTGCCTAGGTAAAAGCAGAACTTTCCTTTAAAATCTCAAATTTTAAAGGACTACACTAGTGGTGGGCGCCTGTAGTCTCAGCTACTTGGGAGGCTGAGGCAGGAGAATGGCGTGAACCTGGGAGGCGGAGCTTGCAGTGAGCCGAGATCGCGCCACTGCACTCCAGTCTGGGCGACAGAGAGAGACTCCGTCTCAAAAAAAAAAAAAAAAAAAAAAAAAAAAGAATCTCAAATACACTTTACTTGCTGATTTTCCTTATTGCATTCAATGTAGTAAAACCTGCTTTTCCGTTTGTGCAGGATGGAGGCACCTCCCCCTTGTTGCTGGGGCCTGGGGAGGACAGAGTGGGGGATGGTGGTGAGAGACTGTTGGTGTCCACCCTGCTACGGTCCGTCCCTATGCCCACTGCTTCCCTGACAGGGCGCCCCTTCCCACAGGAGCTGGAAATTCCAGATGGCTGCTTTTCCCGCTTCTTGTGAAGCCAGGTGTGGGCCTGAAGCCATCCTGGCCACCGGACTGTCTTGGGGGTTGGGGGGACAGAAGAAGGGAAAAGTGTGTGTGTGAGGATGTGGCCCTTGCCGCTGTGAAGACAGAAGCCTGCGGCTGACAGGAGGGAGGATGGGCTGACTTTTGTCCTTCATGTTACTATGCCTATTAGTACACCAACTTACTATCATGATAATTTTAAGGCAGTCATTTTGTTCTTCGATGTTCTGTTAAAATGTATGTCTTAAAGAATAACAGCGTCTAGGGGAATAGAATGGAAGGCCAGTGGCTCCAGCCACTGCACCAACCTGGGCACTGTCCAGTCTCCAGACATGTTGCTGTAGAAGGCAATCAGCGCTGGATTTTTAAACTGTTGCTACCCAGCGTGGTCCTTGGGCCAACAGAATCAATAGCACCTGGAGATGGCCAAAATTCAGGATCCAGGGTCCCACCCAGACCTGCTGGGCCAGAATTTGCATTTTAACCAGAGGCCCTGGTGATGCATGCACTGAGGCATGTGTGAGCATCTTCAACCGCTTTTCCAAAAAGTGGAACCACTTTTGCATATTCTGTGACCTGCAACCAAACATGCCCAACTGAGGCAGGGGTTGTAGTAAACACCGTGCAGCCCTGCGTCAGCTCAGTAGAGTCTCCGCTCTCTAACTTCTTACAAGTGTCTTCAGTCTAAGTACAAGACGCTCTCTGGCCTGTTCACTCAGATGGCAAGAAGCTTTTTATCAATGCCTGAGAAATACCCAAGCCAAACATTCTCCGGGAAAGCCTGGCATGGCCTCTAGTAAAGAGTCAGGTTTCTCCCCAGCCTCTCCCTACCAAGGCTGGCAGTGCTGATTCGTTATGGCTGCAAAGACTTTTTCTTTTCTTTTAAAAATAAGCTCTGTATGAATTCTTCCATTCCATTTCCCTAGACTCCCTTATTCTTTAAAACACAGGTTTTAACAGAACAGTGAAGAGCAAAATAACTGCCTTAAAATGATCATGATAGTAAGTTGGTGAACTAATAGGTATAGAAATAGTGGAATACTACTTCCCCCGCACCCGACCCATTTTAGTTCTCCTTTAGCTCACTTTAAAAAAAAAATAGAGGATAGGCACATATTAATGGGTAGCTTCCTCGTGTCTGTGTGTGTGTGCACTGAAAAATGCACTTAATAATTTATGTACTCGTGCTTTAAAATAAGCAACATTAGACATCTAGTATAACCTAATTATCAACATTTTAGTATTGCAAAACTAGTAAAAGTAGAGAAAGTCAACATGTTTCCCAGTTCCCAGAATGTAATTTTCCATCCTGGGAATTATTTTGACAATATTTTAGCAAATGGGAACTTTTTTTCTTCTTTCTGGGCAAAAACTGGACCTTTTTGACCCTTACACAAATGATTATTAATCTTTCCAGATTTCTGTTTTTTTTTTTTTTTTTTTTTTTTTTTTTTTTTTTTTACGTTTCATAAAGTGGAACCCAAAACTGTAACTGAACACAGTTTGGAGACAGATGACTAATTTCCTAAACTATTTCTGGATTTTTCCTTTGACTACTTATAGCTTCAAACAGGCTTCCACAGAAAATTTCGCTGTGAAGTCCTCCCTGCTCCCCCTCCAGTCCCCTTCTCCCTTGAGAGGTAGAAGTGAAAGGTTTGTAATGGAACACTTTAAAAATGATTCCACTGGGCCCTGCCTCCTATTCACTAGCAAGGAATGTGGTTGTGCTTATACGGCCGAGGTTAGTCTAAAAGAATTTTCATAAACCACCAATTGCATTACATCAATGCATCATCTTAAATCCCATGGTGATTTTCCTAAACATAACTAGCTCACTGGCCTCAAACCAATTATCTCTACTTGTCATTACAAGAAATTCTCTAAATGTTTATGTTCCTACAGGACCATACTAAAACGGCCAGTTAGCTAATGTGGAATACTAAGGGAAAAGTAATATATACGCTCTCAAGAAATTATGCTGGGGTGGAATATATAGCCACCAAGCAAAACTGTCCAAAGATCATGCTGCCCCTAGAACCTGTGAGAGGAAGCATTTCGTTAGCCCCATTGTTTCTGTGAATTTATTTATCGTTGTGGTGGGTGAAGTGAAGAGACTTTGGTATGGAAATGAAGAGGAAGCAGGATAGTTATTTAGAGAGACTATTCCTCTTTCCAAAACACCATCGGGCAAAAATGCCTGCCCCTGATACTCTGAAATTGACCGAGAATGACAGGGAACTCAGAGAGAATGAGGAGGACCTTACAAAATGAAAATGTGAGCTCCTCAACATCACTAATCATCAGGGAAATGCAAATCAAAACCACAGCGAGATATTATCTCACCCCAGTCAGAATGGCTATTATTAAAAAGACAAAAAACAACAGATACTGGCAACAATTCAGAGAAAAAGGAACTCTTATACTCTGTTGGTGGGAATGTAAATTAGTATAGCTACGATGGAAAACAACATGGATGTTTCGCAAAAAAGTAAAAATAGAACTACTGTATCATCCAGCAATCCCACTACTGGGTATTTATCCAAAGGAAAAGAAATCAGCATATTAAAGGGATACCTACACTCACATGTTTATCACAGCACTATTGACAATAGCCAAGATACGGAATCAACCTAAGTGTGCATCATTGGATGAATGGATAAAGAAAATGTGGTATACATACACGGTGGAATATTATTCAGCCATAAAAAAGAATGAAGTCCTGTCATTTACAGAAACATGAATGGAACTAGAGGCCATTATGTTAAGAGGAATAAGCCAGGCTCGGAAATACAAATACTCCATGGTCTCACTCATGTGGGAGCTAACAAAGTTGATTTCATGGAGATGGAGAATAATATGATAGATATCAGAAATGGAAAAGTCAAAAGGAGAGGGATAAAAAGAGGTTGGTTATGGGTACAAATATACAGTTAGAAAAAATAAGCTATCCTTTGATAGCTGATAGGGTTTCACTGTGTCCCCACCCAAATCTCATCTTGAATTGTGGTTCCCATAATTCCCACGTGTCATGAGAGGGACCTGGTGGGAGGTAATTGAATCATGGGGACAGGTCTTTCCCGTGCTGTTCTCACGATAGTGAATAAACCTCATGAAATCTGATGGTTTTATAAAGGGGAGTTCCCTGGCACATGCTCTCTTGCCTGCCGCTATGTAAGACGTGACTTTGCTTCTCATTTGCCTTCCGCCATGATTGTGAGGCCTCCCCAGCCATGTGGAACTGTGAGTCCATTAAACCTCTTTCCTTTATAAATTACCCAGTCTTGGGTATGTCTTTATTAGCAGCATGAGAACAGACTAATACAATAGCATACTAGGAAAGTATACTTAAGCAACAATATTGTGTACATTTTAAAGTTACTAGAAGAGAGGACTTGAATGCTCTAAAAATGCTCCCAACACACAAAAATGATAAACACTCAAAGTGATGGGCACCCAAAATACCCTGACTTCATCCTTGTGCATATTCTATGCATGTAACCAACTCACGTGTGCCCCATAAATATGTAAATTATTATCTATCATTTAAAGGGAAAAAATTGTGAGCCCTCGAACGCAGTAACTGGTCAGGAAGATAATGTTATGAGCTCTAAATCAAGACATGTCTCCTTAGCATATTAGCATATTGGACTTATGCAGCTCTCTGAAAAAGTAATTTTTGGTTATGGCTGGGAGGAGGCCTGTAAAAAACAGTATAAAAAGGAAATCAGGTGTTGTATATCCTGAAGTTTTGGCTTTCTCTAAGACCTCACCTTTCATTGCAGGCTCTTCTCATTCCGTGAGTGACCTCACCCAAGACTTGAACTTCCACAGGTGTGCTGATGACCAAAACCTCCATCCCCAGCCTGGCTTCTCTTCTGAGCTCCAGATGCAAACTGCTAGCTGCTTATGGGGCATCTCCTTAGGGGCCTTCCATGGGTACCTCACAGTGACACATCCAAATGCAACTTCTCTGCCTGCCTAATACCTCCATCCCTTAGTGTATTCAAGAAGAGGTAGGTTTGTCACTCACCTGGTTGGCTGCTCTGTGACATGAGCTTGTCCCCTGTGGCTCTGGGTCAACCCTGGTTTGCTGGTGTATTCCTGCAGGTCACCACTGAGATCTGCTGAGAACAGTACCAGCTGTTCCCTTAGCACAGGCCCTGGGGTGGCTGTGGGGGCTGCCAGTCTCCCATCACATGCTCCAAACACCACATGGAGGCTGATCAAGGGATGGGACCCTCCGATGGGGAAGGAAGGAGAGTAATTAAATAGAATTACAGCATGCTTGGTGGAAGCATTTAAAACTGAGTGCTAAAATGACTATCCTGAGACTCTAGGAGAAAAGCATAAAAAAAACAAAACAAAAAAAACCTCCTCCCTGAAGATGCCTTGTGGGCAATCGCCCAGAGCTGCAACAGTGTGAATCTCCAGCCTGCCAGGAAGCCCACTCAGATTGCTTTCACCCATACCCAGCACCCCCTCCAGCACCTGTGGCTCCAGCCATTCTCAGTTACTTGTGCCTCCAAATATCTCTGCCTGTTTCACCCTCCTTGCCTTCACATTGCTATTTTTCCTGGATTTCCTTCATCTTTCAGCTACTCCATCTGCTTATTCTAAATCCCTCTAGTACCTGTCTCAAGCATCACTGTCCCTGAGCCCTCGCCTGAGTTAGAGGCACATTATGTTAGAGCAGGTGCCACACCCTCACCTCCCTGGAACCCCGCCCATCTCCTCTTCTCACTTGATTCCTCCCACTCAGGGGCTTTGTGTTTGCAGCACCTGGCCCAGCACTTGGCACATAGCGTTTCACAAATATTTGGTGGAAGAATGACAGCTGTAAAGAACAGTATGCTTGTGTTCAAGACCCAGGATTAATGCCCCACTTTGCTATTTCAAATGTGTAGTTTTGCTGAGGTAGTGTAATTTCCCTGATTTCCCTGAGTCCTCTTGTCTGTAAAATGGAAGATGATCCCTTTCTTCTTCTAGTGAGGATCAACATCACAAGGGGAGTGTGCACATAAACCCAGAAGTTTCACCCAAATATAAGCTTTTTTGGGGGAAAAAAAAGGAGCTAAGAAGAAGAATAGCTGAAGCTCACCTAGCTCATACTCTGTGCCAGGCACCATTTAATTGATCCTTGCAATTATCTCATAAAGGAAGCTAAGTCATTTGCCAAAGAGCATAGAGGTAGGACATAGTGGAGAGAGGATTTGAACCCAGGCAAGTCACTCACTTGTAAATACTTTCACCAGGCAAATCTTTGGCTTCAGAATGTATAGGCTTAAAAGCCCGCTGACGACTGTAATACCAAAAGCTAACGCTGACTGCACGTTGCCTATATGCTGAGCTCCGTGATAACCATTCTACAGTGACATCGACCTATGCTGTCCACAGCCCTACTGTATCGGCGTCCTTGGTCCCATGAATCCGATGAGAAAATGGAGACAGAGCCATGGGCACTCGACCAGGCTGCAGGGCTAGTGTTCAGGCCCGACCCACACTTCAGAGCTGGGGCTGTCCAGCACCGTGCAGGGTTCAGTGAAAATGACCTTGAGGCAGCAGCTCCTGGGCTGTGCAGGACCAGGAGGGAAGCCCAGTCGAGGCTCATGGACAACCTTGCTTGGACACAGCTTTGTCTCAAAACCGGAAGTGTTGAATGATCTTCAAGTCTCTGTAGGAAAAAGAGGTTCCAAAACAAGGAACTAAGGCCGAGGACCACTGGGAATTGGGGCGGGCTAGCAAGTCCCTCTTGTGTTTAGAGGAGGAGACTTGACCCAGCAGGGAGAGCCTGAAAAGGCCTCGCTGAGGCTCTGAAAGCAAAGGTCTAGTGAACTCATCTTAGAGAAGGCTGCTAGTGTTGCGGAGGTCTCCTGCCTGTAAAAAGTTTGTAGTCCAGATTTTCCCCATGTTGTGATAACATTCTAATGTGTTAGGTTTGAGGTTTCTTCATGAATAGATTCAGGATACGCATTTTTGGTGGGAAGCAAGAGAAGTGCAAAAAGCTATGTTTTTCTCAGCACATCATATCAGGAGGTACGTGAAATCCACCATCTCTGATGCCAGCTGTGATCCGCTGGTTAAGGTGAGGCCTGCCAGCCTGCACCAGTGTAAAGTGACTATTTTTCCCTTCGTAATCCATCAGTATTCCGCGAGGAGCTGCACTGAGATCATGAAAACATCCTATTCCTCCTCACCAGCTAGTTCTGTCTTCCGCTGACAGCTGTCTGAGTCAATATAACTATGACTGTTACCAAAAGGTGATTTTCTCATTAATTCATTCTTTAGGATGAAAACTTATGGACATTTTATGAAGTGGATAGCTTGTATGCCTCAAAAATACCAATCTCATTAAAACTGAGGAACTGCTCCACATCAAAAGAGACTAAGGAGCTATGACAACTAAATGCAATGTATGGATCCCAGACAAGAATTTATTTTTCTTTTGCTCTTAAAGACATTACGGGGGCTGCATGCCATGGCTCACGCCTTTAATCCCAGCACTTTGGGAGGCCGAGGCAGGTGGATCACCTGAGATCAGGAATTCAAGACCAGTCTGGCCAACATGGTGAAACCCTGTCTCTACTGAAAATACAAAAAGTTAGCCGGGTGTGGTGGTGGGCACCTTTAATCCCAGCTACTTGGGAGGCTGAGGCGGGAGAATCACTTGAACCCGGGAGGCGGAGGCTGCAGTGAGCCAAGATAGCGCCACTGCACTCCAGCCTGGGTGACAGAGCGAGACTCTGTCTAAAAAAAAATAAATAAAAATAAATAAAATAAAAGACATTACTGGGACAATTGGTGAAATCTGAACAAGTCCTGGAGATTAGATAATATTATTTGAATGTGGATTTTCTGATGTTGATACTTGTATTATGTAAAGAATGTCCTTGTTTTTTGGGAATTACATATTGAACTGTTTAGGAGCAGAGGAGGTTTTGGCTGCCACTTTCTTTCAAAAGGTTCAGAAAACTAGTATGTATGTATAGAGAATGATAAGACAAACATGGTAAAATGCTAACATCTGAGGAATCTGAGTGAAGGGTCTATGGGGGTTGTTTGTAATATTCTTGCAACTCTTGTACATCTGAAATGATTTCAAAATGAGCGAACGTTTTTAAATGTGCTATGAGTTTGAACTGAATATGTGTACTTGGCTCTTTCTGCCAATGAATGGTTGGACTCCCCACTCCTACAGGGAAGGGACTGGGGCTGTCTTGTCTCTGGGAGCATTCTGAGGTGGGTAGACAATCTACTCTGTCCCCCTCTGACAGATGCAGATCCACAGAGAGATGTAGTCAGAAGTATCTTGGTCTATCATGCTGTTGTGGAGGGGAAACACTTAAGTAAATCAAAGCTCATCTTTTAGAACACTGACCGATACTGGCCCATCGCTTTTGTCTGTAAGTTCCAGCTTTAGGGTATGACGCTGCCACTGTCACAGGCTCCTGAAATAGATGATGCCAGAGCACGGAGCTTCCATAGGACAGAAGGCTTTACATGGCAGCAACAATAAAGCCCTTTAGCCACTGAGCCCTGCAATGAAGGGCAAGAACAGCAAGTCATGAGTCTTCACCACCACATGAATAAGCTGCCAACCCACAGTGCCACGGAAACACAGGCTCTGAGCCCACATGCCCACAGTGCAGATAATGACCTCAGCCTTCAAAGGGGAGAAAGAAGCGCCCCCTAAAACAGTCCTTTAAAACCCTCCTTCGTCATTTGTGACAGCACAATTTGCTGTTTCATTTCAGTCTCTTATGAAGACGCCTTCTGAATCAGTGCTCTATTTTGAGCACAAAGTCAAGATGTCTGTGGCTTCAGCCAAAGAGGTTCACATGGAAGACCTGCTGAGCTAGTTGCTGATTCAAGCCTGGACCATTCCTGAAGTTCTTCTGGGTGAGTGGGAAAGGGTCACCCATAATAGCTTTTTCTTGGCCTTCCTATTCCTTTCCCACCCTGTCCACTTAGCATCCCTCTAGAGAGAATAGGAAACTGAATAGATGCCAAGAAAATGGACACACTCCACATGCATTAATAACTTCACTATATTAATAGCTTGCCAAAGTCAACTATCTCCCTAGGGGATCTTAGTTTCTCCTGTTGTGTCTATTTTTTGTGTGTTTGTTCTTTCTTTTCCCTGGCCTTCTTATAGAAATAGCGTGTAAGGTAACCAGTTGTAGCCTTTGTAATGATATTCACACCTAATGACAGCAGGGCTGGCCCCACAGAGGCCTCTCAGTCACTGAGTTCCCATAACGAGGGCACTTTACACATGCCATCTACCATCCCATCTAACCCTCAAGACAAACTTACATTTTACATCCCAACTTTGCTGATGAGAAACTAAAAGCTTAAAGAGGTTGAATCACATGCCCAAAGATGCATGGCTAGTACAGGTGAGATTCAGACTCAGTCTATTTGTCTTGGTGCGAGAGCCTTAGCATTTCCACTCTGAAGATGACCAGCTTCTTCATTTGCCTGTTGAGGGCCCAGTGTTCTTTTACCAAATTGGCTTTGGTGCCTGGAGTGCATGAGGACTCATGACCCTTAGCTCACTTTCCACCTGTAGTTGCCCTTTTATTTCATTGCTACAAGTCTCCTCTGTAACCCTGTTCAGCAAGAAAGTGAATATATTCAGGCTTTTGCTCAGATAGTCATTCAGATTCCTCCACGATGCGTGAGCAGGGGTTCCTCAAAATGCAAAGCTGGGCGGTGCTGCCATCTTCTGCCCCGGCTAGTGAGGGGGGCCCCAGTAGCTAATCCTGTGTGTCCAGCCCTCCTACAGTTTGTAATCCATCATTTGGCTTTTTGTGAGTTATGTGACATCTGGGCCTGAGAAAGAAGATGTTCTCACCTCCCAGGGGACCTGAGAGTCTGTCCTGTTTCCCTGGATACAATCACCTCTTTGTTTGGCTCCTCAGGCAACAGCATCCCTAGAATGATGCTTCCAACAAGTGCCTGGGATGCTCCTCTCCTGGACATGGCTGAGTTGCACCCATCGCCTGCTGTGGCACCCACTGGAAGCTTGCACAGTAGTGGCTTCTCACAGATGCAGCGGCACTTCTCCATTGAAGGGCCCAGGGAGCCTGACTCACACGCAGGACCTGAGTCTGACGTGTGTCCTAACTTTCCTCTAGAGGCTTCCAGTGGGGTTGAGCCACTACTGCCCACAGCGATAACGTCTGTAAAGCACCCTGTGCATCGACTTCCTTCTCTTCTCTGTTTCACATCCACGCCCCTCCCAGTGCTTCCCAGCATCAGTGCCTAAAACATCCCTTGCACTCAGATCTTAATCTCAGTGTCTGCTTCTGGGAAAACCAGCCTCAGGCACCCCCAGACTCCTCTTGTACATCCCTAGTGCAGTGGTCCGCTGCTTAGCCCTCCGTGCAATGGTGCTGACAATCGTGAGGGCAGACAGCCCTGAGTTCCACACTTAGACTTTTCCATTCCAGGAAGCTGCTGTTCCAGCCAGAAGGCACCCTCAGGAGTTCCTGGCGGGTACAGGAGGGCAGGGCTCAGGGTGGGGAGCCACTCCAGAAATGTGAGAGAATTTTCTGTTCCAATGGCATATAGGGAAAGATACAACACTCTCAATCCAATTCCGAGTGCCATTAAGCTCAGAAACAAAAAATATTTCTATGCAAAAGAAAGGAAGGTTTTGTCTTTTGCAGATTCACAGTGTTTCAAAAGAGTAAGATGTTTCTTCTTCTCCTTCCACCTTAAAACCCTCTTTTCTACCCTAAGTTGCACCCTCCATTAGGTTATCTAATGATTTCCAGGAAGTAATGGAAACCCAGAGTCATGCACCCCACTTCTGCTAGCAGTCATTCGGGGCCCCACTGTGATCCCGTCCTCAGGGCACCAGGTCATGGAGTAGGTGAGGATGTGTCTCGGCATCCAGGCGCACACTCATTTCCTCCCTCACTCTAATTGGCTCAGGGGTGGACATGTGACACCTTGAGACCCAATGAAGTATCTCCTGGGACTTCTGGGAAACAGCCCTTTGCTCCTCCTCACTGGTTTACAGTAAAAGGATAAGGGCTGGGGCCTTGGCAGCCATTTTGCTCCCATGAGAGAAGGGCCTGAAGTTAGAGCCCACAGGAAGAGGCAGAGCTGAGAGGGAAAAAAACACCAAGTCTTGTGACACCGAGCAATGGAATCTGCCTGTCCTCCTCTGGACATTTCAGTAGTTTAGTCATTCAGTTCCCTTTCTTGCTTCATCTGGTGTTGAGTTTTTCTGTCACTTATTGCAAAGAGTCCTAATTGATGTGAACAGAAGGGAGAGGTTTCCTTTTTTTCTCTCTCTCTGATCCAAAATGACTGGTAAGTTTTCTTCATTCTCCTTTGCACCATGACCCAAGTTTCTTTCTCCTGTCCTCTGTGACCCAGAGTGGCCCTAAGAGGCAGGGCACGTGGCTGCTGGAGGCCCCTCAGCGTGCGTGAGTATCTAACATTTCTCCTTGAAATCCTCTGTAGAAATGTAACTGACTCCGCCAAAGAGGGATGACCAAACTCATAAGGAGTGTAAGGAATTTGCACTTGAGATGCCCAAGGGTCTGATTCTGACATGCTAAGGTTTTATCCCAAAAGTTAAGATTTCATTAACAAATCTTTATGCAAAAGCGCTTGGAGAAATTTGGCTTTAAATTCAAGTGCAAAGCGTAATCCTTTTAATAAGCTGGGACCAATGTTTTGAAAGGGAGAAAAAAAATTTCAGTGGTAATTCAAATATGTAAAATAAACAATATTTATCTACTAGTTCTTCTGAAAGGCTTATAAACATGGTAACTGTAGTAGAGAGTTTCTCATATTACTTCATTTTTAAAAAATCCTTTAGTTTCTCTCCAACTTATTAAATACTCAACCTACAGAAAACTTGCAAAAAATAATCAAGTGGACGTCTACATATCCTTACCTAGATTTACCAATTGTTACTGTTTTGCCATATTTGTATTATATATACATATATGTGATTTTTTTTTTGAGGAAGCATCTGAGAGTTAATTACAAGCATCATGACACTGAACCCTTGAATGCTTTAGCATTTCTCTCCTATTAAATGAGATAATTATCTCATATAATTATCACACTCAGGAAATTAACATTGATAGAATACTAATTATTATTATTTTTTTACACAGGTATCACTCTGTCATCCAGACTGGAGTGCAGTGGTGAGATCATGGCTTATGTAGCCTTGAACTCCTGGACTCTCAACACAGCCTCCCAAGTAGCTGGAATTACAGGCACATGCCACCACACCCAGCTAATTTTTGTATTTTTTGTAGAGATGGGGTTTCACCATGTTGCCCAGGCTGGTTTCAAACTCCTGGGCTCAAACAATCCCACTTTGACCTCCCAAAGTGCTGGGGTTACAGGTATACGCCACCATGCCCAGCTCACAATACTATTGTCTACGTCTTTGGTCCATATTCAAATTTTTTTCTTTGTCCTAAGAATATCTTTCACAGTTGACTTTTTTCTTTTGACACAAGATCCACCCAAGTATCATGCATCACATTTACTAATATTTTACTTTTGAACATTATGCTACAGCCTTTTTTCTAGTTCTTAATGAACTATCTTGGGTTATTATGAAACTGATAATTGTTCCATGAGTTGCTTATTTTCTATCAGTTTCTATTAGTTCTACTGATTAATTATTGAGAGAAGTACCTAAAGAATTACCTGAAGCCCACAAGGGTTTGGGCATTTGTGTAATTTTTTAAACCTAAGAGAACCTGTTGATTTTATATTACAAGCAAAACCATCCTGTTGCATTATACATTATCACAGGAAAAAAAGTAATCAAAGGAGGTTGGTGGCAGATGTATGATGTATGATGTATGATGTATGATGTACGATGATATTGATAATGATGGGGATGATGAAGCTGAGGAGAAGGAAGGAGTATGGTGATTTTAAGTCAGGTTGACTGAATTAAAGTTTTGCCTGAAGATGGATATCTGTGTGCTCTTTTGTATTATGAGTGTTTTGCCAAAGGTAGCTGCTTCACATACCTCCTGGAGCTATAACCGCTTCCTTCAAGATCACTGCCTTGACCCCATTATCACCAAACCTACACCACATCCCAAAACTACAGTGCCATGCCTCCCACTCACGGACTGCCATATGCCACGTCTTTACTTGAGAATGGCGCTGTCCCGCAGAATGTTCTACAAGGATGGAATGTTCCAGACATGCACCATCCAGTACATGTGGCCACTGAGGGGTATGACTAAAGTACTGAAATTTTAATTTTATGTAACTTTAAATACTTTAAATAGCCACAGGTGGCTGGTGGCAACCATATGAAAGAGTGTGGCTCTAGGTCATGGCTGCAAAACTGCTTGTCCCCTCAGAGCCCCCAGTTCAGATTCACCGGCCAGCACCTCTCACAGCCCATACACTGTTTAGAGTTCACCAGTAGGTTATGGTTACCTCAGAGAAGAATTCAGAAGTGGTCATCTTGTTTAAAACTCACAAATCATCCCTCTTCCAGCCCAGCCCACGCAGAACTCCCCGTTTCCCTCCCTGATTGATTTTCTCCATGCATTTACCATGGCTTGGCATGCTGTGTATCTAACTTATTTAATTGTTTACTGTCCATCTATGTCCACTGTGATGTAGCCTCTCTGAGAGGAGTTTCCTCTGTCTTGTTTCCAGCTGCATCAGTAAACATTTGGGATTGAAGCAGGCGCTGTAGACCATCACCCGGGAATGCCTACGTCTCACCAGCACCACGTGCCTTACATATCACGCACATCCAGGATGCCCATACACCCTCAGCATGGTGGGGAACACGGGAGGCAGCAGGGTAGAGGAAAACAGGGGGGCCTAAAGAGGGCCAAGTTCCAGCTTACCACTCATAAAAATAGTGGTACTTTTGGCCAGCTGGGTTGTTATGAAAAGTAGAAATAATAAATGTGAACAACCTATCGTGATGCCAGCAGCAGAGGATAGCCCCGTGCACATGTAGAATCTCACGAATGTGATTCAAGTCAGGCGTCTTAAAACCCTTTTCAATGATACTTTCTTATAAGGGAGCAGGCAACGTGCTTCACTAGGGAATAAAAAAGAAGGGCCCTTGATACCTCTGGAAAATCTCAGTGCTGAGTGCTTCATCTGCGGTAACTCATTCACGAGTGGTCATTATCCTCATTTTCAGTTGGGAAAACTGAGGCCTAGAGAAGTGTCCTGAATCCTAATGTCTGTAGCGGGACATGAACTCACGAACCTCCTGCAGTGTGTTTCCAGAGCCTGCCAAGTCACTCTGCTGTACCACCTGGCATGTGACGTGCCAGACTGAACAGCAAGGCAACTGGAATGAAAGTCCCTCCTGTCATTCATTCAAATCGAGTGAGTCCCTCCTTGTAAGCATTGAATGAGGTGAGAAGCGGGAGGTTGGTGAGAAGGGCAGCTGCTTCCTGCTCCACACAGTCCAGGAAAAGTGGCTGACCAGCCACGCAGCTCACATAAAGAGAATGGGGGCATTTTTATGTTAGGATGGTTTTAGCCACGCAGCTCACATAAAGAGAATGGGGGCATTTTTATGTTAGGATGGTTTTAGGATCTTTCAGAGGCCACTTCTTGTTTGCTCCCTGGCTGAAGGAGCCGAAGAGCTGCTCATTCTTGCTCTGTGGGGGGGTTGGGGGGAATCTCATTTCAAGGTCAGAGACTGAAGGAGTTGCCTCTTTGGATCTGCATTAGAGTGCCAAATGCCCAGGCTTAGGAATTATTTTTAGTTGGGAACGTCACCCCAGAATGTTGTGATTCCAGAGATCGCCACCCAGGCAACCCTCATGCAGATGGCTGAGTAATGCAGCAGCCAGCACCAGGGCTCCAAGGAGGGGCAGGAAAGAGAGAAGCCAGTTCCTCGTGTCCTCATTTCAACTGACTGTGTGTTCCTGGTACCCTGACTTCTCCTGGTTCCTGCAACTCCAGACTCCTGCTGGGGACAGAAGAAATGTGCGTATTTCCTGGTCCTCTTGTCCTCTCCAGGCTTTCTGATTTTGAGCAGGGTGAGTACTATGCTGGTTTCCCAGATTCTATTTTCATCCTGCTGGTGCTGGATCCAACTCTGGACATTACAGCATATCCCAGCAAAGCTGTCACAGGCTGGCCAGGAAACATAGGACGGGAGGGACAGAAGGAGGGGGTGAGAAGGGAAGACTGCAGCTTCCTAGCTTCTCCACCCACAGCCAATGGAAAGGGCTCTGAAGGTGACTTGTATGGCCTTTGGAACCCACCACCAGGGAGAGAACTCAACAGGTGCAGACTGTTGAGCAGACTGTTGAGGGAGATGATAAGGGAAGAGACCAGGAACTGGAAGCTGGGCAACAAGTCCTCTAGCCAGGGATGTTGTGGCAGCCCATGCTTCATAACCTTATGTGGATAGGCAGTCGATGGTCTTATCTGCATAGACCCATACTCTGCAGCTGACATGTGCCCCTTTCGGGTGATGACGCAGTCCTTTCTGCCCCATTACCTATATGCATGTGCAGAAGTTCTTCACCATACTCTAGAGTCCAACTTATTTGTCTCTTTTTAAAACGTTCAGTTAGGAGGCTGGGCATGGTGGCTCACACCTGTAATCCCAGCACTTTGGAGGCTGAGATGGGCAGATCACCTGAGGTCACAGAGTTCAAGACTAGCCTGAACAACATGGCAAAATCTCGTCTGCACTAAAAATACAAAAATTAGTTGGGCGTGTTGGTGGGTGCCTGTAATCCCAGCTACTAGGGAGGCTGAGGCAAGAGAATCACTTGAACCCGGGAGGCAGAGATTATAGTGAGCCAAGATCGCACTACTGCACTCCAGCCTGGGCGACAAGAGCAAAACTCTGTCTCAAAAAGAAATTTTTTTTGGTTAGACAGTAATCTATACTCCTAGTAAAATCACCATCATCATCATCATCATCATCATCATCATCACCCAGCCCTGGCTTCTTTACATTAAACTACTGCCTCCCAAAGATAAAGGCCAGATGTACTCTTTGCCATAACTTTCACCACATTCATATAACCAGAGGCAAACACTGTTTTAGATAATAATTTATAAAACCATTTCCTGTTTTATAAAACTGGATTCATGCTGTGTACATTTCTGTGAAGATTGCCTTTCACACTTCTTGTAGTTTTTTGCCAGGCCAAAAAGTGTTGCAATAGACATCCTCAAGTACAGATACTTTTATTTTTATAGAGTAGATTCTGAGAAATGAGATTGTAGGGCCAAAGGGTGTGCGCATTTTAACTTTTTAATGGATATTGCCGGATCACTTTCCAAAACAGTTGCAGTTATTCCTG
Organism: Pan troglodytes; assembly: GCF_028858775.2. Taxonomy (NCBI): domain Eukaryota; kingdom Metazoa; phylum Chordata; class Mammalia; order Primates; family Hominidae; genus Pan; species Pan troglodytes. The sequence continues at coordinate 47,013,608 of NC_072409.2, forward strand.
TTCCCACGGGCAAAGTATGCAAGTGCCTTTTCCCCCCCAATCCTTTCCGGCAGCAAGATGTTTTTTTTTCTCACTTTTAAGCAAATATATTGCATGAAATTATCTTACTATTTCTTAAAATTTCATTTTTCTGGCTAATAGTCAAATTAATTATATTTTCATATGTTTATTGATCATTAGTAATTATTTTCTTCAAAACTATTAATATTTTATGACTATTTCGCACTGAGATTTTAAAATCTTTTTATTTTTCAAGCATTTTATTGTGTTATAGATGTTAACTCTTTATTTGTCACATATATTTCTCTGTTGATCATTTGTCCTTTGACTTTGTTTATGATAGTTTTTGCCATAATATTTTAAAATACAAATATCATCGGTATTTCTTGTGTTGTTTACAAAAAACATTAACCACAAAATCAAAAGCAAAGTAATTAGAAAAGAGTATGGTGATATATATATAAGAAAGTATCAATTACAAGCACTGTTTATCATTAAAATAGAAATAACCCGAATATTGAAATATTAAGGGTGTAATTTAATTATAGTATTGTATACAATCACAGCCATCAAAAAGCAGATGACTATGATTGTATACAATACTAGAATTATAACTATTTACATGAAATGAGACTCAAAATATATATTTTGATGTGAACCAAGGTTACACGGCAATATGTATCTTATGACACCAACTATTTATATTTTTATAAGTGCATAGAAAATACTTGGGATATGAATAAAACCAACTACGTTTTATGCTAGTGAAATTACGTGTGTTTTCCCATTTTTTTATCTATGTGTATACATACTTTTTAAAAATTATCTCAAATTAATTCTGTAATGAAAGAATAAGGTCTATAAGGATTTACACACAAAATGTATTATCCCTTGGGAGTAGAATTGGGCTAAGAATCGTTAGCTGAAGGAGTCTTTCAATGTTAACTCTACACACCTATGTGTTATTTAACTTTTAAAAACACGTTATTTCCGAAATATTTTAAACTAACCAAATAAAAAGGAAATGAAATGTGGATGTCAGGAAGTACTCCAATAACATGAAGTTGACATAGAATAAATCTTTTCAGGTCACCCTCTGCGTGCCCTTCCCTGCTCCGCTGTCAGCTGTCCCATCCTTTCCTGTGGGTAACTGTGGGTATTATTTACTCTGAGTCCTATCAGATCCTCTAAAGGTGCATTATGTATGGATATGCATATTTACAAATCTCTACCTTTTCAAGAAGGCTAATGTCACAGGACAATTAATTGAGAAGTAATTTTTTAGGAGCTCAAGCCATTTTGTTGCCTGCATTTTGACTTAATTTATGAGGCCTTCTTGGTCCATAGATTTCAATTTTTGTGTAGTCAGACCTCCTGAAATTTCCTTGTTGTATCTTTTATTGCTTCAAAACCCGTAGTCCATCGCCAAATTTTAAAACACAATCTATTCTCCTTTTTTTTAGTGTTTTCTAAGGTCTTTGTTGTTGTTGTTTTTTATATTTAGCTCCGTAATTCATCTAGAATATATTATTCTGCATGTTGTGAGGTAGGAATTTAACATTTTTTTCTAAATAGAGAATCAGTTGTTTCAATACCCTTAGTTGACCAGTTCAATCTTTCCCTGCACTTGAATGCTACTAGTAGAATATTCTATGTTTCATGTTTATGCTCTCTTGGGTTTCATTACTCTCTTTGATTCATTCTGTAAGCTCACACACGGGTTTAACTACTATAATTTAGAGTATAACTTAATATCTGGTAGACCATGTTCTCCTTCTTGTGCTTCCTGAACTTTTTCCTGGCTATTCATTTACTGTTTAAAAAGAATGAAGAGGCAGTGAGCCAAGATCAAACCACTGCACTCCAGCCTGGGAGACAGAGAGAAACTCTGTCTCAAAAAAAAAAAAAAAAAAATTATTAGATTATGAGAACAAAATACAGGAGGTGGCTGGCAAGATGGCCAAATAGGAACAGCTCCAGTCTGCAGCTCCCAGCGAGATCAACACAGAAAGTGGGTGATTTCTGCATTTCCAACTGAGTTACCCGGCTCATCTCTTTGGGACTGGTTAGACAGTGGGTGCAGCTCACAGAGGGTGAGCCGAAACAGGGTGGGACATCGCCTCACCCGAGAAGTGCAAGGGGTCAGGGAACTCCCTCCCCTAACCAAGGGAAGCCGTGAGGGACTGTGCCATGAGGGACAGTGTACTCTGGCCCAGATACTACGCTTTTCCCCTGGTCTTTGCAACCCGCAGACCAGGAGATTCCCTTGGGTGCCTACGCCACTAGGGCCCTGGGTTTCAAGCACAAAACTGGGTGGCCATTTGGGCAGACATTAAGCTAGCTGCAGGATTTTTTCTTTTCTTTTCATACCTCAGTGGTGCCTGGAACGCCAGCAAGACAGAACTGTTCACTCCCCTGGAAAGGGGGCTGAAGCCAGGGAGCCAAGGGGTCTTGCTCAGTGGATCCCACCCCCACAGAGCCCAGCAAGCTAAGATCCACTGGCTTGAAATTCTCGCTACCAGGACAGCAGTCTGAAGTTGATCTGGGATGCTCGAGCTTGGTGGCGGGAGGGGCATCTGCCATTACTGAGGCTTGAGTAGGCGGTTTTCTCCTCACAGTGTAAACAAAGTCACCAAGAAGTTCGGACTGGTTGGAGCCCACCGCAGCTCGGCAAAGCCTCTGTAGCAAGACTGCCTCTCTAGATTCCTCCTCTCTGGGCAGGGCATCTCTGAAAGAAAGGCAGCAGGCCCAATCAGGGGCTTACAGATAAAACTCCCATCTCCCTGGGACAGAGCACCTGGGGGAAAGGGTGGCTGTGGGCACAGCTTCAGCAGACTTAAACGTTCTTGCCTGCTGGCTCTGAAGAGAGTGGTGGATCCCCCAGCACAGTGCTCAAGCTCTGCTAAGGGACAGACTGCCTCCTCAAGTGGGCCCCTGACCCCTGTGCCTCCTAACTGGGAGACACGTCCCAGCAGGGGTCGACGGACACCTCATACAGGAGAGCTCCGGCTGGCATCTGGCAGATGCCCCTCTGGGACAAAGCTTCCAGAGGAAGGAACATGCAGCAATCTTTGTGTTCTGCAGCCTCTGCTGCTGATACCCAGGCAAACAGGGTCTGGAGTGGACCTCCAGCAAACTCCAGCAGACCTGCAGCAGAGGGTCCTGATTGTTAGAAGGAAAACTAACAAACAGAAAGGAATAGCATCAACATCAACAAAAAGGATGTCCAAACAGAAATCCCATCCGAAGGTCACCAACATCAAAGACCAAAGGTAGGTAAATCCATGAAGATCAGGAAAAAACAGTGCAAAAAGGCTGAAAATTCCAAAAAACAGAACACCTTTTCTCCTCCAAAGGATCACAACTCCTCGCCAGCAAGGGAACAAAACTGGATGGAAAGTAACTTTGACGAATTGACAGAAGTAGGCTTCAGAAGGTGGGTAATAACAAACTCCTCCGAGCTAAAGGAGCATGTTCTAACCCAATGCAAGGAAGCTAAGAACCTTGAAAAAAAGGTTAGAGGAACTGCTAACTAGAATAACCGGCTTAGAGAAGAACATAAATGACCTGATAAACATAGCACGAGAACTTCATGAAGCATACACAAGTACCAATAGCCAAATCAATCAAGCAGAAGAGAGGATATCAGAGATTAAAGATCAACTTAATGAAATAAAGCGAGAAGACAAGATTAGAGAAAAAAGAGTGAAAAGGAATGAACAAAGCCTCCAAGAAATATGGGACTATGTGAAAAGGCCAAACCTGTGTCTGATTGGTGTACCTAAAAGTGATGGGGAGAATGGAACCAAGTTGGAAAACACTCTTCAGGATATTATCCAGGAGAACTTCCCCAACCTAGCAAGACAGGCCAACATTCAGATTCAGGAAATACAGAGAACACCACAAAGATACTCCTCGAGAAGAGCAACCCCAAGACACATAATCAGCAGATTCACCAAGGTTGAAATGAAGGAAAAAATGTTAAGGGCAGCCAGAGAGAAAGGTTGTGTTACCCACAAAGGGAAGCCCATCAGACTAACAGCAAATCTCTCTGCAGAAACCCTACAAGCCAGAAGAGAGTGGGGGCCAATATTCAACATTCTTAAAGAAAAGAATTTTCAACCCAGAATTTCATATCCAGCCAAACCAAGCTTCATAAGCAAAGCAGAAATAAAATCCTTTACATTCAGCACATGTGTCCCAGAACTCAGAGTGTAATTAAAAAAAAAGAAAAATAATAAAGAAAATAAAAAGGAGACCTAGGAATGTGCTCAATCTCCCCACTTTTGGGGTCTCTTTGTTGTGTTCATTCATAAGCATTTATAATTTTCTTTGTCTAGGTCTTGCACATTTTTATTAGTTTTATCTCTGGCTGTTTTTAGTTTCTGTTTCTTTACGTGCTTGAAATTTTTCCCCGGTACTTTTTATAGTGAATTATTGGAAAGCGATTGATTTTTCCATTTTGATCTTGTATCTGGTTATCATGCTATCAGTTGCTCCTTTGGGATTTTCTTAGAAGTTGTGGTGAGCGGAATTCTAAGATGGGGCTTATGACCTGTCCCTGGTCTCCCTCTAGGTTACACTGCAGAAGGGATTTTGCAGAGATAATTAAGGTCGCCAATCAGTTGACCTTAAGACAGAGAGATTATCTGGGCTGACCTAACCTCATCACATGAGCCCTTTAAAAGCAGAGCATTTTCTGCAGCTGCAGAGAGAAGAGGAATTCAGAGATGTGAAGCACGAGGGGGTTCTATGTGAGGGACTCCCTGTCGCTGAGATGGAGAGTGACATGTGTCAAGGAAACAGGGAGCTCAGCTGGGCAACCCCAGGAACTGAACTGTGACCACAACACCCAAGAGTTTAGAAGTGGGTTTTCCCTGACTCTCCAGACAGGAATTCAGCCCAGCCAGCACCTTGATTTCAGGCTCTCGAAGCCACAATCAGGGAACCCAGAGCAGCCCGGCCAGACTCTGGACAACAGAACTGTGAGAAAACAAATGGGAATTGTCTTAAGGCACTAAGTTTCCGGTAATGTGTTATGCAGCAACAGAAAACAAACAGAAAAGTCAGATCATTTAACAGGAATTAGAGTTTTGCTCTTCCCTTTCTAATATTTACACCTCTAATATATTTTTATTATTCTGTTAGCGTCTAGAACCTCCAGAAAAAGGCAAACTTCGGCAGCAGTAGTGGAATTCTTGTTTGTTCCTGATTTTGATAGGAATGTTTAGTGTTCACCATTAGCTGCTTTATGTGCAATAGATTTCCTTTACCACAGTAAAAAGTTTCTTTTATCCTAATTTACAAAATGTGATATTCAGTAAGAAATGTTGAATTGTATTGAATGCCTTTTCAGCTACCATCACAGAGATTTTTTGTTTTTCTTTTTTAATTTGTGAATGTAGTGAATTGCATTCATAGACTACCAAAGGTTGAAACACTTTGCATTTCCATAAATAGACAATTGGACATTGTTTTTTTTTTTTTAGACGGATTCTTGCTCTGTCACCCAGGCTGGAGTGCAGTGGCGCAATCTTGGCTCACGGCAACCTCCGCCTCCCAGGTTCAAGCAATTCTCCTGTCTCAGCCTCCAGAATAGCTGGGATTACAGGTGCGTGCCACCACACCCAGCTAATTTTTGTATTTTTTGTAGAGACGGGGTATTGCCATGTTGGTCAGGCTGGTCTCAAACACCTGACCTCAGGTGATCCACCTGCCTCAGCCTCCCAAAGTGCTGGGATTACAGGCATGAGCCACTGTGCCCGGTCAGTCGTGATTCTTTTATACACAGCTAGATTTGGTTTTGCATCATTTTACATAGGATGTTTACATCTATGCACTGAATTGAGGTATGGGTTTCTTTGTGTGGTATCTGGTTTTTTAGTATCAGGAAAGTCCTAGTCTTGTAGAATGAGGTAGAAAGCCTTACATTATCTTCCATGCTCAAACATGGAAATTAACTGTGCTTTAAAGGTTAGTAGAATTTACTTGTGCAAGTCTCCTAGCCTCTTTCCTTATGGAACAGTCATTCATTCATTCATTCACTTAGCCAATAACCACTGAGCACCAGGCATAGGTCTGGTGTCAGGGACTCCACAGTGAACAAGGCAGCTTCTTTCAAAGAGCTTACAATCAGTTAACTATCATTCACTACCTTTGATTTTGCTCCAGTTAGTATTTTTGCATTTGCAAGCTATTATCAAGTAAATGTCATTCACATATATTTTACTGGAAAATTCATTTAATCTATATTATCATATTTATGGTTATAAGTAGTCCTTAATAATTTTTAAAACTTCCTCTTATCTTGAGTATATGACCTTTCTCATTTCCAACATTGTTCATTTGTGAATTCTCTCACTGTTTCTTAACCCACCATGCCCTGGCATATCTGGTCTGTTGGTTTCAAATATATTCATTTTGCAATATTTTATTAATTTCTGATTTTTTGTATTAATCTTTTTTTAGCATCTTCTTGCTATTTTTATTTTGTAGTCTTTCTTTGTGTTCCAATAATTTCACTTAAGGTTAGAATTTTTCCTCTGAGTGACATTTTGGCCACATCTTGTGGGTTATAATATTAGGTACTTTTGTTAGAATTCTGTACCTTCAGCTAAAATTGACTGTCATGTTAGCCCAAGATTTATTTAGAGGAATTTAAAATGTTTCTATATGAATACCCATACATATATATTTATGTTTACATCTATCCATGTAGTTGGAAGGTTTGAATACATACATAAAACATATGCTGCACATATCTATACATAAGTATATTATAGGTCTAGAAGTCAGGGTCAAGGTCTGGAATGGAATGGATAATTTTGTGATCAATCTATGGATAGATTATAAGTGCAGTTACGAGTACATGAAATGATTGGAAGAAAGTAATGAGTGGGTAGAAAAGAAAGCCTTGAGAAATGATAACAATGAATGCTCAAGAAAATGAGATATGGGTTTGTCATGCCAATTGAGAATGCATTCAACTATCAGTCACAGAACCCCTGACTAACAGCAGCTTTAGCTTAGGGCTAGTAGGTCTCACAGGGCAAGAAGTCCACACAAACTTGCAGGGATGGTACAGTGGCTCCACAAGGCCATCCAGGTTCTTTCTTAATTTTTTGTTCTGCCATTTAATGTATAGGCAGGACTTTGTCTACATGAGGGGCTGACTAATCTGGCCCGCTGCCCATTTTGTAAATGAAGTTGTATTGGGAAACAGCCACACTGGTTTGTTTCCCTATTGCCCATGGCTGCTTTTGAATGACAAGGACAGATTAAAGTACTCAGGAAAGAGACCTTTTGGCTAGCAAAGCTCAAGTCGTTTATCTCATCTTTCTTCCACCTCACCTAACCCCTTCACAGTGTTAGGATTCCCAAGATGAAAATCCACAATTTAGGTAGAATAAAAAACCATTTCCAGTCTAGCCCAGCACATAAGGCACTAAGAAGCCATCACTCCTGCCCTCACAAGAGAAAGACATAAATGGAAAATAAACAACTCTTATTAGATCATAGAATTGAGTTTACAGGCCAAACCATTGCCCCAAAATAGGAAGAGACAGAAAGGTGCATATAGAGAATCACCACATACTGGAACAGAAGCCAAGGAGCAGCAGCCTTCATGGGAACTAGTGCCAGGGTAGAAAAACCTAAATTATACACCAATATCTCTCATTAGCCTAGATGAAAAAGCCTTCAATAAAATATTAGTAAATCAAATCAAAGAATATATAAAAAGAATTACATACCATGAACAACTGGAATTCATTACAGGTGTGCAAGACAGGTCACTATTCAAAAATCAAGTAACATAATCCCTCATATCAACACATTAAAGAAGAAAAACCATAAGATCATATTAATAGGTATGAAAAGAGCAATTGACAAAATCCAACACCCATTCATGATAAAAACTCCTAGCAAACTAGGGACAAAGGGGACCTTTGTCAACTTGATTAAAAAAAAAAACAAAAACCCTACAACTAACATGATACATAAGGGTGAGAAACTGGATGCTTTCCCTCTAAGGTCAGAAACAAGGCAAAGCTATCCCTCTCACCACTCCTATTCAACATTGTTCTGGGAGTACTCACTAATGCAATAAGATAAGAAAAGGAAATAAAAGTACACAGATTGGAAGGGAAGAAATAGACTGTCTTTGTTCACAGATGACATGATTGTGTACTTAGAAAATCTCAGAGAATTGGAGATTGTTCCAAGATGGCCAAATAGGAACAGCTCTGGTCTGCAGCTCCCAGCGTAATCAATGCAGAAGACAGGTGATTTCTACATTTCTAACTGAGGTACCTGGTTCATCTCACTGGGACTGGTTGGACAGTAGGTGCAGCCCATGGAGGGTGAGCCGACACAGGGCAGGGCGTTGCCTTACCCAGGAAGCACAAGGAGTCAGGGGGAATTCCCTTTCCTAGCCAAGGGAAGCCATGACAGACAGTACCTGGAAAACTGGGACACTCCCGCCCTAATAGTGTGCTTTTCCAACTGTCTTAGCAAATGGCACACCAGGAGATTACATCCCATGCCTGGCTCGGCGGGTCCCACGCCCACGGAGCCTTGCTCACTGCTAGTGCAGCAGTCTGAGATTGAACTGCCAGGTGGCAGCCTGGGCTGGGGGAGGGGCGTCTGCCATTGCTGAGGCTTGAGTAGGTAAACAAAGCCACTAGGAAGCTCAAAGTGGGTGGAGCCCACCGCAGCTCAACGAGGACTGCCTGCCTTTGTAGACTTCACCTCTGGGGGCAGGGCATAGCTGAACAAAAGGCAGCAGAAACTTCTGCAGACTTAAGTGGCCTTGTCTGACATCTCTGAAGAGAGCAGTGTTCTCCCAGCACAGAGTTTGAGCTCTGAGAACAGACAGACTGCCTTCTCAAGTGGGTCCCTGACCCCCATGTAGCCTAACTTGGAGACGCCTGCCAGTAGGGGCTGACTGACACCTCATATAGCTGGGTGCCTCTCTGAGATGCAGCTTCCAGGGGAAGGATCAGGCAGCAATATTTACTGTTCTGCAGCCTCTGCTGGTGATACACGGGCAAACAGGGTCTGGAGTGGACCTCCAGCAAACTCCAACAGACCTGCAGCTGAGGGTCCTGACTGTTAGAAAGAAAACTAGCAAATAGAAAGGAATAGCATCAACATCAACAAAAAGGACATTCACACCAAAATCCCATCTGTACGTCACCACCATCAAAGACCAAAGGTAGATAAAACCACAAAGCTGGGGAGAAACCAGAGCAGAAAAGCTGAAAATTCTAAAAACCAGAGCACCTCTTTTCCTCCAAAGGATCATAGCTCCTCATCAGCAATGGAACAAAGCTGGACGGAGAATGACTTTGATGAGCTGACAAAAGTAGGCTTCAGAAGGTCAGTAATAAACTTCTCTGAGCTAAAGGAGGATGTTTGAACCCATCACAAGGAAGCTAGAAACCTTGAAAAAAGATTAGACTAATGGCTAACTAGAATAAACAGCATAGAGAAGACCTTAAATGACCTGATGGAGCTGAAAACCATGGCATGAGAACTACGTGACGCATGCACAAGCTTCGGTAGCTGATTCAATCAAGTGGAAGAAAGGGTAGCAGTGATAGCAGATCAAATGAATGAAATGAAGCGAGAAGAGAAGTTTAGAGAAAAAAGAGTAAAAAGAAATTAACAAAGCCTCCAAGAAATATGGGACTATGTGAAAAGACCAAATCTACATCTGATTGGTGTACCTGAAAGTGATGGGGAGAATGGAACCAAGTTGGAAAACACTCTGCAAGATATTATCCAGGAGAATTTCCCCAACCTAGCTAGGCAGGCCAACATTCAAATTCAAGAAATACAGAGAACACCACAAAGATACTCCTTGAGAAGAGCAACCCCAAGACACATAATCGTCAGATTCACCAAGGTTGAAATGAAGGAAAAAATGTTAAGGGCAGCCAGAGAGAAAGGTTGTGTTACCCACAAAGGGAAGCCCGTCAGACTAACAGCTGATCTCTTGGCAGAAACCCTCCAAGTCAGAAGAGAGTGGGGGCCAATATTCAACATTCTTAAAGAAAAGAATTTTCAACCCAGAATTTCATATCCAGCCAAACTAAGCTTCATAAGTGAAGGAGAAATAAAATCTGTTACAGACAAGCAAATGCTGAGAGATTTTGTCACCACCAGGCCTGTCTTACAAGAGCTCCTGAAGGAAGCACTAAACATGGAAAGGAACAACTGGTACCAGCCACTGCAAAAACATGCCAAATTGTAAAGACCATTGATGCTAGGAAGAAACTGCATCAACTAATGAGCAAAATAACAAGCTAACATTGTAATGACAGGATCAAATTCACTCATAACAATATTAACCTTAAATGTAAATGGGTTAAATGCTCCAATTAAAAGACACAGACTTGGGGGGAGGGATAGCATTAGGAGATATACCTAATGCTAAATGACAAGTTAATGGGCGCAGCACACCAACATGGCACATGTATACATATGTAACAAACCTGCACGTTGTGCACAGGTACCCTAAAACTTAAAGTATAATAATAATAAAATTTAAAAAAAGTAAAAAAAAAAAAAAAAGACACAGACTGGCAAACTGGATAAAGAGTCAAGACCCATCAGTGTGCTGTATTCAGGAGACCCATCTCATGTGCAGAGATACACATAGGCTCAAAATAAAGGGATGGAGGAAGATACACCAAACAAATGGAAAACAAAAAAAAAAAAAGCAGGGGTTGCAATCCTAGTCTGTGATAAAACAGACTTTAAACCAACAAACATCAAAAGAAGGCCATTACATAATGGTAAAGGGATCAATTCAACAAGAAGAGCTAACTATCCTAAATATATATGCACCCAATACAGGAGCACCCAGATTCATAAGGCAAGTCCTTAGAGACTGACAAAGAGACTTAGACTCCCACACAATAATAATGGGAGACTTTAACACCCCATTGTCAGTATTAGACAGATCAATGAGACAGAAGGCTAACAAGGATATCCAGGACTTCAACTCAGCTCTGTACCAAGCAGACCTAATAGACATCTACATAACCCTCCACCCCAAATCAACAGAATATACATTCTTCTCAGCACCATATCACACTTACTCCAAAGTTGACCACATAGTTGGAAGTAAAGCACTCCTCAGCAAATGTAAAAGAACAGAAATCACAACAAACTTTCTGTCAGACCACAGTGCAATCAAACTAGAACTCAGGATTGAGAAACTCACTCAAAACCACACAACTAAATGGAAACTGAACAACCTGCTCCTTAATGACTACTGGGTAAATAACGAAATGAAGACAGATATAAAGATGTTCTTTGAAACCAATGAGAACAAAGACACAACATACCAGAATTTCTGGGACACATTTAAAGCAGTGTGTAGAGGGAAATTTAGAGCACTAAATGTCCACAAGAGAAAGCAGGAAAGATCTAAAATTGACACCCTAACATCACAATTAAAAAAACTAGAGAAGCAAGGGCAAACAAATTCAAAAGCTAGCAGAAGGCAAGAAATAACTAAGATCAGAGCAGAACTGAAGAAGATAGAGACATAAAAAGCCCTTCAAAAAATCAATGAATCCAGGAGCTCGTTTTTTTGAAAGATCAACAAAATTGATAGACCACTAGCAAGACTAATAAAGAAGAAAAGAGAGAAGAATCAAATAGACACAATAAAAAATGATAAAAGGGATATCACCACCTATCCCACAGAAATACAAACTACCATCAGAGAATACTATAAACACCTCTATGCAAATAAACTAGAAAATCTAGAAGAAATGGATAAATTCCTGGACACATACACCCTCCCAAGACTAAACCAGGAAGAAGTTGAATCCCTGAATAGACTAATAACAGGCTCTGAAATTGAGGCAATAATTAATAGCCTACCAACCAAAAATGTCCAGGACCAGACGGATTCACAGCCAAATTCTACCAGAGGTACAAAAAGGAGCTGGTACTATTCCTTCTGAAACTATTCCAATCAACAGAAAAAGAGGGAATCCTCCCTAACTCATTTTATGAGGCCAGCATCATCCTGATACCAAAGCCTGGCAGAGACACCGCAAAAAAAGAGAATTTTACACCAATATCCCTGATGAACATCGATGTGAAAATCCTCAATAAAATACTGGCAAACCGAATCCAGCAGCACATCAAAAATCTTATCCACCATGATCAAGTGGGCTTCATCCCTGGGATGCAAGGCTGGTTCAACATACGCAAATCAATAAATGTAATCCAGCATATAAACAGAACCAAAGACAAAAACCACATGATTATCTCAATAGATGCAGAAAAGGCCTTTGACTAAACTCAACAGCGCTTCATGCTAAAAACTCTCAATAAATTAGGTATTGATGGGATGTATCTCAAAATAATAAGAGCTATTTATGACAAACCCAAAGCCAATAGCATACTGAATGCGCAAAAACTGGAAGCATTCCCTTTGAAAACTGGCACAAGACAGGGATGCCCTCTCTCACCACTCCTATTCAACATAGTGTTGGAAGTTCTGGCCAGGACAATCAGGCAGGAGAAAGAAATAAAGGGTATTCAATTAGGAAAAGAGGAAGTCAAATTGTCCTTGTTTGCAGATGACATGATTGTATATTTAGAAACCCATCGTCTCGGCCCAAAACCTCCTTAAGCTGATAAGCAACTTCAGCAAAGTCTCAGGATACAAAATCAATGTGCAAAAATCACAAGCATTCCTATACACCAATAACAGACAAACAGAGAGCCAAATCATGAGTGAACTCCCATTCACAATTGCTTCAAAGAGAATAAAATACCTAGGAATCCAACTTACAAGGGACATGAAGGACCTCTTCAAGAAGAACCACGAACCACTGCTCAATGAAATAAAAGAGGACACAAACAAATGGAACATTCCATGCTCACAGATAGGAAGACTCAATATCGTGAAAATGGCCATACTGCCCAAGGTAATTTATAGATTCAGTGCCATCCCCATCAAGCTACCAATGACTTTCTTCACAGAATTGGAAAAAACTACTTTAAAGTTCATATGGAACCAAAAAAGAGCCCACATTGCCAAGACAATCCTAAGCCAAAAGAACAAAGCTGGAGGCATCACTGGCTGACTTCAAACTACACAAGGCTACAGTAACCAAAACAGCATGGTACTGGTACCAAAACAGAGATAAAGACCAATGGAACAGAACAGAGGCCTTAGAAACAACATCACATGTCTACAACCATCTGATCTTTGGCAAATCTGACAAAAACAAGAAATGGGGAAAGGATTCCCTATTTAATAAATGGTGCTGTGAAAACTGGCTTGGTATATGTAGAAAGCTGAGACGGCATTCCTTCCTTACACCTTATACAAAAATTAATTCAAGATGGATTAAAGTTTAAATGTTAGACCCAAAACCATAAAAACCCTAGAAGAAAACCTAGGCAATACCATTCAGGACATAGGCATGGGCAAGGACTTCATGACTAAAACACCAAGAGCAATGGCAACAAAAGCCAAAATAGATAAATGGGATCTAATTAAACTGAAGAGCTTCTGCACAGCAAAAGAAACTACCATCAGAGTGAACAGGCAACCTACAGAATGGGAGAAAAATTTTGCAATCTACTCATCGGACAAAGGGCTAACATCCAGAATTGACAAAGAACTCAAACAAATTTACAAGAAAAAAACAAACAACCCCATCAAAAAGTAGGCTAAGGATGTGAACAGACATTTCTCAAAAGAAGACATTTATGCAGCCAAAAGACGCATGAAAAAATGCTCATCATCACTGGCCATCGGAGAAATGCAAATCAAAACCACAATGAGATATCATCTCACGCCAGTTAGAATGGCGATCATTAGAAAGTCAGGAAACAACAGGTGCTGGAGAGGATGTGGAGAAATAGGAACTCTTTTACACTGTTGGTGGGACTGTAAACTAGTTCAACCATTGTGGAAGACAGTGTGGTGATTCCTCAAGGATCTAGAACTGGAAATACCATTTGACCCAGCCATCCCATTACTGGGTATATACCCAAAGGATTATAAATCATGCTGCTATAAAGACACATGCACACGTATGTTTATTGCGGCATTATTCACAATAGCAAAGACTTGGAACCAACCCAAATGTCCATCAATGATAGACTGGATTAAAAAAATGTGGCACATAAACACCATGGAATACTATGCAGCCATAAAAAAGGATGAGTTCATGTCTTTTATAGGGACATGGATGAAGCTGGAAACCATCATTCTCAGCAAACTATCGCAAGGACAGAAAACCAAACACCGCATGTTCTCACTCATAGGTGGGAATTGAACAATGAGAACACTTGGGCACAAGGTGGGGAACATCACATACCAGGGCCTGTTGTGGGGTGGGGGTTGGGGGGAGGGATAGCATTAAGAGAAATACCTAATGTAGATGACGAGTTAATGGGTGCAGCACACCAACATGGCACATGTATACGTATGTAATAAACCTGCACGTTATGTACATGTACCCTAGAACTTAAAGTATAATAGTAATAATTTTAAAAAATCCCAGAGAATCAACACAAAACCCTATTGTAACTGATAAGTGATTATACCAAGGCTGCAGTATACACGGTTAATATACAAAAGTCAATTGCTTTCTTATATACCAACAATGAACAATTAGATTTTGACATAAAAAATGTGATATCATTTATATTAGCACCCCTCTAAAAGAAATGCTCTATTAGAGTATTCCAGAGAAACCAAACTGAAAAGATGTATGTTTGTGTATATATACACACATGCACACATACATCATATACACATGTATACATAAACACATATGCTATATATACACACACATATATGCATTTATACACACACATTTAAGTTGTATATACATATAATATGATATAATATAATATATAATATGTGTATAAAGACAGAGAGAGATATTTATTTTAAGAACTTGGATCATGCAATTTGGGGTGCTGGCAAGTCCAGAATCTGCAGAATTGGCAGGCTGGAGACTAAGGTAACAGTTGTTGTTGAAGGTAGCTTGAGTCTCAACGCAGTCTGCTTTGCAGAATTCCCTCTTCATTGGGGGAATCATTCTTTTTTCTTTTAAAGTCTTCAGCTGACTTGTGGAAGGTATTCTACTGTACTCAAAGTCTGCTAATTTAAGTATGAATCTCGCCTAAAAAATGCCTTCAGAGAAATATCTAGGAGAGTATTTGACCAAATATCCAAGTATCATGGCCTGCCCAAGTTGACGCATAACATTAACCATCACAAGTCCACTCTTTGTCAACTTGACACCCGTATATACCTCTTTAAACCATGTTTATTCTCAGAATAAATACAATAACAATGTCATACTTCTGCCTAATGTGATAGAACTATCCTGCGTATGGCCAAAAGTGCATTAACCCTTTCCTCAAAAAGGATGCAACGTTCTTGGGTGATGTTTACTCTTTTCCTTGATGTCTTACGACTTAAGTATTATGAAATAAAATTAACAATGC
Source organism: Pan troglodytes (assembly GCF_028858775.2). NCBI lineage: Eukaryota > Metazoa > Chordata > Mammalia > Primates > Hominidae > Pan > Pan troglodytes. Next base: position 47,029,109 of record NC_072409.2, read on the forward strand.
TTAAATACTATGATACAGAGCCAATACTTTACATGTTATATGATAAGGGGATAAGAGAGGGAAGAAAACAAAGACATTATACAAACATACATATCCATAACAAAACAAACTCATGCTCATAACAATTGCAGTTCTCTTTTTACATAACAGGTCATACAGTCTTAGCTGCTTTTTATAACTACTTTCATCCACTACCATTCTGTATTTCTTGTGTTCTCAGGAAGCATCTCAGCTGGTCATGGTTTTTCACCTGGTAGAGTGGCTCTAACCTTCATTCAGAAGGGTCTATGTTGTTAGTACTCTGGCTGGAGTTGGGTTGTTGTCATTGTAAAGTCCATTGACTTTAATTGCAGGGCATGGTAATATTAAGAGATGTCCTAACACACCTCCTGTATTCCAAACACACTCTTCCTTACCTCTATTGTGGATTAGTGGTTCAATTTCCCTTTGGTAATCAGGATCAATCACACCAGCCAACACAAAGACATAGGCTAACTAAAAGACTGAGATCTAAACATGTGACTTTAGAATGCTTACACACACACACAGATCTACTGTACATCACACACACCCCACACATACACACACACACACACCACACCCTTTACTACCATGCCTACGGGGCTGTAGTATAATAACAGTGGGTTCCAGCTAAAAGAACCACAAGACTCAGACTCTCTCTAAAAAAAAGTACTTATGAAAGGTTAAAGTGAAGAGGAAAGATTAGAAAACAAGGACATTAGAAGAATTTTAATCCTCTGGCACCTATAGCACAGCAAACATTAAACAGCCCAACTCCTGAACAGATTAATATAAATTTTCACATAAATCCTAACATAAATGGCCTATTTAACTCAGTTCCTATTAACCAATATAGCACGTCAAGCATTCCACAAAAAATTTAAAGGCATGCTAAAAGGAAAAAACACACACACTACAAGGAGACAAAACAAACGCTGGAATCTGACTCAGCTATGACACAAATGGTGAAATTGTCATGCAAAGAATTTAAAAGACTATGATTAATATGTTAAGAGCTCTAATGGAAAAAATAGAGTAAAGGTAGACAAGATGCAAAAAAAAACCATGGATAATACAAGCAGGGAGATGAAACTGGAATAAATAATCTAAATAAATTTCTAGAAGTAAAAAACACTATGGCAGAAATGAAGAATGCCTTTGAAGGGCTCACCAGTATACACAATACAACAAAGACAGAATCCTTGAGGTTGAACACAGGTCAGTTAAAACTTCACAAACTGAAATGTGAAGAGAAGAAAGAATTTTTTTTAAAAAACAGAACTGAATCTCCAAGAACTTTGGGACAATACCAAGATGTGCAGTGTATACGTATTTGAAATATCAAAAGAGCAGAAAAAGTACAGAGAAGAAGAAATATTTGAAGTAATAATGGTTAAGAACTTTCCAAAAGTAATGACAGACACCAAACTATAGATGCAGAGCTCAGAGAACACCAAACATGATAAATACCAATAGAATAACATTTAGTAACATCCTATTGCAACTTAGAAAACCAAAGACAAATAGGAGTAATACCAATAAATACCAATATGTCTAGGAATAGCCTATTGCAACTAAGAAAACCAAAACAAAAAGAAAATCATTAAAGAAGACAGAGGAAAAATACAGCTTAACTCTAAGAGAGCAAAGATAGAGATTACTTTTTGGAAGAGAAGAATCTTCTCATCAGAATCCATGCAAGCCAGAATTGGAGTAGTAAATTATTTAAAATGTCAGAAGAAAAAAAGTTCGCCAACCTAGACTTTTATATGCAGAAAAATTACCCTTCAAAGTTGAAACAGAGGTAAAGACTCCCTAAGACAAACACAAACAGAAAATTTATCACCAGCAAATTGGCCCTGCCAAAAATTTTATAAGCTCTTCAGGCAGAAGGAAATAATACAGGTCGAAATCTTGGGTCTGCATAAAGAGTGGAGCTGCATCAGAGAGGGAATGAATGAAGGCAAAATAAAACATTTTATATTTATTATTCTTAATTGATACAAAAGATAACTGTTTAAAGTAACAATAATAACATTGTATGGGGCTATTACGGCATATGTAAAAATGAAATGAATGACAGCAATGTCACAAGGGAAGGGAGGAAGCAAATAGGAATACTGCATTATAAGGCACCTGCACTACCCATGAAGTAGTATAGTGTTATTTGAAGGTAGAGTTAAGTTAGTTTAAAATATATTGTGTTAACTCTAGGACAACCACTAAAAAAAATTTTTTTCAGAGTTATACTTGATATGCCAAGATAGGAGAGAAAATGGAATAATATAAAATGCTCAGTTAAAAGCTGAGAGGGCAGAAACATGTGAGGGAGGTGAGAAACAAAGAAAAAAATACAGCAAATATAAAACAAATATGGTAGGTATTAACCAACTATACCAATAATGACTTTAAACACACATGGTCTAAGTACACCAATAAAAAGACAGAAATTTTTGGTGAGAGTTAATAAAAAGAAAACTATATGTTGTCTACAAGAAACCCACATAAAATATAAAGATGCAAATACGTTAAAAGTAAAGGATGGGGAATGATATACCATATTAACACTAATCAAAAGAAAGCTGGAACAGTTCTATTTTTCAACAAAGCAGACAGAATTATCAGGGATAAAGAGGGACATTACATAATTATAAAGGAGTCGATTCTCCAAAACAACAGAACAATTTTAAATGTATATGTATCTAACAATAGAGCATCAAAATGCATGAGGCAAAACTTGATAGAATTGAAAGAAGAAATGGACATATCCACTATTATTGCTGCAGACTTCAACACTCTGTTGGTAGTTGATAGATGGAGCTGACAGAAAATCAGAAAGGATATAGACAACCTGAGTGTCACTACCAATCAACTAGCTCTAATTTATCTTTATAAAAGTCTTCACCCAACAGCAGCAGAATGCACATTCTTTTCAAACTCACATGGAACATTCACCAAGGCAGGTCATGTGCTGGGCCATTCTTAGACTGCAATGGAACTAAACTAGTAAACCATAACATAAAGATAGCTGGATAATCCCTGGATATTTGGAAATTAAACAACATTCTTCTATATATTACATTTGTCAAAGAAATCTCAAGATAAAATATTTAATAAATAAATATCTTATTTAATAAAATAATAATGAAATAAATAAAATTACAACCTATCAACAGTTGTGGAATGCAGCAAAAGTAGAAGTTAGAAAGAAGTTTATAGCATGAAATGTGCATGTTGGCAAAGAAGAAATATCTAAAATCAATAACCTAAGCTTCCACCTTATGAAACTAGGGAAAGAAGAACAATTTAAGCCTAGAGCAAACTGAATAAAAGAAATAATAAAAATCAGAAAAGAAATCAAAGAAATTGAAAATAGGAAACTATGTAGGATATCAACAAAACCAAAAGCTGGTTCTTTGAAAATATCAATAAGATCGATAAACCATTACACAGGTTAACCAAGATAAAAATGTAGAAGACATAAATTACCAATATTATAAATAAGATGTCATTATACTAATTCTATAGATATTAAAAAGATAATAAAGAATATTTCAAACAATTCTGTGGCCACAGATTTAATAACTGAGATGAAATGGATCAATTCCTTGAAAGACATAAACTACTAAAACTTATACAAAAAAATAGATAAACTGAATATTTTATGTCCATTAAGCAAATTGAATAATAATAACTATCTCCTTCCATCCCCCCACCCCCCAAAAAAACATTGGGCCTTGATGGAATCAATGGTAAATTCTATCAAACATTTAAAGAAAAAATAATACAATCTCTTCCAGAAAATAGAAGCACAGAGGGCACTTTCTAACTTATACAATGAGGCCAGCATTATCTTAATACCTAAACCAGAGAAAGATATTATAAGAAAAGAAAACTACAGACCAATATCTCTCATGAATGTAGATGTAAAACTTCTTAATAAAGCATTAACAAATTGAGTTCAACAAAGCATAAAAAGGATTATGCATTACAACCAAGTGGAATTTATTCCACGTATGCAAAGATGGTTCAAAATCTGAAAATCAGTCAATGTAATACATCATATCAACGGTCTAACAAAAAGCACATGATCATATTAATAGATGCAGAAAAAGCATTTGACAAAATTTAACACCATTTATGATAGAAATTCTCAGCAAACAAGAAATAGAGGGAACTTTCTCAATATAGAACGCTTACAAAAAAACTATCGCTAACATTATACTTAATAGGATAACACAGATCCTCCTGAGATCAGGAATAAGGCAAGGATGTCCACTCTCACCACTTCTATTTAACATTGTATTGACAGTCATAGCAGGTGCATTAAGACCAAAAAAAATAAAAGATAATAGATTGGAAAGAAAGAAAGAAAGGTATTGATTGCCAGTATATTTGGATTTACTTCTTATTTTGTAGTTTGTAGTAACATATATACTCAACTATCAACTAACAAAGTCTAAAGTTATTTCACACCTGGTCCTTCTCAGCAAGACAAATACCTTAGTAGGTTTTAAGTACCCATTGAATAACCTCCCCCCATTTTGTTAATGTTGACTAGATTCCAAATCCACGTTATTAAGCATATAGAACAATGACCGTGATTACCTACCTATAGTCTTGCCAATATATTTTATAGATGTGTGTCACTTTGTTTCCTAAATAAGATGCCTTTCCTCTAGGTTCCTTTTCCTCTCCTTACCTGAGGTTCATCCTTAAGAGTTATTAAGGACATTGAGATGAGGAAATCATCCTAGGTTATCTGTGTGGGCCCTAAATCCAATGCAAGTGTCCTAATAATAACAGAAAAGCAGAGCTGATTTGAGACAGGAGCAGAGAGGACTCAGACACAGAGGAGAAGACAATGTGAAGCTGGAGGCAGAGATTGGAGAGACGCGGCCATAAGCCAAGAAAGCCAAGAAACACTTGAAGCCATCAGAAGCTGGAAGAGGCAAGGCAAGGTCTTCCCAAGAGCCTCCGGAGGGAGTGTGGGCAACACCTGGCTTTCAGACTTCTGACCTCCAGATCTAGGAGTGAATACATTTCTGTTGTTTTAAGCCACGAAGTTTGTGGCAATTTGTCATGGCACCCTCAGAAAACTAACATAGTTCCCTTTTGGTTTTAGTTATCAACTCAATCCTTACCCCACATACACACACCAGTTGTTATTTTTGCTTTTTATTTATAACTTTTCAAATTTTTACCTGAATTTATTTTTTAGTTAAAAAAATTTTAAGAAGTCAAACTAGGTTAAGTTTTCCTAAGGGCATTTTTCTAAGGGATGTATTTTCTTCTGTGTATAAATTGGAAAATGTGAAACTGTGGAATTGACAAGATAAATAAGATGGGGTTGGTTGGCTCTACAAACAAGGTAGCTTAACAAGTTCTTCACCATAATCATCCCTGACTGAGTAAATCTTTCCAAAATCAATGACCAGGAACAAGTTTCCACCCAAGATAGATGAGAAACTCCAAACATGGCATAGACAGCATGGAATTCAGATGTTCCCAATGAAAATGACAAAAGCGTCTTACTCATTGCTTACGAAGTTACACAGAAGGAACTAGATGGCAATGTAGCATTTAATTTCTATTCTAAACCTTTCTATATTGCCCATATGCTTAGGATATATTAGGCATTTTTGCAGTTTTCAAGACATAAGTAAAATAGTACTTTTGAGTTGTAATGCCTTTCAGAGGGTGCCCAATGCACTTACCCCATATGCCATGCATTATGAGCCAGATGTTCATTTTTGACTTCTCTATTTAATAACTAAAGACTCAGGTGTATGCTTGCTAGGCTCTAAATGTGCATAACTCAGGAACTTTGCAGAACTCCCCCAGGGAAAACCCTTGAAAAATAAAGAATGTGATTTGGTGGATAAACATTCCATCTCCTGTCTTTCAGGTGGACAATTCTGGTTTTACAAGTTGTCTATTAAGAACAAACCCCAAGCTGGGCGTGGTGGCTCACACCCGTAATCCCAGCACTTTGGGAGGCTGAGGTGGGCAGATCACTTGAGGTCAGGAGTTCGAGACCAGCCTGGCCAACATTGTGAAACCCCATCTCTACTAAAAAAATAGAAAAATTAGCCAGGCATGGTGGTGCACACCTATAGTCCCAGCTACTTGGGAGGCTGAGGCAGGAGAATCACTTGAACCTGGGAGATGGAGGTTGCAGTGAGCCAAGATTGCACCACTGCACTACAGCCTGGGTGACAGGGTGAGACTCCATCTCAAAAAAAAAAAAAAAAAAAAAAAAAAGAACTAAGCCCTCCTTGCCCATGGCAGCAATCTGTACACTTTTCTTTCTTCCTTTTTCCCCGTCTCACTCTCCTGGTCCCTCACTCTTCCTCTGAGGATTGCTTCTCAAACTACCTGCACAGCCTTCTCCTCTGACTCTACTCAAGGCAGAAGGAGCCAGTGGATGGTGGGGGTGGCTGGGGAGAGAGGTTGCTGGGGAGAAGGGAGCTCAACTCAGACATTATTTTTCTAACATGTTTTATGAACAAAGGAACGTATAAAACCCCAATCTCTCTACCTTCTCCACCATCCTCATCAATATCTTCCCCAGATTCTGGATGAAGAGGGTATATAAAAAGGGCTCTTTGTCAGTGTGCCTTTGCCTAAGGAAAAGACTCTATGGTATGTCTCATTATCCCCATTCATCCATCCATCCATTCCTTCATTCATTATACATACATTCATTGAGCACGGTATTCGAGCTATAGCATTTGAAATGCAGATATTAATAAAAATCAGTACCCGCATCAAGGATTTTATAGTCTAGTGGAGAAAGTAAATACATAAACAAATATTTTCATTTTTATTTATTTGTTTTTTTTTGTTTTGAGACAGAGTCTCTCTCTGTCACCCAGGCTAGAGTGCAGAGGTATGATTATAGTTCACTGCAGCCTTGAACTCCTGGGCTCAAGCAATCCTCCTGCCTCAGCTTCCTGAGTAGCTAGGACTATGGTGCACACCACCATGCTCAGCTAATTTTTTATTTAATTTTGTTATTGTTGTTGAGACAGGGTCTCACTGTGTTACCCAGGCTGATCTCAAACTGAGAGAGGAGAGAGGAAGGAACAAGTTAAGCAGAGACTTAGGACATGTCCTTGGAAGAATTCTTTTCTAAAAGAGCAGCCTGAAAGATCAAGCTACAAGCACACATAAGGAAGCAAAATCCAACATAAAAACTGCCTTTCGTGTAGCCAGCAAGATTCACATATACATGATGGGCTTCACTGAGCACATCCCTTTCCTTTTTTGGGCATACTCAGTTAAGGGAGCTTGCATAGGGAGTTTTGCCTAAAACATGCCTATAGCTGCACAGATAAGATACACAGAACCAGGCAGGTCCACAATGGAAAATTCCATCCCCTGACACATGGGCAGTAGGGAAGTTAAATAACATGGAGTAACTCAGACTAACAGCCCACATGGGCACTAGAGGGACAGGGTGGAACTGTCAGGAATTCACACCTTATGCAAACGAAACACAGTCCTGACCAGTTTTTCGCACCTTATGCAAATAAGGCATCCTGTCCCACCAGCCTGTTTCTAAAAATTATTGTATTCAACTGCAAAATGGCACCCCTCTCCACAGCAGAGAGCTTTCTTCTTTCACTTATTAAACTTTGCCCCAACCTCACCCTTGGTGTCCATGCTCCTTAATTTTCTTGACACCAAGAACTTCAGGTGATACCTCGAGCAATGAGATCACTTCAGAATTCCAGGCCTCAAGCAGTCCTCCTGCCTTGGACTCCCAAATAAGCAAACACTTTCTAATGACTTTGATAGAACAACATTAAACTAAGAAAAAGTTAACTAAACTATTAAGTATCACCAGAAATGGTAACTAGGTAGGTAAATATATAAGAATTTTTAACGTTAAAGTCAGTGAAATAGAAAACAGAAAAAACAGAATCAATAAAACCAAAAGCTGGTTCTTTGAGATGATCAAAAAAATGGATAACTTCTAGAAAAGCTTATCAGAAAAAAAAAATAGAAGAAATGAAGGCCCAATATCAAGAAGGAGAGAGGTGACATTACTACAAATGCTACAAATGTTAAAAGCAAAACAGGAGAATACTATGAATAATATTATGCCAATAAATCTGACAATTTAGACAAAAATGGACAAACTCCTTTAAAGACATAAACTACCAAAGCTCACTGAAGAAGATAAATAACCTAAATAGCCCTGAATCTCATAATGAAATTGAATTTTTAGTTAAAATCCTCCCAGCAAAGAAAACTCCAGGATAAAATAACTTCACTGGTGAATTCTACCAAATATTTAAGAAAATAATAATACTAATTCTATAAAAACTCTTCCAGAAAATTAGAGAGAACAGTTCCAAATTCTCTCTACAAGGACAGCATTATTGATTCAAAAAAACTAACAAATGTATTTTTTTAATTACAGATTAAACTTCCACATTAAAATATATGTAAAAATTCTAAATAAATCTAAGTCACTGATATATAAAAAGGACAATATAACATGACAAAGTGGGGTTTATCCCATGAATACAAGGTTGGCTTGCATTTGAAAATCAATGCAATCTATCACATGAACAAATGAAAAGAAAAAAACTGTATGATCATCTCAAGACAGAGAAAAAAACATTTCACAAAATCATATTTACATTTTTCATCTTAAAATCTTGCGAAAAACTTGGAATAAAAGTTGCTCAAACTTAAAAAGAGTACCTACAATAAACCTATAACTAACATACTTAACAGTAAAAGATTAAATACTTTCCCCCAAATTAACAACACAAAGATTTCACTCCACTTGTTTTCAACATTGTACTAGAGGTTCTGAGCAGTGTAATAAGGTGATGAAAGACATAAAAGACATTCAAATTGGAAAGGAAGAAGTAAAACTGTCTCTATTTGCAAACAGAAAGCTATCTATGAAGAAAATCCAATGAAATCTGCTACACAGCAACCAGAACTAATATAATATAATACATTATATTTCTATATGGTAACAATGAACAATGAGAAATTGAACTTTAAACACTGTTTATAATAGCATAAAAAACACTTGGGAATGAATCTGACAAAGATGTGACCTCTGCACTGAAAACTATAAAATATTGCTGAGAGAAAGTGCAGAAGAAATAAATAAATAACAGCGATAACAGTGTTAAATGCAGAGATAACAAGTGTTTACAGCTTGGAAGAATCAATATTATTAAAATGGCAAATCTCTCCTAATTGATCTATAAATTCAATGAGATCACAATAAAAATTCCAGCAAGTTTTTTTTAACAAAAACTGACAAACTGATCCTTAAAAAATGTTAAAATTCAAAAGATTGGAACACCAAGAGAACTTTTAAAAAGAGTGATAAATTTGGATAGTAGCACTATCTTATTTTAAGCATTATTGTAAAGGTACAGTGATCAAGGTAGTGAGACATTAGTGTCAAGATAGACACATAAATCAATAAAAGAGAATAAAGAGTCCAGAAATAGAACCACACACATATCTTTTAATAAAAGTGCAAAGGTAATTCAGTAGATTAAAATATAGTTTTTTCAACAAACAGTGCTGGGACACTTGGATATCCATATGCAAACAAAACAAAACAATACAAAAACCCAAAAAAGTGAACCAAAAAAGAATTTAATGCATTCCTCACACCATATAAAATGTTAATTCAAAATGGATCACAGACCTAAATGTAAAACCTAAACTATAAAATACCTATAAGAAAGTAGAGGAGAAAACCTTGTCATCATGTGATAGGCAAAGATTTTTTAGATATAATGCAAAAAGTAAAATTAATTCAGAAAAAGTTAATGAATTAGACTTTATCAAAATTCAGACTTTCTTCCCTTTAAAAGCACTACTAAGAAAATGAAAAGCTAGCCATACACTGAGAAAAAATATTGCAAACCATCAATCTGATAAAGTCATCCAGAATGAAAAACTCTAAAAATGTAATATTGAGAAAACAAGCAATCCAATAAAAAAATTGTGTCAACACTTCAGGAAAGATGAGATAAGAATGGCTACTAAGAGCATGGGAAAGGTGTTTAAAATATTTATCAAATAAAAACTTCAATAAGATACCATAATATAGCTATTAAAGTAGATAAAATTCGAAAGACTGACCATACCAAGTGTTGGAAAGGATAGGAAAGAATTGGAACTTTCCTATTCTTCTGATGGGAATAGAAAATGGTATAACCACCCTGGAAAGCTGTTTGGCAAGTTTCTAAAAAAATTAACCATTAACCTACAATGTGACTGATCCAATCATTCGACTCCTAAGAAAGAAAAATGTACATATACGCAAACACATGTTGAAAGTGCTGGAACAATTTGTAATAGCCAAAAGCAGGGAATGACCCATATGTCCATCAATGGATACATGTATATCCATACAGTGGAATAATATTCAACGATAAAACGGAATAAACGATTGATATATACAACGACATGAATGGATCTCAAAATAATTACACTAATGAAAGAAACAAGTAGGAAAGTTGTGTGGTTTCCCTTACATGAAATTTTAGACAGTGTGAATTAATCTCCAATGACAGAAAACAAATCAGCAGTTGCCTCAGAATATTGGGTGAGGGTAAGGGGGAGGCATGAGGAGAGTTTTAGGGGTGATGTACATGTTCATTAACCCACTTATGCTGGAGGTTGCAATTTTTAAAATTTTTGCAATCAGACCTTGGCTATGACCTTGAGCAGTAGGCTATAAATAACTCCCACGTGCTTAGCGTTCCAATAATGGGATATTAGGCATAAATGGGTTAACTTGAATGTGGTGATGGTGTCACAGGTCTATAAGTATGTCAAAATGTGCCGGATTGTACCCTTCAAATATGCAAAGTTTATCATGTACCAATTATTCAATTACGCATCAATAAACCTTTTTGTTAACTATCAATGTTTTAATAAGGCCAAAGAATGCTTGTAAAATAAAACAGCCCTGGGTAGATGAAGGGTTTGGAATAAATCCAAAAAAAGATTAAAAAAAATTTTTTAAGTTAGAGCTTATCAAAAGGACATCAAAGCTGGAATAATTTAGGCCACAAAATACAGAATGATAGTATTAAATAGAATAAAATAAACATTATTAAGCCACAAGTGGTGTAAATAAATAAATAAATAAACAAATAAAATGGGGAGACGGGACAGCATTTCGTTACAGAATAACTACAAGTAATAAATGCAGAAGGAAAGAGGGAAATAGAAACTCAACATCAGTCAAACACCACAGCAAAACTTGCCATAGAAAGATCCGTGGATGGGTGCTAAAATTGGTGAGCAAAAGTTTGAGGAAAAGCAATATATTCACATAGTCTCAAATATCTCCCTCAAGATGTTTATTACTTACAAAAAGACCTAAACAGTGGAGAAACTCAACAGATACTACCTTACCCAAATGATCAAAGGGAACATCACCCTCATATTCGTATAACTCATAGTCCTATCACAAACCCCTCATTTCATAAGAAAACATTAGATAAAGCCAAAATACTGTACAAAATAACTGGAGGCAAAGAGCATGCAGACTGTGTTCACCATGATGTCCCTAGCAATTACTGTAACATTTAACACATAGCAGACATTTAATAAATATTTTTAAATGATGGAATTCATTAGAAAAATGAGTTCCAGTTATTGAGAAAACTTCTAAAGTTTCTTATGAGAGGTTTTGTTTTGTTTCGTTTTGTTTTGAGATGGAGTCTTACTCTGTCTCCCAGGCTGGAGTGCAGTGGCACAATCTCGGCTCACTGCAACCTCTGTCTCCTGGGTTCAAGCCATTCTCCTACCTCAGCCTCCCCAGTAGCTGGGATTACAGGCACGTGCCACCACAAGCTGCTAATTTTTTTATTTTTAGTGGAGATGGGGTTTCACCATGTTGGCCAGGCTGGGCGCAAACTCCTGACCTCAGGCAATCCACCTGCCTCAGCCTCCCAAAGGGCTGGGATTACAGGCATGAGCCACTGTGCCCAGCTGACAGTTTTTTAAAAAGTAAAAATTGACAATCACTTTGGGGTAATTGAATTATGGCCCAATTTCTAAGGAAATGTATGAATTTCATAGGTAATCAAGACTTTGTGGTTTTACTGTAGCATTTTTTTTTCAGAGTCAAAAATTCGGTGTTTTGTAAATACAAAAAGGCAAATATTGTTGGGACAAAAAGCCTCCCAGAAAGTTGATTTCCATGGAATAGAAATAATTTTTCTATTCCAATTGCCTTGTTTGCTTGTGCTTAGGGAACACAAATCATGGGTAATTTTACTTGTGATATTCTTTTTTTTTTTTTTTTTTGAGACAGAGTCTCACTCTGTCTCCCAGACTGGAGTGTAGTGGTGCCATCTCGGCTCGCTGCAACCTCCACTTCCTGGGTTCAAGCGATTCTCCTGCCTCAGCCACCTGAGTAGCTGGGACTACAGGCATGCGCCACCCATGCCCAGCTAATTTTTGTATTTTTAGTAGAGATGATGTTTCACCCTGTTGGCCAGACTGGTCTCAAACTCCTGACCTCAAGTGATCCCCCGCCTCAGCCTCCCAAAGTGCTGGGACTACAGGCATGAGCCACTGTGCCTGGCCTTAGTTGTGATGTTCTTTAATTGTATTTCTCAAGCCTTAATCGCTTGAAATTTCTTTTCCATGTCAAAAACTAATGTTTAATTCCACATGACACACAAAACCAGAAATGAGATACTATAAGCTAAAAAGATAAATCTCAAGTCAGTAAGACTTGCCCTCATTTTGTGGCTATTTTTAATGTTTTAATTCTATCAGTTTTCATAATTAGATAACACCTACCAATACAAATGCACCCTGTTCCCATGTTTTAATTTCAGAGAAAATTTTAGACTAATCTGTATAATAAATGATTGCCTTAGTGTAATGTTGGAAATGTCTCTGCTTTAAAATACAGTCTCGAATGGTCAAATAGTTTTATTAGTATAACCACAGGAGAAAAATGCTAAATAGCAAGGATTTAAGAAGAATTTTTGAAATATGTTGGGAAAAAATCAAGTTTATGTCTCTCCGAAATAAAGTTAGTTTTTAAATATTTTTGTTAATAATTCATTACATTTAATAAGACAAAGGCTTATGAGGTAAAACCTACCAAATGTTTGTATTCTGCTTTTATTTATGATGCTATTATGGGCTGAATTGTGTCCCTCCAAAAATTTCTGTGTTGGAGTCCTAAACGCCAGTACCTCAGAATGTGACCAGACTTGGGGATAGAGTCTTTTCAGAGGTAATTAAGTTATAATGAGGTCATTAGTGTGGGCCCTAATCTAATATGTCTAGCTTCCTATAAGAAGAGGATATTCAGATACAAACATGTACAGGGGAAAAACCATGTGAAGCCACAGGAAGAAGATGACCATCAACAAGCCAAAGAGAGAAGCCTGAAACAGATCTTTCCTTCACAGCTTTCAGAAAGAACCAAACCTGTTGACACATTGACCTCAGATGTGTAGCCCTCAGAATTGTGAGAAAGTAAATTTCTGTTGTACAAGCCACCCAGTCTGTGATACTGTGTTATCACAGCCCTAGAAAATTAGTGCAGGTGACAATTCCAGCTTTTGTTCTTATAGCCGTGAACCCAAAAGTCTCTGAGACAGGCCTCAATTAATTTAGAAAGTTTATTTTGCCAATGTTAAGAATACATCTATGACACAGCCTCAGGAGGTCCTGACAACATGTGCCCAAGGTGGTTGAGGTACAGCTTGCTTTTTTTTTTTTTTTTTGAGACAGAATTTCACTCTTGTTGCCCAGGCTGGAGTGCAGTGGTGTGATCTCGGCTCACTGCAACCTCCGCCTCCCGAGTTCAAGTGGTTCTCCTGCCTCAGCCTCCTGAGTAGCTGGGATTACAGGTGTACGCCACCACACCTGGCTAATTTTTAGTTTTTATTTTGTATTTTTAGTAAAAACGGGGTTTCACCATGTTAGCCAGGCTGGTCTTGAACTCCTGACCTCAGGTGATCTGCCCACCTCAGCCTCCCAAAGTGCAAGGATTACAGGCGTGAGCCACTGCACCTGGCCTAGCTTGCTTTTGTACCTTTTAGGAGACATAATACAACATTCAATACCTGTAAGAGGTACATTGATTTGATCTGGAAATGTAGGACAACTGAAAATGGGGGCTTCCAGGTTATAGATAGATTTAAAATTTTTCTGATTGGCAATTGGTTGAAAGAGTTAAGTTATTATCAAAAGGTCTGGAATCAATAGAAAGAAAGGTCTGGGCTATGATGACAAGGTGTTGTGGAGACTAAAGTTTTATTATGCAGATGAAGCTTCCTGGTAGCAGGCTTCTGAGAGAATAGATTGTAAATATTGTTTTGGTGTTTTTATCAGACTTAAGATCTGTGTTGATGTTAATGCTGGTCAGCTTTTCCTGAATTCCAAAAGGGAGGAGGGTGTAATGAGGTATGCCCAAACAACCCTTCCCATCACAGCCTAAACTAGTTTTCCAGGTTAACTTTGGAATGCCCTTAGTCAAGAGGAGGCTTCCATTCAGATGGTTGAGGGGCTTCAAATTTTATTTTTGGTTTACATAGCTAAAAAATACTTCTTGAACTTTCAAGAATTGTGAGGGGTCTAGGATTTTACTCTACTTGCAAGCTAACAATTTAGACTATTACTGTTTCTCAGATGCTAGCAGAAGACATGAGATTCCTGGGTCAGAGACAAAGGACTTCCTTACTCATGGCAACAGCAGGTCATGTGCGTGGATATCCTGTTTTCCCTGAATCCCGCAGGGCCAATTTAAACAGTCCATGATGAATGCCCATGTGTACAGTGGTTGTGTTACAGGACAAGAACCCACACATCTTAGATGAGTCATCACTAATATGCTAAGTAGAAAGAGTCCTGCTTTTTGTCTGAGAGACATTACTTCATTATCTCTCAGGTGTGCTCTCTGCAAATACAATCCTGAGGAATGGGTCCAGATAAAGAGTGATCAAGATCTTGTATTCTTGGCATACTCAGCAAGATCATGAAGAGATATTGAGGGCCAATTGTGGCTTGCCTTTCCCAGTGAAGCTATTATCTGCCAGGCACAATGCTAGAGGCCCTAGTGGTGATTAACAAGCCAAAATGTGGTATGTTAAGAGTTATGATAAGAATCAAAACACATGGAAGGGTATAATTCTTTAAAAGGATATGTGATTTTGTATAAGGAAGTCAGAGTATGTTTCTCAGAGGAACTGATGATTTAACTGCCACTTATAGATCAATGGAAATTCTGTATATGAAGAGATAGAGGAGCAGAACTAGAGGCAGTTCTAGCAGCATACAAAGTAAAACAAAGGCCAGGGGGTGAAAGGATTGGGTGCAATTGGAAACATGCAATACTCAATATATTTGGAATCAGGAGTAAGAAGGAAGAGTGGAAAGAAGGTAAAATTAAAGGTAGGAACCAAAGCCAGGTCATGGTGGGCTTTGAAATCATGCTAAGAAAAAAGAACGTTTTCTTGAGGCTAATGGAGAGCTAGGAAAATGGTTTTAGAGTGAGAAGTGTTGGGATGAAATTTGGTTTTCAGAAAAAGTTACCTTGGTTACTGTTTGGGGAACAGATTTAATCAGGACAAAGCTGAAGCTGGTTAGGTACCATTAAAGTAGAACAGAAAAAAATTTGGTAGCCAGGAAGTCAGAGTCAAGAGATCTTTAGGATTTACAAAATTGAAGGGAGAAATATACAGTTCTACAATAATAATTGAAGACTTCAATACTCCACTTTCAATAATGAACAGAACATTTAACCATAAGATCTATAAGGGCACAGAGGGCTTGAACAACACTATAAACTAACTAGACCTAACATACATACACAAAACCCTCCACCCAACAATAGAAGGATACACATTCTTCTTAAGTGCACATGGAATATTCTCCAAGATAAATCATGTGTTAGGTAGGCCACAAAGCAAATATCAATGAATTTTAAAATTGAAATTATACAAAGCATCTTCTCCAACTGTAATAGAATGAAGCCAGAAATCAATGCCTGTGAAAACTGGAAAATTCACAAATACATGGAAATTAAGCAATGCATTCTTATATAACCAATGGGTCAAAAAGAAATCACAAAAGATATTAGATGATTAGAGACTAATGAAAATGAAAACCAAACTAGTATACCAAAACTTATGAGATGCATTAAAGGCAGAGTTCAGAGGGAAATTTGTAGCTGTAAATGCCAACATTAAAAAGAAGGAAGATCTCACATCAGTAGCCTAACTTTATATCTTGAGGAAATGGAAGAAAAAGAGCAAATTAAATTCAAAGGTAAGATAACGAAGAAAAGAATAAAGGTTAGATAGCAGATAAATAAAATAGAGAATAAAAAACAATAAAGAAAGTGAATTAACCCAAAAGTTTGTTCTTTGAAATGATCAACAAAATTAACAAAATTTAGCTAGACTAATAAAGAACAAAAGAGAAAAGATACAAATGACTAAAGCCATAAATAAAAGTGAAGACATTACTATTGACTATACAGAAATAAAAAGGATTTCAGGAGAATAGTATGAACAATTGTATGCAGAAAATTAGATAATCTAGGTGAAATGGACAAACTTTTAGAAATACACAAATTACCTAAACTGACTTAAAAATAAACAGAAAATCTCAACAGACCTATATAACAAGTGAAGAGATTAATTCAATAATCAAAAATGTCTCAACAAAGAAAAATCCAGGACCAGATGGCTTTACTGATAAATTCTACCAAACATTCAAAGAACTAACACCAAACCTTGAACTATTTTTAAAAAATAGAAGAGGAGAGGAAACTTTCTAACTAATTCTATAAGGTCAGCATTACCCTGATATCAAAGTCAGATAAAAACATCACAAGAAAAAAGAAACTTCAGACCAATGTCCCTTATGAATAGAAATGCAAAAATCCTCAACAAAATCCTAGCAAACTAAATTGAACGGCACATTAAAAAAATTATACTCCACAAACAAGTGGGATTTATATCAGGAATACAAGGGTGGCTCAACATAAGAAAAGCAGTAAATGTAATACATCACATTAATAGAAAGAAGGGGGAAACCCACATAATTACCAAAATGTAATGCAGAAAAGGCATTTGACAATCCAGTATCTTTTTTATGATAAAAATAACTCTCAGAAAACTAGGTAGAGGAGGGAACTTTCTCATATGCTAAAGAGCATTTACGAAAAACCCACAGCTAACATTATACTCTATGGCAAAAAACTAAAATTCTTCATTCTAAGATCAGGAATGAGACAAGGAAGTTCACTTTCACCCTGCTGTGCAACATTGTATAGTTAAGTTTTAGCCAGAGCAATTAGACAATAAAAAAAAATAACTGAAAAGGAGCAGGTAAAATATATTTATTTGCAAATGGCATTGTCTTACTTATAGAAAATTCCAAAGAATACACAAGAAAGCTAATAAATTAATTCCATAAAGTTTCCAGGTACAATGTCAATACCAAAAATCAGTTGTGTTTCTATATACCAGCAATGAATAACTAGAAAAGGAAATTAAGAAAGCAATTTCATTTACAATAGCATCTAAGGTAATAACATACCTAGGAATAAATTAACTAAGAAGGTGAAAGACTTGTATATTGAAAATTATAAAACGTTGCTGAAAGAAATTAGGACCAAAATTAATGGAAAGACATCCCATTAAAAAGAAGACTTAATAGTATCAAGCTGTCAATACTACCCAAAAAGGTCTACAAATTGAATGCAATCCCCATCAAGATTCTGATGACCTTTTTTTCTAGAAAGGGACAAGCCAATCTTTACTTCATATGGAATTTCAAGGGACCCTGAATAGCCAAAGGCACACTGAGAAATATAATGAAGTTAGAAGACTCACATTTCCCAGTTTTAAAACTTACTACCAAGCCTTAGTAATTGGTTTGAAAGGGGTCTGTTCCCACCAAAACTCATGTTGAAATTTGATCCCCAGTGTGGCAGTGTTGGGAGGTGGGGCCTAGTGGGAGGTATTTGAGTCATAGGGAGCAGATCCCTCATAAATAGGTTAATGTCTTCCATCAGAGGTGAGTTCTTGCTGTCACAGGACTGGATTAGTTCCTGCTAGAGCATGCTGTTAAAAAGAGCCTGGCTTCCTTGGTTTCCCTCTCTTGATTCCTCTCTTGCCATGTTCTTTTTGCACGTACTCCCCTTCTGCTTTCTGTCGTGGATGGAAGCAGTATGAAGTCCTCATCAAATGTAACTGTTTAATCTTGGCCTTTTCAGCCACCAGAATCATGAGCCAAATACACCTTTTTTTAAAGTAAGTTACCCAGCCTCAGGTATTCTGTTATAGCAACCCAAAATGAACAAGAAAGTAAGCAAAATAGTGTGGTGCTAGCATGAGGATAGACATAAGAGCACTAGAATAAAATTGAGAAATTGAAAAAAAAGACATTTGACAAGGGTGCAAAGTCTATGTAATGTGGAAAGAATATTCTCTTTAATAGGTGGTTCAAAAGAATAAAGTTGAATCCCTACTTCCTATTACATACAAAAGTATACAAAAATTAACTCATAAGGGATCAATGGCCTAATTATGAGAGCTAAACCATAAAACTCTTACAGGAAAGAATAGACATAATCTTCAACACCTTGGATTTGGCAATAAATTTCTAGATATTACACCAAAAGCACAATTAACAAAAGGGAAAAAATAGACAAATTGGGCTTCTTCAAAATTAAAAACTTTTGTGCATCAAAGAACACTGTCAACAGAGTAAAAAGGCAACTTATAGGATGGTAAAAAAAATATTTGCAAGTCATATAACTCATAAAGGTTCAATATCAAGAATAGATAAAGAATTCTTAGAACTCAACAATAGAAAGACAACACAACTAAAAAGTAGTTAAAGGACTTGAATAAATATTTCTCCAAAGAAGATATACTCATAGTCAATAAGGATGCGATAAGATACTCAACATCACTAACCACTAGGGAAATGAAAATTAAAGAGGCACAATGAGATATCACTTCACAGATACTAGGATGGCTATAATTTTAAAAATGGAAAATAACATATGTTAGCAAGGATACGGAGAAATTGGAACTCTTGTGTGTCATTGGCATAAATATAAAATGGTGCAGCTCCTGTGAAAAACAATTTGCCAGTTCCTCAAGAAGCTAAACATAGGATTACTATATGAACCAGCAATTCCACTACTAGCAATCTCAATACCCAAAGGAATTGAAAGCAGGACTCAAACAGATACTGGAATGCCAGTGTTCATCACAGCATAGTTCATAATAGCTCAAAGTCAGAGACTACCCATGTATCCATCAACAGATGAATGGGTAAACAAAATGTGATATATACATACAAATGGAATATTATTCAGCTTTAAAATGAATGAAGTTCTTATATATGCTATACATGGTTAAGACTTGAAAACATCAGGGCCGGGCGCAGTGGCTCACATCTGTAATCCCAGCATTTTGGGAGGCCGAGGCAAGCAGATAACCTGAGGTCAGGAGTTTAAGACCAGCTTGGCCAACATGGTGAAACCCCGCCTCTACTAAAACTACAAAAATTAGCCAGGCATGGTGGTGCGGACCTGTAATCCAAGCTACTTGGGAGGCTGAGGCAGGAGAATCACTTGAGCTCAGGAGGTAGAGGTTGCTGTGAGCCAAGACCATGCCATTGCATTCCAGCCTGGGCAACAAGAGCAAAACTCCATCGAAAGAGAGAAAGAAAGAAAGAAAGAGAGAGAGAGAGAGAGAGAGAGAAAGGGAGGGAGGGAGAAAGGAAGGGAGGGAGGGAGGGAGAGAAAACATCATACTTAGTGAAATAAGCTGGACACAACAGCATGTATATTGTATGATTCCACTAATATGAAATACCTAAAATGGTCAAATGTATGGAGACAGAAAGTATATTAGAGATTACTAGAGGCTGAGGGGTGAAGGAAGAAGGAGTTATTGTTTATGGTTACAGAGTTTCCATTTGGAAGGATGAAAATGGTTTTGGAAATAGTGATGATGGTTGTACCATATTGCAAATGTAATTAATGCTATTGAATTGCACTTTTAAAATGGATAAAATTAGGGGTGATGTCAGCAAGATGGTCAACTAGCAGTTCGTAGAACTCCTTGCCTTGCAACACACACAAAAACAAAACAATGAATATACAACTACATTTCAACCAAAATAACTAAAGGAGAACACTAGAGAAGAGCAAAGGAGCAACAGAAATCCTGTGAAGCACAGAAATCCAGTATGGCTACGTAGAGAAGGGAAGGAAACAGTTTGCCTCCACCAGCTGGTCCCCCAGTAAGGATCAGCTCATAACCAGGAGAGACTTTCTCTCTGCAGGGAAAGGTAAGCAAGAGGACTCCTGAAACCCCCATCACCACTGTGGACATCTGCATTCTTCATTATTGGAGACTCCCACATTCCTCACAGATTCTGATCCTAGTTAAGGGAGCTCCCCAGTGTCTACACACTGCACTACCCCAGAGAAAGAGCTAATGTTGTATCTCTCTCCTTGTGGTCTGAGCTGCTGCTGTTCTACACCATCTTGGAATTAGGGCCACTGCCAGACTGTGTTCTGCTCCAGGGATGAGTAGCCATTGCACCTCTCCATCCCTGAGTCTTTGCTGCCACTGTACCATGCCCACATGATAGCATTACCATCTCTAAGTCAAGCTGTTACTACAACCTACCCCTGAGCTAAGCTACTGTGGAGACACTCCATCACCCCGATTTCAGTCACTGGAGCACCCTGCCCTCAGGGTCTGAGCTAACACTCTTCCTCACTGCTCTGGGATCTCAAACCTCTGGCAGTTGCATCTCCAAGTACCATAGCTGAGGTAGTGCCCTGCTTTCTATGGACCCTAAGCTTCAGCCCTACAGAGCAGTCTTGCGCCCCCAGTGCCCAAGCCAATGCGGCACCCCCCCCCCCCACCAGAGAACTAGAGCCCCTGGCAATGTGTGTAGCCATACTCTGGAGCTGAGCTGATGTGGCACCTCATATTCCAGGGAAACTTACCCTTGGCTGAGCTGTTCTACCCCACCTTTTAGGCTCAACAGCTAAAGGCCCTGCCTCCCTAAAACTGCCTCCCGCAGAGTCCAAGCTGCTGAGGCATGCCCACTCCATGGGGAGTAGAGTCATCACTGTCTACTCCCCGGTCCTCAGGGCCTAAGCCACAGCTGGGCCATTCCTGGGTCATTGCTGCTGCAACAACTGGCCTCACAGAGCCTGGGTTACTGTCATGACTCACATTCTCAGAATCCAGAGTCACTACTGTGTGGTATCTCATCCCTCAGGGCCCAAGTTGTCACTGTTTCCTGTTGGTTCTGGGACCTGAACTGCAGTTGTGCCTTGCTCCCCAGGGCCAAACCCTCAGAGTACCCCTTCTTCCCAGAGCCAAGTCAGTACTATGCCCTGACCACCAGGACCACAGTCATAGCTACAACCTAGCTCCATGGGCCTCAGCTGCTAGGATATGCCTCAGAGCAACAGACCCCAGCTTTATTAGAGAACTAAAGCCACTTGTGCCTCAGAGAGTGAACTGAACCTCAAGTCCCAGGTCCTATAGTAGTTTTGCAAGACCCTGAGCCCAGCCCTGGACTCTGGCTCTACAGACACTCAGAGCACCTGGGCCCTGGATCCCAGCACCATTACCTGTGGGCCATGTCAGGCTTGAAACGAAGAGAGATTCCTTCAGCTAAGACACTTCAGCTAAGTGGTGGAGAAGAAAAGTACAGGAGAATCTCTAAAGCTCTTGCCACCAAGAATCCTAATAACATATGCTGCCACCACCGTTGCCACAAAATCTTGCAGCCTAGACCACTGAGGCACCCACAGTCATTGCTGATGTTCATCACAGGTAAAGAAGCTACATGGAGAATTACATAACTACACCCACCTGGGACCAGACCCATCACGCCCTGCCCAATTGTCTCCCTCAAGCCCTTCTGTGGGTGAAAATCTTTCCCAACAAAAGCCACTGTGTAAAGTTTGAGAGAGGTGACTGCTCCACCAGATGCACAAACGTCAATGCAGGATACAAGAAACACAAAAAATGAAGGAAATATGATACCATCAAAGGAACACAACAATTCTTCAGTAACTGACTCCAAGAAAATGAAAATTTACCAACTGCCTAAAAAAGAATTCAAAATAATGATTTAAAGGAAATCCAGGAAGATACAAAAGAATACAGAAAGATAATTCAATGAAATCGGGAAAACAATTTATGATCTGAATGAGAAATTCAATAAAGAGATAGATATCATTTTTTTTAAAACCACACATAAATCTTAGAATTAAAGAATTTGATCAATGAAATGAAAAATACAATCAAGAGCTTCAACAGCAGACTAGATCAAGCAGAAGAAAGATTCTGTGAACTTGAAGATAGGCTGTTTGAAATGAATCAATCAGAGGAAAAAAATGAAAGTGAAAAAGAATGAAGAAAGCCTGTTGGACTTATGTAACACTACTAAGCAAACAAATGCTTGCAATATGGAATTTTCAAGAGAAGAGACAAAGACAGGGACGGAAAGCTTATTTAATGAAATAATTGCTGAAAATTACCCATGTCTTGAGAAAGATATTAATATCTAGATTCATGAAGCTTAAAGTTATCCAAACAGAACCAAAGAGGTCCTCTCTGGGGTACATTATAATCAAGCTGTCAAAAGTAAATGATGGCAGCTGCAGCGTGGCTTGAGCCAGGGCCGCTAAGAGACCAGCTGCAGTGGGGGAGGTGCGGCTCGGGCTGCATGCTCCATGGAGCTGGTGGGGGCTGGTAACAGGTGGGAGCCCTGCCCCCTTCTGAGTTGTTGGGGCAAGAGTCCTGCAGCCACCCAACCACAGCTACCAACCCAGCCTAGGAAGCCCCTCTGTCCCTGCAGGCTTGGAAGTGCCTGCTCCCAGTGCCCACTCGGGTGGAGCAAAGTCGTGGTCGAGCCCAGGGCTGTTGTGACCTGTTCAGGTGTGCATGTGCTTGGGGTGGTGCTGACATGTTAGCCCCCTGCCGCCTTGGCCTCCTCCAAACTTTGGGCCCTGACCAGCACAAGTGGGAGGCCAAGGAGGTGCTGACGGCAGCTCAGGCATGGGCCTGCAGGTGCCCTTCATTCAGCACAAACAGCATGGGCACCATGGACAACATGATTGGTGGCAGGAGGCATACAGGCTTCTGGGCAGAAAGGGGCTGTTCCCTGGTGAAGCCCCTCCTTCAAATCCCAGATGGCCTGAAGCATGGGGGCCAGGCTATCAGTTCCAGGTAGAGTCTGTGGACTGGAATGAGAACTTACGGCGCTTTTTCCAGGCCTGCCCATGGCTGCCCATGGACCAGTCAGCAGGCATTTCTTCCCTTCTGAGCCCATAAAAACCCCAGACACACTCAAACTTGAACAGACATCAGGATGACCTGCCTATGGAAAGTAGCTACCCACTGTGGGTCTCCTCTCTACTGAGAGCTAGATACTCATGTGCATGACCTGCCTGCAGAAAGGAGCTACCCACTTTAGGTCTCTTGAGAGCTGTTCTGTCATTCAGTGAAGCTAGTCTTCACCTTGCTTACCTGCCAGTTGTCCACATACCTCATTTTTCCTGGATGTGGGACAAGAACCTGGACCCACTGAATGGCAGGACTGAAAGTGCTGTAACACAAACAGGGCTGAAACATGCCCCTCTGCTTGCCACATTCCGGATGACAAGAAGGAGAGAAGAGCTGTGGCCCTTCGGGGAGCTCAGACCTAGGGGCTCCTAGAGCCAGGGCTGTGGCACCCTCTTTGGGTCTGTGTGGTTCCTGGCATCTCCAAGCTTCTGGGCACCACCATGTCCCTCTTGTCCAGATGTGGGCACCCACAGCAGAAGCCACATGTGGTACATCTGGTCCAGCTGCAGCCTTGCAGGGAGCCAGCACCTGTGCTGGCACCTGGAGCTGCCTGTGCTGCCAAAGCAGCCAGCATGCCTGGCTGTGCACAATGACCAGATCCTGCACTTGCTCACCCACACACCCCTCACCACTCTGTGCCTGGCTCGCCCTTGGCAGGTATAGGTTACAGGCTGGTAGCATAAGCTGAGCACAGCCTGCCGGGCTGAGTGGGCAGAACGAGCCCAGCAGACACAAGCAGTACTCAGGCAGAGGACACTGCTGACCACAGAGGTTTCTGGCTGGTGAAGTGACACCCCAAGGACATAGAGAATTTAAAAGGTAGCAAGAGAAAAGCATCGTGCCATGTATAACAACATTCTCACTAGACTATTAGTGGATTTCTCAGCAAAAACCTTGTAAGCCAAGAAAGAAAGGGGTAATATATTTAAAGTACCAAAAGAAAAAACCAAGCTAGCCATAAATACTAAATCTAGCAAAGCTGTCCTTAAGAAATGAAGGAGAAATAAAGTCTTTCACAGACAATGAAAAGCTGAGGGAACTCATCACCACTATCCCTGCCTTATGACAAATGCTTAAAGGAGTTCTTCAAGCAGAAAAAAAAGGACAATAATTGCTATAATGAATACCTAGAAAAGTATAAAACTAGTGAGGAGTAGTAGTATAAAACTCACTAGTAGTTTTATTCTTTCATATGTATGAGTACAGGCAAACACATACTCAAATTCAGAATACTCCAACACTATAATGGTGCTATGTGAATCATTCGTATCTCTAGTATGAAGGTTAAAAGTCAAAACAGTCAAAAATAACGAAAGCTACCATAAGTGGTTAAGGAATACAAAATATAAAAATATGTAAGTTGTGAAATCAAAAACATAAATTGTGTGGGGTAGGGTAAAAGTCTAGAGTTTTTATATGTGACAGAATTTAAGTTGTTGTCTGTTTAAAATAGTCAATTCTAACTATAAGAAGTTTTATGCAAGCCTCATGGTAACCACAAAGCCAAAACCTATAACTGATATACAAACAATAAAGAGAAAGAATCAAAGCTTAGCATTACAGAAAATCCTCAAATCACAAAGATAGACAAAAAAAGCAAAGGATCCACAGGACAACCAGAAATCAAATAACAAAATGGCAGTAGTAAGGTTTTACTTGTAAATAATAACCTTAAATGTAAGTTGATTAAATACTCCAACCAAAAGACATAGAGTGGCTTTGTGAATTAAAAAAATACGATCCAACTATATGCTTCCTACGACAGACCCAGTTTAGGTTTAAGGACAAACATAGACTGAAAGTAAGAGGATAGAAGAAGATATTCCATGCAAATAGTAACCAAAAGAGAGCAGGGGTGGCTGAAACTTATATCTAATTAAATATACTTCAAATCAAAATCTGTCACAAGAGACAAAAAAAGTCATTATTTAATGATAAGGGTATCAATTCATCAAGAGGACATAACAATTATCAATATATATGCACCCAACATCAGAGTACCTAAACACATAAAGCAAATATTAATGGACATGAAGAAAGAAATACACAGCAATACAATAATAGTAGACCATTTTGATACCTCATTTTCAACCATGAATAGATCAACTACACAGAAAATTAATAGGGAAATACTGGACTTGAATTTCACTTTAGACCATACAGCCCTAACAGACATATACAGAACATTCCATGCAACAGCAGCAGAATACACATTTTTCTCAAGTACACATGGAATATTCTCCAGGATACACTGTATGTTAGGCCACAAAACAACGCTTAACAAATTTTAAAAAACTAAAATCATATCGAAGATTGTTTCAGACCAAAATGGCGTGAAACCAGGAATCAATAACAGAAGAAATCTTGAAAAACTCACACATATGTGGAAATTAAACAACATGCTCCTAAGCAATCAACGAGTAAAAGGAGAAATTAAAAGGGAAACTGTAAATACCTTGAGACCAATGACAATGGAAATGAAACATACTAAAACCTATGGGATGCAGCAGCAGCAGTTCTGAGAGGAAAGTGTATAGCAATAAGTACCTACATTAAAAAGGAAAAAAGATCCCAAATAAATAGTCTAAAAATATTCTTCAAGAACTAGAAAAAGAAGAACAAACTAAGCCCAAAGTTAGCAGAAGGAAGGAAACAATAAAGATCAGAATAGAAATAAATGAAATGGAGAACAGAAAAACCATAGAAAAAAATTGGTAAAACTGAGTTGGTTTTTTAAAAAGTAAACAAAATCTAAAAACACTTACTAGTCTAGCTAGCAAAAAAGAGAGAAAAGACTCAAATAAAATAAAAAATGATATTGAAGATATTACACGGATGCCTCAAAAATTAAAAGAATCACACAGGACTATTATGAACAATTATATGCCAAACAAATTGGATGACTTAAGAGTTGGATTAACTCCTAGAAAAGTAAAGCCTACCACAGTTAAATCAGAAAGAAATAGAAAGCTTGAACAGAATAATAACAAAGAGATTGAAGAAATAATCAAAACCCTCCCCCAAATTAAGAGCCCAAGACCAGATGCCTTCGCAGCTGAATTCTACCAAACATTCAAAGAGGAACTAATACCAATACTTCCTAAACTCTTCCAAAAAATAGGGCTACGGGAAATACTCCCAAACATACTTTATGAGGCAAGCATCATCTTGATACCTAATCCAGACAAAGACATCACAAGAAAAGAAAACTATAGGTCAATTTCTCTGATGAGAATTAATGCAAAAAATTCTCAATTAAATATTATCAAACCGAATTCAACAACACACCAAAAAGACTGTACATCATGACCAAGTGAGATTTATTTCTGGCATATAACACTGATTTAACATATGCAAATCAATCAATATAATATACTACATTAACAGAATGAAATAGTAAAAACCATCTGATCCTCTGAATTGACAAGGAAAAAGCATTTAACGAAGTCCAACATCCTTTGTTGATAAAAACTCTCAACAGCTTAGGTTTAGAAGGAAAGTTTCTCACACATAATAAAGATTTTGTATGCAAACCCCACAGCTAACAACATAATCAACAGAGAAAAACTGAAAGCTTTTCCACCAAGGTCCAGTACAAGGCAAGGATGTCAACTCTCCACTTCTAGTCAGCATAGTACTGGAAGTTAGCAAGAGCAATCAAACACGCACACACAAAAGAAATAAAAGGCAATTAGAAAGGAAAGAAAAAGTATCTCTATTTTGCAGATTGTACAATCCTATATGTATAAAATCCCAAAGATTCCACAGGGAAAAAAAACTGTTAGAACTAATAAGTGAATTCAGTAAAGTTGCAGGATTCAAAATCAACATACAAAAATCAGTAGTGTTTTTACTCACAGAATAATAACCTAGCTGAAAGAAAAATCAAGAAAACAGTCCCATTTACAGTAGCATCAAAAGAAAATAAAGCACTTAGAAATTTAACCAAGGAGGTAAAAGATCTAGACACTAAAAACTGTAAAACATTGATGAAAGAAGTTGAGGAAGAATAAATACAAAGATATCCCATGCCCATGAATACAATAATTAATGTTTTTAAATTGTCTGTTAACCAAAGCAATATACAGATTCAACGCAATCCCTATCAAAATCCCAATAGCATTTGTCACAGAAATTTTTTTTAAAGTTCAGAAATTCATATGGAACGACAAAGCATCCTGAATAATCAAAACAATTCTGACAAATAGTTGAAGGTATCACACTTTCTGATTTTAAATTATATTGCAAAGCTATAATAATCAAACTCATACTGTATTGGAATAAACCCATACCATATTGGAATAACAGGCCATAGACCAGTGAAACAGAATAGGGTGCACAGAAGTAAATCCAAACATGTATGGTAAATTAAGTTTTGACCAAGGCACCAAGAGGACACAATGGAGAAAGGATAGTCTCTCTAATAAATGGGGCTAGGAAAACTGAATTTGTACATATAAAAGAATGAAATTGGACTGTTATCTTACATCATGCACAAAAAGCAACTCAAAATGGATAAAATACCTAAATTTAAGACCTGAAACTATAGAACTCCTAGAAGACACTATAGGGGAAAAGTGCCTGAACATTAGCCTTGACAATGATTTTTTTCCCCTAATTACACCAAAAGCTCAAGCTACAAATGTAAAGATAAGTAAATGGAGCTACATCAAAATAAAAATCTTCTGCAAAGCAAAGGAAATTATCAACAAAATGAAATAGCCTATGAATTGGGAAAAAAAAAATTGTGTACCCTGTATCTGATAAGGGGTTATCATCCACAACTTATAAGAACCCCTACAATTCAATAGCAGAAAAACAAATAACTCAATAAAAAATGAACAAAGAACCTGAATAGACATTTCTCCAAAGAAGATATGAAAAACGGCCAACAAATTTGTATGAAGGTGTTAAACGCAGTTAATCATCAGGAAACACGAGTCAAAATCACAATGAGATACGACCTCACACCCATTATGATGGCTATTATTTAAAAGTCAAAAGATAACGAATGTTAGGAAGTATGTGAAGAAAAAGGGAAGGCTTGCATAGTGCTGGTGGAAATGTAGTTTGGTGCAGCCATTATAAAAACCAATATGAAAGTTTCCAAAAAAAGTAAAAATAGGACTACCATGTGGCCCAGCAACCCCCTTTCTGGGCATATACCCAAAGGAAATAAAGTCACCATTTCATAAAGGTATGTGCACGCCCGTGTTTACTGCAGCACTACCCACAATAGCCAAGATATGGAAACAACCTGTGTGTCTGTAGAGATACAAATAGTTAAAAAACTGTGCTACATACATATAGATAATGACATATTATTTTGCCTTTAAGAAAGGAGATCCTGCCATTTGTCACAACATGCAGAAACCTGGAAGTTTGTGCTAAGTGAAATAAGCTAGACACACACACAAAAATACATGATCTCATTTACATGTGGAATTTTTTAAAAAGTCAAATATACAGAGATAGGGAATAAGACACTGCTTACCAGGGGTGGGGCTAGGGAGGTAGAAAGGAAATGGGGAGATGTAGGTCAGAGGACACAAAGTAGCAGACATGTAGGATGAACAAGTCTAGAGATCAAAGGTACGTGAAGATTACAGATAATAAAATTGTACTGGATTTGTGATTCCTGCTAAATGAGTAGACTTTAGCTATTCTTGTCACAAAAACTAACAAAAGTGTAACTGTGTGAGATGACGAATATGTTAATCTGCTTCTTTATAGTGACCATTTTACTATCTACATGTATCCCACAATACATTTATATCTTAAGTATAAATGATTAAATTTATTTTCTTAAAAATGGTCAACAGGCAAATTTTGTTATATATGTATTCCTGATCCAAAAAATATAACATGTAATATATCAAATACCATTGAATCGTGCACTTTACATGGGTAAATTGTATGGATGTGAATTATAACTCAATAAAGCTGTTTTAAAAAAGAGATTTAGGACAGTGGTCTTCAATCCCCAGGCCACAGACCGGTACTGATCCCTGGCCTGTTAGGAACTGGCCCGCACAGCAGGAGGTGAGCGGTGGGCGAGCAAGCGTTACTGCCTGAGCTCAGCCTCCTGTCAGAGCAGCGGAAGCATTAGATTCTCATAGGAGTGTGAACTCTACTGGGAACTGCGCATGCGAGGGATCTAGGTTGCGCACTCCTTATGAGAATGTAACTCCTGATGATTCGACACGGAACAGTTTTATCCTGAAACCATCCCCCAAAACCCTTGCACGTGGAAAAATTGTCTTCCACGAAACCGCTCCCTGCTGCCAAAAAAGGTTGGGGACTGCTGATTTAGGGGATAGTGTCAGTAGGAAATTGTAACTGACTATATATGAAGGATGTAGTGAACATTTGTCACTTTATGGCTACGTGGCAGAGGAACCTCTTCCTATTTTGGGTTATAGAGCCTGTCTCCAATCAGAGAAGTTGAAGATCTTCTATTAATTTTCCCAGACTCTTGGTAGCCAGGGTCCTGGCATATGAAGTAGGTCCTGCCAATCAGACATACTTAACTCCTCCTTAGCTCCCCACCTTCAACTCTTTGTTGTTGTTGTTGTTGTTGTTGTTGTTGTTGTTGAGGCAGAGTCTTGCTCTGTCGCCCAGGCTGGAGTGCAGTGGCACCATCTCGACTCACTGCAAGCTCCGCCACCCGGATGCACGCCATTCTCCTGCCTCAGCCTCCGGAGTAGCTGAAACTAAAGGTGCCCGCCACCACGCCCGGCTAATTTTTTGTATTTTTAGTAGAGACGAGGTTTCACCGTGTTAGCCGGGATAGTCTCTATCACCTGACCTCGCGATCCGCCCGCCTTCGGCCTCCCAAAGTGCTGGGATTACAGGCGTGAGCCACCGCGCCCGGCCCCACCTTCAAATCTTAATCAGAAAATGGTAATGTGAAGAAATGGAGATCATGCAGGCTCTTTCCCTGGGGCAGTGCCTGTGAAGGTGGCTGTATCCTGTTTGCAGGAGCTTTCTTTCTCGTAGCAGCATTGGAGGAGTGTGCCATGCAGATGCAGTTTCTCTGTCCTACAGCAGAGACAGCAGTGCCTGCGGGAGATCAATTCTGCAGTTTGATTTGGGGCATAGCTTCCGGCTTTTTAGCCTTCAAACCTGACTTGCCACAGATTCTGTGAGTTGCCTGGAGTTTTTTGGGTTTTTTGTTTAGTAAATTACTGTTCTGCTCATATTAGCCAAAATCGGTCTGTGTTGCTTGCAACAAAGTACCCTGAATGCTGTAAAAAATTGCTCCCAGATTCTCAGCAAGTTGAGTGAACTATGGGATGTACAAGATGTAACTGAAGGAAGTAAAAATCCAGCTAGTATTAAAGGGAAGAGTTCTGATAGTACCTGGCATGCATAGGTGAAATGTTAATTAGATTATAAGCTGTAGGCACATGGAATAAACTGTTCACTGAAAGTCTCAATAAGGGACCCTGGTTGACCACTGTCACAGAATAGAATGGTAGTCATGAAGACCATGTGGCAAAATCATAGTCCTCACTTCACCAAGGCAGACCTTTCTTCCTACACTCCTCAGTTTCAGGTGCAGGCAGATGTCTCTAAAACTGATTCAGTGCCAAACGGAGCCATCATCCAGCCTCTAGAGGCAGGTGGACTCGGTCAGGCTTCATGAGGACCATGATGAAATGGCACTCAAGTTCCATTTCAACCTCCTTTGAGTGGCCTTTTATGTACCATAGAATTTGAATTCCACATTTACTAGTCTCTCTTGCAACTGGTATTCTGGATGCAAATTAAGATAAAATTTGATGGTGAAAGAGGGGTGAGGCACACTTCCTGTTGAGTTAGCAATTGCTGCAGGCAGGCAAGGTCATAGAGATGTTGGAGTTTTCTGACCAGCAGCTCCAGGGGCCTGATGATTGTATTATTGTATAAGTCAGTTGCAGCAAGCGTTTTTATCACAATTCTCACAACTCTGGGTTCTGATCATTTAAAGGACTGAATATCCAAGGAGGGTGATGCTTCCACTACTTGACATAGCAAATACTTGCTATGCCTAGTGGGGGCAGTGGAGAGAGAGAGAAAGAAAGAGAAAACACACAATTCAGTTATTAGGTACTTTGGGGGAATGCAAAAGAAAACCAGGGAAAGCACAGGGGTGCCTGGAATCATAGAAGACGGCTCATACGGATACTGTTATGTCACCTACAGGCAGCCTTGCCATGGTCCTTGGGCATGTTCATGCTGACCTCCACATTCCCTAGGAAACCCTTTAGAGAAGTGTTTGGCAAACTACAGGCCTATGGCCCAAATCTAAACTGCCACCTATTCTTAATTTTTTTTTTAATTGCGATAGCTTTAAGAGTACAAGCGATTTTTGGTTGTACATGGATGAATTGTATAGTGGTGAAGTCTAGGTGCACTTGATTTTTTTCGAAAATTATTCGTATCCTTTTACTATTTTCCTATTGGATGTTGATTTTCTTGTAAATTTATAAGAGTGCTTAACATATTAAGAATGTTAAACCTTTTTCTAGAATAAAAATGTGAACTATTTTCTCAAATTTTTTGTCTTTTAATTTTAAGGTGTCTTTTATCAAACAAAAGCTGCTTCACGGTTAATTAAATATATTTATCTTTTCTTTTGTAACTTCTGGGTTTCATGGAGACCTGTTCTCCCATATTTTGGTTTTGTACTTTTATGTGTAATTTAACACTTAAATCTTTAATATTACGGGAATATTTTTATGCTTGGAATGAGATGAAGGTCTAGCCAATGATTTCAACATGATGTATTTTCCCTTGGTTAGTAGACACTTAGCATCCATTTTTTTCTACTCCCATGCAATCTGATATCTACTTGGGGAGGCTTGAAAGCTGAAGAAACATGTCTTAGACTTCATGAAGCTGAGGTTCTGGAAGCATATTATGTTCCGTTGTTTAGAAGCACTCATGACAGCCTGTGTTGTGCAGACTGGTCTCAATCTCCTGGTCTCCAGTGATCCTCATGCCTCAGCCTCCCAAAGTGCTGCTATTATAGGCATGAGTCACTGTGTCTGGCCTGAGAATCAACTTTTTAAGTTTCTCAAAATATCCATTAGAATTTTGATTAAGAGAGATTATACTCATTGGTTAATTTGGGGGTAATCATCATCTTTATAATACTCTTAATCAGAAATATATTCAATTTTTTTACTTGTTTGGCTTCTGTTAGTCATTATTCAATGTTTAATAGTTTTCTTTATGTAGACTAGCTTGTACCTTTTTGTTAGATGTAGTATTAATTATTTGATAGTTTTTCTTATTGTGAATAAGACACTTTTCCCAAGTATATTTTAAGTATATTTAAATATAATATTTTCAACTAAAATACTAAGAGCTAACATTTATTAAACACTGCCTAGGCACCAGATATGTTATTTATGTTACGCTTCACATGTTATTCAGTCACAAATGAAAATATTGTTCACAAAATACTCATCTAACAATGACTTAAACAAATCGAGGTTTGTGTTTCTCATGTTCAAGAAGCCCAGGAGTAGGTAAACAGGTGCTGACACTGACGCTTCCCTCATGGTCAAATGGGTGCTATAGTTCTAGCATCATGTCCATTTTTAAGGCAGGAGAAAAGGAAAATAGGGGCACCTGCAACTTCTTATTATGCCCGTTTGGCCAGAATGATGTCAGTTAGCCACCCCTGCCATCAAGGAAGTCTGAAAGTATTTGATACTTGCAAATCCCAGAGTAAATAAAGACTGGATGAATAAGCTTGTAAGTAGATCTTGTGTGAGTCAAACTGCAGCAATGCTCATTCATAATATCCTCACCATAACCTTCAGAGGGCAGCATGACTACAATCCCAAGTGTGCAGAGGAGGAAACTGAAACATAATGAGTCTCAGCAATTTGCCGATAGTCACAGCAATAAATGTAGAATGTGTGCTTTTAGCCATTCTATTACAAATGATTCCCATATGCAGGAAAATTTTGTTTTTAAATATTAACATCTTGTCCAGCTACATTACTGAATTCTTCTATTTTTGCATAAGCTTTAGTTTTGCTACATAAGTAAATGAACATATGGAATTATAACTTCCTTGTAATATTGATAATTCTTTTTTTCCTGTCTCATTGCAATGGCTAAGACCTTCAAAATGATGTCAAATAATAATGAGTTTCCTGTTTATTTTCCTACTTAAATAGGAAGGACTTTATTGTTTCACCATTAAATGATTAAATTTACACTGAAAAAGAATGCTTTTCAGATATTCAGTAGTAAAGATAAATATTTTTCAGTAACAAGAAAGTTTTCTTTCCTAGTCTGCAGTTCAAAATGTTTTCCTTTTATCACATCAAAATAGCTATACTTCTGACTACTCTCCAGCTACTTTAGCAATATATATCATACTCCAAAAAGAGTACTAGAAAAGACCTCCCTAAGACCTTCTCACATTAATGCTTTACAAATCAACCTCCCATTTCTTTTCAGCTCTGCCTTTGCACAGCAGAATTAAGATCTGGCAAAAAAAACCTAAACAACTTCACTGGAATATATAGGTTCTTATGTGTCAGCAACAGTTTTCATAATACTGCAAAAGATAAGAAAATGGACAATTTCTCTGCAAGACTGAGAGTCATCTTTCTCTGCTACTTTTAGTGAGGGACATGTTTTCAGGAAACCTATTTTTGGGACTATTGCTGCACTTTGAATCTTTGACAGGTTCCGAAAGAAATTGTCTGGGCCTGAGTTTCCCAGAAACCGGAGGCTGAATCAAATCTCCTGTGCTAAGCCTTTCTTGGGAGGTACAATTCTAGAACTGCAAGAGTAGGAGGAAAAGAAGAGGAGACAGAGAAATAGGGGAAGTACATTTATAAGGACAAGGTACACTACCAGGTTGACTACAGTGCCCCAAGACAGCACAGACTGTGGCTGGGATTTGGGACATCATGCCACTAAACATTGTAGAGAGGAAGCATTTATCTACTGGTTCCATCCCATCTCCTGTCACTCATGGCTCAGAACCTGACAGTGTGCCAACTACCCTACATCATGGGGTTGTGTCACCTGCCCCGGTAGCCCCTGGGAAAGACAGGTTCCTGACCCTCTGTGCTTGTGTGAGTTCCTAAGTGATGGGAGGTGCCCATCTGTAAGTTCTGTCCATCTTACTTGCAGCAGCAGGAAAGCATTGGGAACCCAGGAAGACTCAAGTTAGCTGCTGGTGGTAGAAGAGGGAAAGGCGTCCAAGACAAAGCCTGTCCAGTAGCAAGCAAGAGAGGCTTGGGACAGGTGAGGCAACGGGGATCCAGGAAGGAGACACACTGGGACTTGCAGAGAGGTCATTTTTACAAAGGAAAGTGGTGTTTTACTTATGCATTAGGGGGAAAGTCTTGTGTGGCCTGGGTCATTGAGCAGCACAAGTCCTGCACTGGGAACCATCCCAGACAGCCAGGAGCAGGAACAGAAGCAAAAGGAACTCTGGAGCAGCATAGCCCAAGTACAGACACTCCCTGAAGGCCAAAGTCACGTCGGCTTCCACTGTGGTTAAACTGTTCAAGTCAAATTCCACTTGCTTCTAGTCTCTAGCTGGCTTTCTCTCGTGGGATGAATACACACCCTTTGTAATAGCACAGGAGAGCATGTGCCAGTGCATCCCTAAGCTCAGGCTCTGTTCCCGTGACACCTTTCCCCTCTCCACGGAATGGTAGAAGGATGAAACATCTTAATATATGTGATGCGCCCAAGACGGTGTGTGCATGCTGTGGTGTTTGAGCAGTATTTGTTATTATTCTCACTGTGTAGAGGAACTGAAGCATATATAGCATATGTAAAGTACTATTGTGCTGTTTCTCAGATGAAGAAACTGAGGCATCAAGGTTTCACGTGACTTACCCATGGCCACCCAGCTCTAGAGTCCAGGCTTTGAACCATTTCCCTACACTAATTCTTAATGTGTGACATTTGGGGGAAAAAAAGCATTTAAAACAATGTGTTTTAAATGCTTGAATAACGTACTGCCTGAATAACGTACTGGTTCATTTTGCTACTCCAGGTCCCCTAGGCCTGGGCCTGGTCTACATTTCCACACTGCTCTCCCATGCCGACTTTGCAAAACCTGGGTTTCCATCAAGCTCTCTGCCAGGACTTGTCACTCCCCAAGGTTCCCTTGGTCACCAACCACACTGGCTTTGCTAGGCCTGGCTTTATGTGGTACTCTTTTGAGGCATGATTCCTGCCTGTAGAATACCCATACATCTTTAAGATTTTGGTCATAATCCCAGCACTTGGGAGGCTGAGGTAGGAGGATCACTTGAGGCCAGGGGTTTGAGACTAGCCTGAGCAACATAGTGAGATCCTGTCTCTACAAAATGTTTTTCAATTAGCCTGGTGTGTTGGCATGCACCTGTAGTGCTAGCTGCTTGGGAGGCTGAGGCAGGAGGATTGCTTGAGCTCAGGAGGTCAAGGCTGCAGTGAGCTATGATCATGCCACTGCACTCCAGCCTGGGCAACAGAGCAAGACCCTGTACCAAACATTTTTTTTAATAAAAAAGAAAAACTTTGATTAAATTCTACCCTCTTTCAGGAAGTACTTCTGTCTCTGCTTCAATGGAATGTGGGTCTCCTCTCCTTCAAGCCCCTCTTGGTACACAGTCTGGTCTCTCCAGTGACAGTTACCACACCGCGACAGTATTCGAGTTATGCTTTTAACCCACCATCCTCATCTTCCCATTAACCTCTAAGGGCCTGGTTCAGTTTCTGGCCCCTGCTAAGTAGTCAGTAAACATGTACCTTAAGTGAGGGAGTGAGTGAATGAGCGCCAAGTCTAAAGCAGGCATGGGACATCACTCAACTGTTCAAGGGATGCCTGGCACCCAGCAGGTGCTCCATAAATGGAAGAATGAATGAATTCTAATCCCCATCCACCTCTGTTATTCTTTCTTGTAGATGTATGTGCTCACTTGTTCATCTGAATTGAATAGGATCCTGGCAGCGTAACAAGATTTATTATGTATATGTAATTAATATGGACACGCACACACATACGCATGCACAGGCACAAGTATTTGGTTGATGATACTATTTTTCTGATGTATGTTGATTCTTTTTTGGGTTAATAATAATAGCTAACACTTGCTAATATATCAGGCACTTTCCTAATCAGTTAATAGGTACTAATTTTATCCTCAGAACAAGTTGAGATTGATACTATAATTATAAATGGTTGTCAAAAGGTGAAAGTGAGGCACACAGCAGACGAGAAAAGTAAGTTGCCCACAGCCACAGAGTTCCTGAGTGGCTGTGGGCAAGCTGGGATGTGGACACGGGCCTCTGTATCTGGGTCTTCAGCACTGGGCTCTACTGCCTGCAATTCCTGGTGACTGCCCAAGAGCTGGCTCTTTTATCATCCTGCCAGTATGCGGACTCACAAAATCCTCCACAGACCTACATGCACCACCTGAGAGCAGCATCACACAGCAGCAGCTGAAAACACAGTGGCAGCTGAATCTTGAGCACTTCTGAAAGTTTCTCAGAAGACCAGAAATGCGGTCAAGCACCCAATTTCCAGACTTCTTAAGTGCATTTACCAAACTGATAGCATTCGCTTTAATCTCTTGCTGAAACAAACGACTCCTCCAGAAGACAACTTTTGTCTCCGGAGTGACAAAAGTTGGTGGGCAACTCAACAAGGTAATTTTCCATGTTACAATTAGGCCAAGGGAAGGTTATGAATGAGCCAGTGCTTGCCATAGCTGCTTTGCTGCAAATGCCACATTTGCAGTTTTTCTCTTCTGTGATATATGCTGGTGGCATGTTAGTCAACCCATGCTAATGAGAGAAGGAACGTGGCCAATCATCTGGTCGGCTCCCTCGGGTTTCAGATGAAGGAATGGACATTCAGAGAGGTGAAACGATCCCCTTGGTGAGTATGGGGTACAGAATGCACTAGAATTTCAGCTTCTGAGTTGCAGCTGTGTAGCTCTTTCCAGTAAACTATCCTGTGCATGACTTCACAGAAATGTTTAGATAAGCTTTACTTCGTTGATTTGAACTGGATTGCAATGTGGACCTGTCTTGTCTTATTCTTCATGAAATGATTTTTGTTAGAACATATTTCACAATTTTCTATTTCATATACTCATAGCCCTGCTAGCTGTGTCCCAGTTGCTGGCTGAGTGCTGCCACAATGCTTGCTCCATCGCCAAGATTTTGCAATGAACACGATTAGCTGCTCCCACAGTCTTGACCATTTTTAGTGTATTCTCCTTTTTCCTACCCACCTTTTTTTGTTAATGTCCCTTATTTTGGCACTCTTACTCACATATACCATTTAATCTGAATGAATAAAAATGCTTACTGAAATGTGTGCCATCTGTGGTGGCTGAATTTAAAGACATGTTTCAGTTTTTGTAATAGTGTACTTGCAACATTTTCTCTTCTTTGCAAAATCACCTCTTTCTGGTCTTTTCCTGGGTCCTTTGGAAATGCTTTCAAATGTATTCAGACCATCAGCTGATTTTGTCTGGGGAAATCATGTCGTTGGCGTAGAGATCTAATTTCTTTCTTAGCTTGAGCAAGAGCTGTTTAATAGGAAACATTTTGGCTTCCCATACTTTAAAGCCATCACTTCTACAGGGAATGTTATGTGACCATCTTCTATTACCCAATTTCCCACAAAAGCTAGTTTTTGAAAAAGAAGGCCAAGCATGCTAATAGAACTCCTGCTAATGGAGCCACATGGCAAAGTTAGGGGACTAGAGGCAGAGGCTGGAAGACAGTTGAAATCTTAAAAACTACAACGTCTAGGTTGTGGCTGGGATAGGTAGGTGGCAAGAACAAAGAGAAAAGTGGATGTTTGGGGGAATGAAGGAATCCCAGGGAGTAATGATCTGAATGACTGGAGAAAGGCCAAAGGAAAAAACTAAGAATGAATAGAGTAAATCAAGATAACTAAGTTTAAAAAGAAAAAAGGTCAACAAAGGTAGAAAAACTACAAGAAAAGGCAAAGCGGAAGAGGAAGACAGAGGTGAAAGATTAAAAATGGCATGAAGAGCAGAAATAAAAGTGCATGAGTGGTGGAAAGAAATATTCCAGGAAGTTTCTGCCTCAACAGTCAATGACTCATTGCATCAAAGCCAAAATCCCAGCAAAAAGCACACACTGATGGGCGTGGGGAGGAGAACCTCACTAAGGCTACCATGCTAGCTCACATCTTAAAGCCTCCACTTGAAAACAAAACAGGTCTGGTGCTGTGACTCACACCTGTAATTCCAGCACTTTGGGAGGCCAAGGTGGGAGGATTGCTTGAGCCCAGGAGTTTGAGACCAGCCTGGGAAACATAGGGAGACATTGACTCTAACAAAAAAAAATTAAAAAATTAGCCAGGCATGGTAGTGTGCACCTGTAATCCCAGCTACTTGGAAGGCTGAGGTTGGAGGTTTGCTTGAGCCTGGGGGGGTCAAGGCTGCAGTGAGCCGTGATCACTCCACTGCCCTCCAGTGTGGGCAAGAGAGCAAGACCCTGTCTCAAAAACAACAACAACAACAACAACAACAACAACAACAACAACAAAAACGATATGCTATGGATTCCTAGAAACTGAACTTCTGTTCCTGGAGTTTAATAAAAAGACACAAGATGGTCCATAAACACACTACAGTGGAAAGAAAATGGTCCTGGTACACAGGAGCCCTGATGCAGGCTGCCGGCCACCAGACCAGACAGGAGGTCACCAAAGGGCTTTTAGTTATCGAAGTTTTTTCTACAAAGAAATCCAGAAGTCCAATGCACAAAACAGATAGGGTAGAGCTGCCCAATTTGGTTGCCAGGCAGGCAGCCTGCTTTTTAGCCACTGAGTCCCCCGTCTCCACCCCCTGTTCCCAGGACATCTCTGTAGAACTCAGAGGACTCAGACTGTCCAGCCTCTGGGTAGGTAAGTCCTGCAGTCTTTTATTTTTTAATGAATTGCTTGCCTAAACTGAAAATTAGGATATTTTACTAAAAAAAAGAAAGTCAACTTTCTTTTGAATAATTGGAGCTGTGGGCTGTGCAGTCTTTTATTTTTTAATGAATTGCTTGCCTAACCTGAAAATCAGGATATTTTACCAAAAAAAAAAAAAAAAAAAGTCAACGTTCTTTTGAGTAATTGGAGCTGTGGGCTCCTGGAAACAGCAATTGATGAGAGAGCTGAAAAACAGTCTTCTTCAATGGGTCACTTTCTTTTTGCCACAGTCCACGTGTGGCTAACGTCCTGAATTCTCATTATCCATCTGACTTTACAGTTACTCCGGCCTAGTGAGGTCCACTGTAAAATCCCTGGGATATATATATATGGCCTCTTGGGGATGTTCCA
Organism: Pan troglodytes; assembly: GCF_028858775.2. Lineage (NCBI taxonomy): Eukaryota > Metazoa > Chordata > Mammalia > Primates > Hominidae > Pan > Pan troglodytes. Next base: position 47,068,835 of record NC_072409.2, read on the forward strand.
GCTCAAGACATTCTGCAGCTGTAGAAAAATTATTACTATATTAAATTAAGTTGTTACTAAATTACAAATTCCTATTAATTCCCATTTTAGTAAGGAGAAGTCACTGTTTTAGTCATTCTGTTCTCAAGCTATAGCTCTTATATTTGCTTAGTCAGAAACCATGTTGGCAGTATAATAAAATGAATTAGAATGTGGTTGATTGTCTTCTGCTGGTAGTTCTCATCCCTGTCCAGGCACCTCCTCCCTTGCCCCTGCCCTCAATCCACCCCTAGCACTGAGAGGCTGCTGAGAGCAAGAACCCCTTCCTCCTCCTCCTGAGAACCTTACAGCCCAGCTCCACCATCAGGCACATGCTGATGTCTTCCTAGAAGCCTCCCCACCCTGGTTAATTTGTTTCAAATATCTTAGGTTTTTATGCTCCATTTACTCGGGTTAATCTGCAAATACTTACCTACTCTGTGAATGTTCTAGGATATAATATTAGATACATCATCACTTCGGCCCTGGGGACAGATCCTTCATCCTATTGTTTAGTGGTGTCCTAATCACCAGGAGGAGCTAAAGAGTTGTTTTCTAAGCTGGTATCTCATATACCTTTCACACTTCCTCTGATTTCCAAGTTAGATGGTAACAATGAATGGTGCACAGCTATAATACATACACAATCTAAAATACTCCAAGTAAATATAGGAGCATTCGATTTCAAAATTCAGCATAAAGAATAAGTTTCCAGGTTGAGAGAATTCCTCCAGCATCACTGCCTGGGGTGGCTCCAGGCACGTTCTTTACCTGTCTTGAAGGTCGAGTTGTCTTTAAAGAAAGACATTTACTACAACGGCTTTGAAATTCTATGAAATTATTCAAAATGCAGAACAAGGTCAGAACACGTGAAGGGGAGGGTAGATTATGCAGGACAGCCCTGGATTTCTAGACAACAGCTGCATTTCTGACCCCAAAAAGGCAACTAATATGGATATGATTTTGATTTCATCTAAGAGAGGTTTTCAAAGCTACAAATAAGCATTGTAAGGTTTGGGCAAAAAGGAAACTATCAGTAAATTTGAGAAAAGTGGCCAGGCACAGTGGCATGCGCCTGTAATTCCACTACCAGGGAGGCTGTGGCCGGAGGATCCTTTGAGCCCAGGAGTTCCAGGCCAATCTGGACAACATAGTAAGACCACATCTTGAATTATATATGTATGAGAAAAGTGGAAATTATAAACTAAAATCAGGATTTGTTCTCATGAAGGTAGTCAAGTTTGGAAAATGTGTAGTGGAGGGGATGTGGTTCTTGCATTAGTCAGCACCGGGAAGATGGTGTCGGGGAACACGCTAAGCCCATCCATATTGTACGTCTGAGTTTTCAGAGCCTTGTCAGCAGAGCTGTACTACCAGATAAATCACGAACAAGAGTGCGTTCAAAACCACAACGCTGCCCTGGAAGGCTTTCCAAAAACCCAACTGATAGGTGATGAAAAAATTTTAAATATGACTCGGGTTATTATGATATTAACTGTGCAAGAAGGGGAAAGGTAGAAAAGACAATCTTGGCGAGTAGATCTGCTGCTCATGGCAGACACTAGGGATGGTACCTGGGTGTTCACTCTGCTCTTCTCTTTACTTTGGTTTTTGCTTTTTAAAAACGAAAGGAGCAAAAAGAAGTGGAAAGTCGTGGAGGCACTCGGCCCAGCCCCCACGTAGTTCAAGGAGACCAGGAGGGAGCTGGCTGGTGGAGGTCCTGCCCACCTGCCACACTCCGTATTTGGGCAAGCCTGTGAGTCACTGTCGGGAACATGGCTCCCTTCGCCAAGGCCAGCACTGACCACTATCCGTGTATCGGTAAACGCAGGGAGTGTGCCACGTGCCTTGACAATCTAGCGCGACGACTTAAGAAGTCGCGGCTAGGTGCTCTTTTTTCCATTTTTTTACGTCTCTTCCGTAGCCCGGGAATTTGGGAGAGAAGACTACCGTATCCAGTTAGACGCAGAAATAACACTAAGCAGCTATCAGCTCAAAATCACAGGAAGAGATCCCGCGCGGTCGTTTCAAGCCCCAGCACCAAACGACAGTGGGCGTCCCAGCGGGGCACACCCGAGCGCGGACCTTCACATCCTCCGAGGAACGCCGCACCCGCGTGGCGGGGGTGGGTAGATGGACCTCAGCGAGCCTCGTTTCCCAGTCGTGTTACGCAACAACTTTGCAGCCGTCATCTTCGCCCTAATTGTGCAGGGGGCGGTGTCTGTGCGTGGAGCTTTCCCTCCCGGCTCCGGGCCGTCGCGGCTCTCGGGAGAGGCGCCGGGACATTTTAATCGCTGCCTCCGCCGCGCAGCCCTGCGCAGCTGCCCGGCCGCGCCAACCCCTTCCCCGCCGCAGCGCGCCCCGAGTGTTGGCAGCTTGCCAGCCGCCACCCCCCGCCTTCCCTCCTGCCCACCCCAAGGTAGAGGGCTCCTCTCGGGAGTGTGCGGGGAAGGGGAGGCCGAGGTCCCTGCCACGCCCGGGTAGCCGCAACCCGCAGTGCTCAGTTGGCAACAGGTAGCCCAGCAGGCTGCGGCTCTCAGGAAGACAAAAAGCGCCTCTGCGAGCAAGTGAGGGTCGCGGGGTGCGCAGAGCCACCGCGGCGACCGGGAGGGTGAAGGGAGCCAAGAGCGGACGGGGCGGTGGGACGGGGGGCTTCAGGCTCCTCCGCAGGCTCGCTCCGGTCGTGTCGGCCGCGTGGGCCGTTGCGCAACACTCGTTGAGCCGGGAATGGGGCGCCAGCCCTCGCGGGCGCTCGGACGGCGGTGGCCCTGGCCGGGGAGGGACGCGAGCTGGTAGTGGCGCCGCCGCGGAGGGGGAGCTGAGGGCGGGGAGGCGGGGCGGGGCCGCGGAGTGCCCGCCCCGGCCCGCCCCTGCCGGCCGCGGCCATTGGCGGCGGGCCGGGGGCGGGTGCGGGCGCGGCGATTGGGGCCGCGGCCGCCAGTCACGCGGGGCTGGCGGGCGGCGACGTAGCGCGGCGCTCGGAACTGACCTACTAACACACATCTCTCGGCGCGGCCACGGCGCCCGCGGACCCGGCGCGCCCGCCCGCCTCCCGCGCCGCGCCCTCGCCGCCGCCCGCCTCCCGCCGCGGCCCCGGAGGCCCGGCCCGGCCCGGCCCGAGCCCCGAGCGCCGGCGGCCCGACTCCCGGCCGCCCCTTTCTTTCTCCTCGCCGGCCCGAGAGCAGGAACACGGTAAGCGCTCCGCCCACCGCCGGCCGGGGGCCCGGCGACCGCTCCCCGGGCGCGCTGCGGGCGGGCGGGCGCGGGGTGCGGGCCGCGCTGTGTGCGGGGTCGGGCCGTAAGCTGGGCTCGCCAGCGGCGGCGAGTGCGCGCGGGGCATTCATTACATAAACTTTTGCTGCCTTGTCAGGATGGGACTCGCCACCTTAAGGTGGCTGCTTTGATTGCAGCGCCTTCGCGCCGGCACGTAGTCCTGGCTGGTTTGCGCTCTCCCCCCGCTGCTGTTGCATAATGTCTCCTGATTTCAGGAAAATTGATGTTTTGGTAAAGAAGAGCGCCAGGCAGGCTGAGCCCTCTCCGAGCGGGAAGATGCTCTTTCCTCTCTAGTGTCTTTCTTTCTCGTTCCTTCTCTGGGGCTGGCGGCGTAGGGGGGAGAGGAATGGGGGGTTGAGGAATGGGGAATAGTCTTAATTTGCTTGGTGAGAAAAAGGGTTGGTAGCGTGAACGGTGACGGCATTCGGAGAATGCCTGCGCGGCGTTTGTTTGTGTCAGGGGCTGTGTCTGCACAGACGTTTTCCACCCTGTTTGTCGTCAGCGTGTTTTACAAGCCCTCGGGAAGGTTGTGGGATTTGTCCTTTCATACATTGCATAATCTGCCCACGGTGAAATGTTGGCAAGAATTGCGGGCTGATGTGGGAATATGCGCGTATGTGTGCAATGATTTGGTAATTGAGGCGCAGGGTTGGATATTAGATCGTTATTTACGTCTATATTACGTCCCAAATAAACAGGTTTTAAAACGATACTACAAAACCTAAAAGCAAGAATTGCTCGGATTGAATTCTGATCTTGGGTACTGCTGGGGTTCGCCCTTTCAATGTTCTCAGCTGTTATTTTTAAATCTGGGACGAACCATTGTGACGTTTACCTCCCCACCTTCCTAATTTTAATGCATTCCATTCGATCAGCCCTTTTTCTCACCTTATTGTCATCGCTTTTTCAGACACGACAAGACAAATCACATAATAGTTTCCTGGAAATGTTGCATTATGTAACTGCCGAATTTGCTGGCAGTGAGCATAGAGAGAGGGAGCTAATTACGTGATTTTATAATCTTGCTACAAAGAAAGTAGGACAGTCTCAGCCTTTAAGAATGTCACTATAACAGTTTTTTTTTTCCTTAAGGATATTTTAAACAGGAAAGTAGACAACCGGGTAAGCATGGAGTTTGCTCATGCTGCCGAATGTGTGTCTTTTGCCCTAAATGAAACGCGCGTTCTTCTAAATTTAGCCCTATCACATTTTAACAATTGTGGCCTCGCAGTGCTATTTCTGGTGTTTTCTCCAGGGCTGTGTGCAAATACAAGTTCAAGGCCATTTGCTGTAGTTTTAACTCCACGCCTTCGGAGACCTTTGATAAGATTGTATTTTTAGGAAGGCATTTCGCAGCGCCCGGTGATTTGCTGGATGCTGGCTCCCATTTATGTTTTTAAAGGACACTTTAGGAAACTGCTGTTCTCTGAGAACAGCAGGGAATGGCCAAGTGTCATCTTCTGTTCTTGGCTTTTGTAAATAACAACAGTAAGTGAGGTCAGAAGTATTTATTTACCCCCAGACCAGATATGACCTATGGGAAACAGATATAGGTTAGTAGATTGTATTTTTGTCTGGATACCCTGGTTTTACTTATGTGAAGATGTATGAATATGTAATTTACCCAAATATTAAATTTCTTCCTGGACTGTTACATAGTGATTATGTGTGAATATATGTATATGATGGGATGTATATATAACGTAACATTTAAATTAAGTGCAGGGTTTTTTTTTTGTGGGAGGCGGGGGGTGGACGTCTCTGGAACAGAGTATATTACCCCAAATAATTGCAGTCGCTTTCCAAGAAGCTAGTTGCTCTAGGCCCCCAGCTTCAGACCCCGACCTACTTTGCGAGCTCGGGTGGGAGTCCCAGGCCTGTAGGGGCCGCGTGGCGCCACCTTCCGATCGCGATCTCCAATGGCGCGTCCGTGCGGCCCCCAGTGCGCCGCTCCCTCCTGCGGGCCGGTGGGGTCTGCGAGAATCCGGGGCTGGGGGCGAGTCTGGTAGTGGCGGGCGGGGACCTTGGGTCGGGACCGAGAAGCGCCTCCGGGCGGCAGTTATACTGGGGCTGCTCAGTGGCCTGAGCTCCTCCCTGCCCCCTCCCCACATTCCTTTGTTCTGGCGCGGGGGGTCCTCGCGGCGCCGAGGCCCCGCTGCGCCGCCCACCCGGAGGGAGGAGGGTCTCTGGGAGGCGCCGCGTGGGGGCGCGGCCCGTGGAGCCCGGGCGCTAGGGACCGGCCGGGGCCGGCGTACGGGTGCGCTCTGGGTTCGCCCGGGCCGCGGGAGCCGGGGAGCCAGGGAGCCAGGGACCCCGGCTCCCGCACGGGGCAGACAGGGGCAGCGCGGGCGACCCGGAGCGCCTGCGTCTCCGCGGCCCTCCTTCCAACAGGGCAAATCCAGGGGCCTGACTCCGCGCCTGTTCTGCGGTGAGGTTCAGAAACCTGCAGACACCTTTGTTCCAAGAGTCTTCATTGTATTTCTGAACCAAGCGCGTCTCCATTCTTGAAGTGAAAAAGACCTTAAGAAAAACCTCCAAACGTCCACCGGCCACAGAAATTGGGGGTGGAGGCGCTCCAGTATTGATAGTGATTAAAAGGAAGGCCTCAGCTTGACTTTGGCCAGTTGAGTTGAGCCGATTTTTTTTAACCTTTAATTTATGTGGTCAAAGGCTAGAGGAGAGAGAACACTGATCTCCAGAGTTCAAAATAAAATCTAAACGCCCACATAGACGCTGCTGTCCTACTGTAAAACTACGGTACTTTCATCCTCGCATAAAGACTTCCAAGATTGTACCCATGCAGTAATTAATGGAGACATCACAGATGTTCTCCTGAAGCATATCAACGCAATCTGCTCTTTGTTGAAAACTGACCGAAAACTTGCTTTCTTTGGCATCATACCCTACACCGCTATCCCTAATCAGTTTCCCTCTTGTTACAGGCAGTAGTTAGAGAACAGGTTTCGGCGAGGTACAGATCCTAAGAGCGCAGGCCCTGGGCTCATAAGAACCCTGGGTCCCAGGCCCCAGCTTGTTATCTTCCAACACTCCTGATTTCCATCACTCTCCAGGGTAAACTGAGGGAATAAAACCTGTTGACTTAGTTGGTTATGAGGAGTTCAATAAATGTTTCCTGTGTTATTGATCAGGAACCAGAATCTGTGTGTGTGTGTGTGTGTGTGTGTGTGTGTATTTACCTTCATTTTTCTCTTTGTAAATCTCTTCGCAGTAACAGTAAGGATTCGTGTTGGAATTAAGTCTGTAAGATCTTTCTTGAGATACTTTTTTTGTTCTAATAACATATATATTTTTTAATTTGCCATTGTGTTCAATGTTAATTTCAGTTTGAGGGGAATTCCTGACAGGATTGCAGAACCTCAAACTTCCCAAGTCATTGGGTTAATGTTTTGGGGAGCTGCTTGAAGGAATAGAGAGATGAGTCGATTATAGTAGCAGGAATGAAGCGACAACTGCCATATTAATAGCTCAGCTTTTTCCAATTCCCTTACACATTCTGTGACTCATTTTCTGTAGCCTGGATGATTTCTCTATCTAAAACTTTGTGGTCTGAGATCAGCAGTGGATGGTGAGACCCCACAGATCAGCTCTCTTGTAGGGGGTATATGTAGCCTGAAAACTAAGGCCAGTCCTGTGAAACTGTTGATATTTGACCCTTTTGACCAAATTTTCATTTGGTTTCCCCTTACACTTGCGACATAGGTCAGGGCTTCAGTAAGAGTCATGAGCAGCAAAAACAGCCTGGAACTGATAGGCATCGTTGCCTTTTGATACTGATCATTCTTCAGAAAAGAGATAAAGAGTTAGTATTTACTAAACACATACTCTGCATGTGCCAGGCACAGTGTTGAGGGGCTCTGTTATCATCCACGTTTCATAGATGAGGAAATGGAAACTCAGAGAAATGAATTTGCAGCCCAGGTCGCAGAGCCTGAAAACCAGATGGGGAAATTTGCACCTCAACAAAGTGTATTCTCACACTCACTGTAGTTTTTGAAACAATTTCCTTTTCTGGGTTAAAGAATTATTTTTGTGCAGTGCAGTTATAACATCACTGTGATGCAACAGCCTGAAAATTAAAACCCTTTGTGAGAGGCCTTTCGGACGTTGAGCAATGTGCCTGACTCACCAGCTGAGTGGATTTTTCTAGTTGACCTTGCCTTGGTCATTAGAGTCAATTTCGAGATGTAAATGCGATTGCAGCATGGAATGGAAAAGGTGCAGTCATATTGCCTGGGCTTTATTTTTACCCAGGTTAAACTCATATACTTCATGATTTCCATTGTAATCCAGATGCCATTGATGCTGTTAAAGTTGTTTATTTTTAATTTGTATTGAGGAATGAGAGCACACTTGGGATTCAATTCAAAATAGAAACAATGTAATTGAAATTTCCTTTAATATTCATTTCTTGTTTTTGTAAGGTATGCCTGTATTTCACAGGGTTTAATACATTGTTTGATATCCTGTTATTTTTCTAAATTATATTTGAGTTGATTTCTATCCAGGTTGGACTTGTATGAGAATGTTGAAAGACGTTGACCTTTGATCACAGACATTACATAAGAATTTTTCAGTTTCAAAATGAATTTTTATTACTACTACCCCAGTTATCTTTCACATTTCTTTGTAAGTAACTTTACCGTAGTTAAAAAAAAAACACCCAAAACTGTTTCTCATATGGCTTTAATAATAGAGCATAAACTTATTTTTATGATAAGAAAGTTTACTAGAGATTTGCTAGATGCCATTTGTTATTAATCTGTGCTTTGAGGACTCAGTTTCATAGGACTCAGAATGATGTTTATAAGCCTTTTAGTTATCAGAACATGATGTCTTTTATTAATTAGCTTTTTAGGGGTCTTAAACTGTAATTAACTGGCCTTCAAATAAACACTACAAATAAGCATTTGAAAATCCACTCTATTCATAAGGTAGAAAATGACATTTATAATCATCCACTGACTGGAAAAGTGGAAAAAGAAATTAAAAAGCCAAGTGAAGCAAGTTGGGATGATTCTACATTATCATTAGAAACTTTCAAGAATTTTCTCAGCCTGACTGCCCCCTTAGCCCACCATTTTTGCCATCATTATACCATGTTGCATGTATTACTTATTCATTGGAGAATTTTCTACAACTGGGTTACTTTGTGATTGTTGGTGTCCTTTTAAGATTTCAGATTAGTTGCTACACTGATCAGTTATCTTTTCAGAAGTTTCAAGATATTAATAGTCCCCACTTTTAAGTTTCTACAGATTTTTAAAAAATTATTACTGTTCTGTTTTTCCCCCATGTTACTACCCATCTTTAATGAGAGCTGTTCTTATTTCTCAAGCTGTGCAGTTAATTGGTCGTGCTAGCGTGTATGTGCTTACTCTGTGCAGGCTTCAGAATAATTTAATTGTGTATTAAGTTTCAAACACTGACGACCTCTTAAAGAAGAATGTTAAGTTATACTATTTCATATTTCAATTACTTAAATTACATCAGTGATGTAATAAAATGCAATGTTGTCATCGTATTTATTAAATTTAAATTTAATTTTCAGCTAGTCCTTTGTCGAACTTGAAATATTTTCATTTATCATAAACTGGATCAGTCTTTGACACATTTATTTACAGAGGCACCCAAATAGAAAAAGTAGGTCAATTTGTTGCTATGATAGAATAGATTCTGGCAGTGTGCGAGAGAGTGTGTGTATGTGTGTGTGTGTCTTGCCTGTCTTGATCAAGTGCACATTTCTCTCTAACTTTGGGGTAAGCTGCTTCTTGGGGACAGAATGGCCCTTAGAGAGGTTTAACATAGTTTTCTCAGTTTAAAAATCCTTCTCTTTTTCAACGGGATTAGAAAATTCTCTTGGAACTTCAGTGTTTTCTGACTGAGTTTTTTCACTCCCCATTTCCTCTGGGTTGTACATGTGTAGTGAATTCTTTTCTTATTTCATCTCTGCTTTTAAATACTAGATTGTTTTCTCATCCATGAAAAGAAGTAAAGCATTTCATTGACGCAGATACTGTGAATTTTACCCACAGGAAGAAAATGTAGGGTTAACATATTGCTAGTATTCATACTTTAAAAGTATAAAGAGATGTGAATTGATTAATTGATTTGATTTTTTCATGAAAATGACATTTATCTAAAAAATAAGCATCTGCTGTCTTACTGGAGAGGTGGCTTACAGTTTAACATAACTTAGGTTTACCTTGAAGACATTTTTTTTTCCTTTACTGTTATCTGTATTATATAACAGGGAGAAAACAATACATTCAGAGAGTAGAGGGAAAATAAGATAATTCTATAATGTTTCCAAATCATTGGGCATATCAAATAGTATTTCATCTTCTATTGACAGAATTTTAAAAACAAAATATATATTGCAATTTGCAATAAAACTTACCCTTTAGAGATAATTAATAACAAAATGTTCTCAGAGTAGATTTTAATGTTTAGACTATTAGTAAGATTTCAGATGATTGAAACAAAGCATGTTTATTCTTTTCTTTTGTGGAGCTTGGATTGTTAAACATTAGTTCTGTGAGAGACCAGGGAAGATAAAGGTCTATCATAAACATAAGTAATGAGATAACTCCTCAAGGATAAATTTGGTCTAGAATTATTGTTATGAGGTTATATTCTTTTATAGAATTTTCTAAATCAAATCTTGTACTTAATTAAAAACAATAGGGTAATCTCACTTAAACTTTAAAAATCTGGGCTTATGAAATATAATTCTTGCTATATAATTCTTGCTTAGAGATGTAGTGTGATGGACTATACAAAAGCATTAATTAGTGATGGCACCTTCAGAGTATGTATGGAAAAATATGTCAACTGGTAGGTAATAATACCTGCTCTTAAATTTCTCTTTTTTATTTGTGTTTTCAAGGAGAGTCATATCATCTAATGTGTGTAATGAAGTTAATCGTGCTGAATACACTAACATCATAGAATTGGCATGTAGTGTCAATTATTCACCAAAAAAGAAACTTAAGCAATGACTAATATACCACAACATTAGATGTTGATTTGAAAAGATGATGCATAGATGAAGTAATTGTTAAATTAATCATAAGGGAAAATATTGAGGCTTGAAATAAATTTGTTAGGTTAGCATAAATCCTGAGGCTTTTTGAAGGCATCGTAAACTACTTTTGCATTTGCTTTAAGTTCATTGTTGAGGGGCATAAGGAGAGCTCAGAGCCCATCTGTGCCCAACTGCTGTGTGGTCTTGGGAAGGTCAGCCTGTCTTCTAGCTGATTAATCTGCAAAATGAGAGGGTCAGAGAGACACTGTCCCCCGCCTCATGTTGAAAACAGATTACACTCTTGGATTTGTTAAAAAAAAAAAAAAAAAAAAAGATCATAGGTGACAATGTCCACAGCTATCATATTTCTTTTTCTCTATTTAACATAATTAGAATGGCCAGGAGGTTAAAATTTTAGTAAAGATATGAAAATTAATAAAATGTTTTCTCAATTCATAAATAGTGCCAGATCTGAAACATCTAAGGAGGATGGAGAAAAGTTCTAGATAGTATCTTTGCTGGCTAAAGAAGTTAAGACAGCATCTAAGAGAAGTTAAGGAGCCAGTCGTGACGGCTCACGCCTGTTATCCCAGCACTTTGGGAGGCTGTGGCAGGCGGATCACCTGAGATCGGGAGTTCAAGACCAGCCTGACCAACATGGAGAAACCCCGTCTCTACTAAAAATACAAAATTAGTTGGGCATGGTGGCGCATGCCTGTAATCCCAGCTACTTGGGAGGCTGAGGCAGGAGAATCGCTTGAACCCAGGAGGTGGAAGTTGTGGTGAGCCAAGATCGCGCCATTGCACTCCAGCCTGGGCAACAAGAGCAAAACTCCATCTCAAAAAGAAAAAAAAAAAAAAGAAGAAGAAGTTAAGTTAGCATAGTGCCTTACTGCGCCCAAAGTAACTTAGTAAAAGGGTATGTATTACTCAGAAATGAAAGTGACACAAAAGAGAACTGTGTGTAAATGAGACTGCATTGCACAGATGCAGAACCACCTGTGAAAGTGTAGGAGAGAGTAAAGGAACTGGGCCGGAATGTACGCTCTGCCATTTAGCTATGTGACACTGGGCAAGTCACTTGACTTCTCTGAGCCTTAGTTTTCTTATCTGAAAATTGTCACCAAAAGTGAATGAAAGAAAGCAGGTCAGGCTCCCAGTGCCCATTCTGTGGTAAGTGTTCAATAAGTGGCACCAATTATGATTGTTTTTGTTATTATCTCCATGACAAGAAGAAAGCCTACACCCCAGGCCCATGTTTGTGCAACTCTGCACTCACACCTGGTTCCCCTCTGCTCACCTGTTTATCTCCCACCCACCCACGACTGAGTGCCTGGTCTCGGGAGTTTGGTTTTTCTCTCCCTCTTTATGTGCCCCTAGTCTCCCCTTGTGCCCAGTACACAGTAGGTGCTCCATATGTGTTGAATAAACAAATTAATGAATAAGAGAATCTCTCTGTTAATAAGTAAAATATCTTCTTTACAATTCACATAACATTAAAAAGAAAGCATCAAAAAAGTTTTCTGTTTACAAAACTCTCTTATATAAGGTATATGGGTGACTGTCGATGAAATGTTGAGCACCTAATATCTTCAGGTTTTTGCTAGAAGACAAGTATATTTTAATTTCCGTCCTGAAGTAATTCGCAGTGTAGTTGGGCACAAAAGACAAACACGTGGAAACACACACAGTGTATATGATTGTGCCTGTCTCCGTATCATCCCATAATGCTGATAAACTCTTTTCAACACTGCAAGATTATTTGATAGATAATATTACAGAAAATATCCTAAGATAGTGTGGTGATTTGCCATTGAGTTGTAGAGACCATGAATGTAATACATACAGATGAGAGCAGAATCACAGATTTATAGTGACATGTCATGAAATTCAAATAGGAAGAAGATGATTAAAAACAAATGAGGTGGCCTGGCGAGGTGGCTCACGCCTGTAATCCCAGCACTTTGGGAGGCCAAGGTAGGCAGATCACCTGAGGTCGGGAGTTCAAGACCAGCCTGAACTCCCCATGGAGAAACCCCATGGAGTTTCCCCATCTCTACTAAACCCCATCTCTACTAACATGGAGAAACCCCATCTCTACTAAAAATACAAAAGTAGCTGGGCTTAGTGGCACATGCCTGTAATCCCAGCTACTTGGGAGGCTGAGGCAGGAGAATTGCTTGGACCCTGTAGGCAGAGGTTGCGGTGAGCCAAGATTGTACCATTGCACTCCAGCCTGGGCAACAAGAGTGAAACTCTGTCTCAAAAACAAAAAAGCAAATGAAGTTTTCTGTAGGTTAATGTACCAACAAAGTTGTAGAGATGATAAAGTAGTCATATAGTACTTAGACACCTAGAAGACATGAGTTAAGGAAATTTTAAGACAAATGGGGCTATTTCAGTTAAATAGAAATAGGATTGTGAAGGCTCCTTCCCAATTGGGCCCCAACCTTGAAAAGGTCCTAGAAGTTTAGGAAGAGTAACTAAGGCAGACAGAATGGCGGGGCATTTCAAAAGCATTACTGTAAATCTAGTAAGTGAGGCAAAATAAAGGAATCTGATTTTTTTTTAAGAAGGAACAAATAAGATAACACATGGAAGAGAAAGATTCTCAGGTGGAGAAAATAACCAGAATAATAGTCTGCAAGGGATCATATGATGTTTAAAAACTAAAAGTGGAAAAAAGTAGTGGCCAAGAGTATAGTGGAGATTTGAAAGGTGCCTTGGGAAAGGTCAGTGCAATTGTCTTCTTTAACTGGGATATCTTCCTCTTTACTTCTCCACTCATTTTACTTTAGCAGGAGGACTTTGCTGAATGGCAGAGTGCAGACTTCAACAGAGGAAAGAATCCATTCAATATGTAAAGGAAACTGGGTTTTCATATTAGAGGACAAAACCTAAATGCAAATTAGAGGAAATAGTATTGTTGGCCGGGCGTGGTGGCTCATGCCTGTAATCCCAGCACTTTGGGAGTCCGAGGCAGGCAAATCACCTGAGATCAGGAGTTCAAGACCAGCCTGACCAACATGGTAAAACCCCGTCTCTACTAAAAATACAAAAAAATTAGCTGGGCGTGGTGGCGCGCAACTGTAACCCCAGCTACTCAGGAGGCTGAGGCAGGAGAGTCGCTTGAGCCCGGGAAGCAGAGGCTGCAGTGCACCAAGATTGCACCACTGCACTCTAGCCTGGGCAGCAGAGCGAGACTCTTATCAAAAAAAAAAAAAAAAAAAAGGAAATAATATTGTTTAAATGATAAATAGGAAGATTCCTTCTCTGCAACATCACTGCTGACTGTGACACACTCCTTGCCTTCATTTCCTATTAAAGTTTCATTATCAAAAAACAAACAGAAACTTGATATTAATAATCACAAATTTCTCTGAGTTACGACTAGCTGTTCCCTTAACTATGTTGGCTCAGTTTAATGGGCAAAAACGTGGCATGAAACATTATTCTTTATGATCCTGAAATTATTACATAATTCCTTTCATTCCCTGGAAAAGACAAAAGAAGCTGGCAGGCTTTTCCAATTGATAAAAGTAAACTTCATTTTATTAGTCATTATGAAACTAGGCGTAAGAAGGAGATAGTGGCATCATGTAGGAACATTACATCTTTTTTTTTTTTTTTTTTTTTTTGAGACGAAGTCTCGCTCTTGTCCCCCAGGCTGGAGTGCAATGGTGCGATCTCAGCTCACTGCAACCTCCGCCTCCTGGGTTCCTGGGTTCAAGCGATTCTCCTGCCTCAGCCTCCCGAGTAGCTGGGATTACAGGCGCCTGTCACCACACCCGACTAATTTTTGTATTTTTAGTAGAGACGGGGTTTCACCATGTTAGCCAGGCTGGTCTCGAACTCCTGACCTCAGGTGATCCGCCCACCTCGGCCTCCCAAAGTGCTGGGATTACAGGCATGAGCCACCACACCTGGCTCATTACATCTTTTTAGTAGGGTAGAATAAAGTGCCACTGTGTGCAGATCGTGCTGATGGAACTGTTGTTGTACCACGTCTATTTAACGAAAAATATTACTGACTGGAACATTAGGCAGAGAATCAGTGTGTAGAAACACAGTTAAATTCAAAAGCTCCCATGCAATGATTGCTACTGGAACATAACATGAATTTTATTATCTCGAGCTAAGGCAACTGTCAGGCCAAATTTGTACTGTAAGTATTTCATCAATGGAAGAGGAAACTAATGAATGATTCTGTTTTTGAGTTCTTATATTTTACTTGAAACTAATTCATATAAATGAAAGAAATTTTTTTCTGTAACTATATTCTCTTGGTTTAAAAGAATTTCGTTTCAAGAATGCACTATACTTTTAAAAACCCCCTTTGAATAGTAAGTGTTTTTTTTGTTTTGTGTGGGTTTTTTTTTTTTTTTTTGACAGAGTCTTGCTCTGTCACCAGGCTGGAGTGCAGTGGCGCGATCTCAGCTCACTGCAATCTCTGCCTCCCAGGTTCAAGCAATTCTCCTGCCTCAGCCTCCCGAGTAGCTGGGATTACAGGCACACGCCACCACACCCAGCTAATTTTTGTATTTTTTAGTAGAGATGGGGTTTCACCATGTTGGCCAGGATGGTCTCGATCTCCTGACCTTGTGATCTGCCCGCTTCGGCCTACCAAAGTGCTGGGATTACAAGCGTGAGCCACTGTGCCCCGCCTAGTAACTGTTTTTTAGTTCAAAGCTACTATGTAACTGAAACCTGAAATCTATTTTGACAGAATTTTCAAGATCACAAAAAGCATTTTGGATACTTCAATCTTGAATGTTTGATAGAACAAATTCAAAGGAATCAGAAAAAAAATTCTAATCTCTTAAACTCAGATGCTTGTAAAGAGATGGCTTGATGGAGAAGAATCCTTTTCATTTAGTTGCAGTGAGTCACCTGGTGGAATTTGCTGGGATATAAGCCTACCAGGCAGTCAAGGATGTGATGGGCAGGTTTATGTCCACGTTAAGGCGTAGATTAAAACCAACAGCTCCGTTGTTAATGTGGCTTTTACTTTAGTTTTTGTAGAAGAAGTTTGTCTCCATTTGTATTTTATTCCATATAGGAGTGCAGAACTTTTTTTTTTACTCACGTTAAAGTTTACTTGGTAAAGTTCCTTTTAAGAGGTGAGCATATCTGCTTGGCAGTGATGTAAATATTAGGTAACATTATTTAGAAGCACCACGGTATGCATGTACTGTTTAGAAACTTACCAACCAGAGGCTATCTGTCATTTCCTTCCTGTAATTGCCCACACCCAACTATTTCTCTATTTCGCCTCATTAAATACAGCCTTCCTCTACTTCTCCCTGGGCAGAGGTTATTTTATTTTTCCCTCACTTTCCTGGGTCACATATTCTCTTACTGATAGGCCTCATTAGGGATTTGTCCTTTACAGCTTTATAGTTTAGGTATTTGGGAACTTATTTCCTTTTTGAAAATGCTAACTTGTTGAAAGAAAGAACTGTGGCCGTGCCTCATCTGTGCTTGTATGCCCTAAATGCTTAGCATATTTCCTTGTACATAATTTGTAATAAACATTTATCCAGTGAATAACTGTTTTTTTTTTTTATTCATGTATTGCAGATAACGAAGGAGGCCCAACTTCATTCAATAAGGAGCCTGACGGATTTATCCCAGACGGTAGAACAAAAGGAAGAATATTGATGGATTTTAAACCAGAGTTTTAAAAGAGCTTGAGAATACGGGGAAATTAATTTGTTCTCCTACACACATAGATAGGGTAAGGTTGTTTCTGATGCAGCTGAGAAAAATGCAGACCGTCAAAAAGGAGCAGGCGTCTCTTGATGCCAGTAGCAATGTGGACAAGATGATGGTCCTTAATTCTGCTTTAACGGAAGTGTCAGAAGACTCCACAACAGGTGAGGAGCTGCTTCTCAGTGAAGGAAGTGTGGGGAAGAACAAATCTTCTGCATGTCGGAGGAAACGGGAATTCATTCCTGATGAAAAGAAAGATGCTATGTATTGGGAAAAAAGGCGGAAAAATAATGAAGCTGCCAAAAGATCTCGTGAGAAGCGTCGACTGAATGACCTGGTTTTAGAGAACAAACTAATTGCACTGGGAGAAGAAAACGCCACTTTAAAAGCTGAGCTGCTTTCACTAAAATTAAAGTTTGGTTTAATTAGCTCCACAGCATATGCTCAAGAGATTCAGAAACTCAGTAATTCTACAGCTGTGTACTTTCAAGATTACCAGACTTCCAAATCCAATGTGAGTTCATTTGTGGACGAGCACGAACCCTCGATGGTGTCAAGTAGTTGTATTTCTGTCATTAAACACTCTCCACAAAGCTCGCTGTCCGATGTTTCAGAAGTGTCCTCGGTAGAACACACGCAGGAGAGCTCTGTGCAGGGAAGCTGCAGAAGTCCTGAAAACAAGTTCCAGATTATCAAGCAAGAGCCGATGGAATTAGAGAGCTACACAAGGGAGCCAAGAGATGACCGAGGCTCTTACACAGCGTCCATCTATCAAAACTATATGGGGAATTCTTTCTCTGGGTACTCACACTCTCCCCCACTACTGCAAGTCAACCGATCCTCCAGCAACTCCCCGAGAACGTCGGAAACTGACGATGGTGTGGTAGGAAAGTCATCTGATGGAGAAGACGAGCAACAGGTCCCCAAGGGCCCCATCCATTCTCCAGTTGAACTCAAGCATGTGCATGCAACCGTGGTTAAAGTTCCAGAAGTGAATTCCTCTGCCTTGCCACACAAGCTCCGGATCAAAGCCAAAGCCATGCAGATCAAAGTAGAAGCCTTTGATAATGAATTTGAGGCCACGCAAAAACTTTCCTCACCTATTGACATGACATCTAAAAGACATTTCGAACTCGAAAAGCATAGTGCCCCAAGTATGGTACATTCTTCTCTTACTCCTTTCTCAGTGCAAGTGACTAACATTCAAGATTGGTCTCTCAAATCGGAGCACTGGCATCAAAAAGAACTGAGTGGCAAAACTCAGAATAGTTTCAAAACTGGAGTTGTTGAAATGAAAGACAGTGGCTACAAAGTTTCTGACCCAGAGAACTTGTATTTGAAGCAGGGGATAGCAAACTTATCTGCAGAGGTTGTCTCACTCAAGAGACTTATAGCCACACAACCAATCTCTGCTTCAGACTCTGGGTAAATTACTACTGAGTAAGAGCTGGGCATTTAGAAAGATGTCATTTGCAATAGAGCAGTCCATTTTGTATTATGCTGAATTTTCACTGGACCTGTGATGTCATTTCACTGTGATGTGCACATGTCTGTTTGGTGTCTTTTTGTGCACAGATTATGATGAAGATTAGATTGTGTTATCACTCTGCCTGTGTATAGTCAGATAGTCCATGCGAAGGCTGTATATATTGAACATTATTTTTGTTGTTCTATTATAAAGTGTGTAAGTTACCAGTTTCAATAAAGGATTGGTGACAAACACAGAACTCCTGCTCCATTGCATTTGATTTGATGGAGAAGAAAAGTCAATTTAAGTTATAAAAATAAATATTAAGATATTTTACATTTTATATGAGAGAGTTTTCTCCCCTGAATAAGAGAAAACTGAAGTGCTAAGTTCAGCAAATAATTTGTTTTTCCAGGCTATCAGTTGGAAAACCTTCTAAAGAGAAAGAAAAATAACAGTGAATTTTCTTGCATTTGAGACTAATTCACTAAATTACTTTATATTATATATTTTTCTGTAAGATTATGTTTTCTCTATAATTTTCTTAAGTATAAAAATCCAAGTTGTTTGGTAACAGCCTCTTCTTAGTTATCTACCCTTTAAGTATGACACATGGATGTGGATAGTTGAGTCACTGATGCATTTTATTAAAGTCTGTTTTAAAAGAGCAGATAAAGACTGAGGATGAGGCATTTTTATGTTATTACAAGTCTTAACAGTTCTAGAGTATAACAATCTAGGGAACTAAGCTAAACACTGTTTAGTTTCTAAAATTTCAAAGAACACGTCAATTACCACATGCCAAAATATATAATCTGAGTATATATAATGACATTTTAGAAGATTTATTAATGATGAATAGGAAGAATGGCTCTATATCTTCAGATGTTAGCTTAAAAATTATAGAAGTCCAAAAAAAAAACTTCCTAAGTAAATTGAGGATAAGACCATTATTGGTTATTTGTCCAAGACGCTCAGTTGCCATAATTATAGAAGTAAGCGTGGTCAAATGTGGACCAAGTGCTTCTGTTGCAATGCGTGTGACTGGCATCTGCCTCTGCGTCTGGGATGGGGTGGGGTTGGGGGAAAGTGCGGGGGTTGGTAGGTGGGCTGGGTGTTAGTCAGGCACAGCTTTCTCCAGAGATAACTGCTCACAGAAGCCCTCTCCAGAATCGTCTCTTTCCACACTGACCTCTTTTCTATTCTAGAAGTGGGTAAAAGACTTGAGCAGTCCTGGAACTGGTGCAGAGTGACAGTGACTCAGCCCTCACTTCTCACCCGCATCTCATGTTGGCAGGGAGGCAAAATGCAGGCAGGAAGAGCCCAAGGGTAGCATCCCGTTTTAGGTGCCTGTAGTCTGTGACTCTCCGCTTTGAGCACAAGCCTGATTTTTGATATGCTAAGTTTCCTGCACTTTCATATTTTTAACAAGTATGGTGCCTTGTATTAAAGGCACTGCCAGTAACACACACACACAGGCCATCCACTTTGTCCTTTTTGCCACAGGGGTCACTTTCCTCTC
Organism: Pan troglodytes; assembly: GCF_028858775.2. Lineage (NCBI taxonomy): Eukaryota > Metazoa > Chordata > Mammalia > Primates > Hominidae > Pan > Pan troglodytes. The sequence goes on from NC_072409.2 coordinate 47,087,873, forward strand.
TGAAATCTCCTGGCTCTTAGGGAAATGTGCTGCCTGGCTCTGCTCTTGGCCTTCTCTCTCCAGTTACTAGTGGCTGGGTGAAGCCCAGAGGCAGACTCTTCTCATTTATAAGTGAAAGTTATAAAGCAGGGAAGGAGAGCTAAAATATCCGATGGGAGTCAGGATCCAAAAGCCTTTGACGGCCTAGATGGGTAGGATGAATCTAACAACACGAAATATAATAGGGATACAATGTAAAGCCAGGTTCTTACATTAAAAAAAAAAAAAGCAACTATCCAAATTCACAACCGGGAGAAAAATAATAAAATAACTACATTTTTTTTTTTTCTCTGAGATGGAGTCTCGCTCTGTCACCCAGGCTGGAGTGCAGTGGCTCCATCTCTGCTCACTGCAAGCTCCGCCTCCTGGGTTCACACCATTCTCCTGCCTCAGCCTCCCGAGTAGCTGTGACTACAGGCGCCCACCACCACGCCCGGCTAATTTTTTGTATTTTTAATAGGGACGGGGTTTCACCATGTTAGCCAGGATGGTCTCGATCTCCTGACGTCGTGATCCGCCTGCCTCAGCCTCCCAAAGTGCTGGGATTACAGGCGTGAGCCACCACGCCCGGCCTAAAATAACTACATTTTAAAAAATGAGTTTTAGTTCCCTCAAGCTTACTAAGAGTCAACAACAGTGGAATGTTGGGTTGTGTCAATGCAAATAGCATTCCAAGCATGGGTGGCTGTCCTCCGTACCTGGGGTGCACGCTTGATAAGAGGTGCAACAGCAGACATTCCAAAAGACAAAGTACTAAGAAAACTATTGGTAAATTGTCCAAAAAGGGATGAACCTTACACTCTGGGCTACTGAAAGGGAGAATAAGTAGATAATAGCAAGAAAGGTAAATCTCGAGTAGTTTTTTTTTAGGAAGAACTTTGATCTCTCAGAGCAGTGAAGAAGCAAACAGCACCTTCCCCAGTAATCTGTGAATATTGGCGCTCATGGTGTGTAGCACACTCAGATATCACCATTTGAACTCTTTTCCTTAGCCGCCTTTTGCTTTTTCATTTCAAGGATCTAAGTTATCATTGGGATCATTTTTAAATGTGACCCCTCGTGGCCGGGGGTGGTGGCTCACGCCTATAATCCCAGCACTTTGGGAGGCCTAGGTGGGAGAATTGCTTGAGTCCAGGAGTTTGAGCCAAGAATGGGCAACATAGTGAGATCCTGTCACTACCCCCACCCCCAAAACCTCCCCAAAATTAGCTGGGCATGGTGGCACATGCCTGTAGTCCTAACTCTGCAGGAGGCTGAGGAGGGAGGATTGCTCAAGCCCAGGAGTTCTAGGCTGTAGTGAGCTGCAATGGCACAACTGCACCCCAGACTGGGCAACAGAGCAAGACCTTACTTATCGCCCACCCCCCAAAAAAATGTAACTCCTTAGGAATAAAAGGAATATCATAAACAAGCAATTCCAATCCCACTAGAGACCAAAGAAACGCAAAGTAAAATTACACCGTGATACTTTGGTTTCATGATGTCAACCAACCAAACACCACCGCCTCTCCTTCCCACTCACAGAGCCCCCAAGAATGAGAGAAAATGTGTTTAAAACCAAATAAATGTATAACTATATTCAAAAATAAGAAACACAAACCTCAGAGCTCCAGAAGGTTTAAGAATTCCCAGCAAGGTGGCTATCCGGCAGGCCTAGATAGTGAGAGGAAGCTGCGGTCAGTCACAACCCGAGAAAGCTCCCACTGGGTTCCGCCCCAGTGACTGAACAGGAGAGCCCTGTGGGGAACCTGAGTGATCCTCAGGGGCATTGGCTGGGCGAGGACACAGCAGCCACAGCCACCAGCCAGGCCAATCGCAGTGGGGAGCAGCGCAGGGCAGAGTCGGCGGCCGGGGGCGGGGGTGGTGGGGGTGGCCTGCGCCCTGGTAGCCCACAGCGCCCCTGTGCAGTGCACGCATGCGCATGCGCCCGGCGGGAAGGCTGCACAGCTGCATAGCCATCTTGTGTCCATTGTTTGGCCTTTTTTGATTTTCGGTTTTTCATTGTTGTGCCCATTTTTATAAAGAAGAATGCTGAGACTCTGAGAGGTTGACTTGTCGAAACTCTCCCAGCTGGCCATCAAAAGCAGCGGTCAGGTCAGGCACTTTGTTCTTCCCCCGATATACCCGGGAAATGAGACTAAGGCGTCTCTCCAACCTGCATGAGAAAAGGAAGGAGTCCAAGGGAGTATCCAAAGTGACTTTGCTCTGTCAATCAGTAAAACTGCTGTCTAAGCATCTACTTGTATAGATATATAATAACTGTGTAATAACTTTATTCTTTTTTGTCCTCAACCAGCAAACATTCCCAAATTAAAACAGCCCCCATCAGCGTAGGTCTTCCATTGCTCATGGATATGCACACGTGTTTCCTCTCCTGAAGTCAGATTCCTCACAAATGGGCACCTTTTTGACACACAGCCGTTGTTAATTAAAACCTTAAAAGAAATCATGTTACATTTTTAAAAAAACTAGTAGCTGTTAAGCTCATTTTTTGAAAACTATGAATTATTTCTCAGAAATGAAAATTATTGGCAGCACCCACCTGGTTTTTGTTGTTTTGTGTTCTGTGGGGCAGAGATGGGGAGTTGTTGAAGTGTAGTATTAATTACCACTGGGATGTCTTGTGCTGGGCCACCAGCTACTTGCACCAAAAAAATTTAAATAAGAAACACTTGTGGTTGGGTGTGGTGGCTCACGCCTGTAATCCCAGCACTTTGGGATGACAAGGCGGGCGGATCACCTCAGGTCAAGGGTTCGAGACCAGCCTGGCCAACATGGTGAAACCCTGTCTCTACTAAAAATACAAAAATTAGCCAGGTGTGCTGGCGGGCACCCGTATTCCCAGCTACTCAGGAGGCTGAGAGAGTAGAATCACTTGAACCCAGAAGACAGAGGTTGCAGTGAGCTGAGATTGTGCCACTGCACTCCAGCCTGGGTGACAAGAGCGAGACTCCATCTCAAAAAAAAAGAAAAAAAAGAAAAAAAAAATCTTGCCAAGGATGTGAAATTGTGGCATACTCAAAATACCAGTGAGGATACAGAAGTAAGAGAACATGCAGAATTATGAACCATATAGTCTTCCCAGAAAAAGGTACACAAGGATATCTCTGGAAAGGTAATAAAAAATACAACTGGTTTAAAGAGTCAGCCATGCACGGTGGCTCACACCTGTAATCCCAGCACTTTGGGAGGCTGAGGCAGGCGGATCACCTGAGGTCAGTAGTTCAAGACCAGCCTGGCCAACATGGTGAAAGCCTGTCTGTACTAAAAATATAAAAATTGGCCGGGCGTGGTGCGCGCATCTGTAATCCCAGCTACTTGGGAGGCTGAGACAAGAGAATTGCTTGAACGCGGGAGGCGGAGGTTGCAGTGAACTGAGATCGTGCCACTGAACTCCAGCCTGAGTGACAGGGCAAGACTCCATCTCGAGGGAAAAAAAAGAGAGAGAGAGTTTGGCAGTAATTCCCAGAGGTTGCTTATTTTGATTCTACTGGATGTAAGGAAAAAATTAATTCAAGAACTAGTGAAAATAAGACCCAGGGTAGTATGAGCACCGGAAAATAGATGACACTTAGTGACGAAGAGGCGCTACTTAGAAAGTCGGGAGAGAGAAGCTGTCACTGCTAAGTCATGCTGGAGACCGGCAAAGAGTGGTTACTGTCTGCTGAGTATCGATAAGTCTACAGAGAGGCAAACAGAAGTACTTGTGTAGAGCCTTCTAAAGTAAACTATTTCAGCTAAGTAGCCCAGACAGGTATGACGGCCATTTTTTATACCTCACTTTTGTCAATCTGATCCACTTGAGAAGGAAAAGGTTACTTTGGGGAAAAAACCTTAATAAAGTCCAAAGTTCTGGAGGTCAAGAAACTTTTGAAAGAGTACATGGAAGAAATCATGGTAGGAAAGGAGGGAGAAAAAGGAAGTTGTTCAAGAATAACATAGCAATCTAACAAAAGGGAGATGAAGAACAGGAAGGAACCTCAAAATTAATAACCCCTGAAGTAAACATATTTCAGTATAACAGGGTTAAAAAACAAAGTTGTTCTAACAGCTATGTCAGATTTCTAGTGAGAGAGGGAACTTTCTTTCTGAGAAAAGAACTTTGATATGATACTGGGATCCCAGCAGAAATGCTAAAAACAGTGATGTTTGTAGATGCCTGGCACAAACATAGGTAAGTTGCTTTGCAGAGAAAGTGAGTCAGATGATGGTGGTGATTTGTGCTTTTTTAGGGCAGCGGGGAGGATTACTTTTGAAAGAAAGAGGATGGAGGAGAAAAGAGAAGGGAGGGGACCCTGCCCGGCTAAAGAGCCAATGCAGACTCCCTGTGGGTGGGCAGCCACAGGACCCAGAAGGCCACTGTCTGATTTGAAATAGTTTCCATTGCCGAATGGAAACAGGCCAAAATATTTCCTCCTTAGATTTTCAGTAGGTCCTACTAGACTCAGAAATGCTTTTTGTGAGTTTTTGTTTGCTGGACTTTATATCTGAGTGAGCATTCTGCAGAGCAGCTTGTCTGAAAGCAGGAGTCCAAGGCCATGGCCATGAAGGCTGACCCGAGGAACCTGCAGAATCTGGAAGGAGACTTGGACTTTGACGACCCATGCAACTAAGACCTGGAGGTCATCTTATCTAGATCTCAGGGGTTAGGGAACACCCCTACCTGCTAATTTTCAATGACCATGAATCGCCTAATGGATACCCAGTTCTGTGCAACGTGCTGTAAAGGAAACATAACAAAAAGAAACTATCTCCTTGTGAAGAGTTTTAAATCTACCTGTAAAGGAAAGACCAAAATGCTAAAAGTAGTAAGAGCCAATAGAGTACATTATCAAGAGGTAGAATATGTAGAAAGAAATCTATCTGGCTGGGTGCAGTGGCTCACGCCTATAATTCTAGCACTTTGGGAGGCCAAGGCGGGCAGATCACAAGGTCAGGAGTTCAAGACCAGCCTGGCCAAGATGGTGAAACCCTGTCTCTACTAAAAGTACAAAAATTAGCTGGGCATGGTGGCGCATGCTTGTGATCCCAGCTACTCGGGAGGCTGAGGCAGAGAATTACTTGAACCCAAGAGGCGGAGGTTGCAGTGAGCCGAGATTGTGCCACTGCATTCCAGCCAGGGCGACAAGGCGAGACTCCATCTCAAAAAAAAAAAAAGAAATATATCTACCAAAGAAACTCAGGAAACAGAACTGGGAAGAAACTAAAGGACATTTTGGCAATTAAAGAACCTGGATTAGTCAGGTGTGGTAGTCACACCTATAATCCCATCACTTTGGGAGGCCAGGAAGGAGGATTGCTTGAGCTCAGGAGTTCGAGACCAGCCTGGGCAACATGGGGAAACCCCATCTCTGCAAAAAATTTAAAAATTAGCCGAGTGTGGTGGTGTGCGCCTGTAGTCCCAGCTGGTCAAGAAGCTGAAATAGGACAATCACTTGAGCCCAGGAGGTCAAGGCTGCAGTGAGCCGTGATTGTACCACTGCACTCCAGCCTGGGTGACAGAGCAAGACCCTGTCTCAGGAAAAAAAAAAAAAGACAAAAAAAGAAAGCAAAAAAGAAAGAACCTAGATGAAAAGGAAAATTTAGAACTTGGATGAGCAGGGAAGACGTGTTGGGCATGAATACTACTGTTGGGGGCAGGGGGCGGTAAAGTGATGAAGTACTCTGCATCATTGCAGAAGGGAATTTATTCAGAGGATTAGTAACAGAATTCAAAGATGAACATAGAACCAGTTGCCAAAGGACCTTGAATTCCAGGCTTAAGAAAATGCTTTTGATTCACTTAGGAATGGCTGGAGGAAATGTAACCTTGTAAATGCTGCTGAAAGACTTATCAGGGGTGTCAGCTCAAGGTGAATCCAGGTGGGAGAGTCAGGAGAGCAGGTGAGCAGGAGTCAAGAAAAAGATCTGGAGAAGCCAAAGAGCTCTTCCTTCCCTGGGTACATTAGTGTGTTCTGAACACTTCCACAACAGTGAAACCCCAGCAGAGCCAGGGTCACTGAAGATGGTGGATTGTAATGAACCTGTTCTTCATTTTCCGCAAAGTATGATAAGTATCATGATGTTATTTTTTGCTTCTTCAGTTTGTAGTTGCTTTTGTATTGTATGCCCCAAGTGGCACCTAATATCATACCAACATCAATACAGAACAAAATTGGGATAATTACTGAAATAATTCAAGGGAAAATATTCTGAATTTTTTGATATTTTAAATGAGTGTGTTTCTAGAAAAATCAAGATAATTGTCTATATATTCCACTTCACTTGCTGTGAACATGCAAATTAGGCCTAAAGCTTGCAAAACACACTTAAAAACTCACTTTTTCCAGGTAGAAGGAAGCATCTTAGCACCTCCTCAGAGTCATGGAATAAGGCAGAAATGAGGGAAGTGTCACTCTTCCCATTCATTAAGTTTGAGAGTAAATTAGCCTCAGGCCAGAAAGTTCTAGGATAGAGCAAAGTGTACTATAGGCCAAGCATGGTGGCTCACACCTGAAATTCCAGCACTTTGGGAGGCTGAGGCAGGCGGATCACCTGAGGGCACGAGTTCAAGACCAGCCTGGCCAACATGGTGAAATCCTGTCTCTATTAAAAATACAAAGAATACAGGTGTGGTGGTGCACACCTGTAGTCCCAGCTACTCAAAAGGCTGAGGCAAGAGAATCACTTGAACCCGGGAGGTGGAGGTTGCAGTGAGCTGAGATCATGCCACTACACTCCAGCCTGGGCAACAGAGCGAGACCCTTGTCTCAAAAAAGAGAAAAAAGAAAGAAATAAACGTACGCTGTAATAACTGGTGAAAGCACCAACGTGGGGTGGCTCTCACCTGTAATCCCAGCACTTTGAAAGGACAAGGCAGAAGGACCCCTTTAGGCAGGAGTTTAAGACCAGCCTGGGCAACACAGCAAGACCCCGTCTCTATAAAAAATTTTTAAAAATTAGCTGAGGTGGTGGTGGGCACCTGCAGTCCCAGCTACTTGGGAGGGTGAGGTGGAAAGATTGCTTGAGCCCAGGAGTTTGAGACGGCAGTGAGCTATGATAGCTCCATTGCACTCCAGCCTGGGTGATGGCGGGACCTTGTCTCTTAAAAAACAAAAACAAAACATCTTTTTTCCTCTCTGTGCTTCATATTGGGTAATAAATAAATAACTGGAGAAAGCAATCAAAAATGGCTAAGCAGAAGAAAATACAAGCGATGGCTAGAGCCTGCTACTTTTATTTGTCCCTGCCTAATGTTCTTGCAAGTTCTCTTACACCTCAGTATTATGAATAACGTACCAAAAATTAAATGGTGCCTTAAACGTGCAGTAATGCATATTTATGATGAAAGCGTAAGAAAGAATGAACAACAGGTCATTTTTGAGTATGCCTTTTATGTATTTTAAACATACACAGTCACAGTGAGTGCTAAGGCAAGAGCCCTGCTGGCATTTCCTTTGCCCCCTCTTCCCACAATTGTGATTGAAGAACTAGGTGACCAGGCCACAAGTGACAGCAGATTTGGAAGCTGCTTCAGAGGAATGTTCTGCCTTTGCAGAGGGGAATTGTTTCCCTGGGGACATGGCTGGCACAGCTGGACTCCGTGAGCGCCAACTCCCGAGGAAGTGTGGTCCTCTGGGCTTCTGCGCGATGCCACTAACATTGGGCTTCTGCACAATGCCACTAACATTCACTGTACTTTGAGAGATCTTCCTGTGTCCCAGAAATAGCCTTTCGCAGAGGTCGGCAGGGAAATTTAAGTCACCTGGCCACGTGCACAGAGTGGGTAGGTGGGGAGCAAGGAGGTGACTTTGAGAGCCACACTCCTAATCGCTATGAGACACTTCCTTAGGTCTGAGCTGGTAGCATTTTTAAGGGCAAAAAAATCATGGGGGAGAGGGTGAGAAGCACAATAACTATTTTACTCCCCCAGTTTAGGCTGCAAGAGCCTAAACTAGTCTGTGGGCTACCACTACTGTCCCCAGTGCCAGCGAGCCCTGCACCATCTACCACACTGTGCCTACTGCTACAGGCCGACCACCTCCCCAAAGCCCACATTAAGACACACTGCCCACCTTCTTTTTTGGGGGGAACAGGGTCTCACTCTGTCGCCCAGGCTGGAATACAGTGGTGCAATCATGGCTCACTGCAGCCTTGACCTTGATGATTGCTTGCATGGCTCAAGCAGTCATCCCGCCTCAGCCTTCCAAGTAGCTGGGATTACAGGTTCGTGCCACCATTTTTTTTTAATGCTGAATTTGAAGTTTTTAAATTTTACATTTAAAGTTCGCGCCACCATAATTTTTAAATTTTTTTTTAATAGAGACAGGGTTTCATGATGTTGCTCTGGCTGGTCTAGAACTCCCGGGCTCAAGCAATCCTTCCGCCTTGGCTTTCCAAAATGCTGGGATTATAGGCATGAGCCACTGTGTCTGGCTACATTGCCCCCCTTCTAAAAACCTCAGGAGACCCTCTTGGTTACAAATAACAACGCCTAAACCTCCTTGTCTGAAACTTAAGGCCCTTAACATTTCAGCTGATACTAACCTTTCCTAGCGTATCTCCCATTCTCTGTGAATTCCAGACTGTGGGTTGCAACTGCACTGGCTTGTGCCATGAATGCCAGGAACACTAGCCAGCATTTCAGATGCAGGAACAGATGACATGGCAGTGCATTCAAGGTAGCAAGTCAAGCTGCAGTTTCAAGAAACACACATCCTGACATGTTTGCATTTACAATGTAAAATGCATCTCTTATGATAGGTCTCTGCTGAAGCAAAGTCTTGAAAGCCATGATTTCATACCACTGATGTGAACTGTTCTCCCCAGAACCCAGGAAGCCCACAGAGAGGCTTTACTGGCCTCTGGGAGGCAAAAGAAGGGGGCATGAAAGCCTAGGTCTCAAGGCCCAGTTCTCCTCTCATTAGTGCTCCTCTTTTTCATGTGTGTGTGTGTGTGTGTGTGTGGTATTGGGCTTCTACCTGGTAAAAGAGTTCTGCTCTTCCCTACTCTGTGACAACATTCTTCATCACCTCACATCCTGGGTGCTCTTCTGCTTCCACGTCTACAGCACGCGCCTGCCCTGGCATCCATCATACAGCTCTTTTCCTGTAGCATTATTCAAAGTAAATTCTGATACAAGAAAATCAGGACTACCTTTTCAAGACAATCATTTTCTAGGTTAGATAATATCTGTGTACTACTGGCATTACTGTTCTTTCCATCTAAAAATCAGCCCTCTTAAATGGTACCCCTTGAAAACAACTTGAATAAATTAAGTAGTACCTCGCCAGGTTCTGGAAATGCAAAACAAAAATGTCCTAGTATTTTAGACCAGTGGTTTCCAACTTTTGTTTATCCCACAGTCCTAGCTATTAAAAAAAAAAAGAAAAAAGAAAGAAAAGAAAAGAAAAGAAAAAAGTACATCTATCTATGTATCTATTATCTACTTTCCTCTATCAACCATCTATCATCCATCTATCATCTGTCTATCCACCCATTCACTCATCCATCTAGCTGTTATCTATTTACTTATCTACCCATACATATATCATACATCTATCTATCTATCTACCTATCTTTTTATCCATCCATCCACCCATCCGTCTATTCGATGAGAAACAGCAGGTACTAAAGTCAGTTAGAATATTAAATATTAATAAACCTTGCTGAGTGGGGTGGCTCATGCCTATAATCCTAGCACTTTGGGAGGCCAAGGTGGGCAGATCACTTGAGGCCAAAAGTTTGAAACCCTATCTCTACTAAAAATACAAAAATTAGCTGGGCATGGTGGTACACACCTATAATCCCAGCTACTTAGGTGGCTGAAGCACGAGAATTGCTTGAACCCAGGAGGCGGAGGTTGCAGTGAGCCGCTGCACTCCAGCCTGGGTGACAGAGCGAGAACTGTCTCAAAAACAGGAATAAATAAAATAAATATTATTAAAGCTTAATGTATCTCATTTTCAGACAAATAAATATGAAAAATAATTCCAATATTCTCCCTGCATCACAAAGGATAATTTTGTAAACATACTGGGCATCATCCTTGGACCCCAGTAAAGACCACTGCTTTGTATGAGGAGGGATTGGAGGTAGAGGAATGGCAGCTCTTCATATACTTGATCAGCTAATTGGGTTTTTACAAAAAAAAAAAAAAAAAGGTAAGGCACATTTTGACATCCCAGTTTAAAGCTTTTAGATGTTTCCAAATGTTAAAAATATACACACATCTCTATTTCTTCTTCTCCCTATTTCTTCTCACCAGCTTGGATTTTAATGGCTAAGATAGCCTTATAGATGGTTTCCAGTTTTGAACTATTTTTGACACCTGCACTATATTTTAAAATTGAGGCTATGTTTGTCTTATAACATGCCTAAGACTTGTTTATTACCTAAAAATGAACAAGGAAAGTCATAGCCTGCCTTAGTGTTCTTCCAGTGGTCAGGAAAAAGCTTCTACCACTGAGCAGTTTAATGAGGCAATGGGAAACTACATAAAGTTTGGCTTTGAATCCATCAGGAATTGTGTTGATTCAAGGCACCAGAAAGCTCCTTATAGAATATAAGGCCAAAGAATATAAGATCCCCCTTTATTTTATTTTATTTTATAATTTTTTGAGACGGAGTTTCGCTTGTGTTGCCCAGACTGGAGTGCAATGGTGTGATCTCGGCTCACTGCAACCGCCGCCTCTCAGGTTCAAGCGAATTCTCCTGCCTCAGCATCCTGAGTAGCTGGGATTACAAGCATGTGCCACCACACCAGGCTAATTTTTTTTTTTTTTTGTATTTTTAGTAGAGACGGGGTTTCACTATGTTGACCAGGCTGGTCCCGAACTCCTGACCTCAGGCGACCCACTCTCCTAGGCCTCCCAAAGTGCTAGGATTACAGGTGTGAGCTACCGTGCCCGGCCAAGTTCCCCTTTAAAATTTGTAAATTCTTTCAGGGCTAGCATTCAAATAGGCTTTGAGGGAAAGCAATCACCTATTAAATTGTTTGTGAGAAACATCTCTGGATTAAACTTGTGAGGGATTCCATCTGGTCTCTGACCTTTGAGCTTCTTTATAATTACAACTGACCCCAAAGTCATTGTATTTTGCAGTTTTCTACCTTGGGTTCCAGCAGCCTTCATGATATTTGTAAGATATTAAAAATTACCATCTGCTATTGCTTACTATGTCTTAGGCTTCTGATGTGATAAAAGTATTAATTATTTTAAGCAGTACATTTTTAAACTTCTTATCCTCTTTTATGAATGCTCACTAATGAATTCTTATTAAGCCATTAAGGTAAGTATGGTAATTTATTATTACATTTTTTTTCCTATAAAATGGGAACAGCTTGTCTGGATTTGCATCTATAATGGTAACAGTAGCTTCAAGAACATCTGCTTTGGTGTTAACTTCTAATAGGCCTTGCGTGGAGCAATCTGTTCTCCATGTATGGGACCCAGTCATTATTCACGTTCCTGAGAAAAGATGGCACTAAGTCAACTACTGCTGGTTTTATTTGTATTATTTTTAAGTCATTTTATTTTTTGCTGTAGATATCCTGTAATTGAAACATACTACTTACTTATAAGAATTCTACTAAAATTCCACTTCTATACTAGGACTAAAGTATTAAATTAGGAAGAAACATACATAGTACATTCAAAGAATGCATATTTCATGAATCTTTGAGGTATTCTTGCCATTTGAGGAATTCCTGAAATGAGTCATAACCCACAGGATACATATCCGCAGAACTTTTGTTTTGTGACTTGTAGCAGCAAGTTGCTTACAACCAGTTTTACATATGTTTGTCTGGTTTAACTTCCTAAAATACAAATGTGGTCAACCCAATCTTCTGATTTCTTACTTTACAGACTAAGCTTTGCTATTCAAAGTGTGGTCCAGGCTCCAGCAGCGAGAATCTGACATGGAATCTTCTAGAAATGCAGACTAGCAGGCCCCTCTCAGAATCAGAATCTGCACTCTAACAAAATCCCCAGGTGATACATCATACTCATTAAAATGTGAGAAGTAAGATCTATAGGAACGGCCCCCAAAAAAGTCTGTCTTGGTGAAATTAGTGAAAAATGAAGAACCACAAAACAGTGAGTTTGTCATAAAGCTAAAGGTATCTAACGTTTTTAGTAGACAAGTATGAAATCTCCCCCTCCCTGCACTGCCACCCTCCAATCTCTTCTCCATCCTCAGCGTCCTTGTTCCCACCTTGCACAACTCTGGGCCTCTGCACATGAAGCTTCTTCCATTGGGAATCCCCATCCCTGTCTGACAAACTCCTTTGAATTCTTCAAGACCCACTCAGTTTCTACCACATCTGTAAAGACATTCTCAGTGGTGTCCCTACAATGCCGTACTCATGCTGTGATTATAGTGTTTCTCACATTATATAAAATGTTGTTCATGTGTCTGTCAACACACCTAGACCATGTGCTCCTCAAAAGCAGGACTGTGTCCTCTCCGTCATTGTCTCCTCAACTCCTAAGAAAGACAGACACAAACTAGTTGCTCAATATGTTTGCTGAATGAATGTGACCTATGTGGAAATAAGCACCAGCAGAGACAGTTATTGTGAAATACTCCATTTGATAGGTTGAATGTGGTACATAGAAAGGCTGTCGGTTCAGGAGACCACTTGCTAGAAGACTTTGGTCAAGTCACTTAATCCTTCTGTGCCTCAGTTTCTTCACTTGTAAAATAAGAATACCTGATTTCTCTGAATGCATTGGATTATTCTGAGGGTAAAATGCAAGGAATTATAAAAGAATCTTCAAAAGTTAAAAAGCAGGAACATCAAACACGTGGTTAAACATCAATATGAGGCAGTAATCTTTTTTTTAATGTACCATTAGAATGAAGACATACTATATATGAGTATTTGTGGCTCTTTTGTTTTCTAGAGCTGCTGTAACAAAGTCCCACAGTCCGGAGGCTTAAACAACAAAAAATCTATTTTCTTGTAGTTCTGGAGGCTAGAAGTTTAAGATAAGGTGTTGGCAGGGTTGGCTCCTTCTGAAGCCTCTCTCCTTGGCTTGCAGATAGATGACGTCTTCTCCCTGCATCTTCACATGGTCTTCTGTGTGTGTCTGTGTCCTCTAACTCTCTCTTTTTATAAAGACACCTGTCAGATTGGGTGAGGGCCCACCCTACTGACCTCATTTTAACTCAATTGCCTCTTTAAAGACCCTGTCTCCAAATATAGTCGCATTCTGAAGTACCAGGTGTTAGGACTTCCACTTACAAATTTTGAGGAAGACAATTCAGCTCTTAATAGTGACTTGTTTAACTTTACACAATAAGTGTTTGTGGCATTTTAATAAAGGTAAGGTACCTCCTACCTGCTCTATCCATTCCTCAAATCCAGCCGGTTGTTAGGGTTCCCGATTTTTTTTCCAACAGTAGGCCATTCAGAAATGCAAAGCACCATTCAGTTAATAATGGTGCGCCAAGACGGTTCAGACTTGGTAAGTGGGATTTCATTTGAACATGACTCAAGTGGAGAAGGAGGTTTTTACGATATTTTTAACGTTATAAAAATATAAAAGAAATATAATTTAGAAGTATAGAAAGAAAAATTTAAAACTTCCCCTTCCCCAATCTGATCCCCCCAAGATGACCAATGTGAAGTGGTTTAATGTGTATTTTTCCATATTAAAAATGCTTATATATGCAAACCTACACAAAAAACATATGCACATATGGAGTCTCCATATGGAGGCATTTTCACACCCATTTTACTTTTGTCAGTAACCCATCATACTGTCTCAGTTTCATGATGTAATTGCAGTGGAATTACATTTAACAGCTCAAAGTTACATATAATCAACACACTTCGATGGCGGTGGAGGAGGCAAGCAATGTGCCTCTTACTTGCCGGTGAGCCCCAGGGCTCTACTACCTCCTCATGCAGACTTAGTCGGTTGGCCACCATGATGGTTAATTTTAGGTATCGACTTGACTGGACTTAAAGGACACCCAGATGCTGGTAAAGCATTATTTCCGGGTGTATTTGTAAGAGTGTTTCTGGAAAAGATTACCATTTGAATTGGTAGACTGAGTAAAGAGGGTAGCTCTTCCCAGTGTGAGTGGGCATCATCCAATTTGTTAAGGGCCCACACAGAGCAAAAGAGCAGAGGAGGGGCGAATTTGATCTCTTCCATTTGAGCTAGGACATCCATCTTCTCCTGGCCTCAGACATCAGCACTCTGGGTTCTCCGGCATTTGGACTCCGAGACTGACACCGTCACTTCACTGTTCCTGATTCTCAGGCCTTCAAACTCAAACTGATTTACATCACTGGCTTTCCCGAGTCTCCAGCTTGCAGACAACAAATTGTGGGACTCCTTGGGCCTCCATAATTACGTGAGCCAATTCCTATGCTAAATCAATTCCTCTCTCTTGTGTGTGTGTGTGTGTGGTGTGTGTGTGTGTGTGTATAAATCTATACAACCCCACAGTGAACTCTTAACTCACAAGAGTCAACCTCTAAGATGCTGTCCTCTGTTTGTAGCTTTATACTGATTTATTTTCCCTTTTTTTTTTTTTGAGAAGGAGCCTTATTCTGTTGCTAGGCTGGAGTGCAGTGGCGCAATCTCAGCTCACTGCAACCTCTGCCTCCCAGGTTCAAGTGATTCTCCTACCTCAGCCTCCTGAGTAGCTTGGATTACAGGAGCCCGCCACCACACCCAGCTAATTTTTGTATTTTTAGCAGAGATGGGTTTCACCATGTTGGCTAGGCTGGTCTTGAACTCCTGATCTCAGGTGATCCACTCGCCTCGGCCTGCAGCAAAGTGCTGCAATTACAGGCATGAGTATACTGATTTCTTGAGTCACTTGAAGCACAAGTCTCTCATTTTTAAGAAGCTAAATTTACTTACTACTATGCTTAATTTAAATGTTGTTTTTCTGGCTTTAATAATTTCTTGTCTTTAGAAAATTATCACATATGTTCATATTCCGATGTGATCAAATGCTTGCAACTATTTTTTTGTTTCCTTTTCCTAATATTTAAGGCACTATGCCTTGTGGCCTAGCCCCTTTCCTTTCCATCTCCCTCTGGGGTCTACCTATCTGGGGAAGCATGCATTCTCTGCTCCTCTGTGCCTTGAGTCTTAGGGCACCATCTCCCCACAAAGATGAGGAAGCAAACAGTTTATCAGCTACAGCAGTTGTCCAGTTCTATCAGTGATCAAGCAAGTAGATCTTATTCTAGAACCTGGTATTGGCAGGCTGATTTGGCCTACAGATGGAAAGCCATGTTTGCTAATAGTAGTGTTGGTAATAAAAGTAATAGAAGAGAACCTGAGATAACACATAAATGAATGTTGGCTTTGTCTCCCTCCCTAGTCCCGTTGCTCAACAGGTTGGGGTAGTAGAGTATAAAATGCATAGCATTACGTGCATGTTTTGGTGGTGTTTGCTAATATTCAATTCTGCTATGGAAGGAAAAAAATGGAAAGGAAGAAACTTAAGATAGAAGTATAGATGAGTAGTAAGTATGTAGCTTGGAAGACATCCACAAAATTCTCAAGATACGTTAGATAAAGAAAAGTGGTTAGCAAGCAAAGCGTGAGAGAATGGACTGAGAGATACCCAACGTATATTACTCTAAATATACAGGAGGCACTTGAGGCAATACGTATTCATGAGGTTTTAATTCAACCACCCATCAGTGACACCCTTTCTGGCCCTACCTGTTCTCTGTCTAAGAAAAGCAAATAAAACCCTTATCTGCTCAGCAGGCTAATTGACAAGCTGTCAAGGGGCCAGGCATCCTTGCCCCCTTGGTGCCAGGCACCTCCTATGGTTGGGCACCCTGGCTCAAACCTCAACACTAGTCCTTATAACATCATCTATAGGGACAGCTGATGAGACAGAGACAAATGACAGACACACCACATGAACACTGTCATGTACCAGGATTCAGAGAGCCTGGCCCTTCATCCTGCTCACACCCTACACTAAGTCTGCTAACTAACCCTATTTCTTTTCCCTTGCATCTCCGTGTGTGTTTTAAATTGACTTAATACATTAAGTGCCTGGAAGAGTTTAACTTGTCCGGTGAGACTTTCTGTTCTGTGACCTCTGCAAGCACTTGGCTGGTAATGTCAAGTTGGTGATGAGTATGGGATGAATCCCAACTAAATTAACAGGAAAACGAGGTCACACTGCAGAAAGACTCTCTGAAATCAAAGCCATACTTAAAGGAAAACCTCCAGCCTAGGAAGACTATGAAAAACTGACTCACAGTCTAGTGTAGAAAAGGCATTAAACAAGAATTTAGGAAATAAATCCAGGTTAAAACTCAACGCAGGCCTAACCAAATCCATAGGAGTGAAAACAAGAAGCAAAAACCTAGAGCCAAAGGCAATGGCTTCAGTGTTAGTGGGAGCTTTGATAATGTACATAGGCAGACGTTATGGCAGAAATCAGACGATAGTAGCAACTGCCCACCTCTGGGAGCTGACCCTGGGGAGTCTTTGACAGCACCCCCACCTCTGCCTGGAGGATACAAAGAGGATCACTACGATCAACCAACAGAGCGATCGTATGCTTCAAAACCAGGAAGTAATTCTTGTGGTCCTGTTGCTCAAATCAAGGAAATGGGGGGCTTATACTAGGTCAGACTTAAAACAAATGATAGGATAATTTAATTAAATCTCAAGAAACATAATGAATTAGCAGACTGGATTAAAAAAAATTCTAGGCTGGATTTAAAAAATCCCAGCACTTTGGGAGGCCAAGGTGGAAGAGTCACTTGAAGCCAGGAGTTTGAAACCAGCCTGGGCAACAAAGCATGTCTCTACAAAAATAAAAAATAAAGATAAAATAACCCAATGTGGTGGCGTGCACTTATGTTCCCAGTTACTTGGTAGGCTAAGGTGGAAGAATTGCTTGAGTTTGAGGTTACAGTGTGCTGTAATCACACCACTGCACTCCAACCTGAGTGACAGAGTGAGAGTCTTACTCAAAAAAAAAAAAAAAAAAAAAAAAAAGGAAAAAAGCAGGGCTCAGTGGCTCACGTCTGTAACCCTAACACTTTGGAAGGCCAAGGCGGATGGATCTCTTGAGGCCAGGAGTTCGAGACCAGCCTGGCCAACATGGTGAAACCCCGTCTCTACTAAAAATACAAAAATCAGCTGGGCATGGCTATACGCACCTGTAATCTCAGCTACTTGGGTGGCTGAGGCTCAAGAATTGCTTGAACTGGGGAGGCAGAGGTTGCAGAGAGCCAAGATTGCGCCATTGCATTTCAGCCTGGGTGATGACAGAGTGAGATTCTGTCTCAAAAATAAATAAATAAATAAATAAATAAATAAATAACGATAGAAGAATTTAACTAAATCTCAAGAAACATAATGAATTTAAAAAATTCTGGGCTGGGTGTGGTGGTCACATTTGTAATCCCAGCACTTTGGGTGGCCAAGGCAGAAGAGTCACTTGAAGCCAGGAGTTGGAGACCAGCCTGGACAACAAAGCACGTCTCAACAAAAATAAAAAATAAAGATAAAATAACCCAGCGTTGTGGTGTGCACCTATGGTCCCAGTTACTTGGTAGGCTAAGGTGGGAGAATTGCTTGAGGAGTTCGAGATTACAGTGTGCTGTAATCGCACCACTGCACTCCAGCCTGAGCAACAGAGTGAGAGTGTTACAAAAAAAAAAAAACCACACCGGGTGTGGTGGTGGCTCACACCTGTAATCTCAGCACTTTGGGAGGCCAAGGTGGGCAGATCACTTGAGGCCCGGAGTTTGAGACCAGCCTGGCCAACAAGGTGAAAACTCGTCTTTACTAAAAACACAAAAATGAGCTGGGCATAGTGGTGCGCATCTGTAATCCCAGCTACTTGGGTGGCCAAGGCATGAGAATTGCTTGAACCAGGGAGGTGGAGGTTGCAGTGAGCCAAGATTGCACTACTGCACTCCAGCCTGAGTGATGACAGAGTGAGACTCTGTCTCAAAAATAAATAAAAACAAATGACAGAAGAAAGTAACTAAGTCTCAAGAAACACAATGAATTCGCAGAATGGATTAAAAAAATTCTGGGCCAGGCATGGTGGTCACACTTATAATCCCAGCACTTTGGGAGGCCAAGGCAGAAGGGTCGCTTGAAGCCATGAGTTTGAGAGCCGCCTGATCAACAAAGCATGTCTCCACAAAAATATTTTAAAAAAATAAAATAACTCAGTGTGGTGGCATGCACCCATGGGTCCCAGTTACTTTGTATGCTAAGGTGGCAGGATAGCTTGAGGAATTCAAGGTTACAGTGTGCTGTGATCACACGACTACACTCCAGCCTGGGTGACAGAGTGAGATTGTTACTCCAAAGAAAAATTCTGTTCAGAACCACTCTGTCATTATAGTTTTTGTCTTTGTCTTTTCAAGAATGTCTTATAAATGGAATCACATGGCATTTAACATTTTGAGTCAGGCTTCCTTCACTTAGCACAGTACCTTTGAGATGATCCAAGCTGTTTTGTGTATCAACGGTTGGCTCCTTTTTATTGCAGAGTAGAATACCATGATGCTACGGCTGGACCACCATATGTTAGCCATTCACTCTTTGAAAGACATTTGGGTTGTTTCCAGTTTAGGGCTATTACAAGTAAAGCTTGTGCAAAGTTTTGTGTGAAAAGAACTTTTCAGCCCAGATGCAATGGCTTATGCCTGTAATCCCAGCACTTTGGGAGGCCGAGACTCGTGGATCACTTGAGGTCAGGAGTTCGAGACCAGCCTGACCAACATAGTGAAACCCCGTCTCTACTAAAAATGCAAAAGTAGCTGGGCATGGTGGCACACACCTGTAATCCCAGCTACTTGAGAGGCCGAGGCAGGAGAATCACTTGAATCTGGGAGGCGGAGGTTTTGGTGAGCCGAGATTGTGCCACTGAACTCAAGCCTGGGCAACAAGAGTGAAACTCCATCTTAAAAGAAAAGAACTTTTCATTTCTCTAGGGTCAAAACCCAGGGGTGGGGTTGCTGGGTCATATGTAAGTATGTGCTTAACTCTGAGAAACCGTCAAACCGTTTTCAAAGTGATGGCACCGTTTTGCATTCCCCTGGCAACACGTGAGGCTTCCGGCTGCTTCCTATCCTTCCCAGCACCCAGTATTTTTTATGGTACTCATTCTAATAGGTGCCTAGTGGTTCCTCCTTATTTTTTTCTCTGTCTCTTTATAAGAAACTTTGAAGATTAACTCATCATAAAAGAAAAAACAAAACATGTCACTTGTTAAATACCTGAAAGAAAAATAATAGAATGTAGCTGAGGAAAAGAATCAATTAGGCCAAAATAGCAATAAACTATTTAGGCATTACCCAAAGAAGGCCTTTAGTACTAGATGTTATAAAGGAAAAATAAAAATAACAGCTCTTCCTCTCTGGCCAAAAAAAAAAAACAACAACAAAAAAACCAAACAAAAAAAACAACTACGCAGAGGCCCAGAGAGACATTTAAGTACTGGAGACATATATTTTAACCTCGGGTAACCTCTTTATGCAATTACTGGAAGACCTGGGACATTGGGAGAAGACTCTCACAACAGCTCACCCTTGACCCACCTGAGCAAGCTGGTCTCACCTCCCTCCTATTCTCCCCATCCCTTTACCTGGAAATCACTATTTTGGATAACTGTGCTTTCTTGACTCTGACATCAACAAGTAGGTGGTTGGACAGTCTGAATCAAATACATTGATACATTGATTTACACAGATACACAAACACACACACACACACCCCACACCACACACATGCTACAATAGTATACTGGGCATTACAACAAACTGGAAACTAGCCAGCAACACTGAACACTACAAGGGCAATGGGTTGGATTTACCCCCAGCCAGACACAGTGGGGATAACAGCCTCTCTACTCAGGTAAAATGAAGAAGGACATCACAGAAGGGGCTGAGAACCTGTGGTGTGCCATTTGCTGTGGGCCTGCTGGGGTCTAACAAAGCTTGGAGGGGTTAGGGGGTGGGAAGATCCTTGAGGGGAAGGCCCTGTGGATTTGGGCCCTCCCTGTTCAAAGCTCTCAGACAGGCAGTGCCTGAGGCCCTGGGTATGCTCTGCTGAAACTCCCAGGGACTGAGCCTGGCCAGGCTTAGCCAAAGGTGGAGAAATGTGTCAAGTTGGCTGAATTACAAGCTATGCTCAAAGACATAACTGGCGACATATTTTACACTGATTCCTGAACAATACCAAATGGTGTTAACTACCTGGTCCGCACATTGACAGACTACAAACTGGGAAGCTGATGGCAAAAGGGTGGCAAAATCTAGCAAAAAATCATAAAAATTAAAAAAAAAGAAAGAAAAGTCCAGGCATGCTTCGTGCCTGTAGTCTCAGTTACTCAGTAGACTGAAGTGGGAGGTCGTTTGAGCTCAAGCGTTCAAGGCTGCAGTGTACTGTGATTGCGCCTGTGAATGGCCACTGTGCTCCAGCCTGGGCAACACGGTGAGACCCTATGTCTAAAAAATGTTTAAAGATTAAAAAAACAAAAAACCCAACCAACAAAACAAACACACAAGCAAAAAGAACATTGCCACGTAGCCCAACCCTCACCTTAAATAAATATCTGAGGCCATATAACAGGAGTCAATGGACAAAGTAACTCAGAAAGTATATACAAGACTGTATTACACAAGGAACAGTAAAAAATCAACATAAATTAAGCATAGTAAGATATTAACAACAATAACTCATAATAAAATGAACAATTATAAGAATATACTGAAATAAAAGTTATGTGAATGTAGTCTGTGTCTCAAAATATCTTATTGTACTGTACTCACCTATTAGTGGAAGGCACTTGACTGTGGGTAACTGAAACCATGGAAAGTGAAACCCTGGCTAAGGGAGACTACTGTACACTAATCAAACAAAAACAAAGCTTGGCAAGTGACACTTTTGAAAAAAAAAAAACCCCACCAAAAACCCCCATAAATTATCCCATAGAATACAGTAAATTGTGTTTCTGAAGACTCAGGCAGGACACTCAGGAACAAATTCTCTGACAACAAGAACTGAACAAAAACACATTCGTTTAAACAATGAGGCTATTTTACCAGCTCTTCAAAAATGTGATCCATGTCATGCTGATGAAGTCAGCCTTTCACCTGTCAATGGAGGGATTGACAGATCAGAGGAAATAAACTGAGCCAAAGATGGCAGATGGGTTATGGGCAGGTATTACCCAGACCCCTGTCATGGAGCAGAGAAATACTGTCTCACCACCTAAGATACAAACTCAGCACTGGCATTTGCTATCCGGGCAGATCCGTAATTCCTGACCACTACTACAGGGTCCTGCCATCTCTCCAAAAATGACTCCTGCTCACAAGCAGAAAATGATCAGAGAAAGTGACCAGCATACTTCACAACTCAGGTGATCCAGGTAGGGGCAGAGGTACATAGGCTTATCCATTTAAATAGGTCTTTTACCTCCCCTTGAACTCTGAGTTCGGAATTAGATGAAGTTCCTCTTATTAATTTGGCCTACAGAACTTTAAGAAGCACCAATTTAAAATAGGCCAGAGGGCAAAAACAAAAAGCAAAACAAAATTGGGATGGGTGACAAAATAAACTTCTAATGTTTTAAGGGTGTTAGTCTTTCAGTATAAGTCCTTGTCTTACAGAAGTGGCCAAGAGAGTCCATAAATAACAATGACTAAATAGCTAGATAACTAGATAAACCAAAATGCCAAAAAAAAAAAAAAAAAGAAAGAAAGAAAACGTCAGTACTATTAAGTACAATTTATTTTATATATATTTTTTGAGATGGAGTCTCGCTCTGTCACCCAGGCTGGAGTGCAGTGGCGCAATCTCGGCTCACTGCAACCTCCGCCTCCCAGGTTGAAGCGATTCTCCTGCCTCAGCCTCCTGAGTAGCTGAGACTACAGGCGCACGCCACCAGGCCTGGCTAATTTTTGTGTTTTTAGTAGAGACGGGGGTTTCACTGTGTTGGCCAGGCTGGTCTCGAACTCCTGACGTCATGATCTGCCCTCTTCGGCCTCCTAAAGTGCTGGGATTACAGGCATGAGCCACCATGCCCAGCAGTACAATTTAAATGAACTGTAACATTTGGTTGGTAAATGCAGAGGTATACAAATTGTATGGAGAACAACATGGGTGGCCAGGCTCAGTGGCTCAAGCCTGTGATGGGAAGCAGAGGTGGGAGGATTGCTTGAGGCCAGGAGTTTGAAACCAGTCTGGGCAACATAGAGAGCTCCCGTGTCTACAAAAAAAAAAAAAAAAAAAAAAAAAAAAGAATAAACTAGCTGGGCATGGTGGTGCATGCCTGTAGTCCCAGTTACTCAGGAGACTGAAGTTGGAGGATCACTGGAGACCAGGAGTTTGAGGCTGCAGTGAGTCATGATTGCTCACTTCAGCCTGGGTGACAGTGAGACCCCAACACTGAAAAGAAAAAAGAACTTCAAGTGTTATATTCCTATTTAATATGAATACTTGAACACAGTATGTTAGTACACACAATATATTCAAAACACAGTATATTCAAAAACATCTATTTGTCTTCTCTCTGATCTCATTATTTTATACTTTCTAAATTTCCTCTGTTGATTTCATGGGTCAGATAAATTATCACTCTTTACACAAAATATGTAAATGCATAAAAATATATGTATTTAACTAAATTAAATAGCAACTGCTGTTTTCTAAAAAGATTTGTTCCTGTAAACCTGAAATAATAGTGTAAAACAGTTCACTCTTGCTATCTGCATGTGATTTTTTTTTTTTTTTTTTTTTGAGAGACAGGGTCTCACTGTGCTGCCTTGGCCCGGTCTAGAACTTCTGAGCTCAAGCAATCCACCTTCCTCGGCCTCCCAAAGTGCTGGGATTACAGGCATGAGCCACCACACCCAGCCCTTCATGTGAATTTTTTTTTTTTTTTTTTTTTTTTTTGAGATGGAGTCTGGCTCTGTCTCCCAGGCTGGAGTGCCATAGTGCGATCTTGGCTCACTGCAACCTTGCCCTCTTGGGTTTAAGCGATTCTTCTACCCCAGCCTCCCGAGTAGCTGAGATTACAGGTATGCACCACCACCCCTAGCTAATTTTTGTATTTTTAGTAGAGAGAGGGTTTTGCCATGTTAGCCAGGCTGGTCTCAAATTCCTGACTTTGGGTGATCCACCTGCCTCAGCCTCCCAAAGTGCTGGGATTACAGGCGTGAGCCAACATGCCCAGCCCTGCATGTGATTTTTAAATATTGTACCTTTGATTTTTAAAATCAACAATGATTATATCACACTTTAAATATAATTTTTGAGATCCGTGATTGTCTTCAAGACCTATGACTAATATTCAATTAAGGTAGTAAATAATGTTGTCATATGAAATCTTTGGTAACTAAAATGCATAAATAAGAACAGAGATTATAGAAGTGATAGACCACTCTATAATAGCATATTTGCTCTTTGCAAAGCTCAAATTAAGATGGTAAATTTATATGACGTATATTGCTTTAGATAATACAATGATATTTAATTTATCAATATTTATTTTAAAAAGCTGAAGTTAAAACTAACTACATATGTATATTTAATAAAAATGCATATAAAGTATATTAAAGATGTTAAATGAAAAAAGCTTATGAATAATGAAGACAGAGAGTGAATAGTTCAGATGAATATTATTTTGACCCTTGAATATACAATCTGCTCTTTAAAAAGAGAAAACAATTTTGTTCTCTGTCTTGAAAACAGAACCCCACTGTTAACTCTTCTCACAAGAGTCAACCTCTGAGAGGTCGTTCTCTATTTTGTAGCTTTGCCCTGATTTCTTGAGTCATTTTAAATAAGTCTCTAATTTTGAAAAAGTCAAATTTAGGTACTAGTATGTCTAATTTAAATATTATTTTTCTGGCTTTAATAATTTCCTGTTTTCAGAAAACTATCCCATGTTTATATCCTGATTGATTAAATGTTTGACAATTCTTTTTTCTTTTCCTTTTCCTAATCTAGGTACACAGATTAATCCCGGCAAAAAGAGAAATTAATTACGTAGTGATAAAATATAACTAATATAAATTTCAATAATCATTTGCTTTTCAGGTTGGATAGAACATACTTAGGTTATGTATAATGATTGAGCCAAAGCTGTCAACAAATTAGTTTATTCCTGGATACAAAACTCCTTGTAATTTGGTACAACTCTAATATAGGAACAAAATCAAAGACCCTGGACATTTGTCAATATCTTCCCTGATAGTTCCTTCTCTCTGTATGATCATTGGCTAAATACCCAAATAGGGGATTCCATTCTCCTCTCTTCTGATTAAATAATATTGACTAATCACAGCTATTCAGTCTTGTCTCCTGCAGGTGGTTTTATAAACTATAAATCAGAAATTGAGTTTTTTAGAAGTGCCTCCTCCCCAGAAAGCCCTAATAAAAGATGGTACCAGATAGGAACAGACTTTTCCCAAGGGATAACATTAGGATTTCCAGGACTCTTTCTATCTAGAGAGAGATGACCTCATTGAAGTAGACTGCTCGACCCAAGTTTATCGGTATATTTGACTTTTGAGACTATGCCAACTGGATATCCATGTATTGAAAAATTAAAATCAGAGTACTATGTCACACCATACACAGAAATAATTCCTGATAGATTAAGCACATAAATGTGAAAAATAAAATATTTAATATTTTAAAAGAAAATATAGGAAAATATGTTTTAAGACTCTTAAGTAGGAAAATATATAGAAAAGGCACATCTGATAAGAAACAACCAGTAAACCTGACATCATTAAAGTAAAACCCCCATTCAACCAACGACAACAGAAATAAAATGAAAATAGAGCTCAAAGAGTGAGAAAAGATACTCAAATGCACATAAGAGGATATAAAGAATGTATTAAAAACTTCTACAAACCAATGAAAACAGGATATACCACTCAGAAAAAAACCTAAAGGATATGAGTAAAGAATCTACAGGAGAAGAAATTAAAATATTGCATAATCATTTGTAAAACCACTCAGTCTCCCTAGTAATCTGAGAAGAGCAAATTTAAAACACAAAGATCAACCATTTCATGGCCATCAGATGGGAAAAATAATTTGTTGTCATTATCTTTGTAGAAACAGAAATCCTTTTTTTTTTTTTTCCAGACGGAGTCTCGCTCTGTTGTCCAGGCTGGAGTACAGTGGTGTGATCTCGACTCACTGCAAGCTCTACCTCCTGGGTTCACACCATTCTCCTGTGTCAGCCTCCCAAGTAGCTGGGACTATAGGCGACCGTCACTAGGCCCGGCCAGTTTTTTTTTTTGTATTTTTAGTAGAGACGGGGTTTCACTGTGTTAGCCAGGATGGTCTCGATCTCCTGACCTCGTGATCCTCCCGCCTCAGCCTCCCAAAGTGCTGGGATTACAGGTGTGAGCCACCACGCCCGGCTGAAACAGAAATTCTTATGCATTGATAATGGAAATATAAGCTCACACAACTACTTTGGAGGATAATTTCTCAATATTTTATGAAGCTAAAACTGCTCATATCTTTTGACCAGTTTCATGATTTGGACAATATTTGTAATTTTCTGGCAAGTGTGTATAAGAAGACAGATAACAGAATGTTCACTGCAGTATTGCCTATAATACTGAAAAAAATTTGAAAGCAATGTAAATGCCATCAACAGAGAATAAAATAATGATTTAGTCCTTTAATTGAATACAAATAATCAAAAGAGTGAGCCAGAGCTGCATGTATCAAAAAAGATACATTTCAAAATCAAACTGAGTTAAAAAATACACATACTGAGTTTGAAGAGTTAACAGTGTAACAACTTGCAAGAAACTAAGCACAATATTTTAGAAAAGTGATCATCTCTGGGAAAGAAGAGGCAATGAGAGGATTTCAGAAATAGCTTTAATGTTCCCATTATATCTAATACCCTTAAAATAATTTAAACTAAGGCAAAATACTAGACTTTGAAAGGACTGGGTTGTGGGAATATAGGTGCCATTTTGTTACTGTTTGTGTGATTTTCCATGTTTGAAGTATTTAATCACAAAAATGTAATAAAGAATTTTAGTTGTCTCAATAACTTCCGTCAGTTGCTATAATTTAACAAATGAAATCTGGGATAGTTCCTCAGGCTTTGTCTTTTGTGGCGTTTAAGAATATAAGAATATACGTATGTATAAGAATGTTCTTCATTTGGGGTTTGTCTAATGCCTCCCCACCACTAGAGTCAAGTCACTTGGATACTGTGCAGATGATGGGTCTTTCTCAGGATTCACATCTGGTGGTAAGTGATATCACTCATTGGTGTTGCTAATTTTGATCATCTAGTCATGCTAGTGTCCAGCTTCTCCATTGTACAGTATTTTCCCTCTTACATTACAATAAGCAATCTGTGGGGAAAGACTAGGATCCGCTGCTTATCATAATGGCTCACCAACTTGGTTTATCCTTCATCACTGCTTCTTGATGGAATCAGTATTTATGAAGGATGTTGTAATATGAATTTCCAACTCCAGTATTTCCTCCATGTTTACCACTTGGCCCTTGACATTCTACTGTAAGCAAATGCTTTCGCACTGCAATCAACCATCCATCCACCCACCCATCCATCCATCCGTATCTGTCTATCTATTGTCAACTATCTTCAGTATGGACTCATTGATTTCCCCCCTTTTTCTTAATGGTTTATAATTTATTACCATCTTAGTTATTTTGGTGTTCAAATTATCTAAGATTTGGCCACTGGCATCCCCTTAAAGCCTGCTCATGCAACATGTGCCCCTTATTTTTTTTTTTTTTTAGCATTTCCTTCTTTTTTGAATAACAGCATATTCCAGGATTATCTTCTGCCATCTTTGCGTGATCCCTGGAAATTCTCTCCAAGGACTACGTTTATAATTTATTGGGATAAGTTCCTCATTTTCCCTTTCAGTGTGATTATGATATTCATTTGAAATACAGGTAGTTTAAGGTTTGCTTTCAGTTTTTTTCTTCTTTCCCATTCTCATAAATTAATATTATTTTTTGAAGATGTAGAACATTAACATGCTTCTAAAAATCAAACTGATATAAAAAGGAATAGTGTCATTATCTTCTGTATCCCTTTCATCCCAACATCCCCTCACTTATAGGTAACTATTCTCGTTTTTTTGACTTATCCTTTTTGCATTTTTCTTTGTTTTTGTAAACATAAGCAGATATGTGTATGTCTTCTTTCTTCCTCTTCTTTCTTACATAAAAAGTAGCATACCATATATGCTCATGTTGGTCTGGCACGGTGGCCCGTGCCTGTAATTCCAGCACTTTGGGAAGCCAAGGTGGGTAGATCACTTGAGGCCAGGAGTTTGAGACCAGCCTGGCCAACATGGTGAAAACTTGTCTCTACTAAAAGTACAAAAATTAGCTGGGCGTGGTGGCACATGCCTGTAATCCTAGCTACTCAGGAGACTGAAGCACGAGAATCACTTGAACCAGGGGCGGGGTAGGGGTGGGAGGTGGAGGTTGCAGTGAGCCAAGATTGTGTACCACTGCACTCCAGCCTGGGTGACCGAGCGAGACTCTGTTCCCTCAACCAAAAAAAAAAAAAAATATATATATATATATATATATATGTTTACTTTGCTTTTTTTCACTTAATTGTATGTCTCAGATATAATTCAATCTGTCTAGAGCAAGATTCTTCACTCATTTTACAATTGCATAGCACTCTTCTGACCATAGAGTTCTTGAACATTATGACAAGACCTGATGAATTAAGAACAGAGAGAGGAGAAAGGCAGGAGACAAGTTTTCTAAGGATATAGAGAAAAAGGCTGCTTCATTTACTTAAAATGTCACCCAGGGCTCTGGGAGTGTGCCAACACCATAGTCAAAATACCAGCACTGGGTTGGAAGCCTGCATTTCATAGCTTCTGTCTCAATTCCATTTAAATCTCCTTTAGAGACAAGAGAGGAAGCAAGAGAAAAATATACATCTATCTGCTATCACCCTCTTCTCCTTTTTACTATAGTCAGGATTTCCAAACTGGAATGGGACTCAAAACTTGACTACACTATACATTTGTGCTTGGCCCAGCTGTAATAGTTCACAAAACTAAAAATATAAAGTAAATGATGCTAAGAAAGTCTCAATTTCTCAGCCAAATAATGTGTTCCTATAAAACAAAATAGAAGATCATTACCTATAAGAACTGCTACACCATAGAATTTTTAAAATTATACTCTACATTCTTGTTTCTTTGTATAAGAACTCATAATCTGACCTTGGGTTAAATTTTAAAAAGAAATCTCACCTGTTCTTAAATAAATAATACTCAATTATTTTTGCTGTAATCTTTCTCCCCTGGGCAGTAGGGAGGAGAACTTCATAAACAGAGTTACATAATATTTAAACTAATACGCAATCAATGCACTACTGTCTCCTCTCATTTTCTGTATTTCCTCAGTGGTATCTACTGTGAAATGGGCTGGGCTCTTATCAACTCCAGGAAATGACCAAGAGCCTGATAGTGATTTAAGAGAAACATCTGGTTCCTTTTATTAAGTGTGGAGATAGAAATCAAGATAAATGTTATCATTGGAATGTTGCTTGTGTTTCATTATCCTGGCTACTGATAAATGAAGTTCCAGAGTGCTGTTCTTGCTCAATAATTCAGAGAAGATTACCCAGAACAGCAATTTTATG
Organism: Pan troglodytes; assembly: GCF_028858775.2. NCBI lineage: Eukaryota > Metazoa > Chordata > Mammalia > Primates > Hominidae > Pan > Pan troglodytes. The sequence goes on from NC_072409.2 coordinate 47,116,559, forward strand.
CATTTCTTGGCCAAAAGAGCCCTAGTTGTCGGAAACAGCCTCTCAGGCAGCCTTTCTTCTTGTTCTGCTGAGACACTGATACCTTGTGTGCTTGGAGCTGCAGGAACTATTGGATTAGTCATTTCTGCCCTTCAAGGGACCTTAAGTATGCTGTACAAATATCAATTTCTGTGGGCACCATAACATGAAAATGACCAGAAGTTTGTTCATAAGGCAAAAGTCACTTACTGTCTATATGCATTGATGGGCAAACAGCATTTTTCAGCTGTAAAATTTCAAATAATTTTTAGGTACTTCAGAAAGAGAATATAGCTTAGAAGAATGCAATTTAGTTACAATTGCTTTCAAATGCCTATATGTACTGTATATAAAATAAAAGGCCTGAAGAATCTGCCTCTCCTAACAACACTTTAATACAATGTGTATTAGTCCGTTTTCACACTGCCGATAAGACATACCCAAGACTGGGCAATTTACAAAAGAAAGAGGCTTATTGGACTCACAGTTCCACATGGCTTAGGAGGCCTCACAGTCATGGTGGAAGGTGAAAGGCAAGGAGGAGCAAGTCACATCTTACATGGATGGCTGCAGGCAAAGAGAGAGAGAGCTGGTGTAGGGAAACTCCCATTTTTTAAAACCATCAGATCTCGTGAGACTAATTCACTATCACAAGAACAGCACGGGAAAGACCCAACCCCATGATTCAATTACCTTCCAACGGGTCCCTCCCATGACACATGGGAATTGTTGGAGTTACAATTCAAGATGAGATTTGGGTGGGGACAAAACCAAACCATATCACAGTCGTTCTCAGCCTTGGCTGTACATTGGAATCATCTGGGGAGCTTTTAAAAACCCCAATGTATAGGTAGGTGAAGTGGCTCATGCCTGTAATCCTAGCACTTTGGGAGGCCGAGGTGGGAGAATCACCTGAGGCCCAGAGTTTAAAACCAACCTGGACAACATAGTGAGACCCCCATCTCCATAAAATTAAAAGAAAAATTAGCTGGCATGGTGGTGTGCACCTATAGGCCAGGGCAGGAGGATCACTTGAGTCTAGGAGTTTGAGGCTGCAGTGAGCTATGATCCTACCACCAGCCTGAGTGACAGAGAAAAACCCTATCTCTAAGAAAAACAAACAAACAAACAAAAAACACAAAAACACCAATGTCCAGGCTGCAGCCTAGACCAATTAAATCAGAATCCCTGAGGGTGGTATCAGCAATTTTAAGAGTTTGGCCCTCCTAGGACATTCCAATGTATACCCAAAAGTGGACACTCTAAGAACACACATTTTATTTTGTCACTTCTTCATTCCCTATTTTGTGAGAGCCCGTAGAAAGATGCCATAGCACCAGTATGGCCAATACCTACCTGGGCTCTACCCTAGTGAGGCTGAGGTCTTCATCCAGCTGTCCATGTTTTCATTTGCCTTAAATGAAATTCAGAGGAATGTTTTAACTTTAAGTGTTGTCATTTGACTCATGGAATCCATTGAAGAGTGACGTGTTCAAAAAAATACAACTAAAGAAATGATGTTTTAACTAATCTACCAGAATTGGTACAACAGTGACAGATTAATACTACCTGCTCTACAATTCTAATTTAAAAGCCAAATGCTAAGTCTTCAAAATTAAATCGTAACTTTTGGAGGGTTTGGTCCTAGTTCTGACTGACCTCATGGAAAACCACAGATCTTAGTTTTATTTTAACAGAATGAACAAATGCAGTGTTTTACATGGACACAAAGAAGGGAACAACAGGCACTTGGGCCTGTTGTGGGTGGAGAGAGAGGATAGAAAAACTACCTATTGAGTACTGTGCTTATTACTTGGATGATGAAATAATCTGAGCCAGGCGTGGTAGCTCACGCCTGTAATCTCAGCACTTTGGGAGGCCAAGGTGGGTGGATCACTTGAGGTCAGGAGTTCAAAACCAGCCTGGCCAACATGGTGAAACCCCCTCTCTACTAAAAATTTTAAAAAATTAGCCAGGCATGGTGAGAGGTGCCTGTAATCCCAGCTACTTAGGAGGCTGAGGCAGGAGAATCACTTGAACCCAGGAGGCAGAGGTTGCAGTGAGCAGAGATCGTGCCACTGCACTTCAGCCTGGGCAACAGAGCAAGACTCTGTCTCAAAAAAAAAAAAAAAAAAAAGAGATAATCTGTACAGCCAACTCATGTGACATGCAAATGACCTATGTAACGCACCTGCACATGTACCTCTAAACCTAAAATAAACATTTAAAAAATGCAGTGTTTTAGACCATCTAATTTGTGCCAGGCATTGTGGCAGACCCCGGGGACACAATGGCATGTAAGATGCACAAAGCCACTGTTCTCATGATTCTGACCACTTAGCAGTAATGAAGTGTGAATTCTGAGAACACACATAAAAACCACAGACATTCTTCAACATAATTGAGAAATCCATCCTGGCCTACGGACTTGAAAAAGAAGAGTACTTAGCCCCAGATGTCAAAACTTAACACGTGGCTCTAGATTATACTTTCCCTTACAGTAGATCACATATGTACTTCCCAGAAACCGATACCATTGATAAATAATTATAAAAAGCAACAAGCATTTTCCCAAGCAAGATTCAGGTTATACCAAATGCCCCCATTTAGGCATAATTTTCTCTAGTAGCACCTCAGTGATGTGCTTGTTAAAAATATATGCTATTTCTTTTATATTTAATAGGAAAATAAGTCGTCTTTAGGGCTAAATATGCCTTTTGGCTCTAAAGGCCAACATATTCCTCGGCGTTCGCTGGGTTACAACAGATTGTGACTGAGTTGAAACAAGCCACAGGGATTTCTGAGCTGTGCCCCCTCTCCCTGGGGCTCTGCACCCCAAAACACCTAATACTTGGAGGGGACTTCTCTATTCTTTCAAAAAATAATGATAGGTTTGATATTCTTAGGTTTTTCTCCCCTTTCTCTTCTGTTTCTCTTTGAAAGTGGTTATTATTTCAAGCAAAATTTTGACAGTCTCCCTTTTGTCTTGAAATGCAACTGTAGAATAACTTTTTCTTAGAAAAATAAAAGTCAGGGCCGGGCAAAGTGGCTCAAGTCTGTGATCCCAGCACTTTGGGAGGCCAAGGTGGGTGGATCACCTGAAGGTCAGGAGTTTGAGACCAGCCTGGCCAACATGGTGAAACCCCGTCTCTATTAAAAATACAAAATATTAGCTGGGCATGGTGGCGCGTGCCTGTAATCCTAGCTACTTGGGAGGCTGAGGCAGAAGAATCGCTTGAACCTGGGAGGCAGAGGCTGCAGTGAGCCGAGATAATGGCATTGCACCCCAGCCTGGGCAACAAGAGTGAAACTCCATCTCGAAAAAAAAGAAAAGAAAGTCAGGCTCCCACATGGCAGGTCCTCTGCATCAACTTCCTGGGTGGTAGCCACTCAGGAAGGTGGCACAGGACAACTGTGCAAGAAGCACAGGGCGCCCGCACTGCTGCTGATTAACAGGGGTTGAAAATCAGGAGTTCTTCCTTCCACATCTCCCAAGCCCCAGCTTCATTTAACTAGGTTTTCTAATTTGGAGATAGATAATTATCAAGTGACTTCATATAAGATGACACACATGGAGAGTTTCTACTGGACATCTATAGTAATGTTGCTGATAAAATAAGGTCTGATTCATTTCCTGAATTATTTATAAGTTCAGTTCCTGAAAATAAACCGACCATCCTAGGCAATACACTGCTCTTGATCTGTTGATTTGACAAAGGAATTTTCATGAATTGCTGGGGTTGGAAAGAAACGCATCATCCTGGCTTTCTTGGCCCTAGTTCAAAATTGAATATTCACATGCTACGCTACAGGTTGGCAAGCTTTAAATAAGCAATGATTTGAAAATATGTTGTGGTTTGTATGAAAGAGACTTAATCTTGAGAATGAAAATTCTATAACAGTTCTTGGCCTTTTGGCTAAGATCAGGTGAAAATGCTATACACTGGCCAGGCACTGTGGCTCACACCTGTAATCCCAGCATTTTGGGAGGCCAAGGCGGGTGGATCATGAGGTCAGGAGATCGAGACCATCCTGGCTAACACAGTGAAACCTGGTCTCTACTAAAAATACAAAAAATTAGCTGGGCATGGTGGCGGGCGCCTGTAGTCCCAGCTACTTGGGAGGCTGAGGCAGGAGAATGGTGTGAACCTGGGAGGCGGAGTTTGCAGTGAGCCGAGATCGTGCCACTGCACTCCAGCCTGGGTGACAGAGCAAGACTCCGTCTCAAAAAAAAAAAAAGAAAAAAGAAAATGCTATACAAATACATGTTTCTGAACTTTTATTAAATCTCTGAGCCAATTGTCTCCAATTTTTAAAAATCACATCTTCTACCAGTGAAAACATTTTTAGGTACATAATTCCTATATATACACGTTCACACATATATGTATATATACACACATATGTATATGTATGTATGTACACACACAAATAAAAGTTATAGGGAGAAGTAAAAATACAAGCAGAAGTCCTAGGGTTTTTATTCCCTATCCTAATGTATATTGTCTCAGAATAACTAATCATGCCAAAGTTATTGTATCTTAAAGGTAATAAAAATAACAACTGATATTTATTGAATGCATATAATATGCTGTACTATACTAAGTACTTTACATATATTATTTCATTAAACCCTCAAACGAATTGCTATGGTCTGAATGCTTATGTCCCCCCAAAATTCCTATGTTGAAATCTAATCACTACTGTGATGGTTTTTGGATATGGGGCCTTTGGGAAGTTATAGGTCAGGAAAGTGAAGCCCTCACGAATTGGGATTAGTGCCCTTATAAAACTGATCTCAGGGCAGACGTAGCGGCTGATGCCTATAATCTCAACACTTTGGAAGGCCAAGGTGGGCCGATTACTTGAGCTCAGGAGTTCAAGACCAGCCTGGGTAACATGGTGAAACCCCATTGCTACCAAAATACCAAAATTAGCTGGACATGGTGGTGCATAACTGTAGTCCCAGCTCCCTGGGAGGCTTAGGCAGGAAGATTGCTTGAGCTCAGGAAGTTGAGGCTGCAGTGAGCCGAGATCACGCCACTACACTCCAGCCTGGGCAACAGAGAGAGACCCTGTCTCAAAAAAACAACAAAAAAAGAAAAACATAAAGGAGACCCCAGAGAGATGCCCTACCTCTTCTATCATGTGAGGACACAGCTGGGAGGAGCCATGTATGGACCCAAAGTGGGCCTTCAACAGGCAACCAATCTGCTGGCACCTAGATGTTGCACTTGCCAGTCTCCAGAACATTGAGAAATAAATTTCTGTTGTTTATAAGCCACCAGTCTATGGCATTTTGTTAGACATGCTGAAACCCCGTCTCTACTAAAAATACAAAAATTAGCTGGGCGTGGTGGTGCATGCCTGTAATCCCAGCTACCGGGGAGGCTGAGGCAAGAGAATGGCTTGAACCTAGGAGGCAGAGGTTGCAGTGAGCCGAGATTGTTGGTTTAGGAAGGGCTGAATTCTATCTTTTTGCTATGTAGAAAAGAGGCAAGTTGCTCTAATCCTTGAACCACAGAGGCTTATGAGAATTCAAATTCATGTCTGGTTTCCCTGTATTCAGAGATTCTACAGAGAGAAAATTCTTTCCTAAAAGGAACTGTATACCGGCCAGGCACGGTGGCTCACGCCTGTAATCCCAGCACTTTGGGAGGCCAAGGAGGGCAGATCACTTGAGGTCAGGAGTTGAAGACCAGCCTGGCCAACACGGTGAAACCCCATCTCTACTAAAAATACAAAAATTAGCTGGGCATGATAGCATGTGCCTGTGATCCCAGCTACTCTGGAGGCTGAGGCAGAAGAATTGCTTGAGCCTGGGAGGCAAAGATTTTGCCATTGCACTCCAGCCCGGGCAACAGAGTGAGATTCTATCTCAAAAAAAAAAAAAAAAAAAAAAAAAAAAAAGAGAGAACATTTCCTGATAGTGCGAGAGTTGGTTTCATTTTTTTTTTTTTTTTTTTTTTGAGACAGGGTCTCCCTCTGTCATCCTGGCTGGAGTTCAGTGACCCGATCAGAGCTCAGTGCAGCCTGGACCTTTCTAGCTCACATGATTCTCCTGCCTCTATCTCCTGAGTAGCTGGGACTACAGGTGCATGCCACCATGTCTGGCTAATTTTTTTTTTTTTTTTTTTTTGAGAGATGAGGTCTCATTATGTTGCCCAGGCTGGTGTCGAACTCCTGAGCTCAGAAGATCCACTGTTCTCGGGCTCCCAACGTGCTAGGATTACAGGCGTGAGCCACCGTGCCTGGCCTGGGAGAGTTAGTGTCTAACATACTGCAGACCTGGCCTTTGCAAAGCTTGGTAGCTAGTCCCCCAAATGTCCAAGTGATTTTTCTCTTTGTGATACAAATGGAAAACTACTTTACTCAAAGAAACAATCATGACCCTGATAGAGCAGCACAAAAAGAACAACACTGGAAAAGTCTTGAGAAGTAGAATCTATTTTGCTGCTTTTTTTTTTTTGTAAATTAATTTCTGGATAGTCACGAATCAAAGAGACAAACCAACTGCACTGTCATCTATTGCTTTTTTTCTGAAGCTGCTGAAAGCACTAATGATCAGGAGATTAGCTAATGCCTATTCTTTGAGCAAAAGGAAGCATTATTCTATCAGTGCCTCTACTGTCAGTGCCTCGTGCCTAACTATGACAAAGACTTTAATGAGAATAACTGGATGTCCTGGAGAAAAAAGAGAACATGAACAGGGAGGCAGGAGGTTATGACAAAATACCTTGCATGGATTTGCATAAGGTTCTGCAGCTTACTAGCTATGTGACCTTTGGCAAATTGCCTTCCTTAACAGGGGGAGACAGAGTGCTTATGAGCACAGGAGGAGGTGTGGGCTGTTGACACTATTATCATCCAGGGAGGCTGCCACAGATTTGGGGAGGCTCAGGGATATGGGGATAGGTCTACAGAACCGGCTACGGGAAACTGAGGAAGAAGAATCCCTTTGTTATAGACTGAGTTGTACCCCTCCAATTCATATGTGGAAGCCATAAACCCCACAGTAAGTGCATTTGGATATAGGGCCTTTAAAGATGTGATTAAGGTTAATTGAGATCATAAGGGTGGGGCCCTCATCTGACAGGAAAGGTGTCCTTTATTTAAAATTAAAATTTAAAATTTAGTTTCAGGGGGTACATGTGCAGGTTTGTTACAAGGGTATATTGCATGATGTTGAGGTTTTGGCTTCTATTGATCCCATCACCCAGATAGTGAACATGGTACTTCCAATAGGAAGTTTTTCAGCCCTTGCCTCCCTCCCTCCATCTCTCCTTTTGGAGTCCTCCGTGTCCACTGTTTCCATCTTTATGTTCGTGTGTACCCAAGATTTAGCTCTCACTTACAAGTGGCGGCATGCAGTATTTGGTTTTCTGTTTCTGAGTTAGTTTGCTTAGGATAATGGCCTCCAGCTGCATCCATGATGCTGCAAAGGACACGATTTCATTCTTTTTATGGCTGCATAGTATTCCGTGGTGTATATGTGTCATATTTTTCTATTCTGAATAGTGCTGTGATAAACACATGAGTGCATTTTTGGTAGAAGTATTTATTTTCCTTTGGGTATGTACCCAGTAATCTCATTACTGGGTCGAATGGTAGTTCTATTTTTAGTTCTTTAAGAAATCTCCTCTCTACTAAAAAATACAAAAAATTTGCTGGGCGTGGTGGTGGGTGCCTGTAGTCCCAGCTACTCGGGAGGCTGAGGCAGGAGAATGGCGTGAACCCAAGAGGCGGAGCTTGCAGTGAGCCTAGATCACGCCACTGCACCACTCCAGCCTGGGCGACAGAGCGAAAAAACAAAACAAAACAAAACAAAAACAACGAAATCTCCAAACTGCTTTCCACCATGGCTGAACTAATTTACATTCTCACCAGCAGTGTATAAGCATTCCCTTTTGTCTGCAGCCTTGCCAACATCTGTTATTTTTTGACTTTTTAATAATAGCCATTCTGACTGGTATGAGATGGTATCTTATTGTGCAGGGGTCCCCACCTCCCAGGCCATGGACTGGTACTGGTCCACGGCTTGTTAGGAACCGGGCCATACAGCAGGAGGTGAGAGGTGGGCCAGTGAGCATTACCACCCAAGCCCCCGCCTCCTGTCACATCAGGGGGGGCATGAGATTCTCAGAGGAGCCAAACTCTATTGTGAACTGTGCATACAAGGGATCTAGGTTGAGTGTTCCTTATGTATAAAACCCTAATGCCCAATGATCAGAGGTGGAACAGTTTCATCCCCATTCCCTCCCGCCCCCACCCCTGGCCCAGTCCATGGAAAAATTGTCTTCCATGAAACCGGTCACTGATCCAAAAAAGTTGGGGACCACTGTCATTGTGGTTTTTATTTGCATTTATTTGATAATTAGTGATATTGAGCATTTTTTCATATGTTAGCTGACTGTATGTCTTCTTTTGAGAAGTGTCTGTTAATGTCCTTTGCCCATTGTTTATTTTTTATTTTTATTTTTTGAGACAGGATCTCACTCTCAGTCAGGCTGGAATGCAGTGGCCCGATCTCAGCTCACTGCAACCTCTGCCTCCCAGGCTCAAACAATCCTCCTACTTCAGCTCCCCACCCCAGTAGCTGGGACTACAGATGTGTGTCACCACGCCTGGCTAATTTTTATATTTTTAGTAGAGATGGAGTTTTGCCATGTTGTCCAGGCTGGTCTCCAACTCCTGAGCCCAAGTGGTCTGCCTGCCTCGGCCTCCCAAAGTGCTGGAATTATAAGTGTGAGCCACCATGCCTGGCAGCTTTGCCCATTTTTAAATGGGGTTATTTGTTTCATTCTTGTTGATTTGTTTAAGGTCTTTATAGATTCTGGATATTAGGGTGTGCTGGATGCATAGTTTGTAAATATTTCTCCTGTTCTGTAGGGTGTCTGTATACTCTGTTAATGGTTTCTTTTGCTGTGCAGAAGCTCTGTAATTTAATAAGGTCCCACTTATCAATTTTTGCTTTTCTTGCAATTGCTTTTGAGGACTAAGCCATAAATTCTTTGTCTAGATGGATGTTCACAAGAGTATTTCCTAGGTTTTCTTCTCTGATTGTTACAGTTTGAGGTCTTAAATTTAAGTCTTTATTTCACCTTGAGTTATTTCCCTTGTATATGGTGATAGATAGGGGTCCAGTTTCATTCTTCTACATATGGTTAGACAGTTTCCCCAGCACCATTTACTGAAAAGGGAGTTGGAAAGATGGTCTTCTAAGGAGAAGACATACCAGGGATGTGCACGCACAGAGGAAAGGCCGTGTAAGAACACAGGAAGGAGACACCATCTGCAAGCCAAAGAGAGAGACCTCAGAAGGAACCAGTCCTGCTGACACCTTGATCTCGAACTTACAGCTTCCAGAACTTTGAGGAAATAAATGTCTATTGTTTAAACTGCCCAGTGTGTGGTATTTGTTATGGCAGCCTGAACTGACTGACATATCCTCTTCAGTACCCTTTACTCCATAGAAGGTTGGTTGATTTAGAGGAGAGAATAACATTCTCATCCACTAGACAAGCGCTTAAGCGACAAAGCACAATGAACCCAAAGACTATAAACAAGAGGGGGCTAAGACCATAGATGTCTAGTTATACCCTGATAGAGCAGGTATTCTTTTTACCTATTTGGAGGGGTATGAGGGAGATACCACCTATCTTACAACTAAGAGAGTTAAAAGCAATAGGGTGGGCCTCCTGATCTTAGACTTAAAATTTTATGAACAATTTCTATCCTAGACCTGCTGAAAGCAGACAAGAATATCATATTATGTTATTAAAATAGTATATCACTGATTAATATCTGTCCTTACTACTTTAACTACTGTTGGCTTTATCTTTGACACCTTCCTCAGGTAGGGCAGAGTATCTACATGAATTATTGGAAATTCTTCTGCTTGGGAGTTTGGTCTCTTCTCATTTAACTATTCAATCATTTATCTGTATCAGTATGTATACATGGATATTTATTTTATGCTTTTGGATATCATGCTATGCCACTTTATTCTATTGTTCATCTTGTTCCAGCTGTGGCCACTGTGAACTCTCTCAGTTGGTTCCTGCATCTCTTTGACATCTGCCCATCATTTTGGGGTTATTTTGAACACTTTCTTATTTTCTGGCACCACAACATCCTTCAGGCTCATCTTGTATATTTCCTGCCCCAGTCCTAGAATCACCCATTTCTCCAAGGATCAATGGGGAATTCTTTTTTACTGGAGGATGGTATTAGAAACCAAGATCTGACACTAGGTGCGCTCATTGTCGATGGTGTGTTATTGCTTCTAGTTCATCTTAGCTGACAGAGCAGGAGATGTGTGTATACTCATGTGTGCATATGTACTTATCTATAGATGTTTCTATGTGTATCCATCTATATCTATATTAAGCTAAACATGAGTTCATACTGATGTTCCCAGTGCTAAACCCTTATCAAACAAATCATCCTGGCCTCCTTCCCTTGCTTATCTGTAGTCTCCCATACCAACAGGGAGAAACTGGCTTCTACCATCTGCCATCCATTTACTTAATTGTTCACTGATATCTTTAAAAAATGCTAAATGTTTCTATCAATTACTAGCATGGTTCTCTTCAACATTCTAATTGTCCCAGGCAAGGCCAGTAGAAACCCTTCCGAGCTGTGGTCTTTCACATTTCTGTCAATTGTGGAGCACTTCAGTGTTTTCTGGCACAAGGAGATATTCTGATCTCACCTAGTTTTTCTCTGTCTCAGACACTCAATCAGTCATCTCTTCAAGGATCCCAAATCCCGTCTCCTGACTTTTGCAGCAGCTTTATTGAAGTATTATTCACATGCCAAGCAATCCCCCGATTTAACATATACAATTAAATGGTTTTTAGTATATTCTCAGAGTTTGTGCAACCATCATACAATCAACTTAGGACATCCTTATCATCCCCAAAAGATGCCATGTACCTTTTTGATCTCATCCCCTAGTCTCCCCATCCCTCTCATCCTGAGATGATGAAGGTTTGTATTTTCAGGGCATGGCGCATGTGTTTGCATATTTGCATGTATGCACGTATACACAATCACCAACTATGGAATTGTCAGGGGGAAGAAGCAGTATCTGGGAAATCATGACCATGCAGGATCCAACGCAGTGGGTGAAATTTCCAAATGAAATGATAATAGAAGAGCTTGATAAAACTCCCTACTGATTGGGGTCAGAGTAGTGGTGGAGAAGATGAAGCCCTTACAATCAATTAGGAAAAGCAAACAAAAGAAAGTCATGATTAAGAACTCAGGGTTTTGGAGTGGAGGGTTTGAGTTCCAGTTCCAGCTTTGTTATTTATTAGCTATGTAACTTTCAGTAATTTATGCCTCTCTTTACTTGTCTGTATAATGTCTACTCTTCTCCAGAGGTCATGGAGCTCATAGGCACACATGGTTGCTACCTAAAATGAGACCTACAATACCTTGGTGGGGGTGGATTGCAGTGTCTGGTCAAGGAGTCTCTGCAGGGCAGAGTGAGAGAGGGTGTCTTCAAACATACCTTTTCTCTGGGGGTAGTGTCCTTGGGTGAGGCTTACTGGATCCCTTCAAGGCTCTAGAGATTGGATTTTCCGGATTTGACATCCAATCCCTCCTTTTGGAGGTAAGTACTCAGACTAGATGGGAAAAGACCTTCTGGAGTGAAAGGCCACCATGGGGTTTATGATATCGTGATATACTAAGAAAAAGATATTTGGTCCTTGCCTTAGTCCATTTTGCATTGCTATAAAAGAATACCTGAGGCTGGGTAGTTTCTAAAGAAAGGAGGTTTGTTTGCCTCACAGTTCTGCTGGATGTAGAAGAAGTAGAAGCAGGTCAGGAGATTAGTGGGTGTAGTACTCTGAATACTCCAGCTTTTCCACTCTTTCACTCTTGCCATTTCTTCCTTTTTTTTTTTTAATTATTATTGTTTTCAGTGGCAGAGTCTTGCTGTGTTGCCCAGACTGGCCTTGAACTCCTGGGCTCAAGCAATCCTCCTGCTTCAACCTCCCAGTGCACACCACCACACCTGGCTATACTCTTCTCATTTCAAACAACAAGCCCTACCCGCCTTTTCCCAAACTGATACTCATTATTCCTGTTTCATACTTGACAATCTTTCATTGAAAAGTAGAAATTCCAGAGGTCATGACATTTTATTGAGTACCTTAACATTTATTGAAAGGCTGTTCTAACTAGTGATTAAGAATATGGGCTTTGGCTGGGCCCACTGGCTCACACATATAATCCAGTGCTTTGGGAGGCTGAGGCAGAAGGACGGCTTGAGCCTAAGTTCAAAACCAGCTTGGGTAACATAGTGACACCCTTGTTTCTAGTAAAAAAAAAAAAAAAAATTAAAAGATTTTTAAAAAAGAAAAAGAACATGAGCTTTGGAGTCAGATGTATCAGTATTTGAATTCTAGCTCCATGGCTTCCCAGATGCAGTCTTTGGTAAGTAACTTAATCTCAGTTTCCTCATCTATAAAAATGGGGGTAGTAATACCAACTTGAAAGTTTCCTGAACATTAAATAAGACAGCGAAATGCCTTCTTAAATAGACTAAGAAGGAAGTTGGTAAATGGTAGCTAATATTTCCACGCTGCTCTATTTCTTTCTTCGTGCCAAGTGTTTTACATACTTATCAACCCAATAAATGGGCATAATTATTCTCATTTTATAGGTGAAGGAATTGAAGATAATTCAGTGGGGCATGGTGGCTCATGACTATAATCTCAGCACTTTGGGAGGCTGAGGCAGATGGATCACCTGATGTCAGGAGTTCGAGACAAGCCTGGCCAACGTGACAAAACCTTGTTTCTACAAAAAGAAAAAACAAAATTAGCTGGGCATGATGGTGCTTGCCCATAGTCCCAGCTACTCGGGAGGCTGAGGCAGGAGAATCACTTGAACCCAGAAGGTGAGACCACGCCACTGCCCTCCAGCCTGGGTGACAGAGTGAGACTCTGTCTGAAAAAAGAAAAAAAAAGAATTCATAAAGTGAAATAGATATATTAGCTATACTGCAGATGAAGAAGAGGAAGCATGAAGTATTTAAATAACTCACTGATGTCTCAAAGTGGAGCAATTATAGAGCAGGGATCCAAAGCCATGTCTATTTGGTTTGGAATTTGTTAAATTCCTGATATTTGGCAATTTGCTGTTAGTTGTCATGCTTGACAGGTTGTGATAGTCATGGTGATGTTTACTAGTTGCATTAATTTTTAAGAATCAACTTTGGTCACAGACCTGAGATACGTGCATGACTATTGCAAATAAGGACGAGAGTCCCAAATGTTAGGGAAGGGGATAGTCCTCTATGTTGCATTTTTTCCATCAGGCTCTATGCCTTTAGAAACAATGGGTGGTCCTTTGTTTTCTTCTATAACCCAAACAATCTATGATTATCTTTCTGCAGCTGTCCTAGTCAATTATCAGTATTATCTGAAGTTATATTATTTTAAATAGCACTGTCAGGAGCTCTGTATAACTGCTTTCTCTAAATTTACCATCTATTGATGAACCGACATAAAGATATCAAAACAACTGGAGACCAATATTAATAAACAGTAATTATATAATTGCAATAATTGCAATGGTTGATCTGTAAATACAATTGTGAGTTTCCTAGTGTTACGGAACCTTTGAGGTGTCGATTTCCTGGCCAGAAACCTCTGTGGCTGGTGGCACCTTTGCCAGAGTTCTTGTCCTGGGTCCAGGAAGAATGAGGTATGCAGACAAGTGGAGGGTGAACAAGACAAAGAGAAGCTTTATTGAGCATTAAAACAGCTCAGAGGAGACCCGCAGTGGGTAGCTCCTCTCTGTAGGCAGGGTGTCCTGAAGTCTGCCCAGCTCCTAGGAGAGAGGAGGCCCTGGAGAGGGTAGCTCCTCTCTGTGGCTGGTTGTCCTAACATCTGCCCAGCTCCTAGCAGAGAGGAGGCCCTGGAGAGGGTCACTCCTCTCTGAAGCTGGTAGTTCTGACATCTCTGCAAGTCTCTGAAGCTCTCAGCTGAGAGGGTAGCTCCTCTCTGCAGCTGGTTGTCCCATCATCTGCTCAGCTCTGGCTGAGTTGGGGATTTTATGGGCCTCAGAGGGGAGCAAGTGCCTGCCGCTGATTGGTCCGTGGGCAGCCATGGGCAGGCTCGGAAAAGGCACCACAAGTTCCCACTCTGGTTCACGGGGCTGGCAGCCCAACCCCCAGCCTTCAGGCCCTCCTTGGCCAGAAGCTGGGGCCTCACTGGGGACCCACCCCCTTCTGCCCAGGAGTCTGTCTGCCTCCCACTGCCATTCATGGTGCCTGGGTTCAGCCTCAACTTTGCTCCAAGAATGGAGCAGGTGCCAAAAGCAGGGAGAAGCCAGGCAGCAGGAGCAGGCACTTCTGAGCCTGTGAGGGCATGCAGGGCCTTCCTGGGCCCCCAAGAGTGCAGGGATGCCTAGGGCTGCAGCCGTGGTTTGGGTGGCTGCAGCTGCCCTCGGGGAGGGCAGGGCTCCTGCCTGCTCCTGGCCCCTCAAGAGCACAGGGAGGCTCAGATCTGCAGCCACACCTTGGGCGGTGCTTCTGCCTGCTCTGTGGAGCAGGAGGCCCCAGTCTGCAGCTGTGCTGCAGAGGCAACCAGGGAGTTCCCACCCCAGCTCAGAAGGGGTGGGTCTCCCGCTTGTCCCTGGCTCCCGCCAGAGAGTGTGCAGCCCTGGCCATGCCTCTCTGCTGCAGCAGTAGGCCGTCTGGAGCAGCCGCTGCCATCTCTAGTACAGTAATTCTCATAATTTTATTTTGCCTTGGTATCCATTTTGAATATGTTTAACTTTCTCATATGAGAAGCAGGGCTCAATCACCTCTGATACAGTTTCCAGTTCTCTGCTTCCTCCCAGTTCTTCAATGTGATCCATCCAGATATCTGCTTAATGCAACTGCTTCCTGGTGACCATCTCCCTATGGGACAGGTAAATGCAGCCTGCTTGGCTCACCTGTTGACCTCCATAACCCACATGGACTGTGTAGATGGGCTCCAGTGACCACCTCACAGTGACAGGGTGACTCCATGGAACTTGTGCCTGCTTGTTCTAAACTCACCAATTAGAACTTCCATGGGAAACTGCTTGGGTAACACGTTGGACCCCAACAGAGGCTTTAGCTCCACAAGTGCCCCTTCCTTGACCCCCTTCCACTGGCTGAACTCCCTGTCACCTCCAGATTTACCCTCCCTCTGGTGACAAGACCAAATTAGAAAGAAACCATAACAACAAAAATCACAACACCCAGCAGTCAACATATACATCATTATCAGAAAAGAGGAAAGATACAAAGGAAGCAAAGTTTTCCTTGTAGTAAACTTCAGGAAAATTTTCCTGCATGGAACTTTACAAAAGATAGAATAAAAAGTGGGCTGTGCATGGTGGCTCACACCTGTAATCCCAGCATTCTGGGAGGTCAAGTTGGGTGGATCACTTGATGTCAGGTGTTCAAGACCAGCCTGGCCAACATAGAAACACCCATCTCTATTAAAAATACAAAAATTAGCCAGGTGTGGTGGTGTGTGCCTGTGATCCCAGCTACTCAGGAGGCTGAGGTGGGAGGATCATTTGAGCCTGAGATGCAGAGGTTGCAGCGAGAGGCGATCACACCACTGCACTCCAGCCTGGCCGACAGAGCCAGAACCTGTCTCAAAAAATAAAAAATAAAAATAAAAATAAAAGTGCCTTCAACATCATTCTACAGCAGATGCAGTAATGGAATTCAGTCTACTTTTTGTTTCTACATTGGATAAAAGTTGAGGACATAATGAAGGATGTTTTGCTTAGGACTAAAAAATACAAGAAATTTCTGTGGCACTAGACGTATGCTCATAGCAGCACACTTTTCAAACAGTATTCTTTTTTTTTTTGAGACAGAGTTTCACTCTTGTTGCCTGGACTGGAGTGCAATGGTGCAGTCTCAGCTCACTGCAACCTCCGCCTCCCGGGTTCAAGCAATTCTCCTGTCTCAGCCTCCCGAGTAGCTGGGATTACAGGCATGTGCCACCACACCTGGCTAATTTTGTATTTTTAGTAGAGACAGGGTTTCACCACGTTGGCCCGGCTGGTCTCAAACTCCTGACCTCAGGTGATCCACCTGCCTCAGCCTCCCAAAGTGCTTGGATTACAGTAGTGAGCCACCGCCCCCTGCCCAGTATTCTTAAATGCAAGCTTTCCCATTAGAGATCTGATAAAAGCTAGGTAGCATTAATTATACTGCAACGTGCTTTGATGAGTACCTACACACTAAATTGATATCCCGAGTTTCTGGAAGAGCTACATACTCTAAATCCCATCTCAGCGTATGGCTTGTTTGAACCCCTGTAAGACTCTTTCCATCCAGGAAGGGCCATGGGACATTGGTACGAGTGGGTGGGCTGGAGAAAGAACTCCTTTGCCTGTTTGCTGTTCTCATCCTTTTCCTGAACGCCACGTAGTAAACATCATTTATGCTTATCAGGGACGCTAAACCAACAACCTGAGATCCATAAGTAAGGCAGTGACCAACGATGGGCTGCCACACTTTCAGCCAACTTGAGGAGACAAAACTTTTTTGTTCACTTTTGCAGCTTACTTAACACAGGACCGCAGGGCATGGTCCAGGGAGTACGGGGAGATAATTCCCTCCGGGTAGTTCTTATAGAAAAGTCTTCCCTGAATTATTCCATAGCCTTGGAAAACTACTTTCTTTCCTTTTGTATTGGACAAACCATCCAATCTCTCTTGGAGAATGGGGCAAGGCCTCGGGTCACCGGGCTTCGGCGGGGCGGTGAGGGGCGGGAACACGGCTCCGGAGGGCGGGGCCAAGCCGGAGCGAGGCGGCGGGTCCGGACGCCGTGCGCGTGCGCGCGGCAGGTCGGCGCCGGGCGGGGGCGGAGCGGCCGTCGCAGGTCCACGCCGTAAACAGACAACATGGCGGCCGCGGTGGCGGCTGCACCTGGGGCCTTGGGATCCCTGCATGCTGGCGGCGCCCGCCTGGTGGCCGCTTGCAGTGCGTGGCTCTGCCCGGGGTTGAGGCTGCCCGGCTCGTTGGCAGGCCGGCGAGTGGGCCCGGCGATCTGGGCCCAGGGCTGGGTACCTGCGGCCGGGGGTCCCGCCCCGAAAAGGGGCTACAGCTCTGAGGTGAAGACGGAGGACGAGCTGCGGGTGCGGCACCTGGAGGAGGAGAACCGAGGTGAGGTGCGAACGCTGGGCAGGCGCGGGGCAGCGGGCGGCCGCTCGCTCTCAGGACGGGCATAAGGTGCAGCATCCGCCGGCAGGACGCGGGGTTGAGGTCAGGCAGGCGCCCCGAACCTGGGTCCCTCCCCTTTCTCACCTCCCTACTCACCCAGCGTGGCCGTTTCCTTGTGCACCTATTTCTTGCTTTTAATAACCTAAACGTGTACCCCCGAGCAGCTTACCTGTAAAGTGACCGCATTCAGCGCGGCAAACAGAAGTGCAGCTTACGCCCTCCGCTGCAAACAAGCCAAGGTCAATATATACCCTGGGTATTTAATCCTTGCTACCAGGCTTTATTGTTGCTGTGTAATGGCTTTCTGTAAACTCAGCTATTAGTGGTGGAGTTGTAAAAGCTGCGGTGAAACTGCCTTTTATTATTACGGAGAATCTTAAATTTGAAGCTGCTCAGCTGGAACAATTTTTCCTCTTGTTTATTTTCTCTTAGAAAGTTAGTCTTGAGGGACTGTTCCACTTCATTTAAACAATTTTGAGCACTTTTTATTTTCCTCAGCTCTGGCGATAAGAATGTGGATGGTATGGATCTTGCCCTTGAGCTACCTTCTACGGGAGGAGACATCATTAGCAATACAATACAGAGCGTTGAAGGCTTTGAAGGAGGCTGACAATCCTAGGGAATACTGTTACAGCTCAGTTCCTTTCACTGGCAGTGCAGGGAAAAGCTAAAAGGGTCGTGAAGGGTGGAATAGCAGTTTACCCGGGTTAAGCCAGAGGACCAGTCTTTTAATTTTGACATGCATTTGTTGAGCACCTATAATCTGTTAAGCAGAAGTGAAAAGCGTGTAAGTCATGATTGCTTTTAGTGTAGTGAAGCAGATCCTGGTTATTAGTAGGCTGTGTGAACTTTCAAGGCATGGTAAGAGGAAAGGGCTGTAATACCTGCAGGTTTTCGCCATTTGAAAGGGGTTCCAAGGCATTCTTTAATAGGCAGTGGATTTTGCCATTTGTGAGGGTTCTTGGGCAGACTTATCTCACGTGTAAAACAGGAAAAACAATACCAACTTTATAGGTTTGTTATGAAGATGAGATGAGATTGTTAATGTAGATTGCCACTAGCACGTAGCAGTGCTTCAGGAGTGTGATGAATGACTTTATTCCTTACTTATTATTCCAGACAGAGACAAGAACATGGTCAAAGGCATGGAGATGTGAACATGTGTGGTGTATTTGGGACGTAACATAAGGCAAGTGTGGCAGTAGTGTGGCATAAGCAGAATAGTAAGAAATTCAGCTGGAAGCATAGACTAGCACTGGAGTGATTAGAGCCTGAATGCCATCATCTTTTGGGTAAGCTTAGTCATGCCGGGACTTCACTTCCGTTAAGTGTACCAACAATATGTTAGATATAAAGGGATTGCAAGTACAGCTACTAATATGCACCATATTCTATTTTTTTGGTCGTTATGACTTGAATGCAATTAAAGGAATATTTGTGCAGAATGTCTGGACAGACTTTAAGTTAGGATCTGAATGGACAGAAGAGAGAATATCAGATAATAAAAGATAACGAAAATTTTTTTGGGTATCATGATTTCTTTAGCCTTGATTTCCTGATGAGATAGGACATACATCATGGTTTCTTAAAGTTGACCCCGCCTCCTTTGAGAATTGGCAAGAATGACGACTCAGGCTTGGCTAACATTACCTAGGCTTTGCTTTGCTTTACTGTTGAACCAGCAATAAGCAGTGCAAAGAAAAACATGAGGTCAAGGGTACTACAGGTGAAGGAGTTTCCTGGGTGCCTTTATTTCTCTTAGAGGTGGGTCCAAAATTTGGTGCTCTCAGCAGCCTCTAAGGAATAGGATAACTCTCCTAGTCACAGGAGCCTCGAACAGCATGCAGTACTTTAGGTGGGTGGGGGTAAGTAGTGCAGAATACACCAGGTCTCATCTGTTATCTGGGCTCCATATTTGTAATTTGTTGTAGGAGGCATAGCTCTATAACCAAATTTCCTTTTCTTTTCTTTTTTTTTTCTTTTGAGATGGAGTTTCACTCTTGTCACCCAGGCTGGAGTGCAATGGTGCGATCTCAGCTCATTGCAACATCCGCCTCTCAGGTTCAAGCGATTCTTCTGCCTCAGCCTCCCGAGTAGCTGGGATTACAGGTGCCCGCCACCACGTCTGGCTAATTTTTTTGTATTTTTAGTAGAGACGGGGTTTTGCTATGTTGGCCTGGTTGGTCTCCAACTCCCGACCTCAGGTGGTCCACACGTCTCGGCCTCCCAAAGAGTTAGGATTACAGGCGTGAGCCACTGTGCCCAGCCACCAAATTTCTTTAGTGGTTATTTCTTGCATTGTTGTCCATCCTACTCAGTTTTAGAGCAGGGGTCCTGGTCATGGCTTACAGAGGTCTCTCTTGCACAGCCTTCTTCGTAGGTCACCTGGTCTCCAAGCATTCTCCTTCCCACTTTTTCTTCCCAGGGGTGCTGGAGTTACCTTTTTTCAAGGCCAAAAACCACGTATCTGCTCAGTTAAACACCTCCAAAGGCTCCCCGTTGCCTGCAGGGCCTTCTTAACCGTCAGGCATCTCATAGTCTATCTCCCTGCCACTGGACCTGAGCTCTGCCTTTTCCTGTTCTTTTCTGTGTGTAGCTTTTGCACACACTTTCTGGAATGACTCCTCTCCTTCCCCTACCAACCTTCCTGCGATTTGGCATAATTATGACCCTTTTCAAGATCATCTTTGTGAACCATGTCAGAACAACTTCTGGCAGAAATACAGCAAACAAGCAATTGCATAGTGCAGATCCTCCTTGATACCCGCTTCTTCCTCCTCTTTCACATCTAGATTATCATCAGGTCTTCCCGTGTTTGAAACCTTTCCATGTGCTTCTTTACCGACAGCATCCTTGTCCAAGCTTGTCAGGTGGACTGTGGCAGAGGTAGCAGGTCTTTCGGTATCTACTGCCTTTTCTGATTTAACAAGTTGATTCCTTTCATGTTTTTTTCATGTTTAAAAAAATATATTTTTATATATTTTATGGTATGTAAATTATATCTCAATAAATATATGTATTGAGATACAGTGTATTTTTAAATCTTTAAGATTTAATCTCATCTATATTGAGACTTAAATCATATACCATAAAATTCAAAATGTACAGTTGTTTTTAGTATATTCACAGTTATGCTTTGTCAATACAAGCCAATTTTATAACATTTATCAACTCAAAAATAAACCCTGTAGTCTTTAGCAGTGACTCCCTACTCCCCACCTTATCCCTCCAGCCTTAAAAAACCCTCATTTATCTACTTTTTGTATCAAAAGAATAGTATAATAAGTCATGTTTTTGTGGCTTCTTTCACATATCGTATTTTCAGGGCTCATCCTTATTGTAGCTTGTACCAGTACCTCTATGCTTTTAATGGCCAAGTAATATTCATTGTATGGATATACCGCATTTTGTCTGTTCATTACTGATGTACATTTGGATTGTTTCCATTTTTTGGATAATATGAACCACGCTGCTTAGAACATTCATATATTAATATAGGCTTTTGTGGTCATCTTTATATTTTCACATAGGAGTGGGATTGCTGCGTCCTATGGTAATTCAATGATTAACATTTTGTGGAACTGCTAAACTGTTTTCTAAAGCGTCTGCATTTTATATGCTCACTAGCAAGGCATGAGAGCTCCAGTTTCTCCACATCTTGGCAACAGTTGTTATTGTTCTTTTATTAGCTACCCTATTGGGTGGGAAATGGTAACTTTTTGTGGTTTGATTTGGTTTTCCCTCATGGCTAGTGATGTTGAACATCTTTTTTTTTTTTTTTTTTAAAGATGTTGAGGAAGACTATTCAAAAGGACTACCATGATGGGGTTCTGTTGTAGGAGAGCTTCAGATCAGGTTCAACTCCCTGTTGGAACATTTTTTCATATGCATATTGGCCATGTGCATACATTTGGAGAAATGTCTACTCACATCCTTTGCCACTTTTTTTTTTTTGAGACAGTCTAGCTCTGTCTCCCAGGCTGGAGTGCAGTGGTGCAATCTCGGCTCACTGCAAACTCCACCTCCCGGGTTCAAGGTATTCGCCTGCCTCAGCCTCCCGAGTAGCTGGGACTACAGGCGCCCGCCACCACGCCTGGCCAAGGGTTTCACCATGTTGGCCAGGATGGTCTTGATCTCTTGACCTCGTGATCTGCCTGCCTTGGCCTCCCAAAGTGCTGGGATTACAGGTGTGAGCCACTGTGCCTGGCCCCTTTGCCACTTTTTAAATTGGATTATCTTTTTATTGTTGAGGCATGAGAGTTGTCTTTTTATTGTTGAGACTGGATACAAGCCTCTTGTCAGATGGATGGTTTGCAAATATTTTCTCCCATTCTCTGGGTTGTCTTTTCACTTTCTTGATGATATATTTTGAAGAACTAGTATTTTTAATTTTGATGTAGTTCAGTTTCTCTATTTGTTCTTTTTGTAGCTATGCCTTAGATTATATCTAAGAAACTATTGCCTAACTCAAGTTTACAAAGATTTACACTTACGTTTTCTATGAGTTTTACGGTTTTCACTGTTATGTTCATCTGTGACTATGATCCAATTTTGAGTTAATTTTTATATATAGTATGTAGTAAGAGGCCTAACTTCATTCCTTTGCTTGTGGATATCTAGTTGTCCCAGCTACTCAGGAGGCTGAGACGGGAGGAGTGCTTGAGCCCAGGACTTTGAGGCTGCAGTGAGCTATGATGGAGCCACTGCACTCCAGTCTGGGTGACACAACACGACCTTGTCTCTTAAAAAAAAAGAAAAAATGTATGAACCTATTTATGTAGAATAGCTCCAACAGAACATATGATCGATCCATTTATGTAAAATAGCAACAACAAGCCAAATGGTAATATACAACTCTATTTCTGTATGTAGATACGTTGAACATTTTCTGGAAGGTTACATTACATGTAACTGCGATAACTGTGGCTTCTTCTGGGGAAGGGAATGAGCTTGTTCTAGGGAAGGAGGACTTTCACTTTGAGTGTATTTTTTCATTTTGTATAAGCAGAACGTATTTTGTTTTGTTTTTAAAGTCTCAGCAAAGTTGTTACATTCATCTTTCAGTTGTGTGAGCTTTATAGAGCAGGATTCATGCTGTGATGTGACCTTGTTACAGATTCACTGAAGATTTTTGTATGTTTTGTGAAAAGTCAGGAAAATTAAGGTTGGCATGTGAATGCCTAAGCTTTTCTGAGTTTGGTAAACTTTCTAGGTTATGTGAGGAGGATGCATGATAATTGAGTTCTTGAGAAGTGATTGAATTGTGAATTAAAGTGAGACAGTTATAAAACAAAAACTTTTAGACTTTGCTGAATAAAGCTAAGGTTTTATTCCATTTTAGAATACCAAAAGCCTGCAGATACATTTGATGGTACGGTTGTTACGTATTAGATAATTCATTTCAGACTGCAGAGCTAATTTCTAGCTTTTTGAAGTGGAAGTACTCAAAACATCAAGTCTCAGATATGGGACCAAAATTGCTGGAATTAACTGTGTTAGAAACATTTTGATGGCACTTTACCCTTCAGTAATAATGTCAGCATTATCATATCTAGCAGAAATTATGGTGAAACTTTTAATACTTACTGCATGAGAGGTGTTCATGCTAGAAGGGAGGTTAATTGGGTCTTCATGTTGTAAATTTTACATGTATCATTTCATTCGATTCTAATACAGTCCCATGGAGTGTGGAACTGTTAGTATCTTAATAGAGTAAGAAACTGAGGATCAGAGAGGTTAAGTAACTTGCCGAATTCTTAATAGAGTAAGAAACTGAGGATCACAGAGGTTAAGTAACTTGCCGAATAGCTAGTAAGCGGCAGACTGGGATTTCATCCCCAGCAATCACACCTTAGAGCCTGCATTCTTAGCCCTTGGACGTTGTATCAACTTGGATGTCTGAAAGGCACTTCGGATTCACTTTAATTCAAAACAGAAACTCATGAGCTTTACTCCCCTCCACTCTCACCTTGGTAGTTTTATGATTTTGTCTCATTAAATGTCATCTTTCATCCAATTGGTGAAGCCAGAAACCTGGTAAATACTCCTTAACACTTTCTTCCAGTTAAATCAGTCCTCAGTCTAGGCATCATTAACTCATTTAAAATTTTTGAATAGTTCTTGAATCCTTTCACTTTCCTTTATTTCTACCACCACCAATCTCAGCCAAACTTGTTATCTGTTGATTGGACTCGAATTGTGTCTTGAAGCTCCCACCCCTATCTACTTCTGGTATGATCTCCAAGTATAGAAACTATTCCCCCCCCCCAAGTTTTATATGTGCATGTGTATATGTTTATACCTATGTAAACTCCTTCAATGGTTATTAGGATGAAGGCTAGACTTTTTAGAAGGTCTGTAAGGATATTTCTGGCTTGTGCTGACCTCTTTACTTTCATTGGTCACTCTCTTCTCCCCCTTGTAGGTTACAGGACATTCAGTGGGACCATGACTAGTTTATGCTTTTCCTGTTTCCTCTGCCTGGCAGTCAGCCCCTCTCCTTCACTCTCACCTTAACTCCTACTTATCCTTCTAACCTTCACTGTCTGGGGTAAGCTTTCCCTAACCATCTCCTTTTGCCCCAGACCATTATCAATTCTGGTTACAAGTTACTGTAGCACCACTTACAGCTTGTAAAGCAGTTTGAATGGATTATTAATGATATTTATGATTATTAATGATTTCTATGATTATTAATGTTGTATTTCCCTCCTAGACTCTAGTTCCATGGCTGCTGATCACTATAGTACGTACTCAGTATGTTTGAATGAATGGACACATCTAGTCTTAGCTGCTTGATTTTCTTCCTGAGGAAACTGAAGCTTGAACAGCGTAACACAGTTTTATTCAAGTATAGAGTTAGATTACCACTTAATAGCTGAAGGAAGTTACTTCACCTCTCCAAGTCTCCATTTCTTTATCCGTTAACTATTGATAAAAGTAGTGCCCACCTCTTGGGTTGTGGTGGGGATTACATGAGTTAATTCGCTTAAAGCACCTGGAGCAGTGCCTGAGGCCTACTGGTGGTAGCTGTTGTCAGTAGTATTGGGACCTACCCAAAGTCATTCAGCTGTTTAATACAGATCCTGTCAGATAGCAGTCCTTTATGCTTTTCTCTGTACTGAGAGCATTTGGAATTCTTGCAAATTTACTCTTGTGAGCAGAAGTTCATCTTTATACTTTAAAGAATGGGTCTGCACAGTTTCTTGCACAGTGAAGGCATGTGTGCATTTTGTTGTCTTCAGTTTAACTCAGTTGCAAATAAGAACCATACCCACCCTGACTCAGTGGAAGGTATTTCTGATACACGGTGAAAATTTGTCTACTCCAGGAACAAGAAGGTTAGTAGAGGTTGTGTAGAACTTTGAATATCAAATTAGGATCTTTGAAGTTGGATATTTTGAAATAAATAATGAAAGGATTTTAAGTAGGGGGTGCATTCTATGCATAGTACTGTTTTTAGAAAATTGGTAACTGGAAGGAATGGGAGGCTGGGTTTAGATGATGGTCTTTGATTAAAAAGTGGGGCAGTTAGGAGTGACAGCTGGGTGTGTGGGAGAGATAATGAACTTTGTTTTGTATAGGTTGAGTTGGAAGTACTTCTTGGACATCTAAATGGAAGTGCCCTCAGGTTAAGTATATCAGACAGAAATCAGGAGAGAAACTTGGGATAGAATTACTGAAAACTGTGTAGTATGAACAACAAAAAAAATTGAGATATTAACAACTGGTCCTAGAAAAAGCAGATGCTATAATACCTGCATGTGACAAGGTTTATTAGCGGTTACTTCGGTATCTACTTGAAGATGATGAAACCACATTTTAAATAGTATCCTTTAACTTAAAATTTTCACTAATAAGTGTAGTCTTCCCTCTAGTTTGAGTTAGTGATGTAAAATTTACCAAAATGTTGCAAATTACCTTGGTGCTTAAGAAGAGATCGATTGAAGGGAACGTGATGTCATGAATTTCTTTGATTTGTTAAGTTCGAAGTTAGCTAGATGTGTGATGTAGAGTCTGTTCTCTGAATGCCTTGCTCACTCAAGTGCTTGTACTTTTTTTCCCCTTTAACTAGGAATTGTGGTGCTTGGAATAAACAGAGCTTATGGCAAAAATTCACTCAGTAAAAATCTTATAAAAATGGTGAGTGTAAAGATTAAACTGTTTGCTTCTAATATTAAGATATATTATTGTCATCAATGTAAAAATGTTTTGTTTTTTTTTTCTCTTTTTCCTCCTATGCTTCCTATTTCTGTTTAGCTATCAAAAGCTGTGGATGCTTTGAAATCTGATAAGAAAGTACGGACCATAATAATCAGGAGTGAAGTCCCAGGGATATTCTGTGCTGGTATGTAAATATGTTGTATTATGAAATTAAACTGTAGTCTGATTTTTCCTCAATAGTAGTCTGTTTTCCATTAGAATGTTCTTTGGCTTGAACCCCATTACCAACAACTCCTCTTTGTCTGTGTTTTACTGATTCACAAGAAAAAAACATGCTTAGTCTGTCAGCATTAGAAGCTTTTGCAACATTTAGATTGTTTTGGAAGTTGAAAAAAAATCTTTGAGCCATTAAAATACTTGTTTGTAGTACATGTAGTACATGTAGTACAATGTTGTTTGTTGTGTCTTAATTGTGGCCAATATTCTTTAGTTTCATTCTTTTTTTTTTTTTTTTTTTTTTTTTTGAGATAGAGTCTTGCTCCGTCACCCAGGCTGCAGTGGCGTGATCTTCGCTTACTGCAACCCTCGTCTTCCCAGTTCAAGTGATTCTCCCGCCTCAGCCCCCCGAGTAGCTGGGATTACAGGCGCCTGCCACCTCGCCTAGCTAATTTTTGTATTTTGAGTAGAGACAGGATTTCACCATGTTGGCCAGGCTGGTCTCGAACTGCTGACCTCAAGTGACCCACCATCTTTGGCCTTCCAAAGTGCTGGGATTACAGGGGTGAGCCACTGTGCCTGGCCCCTAGTTTCATTCTTAAGGATTCTCAGTTTTTTTAAGCTTCAATCTCTGTGGCTTCTGCCTTAAAATATTGCAGAATAGTGTGATATTTAGAAATATGCAGTGTATTTTGGCTTTTGATAAGGTTTTATTGCCTCCTTAATACCTTTCTTAAAATGTAGGATACCGAAAAGAATTAGTTTTAATTCCAGTTGAGTAACCAAAGAGTGTAGGTTTATTACTCCCAGCTGCTAGGGTTATGGTGTTATGCAGTACAGATTTCTGTTTTTACATTTGTCAAATGTGAGTAATACTGTCTGCTTAGTAGGAGTGCTTATAAGGGTTTTATGTATATTTTGAGTTCTTTGTTTTTTTAAACAATGTGAAAGACTTATATCAAGAGAATTAGGATTCTTATGTCTAGATCATATTCACCTGGTGAATATGATCTTGAGGTAAAGGAGTGTAACACATGACTGATGGTTGAGAGGTTCTCTAAAGGTCATTGGATGGCTTATTGGGAAGATACAGAGTAGCTTTAGGGTTTTTAAAGAAGGCCCAATTATATGAATTTTTGAGGAGTGATATCAATGTTGTGAAGACAGATTAACATTTTAAAAATAGGTGTTAGTGGTCATCCTGGCATTGTTTTTCTGTTGGCAGTAGGTTTTATAATTATTGCACTAAAGTTACTGGTGGAATTCTTTTTATTTTACATATTCTTTTGCAGCCCATTTGTTCTAGATTTCTGCATTAGGAATATACTTTGAAAAAAGCTTTAATGCTTTAGCACAGTTTGTGGATGTCTGTTACAGATTGCCTTTTTGAGGACATGCAAAATGTCCTCAAATAATATACCACATGCTGTTTATTAGAATAACATGTTAGTCTTGAGTACTTTTTAACAAGTTAATTTAATCTATTTACTTTGCTTTATGTGCTTTTAAACTTTCGTACAATCAGGATAATCTTTTAACTCAAGATTTGTGACTGTATTTTGTCAACAAAAGTCAGTGTCTTAATTATAGAAAAATTGGGGCATATCATTCTCTTTTAGTAATTCAGTGTATATGATGGAACTGTTCTTTCAGATTTCTCCGAAAGGTTTTCCTTTCTTGTTTTTTTTTTGAGACGGACTTTCACGCTTGTTGCCCAGGCTGGAGTGCAGTGCCACGATCTTGGCTCACTGCAGCCTCTGCCTCTTGGGTTCAAGTGATTCTCCTGCCTCACCCTCCCGCGTAGCTGGGATTACAGATGCCCGCCACCACGCCTGGCTAATTTTTTGTATTTTTGCTAGAGACGGGGTTTCAACATGTTGGCCAGGCTGGTCTTGAATTCCTGACCTCAGGTGATCCACCTGCCTCGGCCTCCCAAAGGGCTGGGATTACAGGCCACACATGACCTCTTTTTTACATGTATTTACATTTATAAGCTGACCAGTAGGTCTGTCTTTTTTTTTTTTTTTTTTTTTTGAGACGGAGTCTTGCTCTGTCACCCAGGCTGGAGTGCAGTGGCACGATCTCGGCTCACTGCAAGCTCCGCCTCCTGGGTTCACCCCATTCTCCTGCCTCAGCCTCCCGAGTAGCTGGAACTACAGGCGCCCGCCACCAAGCCTGGCTAATTTTTGTATTTTTAGTAGAGACAGGGTTTCACCGTGTTAGCCAGGATGGTCTCGATCTCCTGACCTCGTGATCCGCCCACCTCGGCCTCCCAAAGAGGTCTGTCTTTTAACATGTACATATGAAATAAAATTCTAGGTAAATAAAATCTCTTTACATTATTTAAAGAATATTTAAACTTACAGCCTATATTAGTATAAACATCTTAATCAGGCCACATTTATCAGTTATTGTTGAAGAATGTGGTCTTTCACATAATTAAAGCTTTAATTTGTATTCCAAAGTAGTAATATTAGAAGAAACCTCTGCTGGGCGCGGTGGCTCATGCCTGTAATTCCAGCACTTTGGAAGTCGACGTGGGTGGATCACAAGGTCAAGAATTCGAGACCAGCCTGGCCAACATAGTGAAACCCCGTCTCTACTAAAAATACAAAAAATTTTCTGGGCGTGGTAGTAGGTGCCTGTAATCCCAGCTACTCAGGAGGCTGAGGCAGGATAATTGCTTGAACTCAGGAGGCAGAGGTTGCAGTGAGCCGAGATGACGCCACCTCATTCCAGCCCGGGCGACAGTGTGAGGCTCCAGCTCAAAAAAAAAAAAAAGAAACCTCAAAAACACAGTGTACCGTTTATTGATTATCCTTTTAGCCTCTTCTCCATCCCTTGAAAGTCATCATTTTCCCTCTTCTTTTTCTTCTCCCACAAAGGTTTCTCTGTATATATTAATACTGTATTCCAGTGATACCTTGCTCATTTCTAAATACTTAAAGCTTAGCAAATGGTCTTGCCTCAAATTTCTTGAGCATAGGAACTCCTCTTATTCTTTGAGAATCATCTTTTACATTCTCAGAACACAGCAAACAACAGGGACTCAGCATTTATTTGCTGGAATTAATCAGCCTTTAAACTGTGCTTTAATTCACTGATTTTTTTCAGGAATGGTTGGGATATAATAAGCAGCTTCTCTGAATTGTCTCATACCACTCTCTTATTTACTGATAGTAAATTTGGCTACATCTTTTTTCTAAAATGCTAGGAAAACAGATAAACATTAAAGAGATTCCTACATTGCATTGGAGGTTGGGCCAAGTGATTTCTGACTTCTCAGAAATCTACCTATTATTTAGCATTATTAAGTACTTCACTTACATTTTAAGTTTTTAAATCAATTTTTAGTTTAAAAAAGTAGCATGATAGGTCAAAATGTATGAAAATGTATACAGAGAGAACTCTCTCTAACCCTACTTCCTCTACTTTATTCATCCCCTAATATAAATAATTATTATTTTTGTCCTAGTATTTTACTTTATTTTATATATATGTATATATATACACAAATACAGTCATGTGCTCCATAACAACATTTTGGTTAACAGTAGCCTGCATTATACAATGCTGGTCCCATAAGATTATTTGTTTTTATTTTTTTGAGACGGGGTCTCCCTGTCACCCATGCAGGAGTGCAATGGTGTGATCTTGTCTCACTGCAACTTCCGCCTCCAGTGTTCAAGCGATTCTCGTGCCTCAGTCTCCTGAGTAGCTGGGATACAGGTGTGTGCCACCATGCCCAGCTAAATTTTGTAATTTTAGTAGAGATGGGGTTTTACCATGTTGCCCAGGCTGGTCTTGAACTCCTGACCTCAGGTGATCCACCTGCCTAGGCCTCCCAAAGTGCTGAGATTACATGGGTGAGCCACTGTGCCCAGCCTCATAAGATTATAATACTGTATTTTTACTGTACGTTTTCGGTTTAGGTACATATAAATACTTAGCATTGTGTTACAGTTACCTACAGCATTCAATACAGTCACTGTACAGGTTTGTAGCCTAAGAGAAATATGTTATACCATATATCCTATTTATGTAGGGGATGGTTTCAGGGTGAAACTGTTCCATCTCAGATCATCAGGCCACCTCAGCCTGATTCTCATAAGGAGCGTGCAACCTAGATCCCTCGCATGCGTAGTTCACGGTAGGGTTTGTGCTCCTACGAGAATCTAATGCGGCTGCTGATCTGACAGGAGGCAGAGCTCAAGCAGTAATGCTCCCTTGCCTGTGCTCACCTCCTGCTGTGTCACTGGTTCCTAACAGGCCACAGACCAGTACCATTCATCAACTCAGGGGTTGGGGACCCCTGGCCTATACCATCTAGGTTTGTGTATATATACTCAATGATGTTTATACAAGGATGAAATTTTCTAAGGACTCTACCAGGATGTTCTCTTTAAGTAACTTATTATATACCGATGCACTCATTAGAATGTTAAGTAGATATTTAAAGTCATACATATAAAGACATATAAATACTATACTTATAAAGTGATATACATAGAGTGTGGAAAATACCTGTTACAAGCATAGAGAGAGTTGTATATAAAATGTTATGGCCATTATTACTGTAGCTGTGTAAACTATGTCTGCCAATAAGTTCATGGGCCAGGTGGCTCACACCTGTAGTCCCAGCACTTTGGGAGGCTGAGGTAGGCAGTTGGCTTGAGCCTAGGAGTTCAAGACCAGCCTGGGCAACATGGCAAAACCCTGTCTCTCCAAAAATATACTAAAATTAGCCAGGCATGGTGGTGCGTGCCTGTAGTCCTAGCTACTCAGGAGGCTTAGGTGGGAGAGTCGCTTGAGCTTGGAAGATCAAAGCTGCGAGCCGTGATTGTGCCACTGCATTTCAGCCTGGGTGACAGAGCGAGACCCTGTTTGAAAAAATTTAAAAAAAAAGATCATGGATTAAAGGTGATATTTTTTCTGTCTTCAAACTTTCTGAAATAACTTCGTTATATTAACAAATTATATTAAGCAAATATATGCAAAGTAAATAATTTTGAAAAATACAAAGTATATTAGTGTATTTTTCTTTTTTTGGAAACTAAAATTGGGATATTAACTGAGTTCCTAAATTGTTGTTACAACTTTCTTTTTGTTTTTTTTTGAGATGAAATCATGTTCTGTCACCCAGGTTGGAGTGCAGTGGTATGATCTCTGCTTACTGCAACCTCTGCCTTTCAGGTTCAGGTGATTCTTCTGCCTCAGCCTCCCGAGTAGCTGGGATTACAGGCACCTGCCGCAATGCCCAGCTAATTTTTGTATTTTGAGTAGAGACGGGGTTTCACCATGTTGGCCAGGCTGGTTTTGAACTCCTGACCTCAAGTGATCCGCCTGCCTCGGCCTCCCAAAGTGCTGGGATTACAGGCGCGAGCCACTGTGCCCGACCCGTTACAACATTTGAGAAGATAAATTTTAGACTAAAAGAGTTCCTATAGAATAATTCAGACCCTTTAATTTTATAGAATTCCCGTGAAGTGAAAGACCTGGTTAAAGGTGGTGGCTTAGCTGAAACTGCTTCTCTTGAAAGTTAGGATAGAGTTTTCTCTTAGACTGTGGTTTCTAATCTAGAACCTAGGAGGAATATGAGGTGTCTCTTTAAAGTTCTTAAAATTTTATACACTTAGACATTTTAGTGGCCCTACATTGAGAAGGTGTGTAATGTCAAAATGTCATTGTTACAGTAATGTATTAAAATGGATGTTTCTATTAACCACAGTAATATGTAAATACAGATAAAAATATGTCATAGTTGTCACAGATACAGACAGTGTTTCCCATACATAATGTGTTTTCACATGGTGTGCTATACTCCAAATTTTAATATATTGTTGATCGTGACATTCTGGAAAAGTCTTTCTGGTTGGCCGGCTACATTGGATGTAAATGTGTGATCACAGTCATACCCTTCAGGTTGGGAATCACTGTTGTGTATTCTTTCTTGTAGATTAGAACACCACTTCTGGGTTCATGGCTTGCCTGTACTTCTCTTAGAATACTAAGAAATATGATTTTGTTAGTCAAAGCTTCTTGTGAAGCATTGGCTACATGGATTATGTGAGATTGGCCTGAATGTGTGCTGCCTCCTTACATATTCTAAAAACTGTTTAATCACTTTTAGTTTACCTTCTCTCTCTCTCCCTCTCCCTCTCTCTTCTCTCTGTGTGTGTGTGTGTATCTGTGTGTGTCTGTCTCTCTGCCTTACATACACACACCCACACACACATACACACACACACAAGTCAAAACAATTCTGCTATTTCAAAATGTTTATGTAGTTAAAATTTTAATATTTGCCAATCACAAAATTCTAAAGAAGTCTGATTGGGCTGCTGCGTTGGATGTAAATGTGAAATCACCGTCATCTGTTTATTTTTGTTCTTTTACTTTTCTAATTCAAAGTAACAAAGTGCACATGCATTGTTTTTACCAGAACATTTTTGAAATGAAATTTTGTGAGAAATTACTGAGAGTGAGGATTTTTTCTTTTGAAATTCCTAAGATATATGATAAACAATTCTTGGTAATTGATTGCTATATGTAGAACCCTAAATTGTTTCACTGAATTACACCAGTGTGGGTTTTATAAAAAAGTAAAGGTAGTTTTGCTTCTGCTTTTGAATTCTAGTAAATTATGTTATGACTAAAGACTGACTTGTCACTAAAATTGTCAACATGCATTATTGAATGTTGTGTGCTGTTCATATGGATAAAAATGTCATGATCTGGATAGATGTGTGGGCACCTTGGACTATGAAGTAACCTGGCCGTTGTTGTTTCAGAATCTTAGATTGTCATATTTATGTTTTTAACTGTTAGTCCTTCAGAGAGTTTGATAAGTAACGTGAAGGGATAGATACCACAAATTTGTAGTAGTTTAACAAGTTTGTATTAGTTTAGCTATATAGGGTTTTGTTTTTTTTTTGTTGTCATATATTGTTTGTTGGAATAAAAAATGTTTTATTTAGGTATGAATTACTTGGAATAAAGTTTACCAATTTAAAATGTATAATTGATGAATTTTGACAGGTATTTAAACCATGATCAGAATCATGATACAGAACATATTTGTTACTTAAAAAGTTTCCTTGTGTCCATTTGCAGTCAAGCCCCTTCCCTTGCCCTGATCTCTGAAAGTACTAATCTCCTTGCTGCTCATAGTTTAGCATCTTCTGTAATTTTTAAAATAAATTGACTCATACTATGGGTAGTCTTTTGTGTCTGACCTCTTTCATTTAACGTAATGGTTTGAGCTTCATCCATATTCATGTTTCACTAGTTTCATTTTATTGGCATGTATTTTATTTTATTGCTGAGAATAGTATTTATTGTATGACTGTTTCACGGTTTGTTTATTCATTAGGTGATGGTCATTTGGGTTTTTCCATCGTTTGGCTTTTATGCATCACTTCTGTGACCATTCACACACACCTTTTTGGCAATGCATAATTTTACTTCTCTCAGGTAAATAGTCAGAAGTAGAATTACTGGTTTTATCCTGTGTGTTTAGTTTTGTAAGAAACTGCCAACTGTTTTCGGTATCATTTTGCATTCCCACTAGCAACGGATGAGAGTTTCAGGCGTTCCACATGCTTACCAACACTTGATAATATGAGGTTTAAAAATTGTAGGCATCCTAATGGATACAAAGTCATATTTCATTGTAGTTTTAGTTTACATTTCATATGTGTCACCTGTATATCTGTTTTGATGACTTGTTTATTCGAATTTTTTCCCAATGTTTTTCTTAGAATCTCATCTCATTGAGTTGTATGAGGTTTTTTTTTGTTTTTTTTTTTATATTCTTGATACAAGACTTTTATCTGTTATATTTGGTAAGTTTTCTTCCACTAAATGGCCTGCCTTTTTTCTGCCTTATAATTTGTTTTGAAGAACAAAAGTTTTTTATATGAAGACTGATTTTTTTAAAATTTACATATTGTTTCTTTTTTTTATTATACTTTAAGTTCTAGGGTACGTGTGCACAATGTGCAGGTTTGTTACGTATGTATACATGTATGAAGACTGATGTATCTTTTTTTTTCCTTTTATGGTTTGTACCTTTTTGTGAATTTTAGAAATTTTGTTTTACCCCACAGTCACAAAGATTTTCTCCTGTTTTCTAATACTTTTGTAGTTTTTATATCTTACATTTAGGACTCTGAAGTATTCTGAGTTAATTTTTATATATGTTGTGAAAGAGAATAAAAAATATATTTGGTCTTTGCCCTTGTTCTTGGTACAGAGCTCTTAAAACCCTGGGAGTTTCCTGAATGGTCCAAGTACTTTTTGTTGTGTAATGAGATGACCCTAGATAGCTTCAGGATGGGGGGGCGGCTTGTCAGAAAAAGCAGCCATGGGTTAGAGGATTAGAGCTTTTAGCACCCTCTCCCCCCAGAGGGGAAAGGGGCCAGAGATTCAGCTCAGTTACCAGTGGCCAGTGATTTAGTCATTCATGTCTCCCTATGGAGGTAATGAAACCTCCATAAAGACCCTTAAACAGTGGGGTTCAGAGCCAGGCACGGTGGCTCATGCCTGTAATTCTGCCACTTTGGGAGGCTGAGGCAGGTGGATGGCTTGAGTTTGAGACCAGCCTGGGTAACATGGCAAAACCCCATCTCTACCAAAACAAACAAACAAACAAACAAACAACCCTCTTAACTGGGTGTGGTGGCACATTCCTGTAATCCCAGCTACTTGAGGGGGCTGAGGTGCAAGGATTGCTTGAGCCTGAGATATTGAGGCTGCAGTGAGCTGTGATTGTGCCACTGTGCTCCAGCGTGGGTGACAAAGTGAGACCCTGTCTCAAAAAAACAAAACAAAAAATGGGGCTCAGGGAGCTTCTAGGTTGGTGAACACATTGATTTTCTAGGAGGTTGGCACTCCTAAAGAGGGCATGGAAGCTCTGTACTCCCTCTTCCCATACCTTGCCCTATGCATCTGTTCCATTGGTCTGTTCCTGAGTTGCATATAGTAAATAAAGTGTTTTTTGTGTGTTTGTTTTTTTTTTTAAATTCTGAGTCATTCTAGTGAATTAAGTAACCTGAGGAGTTTAGGGGAATCCCCAAATCTATAGCTGGTTGTTTCAGACATATGGGTTGCCCCTGGGACTTGTGAGTTGCATCTGAAGTGAGGGCAGCCTTGTGGGACCCCTTAACTTGTGGGATCCCACTAATTTTGGATGGTGGCAGAATTTAACTGAATTGTTGGATACCCGCTTGGTGTTAGAATTGGTGTGGAAACCCTCAGACATTTGGTGTCAGAAGTGGTGTTAGAAAAAAAGACGTCATAATTGGTCTCAGGAATGGGATTTGCTAGAGCATCTCATGAAACTCAGGAAAGTGCTTTATTTACTATTACCAGTTTATTATAAAAGAGAAAACTGGGGAACAGTCAAGTGGAGGAGGTACTTAGAGCAAAGTTAGGGTGGAGGGTTGCAGAGCTTCCATACCCTCTCCAGGTGTGCCACTTACCCAGAACATCCATGTGTTCACTAACCTGGGAGCTCCCTAAGCCCTGTTTCAGGGATTTTTTATGGAGGCCTCTTTACATAATGATTGATTACATCATTAGCCATTGGCGATTGAGCTCAATCTCCAGCTCCTCTCACTCCCTGAAGGTGTGGGTAGGGCACTGAAAGTTCTAACCCTCTGATCATGGCTTGATATTTCTGGTGACCGGCGCCTGTCCTGGAGCTATCTAGGGGCCCTCTACGAGTCACTTCATTAGCATAAACTCAGGTTTGGTTGAGAAGGGCATGTTAGGAATAACAAAAGACACTCTATCACTCAGGAAATTCTGAGGGTTTTAGGAGCTTTGGGCCAGGAACCTGGAATAAAAACGACCAAGTATTTTTTTTTATACACAGGTGGCTTTTTTTGGGGTTTTTGTTTTGTTGCATTTTCAATTCTCCCAGCACCATTTGTCAAAAAGACCAACTTTTCCCCCATTACATTATTCTGGGACCTGTCTAAAATGTCAGTTGACAGTATATGTGTGAGTTATGTCAGGGTTCTCTGGGTACTTTTTTTTTTTTTTTTTGAGATGGAGTCTCACTCTGTCACCCAGGCTGGAGTGCAGTGGCGTGATCTTGGCTCACTGCAAGCTCCACCTCCCGGGTTCACACCATTCTCCTGCCTCAGCCTCCCCAGTAGCTGGGACTACAGGGGCTTGCCACCACGCCCGGCTAATTTTTTGTATTTTTAGTAGAGATGGGGTTTCACCGTGTTAGCCAGGATGGTCTCGATCTCCTGATCTCGTGATCCACCTGCCTTGGCCTCCCAAAGTGCTGGGATTACAGGCGTGAGCCACCACGCCTGGCCTTCTCTGGGTATTTTTAATGCCAATACTGCACTGTCTGTTACCATGTTCAGGTCTTAGACATGTTTGGTTAAATTTATTTCTAAGTTTTTCATATATTTTGATGTTACTGTAAGTGGCATTTCTTCTTAATTTTACTCCCAATTTTTTATTACTAGTATATTGCTAGTATATTGATTTTTGTATATTGTCTTTGTATCCTGCAACCTTGTTAAATGCACTTTTTACTTCTAGGACTCTTTTTTGTAGATACTCTGGGGTTTTCTACAAAGGTAGTCAAGTCATTTGTGAATAAAGATAGTTTTACTTCTTCCTTTCCTATCTGTTCACCTTTTATTTTTTTTCTTATATCCATTACATTTTCATTATAGAGTTGACTAAAAGCAGTGTGAGTGTTCGTCTTTGTCTTTTCTCAATCTTACGGGGAAGGCATCCAGTCCTTTACTACTAAGTATGATGTTAGCTGTAGTTTTTTCACAGATGCAGTTTATCAGGGTGAAAAGTTTCTTTTTATTTGTAGTTTGCTGAGGCATTTTTTTTTTTCATGAACATGTATTGAATTTTGTCAAATCTCTTTTTGGCATCTATTAAGATTCTCGTATTATTTTTCAGCCTGTCAATATGGTGAATGATTGATTGATTATCAGTTATTAACAATTGTGTATTCCTGGAACAGACCTCTCGATCGTTAATCCTTTTTATATATTGCTGGATTTGATTTGCTTAAGTTTTTTAGGATTTTGTAACTTTTCATAAGGGAAATTGGTTTGCCTTCTTTTATTGTAAGGTCTATAGTTCTGGTATCAGGATAGTGCTGGTCTCATAAAATGAATTGGGAAATGTTCCTTCCTTCTATTTCCGTGAACAAGTTTGCATAGTTGTTATTATTTCTTACTTAATTGTTTGGTAAAATTCACCAACGAAGTCATTTGGTCTAGGAAGTTTCTTTGTGGGAAGATTTGTAACTATGAATTTGATATCTTTAATAAATACAGGGCTACTTGAGTTACTTCTGTTTGAAAAGTCAAATTCTGTAACATATTCGAAGAGATTTATTCTGAGCCAAATATGAGTGACCAGCCCCAGGAGATCATGAGAATGTGTGCCCAAGGTGTTCAGTCTACAGCTTGGTTTTATACATTTTAGGGAGACATAAGACATCAATCAATACATGTAAGATGTACGTTGGTTCAGTCTGGAAAGGTAGGACAACTGGAAGCAGTGAGGGATAGGGGGCCTTCCAGGTTATAGGTAGATTCAGTGATGTTCTGATTGGCAATTGGTTGAAAGAATTTATCTAAAGACCTGGAATCAGTGGAAGGCAGTGTCTTAGTTGTGGAGACCAAGGTTCTTATTATGCAAATGAAGCCTTCAGGTGGGAAGCTTCAGAGAAAATAGATTGTAAATGTTTCTTGTCAGACTTAAAGGGCCTGTTCTGTCAGTCTTCAGGTCCTGTGTTGATGGTAATGCTGGTCATCTGTGCCTGAATTCCAACGGGAGGAGAGTATAATGAAGAATGTCCTACTCCCACTCCCACTTTCCATCATGGCCTCAACTAGTTTCTCAGGTTAGCTTTGGATTGCCCTTGGTGGAGGGGAGGGTCCATCAGTCAGTTGGTGAACTCAGAATTTTATTTTTGGTTTACATTTCTTTTTGAGTGAGTTTTGGTAATTTGTGTCTTTTAAGTTGAGTGAGTTTTGGTAATTTCTGTTTTATCTAAGTTTTCAAGTTAATTGCCATAAAATTGTTCATATTATTCCTTATCCTTTTACTACATTGAATCTATAATGATATCTGATTGATTATTTATTTATTTATTTTGAGACAGGGTCTTGCTCCGTCACCCAGGCTGGAGTGCAGCAGTGTAATCTCAGCTCACTGCAACCTCCGCCTCCCGAGTAGCTGGGATTACAGGCATGCACCACCACACCTGGCTAATTTTTGTATTTTTAGTAGAGATGGGGTTTCACCATGTTGGCCAGGCTGGTCTCGGACTCCTGGCCTCAAGGCCGCCTGCCTCAGCCTCCCAAAGTGTTGGGATTATAGGTGTGAGCCACTGTGCCTGGCCGATGTCTGATTATTTATTTTTGATATTGATACATTGTGTCTTTTTTCTTAAATACTAGCAAAACATTAGTCACTTTTGTTTATCTTTTCAAATAAGTGGCTTTTGGTTTCCTTTTTTTTATTTTGCTTTTCTTTCTATTCATTGATTTCTTCATTATTTTCTTCTCTCTGTTTGCCTCGGGTTTAATTTACTCTTATTTCTAGCTTCCTAAGGTGGAAGTTTAGATAACTGATTTGAGGCCCTTCTTTTCTTATAGTTGACCCTTGAGCAACATGAGAGGTTAGGAGAGATGACACCTCCACCTGCACCCCTGCCCCCACCCCTCACAGTTGAAAATCCTCCTATAACTTGACTTCTCAAAAACTGAACTACTAATAGTCTACTGTTGACTGGAGGCCTCACTGGTAACATAAAGGGTTGAATAACAAACATTTTGTATGTTATATGTATTATATGCTTTATTCTTACAGTAAAGTAAGCTAAAGAAAAGAAAATGTTACTAAGAAAATCATAAGGAAGAGAAAATACATTTACTATCAAGTGGAAGTGGGTCATCACACAGGTATCCTTGTCATCTTCATGTTGAGTAGGTTAAGGAGAAAGAGGAGGGGTTGTCTTGCTGTCTCAAAGGGGTGGCAGAGGTGGAAGAAAATCTGTGTACAAGTAGACCTGATGTTGTTCAAAGGTCAGCTGCACTTAAATTTTAATGTTTTCATTTGAGCACGTCAGAGATGCCGTTAAAAATGACTCAGAGTACTCGTGCCCTTTCTGTGTAAGTAATGATTGATTGGTTGTTGCTAATTCATTTCTGACTCTAATTCCATTTTTTAAAAAGCCTACCTGTATAATATTTTAGGATCTGTAGAGATTTTCTTTTTAAGGAATAGGAAATATGTATTAGTAATAACCTGCTGACTAATCTGCTTCCACTCTTGCCCTTTCCCCACACAGCAGCCCAAGTGATCTTAAAAAAGTTAATGGATCACATCACTCTGCTATTTCAGACACTGTTCAGAAATAAAGTGTGTGGGAGGCAGAAATGACCCCCAAAGTTGTCCACGTCCTAATGCTGCAACCTTACATGGAAACAGGAACTTCGCAGATGTGAGGAAGGTGAAGATCTTACGATGGGGAGATTTTCCTGATGTATCCACTGGGCCCAATGTAAAGACAAGGGTTCATACAAGAGGGAGGCAGGAGGACTCTGAGCAGGAGAAATGACAACAGGAAGCAGAAGTTGGAGAGAAGCAAGGAAGGGGCTATGAGCCAAGGAATGTGGACAGCCCCTAGAAGCTGAGAAAGGCAAGGGAGCTCATCTTCCCTAGTGCCTCCAGAAGGAATGCAGCCTTGCCAACCCATTTTAGACTTCTGGCCTAGAATTGTCAGGTAATCCCTTTAAGCTTGTAGTTATTTGTCCAGCAGCACCAGGAAACTGATACCAAGTGTGTCAGGTCTCGCCTACTCTGGCCACATTGCCTTTTCCCACCAATTTCCCACTGCCTTTCTTACTCTCTCTGCTTGACAAAGCTCATTCTTCTCTCCAACTCGTTGTGCTCAGTGTTCTCTTTGTGTTCAGAAAGGCCTCTGCTCTAATGTCATCTTAGATAGCTGTTCCCTCATCACTTAAACCAAAGCAGGTCTCCCTGCTTCCCCCAGCCTCCATCACATTTTTCTATTTTAGCTTCATCTCTGAACGTTTCTGTTTTTGAATTTATTTTTTACTTATTGATTATCAGTCAGCCTCCCCCGCAGATAAGCTCCTTTCGTCGGCATTAGGACAGAGGCCTATTGCCAGAACAGTGCCTGGCCCATAGAAGGCACTTAGCAAATAGTTCATGGGATGACTGTGAACCATTTTGGTTGTTGAGGAAGTAACATTGGCAAAATGTCATGGTTAAATAAAACAAGCTTTGATACAGAGCATGCGTAGGTGGCTTGTGTGGTTAAGAAGAGTGATTTGTTCTTGAGATATTGTCAGTCTTATAAATAGAAGGTTGTATCTAGGGTACCAGTAAATTTAACCAGTGGAGATTAAAACATTAGCTTTATGACTTACCGTTAAACCTGTTTCAAAGATATGGCTTTGATGTGTTCCCAGATGGACTTCAAGTTCTCTCTCCCACCTGCTACCACAAGGGATGTCTTGGAGGAGCACAGCTGCCTCTGTTGGGGTGAGCAGAGAATGGGCCCCCCCTAATGGGTGGGCAGCTGGTCAGAGAGCCTAGGCGGTTCTCTCAGTCCCCTTTCTCCAAGGCTGCCCAGTTATGTGGTGAGGTGAGCATTGTGGGCAGTGGGAGGCTGGAAGGGGTCCTTCCTGCAGGAGACCCCTCTTGCATGAGGCCAGGGGAGTGGAATTCAGCTCTAGAACTTTGGTCAGCTTGAGTAGAGCTCCGGCAGTTAGAAAGGGAGACTTCAAAAATTAGATTTTTGTCAGTCTGCTTCTGGAAATTGATACTCAGTAGTAGTTTGCCTTCTCAGGGCTTTCTCTGGGAACTGGCATTAGTCTAGACTGAGGTTAGTAAATTTTGTGTGTAAAAGGCCAGATATTTTAGGCTTTGTGTGCCTCTTAACAATTTTTGTCACATATTGTTTGTTTTATCTTTACAACCCTTAGAAAAGATATAAAAGCTGAGTGCAGACTGGCCTGCAGGCTGTGTTTTGCTGTCTTCTGGTTCACACTCCAGTTTTCTCTGTTTGTTCCAGCTGGAGGAGCAGGGGTCAGTTACACTGGGCTTTGCAGGAAGAAGCTGGAGAGGCTTGGCCATGGAGGCTGTTTTTCTTGACATAAAAATAAAAATGTTCATTTTTTCTTGTGTGCTTGGTGAGTGATCTGGAAACAGTTGTACAACTCATAG
Organism: Pan troglodytes; assembly: GCF_028858775.2. Taxonomy (NCBI): domain Eukaryota; kingdom Metazoa; phylum Chordata; class Mammalia; order Primates; family Hominidae; genus Pan; species Pan troglodytes. The sequence continues at coordinate 47,157,444 of NC_072409.2, forward strand.
TTTGAGAAGTATTTTGTTCAGTGATAGTGTCATTTGGGTGAATGCTAGATTTGAAGGCCAGTACCAATTAGGATGATCTTGAGGTTTATGGTTCTTAAAAACTCCCTGAGTTGAAGTTTCATTTGAATAATGTATCGCTTTTCGGGGTAAAATAAGGTTGAAAGAGATGGAGGTAGTCAATATTTTTACATTCTCTAAAGAAAAAGGCAACATGATTAATACCAGTATTATTTACTCATTAAATTTTATATTAATGGATATTATGTTTGTTACCTTTTTGTGACTGTAAACATTTGGTAATTTTTTTTCTTTTGAATTATGTGAAATAACTGTCAATTGGTTTTGTTTTGTGACAGATAGGACACATGCCTATTAGGTATCTTTCTTATTCAGTGTGGTTTTGCTGCAGAAGGTAGTTACTGTCCTGGAGGATCAGTCCAGCTGGACATAGGTGTTGACAAGTTCTCTCTATTCCTGCTGGTCATAGCATGAATGCCTTTCAGCTCAGTGTAATCTCTAGGATTTGTTCATTTCATAGCTCCCTGGTTGTTTTTTCTTTCTCTAGTAATTTTCTATGAATTGGGAGTTTACTGTTCAGCCTAAGCATTAGGGAACCCTAGTGCATTTTACTGGAGCTCTTCCTCTGAGAGGTTACCCCACCTTTCCATTTATCTGCCCTGTAAATTCCAGCCACCTCAGCCTCCCTGCACGCTGATCTCAGATCAGCAAGACCACAGTGCTTTGTTGGGGTACCCCTGCCTTCTACCAGTCTGTCAGGTGTCTTCAGGAAGAAAACAGGGACAGTCACAGGATCCCAGATGGTAGTCTTTTACTGCCTGTTGATCAATAGCTGAGCCATTTCATATATTTTGAGGGAGGGGATCCAGTACCAGTTACTCCATTGCAGCCACAGGTGCAAGTACTTAGTTCCTATTAGTGGGGAATGGTATTGAAGAACCAAGATCTGGGTACAACATGTGCTCACTGTTACATGGGTGTCTTTGCTTCTCAAGAGAGACCTAAGAAATAAGTAGATAAATTACATTACATATTCACACACACGTTTACAACCATTTCTGTACTTACATGTTGAAAACCATGAGTTTATATTGTTACCTCCATTTCCAGTTTATCACCACAGGGTTCATTGTTACCTTCTCCCTTTCCATATTTGTAGTACCTGCAGTATATTGACTCATTTGCTCAATCCTGTAACGTACTGAAAGTAATTTCAGAGTTGCTGATCCATACCACTGTGGTAAACATACCTTTTATCCAGAGCTTATTACCTATTGACGGTACAGTCCTTCACTTAATGATGGTTTGACTTAGCGATTTTTCAGTTTACGATGGTGCAAAAGTGATACGCATTCAGTAGAAACTGTAACCCCATTTTAAGTTGAGGAGCATCTGTAAAATGCATTTTCCAGTTGTGATATTTTCAACATCCCATGAGTTTATTGGGATATAACCCCATTGCAAGTCAAGGAGTAGCTGTACTTTATATCTTTGGACTGAAGGTATGTAATACTGTAATATACAATACTAAACATATTGTGTGAAGAGTTACTTAGGTTATTTCTTTATTGTGGTTGTGTTTTATTCATTAGAGGTAATGTTAGGTTTCCTCACTCCTATTTATTTTATTTTGATATATGAAATATTAATATGGTTTCAGAAGTCTAAACTATTCAAAGAGATATAATCATAGAAGTGTCAGTACCCACTTCCTCCCTCTAATCTCTTCCCTCCGGTTCCCACCCTTGAGGGTGTTAGTGAGTCTCATTAGTTTCTAGATTATCCTTCATGTTTCTGTCTGCAAAATTAAGGCTATACCTATTTGTTCAACTATTTCCAATCTTTCTTATGCTAGTAGCATTTTATATATATTCTTGCACTTTAGTTTTTGCAGTTAACAATACCTCTTCCCAGCACTTTGGGAGGCCCAGGTGGGTGGACCACCTGAGGTCAGGAGTTCGAGACCAGCCTGGTCAACATGATGAAACCTCATCTCTACTAAAAATACAAAAATTAGCAGGGCATGGTGGTGGGCACCTGTAATCTCAGCTACTCGGGAGGCTGAGGCAGGAAAATTGCTGGAACCTGGGAGGCGGATGTTGCAGTGAGCCGAGATCGTGCCATTGTGCTCCAGCCTAGGCCAACAACAGCGAGACTCTGTCCCCCTGCCAAAAAAAAAGTACCTCCTAGAAATCAGTCTCTGTTAGTTCATTAAAATGTAGTGATGGCTGGAAGTGTATGAGGGATCTATGAGACTTTTTCACGATGGAGGTGTTACTATAGTTTGCATGCTGATGAAACTAATCTGATCCTATTGAAGAGGGAGAGGTGTCATCATGTTTCAGAAAGAAGCCTCGAAGTAGGCCTTCAAGAGGGGCTGAGACGCTGGACAGAAATGGAGGGTTTTGGTTTTGGTTAGTGAAAGGACACTTCACTTTGAGGAAAAGTGACATCTGATTTATTAGAGCCTTGAATTCTGATAGAAATCCTGTGGCAGAATAGTCCTTTTCATCAAATGGGCAGGTAAAATTTTACTGGGTGAGTTTCCAAGATAGAAATTTTTTATTTAATTGGAGTAAAAGGTGGGTGCAGGTTCTGGATGAGGAGATGAGTGAAAGCACTTACAAGTTGGTATTCTTATTGAGGATCTAGTGCTCTAGAAGCTCTGACAGTAGTCATGTTATACCAAGAAGGTCATGCTCCTTAATCTCACTTGATCCTCTCCAGACATTACCTAGAAACTTTCTGTAATCATTAGAGCTAATTTTATATCTCCACCAATCAATTCCTTCCCTTGAGAACAGATGTGGACTGAAGCAGAACCAATTTGTAATCATTTCTAATATGTCATCTAGTTAGATAATGAGCTCTCACCTCCATCTAACAAAGCATTTTCACAAATTGACTTAAACTATAAGCCTGTTAGGATTGCCTGAATCCAGTCATTTTGAATTTTTCTGAAATTCCTATAGTTTACTCTGTTTGCCAGCTTTATATATGGGTTGGTGGCCTGAAACTTCAGTTCTGGGCCCCATATCCATGCATGACTCTCTTGAAAGAAAGAGAATACTCTGCTGCAATCCAAGCTGGAGCCTTTCAATTGAGCTTGATTTGATTGCTTAGGGGAATGGACCATGCTGGTTAGCTCAAACTAACCATAGTCCACTCCTGGATGTGGGGGTAGATCCATCTTCTTCCAAAGTATATGGACTGTGGGGAGTTGGGAGGGCACCAGAACAAAAGGCTGCCATCAGGAAATAGGAGGAGGTAAGTTGGAGAGGATGTTAAGGTAAATGGTTAGTATTCATACCTCTTAAGCATTTTTACTGTAACTCTTCATCAGGTCTCAACTACAAAGAAAACACATGAATTTCATTAATTAATTCATGTATATAATATTTTTTAGAGGGAGCCTGCCATGTGTCAGGTATTGTTGAGGATATAGCAGTAAATAACAGAGAAATAATCTCTGCTCTGTGGGCAGTGGGGAGGGACCATCCCATTTTGCCAAGAGGATGTGCGATAGTATTGTTGGATCTCATATGATGTTTATATGTGAACATTTACTTGATACAGCTTGTAAATGATGTGTTGAAGGCCCTTGTGTATACAAAGGTGATAAGAAGGAAATAGATGGCATAGAAATGAAAACAAGTCATTGGCTTGATCATTCTGACTGATGTTTATAAATCTAAAAATGAAAGTATATTGCAATTAGGGAGCAAAGAATATGGCTGTCCTCTTTAAATTAAGAGCCATCAGTGTTTTCAAAAACATTGCATTTCTACAATGCAAGTCCAAGAAGAACCAGAAGTAGTGACAGTAATGATGATCTGCTAGAGATGTATTTGAAACCTAGATTCAGCTTTTATAAACCTGTGCGATCCAGGTTCATTTCTTTTTTCTTTCTTTCTTTTTTTTTTTCTGGAGACCGAGTCTGTGTGATGGAGGTTCATTTCTTTTTTTTTTTTGGAGACCGAGTCTTGCTCTGTCACCCAGGCTGGAGTGCAGTACAGTGGTGCAATCACGGCTCACTGCAACCTCCGCATCCCAGGTTCAAGTGATTCTCGTGCCTCAGCCTCCTGAGTAGCTAGGTTTACAGGTGTGCACCATCACGCCCAGCTTATTTTTGTATTTTTAGTAGAGACAGGGTTTTGCCATGTTAGCCAGACTGGTCTCAAACTCGTGGCCTCAAGTGATCCACCCGCCTTGGCTTCCCAAAGTGTTGGGAGTAGGCATGAGCCACCATGCCTGGCCAATCCAGGTTTATTTCTGTCTGTTAACAATTTCGTTCAAATGATGTAGCCTTTTTCAGATGTGTTTATGTATGTATGTGAGTATATATTTGTATATTTATAATATGTATGTGTTTGTATGTGTGTGTGTGTATATACATATATATGCATATGCCAGGAAAATATAAAATAGCAACGTGGGTTTGTTATGTTTAAATTTTTACTAAAATTTCTAATAAAGTTGTTTTTTCACTATTATTTTTCTTTAAATTGTTTGTAAATTGACCTAAATATGAAATAAAGATCTAAGGAGTCCATTGGCCCCAGCTGATAGAGTGTTGGTTACTTTTCCTGGTCTACTGAGGGCTAATGTAATATACCTGTGTGGACATTCATCCACAGTGGTTGATGACTAGGCATTCGTTTCAAGCACACATGGACTATTTATGAAAATTAGCCATCTGCTAGGCCATAAAACCTCCACAGATTTCAGAGGACAGCTATCATCAGACCACATTCTGTCACCACAGGCAGTTAAGTTAGAAGTCATTAACAAAAAACGTAATTAGAAAAAGTCCCCTACATTGGGAAATTTAAGATAACTTCTAAATAACTTACAGCTCAACAAATGAATCTTAATGGAAATTAGAAAGCATTCAGAACTAAATGCTAACAAAAAATACTTTAAAAATTGTATAAGATAGCTAAGGTTGGACTTCAGGAAAGAAAAAAGGCTGAAAATGAATAAACTAAGCATGTACCTTAAGTGAAAAAATAACTGCAGAATAACCCAAATAGGGTAGATGAAAGGAAATGAAGTGAGCATAAACTAATGACATGGAAAACACATTAAGTAGTAAGGATAATAGAGCCTAGAGCTGCTTCTTTGAAAAGCCAAATAGTCAGACTTTTGGCAAGATTAATTGTGAGTGAGGGAAAAAATACACAATATTCAGATTGGAAAAGGGAGCCATAGATATAAATTCCACAGAGATTAAACTGGTAAGATAATGTTAAGAATGTGCCAATAAAGTCAAGATTTTAGGTGGAATAGATAAATTACTAGAAAATAAAAATTAACCAAAACTGACTTAAGAAATAGAAAACTAGTAATACCAGAGCAATATGGAAATTGAAGCATCAGTTAAAGATCTTTCCACACAGAAAGCACCGGGCCACAATGACTTCAGAAGAATGTTACATTTACACCTAAGCATTCATGGAGCAGATAATTCCAGTCTTTATATACTCTTTGAGAAAATAGAAAAAGAGAGTCTTTTCCAGCTCATTTTACGAAGCTAGGGTACCCCTGACAACCACCACGTAAGAGCAGCGGGAAAGGAAAACAGACTAGTTTCCTGGTCCTAGTTGGAGATATTCCAGGACTCAGGAGAATCCCCGCTTTATCCAGATTTGCTTGCCAGGTTAAGATGTGGATTTAGCCACATGGAAATCATTGGTTATCTTGACCTGATTATTTGGCTTTATTGGAGAGAATAAGAGCCTGTTTGGAGTGGGATCAAGAGACCAGGGTGTTCAAATTGGCACCACATGTACAAAAATTGGAACGATTGAAATCATGACTTTAATCACTGCATAATAACCCCCTACAATTTTGTGAAGCATTTCATCTTTTACTTCTGAGAAAAATGCAACTTAAAATTACCATTTCTCATTCACTAGATTGCCACAATTTAATAAGTGTATTAGGGTTCTCCAGATAAATAGTATCAATAGAAATATAAAAGATTTATTGTGAGGAATTGGCTCACGGGATTATGGAACTGAAATGTCCCACAGTCTACTTCTGCAAGCTGGAGACCCAGGAAAGCTGGTGGTGTAATTCAGTCTGCGTCCAAAGGCCTGAGACTCATGGGAGCCAGTGTAAATCTAGTCCAAGGGCAGAAGAAGGTGAGATGAGATGTCCCACCTCTAGCAGTGGGGCGGAAAATTGAGAGCCAGTGTAAATCTAGTCCAAGGGCAGGAGAAGATGAGATGAGATGTCCCAACTCTAGCAGTGGGGCGGAAAATAGAGGCCAGTTCCTTCCTCCTTCACCTTTTGTTCTATTGAGGCCCTCAGGGAATTGGATGATGGCTACCCACATGGGAAGGGCTGCTTCTTTGCAGTTCACGAATTCAAATGCTAGTCATCCAGAAGGACCCTTACTGACGTACCAAGAAACTGTATTTTATCTGGGCACCCTGTGGCCCAGACAAGTAGACACATAAAGTGAGTCATCACAGCAAGTATGACAATGCCGTGTACTGGAGGCAGTGTGTGGATGTGCAGCCACTTTGCATTCCATATGACCTGGCAACTGACTTCTGACTGATGTGACTTAAAAACAGAGATCCCCTGGCTGGGGCTGGGATGTTTCTAGGCCTCAGGAGGTGCACACATCTGTCTAATACATAAAGGATCTGTCTAATACATAACGTGTACCCTGTCATAAAACTCTTCAGGCTGAACTGGAGGTTCCAGTTCTCTTTCTCTTCATAGTTGCCTCTTCCACAATGGAAAGTTATTCCTGATCTTTGCTTTGTTGCTCCAGGGAGGGGAAAAAAGCCTATGAATTGCCAAAAAAGAGGCCTTTAAAATATTAATGTTGAGAATTTCAGCTGAGATTCTTATTCTGGCAGTTTCTGGTTCTTTGCTTTCAACATAGTTTGAAGACAGTTTACTAGAATTGTTGGGAAATTGTTAGATGTTTCTTGATTATGATGTGATTTTTTCACCAGAGTGCTAAAGGAATGACATTGCTGTAGTAAACATCTTCCTTGTTTATGTGAAAAGGTTTTCTCAGCATGAGTAAAATTGATGGTAAATCCTGCCTCACTCTAGCAGTAAATAATACTCATTCATGAATATATGAAATAATGAGAGGAGGGAAGGTAGTCCCATCTATCTCATTGTGATGCATGTCTAATAAAAGTTTATATTTAGTATTTAATAGTTATCAAATTTGAAATATATTTTTGCTTTTGTCAGCTAATAATACTTGTAATGAAAATTCAATCCAGAAGAAAACTTTTAAACTTGGCACTTTATAGGGAATTTAATAAAAATTAATTTAATTTGCATACACATTTTGTTGCAAAGAAATGTGACAGAATGACGAATAAAATATTTTAAAGCACAAATACCAGTTATATCAGGAAAAAAAAAAATTGAAAGTGGAGCAAAAATACCAGTTAATGAAGAAAGGAGATAATGTAACATTTTTTATATTGAGAAATAAAAATGAAGTGCTAAGCCAACTGACTTGGACAACTGTGACCTCCTTTTGGCCAAGGAAAATCTCAGCCATGACAGGATGGGAGGTCAGACATCTCTTGTAATACCCCCTCCCTGGAGAACTGCCATTAGGCTTTCTTTCCTGAAGGTTAAACAAACCAGCCCTTTGGAAAGACTTGCTCCACTGCTGATATCAACCTACTGCCTGGTGCTGCCCCTGCCTTTTGTAGTTTTAACTGCTTACCAGCGTTCTTTCCTGATAAGAGAGCGAGAACCACAGAGTGGTTCTGGGAAGTCTACGAAGGATGCACAGTGAGGGTTTTTGTGTCCTGTGCTTCACCTTTGACAGCAGAGGGCTGAAAACTCTGCCCTCGGGCCATGCTCACACCTCCATTTTTTGTACATGACCCATGAAAGTGCATGAAGCTCAATTGTGCGCACGCATTTCTCCTTTTATAATATTCATGACTCTTAGAGCTTGTTAAATATGTATATTCAGCCACCTCGTTCATCATAAATTCCACTTCCCTTTGCCTTTCCCTTGAAGTGTCTGTTTCCGGCTTCTGGCCAGAGGCTGTGCTCCCCAGCCTGTCAGTATGGCACAAGCCGCAACCATTTATGAGAAATAAAACTCTCCTTTCCAAGTTTATGAACCTCCTCATTCTTCAGTTTACACTTTTTAAGGATAGGTTTGTTTGTATGTTTTATTTATTTTTTTGAGACAGTCTTGCTCTGTTGCCCAGGCTGGAGTGCAGTGGTGCGATTTTGGCTCACTGCAACTTCCACCTCCTGGATTCAAGCGATTTTCCTGCCTCAGCCTCCCAAGTAGCCGAGATTACAGGCACCCGCCACCACTCCTGGCTAATTTTTGTGTTTTTAGTAGAGTCGGGGTGTCGCCATTTTGGCCAGGCTGGTCTTGAATTCCTGACCTCAAGTGATCTGCCTGCCTCAGCCTCCTACAGTGCTGTGATTCCAGGCGTGAGCCACCGCGCCCAGCTTGTTTTAAATGCAGTATGTTTTAATGCGGATGATTTTGAGAACCAAATCACTGATAGTGTAGGTTCCACTGGATTCATTGAAAATGGCATATGAGTTTTGTTTAAAAATGTGAGTGTTCATAGTACATTGAAATCTTTCAAACTACTTAAACTTAGATGAAAAATTTCAAATGTCAGCATAAAAATGTTCAAAAGAGCACATACTTCAAAATTCTTTTAGCAATAATAGGAACGAAAAGGTTGAAGATCACTGGCTTAAAGCATTAGATCTCAAGGGGACGTTAACACCCACTGTGGAGCCTTTTGGAATTTGAGGGACGTTTTTGGCTGTTGAAGAGCTTTATTGACATATGGTTAGTGGGGGCCAAGGAAGCTAGACATCATGCAGTGCATAACAAAGAATAGTGTGTTTTCCCATAACTTCTCTAAAGTTCATTGGAGTAGTTTACTGCAAATATAAGTATAGAAATTTAATACATACTAATCCTAAAGAATATTTAAAAGAAGGAATTTATTAAAACACTGAAATTTTAGGAGAGGGCCATTATAGTGGGTGGTGTTTAAAATATATGTTTTCTCAAAATTGTTAAATAATGTATCAATTCCATGCATTGTCTACTTAGTGTATTATACATTTCCAACTATATATTTAGATGAAAAGAGTTTGCAGTAGATAATGCAAAAGCAATACAAGTTATTACTGGCAAGTTACATACAAATATGTAACAGGAGATATAAAGTTCATTTAAAATGTCTGAGAACCAGGTATTAAATTATTAGATACACTTGAAATACAAGGAACATATGAAATCTTATTGAATCTTATTATACTTTCTCTTAGAATAATCTCTCCTCAGATAAACCTCATTGGCTATGATACTGCCATTCACAAAGCTTATTATACATTCTCAAATAGAATGGTATTTATGACATCGAATATTGTGACATGGTCACCACCTTTAATACCCGTCTGTACTATCTTCACCTTTTTCTCCAAAACATTTATCCCCTTCTATGTAGATTACTTATTTGTTATGTTTATTTTTTACTCTTTTTGTCTCCCTTGCTTGGAGACAGTATAGGAGGAGAGCATGGGAGGCAGGTCTTCTGAAGAGTTTGGCGTAAAAAGGAGGAAAAAATTGGCAGCTGGAGGGGGTAGGGCGTATGGAACCAGGAAACTTAAAAAAAATTTTAACTGAAGTATAATGTGGACATACAGAAAATTGCACAAATTAAAAGCACATAATTCTGTAAATTTCTACAAAATGAAGTCCCAGCACACCACAGTCATCCCACATGTCCCTTCCTTATCATTACCCATCTCCCACCCAAAAGACATAGGCAATTATTATGACTTTTATTGCCAAATACTAATATTGCCTATTTTCAAACTTTATGTAGTTGGAATTTTGCAGGCTGATCTCTTCCATTGAACATATTTGCAGGATTCAGCCTGTACCATTCGTCTAGGAGTAGTGCAGTCCTGTTCCTTGTAGAAATATTTCATAATTTGTGTCTTCTACTGTTTGCTTGTTGTTTGAGGTGTTCCCAGCTTTTAGCTGTTTCTAATAGTGCTGCCCTGACTATGCTTGTACATGTCTTTTAGTACACATCATGCATTTTTTGTTGAGTGTGTATATTTGGAGTGGAATTGCTTTCCAAAATGATTGTACTGGTTTTACTCCCAGCAGTCTTAAGTCAGAGGTCTCATTGCTTTACACCTTCACCAATACTTTATGCGGTATCTTGACTGTTGTTGGCACTTTGCATTTTCATCTTATTAATTTTCAGAAAAATTGGGATTTTTATTGGAACAACATTTAATCTATTAATTTGGAGAGAATTTACATCTTTTAGTATGAACTATTCTAACACATGAATGTAATGTGTTCTTTTATTTGGGGCTTCTTTATTTCAGTAAGATTTTTCAGTTTTTGTGTCAAGGTCTTATGTTCCTTTTGTTAGATTTATTCTTTCACTCCTTGATTTTTGGATGTTTTGAAAGTGATATCTTTTCGAGATTTCACATTCAAATTTCTTTTGCTAGTATATAGAAATACAGTTGATTTTTGTATATTGAGCTTATATCCAGCAACCTTACTAAATTTACTTATTTTCATGGTTTGAAAATTCTTTAGGCTATTCTTCATATACAGTTATCTGCTAATAATGACTGTTTTATTATACCTTTCAATCCTTGTAAGTTTTATTTTGGTCTTATCACACTCGCTAGTACATCTGTTACAGTGTTTAAAAGTGTTAGGGAACACCCTTGTCTCTTTTCTTGGTCCCTGGGAGGAAGCTTTTAGTAATTGACTGTTAAAGATTATGTTAGCTATAGGTACTTTACAGTTACTTTTTATTATAAAGATTCCCTTTTCTTCCTAATTTGCTAAGATAATTTAATCAGGAATGAGTGTTGATTTTTAGATATTACCAGAAAAGCACAACTGATAAAAAATTTATAATTTTGATTAATTTTAATCAAAATTAAAATTTGTGCTTCAAAAATCACCAAGAAAGTGAAAGGCAAGACACAAAAATGAAGAAAAGATTTGTAAATCGTATATTTTAGAAAGGGCTTGTATCTAAGATATAACTTACAACTCAATAAGGAGAAAACAAATTACCTGATTTTTAAAAAATGAGCAAGATTTGAATGGACATTTCACTAGAGCAGCTGTTTGAATGGCCAGTAAGCACATGAAAAGTGTTTAACCTCATTAGTCATTAGGGAAATGCAAATTAAAATCCTTATAGGTACCACTTCACACTCACTAGAATAGGTATAATAAAAAAGACAGACAATTGTTGGTGACTAGGAAAACAGAGACCCTCATGCATTGCTGGTAGGAATGTGAAATGGTGGAGCCAACCTAGGCAAACAGCTTGGCAGGGTTTTTGTTGTTGTTGTTTTTTTTTTCTTTTCTCCAAGTTAAACAAAAATTTACAGTATGACCTAGCAATTCTACTTTGTCTTTATCCAAGACAAATGAAAACATTTGTCCACCCAAAAACTTGTAAGTGAATGTCCATATCAGCATTAGTCATAGTAGCCAAAAAGTAGGAATGACATGAATATCTGTCATCCGATGAAGGGATAAGCAAAACGTTTATATGTTCATACAGTGGAATACTTCATGCTTATAACATGCATGAACCTGAAAAGCAAGCCATATGAAAGAAAACAGACAAAAAAAGACCACATATTGTATGAATTTATTTATAGGAAATGTCCAGAAAAGACCAATTCTTAGGAACATAGATTAGTGATTACATGGTGCTGGGATGGGAACAGGGAGCAACTGCATATGGGCATGAGAGATCTTTTTGTGATAATGGAGGTGTTCTAAGATCAGATTGAGGTGATGGTTGTACAACTCTGTAAATTTAGTAAAAATCCTTGAATTCTATACTTAAAGTGGCTGAACTCTATTTTTTGTAAATTATTCTTCAGTGAAGATGTTAAGGAATGAATATTGAATTTTATCAAATACTTTTTCTGTAACTAATGAAAATGTATACGATTTTCACCTTTATTTCATTAATTTGGTGAGTCCCTTTAGTGGGCTCTCTTGTTGGTAGTTCCTTTTTCTCCAAGATCTTGGCCTCAAAGTTCTGGCTGAGCCTGTAGTCTTCACTGCCAGTGTTTGTCTCCCCACTTCCAGGAGATTACAGAGATTTCTGAGCTGCTGCTTCGTGCTACGGCTTTTATACCCTCTTTACCCGACCAGTTTATAACTCAGTGTATGTTTTGGGAGGAAAGCAGAGGCTTACCATAGTTTCCCTTCTCTGGCTTTCCAGCCTCTTACATCCTGGCTGCCTTAGTTGCTCAAGCAGCTGTCTTACATATTTTCTGCAGTGTTTCATGGAGGAATTGGTCTGATGATAACCTATTCCATCATAGCTAACAGTGGAAGTCTATGTGAGTTTTTTTTAAGATGTCAGTATTACAGCATTGCTATATGCTGATGGGAACGAACCTCTAAGGAAGGGTAGTATTGATGCCAGCCAAGGAGAGCGCTTAAGTGCTGGAGTGAGTGATGTCCCCAAGGAGATTAGAAGGGGTTGAATCCAGTGCACAAGGGGATGGATTGGCCTCCCTCATGATGTTACAGGATTCCTTCAGTGCCACTTTGCCAGCCAGAAATCTTTGCTGCCCCTGCCACCTCTGTCTGGGCCTTGCTTGGGCCCTCTGGCCTTACTCCACCCTCTTGGCCTGGCAGGTTTTGCTTGGTTCGCGCCCACTTGAATCCCGTGCCTGCTGCAGCTCCACACTCAGCTTGAGGCTGGACTGGGCATGCCATGAACGACTTCCATGTCAGGCACCAGTGTCTAGACAAGGGGAATGTGGTGTCACCCAAAAACTCAGCGATAAAACCAGCATTCATGGAGCCCCAAGCAGTGTTACAACTCTTGCTCGGGGAGTCCTGAGGTCTGGGACCCCAGAAATGTTGCAGCTCTTCACTCCCATAGCTTGGCTAGCGGGAGCATGTTACAGCTCTTTTATTCCCGTTGCCCGCAGCTTGGCGAGCCGGCCAGGGGCATCACAGCCCTTTCATTCCTGTCGCCTGCAGCTCAGCGAGTTCCAGGTCCTTGTCCCGCGACCAAGAGGAATGAGGTGCGTGGACACCAGAGAGTGAGTAAGGCAGAGAAGAATTTTATTGAGTGACATAAGGAAAGCTCTCAGCTGTGAGAGGGGACCCAAAGTGGGTAGCCACCTGAGAGGATGAGTCTGGGGTTTTTATGGGTTAGAATGGAGGTGTGTGTGCTGATTCATCCCTGGGTGGGCTTGGAAAAATCACTGTTTGATTGGTTAAAAGGCATCATCAAGAAGGAACCAATCAAGAGAGTGAGGGTAATATGGGGATAGAAGTTCTCTCTCTGTTTGTGGACTCTCTCGAACCAGCAGCTCAGTTTTTAGACTTTAAACTGTCAGTGGCTTGAAGGTTGGGTTTCACTGGGGACACATCCCTGTCTGCTGGGGAATTTGTCTGCCTCCTGTCACTCTCAATGAGTTAGTTCATTCATGGTAACAGGAGGCAGGGCGGAGTATATAGGTTCAAGTCCTGGATGGATAGCTTTGGTGGTAAGTACTAGTAGAATGTCTTTTCTGGCTTTTCGTAGGATTGATAGGAGGTTTTAAGATTCGTGGAGAGGGAAGTTGTGAAGTGGTCTGTATGTGAGTAGGAGAGTGAATGAACTCAGGAAATACAGTAGGATTGCTGGGCAGCAGAATGGCCCACTTGAGATGAGTGGTCATAAATGTAAAATATTTAAATTTACGAAGTAATGGAACTGAGAAATACTGGGCCTCAAAGAAGAGTTTGGCACCAAGTTAAGCCAGTTATTTGTTTTTGGTTCTGCCAACATTTTTCTTTGTTACATATTAATTCTTCATGGAAAAATTAATTGCAAAGACATGTATCAGGCGTTCCAAAACATTTAAAGACTTGCATATTTAGCACCCACCACCCAACCTAAGCAATACAATATTACAAATAAAATTGAAGTCCTCTGTGTACCCATTGCCAGTCATACTCCAGCCCCCATAACCACCAATTGAATTTATCATTTCTGTGTGTTTTATATCCCTGAATAGCATTATTGTTTTTAAAATTTGTGTTCATTATCCTGTGTATCTTTCTGTAATTAATACTTTTTCAATAATATTATTCATTAGATTTATCTGTATTTACTCTTAATTCTTTCATGTTCATGCTATACAGGTAACATTCTATTTATAATTATGTCCTTGTTTTATTAATTCTCCTATGGATGGATATTTAGGTTATATCCATTTTTTTGCTAGTCTTTGTATGCTCCCTTGAATTTTATTGTACATATTTTCTTGGGTATGTGAGAGATTTTCTAGGGTATACATATCTAAGATCTGATGGATGCTAGGATATGTGCTTTGTCAACTGAGGTTCTCACTCCCCCGGAAGTGTGTGAGATCAGAATGCCCCTGCCCTAGCCCTTACTTATGATATTATGTATCAGCATGATTGATTTGTAATAGACTAATAAGGGTAAATAGCTGAGTGTATGCCTTCTATACTGTAATTTTACTTTGTTGTTTGTCTGTTTATTTAATTGGGGACCCATCTTTTTTCAGATTGTTAATTTTGCTAAAGATCTTCTTTGTTCTCAGAGTTAATTATCCCTCAGGGAATTCCATGTGTTTATTTTTCTCTGTTCCAAAGTTACGATTCTGTGCTAAAGTCATAATTATGAAATCATCAGTTTGTTCATACTTTAAATCTATGCTTCTCCCTTGTGGTTGACAGTCCCCAAGGCAGGCATCCATGAAGTCAAAAGGACTGACCAAAGTGTAATCTGCCCTTTTTACTGGGTTGGCATTTGTGCTAATACACTGCAGAAGCAGTGGTGGATAAACTGACAGCACCTTGCAAAGCAGCAAGGTGGTGTCACCAATTTGTCATTATTTATGTTAACATTAATGGGTTCATTTGTATTTTTAAATGAATAAACATTTAAACAATTTCTTAGTTTTGATTTCTAATAGAGTAACTATAGATCAGTAGATGCCAACTATAGTGTCTTCCTTTAAGAGCATGAAGGGGCCTGAGACTGGAAAGCTGGAGAAGCACCGCTTTAAGCACATGGTAGACGTATGAATAGACAAATACTTTATTCTTGCCGAACATGGTCATTGGGAAGGAAAACTGAGGTAATGTCATTCTATTAAAAGATGAATTAAGTGGCCGGGCGCGGTGGCTCACGCCTGTAATCCTAGCACTTTGGGAGGCCGAGACGGGCGGATCACGAGGTCAGGATATCGAGACCATCCTGGCTAACACGGTGAAACCCCGTTTCTACTAAAAATACAAAAAATTAGCCGGGCGTGTTGGCGGGCGCCTGTAGTCCCGGCTACTTGGGAGGCTGAGGCAGGAGAATGGCATGAACCTGGGAGGCGGAGCTTGCAGTGAGCCGAGATCGCGCCACTGCACTCCAACCTGGGAGACACAGCGAGACTCCGTCTCAAAAAAAAAAAAAAAAAAAAAAGATGAATTAGGCTGATCTTGAAGTTGTATACTAATCTTAAGTAAATTTTCAATTCTTTGCTTTAAAATTTTGTTTACAACTAGATTATATTTGTAAATAAAATACTTTGCAGGTGCTGACCTTAAGGAAAGAGCCAAAATGAGTTCCAGTGAAGTTGGTCCTTTTGTCTCCAAAATAAGAGCAGTGATTAACGATATTGGTAAGCACTATTAAGTTCTTCTTTCAGCATGCTGAAGGGGTTCTTAAATGTCACATTTAAAAAGTTACACATTATATATAAGCATTGGTTAAATATTTATATAATTAGATAATCATGACCTATAGCTGTTTGTTTTAACATGACACTTAATATATTTAATTTGAAAAATTATGTAAAATATTTAATAATTACAGATGTCTTACGTATGATAAAATATGAAGGTATTTATTAGACAACAATAATAATTTGCCATAAGCCTTTGACTTACAATATCTATATTTAACTGTATACTTGCAAACATACGTTTGGGATTCCTTTGTTTTTTAAATATACAGGATCATACTTTTTTAAGACTTACAGTAACTATCAATTTATTTTATTTTTATTTTACTGCTGTATATTAATCCAGTCTTATCCAAAATTTTATATTATTTCTTCATTAATGAACATTTTTTCCCTCTGTTTATGTTATTTATAATAAGGTAGTGAATACCCTTGTACATAAGCATAGATTCTTAAACAGGGAATCGCTGTTCCAGTTATCATTTGTTCATTTTATATTTTAGTATTAATAAATTCTACAAAATTATATTCCCATCGGTTAAAGACAGTATATGTTTCCTCATATTCCTGCCAGCATATAATGTTGCTATTTTTGAAGTTTGCCTAGGTTAAAAAAAAAAAAACTCAACATTTTAATTTGTATTGCCCCAAATGCTTATGTGATGTTTTATCTTTTCAAATGAGATTTGGCTTTCTTTTTTTTTTTTTATTTGGTTTTAGTTTTTTTTTTTTTTTTTTTAAATTTTTGATTTTTTCTAGAGACAGGGTCTCACTTTATCACCCAGGCTGGAATGCAGTGGCATGATAATAGCTCACTGTAACCTCCAACTCCTGGGCTCAAGAGATCCTCCTGCCTCAGCCTCCTAAGTAGTTAGGACTACAGGTGTGAACCATCAGGCCTGGCTGATTTTTAATTTTCTTGTAGAGATGGGGGTCTCACTGTGATGCCCAGGCTGATCTTGAACTCCTGCCTCAAGCGATCCTCCTCCCTCGTCTTCCCACAGTGTTGGGATTACATGCATGAGCCACATTACTCAGCCTTTTCTTCATTTGTAAATTGCCTTTTCACATCTTCATCCTCCTTTTATAGGATTATTTAATAACTACTTGTTTATTTAAAAGGCATTTTTATATTCTTTGTGTTTAAATGTGTTATAGATATTGTCCTCTAATGTGCTTAATTTGATTCCAGTATCTTTAAATTTAAAACTTTTAATATCTAGATGATGCTAGGTTCCCTTTATTATTCTTTTTCCTTGAAGGTTTTCTCTGTTGATTCTCGCACATCAGTTTTTCCAGATGAATTTAGAATTATTTTTTTAAGGCAAAGAGGAAAAATTTCTGTATTGCAACTGTGATTGGAATTTTATAAATTTTGTTAAGAAAATTTTGACATTTTTATGATAGTAAATCTTTCTATCCATAGTGTGCATGGCTCGTATTTTCTGGGGTCATTCATTTTTTTAATGTCTTTCAAGGAAGTTTTATACTTTTCTTGGTCTTATATCTTTTTTTTCCCCTCAAATATATTCCTAGCTATTTTATAGCATTTATTCCTTTGAATGAGACCCTCCCCTTGTTTCCGTTGTAGTCTTGTTATTATAGTCTGTAGGAAAGTTATTAAGTTTTTTTTTTTTTTTTGAGCCGGAGTCTCGCTCTGTCACCAGGCTGGAGTGCAGTGGCACGATCTCAGCTCACTGCAACCTCCGCATCCCAGGTTCAAGCGATTCTCCTGCCTCAGCCTCTCAAGTAGCTGAGACTACAGGCACGTATGACCATGCCCAGCTAATTTTTGTATTTTTAGTAGAGACGGGGTTTCACCATGTTGGCGAGGATGGTCTTGATCTCTTGACCTCGTGATCCACCTGCCTTAGCCTCCCAAAGTGCTGGGATTACAGGTGAGAGCCACCACGCCTGGCCAAAAGTTAATAACTTTTATGTGCTTATTTTACATCATGTCAGCTGGATAATTACTTGTGTTAATTCTTCTTTAATTTTCTTGTGTTTTCAGTTGAAAAGTACAATATAGATAATTACCTATAAGTAATGCAGTTTTTATCTCCTCCCCCAACATTTTAACCTTACATATTCATATTTTTTCATATTGGTTCAGGCCCTCTTAGAGTATTCATTTGTTAAGGTGAGCGTGATCATCCTTATCTTTCTTTGACTTTGGTGGGTGCCTTTAATATTTTGCCAGTAATTATGATATTCAGGCAGTTCTCTTCTATTTCAACTTGTTAGGAGATTATTTCTGTTTTTAATCAAGAATAAGTGTTAAAGTTTGTCAAATGCTTTTAAAATATGCATCGGGATTATAATTGATGTATGTTAGCGTTTGCCTTATTTAGCCTTTATTATACTGAGTTGTGTTAATAGATTTACTAATGCTGCGGTGGCCATACATTACTAGAATAAGCTCTGTCTGGTCATTGTGGTTAGGGGTGGTGTTGGTTTTTAATATATATTGCTGGATTCAATAAAATGCTTTTGGTAGAATCATAAAGGAGATTGAGCTTTTAATTTTGTTTTGTGTTATTCTTTTTTGGTTTGGTGTGAAGGTTATTTGCCTTCATAGAATGAGGTGAAAAGCTTTCCATGTTTTTCTCTGCTATATACAGAACAAATCATGTTACTTGAAAGAATTGTAGAATTTGACCGTTTGACACCTTTTTGCATCTTCTGTGGTTTTGTTACTGTTTTCTCACTTTCTTAGAATTAAAATTTAAAAAATACATGTTTTGATTTCTATAATGTCTTTGGCTTAGCTGTCTATTCTGCCTCTTCTCATTCTGTGCTGGTATTGTTTTAGGCCCTGCTTCTCTCCCCAGCTTCAGCCTCATGTTTATGTACCTTCTGACACAGAGCATGAACTTTGTTTAGAAGTTGGTCAGAGAGCTTGATTTTAGAAGTAAAAGTTGATGCTACCTGTAAGTTTATATATATGCAAGGGGGTGGCTAAGATTGGTTTCATTGTTCAAATTACCTTGATGTTTGTTCCAGAGTGTCTTTCTGTTCTGTGGATTCTGAAATTGGGATTTTTCTGGAACTCTTTCTGTCTTTGCAATGTCATTTTCTTTTTTGTGATTGTACCTATAGCTTTTCTTTTCTGGGCTAGTTCTTATCTCCATTTTTTCTTGGGAGTTCCTCCATATTTATTAATGATACTTTTTATTATAACATTACAGTAGACTTACTGTGATGATTCCAGACATTTTGAAGGACATGTGGAAACTAAGTATCTTAATAGTATCTTAATAGAATCCACTCATTTAATATGTTAAAAATCACAGGCAGGCAGGCTTTATCTTGAAGGGTCATATAGTAAATATTGTAGGTTTTATGGTGCCATATGGTCTCTGTTGCAGCTATACAACTCTGACTTTATAGTATGAAAGCAACCATAGATGATGTATCAACAAATGTGTGTGGCTCTGTTCCAATACAGCTTTATTTGTGCATACCCAAATTTGAATTTCATTTGATTTTTATGCATTTTGAAACAATTTTTTATTTTGATTTTTTTCCCCAGGCATTTAAAAATGTAAAAACCATTCTTAGCTCACAGGTTGTACTAAAACAGGCAGTGGGTCTGATTTTTCTTTGAATGTCATTTGTCTTCTATCTTCATTTTTCCTGTTGTTTGGAATTAATTCCTCTATATTTATTCAAGAAATCTCACTTCAGTTCTAATTTGAACAACTTGATGCATGCTTGGCTTATATCTTTGTCATTGGGTTTTGCTTTTTGGAGACATAAAGCTTTTAATTTTAAGGTCTTCGCTTTGATAGGGAGTTTAAAATATTGCATCTGGGGGTTTTGTATTCTTGATAAAATTCAAAGAAAACAAAACAAAACAGTTCAAGAAAAAACAAAACAAAAACCAAAGATAAGTTCATCCAATCTTAAAAAAATGTAAAGAGAAAAAATAGCATAAACTTAGAACATATTGAATAGTAAGATGTTGAAATAAGTTGAGTACTCACTATTAATGTTAGTTGATTAAACTTGCGGTTTAAAGACACAGATGTTCAGATTTGACTAAATAATTGACATCGGCTGAATATTGTTAAAAATAGCCACATCTGGGGTACCTCTTTTTGTACCTGAAGATTACTAGCCAAAAAAAGATATGTCAGTATTGATATTGGTCAAAATACATTTCAAAATAAAAAGCATTACTAGAGAGAGAGTTGCTGCGTGTGATAAGAGATTCAATTTTTCAAGAAACATACCCTTAAACTTGTATGCACTTAAAAACAAAAGTCTCAAGATACACACATAAAATGATATGGATAAATTGGTAATTTATCATCACTGACAAAACTATCAACCCATCTCCCTCAATTTACCATGAGGTCAAAAAGACAAAAGTTAATAAAAATTTTTCAGTGATTTGAACAACGTAATTATCAAGTTTGGTTTAATAGACTCAACCCCAACTTATGTATTCTCGTGAACACAAGAAATGTTTAAAGATGTGGGTCACGTGCAGGACCCTAAGGTCTCTGTTAAATTTCAGAAAATTGTTGTATAGAGACCATATTTTCTGTCCACGGTGGAATTAAGTTATGTTAAAAGAAAAACTTCAACCAAATTAAGTTTAAAGGAGTTTAATAGACCAGTGAACGATTTATGAATCGGGCAGTCCCCAGAATCACAGTACATTCAGAGAGACTCCAGGGATGCCTTGTGGTCAGAACAAATTTCTAGACAAAAAAGAAGGAAGTGACATACAGAAATCAGAAGCGAGGTACAGAAACAGCTGGATTGGTTACAGCTCAGCGTTTGTCTTATTTTAACACAGTTTGAACACTGGGCAGTGTATGAGTGGTTGAAGTATGGCTGCTGGGATTGGCCAAGCCTCAGCTACTGTTACAGGGCATACTCCTAAGTTAGGTTTTCTGTCTTTTCTACCTATTAAGTTAGGTTGCAGTTCATCCACAAGTATAGAAGTACAGAGTCTTTCTAAGGCCGTATTTAGTTTGCTTTAACAGTTAGAAACAAGATATCCATACGTACAGATTCTAAAACCGTATATTTGTAAACTGAGAATACTGAACAGCTCATGGGTCAAAGAAGAAACTATAATGGAAAAGAATACTAAAACTGAATGATTATACAATTACCATATGTCCAAATATATGAGATTTGATTAAAGTGGTACTGTTAGCTGTGATGTATCCATGTCATGCAGCACAAGTATGTTAGCATCAGTGAATCTGTACAGGTCTGTAGCAATCTCAGTTCTTGCCTCCTCAGAAGAAAGAATTCGACCCAGGGGCATAAGGCTGGAGGAGACACTGGGGCAAGTTTTAGAGCAGGAGTGAAAGTTTGTTAAAGAGCTCTAGAGCAGGAAGGAGAGGAACTTGCACAAGGATCAAGTAGACGACTTGAGAGATCAGGCGCACCGTTTGACCTTTTGAATTGGGGTTTTATATGTTGGCATTCTTCTGGGGTCTTCTGTTGCTTCTCCTGTGATTCTTCCCTTGGGGTGGGCTGTCTGCATGCGCAGTGGCCTGCCAGCCCTTGGGAGGGGCTGCACGTGCAGTGTGTTTACTAAGTTGCAGGCCTGCCTACTTGAGGCACCTTCCCACTTTGCAGTCCCGTGTTCCTAGAGGGAGGTCATCCGCCATTTTGCCTCTCAGTGCTCATGCTCAAATGCACTTGCCCAGCTCCTGAGATCTTATCAGGAAGCTGCTGATCACCAGTTTCAGGTATTTCTATCTGGAAATACCTGATATTTCCAGGAGACTGCCTTTCTCTGGTGTTGGCTGTGACCAATTATTATTTTAGAGAGACAATTAACGGCCGCCTGACAATTACATGGTCACCTGACACTCCTGGTGTGTGTATTTTGTGGGGAGCCCTCTCCAGCTCTGCTCGTGTCTGATTAGCTACCTACTGTAACAGTACTTGAGGGGAATTTACAACGTTAAATCCATAAGTTAGCAAGGAGATGTCATTGATGATAAATAGCTAAGCATTACCTTAAAAAGATTTTTAAAAGTTTTAAGTTCAAAGAATGTTGAACTAAAGCAACAATACAAGGATCAGAAATGAGTAAAATGGAAGACAGAGTTGCAGTGCATAGGGTCAACACAAGGCCGTGCTCTTTACAATGGAGTAAAAAGTGTTTTAACAATACGTATTACAAATGAAAAAAAGATGTGATTATAGATACAGGAGAGATTATAAAGATAATAAGAAAATACTGGGAAAAAACTTTATGCCAATAAATATGAAACTTCTGTCTCAAGAAGAAATCATGGGCTGGAATAGTCATGTAACCAAAAGAGGGTCCAACTTCTCACCGCTTGTAGAAAGAAGCCAAAATAACAAGAGTGAGGTATGATAAAGAGTGTGAATTTTATTAATTGTTGCCAGCAAGGGGAAAAGTGGACAGAATCCTTTCCCAAAACTGCCACTTTCCAATTTCTGGAGAGTGCAGGGGTTTAAGAAGAGGGATTTGGAATGCAGGAGAGGCAAGGGGGCTGGGAGGTGCCCAATGGCATGACTTGCTCCTATGGCTTATCCTGAATTATTGTTCCATCTGGTGAAGGGGCCAGCACCATCTTGGGCCCAACCATGCCAAATCAGTCGCAGTCAATCTTGCTGTCAGTCTCTAGCCGGGAGTAACTCTGGCCTTGAAGTAATCTCCTGCTCGGGAGAGAATTCTGGAGGTGCCTGGTTTGCATCAGGATTTGGCCCCTGAAGCTTCTAAGGAAACATAGGACCAGATAAGTGAGCATGGTGTGAGCTTAACAAACATCCAGGTAAATACATGTGCATCAGGCATGAAAGCATAAGGTGGGAAAGGGAGGGGAGTGGAGTTTTAAAGCACATTCCAAGGCTGTATTTAGAGACAAAAGAAAACACATCTGTAGTTTGTCTCAAAGCTGTGTCTTGAGACTGGGATGAAAAGAGGAAGGAAAAAAAAATTTTTAAAGCAGTTTGAAGCTAAGCTGCTTGGTTACAAGTCATATAATCATTGAAGTGATCAACCAATTCTTACAGTAAACTTTTTCACAGAGAAAGCACCAGACCCAGTTTTTTGATGATAGAGATTTACTTTTAAGATGTTTTACCCAATGCATAAGGAACAGATTCTTACAATCTTATACAGACAGTTCCACAGGATAGTAAAGTGAGAGTTTACTCCTAACTCATTATTTCAGACTAGTGTAATCTTTATACCTAAATCCGAGAGAAACAATGGAAGAAAGGAATAGGAGGAGACAGCCTCACTTGTGAGCATACATGAAATCCAGCAGATTGTAACAAAAGACCAAATTGGGCTTTCCCA
This sequence comes from Pan troglodytes, assembly GCF_028858775.2. Lineage (NCBI taxonomy): Eukaryota > Metazoa > Chordata > Mammalia > Primates > Hominidae > Pan > Pan troglodytes. The sequence goes on from NC_072409.2 coordinate 47,180,527, forward strand.
GGAAGGCAATGGTGGTTTCCACTGGAAAATATTAAATTTTAACTCATGATGTTAGCCAATGAAAATAAAATCATATGTGTATCTCAGTAGATTGAGGAAAAAGCATTTGAGAAATATCAACATGTATTCATGGAAAATGTTCTCAGCAAACTAGGAATAGAAGGAAACTTCCTTAGCCTGATGAAAGGTATCTCTTTCTTAATAATAAAATATTAGAAGTCATCTCCTAAAATCAGGAACAAGGCAAGAGGACCCACTGTCACCACCTCTGTTCTATATTATTCTGTAAATCCTGGTTTCTGTAGTAGGCAGGAAACAACAATAAATAAGGACCGAAAAAGAAATAACGGAGTCCTTCTCATGTGGTATGGCTGTCTCCATCAAAAAGCTAAAAGAAACAATAAATTATTAGAAATAAGAGTGTTGCAAGATGGCTGGAAATGAGATCCATATTCAAAATAATCAATTGCCTTTCTTTATACCAACAACAGACAAAAGATGTCAAGTAAGGATACCCTGGAAAGCAGGAACAAAAATGAGTCTAGGACTACATGTAGCATATTTGGAGAAATTATAAAACTTTATTGTAAGATGTTTAAAAAAATAAATGGAGACAAATTATCCTCTTGAATAGGAAGATTGAGTATTAAAAAGATGATTCTCACAAATGGTGTAATTCAGTGTAATTACACCTAGACTCTCAGTATTGATTTTGTGAGGGACTTGATGAGCAAAAAGAGACCCCCAAATAGCCAAACACTCATAAAGAAGAAAATGAAGCGTCTTGCCATTTCAGCACTCAAGATTTATTATAATGACATAGAAATGAAGATGGTGTATTATTGGCTTTCGGATAGATAAGTATACCATTGGGTTGAAATATAGAACCCCCAAAAGACCACCCAAGTGGGGAAGCTGATATGTGACAGAGGTGGCATTGCAGATCGCTGGGGAATGGCAAAGACTTAATATGTTTAGAAGTGGAAACTAAAACTTTAATGATCTTAACAGAGAGAAGAGTTTCTTAAAACATAAAATATGACACTTAAAAGAAAACAGTGATGAATTTTACCAAATTAAACTTAAGAACATCAATTCATGAAAACATACTGTAAATAAAGTAGAAAGAAAAGACACAGACTGGGAGAAAATAACTTGAAACACATAGTGGCCAAAGATTCGTGTATGCATTGATAAGTACGTACAGGAATCAATACATGCATACGTATGTACAGCCTTGAAGTCAGCAAGAGGACATGACAGAAAAACATTGCACACAGAGGTAGAGGAGTGAGGGTAGACATAGGAAAAGATGGTCAGCCAGAGTAGTAGTCATAGACCTGCAATTAAGACCACAGTGGGATGCCATTTTACATCCACCAGATTAGCCAAAAATTCTTAAGCCAGGTCTTACTAAGAGTTAGTGAGTTAAGTGGATTACCAGGCAGGAAGATTTATACTTCTAATGGGAGCTGAACTGGTGTAACTGCTTAGGAAAAGTATTTGATATTGTCTTTCAAATTTGAATATCCACATTCCATAAGACTTGGTAGTTCACTTTTTAAGGGGTATTTACATAGAGGGATAACTTAAAGACTGTTTTTATTGGACCTGTAGTAAGAAATATATCTACACTCTGGCCCAGTAAACACATAGGGGTGGGAGAGTATCAAAGGTTATGGTTCTTCTGTCTGTACACTCTAGTTTGATACTACCCTATGTCATTAAAAAAAATTCCTCATCTTGACTAGCTCATGAATGGGTTGCTACTTGGATTTGAAACCACATTGTTCTGCAGACATTTTGCACATGTATCCTAGGGACACTTACATTGTTAATAGCAAAAAGCTGAAAAACAACCAAATTTCTATGACAGGAGAATGGAAAAATATTTTGGTATATTTATACAATTGAATAGTAGAGAGCAGTGTACATAAATGAATAATACACACATGTACCAATATGGATAAATCTTTGAAACACAATGTTGATTTGAAAGTATGACTTATTTTTTATAAAACTAATAGCATTCAAAGCTAAACAGTTTGCGTTTAGGGATGTGTAAGTGTGTAATAAAATCACATACACACACACACACAGACTTTACAAGGATGGTTATCTTTGGTTTGGAATTCAGGTGGAAGGATAGTTGAAGAGCGCGGTGGCAGACAGGTGTTAGTTCTGACCTAGATCTAGCTTTGAGTGGTGATTGTGTTGGAGTTTATTATGATTATGCTTTATTACATGTATATGAATATATTCTTTATATGTGCCAAATAAGACCAATTTTTAGAAGATTCATCTATCTTGAAACCTGTGGACATTTCTTATGTTATTTACTGTATTTTTTTTCTTTCTTACTGTCAACTGAAGAATGACAAGGTTCATAACTTTAGAAAGGAGAGCTTTATGTCTCATAAAGGGTTACAGCCTGCAAGGTGGCTATTCCCACACTCTGGGAAGCACAGCCTCTGGCCAGAATCCAGAAACTGCCACTTGGAAGGTGGGGTAAAGGGAACAGGAATGTATGCTGAGCAGGGTGGCCAGGTATACATAGTCAATAAGCTGCCGGAGGAGTCATGAATATTTATGAAAGGAGAAACAGGCACATGCGCATTTGAGCTTCAGGCCTTTCCTTGGGACCCATGTGTAACAAATGGCAGCCAGAGCAGGATCTGAGGGTGGAGTCTTGGGACTTCTGCTGTCAAAAGATGAAACAGAGGGCTGGGCGTGGTGGCTCATGCCTGTAATCCCAGCACTTTTTGAGGCCAAGGCGGGCAGATCACCTGAGGTCAGGAGTTCGAGACCAGCCTGGCCAACGTGGTGAAACCCTGTCTCTACTAAAAAAATACAAAAATTAGCTGGACATGGTGGCGCACGCCTGTAATCCTAGCCTGTAGTGCCAGCTATTAGGGAGGCTGAGGCACGAGAATCGCTTGAACCTGGGAGGCGGAAGTTGCAGTGAGCCGAGATCATGCCACTGCACTCCAGTCTGGGTGACAGAGCGAGACTCCGTCTCAAAAAAGAAGAAGCAGATGACACGAAAAACTCTCATTGCGCCTCCTCTGTAGACGGGCCAGAACCACCCTGTGGTTGGTAGTCTCTTTATCAGGAAGAAATGCTGGTTGGTTGTTTTGACAGAACGGCAGAAGGGCGGGGCAGCATTCAGGCTGTTGGTTGAAATCAGCAGTGGCATCTTTCAAGAGCTGGTTTCTCTTTAGCCCGTTAGAAGAAAGCCTAATGGCGGCTATTGAGGGAGATGGTCTGACCTCCCATCACATCATAGCTACGAATTCAGCCTCTGAGGTTTCTCTGTGGTCCCCTTGGCCAAAAGAAGGTCAGTTCAGTTGGTTGAGGGGCTTAGAATTTTTTTTTTTTAATTTCTCATTATTTTCAAGGAAAGCCAAGATTTTACATTTCTAGAAAAATAGCTCTTGGGCTTTTGGTTTTAAGGTGTTTTGTTTTTTTTTTTTCTTTGAGAGAGGGTCTCCCTGTGTCGCCCAGGCTGGAGTGCAGTGGTGCGATCTCAGCTGTCTGTAGCCTCGACCTCCGGGGCTCAAGTGATCCTCCCACCTCAGCCTCCCGAGTAGCAGAGATGGGCTCTACCATGCCCAGCTAAGTTTTGTGTTGTTTCATCATATTTCCCAGACTGGTTTCGAACTCCTTGACTCAAGTGATCCTCCCGCCTTGGCCTCCCGAAGTGCTGGGATTACAGGCATGAGCCACTGTTCCTGGCCCCCTACTTTTAAGGTTTTTGACCTTAAAACTTTTCTTGAAACTTTTTCTCTTTGATGGGAGAGAAAAATCCTTTTGCATGTCTAACAAAATGCGTTAATGGCCAGGCACAGTGGCTCATGCCTGCAGTCCTAACACTTTGGGAGCCTGAGGCGGGCAGATCACCTGAGGTCAGAAGTTTGAGACCAGCCTTGCCAACATGGTGAACCCCCATCTCTACTCGAAATACAGAAATTAGCCAGGCGTGGTGGCATGTGCCTGTAATCCCAGCTACTCAGGAGGCTGAGGCACGAGCATCACTTGAACTTAGGAGGCGGAGGTTGCAATGAGCCGAGATCGTGCCATTTGCACTCCAGCCTGGGCGACAAGAGTGAAACTCGGTCTCAAAAAAAAAAAAAAAAAAAAAAAAAGCGTTTATGGACCAGATACTGCACAGAGGCCTCCATCTTTCTTTCTGGCTCTCTTTTCACTAGTTCTTCTCATAAAGTTTGTTCATTTTCTGAGAGAAGAGCTTCTAGGCTTATTTTTGTCTTGGGAGGAAGTGACTTGACCAGTGGATGTTCATGGATACTGATGGTGGAGGATCCTGCATTGTACTGTTAAAATTATGGGAGGCCATTGTTTTGGACTGAGCTCCTGCTCAAATCCCCAGCAGACCAGATTAAATTGATATAGTCACTCCTGCAAAATGCCACATAATCAAATTGAAACTTTATTAAGGAAGCAGACGGATTCCAAAACAGACCAGTTTTTCCTGAAAACAGGAGATTCCAGTCTACCTGAGTCAGCTCAGTAAGAAAGTCTACTCTGCTTTAACCCTTGCCAAAAAAACAACCCCCCCGCAAAGCCTGATGTAACCTGTTAACCAATTAGTTTTTTTTCCTCTTGTCCTGTTTTCTTGTTTCTACCTTACTTTAAAACCCACTGTTCTGCCATGCCTCATGGGAGCTTTTATTCTATTTTGTAGAATGGAGGCTGCCCTGCCTCATGAATCACAAATAAAAGGCAATTGGATCTATAACTCAATTTGTTAGATTTTTGTCTTTGACAGTACTTACGGGCCTGCTTCCTATACAGACCCTCCAGTAATTAAATGCCTTGGCAGTGGTGTACTGGGGCCTGCTCACACTGACTCCAGGTGATTGTTAAATTTTCAGGAATTTTTGTTTGTTTGTTTTAAAAAAAAGATAGGGTCCCACTCTGTTGCTCAGGCTGGAGTGCAGTGGCACAATCTCAGCTCACTGCAGCCTCCACCTCTTGCGTTCAAGTAATTCTTCCACCACAGCCTCTTGAGTAGTTAGAACTACAAGCGTGAGCCACCACGCCCGGCTGTTTTGTATTTTTTGGTAGAGACAGGGTTTCGCCATGTTGGCCAGGCTGGTCTTGAACTCCTGGCCTCAAGTGATCCCCCCACCTTGGCCTCCTAAAGTGCTGGGATTACAGGCATGAGCCATGACTCCCAGCCTAATTTTCAGAAATTTTGTGAGCTGGCTGTTGAACCATAGGCATCTTTAAATTGTGGCAGTATTAGTACTGATACAAATCAGGGTTCACCCTTGTCTGTTGGGTACCATTTTCCCCTCTTGCCTCCTGTTATATTTACATTTTCTACAACTGGAGAATTGATGGGATCTGAAAGGCAAATGTATTTTCTCTTTGGCCACCGTGATTTCCTGTACTCTGTGTGTTTTTAATGAAAGAGAGTTTATAAGCAACTTACAGACATGACTTATTTGAAAGCTCTTCTATTTTATTAAAATAGAGATCAGAAAGCAGTTCTGTATTTCATTCAGAGTCACTAAATTTACTTTATTGTTCCTAGTATCTTAGAAAGTCTGTTCTTAAACAGTAAAATCCTAGAATAAAATTGAGTTCTTTTGTTCTTTAAAAAAAAAAAAAAGTCGTGACTATTTTTGAGACGTTTCATTCAAAGGAAATGGTGAATTTTTAGATTTCTAAAATGTTAATCATTGTTACAAGTCCCCTTCCCTCTTGAAGTTTAGGTTGCCTGGATTAGAAGCAGTAAACTGATTATTTTGAAATATTAGGCATCAGCAAGGCTACACAGCAATGAAATTGTCAGGATCTATTAACAGCTGTTGTTTCTTACCATTCCTTCTAGGGCTTCCTGGTGTGCACCTTCCTTCCAGTAGTTCGTGGTGGCAGTGTTGACATCACTATTGGGACCCACATTGTGCACATTAGCAGTATAGAATATGGGGAGTGGACATGTTAATTACCTCACTGAGGGCCATTCTTGCCTTTAGTAACATTTAAATTAGATGATATTTCAAGATGAGATAGAAAACATTTTTAGAATTCTCTAAGTGGAAACTCTAAAGGGATAGACCTAGTTCTCTCAAGTTGAGACATCAAAGAATTGTTACCTAATGATAAAGAAATATTTAAAATAGGTTTTCATTAGAATTTTAGATTACAGAATTTAGTGTGAGGCAATGATGTTTTTGTAAATGATCTTCCACAGTAATCCTTTAAAATGCCAGCATTCATAACTTCTTTTTCTTTCTCTGATGACATAAAATTGCAAAAGCTTTAATTTAGCAGTGTAAATGCAAAGCTGAATTGAAATACAGGTAATTATGTTAAAAGGGACAGCTGACAAAATTCATGTATTTAACAATTTTTTTCTTAACATTTTATAAGGTTTTATAGAAAGAAATAATTTAATTTTGGAAATTTTCAGTCTCTGGATCTGTTCTTCATGTGATTGAAAATCTACTGTCCATATGCATTTTTCTATGAAAAAAGCTCTCTCTTTGAAATACAAAGAATATCTTTGTATAACTGAATGAAAAAATTCTGTGTGAAAAATCTGATGTAAGTTTTATGGTATAAACCTCTTTTCAAGCAGTGCTTCTCATTTTATTTTTGTTAGCATGTCTTTCAGTTTGAGAATTGGGATACATTTGAATTTTATTATTGAAAGGCTCAAAGTAACGCAAAACAAGTCACTAATAATTAACAGACCCACTACAGTATAATAGATGCACATACATATCAAACTTTCATCTTGGCCTCTCTTCTGCAGAGGTTTAATATTGGAACCAAACTCTTCTGTCCTAGCCTAGCTATCTTTGTATAAATGAGTGTTCTTTAGTGTTTTGGTAACCACATGATCTATCTTTCTGTCATCTTCATCCTAAGCTTAAAGTTCCATTATATTTCAGCATGTAATGATACTCTTAGGAGGTCACAAGATCTGCTCAGTTTAACGTTTTCTCAAAGATATTGCCATAGGATGGTTTGTTATAGACAGTTTAGATTTTATACATTGTTAAAATGTGATGAACTCTTGAATTATTTTGGTGTAAGTTTATTGATCTTGATCTCTTGATGTGGAATCAGAAAATGTGGATTCTCTCTACCATCTGGTACTTTCCATATCTCCCCATTGCAAGAACCATGAGTTGGCTTTTTCTTCACTTATACCTAGTGTCTAGTAATGAGCACATGGTAGGTACCTGATTGAGAGGGCAGATTGGCTTATATCTTATTGGTGTAAACGTGTTAGCCATACTGTAATTATTTCATCTTATCTTCATGCTGAACCTTCTCCTGCAATCCCTTTCCTGTCTGCCTCTACCTAAAATTCCAAGAATCCTGCTCAACTTGCCTGAGTTTGATCCTCTGTCTTTTCTACCCAAGCTCCTGCTGCTCTTAGGACATGACTGAGAATGATAGAATGAACATGAGTGGAGCAGTTGTTGGAATGTCTATTGTGGTAAATTAGGACTGATCCTTTGCTAGATTGGGATGGAAGGTCTTGCTCAGGAGTCCCAAGTTTGATATGTGAAGGTAGTGATGCTTAGTGGACATCCAAGTGCAGATGAATTCGGAGTGGAGGTGGGTTGACCCAGGTGAACTTGGGAGTCATCAGAATGTTAATGCTATGTGAAGCCATGACCACTGGATGAGACACCTAGGGGGTTACTGTAGAGATAAAAAAAAGTCTGAGGACTGTGAGGCATTATGATATTTAGAGGCTGGAATGAAAGCGGTAGATTGAGAAAGGCCAGCCAGGGTAGGAAGGTGGGAAGAAAACAATATTCTTAATTGTTTGTGCTTATTTTATGTTAGATCCGGGGATACATGTGCAGGTTTGTTACATGCATGTATTGTGTAATGCTGAGTTTGGGCTCCTAGTGAACCCATCACCCAAATAGTGAACGTTGTATGCAATCAGTAATTTTTCACCTCTCACCCTCTTCACCACTGTCCTCCCCTGTGGAGTCCCCAGTGTCTGTTATTTCCATCTTTATGTTCATGTATACCCATTGTTTTGCTTCCACTTATAAGTGAGAACATGGCAGTATTTGATTTTCTATTTCCGAGTTATTTCACTAAGGATAATGACCTCCAGCTCCATGGGGCAGCAAAAGACGTGGTTTCATTCTTTTATTATGGCTGCATAGTATTCCATGGTGTATATATACCACATTAGGAAGAAAACAGTATTCCAAAAGCCAAGTGAAGAAAATGTTTCAAGAAGGAGAGTGTGATTAAATGCTGTTGACAGGCCAAGTAAGATGGACAATAAGAATTGACTACTGGGTCTTTGAGACAGTTTGTGTATTTGGCACCACCCAAATCTCATGTTGAATTGTAATCCCCAGTGTTGGAGGTGGGGCCTGGTGGGAGGTGTTGGAGTCATGGGAGTGGATCCCTCATGGGTTGGTGCTCCTGACCTCAGGTGATCCACCCACCTCTGCCTCCCAAAGTGCTGGGATTACAGGCATGAGCCACCACGCCTGGTCAGCAATTCTTAACGTAATACATTTAAGATAAAAGTTAAGGCCAGGCGCTGTGGCTCACGCCTGTAATCCCAGCACTTTGGGAGGTCGAGACTGGTGGATCACCTGAGGTCAGGAGTTCGAGACCAGCCTGGCCAACAGGGTGAAACCCCATCGCTGCTAAAAGTACAAAAAATTAGCCGGGCATGATGGCAGGCACCTGTAATGCCAGCTATTTGGAAGGCTGAGGCGGGAGAATCGCTTGAACCTGGGAGGCGGAGGTTGCAGTGAGCCAAGATTGTGGCATTGCACTTCAGCCTGGGTAACAATAGCGAAACTGCGTCTCAAAAAAAAAAAAAAAAAAAAAAAGAATTGCTTAATAAGGAACATTTTCAAAGTTTGCAGAATTTTTTTGTCAATCCACCAAGTTGACCTGAATTGTTTATTTATGTTCACTGTGTCTTTTTTGTTTGCTTGAGGGTCAAAGAGATTTCTAAAAATATGTAATGTAGCTTATTAGATTGAATCCAGCATATATTTTACTTTTTATTTTCCTAATTTGATGTAATTATTAGAAATTTGAAGTGCCGAATTATGGTGTGTGAAAGATTAATTGGTAGAACACTTTACTGTCTTTGTTTTCTGCATGGTGACTTACAGGTCTTAGTTTTAGTTTTCTTTATCCTCTCATCAAGAATGGTGGAGAATGAAAACAAACATCTGGGAGTCAGTTCTTTTATGAGTTATTAACATCCCTCTCCTTTTGAATCATAGTTCAGTATGTAGTTTTCTTGTTTTTAGAGACAGTGTCTCGCTCTCTTGCCCAGGCTGGAGTGCAGTGGCACAGTCATAGCTCACTGTAGCCTTGAACTCCTGGGCTCAAATGATCCTCCTGCCCCAGCCTCCTGAGTAGCTAGGACTACTCAGTCCACCATGCCTGGCTAATCTTTTTCTTAGTGGATGGATACAGCTTCTTTAAATATATTGATGTGTTTGGTATTAGGCCTGTCGTTATGCTTTTCTTTGTCTTCTGATTTTGGCAATTTTACATTTTAAAAATAATCTTAACTATGTTAGGTGCTTCTCTGGTTTGTTCTGTGTGTGGGTTTATTCTAATAATGTTAAGGGTTGTATTTTGGTACTACCTTATCATCATTATTACACTTACGTAGTGTATTTGATCCACTGTTTCCTTAGAAAGTTCTATTGAACAATGACAGAATTTGTGTAGTTCCTGTTTTAAATTCTTCCTTCCCACCTTTCTCTTCTCCCACCCTTTTTTCTTAGTGTTTTCTTTATGCAATAGTTGACCCCTTATTATTAGGGGATGCACTCCAAGACCCCTAGTGGATGTCTGAAACCACAGATAATACCAAACCCTGTATATACTGTTTTTTTCCTGTACATACACATCTATGATGAAGTTTAATTTGTAAATTAGGCATAGTAAGATATTAGCAACAATAACTAGGAATAAAACAGAACAATTTGCAACAGTATTCTGTAATAAAAGTCATATGAATATAGTCTGTTCTCAAAATATTTTACTGCATTATACTCACCCTTATTGTGTTGAAGAAGGGATGGAGCAGGATGGTGCGAGATTTTGTCATGCTACTCAGAATGGTGTGTCATTTAAAACTTATACGTTGTTTATTTTTGGACTTTTCCGTGTAATATTTTTTAACTGCAGTTGACCATGGGTAACTGAAACCTCAAAAAGTGAAACCGCACGTAAGGGGAGACTACTATAATTTTAGATTTACTTACACCTCTGTTACTTGGTGTACAAATTTTAAATTATATCTCTGCATCAGCCCTTGTTCATGAAAGCTCAAGAAACCAGTGTACTTTCTTTTGTTGACTTTATGATTTTCAGATCAATTAGATCATATAATTCTTTAAAATAGCTTTATTGAGGTGTAATGACATAAAATAAATTGCCCATATTAAAGTGTACAATTTGGTAACTTTTGACTTGCGAAAACAGCACCACAATCAAGATAATGAATATGTCCATCACCTCCAGAAATTTCCTCATGGCCGTTTGCTGTCTCTTTCTTTTGCCCCTCCCTGCTACCCTCAACTTATCCTCAGGCAATTACTGAACTTGTATCACTATAATTTCCATATTTTTGAATTTCATGAAAATGCAACAGTATGTATTAATTTTTGTATGTATTCGCTTTTTTTTGATCAATAGTTCTTTTTTATTGATGAGTAGTATTCCATTGCCCAGATGTACTACGTGAAAGACATTTGGGTTGTGTTCAGTTTTGGGCTGTTACACATAAAGCTGCTACAGACATTTGTGTGTTAAGCCTTCACTACCCTTACGTTTATGGATCAAGTTATGGCCGTTGCTTCCTCAGTAGCATTTTCAATGTAGTGGATCAGCATATTATCCTATGGATGGTGAGATTGTCAAGTTCCCTGTGGATTAGTTTAAGTATCCAGAGCTCCTCAAACTGTATTGTGTGTATAAATCACCTGGGTTAAAATGTACATTGTGAAAAATGTAGATCCTGCTTCAGGTGGGTCTGCGATAGGACCTGGGAGTCTACATTTATAAAAAGCTTACAGGTGATGCTAATCCTGCTGTTCTACAAACCATACTCTAAATAACAAGGTTACAGAGCCTGAGAGTTTAGGAAGCAAGGCAATAATGGTGAGGTTTTTTCCTGCCAAGTGAAAGTAAACTACTTATGGTATGTTATCTTTTTATCAGAAATAGAAGTGACTGCATTTACCATGTTAAGCAGCATTTTAAATGCCAAGAGTTGTGTTAAATGTGGAACAGCAATCAACAGAAGTCATCACTCAGTTCTACTAGTAAGTGTAACCTTCCAGATAAGATTGCTGAATGGGCATGGACTTCCCTGCCAGCCTGTCATCTGTGCATTTCCCTTAGGGAGGGTTTTTTGATTTGGAATTTTGGTAGGAAGGAAATATTCTGGGGTTGGCCCTTTTTATTTTAATAGCCTATAGAGTCATGTACTGGGGGGCACTGCCACACTGTGGGTTTGGGGGTTTCCAGAGAAAACTCAAGTCAGAACTCGATTACAGTCAGCTGACTGGTGCTTTGCATCCAGTTCCCAAGGTTTCCCCAGTTGAACCCAGTGAACTGTGGTGTTGCTGTAGGTCTCAAGGAATTAGTGGCGCACAGAGCCAGTGTGCTGTTGGGCTTCCTATTGAGTTTCAGCATTTCCCTTTTCTCGGGTACGTGGTCACAAGTCCTTAGGGGAAGGATGGAAGGATGGCTTACGGTGTTGGGGATCTGGGGTGTGAGAACTAGTGATAGGCAATAATGGTTAAGAGCAAAACCCTGAAACCAGACAGCCTGTGCTCAGACTGTACCAGGCAAGTAACAGCAACTCCTTTGTGCCTCAGTGTGTCATCTATAAATTGAAAGTCATGAGTTCTTACATCATAAGGCTTATAGAAGTTTAAGTAATCTTTGTAAGGTTCTTAGGACAGTGGCCACACATAGTAAAAACTTTTTAAGTATTTGCTAGATACATAAGCATATATACAGAAAGGTAGGAAGGCAGGTGGGGAAATGATAGGCTTAGAAAAATTAAGCAACTTTTCTCAGGGCTCACAGTGGTAACAGTGGTGGCATTGAGCCAGGATTTGACATTTGAACTCCCCACAGTTGCATTCTGTAGCTTCACTTAAATCATTCAACATGGTATGTGGCATATATTTGATGAAGCAGTGACTGAATTTAGGACTTCACCAGTTTACTAATTTGTTGAGACGTGAAGTGTCAGCATAAGCATAGTATACCAATTTAACATCCCTGAACTCAGACTAGACTATGTCTGTGATGTTCTGGCTTGGGTCGTGTTAGTAATAAAGTAGAGAATAAGCTCATGTGTAGTTATATTGTTGACCCTTAGTTACATTAAAGAATAGGTCCTTTCTAATAACTGAATTTTTTTTTAACTTTTCCTGGACGTAGGTATATATGAATTGCTTTTTAAAGAAATTATAGGTGTTCTCTTCTAATTGACTAAGGAAGTCACCATCTGATTTATATCAGATCAGATTGTTTTATAAACATTCTATCATGTTGTTTTAAAGATGCTAAAGGAAATAATATCCTAGTGTGGTATTAAAATAATATATTGCTGAGTTTTTCCAAATGAATAATGTATTGCTGAAATTTTCCAAATTTTTCCATGTAATATTTTCAAACTGCAGTTGACCATGGGTAACTGAAACCTCAAAAAGTGAAACTGAACGTAAGTGGAGACTACTATAATTTTAGATTTACTCACACCTCTGTTACTTGGTGCACAAGTTTTAAATTATATCTCTCCACCAGTACTTGCTTATGAAAGCTCAAGAAACCAGTGTACTTTGTTTTTTTGGCTTTTTTACTTCATTAAGCTGTTTTACTTAATTCTTTAGTTTAGAAACATTTTGTAGACGGCTTTCTACAATGCTAATTTGTTAATTAATAATTTAAAGTACCAGTGCTTAACCTATTTAATGATTTGAGAATATTAGTATCCCATTTTTCTTGTTCTTTTTGTATGTGGAACCCAAATTTCTTGTCATTTTGTGTTATATATTTCCTATAAGCTTTAGATACAAGATGCTGTTAAGAGTTAAGGAAGGTATTTTCTGCCTTCATCATTGAGTATAAAATCTGCAGCACTGCAGTGAGGCTGTCCTCATGCTGTTGCCACTCATGGTCTTACTCTGCATCACTCGCAGTGTTAGGGAGGAGTTGGACCCTATTCCATGTTGCCCACATGCCTTTGGTTTTAGTTAAATCGGGGATTGATTACTTATTTTATGCTGTTTCTAGGCAGTTTTTCTATTTTTTTCCTAGTAAAAAAGTAAATTTAGTCCTCTTTTCTGTGTGAATCCATACAGCCTGAAATTACTATGACAGGCTTGTATAAAAAAGCATGTGAGAGGGAATGCTAGCTTCCAGCAATTTGTTCTTGGTATAATGACCCCTTCTGTAAGGAATGTTGCTGCTCTTCATCTGTTAGTTTTTCTTCACAACAACTTGTAGAATTTTTCCATTTCATTTAGATTTTAACCTAGTGCTAGAATCGAAGTGTCATATTTAAATACTGTTACTTTTGGCTTTTGGATATGTGCTCCTTTTAAGGTCTGTGGTGCCTGAGACTTCTCACTTTGAACTCCCATCTCTCACCTGTGGTATTATGTTTGCAGCAATGACCCTGGTGTGGGCCTCCAGGGAGCAACAGCCCAGCCAGCCTGCAGGCTTCACTCAGGGCTTGTTTTGTTATTGTGATTTTTTTAAACCTCAGTGATGGGAATGGGAGAATATACATTAGGATGAAGGTAAAGTTTTAGCCAAAATGAAAGATAATTAGGTATTTATTGTAATTTTCAGTTAACTTAGATTTTATTTCTATTCTTCTTGAGAGATTTTAGTATTCAGACTTCCAGCATAATGCTACATAGGGCCTTTCCCTTGAAATGCTTGATTTCACTGCTTTCTGTAGGAACACTATTCTTCAAGCAAAACCAAATTTAAAAATCATGTGGGGCTGGGCGCAGTGGCTTACGTCTGTAATCCCAGCACTTTGGGAGGCCGAAGCGGGTGGATCACGAGGTCAGATTGAGACCATCCTGGCTAACACGGTGAAACCCTGTCTCTACTAAAAACACAAAAAATTAGCTGGGCGTAGTGGCAGGCACCAGTATTCCCAGCTACTCGGGAGACTGAGGCAGGAGAATGGTGTGAACCCGGGAGGAGGAGCTTGCAGTGAGCCGAGATCGCGCCACTGCATTCTAGCCTGGGCGACAGAGCAAGAGACTCCGTTTCAAAAAAAAAAAATCATGCGTCTGACACTAACATTTTCCTTTAATAATCAAATTGTTCATATTTTTCTAGAAGCATCAAATAACCTACATTATGTGTTGTATTTATCTGAGAATCGAAAGTAGATACTTTAATTTTCCCCACTTTCATAGTCCCTTGAGTCTAATTATCGTAGGCTGCAGGTCCTACAGACTACTGAAGTGAACCAGGGGCCTGCCTTACAGTTGCTTTTTTCCCTCTTAAAATAGCAAACTGTTTAATTGTTTGCTTTAATTATATTTTTAGGAGCATTTCAAAGGATTATTATCTTCTTTGTCATACCTGGCTCATTTCCTGGTACGAAACTGAAAATAGTATCTGATCCTATTGGTTGCATAACATACTGAGTCATAATTTCTTCCTCTTGCTGTTGGGAATAGCCATTGCTCATTGGATTCGCAGTTCCTGTTTCATTTATTTGTGCTTATATACAACTGTCATTTTGCTATTCCTTTAGATCTTTGAAATTCATAATCTACCTTTCTAAAGGTGTGTTTTATTGAGTTCTGCTATGATTATTAACATTTTTTTTTCTTTTTTTTGAGACAGAGTCTCACTTTGTTGCCCAGGCTGGAATGCAGTGGCACGATCTCAGCTCACTGCAACCTCTGCCTCCAGGGTTCAAGCAATTCCCCTGCCTCAGCCTCTTGAGTAGCTGGGATTACAGTCATGCACCACCACGCCCAGCTAATTTTGTATTTTTAGTAGAGATGGGGTTTCTCTATGTTGGTCAGGCTGGTCTCAAACTCCTGGCCTCAGGTGATCTGTCTGCCTCAGCCTCCCAAAGTGCTGGGATTACAGGCGTGAGCCAATTTTTGTATTTTTAGTAGAGATGGGGTTTCACCATGTTGGCCAGGCTGGTCGCCAACTCCTGACCTTAAATGATCCACCTGCCTTGGACTCCCAAAGTGCTGGGATTACAGGCATGAGCCACCGCACCCGGCCCCCTCTTTGATTATTAAGTGCTCCCAAGTAGAAGAAATACTAGATGTAAAGAAACCACGTATATCAGACTGGCATGTGCTTTGAGATGACGCATACTTTCCTGGATAAAATTTACTACGACAGACATCTTTTAGGGAATAATTAGGATGATGTATAGCTTTAGAATTTATAATATTGTAAAATGACTAGTATTTAATTACCCATTGAAAATGAATTAAGCTGTTTTACTTAATTCTTTAGTTAGAAACATTTTGTAGACAGCTTTCTACAAGGCTAATTTATGTTAATTAATAATTTAAAGTTCCAGTGCTTAACCTATTTAATAATATGAGAATTAGTATCCCATTTTTCTTGTTCTTTTTGTATGTGGAACCCAAATTTCTCATCATTTTGTGTTACGTATTTCTTACAAATTGTAAGGCATATGGTGCCTGAGACTTGCTCTTGGAGCTCCTGTCTTCCATCTGCAGGCCCTGGTCCTCACCTCCGGTATGTCTCTTGGCACCCAGGCTGGCTCTTTTTGCAGTGACCCTGGTGTGGGCCTGCACAAAAGGAAACAAGCCCTGGAATTGTTAAGCTTCTCAAGGGCACACAATTTTCATCCTCTTTAGAAACATAATTTCTCAAATTCTTTCTTAAAAAATCAAGACGAGGTCTCACCATGTTTCCCAGGCTGGTCTTGAATTCCTGGGCACAGGCAATCGTTTGTCCTTGGCCTCCCAGAATGCTGGGATTACAGGCATGAGTCACTGTACCTGGCTCAAATTCCTATTAGACTTAAAAATAATTTTTATTAATTCCAAAAAGTATAAACATATTGGAGAAATAAGAAAGATGCATTTATCACTCCAGAGATTCCAAGGGTTTTAAGAGCTATGTGTCTGGAAACAGGGATGAAGACCAAATATGTATTTCATAATATCACGGCCTCCAGCAGCTACTTGCTGAGTGACTTCAGCACTTACGTAGCAGGGAGGGAGCACCCACTCTTTCTCTGCTTCTGCTCTCTCCATCTTAGAACTCTTGGCAATTTTTCTTTTCTTTAGCTCCATAGGACTGCACATGTTTATTTCTTTATTAAACAGAAGAAGTTAATAAAAAAAAGAAAAGTAGGCAAAATACCAGGATTAATATAATAAAGGAGGAAGAGGCAGTGAAAAACCGTGAGGTTTGTCCCAGATTAGTAAGAACGTTATTGAGTAGCATTGATGTGATGTTAATTTTTGTTTCATATGGGCTGTATGGTAATGAATCTTCTGATAGAAAAGGTTATGCACAGAGTGCCATGTAAGCATAGAGGAAGGGACATTTGAGCCTTGACAGACAAGTAGGGGCTAGCTAGGCATTCTAGGCAGAGCTGCACCTTGTATACAGGTATTAAGTCTTGAATGGAGACTTTTGGGGCTGTTTTAAGTAGTTTGGGGCTGGAACAGAATATCTGAGGTTTTGGAAGAGATTAGGCAGGTGTGCAGAACTTAGTTCCAGGTGCCTTCCTGTGCCATGCTAAATGTTTACACCATTTCTATCCTGAAGGTAGAATAAATCATTGAACAGTTTTAAATAGGGGAATAGCATGACTGTGTTTACATTTTAGAAAGATTACCCTACAGGAAAGGTAGAAGATGCATAGAAGGGTGGCAGATTGCAGGTGAAGGAGATTAATTAGGTACTTCCTGCTGGTGAGAAATGATGGGACCCAGAACTTGGGTGGTAGAAAAGGGCATTGGCAAGGAGGACATCTGGGATGACTTCTGAGTGTCTTGAGTAACTTGATGAATGGAGGTGCTACTAACTGAAATACAGCCTAGAAGAAGGATTGAGAAGAAATGGTTTGGACACATGAAGTATTTAAGTGGGTATGTCCAACAGGCAGGGGGCTGTTTGGGTTTGAGGTAGAGATCTGGAAATCATTGGTGGTAGTATAGGTGGTAAAAGTTGTGGATGAGAATGAGATCTCCTGGGAAGAGCTTTTATTGAGAGGGGAAGAAGGCTGAGAAATTACCAGAGGTAGATGGAAAGGCAGGAAAAATGAGGGACCCAGCAGGCAGTGAAGGGAGGAATACAAGGAGGGAGTGTCCAGGATGGATGTCTCTGATCTTTTGAGGCAGCACATTTAATAGATACTGAATATTGTCCACTGGCTATAGGACAATCTTATAATGTCATTGGTAACTGGAACAAGAATGGTCTTGCTGGTTTGGAGGTGAATGGGTATGGGTGGCATGGATTTACTCGCCTCTTAGAAGCTGGTCTGTAAAGGAGGTGAGCTGGAGGGCCTTAGCAAGGCCTAAGGAAGGCTTCTGACGGGTGAGACTTGAGGTTGGAGAGATAGTAGGTTGAGGAGGTCTAGAAATAAATGATCTCTGGGCAGGTTTTTAGGAAGGAAGAGGAGTTGAGAGTCGGTAACCAAAGTCATTACATTCTACTTGTAGTAGCTCAGGATGACCTTGGGAAGGACTCAGTTTAACTTGCTGTTTTATATTTTTATTGATTTTTCTTTTCTTTTTTCCAGATAAAATTCACTAGATATTGTTTGCACATTAAACTCATTTCCAGACTGCAAACCCTGATATAGCTGTTATTTTTTTCACTAAGTGTTCTGGAAAGCACATTTTGAATTTGTCCTGTCCTTTCAAGTCCCTCCCCACCCCCAACCCCTAAATGTTCAGACAGGTACAGATAGTGAAATACTGCCTGTGCAAAAGCCCCTTCCACGCCTGCTCTTCTGGGAGTGCTTCAGGTGGCAGCTGTGTATATGTGCTCCTTCCTGGCCTTTTCAGACTTGATCTTCAATAACTGATGAATTCCTTTATTTATGAATAAAACTCAGTGTACTTCAGCAAATTTGTATATTTTAAAAGGAGTCAAGGAGTGAGCCTCTGGGGGATTTTACATATCAGAATGGAAGAGAGAGATTTTGGGGGATAGTACCTTTTTATTGTTTTTGTTTGTTTGTTTGTTTGTTTTTTGAGACAGTCTCACTCTGTCACCCAGGCTGGAGTGCAATGGCATGATCTTGGCTCACTGCAACCTCTGCCTCCTGGGTTTACGTGATTCTCCTGCCTCAGCCTCGTGAGTAGCTTGGATTACAGGCACCTGCCATCATGCCTGGCTAATTTTTGTATTTTTGTAGAGATGAGGTTTCACCATGTTGGCCAGGCTGGTCTTGAACTCCTGACCTCAGGTGATCCTCCCACCTCGGCCTCCCAAAGTGCTGGGATTACAGGCGTGAGCCACAGCGCCCGGCCGATACTACCTTTTTAAAATCCACTTTCTGTTATATATTAACATTGGCCAGCCTTGCTTCACATTTCCCATAGTCAGAAATAAAATTAATAGAGTTCTGCTTTTCAGAATAACTAATAAAACCAGTCACTTTTTGAACTGGTTATGAAAATGAAATCTGTATGTCATAATTTACAAAAGTTGTATTAAAATAATACTCAATTTCTGGACTCAAGCAAGTTGAGCTTTTAGTTCTGTGACTGGCCGACCCCTTTCTAGGCATGCTTGTGAGCAGGTTCTCAGGGCATCTTGCCTCTGAAGTGGAAGAGCCTGATTGTTTTCCAGCTCCCATTCATAATGTTAGGGCTCCTCACTAAATGACAGCTCACGGGCCAATGCCACAGCAACTACTTGGACAGTTTCTTTCTTGTTTGAGCAGATGTCTTTCTTTGAATGAGACTCTGTCATTCCAAGCACTGAAGTAGCCCATAAAGGATCATAAATTTCACAATTATGTATAAGTCATTTCAATTTGAACTTTGTATGAACCAAACATCTTGTGAAAGACTTCTGGCTCTAAGATTAAGAAATCGTAGAACTGTGATTCTGTTAATTCAACAAAAAATGTTTATGAAAGTAATTCAATAATATGGGAAGATTTAAAGATATTGCACATACATGTGATGAACACTATACAGTAATTATATAATGTTTTTGAAGAATAATGATGGAAATGCTTATATTTTGTTAAAGGTAAAAGGGATACAAAAGTCTGTATATGATCTCCCATTTAAAGCATAAATTCACAGAAAAAAGTTTAAAATGAATTACACAGTGAGATAATAATCTTATTAAGGAAGCATAAAATTTTTCTTTCCATTTCAGCTAATCTTCCAGTACCAACAATTGCAGCAATAGATGGACTCGCTTTAGGTGGTGGTCTTGAACTGGCTTTAGCCTGTGATATACGAGTAGCAGGTGAGAATTAATCCTGTTAAAAACATAATTTTAAAAAGTGAAGGTTGTGTTTACTCTTCAGGTAATTTTAAATATTTTATTCTGCTTCCTGTTGTTGAGTAGAATATTTTCAAAAAGTCACTTGTTGGTCCTAATGGTGTTTTCGAAATTCCCACCTGAAAAAAGTCTTGTGTTGTTTCTTGCCAGGATTTGGGTCAGGTAGAACTGAGTTTGAATCTTAGGTCCTGGACCAGGCGCGTGGCTCGCACCTCTAATCCCAGCACTTTGGGAGGCTGAGGTGGGAGGATCACTTGAGCCTGGGAGTTTGAGGCTGCAGTGAGCCATGATCGTGCCATTACACTCTAGCTCAGGTGACAGAGGGAGACCCTGTTTAAAAAAAAAAAAAAATTAAAAAGGAAAGAAAAAAAGGAAAAGAATCTGAGGTCCTCCCCTTTTTAGGCCAATATCTTCCTCTTTAGAGGAAATGGGGGAAATGACTGTTGCTGTTGTGAAGATTAAGCAATTAATCTGTGGATGTTAATCTAAGTACTAAATCACCATTTGCTACAGTAATGATAACTGAATCTCCTTGAAGTCCACTTTCTTCCTGAATGGTTTTCTGAGGATCTTATGAGGTGAATAGAAAAAGAGTGAAAAGAATTAGTGCCCACTGCTTACTGTGTGCAGTCCAGGCACCCAATGTTATTCTAGTGCTTGACATGTATTCACTCACTCCATCTGCATAACAACCCTCAGAGCAGGTACTTTGGGGCACTGGAGGAAACTGGAGAAGGGAGAGGGGAAGTAACAAGCCCCAAAGAAGTGACTGAACTGAGATTTGAACCCAGACTGTTTGGCCACAGCCCACACACCTGTTACCTCATGAGAGCAACGTAGACTGATCTCCCATATTCATTGTTGTGGACACTATATCCATAGAGACTCAGCTCTGGCTGTGTCCTCGGGCTCTGAGACTGAGAACTGGGCACAGCAGACGGCACAGAGTTGTCACAGTTCTTCTCTTGCTTTCCATTATTGTTTCTGATGTGGCTGCATGTTAAAAGCAGAGCTGCCAAGGCAGAAGGATTGATTGAGGCCAGGAGTTCAAGACTAGCCTGGGCAGCATAAGGAGACCTCATCTTTATAAAAGATTTTTTAAATTTTTAGAAAAATGTAGCGTCAACATGATTCAGTTTCTTGGGATTTCTGGTTGCTAGTCCATGTGTCCTTTTTCCTCCTTTTCACTTCATTTTAGGAACCTATTTTCTTGTAATGAAATCATTGGATTTTAAATTGAAAAGCTAAGGTACATGTAATCCATTTCTGAAAGAATACAGGTTTTGGAAATTAGAATATGGGAAGTAGTCTAAGTATATTTGGATATGCAAATAAAGAAGTTATTAAGACGTTTTAAAGTAGCCATGAAAACAGACATGAAAAGAGGAACCCTGTCCACCTGTCAGAATAGTAAAACTATTTGTCAGAAGGTAACTAAAGACTTGGTCTTGAAAAGTTGCCATATCTGATATGACCTATTAAGCTCTTTGGTCTGGGGGACTATATTCAGGCAACTGAAGAATTTGGGCTTGTCAGATACTGACAGGTCTGCTGATCCTGAATAATTAATAGATCTATGCCTCCAAATATGTCTTGGCAATATCGGGTCTAATAATGGAGTTACAGTCCTGGTCTTGTGAATCTAAAATTAATTCACTGCCAAGCAGTTTTTAACAGAAAATGTTGTGTGACTCTCCTAATACATGTCATTTAGAGTGCTTACTTATTTCCATAACAATGCCTTTTAAGTGATTTTTTTAAGAATTTGTGATATCAATTTAATTAGTAAACAATATTTTAGTATATCTCATAACTTTTTCAAGTTGTCATATTTGAATGTGATGATATGGATGATACTTAATTTTCTTTCTTTCGTTTTAGCTTCCTCTGCAAAAATGGGCCTGGTTGAAACAAAATTGGCGATTATTCCTGGTGGAGGTATGAGTAGTTCACGCCCATTCCTCAAATCCTTGACTTGTTCCTAGAAACAGGGCATAAGGCAAAATCATGTTAATTGGAAAGGCAACATTTTGGGTAAAGAGACAATGGTATATTGTTTGCATCCCTAGCAAAGTCCCCATTCAAGTTACAGGCATACCTAACAGATTTTCCCCACCGTAATGAAACAAATACTGCAATAGAGCAAGCCACACAAATTTTTTGGTTTCCCAGTGCATATAAAAGTTATGTTTACCCTATCTGCAGTCTGTTAAGCATGCAGTACCATTATGTCTAAAAACACAATGTACATATCTTAATTTAAAAATACTTTATTGCTAAATTTTCTAATGGTCACCTGAGCCTTCAAAGAATCATAATCTTTTTGCTGGTAGAGGGTTTTGCCTTGATGTTGAGGCTGCTGACTGATTAGAGTGGCGGTTGCTGGAGTGTGGAGGTGCTGTGCCAATTTCCAAGGACAGCAGTGCAGTTTGCCACATCAGTTGACTCTTCCTTTCACAAGAGATCTCTCTGTAGCATGCGCTGCTGTTTGATAGCATTTTATTCATAATTCTTTCAAAATTGGAATCAATCCTCAAACCCTGCCACTGCTTTATCAACTAAGTTTATGTAATACTCTAAATCCTTTGTTGTCATTTCTGCAGTGTTCACAGCATCTTTATCAGGAGTAGATTCCATCTCAAGAAACTGTTTTCTTTATTCGTCCATGTATTAGTCTGTTCTCATGCAGCTAATAAAGACATATGCGAGACTGGGTAATTTATAAAGGAAAGAGGTTTAATGGACTCACAGTTCTACATGGCTGGGGAGTCCTCACAGTCATGACAGAAGGCAAAGGAAGAGCAAAGGCATGTCTTACGTAGAGGCAGTCCAGAGAGAATGAAAGCCAAGGGAAAAGGGAAACCCCTTATTAAAAAAAGCATGAGATTTCCTGAGACTTATTCACCACCATGTGAATAGTATGGGGGAAACCGCCTGCATGGTTCAATGATCTCTCACCATATCCCTCCCACAACATGTGGGAATTATGGGAGCTACAATTCAAGATGAGATTTGGGTGGGGACACAGCCAAACCAGATCAATCCACAAGAAGCAACTCCCCATCCATTCCAGTTTTATCATGAGACTACAGCAATTCAGTCACGTCTTCAGGTTACTCTTCTAATTCCATTTCTCTTGCTGTTTCCACCACATCTGTAGTGACTTCCTCCACTGAAGTCTTGAATCCCTCCAAGTAATCCATGAAGATTGGAATCATCTTCTTCCAAACTCCTGTTAATATTGATATTCTGGCCTCTTCCCATGAATCATGAATGTTCTTAAAGGGATCTAGAATGGCAGATCCTTTCCAGAAGGTTTTCAATTTAATTTGCCCAGATCCATAAGAGAAATCACTATCTATGGCAGCTATAGCCTTATGAAATGTGGTTTTTGTTTTGTTTTGTTTTTTTGAGACGGAGTCTCGCTCTGTTGCCAGGTTGGAATGCAGTGGTGTGATCTCGGCTCACTGCAACCCCTGCCTCCCCGGTTCAAGGGATTCTCCTGCCTCAGCCTCCTGAGTAGCTGGGACTACAGGTGCACACCACCATGCCCAGCTAATTTTTGTATTTTTTGTAGAGACGGGGTTTCACCATGTTGGCCAGGACGGTCTTGATCTCTTGACCTCATGATCTGCCTGCCTCAAGCTCCCAAAGTGCTGGGATTACAGGCGTGAGCCACCACGCCCAGCCTGAAATGTGTTTCTTAAATAATAAGACTTGAAAGGAGACTGATCCATGGGCTGTGGAATGGCTGTTATGTTATCAGGCATGAAAACAACATTCATCTCCTTGTCTGTCTCTGTCAGAGCTCTTGGGTAACCAGGACATTGTCACTGAGCAGTAATATCTTGAAAGAACTCTTTTTTTTGAGCAGTAGGTCTCAGCAGCGGGCTTTAGTATTCAGTAAACTATGCTGGAAACCAGATGCACTGTCATCCAGGTTTTATTTGTTCCATTTATAAAGCATAAGCAGAGTTAACTTAGCATAGTTCTTAAGGGCTCTAGAAGTTTGGGAATGATAAGTGAGCAGTGGCTTTAACTAAAAGCCACCAGCTGCATTAGTCCCTAACAAGGGAGTCAGTCTGTCCTTTGAAGCTTTGAAGCCAGGCATTGACTTCTCTTCTGTAGCTATGAAAGTCCTGGATAACATCTTCTTCTAATAGTAGGCTGTTTTGTCTACACTGAAGATCTGTTATTCAGTGTAGGCACCTTCATCAGTGATCTTAGCTAGATCTTCTGGATAATTTGCTGCAGCTTCTACATCAGCACGTGCTGCTT
This sequence comes from Pan troglodytes, assembly GCF_028858775.2. Taxonomy (NCBI): domain Eukaryota; kingdom Metazoa; phylum Chordata; class Mammalia; order Primates; family Hominidae; genus Pan; species Pan troglodytes. Next base: position 47,204,326 of record NC_072409.2, read on the forward strand.
CACCTTGTACTTCTGTGTTACGGTAGATGGCTTCTTTCCTTAACCATGAAGTAGCCTCTGCTAGCTTCCAACTTTTCTTCTGCAGCTTCTTCACCTGTCTCAGACTTAACTCTAGAATTAAAGAGAGTTAGAGTTATAGTTAAAGAGAGTTAGGGCTTTGCTCTGGATTAGGCTTTGGCTTAGGGGAATGTTGTGGCTAGTTTGATCTTCTTTACAGACCACTAAAACTTTCTGCATATCAGCAATAAGGCTATTCTGCTTTCTTCTTATTCCTGTATTCACTGGAGTAGCACTTCTAATTACCTTTAAGAAACGTTGCTTTGCATTGGCAACTAAGCCTAAGTGGTGCAAGAGGCCTAGCTTTTGGCTAATCTCAGCTTTTGACATGCCTTCCTCACTAAGCTTAATCATTTCTAGTTTTTGATTTCCAGTGAGAGACGTGTGGATCTTTGCTCTACTTGAACACTGCAGAAGTCACTGGAAGGTTATTCATTGGCCTAATTTCAATACTGTTTTGTCTCAGGGAATAGAGAGACCCAAGGAAAGGGAGAGAGATGGGGGAACAGCCGGTTGGTTGAGCCGTCAGAATACATGCATTTATTGGTTAAGTTTGCCATCCTATGTGGGCGTGGTTCATGGTGCCCCAAAATAATTACAGTAGTAACAACAAAGATTAATGATCACAGGTTACCATAAGAGATACAATAATGAACAGGTTTGAAATATTGTGAAAATTACCAAAATATGGCACAGAGACATGAAGTAAGCACATGCCGTTGGAAAAATGGTGCCAATAGACTTGCTTGATGCAGGGTTACCATTAATTTGTAAAAATGCAGTATCTGTGAAGTACAATAAAGGGAAGCACGACAAAATGAGGTATGCCCGTATGCCCTATTTTTAGCTTATGTAGACAGTGAAGATGGTGGTTCTTAAGTTTTAAGTTACTGTGCTAATTACATTTTTGTCACTGTTTGGATCTATTTTCCTAAAGGATTACACAAACATTTTAAAGCTTTTATGCGTGCATTTAAATGTGTGTGTCCTCACCAACAGCTTCATGCAGACAGTGAAACCCCAAGTGGAAGAAGAAGAGAGGTGCCTGGGTGCGGTGGCTTACGCCTGTAATCCTAGCACTTTGGGAGGCCGAGGTGGGTGGATCACTTGAGGTCAGGAGTTTGAGACCAGCCTGGCCAACATGGTGAAACCCCGTCTCTACTAAAAATAGAAAAATTAGCCAGTCATGGTGGTGCGTGCTTGTAATCACAGCTACCTGGGAGGCTGAGGCAGGAGAATTGCTTGAACCCAGATGGTGGAAATTGCAGTGAGCCGAGATCACACCACCGCACTCCAGCAGCCTGGGTGACAGAGCGAGACTCCGTCTCAAAAAAAAAAAAAAAAGAGGGTTCCCAGGCTTTGTACCACCTTTCTTGTGTTTCTCTGCAGTGGGACAAAAGTTGGGGTTAGTGGGTAGCCTGAACTTGGAGCTGAAGAGGTGTTGTTTCTTCTATTCCTATGAAAAAAATAGATGAGCTTCTGTTCTTGAAAGAGCCATTTAAGAAAACATCTTTCCAAAATTGATAATGAAATCTTGCATCACCCAATAAATCTGAAATTTTTGGTCTTTTGATTCAGAGAATTTGGAGGCATTCCCATTTTGTGAAGTCATTCTTTCAAAAAGTAGACTTCATTTAAGGATATGCATGTTATAGTAACCTTCCTTGGAACTTTTTTTTTTTTTTTTTTTTGACACGGAGTCTCACTCTGTCGCCAGACTGGAGTGCAATGGCACAATCTTGGCTCATGGTACCTTTTATGTATGCTAAATGATGCTTAGAGTATGAATGAAACAACAGTAACAATGTAAATATTAAACTCAATGTTGAACATGGCAGACATATTTGCATATGAATTGGTTAAAATTGTATGGTTAACCTTATCATTAAAAGAGTATTTATTCTGATAGGTAGAAATTTAAAACATAGGTTACAGTGAAATTGAAGACTGCCCAGATGAATGTGTAAGACTCCCCATGTTTTCTACTTTGGTAATTGATGAAAATGTTATTCTTGTAGGCCAAAACATTTAATATATAGTTACTCTATTATGCCTGCCTTTTTCACTGTGACTAATAAAAAACACCAGAAGGATTTATAAGACAGTGGATCAATTTAAAAAGAATTCCCAGATAACTAATATGTGAAATAAAGCAAAATTTAGCAAAAGGGTGATGTGACATATTTCTGAAATTCTTTTGAGAAGTAAGCATTTGTTGGTAATGAGGATGTGATTAATCCTAGAAGATAGAAAGATAGTGGCTGTAGTGGGTTGGATGGCATGCCGCCTCCACCCCCACCCCCCCAACAGACACCAAGAGATGTCAGCCTGGAAGGAAAAGCGTCTTGCACGTGTAATTAAGGATCTCAAGATGAGATCATCCTGAATTATCTGAGAGAGGCTTAAATCCAAAGACAAGGGGTCCTTATAAGAAAGAGGAAGACACAGAAGAAGAGAAGGTGATGCGAAGACAGAAACAGAGTGCAGTAATACATCTACACGCCAAGGAATGCCAAGGGTTGTCGGCAGCCACGGGAAGCCATGGGTGAGAGGCATGGAACAGATTTTCTCACAGAGCCTCTCGAATGAACCACACTACAAACACCTTGATTTTGGGTTTCTGGCCTCCAAAACTGAGAGAGAATAAATTTCAGTTGTTCAGAGGTACCAGGTTTATGGCAATTTGTTATAGCAATGAATACAGTGACTTTTTGGTGATGTTTACATGATTTTTGGGGACAGATGGGGGTTAGTAGGTGGCAGAAATTTGGGGAGGGAGCAAGATGAACTTGGTAATTTGGATATTTACTGTGACTTGATTATGAAAAGTTTTGTGTTACAACTACCAGAAGATAGAGAGCAGTGTTTGGTTTGATTAGATGAAAAAAGATCGATTATACTATAACAACCTCTTCTGTCTTGTCTTGTAAACTCACTGTGCCATACCATATGAGGTCTAGAAACTAGAATTTTTTCCCAATATACTTAAGTTCTTTAGAGTCCTCTTCAATAGTGGCTGCATTAATTAGAACCTACTTTTTGTGGGTTTGATTGAATTTGGACTACATATTCTGACAAATAGAATTATTTTTCTAGTTTCTATTAAATAAATTTGTCATAAAAGTCAGATTGCTTTGACATTTTCCCATGTACTTACAAAGGATGGTTGTCTTTTTCTTTTCTTTCTTTTTTTTGTTCGGAGACAGGGTCTTGCTTGGTCACCCAGGCTAAAGGACAGTGATGTAATGATAGCTCACTGCAGCCTCAAACTCTTGGGTTCGAGATATTCCCACCTCAGCCTCTGGAGTAGCTGGGACTATAGGCACACAGCACTGCACTCGGCTAATTTTCTTCTCTTTTTGTAGAGGCAGGGTCTCACTATGTTGCCCAAGCTGGTCTTGAACTTCTGGCCTCAAGCAATCCTCCTGCCTTGGCTTCCCAAAGTGCTGGGATTACAGGCATGAGCCACTGCCTCTGACCTCTTTTGTCCTAAGTGAGTTTGAGGAATATATTTTAGTTCCTCTTTTAATACCATGAAGCTTTCAAGTTCATAGCTCATAAAATGTTATGTAGCTTTGAATTTTTTAATGTAAATGAAAATCAGATTCATTTTCGTTATTAATAAAAATTTCAATAGTATTCACATTTAGATAAGAGATGCACAGAATGTTTGGTCTACTTTTAAATTAATATTACAGTTCTTAAAGTACCCTAGGTGATGCCTGTTCTTTTGAAACAGCAGAGATTTTATTTTAAAAATACGTTTTTGTGTTTATTACCTAAAGGAGCTATTCTGAAATTTTTATGTAGAAAAATCTTCTTCTGCTCCATCCACAGAAGATTTTTTATCCATAGATATTTTTGCCATCTCCTTTCTTCTCTTTCCTTTGTTGTAGATGATATGAAAAGACTGCTTTTTTCAAAAATTATGTTTTTAAATTGGTGAATTTTGCCATGCCTAAAGTGATCTCTGAGATATCCTCCTTTTGGGTATAAACATTTCTGTTAAATGTTGTAAAGAGCTTTCTATAATAGACACAGTAGACTGTATTTAATTTTTTTCTCCCTTCTTGGTAGATCTCTTTTGGTTAAAAGAAAATGCGTCACTTGCCTCCTATTATAGAAGCTTGTATGAGCAGCCAGGGGTGCAATCTACAGGGAAGGCTTGGCCATTGCCAGTGAGCCTTGCTCCACTCTAGCTGCCTTAGCTCTTCCTCTTTTCCAGATGAGCAGGTGCTGACAGCCAAAAAATAGAAAATAAGTGGGGAGAATTCAAATGTGGAGAAAATATTGTGGAAAAAATAGATGCTTAATTTTTCTTCTTAATATTATGTAGAAAGTAAATATCTTTGGGTAAAATACATGAATTGTAGCCACTCTAGAAAACAGATGTTTAAAATCTGACAAATAATCTTCTGCTAAGTTATTACAGGTCCATGATTTCATACTGGCCAGCATTTGTAAGTTAATCCAAATGAAATTGTATCTCCTTATTTGAATTTACTGTACATTTGATAAAGACAAGAGAATTAATGTGATGCTATTGATTGTCATATCATCACTTCTGGCCTTTTCTGATAGCAGTTCACAGCAAAACAATTTGTCAGAAAATAGTGTTTTGTTTTGTTTTGTTTTCTTTACCTGAGCTTTGACCTGCATAGCAATATGTTGATTTTTAAGGTATGTTTTATAAATTAAAAAAATGCTATTATAAAATAATGACTTTGAAGAGATGGTAATATTTCTAATGAACATATTAATGGACCACTGCTATCATGTAGTTTTTAATTTAGAAGGCTCAATTTTAGTTTTTATTAGAATATTGTTTAGTATCAAATGACTATTAAAAGTATATAGTGCAATAAAAAGAAAGACGTGAAGGAATGTGGAAACATTAAAACAAAATCGAACCTCCTTAAGTAGTAGTTATATCAGATGTAATTAAAAGATGGGATGTAATTTGACTATCAAATACTTGAACCAATGCTTTTATTTGTAATATATATATGTGTATATATGTTTTTGATTACCAATATTAAACACAAAGTGAAACACTATTGATTTGAAGCACTGGCCCATTTAAAAATAATTTAAATGGTTACCCCAGAACCTTGTCGTAATTTTATTGGGGATTTTTGTACAATATATAGCCCTAGTTTCGTCTCCAACGTTCTCACCTTTTAGAAAGCATTTACATTTCCTATCCTCTCCCAACTGGGAGAATATGCAAATATTATAAAATAAAATTCTCTTTTAGAAATAGTTCCTAAAACAGTACTTTCCTTTAATACATTGGCAAGGATGAAATACAAGTTCAGAGGATTAAGATCCTTTTATTTGACAGTATCTCTTTAAATTTACAGAGAAAATAGTGGCAGATTTTCTAATTCCCGGTCTTTGTTCTTACCTCTTCTACTGGAGGTTTTGGTGTCTGTGTCAGGAAACCTTATTATTACTAAGGTAATTTGTTAAGGCTTTTTGCTTGGGTGTACACCACTGGGATTGAGATGCTTTGTATTTCCACTGCTCTGTGAATTCCTTTTTTATTCCCCCCAGCTTCTGGGGGGAGGCATATTCAAACTAGGAAGTTTGAATAGCAGTAAAACACACATTTTTATACCCTTTACAAAGATCTATTCCTTCCATTTTCTTTCTCTTTCCATTCCCCAAATCCTTCTTTCTCATAGAAACATTTCAAAATATAGATGAGTCTTTCAGTATTTCAGCATACGTTTTCTAAGAATCAAGAATGGTCTCTTACATAATCAACACTATTATCACACCCAAGAATATTAACAGGAATTTAGTAATATTATTTAATATATGATTCATAATTGGATTTCTCCAGTTGTCTGTAGCCGTCTTTTTGTATTTTGTTTTTCCAGTTCAGGATTAATTTTTCATTTGGTTAAATCTGTAGTTTTTTCAAATTTGAAAGAGTACCTCATTCATGTTTTTTGTTTTCTATAACACTAATTTAACTTTTCATTTTGCAGTAATTTCAGATTTACAGAATAGTTACAAAGATAGTATAAATCATTCTTATGTATGCTTTACCCAGCTTCCTCAAATATTAACATGTTATAGAACTGTACCACAGTTAACAAAAGTAGACAGTTAATACTGGTATGTTATTACTAACTAATCTGTAGACCTTACTCAAATGCTGTCACTTTTCTCACAAGTGTCCTTTTTCTGGTTCAAGACAGTTGAGGCCTCCACGTTGCATTTAGTTGGTGTGTCTCCTTTGTCTCTTGTATTTAATCAGTGTATAAATTTGTATTTAATCATCTTGACAATTTAGAAGAGTGCCAGTCTGTAATTATGTGGAATGTCTTTTATTTTTGAGTTTGCCTAATGTTTCCTCATGAATAAATTAAGATTATTCATTTTTGGCAAGAATTCGGGTTCTTCTCAGGGCATCCTGTTGGGGTTGCATGATGTCCCTGTGTCTCATGTTTGGTGATGGTAACTTTTCTTTTAACCTGAAACATGATACTTACCAATTTTTTTAAAGGATTAAGTATTTTATTTTTCTAATTGACAAGTAAAAATTCTATGTAGAGTGTTTTTATATATATCTACACACACATTGTGAAGTGATTAAATTAAGCTAATTAGCATGTATTGCCTCATATACTCATTTGTGTGTGTATATATGGGGTGAGAACATATAAGATCTACTCTTAGCAATTTTCAGGTATATAATATGTTATCATTACCTGTGGTCACCATGACATACAGTAGATCTTTTGAACTTACTCCTCATGTCTAAAGTTTGTGTACTTTGGCTAACATCTCCTCAGTGTCCCCATACAAACACGATAGATAGGTAGGTAGGTAGGTAGGTAGGTAGATAGACAGATTTTTTTGTTTTTTTTGTTTTTTTTTTAGAGAATTCAGGCAATTGTCTGAGTCTTGCTCATTCTAGATTTAACTTAATATTTCCTCATGGTTAGGTTTAGGGTAAGACATTTTGCCAACAACATTAAAATGTCAATGCTGCATGTTTCATTTTGTGTTTATTATATGATTCCTAATGTTAGGTCATCCCACTTTGGGTGATAATATCTTTGATCATTTGGTTGGGGTAGTGACAAACGTGGGCATATTTTTAGGATTATCTTAGAAACTTTTCAGGAAAAGAAGCTATAGTAATTACCATTGGCTGGCTATTTCCAAATTTAAAAAGAAAGGAAGAAGGAAAATTAGAGCACAGAGGTTTCATGGAACCAGAAAAAGAGACCGACTCCAGTTTTGTCTTTTTTTCCCCTCCCTGGGTGAGGGATCTGGGGGCATTACTGTACATCATTGTTGGCTGTGTTCAGCAGTAGGGCAGTCTTTTGGCATGTTTTCCTGGAACTCAATTTTAAATCCTGTGAGTGTGTGTAGTCCTGAACACAGTAGTCATTTTGAAAGGCTTTGTTTATAACCTTTGTTGAGATCCTTTTAGAAGTTCCGTCAGAATCTGAGCTTATTCTTTTAAATATCCTCAGCAGTGACTCATTTTTATCCTGTGAGGGTAAATTTGATTTTCATAAATATCAAAAGATCATTCTGTGCCAAATATGATTAATAAGGTCATACTATTCCAGGAAGAAAAAAAAGCATAACAAAATGATTTTTTTTTTAAAAAGAGGCTTACATAATGTTGACATTTTACCGATGTGAAGAAAGAGTAGTTGGGTTTAGTGTAGCACTTCCCCAGGTGACTTCCTTAAAGCTGGCACTGATTCAGCCTTCTGAAGTCCGGTGTATATATTAACATATTAACATTATTAACATACCTTGCGTATACGCGAGCACACACTACGAAGTCTCATCTTTTTATACATTAAAGTGTAATTCAGTGACTAGTTCTTTTTGTGTAATTAGGGTGGTTTGGGAGTTATTTGCCAACTTTGTACTGTGTACAGACCATTTTGTTAGTAGCTGTGGAATAAACAGGTTTATGTAGGACTTAGTAATGCTCCCTTGGAATTGATCACCTAAAATCTGTTAGGAGAGATGAAACATGAGCAAACATCATAACTGCCCTTTATAATACTGTTGTTGTAGTCAAACAGGGATAAGGCAATATAAAGCTGGGAGTCATGAGTTCAGAAAAACAGTATGGCTTCTGTCAGCCATCACCAAGTTTTTTTTTTTTTTAATACTTTAAGTTCTAGGGTACATGTGCACAATGTGCAGGTTTGTTACATATGTATACATGTGCCATGTTGGTGTGCTGCACCCATTAACTTGTCATTTACATTAGGTATGTCTCCTAATGCTATCCCTCCCCCCTTCCCCCACCCCACGACAGGCCCCAGTATGTGATGTTCCCCTTCCTATGTCCAAGTGTTCTCATTGTTCGGTTCCCACCTATGAGTGAGAACATGTGGTGTTTGGTTTTTTGTCCTTGCAATAGTTTGCTGAGAATGATGGTTTCCAGCTTCATCCATGTCCCTACAAAGGACATGAACTCATCATTTCTTATGGCTGCATAGTATTCCATGGTGTGTATGTGCCACATTTTCTTAATCCAGTCTATCATTGATGGACATTTGGGTTGGTTCCAAGTCTTTGCTATTGTGAATACTGCCGCAATAAACATACGTGTGCATGTGTCTTTATAGCAGCATGATTTATAATCCTTTGGGTATATACCCAGTAATGGGATGGCTGGGTCAAATGGTATTTCTAGTTCTAGATCCCTGAGGAATCGCCACACTGTCTTCCACAGTGGTTGAACTAGTTTGTAGTCCCACCAACAGTGTAAAAGTGTTCCTATTTCTCCACATCCTCTCCAGCACCTGTTGTTTCCTGACTTTTTAATAATCACCATGCTAACTGGTGTGAGATGGTATCTCATTGTGGTTTTGATTTACATTTCTCTGATGGCCAGTGATATAGCATTTTTTCATGTGTCTGTTGGCTGCATGAATGTCTTCTTTTGAGAAGTGTCTGTTCATATCCTTCGCCTACTTTGTGATGAGGTTGTTTGTTTTTTTTCTTGTAAGTTTATTTGAGTTCATTGTAGATTCTGGATATTAGCCCTTTGTCAGATGAGTAGATTGCAAAAATTTTCTCCCATTCTGTAGGTTGCCTGTTCACGCTGATGGCAGTTTCTTTTGCTGTGCAGAAGCTCTTTAGTTTAATTAGATCCCATTTGTCTATTTTGGCTTTTGTCACCATTGCTTTTGGTGTTTTAGACATGACATCCTTTCCCATGCCTGTATCCTGAATGGTATTGCCTAGGTTTTCTTCTAGGGTTTTTATGGTTTTTGGTCTAACATTTAAGTCTTTAATCCATCTTGAATTAATTTTTGTATAAGTTATAAGGAAGGGATCCAGTTTCAGCTTTCTACATATGGCTAGCCAGTTTTCCCAGCACCATTTATTAAATAGGGAATCCTTTCCCTATTTCTTGTTTTTGTCAGGTTTGTCAAAGATCAGATGGTTGTAGATGTGTGGTATTATTTCTGAGGGCTCTGTTTGATTCCATTGGTCTGTATCTCTGTTTTGGTACCAGTACCATGCTGTTTTGGTTACTGTAGCCTCATAGTATAGTTTGAAGTCAGGTAGCGTGATGCTTCCAGCTTTGTTCTTTTGGCTTAGGATTGTCTTGGCAATGTGGGCTCTTTTTTGGTTCCATATGAACTTTAAAGTAGTTTTTTCTAATTCTGTGGAGAAAGTCATTGGTAGCTTGATGGGGATGGCATTGAATCTATAAATTACCTTGGGCAGTATGGCCATTTTCACAATATTGATTCTTCCTATCTATGAGCATGGAATGTTCTTCCATTTGTTTGTGTCCTCTTTTATTTCATTGAGCAGTGGTTTGTAGTTCTCCCTGAAGAGGTTGTTCACATCCCTTGTAAGTTGGATTCCTAGGTATTTCATTCTCTTTGAAGGAATTGTGAATGGGAGTTCACTCATGATTTGGCTCTCTGTTTGTCTGTTATTGGTGTATAGGAATGTTTGTGATTTTTGCACATTGATTTTGTATCCTGAGACTTTGCTGAAGCTGCTTATCAGCTTAAGGAGATTTTGGGCTGAGACAATGGGGTTTTCTAAATATGCAATCATATCATCTGCAAACAGGGACAATTTGACTTCCTCTTTTCCTAATTGAATACCGTTTATTTCTTTCTCCTGCCTGATTGCCCTGGCCAGAACTTCCAACACTATGTTGAATAGGAGTGGTGAGAGAGGGCATCCCTGTCTTGTGCCAGTTTTCAAAGGGAATGCTTCCAGTTTTTGCCCATTCGGTATGATATTGGCTGTGGGTTTGTCATAAATAGCTCTTATTATTTTAAGATACGTCCCATCAATACCTAATTTATTAAGAGTTTTTAACATGAAGGTTGTTGAATTTAGTCAAAGGCCTTTTCTGCATCTATTGAGATAATCATGTGGTTTTTGTCTTTGGTTCTGTTTATATGCTGGATTACGTTTATTGATTTGCGTATGTTGAACCAGCCTTGCATCCCAGGGATGAAGCCCACTTGATCATGGTGGATAAACTTTTTGATGTGCTGCTGGATTCGTTTTGCCAGTATTTTATTGAGGATTTTTGCACCGATGTTCATCAGGGATATTGGTGTAAAATTCTCTTTTTTTGTGGTGTCTCTGCCAGTCTTTGGTATCAGGATGATGCTGGCCTCATAAAATGAGTTAGGGAGGATTCCCTCTTTTTCTGTTGATTGGAATAGTTTCAGAAGGAATGGTACCCGCTCCTCCTTGTACCTTTGGTAGAATGCGGCTGTGAATCCGTCTGGTCCTGGACTTTTTTTGGTTGGTAGGCTATTAATTATTGCCTCAATTTCAGAGCCTGTTATTGGTCTATTCAGGGATTCAACTTCTTCCTGGTTTCGTCTTGGGAGGGTGTATGTGTCCAGGAATTTATCCATTTCTTCTAGATTTTCTAGTTTATTTGCGTAGAGGAGTTTATATTATTCTCTGATGGTAGTTTGTATTTCCGTGGGATCGGAGCCATCACCAAGATTTAATAGATGACATGTCCTGCAAGATGGGTCCCTAGCTACTTCTCTGACCTCAGCTCCTACCACTGCTCCTCCTGCTCACATACTGTTTTCCAGGCATGTTTACTCACTTGCCTTAGCAGACATTTGTTGAGTCATGCGCTGATGTGGACACTGGGGATACAGCCGTGAACAAGCAGAGGAAGATCCTGCCACCAAGCAGTTACCTTCTAGCACAGAAACAGTAGACCTAGCACATGATAAATTGTGTATTATGGCAGAAGTGGAAGGTGCTATAGAAAGAAAAAATAGGGGAAGGGGTCCAAGGAGAGTGTGGGTTTGTAGTTTAAAACCAAGAGGTCAGAGCAAACCCCATTTAAAAGGTAATATTGAAATAAAGACTTAAGGGAGTTGAGGAAATTAATCATACAGATCTGAGGAAAAGCATGTCAGTCAAAAGTATCAACTAGTAAAGAGGCCTTAGATGGGAGTGTGCTTGGAACATTCACCACATCACCACAACCAGAGCAGAGAGGAGGAGGAGAGCAATAGGAGATACTGTCAGAGAAGCAATAGGGGAGTCAGATCTAGAGGTCTTATAGCCACTGTCAGGACTTCTAACTTTTACCCTGAGTGAGAAGGGGGCTCACCATAGGTTTTTCAGCAGAGGTGTGACGTGCTGTGACATGCTCTTAGATATTTGAAGGTTCATTGTCATCACTGTGTTAGGAGCAGACAACAGTAGGGCCAGGTTAGAAGGAAGAAGCCCATTCCTGCCACGAGCCTGTTGCTGTAGTTGAAGTGGAATGTGATAGGGGCCTCTACTGGGATGGGAATGGTGAAAGTAGTGGGGTATGGTTTAGATTCTCGGTATCTTTTGAAGATGGAGCCAAAAGAATCTCTTGATAGACTAGATGGGTAACATAAAAGAAACTGATGTAAAGAATGACTCCAAGGATTCTGGCTGCAGTAACTGAAAAGAGAGGTTGCCTTGTGCTGAGATGTGGAAAGCTATTCAAAAAGCAAGTTGGGAAGTGACAATCAAGAATATTGTTTTGGACGTGTTGGCTTCAAAATGGTCATTAAATATCAAGTACACTTTTAAGTAGACTGTTATACAGATGTGGAGTTTTCGAGAGCAGCCTGGGTGGAAAATAAAAAACCGTGGGATTCATTTTTTTCCTGCCTTCCAGAGGCCTGTTCTAAAGGCATCCTGAAACACAGAAATGGACATTGGTACAGACAGAGAGAACTCCAGGAGAGTAACTCCAACAAATAAAAATCTTAGGACTAAAAAATAAAATTGCCAAAATAAAAAACAAACTGGATGGACTGAATTGCAGAATGAAGATGAACAAAAGAGAGAGTGAGTGAATCTGAAGATAGAGCAATAGAAATTATTATTCAGTCTGAACAACAGAGAAAAAATCGTTGTGTGAAATAAATGAACTGAACCGTAGGAACCTGTGGGATAATACTGAACGGTTAAACATTTGTGTCTCAAGTGTTCCAGAAGGAGAGGAGAAAGTGTATTTCAGGGGGGAAAAATCAAAGAAATAATGGTTGAAAACTTCCCTAATTTGGTGAAAGATATAAGGATTTAAGAAGCTGAGTAAACCTAAACAAGCCCAGAGAAATCTGCGATCAGACACATCATAAATAAACTCCCTAAAATTCAAGACTTTAAAAAAAATCCTGAAAGAGGAAAATGCACAGGCAATTCAATGGAGAAAGTGTGTTGTAGGAAAAATTGGACTTCCATGTGCAGAAAATAATAAAAAAGAACCTTGATGTAAACCTCATAATTTGTGCCAAAATTAGCTCAAAATAGATCATAAATGTAAAACTAAGTTTTTGAAGCTCCTCTCTTGTTCTCCAGAGTGTAAGACCAAGGGGCCTAGCCCACTGGTAAGTCCTCAGTGTGTATATTTGAATGCGTAAATTACTGCTCCTGGAGAAAAGAGAATGAGATTAATTAACTTCAAAGGATAGTTATACAGAAAAGATTGGAGAATTAATAATATAAGAATATGTTATTTACTTTGACTGCCCTTTTTTCATTAAAATTAGCTTTATTGCTTTATGTGTTCAAATTATGTAAGTAATGGAATCTAATTGGTGATTTTGGTTATGAGTATTTTAATTTCCTCCTTATAACCTCAAATTTACATCAGTGTTTATTGCTCTCATTTTTAAAAATTGCTAGTAACTTGCTCTCTTAAAAAAAACAGGTTATTCATTTTATGAGTGGCAGGTTACTTTCTTATTATCCAGCAGTAATCAAGGTGGTCTTATTTACATTTTAATATTCTATAGTGTTTATTTTTGTATCAAGTTAAATAAATGGTCTCAAGAATCACTTTAAGCAGTCTAGAAAGCAGATGTTGAAAGACCTACCTTTTTCTCAGAGTCATTAAATAGAATATGTAGAAAGTTAATCAAGGAAGGTAAATTAGTTCTGCCTATAAATTAAGAAGAGCGGCAGTTCATTTCCCTTATCTTTTAAAAATAAAACTGAATTCACTTTTTACAAACCTTCCAGTTTGGTGACTGCTGTTTTGAATCTCTAGTGCCTGTAATGTGAAAAACAGGGTGTGAATTGTTTGGCCTTACCATCAGAGGGATATTTCAGTGTGTACCTGTCAGCATGCCATCCGACAGACTTAAATGTCAAGTCTAATGATAACAAGAACTCTCATTTGGAATAATAGAGTTAAGCTTATATTCCTTTAAGAAAACTAAACACACTAGCTCAGTAGTAACATTTATGGTTAAACATCTGATGACTAGCCATGTCTACCTGTGGAGTCGAATAAGTAGCTCATGGCATGTGCTTTGGAGTGAGGTCCCTCTTGGCTTGTGATAGAGTTTAGATATTTGTTTCCACCAAATGTCATGTTAATTGTGACCCGCAGTGTTGGAGGAGGGGCCTGGTGGGAAGTGACTGGATCGTTGGGGCAGATTTCCCATGAACAGCTTTGCACCATCCCCTTGGTGATGAGCGAGTTCACAGGTGATCTGGTTGTTTAAAACTGTGTGGCACTTCCCCCTCCTTGCTCTCTTGCTCCTGCTCTCACCATATGAGATGTCTGGTCCCCCTTTGCCTTCTGCCATGATTGTAAGCTTCTTGAGGCCCTCACCAGAAGCGGATGCTGATACAGCACTTCCTGTACAGCCTGTAGAACTGGGAGGCAATTAAACCTCTTTTCTTTATAAATTACTCTCAGGTATCTCTTTATAGCAACACAAATAGCCTAATACTGTTGGAAATCCCATCTCTATCACTGAACTGTATTTCTTTAGACAAGTTATTTCTCTGTATTATTTATCTCAGTTTCTTCTGTACAATAAAGATAATAATAATGCCTATATCATAGGTTGTTGTGAGAATTGACTAGGATAATACATGTAAAGTGCCTATGTCATTACCTGGCACGTTGTAAGGACTAACACTTTATTTTTGTTGTTACTTAAAGGTTGTTTGCGATAATTTTTCTTCATTTTTAATATCTTTAACAGCTTTATTAAGTTATAATTGATGTACAATAAACTACACATATTTTAGCATATAATTTGATAAGTTTTGGCATATATACACCCATGAAATCATAACCAAGATAATGAAGAAGAGAAAAAACTCTTAAAAGTTTTTTCATGCCACCACTGAACTGCTTTCTGTCACTGTAGATTAGCTTTTGTTTCCAGAATTTGACATAAATGTTATTATCCCTTACGGAATCTTTTCTTTGCCTGGGTTCTTTTCCTGAGCATAATTATTTTGATATTCATCCAAGTTAGGTTGGGCAGTCTAAGGGCTCATGTCGCTTGTTTCAACAGTTACTGTCCTTTGTTGCCTTATCCAGTGTCTTGAAAACTGTTTTTTGAGTTTTTCAGGTAGGAAGGTAAATCCAGTCTTTGCTACCCTATCTTGGCTGGAAGAGGAAGGGCTATGAGTCATTAAATTAATAAATGCACTATTCTTCAGTTGCATTATTTTTGTGAAATGACCAACCACTTAATCAGAAAAGTTATCTTACTGTATATCCAGACTTTCTATTTTTCCATTCGTTGAAATCTCACCAAACTACTTCCAAGATTTGTTACCCACAAAGGTGAAATCAGACTTAACAGTGACGATCTTAAAAGGCATTTGGTATGAGTAGTTTAAAGGACCACTTTTCCTTTGAAATAGACTTACTGGTTTTTATAGTTACTTGTCACTCAGAGTGAGCACCATCTGTCAAGATTGTGGAAGAGATGGAAAAAAAATCCTCAGTGTTCAGGTTTCTTTTCTTTACTACGTATGTAAAATTGACTTTTATAAAATAATCTTTTTGCTACTCGTAAGATTACACTGTGAAACTAGAATGTTTTTATATTTGTGTGTCTTGCTTTCCCCATTATTTTTTCATTTTAAAGTAGGACTTTGTGACTATATTGCTGGATCCTGTGGTCGCTAGGCATGGCACCCTTGTGTGGCAGTGCTATTGTGTGATCTTACTGCATGCAGCATGTTGCCAGCCCTCCGTTGTTTTCTTTTCCTACAATTTCTTCCCCTTGGTCTTCTACCTTCTGCTGTTTCTTTCCTGACACCTCATCATTAAAACTCACCTGCTGCCTCTACGATGCCTCCTCCAGTGGGGAAACCTTGAGCACCCTACCCTCATAGCCTGTGTCCCCTTGGTGGGGAATCTTGCATACCAAACTGTTGTAATCTCAGTTAATAAGAAAGGAATAGCATTACTTCCAAATTTAACTCCCAGAGCATTCAAAGACAAAAGTAATATTGCTACCTTTTTTAAAAAAAGGAAAATATATAAACACTAATAATGTCTGATTAGGAAATCAGAATCATGGTTGGAAATAATATTGGGGAATTTCAAAATTTCATCTTTTAGTAATTGAGGATTTCTTAAAAGTAGTTGTCTGTGTTGTCTCATGTCACTTGATTTTGATTCAAACAATAGGGAAAACAGCCCCAATAAGTAATTATTGTTAATGATTTGATGCCTGTCATTTAGAAATTTTTAAATGCATACATTGATGTATTCATACATACATACATAGATTTTTTCCCTAAAATTATTATATTATACATTCTCTTCTGCAGCTTGCTATTTTGATTTAATGTTATGTTTTAGATACCTTTCCTTTTCACTTACAACTCTTATAAAAAACTTCTGTTTTACCATAAAACCTTCTCCTGGCTTTTAGTTTGAGATATACTTCCTTAATCATGTTAAGGAACTCTCTTGAAATGTTGATAATACTACATTTTTTGATACTGGAATTATTTAGATAGATTTTCCATTGTTGACAGAGTCTGGCTTTTCTGGAATGAACTGTACATGGTAGTGGTATATTATTCTTTCATGCTAAATTGTAATTCTGGATTCTGTATATGCTTAAATTGGAATGGTATTTTATGCATCCATTTTTATAGATGAGATTATTAGCCCTTAATATTTTAAAAGGTATCTGGAAATCTTAGTATTAATTTTTAGAGATAGGGTCTTACACTGTAACCTCGAACTCCTGGGCGCAACTGATCTTCCCATCTCGGCATTCCAAGTAGCTGGGACTACAGGTATGCCCTACCACACCTGGCTGGTTTTTTAAAAAAATTTTTGTGGAGATGAGTGTCTTGCTATATTGCCCAGGCTGGTCTTGAGCTCCTGGGCTCAAACGATTTTCCCACCTCGTCTTCCCAAAGTGCTGGCATTACAGGTGTTGTATAATACATTTCTTTTAAGAGGTGATTTTATCCCGTTTTCACATTCTTTACTTGAGGAAGAAAACCACATGGCAAACATATTTTATAAACCCATTGTCTTCCAGACTTGTTTCTTGTCCTCTATGTTCTATAAGCTATTGTTCTTGAGTCTTGCCAGTGTGTAAGGTGACAGGTTTTGTTTCCATGGTGCTATGTTGTAAGTTCAGTGTTTATGTTTTTCTGTGCATGTCACATAAAGATCCTTTTTTAAAAAAAGTTTAGTGTTTCATTACTTGCATTTTTCTTTAGATGTGGCACTGCAAAGTGAGTCAGTAACCTTTGTTGAGTTTCGAAAAAATAATGACCTGTTACAGTGTTTTGTTCTCGTTTGTTATTGTTTGGAAAAAGAGTCCAAAATAATTTTATTAAAGTCACATTACTCTGTAGATAGACATAGGCCATATTTTTGAGAATTCACATTAATAACAATTTTGTATATGCAATACTCTTTTTTTTTTTTTTTTTGGAGACAGGGTCTTACTCTGTCATCTGCAATCTCAGCTCACTGCAACCTCTGCCTCTGGGGTTCAGTGGATTCTTGTGCTTCGCTTTCTCAAGTAGCTGGGATTACAGGCGTCCGCCACCACACCCGGCTAATGTTTTTGCATTTTTAGTAGAGATAGGGTTTCACCATGTTGGCCAGGCTGGTTTCAAACTCCTGGTCTCAAGTGATCCGCCTGCCTTGGCCTTCCAAAGTGCTAAGATTATAGGCATGAGTCACCGCGCTCGACCTGTTCCTAATTTTTTTTTCAAATTTTGAAATGCAGGTAATATTATGTACCCCAGTAGCTTATGGGGTACATAAAGGAAATTCGTATTTGATACTGGCTCTGGTTATTACTTTTGTCCTTCCATGGACAATTACTTAAAACCTTTAATGCATGAAGCTGTATTTTAGAAAGCTATTTTGGTACTAGTCTCAAAGGATAGATTGCTCTATCTTTCCCACCCTAATGAAACTAGGTCACTGGCATTTGGCACATCTCCATGATGTGAGATTTGATGTTCAGATGTGCTGTCTAGAAATGATAATGCATTGTCAGCAAGACCACTTTTCATTTCATCAACATAATTTCCACTGCCCTGGAATCAATTTATTCCTTGACCTGTTAATAATTACACTTGGTCACTAGCATTTCAGTGGCAGAGAAAGCCTCTGGAAATGGCCATAGTCATCCTTTTGGGTGATAAGTTATGGGATTTCTGTTTGGCCTGGGAGGTTTGGCCTGTTGAAGTGGTTGACATTTTATGAAAACAGAGGAGCAAACTTTTACCTGATGCCGTGTTAGGATTCGCTCTGTCAAGTGGTTGAGAACACTCATTTAATTATCTAACCGTACTTTTGCATTACTTTTTTTTATGGCCAACTTTAAACATGCCTAGGGAAGTTCCCATTCTATTCCCAGCCAGAAGCAAGTGTTTGAAAAATGAGAAATCACCATAGAGCTCCTCTAAGATTAATTTTTTACAGGTCCAAGAATGCCTAATATTTAAAATGAGCTACTTTGAAATCAGTCCTGTATCACATCAGTGTTTCAAAAAGAGATTGAGAAAATATGGGCTGTTACAAAACCACTAACCTCACCTGTTGCTCCGTGGTGATTTGGAGCCCTGGAGCAGGGCTGCCTGGATCTGAAACTTTGCTCTGTGGCCTTTTGGGAAAGTGACTTGCCTCTCTGTGTTTCTGTCCTAATCCTTAAGTGCAAGAGTGGTCATGCATATTTTATAGTGGCATTGGGAGGATGACAGGAATGAATGCATGTAGAAGGCTTTGAAAGGGTTCTGGTAGATCACCACCCAGTGTGTGTTGTACTAGTCATCATTGTTACTGTAGCTTAATGTGTTTTAGTGTTAATGGATGTCCTTTTTTCTCTTTTGCTATCCCAGCCCCTTCCTTGCCTAATTGTTACTTTCTTCTGTGTGGTTAGGAGCAACTAGTTCAGTTTAATTTCCCTTAGAGAGCAAGTTTCAGATATAGCATCATTTTGAACTACTAAGGAAGTTTAATTCTCCTAGGATTGGTCATATAGCCTTCTTTAGCAAAATTGAACAGGAACCTTAGGTGAAGCTTGGTTAGCCAGGTTTATGGATCTGGGGCCTTTTCTATGCTTTAATTTTATATATTTGACTGTTTAGTTGATGTTTATCTTCCTTATCTGAAGTTCACTTTCATCTTGTTGTTGTTAACCTACATAAAGATTTATTTAATGTGGATTAAGTCCTCTATTATTTAGAAATATAAATTGAGTTGCCAATCTGATATTTACTTTCTCAATTTTTATACACTTTGCAGTTATACATTTTTTGCTAATTATTCATAAGGCTTACAACTACTACTGGTAATTCAACAGAAAATAAGTACTGTATTGTAAAATCCTAAAGGATTTGGGTTTTTAATTCAAGTATATTAAGAACACATCCTTAGGTATTGAAATAAGAACCTTATAACATCCTGTCATCTTCCAGTTTGCAGTTTCACCTCTTTGCTAGTGCTGATGAGGTCATTGATGTGTCATCATAACACTCTGAGTGCCAGTAGGGAAGGAACTGTTTCATTTGATTGACTACTGTATTAACAGTATCTAGCCCATTGCTCATTACATGATAGGTGCTTAGTAAATATTTGTTAAATGAAATAAAATGATTTTCTCTATATTTTGTATTTTCTAGGATTTTTAGGAGGCATACCCAGAAAATAGGCTTATATGTTTTTTTTTGGATTTGTTTCTGCTAATAATCAGTATGCTTTGCACGTTTGTATTCTGTTTCCATTTCTTTTGTTGCTGTAGTTTGCTTTTCAATAGGCACAGTTTCAGTACCTGTTTCCCTGCCCTACATAACACCTTGAGAGAGATCTTCTCTTGTGTGCCCGTTATTTTTAATCCTTAGACTCAAAAGAACAGATTGTCTTTCTTAAATTCAAATATACCTGGTCAGCCCTTTTCCACCTCTGAGAAGAGAGAAAAGAAAGTATATTAAGATTCTGGAATTATTTGTGTTTTATGGCTGTGCAGAATTAAAGTGGCAAAAATTGTTCGTCAAAGAGCTCAGATCCTTTTAAGATGCAAACCACTGAATTTGTTTGTCAGTGATTGCTCTGGAACTGGAGGTATCCCCCTGCCAATGCCTGGTTTGGGGGCCACTGTGTAATTATTTTTTACTGATTTGCCTCATGAAGGTACACATATGCATGTTATTTTTGATGCCTTAAAAACATCTGTTATAAAGACAGAGGGTTTTAAATACTTCAATTTGGTACCTTTATTTTGAGCGACCTTAAATAAATGTAACATTTGCAATGCCAGTTGATATTGCAGAAATCTAAATTGCTGTTCAAATATGTGAAATTTATCATAGTTTTTCAACTATTTTCACTTACAGTGCTAATTAATAGCCACTGAACCTTAACACTTTCATACTAGTCAGTTATAGTGGAATCCTGTCATCACCAATAGCTCCTATAGCAGCTATTAGGAGATAACTGTGTTACAAGGAATACCTGGAAGAGTTTTCTCTTTGATGTTTATACTAAGTACTCAAGTGAAGGGTGTTGTACACCATGACTATAGTGAACCTTTTTGTGTGCATGTGTGTGTTTTTAACCTTGCCGGCATCTTAATCCCCCTTTCCAAATCTCTGGGTCCCTGCTGAGTTTCAGCAGCTTTGTCTCTGCCCAGGGCAGCAGGGTCCTTATCAGAAGTGGGCCTCTCGGGTGTGGCTTGGGGCTTCAGTCCTGCTTCATGGTGTCTTACTGGTTTTTGCCCTTTTTGAACATAATTCTTCAGCATTTCTGGTAGTTTCGGGGGCCACCCAAAAACCTTTCAGCAAATTCTTCTTCAGCTAAAGTTGGTATCCATTGCTAGCTGCCAAGAAACTTGACTGATACAGCTGTGTATTGTTCTGTTCTCCTAAATCCCAGTCAGTGATGTATATTGATGCTAAAGTACAAATGTTATGTAGTCAGTATTTTGCTCTCCTATTTCTTTAGAGTATGTTCTATGCCTACTAGGTCTTACTTGATTTTACAGTGAAGTTTTTTTTGGTTTGTAAGTTTGTGAAATATATTCAGCTATAATTATTTTATTGAGTACTGCTTATGCACCAGATACTTGTTGTAATGGCTGGAAATACAGTAGTAAACAGAGACAAACCCCCAGCCTTCATTGAGCTTACATTTGAGGAGACAGACGGATACATAAAATATATACTATGTTAGACCATAGTAAATGTGGTGATGGAAAAATTAAGCAGAAGATGGGAGAAAGAATGTGAATGAGAAGGTTATTAGAATGGGTATCGGGTGTTTTCAGATGAATCCTGATGGTCTTAAGACAGAGGTGGGAGGGTGCTGGGCACTGCTCCCATTTCTGCTGGGCCGAATGGAGGCCCAGGGAGGAGCAAGGCAAACGCACAGTGCTCTCGGCTTCAGGATTTCCCTTGACTCCTAAGATGTGCTGATTGGCCCAGGACACTGACGGGATGTGTAGAAAGCAACATTTTAAAAGAGTAGCAAGCTGGGGGAGCATGAGAGCAGCTTAAGTGTACTTCAGCAGGCACAGGTGTAGTGGGATTAAATAGGCAATTATTGTGGGATGAAGTTTAAAAGTACATTTGGATACAAGAATTGACATTTTAAATACTTTACTATAAAAATTGAAGCACATGGCCTATTAAATCTGGACCATATGTTCGTTATCCTAATGTCTATTTTAGTTGTGACACCACATAAAGAATGTGTAGGAGCACCAGCTTTTAGAATAACACAATTTCCAGGGGGAGCTGCTGTTGTGTTTCCTTATTTAACATACAAAAGCATTTGATGCCTGATACTCACATGCTTGTGCAATATATATAGAAAAGTCTTGGAATTATAGAAAATTAGAAGCATATTTAGGCCGGGTACGGTAGCTCATGCCTGTAATCCCAGCACTTTGGGAGGCCGAGGCGGGTGGATCACCTGAGGTCAAGAGTTCCAGACCAGTCTGGCCAACATGTTGAAACTCCGTCTATACTAAAAATACAAAGAATTAGCCGGGCGTGGTGGTGGGCGCCTGTAATACCAGCTGCTCGGGAGGCTGAGGCAGGAGAATTGCTTGAACCTGGGAGGCGGAGGCTGCAGTGAGCTGAGATTGCGCCATTGCACTCCAGCCTGGGCAACAAAAGCGAAACTTCTCAAAAACAACAACAACAAAGCATATTGAAGATTTTGTACTGCATTATGGAAGGACTAATGTAATATCTTATTATGCAGAAAGGCTACATATATTTGAAGTAATTGTCATAGGACAAACCCTACTAAACGTAGTCTTCTTTCCTCACTTACATTTTTTACTAAATGCCTTATACTGAATATTTATTTTTGTCACTGTGAATATTAAAGAAAACTAAGCAGAAGCAGTCTTAATATCTTGTTGATTACATTTCAGAAAAAGAAGAAATGGCAGAACATTAAGCCTGAATGCCATTTGCTATAATTACTCTGTGTGAAATATAACTGGTAGCTGTCAAGCTTTGATTGAAATTTACGGAAGGTTGACACCAGCTGCATGTATTAATTGTCTCTGCAAGCAAATGCACATACCACCATTACCATTTGGAAGCATGCTCTTTTCTATTGAATTTGTTGTAAAGCATTTTCTGATTGTGTTTTGATGAATGCTGCTCTAAGTTCAGATTTATCTTTTGCTTCGTTTCTAGCAAACAAACAAATGTCCTTTTAGCTAACTCCTGAGTACATCTATATGAGGGATATTTCCAAATTTGTAACACTGACCATTTGGAGAAGGGAAACTTAAAAATTATTATTTTAAAGAAGTGTTTTGAAACATGTTTCTAATAAAAATTTATATATCTTCCCTATTTGGACTATTAATATTTGACTCATTCTACATGAAATTCAATTCATGCATTAGTATTTTTATAAGGTAGTTTGATCATATTAGGACAGTTATTTTTTCATCCTTTTTAATCGGGCAGTAGCAACCTCCAACTGAAATTTTTCTATGCATACTATTCATAAAATGTATTTTTAAAAGCATTGAAACAAACTTATTCTTTATATCAAAGTGATAAATACAGGTGTGCAAACTTATTTGGATTGTGTACAAGTGTATTTTGGTGGGTGTATTGCTACCTTGTTTGGTTTGATATGTACCACATATGGCACCGGGTAGGTCAAATACTGATTCTTTATTCATTTTGATCACAGTCAGAATTGAACAAAGATTCTAGGTGCAGCACAAACAGAAGGTGTTTATTCCCTTTTTGCTCTACAGGGGGTGTCTACTTTGAGTCTTACAGAAGCCAAAACAGTGGGAATATAACCTAAATTCATCTGAAGACTTATACTGAGAAGTATATTGGTATCATTGGCTTATTGAGAATCTACAGTAGACGTTTGTTGCTTTTTAGCTGTCCAGGATCTATTCTCCTTCCTGAGAACACCCCAGTTTCTGTGAGGAAAGCACAGGGCTGTTCCCACTAGGGAAGCGAACCAGGGCCCCCTCCACCTCCTTTCTCTTTGGGTGTGGAACTTTGAGTTTCTGCAGCCTGGGGCTCTTCCACAGGGCTTTCCAGTGGGAGGTGGAGCCCAGCAGCCCTGGAAGTCTCCATGGAGATGCGCTGACCCTTTCCCTGCATGTTGCCAGTTGGTCTCTCTGGTCTCTGTATGTTATCTTTTGGAACCTCCCTTTGATGGTCTCTGAGAGTCTTCCAAAAATCCCCTTTCCTTATGCTAACCAGAGTCAATTTTAGTTGCTTACAACCTTCACAGGAACTTTAATTGGCTTAAGAAGCATATCCTTTTAAAATCTAAAGTGGAATTTTAATTTTAGTAAAAGTGTTCTTCTGGCTCCCTTGATAGAGTTTGATGCCAGTTTAAACTCCATTGCTGGGAGACAGTTCTTACACTAGCTCTGTAGACCCAGCCAGGTAAACACTTTGTTTCTCTTTGTAGTTAGGTTTTGAAGATAAGGTTTGTACAGATCTGGGTATCATGTCATAAAGGGATTTGGCAATGTTTTTTTGTTTTGTGGAATAGTATTTAAAATTTTAGGAACGTTTCCCAGAGCACGAGTGTTTAAAGCCATCATGGGTGACTGGATGCTGTGTGTCATAAAGGGGTAGCTGAACTCAAACATTTCTTCAACTGCATTTTGTATCATGTAGTTTTATTAAAATGAACAAAATATATCCCTCTTTTCCTTCTCGTAATTTTAAAGTGACAGGGTTAGAAGTATAACATGACTAAACTTGAAACA
The DNA here is from genome assembly GCF_028858775.2 of Pan troglodytes. Classification (NCBI taxonomy): domain Eukaryota; kingdom Metazoa; phylum Chordata; class Mammalia; order Primates; family Hominidae; genus Pan; species Pan troglodytes. The sequence goes on from NC_072409.2 coordinate 47,228,382, forward strand.
TTACATTTGGAAATTCATTAATACAGAATAAAATGTACTTTTCTCATTAAAGGCACTTGGTTTCTATTGAAATTAGAATATTACTAGCAGAATCATATATTGAAAATAATTTAAATGTTTATCTTTCAATCTAAGTATGAACTAATGAAATGGAAAATTTAAACGTTTATATTTAGATCTGTCACTACATAGTTTTTGTATTAGACTACTGTCTGTCTCTATCATATTTTCACTGTAGGCCTTCCAGACACGTAAGTGTTTCTGTGAATTAATCCATGTTTTATGAGGGAGTTCATGAAGACTGGTTTCTTAGATGCTTAGAAAGTATTAATTATCTGGCTTGGCGTGGTGGCTCACTCCTGTAATGCCAGCACTTTGGGAGGCCGAGGCAGGCGGATCATGAGGTCAGGAGTTCGAGACCAGCCTGGCCAATATGGTGAAACCCCATCTCTACTAAAAATACAAAAATTAGCTGGGCATGGTGGCGCACGCCTGTAGTCCCAGCTACTCAGGAGGCTGAGGCAGAAGAATCGTTTGAACCCAGGAGGCGGAGGTTGCAGTTAGCCAAGATCGTACCACTGTGCTCCAGCCTGGGTGACAGAGCGAGACTCCATCTCAAAAAAAAAAAGAAAGTGTTAATTATCTGAATCATACCACCTCAGTAGGATAAACCTTGATATAATAGTAGTCATGCCAGCATCTTGTTTTATATTCTTGTCTATTAAATACATGCTTAGATATTGTATTATGCATATCCTTGAATATATTTAGAAGCATCACAATTGAATATGTATGGATTTACCTCAAAGAAGACTGGGAAATAGTTACAACTGGCATATTGTCATAAAAACTAGAAGTATTATGGGTTTTAAAAAATAGGTCTATGGGCCGGGCGTGGTGGTCACGCCTGTAATCTTAGCACTTTCGGAGGCTGAGGGAGGTAGATTGCCTGAGCTCAGGAGTTTGAGACCAGCCTGGGCAACACGGTGAAACCCCATCTGTACTAAAATACAAAAATTAGCTGGGTGTGGCAGCATGCGCCTGTAGTCCCAGCTACTCAGGAGGCTGAGGCAGGAGAATCGCTTGAACCTGGAAGGCCGAGGTTGCAGTGAGCCGAGATGGCGCCACTGCACTTCAGCCTGGGCAGCAGAGTGAGGCTCTGTCTCTTAAAAAAAAAAAAAATGTCTAGGAAGTGTTATGTTTTTCTCAGTGTGTGTGTGGTCCTTGCACTTTCATATGGCTGCAAACACTTTAAATTTTGTGCCCTCCCAACATAGATATGAGTTATGTTGGAATGAGTTTATTTTAAACCAGAGTATGTTCTCATTATAGAAATGTTACATAGGATGAGAAGACCCATGGAATACTGCTGAAGCCTAATTTAACCCAAAGTTTAGGTGGAGCACTTTGTGCTTTCATGTATAAAAGAAAACTGTTTCTGCGTGAATAAAGTTTTAATGGTAAAAAGCTACTGAATTTGGAATGATGATGTTTATTACGATTGTTGGTCCTTGAGTGGAGGTTGACTCTGTGGGGTTTTAGTCTGGTCTTCATTTTTTCTGCTTGAGAACATCGTCCTGGTCATCTGGAGTTAATGTATGAAGACCAGAGCAGCCCGTAGCTGAAACTGGAAGTTAGGAGGATAGATCTGTGGGTCCAGAATTAGGGGCTCTGGGCAAGAGTGCAATATCTATGGGTGGAGGGGCTGGAACCAGCAAATCCGCGCTGTCATCTTCCAACAACTCATATGGAAAAGGTGGTAGTAGTGTTAGGTGAAGGAATGCATTTAGAGAGTAGAGAAAAGGGGCTAGGAAAGGGGAAATGAGCTCCCTACATCACCTTTCTGCCCTGCCTGCCTGGAGTACTCAGTACCTGAGAGAAGAAGCAACCAAATGTTTCTGAATGGTAGACCGAGGCTCCCTTAAACCACTAACAGCAAGGATGCAGCATTTCAGTGGAATGCTTTTACCTCTTCAGTTGCAACCTCTACCAAGGGAGAATGCTGTGTACTCCCTGTGGTAGCTTCATACTTGCTTTCCACTTGCGGAAGACTCTGAGGGGCAAGCAGATGCGGCCCAAAGGAATAAAAGTGCAGGCAACTGAAGACATACATTTGAAAACCTTGAGTTTAACTACTCGGCTGTTAGAGCCATTAAACAAGAGCAAGACACCGTAAGAAGGGAGCAGGTGAATGGTGAAAATGAAAAACATGGGCCTCATCCTACATTGTAAAGGTTTAGAGTTAAGGAGACAGGGTTTAAACCATTAACTAATTGTGTGACAGGCTGCTAATTATGGCAAGGTACTTGGGTCTCTGATCTTTTCTTTCTCTGTAAAATGAAGGTGATGATAGTATCTGTATTGCAAAGTTTTTTTTTAAAGACATTATATTTGTTACCTTTTAAAGACTGCTTTGTAAACTGGAAAGTGCCATACACATGTTAGTTATCCCATGGCTTTTTACATTAGTAGCTGGGGCACCTTTCTAGGGCATGCATTGCTAGTTCTAAGTTTCAATGATGCATCTGTAGGCTAAGCTGACACTTCCCTTTCTGCCATCTGGACTGGTAATCAAGAGACCTGGATTATAGTACTGGAGATCTGGTTTTGCTCCTGAGTAGCTTTGTGCTTCTCAAACTTCCCACCAAAATATAACATACACACACGGAGTGCACTAGCAGTCTGTCACATGGGCATACTTTGTCTAAAATGTCAGTTTAATAATTTTTTGTAAAGTTTGCTATCTAACCCTTAAAATATATGTTTATGTTCAACTATACATACCTCTAAGTTACCTGTGATTAAGATTGCCTGAGCCTGTTCCTTTATGTGCCCCTAATCATAGGGGCATACACACCCAACTCTTGAATTTTTATTACTTGTTAAAGAAGAGTACTGGACTCTGTGAGGCCTGGTGTACCTTTCTGGACCATTATTCTGTGAACCTGTGTAGCAGATATTGCAAAGAACTCTTGACCTGGTTACAAAATCAAATTATATGACACTCATTTTTATCAACTGGTTTCTAGATATTGTGTAATCCTTACCCATATGAGCCAGTTATAGAGGGCTTTGCTCAGGGTTTATTATTGTAGAGGCCACAAATTAACCAATGTTATTGGCTTACAGATATTTTTGAAGGTTGGCCATCAAGTACATGACCTTTCATTGTGGTCTTCACCCTACTTTTGTGTGTGATTGTAACTTTCCTTTATTTTTTATTTTTATTTATTTATTTATTTATTTTGAGATGGAGTCTCACACTGTTACCCAGGCTGGAGTGCAGTGGCGTGATCTTGGCTCACTGCAACCTCTGCCTCCCGGGTTCAAGCGATTCTCCTGCCTCAGCCTCCCAAGTAGCTGGGATTACAGGCGCCTGCCACCACGCCCAGCTAATTTTTTGTATTTTTAGTAGAGGCGGCGTTTCACCATGTTGGCCAGGCTGGTCTCAAACTTCTGACCTTGTGATTCACCCGCCTCAGCCTCCCAAAGTGCTGGGATTACACGCATGAGCCACCGCGCCCGGCCGTAACTTTCCTTTATAAGCTTAAAAATCATTAAGGCTCTGGGTCAAGAAAGCAGACTAGTTACTGAGCATTGTCATCTGCCTTCTCATTTTAAGGCTTCACCAAAATGAAAACATAAACTATAAAAGAGAAAAAAAAAGGTATAATTACAAACATGAATACCAAAGAAAACGGGAAAGGAGGCATCAACAAATGAGATATGTAACTCTTTAGGAAGAGGGGATTGATTTTACAGATGAGATGGGTTGAAAAGCCCTAGCCTAAATGTACTGCAAAGAGGTTTCTGAAGATATGCAAGTCTTCAGAAAAACTGACTTCTTTAGACATGAGACGAAATTCAGAAAACTAAGACTCCTGATGATATGGATTTTTATGTCGCACAATAAAATCCTTCTCATTCTGTGGAGTCTACTGCTCGATAGTCACACTGTTTTCTGTTCATATCAAGTAAAGCCTGCCTATTGGGGCAAATAGAGTTCAGAATTCCCCCTTAAGGAGGAGGCCCTCCCCCAAAATATGCCAACTGACACGAGTGGAGGAGAACAGTTCCCACTCTCCTGGTGTTACTATCTTAAAGAACACATAACCAAGAGGTCATGGAGTACATGAGGAGAATTGACAGTGTGAAAGAAAAACAACTGAGCCTTAAGGAAACAGCTAATACAGAAACAATGATATTACAAAAAAGAGCTATTAGGTTTTTTTTAAAGGATTGCTGAAATGAAAATTTGAGTAGAAATGTGAGAAAATGAAGTTGAAGTAACCTTCTAAAATGTAGAGCAAAGACCAAAAAAAAAAAAATGCAAGAGCAAATATGTGGGGAATTAACCTCTGAGATTTGACATTTGACTTAATGAAGCTAGAGAAAAGGAAAGAGAGGAGAGGAAATTATCAAAATAGTGGAGGAAGATAATTCCCAGAGATGGAAAAGACACACATCTTTATATTAAAAAGACCCACTGAAAGCCAGAACAGTTAATGAAAAAGAGTCACTGTGGGTGTGTATTTGTGAAATTTCAGTGCTCGGAGGATTAAGAGAAGATCATAAAAGATTTCAGAGAGGAAGAAAAACAAGTTGCCTGTGTGTGAAGAAGTATTAAGCTGGCATCAGTTGTTTCATCAGCAACATGGATGCTATAAGCATTGCCTACAAAACCCAAAGGTAAATACACTTTTAAACCTAGAATTCTGTACCTGAGGTGTATATTGATATATATGAGATAGCAAAGATATGTCTAGATATAAGATAGCAAAGTTAAGACATTTTCAGATGTGCAAGGCCTAGAAAAGTTAGCTTCCCAAATACCTCTTTTTGCTTTTTAGAGATAGGATCCCACTATTTTGTCCAAGCTGTTCTCAGTCTCAAACTCCTGGGCTCAAGCAGTCTTCCTGCTGTGGGCTCCCAAAGTGCTGGGATTACAGTTGTGAGCCACCATGCCCAGCCTCCCAAATACATTTAACAGAAAGATAGTTGAGTATGTACTCCAGGAAAACAAAGTAATAACCAAGAAAGAGAGACTTGGCCTTCAGGAATTAGAGGAACCAACCTAATTGCACAGTCAAAGCAGGTCTTTGAGGTAATAATGGCTATACAATAGTCCAGAAAACAGCCATTCCAAATTGGAACAGGAGTACAAAAGACTCTTGAAGCAAAACAATGGTTGACAACTTGGGGATAACATCTATCTCCACTTCAACCTTATGCTCCCAGAAGAAAAGCAATTAGAAATCCTAGGAGAACCTCCACTCATGCCTCAGTTTGTAGGGGAAGGTCAGGCTTTTAAGCAATCAGCAAGAAAAGTGGGTCCATTTAATCTTAAAACTAGATTTTAAAAATTTATTGTAGTGGTCAGATTATGACATTAGATTTGTAAAGAATGAAATGTAATTTTACTATACCTCTTGGCCTGGTATTAAATTGTGTATATACACACACACATATAACACATATATGTGTGTGTATATATAATATTGCAGATACTGATTACTGATTTTCAACACAGCTAGTCTGTGATAAAGTCTTAATAGTGGTTATAATCTTGATGTTATAGGAAAAGTGAAGCTTACCTAAGGTGGGTTGTGGAAGCTCAGAGGAAAAGTGTGTTGTGGCTCCAGTATCAGTGAGAAATTGATATACATGGTGGACTTGGTGAAACAGAGAATGTAATCATATTCTGTATACTTACAATCACAACTAGTAGAAGAGCTAAAAATTGGGAGAGGCAGTTGAAGATTAGTGTAGATGAGCTAAATTCTAATTTTTAAATTTAGGAGAATCAGTAGACATTATGTAAAATTATTAAATCCAGAAACCTAGATACAAGTTTACTATTTAGGGATATAGAGATGACTACCAGAAGAATGAAAAACAAGAATAGTCAGAAAATTTATTCTGAGGAATGGGTCATGGTATAGGGAGGGAATTTGGAAACAGAAATTCTCTAGTGTTATTGGATTTATTCTACATTTACATATTTTGAGAAAACAAAACACTTAAAATATTTCCTAATTTGGTGTTTCACTAATCTAGACCTATAATGAAGTTTTGTTAAAGAGTTAGTTTAAATAATTGTCTGAACTCTTTGATACTAGCCTTAAATAAAATAATATGAAAACTTTTTCTTCACACTTGGCTTTTAAAACTGAGTTATTTTGGATAACAACAACAAAAAGTCACATGAACAATTATTTTTCCCATTATTAAACCTAACACTTTTTCCTGAAAACATTTGTGTTTTTTTACTATTAGTTGTATAGATATAGAAACAAGTGAATACAGCTCACTTTTAATAAGTGTGAAATTCAGCCCTGAATCTGGTAGACTAAGTCATTGATGACACAAATCATATCCTGTGGTAAACCATGGTATAGAAGTGAGGATGGGGCTTCAGAATCCTTTCCAACACTGTATTCCAAGCATCAAATAGACATTTGGTCATTTGCAGTTGACTCAAAAGCAGAGACCTAGTTTGCGTTCTTGGCACTGTTCTGCTTCTACTCTAAAGATAACCCATAGTAGAGTGACCTGGGGAGAACATGTGGAGTACCATCTGAAAACACAGCAACACTGCAGTAACTGCAGCAGAACAAAAGTGCCTGCAACACTCAAGAAACGTACCTGTTGCCATGGCCACTTGCAACTTTTGTGGCCTGTAAGTGAGATCGATAATTCCTATTTATCCCTCCCCAAGCAAATTTCTACTATATGACTATATCTGAAAGTTCTGTGATTTTCTCATCCTGGCAGAAACAACTTATTCACAAAACAGGCAGCTGGTTCACTGACCATAGTTTGCCAGCCCTTGATGGAGTAGTTACGGAGTTTTGAACTAGATCACCTAGGCATGAATGTTGTCCCCACCCCACGCCCCCACCCCACTCCAATTGTGGGACTTCGTTTTCTAATCTTTAGTATTACCATAATGGATGTGTCAGTGCCATAGAGTTTTGTGAGGATTAAATGGAGTGTATAAAGTGCTTGAGAATGGTGCCTGGCTCATAGCAACTGCTTTTTAAGTTTTATAATAGCTGTTATTGAAATAGGGTACAAGTGGCTAAGTTTACTCTCATATGTTGGCTCAGCCTGGTCACAGTGTTTGGGGCCATGTTCATGTTCAGTGGAAATAATGCTGTCTGAGTAGCTGTTTTGGAGGGGCGAGGGAAGACCGTAATAGCTGGTCTAGGTCTTTGGTACCTCTTGCAGATGATCCTGTCATCCTCAGATAACCTCTTCATGATTAGGAATGCAATACTACATTAAAATATTTCTATTAGAAAGCAGATTTAATTCAAAATTATCTCAGGTACACTGGGTTTTACAGAAACATAACTGATGTAAATTTAAGGTTGGCGAGTAATGGATGTATAAACTACTCTTTAATGATGTTAGTTAACTCGAATTTATCTTGATGACATTTTGCAAAAATAATATTTAAAGAACAAAGCAGTTTGTTGAACAGTATGAACTAAGTGGAGTATAAACATGAAATGCTTTTATTTTTCTCTAGTTATTGCCTTCAACTGAACTTTTAAAAATCTTTTTTTCCCATTGGTTTATGTGTTGTTGACTGACTCAGTAACTTTCTAGTCATTTTTGGTTATTCAAGAGAAAGATGCCTGCTTAATTTGGCTCAGTTCAAAACTTCATTCTCAAGTCTAATTCAAAAGTACCGTTTTTCTATTTCCAGAGAAATAGAAAGTAACAGAGTAGCAGAGACCAAATGTGTCTTTCTACTTTAAATTACTAGAGAATTGGGCAAATATATGAAACAGCTGTTTTCATACACTGGATTACAGGTAGCACAGTTCTGTGATCCTGAGAGAAAATAATCTACTAAGGGAAGTCCTAAAATCACTGCTGCTTTCTGCCTAGAGGCATTTTCCAGACTGCAGTGAAAGAAAGAGGAACCTAGGAATTCTGAGGAGGCTGAAGTGGATTAATATGTGGGATACAACACAGGATAGGAAGTAGCTACACAGAAGAACAGAAATTTGCACGAGGGTGACCTTGAGTTTGTTGGTGATTGCCAAGATGTGCTTTCATTTGATAAAACTCAACAAAGCCACAAAGGAACTACCAGAGAAAGAGAACTGTAAGCAGACTAATTCCCAGAGTTCACACAGAAGTGAACTGGGAACATTTAAAATTCGGAATAGCAGATTAAAGAGGCTTTGTAGGACACCCTGAAGAAAGTAGAAACCCAGAAGGATTATGCTTTGGTAGGGCCATACTATCCTTAAAATAAAGAATTCTCTAGGCCTGCCTTAACAAAGCTTAGAAACAAGCCCCAAAAGGATCCACCTGCTTGGCAAAGAATTTAACTGCCTTTGGTACGTCATTCAATATGCTTTGAAGAAATACAGCATAATCCAGCACAGAACAAAATTACATAATATCTAGCAACCAATAAAAAAGTAGTAGAGATGATGAAGCAGGAAAATACGACCCAGGAGCAGAAGCAGTCAGTAGAAACAGAGATGATGGAATTGGCAGAAAAGGATCTCAAAGCCACGACTACATTTATACTCAAGGATTTAAAGGAAAAAAACTAATAAGAGAAATGGAAGATATAAAACAACTATTTGAGATGTCTAGGGGTAAAATGTACAATCTCTGAAGTGAAAATTTTGCTGCATTTATTTACTTCAGAAATTGTAAATTTTGGAAGTAACAGCAGATTAGGTACTGTAGAAGAAAAGTTTAGTGAATCTGAAGACACAGAAATAGACACCGTGGAAACCAGAGTACACAAAGAAAAAAGACCTAAAAACTATAACGAACAGAGCCTCAGTGACCTGGTCTATTGTGTATACATATTATCAAGTGGTCCAGTGGGTATAAAATAACAGTAGAAGTGGGGAAAGAAAGAATATTTTAAAAAGTAATGGCCAAAACTTCCCCAAATTGAGTGAAAATTAATTTTTACTTCTACAAGACTTCTATTGTACATAATGAATTAACTTCTGTCCTGTGCATCTAAGAGGTATATGTACCATCATTGGGATATTTTAAACTATTCATATTACTTCCTGTTAGCTGTATTCTCTCATAAAGCCCTAGCTGAGAAAGGCCATTGTTGATCAACCACTAAAAATGGAGAGAAATACAGCTAGTAAGCCAGTAGTGAGGATAGAATGGAATACTAAAAACACTCATTCCAAAGACGACAGGAAAAGAAAGAAGAGCAAGTAACAACAGGTGATAAAAATGGAAAACAACAAGATGGTAAGTTTAAACTCATGTGGATAGTTACATTAAATGTAAATTTTGTATACAATACAGTTAGAAGGAAGAGATTGTCAGATTAAACCAGTAGATTCAATGGCATGCTGTTTATAAAAGACACACTTTAACCATAAAGATACAGTATAGGTTTAAAACTAAAAGGATAGAAGGAGATATGCCATGCTAACAATAGAAAAGAAAGCTGGAGCAGCTATGTTAACACCAGACAAACTAGGCTTCAAGACAAGAAATATTACCTGAGATAAAGAAGGGATGTTTCGTAATAATAGAACTTCAATATACATAGAATGAAAATTTCCAGAAATAAAAGGAAAAATAAATAAATCAACTGCTTTGGTTGGAGATTACATAATTGATAGAGCAAGTAAAAAGAAAATCAGTGAGAATATAGAAAACTTTAGGTGTATTAGGAAACAATTTGACCTAACATTTTCAGAGAACTCCGCAGAAGAACAGAATTCACGTTCAAAATGCATGTGGAATATTTATCAGAATAAAATGATGGACCATGAAACCTCAAATTTGAAAAACTGAAATAAGAATATATTCTCTGACACCAGTGGAATTAAATTAGAAATAAAAAACCGAAAGACATATTTAAAATCTCCAGATAATTGGAAAATAAAAGAATATACTTCTAAATAGTCTGTGGGTCAAGTAGGAAATCACAAGAGCAATTTGAATATATTTTTGAATTTAGTGAAAATGAAAACATTAAATTTTGTGGGATGTAGATAAAACAATGCTTGAAGGAAATTATAACTTTAAAATCTTAGGAAAAAAGGTCTAGAATCAGTGATCTAAACTTTTACCTTAAAAGTGGAAACTAGTGAAATAGGTTATGCACAAATAGAGAACAATCAGTAAAACCAAAGCTGATTCTTTGAAAATGTTTTAAAAAAAAAAGCCAACCTGATCAAGGAAATGAAAGGTGGTAGGTCAGAGGTGAGGTCAGAGGGAGAGAGGACACAAATGACCAAAATCAGGATTGAAAGATCGTTCACCACTACAAATCCTACGACATTTAAACAATAGAGAATATTACGAGCAACATTATAGGAGCAAATTCACCAACTTGCAAGACGCAATTACCAAAACATGACATGAGAATAGGGAATCTGAATACTTCTGTACTTTTTTAAGAAATTGAATTTGTAATTAAGAATTTTTCCACAAAGAAAGCTCTGAGCAGATAGCTTCACTATTGAGTTCAGTCAGCCGTTTAAGGAAGAAATATTATCATTTCTACTCCAACTGTTTCAGAAAATAGAGAGCATACTTCCAGACTCATGGTTTGAGGCCAGGCCAGCATTACCTTCCTACCAAATACAAAAATAGTTAATGAAAGATATATACAGACAAGCATCCCTCATGAAAACAGGTGTAAAAGTCCTAACAAAATTTTAGCATATCAAATCCAATAATTCATAAAAAGATAATACATCATAACCAAGCAGGATTTATCTCATTTATAAATCAATACAATTCACAATTTTAACAGAAACAAGAATTGTGTGGTCATCTCAATGTTCACAGAAAAAGCATTGGACAGAATTTAATATTGACTCATGATTTCTTAAAAATTTCATAAAATAGAAACAAAAGGATACTTCCTCAAACTGACAGAAGGCCTTTACAAAACATTTACAGTTAGCATATTTAGTGATGAAAAACTATATGCTTTTCTGCTAAAAGGGGAACTAAACAAGCCTGTCCACTCTCGTCACTCTTATCCAACATTGTCCCGTAGGTTTTTGCCAGTGCAATAAGTGAGCAAAAGAAATAAAAGACATACAGAGGCTGGGCACGGTGGCCCACACCTGTAATCTCAGCACTTTGGGAGGCCATGGCGGGTGGATCACCTGAGGTCAGGAGTTCGAGACCAGCCTGACCAACATGGTGAAACCCCATCTCTAACAAAATACAAAAATTAGCCAGGTGTGGTGGTGCATACCTGTAGTCCCAGCTACTTGGGAGGTTGGGGCAGGAGAATCCCTTAACCCAGGAGGTGGAGGTTTGCAGTGAGCCGAGATCACACGATTGCACTCCATCCTGGGCTACAGGAGTATAAGAGTGAAACTCCATCTCAAAAAGAAAAAAGAAAAGACATACAGAATGGAAAGAAGAATTTAAACACTGTCTTCACACATGTCATGATATGTTCAGATAAAATTTTAAAGAGTCTACCAAAACACTGTTGGAACTAATAAGTGAATTAAGCAGGGTCATTGGATACAAGTTCAGAATATAAAATGAATTGTGGTTCTATGTACTAGCAATGACCATTGCAAAGTAAATTTTTAAAAATCACTAAAATTTACAATAGCATTAAAAACCATGAAATACTTTAAATTTAACACAGTATTTGCAAGATCTGTAGACTCAAAACTACCAAACATGACTGAGCAAAAATGAAAGAAGACTTAAATGGAGACATAATGTGTTCGTGGATCAGAAGATGAAATATTTTGAAGATGTCCTTTCTCTTTGAACTAATCTGTAGATGCAGTGCAATCCTGGATAATATACTTACAGCTATTTTTGTGTACAATGGCAAGGTGGTTCTAAAATTTTCATGGAAATGCAAAGAGCAAAGTTGGTAGATTAAACACCACCTGATTTCAAGACTTACTATAAAGGTACAGAAATCAAGACACCAGGATACTAGTGTGAGAACAGACATAACAGAGCCATGGAACAAAATAGAAATTCCAGAAATAGACCTGCACATACATATATGATGAGGGACCCATTGGTGGCAAGGGGCTGTGATCTGTTTGTTATTCTCCTCCACTTTCAAGGGAGCGGCAGTCCTCTCCAGGACCCCCTTCACCCCATTCTAGATCTTGATTCCTTCTCTCTGTTGGGGTGGGAGGAGGCTGGATCAAGAGGCTCCTCGCACTGCTGCTGCTCCTGTTCTCTGGGTGGCATGTGTCCATTGCTGGCTCTCCTATGGTTTCTGTTGGTGCCACCGCTCCCTGAGGTAGGAGGTCTGACTACAGATCCCCATCTTGCACTGCCACTGGTCTCTGGCAGTGCCCAGTAGTCTCTGTGGCAGAGACTACTAGCTGTTTCCAAATAATGGCTGGATCTTTCTTCCTTTTAGTAATAATACTGCTACCCTGGTTCAGATCCAGCTGGATCAACGTAACCATTTTAGCTCTACATAACCATTTTAGCCTCCCATATAGCTTGGAGATGGCCTTATGACAAAGTTTCTGCCCACATAGATGGCTGCAATGTGAACTGGAGAACATTCTCATCAACCTCAGAGACAAGAGCAACACCCAGCGGGTGGCAGAACAACACGAGAGATAACCCAAGAATGCCTACAAGTTTGGGATATTTTAAAAGGAGAGAGAAGCTTTGATTTTTTTTAAGCCTATGTTATTTTTGTCAGCTGAATAATCGTAACTCATGTCTTTGCCTCATAGGCTGTCTCTCTGTGTAAGGGTCTGGCAAGGTAGCTGCAGCCCAGGTACCTTCCATGATGTTGAGGAGAGACTCTCCTATCCTCACCACACCAGAGAGTAGGTATGCAGGTTGCCACCAGTGTTCTCCTCCCTACCCACTTCCTCACTTTTCTTTTCATTGGTTCAGTAGAAGGAGGGGCTGTGCAGTAAGTCTGCCGCTTGAGCACAGGGACAGCTGTCACTGCAGTGCTGGTCTCCTGTTCTTGGAGGCACCTCAGTCTCCTTGACCTCTTAGACACTCTCCTACCCCCAAGGTGGGGAAGGAGCAAGCAGAGGCAAAATCCCAGCCCTCCTTGTTAAGACTACAGTGACTTTCCTCCTCTCCCTTCTCCGTGTCTGTAATGCATAGCTGGAAGGAAGTGTCTGAGTGGTGATGCCAGTAGCTGTGCTGGTGCCATGCCAGGTGCTCTTCATGAGCACCAAAGGAGGGCAGGCTCAGGTTTGTTGCTGTCTTTAGAATCTGGGGTTCTCGATAGTCTTTGCCCTCAGGTTGGATCTCAGTCTCCAGATTGTGGGTAGCAGGTCAGTCCCACTTCCTGTCTCATTACAAGATGTCATATTTCAGAATAATCTTGTTAATGGTTTTATTAACATGTTATTTTAGGACAGATTTCATGAAGTGTTATTTTATGCCACTAAATAAATCATAAGCTTAATTGCTACAGTCTGGGTAGAAGCATATTTGTTTTACAGTATAAGCCTCACTAACTGATTTAATGGAGTAGCCAAAAGCAATTTCAAGTACTTCCATATATTACAAATGATCAATCTTTGTTGTTTCTAAGATAAGATGTAACTGAAATAAAATGTTTACATGACATTATTTAAATTTAATTATATTTAATTCCTATAAAATGGAAGATAAAATGCCAGAACTTAGAGCTTATGTATTTTTAAATTAGAGCTGCATAACTTATAGAGCCTCAATTCATGAGCAACTAGCTTGCTTTTTGAAAATGAAAAAGAGAAAAAAGATGACAGTTTCCAAGTTAATTCACATTATACTTTTGATTATAAATAATAAATGTCATTTCTAAATGATCACTTTGCTGTGTACCAAGTTAGCACTTGATAGTTGAAAATAAAAATTATTTTATGACTACTAATTTGTAAGGAGGCAGTATAAATAGCTTTTATATGAAAAAATAGATATATATGCCCAGGCATATTTAATCACTAAAAATATATATGCCCAGGCATATTTAATCACTAAAAATTGCTTATCAGGACAGTCATGGAAATATCCTTCTGTAACAGTTTTTCTCAGATCTATTTCAGACTTATGCATCTGTTACTATATTTATCTTTATCTTAATCAGCCCTTGCTGTGAGGTTTGGTTATTTTATTACAAGCAGCTGGGCAAAGCTTTTTCTTTTAAAAACTACATTCTTTTGTAGTGCTGCCATCACTCACATTACACACTTGGACAGCAAAAGCACGTAAACAGTAGAACTAGATGAAATACTTGATGTCACTATATTTCATGATACTGTAACAGAAACCACTCTTTCGGGACGATATAACATGAAAGCATTACAATTTTTAAAAATCTTAACAAAAGATACAGTCAGTGTATGGATGATCGCTCTTAGAGTTTTTGAACATGAAACTTCTTTTCTTATGCTGGGTTTAACTGTGACTATATTTACTCATCTGAGGGTTAATATCATGCCAACATTTAACTAGTTTGCTCTGATACTAATATATACATACTAGTGTTTATATTTAGTGACTTTATAAGATTATTAGAAGTCTACAATTCCAAACCTCTGGCCCAGATGAGAACTTTTTAAATATATAAACCCTTTTATAAATCTAACCTTACACTTTATTCCAACTTTGGTATGACAGTTTGAAACGTTTTCAATTCCAGGCTATAAATTCCAGATTCAGTTTTCCTTTGAGTTTATGCTGTATACCAGGTCCTGGGGTAGGAATTATTCCATTGTCTCTTAGTTTTATGTCAAGTCTAAAAGGTAGGTTACTCCCATATCAAAAATATGGAAACTGAGTCTTAGAACCTTTTCCAAGGTCACATAGGTAATTAAGGATATATTGATTGTCCCATTCTGCCATTTAGGATTTTTGTTAGTTAAGAGATGTGCTGTGATAGTAGGAAAATGATGTTCAGTGTAAACATATTGTTGCATTGATGTCATACGAATGGTTGCCAATATAGGCAGTTCTTGACGTGTTTTATTAACTGAAGAGATATGGACAGCTTGCTATTTTAGATTACCCACCTCTTATGTTTAGAATTCGTTTTTGTTTCTACTATCACACTTTTAATTTAGTCTTCTGTTACCTGCCCTCAGAGCTAATCCAGCATCTTACAGTTAAACTCTGGAATTCTATCCTCCATACATTTATATCCATGATTGCTAAATGAACTTTACATCAAAACCAGTGGTTCACATTGCTTACTAAAGAAAGCATAAGCTCATCCTGGCATTGAACACTTTATTTTCATTGCTCAGTTTTGCCCTTCCCATCCTGTCTGCACCCCGTCTCAGCCATTTGAGGCCCCTGCTGTTGTTGGGAGAGGCCTTCTTGTTCCCAGTGCCCCTGCTCAGGGAAGACTTTCCCCAGCTTCCTCCCATAGTGCTTTGTTTAATCCTCTTACATTACCTTTATTTTAGCCCCAAGTCATAAAATCTGGGAAATTCAGGTCAACCAGTAAGTTTGTGCACACCATCCAGAGATACCTTCTTCACAGATGTGCAGTCTTCCTGTGTCTGCTTTCCGGGAGAGGCCTGTGCACTGAAGACAATTCAGATTTACTTTATTAACGTTCTTTCTGTGAATTTGTTTATGGATCAATCTTTAAGTATGCCAGAAAGGACATTAGTTTTATTTCCATCGTAATTAGTTGGAAATGTAATTAGTTGGAAATGTAATTATTTTCACTCTGTACTTAGCTTATTTATTTGACTTAACGTTAATTTTTTCACAACATATTTATAGCTTGTCTCCTTAAATTATGCTGTATTTCATACCATTAAAATACAATTTGTATGCAGAAGAATTACTTGTATTAACACTTTAAAGTATACAAAGATTATCTACCACATAGTGATATATTTAGATAACCTTGACAGACTAATCTGAAAGGCGGTGCTGAGTGTTAATTCACATGGAGCCCCGCAAGGGGGTACAGAAACTGCTTCAGTGGGCAGCTTGCAAGGCTCCTGATGCCTTAGCTCTCTAGATACCAAGATAAGGGATCAGAGAAGAGCCACAAACCCGTGAAAGTCAGCTCCTCATTACACTTGACAAAAAATTTGGTTCAATGTAAATAGAAAGGTGTTTGTTCTGGGCTAGGAGGTTTACTGTGATGAGCATGCAGTACATACAGCCTTAGGCCCATGAAATAATACTGTAGGTTTACCTCTTCTTGGGTGTTTTAGTATACCCCATAATTTATTTTCTGCTTTCACAGAGTTTGGTGGGATGTGTTTATAAATTTAACATCATAACAAAAATATTATTTACAAGTTTAGTTTTTAGGCTGTAAGTCATGATTTTCTGATAAATATGAATCTCTCAAATCAGAATATCTGATAAATTTCCAGAGTTCTAGTTAGTTGCTCACTTTACATTATACCATATAGAAAGCCCTAATCTGTGCATCTATTAAACATTAGAATGGTAACTAGTGAATTAATTTTTTCAAATTTCCCTTGAGAAAGAAGTAATTTGTCATGTAGTCTGAGGTTGCAATGTTTATTAGGTACGAGCTTACTTTTCATTCTGTATTTATGAAAGATTATTGTAGAATCTTGGTGAACTTAATCATTTCAAATAGTGAAAGGACTTTAAGAAATTGTATGATGAATTATTCTCTGAAGAGTAATGGACCCTAGCATACTTTCAAAAATTTTAAACCATATGTTGGATGTATAGAAAAAGACAACCAAAAAAATCACTGGTATTAACAACTGGTACAGAAGCAAAAAGTTTGCGTATTCTCATTACATATACAGCTATATCATATGTGATTATGGTCCAGTAGTAAAAATGTAAAAATTAAAAGATTGTTTTGGTACCTCCATGTCAAAAGGTCAATGCTACTGGCTTTGTTTCTTTGCCTTAAGGCTTTTATGATAGCTTTTATTCTAATGTAGTCAAAATATGTATTATATCCACATCCACTGATACCTTAGTAGTGTTGCACTTCAAGTATTCTTTTGCTGTCTATTTCTAATATCTTGCCTCTTTGGTAATCCAGGTGCATCCTGCCCTTTATGCTACTCTAGCTGGGTGGGGTTGGGAGTCAGTGAAGATAGCCACACACAGTCTTTGTTGTCATGAGAGAGAGGTAGCGTAGTGATGGATGTGGTCACACTGCCAATGACAGCCTCTTGGGGGTTCTGCAAAATGAGGGTGATGGCACCACCTCAGAGAATTTATGTGAAAATTAAAAGTTGATAAAGTTCTTAGGACAGGGCCTGGCACATAATAAGAACTAGATACGTGTCACCTGCTGCTGTTTTATGCTTTTTTTCCAAGGCATCATACTAACGTGTAGCTCTTCCTTGACCATATGTACAAGTTTTGTTTTTAAATGCCTACTACTTTTTTCCTAAAAAAAAAAAAAAAAAAAAAAAAAAAAAAAAAAAAAAAAAAAAAATTCGGCCAGCTGCGGTGGCTCAAGTCCGTATTCCCAGCACTTTGGGAGGCCGAGGTGGGCAGATCACGAGGTCAGGAGATCTAGACCATCCTGGCCAAGATGGTGAAACCCCGTCTCTACAAAAAATACGAAAATTAGCTGGGCATGGTGGCGGGCTACTGTAGTCCCAGCTACTGAGGAGGCGGAGGCAGAAGAATCACTTGAACCGGGGAGGTGGAGGTTGCAGTGAGCCGAGATCGTGCCACTGCACTCCAGCCTGGGCAACAGAGCAAGACTCCGTCTCAAAAAAAAGAAAATCCTGAAAAGTAAAAAGAGATTAAAAAAAATAAAAAGGTTGACCGAAGATTGATAGATTTTCTCAACAGCATCTGGAGCTCAGTTAGACTTGAACCGTTTAACAGTAAGGAGGCCTTTGAAGGTACTGAAATGCAGGAAATATTTATCAACCCCTTACCACATTGTAATTACATAATCACAGCACTTAAAGGGGCAGCGTGAATTATTCTTTGCTTGATCAGTATAAGAATTTATCCGAAGAGTTGCTAGAATAGATGAGGACTGTTGGGTTATGAGGGAATGAAAGAGAATGCTCAGGAGCAGCAGGAGTAAATGGAAAGTTTACTCTATCCTGGCATTCACTCGACATTTGGCTCCCTTTCCCTTTTTCTTTTACAGGCTCTTTGGGAGCTTATATCAGTGGAAACCACAGCTTCTGGCTTTTATAATGAATACATGATCAGCCAGTGATTGACTTGTATTTACCATTCTCCAGTGACTCCTCTCAGAAATCCAGCTACTTTGTAAGTAGTAAAGACCCATCATGAGTAAATCTCCTATGAGTATTCACACTCTGAAAACACACAGCACAGGCATAAATTTCACCTTGGCAGCCTCTGCATTATAGAAAGACCTGTGAGAGGAGGTGAAACTTCTTTACTGGAGAAAGATTAGTTTCAGCTTAGGAGAGAAGAGCTCATTTTCATGTCTTGATAAGAGCCCAGCACCTCAACCATGTCATTGCACCCCAAATGTTGGAGCACTGCTGCTGCACCTAGAGGGGACTGGCAAGGAGAGGACATGGCGACCTCCCGGAATGTTCATAATGGCAAGCCCATCCTGTCTACCTTACCTAGGAGGTGATAGAAATAAGATTCCCAAAGGTAAAATGCATCTTTGTGGTACCTCGGTAACCCTTGGTCTGGACCCTAGGCTGGTGCCCTATCTCTTCTGCTGCAGCCGTGTGTGGTGGGCTCACAGCTCACCCATGTGCTGAAGGAAGCTGCCACTCCACCCACGAGTGGTTTCTTCTCTTTATCAAGTACTTACTTGCCTTTACAACACCCAGGGGATGTGCTGATGTGTAATATTAGAAGTCCTCTAGAGCAGAAATCTGTATCCCTCTCTAAGTTGAAGGAAACAGGGAGCTCACACTTGGTCATCCGCAGTCTGACAGAGGCTTGTCTTGAGGGCGACTCTCTGCCGTCAAAAGACGGAGGACATCAGTGATTCATTAAATATTGGAAACTAGAAGTTTCTGTTTACTGAGCTTTAAATGATGGGTGCTGTACTCCAGAGAGAAGAAAACATAATGAGTATGTCCTCAACATTTTCTTAGGGTTTTAGTTGCCTGAGCAATAAAATACGGGTATGCAGATTACATAGTTGCTGCAAATATGTAGCAGTGACAAAAAATACTCTGTAGTGATTTAGAATCACATACTAGCAAAAATACTGCTTAAGCTAATAGGTCACACATCTGGCAGCTCCCTGGGAATATAAGAGACTCACCTGTCTCCGTGTGTGGAAAAGGCAAGGGGCAGGTTCTCCTGCTGTAACTGATCCTCAGTCAGGACATGCAGTGAACAAGAAAATGTAATAAATAGACACTGTGTTTGCTGAGTGATACAGTGGCCTTTAGGGCCCTTTACAGAATGCTTTGGTATGAGTGTGGTATCAAGAGAATTTTTCAGAGGAGTGAGAAAAACTTGCACACCATGGCAAGCTGGGATGGGTGAGTCGTGAGGAGTGGGTGAGGTGGGTGTGCACTGGGAGGGCTGCCATGTGCTGGGCAGCAGGTGCGGTCTCAGACCTCCCGGACTCCAGGCTCGCCCTAGCAGGTGGAGGCCAGGTTCTTGACAGCTCCTCTGTCCTTCTGCCTGGAGACAATTTTTTAAGTTTTTCATTTTTTTTCCTTCTTTCTAAAAGAAGAATTTAGTGGAGAATACAACTGGAACCCCTGATTTTTTTTTTTTTTTTTTTTTTTTTTGAGACGGAGTCTCACTCTGTCTCCAGGCTGGAGTGCAGGGGCGCTATCTCAGCTCACTGCAGCCTCCACCTCCCAGGTTCAAGCAATTCTCCTGCCTCAGCCTCCTGAATAGCTGGGACTATAGGCACGCACCACCGTGCCCAGCTAATTTTTTTGTATTTGTAGTAGAGATGGGGTTTCACCATGTTGGCAAGGATGGTCTTGATCTCTTGACCTTGTGATCTGCCTGCCTCAGCTTCTGAAAGTACTGGGATTATAGGTGTGAGCCACCGCACCCGGCCAGAACCCCTGATTTAAAAACAATTGCAAAGCCTTTTTGTTTAAAATGAACACAAACAGTAGTTGATGAATACCTTTTTGAACATGGTCTTTTAGTGTACTTTTACCTGTTGTATTCATAATCATGAGCAAAGGTACAGAAGATATTTGAGTATTAAGTATGCTTTCAAAGTATCTCTTATATTGCTGATCTTATGTCGGTGTTACCAAAAAAAAACTACCAAACAAACAACTTTTGTGTAATTAGCTCAAAGAATAGCCACAAGGGTGAGGTTACAGGAAAAGAGGGCTTTATAAGATGATGTGTGAGATATTGTTTCTTTGGTATGTCACAGAGCCGTGTGGGTCCAGTGTTCCCCAGACCCCCTCTTACAGAACTCCAGGTCAGTGTTCAGAAATATTGTGTTCTTTTTTTTTTTTTTTTTTTTTTGAGACAGGTTCTCTGTCGCCCAGGCAAGAGTGCAGTGGTGCAATCATGGCTCACTGCAGCCTCGACCTCCCAGGCTCAGGTGATCCCCCCACCTTAGCCTCCCAAGTAGCTGGGACTACAAGTGTGCATCACCAGGCCTGGCTAATTTTTGTATTTTTTGTGGAGACAGGGTTGTGCCATGTTTCCTAGGCTCGTCTCGAACTCCTGGGCTCAAGTGATCTGCCCACCTTGGCCTCCCAGAGTGCTGGCATTACAGGTGTAAGCCACCGTGCCTGGCCCAGAAATGTTGTATTCTTTACTCATTTCTGTTTTTCATAATTTACATGGAGGTATCCACTGCAAACATAGAAGCCTAGTCACAGTATCACAGTGTTGACCATGAGCCAAAAATGCCATTGTGCTAGCCTGCTAATAGTAACAATAAGTCCTCGCTTAACATCATCATTGGTTCTTGGAAACTGCAACTTTAAACAAAATGATGTACAGCGGCTCCTGAAATCACATCCTTTTGTTCATCCTTGTTCCTTTATAATGTTGTTGTGAGGGGAAATGGTTTTGTTACATGTCGTTTCGCTTGAAGTCCCAGTTTCCAGGAACCAACAATGTTATGTGAGGACTTACTGTACATGTATAAGTGCATTTTGATATGAAACAGTGAGGACAAAAACTGGTATCATAAGCTTAAGATTTACATACTAGTTATTTAAATTTCCATGTCCCACCCCAGAGCTCATATATGTAATCTAGACCATATTCCCACTACCCCTGGGGGCACTCCCGCTTCCCACAGGCTTCCTTTGTATCACTCCTTTTAGGTTGTGCTTTCTTTGTCTAAAATCCAATATTGTTAGGAACTTATGCCCTTATTTTTCTTCCTTATATTTCTAATAGTTGTAGGCATTTTTAGGAAAATGTTATGTCCTTTATCTTGAGATGTTTTTGGTAGACTCCTTAGAGACAAAAATAACACATAATACAGAGTTGAACATTGAAAAATAAAGCCTCATGCAAAGGCAGTTCATCAAGGAAAGAACAGGCTTTTCAACTATTGGTTGTCCGTATGCAAAAGAATGAACTTCAATCCATAGTTCTCACAATATGTAAAAATTGATAAAAATGGATCACAGACTTAAAATGTAAAACCTAAAAACAGAAGTGCTTAGAACAAAGTTCAGGGAAAAATATCTTTTTCATTTTGGGCTAGAAATCTAAGGTTTCTTAGATGAGACACCAAGAACATGATCCACATGAGAAAAAAATAGAAATACTGGACTTACTGAAGTTAAGAATGTCTTTTGTCAGGACACTGTTAAGAGAATGGAAGTACGAGCTCCAGAATAGAAGAAGATATGTGTAAATCATATTTTTGATAAAGGACTTGTATCCAAAATTTGTAGAGAATTCTCTAAACTCAGTAGTAAGAAAACAAAGCAACTTAGTTAAAACATGGTCAAGATATTTAAGCAGACACTTCACTAAAGAAAATGTAAGTATGGCAAATATGCACATAAAAAGATGCTCTACATCAGTAGTCTTTAGGGAAATACAAATTAAAACCACGATGAGACAATACTGAACACCTATAGAATGACTAAAATTAAAGACTGTAGTAAATGTTGGCAAGGATGTAGAACACTGGGAACTTTCACCAATGCTAGTATTATTGGTCACTAATTCAGAGAGAATACTAACAGTTTGGTGGCTGAAGGATTTTGGCCCTGGAGGACACAATGGGATTTGTTTTAAACTGGAGAATAGATTCCTTGTGCCAGAGCCCCATGTGTCAGGGAGGAGGGAGGGGGCAGGACAAGATGTGATCCAAGGAGATGGAGAGGCTGGGAATTGAGGTACTGCAGGTGTGCAGCTGTGAGAGTGAGACAAATGGACCAGTGGGAGTGGGAGAGACAGGAGAGATGATCTGCATAAGAGTGTGACTGACTGAGGGGCGAGGCAGGGAAGGGGAGTGGTGCTGTGGCAACCACCTTTATGGGGAGTGAGAGTTAGCTGCCCCCCTTACCCTCTTGCAGAGTAGCACTATCGGTTGAAGTTGATGGGTCTCTGCAGCAGTGTTTCTCTATCCGGATGTAGACTCAGAAAAGGTTAAAAGGGTGATGCAGTGTACGGAGGAGAGTTTGCCAGCCATGTGCAGTGAGAGAGGAAAGAAGGCTTCACTGCAAAGAATGTGGCTGAGCTGTTGCAGCAGTGGGAGGAGGCTGTATGGAAGGGAATTGAGTGTGAGTAGGCTGAAGGATTGTCGGGGAAAGGAGGCAGGTAAGAGAAGACTCAGCTGACTGTGGCTTAACAAGGCCTTGGGTATCTTTTTATAAGAAGTCTAGGAAGGCATTGCTGGCATGGCTCCGCTGCTGGCATGGCTCCGCTGCTTAGGCATGATGGGGACTACCAGACTTCCAGCCTGCTGTTTTGCCATCCTCATCATGTGGCTTTTCAGCCATAGATTTGTCTTCTATTCCTAACTCTTGGATTTTGTGCTTTAGAAACAGCAGTTTTCCTTGTTAAATAGTCATTTATCCTTTATGCCTATTCTCTTAACGTTTATTTGCTTAGCTTCTAACTTCATTGTGTGCATATACCACCTTTAAACAAGTGTTTTGCCTTTGGCGTGATTTCTGACTTTAGCCTTATTCCTTCTAGCATGCTATTTCTAATTCATTTATTAGTTCTGTATTTATGTTATTTTGGTCCTCAGTGTTTCAGGTTGCTCTGCAATCTTGTTTTTCATTTCAGCGTGTTCATTTGCCATCGCCTCTTTGAGTCTCATATATTGATTTTATGTCATCTCTAAATTATTTCATAGTAAGCACTTCTGGGAACTTTTCTTCAGTTATTAGTTAGGCTTTCTTAAATAAAAGACGGTGTCTTTAGGATGCCATGTGTGTGCCTTTGCCGTCCTCAGTAGGGGGCTTGTTTGGTTTGGTTTGCTTTGAGGAGTGGGGAGGCTGGCCTGTCTTGTCCAGTAACTATGCCATGTCTTTTGTTAATCTTCCACGTGGTTTTTTGTTTGTTTGTTTGTTTTTTTAGCATGAACCTCTGTCAGTAGTCTTCTTCTTTTACACAGCGAGTGAGCTTTGGGTTGATTCTGGTTGAGGGCTCAGAATTGTTGTGGTGTTTCTTTTGCTTTTGCTCTTTGTCTGAGAGAATGGGAGGAGAGGAGGCAGGAATCACCCAGCAGGGCGGGAGGCCGTGATTCAGCTTTGTAAATATCTTTTCCCAGGCTGCCTCCACCGAATCTGCTCATATCTGTTTCCTGTGAGACACACCCTTTGCTTAATATGGTTTCCCAGCTCAGGACAGGGGTCTGGCATTTTAGGACAGTAGGTCTCTGGTGTTTATGGGCCCTGCTCCTGTCCCCATCCCCCTCACATCTTGCCAGCTTTAGACAAGAAGGTTGGGCACAGTCCATGAGTGTTTTTAGGGACAGCGCAGGGGTCAAAGGTGCACTCCCTCTAGAACACAGGGGAGGAGAGGGCCAGAGCAGGCTCCCCAGGCTCGCATCCTGGCTCCAGGCCCTACCTTAGGCCTCCGTTTTCTCATCTGTGTGGAGGAAGATGATAGTCCCTACATCCTAGGGTAGGTGGAAGGATTGAATGAGATAATGCCCATAAGTCACTTGGCACCCGTTTGCTTCTGTCAGCAGATGTCAGCTCCAGTCATTGATGCTTCATAGGCTTCTCACTCAGGCACTTCCTACTCAGTCATCTTGGTCCCACTGATCTTGTTTCATTTATTTTCACTTTTGCTTTACTTTTTACTCAACCCTTGCTTAATTGTTGGGGGTGATTAGTGATTAGGTGATTTTGATATTTTTCTTCTTTCTCCAGCTTTCCTCTTATCAGATAAAAACCAAAATGGCTGTCTTCTGTGGGACTGCCTGCTGAGAAGTGGGGCCTTGTTTCTCAAAAAGCGTTCTGATTTTAAAACTTTTCATTGGCTGCCATTGCACCCCTTTGTCTTCCCATGGGAAGAGGGTGTAATAGTCTCATACTTTTCACAGTTCTGCCCATTTGCCAACTCTGTGCCTGGGGTAGGCCATGCTTCCCCATGGGGCTCCTGGGGTGGGCCGTGGTTCCAGTTCCCACCTGCTGGGCCCACACTTGAAATCTCTTGTGTGTGCTCCCAGCCCTGCTCTTCATGCTTGTGCCATGCAAGTGTGTCACTTCCTCTCTCGTTGCTTTTTTCCTCCCCACCTCTCATCCCTTCCCTCTCTGGTTATTCAACTAACTGTTGTTGCTCTGATTGAGTTCAAAGAGGGTGTCTAGGAATTAGTTGTGAGCTAGCTAAATAGAGAAATCTGCAATATACATTTTAAATTTGTAATCAATGCATATTTTGTTTTCAGTGTTTAAAGAATTTTTCATTTAAAATACTGACAGTATGGCTTACTTTTAACCTTTAACCTCTGCATCTCAAATAATTTTTCAGAGGTGCACCTTGGTAAATCCATTGTTGCCATAAACCATATTTTGTACAGTGACAATACTTTGATGGTTCTTGCTAGGAGAGCAGTAATTAATACTCGTCACGTCTAGAACTTCCCTTCACACATTCTCCTGGAACAGGGTACAGGACAGGGATTGCCCCCTCTGGAACCTGCCATTGTGGGTTTAGAACCCTCAGGACACTGGTAAGCGGAGTGAAAGGAAGTCACTGACCTATTCCTTACCAACATACTTAACAGTGCCTGTAGGAAGCTAGTTGGGAGATGTGGATGGGAAGGAAAAAGTGTCAACATTTATATGAATTTCAAATGTATCTTACCTCTAGCTGTGCCTTAAAATGTTTTGAAATATGAAAACTAAAAAATATGTTAAAACATGTTTATTAAACTTGCAGCTTAAGTTTATATTCAGTTTAATATAACTGACTACATTAAGTTTATGTGCAAATTCAGTAACTAGGAAGTCTACGGGTGGCCAATGTTGTGAAGTTATCCCCCAACATTTTATTATGACAGCTTTGGCCAATGTTATTTTAACTGATATTCTATTAATACTATACAGTGAACCTTTTACAAATATTGGATGATTTTTATAAATTACCCAACTGAACCTAAAGAAGCAATAGTTGTTGGTGAATACATTCATTTTATATGTTGTGGGTAGTTTTTCTTGCTGGTTTAGACAGAGATTTTAGTTGTTTTATGGTATGCCTTGATTTTACTTTTGTTTGGGATGGGAGGGAAAGATCGTTTGGTTTTGTTTTGTTTTTCTTGAGATATGCCTTAGAGTTTTGAAAAACTGACTGGATGTTGGATATGTTTTATAATATAATTTGTTTCCAGTAAGTTAGAGTTTCTTTGCTATGCTAAGAAGAATGGCTCATTCCACTTTGTTAATATGAAACAGTTGTTGACTAGTTCGTTAAATAACAAAATCTTCTAATGCTGTCCTTTTACAGAGTGTTTGATGATTTTCCCGATGAAGAGTAAAGCTATCTAGTTCACCTTTATAGCTTTAGTTATAGTCAAATATCCTGCTTGTTTTAATTTGCTCATTTTGCTGCTCGTTTTCTGTTAAAGGTTACAAAGAAAAAAAAAAGTGGGCTGCTTCACCCGGGCTGATCTCCAGCAGGAGACCCCAGAAGGTGCAGGGTGGGACACATGACACATCGGCTCAGGCCCCTCTGCACAGGTTCTGTGCTTTGTGGTCAGTTCCACATCTTTCATGTCTCAGGCCTTTTCTTGTAGCACTAGCCCTAAAAACTGTAAGATAAGATTGAGGTGGGCCAGCACAGAGAATAGAAAGCGAGGAGGAAGATCTGCAGCGAAGTGAGGAGGCAGAGTGTTGTGCACCCTTCCATCACACGGGCCTTGCCGTGTAATTCATTTCTCTCCAGCAACACCTGCCCAACCGGAGCTGACTGCTGTGTGATTTTGTTTTGAAGCTTTCTGCCCATTGTCACTGCCTCTGATAACAGATGAGATAGGTAATAATTCATTTTTCCTTTTGTTCTGATTACCCAGTTATATTCGTATGCTTATTAAGTCTCGCTGAGGCTTAGCCCTGGCAAAGATAGCTAAGGAGCTATGGGTCTCAGGTTTCTGGTCTCTGTTAGTGGTAGGTAGCTGACTGTTAGGAAAAGCAGGTGACTTGCAGAATGAGACATAGCTAATCCACCACTGATTTACTAGTGCATATGGATCTGGTGGCCACCTTACCGCTCTGAGCCTTCAGTTTTCAGATTTGTCAAATGAAGATAATTATGATAGTGACCTCATAGGATTCTTTGAAACATTCTAAGAGTAATGTATTCCATTACATAGTACCTAGTAAGTTCTCAATACGTGGTAGTTATTTACCTGTTAATAATGGTGTTGCTATGCCCAGAATCTTTAAATTTTCATCATGTGCCCTACTTTTGATAAAGAATATCAGAAACATTCTTGTCTTCATGTCCACTCCATTCTTTGGTCATTTCTAGGTAACATGAAATATTTTCACATATTATTTCTTTTATTCCTGATATTTTACTATCTGATAACACCTGGTAAACTTAGCCAGGTGTTTTGTGTTTCTAACATGCAGTTAGTAAGGATTTCTCACTTACATCTTAAGTCTTTTATTAGAACCCTCATTTAATGAAAACATGAAAGTTCAGTTTTTATGAAATGGAGTGTTCACTCTTTATTGTTACAGTTATTACAGTTAATTCAGAAACGCAAGAAAAACAGTTGATGTGAGGGTGTCACTTCCTTCACTTCTGACTGTGGTTGTCAAGTACGGTGTGTTTTTCATGTGTTGAGCTTTCCAAAAGGATTGTTTTCCATAGTATTCTCTCCACACTTTTCCTCCTCTATTATTTTTTCATATGTTGAGCTTTCCAAAAGGATTGTTTTCCATAGTATTCTCTCCACACTTTTCCTCCTCTATTATTTTTTCAAGATAAGTGGTTCACATATTCTTTTTTACTTCCTCCTTGATTTGGAAAGAATGAGGGATGATTTTGAACTTTGGGAAATACTCTCTGAATGTTGTCTTGAAAAATACTGGGGTTTTTTGGTAAAAGAAAGATGAGTGGAAGAAAAGATGCTCCTTACAGTGTGTGCTGCTTGATCAATCTTTGTCCTCGTGGTAGGCAGCCTCTAACCTGGCTGCCTGGTGTTCACACAGTGTAATGCTGCCTGTGGAGTGAGGCTGGCCATGTTGACTTAGAAGCAATGGGACGTCACCTCTCAGATAGGTTGTAAAAAGACTATGGCTTCCTTGACTCAGTCGCCTTGGCAATGCCTTGTCAAGAGGCAGCCCTGCAATGTAGCTTATGTGTGCAGGACCGAGAAGGCCTGCCAGCCGTGGGGAAGGGAGCCTGGAAGCAGGAGAGCCAGCCAAGCTCTTCCTGGATTCCTGACCCCTTAGAATCTATCAAAGAGTAAGTGTTTGTTTTAAACCACTGAGTTTTAGAGTAATTTGTAGTGCACAATAAATAACTATTATTTAAATCATTAGACATGATAACATAGTTTCTTTCTTAAACAGACTACATGGTTTATGCTTTACCGTATTCAGTGTCCAGTTGGGCTAGGAAATATTACATAGTTGATTTGTTTTCACCATTTAAGAGAGTTTGATTTTTTTTTAAAGTATAAAATGTTAAATACAACTCTTAAGGGGTGGAATCTGTAGATATCAAGGTATTAAGTTTGACATTTTGCTTTAGTAGTTACATGATTTGTCTAGTAAGGTAAACATGAAACATTATATCTCTGGCAAATGTTACTGCATTAAAATAATGTAATCAAGACTTTTCTTTAGGTCTGGCTTATGTATTCATGTTCATTTGACACAAGTATATATGTATTATACATACATAATACATATTATGTACTTACCACAAAACCTAATAAAGGAAAACCTAACACAAAATCTCAAAAAGGAAAAAATATCCAGCCTAGCCATAATCCTTGTAATACATTTGTAGATACTAATATGACTTTAAATCAATCACATATACTTATATATAATATATAACATATTGTCTATATAAATAACTAGGGATTAGAATGAAAAAGTGCAACACATGTAAGACATAGTTGGTTAGGCATGTTATGGCATGATATTTTTACTGTAGGTAGGTAGATGTCTTACTACAGCCCTAGTAATTGATCTGATACATGTATGCTGCTACAGAAGAGTCCATTGGATCCCCTCTTTCTATTAGTTTTGTTTCTCTGGACAGTTTCCATGTACCTGGGATAGGTGTTATGTTCAGAAGTCTGTTGGGAAGATCTCAGTTTAGATCAGGCTGGCCGATACCACTTCTCTTGTGTATGTTGAGCAACTGTATTGTAAGATTATCATTTAGATTCTGAATGTCTTCCTTCTTAGGTCACTTTTGTGTGACCCAGGTTGTCTAGACCACAGAACGCACTTATCGCTAGGCATCAGCTGGCTGTTTTCCCACTTTGTGCTGTGCAGCATCCTCCTACCCTGGCCATGAACTGTAGAGATGTTGTGTAGACCTTCTCCCTCAGCTGCATCATTGACTAAGACATTGGGCATGTTGAAATGAACTGTAGGTCATGTCAAGTTTCTTTGGTTTTGAACAGAAACCAGTGTTGCCACCAAAAGGGAGCTCATGGGAGGCTAAAGGGCCCCCAGAGACTCTCTCAGTGGCAGGAGACTCTAGACCTGTGCCATCTAGTATTGTAGCCACTAACCACATGCAATGATTTAAATTTAAATTGATCAGAATGAACTAAAAATTAAAACTTGAGCCATACTAGTCACATTTCAAGTGTTCAGTAGCCACATGTGGCTAGTGACTTCTGTATTACATAGTGCAAACACAAACCCTTTCCACCATCACAGAAACTTCTCCCTGGAAGTACAGCTCCAGATAGCCTTACCTGGACGCCTTCACTCCAATTTACTAGCCCAGCCATTCCTTCCATTGCTCTGTTCAAGATCCACGCTGAAGGAGAGAGAGTTGATTGGTCTGACTTAAGTCATGTGCTCACGTCTTGGTCATATGGGTGTGAGAGAGGGTTGGGCAGGAGAAGCCTCCAGAGACCTCTCAGAGCCACCAGGGCAAGCACCTGAGTTCACAGCCTCAAGACAGCACTCAAAGGCGGAGGGGTGCACAGTGCTATTGGTGGGAGCTGGCCAAGAATGGACAGATGCACACCATGGCAGTCTTTAAATAAAAGATTTTGAAAGGAAGATTTTGTGTTCCTCTGGTAGGTAACAATACATCCTTCAAAATATTTTTTAAAAACATATCACAATGTATCAGCAAATATTTGTTTTTAAAGATGCATGTAAACATTAAAAAATAAGCATAATTTTGTTTTTAATGATTAAGACTTGGGTGTGTCTGTTTCTCTAACAGTGTGTGGCATAATAGTTGAAAAAGCTTTCTATAATAAATATTAATGAAAGCTGTATCACAAAAGTGTTTAATTGTGGCCAGTTTGCTTAATTTGCTCTGGAAAAACGTTTTTGCTGTCCAGCCTTCCTTCCCCATTCCAGTCCTGATTGCTAAAGGCTTCTCTACCATAATCCACAAAGAGCTCAAACTAATATGCTTCAGGCAGGTTCTGCTGGGGTTGAGCCAGTTAGGTTTTTCTCCTTACATAGCCCTCTGTCTTGTGCGTGCGTGTGTGCGTGTGTGCGTGTGTGTTTTCATTGCTTTACAACAGGCCTCAGTGAATAGGAAGCATCACAACACTTTAAACATTGGTCACAAATGGAAGGATAAATATTTTTATGGTTTTTGTATGATTGTGACACAATTTAAGACTAGTAAACATGCCATGTTTGTTCACATAGCTCACTCCTCTTTAACCCTGATGCTTTCATTGTAAAGTGAGAGGAAGTTAGTTTTGTAAGCATCAAGCCCTGATGTATGAAGAAAGCTCTTGCCTAGGCCATCTGACACAGAGTTCCACAGGAATCAGCTTGCAGTGGGCTTTATAATCCAAAGCTAGCATTGTACTGCAGTGTTTCCTCCCATGGTTCAAGGAAAAAACAACCTGAAGTGGGGCTTTCTATTTATGAGAGAAGATTTATAAGTAATTCAAAAGTGGTATTTACTATCAGAAGTCAGAGATCACTTCTAAGCATATCAGCAAATGCCCTCAATTTGGTATCCACATACTTTTAACTTGGAAGATTTGTTATGAGCATCCCCCTTTATCAGTATGACTTCTTTCTTTGTGCTCTCTTGAGAAGGGAAAAGATGGAGGATTAAAAAAAACAGAACAAAAAGCTTGGGTTTTCCACCGTTAAATGTTACTAAAACATACTTTATAATCCAAAATCATAAGGTATGGTCAGTTCTTTACATATTACATTGTAATTGAATGTGAAATGTCAAATAAAGCTTGCTTTAGATTATTTTAATACATGTAAATATAAAAAGGGGGAAGTAACATCTATATTTCACATTATTCTGTACTTTGAATTTAGGTCTTTTGGTCTTGGAGGAAAGGGGAGAGTAGTCTCAGATTGCTGCCAACATCTCCCCATGGCATTGAAGGTTCTCATGGCTCCCAAGAGGCAGCAGGGAATACAGGAGATAACCAGATATTTTAAACATTTTACTTCTTGCCTTCTCTGGCAAAAGCTTGCTGTGCTTTAAGCCTCTGCTAAGACAGGTTGCTACTTCAAAGTAAGTTGTGTTTTAAGTAGTATAATCGCAGGAGATTATTACCTAGGGAGAAAAATTCTTGATGTCTTCTCAAAAAGATTAAATGAAGGAAAAATAATAAACAGTAATATTACATTTCAAGTATATCTTTATTCTATCCAAGTGATACATAAACATGAAGACATTTTGTTGCATGATGAAAACAGTTTTGCCACTTGTGGTAGTGTCTGCTAATTGCCTACCCATTTTCATTTTCCCTTAGTGATAGAGTCCCAGTTTTATTCTCTATGCTATGGCAAAACACTCAGCAAGGAAACTACATTTCCTAGCCTCCTCCAGCTACACATGGCCAAGTTCTAGGCAGTGAGATGCAAACAGATACTGTTGTCCAGTACTTAGTCAGTGGCTTTGAAAATGGAGCACTGCCTTCCCGTTCCCCCTTTTCCCTTCCTGCTATTTGGTTTGCAGACCTGATTGCAAGGCTTCAGCAGCCTTTTTGGACCATGAGATAATCTGAAAGGACAGAAGATGCAGCCTGAGGATGACAGATGAGAAACATTGAGGGAACCTGGTTTCTAACAGTGGTCATTTGTGATATTTATGCAACCCTGAAAAAACTGGTCCCAAAATTTTGTTTCTGACTTTTAAGCTTTCAAGAAAGTGGTTAAATCAAAGCAATAAAATTAGTATAAAACGGACACTGAAAAGGTTGGCAATCCAGTAGCCCATGCAGTGAAGTACTGACTAGCAAAAAACTCATTCCCCATACTCCCTTGGTAATGCTCATCCTCAGTGCTCGTCATTTGTTAGAAAAGAGAAGCTTTGAATCTCAATGCAAAATCTTTAAAAGAATTCAGAACATACCATATGAAATCATTGCTATTGTAAATAAACTTGATCATGATGTGAGCAAAAGCGTTACATTTAAAAATGTAGCTCCACTAAAAGGAATCAAGGTCTGAGGAGGAAAGGTACAAGATGAGCTTGGAACATTTTGTGATACCAGGTAACAGGAAGTTATTGATGACTATTTTGGTCATGTCAAAAGGACTTCACAGCCAATCTAACTAAGTTCTCACTGGTCAAAGATGGGGTAGTTTGAGCATCAATAAAGATTTTAACTGCAGTGGGTTGTCATACATCAAATAGGTTAAAATCTGTAAGTTAATTATGATTTCCAAAGATTAAAAACTTAACTGTTCAGCGTTAGAGGATACTAGGGAACCACCTTGTAATTTTGAAAACTAGTGAATAAATGAAAAGAGTCAACCGCTTATAAACTAGAAACTCATTTTAATATTATTTACAGATCACAAGCAAAAGAAACAAAGATATCCATTTTGAGTGTTTTCATCCTCTTATTTTGTCTGTGGCTTCAGACAGTGAGTCAAAGCCATTCACTCCCAGGATCTTGAGTACCAACGAAAGAAATTCATTTGAGTGTGAACAGTTCTCACTCCTGCCCCGGCACACAGCTTTACCGCATCACCAGGGAGCAACAGTGACTCTTGCCTCTCTCTCTCCCTCCTGTACCACCAGACTTTTCATTTGATAAGTAAACAGTTTTGAAATTCTTTGTTAATTTTGCTAAGCATTATTGGCATTCATCTTTTACCTATAACATAGCTTATTGTTTATTTTCATCACATTATCTGTTTAATGCCACATAGGAGGAAACATAATCTGTAGCTGATAGATTCATTTTCTGCACATACACGTATCCCCTAAATAATTCATTAAGAATTCAATAAGTAGGTAATTGGTGTTTAAAATGCTAAATATTATGTAGAAATTGTGGTAGACTGTTACATAGCAGTTTATGGGGTTTTTTTTCCTGCCATTTTATCGATTTGTGGGGAAATTGATTGGAGCTTTTGGTTGGTCTAGAATAAATTACTGTTTTTCCTATTTAAAAATGATGGGTTCTCAGTATTCAAATATTTGCTTTTCAGTGGCTTTTAAAACACAGAAAATTTATTCCAGAAACCATGATGAGCATTATCTATACATTGTCTCATACTGTCCATGAACTGAATTTTAGCAGTCTGTGACTGCACCTGCAGGGATCTCTTCCTCCTTCCCCTTCAGCCCAGTCACCCCACGACCTCCAGTTATGCACACCTGCTCTGTTCTGAATCTCGATTTCCTGCCTCTCACTCTGCAGCATCCTAACCTTCCAGTTCTGTTCAGACCTCACTAAGTCCTCAGGTCTGGGGACACTCACTCTCAATCATTTCCCTCTTTTCCTCTCTTCTCTCCTCACACAGCCTAGATTTCATGGTTCTTTGTGATAATCACTTTCTTACAAATGACCTTAGCTACCTTCCCACTAACCTCATAGGGGAATTGTAAGGATTAAATGAGTGAATACTCTTGGAGTACTTGGGAGGATTTACATAGTGTTATGTAGTATCTGCTCAGTAATGTCAACGGTTGGTATTACTGAGCTCTCTCCTCTCTTCTTGTACTTGTCTGGCAAAGTTCCAGACCCCCACCCCGACCCCCCAACCCCTGCCACCAGTTAGCTAGAAATTGCTAGGGATGGAAAAGATAATCATGCTAACTCATCTCCTGATCACACATCTCAAGTGTGTAGTTAATTTTGCCCAGCAACACTGCCATACTTCCCTAGTATGTTTGCTTTTCCACTTTCTGAAATGCATGTTCAAATCTCTTTCCTCCATCCATCTGTACTTCCTGATGTTCTTGGTACAAATTACAGGAAACCCTATTTCAGCTGGCTTAAACAATAAGAAAATACTCTGTAGCATCACAAGCAGTCACAGAGTAAGGTGTCTTCAGGATTGATAAGGTCAGCAGCCTAGTGCTGTCTTTCTGCTGTGCCATCTTCAGTTTGGAGACTTTGCCCTTGCCACCTTCCATCATGGTCACAAGGTGGCTGCCATAGCTCTAAGTGTCACATGTAGAGGTGACAGCATCCTGGAAGAAGACCTGTGTATTCCTGAATGTCTTTATTTCAGTGAAGAATATCTTTCCTAGAAGACCCCTGCAGACATAGCTTTATTGAAGGAAGGGTAGGGTGAATAGTGGTAGAACAGGAACAGGTGACTTATAAAATGTGGTTGGCTGCACCTGAGCAGCTGAACAGCCTCAGTGAGCACCTGTCCAGGTCTTGCTGACATTTGTCTAAACAGTCTCCCTAAGTGATCTTATTCAGGACCTTGGTTTTGAATGCCACCTGTATGATACTAATCATTGGTAAACCTTATTCTCTGTGTCCAGTCTCACACATGACTGCTCCACTCTTATGTGTAAAAGATACCTTATACTTACCTTGGCCAGAGCACAGCTTCCCCCTCCTCCATTCTTGTCAGTGTTCATAATATTGGACACTCACATACTCAGGCTAAAAATCTAGCCATTAGATTGATTTTCCTTTCTCCCAGCATCCATTTAACTAGCATTTCAGACAACACTTATTCCAAGTCCTCCGCATCTCTCTCCCTACCTTGCGCTGTCTCAGTCCAAGCTGCCATCCTGTTGTACTTGGGTGACAGCAGTAGCTGCCTACTGGGCACCCTGTTCTGATTTTGCCCCTATCATCTCTTCTCCCCCAATCTTACAAATGATCTTTTTAAAGTGCAGATCAAATTATGTCACTTGCTGCTCAAAATCCTCCAGTGCCTTTGTGTCACTTTGCCTAGGGTAAAATGTAGACTTCTACTCCGCTTACCCAAGCTCCTGTCCTGCTCCTCCTCACATCCTTTCCTATGAGCCACAGTGGTCTCCTTCTTCAATGGGCCATACTCTGCCTCATCTTTACATCTTTGTACCAGCTGAGCTCATCACTGGGTGTTCTTCCTGATCTTCATTTGGATGTCTGGTTATATTTCAGACATTGGCCTCACCTTTATCAAGCAGGCCTTCTCCAACCACCCAATCTAAATTAGTCATCTAGTGTGCTGTCTCAGAACTCCCTTCCCTGCCTGAAATTCTCTGTGTAACACTCCTCACAGTCTCTTCTCTCTGGCCCATTGCTTCTTGCCATTTGTCTTTGCTCTCCTTCTGCAGAATGGTAAGGAATGGTCTATCTTACTCAGCACTGTGGGTTCAGCACCTAGGACAGTGCCTGGCACTTGTTAGGTTACTCAATCAATAAATTATTTATTGAACTTAAATACGCTTTATTTGGAAAAAGTAAAACGGATAAACTCCCATTCAGTTTCATCTGACTTTTTTAAAGAGAAAGAAAACTAATAGCTCTATTATTGTATGATTCGCCTTTTTGGAGAGTAAGCAATAGAAATTGACTCTGGCTACCCTAAATGAAAAGGAAATTTATTGTAAGTCTCCTGAAATCAATAGATGGATAGAGATTGAAGCTTAGAGCACAAACTGGAACCCAGGAGCCCCAGAACTAGGCAGTCTATACCATGGCAGGTCTGCATGTCACTACCCTGTGCTCTTTGTGAGCTTGGCAAATCTCCATGCCATGAGGTCGCCCATTCAGACTGTCAGTCCTGGAAGCAGCATCCAGCAGGCCAGACCTGATGTAGACGCCTGTCCAGCTGTGTCAGGGCAGAGGAGGCAGCTCTGGCTCTTGGGCTTCAGTTGCAGGGATCCTTTACTGTCCAAGGCTGATACAGTGGAGAGAGGGGTGGCCAAAGGGGTCTCCAAAAGCAAGACCGGGATTTTAATGGGGGCAGTGGATGTTGAGCAGCCAAAACATGGCCAACATTCAAATCATTTGGGGAACTTGTTTAGAAGTCTCTCTCTGAGCTTGTTGGAGCTCCACCACAAATAGTACAAACATCTGCCTACCCCCGTCTTCTTAGTTCATGACCATAATTCTCCCTCAAATCTCTGAGGAATCAAAATGGAATCACTGGTGTTAAAAATAACCCTGACAAATAGAATTGAGAAGCCCATGAAAAGAGGGTTCTTATGCTTGTATGCCTGATAACTAAAACCATCACAAAACACTCTGCAAAAACCACAACCTCACATGAAGGCCATTGCAACCTTATACAAAAGACACTTCTGCAAGGATGTCTGTTCAACTGCCTGTCCAGCCTCAGGCTGGCGTTACTTGTTATTGATCTTTGTAGCCAAGGATAATTATTTTGAAACAGTTATGTAATCTTCTTCATTTTTTCCTCTAAAAACCTTTGTCTTCCTTTATCTCCCTGAATATACACATTGTTTATGGCATACGCATTCCTGTTGCAATGCTTTATTCCAAGATTCCTTTTAGAGGCCCTCTCTCCGTTTTTTATTTAGGTTGACAAGCTCAAATCTTCATTAGAGAATGACAGTCCTATACCACTGTTTCTCAGAAGATGCTCTCAGATGTTCAGTGGCTTCTTGTACCCCTCAGAGTAAACCCCAGGTCCTTTTGGGCCCATGGGACCCACAGGATCTGCCCCTGCTGTGCACTTCAGCCACACTGGACCTCCTTGTGCTCCACAAGTGAATCAGTTGCAATTCCCACAAAACCTGTGCCCTATGTGTTCCTCCTGGAGATGCATTCCCCAGACCTGTGTGGGAATCCTTGCTACCTCCTGCCTCAGCTCCAGTGTCACCTGCTCAGAGCCCTTCCCTGGCCATCCTGTCTTAACTGTGCCCATCCCGACTTCATCTCCCCCTGCTTTCTTACTCTCTGTGTGTATTTCTTTCTTTATTGCGAGGCTTCCCATGACAGTGTTGAATGCCAGGGGCCAGGGGCTTTGTTTTGTTCATGGATGTATCCATGTACCAAAACAGGGTCCCTCCGTAGTGATGCTTCAATGAGTGAAAAAATGGGTTGTCATCTGTGAAATTAGTTTTAAAGGAGGAATTCCAAAATGGTCCTAAACAACAAGTAGACAGCATGTGAGGTGATGATTGCAATTACTTACTTGGTTATGTAAATTCTGTTGCTTTAATTTAAGAGAATTATCTCTCCACCTCCTGTTTTAGAGCAGTGGGTTAGTAGATTCTGCTGCCTCTTCAGCTGAATGTTGGAGCCTATTAGAAATGCAGAACCTTAGGTTCACCTCATACTCACTGAATCAGAACCTCCAAGTTGACACAGCCAAGGCAAAAAGCCTTAGAAATCCCCTTGTATATTCTAAGCATTCACACATTAGAAAGGGAAGGGCAGTGGCCAAGGCGCTTTCTTTCTTCATAGCATAGTAATGCAGCTTTGGAACTCAGTTTCTGCTTGCTGATCTGGACATAGCGTCATGTAGGTACACGTAACTTCACATAGTACCTTTGGCTGGTGGGGTGTTGAAATGGCAGAAATATTATAGTTGCTTTTCTGTGGAAGGAAAAGTGCTATAAATTTACTACCCCTAGGAAGGTTTGAGGCACTTGTTTTTTAAAATTTATTTTTAACTGACAAATAATTGTATATTTATGGGGCACAATGTGATAATTTTGTTTTCGTTTTTATATTTTTAGAGACAGATCTCGCTCTGTCACCCAGGCTGGACTGCAGTGGCATAATCATAGCTCACTGTAGCATCCACTTCCTAGGCTCAAATAATCCTCCTGCCTCAGCCTCCATAGTCAGCATGCGATGCCTGGCTGATTTGGTATCTCTATGTGTGGTAGAGACAGAGTCTTGTTATGTTGGCCAGGCTGGTCTCAAACTCCTGGGCTCAAGCTATCCCCCTGCCCCAGCCTCCTCAAGTGCTGGGATTACAGGTGTGAGCCACCACCACGCCTGGCCATAGTGTATTGATCTATGTAAACATTGTAGAAAGAGTCAATCAAGCTAATTAACATATCCACGACTTCACCAACTTATCTTTTTTTGTGTGGTAAGAACATTCAAAATCATATAGTACATACAATTATTAACTGTGGTCACTGTGAGATCTTTGTTTTTTAGTGGAAGCCTTGTGAGCTATCCTGTAATTTTCAGCTTATCTTCACATTTCTCCTCATACTCTGTAGTACTATGGAGTATCTGCAGGAGTGTCCTGGGAATGTGTTACTTGCTGATGTCGTAATCCCTGAGTATATAGCTCCAGCCCAGGGATCCTCAGAGCAGATCCTGACCAGGAGTCACGCTCTGCATTGGAAGCTGTTGGGATGGACAGTGTGAGTTTGAATAGTTTTGTAGACCTCTGTCACCTTGAATGCATTAGGGCTGCTTGTCAGACTGAAACAATTATAATTTCACCAAGGACAATCCTATTTTTTAATTCCACTGCTTAATGTCATCAGTCACCAAGACTGTTTAGAAATGGCACTTTAGATGGCCGAATAGGAACAGCTCCGGTCTACAGCTCCCAGCCTGAGCTACGCAGAAGACGGGTGATTTCTGCATTTCCATCTGAGGTACCGGGTTCATCTCACTAGGGAGTGCCAGACAGTGGGCGCAGGTCAGTGGGTGCGCGCACCGTGTGCGAGCCGAAGCAGGGCGAGGCATTGCCTCACTTGGGAAGCGCAAGAGGTCAGGGAGTTCCCTTTCCTAATCAAAGAAAGGGGTGACCGACGGCACCTGGAAAATCGGGTCACTCCCACCTGAATACTGCGCTTTTCCGACGGGCTTAAAAAACGGCGCACCATGAGATTATATCCCGCACCTGGCTCGGAGGGTCCTACCCCACGGAGTCTCGCTGATTGCTAGCACAGCAGTCTGAGATCAAACTGCAAGGCGGCAGCAAGGCTGGGGGAGGGACGCCCACCATTGCCCAGGCTTGCTTAGGTAAACAAAGCAGCCAGGAAGCTCGAACTGGGTGGAGCCCACCACAGCTCAAGGAGGCCTGCGTGCCTCTGTAGGCTCCACCTCTGGGGGCAGGGCACAGACAAACAAAAAGACAGCAGTAACCTCTGCAGACTTAAATGTCCCTGTCTGACAGCTTTGAAGAGAGCAGTGGTTCTCCCAGTAGGCAGCTGGAGATCTGAGAACGGGCAGACTGCCTCCTCAAGTGGGTCCCTGACCCCTGAGCCCCGAGCAGCCTAACTGGGAGGCACCCTCCAGCAGGGGCACACTGACACCTCACACTGCAGGGTACTCCAACAGACCTGCAGCTGAGGGTCCTGTCTGTTAGAAGGAAAACTAACAAACAGAAAGGACATCCACACCAAAAACCCATCTGTACATCACCATCATCAAAGACCAAAAGTAGATAAAACCACAAAGATGGGGAAAAAACAGAACAGAAAAACTGGAAACTCTAAAAATCAGAGCGCCTCTCCTCCTCCAAAGGAACGCAGCTCCTCACCAGCAACGAAACAAAGCTGGACGGAGAATGACTTTGACGAGCTGAGAGAAGAAGGCTTCAGACGATCAGATTACTCTGAGCTACGGGAGGACATTCAAACCAAAGGCAAAGAAGTTGAAAACTTTGAAAAAAATTTAGAAGAATGTATAACTAGAATAACCAATATAGAGAAGTGCTTAAAGGAGCTGATGGAGCTGAAAACCAAGGCTCGAGAACTATGTGAAGAATGCAGAAGCCTCAGGAGCCGATGCGATCAACTGGAAGAAAGTGTATCAGCAATGGAAGACGAAATGAATGAAATGAAGCGAGAAGGAAAGTTTAGAGAAAAAAGAATAAAAAGAAACGAGCAAAGCCTCCAAGAAATATGGGACTATGTGAAAAGACCAAATCTACGTCGGATTGGTGTACCTGAAAGTGATGGGGAGAATGGAACCAAGTTGGAAAACACTCTGCAGGATATTATCCAGGAGAATTTCCCCAATCTAGCAAGGCAGGCCAACATTCAGATTCAGGAAATACAGAGAACGCCACAAAGATACTCCTCGAGAAGAGCAACTCCAAGACACATAATTGTCAGATTCACCAAAGTTGAAATGAAGGAAAAAATGTTAAGGGCAGCCAGAGAGAAAGGTTGGGTTACGCTCAAAGGGAAGCCCATCAGACTAACAGCGAATCTCTCGGCAGAAACCCTACAAGCCAGAAGAGAGTGGGGGCCAATATTCAACATTCTTAAAGAAAAGAATTTTCAACCCAGAATTTCATATCCAGCCAAACTAAGCTTCATAAGTGAAGGAGAAATAAAATACTTTACAGACAAGCAAATGCTGAGAGATTTTGTCACCACCAGGCCTGCCCTAAAAGAGCTCCTGAAGGAAGCGCTAAACATGGAAAGGAACAACCGGTACCAGCCGCTGCAAAATCATGCCAAAATGTAAAGACCATCGAGACTAGGAAGAAACTGCATCAACCAACGAGCAAAATAACCAGCTAACATCATCATGACAGGATCAAATTCACACATAACACTATTAACTTTAAATGTAAATGGACTAAATGCTCCAACTAAAAGACACAGACTGGCAAATTGGATAAAGAGTCAAGACCCATTAGTGTGCTGTATTCAGGAAGCCCATCTCACGTGCAGAGACACACATAGGCTCAAAATAAAAGGATGGAGGAAGATCTACCAAGCAAATGGAAAACAAAAAAAGGCAGGGGTTGCAATCCTAGTCTCTGATAAAACAGACTTTAAACCAACAAAGATCAAAAGAGACAAAGAAGGCCAGTACATAATGGTAAAGGGATCAATTCAACAAGAAGAGCTAACTATCCTAAATATATATGCACCCAATACAGG
Organism: Pan troglodytes; assembly: GCF_028858775.2. Lineage (NCBI taxonomy): Eukaryota > Metazoa > Chordata > Mammalia > Primates > Hominidae > Pan > Pan troglodytes. The sequence goes on from NC_072409.2 coordinate 47,268,873, forward strand.
AGCACCCAGATTCATAAAGCAAGTCCTGAGTGACCTACAAAGAAACTTAGACTCCCACACATTAATAATGGGGGACTTTAACACCCCACTGTCAACATTAGACAGATCAACGAGAAAGAAAGTCAACAAGGATACCCAGGAATTGAACTCAGCTCTGCACCAAGAGGACCTAATAGACATCTACAGAACTCTCCACCCCAAATCAACAGAATATACATTTTTTTCAGCACCACACCACACCTATTCCAAAATTGACCACATTCTTGGAAGTAAAGCTCTCCTCAGCAAATGTAAAAGAACAGAAATTATAACAAACTGTCTCTCAGACCACAGTGCAATCAAACTAGAACTCAGGATTAAGAATCTCACTCAAAACCGCTCAACTACATGGAAACTGAACAACCTGCTCCTGAATGACTACTGGGTACATAACGAAATGAAGGCAGAAATAAAGATGTTCTTTGAAACCAACAAGAACAAAGACACAACATACAGAATCTCTGGGACACATTCAAAGCAGTGTGTAGAGGGAAATTTATAGCACTAAATGCCCACAAGAGAAAGCAAGAAAGATCCAAAATTGACACCCTAACATCACAATTAAAAGAACTAGAAAAGCAAGAGCAAACACATTCAAAAGCTAGCAGAAGGCAAGAAATAACTAAAATCAGAGCAGAACTGAAGGAAATAGAGACACAAAAAACCCTTCAAAAAATTAATGAATCCAGGAGCTGGTTTTTTGAAAGGATCAACAAAATTGATAGACCGCTAGCAAGACTAATAAAGAAAAAAAGAGAGAAGAATCAAATAGATGCAATAAAAAATGATAAAGGGGATATCACCACCAATCCCACAGAAATACAAACTACCATCAGAGAATACTATAAACACCTCTATACAAATAAACTAGAAAATCTAGAAGAAATGGATAAATTCCTTGACACATACACTCTTCCAAGACTAAACCAGGAAGAAGTTGAATCTCTGAATAGACCAATAACAGGCTCTGAAATTGTGGCAATAATCAATAGCTTACCAACCAAAAAGAGTCCAGGACCAGATGGATTCACAGCCGAATTCTACCAGAGGTACAAGGAGGAACTGGTACCATTCCTTCTGAAACTATTCCAATCAATAGAAAAAGAGGGAATCCTCCCTAACTCATTTTATGAGGCCAGTATCATTCTGATACCAAAGCCAGGCAGACACACAACCAAAAAAGAGAATTTTAGACCAATATCCTTGATGAACATTGATGGAAAAATCCTCAATAAAATACTGGCAAACCGAATCCAGCAGCACATCAAAAAGCTTATCCACCATGATCAAGTGGGCTTCATCCCTGGGATGCAAGGCTGGTTCAATATACGCAAATCAATAAATGTAATCCAGCACATAAACAGAGCCAAAGACAAAAACCACATGATTATCTCAATAGATGCAGAAAAGGCCTTTGACAAAATTCAACAACCCTTCATGCTAAAAACTCTCAATAAATTAGGTATTGATGGGACATATTTCAAAATAATAAGAGCTATCTATGACAAACCCACAGCCAATATCATACTGAATGGGCAAAAACTGGAAGCATTCCCTTTGAAAACTGGCACAAGACAGGGATTCCCTCTCTCACCACTCCTATTCAACATAGTGTTGGAAGTTCTGGCCAGGGCAATTAGGCAGGAGAAGGAAATAAAGGGTATTCAATTAGGAAAAGAGGAAGTCAAATTGTCCCTGTTTGCAGATGACATGATTGTATATCTAGAAAACCCCATTGTCTCAGCCCAAAATCTCCTTAAGCTGATAAGCAACTTCAGCAAAGTCTCAGGATACAAAATCAATGTGCAAAAATCACAAGCATTCCTATACACCAACAACAGACAAACAGAGAGCCAAATCATGAGTGAACTCCCATTCACAATTGCTTCAAAGAGAATAAAATACCTAGGAATCCAACTTACAAGGGACATGAAGGACCTCTTCAAGGAGAACTACAAACCGCTGCTCAAGGAAATAAAAGGATACAAACAAATGGAAGAACATTCCATGCTCATGGGTAGGAAGAATCAATATCGTGAAAATGGCCATACTGCCTAGGGTAATTTACAGATTCAATGCCATCCCCATCAAGCTACCAATGCCTTTCTTCACAGAATTGGGAAAAACTACTTTAAAGTTCATATGGAACCAAAAAAGAGCCCGCATCACCAAGTCAATCCTAAGCCAAAAGAACAAAGCTGGAGGCATCACACTACCTGACTTCAAACTATACTACAAGGCTACAGTAACCAAAACAGCATGGTACTGGTACCAAAACAGAGATATAGATCAATGGAACAGAACAGATCCCTCAGAAATAACGCCGTATATCTACAACTATCTGATCTTTGACAAACCTGAGAAAAACAAGCAATGGGGAAAGGATTCCCTATTTAATAAATGGTGCTGGGAAAACTGGCTAGCCATATGTAGAAAGCTGAAACTGGATCCCTTCCTTACACCTTATACAAAAATCAATTCAAGATGGATTAAAGACTTAAACGTTAGACCTAAAACCATAAAAACCCTAGAAGAAAACCTAGGCATTACCATTCAGGACATAGGCATGGGCAAGGACTTCATGTCTAAAACACCAAAAGCAATGGCAACAAAAGACAAAATTGACAAATGGGATCTAATTAAACTAAAGAGCTTCTGCACAGCAAAAGAAACTACCATCAGAGTGAACAGGCAACCTACAAAATGGGAGAAAATGTTTGCAACCTACTCATCTGACAAAGGGCTAATATCCAGAATCTACAATGAACTCAAATTTACAAGAAAAAAACAAACAACCTCATCAAAAAGTGGGCAAAGGACATGAACAGACACTTCTTAAAAGAAGACATTTATGCAGCCAAAAAACACATGAAAAAATGCTCACCATCACTGGCCATCAGAGAAATGCAAATCAAAACCACAATGAGATACCATCTCACACCAGTTAGAATGGCAATCATTCAAAAGTCAGGAAACAACAGGTGCTGGAGAGGATGTGGAGAAATAGGAACACTTTTACACTGTTGGTGGGACTGTAAACTAGTTCAACCATTGTGGAAGTCAGTGTGGCGATTCCTCAGGGATCTAGAACTAGAAATACCATTTGACCCAGCCATCCCATTACTGGGTATATACCCAAAGGACTATAAATCATGCTGCTATAAAGACACATGCACACGTATGTTTATTGCGGCATTATTCACAATAGCAAAGAGTTGGAACCAACCCAAATGTCCAACAATGATAGACTGGATTAAGAAAATGTGGCACATATACACCATGGAATACTATGCAGCCATAAAAAATGATGAGTTCATGTCCTTTAGGGACATGGATGAAATTGGAAATCGTCATTCTCAGTAAACTATCCCAAGAACAAAAAACCAAACACCGCATATTCTCACTCATAGGTGGGAATTGAGCAATGAGACCACATGGACACAGGAAGGGGAACATCACACTCTGGGGACTGTTGTGGGGTGGGGGGAGGGGGGAGGGATAGCAGTGGGAGATATACCTAATGCTAGATGACGAGTTAGTGGGTGCAGCACACCAGCATGGCACATGTATACATATGTAACTAACCTGCACAATGTGCACATGTACCCTAAAACTTAAAGTATAATAATAATAATAATAATAAAAAGAACTGGCACTTTAGGAATCCTGAATTCAGATGCCTAAGGGAACTAGCAGATTATATCATCTAATCTAATGAAGCAAGCCTGGTGTAAAATAGTCAACTGACAGAAATAGGATATGCTATCTTCACTTTTACCCCTAACTCTAAGTTAATATTGGAGTTTGATATTCAGAATTAAGAAAAGGTGAATTGAAGTAATTTTTTTCTAGTTCTCCTCTTTACATTTGGAGCTTACAGTCTGATGCCAGGCATGGCATGCTAACTAGGGAGACTGAGGCAGAAGGATCATTTGAGCCTAGGAGGTGGATGCTACAGTGAGCTATGATTGCACCAAGATTTTGGCACATCTCATCTTTTGGATTGGGATGTTTTTCTGCACTATTTGACTTCCTTAACCAGCAAGAGTACTGAGTTTCATTTAGTTTAATTATAGAAAATGCGTGTTCATAAATTTAAGTACTTTCAAGCTGGAAAAGAATGTTGGCATAAAAAGTTTTGCCATTTGGGGTAACTATTCTGGAGATATTTGTAAAAATCTTAGATTCCATATCAATCATGTTTAGTTGTCCAATATTGCATTGTAACTTCCATTTGTAAAGTTCTTTGCTCATAGTATCATTAGTAATTGAGAAAGGCAAACTGAACAGATTATATCATTTTTATAAACCTTGAAATCATGAATTTTGTATGCCTGAGGGGTGGAGGGGACAGTTTACTTTCAGTTTCACACATGTAAAAATATATATAATTCAGGCCATCAGTCTTAGATTTCTGCAAGCTGGGATAATTTCTTGCCAAACAAATGTTCTAAAAGTTAAAATTTCAGTGGGAATGAGTGAATGAAATCATGTATTTGTGTAATCATTTAAGAATGTCCCTTTCAGGAAATAGTGTTGGGAATAATTTATACCCTATGCAAAAATTAACACAAAACTGATCAAAGACCATAGCATAAGAACTAAAAGTATACAACTCTTAGAAGAAAGCATAAAGAAAAAGCTTTATAACATTGGATTTGGCAATAATTTCTTGGATATGACACCAGTAACACAGGCAACAAGAGAAGAAAGAGGTAAATTGGACCAAAATTAAAGACTTTTATGCATCAGGCACTATCAACAGAGTGAAAAGGCAACCCATGGGATAGGAGAAAATATTTGCAAGTCTATATCTGATAAAGGATTAATATCCAGCATATATAAAGAACTCCTGTAACTCAACAAATGAAACAACTCAAGACACAAATTAAAAATAGGCAAAGAACTTTAAATAGACATTTCTCCAAAGACAGTATATGGATGGCCAATAAGCACATGAAAACTTAGGCGCTCAGCATCACTACTCACAATGAAATTGCTACCAAAACACCAGGGGTTTTGTCTAGGTCTCCTGTTCACTGCACAGAAAGCCCATCACTGTCACGACAAGTGTTGCCAAGGAAGAAGGCTTTAATCGGCTGCTGCTGCTGAGATGGGAGCTCAGCCTCAAATTCATCTCCCTAACCCACTAAAACTAGGGGTTTATATAGCAGGGAAGAAATGTAACAATGTGTAAGAAAACAAGAACTAGGGAGGGGCAAGGAGTCATCTAGTCTGGTGATCAGCTAAGTTTTGGTTCTTTGATACTTTTTTTGAAAGGCCTGAAGGTCCTTTTCTGGGGAAGAAACTCAAAACAGATGCAAGTTTCAAACTTTAACGGCAGAAGGGTCAATTTCTTTGTTTATCCAAAAAGAACTGTCTATGGGACTATTGGGTGGGTTTCAAAATGCTACTGCACACCCATTAGGATGGCTACTATAAAAAAAATAGTAAGTGTTGGTGAGGGTGTAGAGAAATTGGAATTCTTGTTCTCTGTTGGTAGGAATGTAAAATGGTTTGGTGACTATGGAAAACATTATGGTGATTTCTCAAAAAATTAAACTGGAATTACTGTATGATCCAGCAGTCCCACGCTGTATATATTGAAAGCAGAATTGAAAGCAGGGTCTTGAAGAGATATTTGTATATCCATGTTCATAGCAGCATTATTCACAATAGCCAAAAAGTAGAGCAACCCAGGTATCCTTCCAGGGGTGAATGGGTAAGCAAAATGTGGTATATATGTACAATGGAATGTTATTCAGCCTTAAAAAGGAATGGATTTCTGACACATGCTACAACAGAGGTGAATCTTGAGGACATTACGCTAAGTGAAACAGGTGAATCACAGAAAGACAAATACTGAATGATTCCATTTATATGAGGCAATAAAGTAGATGGCTTGTGATGTCGTCCAAAAAGATCAAGTCCTGGATGCAGTGTTAGTGGGTGAGCCACGCCAAGGGTTTTCCCCTGATTCCTGTGATGCATTGTTTTCAATGGGTCAGAAAGTTAGCTCTCTTCTGCACCATACCTCTAGCCTCCACCGCAGGCCCGCCAGCCATCTGTTGTGTTATGCATCCAGCTTAAGAAACAAAGCATCCAGCTGTCTACCCCTCAGCTTAAGGGACTGGGTCTTTTTCCTAGTGTTAGTTACCACCTACATGACCATTACTTTGTTAAGTTTCTGCAAAAATCCTCATACCTCAGGATCATGCTATAAGTGGAACAATATGATGAACGAGTTTGAGCTTCCGGGACTTGGAAAATGTTGTTTCTGTTGAATAAAAAGTGTGACATTAACAATGTGGGTCACATTTGTTAATTGTGACCAGTCTACATTAAACTTTTCATAGAACATGAGAAAGAACCATTTCCTAATATGCTTATCATGAATAATATATATTCATTAAGTTCTTCAGTCTCATCAAAATTCTCATCAGCTCCATGAGTAAATATAGTTATCTGAGTTATATTTACATCTGTGTTCTAATCAGCTGCCATTGGAAGCACCATAAATAGCTTGTCTTTTCCATGCAGCTTATCCTGTAAGTTCTCAGACCTATCTTTACTACACTGAGCAACATCATTGTCGAAAGTTAAATTTAAATTTGTCAATAATTCATTGTCTTCAGACACATATTTTCTGCCGTATCGAGTAAACACTTGTATAAACTCACCATCTCTAACTGCTTGGGCAGCTTAAACACGTAATAACTGCATTTTGCGGTAGCATTATTGTATTTGTTTGAAAACAGTCTGTATTGAAAATATTAGTCCTTTTACAATTCATTCAGGGTTTCTTTTTCTAAGTGTTACCTGTGTTCTAAATATTAATTACGGTTCTTAACATGGTTTGCTTAATAATGGCATCTTAAGCTCTGTTCTTCCAACTGAGGCATACTTTGTTAAACATGTGCCTTCTTGTGGTCTTTAATTTTTTTCCACTTTTCATAGAGATGTGAACAAAAGATGATTTTGCTTTCCTTTAAAGGAAAAGTACTGGAGGTAAATTGGTTTTTTTTTAAAGATAAAATCACTCATCTAGTTTTAAATGTTGCTAACTAATGCAGAAAGAAAAGTTTTAAATTTTGTAGGTCAAGTAAAACCCAGTGAGCTTGTGTAGATGGTGGGCGTCAGTTTGCTTTTCCTGCTCTGCAAGGGGGCAGTCTGCTGCTCCTCTGCCTCTTGGCACAGCCATTGATAGGGTGAGATTTAGGTGAACGCTGATGTTGAAGCTGTTTTCATTTCTTCTTGGTAGACATTGAGGCTAGACCTGTGTTACCTGCTTTTGCCCAACTTTGTATTTAATGAGATCCCGTCCTCATCACTGGAAGATACTGAAGTAAATACATAGATGGATCTAGTGAGTTAGGCCATCTTCAACAAAATAAGCATCTTTTGCTGTAGAACTATTCTGACCTACGTTTACCCTAAATCATGCTAATATACCCACTGTGTTCCCTTGGAGTTGAAGAGTTAATGAACTCCCGAAGTCCCTAAAGTAGTAAGTGACAACGTCAAAACCAAATGCATGGCTTCTGACTCCACACACAGTGGATTTTCCTCACCAGCTGGAAAAGGGGTGTGTTTGTGTGAGAGAGCGTCTCCGAGAGAAGAGCTAACGGAGATGACCAGGACTTGCACTGAGAAAATACCACCAGGACAAAGCCTGTTTTCATGAGTCATTGTCTGGTTTTATTTCTAGATTAAAATGTGTTTACAATGTATTCACCATAAAGGATTCTTTAAAAGAACAGGAGTTGAATGTCTCACAATGTGTTAAGATTTATTTAAGCTGAAAGAAGAATGCCAAGCTGGGTGGAACTCTGCCTTTCTAGTCAGTGGACTTACTGGCTGGTACTGCCTATCCACTGCTGTTCACCTGATGGTTACTGATGGGGTGATGACTGTGGATTGGACTCAGGGTATACCAGAGAGGTTGCAGGTGATACTCAGTGCCAAAATCACTTAATAAGGATGTAAGGTTCTCAAGTCCTTTTTTGGTGTTATTAGTTTTATAGGGGAATTAAGAAATTAGATTCTGTTCTGAAGTAGTTTTCCAGCTACTAATTTTAACATATAAACTTCTGGCCCTGGTTTATTTTTATAAATGAAGATATGAAACACTGAAGTGTTAAAACTAACAGGTGTCAAATCATTGCCTTTTCTCTCTCTTTCACCCCTCAGGGGGGACACAGCGATTGCCACGCGCCATTGGAATGTCCCTGGCCAAGGAGCTCATATTCTCTGCGCGAGTCCTCGATGGCCAAGAAGCCAAAGCAGTGGGCTTAATCAGTCACGTTCTGGAACAGAACCAGGAGGGAGACGCAGCCTACAGAAAGGCCTTGGACCTGGCGAGAGAGTTTTTACCTCAGGTATTTCTCATTAAATGAGTTTATTTTTTCTCATTTTAGGAAACATTATAACACTTTGACTAAAACAGCAGTCATCTTGCCTACGGAAGAAGTCCCTGGCTTGCTTCCAAGTAAAGGGATGCGTGGGCTCTGTAAAACTAGAGCAGTTACACAAGATAAACACTATGATCCTGTGGAATTCTGATGACGCTTTGAAGATGCTCCAAGGGTCTTATTGTAGCCACACTTTGATAAAATATCCCTTGACAACGCCTGTCACATGTGCACAACTTCCTAGCAAGGTGTTTTAATTTGCTCACCAGCTGAGCGCTCTAACGGAAGCCATAGCCATGGAAAGAAAGAGTGATAGGGCTGGCTGTCACACTGGGCCACCCCAAGTCAAAATACATTGAAATATGCTGTTTTCTAGTAAGGGACCGTAGTCTGTTGTGCCAGAGTGGACTTTCATTGCAGTGGCTTCACTTGAAAAGTGAAAAGCCTGCTTGAAAAGCAGCAGTTGTTTGTCTTTCTGTGTGTTTGCCTATGGTGGTGTAGGCATTGTTTTGACTCCATTGTGCTTCCTCACAACTACACTTTCAAATCTAGAACACGATGCGTATGGCTGACTCAGGAGTGATATCAGTGGCCGTGCACTGACAGTCCTGTTTTAAGCAATTCTTTTTGTCACCCGTTCAGATATATTTTTCAAATATGCCTTTGGTCTGAAATCACAAGATTAAAGGGCTTTAAATTGAGAGAAAGAGTCTTCTTTTGCTGTGTAAGCAGTAGTGATCTTTCTTTATTCCTAGTGGAGTTTGAAGTTTTATAACCCCCTAACCATTTCTAGAGTCAAAATAATTTTTCTCTCTAACTCAGAGTTGCTTAACTCAAACAGGATTCATAACCTTTTTTGTGTGCTGTGGATCTTTTTGGGAATGCCATGAGATTCCAAATTCATGCATTTGATTCTTTTTAAAAATGCATGAATGCTCACATTTGTTCAGAGTCTTGCATCCGGTTTCAGAAAGTGTTCTTGGCACTCAGCACAGGAGCCTTTGCTGACAAACCAGTCCCCACTCTGCTGGTATGCACCTGCTGAATAGGTTTTTAAAACCACACTGCCTGGCATTGATGCTTCTGGTCCTTCTTAATTAACTTAGGAGCTGTTAGCTCTTTTAGGGAAGGACCGTTATATAATTTATTCCCCACATAAGGTAGTGCAGAGCCATACATTCAGTAGATGCTCAATAAGTATTTGTTGGATTGATGGAAACAGAGCAAATAAAAAAAAGATTTTTGCCTTAAAAAGATAAGATTCTCACTACAAACTTATTTATTCTTCCCAAATATGAGAGAAGTCTCTACCTAAAGACAAATTAAAGGTACGAGTATCAGGAGAGTATAATCTGACTGAATATTGGTGTTACAACTTACCTTGGCTTAAAACTTTATGACCAGAACATAACCTCAGTTGAAAGAAAGGGGTGTGTTTAGGAAAGGTTATGACACAGTTCCAATTCTGATGATCTGCAGAGCCCGCTCCTGGCCTCCTGACATGGATGTTCAGCTCTCTACTTCAGAGCTCCCTATAGGCAGCTTATTAGCCCCTTAGGGCCTGACTTGCTCTCTCTCCCATGATGCTTCTGTGGCCACCATGCAGCAAATGCCGCCACCGTCCACACGCCGCCCCGCCTGAGAACGTGAGCACTGTCCTCTCCTCTGCTCCCTCCTTCCACTGCCAGTGTGTCGAGCCGCATCCCATTGTGTGGTTACCCAGCCGTCATCACAGTCCCTGTGCATGTGCCTTTGTCACCTTTCATTGGAAGGACACTCCTTCAGAATGTTGATTGTTAAAATTAATTTTCCTCCAGGTCAAACAAATAAGAAGATGTTGATGTATAAGAAGATGTTGAGTTACTTCAGAAAATATGTGACTGCAAAATTACATGCACGAGTCACCAAATGAAGTTTGAGTGGAATCACCTTTATTTTTATGTTTGTTACTTTGTTGCCAAATGATTAGTCCTCCAGATAACTGAAAGCTTTTGTAAAATCAGTATTTCTAGGTGATATCTGTATTATATATTACTTCCATTTATCTGAGAAAAAAAGGCTTGTAAAGAAGAAAAGGCACTGGAAATGTTTTAAGGGGGAAACAAATTAAATCAAGCACTATCTCTAATAGCATTTTGAATTTTCCTGTTTTTCTCATGGCTTTCTAAACTTTACTTCCGAAAGTGTGGTCTGTGGACCAGCAGCCTGGGCATCTCCTGGCAGCTTGTTAGACGTGCAGAATCTCAGGCCCATCTCAGACCCACTGAGTCCACATCTGCATTTTAACAAGGAGGATGGGGATTTGTGTGCATCTAGGAGTTTGACAAGCACCTTTTCTTGGTCAGTTGACAATGAAAATGGAAAAATTAGAGGAGCACACCATCTAATAAAATGGATTGATTATCATGAAAAAAATGGTGGTGGTGTCTATGATACATACAAATCACAGTGGGAAGAATTATCAATAAGATATTTGTCTAACAACTATAGCCTTGGAAATTGTGGCCTTTGAAAAAGATTTGTAAACATGATTTGGAAGAAAATTTAGATAGGTCAAATTTAATAATAGAAACTCCTTGATAGGAAAACATGTCTTTTCATGCATTTATCCATGTCACCATCCGAGAGTCCTTTGCTGTGCCTGTTGTTTAGAGCCTACCTTGTGTTTTAATTCAAAAGAGCATTCAGTTCAAAATATAGCATTGAATTCACATTTATTACCCATAAATGGTATTTTAGGACTTTAAAATGTGATCAAATAATGAAATTCCATCTGAGGGATTCTGGTTTTTCTGCTTGGTAAGAGTTTGGCTTCTGCAAGACACAGGTAACATTCTCCTTCTCACAACAGATATCCAGTTCATTCCTTGTGACTCTTCTACATCCTGAAAGACTTATGTAGACTTCAAATTTATGTGTGCTGTGGGAGCACTGCTTAGAGGACACTGTTGATTAATCCACCATCATTGCTGTTAGTTGTCAAGGCGAATGGAGGAAAGATAGAGAGCCAGTGTCTGAAGGAGATGATATCAGAACCCTACCTTAATCAATAGCAACAGCCTCATCCCCAGCCCAAGCTTCTTTCAAAACCCCTAATTGGTGTGGTACTGAGGCAAAGACTTTACCTCCTTTTCCTTCCTCTACTTAACTTCTAGAAAGTGTTGCTGAAGAACAGCAAGCTCACAGCTGGACATACACTACCTGCTCACCTTTAAGGATCCGGAGTTTGCAGCATAACAAAACATGTGGAATCTAAATAATGTGCTGATGCGGTTGTTGCAGTTGCTCTTTAATTACAGCCTTGCAAGGCTCAGAAAATTTTCCATCTAGTATCTGACAGCCATTGCTGGCTGTGCAATGGATCCAGTGGTGGGAATTCTGAATTTTACTGAGATATATGACATAATTTGCATAAAAAATAATTGAAGTCTGTTTCTTTAATTTGAATTTTAGGGACCTGTTGCAATGAGAGTGGCAAAATTAGCAATTAATCAAGGGATGGAGGTAGGTTCCTTAATGCTTGAGTTTGTTTTGGGAATGGAGAGTGGAGATTTAATTTAAATGAACCATGTTTAGACTTCTACATTTTTTTAAAGTTCTAAAATATGGTTGTTTAAATGCTACTATTACTGAAAGCTACTGAAGTTCCTTGCAAGTACGTCATTTATTTCATTCTTACAGTTATTGCTAATTCAGTATCACAAGCACAGAATTCAGTAATTTTACCAGTGCCCTGAAGCTTATGACATGCTCATTATTCTTGCCATCCAGTTAACAGACAGATTTATTGGCTAGTAGTTCATAGAAAACCAAAATAACAGGGCATTCTGTGCATTTTTAGCATCAGTATTATATTATACAAAACATTCCAAGAACAACTGGCTCTTTCCACCTTTAGCTTCTCAGTGTGCCTTCTACAAGGAGGCACACGCAATGCAGGTATAAGGTGAATCCATTGTGTGTCCTGGGGGTACCCCAGGGAGATGACTCCAAAAGAGTGAAGGCCCCAGGCCTGGGAGGAGGGGGTGGTGCACATACCCATTTATTGGACTTTTCATGGCAGTTATTATATTTTGGGTAAATTATGGGTATTTTGAAGAAAAGTGCTTCCTTCTTGGTAGACTAAGGAACCTCCGCATCTTCCTGGGCTGTATAGCAGTAAAAAGAGATTGACTTTATACAGTCAATACTGTATAACAGTAAATACAGTTTCATAAATTTGCAAAAGTATTTGGTTTATTTAAATATTTACATAATGGTAACAATACCAATAGCAAATACCTTATATAGCCCTTACTATGTACTAAGCATAGTGTGTGTGTGTGTGTGTGTGTGTGTGTGTGTTTGTGTCGCGACATAAAGGCCTCACCTAGATTAACTCATTTAATCCTCACAATACTCCCATTTGGTGAGCATTATAATTAGCCTCTTGTTCAGACATGCCTCTTTGAAGCACAGAGAGGTTAAATAACTTCCCCAAGGTAACTCAGCTCCCAAGTGATGGAGTCAGGACGAACCCAGGAAGCCTGGTTCTGTGTCTCATGTTGGTCACACTCTGATCTGCTGTACTATATCAAAGGATTGGGTGCTTTGGGGATAGGGTTATTCAATTTGAATTTCTGTTGAATATACCACATTTCGCAAAGTTATTTCTGCTGAAATGGATTATGTTTTTATTCTCAGGTCGATTTAGTAACAGGGTTAGCCATAGAAGAAGCTTGTTATGCTCAGGTATGTAATGCAATCACAAATTCAATGAGGATGACCCTTACAAATTATATTTACCTTCTGTATAATTCAAATGAATTTCACTGAGCAAGATTACCCTTGTGCCCATTCCAAAATCATACAAATGGGTTGAAATTAGTTGTTTCTGCTATTTGTTACCAGCTCTTATGACTGATTCTGTTCCACAGGAATGCCTCTTGTCTATATAATCTAGAAAACTCTTAGAGTAACTGAGTCAGTCCTGGGTGTGCAGGAGCTGTCTCTCTAGGCTTATGCTTTCTTTTGTGGGATTGGCCCTGGCCTCCCACTGCAATGTAGAGAGGTAGAGGAGAGTAGTGATGAGCATGTGCCTGCCATGCAACCTGGGGTGAGACTCCTTGGCTTTTCCTGAACCTCTGATCCATCTCTCCTGACCACTGAAAGTTCACTAATGAAATTATAGTTTTATTTTTTACACAGTCGGCCCTTTTCGTCTGTAAGTTTTGCATTTGTGGATTCAACCAAGTGTAAATTGAAAATATTCAGGAAAAAAAACAGATGGTTGCATCTGTACTGAACATGTACTGACTTTTTTCCTTATTATTCCCTGAACAATATAGTATAAGAACTGTGTACATGCCATTTACATTATATTAGGTATTATAAATAACCTAGAGATGATTTAAAGTATACAGGAGGATGTGCGTAGGTAATATGATATGCCATTTTATTAATATATAAGGGACTTGAGCATCTGCAGATTTTGGCATCTGCAGGAGGTCCTGTAACCAATCCCCTGCAGATAACTGAGGGATGACTGCATAGAAATTATTAGGTCTTCCTGGAGAGGAAAAAAAAAATGTTTTCCCTTTTTCGTCTTTCTCTGAAAGATAGAACTTTGTTTTAGGGCATCTGAAATAGCAAAAAAGTTTTGTTCTACCTTTCCTGGGAGTTGGAAACTGCATGAGCACTCGTTTAAAGGAGCAGTATCTAGAGTGTGACTCTGTGCCCAGCTTGTATATATAAATCACCACCTGTCATTGATGAGTATGTGCCATGAGGAAAGTGAATTACAAACGTCTTAGAAATAGCCTCAGAGCCCAAAGAAAAATTTTAAAAGCACATTTGGCCATAAATTACAACTTACTAAATGTAAACACCAGAAATTATTCAAGGTATTCTTCAGACCACAATGGAATTAAACTAGAAATCAATAAAAGAAAGACTGCTGGAAAAGCCCAAAATATTGGGTGATTAAACAACATCCTTCTAAATAATGTTATATGTCAAAGATGTCTTGAGGAATTATAAAGTATTTTGAATTAAAATGAAAATACAACTTCTCAAAGTTTGTGGGATATACTGAAAGCAGTGCTTAGATAGAAATAGCATTGGATGTATATAATAGAAAAGAGAAAATATCTAAATCGATAATAACCTTCCACCTTATTAGGAAACTAGAAAAAGAAGAGCAAAATGGGGTAGAGGACCACTTGGAGTAAGAAGGATGAGTTTGGTTACATAATTAGGAGAATTGTTCAGGTGACTGATTTCAAAATTTTAGAATGTGGTTCTAAGTAGTTTTCTTAGATAGTGCTTGATAAACTTTTACAGTTGTTTTAACATTTTTGACATATTTAATATTTTGTTTTTCTTAGACCATTCCAACAAAAGACAGACTTGAAGGTCTTCTTGCTTTTAAAGAGAAAAGGCCGCCTCGCTATAAAGGAGAATAAAAGGAACAGAAATTCTTAAGATGCCAATGTAATAAATGTACTTCCTGGAAGTGTCTTTCGGATCCACTATATGCCTCAGCACATGGAATCTTAATGACCAAAGTGAAGAGCAGATTATTCATATGGTGTAATAAGCATCCGGAATGGACCCATCCGTGTACTTCATTCAAATGTGTAAATGTCATATTCATTCAGATTTATAAAGCTAGTAGTGTATAGTCAGAAACAGAATCAAAGTTAGATATACATTTTTAAATATTAACTGCATATGAGGCTTTCTGTTAATTTTTTAATGTGAATAATTTATATATTGCACATTCTAGGGAATAATATTGATTGTGTGTCTACTGTGCTGCATTAAGAAAATAAAATTTCTATATACCAAAAATGTGAAGTTATACCAAATAAAGTTTCTAAGTGATTAATGCATACGAACAGATACATATACATATATCTAAACCTGAAAAATGAATTGATATTCTGAGTGAAAACTACCTAATATAAATAAAATTAGTGAAAAGAAAACATGGGAATTTTTCTCTTACCCCATTCTTTTTGAATTGACTAAATCATTGCATGCTGGACTTTAGAAGAAACAACCCTTTCATTGCTGCTTCTATCAGGCAACCTCTTTGCATAGTCAGTCCTGTAATACAGTATTGAAGGTGAAGAATGAATCCAAAGACTGAAGCCAAAGAACCAAAGCGGACAGGAGACCTAGTGCAGTGGGACTTGCTGGGACCTCCTCCCAGCAAGTGGTGTGGCCAACGACTGGCCTAGGAAAGGCGATGTTTGCACACAAAGGAGGAAAGAAAATGGGGCAGCCAGGATTGGAGCATGGAAATGGCTTGGGGTCATGGATTAAAGTGGAGACTGTTCTCTGCTTCCCTACCCTCTGCTATTTGCCTCCAATTTCTGTAAGGGAAAGAGGTGAACTTAACAACCCTTTGTCCTAACAAACACCTGCCTTCCTACCCAGGCCAGGTCAAGAAGCTGTAAACGGCCTCCAGGTTGCATGCCTGAGTAGCCACACCTGGGGAGTAGGCACTGGTGGGAGTTGTGTGGGACATTGGGAACTGGAGAATTCGCTGTGGAAAAAAGGAGAACATTCTGATGCCCTTAAGTAATTCGAGATAGCTCTACTTTACATTCATTTTACCAAACCACCCTGCCTTCCTAGTTTGTGTCAGGTCTGAGTCTGGTCATGCTGGAGACGATGTCCCCGGGAGTGCCCCTGCAGCAAGCTTCACTGTGGTACAGTCCAGCTGTGTCCCTAAGGTGTCCTCCTTTCACATTTCCATGTATCAGATAAACACCCATTTTACTGTGGATTTACATCCTCATTGTGGCGACTTCATTGCTATTTGAAGGCATGTAGGCTTCATTTTTTTTAATTCTGAAACTTACATTTTTTAACTTAGGAATTTGAACTCAACCTCAATTCTAAAATTCTTATAAGAGGCAAATGTGGACTGGCTGGCTGCTGATGTCTGTCCTGACAAAGGTAGGCGGTGTCTTCACTCATGTTTGGACACTAAGGTGAGCGCTGTTTTCTTTATGACCTTTGGTGCTGAGGCTCTGTGGATTTATGATGATTGCTCAGCTGATCATCATACTATAAAGAGGGCTTACTAAAATTCACATTTGGCACTCTCTGTGGTGGTCGTATCGGGTGGCATGCATACTTGTTTACTGATAAACTTGCTGAGCTGCTCGTTTTGTGCGTGATAATTTGCACCTAAAATGCTGGTGGTGGTTTTCATAGCCTTTTAAAGGTTGCAGGGCCAGTTTGTCCTATCCATGACATGCTAAATACCACTTTCTCTTGAACTGAGCAGGAAATAATTATGTCGTTAGGAAAAAATATTAAGAGTGTGCTGTGTGAGTCGTTTCTCTTGGATTCATACTCTAGTCTACTGTCACTGATCGAGCACCATTTAATTTCCTAACAAGTTCTGATGAAGTCACTGGAATGTATCTGAAAGTAAAGTCCTGTAGTGACTTAAGGTATTGCAGACTTCATGTATTATGGCAGAGAAAAGTGCCTGTCCAATTCTCTGAATAAATGTTTGCCTTTCTCTTGATTTTCCTTTCAGTATCGGTCTTGCTGCTAAGCAGTCCTGATCCTCCCCTAAGTCCAGCTCATAGGGCTCTGGATAGGGCCGTGCTACCCAGGGAGGGTCCCCTGCATGGGCTGCTCCTCTTTTCTCCAGCACACCGCCTGTTGGTGCACAGAGTTGGAAATGCAGTAGAGGTATCCATGTGTTCAGACTAGGTTAGAGAAGGCTCTCAAAAAAGGAGGATGAGTGATCAAGCACAGATAGAATTCAGAAGATGAAAGCAAAATAAAGAAAAAATTTTCCGTTATCTCAGAGCATGAGGCCTACTGGTTTTGAAGTAATTTAGTGCTGGTTAATTTCTAACTTGTCTATGAAAGGAAAGGAAAAGAGGTCTCCAAGTTTCTGAAGTTCTGAGGCAAGAGAAAAGTTCTAGTAATGGCCAAAATAAGAGTCAGATTTTCTGAGACTGATTTCTGTAATGTAAAGGATCATTTCACGTTTGCTTTGTTCTTAATAATGATGGATCTGGTTTTCTGGTAATCATTTTTTTTTTTGTTTTTCTAGCAATCAAAAATTGGCTTGTCACAAAGTGTTACTTTTCTGATAGCACTTTTCTAAGTGTGAATAGGCCAAAGTAGTGGAGTGTCGATTCATGGATCAGCACTTAGAAAAAGTGTGTACCTGCACATGGGTGTGTTGCTGGCCTGCCATCGGCCCTTTTCCTCACTTGACCTGAACTTCTACCTCTGGTGATATGCCCTACATTTGCTCTTATTCGGGCTCCAAGGATCCTGGCACACACATTCAGAAATAGTTAATCATGCCATTATTTGTCTACCGATCTAGTAAAATATTAACTAATACTTACATCAGTATGTATTGAACTTTATCAGAATAGCAATAGAAGTTATTTTCTCGTAGTATATTAATAACTATACATGTTTCACAAAAAATAAAACATTTTAAAGTTAGTTGCTAATATTCTGGTAACACAACATAAGAGGTACTTTTCTGCATAGATGAAGCAGGATACAGATTGTGATTTGGGGTATTTTGGGAGGTGGAAGGTGGCTGAATCCTCTGTTCAATTGTATTTGTGTCTCAGGCTCCAAAAATATCACTGTTTCAAATGCTTGCCTTTGGATTTTCACAGTCTTCTTTGGGACCTCCAGAAATTCAGCTACCCCTTAGAGGGTTAGCACCTAATAAGCAACCCAAAATAATTCTCAGGGCAGCATGAGAGATCTGGGGACCTGGTGGGGAAAATAAAGGATGTCAAGGACAGACCAAGACATGCACCCATGTGGCTCAGGAGCAGCCCAGGAGACGCGCCCGTGTGGCAAGACATGAGATGGCCCCTCTTCTGGGAGCTGGCAGTTCCCTCAGGGGCCCCAAAGTGAGCTCCTAGGAACCAACATGTAAGTTCCTTTTTAAAGGCCTAATATAGAAACAGTACTGTGTGGTGTTTTGATTTAAGGAAACATTTTGACAAGATCACTGAAAATACCCTCTAAATAAGATGAGTGAATAAGAGCTGGGTATTATGGTAATACTGAGTAACATTTATGAAGCCATTCATACCTACCAGATGCTTTACAGACACTACATCCCCGAAAGGATAGGCACTTTGGTTATTCTGTGGCACAGAGGAAGAGAAAACCATAGAGGGATCACTTACCCACAGCCCCACGGCAGGTACATGCTGGAGTCAGGAATTACACCCAGGGCTACTGGCCCTTTTGTCACTGTTGAGCTTGAAAACAGCCAAACAGCATAA
The DNA here is from genome assembly GCF_028858775.2 of Pan troglodytes. Taxonomy (NCBI): domain Eukaryota; kingdom Metazoa; phylum Chordata; class Mammalia; order Primates; family Hominidae; genus Pan; species Pan troglodytes. The sequence goes on from NC_072409.2 coordinate 47,287,603, forward strand.
CAGAAGGCTGCTGATACGTGTGTTTTCGTCAACCAAGAGGGAGTAGTGTCCTTTGCTCTGATTTGGTCAACAATTTTCTCATTACTTGGAAAGACACCAAAAGTGTGCTTATCAGCAGATCTGATGACACAGGCAAGTAATGTAACAATTAGAGCTAATGCCCACTCAGCGCCTCCTCTATCAGACACTGCGTTTTCACACCTAATACCAAAATCTTATGAAATGGGTTTGCTGATTTATAGTTTAAGAAAGTGAGGCAGCAGGATTCATGCTGGGCATTCTGTGTTCTGGGTTCCAATGTTTAACGGCTATACCATCAAGGGCACGGAGCCAGTCTTGGTAGATGTGAATGATGCTTGGATCTGTCAAGATGCTAGTAGTGATTAGTGTATGTCCTCACAACTCAGTTCCCCCTAAAACCAGCTACTGGAGTATAAGTTTGAAGACTCATGGTTTGATAGCAATGCTTGTCAAAAAGGGGGCAAGTTGGCCTGTAATCCCAGCACTTTGGGAGGCCGAGGTGGGCAGATCACGAGGTCAGGAGATTGAGACCATCCTGGCTAACATGGTGAAACCCCGCCTCTACTAAAAATACAAAAATTAGCCGGGCATGGTGGCGGGCCCCTATAGTCCCAGCTACTCGGGAGGCTGAGGCAGGAGAATGGCGTGAACCCAGGAGGCGGAGCTTGCAGTGAGCCGAGATCGCGCCACCGCATTCCAGCCTGGGCGACAGAGCAAGACTCCATCTCTAAAATAAAATAAAAAACAAAAAGGGGGCAAGATATGCTCCCTGTGGGTCAAGAGTGTCCCAGACAGCTTTTGGGAAGGGTGACAGGTGTGTTGCTCTATTTGGCCCTGGTCAGACTCATCTGGAGTGTTGTATTCAGTACTCAGCATTGCAATTTCAGGTGGTCATAGATTCACTCTGTAGTTTTCTGTAAAGCACATAGGAGCTCTTTGGCCAAGTTTCAGCTCCACCGAAGTCAGCGATGAGACCGTGGACAAAGTGCCTCATGTCCCTGAGCCCATTTCTTCATTTGTAGAAGAATCCAGTAGTTGTTCAGGATGGTTTTGAAGACCCAGTCACATTGGATGTGATCTGTATAAAAGTGCTTTATGTGGTGGTCATGTTTTATTTGTTTCATATTTCAGAAGATGGGAAGGTGGGTCTCGCAACCATGGCTGGTTTGGAGGCATGTACAAGAACCTGGGCTCTTCACTCAGGAAAAGAGAAGTCTAGGGAAACATGGTAGCTGCCTCCAGTAGAACTGCAATATGAAACAGGTCTTCAGAGGCTTCCAGGGCGAGGGGAAGCCATGCAGGGCTCCTCCCCACCTCCCTGCTTCTGCTTGTTGCTCTGCACTTGTCCAGAGACAAGAGATGTCGACTAAAGTCTATGCAGGGAAGCTACTTACACCCTCCTAGGTCCAAAAGCTGCCCGCTGCCTCTGGAGTGTTAGAGCAGAAAGTGGGCAGGCATGGGCAGGGCCATTGCTGCGGGAAGTTAAGAGGCACCAGAGGACAGTTCTTCCAACTTAGACGGTTTTTGTGAAGTGAAAGCAGACTGCAGGCCTCCAGCACTGGCGCAGACTCTGACTGGTGCAGGCCTCTAACACTGGCATGGATTTAGCAGATGAGAAAGATGGGTCTCCTTACAAATACTGGTCGCTAGTGAGTTGGGCCTTGAGAGACAGAGAAAACAGGTATCTGCCTAAGGTGTGTCTGGTTAACTATATTGGCCCTTGAGGTAATCTACAATTTAAGGAGTTTTAGTTCCTCTAACATTTTAAGAAATCATTCTCATGTTTGAGTGCCACGTTTATAGTACCAATTTTGGGGGCCAGGGTGGGAAGATTTCCCTGAGCAAAGCTGTCCATTTTCCCATCATCCAGTTGGTTTTCATGGAGCGGCCCACCTGCTCCCCACCTCAGGAGATACTGGAGGACTCTAGCCCTGCGGTGGCTGTGGTCAGGCCAAGGGTAGGCCAGGCTTCCTTCCTAGGCTTCAGTTCATTCCCCCATCTTGCTGCCAAGGTACCTTTAGATGTTTTGGTCCCCTAAAGCATTTAAACAGACTGTTGTGTAAAATGCTGTCTGAACAAAGTCTCCCATGAACCCACGGCACAGTGTGTATCTGAACCTCCCGAGAGAAATAGTAAAATCACCACATCATCAAGTTGCAGCTCAGGGACTACGTAGCTTTAGTGGTGATGTTTGCAGGAAAAGGTTTCAGAGAAATTTGAAAATTGGCAGGTGCGCTTTCTTGACCTTTCCAAAAATAGTCTGAGTCACTTTCACTTTCAGCCTTCAAACTGTGTTGAATGAAACCTTTGTGCAGTTTACAGAAAGTGAAGAACTGTTTGGCAAGAGAGAGAAGTTCGAGCTCCTAATAGCCTCGGCTGCATTGAGTAACATTTCTTTTGAGTTGTCTATTAACACTTTCCTGAAACATGCTTTTTATGACGCCTAGAACTTGTATAAGAGTGACTGTAATTTGAGTTCTTTAAAAATGTAAGTACAAGAAATGTGTCACACGCCATAAGAGCTAGGAAATGACAGCTCACATTCATCTTGGTGGAAGGAAACTCTGATTATTGGAAGATGTGATTGGAGTATTTGTTCTTAATACCTACGGTGGCTCTGTTATATGCTTGCCTAACACCAGTATTGGCTTGCAAATAACACTGAAAAGCTCCTTTCTTTTCCTCTGGTCTTTGTGGGAAGGCATGGTATGAGTCGAGATTGCTAAACCACTCTTCTGAGAGGACTCAGAGAGAGTGTTTATCCTAGACTATCCATGGCCCTGGTACTTCTGAGTTCAGTTATGGTGTGGTCTCATTAGTCCAGGCTCAGAATGGCTTGGTAACCTCAAAACTCCAAGCTCTCGGTGCTTGCTTTGCTTCCCTAGACTTGCAGCTTATGTACGCCCACATGTGCTTCATGTGTATTAAAAATGCTTGCATGTGTGGAAGATATATGTTGACTGTCCTGAAAAACTTGACATACCTAACATTTAAAATTGTTTTGAGTTTCCCCTGGGGATAAACTAGTCTTCAAATGTAAACATGATGAGCAGCGTAGGGGCTATGGTACCAGAGAAAAGAGCCGAATCTCGGCCCTGGCCCAGCCCTACCTCTCGTGCTCTGTCACCTGCAGCAGAGGTGGAGTGGGGGCCATGTCTGTGAGCGGGACCTCATCTTGTCTATTCCTCAGACCCACCCAAGGGCAGGGATTCCCAAAACTGCTGGTACCTGTAAGAGGTATTGTATTCTTGGACTCCATTCCATAACCTCTCATCAGGATTCTGGGTTTGGAACTCTAGAATCAATGTTGAGGAAAAAGACAACTTGGCGATTTTGTTTTTCTAGATATAATTCACATACCATAAAAGCCACTCTTTAAATTGTACAATTCAGTGGTTTTTTAGTATATTCAGAGTTGTATAGCCATGACCACTAGCTAATTCAGAATATTTTCATTGCCTCCCAACAAGCCTAGTACTCATGAGTAGTCACTCCCTTGCCCATTCCCTCCACCCCCAGGCCCCTGGCAACCACTAATCTACTTTCTGTCTCTATGGATTTGCCTATTTGAGACATTCATATGAATGGAATTATATAATATGTAGACTTTTGTATCTGTTTTTTTTCATTTAGCATAAAAATTTTCAAGATTTGTCCACAGTGTAGTGTGTCTCAGTACTTCTTTCCTTTTTATCACTGAAAATACTTCATTGTATGTATATGTCATATTTTGTTATCTACTCATCAATTGATGAATACTTGTATTGTTTCCACTTTGGCTGTTACAAATAATGCTGTTATGAACATGTGTGTACAAGTATTTGTGTGGGTACATGTTATTTCTCTTGGGCATACCTACAAATGGAATTACTGGATTATATGACAACTTTATGTTTAACTTTTTGAAAAACTACAAAACCAACAAGCTGTACCATTTTGTAATCCCACCAGCAATGAATAGGGTTCTAATTTTTCCACATCTTCATCAATATTTGTTATTGATCTTTTTGATTATAGCCAATCTAGTGAGTGTGAACTGGTATCTTATTGTGATTGTGATTTTGATTTGCAATTCCCTAATGATGTTGAACAGATGTTCATATAATTGTTGGCCATTTATATAGTCTTTAGAGATATATCTATTTTGCCCATTTCTAACTGAGCAAAACAGACAAAAATTGAGTTGTGAATGTTCTTTATGTATACTGTATACAAGCCCCTTAACAGATATATGATTTGCAAATCTTTTCTATTCTGTAGGTTGTTTCTCCATGTTCTTGTTGGTATGCTTGGAAGCATAAAAGTTTTTATTCTGGTGGAGTCCAGTTTATTGTTTCCTTTATTGCTTGTACTTTTGGTGTCGTATCTAAGAAACCACTGCCTGATCCAAGGTGATAAAAAGTTTTCATCAAAGAGTTTTATAGTTTTAACTTTTACATTTATGTTTTTGATAAATTTTTTATATATGGTGTGAGGGTAAGCATCCAGCTTCACTCTTTTGCACATTGATATCCAGCTATTCCAGCACCATTTGTTGAAAAGACTGTTTTCCCCCATTTATTGTCTTGGTACCCTTGTCAAAAAAAAAAGTTAACTATAAATGTAAGAGTTTATTTCCAAACTCTCAATTTTACCCCATTGATCTTCTGTCTGTCCTATGCCAGTACCACACTATCTTGATTACTAGAGCTTTGTAGTAAGTTTTGAAGTTAGAAAGTGAGAGTCTGTCAACTTTTTCAAGAGTATTTTGGCTATTCTGGTTCCTTTGTATTTTCATATGAATTATAGGATTAGCTTGTTGATTTCTACCCCGAAAAAGGCATCTAGGATTTTGAAAGGCATTGTGTTAAATCTGTAGATCAATCTGGGGACAGATGTACCCTCAACAATATTGTCTTATCTATGAACATAAAATGTTTTTTTCTATTTAGTTCATTGATTTCTTTCATCTGTTTTGTAGTTGCCTCTGTATGTCTTGTATGTCTTCAACTTCTTTTGTTAGATTTATTCCTGAATATTGTATTCTTTTTTTTTTTTTTTTTTTTTTTTTGAGATGGAGTCTCACTCTGTCACCCAGCCTGGAGTGCAGTGATGTGATCTCTGTTTACTGCAACCTCTGCCTCCTGGGTTCAAGCAATTCTCCTTCCTCGGCCTCCCAAGCAGCTGGGACTACAGGCACTTGCCATCACACCCAGCTAATTTTTGTATTTTTAGTAGAAACGGGGTTTCACCATGTTGGCCAGACTGGTCTCAAACTCCTGATCTCAAGTGATCCTCCCGCCTCAGCCTCCCAAAGTGCTGGGATTACAGGCATGAGCCACCATGCCCAGCTAGAGTATTTTATTCTTTTTGATGCTACTGTAAATGGGATTGTTTTTTCTTCTTTTTTTTTATACTTTAAGTTTTAGGATACATGTGCACAACGTGCAGGTTTGTTACATATGTATACATGTGCCATGTTGGTGTGCTGCACCCATTAACTCGTCATTTAACATTAGGTATATCTCCTAATGCTATCCCTCCCCCTCCCCCCACCCTGCAACAGGCCCCAGTGTGTGATGTTCCCCTTCCTGTGTCCCTGTGTTCTCATTGTTCAATTCCCACCTATGAGTGAGAACATGCGGTGTTTGGTTTTTTGTCCTTGCGATAGTTTGCTGAGAATGATGGTTTCCAGCTTCATCCATGTCCCTATGGGATTGTTTTCTTGATTTTATTTTTGGATTGTTCATTGCTAGTTCATAGAATTACAATAGATTTTTATATCTTGATGTCTGGCAGAAGTACAGTTATTTACTCTGAACTGATTTTTTAGTTCTAATCTTCTTTTAGTGGTTTCCTTAGGAGTTTCTATAGGATCCTGTCATTTGCAAAGAGATAGTTTTACTTGTTCCTTTCCAATCTGGACGCCTTTATATTTTTTTCTTGTGTTATTTCCCTGGCTAAAACCTCCAGTGTAATGTTGAATAGAAATGGCAAGAGCAGACATCTTGTCTTATCCCTGACCTTATTCCTGACTAATACTTATAATGTGAATAGTGGATTTTTTTTTTATAGAGGCCCTTCATCAGGTTGAGAAAATTCCTTTCTATTTGTACTTTCTTGAGTGTTTTTTTTTTTTTTAAATCAAGAATGGGTGTTATGGGTGTTGGATTTTGTAAAAATGCCTTTTCTGCATCTATTGAAATGAGCATGTTGTGGTGGATTTGTCTTCTATTGATAATTGTTACCACACTGATTAACTTTCAGATATTACACCAACTTGCATTTCTTGGATAAATCTCTTGGTCATGGTGTATACTCCTTTTTTTATGTTGCTGGATGTGGCTTGCTGGCATTTGGTTCAGAATTTTGGGGTCTGTCTTCATAAAAATATTAGTCTGCAGTTCCCTTGTGATGTCTTTCACTGGTTTGGGTCTCTGGGTAATACTGACTTCATAGAATGATTTAGGAAGCGTTTCCTTCTCTATTTTTAGAAGCGTTTGTGTAGGATTGGTGCTAATTCTAATTTAAACAATTGATAGAGGCCGGGTACAATGGCTCACGCCTGTAATCCTAGTACTTTGGGAGGCCGAGGTGAGCGGATCATGAGGTCAGGAGATCAAGCTCATCCTGGCCAACATGGTGAAACCCCGCCTCTACTAAAAATACAAAACTTAGCTGGGCATGGTGGCAGGCACGTGTAGTCCCAGCTACTTGGGAGGCTGAGTCAGGAGAATCGCTTGAACCAGGGAGGCAGAGGTTGCAATGAGCTGAGATTGCGCCACTGCACTCCAGCCTGGTGACAGAGTAAGACTCCGTCTCAAAAAAAAAAAAAAAATATATATATATATTGGTAGAATTCACCAGCGAAATCATGTGGATCATATCTTTTCTTTGTTGGAAGTGCTTTGCTAACTCAGTCTCTTTATTTGTTACAGCTTTCTACTTATTTTTTATTTCTTTTTGAAGAACTTTCACTAGTTTGTACCTTTTTAAGAATGTTCCTATTTCATCTAGGTTATCTAATTTGCTCACATATACTTGTTTGTAGTATTCTGTTATAATTCTTTTTTATTTCTATAAAGTCAATAATAATCCCCCCCACTCCCACCCCCAACTTTTCATTCCTGGTTTTAATATTTCTATCTTTGTTTCTTGGTCAGTCTAGCTAGGTTTATCAGTTTTACTGATCTTTTCAAAAAACCAACTTTTCATGTCATTGATTTTTCTTGATGGTTTTTCTTATTCCATAATTCATTTATTTCCATTCTAAACTTTATTATATCCTTCCTTCTGCTTGCTTTAGGTTTAGTTTGCTTTTATTTTTCTAATTTCTTAACATAGGACATTAAGTTATTGATTTGAGATCTTTATTCCTTTTAATATAGACATTTGCAGCTATGCATTTCCCTCTAAGCACTGCTTTAGCAGCATCCTGTAAGTTTTGGTATGTTGTTTGTAGAAAAGAGTTAACATAGCAGACCTGAATGGCTATCACTGGGAAGGATTGATTGCAGGGTTGGTCCTTGGCTGGCTTTTGGGAGCTTATCAGCATTCCCAGACCTTATAAGAGTTATATCTAAACTGTACAAACCATATGGTTTATACTAAACACATGCTTTCTTTTTAGGAAGATGGAATTTGGGTATTTGCCAGGTGGAATATGCCTACATGGCTAGCCCCCAGCAAAAACTCTGGGCTTTCAGTCTCTAATGAGATGTTGGCAACATTTCACAACATTTCATGTGTTGTTACATTAATAATTTGTTGCTGGGGAATTAAACACATCCTAGGGACTCCACTAGGAGAGGACCCGTGGAAGCTTGCAACTGGTCTCCCCCATCTCTACCCTGCATTTTTTCCCTTTGCTGTTTTTACTTTGTATCCTTTTGCTATAATAAATAATAGCTGTGAGTATGACTGAGTCCTTTAAGTCTAACTAGTGATTTACTGAACTTCTGACACATGTGGTTTTGTTTTCATTTATCTCAAAGTACTTTTAAATTTCTCTTGTGATATTTTTTCTTTGACTCCCCTTTTTTTAGGATTGTGTTCTTTAATCCACATACTGGTGAATTTCCAAATTTCCTTTTTTTACTGATTTCAAATTTCATTCCATTATAGTTGGCAAACATACTTTGTATAAACTTCAGTCTTTTTCATTTTATTGAGACTTGTTTTATGGCATACCATATGGTCTATCCTGGAGAAGGTTCCATGTGCACTTGGGAAGAATGCATATTCTGCTATTGTTGGAGTGTTCAATAGATGTCTGTTAGGTCTTCTTGGTTTTGTTGTTTCATTCTTTTATTCCTTGTTGATCTTTTGTCTAGTTGTTCTATCCATTTTTTAAAGTGAGATACTGAAGTAGGCATATTATTGTTGACTTGTTTATTATTCAACCATAGTAGTTTATTATTATTCCTGTAATTCTATTAGTATTTACTTCATGTATTTTGGGGCTTTGCTGTTAGATGCATATATGATTATAATTATTATGTCTTCTTGATGGATTAACCCTTTTATCATTATAAAATATGCTTTTTCTCTAGTAACCATTTTATCCATTTTAACCATTTTATCCTTAAGTCTATTTTGTCTAATATTAGTATAGACACTTCAGCTCTCTTTTGGTCACTTTTTGCATAGTATATTTTACCCCGTTTTTACTTTCAGCCTATTTGAGTCTTGGAATCTGAAGTGATCTCCTGTAGACAGCATAATGTCAAGTCATGTTTTTAAATGTAAAGGCTCATTCTGCCTTTTAATTATAGTGTTTAACCATTTACATTTAATATAATTATTGATGAGGTAGGGTTTATATCTGGCATTTTGCTATTTGTTTTCTACATGCCATGCCTTTTTGTTTCTTTCTCCATTACTACCTTCTTTGTGCTTAATGGATATTTTCCAGTGTACTCAACTACCATTTTAATTCCTTTGTCATTTATTTTGCTATATGTTTTTGACTTGTTAATAGCTTTTCTGGAAATTACAATTACCATCTTGACTTACACAATCTATTATGGAGTAATACCAACTTAATTTCAACAGTATACAAATTCTTTGCTCCTATGTAGCATTGTATCTTCCCCCATCCTCTGTGCTTTTGTTGTCATACAGATTAAATCTTTATGCACTGTAAGTTCATCAGAACAGTTTATAATTATTGCTTTATGAAGTTGTCTTTTAATTGGAGAAAAAGAAGTTACAAATGAAATGAAAGTTACAAATGAAAAATATACTTACACTGTCTCTTATATACATAGTTACCTTTACCAACACTCTTTTTTTAAAAACTGTGGATTTGAGTAACTTTCTAGTATCAATCTGAAGCACTCCCTTTAGTATTTCCTCTTGGGCAGGTCCGCTAGGGACAAATTCTCAATTTTTATTTATCTTGGAATGTCTCAATTTTTCTTTCATTTTTGAAGGATGATTTTGTTAGTCATAGGGTTCTTGATTGACAGCATTTTTCCTTCAGCACTTTCAATATGTCATCCCACTGCCTTTTGGCCTGCATGGTTTCTGATGAAAAGCTATCTTAATTTTATTGTGAATCTCTTGTGCATGATGGGTCATCTCTCTTGATGCTTTCAAGATTCTCTTTTTGACTTTGTCTTTTGACAATTTGAGCATAATATGTCTCAGTGCGGATCTCTTTGAGTTGACTTTGTTTTGTTGGGCTCTTGGTTGTGTAGACTCATGTCTTTGTCCCATTTGGGAACCTTTTGGCCATTATCTTCTCAAATACTTTTTCTACCCCTTTCTCTCTTTCCTTTCTCTCTGGAACTCCCATTATGCATATGTTGGTATACTTGATGGCATCCCATAGGTCTCTTGACCTTTGAACAAGACCTTTGATTATTTTCCTTTAATCTTATTTCTCTCTACTCTTCAGATTTAGTAATTTCTATTGATAAACCTTTGGGTTTACTCCTTCTTTCCTCTGCCATCTCAAATCTGCTTTTGAGACCATCTAGTGGGTTTTTCATTACAGTTATTGTCATTTCAATTTTAGAATTATTCTTTGGTCCTCTTTAAAATGTTTTGTCTTTATTGATATTCCAAGTTGGTGAGGCATCATTCTCATACTTTTCATTAGTTCTTTGAATATATTTAAAATAGCTGATTTAAAATATTTTCTAATACATTTAACATCTGAGCTTTCTCAGGAACAGTTTCCATTGAATGTTTCAGTTCCTTGTATGAGTCATACTTTATTTCTTTAGATTTCTTACAATGTTTTATTGAGTAATGAACATTTTAAATAATATAACATGGCAACTCTAGAAATCAGATGATCCTCTGTCCCATCCTAGGTTCACAGTTGTTTGTTATTGTTGCTATTTGTGTATTGACTTTCCTGAACTAATTCTGTGCGTTTTGTTGTGTGTGGTTCCTGAAGTCTCTGCTTGGTTATTTTAGTGTTCAGCTCTTGACTGGACTCAGATTTCCTTAAATGCCTTGAACCAATAAATCTCCAGCTCTTGCTGAAGGGCTCTCTATGTTGGGGCATGCCTTCAATACACTGACAGGCAATTGGCAACTCGGCTTCAGCCTTCACTTCCTCCTTGTGCAGAGCCTTAAGGTCAGCCAGAGGTGAGAGCTAGGGCCTTCTCAAGTCTTCCCTGAGCTTGCATACAGCCCTCACATGCACATGGCCTTCTAGATTTCTAGGAATATGTCAGAGCTTTTCATAGCCCTCTATGGACATCTCATTCCCCAGTTTCTGTTTTTATGTTTTTTGGTCAGCTTCTTATTTGCCCCAACTCAGGCAGCTTTGATGCTAAACAATCATCACTGATTTTTTTCCTTAAACGCCCTGCAGGAAAAAGCTCTCTACAATGAATGAGGTCCTAAGTTAGGTCAAATGAAGACAAGCCGTGTGAATGGGGGTTTTCCCCATTATTAAAACACCAGAGAACTGCTGGACATATCAGATAATGACAAGTTTCTGGGAATAGGGCTTTGGGGATGCCACAAAGACATTCATTCTCCTATGGTGGCTGCTGGTTTTCATGGCTGCCATGAGTGTGAGACTATTAGTTTTCAAGGTGTGTGTGGCTCTGGGAAGAGGGAGTGGAATAGGGCAAGTTAAAATTCCACAAAGCGGCTGGGTGTGGTGGCTTAGGCCTGTAATCCCAGTACATTGGGATGCCGAGGCAGGCGCATCACCTGAGGTCAGGAGTTTGAGACCAGCCTGGCCAACATGGTGAAACCCCATTTCTACTAAAAATACCAGAAATTAGCTGGGTGTAGTGGTGGGCGCCTGTAATCACAGCTACTCAGGAGACTGAGACAGGAGAATTGCTTGAACCCAGGAGGCGGAGGTTGCAGTGAGCCGAGATCATGCCATTGCACTCCAGCCTGGGCAACAAAAACGAAACTCCACCTCAAAAAACAACAACAATAACAAAACAAATAAAATGCCACAAAGCTTATTCTTATTGAGATTCAGCCACTTTTCTTGAATAAATGCTTCTCAGGTTGTTGCAAGCTTTTGGCTAATTTCTGGGGTTCTGAAAAAGTTTTGACAATTTTTTTTTTTACAATCTTTGGCGATGTTCTCATTGTTTATATGGAGGAGCAGATTTTCTGGAGGTTCTCACTGCACTATTCCCACTGACATCCCTTCCCCCTCCCCAGCTGATTCTAATGCAACCAGGTATACCATGGGCTGTTATTGGCAAGGTGTACAAGGTAGCTTTCTGACTTCTGGTACATCAAAACTGATATTTATTGAATTATTATTACAGCCCAAACTATTGACTATACCTCACTTCCCAAATGTCAGGTTTAGTTGTAGTCAAGGTAGGAGAGGATTTACTGCTGTATTGTCTTTTAAATGTGTGCTCTGAGTCTAGACCCAGGAAACAGAAATAGGCTGCTCCAGCTGAGGCTCCCCTTGCCTGGTCATGAGGTTGGATGATCTGTGAGGGATCTGTTCATTCAGCCCTTAGTTGCTAAACTAACAGCCATAAACCAAAGCAAAGCAATGCATAAGTGCAGCATTCAAGTAGTAAAAATAAAAAGTATTGAAATCCCAGCATATATAGATGTCTTATGTTTTAGGACAACTTTTCTTCCACACTGTTAAATTCATTTTCTACTGTTAGACATTTAGATTATGATGACAAAATCATTTATTAATTTGAGCTTTCAGACCTTGAACAGGATTTCATGTACAGTAAGAGTTAATCGAAGAGTCCTTTCCTTAAAAAAAAAAATGAAGATGAAATTTAATTTCCAATATATGTTAGGGAACCAGATATATTCTAGTTGGTACTAGAATGTATAATTAGCCCTTGGTGAAATTTCAGAAGACTTTCTAGGTTAAGATATTATTGAAAACAGTCCCTCTACACCAAGGCTACTTTGAGGGTAGAAGATACGCGTGAGTCATCTCACCTCTGGCAGCACTGTTACCTCTCAGAGCTTCTCAAACACAGTGGCCATTGTTGTTACCACGGCTAATTATTAGCCTGCTCCAACAGAATTTGTGTTGATGTTACAAAAACAGTTTATGCTACACAAGCTCTTTATTCATGTAATAATTACAGCATGTTTGTCTTAAGTATTTCGCAAGTGTTCTCTTTGGATAATACTAGCAAGATTAAGTAATAGTTTCTCGCTAACAGTATTGCTCAAGAACATCAAACGTGATGGATTGGGATTTGATATATGTATGTCTTTGGCTTCTAGCATCTTTGACTTTTTGCGTTGCTTACATATAAAATACTCTTCTTGTGGGGGTATGTCTGTTGTTTCTAATGCAAATGCCAGGAACCACTTGAGCAAAATATTTGATATCAGTTTTAATGGAGAGTTTTTATAATGATCAAGAGTAATATAACCAAGCCAGCAACAACACTGTGCCAGAAGCCAGGGACTTCAAAGAGTCTTCCTTTTAGAACTCCAAAAAAAAAAAAAGAAAGAAAGAAATTTATGTTTCTCCATATCATCCAACTTAATCATTGGCAATAAGTGACTTGGCAAGAAGCATGCATCACATGGTTCGAGTTCTGCATTGGAAAAGGTCAGCAGGAGGCACAGACACTGGCCTGCATTATGCAGCTGTGTACTCTGATCCCATGACACGTGCTTTGGAGCACGTTATGCAATGTTACACTGCTGATTAATGGCCGCTTGCACAAGAAGTTTTTCATTACCCCTACTGCAAGCATCCTGGGAATGATTAACTTTGTGACATAACTTTCATCATACAAATATGGAAGATTTAAACAGAATTTCAAAATAATGTGCTTCAGAAATAACAATGAGTTTTGGCTTCTTAATGCATACATGATTAAGAACTATTTTAAAGCCACTGGGTGAAATCAAGACACCTATTTGGGAGTTGCCTTTTTTTTAGGACTAGGGTTTCATGTGAGATTGGATCATGCATGAACACTCTTCTACCCTATTTTAATTTTACCTTTATTCTAGTTTGATGTTGAAGATGTCAGACGTGTTTTACAGTGCTTAGCTCTTATGAGCTAAATATTGAATATACTAGTTGCTTTTTTAAACATTTTTGGAGCCACAAAGATATGACTCTTATATTGTCACACACAGTGGAAAGTTATGGTGATGCTTGTTTTTGAGTCCATGTAACTAAAGAGGTAAACAACTAAAATTCTGCATTTTGTTGAAGTTTGAATCTTAGCAGTTGAGTGCAGTCTGAAATTCTGGGTGCATGAAGACTGTATTGTGATGGCAGAAAGTCAACCAAAGTAGCTTAGACGAAAGGAAACTTCATTGGCTCTCAGCCCCAAACTGTGGAAAGACAGGGGAGCCGGGGTCACAGAGCTGCCAGGACACTCCACTCCCCACCATGTGTTTGTAGTCTCTGGTATATGGCTCCGTCCTTTGGGCCTGTCCCTGTAGACCAGCTCCACCTGATGACAGCTCCCAACTGCATGGCCCCCCAGCAGGAAAGGGGGGTCATGCTCTTCACTCACTTTGAACTCAGAAACTCCCAGGAAAGGCCTCTGATAGGCCTAGCTCAGATCATATGGCCTCCCTGTGGCCAGGGTGGTGGGGTACAATGATTGGAGGAGGGAGATCTCTTCAGGAGAAGAGAGGGCTGCTGTCATGGACCCAAAAACAAAGCAGCCACCCAGGCCAACCTTGACTCAGTCAGCCATCCTTTCCCCGAGATGACCCCTACATGCCTTAAGGCCTCTCATAGATACAGTCACAAACCTGGGCATCCTGCTCAGTAAGCATCACCCCAGGGTTCTGCCCAGCTCTGAGTCCAGATCTCTAGGTCACGTCCATTCCTCTAGAGGCCAGGCGTGGCTCTGCAGAACAAAGCGGCCTATGGCCTCACTGCCCAGTGAGGGAGGCAACTGCCTACAGATGGGGGCAAAGCATACAAGGGCTCCAGCCCACACCACATTTCACATCACGGGAAGGGACTAGAGAGTTGATTGATCCCTTGGCCAGTCTCGTGACCAATGTTCTTGCTGCTAGGACTCTTTCCTAGAGGAATATTGGAGAAAATTTTTCCGCTGGGGTCTTACCACCTCATTGGTCCATGCACTACTTCATTTTTGTTCGTGCAGTCTTAGAGAGTCCTGGAGGTTGTCAGGGGCTGAGAATAGACCCCTTAAACCTTATTTGGCCTTTCATAGATTTCATGTGGGGAGGGAGTCCATAGTCCACCCTCTCTCCAGACATCAGCCACATGGCATCTAAGAACCACAGGAAGTAGGGCTTCCAAGAAGGGACTTCTGGTCTACCCTAGCACGTGGCGTTGCCCAGCAAGGGCCTGGACCAGCCCAGGTCAGGGGAGGAGCTCAAGGCACTGTCAGGGAAGTGGGTCAACCATGGAGACAGGGCATTGAGAAGGTGCCAACACCTGTATCAAAACTCTTCTGGAGGCAAGTAACAGACCCGGCTTGAACTGAACGAGTCAGGAAAAGGGACTCCCTGTGCCCAGCCAGGGAGCCACTGGACTGCTGTCTCAGGACTCTGGGAACTCAGTCTTTCTTCTCCCGTCTCCCCATCTCCTCTGCTATCCAGCTTCCCCTGTGGTAGGAGGATATGGCCCCTGGCAGCTCCCAGGCTCCCAGCCACAGAGCAGGGTGCTCTTAATTGCCACTCTGCTCAGAGATGTTTGGGGAGGATGAGGGCCCTAGGCCAGGGGGGAGGTGTGGTAATTGGTAGTTGGTAGCCCTCATTAGGACGTCGTGATTGGGGTGGGGTAGAAGCCCACCATACCTGGCTTTCAATTCTAGCAGACGGCCACATGGGTATTACTGGGCTTGTTCTTGTCCCTGTGTCTCTAGGTTATTAGTGCATTTCTTTGTTCACCTTTGGACATGCAGGGTGGCCAGACACCCGATGTGTGGCTTGTGGACCCCAGCAAACCACAATGCAAGATTCTCCAAATCCCTATTGCCACCAACTGAGTAAATACGCTTGGCACAAAATGGGCTACTGTCTTCCTGGTGCCGTAAGAGTTGTGTTTAATGAAATACCAAGTCATCATTTGATTCATGTTGGTTGTTTGTCATTTTGTTTTCTCAGAGGAAGACAATTGTCCAGTTACTCTTATGTTGGGCTCCTCAAACTATTTTGAAGTTCATATTCAGAAAAATGGGAGCCCGGCTGGGCACAGTGGCTCACACCTGTAATCCCAGCACTTTGGGAGGCCGAGGCAGGCGGATCACGCAGTCAGGAGATCGAGACCATCCTGGCCAACATAATGAAACCCCATCTCTACTAACATACAAAAAATTAGCTGGGCGTGGTGGTGCGCACCTGTAGTCCCAGCTACTCGGGAGGCTGAGGCAGGGGAATCGCTTGAACCCGGGAGGCGGAGGTTGCAGTGAGCCGAGATCGTGCTACTGCACTGCAGCTGGGCGACAGAGCAAGCTTCCGTCAGAAAGAAAGAAAGAAAGAGAGAAAGAGAGAGAGAGGAAGGAGGGAGGGAGGGAGGGAAGGAGAGAGAAAGAAAAAGAAAGAAAAGAAAGAAAGATGGAAATGGGAGCCCCTACTTTTTGTTGCTTGAGGAGCAGTTCTAAGATTTTCTGCTGCAAGTGATCAGGCAACACAAGTGAACTTGTCCTAAACAACAGAGCCTGTTTCTAAATACAACTTCTACAGAAGAGAATACTTGTTTTTCTTTCTTCTGAACAGTTGACACGACTCCGAAGTTATGTAAGATGAGTTAACCTGCAGCGCTGCCGCATGTTCTTGTGAGAAGTTAAACAAGGAGAGGAAAACAGGAGGGAGGAAGCGGTAACTTACCAACTTCCTCCCGTCCAAAGTCCTTGATTCCAATTCTTTCCTTCGAAGAACAGACTTTGTGATAACCTTTACTCTTGATTGCTACGTGACAGCAGTGGCGGGGTGGGGGGTTGTAAATGGCGCAGCGGCGGGTGCGGCGAAATTCGGGATGCGGCCCTAAGCCACACGACTTTCCCCTGCATCGAGAGGGTTGTGCATGTGCTCAGCTGAGCCTCGGTGCTTGGAGCAAGCGTGTGCAACCCCAAGGCCCCCGACCGCGACTCGCTGCTAACATTCTGGCTTCACCGAAAGCCAGTGAGTGGTTAAACACTGACTTCTGACCCCTGCTCCTCCGGCGATCTGTCTTGCCCCTCGCATTCCTGCGGGTCCCCGGCCGGGGGACGCTGCCTACGTGCGGCGGCTGCCCTTGCGCGGCCGAAACGCCGGCTGCTTCCTGGAACGCGGTGCAGATAAGCCGTTGCCGGGCTCGGGTTTCAGAAGCGCGCCACCGCGGGTTACAAAACCCTGTGTGATAATTTCACTTCGGATTTTTTTTTTTCTTTCCTAGTGCTGGCTTCCCGCAGAAGGACGTTTTGTGTGTTAGGTCCATGTGTGCGTGTGTATTTCCTTTTGGTAATTATTTTGGAAAACGCTCAGAGGCTAAAAATAGAGAAGCCAGAGGCCTCCTTGCTGCGCGCCTCGCGGCCCCAAGCTCTCCAGCGCACAGGGTCCTGCTGAGACACAGCGACGACCACCGTGTCCCCGAGTGCCCGAGGCCCGTGCCGGGCCTGGCCGCTGAGGACGCGCTCCCCGCCACCGGCTCATTTTCTCGGTTCTAAAACCTTCAATGCCCGTCGCTAGCAACTTAATCTGCGCTCTAACTCGCAGAATTCTTTTGACCTGTTGGAGAAAAATAGCATTTTAAGATCTGGGTTATTCAAGAGGGTGGAGTCGGCTAAGTTTAGTGGACGCTAAAAATAGCCCAGCGGTGCGGGCGGGTCAGGCCTGGGGGCGCCAGGACCTCCGCCCTCACCCTGCCCCTTACGGGCCTACGAGCCGCAGCCCTCCCAGGGCCTGTGCGTAATTCTAGCCAAGGCCCAGTGTCATTTCCAAGAGGTGCCTCTCGGCCGGGTTACTCATATGTCAGATTCCCATTCTCACGTTGTGTTTCACGCAGCAACTGCATTTCCAAAGAAAAGCGTGAGTCACTACCAAGTGGCTGCAGAGGGAGGGGAGGGCGACCATACACCGGAAGAAAGAGGTGGGGGAAGGGGCCTTTTTATAGCGTTCTGAGCTGGCTTTCTTTTCCATAGGTTAATTTTTATCTTAACTACCAAACTTAGGCTGGATCGCCTTTTTATAAGAAATCTATTTAAATACAAGGGATTATTTGAACTTCTTTTTAAAAAGCCAAGGGCATTTTTTGTGTGGTTCTCAGCTTATAAATAAAATATATTAATAGTTGTTTAATGGGCATTTAAAATGCCAACTGCCTGTGACTGTTTTTAGTGCATTCTTCAAACACCACTTGGAGACCTGAAACTGCCCCCTCAGTTCAGTCCACAAGGGGACTGCCACCTTGCCATGGGCCAGGTATACCCAGCCCAGCGAGGCCAAGCTCATTGCTCTGAACAGATGGTGATTTTCAAACTGAATGCTATTCTGGTGTACTTATTTAGGAACAAGATCTAAAAATAGACTTGAATGAGCATAACCTGCAAAAATAAGTTGTCAGCTTCTTTTTACTCCTGGAGGGTTGAAAACAAAGCTGTCAGCAATTTCTGTGAGCTGAGGAATCTGTATACTTTCTTATTTTAGAGAGAGCTTTTTCAGTGGGACTGTAATTGAGTCCCCTTAAATCTTTGTGTCAACAAATTACCATCTGTTGTTCTAGAGACTCTCAAATTGGTGAGACTCGCTGCTGCTTACTGCCGGGGTGGAGGGGGATGCTATCGTTTGCCCTTGTGGACATGAGCTTTGGAGAGGGAATGGGTGCTGCTGGTAACCGACGTCATTGCAGGAATGAGTCCGGGCTCTGCCAGCCCCCATTACCCAGACCCTGGGGTCTTGTAGAGGTAGTGATTGAGAGATGCCTGGGAGTATGGGCTTGGAGACAGGGGTGGCACTGAGGTGGAGAGGAAACCCCAGCCAGTTTTGGCGGGGCCTCAGGGGAGTCTCAACACCTGCTGGTGGCTGGGGTCATAGTAGCCCAGAGCGCTGGGTTTTGAGTAAATCCATGAAGCGCTCAGCCCTTCTTTATAAGGTACTTGGTGTAGCCTTTGTGGCAGGAAACCACAGGTAGTGGGGACAACAGAGGGCCTTTGTCCCCAGTCTGGCACATCCACACCATTTTTCTGTGAAGTGACCGCACGTGCTGACCTAGAGAGAAGTCAGAAATGGAACTGAGCCCTTGTTTCATCTTGGAGGGGAGTTCCCCTGAATATGGGAAACCGAACGAGGATGGAAATGGCCCCTCTCTCTGGATGGAGGATGGTGTGCAGAGTGGTCCCCAGACTCCGTACCCTTTGGAGGTCAAAAGTCTAGGCCCCAGCAAGCCCTGGCTGGCCCTGGGGCTGCCCATCCCGTCCAGAGAGCTTGCCTGGCTCCCAGCAAGGTTCTGTGCCTTCAAGCAGGGGAAACGGGCTCTGGCCAACAGAAAGTGAAATGAGTGGCATTAAACTCAGCAAAATCAAGTCCTGCAGATCCGCCCCCAGAAAGCCTTTCTCACCCTGGTGTGTTTAATTTTGCAGGTGCGGCTCAACTCCAAACAGCTCTTTTAAAACAATTTGCCCACCAATAGGATTTGGGATTCTGGGGATTAGAAACTTTCTCCATTCAGCATTTACTGTATTTTAACCTCCATGGGAATGCTGTCTCAAAAGAATGGAAACAAATCCTGGTTCCTACTTCCCGTGCTCCCAGGAAGCACAGATATGCACGCATGCGCGCGCGCGCGCACACACACACACACACACACACACACACACACACACAATGTGGAGAAGAGTGATTTCTCCTGGGTTGGGGATGGTGACATATCTGAGGACAGAAAGGAGGAAGAGAGCTGCCCAGGGGCTGGGAGGGGCTCCAGAACCAGGCAGTGTCTCAGACGGTTACCTCCACCTTGGGCTCTAGGAACCACCAACTCTCTGCAGTCATCAAAAAGGACAAGGCCGAGATGCCTGTGAGGTCTGGGCAGATGTCACTGGGGCACTGAGGGGCCTAGACAAAGTGTTGGCAGCTCCTGCCTTTTCAGTCCCATGGGAAACTGCCCGGCCATCAAATGGTCTTGTGTTAGCTGGTAAATTAACTTAATGTGACCTGTTTGTAAAAGGGGCTGGGGGGTGGGGGGAATTATGTTCATTACGTTTCTCAAGGGCTGAGTTGGGACTGAAGCCCCCACCCCTGCCCCGCAACCTATGCCCATGCATATTCTTTTTAAAGGCAGACATCACTAGATATTGCCAAGAAAAGCCCCAGGTTCCCGAGGAAGCTGCAGTGTGGTCTGGACACCCTTGCTTCCAGCGGGTGACACTGAGGAAGACAGTGGGGAAATGCCATGTGTCTTTCTGACCTAGCAGGATGAATCTCACAGCCCCTTCTTCAGGCCAAAAGCACATCAGTGAATCAAAGATTTTTAAATATTTCAAAATAATTTTAAAAGATGCCATCAATAAGTCCAGTTCCTAAATGCATCATCTTTAGAGAAAATGAAATTTTTAAAAGGAATAAAAAGCACATACACAGTGACTGGGCATGGTGGCTCATGCCTGCAGTCCTAGCTACTTGAGAGGTTGAGGCGGGAGGATCATTTGAACCCAGGAGGTTAAGACTTCAGTGAGATATGATGGCACCATTGCCTTCCAGTCTGGGTGACACAGCGAGACCTTGTCTCAAAAAAGAAAAAAGGGGGAAAAAGGGACATAATGCTTCAAAAATTAAATGGAACAGACCAATGAAGCTTTGATGGTCTTTGAACTCTTAAAATAATGACTGTCTTGGCATGGACGGGGCAGGCTGATCCTTGGGCTGCTTGCTGTGGTCCAGAGAGCTTACCACCTGTGCTGGGACTGGGGACTGCTACCTGCCTCAGTGATGTGGTTCTGGAGAGAAAGTGCCTGGCAATGGAGAGAGGCGTGGGAAAAGAACCTGCCTCAGAAGATACAATCATGCTGAGATCCGTACAAAGAAATGAATGGGGATGATAATGATGGTGCGTCAGGGAGGATCCCAGGCTGCAGCCCCTGGTCCTATGCAGGAAGGGTTATGTGTCAATTCTGCTATATGTCAAGTGCCATACATTACAAGAAAGTATCTAGGTTTTGACAAAACAATTTAAATTCTAGGAATTTGCCATAACCCAGTATGTACACAGAGAATGTTAATCTTGGAGTTAGGGGAAGCCTTCGTCAATTGGAAAGATGGGATAAATGCATTAAAGTTCATGCACTCTATGCAGCAATTGAGAATCATGTTGTAGGGGTGTCCATATAATTATCACAGGAAAAAGTTTACTATGTGCTGTTATATTGAAAAAGCAGGTTACAGTTCAGTAAGCACAATATAATCATATTTTCATGTAATAAATATAGTAATGCACCGATTCTAATTTTTCTACAATTGTATTCATTTTCTATTGCTGCTGTAACAAATTACTACAAACTTAGTGATTTCAAGCAACACAGATGCATGTATCATTGAGAGTTCTGTAGTTTAGAAGTAAATGGTTCTCACTGACGAATGTGACGGTGTTGGCAGGGCTGTGTTCCTTGCAGAGGCTGTGGGAGAATTCTCCCCTCATCTCTCTGGCTGCCTTCGGCCACCCTGTCTCGTGGTCCTCACCTCCAGCTCAAAGTAGCAGCAGGAGGTTGAGTTCTTCCCACACCACACCAGACCCCTCTGCCTCCTCATCCACAGCTGAGGACCCTGTGGTTACACTGAACACACCTGGGTGATCCAGGATTCTCTCCCCACTTCAGGGTCAGCTGATTAGCAACCCGAATTCCATCGGCCACCTTGACTCCCCCGTGCCACGCAACCTAACATTCACAGGGTCCAGGGATTAGGGCATTGCTATGGTGCTGATGTGTGTCCCCTCCACATCCATGTTGAAATGTGATTCCCAAGGTTGGATGGAGGTAGGGCCTCGTGGGAGGTGTTTGGGTCATGGGGGCAGACTCCTGTCAAAGGACTTGGTGCCCTCCCCACAGTAATAAGTGAGTTCTCGCTCTGTTAGTTCAGGTGAGATGGAGTTGTTTGAAAGAGTCTGGGACATCCCTGCTCTCTCTCTTGTTCTCTCTCTTGCCATATGACACACCCGCCTCCCCTTTGCCTTCCGCCATGATTGTAAGCTTCCTGAGGCCTCACCAGAAGTTGAGCAGATGCTGGTGCCATGCTTCCGGTACAGCCTGCAGAACTATGAGCCAAATAACCCTGTTTTCTTTATAAATTACCCAGCCTCAGGTATTTCTTTATAGCAAGCAAAACAGACTAAGACAAGCATGGATATATTTGGGGGCCAGTTTTCTGCTTACCACAACAATATACATGTATTCATTTTAATTAGACAAGAAGAGCTAGGAAAGCCAGAAAGCTCTTGTCATTTTGTATCAATTTTCATTTCAGCATTAACATTCCCCTTCATTTCTGTAACCGTAATTCCCATAATTCTCAGTGTTAGTTCTAAATTTACATTAATCCAATCTCATTCACTTCATATCATAGCTTTTCCATTTCTATGTTCTTCATTAATTAGGCAATTTTATTTTACTTTTGTTTTCCTAAAATGTTCTGTATTTCTTGAATCCTGGCAATTTTGAAAATACGTGTCTATTGCCTTTGACTAGAGTAATTAATGACTTACCTGGGTGTCAGATTCTTGGGCACAATTTTTTCCTCTCTGATGATCCTGAGGATCTTTTCTCCTGGCATTAAATATTGCTGGTAAGAAGTCTAGGGATAATTGAGCCCTCTCCCCGCAACAGTTCTGTGAAGAATTGTTCATTTGAAGCCACTAAGACTGTTGCAGTAGAAAACTAATACGGTCATGCTGCTGAGGACCCTTTCTGGGATTCCTTAAGCCCAACCATATTCCAGACTGGGTTGAGGTTGTCCAGTCATGCTGTCTCAGCGTGAGATGCAGGCCTCTGACCCAGACCTGCCCAGCCCTGGGTGGATGCCCAGCTTTGTCTACTGCTCCCACTTCCTTCCCAGCTTAGGGAGGGAAAGGACAAAACTATATGGATTTTAGCCCAGAAATGGCTCATCTGTGGGAGAAGGGACCCTTAACACAAGACGCTTAGTGTGGCCTTCTTCCTGGGCTGCCCAGGGTTCTGGCATTGCTTTCTTTCCCCTGTGGTAAATTTCTTTGTGCTCAACATAATGAGCTTGGGGTGGCCAACTCCAGCCATGCTTGCCACCAAAGACAGTCAAGCGGGGGTCCTGACGGTTGTTCTGCCCCTGGGGAGAAGGGGCCTTCCACTCTCAGTGGGAGTTGGAGTCTCTCCCTAAGTGGCCTCTGTTCCTGGTGGGCAGGGTGTGTCCACCTCCCTGAGGTGCGTGGCCTTCAGGGAGGAGCCCTGGGATCTTCTCACCAGCTGTCTCTAACTTTATGGTGTGGGGCTGATCCTCTTTCTCACTGTGAGTGCGGCTGGCATTTTATTTTTCTGTTGTTGCTCTTCTGTGGATATGTACTTTGTAAGGTTTGGGGTGGAAGGTTTCGTCAGCGCCCATCTTTCCTGGAGGACGAGCTGAGTTTGGAAGATCTGGAAAGCTCAGTGCCCTGCACCTCCCCCGGGGGCTTCATTCCTCCCTTCCTGCACCTTCCCAGGAACTCCATCTCTCCAGCCCCCCGAGAGGCTGTATTCACTTTTTATCCCTCCCATTTCCCATAGTGAGAGACGACATGCATTTCTAATCCATTGAAAGGAAGATTTTACAACTATTTTCTAACTCCTCTAACTTTTAGAAATGAACTTTACCTCAAATATCTACAACTCTATTCCCCAGTTGACAGCTAAGAAGAGCACATAATCTCTTTACAATCAAATAAGCACCATATAACATGGACTGTGCAGTGGGGCAGGTGGGAATTCAACCTACCTCTCCCATTTGCCAGTTGATAACTTAGTCTCTTGCCTCTCTGGATTTTGATTTCTTTGTTAAAAATTTAAAAAGGTGGTAATAGAATGACTCATGGCTGCAGTGCATGGGAACTGCCTCACATCCTCCTGGCAGGGTGGGGAGCAGGAGAGGAAGCTGAGGTGCAGTCACAACAGTGGCCTTAGCTGACCCCACAGGGAACACCAAGCTGGATGGCCCTGCAGAGGGTTCCTGAGCTTGGTCAAGGGGCTTTAGGTCCACATGAACTAGTCGCTGGAGGCAAAGGGCCCCCAGGAAGGGCTGAGTCATAGGACAGGTGCCTCTCTCAGTGGAGGCCAACAACCTCCCCACCCTGGGGAAGAAATTCTTTGTCCCCAAGGGAGAACCTGGGTGGCTCCCAGTGCCCATGAGTAAGTAGGAAGCTGTTATTCCTTCTGGGAACTCCCCTGCTACCCCAAGTCTTCTGCTGATCCCCTCAGTGACCTGGCTGGAGCCAGAGGGCACGGGACCCCAGGTGATCAGCTTATGGTGGCAGGACAGAAAATGGGTCCGGGCTCAGGGCAGGCAGGAAACAGCACACCCAGCATTGAGGGCCACCTGGCTTCTCCCCCGGGCCCATGCCTGGTCTTCAGGCTGCTCACCTGGAGCAGATACTGCTGCCTCCCTCGTGGACACATCACTGGAGGCAGCCGAAGGGCTTGTCATCTAAAGGGCTTCATGAAATGAAGCTCAGAGTTTGGCTCTACCGAGTGCCTCTGTGGGAGCCGGGACATTGACAATGTGCCCGGGTCATCTTTGCAACCAAAGCCATGTCCTCCCATTTCTCACTTCATTAGCAGAACACTATTCCCAAATGTTTGATTTCCCCGGGAGCAGGGTTGCAAGACTGCTCCTAAATTCATTTCCAACTCTTAATAATAGAAGCCGTCTCTCTACAGGGAAGAAATGACTTTTCTTGGAGATACTCTGGGCTTTGCAAACATTAAACAACTATTAATAAATATGAAGTTGG
Source organism: Pan troglodytes (assembly GCF_028858775.2). Lineage (NCBI taxonomy): Eukaryota > Metazoa > Chordata > Mammalia > Primates > Hominidae > Pan > Pan troglodytes. The sequence goes on from NC_072409.2 coordinate 47,311,955, forward strand.
CCTTCGGTGGCTCACGCCTGAAATCCCAGGACTTTGGGAGGCCGAGGCTGGTGGATTGCCTGAGCTCAGGAGTTCGCGACCAGCCTAGGGTACACGGTGAAACCCCGTCTCCACTAAAATACAAAAAATTAGCCGGGCATTGTGGCGTGCACCTGTAGTCCCAGCTACTTGGGAGGCTGAGGCAGAAGAATGGCGTGAACCTGGCAGGTGGAGGTTGCAGTGAGCTGAGATCACGCCACTGCGCTCCAGCCTGGGTGACAGAGTAAGACTCTGTCTCAATACATACATACATACATACATACATACATACATACATACATACATAAAATGAAGTTGCTGGACCAGATGAGGGCTTTAGGCAAAGAAGCAGGAAGGCTTTTTCTGTCTGGCTTGCTGGGCATGTGGCCATTTCTCTCAGTTGTGGAGAAGCCCAAACCCGTGTTTGCTCTGTGAGGGGCCTGAGGGGCCTCATCTCTGGGCCATCACTTTATTCTTGGTAGAAGGCTTTTGCCGGCATCTGTGACCTGAACCTTCAGCACTTGCATGATGCAGGTAATAAGCAAAGTGGCTTCTAGGGCATCTATGATGTCTGGCAGAAGAGTTAGGGAGCTGTGGGCTTTGGCAAGTGTGAGGACTCCTGAGACTGAGGAACCAGCCACTCGTCAGGCACAGGGGCTTGCATATAACCAAGGCTGCTGTGTGTAGCAGTGAAGAGAGCAGGTGATTTTTTTTTTTTTTTTTTGAGACAAAGTCTTGCACTGTCACCCGGGCTAGAGTGGCGCGATCTTGGCTCACTGTAACCTTTGCCTCCCGGGTTCACGTGATTCTCCTGCCTCAGACTCTGAAGTAGCTGGGATTACAGGTGCACACCACCACAGCTGGCTATTTTCTGTATTTTTAGTAGAGATGGGGTTTCACTATGTTGGCCAGACTGGTCTTGAACTCCTGACCTTGTGATCTGCCCACCTCGGCCCCCCAAAGTGCTGGGATTACAGGTGTGAGCCACCGCACTCGGCCAGTGATTGTGTTTTTAAAGTGGCTTTGTGAATTGTTTTTTGGGGTTTGCTTTTTGTTGAGGAACATTTGAAATGGTATCTCTAACATTCTGGATTATCTAAATATCTCTGGATTTTTCTCTTTCTACTGAGTTTGAGTTGAACAGAATTGTTTTTGAGCTTCAATGTCCTATTAAGAGGTAGGATTTGTTTTCTGTAATTTAGTCTTGAAGATAAGCAGCCGGCCCCTCTGGAAGTTGTCCCTCAACTGCCATCTTCATGCCCTCATCCCGAGCTCTCTGGGGTATCACCAGGAGCACCTCATTGGTGATGTGAGTGTGCTGTTGTTATCAGAGTGGAAGCCACTGGAAACACTCCGTTAGGGAAATGTGTGTCTGTTTCTCTGGGTGCCCGGGGTCAGCAGAGCACCTATAGGCACAGGGGAAACAGAGGAACCTTATGGCATTTCAGTTACTGCTGTGTAACACAACATCCCCAAATATCATGTGTCAAGCAATACAACCTTTTCTTTTTTTTTTTTTTTTGAGATGGAGTCTTACCCAGGCTGGGGTGCAGTGGTGCAATCTGGGCTTGCTGCATCCCCACCTCCTGGGTTCAAGCGATTCTCCTGCCTCAGCCTCCCGAGTAGCTGGGACTACAGGCGCACACCACCATGCCCAGCTAATTTTTGTATTTTTGGTAGAGATGGGGTTTTGCCATGTTGGCCAGGCTGGTCTCGAACTCCTGACCTCAGGTGATTCACCCATCTTGGCCTCCCAAAGTGCTGGGATTACGGGCATGAGCCACCGCACCCAGCCCACAGCTTTTTCTTTCTCGTAATTCTGTGGATGGGAATTTGGACAGGGCTTAGCTGGGCAACTCTTCCACTCTACTTGGTGTGGGCTGTGGCTGATCCTATGGCTGCATTCAGCTGGGAGCTTGAACTGGCTGGGACATCCAAGCTGGCCTCCATCCTCCAGGGCCTCCTCCAGATGGCCTTGGCTTGTCCGTGGATCTAGCTTGGCTTCCTTGCAGCATGGTGGTCAGGCTCTAATCGGGAGAATGTAGAGCTCAAAGCCTCTGAAGAATTGGGCTTGAAAGGCCCAGAAGTTCACATTCTATTTGCCAAAGAGGAGAGGAAGGAGACTCTCGGCCTCACAGACCAGAATAGGGATTAAATGAGTTGTTGTGTGGATGTGTCTGGCATTAGTAAATATCCTGTACACCATAGCTGTTTGCATTGTTATGCCCCTTTTGTCATTAAGTCATTAGCTAATACTCATGGTGCAGGGGTGGAGGAAACAGCCTGTCAGAGGCAGTTTCAAGGGACAGGAGGTTTGCTCAAGGAACTCCATGTGCAGAAGGACTCAACCCTGATTGCATATTACAATCACCTGAAAATCCCCCGGCCAGAGCCCCACAGGTGACTTCAACCAGTCCTGGGGTAGGATCCAGGTGTGGGTATTTTTTAAACTCCCCAAGTTAAGTTATTGTCATGATACAGCTATTGACCATGACTGGTAAGAGTTGTTGATTCAGTGAATGAAAGTGTGTTTAAATTTTTTTTTTTTTCTGAGACGGAGTTTTGCTCTTGTTGCCCAGGCTGGAGTGCAATGGTGTGATCTCGGCTCACCGCAATCTCCGCCTCCCGAGTTCAAGCGATTCTTGTGCCTCAGCCTCCCAAGTAGCTGGAATCACAGGCATGCCCCACTATGCCCGGTTAATTTTGTATTTTTAGTAGAGATGGGGGTTTCTCCATATTGGTCAGGTTGGTCTCGAATTCCCAACCTCAGGTGATCCGCCTGCCTTGGCCTCCCAAAGTGCTGGGATTACAGGCATGAGCCACTGCGCCCAGCCTTAAATTTTAATCAAATAGCACTTTTCAAAAAGCTAACTATAGACAAGAATGTGCTGGGTCCCAGAATGTGAAAGTACAGGAGGCTTAAGTTAAACATCGACGGTCCCTGAGCCCTGCCTTTCCACCAACAAACCAGCCAGGCTCCCAAGAAAAAAAGATGCCCCTTTGTTACATGAGATGAACATCTTAGACTGATCTATTAATGAAATAAATGTACAATTTGAGACTAAACAGCTGGACAGGAAGATGGGATGGGTCTGACTTCAGACACTATTGGCTGGTGCAGGAGCAGGAGGGAGGCAGAGTGGCGGTCTGTGCCCACTCGTGCGTTCATTTGTGACTATTATACAAGTAGTAGCACTCCAACATTTATAGTGTAGCCTCAGAATTATGCAGAATATATTTGCAATCTATTTTTGGTGGCATAACTGAAAATAGAAATTTAAAAACCTGAGAGAGAGAGAGAGAGAGAAGAAAAGGAGGCGGGAAGAGCAGGAGCTTCATATTCCAGGTGGAAAGTTGAAGTCATGAAACCAGACAGATCTCTCTTTCTTTCCTCTAATTAATTAAAGGTTGTAAAGTCAGGGTGTGGGCTGGGTGTATTCCCTTTATTTTTTAAAACCATGTTTGACAGCTCCAGGCTCCCAGGATTTCATCAGGATCTCAGGTGCGCTGCAATTCATGTGTCATGCACCGGGTTGCGTAACTGCATTGTTACACGGGCAGCGTTTCTCTATGGAGTCCATTTGCATCATCTCATCAGGAGAGAGGAAAGCCCACAGCACCATCTTGCCCTTAAGGAAAAGGTGCAATTTCTTTCATATTTTAAAGTAATCGCCTGAAAGATAAAAATACAAAAAGAAAAAAGGAAAAAACACCCATAGTGCCCACCAGTTAACAATGTTTAACCGCACGCCTCACCTTGCCTTTCCTATTTTGAGCATGGCGGCAAAACAGAAAGATTCTGGTCATGGACTTTGGACACAAGTTGCCTGACTTCAGAATTCAACTTAGGTTGGTCACTTGCCTCAGTTTCCTGATCTGTGAATTGGAGATAACAGTGGTAACCCAGTTGAGGATTAAGTGCATGACTACAGTATCTGAAAGGTGCCGTGCCTGGCCCTGATAGGACACAGTACTGCTATCCTCACTACCATGATGACTCCTGACTTCTTCCTGTACTTACAAAAGACACATGCACACACACACATGCATAGACAAAAACAGGAACACACGCACCATGCACCCACATTCCAACAAGTCAATGCTTGTGCTCATTTGCACACACACACAAACATGTACATACCTGTGAACACACATACTTTTTCCCACAAACAATAACATACTTACTCTACGTAGAGGTCTGCAGCTGCACACACATCACAACATGTCATGGATATTTCTTCCAGTCAGCAACCATACACTTTCCAGCAAGGGTGCCATTCTTATTAGCTGTTCCTCCCTGGATGGTTGGGGTTGTCCTGAGCCTTCACTGTGACCCAGACTTACCGCTGCAGGGCTTGCTGTGTGTTGGGGATGCAGAGTTTTAACTTTCTCAGATACTGTCAAATCGCTGTCCCAAATCCACGCCACTTTGCACACCTCCTGGAGGGCCTCTCTCCACGTCCTGGTCAGGAGTGCACGTGGATGCTGGACTCTACCAATCCGATCATTGAGAAATGCTCTCTCATTAATTTGGATTTCTGTAATTATTATTTATGCAAAGACTTCTAATACATCTTGCACAGCCTGTAAGCACCATTGTGAACAATGTCAATGTATTCTTGGCCTGCACAGTTTGTTTTATAGCTTTTGTTACAAACAAAAACTGTACAGACAACCCACAGCTCACTCAGACCAGTAATGTGCCAAATTAGCTCATGAGGCGAAGAGGAGTTCTAAACGTGGAACACTGTTTCCAGTTGCAATATGTTGGAAGTGCCCATCCTCATCCTACCAAGCAAATAATTCAGCATCTAGTCATTCATTCAAAAATTGTTTCCTGAGCACCTGTCTGTGTCAGGCTTATACTGATTATAGGTTTTTGAGTGGCATCAGTAAACACTAATTTTTAAAAATCCCTGTCCTTGTGGAATTTATGGTCTATCCCAAATCTTATCTGAATGTGGGCACCTGAGATGAGGACCCCACAGCATATGGTGGCCGCTGCGTGTGGGAGTCCATAATGGCTATGGACCCACTTGGTGTCCCACTGCAGCTGTGACCAAGGCCACTCAGGGTGGGTGGGCAGACAGTGCCCCTAGGACCATGGGACAGGATCAGCAGAGAGTGTCTCATGGCCCTAGAGCAGTTCCTTACACAGATGGGAAAAAGCAAGCCCAAGGGTGCCTGCCTGCCCACAGCACCTGGGAAGCCCACCTTCCTGCCTTCCTCCACGGGAAGGTCTGAGGAGCCCTGTCAGGCCCCCACTGTTCCCCGGCACCCATGCACTGAGGTCCCGCTCTGGGGCTGGTCTCCAGGCCAGTCCCTGCTGAGCCCGGGCTGCGGCAGAGCAGCGAGCAGAGGTGCAGGAAGGGCCCAGGCAGTGGGACCCACTCTGTGCCGGCTGGTGTCTGCCTCTTACTCAAGTTAATGGGACTGGCCCTTGGTTCCCAGTTCCTATTTGAAATATACCAGGAAAGGACTGTGGTGCCTTGTCCTTGGCTGAGACTCTTGCCTCTGGACCAAGCAGCCGGCCAACGGGGGTGGCAGCAATCACTGGGCCAGCGTGTTTGGGGGGGCTCAGCCTGGACAGGTCACCAGTGGGGTCGCTGAATAGCGTGGTTGAGGGAGGAAAGCATTCCCCAAGTCCTCAGGGGCTTTCCCCTGAAATGGAACCAAGCCATGGATGTCCACAGCACCAGCATGCAGTGGCCATTTGCAGGCCTGTGGCGAGGGCTGACTGAGTGATGGAGCCACTCATAGTGGCACCCCAGCCTCATGGAGCTGGCACCAGGCCTGTGCAGCTAGGGAGTTTCAGACACAGGCCCAACACGGGTGCAGGGCTGTCCTGGAGAGAGGGCTGCTCATTCGGACAGCCAGGTGCACTTCCCAGGGTGCTGATGGGTGATGTTTGAGTAACAAGTGACCACTGACTCGGTGGCTTAAAACAGCACAGCTTTGTTCTCTTACTGTTCTGGATGCTAGAAGTCTAAAACCAATCTGACTGGGTTAAAGTCAAAGGTGGGCAGGGCTGGTTCTTTCTGGAGGCTCTAGGGGAGAATCCATTTCTTTGCTGTCTTTCTGCTTCTGGGGGCCACCTGCATTCCTTGGCTCTTGTCTCCTTCCTCTGTCTTCAAAGCGCATCGCTGCAGTCTGCGTTCATCAGTGAGTCACCTCCTGCTCTCTTCTGCTCGGACTGTCTCAGGAGGACCCTTGTGACTACATTGCCCTCCTCCCCCAAATAATTCTGGTCTTCATCACATCTGCAGAGTCCTGTTTGCCATGTAAGGTCACACCCACGGGTTCTGGGGATTAGGATATGAACATATTTGGGGGCCACTATCATCCTGGTACGTGGAGAGACACAGAATGTTTCTCTGGGCAGGGGTGTAAAAGACAGGATTTGCAGGCAGAGAGAGCAGTGCCCAGCACCTGTGGCCCACTCTGGGCCAGTGAGTCAGCCCTGACCTGTTTCCAGCCTGGCCCAGCTCTGCACTGGGCAGGTCCGAGTGTGGCTACTCTCTCCAGGAGTGTGGGTCCCTGTGGGGAATTGCAAACCCACCAGGTTGGCAGGAGCCAGGGACACAGGGCAGGCAGCAATGGTGGGATGGGAAGGCCGACCTTGTGTGTTGCAAGGGTGTCCCCACCTAACCGTGCAGAGCTTGGGCACACAGCATGGGGGTGCTGTGGGGCACTGGCGGCATAGAAGGTAAGGGAGGATGCCCTGATGGGATGCACATGATCTCGGTGGAAGTGGAATGAACAGACCGGGGCGAATGGAGCCGATGTTGGGATCGTAAGAGCCACCAGCCTAAGCCTGGATCCCTCGGAAACGTGTGTGTTGGCTCCTCAGCCAGCTGCGGGTTCAGCTCACGCCTTCCGGTCCTCTTTCTTGCCTGCTCATTGTATAGTCATCTGCAGGGAAGTCTTTCCCTTCTCGGCTCCATGAGGCCCACATCTGCACAAGTGCACCTCTTTGTCCACCCTGATGACTCCCTGCAGCCCCACAGCCCTCTCCTCTGAAGGCCTGTGACACCTCCAGGTGGCAGACAAAGGGGCTGGCTGCTCTGAGGCAGGGGAGGCAGGGTCTCCCCACTGCAGGTGAATACACAGGACACTTGTTTCCAGATGGCACCAGGTGGTATGAGATGCCCGGGAACCACAGAGTGACCTCCTGTCCTCCACTCTGCAGCTTACTCCATGCTGTGCAACTTGACAAACCTCAGTAACTTTACCTACAAGATGTTGGTTTCAGAGCAACTCTGACACAACCCTACCTTGCTCTCTGTAGGCCTTGGGCTGTGCCCAACAATTCGTCTTCTGTCATAAACGAGGTATCGTCTTTGTCACAGATGAGGTCCCCTGGGACTGGCCCCTGGGAGCAGCAGGAACTCACCTGCCTCTCCTGAAATGTCCCCAGAGCGGGACTGAGCCCCAGACAGGAGTCCCAGCAAGGCCTGCTGGGGATGAGGGAGGCTCACGGGCAAGTCCTGGTGTCAGGCGGGGCATGTCCACACGTGGGCCACCACCAACACAGGCCCACATAGGCAGGCTGCCTGTGCGCCTCTGCTCACTCCACACCCTGGACAGCCCAGCCATTTCCATCCTGGGGGTGTTTAGCCCACAGCTGAGAAGGATGGGGGGGTTCTGTGGGCAGGGCCAGGCAGCAGGGCTTGGCACTGTGGGCCGTGTGGGTGGTGTCCGAAGTTTCCAGCCAGACCCCAGTGCTGCCCACACCCCTGCTGGCTGCTGAGTTCTGGCGCTGGGGTGTTGCCTCTCTGAGCTGTGCAATACCTGGGACCCCTCCTCTGTTTTCCTGTTCGTCCAGACTTCTCATGGCCTGAGCTATGTTTCCCCTGGTTCCCAAATCCATCCAGCTCAGAGTTTCCCTTGCCAAACCACAGAAATAATACACAGCTTGTTTCCTGGCAAACACACCTTCCAGAGCCAGACTCAACTTGCCACAAGATGGGCTTATCATGAAATCAAATCTTAACACTGCAGTTCTCTGGGTTTTTAATCGTCCTCACAAAGGTGGGGAAACTGGAGTTGGCGTGTTTCAGAGCAATGGAAGCAGGCCACAGTCTGTTAACTCTGTAAAATAAAACCTTCTGGGAAACAGAAAATTTACCTGACCACCAGTGGGTGTGTGACCACAGGACTCTGGCTGGGGCTCCTGCCTGCTCACCGTAGAGATTGCAAAGGAACAAACAGTGCATCGTTTCCAGTTTGCATCTGTAGGTAACCATGTTTGAGTGAAGCTGGGAGCTGACTCAGAAAAACGAAGCTTCAAGCACTCTTGTAAGATCTGAGCCAAGCGCGATGAATCCCTGTGCCCTCAGCAGGCCTGCCAGGCACAGCCACGGTGCCCGGCCAGCACCGCCACCACATTCACCGCTGCAAGGAGCTTCCTGGCTCTGCAGCAAGATCACACCCAGGCCTGTGGGCCGTGGGAGCCCTGTTTCCTCATTGCCGTCCCTGGGAGTCCTCTCTCCACCTTTTCATTGTTCCAGCAGGTCAGGCTACCCAGGGATGCCCTGGATTTTGGATCTCCTGGCACACTGACCGAAAACCCTTCTTTTTCCCTCAGAAACACATTGGAAATGAGAGGGTATGAATCAGATAAGCTTAGGGACATCTCTGAAGACATTAACATCTATTTTAAGCATCAACTGTGGGGTCTGAGACCCTAAGTATCATCTGTGGCTAATTGTCTGCAGCTTCCCCCAGAAACGACTGCCAAGTCACACTCCAGAGCTGCTGTCCTGGAACAGCCTGTAGGGAAGGAGCAATTTTTTGTAGTTTTTCCCCAATCTGTCTTGGGCCAATGCTTTTGTAAAATACAGAGGACATGGATTACTGAAACACAGGCACACACTTTGATGCCACAGTCCTGTCAAATTGCCGTGAGAGTTCTGAACACGTACACTTTCTTGCACTCTGTTATCTCATCATGGGGCAGAAACCAGCAGCTCACAAGTGACCTGGTCCACGGACTCTACTGGGAGAGAGCTGGCAGCCCCATACCCTAGATTCTCTGTGCATTCCTATTTCAGCCATAAACAACCTTCTTATTGTTCTTTTTGTTTGACAGACAGAGTCTCCCTCTGTTGCCCAGGCTGGAGTGCAGTGATGGAATCTTGGCTCACTGCAACCTCCACCTCCCAGGTTCAAGCAATTCTCCTGCCTCAGCCTCCCAAGTACCTGGGATTACAGGTGTGCGCCACCACGCCTGGCTGATTTTTGTATTTTTGTAGAGACGGGGTTTCACTATGTTGGCCAGGCTGGTCTCGAACTCCTGACCTCAGGTGATCCACCCGCCTCGGCCTCCCAAAGTGCTGGGATTACAGGTGTGAGGCACCACACCCGGCTGTTATTATTTTTTTAAAAAATAAACCACAGGTGCTGTCAAACTGCCAGCCAGAAAGTCCTTTGTCAGACCATGCAGCCTGATCTTCAGCCAGAACACTGTCATGGTGGCTCTTCTACAGCCCCTGTGAGCCAGGCTTTTAGGGGATCCTGATGCAGTTCTTCTGTCCGCCACTCCGCAGTCTTGACTCTTGGGCGTCACGTGAGCTTGCCGATGTTCAGGTGGTCAGAGTCTTTCGTGGGCCTGACTTTTATACACCAGGTAACATGCTGATTCCTAATCACTAAATATGTCCTAATCCAACTGTCACAGATATTCTGAGCAGGATGGCCACTTAGCTACAGGGTGGAAACAAAAATGAGGACGTCCGCCAACACAGAAACTGCAGTGCCTTCTTCAAAGATTTCACCTGGACATGCTTGTCAAATTCTGTACAACATGCCACCTAAAATGGCAGAAGCCCATTTTCCTTCTTGTATTTTTCTTTTCTTTTTTTGAGACAAAGCCTCACTCTGTTGCCCATGCTGGAGTGCAGTGGTGCGATCTTGGCTCACTGCAACCTCCGCCTCCCGGATTCAAGCGATTCTTATGCCTCAGCCTCCCGAGTAGCTGGGATTACAGGCTTGAGTCACCACACCTGGCTAATTTTTGTATTTTTAGTAGAGACAAGAGTTTCACCATGTTGGCCAGGCTGGTCTCAAACTCCCAACCTCAAGTGATCCTCCCGCTTCAGCCTCCCAAAGTGCTGGAATTGCAGGTGTGAGCCACATCACCAGGCTCTTCTTGAATTTTTCTACATCCTTCTTCACCTACAAATCCCTTCCCAACACACATGGTTTTCCCAGGGTCCTAGTTAATATATTTGAATATCTTCTAAACCGATAATTTGGTTTTCTGTGTTTCTTTGTCTAGATTTAGCTTTTCTTTCCTTTTAAAAATTAATTTATTACCAAATTTGGCAAGCTCTTAAAAATACATCGTCGAATGGAGTTTAACATTATTAAGTTGGGAGCTGATTTTGGTTCTCATTGGCTTAAATGAGCCATTTCTTCCACAATGGAGCCTGCATACACTTTGCAACTCTCATAAAAGTATTAATTTGTTAACTTTAGTGGTGTAAAAAAGTTCTTTTTAGTGGAGTGGAGGGGGTTAATGTTTTGTTATCTTTTGATGCGAGGTTATGCTGGTCCCATGAAACCTGGATGTGTTCCCTCTTCCTCTATTTCCTGGAAGAGTCTGTGTACAGTTGGTGCTATTATGTCTTTGAACGTTTGATGGAATTCACTTGTGAAACAATCTGGGCTGGTTTCCTTGGTGGGAAGGTTAATGATGACAAATTCAATTTCTTTCATGGATACAGGATTATTCATATTTTCCCTTTCATCTTGTGTAAATTTTGGTAGATCGTACTTCTCAGGAAATTTGTTCAGTTCATTAAGTTGCCAAATTGATTGCTATAAAGTTGTTCACAAAATCAGCTTATTATTCTTTTAATATCTGAAGTGGTAACCAGTGTTTCATTTCTGATATTTGTCATTTGTGCTCTATTAATAATTATGCTTTTAAAGAACTACGATTTAGCTTTGTAATCTTTTTCTTTTTTAAAAAAGATTTTTTTTTCACTTTGTTTCTTTACAAACCCTTGTATTGAGGGCGATTTTCAGTAGATTACACAGCGAGGGAAGCTGTGTAATCTTTTTCTAACATTTGTTTTCTCTCTTGTTGACTTCTGCTCCTTCCGTCTTCTTTGGGTTTACTTTGCTCTTCTTTTTTTAGCTTTTTGAGGTGAACTGTTCCGTCTCTGAGGTCACATGTTTCCTCTTTTCTAACATAAGCCTTTAAAAGTGTAAATTTTCCTCCTCACACTGCTTTAACGCATCCCATACATTTTGATATATTTATTGTATTTTTACATATCTGTCAATTAGAAATATTTTTAAAATTCTTTGGGATATTTTTTTGAAATGTGCATTATTTAGAAGTGTGCAGGTTAATTTCCAAATATTGGGGTATTTCCTCTATCTGTTATTATTTCTAATTTAATTCTGCTGTAGTCAGTGAAACTACTTTGTGCTATTTCAAATATTTTTAAATTTTGGGGACTTGTATTATGGCCCAGCATACAGTTTGTCTTAGTGAACTTTCTATGTGTACTTGAAAAGAATGTGTAGTGATACAGAAATAGCAATTAGGTAAAGGTAACTGATGATAATATTCACTTCCTCCAAATGTTTACTGATATTTTTGTAACTGATCAATAAGCTGATGAAAGAGAAGTGTTAAATCTCTTAATATGAGTGTGGAATTGTTTCTTTCTCCAACAAACTAAGCAGAGAAAGGGACTTCTTCCACCTGATAAAGGGCATCTGTGAAAAACCTGGAGCTAACCCAATACAATACTTATTGTTGAAATATTGAATACTTTCTCCCTAGGATCAGAAAGATAAGGAAGTAAGTGCATGCATTCTCTCTCTCTCTCTCTCTCTCTCTCTTCTTCTGGCTAATTGTACTGAGAACCTAGCTATGGCAATGAAGCAAGAAAAACATGTAAAGGCATAAATATTGGTGGGAAAGAAGTAAAATTATCTCTATTTGAACATAACATGATTGTTTACATAGAAAACCTCAAGGAAACTACAGAACCACTAGTATAAGTCTGCAGGATACAAAAATCAATAGCATACATACATATATACTAGCAGCAAACAATTGGAAAATGAAATTTTAAAAAATTTATTTACAACAGTACCAAATAAAATATTTTAAAATATTTAACAAAAGATGCAGAAGTCCTTTTCACAGAAAACTGCAGAATATTGTTAAGGGAGACATTTTAAAAGACCTGTACAGGCCGGGCATGCTGGTTCACGCCTGTAATCCTAGCACTTTGGGAGGCCAAGGCAGGCGGATCACCTGAGGTCAGGAGTTCGAGACCAGCCTGGCCAACATGATGAAACCCCATCTCTACTAAAAATACAAAAATTAGCGGGGCATGGAGGCACACACCTGTAATGCCAAATACTTGGGAGGCTGAGGCAGGAGAATCTCTTGAACCTGCGAGACAGAGGTTGCAGTGAACTGAGATTGCACCACTGCACTCCAGCCTAGGTTACAGAGTAAAACTTTGTCAAAAAACAAAACAAAACAAACAAAAACCTGAATACATGGAGAGGCATTGTTCCAAATCTCAATTGGATAAGAAGACTCAACAGTGCTATCAGTTCTCCTTATTACTACCTGTTGTATAAATTTATGGGGTGCAAGTGTAATTTTGTTACAGGCATAGATTGTGTAGTGGTGAAATCAAGGCTTCTAGGATATCTATCACCTAAATAACATACATTATACCCATTAAATAATTTTTTGGCATCCATCCCCTCACACATCCTCACCCTTCCAAGTGTTTGTTGTCTATCATTCCACATTCTGTGTCCATGTGTACACATTATTTAGCTTCCACTTATAAGTGTGAACATGTGTCTGACTTATTTAATTTAAGGTAATGGCCTCTAGCTCCATCCATGTTGGTGGAAAAGATATGATTTCACTATTTTATGGCTGAATAGTATTCAATTATATATATATGTGTGTGTGCATATATCTATCTATCTATCTATCTATATGACATTTTCTTTATCCAGTCATCTACTGATGGATACTTAGGTTGATTCCACATCTTTGCTATTGTGAATAGTGCTGAGAGAAACAAGAGTGCAGGCGTCTTTTTGATACAATGATTTATTGTCCTTTGAGTAGATCCCAGTAGTGAGATTACTGAATTGAATGGTAGTTCTATTTTCAGTTCTTTGAGAAATCTCCATGCTGTTTTCCATAGAGCACATACTAATTTACATTCCCACCAATAGTATATAAGTTCCCTTTTCTCTGCATCCTTGCTAACATCTGTTATTTTTTGTCTTTTTAATAATAGCCATTCTGTCTGGTGTAAGATGATATTTCATTGTGTTTTTAATTTGCGTTTCTCTGATGATTAATGATTTTGAGCATTCTTTCTTAGGTTTGTTGGCCATTTGTATGTCTTCTTTTGAAAAATGCCTATTCATGTTCTTTGCCCACTTTTTAATGGGATTATTTGAGGTTTTTTTGTTGAGTTGTTTGAGTTTCTTACAAATTCTGACTGTCAGTCCCTGTCAAAATGCATAGTTTGCAAATATTTTCTCCCATTTCACTAGTTGTTTGTTCACTCAGCTGATTATTTCCTTTGCTGTGCAGAAGATTTTTAGTTTAATTAAATCCCATTTGTCTGTTTTTGTTTCTGTTGCCTGTGCTTTTGAGGTCTTGGTGATGAATTTTTTGCCTAGACCAATGTTGAGAAGTTTTCCCTAGGTTTTCTTTTAGTACTTTTATAGTTTCAGATCTTACATTTAATTCATCTTGAGTTGACTTTTTTTATCTGGTGAGAGAATACGATCCACTTTCATTCTTCTGCAAATGACAATCCAGTTTTTCTAGCACAATTTACTAAAAAGAGTGTCCTTCCCCCAGTATATGTTCTTGTTGACTTTATCAAAGATCAGTTGGCTATAAATATGTGCTTTTATTTCTGTGTTATCTACTCTGCTCCATTGATTTGTGTGTTTATACCAGTTCCATGCTGTTTTGGTTACTGTAGCCTGGTGGTATAATTTGAAATCAGATAATATGATGGCTCCAGCTTTGCTCTCTTTGCTTGGGATTGCTTTGGCTATTTGGGCTCTTTTTTAGTTCCATATGAATTTTAGGACTATTTTTTTCTAAATCTGTGAAAAATGATGTTGGTATTTTGGTAGGGATTGCATTAAATTGGTAGATTGTTTTTGACAGTATGGACACTTTAATAATATTAACTCTGATCAATTAGCATGGGATGTTTTTCCATTTGGGTTATCTACAATTTCTTTCATCAGTGTTTTGTAGCTTTCTTGGTAGAGGTCTTTCATCTTCCTGGTTAAAAATATTCCTAGATGTTTTAATTTTTTGGTAGGTATTGCAGATGGGATTGCCTTCTTGATTTGGTTCTCAACTAGATCATTATTGATATGTAGAAATGCTACTAATTTTAGTAGATTGATTTTGTATCCTAAAATTTTCCTGAATTTATTTATTGAATTGAAGAGTTTTTGATGGAATGTTTAGGGTTTTCTAGATGTAAGAATGCATCATCAGTGAACAGGGATAATTTGACTTACTTTTTTCCAGTTTGGATGCCTTTTATTTCTTTCACTTGATTGCTCTAGCTAGGACTTCCAGTACTATGTTGAATATGGGTGGTGAAAGTGGGCATCCTTGCCTTGTTCCAGTTCTTGGAGGGAATGCTTTAGACTTTTCCCCATTTAGTATGGTGCTGGCTGTGGGTGTGATGTATATGGGCTTTATTATTTTGAGGTATTTTCCTTCTGTGCCTAGTTTGTTGAGGTTATCAATTTATCATGTAAGGGATGCTGAATTTTATAAAATGCTTTTTCTGCATCTGTTGAGATGATCATATGGTTTTTGTTCTCAATTCTGTTAAGTGATGTTTCACATCTATTGCTTTATGTATGTTGAACCATCCTTGCATTCCTCATGTAAAATCCACTTGATCAGTTCTCAAATTGATCCATGGATTCAATGCAATCCTAATCAAAATTTTAGCAAAGAATTTTTTGTAGAAGTTGAGAAACTGATTCTAAAATTTACTTGAAAATATAAAGGACCTACATTAGTCAAAGACATTTTTAAGAAGTTGGAGGGCTGACACCACTTGATTTTAAGACTTCCTACAAAACTACAGTAACCAAGTAGTATGGTAATACTGAAATGTTAGATACATAGAGCCCTTGAACATAAGAGGGATAGTCATAGACAGGCAAAGATAGCCATAGATAATCAATTTTTAACAAAGATACCCACTCAAATTAATGAAGAAAGAAATGTTTTTTTCAACAACTGAGTATATGCATAAGGAAAAAATGAACATCAACTCTTACCTTGCTCTGTATACAAAATTCACTTGAAATGACCATACACATAAAAATCCTAGAAGAAAACATAGGAGACAATCCTTGCAACCTTGAGTGGCATATGTTTTTTACATAGGATACATAAAGCACAATCCATAAAAAATTGATAAACTGAACTTATCAAAATTTACAGCTTTTGCTCTTCAAAGGCACTATTAAGAAATGAAGGCAAGTCACAGAATAGGAGGAAATATTAGCAATACCTATATCTGATGATAACTTGTAATCACAAAACATAAATTGTGCTTAAATCTTAATATTAAGGCTGGGTATAGTGGCTCACATCTGTAATCCCAGTGTTCTGGGAAGCCAGGGTGGGAAAATAGCTTGAGCCCAGGGGTTTGAGACCAACCCAGGCAACATAGTGAGACCCCATCTCTACAAAAAAATTAAAGATATAGTCAGGAGTGGTGGTGCATGCCTGTAGTCTCAGCTACTCAGGAGGCTAAGGTAGGAGGACCACTGAAGCCCAGGAGCTCAAGGCTGCAGTGAGCTATGATCATGCCATTGTATTCCAGCTTGGGCAACAGAGTGAGACCATGTCTCCAGAAAAGAAAAAGAAAAAAACCTCAAAATAGTAAAAGGACAGGCTTTTTTTGCAGATGCTGCCACCACCCAGGGCCCCCTGCCACCAACCATAATGGACATCACCGATAATGGTGAGCCCTTGGGTTGTGTCTCCTTCTAGCTGTTTGCAGACCAAGTTCCAAAGACAGCAAGAAACTTTTGCACTCTGAGCATTAGAGAGAAAATATTTGGTTATAAGGATCCCTGCTTTCACAGAATTATTCCAGGGTTTATGTGTCAGGATGGCGACTTCACAGGCCATAATGGCACTGTTGGAAAGTCCATTCATGGAGAGAAATTTGATGAAAACTTCATCCCAAAGCATACAGGTCCTGTCATCTTTCCATGGCAAATGCTGGACCCAACACAAACGGTTTCCAGTTTTTCATCTGCACTGCCAAGACTGAGTGGTTAGATGGCAAACATGTGGTCTTTGGGAAGGTGAAAGAAGGCATGAATATCTCGGATGCCATGGAGCACTTTGGGTTCAGGAATAAGAAGACCAGCAAGAAGTTCACCATTGCTGACTCTGGACAGTCTAATACATTTGACTCGTGCTTTATCTTAACCACCAGACTACTTTTTCTGTAACCTGGAGACCACCCCTCCACCCCATTTGCTCACAGTAGCCTATCATCTTTTGCTATCGATGCATTTTTTTTTTTGAGATGGAGTCCCCTCTATTGCCCAGGCTGGAGTGCAGTGGCACGATCTCAGCTCACTGCAACCTCTGCCTCCTGGGTTCAAGCGATTCTCCTGCCTCAGCCTCCTGAGTAGCTGGGACTACAGGCAAGCGCCACCATGCCCAGCTAGTATTTGTATTTTTAGTAGAGACAGTGTTTCATCATGTTGGCCAGGCTGGTCTCGAACTCCTGACCTCATGATTTGCCTGCCTCAGCCTCCCAAAGTGCTGAGATTACAGGCGTGAGCCACCGCGCGCAGCTGATGCATTCTTTAGGTTCCATATTTTCCTTATTCCCCTCCAGTTCTAGCTGGATTGCAGAGTTAAGTTTAAGATTATAAAATAAATATTAAATAACAACAAAAATAGTAAAAGGACAAAGAATACAATGTATACATGGGCAAATTATTTGAACAGACACTTCACCAAAGAAGATATAGAAATGACCAACAAATATAACATATATAAATGGCCAAAAAAACCATGAAAAGATGTTCAACATCATCAGTTGTCTGTGAATTGCAAGCAAAACTGCAGTGAGAGATCACTACATGTCCACTAGGATGGCTAAAATTACAGACCGACAATACCAAATCAGTCTTGGTGGGAGTGTAAATGACGCAAACACTTTAGCAAACTATTGGGCAATTTCTTAAAGTTAAGCATATACTTTTCATATGACCTAGTTTTTCCACTTTTGGGTATTTTCCCAGAATAAATAAAACATATGTTCACACAAATACCTGTGGGTGAATGCTCATACCAGCTTTATTCACAGTAGCCCCAAACTGGAAAAACCCCACATGTCTATCAACAGATGAATGGAGAATCACTGTTGTATATCCATACAATGGAATACTATTCAGCAATGAAAGAGAATGAACTCTTTATACTCCCCACAGTATCAAGGAATCTCCAGATCACTATGCCGGGTGAGAGAGGCTAGCCGGAAAAGAGTATATCCTTCATGATTTCTCTTACACACAAATTAAACAACTCAAACTAATCTATAGTGATTTAAAAAACAGATGTGTGGTGTCCTGGTGCCCAGGGTGGTGGGAGATGAGGCAAAGGCAACCAAGGTGTCCCTTGTGGGTGATGAAGGTGTGTTGCCTCCTGATTGTGACCTTGGTTTGTGACCTGAGTGTGCACATAGTCAAACTCACTGGACTGGAAGCTTGAAGTGGACACAATTTACTGGACAGAAATCATACCCTCAATAAAGTTTCTAAAACGCTGCCTTGCCTCTGGTTGGGGGTAATTATAGACTGGGATGGATAGCAAGGAAATCTGGGGAAGCTGAGTGGTGCTCACATGAACGTATACATGAGCAGATTCAGTGAGTGGCACACTTCAGATCAGTCATTTCACCCACTGTGCTACTATGCGTGTACATTTCAAACCTCAATTAATAGAAACTGTATACAACTCACTGTTTTAGGCTGAGAATAATTCCTAGAAATTTTACTAAAAGATTTACTCTTTTTTTTTTTTTTTTTTTTTTTTTTGAGACGGAGTCTCGCTCTGTCGCCCAGGCTGGAGTGCAGTGGCGCGATCTCCGCTCACTGCAAGCTCCACCTCCCGGGTTCACGCCATTCTCCTGCCTCAGCCTCCCGAGTAGCTGGGACTACAGGCACCCGCCACCATGCCTGGCTAATTTTTTTTCTGTATTTTTAGTAGAGACGGGGTTTCACCGTGTTAGTCACGGCGGTCTTGATCTCCTGACCTCGTGATCCACCCGCCTCGGCCTCCCAAAGTGCTGGGATTACAGGCGTGAGCCACCGCTCCCAGCCAAAAGGTTTACTCTTTTGGTAAAGTAAAAACTCATTTTCTTTTGAATTAGAGTTTTATGCATCAAATTTGCTCTAAATGGCACAAACCAATTAATAAGGGAAGGAGAGGAAATCCACATCTCTTCATGTTCTCACTGGGTGCATCAGGGAATGTTGGCATTAAGCCCCTTCTAGCTTTGCAGGTAAACTTTTCCCTCTAGGAAATTGGTGTGAGAGATGCCCTCCAGGAAACTGGCATGAGAGAAAGAAAATAATGCTAAATATAAACAGTCCGTTTTCTAAGAAACATCACTTGTTTGTTTATGAAATTTTGCCTTGGAGGTGCAAAATACTAAATAATTTATTGAAGTTGCTGCTGCAATGAAGTGTTTTCAGTGAACATAAAATAAGTGTTTCTAAAGGTTTTTGTTTGTTTGTTTGTTGTTGTTTTGCTTGACCCAGTGTGTTCTAGGAATCTCCCGGCTGAGCCCGGGCAGTCTAATGATAGAGACACCTGGGCCACCCCAGGCATTCTAATGGGAGAGACTCCCGGCTGACCCCAAGCATTCTAAAGAATGCAAATTAAACTTGGCTTTTAGTTCAGCTTGCTAAATTGAGGCCTTACTTTTTGTTGGCCTTTCTCCATAAATCCTGTTGAGTGAGAAATTGATCTCAGGTTCTTTTCTGATTATGTCATTGAAGATCACCCACTTTAGTTGTGTAATGGTTGTTGCATTCTTATTGGGCAGTTTTTGCCTAAGGCACCCATTTCCCACTTATGGAGGGCAGAAATCTAAGGTGGCCCTGGAACCAGAACCAAGCCCCCTGGCGTTATTCGCATGATTATGTTACCTTGTATGGCAAAAGACTCTTTCAGATATAATTAAGGTCACTAATTGTCTGATCTAAAAATTGGAAGATTATCTGGGGTGGGGCCTAATATGAGTTCTTATTTATTTATTTATTTATTTATTTATTTTTGAGACAGAGTCTCGCTCTGTCGCCCAGGCTGGGCAATGGGGCAATCTCGGCTCACTGCAACCTCTGCCTCCAGGTTGAAGCTATTCTCCTGCCTCAGCTTCCTGAGTAGTTGGGATTACAGGCACCTGCCACTGTGCCTGGCTAATTTTCGTATTTTTTAGTAGAGACGGGGTTTCATCATGTTGGCCGGGCTGGTCTCAAAGTGCTGACCTCAGGTGATCCGCCTGCCTCTGCCTCCCAAAGTGCTGGGATTACAGGTGTGAGCCACGGCACCCGGCCAAGTTCTTTAAAAGCAGAGTTTTCTCTGGCTGGTAACAGAGCCGGAGTTAGATTTGACACCAGGGTGGATTCTCTGTTGCTGGCTTTGAGATGGAGGAGGCCCTGGGAGGTCCCTGTTACTGAGAGCAACCCCTGGCTGACAGCCAGCAAGAAAATGAGGATTTCAGGGGACTGCAAGGAAGTGAATTTGCCCAACAACCAGATTAAACTTGGAGGTAGATTTTTTTCCCCCAAACCTCCAGATAGGAGACCTTGACATTGGCCTTGTGAGACTCCAAGCAGAAAACCCCATTAAACCCGCCTGGACTTCTGACCTGCAGAATTATGAGACCATAAATGGGTGTTGTTTTAAGCTATTAAGTCTGTTATGCAGTAATAGGAATTTATTATTTGTTACACAGTTATAGAAAATGAATATACAGGTGGGTGGGGTGGGGGGGGTATAGCTCACACCTGTAATCCCAGCACTTTGAAAGGCTGAGGTGGGCGAATCACTTGAGCCCAGGAGTTTGAGACCAGCCTGGGCAACATGGCAAGACCTCTTCTCTACTAAAAGTACAAAAAATTAGCTGGGTGTGGTGGTGCATGCCTGTAGTCCCAGCTACTCGGGAGGCTGAGGTGGGAGGATCACCTGAGCCCGAAAACTTGAGGCTGCAGTGAGCAGTGACCATGCCACTGCACTCCAGCCTGGGTGACAGAGTGAGACCCTGTCTCAAAAAAGGAAAAAAGAAAGAAAGAAAAAAAATTAATATATAGCTCTGATAATATAATCTCAGTAATAAACCATTTGATTTATTTCCAATGTTATTGCTGTTTCCTGGAACAATGAGTGTGGTTCGATTTTATTTTTATTTTTTAGTTGTGGACAAGGTCTCCATTGTCTAAGCCACTGTGAGAATTCAGGTAAATCATGGCCCATCCTGGGACAGTTCCTCCACATTCTTGCTACTCAAAGTGTGCTTCACGGACTAGTGGCCTCAGCCTCACCCAGGAACGTGTTAGAAACACAGAATCGTGTCACCGCCCCAGACCTCCTGATGCAGAATCTTCATTTTAGTAAGCGACCCACTGCCCCCACGCCCCCTGATGATTTGGGTGCTCATTAAAGTTTGAGAAGCACTGTTGGAGCTTGCCCTGAAGTTGTAGTGCGCTCTTACGGATTTCAAACCAAAAAGCATTACCTCTGTGAAGCCAGTCTGGAGCCTGGCTAGACCTTCTCCACCACCTCGGGGGCTTCTTATGTTCCAGAGTCTAACACTCTGGCCAGATACCAGGGACCTTTCACCCTCAGAACCTGTGCTCACATGTGGCAGTGAGCAGTGCCTGCACTTCGAGGCACCGCATCTTCCCAGCTACAGTGGGCCTGGCTGCTCCAGCTGCGCCCAACATGTGTTAGTAGGGGAATTAAATACCCCTCTCACTCCCAGTTTTGTGTATTTAAAAATCCTCGGAAGAGAGTGGTATATGAGGTTTGAGGCTTATCAGCAGCTGCAGCAGCACAGGCCACGTCGTAGCTGTGAGTCATAGACAAGCATGCCCACTGTGGCTGCCTGAGGCCTCTGAGCTGCCTTCCACAGTCCTTCCCTCTGCAGGGCTTGGGTATGGCGAGGCGGCTTCTTCAGCAAGTGCTGCGGTCAGCGTAGCGGGATTCAGAGTGCAGCTTGTCTGAGTGTCCTCTGCTTCAAGTTCACCTCGGCTGTCATCCCCCAGCAGACCACACATGCCCAGGGGAATGACCCTTTCTTACCACTGCGTCTTCAGACTGGGGTTGCTTTCTCTCCATCTCGCCTTCTCCTGTACCACCTGAGGTACTAAATCTTCCAGGAAACCTTCCTTGAATGTCTTCTGACATCCCAGTGAGGGGCTCCTGATATTCACTTCCATAGTGCCTTGGTCACCTACTGCAGCATAAAACCACTCCAAATTGAATTGCTTTGCTCACAATTGCACAGGCCAGGGATTTGGGCAGGGCTTGGCTAGGCGCTTTTCACAAGGTGGGTCTCCTTTGTGGATGCTGTTTGATGCTGTCCTCTGAAGCCTCCACTGGAGGCTGGAGCTGCCTGTCCAAGCTGGCGGCCTGACACTGCTGCGGGGAGGCACAGGTGGCACTTTGATGAAAGCACCTACACCTAGCCTGTCTCTGTGGCTGGGGTTCCCTCACGGCGTGGTGCCTGGGCTCTGAGAGAGGGGGTCCTGAGAGCAAGTGCTCCAGGAGACACAGCCGAAGCCACGGAGCTCTCTGTGGCCTGGTCTGGAACTTTCACACACCACAAATGCTGCATTTCTGTTGGGTCAAATGTGTCACATAAGTCTGCACAGACTCAGAAGGAGGAGACTTACAGCACCATGCTGTGGCAGGGACAGCAAAGACTGTGTGGCCACGCTTCCTCTATCATGCGTGGCCAGGGTCTTCCCCACCACGACTCCTCCCCTAGGCAGTGCCATCTCACAGGGCTGCCTCCAAGCACATGCCTTCCCCAGCACCACACTCAGTGCTGGCCCTGTGAACACATCTGTGGGACTGATGGAGTAGAAACCTGCTTCAGCAAAAGTCGGGGAGTGGCAAACCTGGGAATGTAGAGAAGCACTCTGTGTGCAACACGTATTTCTTACGTACGCAATGATGGCTGAAGTCCATGCAGAGTTTATCACTACTGGTCAGTTTCAGAGTGTAGGTCAGAACCCGTGAGCCTTCCTTGCCAGAACAGTTTGGAGTGTCACACGAGGACTTCAGCCTGGACACCAGAACCAGGTGGGCAGTGGGGCCCATCACGTGCCACTGTAGTGTGAAGGGACAGGGTCTGCCTGCTGGTCTGCCCAGGGAGAAGATACTCCTAGCTCTTCAGGCTCCTACTCAATCCCCTGACAGCACCCCTTAGCGAAAAGGCACCACCCTCGGCGTCAAGGGCATCTCTGAATGAGGGTCATGGTGAGCTTGTGTTAGGAAAATAGCTCTCTTGCCAATACGCAGGCAAAGTAAGCTTCTGCAATTCTCAAAGTCCCGAGTTTGCAGAATTTTATTTACAGCAAAATGTTGGTTTACCCACAAACATCCTGCTTGGCTAAATATATCTCCTGCTCCTAGAACAGGACCTGTGGTTTTCAAGCGTGGGTTTTGGCCTCCCTTCAGCATGCTGGCACGCATGTGCCCTGCTCTTTCTCCTGTGATCATCGGCATGATAGGAGGCGAGTGAGGAACTCAGTGTCTTCTGACACAGGCATCTCACAACACCAGTGCAGCCGGACCGTTGTCTGGTAGGTCTCTGTGCACCCAGGAGGACCTGGGCCTGCGGGAAATCTGGGGCCCACTGCTGGGTATGCTCGTTTCTTGAGCATCCGAGTCACCTTTACAGTCTGCGATGATTGACGAGGTCAAACAGGACTCACTTGCATTGCCGGGTCTCTGTGGCGACAGGGAGGACTTGGAGGTAGGTGTTCAGGTCAGAAGGGACAGTCCTGACTTCCTCCACCGCTGTCTGCAGAAGCAGAGGCTGAAGCCACAGGCTGCGGGGGTGGGGAGCATGCTCCAGGAAGTGGCTCTCGGTGCTCCTGTCCACAGCCTCTGCAAGGAGAGGCACAGGCCCAGGCAAAGAACACAGTATGGCAAGTGAGGAGAAGGGGAAAAAATCAAATTACACGCTGTTTCTCCTTTGATAGTAGGAAGGCAGGAGGGAAGGGAGCTATGTAGACACAGGAGACGCTCCCAGTTCTGCTGGAGCTTAGGCTGGCCCTGGAGCTAAGCTTTAGCAATCTCCAAGGGAAAAGGATTGTTTAACAGAAAAATGGGGCCGAGGAAATACTGGACTTCAAATGAGAAGAAACTTTTTCAGAACCTTCGTGGCCTTGGGGCTGGTTGTCCTTCCCAGAACCATACTTTGTGGCAGTGGGGAAGTCATCTCTGATCTGAATCCTCCCCGGCCAGGATGTCAAATGGTCATTTACAGAGAATTAGTAACTGACAGGGAGAGGAGAGAACACCCTTCTTTGCCTGTGAGTGATGGCTGAGTCACACGCAGTGTGCGGTGATGGGCAACCATTATTTTTTGCTGAAATAATTTCATGGTGCAGATTGGTAGGGAGAGTTCATTTTTGAGAAAAGTCAGTTTCCTGTATTTGAGCAAAGAAACCACAAATCATTCTTTAACATTAGTAAATTTCTGTAAAGCACGAGTTGTCCTAAGTGAGGTGCGAGCGACACGAATCTTTTCCTCAGGCACAGAACTGTCATTCCTGCACTCTTGCGAGCCAAGGGTTAAATATTCAGGAATGTTCTGCCACCTGTTCTCAGGCAGCAATTTGAGCCTGGGAGGCCGCCCAGACAAGGACATGACAGCCCCCTCATGCCCCTTGCAGTTCTGAATGCCTCTCATCAATCCCGGGGTCTTGGGGGAATGGCAGAAGGATCCCCATCACAGTGGGGTCTCCCTTTTCACTTATAAATGCGGCGGGGCTGTGCTGTGCCTTCCGAGTGAGGAAGGGCTCTCTTCAGCCCACTTCACAGAAGGCTCCCTGGCAATCCAAGACCCCTAGTCCAGCTGCAGATGGCAAAGGAGACCCAAAGCACAGGGAAAAAAAACGCTATGGATAACCCTCAACAGCACTGCAGTGGTCTGAGGCTACTTGAGGCTAAGGGTGCAGAAGACCAGCCCAGGCACAGGTGTCAGGGAAGGCCCTGTCCTCAAGCGTTGGGAAGGAGGTGCTCTTCCAATCAGCCTCTGTCCCCCAACTGAGGGAAAGAGTCTGGCCAGGGGCCACCTGGGCCCACCCAAGCCCACTGCATCTTCTCCTCCTTTTCCATCTGGTGACAGCTGCATTTCCGTGGGTGGCCAGGAGGAGAGTTTTTGATTCCCTTGCTGCCATGAAGACATGTTTGAAGAAAAGAAGCTGAGCTCACTCTGAGCCAGGTGTTAGAGGGCTATGGAATGAGGGGCTTTGGTGCTGGTGCTGCCTGGGGATGTTGAGTGTGTGATGGCTCCTAGGATCTGAGCAGGGCCAGGAGGACGCACAGGAGGGCCGGGGCGCCACCAAAGGCAGGGAGAAGCCCAAGTGGACGTCATCAGATCCCCTCTTTGTTATTTACCTGAGACTCCAGTCCAAGAAGGACACCGTGTTGCGGGCCTTGAGAGACCCCTGGCATTGGCGCTCCAGCCAGGCCCCTCTGTCCTGTTGCTGTGTCTGCACTGCCCTGGCTTCCATGTTTTTGCTGTATGGCCAGGACCTGTGGCTCCCGTGGCCTGCCCTTGAGCTGCCCTTGGACTCATGGAGCTGTTTTGCTGGCAGGCGCAGAGGCAGGAAGGACCCAGGGGTTTTGATCCTCATCGCCGTCCTCCCGGCCTCAAGCCTTTGGGCAAGAGGACCAGAGTGGGAGTAAGAAGCCCGGGCAGACGGGCAGACTTGAGGGTGTCATTAGGATCCGAGTTCCCCTAGGGGTTGGGCTCCACCCACCCTGCCCCGGAACTGGCCCGAAATTGTGCCCTGCCTGCTGCTCCCCTCTGGGCCCTGCTCTGACTCGCCCTCCCCAGTATCCCCTGGAGCCCCCTTCGTCAGTCCCTGGGTGCTCATCTCACGGCGTGCTCCTGCGGAACCAACAGCCCCTGCCCAGACAGCAGGGAAGCCTCAGCAGAGCCCTGGGGGCGGTTTGGGTGGTGGGGGGGAAGGGGAGGAAGGATGGAAGCCCACAGGGGGGATGTGCAGTGCGGGGGCAAGGGCTGAGCTGGGTAGAGCCGAGGCGCCTCTGCTCAGGCGTCTTCTGAGTGGGGCTCCAGGGCCTGCATGTTCCCCCCCGGCCCGCCCCCTCCACCCCGTGCAGTAGTAGGAGGATTCCCCCGCAGTGCAGGGGCTCCTGCCCTGGACAGGTCCCCAGGCCTCTCGCCCCGACCAGCAGCTTGGGCTGGAGCTGGAGCCGGTCAGATATTTTTCTTTACTAGTGAACCTTGCCTAGCACTGCTCGGTTCTCCAGGCAGGACGACGGCCTTTGGGGGCTGGTGGACGGGATTGGATGCCTCCCTCTCTACTGCAACCGCTTTGGGTCGGTCTCGATTGTTCCCCCCACCGTTTGCCACGTGCTCCCTGCGCTTCTGGCGCTGGGTTGGCCGCGGGGACCCCCGCACGGTCCGCGCACCCCTGGGGACCCCCGTGAACAGGCCAGGAGGTGGGAGCTATGTTAGTCACTGCGGGGTTACAAATCAGGATGTAAAGTGGGGGCCAGGGGCCAGGAAGGAGAACCAAGGGGCGCCGCGGGGTGGGGGTGGGGGTAGGCCTCGCGGGAGGGGCCGCGGAAGCGAGGCCAGCAGCACCCTGGAGAGGGGCGGGGAGGGTGCTTGGCCCATTCTGGGCGCTGCCAACGGGTGACAGACTCAGGGTCTAGCCGTGAGGGACGTGGGCTGGGGCAGCAATGGAGCAGGAGCCCGGCAGGGCGGGTGCGGGCCGGGCCTACGCAGGCCAGGCCGAGAGTACGCGCGTTTGGGTGGGGGTGGGAAGGCGGGGCGAGGCCCAGGACAGCGTCTGGTGTCAGAAACTGGCTGGGCGGGGACCATTCCAGAGGCCAGGAGAGTAGGAGGACGGACGCAGTGGGGAGGAGGGCCCTAAAATTGACTTTGGAGCGGGTTACCTGTGAGATGTCTCAGGGAGGAATGTCCAGCAGACAATTGGCTACGGAAATCCGGAGCTCAGCGAAGAGAATGGGGCCGCGTGACCATGACATTTACCCAAATGATCCTCAGCAGGCCTCGCCAATTCCTGGGGACACCAGCCTCTCATAGAGGATCTTTCTGTCTTCTCAGAGTCACTTTTACAAATGTTGCCACAGGGTTATATTGCTTAGCTTGCTTGCTTGCTTCCTTCCTTCCTTCCTTCCTTCCTTCCTTCCTTCCTTCCTTCCTTCCTTCCCCCCTCCTTCCCTCCCTCCCTCCCTCCCTCCCTCCTTCCTTCCCTCTTTCCCTCCTTCTGTTCCTCCCCTCTTTCCTCTCTTTCCTTCCTTCCTTCCCTCCCTTCCTCCCTCCTTCCCTTTTTCTCTTTCCCCTCTCTCCTTCCTTCCTTCCTCCCTCCTTCGCTCCTCTTTCTCTCTTTCCTCTCTCCTCCCTCCCTCCCTCCTTCCCTCCTCTCTTTCCTCTCTTTCCTTCCTTCCTTTTTTCCTTCTTTCCTCCCTCCCTCCCTTCTTCTTTCCCTCTCTTTCTCCCTTTTCTTTCTCTCCTTCCTTTCTTCCTCTCCCTTCCCCTGCCCCACCCCTTCCCCTTCCCTTTTATAGACAGGGTCTCATGCTGGTGCCCAGGCTGGAGTGCAGTGGGGCAATCATAGCTCACTGCAGCCTTGACCTCCTAGGCTCAAAGCGATTCCCCCCACCTAACACCCCCCACCAGGCCTCCCAAAGTGCTGGGATTACAAGCATGGGCCACCAACCATGCCCAGCCCACTTAACCATTTCTTACATATAACTTGTAACTGACCTAAGATAAATTACGTGAATGCTACTCTGGAGGGAGGAGAGGGTGTCAGTGGAAGTCGTATGACTTTCGCATATCTGTGCCATCAAATATAGGTAAAAGTATCAATGGTGCAATTCTGCTGTTAAAATAGCATCCTTGGCTCTAAATAAAAGGGCTGATATTTTAAGTTGATTCATATATTGTAAAATAATCCAACCTAATTTTTAAAAAATTGGGGGAATGTTTTTCTTGTTAAGTCATGTTATAAAAATAAAAACTGGAAATTCTTGGCTTAAAAAATAAATAAATAAAATTGAAACAGATTCTTAAAATAATCCTCAGCTTAAGGTAAGCAATTTTGTCTGTGACATATCACCAGTTTGATAAACTGGAGATCTTCTATTAAAAATATTGAAATAGAAATGTCTGTGACTCATGCCTGGTGGCATCTTGTATGCTGCACTCCTTGGATTATGAGCCTAGCCTTTTGGAAATGGATGGACTTGGGCCTCAGGCACAGGGTTGCTCATTTCTAGCTGCAGCTTCTTAAGCTTGGAGATTGGTTCCTACTCCGTAAAATGGGAATTCCTAAACCTCGCTCATGGAACTGTGAACTTCTTGGAGAGGCCAGTGTAAAGGCCGTGGGATGGCGCCAGCACACACTTGTCCTGTCATTCCTTATCCACACATGTCATTTCCTTTGTGTGATACGGAGGAGACAGGGCCCCCATTTACTGGGCTTTGTGTAAAATACCTGGTGAGAGTGTTTGAGAAAGATTACTTGATAATCACGCACAAGGATGGTATCAATGAGCTGGATGTTCCCTAAGATGTGACTTCAAGCATTCCTATCTTAGGATACATATTCAGTTTGCCAAGTGTCCTGCAGAAAATTGTGTAGAAGCTCCACAGCTGTCTCACCAGCCCAGGTAGAAGATAGCATTCTTTGGGCCCTTGCTACAAAGCGAGGTCCCTGGACTGGCAGCATTCTTGTCACCTGGGAGCTTGTCTGAAATGCAGGCTTTCAGGCTTGATCCTGTGTAACCATGACTATGGCCACTGGAAATGTGGTTAGTGCCACATGATGAAATCATACTCTTTTGGGTATATTCGGTTAAATAAAGTATCTTATTAATATTAATTTCACTTTTTTTAACTTAAAGTCTCTACCAGGAAATTTTAAACTTCATATGTGACTCCCATTGTATTTCTTTATTTTTTGAGGCAGGGTCTTGCTCTGTCACCCAGGCTGGAGTGCAGTGGTGCAATCTTAGCTCACTGCAGCCTTGACCTCCTGGGCTCCAGTGATCCTCCCACCTCACCCTCCCAAGTAGCTGGGACTTCAGGCATGTGGTACCACACTCAGCTAATTTTTTTTTTTTTTTTGCGATGGAGTCTCGCTCAGCTGCCCAGGCTGGAGTGCAGTGGTGTGATCTTGGTTCACTGCAACCACCGTCTCCCAGGTTCAAGTGATTCTCCTGCCTCAGCCTCCTATGTAGTTGGGATTACAGGCACCTACCATCATGCCTGGCAAATTTTTGTATTTTAGTAGAGACGGGGTTTCACCATGTTGGCCAGTCTGGTCTTGAACTCCTGATTTCAGGTGATCTGCCCTGATCGGTCAATTTTTTTAACTTTTATTTTTTTAATAGAGACAGGGTCTCACTATATTGCTTCAAGTGGTCTTGAACTCCTGGGCTCAAGTGATCCTCCTGCCTCAGCTTCCCAAAGTGTTGGGAGTACAGGAATGAGCCACCTTGCCTGGCCCCATCATATTTCTGTTGGACAGTGCTGCACTCAAATCCATGTTCTCAGAATCTGTATTTTAACTAGATCCCTGAGTGATCTCTGTGCTATTAAAGTTTGAGAAGCACTGCTCTCCGGTAACTACAGCCTGTGGGCCAAATCCGGCCCAACGCTTGTTTTTTGAAGTGAATATTACTGGAACGCAGTCACACCCTTTGTTCACACACCATCTGTGGCTCTTTGTGCTTCAGGGGTGGAGCTGAATAGCGGTGAGCTCACAGCAGAGCCTGAGAGGCCATCTAGCCCTTATAGATAGTTTCCTCAACCCTTGGCCTAGGCCTTGTTCCTGCCAGCATCTTATGGTGTGGCCATCAACCCTGATGTGCCTGTTCATGTCCTTGTCAGGAAAGTCCCTAGGCACAAGTGCCTGTGGTAGAAAATGCTTTTGGAGCCCTGCTTCTTTCCTGGAAGTCACAGAGGAGGCCGAGGATCCATGGGATGGAAAAGATTAAAAGATGATTTAAGATCAAAAGTCCCCAGTGATATTGGAAAGGCCCTTTGAGGCCACCTGACATTATCTTGCTTGTTGATGGGTGAAGCAAGACCCCAATAAGGGGTGGGTGGTGAGTCCTTTAGGTGCCGGGTGAAGGAGCCGGTGGAAACCTGGGTGAAGCCGGATGGGTGCCACCTCCAGTTGTTTTTGCAACAGGGTGTTTTCCCAGATTGTAGGTGTTGGTGGGATGGGAAGGCCCAGAAGTGAGTTGTGCAAACAATGCAGAATTTTGTCCCCTCAAATTAACACTTGGTTTTAGTTGCAATATTTAATTTACTGTGCAGTTTTCAAATAATATTAAAAGAAGGCATGGGATTTGTACATTAATCAGTGGGAAGCATAGAGTTAAAAAGACAAGACAAGACTAAGAAATGCTGCTCTATTTTTCTGCTACTCAAAGCGTGGTCCACAGACCAGAGGCATGAACATTGCCAGGAGATTGCTAGCAATGCAGAATTTCAGCCGGCCCCACTGAGTGAGAGTCTGTATCTTAACAAGGTCCCCAAGTGACTCGCAAGCACAGGAGCGTCGGAAACCCATCATTTCAGTTACTTTTAGGCTTTGGTGTGTCTTGAAATCGCTTGGGAGGTTTCAGAATTCTGAAGCCCAGGTCCCACTTCAGAGCTCTGTCTGGGGAGAGGCCAGGCGTGGAGCCATCTGAGGGTCTCCAGATGGTTTGAACGTGCAGTGGAGGGTGAGAGCCTCAGTCAACACTGGCCTTGTTTTTGCTCTGAGTTTCACAGCCCTGAGCCCCAGTGTGCCATGTTCCAGGTAGAGTCATCTAGGAATTTGCTCCTGAGTCAGGCTGCTGAAGCCCACTGTTTGTTCCCTCTCCCTGGAAGGGTGGAGATCCAGCCCTCTCTGGATTCTCTGAACCTCTGGTGAAACTTTTGGAAGGTGTGACAAGGATTCTGACTCCAACTTCCATGGCCAGGCACTTGCATGGCAGTGAAAGAGCAACAGGATTTGGTGCTTCCCCCACTGGGTGATGCAAGAATGTTCTGGATATCAAACAGGGAGTTAGCTTACTGAGACATGATTTTCAAATCCATGAGCAGTATGCTTTCTTTAAGAAACACTTGTATAAATTGCATTACTGTGAGGAATGGTTCTCAGCACTTTACAGATATTAGCTCATAAATAACATGACAGTCCTGTGAGGTGGCTTTACAGCTCCACCCACCGAGAAGTGGAGTCAGTATTGGTCCCCTTGATTCTGGGCCTGACTTAGTGGCCTGTCCACCAAAGTTACGGTGGAGTGATGCTACGTAACTTTCAAGGCCAGGTCATGAAGAGGTGACAGCTTCCTGCTGGCTCTCTGGAATACTCCTGGGCCACCGTGGAAGCAGTCTGACTGCCCTGATCGAGCATGGCCACCATGCTGCGAGGAAGCCCAACCAGCCCACAAGTGGAGAAGTGCTGAGGTACTGAGGTGCTAAGTGACTGTGATGGGCAGAGCCCCTGAGATTGGCAGGCCACTTGTTCCTGCATCAGATCTGGTTCGTCCTGACCAATGGGCCTTGTTTGTCATGGGAGGGGGCCACAGAAATTGGGGCCCCAGTGTAGCTGGTGTTATTCAAAGTCTGACTGGCTGAGGCCCCCTGAAGTCAGGGTAGACCCTGGGCTCTGTGCTCTCCCAGCTGCCATTCATGCTACACTTTTTCACCCATCCTTGGCCTCAGGTAGGGTCAGAGGCCTTCAGGGTGTCCACCTTCCCTTCTCCCCAAACACCTGCTGAGCATCCCACTCAGCCACACCCCAGAGCTGCAGTAGGCTTAGGGGACTTTTCTGCCTGGGTTCCTTGTGGTCAGCCAAACACCAACTCCGACTCCTCATAGTGGGAAGGGTGGGATGGAAGCCAGGGGATGTCTGTTGGCAGGCACACGGCTCTGCAGGCATCTGCCAAACAGACCTTATCTGACAGCCACTATTAGGCAAAATGGTTCTCTAGACCTCAAAATATGCCCAAGAGGGGATGCCGGGAGTCACCAGCACCCAAGAGAGCACCCCGAGGACAGGGCTTCAGTTGTCGGTGAACTCCTGTCCCTTCTGCCACTGAGTTCTCCTTAACTAGGGCAACCATAGCCCCCGGAGACAGGGTGTAAGCATCTTAGCAGTGCGTTGCAGTGGAGCAGTGATGTAAATATATAAGGGAATATCTTAGAGACGATAGCATTAGAACAAGGCTGAGCCTTCAGTTTGAGACAAGGACTGGATGCACAATGGGCCCTTTAACAACATAGGTTTGAACTGTGTGGGCCACTTATATGCAGATTTTCTTCCACCTCTGCCATTCCTGGGACAGTGAGACCAATCCCTCTTCTTCCTCCTCCTCGACCTACTCCACTTGAAGACAAGGATGAAGACCTCTATGATGATCCTCCCCCACTTGGTGAATAGTAAATATATTTTCTCTTTAATGATTTTCTTAATTATATTTTCTTCTTTCTAGCTTACTTTACTTTAAGAATACAGTATATGACATATATAACATACAAAATATGTGTTAATTGGCTATTTATGTTATCAGTAAGGCCTCTGGTCAACAGCAAGCTATTACTGTAAAGTTTTGGGGGGATTCGAAATGTATACGAGGATTTTTGACTGCATGAGAGTTGGTGCTCCGAACCCCTGCATTGTTCAAGGGTCAACTGTACTTCGAGGTACTACAATTTTAGTGATTAATTTGTCTTTCTTGTTGGTGCTTTATTGTGTGGGTTGATTTGTTTTCATGAATATGTACTGGTAAATAAAATAAAAGAGTTTTAAAAAAGGAAAGCCTAGGCTGGGTGCACTGGCTCACACCTGTAATCCCAGCACTTTGGGAGGCCCAGGCGGGTGGATCATGAGGTCAGGGGTTCAAGACCAGCCTGGCCAAGATGATGAAACCCCATCTCTACTAAAAATACAAAAATTAGCTGTGTGTGGTGGTGGGCACTACTCAGGAGGCTGAGGCAGAGAATTGCTTGAACCCGGGAGGCGGCGGTTGCAGTGAGCCGAGATCGCGCCACCGCACTCCAGTCTGGGTGACAGAGCGAGACTTCGTCTCAAGAAAAGCCTGTGTTAACTGCACCCATTAGCTGTGTGCTCTTCAGCAAATAACTTACAAGGGGCCCTCCACCTTTCCCTACTCATTCCCTCTGAAACTGCATTTGCAAAATTATGACAGTGAGAGAAATCTGACTTAGTTGATTGCATCTTGCTTCTGACCTCCAAGCTGTCCTTGGTCAAGGCAGCATGGGCCAAGGTAACTTTAGGAGGAATATAGTTTATAGTTTAACTTAAAAGCTAGGGTAAAAGTAAATCCCTCCATAAAAGTAACCCTCTCCTTGCTCAGGGACCAAAAACCGCCTTTGTAAGACTAATGAAGGATGACAAGATTAGAATTGTGGGAGAGGCCTGAACTCTGTCTAAATGATGGCATAATTTCTATAATCCCTTACTGCTCAGGGGTCATGTGGCCAGAGGTCACAAGATTTGTGACGTTCCCCAATTGCTCCTATGGATACATCACTATTGTAGAACCTAAGATTGGTTTTATCTGATTTTTTTCAGACTGACTTCACCTGGACCCCTGACTCATAACTCAGCTGGTCCTGTGGTTCCACCCAGAGGTGGACTCAGTGCACAAAGATTGTTTTCCACCGCTTTATGATTTCCTCCCCAACTAATCAGCAGCACCCATTCCCTAGTCCCCCAGCCCACCAAATACTTGAGTGATAACTTCATTTCTCCTGCATGGGCCAGCCTTACGTCAGTTAAACTCTTTCTCTATTGCAATGCCCTGGTCTCAGTGGATGGATTTCATGCAGTGGGCAGGAAGAACCCATCAAGTGGTTACACTTTTACCTCAGTTCCCTCCAGGACTCAGGAACTCCTCTCTGGGCCATTGTAAAGATGAGAAATAATACACATACAGCCTGGAGCTCAGTGTTATTTGGGCAAGGCTGTGGGTAAATGTTTGTAGGTAAAAGATGGGAATCAGATCTACCCAGACAGCTCTTCATGCATGCACGTTGGGGAGACAGAAAACTCACCATCCAGGGAAGGCTTTCACCCATGTGATGACTTATTTTATGAGTCAATTTGAGTGGACCATAGGTGCTCAGATTAAACATTATTTGGGTGTGTCTGTGACAGTTTTCTGATGGGATTAGCATTTGAACCAGAAGACTTAGTGAAGTGGATGCCCTTCTCAATGTAGGTGGGCCTCATCCAACCCCTTGAGGGTCTGCACAAAACAAAAGACAGAGAACAGAGGAATTTGCTCTCTTTCCCCCTTACCTCCATGCTTGAGCTGGGACATCTCATTTCTTCTTCTTCTGCCCTGGGATTGGGATTTACATCATCTGTTCCCCTGGTTCTCAGGCTGTTGGAACAGGAGTGAATTGTAACACTGGCTTTCTTGGGTCTCCAGTTTGCAGATGGCAGATCTCAGGGCTTGTCAGCCTCCATAACTGTGTGAGCCAATTCCTCAGATAAATTTCTTCCTGTGTACATACCCTATTGGCTCTGTCTCTGGAGAAGCCTGTCTAATTCACATGTGGTGGGCAGGGATGGTTAGCTGGCTGAGCTCCTCCCTTTCCTCACTCCATGTTGTCCTGTGCTCTCCCTGGGCCATTGGGGTGACAGAGGGGAGGAAGGGAGGGAGGAGACGCAGTGGAGAGGATGGAGGAGGTTTGCTGGGGAGTGCAAGGGGCAGTAAAGGGCAGCAAAGGGCAGCAAAAGGCAGCTGAGCTGTGTGGGAGGCAGGGAGTGGGAAAGCAAGATGGCGGCGGGAGGTTGAGGGATGTGGTGGGAGCTCAGTCCCCTTGTGTGGTTGGAGACTTGCAGAGCTGGCTTGATTATCCTCAAGTCCCCTTTGGTCCCTGGGCAGCAACACCCACGAAAAAGTGCTGATTTCCCCAGACCATGGTGCAGCTACCACCCACTGAACCAGGGTTGAAGCTTTTATACTCAAGGGAGAGTGGAAACTTCTAGAATAGGGAACAGCTTGGTGAGCAGGTAAATATGGGCAGGCAACATTTCCGAGAGTGGGTGTGCAGATGGTGGGCAGTGGGGGGGAGGCACACTATTTTTTTTTCCCCAAAAGAACTAACTCATTCCTTAACTCATTCCTTAGAGAAAACTTCATGAAAACAGAAACAACGATGCTCCCAGAATCACAATCATATGTTGGATTTACTCACTTGAAGCTTCTCTCCAGATGTGGTTAAGGAAATATGACAAATAGACCTTGTTCTGATTTTTACTTTCTCTAAAGAACTAATATAGCTGATGGATTTATGATGAGAAAGCCATTAACACCATGAGCTGGATTCATAGTGCTCCTTGTCTCTCAAAAAATTGAGATACTTTGAAATAATAGGTATGTTTCTTTAAGAACACATTCTAGAAATTCAGGGCAAGAAGATCCTGCATCTGAAAGAACACACAAGTGGACATTCTGTGTTCAGAGAGACGAGAAGTTCCTGCCCTGGGGGACTATTTGGGTACTCAGTGTTCAGAATGATAAGATTCATTTAAAAGGCAAAAACCCACAAACTAAAATGCGGTCAAACTGTTGCAGAGAGTAGGGGTGACGTACAAGGTGAAGGAAACAGAAGTTTTGTGGTTTAATAGCTGGTTTCATGATGAGTTATGGTATTTCTTCAGAAAAACTCTGCAAGCAGTTACGTGGTGCTATTAGACAGCTTTGGGAACTAATTCAGTCATGGTTTTGTAACTCATCTTCAATGGTGCTTGTTTTTTTGTTTGTTTGTTTTTGGTTCGTCTTCACAGTACAGCCCAATATTTTTGTTTGGAGGTGGGGAGGGAGTGGGTTCCAATTATCTGCTGCTGTGTAATAAACCATCCAAAATGCAGCAGCATAGAGCTACCATTTTATTATTCCAGTTCTTCAGATTGCCTGGGGTCAGCAGGATGGTTCTTCTGCTGACCTCCTTTGGGGTCTCTCCTATTGGCAATGACTGGTAATAGGGCTGAATCACCTGGCCCTGGGACTAGGAAATGGAACATGGACAGCTGAGCCTCTCTCTTTCTCCTTGTGGCCTCAGGACTTCTCCATGTAGTCTCTCCAGCAGGTCGATGGTCTTTTAAAATCAGGGGTCAGCAAACTTTTCAGTACAAGACCAAATATTTTAGACTCTTTGACCATATAGTCTATGTCACAAGTACTCAACTCTACCATTGTAATGCAAAGGTAGCCATAAATGCCCATAAACAGATGGACATTGCTCTGCTGCAATAAAGCTTTATTTACAAAAATAGACAGTGGGCTGGATTTGGCCCATGGGCCATAGTTTGCCAACCCCTGTCTTACATGGTGGTTCAGGACTCCCAAGAGCACAAGAACAAACATTGCCAAGCTCTACAAGTTAGGCCCAGAACAGGCACAGAGTCACCTGATACACTGTTGACTAAAGTGGGTCTCAGGCTTAGTCCAGACACAATGTTGGAAAGCAGGGAAGAAAGAATGTTTCTTCCGCCCTTTTAGGTTTAGTGACTGTGGCCTGCAAATTAAACTAACAAAGGACAGATTAACAGGAGAAAAAGTATACAAATTGTATTTGATGTTAATATCTTAATTTTTGGGCTGGGCATGGTGGCTCATGCCTGTAATCCCAGCACTTTGGGAGACTGAGGCAGGCAGATCACTTGAGGCCAGTAGTTTGAGATCAACCTGGCCAACATGGCGAAACCCCGTCTCTACTAAAAATACAAAATTAGCTGGGCATGGTGGTGCACACCTGTAATCCCAGCTACTCAGCAGGCTGAGGCAGGAGAATCGCTTGAAGCCCTGAGGTAGGAGAATCGCTTGAAGCCAGGAGGCGAAGGTTGCAGTGAGCTGAGATCGTGCCCACTGCACTCCAAGCCTGGGCAAAAGAGCGAGAGTCAGCCAGGCATGGTGGCTCATGCCTGTAATCCCAGCAGTTTGGGAGGCCAAGGTGGGCAGATGACCTGAGGTCAGGAGTTCGAGACCAGCCTGACCAACATGGAGAAACCTCATCTGTACTTAAAACAAAACAAAACAAAACAAAACAAAATTAGCCAGGCGTGGTGGCACATGCCTGTAATCCCAACTCCTTGGGAGGCTGAGGCAGGTGAATCGCTTGAACCCAGGAGGCGGAGGTTGCACTGAGCCACGATTGCACCACTGCACTCCAGCCTGGGCAATAGAGGGAGATTCCATCTCAAAGAGTGAGAGTCTGTCTCAAAAACATTTTAAAAAAAATTTTTACATGTAAACAAGTATCTTACAGAAAGTGAAAACCCAAAGAAAGAGTTATGACTGAGAACTCATATACTATTTTAACAAAGACTATAAATTTGTGGCAAAATGACAAGGCAAAGACAAAGGATTTGAAATTCTAGTGGTGATAAACCGTGGAATGTCAAATATGTGGGGGAAAGCTAATGGAAGATAAGGTTTATTTAGTAAGTTTGTTTATGCAGATTGAAGCCAGTATCATGTCAAGGGATAAGCATTGTCTCCTCTTCCTGGCAGAGGGGGACCCCTTCACAAAGGGAAATTTATGCCCTCCTTTACACAGGTGGGAAAGAATAGAGAGATTTTCCTGCTTCTGCTATTTCTCATTTGCCTTCAGCTCAAAATAATCCTTATGCCAAAGTGGTATATTCTGGGGTGGCATGCTCTGACTCCCTTCAGGGATGACTGCAGAAGGGCAGTTACAAGGATTTGGGGTTCTTGGGGCCATCTTTGGAGACACATGGCACAGGGGAGTGAGAGATGTAAGGTCACTCTTTGGTGTTTGATTTTAAGGAAACATTAGTGTATGCAAACTTTGTGTTTAAACCAAAGAGCAGAATTTATCATTTGAAATGAAAATTTTATAGCTACTAAAGTAAAAATAGGTGAGTTTTGTTATTTTCTGTTGAGTGCTACTCCACCAAGGTTAACAAAAGGACTGAAGTGCAAGGATTTCGTGGTGGGAACGCTTGTCTCCTTTGCCTGCTTCCCCTCATTCATTATTTTTGTATCCGGATACAGGAAACAGAAATGCTACATGACAATTACTCTCAGATGCAACGGTCTTTAGGACATCATGTTTTGCTGGGGTCAGATGGGGACCTTATTTTCTGTGTGTTCTGGTTCTCCTCTCTGGTAAAGGGGTGTCCCTAGGGGCAGCTTTTAAAGGGCTGAGTGGCTTCAGGCACAGGCAGGGGCCCTCCTGCTGGGGTGATCCCCTGGTGAGACAGAGCCCCTTTACTCTGGTCTGCACTGTTTTACAAACCTTGACTTCCCAAACTCAGGTTCTCCCACCTTAGTTCCAGCCACGAACCTGTTTCTATAATACAATGG
This sequence comes from Pan troglodytes, assembly GCF_028858775.2. Taxonomy (NCBI): domain Eukaryota; kingdom Metazoa; phylum Chordata; class Mammalia; order Primates; family Hominidae; genus Pan; species Pan troglodytes. Next base: position 47,349,669 of record NC_072409.2, read on the forward strand.
ATCATGTTACTGCCTTTTAGGAAAACCCCCGACTGCTCCTCCTGATCCTCCTGACTGACTGCAGTGGAAGCATCATCTGTATTCCAGCTGAACCATCTTCCTGCCCACCCAGCACACACTGCCCAAGACCCTACTCTATAGTCCCCTGGACTCTTCAGTCTTCCCAAAGGAGTCCTGAACCTTCCTATCTTCTCATGTTTACTCAAAGCCTGAAATGCTTCCCCCATTTGAAGATGATTCTCCAAATCTCAACCTAAGTGCCCCTTTCTCCAGGAAGCCCTCCTTAGTTTCTTTTTAGTTGGATCAGTTGTTCCTTCCTGAATGAACCCGAGAAGGAGAGAGAGAGAGGGAGAGAGAGAAAGCAGATTTTTACTGTTTTACTGAAACATATCCTAGAAGCCCCATGAATACTTTCACATGTAAACTTAGAACACATTTACCTTTGCAGAGTGCAGAGAGTGCAAGAAAGTTTAACTGAAAACTGTGATAGTTTCTGCTTCTTGATGATTCATCTCTTGCATGGTGAGCAATTCTGTACCTGGTAGAAGAGTTGCTGAAGTATGTTCCCCAATTGCTTGTTCTCATTTCCACATAATATGTGTGTGTGTGTGTGTGTGTGTGTGTGTGTGAATGCATTAACAAGTTAGCCAGTATATAAGTTTACATGCTGCTCTTCAATTTCTCCAAAACTTTCTTATGGATCATTTAAAAGCTCAATGATGTCCCTTCAATAGCTCAGCTGGTAGAGCAGAGGACTGTAGCTAATTCCTCATAAAATCTCAATGAGATTAAAAACAAGCAAGCAAGCAAGCAAGCAAGCAAGCAAACAAACAAACAAACAGCCCAGAAAGGCAGATGCAAAGAAGCAGCTAAGCCTTCCCTGTGGCTATATGAATGGATGCTCAGGAGGGGCCTTTGCCTGGGGTTAGGGAGTACACAGGCTTCTTTTGTTAGTTTTTGTTTTTTCTGTAGTGAGGTTGGCAAAGCTGCCTTCTCTCCCAGCCTTGAGCTGGTACCTGGGCCTAGGTGGGTGCTACCGAGGTGTAAAAGGAAGTCGGGGCTCTTGTGGACAGAGGGACCACCCACCCCAGGATTTGAAGTTAGGACAGGCTCTCCAGGTGAATTTGGGGGGCCTCATGGCAGCAAAGTGCTATGAGCTCAGGCACACTTGAGGGGCACTGGTGCAGGTGAAACAGAACAACCTGAGGATCTCAGCAGGAGGGACAACACGGAGCTGTCCCTGCACTTAGGGGCACAGCCTGCATGCAGGTCACTGTTCCTACACGGCTGCTGCCCCTGTGGGCCTGTCACAGTAAGCCGATCACTGTGACTTATGGATTTTGCAAAAGAGTAGGAGTTTATTCACGAGGCAGTCAAGAGAGGAGGCGGGAGGACAGGTCTCAAATTTGCCTCTCTAAAAATAGGACGTGAGGGTACTTATGGGCTAGAAACCCAAGTGGTCTTGAGGTGAAGGGGGAGGTAATGGGAGTTCATGCAAGCCTGGTGGGGCTGCACGGTTCTTCACCGGACACATGCAGAAAAGGGTGGCACTAGCTTGATCTAAGGGAGGAGATTTTAGCCCTCTGACGTCAAAAGGTCACTCTTTGGACACCCACACAGGTTCAGCTGAAGGGCTGGTGGGCTCAATGAGCTTGAACTGGACAAGTACTGCCCATAGTTCCTGAAAAACAACTCTAAGTACTGGTTACTATAGTGACCTATAGTCAGAGCCAGTGTAAGGAAGTCAGTGGGAGTTTAGTGAGTACTGCTCAGCTACGTGGCGTTTAGCTATGTGGATTTTTAGATCAACTAGAAGTATGAGATGAAAAGTAAGCAACTTAATCAAGTGAGCCCTCAGCTTCAGGCACATCCTCTTTCTGCCTCTCATCTCTGCATCTTCCCTTCTTTTGCCCAATTGGGCCCAGCCAGAGAACTCTGCCCCATCTGCTGTTTCACACTGTGAGGGCAGTGCACCAGGGTGCGAGGCCCTTGGTATGCGCAGGCTGAGCTGGTGGTTTGCGCACAGGCCGGGGCATTTTCCACAGTGTGGATTGGGACCCCTTAATGGGCATGGACTTAATTTAATAAGATGTGACTGACATTTTAAAAAATGAAATAAAAATAAATTTTAATGAAAGAGTGCATAATGCTAAGGTTTTTTTGTTTGTTTGTTTTGTTTTTTGTTTTTGTTTTTTTGAGATGGAGTCTCACTCTGTCCCTGAGGCTGGAGTGCAGTGGCGCTATCTCGGCTCACTGCAACCTCCTCCTGGTTCAAGCGCTTCTCCTGCCTCAGCCTCCTGAGTAGCTGGGATTACAGGCATGTGCCACCATGCCCAGCTAAGTTTTGTATTTTTAGTAGAGACAGGGTTTCGCCATGTTGGCCAGGCTAATGCTAAGGTTTTTTTGTCCTTGCTTTTTTTCCTGCTTTCTCCATCATTGTACTCATCAATGTTCATACTATGCAGTGCGTGCATACTGTATCCAAATGCATATTTCATCATGCACCTTGAGATGCTCTTTTCTTTCACTTTCTCTGATGTCACTATCTCTTGGGTTTCTTCTTCCTAGTTCATACAATCAGTAAGTTTTTATTTCTCATTTACTCCTGAAATGCTGGGTTCTCAGGGCTCCTTGCTTTGCCTCGTGATCCTGGTGATGAGAGCTGATGATCTCCATCTTCCTCTTGCCCCAGGCCTGCCTTTCTCAGGAGGGCTAGACCTGCAGGTCCAGCAGCCACATGGTGTCCCTTGGATGCCCCCCGGGGCTGACCCTGGGCCCCATCTCCATCCTGCCATCCTGCTTCCCTCCTGGGTTCTCCGTCAAGTTGCCTAAGCCTAAATCTAGGCTCTTCCATCTCCATTAATGTGCCACATCCAACTATTCACCAGATGTCATCATTGCTACTGCCTTGGTAGCAACCACCTCTCCTGTCCAACCCAAACCCCACCCCAGCTTGGGCCAACATCATGTCTTAAGAGATGCCAGTGGTGGCCATGCTAATGTCTGTCCTCCAGCCTCTTTTCCCCCCACCACACTGCGGAATGCTGAGAGGTTCAGAGTGTGCTGCCCCAAAATATGCTACTCTGGCATAAGGATTATTTTGAGCTGAAAGCAATGTAAAACAACAACGCAGGACAAACCCTCTTTCCTCCTTTTCTCTACCAAGAAGAGCAGGGAGATTCTTAATCATGGGAGACAACTCTAGACTCATCAGGCTGGGATGACACCAAAGGAATCTATATCACAAATCTTTCAAACTAGTCCTTATCATCCCCTAGCTTCCCCCTATGTTTGTCTTCCTACAATTTGCTGTCCTTAGAAGCTCAAAGTCCTTTTCTTTGGTCTTATCACTTCTCTACAAATTTATTATTCTTTGTTAAGATGCTATGTAATGCTGAATTGTAACCACCCATTTGAGTTACTCATGGCTAAGTGATCCCACATGTGAGCAAAATGCACATTAACAAACTATTTTCCCTTGCTAATCCAACGGCTCCAGCCAATGAAACTAAGATGAGTAGAAAATAAATCTTTTTTTTCCTGCTCTAACCAAATGTGACTCTGATCAGGATTGTAAGTGGATGCTAGAACCATTTGCGTAAGTGATGCAGAACTGACGGTCCCTTGGTGCCAAAGAATCACACCCTCAGTATTGTCACTTGCAAAGGGGGTGTTCCTTCATGGTACATGGATCTTGGGGTCCCCATATTGTCCACATGATCAAGTTAGCATCACTAAGAATGGGGCAGCCTACATTCTGTGCCCCCTGAGGTGAAGAGACACAGAGGCTATAGCGTCATCTATGAAGTGGTCTGGACAAAAATGCTTAATCTGAATTGCATGAAGACTCCAGGGTTCCTTTCAGTTTACAAGCAATACAGGGGCTAAAGAAAATAACCAAAGGGCACTGCAAGAAACAGTCAGACAAATCCAGAATATGGGACATTCTTAAGACAACTGACCCAAACTGTTCAGAAAGCCAATGTCATGGGGAAAAAAGCTTGGTTCTAAACTACAAGGGACTCAAAAGACCTGATATCCACATGTAATGGGTGAACATAGATGGCATCCTACCAACACACACACCTCCCAACTCTAAAGGACATTCTGGGAACAACTGGGGAGACTTGGACATGGACTGGGTATTGAATGTTGTTAGTAGGGAATTGTCGTCAGTTTCTTTAGTTGTAATAGGCTGTGTGGGAGAGTGCTCTTCAGCAATGCATGTTGAGTGTGTAGGAGTAAATTATAATGATGCCTGCTCCTTACTTCAAATGATTCAGTAAACAAACAAACGAAAATGCTCACAGAAACAAATGCAGCACAATTAAAGAGTTGTAGAATCTAGGTTGGAGTGTCTTTGGGTATTGATTGTATTATTTTTCCAAATTTTTTCTGTATATTTGGAGTTTTATAATGACAAAATGATAGGGAAAAAATAAAATGCAAAACTAAGCCTGCTACTCCTGGGACTGAAAACCTTCAAAAGCCTCGGGGTAAGTCCAGAGTCTCAGCCTGCCTGGCTGGCCCTGCTGCCTGGCTCTCCCTGGCCCCTTCCTGCCTCTCATGGCTCACCATGGCCACCTCTGCCTGGGGCCGTGGGTGTGGTGGGTGCTCCACCTCTTCTGGACTTTTGCCTTCATCATTTCTCTGCTTGGAAGGCCAGCCTGCATTCACACTTCGGCCCTGAATGAGGAGCCCCTTGTATATACTCCCACAGCTTGTACTCATCACAACCCATTAGGCATTTCATTCAGTAGACTGCAAACTGTTGAGGGGAAAATATTGTGTCCCCAGTGCCTAATACATGTTTGGTGTATAGTAGGTGTCAATGCACGTACCTCAAGAGTGGGCCACTTTTGTGCACTTCGCTGTAGTCTGGGAAAATATGGAACTCAAAGTCTGTATTTCTGGACACTGTAAAGAGTTGAGCAGGCCATGACATCAGTTGGGTGCTGCCAAAGCTTCTGGAGCCGGGAGAGCTGAGCAACTGGCATCTGGAAGTTATTTAGGCTCCTGGTCTTCCTTTGGTTTAGACAGAACAAGTCTGAATGGGGAAGGATGACTGAATACTTTCAGATGCCTCTGACCCGTCTGAGATTGAGGGTGGGGCCCGCGTCCAGGCTTAGTGCAACTCTGGGATGTTACTTGTATTGCTGAGTAGAAGACAGTTGCAGACAATTTTTTTTTTTTTTTGAGATGGAGTCTCACTCTGTTGCCCAGGCTGGAGTGGTATGATCTTGGCTCACTGCAACCTCCACCTCCCGGGTTCAAGCAATTCTCCTGCCTCAGCCTCCAGAGTAGCTGGGACTACAGGAGCATGCCACCACACCTGGCTAATGTTTTTGTATTTTTAGTGGAGATGGGGTTTCACCATGTTGACCAGGCTGGTCTTGAACTCCTGACCTCAAGTGATCCGCCATCTTTGGCCTCCCAAAGTGCTGGGATTACAGGGATCAGCCACTGCACCTGGGCTGCAGACAATTTTTATTTGGCATGCTGGATGGATGGACAGATGGATGGATGGATGGATGGATGGATGGATGGATGGATACAGGTATAGACATGCTGCTGAGTATATTAATGCTGGATATTTTGCTTCCTATAAAATGAAATAATGTCTTACTTACTAATTTATGTCCCAGCCCTCCAAATGCCTGAAAATTAACTCTGAGTTCCTTTGCCAGAAATAGCCACCCTGTGATGGATTCAGGGTTCAGGCATAACGGGGCGAGTCTCATCTTGAGGCAAGCTCACAAACGAAGTTTTCCAGAGAAAATTATTTTGCTCAGATACCATTTCATCATGACATAGGCTTGGGCATCTCCCAAGAGTTTAGGATTTATGTGGCTCGAGAATGAAGTCATTGTATTTGGGGCTGTGTTTACTGTTGCTTTTTTTTTCAGAATCCTTTCTTCTGAGGTGTGAATGGTCAGACTTGTAGGGATAATGAAGTTGGAGATTCTCGGATATCTTAGATAACCATCTGAGGCTTAGTGAATATATGTGCACTGAGAGATATCTGATGGAAAGCATCCAGCCATCAGCCCAGGAATAACAATGTAAGAAGCACTGATTCCACAGTCTCCCTAGTTGTAGTAGATGGAGCTATAAGACAGGCAACTAACTATGGGCCAGACAAGTCTTCATCTGGGGTCCCTTGACCGGCACCACTTTGACCCATCTCAGAATAATGACAAGAGTAGGGATAGAGAGGAAAGTGAGGAGTCAGGAGCTTAAATCTTTCTCCTTGTTACTGTGGACAGCAACAAGGAGAGACAGAGGGAGGTTCCCAGCAGGTGGCAGGGATTTCAAAGGAGCTACGGCGGGTTGGCGGGGGCAGGTTAGGTGGGAAGAAGGAGAAATACTGGAAGGTGTGGTGGTTAGACTATAGTAACCCGCCATTTAATCAAACATGAATCTAGGCATTTTGTAGATGATAGATATGGCTAACCTCTATAATCGGTTAAGTTTAAGTAAATGAGCTTGTCTGCAATAATATGGGTAGGCCTCATCCAGTCTGGAGAATGGCCTTAAGAGCCAAAATCTGAGGTTTCCTGAAGATGGAGAAATTCTGTCTCAACACACCAGAATGAACTCCTGCCTGAGTCTCCAACCTGCTGGCCTGTAATGAAGATCAGAATATGCCATGGCAAAATATGACATTTGGCATAGGAATTATTTTTAGCTGAATGCAGCTGAGAAAAAGCAGACACAGAAAGAGCTCTCTGCCTTCCTCCTTTCTGCCTAAAAGCAGGGGATAAATTTCCCTTGTGAAAGTGCCCTACCCTGACCTCCTGTCTTCAGTCCCCTATCAGAAAGAGGAGAACAACCCTTATCAGCAGAGATGGGGATGGCAATGACATGAGGCAGCATAAGCAAACCTTACAAAATCATCCTTATGCACCATTAGTTTCCCGCATATATTTTCTCTCTCTCTCTCTTTTTTTTTTTTTTTTTTTGAGACTAAGTCTCACTCTGTCGCCCAGGCTGGAGTGCAATGGCATGATCTGGGCTCACTGCAACCTCTGCCTCCCGGGTTCAAGCGCTTCTCCTGCCTCAGCCTCCTGAGTAGCTGGGATTACAGGCGCATGCCATCACGCCTGGCTAATTTTTGTATTTTTAGTAGAGAAGGGGTTTCACCATATTGGTCAGGCTGGTCTCAAACTCCTGACCTCGTGATCCACCTGCCTTGGCCTCCCAAAGTGCTGGGATTACAGGCGTGAGCCACTGCACCTGGCCGGTTCCCCCATATATCTATCTTCCCATAATTTACTGCCCCTCAAAGCCCCAAACACCTTTTCCTTTAGCTAGTCACTTCACAATTTATCATATTTTGTTTAAATGGTATATAAACCCTGAGACAAACCACTTCTTTGGGGTTTCACTTCTTTTCTGTGGAGCCCTCCTATGCACATAACATTGAAAATAAAATTTGTGTGTCTTTTCTCCTGGTAGTCTGTCTTTTGTCAGTTTAATTCGCAGGCTCTCAGCACAGACCCTAAGTGCGTAGAAGAAAAGTTTTTTTTTTGCTCTCCTATACCTGCCCTACAGATTTTATACTTGCCAGCTCTCATAATCATGTGAGCCAATTCCATGAAGTATGTATTTTAATATATATCTAGGATATATTCACGTGTGCGTGCGTGCGTGAGTCTCAAAATATTTTCTCAGCATCTTTCAAGACAGCTTTGCTAGGCATCTGGTCAGAGGCTGGAAAAGTGACCGTAACAGGGCATTGAATTGTTCAAGAAGAGCATTGCATGTATTTTCTCATTTGCGTTTTAAACCTGTCAGCATGTGCCCTCCTAATAAACATCTTGAAACTGTCCGTCCATGTCCTCTGTGTGTGTGTGTGTGTGTGTGTGTGTGTGTTTGCATGTGTGTCTCCATCTGCGTCTGAGTAGACATGCAAGATGTTACACAGTAACTGCTCAATGAAATGCTTGCAAGTTTTCTGATCTATCTAGGCTACATTGCTGAGGAAGTCATCCTACTGTCTATAAGCTCTTTTATTTATTTATTTATTTATTTTTTTTTTTTTTGAGACTGAGTCTCACTCTGTCGCCCAGGCGGGAGTGCAGTGGTCTCGGCTTACTGCAACCTCCACCTCCTGGGTTGAAGCAATTCTTCTGCCTCAGCCGGGATCCCAAGTAGCTGGAATTATAGGTGCCCGCCACCATGCCTGGGTAATTTTTGTATTTTTAGAGTAATATTTTGTATTTGTACAGATGGGGTTTCACCATGTTGGCCAGGCTGGTCTTGAGCTCCTGACCTCAAGTGATCCACCCGCCTTAGCCTCTCAAAATGCTAGGATTACAGGTGTGAGCCACTATACCTAGCCTATAAACTCTTATTCATTATTATTATTATTATTGTGATTATTTTTGCAGGGAAGTGTGACATTTAAAAATATTTATTTTCTTGCTTTCTTGTTACATACAGAACAACTCATGCAAAGAAAACCTAGTTGAATAAATTGCTTTTGTTTAGTAGCTGGTGAAAAAGAGCTTCTTCAATTTCTGAAAAGTATTGAGTAAATGAAATTAACTAGGTGCCGCCATATGAATCTTATTCATTTATTTATTTTTTGAGATGGAGTCTTGCTGTGTTGCCCAGGCTGGAGTGCAGTGGTGAGATCTCGGCTTGCTGCAACCTCCACCTCTTGGGTTCAAATGATTCTCCTGCCTCAGCCTCCCGAGTAGCTGGGATCACAGGCATGCATCACCATGCCCAGCTAACTTTTTTTTTTTTTTTTGTATTTTTAGTAGGAACATTTCAATATGCTGGCCAGGCTGGTCTCAAACTCCTGATCTCAGGTGATTCACCTGCCTCGGCTTCCCAGAGTGCTGGGATTACAGGCATGAGCCACGGTGCCCAGCTATGAATCTTTTCTTTTGGGGAAAAGTTATTCATTAAATTCCCTAATAGCCTGACATAAATGAAGCTCTGAACATTGTAGAGGAGTGTTGCAAAAGCAAATGCCATATATTACACACCGCAGAAAGCAAAATTAGGGCAGACCTTGGGAGCTATGAATGTAGCAAGTTTTTATAACTTAAAAAATATAGATAACCACTGTTCATTAAAAAATTAAAACTCTAGAAAGATCCAGAAATAAAAATAGAAATCAATCATCAATGTGATCAACATATTGGTGTTTTTTCTTTCTACCCCCAGGTGATTTTTCCAGTGCTTGATAATTTTAAAGTAAAAACTATGTAAATATGTAGGAAAAAAACAACTCCTTGAAAAAAGTATCTGGGACCTGCTAACAATCAAGAGCAACAGAGTGCTCCAGCTGGAGGGCCTGGGGGGCGGGGGTCAGAAGTAGTATGCTCACACACACACACACGCACACACACATGCATGTATGACATGGACAGACAGTTTCAAGATGTTTATTAGAAGGGCACATGATGACAGGTTTAAAAGGCAAATGAGTAAATGCTAGCCTTAAAAGCAAGTGCAGAACTTCATGTCTACAATGGGACCATTCACCAGTACTGTTTACGCAAACGCATGATTCACCTACCCAGGATCGACTCAGGAATAAAAATTAATTATCCCAAAGTGAGTAGGCATCCAAAAAGGCTTTTTGAGCCACTGAATCATTGTCACTAAAAGTCCATGTTCTGCCCTTTGCCATACTGAGAACATGGCAGTAGGGGACAGAGATAAAGATGGCAAAAAAAAAAAAAAAGGAAACCTCTCAAGGATGAATAACAAAGGGTGGTGCAGGGGCGAGAAGACCCCATCAAGGGCCTGAGCACCTCTTCACAAAAAGAGAAAGGAAGGGGAGGCAGGAGGGGGAGATTCAGTTGGGAGTATCCTCTCTGAGAATGTAGAAACGGTTGGGCGCAGTGGCTCACACTTGTAATCCCAGCACTTTGGGAGGCCAAGGCAGGTAGATCATCTGAGGTCAGGAGTTTGAGACTAGCCTGACCAACATGGAAAAATCCTATCTCTACTAAAAATACAAAATTAGCCGGGCGTGGTGGCGCATACCTGTAATCCCAGCTACTCGGGAGGCTGAGGCAGGAGAATCGCTTGAACCCAGGAGGCGGAGGTTGCAGTGAGCCGAGATTGCGCCACTGCACTCCAGCCTGGGCAACAAGAGCGAAATTCCGTCTCAAAGAAAAGAAAAAAAGCGTAGAAACTATGTGAAACATTTTGAAGAATTTGCATCTCAAAATTTTATTTGTTTTCTTCTATTATGTGTCTTATTCTACACAACTTTATTGAGATATAGCTAACATACCATGCAATTTACCTGCTTAAAGTGTACAATTCATTGTTTTTTTTTTAGTATATTTACAAGCGTGTGCAACCATTACTGCAATCTAATCTTAGATTTTTGTCCCTTCAAAAAGAAACTTCGTATCTGTTGCATTCGCATTTTCCATCTCACCCCAAGCCCTTTGCAACTGCTAGTGTGGTTTTGGCTTTATAGATTTGCCTATTCTGGACAGTTCATATAAATAAACCATACAGCGTGTGCCCTTTGGGTCTGACTTTTTCATTTAGTGTATGTTTTCAGGTATATTCATGTTTCGTATGTGACAATATTTCATTTCATTTCATTATCAAGTAATGCCCACTGAATGGATATATCACATCTTAAAAATCTGTCAGTTGATGGAGATTTGAATTGTTCCTACTTTTTGGCTATTATGAATAACACTGCCATGGACATTTGCTTATAAGTTTCTGTGTGGATATATATTTTCTTTTCTCTTGAGTAGATGCCTAGGAGTAAAATTTCTAGGTCATATAGCAACTCTACATTTAACATTTGAAGGAACTGCCAAATTGTTTTCCAATATATCTGCACCATTTTACATTCCTCCAAGCAATATATGAAGATTCCAACTTCTCCACATCCTTGCCAACACTTGTTATTTTTGTTACAGCCATCCCAGTTGGTGTGAAGTGGTATTTCATTGTGTTTTTGAATTGCATTTCCCCAATGTCTAACGATGTTAAACATCTTTTCATGAGCATATTGGATGTTTATATATCTTCTTTGGACAAAAACCTACCAAATCCTTTGCTCATTTTTAAATTGGATTTTTTGTTTATTGTTGAGTTATAGGTTTCTTTAAATATATTCTAGATACACATCATATGTGTTTCTCAAATACAGGATCACGTCCCATTCTGTGGGTTGTGGGTTGTCTTTTTATTTCCTTGTTGGTATTGCTTGCAGCACAAAAGTTGTTAATAGATCAAGTCCAATTTATCTTTTACTTTTGGTGTTGCATCTAAGAAACTACTGCCTAACCCAAGGTCCTGAAGACTTACTCCTATATTTTCTTCAGTGTTGTGGTTTAGCTCTTACATTTGTGCCCATGATCCATTTTGAGTTAATTTTTGTAAGTGTTGTGAAGTAGGAAGTCCAACTTCATTCTTTTCAGAGGGGTTATCTAGTTGTGCCAGCACCATTTGTTGAAAAGACTGTGCTTTCCCCCACTGAGTTGTCTTGATGCCCTTGTTGAAAACCAATTGACCATAAATGTAGGGTTCATTTCTGGACTCTTAATTCTGTTCTGTTAAACAATATCACTATCTTTCTGCCAGTACATGCTTTCTTGGTTACCATAGCTTTTTACTAAGTTATGAAATATTAAAGCTTGTTTTGGTGATTGAAGTTTTGGCTGTAGTTTAAGAAACAGATATAGAACAATCAAATGAGCATGTTTCTCACAATTAGAGAATTAAGCAGCAATATTTCCCAAGGATATGAGATTCAGGTGATATGGTTTGGCTGTATCTCCATCCAACTCTCATCTTGAATTCCCACATGTTGTGGGAGGGACCTGGTGGGAGGTAATTGAATCATGAGGGCAAGTCTTTCCCATGCTGTTCTCATGATAGAGAATATGTCTCATGAGATCCGATGGTTTTTAAAAAGGAGTTCCCCTGCATAAGTTCTCTCTCTGTCTGCCGCCATCCATGTAAGATGTGACTTGCTCCTCCTTGCCTTCGCCATGTTTGTGAGGCTTCCCCAGCCACGTGGAACTGTAAGTCCAATTAAACCTCTTTCTTTCATAAATTGCCCAGTCTTGGGCATGTCTTTATCAAGAGTGTGAAAATGGACTAATACAAGTGGGTTACTGTCTGTGTTTTCACACCAGCAGCCTCCATGGGGCAGGCTCTGTGCTGGGCATTGGAGATAAACCTGATGTATAAATTCCACATAATCACCCAGGGCTCAGGGTGTGGTGACTGCCCTCAGGTCCCACAGCTGAGACCCCGCAGAGCCAGACGTGGAAGTCCGTCTGTCTGACTCCATGTTCTATGCTGTTATTACTTATTTTCCAATAAACTAATACCCACCTGCAGGCAGCATGGGGAGAGGAAAAGCACACTGCTCCCACTCAAACAGTTAAACACTTTTTCTTGTTGTGGTAAAACATACATAACAGGACACCTATGATTTTAATCATTTTAAGTGTACTAATCAGTGGCATTAAGTACATTCACATTGTTGTGTAACTATCCACCATCATCCATCTCTACAACTTTTCATTTCTCAAACTGAAACTCTGTTCCCATTAAACACTAACTCCTCACTCTCCCCTAGCTCCTGGCAACCCCCACTCTACTTTCTGTCTCTGTGAGTCTGACTACTCTAGGGACCTTATATAAGTGGAATCATACAGCACTTGTCCTATTGCGACTGGCTTATTTCTTTTTTCTTCTTTGTTTTTTAGATGGAGTCTCGCTCTGTTGCCCAGGCTGGAGTGCAGTGGCACGATCTCAGCTCACCACAACTTCTGCCTCCTGAGTTCAAGCGATTCTCCTGCCTCAGCCTCCCAGGTAGCTGGGACTACAGGTGTGTGCCACCATGCCTGGCTAATTTTTGTATTTTTAGTACAGACGGGGTTTCACTATGTTGGCCAGGCTTGTCTTGAACTCCTGACTTCAGGTGATCTGCCCGCCTCGGCCTTCCAACATGCTGGGATTACAGGCATGAGCCACTGCGCCCGGCCTTCAACTGGCTTATTTCAGTTAGCATAATGTCCTCAGGGTTCATCCATGTTATAGCATGTGTCAGCACTTCTTTCCTTTCCAAGGCTGAGTACGATTCAACAATACATAAATATAAATATATATACACTATATATATATGTACACACACACACACACACACACACCACATTTTGTTTGTCCACGTGTCCACTGATGAACTCTTGGGTTCTTTCCACCTTCTGCTTCTTGCAAATAATGCTGCTACGAACATGGGTGTACAAATATCAGTTCAAGTCCTGCTTTCAATTTTTGGGAAATATACCCAGAAGTCGAATTGCTGGATCATGTGAGAATTCTATGTTTAATTTTTTGACAAATGTTCACACGGCTTTAAAATGCTACTTTAAGAAACATGTTCGGAGCAGGCAATATTTTCTTTTGACTATGCACAAGAGGGGAAATTTTTGTCATCCAGAGATTGACATTTTTTCTTTTTAAAACAATAAAATTGTCATTCAAAAGCAAACCTGGTGAATAAGGTAGAGGGTGACTTTGAGAGTTGATTTGTGGCAAACATTTAGATGTGAGATTTACTTTTTGTGAAGTACCTTCCAGTTAAGTGAGCAATATTTACTCTGTAGGGACTGATCATTCCAGTACAAATGTTCACCAGAGGCAAGAGTAAGAAATACTTAAGAACCAGAATAATATCTCCCTCAGGGGCTTTTAGGAGACTAGAATGAGAGGTTCATAAAATTCACCTAGCACAGCACTTGGCACAGAGCAGGCACTCTGCAAACGCTAGCTCCTTTTCTATCTTATTCCGGAGTAGAAGAGATGCAGGCCTGGGAACTGGCAGGTAGAAACCCGTTTTGTTAAAGGAAACAGGCCCAGATGCCACAGGCAGTCATGAGGCTCTTTAATCCAGGTTAGATGTCAAAGGTCATGCAGCAGAGACGGTTCCATGATAAATTGTCTATATGTGTAAGACAATTTGTTAAAACCCAATAGCAATGATTACATTTGGCAACAAAATACTGTTTCCCTCCTTAAAACCCAATAGCAGGCCGGGCGCGGTGGCTCACGCTTGTAATCCCAGCACTTTGGGAGGCCGAGGCAGGCGGATCACGAGGTCAGGAGATCGAGACCACGGTGAAACCCAGTCTCTACTAAAAATACAAAAAATTAGCCGGTGGCGGGTGCCGGTAGTCCCAGCTACTCGGAGAGGCTGAGGCAGGAGAATGGCTTGAGCCTGGGAGGCGGAGCTTGCAGTGAGCCGAGATTGCGCCACTGCACTCCAGCCTGGGCGACAGAGCGAGACTCCGTCCCCAAAAAAAAAAAAAAAAAAAAAAAATACCAATAGCAAGTATTACATTTGGCAACAAAATCCTCCTTCCCTCTATTCTTTCCTTCCTTCCTCCTTTATGAATAATACTTATTATTATAGATACTTATTGAAAGTTTACTATGTGTATTAGTCTGTCTTCATGCTGCTGATAACGACATAACAGAGACTGAGTAATTTATAAAGAAAAAGAGGTTTAATGGACTCTCAGTTCCACGTGGCTGGGGAGGCCTCAGAATCACGGCGGAAGGCAAAAGACACGCTTTACATGGTGGCAGGTAAGAGGGAATGAGAGCCAAGTGAAAAAAGGAAACCCCTTATAAGACCATCAGATCTTGTGAGACTTATTCACTACCAGGAGAACAGTATGAGGGAAAACTGCCCCCATGATTCAGTCATCTCCCACCAGGTCCCTCCCACATTATATGGGAATTATGGGAGCTACAATGCAAGATGAGATTTGGGTGGGGACACAGCCAATCCATATCACTATGTGCCAAGCTTAGGATACAATATTGAAAAACCAAACAAAAATTTTCGCCTTTATGGAGCCTTATGTGTAGTGAACTAAACATCAGAAATAACAGAAAATTTGATTTTCTATTTGCAGATGATGTGATTACATATTTAGAAAACCTCAGGGCTTTTGCCAAAATAAATAATAGAATTAGAATATTTTAAGAGGTAGCTGGAAACAAAATCAACAGTATCTTCTCTTTTTTAGTAGCAACTAGTTTTCTCATGGGAGTGAGTTTAAAACATCTCCCCAAACCTAAAATCCCTAGAAAATAAATTTTACCAAAAAGGTTCAAGACATACTCAGAGAAAGGTATAAATCTCTGTGTAGGATGTAGATCAATTCTTGAATAAATAGAGAGCAATTCCATACTTCTGGAGGGGAATATTTAAATCTTAAAAATGTGAATAGTTGAAAAAAATATATATATTATACAAAACTGAAGTTTGTACCTATACATTTTGAAGATATTTAACATACTGAAAACATTAATAAATTGTATATCTTTATTTTACACGTGATGCAATATGAAATATAATGCCAATAAAATGTATTTGAGTTGAGCGGAAATTATTTTAAATTTCCTAAAGAAAAATAAATGAGTAAGAATTGCCAAGAAAACTTTAGAAAAGAAACGTGGTATTGGGCAGCCTGCTCTACTTAATAGTAAAACTTCTTATACTCTAAAGCTACTGTAATCAGAGTAGAATGGGTAGGAAAAAAATGAAAGAGGTCCATAGACCAGAAATAGGTCCAAATATATTTGGGAATTTCATATCTTTTCTTTTCTTTCTCTTTCTTTCTTTCTTTTTTCTTTCTTTCCTTTTTCTTTTCTTTCTTCCTTTCTTTCCTTCCTTCCTTGCGTCCTTCCTTCCTTTTTCTTTCTTTCTTTTTCTTTCTCTTTCTCTTTCTTTCCCTTCCTTCTCCCTTCGCTCCCTTTCCTTCCTTCTCCTCTCCCCTCCCCTCTCCTCCCCTCCCCTCTCCTCCCCTCCCCTCTCCTCCCCTCCCCTCTCCTCCCCTCCCCTCTCCTCCTCTCCCCTCCCCTCCCCTCCCTTCCCCTTCCTTTCCCTTCCCTTCCTTCTACACAGTTTTGCTCTATCACCTAAGCTGGAGTGCAGTGGTATAATCCTGGCACACTGCAACCTCCGCCTCTTGGGTTCAAGTGATTCTCGTGCCTCAGCTTCCTGAGTAGCTGGAATTACAGGTGCACACCACCACGCCTGCCTAATTTTTGTATTTTCAGTAGAGATGGGGTTTCGCCATGTTGGCCAGGCTGGTCTTGAACTCCTGGCCTCAAGTGATCCACCTGCCTCAGCTTCCCAAAGTGCTGGGATTACAAGCATGAGTTACCTTACCCGGCTGGGAATTTAATATATGTTAAAGCAACATTTTAATTGAGTGAGACACAGTTGGCCCTGCAAAAAATCCTTGCCGAATGAATGAAGGCTTGTGAGAGTTTGAGGGAAAAAAAAGGCTCTCTATGCATTGCTAGTGGGAATGCGATTGTTAAAATAGTTATGGAAAGTAATACAAGAGTATTTATTAAAATAAGAATGTTTCATCATAGCAATCCTTTCCTTTTAGAGACTGTTCTTCAGGAACAAAAATGCCAATAGATAAAGATATATTTATTGCTTATAATGGCAAAAAGTGGAAATGATACAAATATTCATCAAAAAAAGATTGGTTGACTAAACCAGAATACAATCATACTATAGAATATCAGAATAGAATGCAGCTCTCTAAACGTTAGGTAGAATTCTATATCTCTGTATCTAAGAAATACCCATGATGAATTGTTAAATGAAAAAGCAAGTTTCAGAATATGATAATATTTGTGATCTGAGTCCATTTCTCTGTGCGTGTAGGAGAGAGAACCACAGGCCTCTGCGGTCCGTATGTGCACGGTGAGCGTGCAGGAGGCTGCATGCCAATGCTGTCAATGGGGTGGGGATGAACTGTGGCAGGATGAGTCATTTATTGCTGTTTCCTTTATACATGTTCTTTCTTTGACTTATTACAATGAGCACGTACTACTTTCATCATTTCATAAAATCCAGTAACAGCTTCTCTGCAAAGCCCTCCAAATAAATAAAAAGTCTGTGTCCTTCCAAGAGCAGGACTGAAGTGGTTTAAAGCTCCCCAACTCTGGCTGGCACTGGACAGGAGCCTGGGGGTTGACCGGGGGAATGGGGAGAAGGAAGATTCAGGCTCTATCCTGGTGACAAGGGAGCATACCTGAGCTTGCCTGACCCAGATGTCTTTTTCTGTAGTAACTTTTAATTTTGATATACTTTTAGACTTACAGAAAGGTTGCAAAAAAAAAAAAAAAAAATCAGAGTGACTATATAACCTTCATCTATAAAAAATCAGGGGCCAACACTGGTGTAATGCTATTAACTACAGACTTCATTTAGGTTTTCCCATGTTCCTGTAACATCATTTAGCTGTCCCAGGATCCAATCCAGATCCCACAGTGCACTGAGCTCTTGCTCCTTAATATCCTCCAATCTGGGATAGCTTCTCAGTCTTTCCTTGTTTCTCTTGATCTTGACACTTTTGAAGGGCACTGGTCAGTTATTTTGAAGAACGTCTTTCAATTTGGGTTTGTCTGATGTTTTCTTATGATTTGATGGAGAGTATGAGTTTTAGGCAAGAAGACCTCAGAAGTGCCTTTGTCAGTGCAGTGCAGCAGGGGCACGTGATGTATTATGTGTCATTGTTGGTTTTGTTAGCCTTGATCATTGGGTTAAGGTAGTGTCTGCTTCATTGTTTAGTGCACAAGTAGTAAATATCAGTAAGAAATGTAAGACATAAGAAATACAATAAGAAATTATAAAGTAAACATAAATAAGAACTAGTTTTCCTTTTCTATTAATTTTTCCCTTTGTACGAATAGACATCTATATTTTTCACTCTGATTAATAGACATTTTGGGGGGAGATACTTTGGCACTAGGCAAATATCCCTTTTATCCACAAACATTTGGCAGACTTTGCCTGCAACCACCATTACTGTGGTGTTCACCAAAGATGATTTTGTATTTTCCTTATTCTTTCTGCATTTGTTAGTAGAATTCTTCCATGTGACCTCTCTCTCCTCCCCCATTTACTTACCCATTTTATTCTGTTATTTATTCTACTCGTATGGACTCAAGATATTTATTTTATTCTATGTGACAAAGACATCTTATGACCAGTTTAAGTAAGGGGCTTATGGACTATCTTCAGTTGTCTGCGTGTGTGTATGAGTGTGTGTATAAGAGAGAGAATATGTAAATGGCATTTATGCAAGGTTTTATAGGGACACATCTCATTGTGATGAAAATACAGAACTTGCTTTCAAAATCAAAAGAATAGCTTTAAAATTGTGAAAAACTCTATCATAATAGGGGGTATTTTGACATATATGATTATATCCCATTAACCTAAGAGATCTGAGGTTACAGGAAAATAAATGTGTAACTGGACTCGATGCTGAAGGGCTTAGGAAAGCCCTGAAAGGAACAAATGGGTTTAGAAGGCACTTCCTGAGCAGAAAAGAACCAGGAACATAGAAAAAGTGAAGAGCGAGCTTGATCCTGCTCATAGCCCCGTGCTGTGCTGTGGTCCTGGGGCCTAGTTCACAGGGTGAATTCTGGGGTCAGGCTGGTGAGTGCCTCTCCTCTGGTGCCTTAACCTCCTCCTCTGTAAGATGGCAAGCATAGTATGATCTACTGCATGGGGTGTTGTGAGACCGGATGGGAATTATTGCCTACAAGGTACTTACAAGAGCTCCTGGCACATGGCCGGTGCCCAGTGCCAGTAGCTGCTCGTTTTTTTTTTTTTTTTTTTTGAGATGGAGTCTCACTCTGTTGCCCAGGCTGGAGTGCAGTGGCTGTATTTCGGCTCGCTTCAACCTCCGCCTCCCGGGTTCAAGTGATTCTCCTGCCTCAGACTCCTGAGTAGTTGGGATTACAGGTGTGCACAACCACCCCCACTAAAATTTTTGTATTTTTAGTAGAGATGGGGTTTCACCATTTGGCCAGGCTGGTCTCGAACTCCTTTTAATACCCTGCCATACATCCTTGCTCACTTGAAGTGGCTTGAGTGAGTTCTGTTCTTTGCAAGTGAGCACAGACAGGTCATGATAGACTTGGAAACTTCTCTTGGCATTAGCTACATATCTGCATACCAGCTGTACAGTTTCATTAAAATACTGACAACATGATGGCATTGCATGTAGACCTGCTTATTTTGTATGATGATCTTGGTTCCACTTACAATGAAAATATGCCTCCTTTGTGGCCGGGTGTGGTGGCTCACTTCTGTAATCCCAGCACTTTGGGAGGCTGAGGCAGGCAGATCACGAGGTCAAGAGATCAAGACCATCCTGGCCAACATGGTGAAACCCGTCTCTATTAAAAATATAAAAATTAGCTGGGTGTGGTGGCGGGCGCCTGTAGTCCCAGCTACTCGGGAGGCTGAGGCAGGAGAATCGCTTGAACCCAGGAGGTGGAGGTTGCAGTGAGTCGAGATCGCGCCATTGCACTCCAGCCTGGGCGACAGAGCGAGACACTGTCTCCAAAAAAAAAGAAAAGAAAAGAAAAAAGAAAATATGCCTCCTTTGCTGATAAACAGATAATAAATGTAGTACTCAAATTTCTGTCTAACTTTCTATAGGCAGCTTCTCCAATTCCAGAGACTACTGAATATTAGGCCATAATTGGATTTTACAATAATTTTGGAGGAAAGGAGAGCTCAGGGAAGAGCCCATAACTCATGCCAACTTGGAAAATGGATGAAATAGATGGAAAGAAAGTTGATTATAACTTTAAAAGGACATTAATATTATGGAAGATGTTTAAAGGGCAATTGCCTCTATAGATTATGAAGCAATTTAGGAAACAGATCCACAAGTATTTTAGAAATACATTTTTTCTTTAAGAAGAAATTATTAACTATGCCTCGCTCCCCCTCTGGCTGTCAGTCACTTAACTGAGTTGTCTCAATATTTTATTTAAATGTGATCCCCATTTGTCAGACTTGAGTGTTTCAAGAATTGTGTTGTGGAGTCTCTTGAGAGAGAAGCCCATTCTAAATGGTCCCACTAATGTAATATTTATGCTAATGCAAATGCTATAAAGACAGTTGGAACATCCCTTTGGACACTGTGTGAATGAGTATCAGCATAGCTGTACCTGACAGTGATTTTTGTAAACTGAGAAACTTTGTGAGACCTAGGTAGGGCTGAAGGAATGAGATGCACAGATTTACACTCTGACATCATGTGTTATCCCCCAAAACATATATAAACACACACAATTATGCACATTTGCATACACCCTTACACACTTACATCCACAAAGATATATACATACACACACAAGCACGTATACATGGAAAAACACGAACATACACATGTATATACATTCACATTTATATACATCCACATACATACCCACAAACATGTACATGCACACACTCATATAAGCATATATAGTCATGCATTGCTTAACGATGTGGATCTGCCTAAGAAATGCATCATTAGGTGATTGTGTCCTTGTGCGAACATCATAGTGTACTCACACAAACCTAGCTGCGTACACACTTAGGCTGTCTAATATAGCCTATTGCTCCTAGACTATAAACCTGTTCGGCATGTTACTTTATTGAAAATTGTAGGCAACTGTAATACAATAGCAAGTATTTGTATATTGAAACAATATAAACATAGAAAAGGTACAGTAAAAATACAGTCTAAAAAATAAAAAATGGTACACCTGTATAGGACACTCACCATGAATGGAGCTGGCAGGGTTGCAAGTTGCTCTGGGTGAGTCAGTGAGTGGGGGTGAATGTGAAGGCCTAGGACATTACTGTATACTCAAGCAGACATTATAAATACTGTACACTTAGACTACACTAAGTTTATTAAAAATTTTCTTTCTTTAATAATTAATTATCCTTAGCCTACCATAACATTTTTACTGTCTAAACTTAAATTTTTTTTAAAAACATTTTTACTCTTTTATAATAATTCTTTGCTTAAGACACAAACACATTGTATAGCTGGACAAAAATATTTTCTTTCTATCCCTATTCTATAAGCTTTTTTCTATTTTAAAATGTTTAATTTTTTAAACTTTTTGAATTGTTTTGTGAAAAAAAAAAACAAACCAAGACACAAACACATACATTAGCCGAGGCCTCCACAGGGTCAGTATCATCCATATCACTGTCTTCCACCTCCACTTCTTGTCCCACTGGAAGGTCTTCAGGGACAGTAACACGCATGGAGCTGTCATCTGTGCGCATGGAGCTGTCATCTGTGGTAACAATGCCTTTTTCTGGAGTCCCTCCTGCAGGACCTGCCTGAGGCTCTTCTTGAGGAGATGTCACTCTTTTCAGAAACACGATCATGATGGTTTGCTTGGTTTGTTTCTTCTTTTCATCACAGATTTGCGTCAGCAATGCGTTGGTCACTAGATGATAGGAATTTTTCAGCTGCACTGTAACCTAAGGGACCACCGGACCCTATGTGGTCCAGTGTTGACCCAGACGTCACTATGCGGCACTTGACTGCACACACATAAAGCATGAACACACACACCGCATTGCCTAGTTTGACCTGGGTGCCTGTATTTTTTGTATCTGTAGACAGCAGCATTTTAAGATTTATGGTTACATCAGTACTTAGGCTGTTCCTGGTGACTCCTGATGATGCAAGCATCCAAACTTCATCCTGGAATGTGCAGCTGGTGGTGAGGACGGGCACCTCAGGGGTTGCAGTGAGAGCAGCGGTTGCAGCCTACAGAGTGCTCATAGGGTGCCAACCCTGGCCTTGAGCACCATGCATGTGATTTACTCGTTACAATGGAACCATGAAGCAGACATGGCTATTTCACCATCTCATGGTTAAGGACATGCAGTCTGCAGAGTCTCAATAGTTTGCCCTGGGTCACACATGGAGAGTGGACATTGGCTCCAAACCCCTAATCCACTTATCCAGGCCACCTTGGCACCCTGACCCCTTAGAACCTGGGGCTTTCTGCTTAAAGCCCATAAACAGATCGCAGTTCCCATGGGGCCTGAGCCACAGGTACAAGGGCCCCTGGTTCTATCACTTACTTTTGGTAAATTCTCCACTTTAAACAAGAGCTGCCTGGTATGTACCTAGGAGACCACATTTTTATTTGAGGAAAATATTACTGGAAATTGGGGCAAGGTTGCTCAATGGAATAAAGGGTGCCCACTTTGTGTGCGTTTTGTGGTGGTGTTTTGTTTTGTTTTGTTTTTGAGACAGAGTCTCACTCTGTCGCCCAGGCTGTAGTGCAGTGGCACCATCTAGGCTAATTGCAACTTCCACCTCCCAGTTCAAGTGATTCTCCTGCCTCTTTTTGTATTTTTAGTAGAGACAGGGTTTTACCATGTTGGCGAGTCTTGTCTCAAACTCCTGGCCTCAAGTGATCTGCCCACCTCGCCTCCCAAAGTGTTGGAATTACAGGCGTGAGCCACCGCGCCAAGCCTTAAGTATGCCCTCTTTGGGTGGCAGGGCAAACCTAAATTGAAGAGCTACTGGATGCCAAGCCTGGCCTGTCTCCAGTGTGATGTATATTTGTGCTTTGCTCTCTGTTTAGGCTGGGGATCTGCTTAGAAGAAAGTGCATATTTTAAATGGTACCAGAAACAGAGAACATAAAACATAGCCAGGGGAGGAAAAAAACCCACAGAACAGGAATCAGCCTATTCCTAAGCCCAAATGGAATCACTTGAAAACTGTTACTGCTCTATACATTTCTAAAGAGTGAATTATTGATTTTTCTGTTAAAAAAGTTGTATATGGAATTATGATGACTGACTGAACTCATGTATCTACCATCATTTCAGCCCCAATTCCCACAAAATGACAAGAAAAGAAAATTTTAAAATAAAATCCTTAGTGATGCAGGAAAATAAAAGAGTGCCATGGGGTAAGAGAGATTTTGAACAGTTTCTGAAAGACAGAACGCAAACAGGATCAGCTCCCATGAAAAATAAAGCCAGAGCAAAATGAATACTGGAGAAAACAATGTGAGGCAGGAGGGTTTGGGGAGATCAGGCCCAAGGTCAGTGAAATGCAAAACTATAGCAGACAAACAACAGACATTGTTAGGCACCAAGGACTCAGAAAATGTACCACTGATGGACCGTCTATGATGGATTTTTTTTTAAAGAAATGTGCGTGAGCAAAACAAAAATAAATACAAAGGAAACATGAAGACTACACCAGAAGCGGTGAGCAAATAAACTTGAAAACGAGTAAACATGCCTAATGATCACAAGATGGCTGCCATAGCTCTAGATCTTATGCTCTTACATCAGTGTCCTATGCAGGAGCAAAATGTCAGCAAGGCCTCTGTTAAGAAATGCTGGCTTAGATTTAATCATCATTTGTCTCCTAGCATGGGCATATTGCTACCCCTGAAAAAAAAATCAGGGTGTATGGGCAAATAAAGTGGAGTGGAATAACTGCTGGGTGGGCAGTTTGACAAGGGAGACAAAAAAAAAAAAAAAAAAAAAAAAGGATGTAGAAGAGTAGAATAGCATAATTAACAAGCTTAACTATAAATGTATATAAATCTATACATACAGACACATTTCTCTTATGCCAACAAAGACCATACCCTCTTCTCAAACACAAACAGAATATCCACAAAAATTGTTGCTAAGGTAGAACACAGAGAACATCTTAAGAAATTCCAAAATCAAAAAATCAGATAAGCCACCTTTTCTGAACAGACTGCAGAAAAAGTAAGCATTAATATCAAAGGGCTGGCAAAATGATTCTATTTCAATATTTTAAAACACCCCTTAAGATAAAAAAGAAAATAAAAATTAAATAACTGCAGTTAGTTATGGATTGAAAAATGAATGTCCATGAGAGTACCACGTCATGAAAGACATGGACAAAGCAGTCATCAGAGGAAAATTTGTAGCTCTCAATCCTGGTGCTAGAAAACAAGAGAGGCAGAAAAAAATAATAAAATAAGTGCAAAGATAGCAAAAGTAAGAAAATAATAAAAATAAAAGTAAACATCAGTGAAAGAGAGTATAAACAAGCAGAATGGTAGTGCTTTGAAAATAAAAAATAATTTAAATAAATTTCTGGCCATTCTGAACAAGTAAAAAACAAAAACAGTAAGCAGACCCAGGCATAAATGAAAGCATTTGAAGTGAAAAGGTGTCCAAAATTGAAGTTATAAAAAGATTAGAACTGAATACAGCTCTATGTCAATATTTTTGAGACTTTAGATGAAAGTAATGCTAATCCAGGAAAATATAAATTACAGTAGAATCCCTCTTATCCAACACAGTCCAGGCCAATAGTCAGTTGGTTAAGTGAAAAAAGTGTTTAAAGTGAAGAATTATAAAGAAAGTCATTATGGATCTCAAACTTTTACTTTAATTGAAACCATAAAAACATATATTCACTCACCAATGTTTTATGCAGGGTTAATGCCTTCTCTTTAAAATTGGACTTCTGATTGGATTTCTACCTCATTTTTCTTATGTAAACACTTATAGTTCACTTTTGATATTTATGGGTTTTGATTTTTGAAACAAAGGGAAAATGTTAAAACATATACTGTTCAGTAATGCCACCTAATCCACGCGGGATATGTCCCAGGACCCCTAGTGGATGCTTGAAACCACAGATACCAAACATGATTACTGTCAGTCGGAACATTTTTTTTTTTGGAGACAGTCTTGCTCTGTTGCCCAGGCTGGAGTGCAGTGGCGCCATCTCGGCTCACTGCCAGCTCCGCCTCCTGGGTTCGTGACATTCTCCTGCCTCAGCCTCCCAAGAAGCTGGGACTACAGGCGCCCGCCACCACGTCCAGCTAATTTTTTGTATTTTTAGTAGAGACGGGGTTTCACCATGTTAGCCAGGATGGTCTCGATCTCCTGACCTCCTGATCTGCCCACCTTGGCCTAGTCAGAACACATTTTTGTTTAAGTCTTCCATCCACAGATGTAATGCCTTTCCCACCTTAACTAAATACTTATCAACACTGTGGCCATAACTTTTGCAGCTGGAGGTATGACAGCAAAAGTAGCACAAATTTCTTTTTCCCTCTTTACAATTTTACAGATAGCAGGTTCATTCTTACCGCAGATCTTAGCAACATAAGCATAGTATTTGTTAACCTTATTAAGTCGAGAACTTTCACCTTTTCACTTAAAGGAAGCACTTTATGGCTTCTCTTTGGCATATTTGAGTTGTCAGCATCACTACTCTTGCCCTCTGGGGTCACTATTAACCAAAATAAGAGTAACTTGAACACAGGGCACTGTGATGCTGATACCATGAAAGTCAATCTGCTAACCAAGATGGCTACTAGGTGACCAACAGGTGGGGAGTGTCTACAGCTGGATAAAAGATTATTTAAATCCTGGGCCGGATGGAGTGGGACAGCAAGAGAATTCATCATGCCACTTAGAACAGTCTGCAACTTAGAATTTATAAATTGTTTATTTCTGGAATTTTCCACTTAATATTCTTGGACCATGGTTGACTTTGGGTAATGGAAACTGAGGAAAGGGAAACGTCAGATAAAGGGGGCACAATTGTACTCCAATTGTGGAATTCCTGTAAATCAGAGCTTCTCAAACTTCAATGTGCAAACAAATGTCTTGGGGATCTTGTTAAAATGCAGAGTCTGACTCAGTAGGTGTGGGTGGGGTTCTGAGATTTGGCATTTCTAACAGGCTTCCAGGTGATACTGGTGCATGGGCCACACTTTGAGTAATAAGGATATAAATTCCTGCATCCACCCATTGTTTCCAGTTGTATTAGAACATTTAAGTACCAATTATTTATCTAAGTGACTCAATTATATCTAGTCCTCCTAAAGTATTCAACTTAGTCTTCATGAAAATGAAAACTCTTTTTTTTGGCAACTATTCCATTGGTCTATATAATGTTAAATTAAATAAAGTAATTATACAGGTATACTTGTAAATAAATTTGAGAGCAAACACAGCTGAAAGCTGTAAGCATTCATTTTAAATCATGGAAGCAGAGGGTAGAATTATAACAGAAAGTAACCTATAGGCCTACCAAAGTATCCAGCTTGTTGTGAGAATCCTCCCTTCAAAAACACTTTACCCTGTCCCTGAAAAAGCCCCAGACCCAGAGGTTATAGGTAGGTTTTACCAAATTTGCAAGGAATAAGTATTCCCTATCTTATATATGTTTTTTTCAGTAAGTAAAAAATGAGACATATGTTCTGCTTTGATTTGAATGCTTGAGCCCTTTGAAACTCATGCTGAAATTTCATTGCCACTGTAATAGTATTAAGAAGAGGGGCCTTTGAGAATTATGTCATGGGGGCACCATGAGTGGGTCAATGCTGTTATCTCGGGAGTGGAATGACCCTTGCCAGAGGCCATCAACATGCTATTGGACTTACCAGCCTTCAGAACCATGAGCCAAAAAACTTATTTTCTTTATAAATTATCCAGTCTGTGGTATTCTGTTACAGCAACAGGAAATGGACAAGACATGTGTATTAGTCTGCTCTCATGCTGCTAATAAAGACATACCCAAGACTGGGTAATTTATAAAGGAAAGAGGTTTAATTGACTCACAGTTCCACATAGCTGGGGAGGCCTCATAATCAGGGTGGAAGACAAAGGAAGAGCAAAGGAACTTCTTACATGGCAGCAGACAAGAGGATGTGTGCAGGGGAACTGCCCTTTATACAACTATCAGATCTTGTGAGACTTACTCACTATCATGAGAACAGCATGGGAAAGACCCACCCCCATGGTTCAATTACCTCCCACCATGTCCCTTCCATGACACCTGGGAATTATGACAGCTACAATTTAAGATGAGATTGGGCTGGGGACACAGCCAAACCATATCAACATGTCCCAACTCATTGTATAAAGTTCATATAATCCTTATCCCAAACTAGGTAAGAGTACAAGAAAAAAAAATCATATAATTATGGTTTATATAATTATGAACATAAATATGAAAATTCCAAGTAAATTTTAGCTCACTGATTTTAATTTTATAATAAAGAAGTAAAATATTATGAAGAATCGGGACTAATATCTCGAATGTAAGATTGGTTCAATATCAGAAAATCTACTGACATAGTTTATCCCCTTCATGGACAAAGGAGAAAAACTATGTATTCTCTCAATGGATATAAAATTATTTTAAAATATTCAATATTTTTTCCTAATTAAGGAAAAAAATCCTTGTTCACTTGTTAATAGAAAATATTCCCTCAACCTAATAGAGGCTATCTATTGGAAATCTACAGCTGAACCTTAAAGAACACAAATCATTTTGAATAAATAGAAAGACCTATCATTTTCCTGAAAGGATGCCTGAATATTATAAAGATTGCAATTCTTGCCAAATAATATAAACTCATTTCAATCACAATAAAAATTCAAAGATTTCTCTTTTTAGTTGGAATTGTCAAATTGATTCTCAAGTTTATATGCAAAAGAAAATGCACAAGAATAGCTGTTCTGAAACATTTGAAGAAGACAAGTAACAGACAGGGAGATTTTAGCAAACAAATAAATAGTATCCAGAATGTATAATGAGCATCCACAAAACCATAAGAACAATGCAAACAATGAAACAGAAAAATTGACAAAATAAATAGGCTATTTACAGAAAACGAAATACAGGTAGCTAATAAACATATATAAAAATGTCCAGTCTCAGGAAATTGCAAATTCAAATCAGGGCTCGTTTGTTTGGGTGTTTAGCCATTGGATTAGAAACAACAGGAAGAATTGTTAAATACATTATATTCCATCCACTTAAGGAAAAAGATATGTTAAATAATTGTATTCCGTCCATTTAAGGAAAAAGATCTCTATCAAATATAGCAAACACACAAAGAAAAACATGTACGTGTAAACTCTAAGTGTGTGTACATAAGAAAAAAGTCAGTGCATCTAGACATGCCAGTGCCCAGCCTAGACACGCTGGGCTGTTAACCCAGGCCCAGTGGGGCAGAAGGGTGGGCCAGGCACAGTGCCTTGTACAATTTGCTCAGGACACTAGTATGTTATTGAATCTCTGGCATGAGGATCTATTAATAGATTTTTTTAAGTGCCCTAGCCAAATTCTATGCCTTCTAGAAAAATATTCTGCTTCTGTTGTTCCTTTAGAGAGCTGTTCAGCATAGAATCTAGACGTTTCCTTCTGAAACAAATCCAGTAACTATTCAACTATCAAATTTAGCATTCTGGCTGTATAGAAAAATAACAATGCTATATTAAGTTACCACTGTGAAGTAGGTGGCCAAACTGTATATGTGACATTCTTAGTTTTTCAACAAACTGAATATGCCTGAGGCACGTTTCCTGAATGCTTCTTCTTCCAACAGCCAAAGCATGATATTATCATCCACACAATTTACATTCCCAGAATGGAAGTTTGCATTCCGACAAGGGAAAAGGCTCTGAGGCCCAGGCCCCTGCCCCGCTGCATGCCGTATATTTTGGGAGAGTCATCCTTTCTCAGGAACATGGTTTGCAACTATGTTCAGAGGGAATAGTATGAGTCACCTCCTCCCAGCGCTTTTCAAGAATCAATAAAATGAATTTGAAACAAACAAAGATTTGATCCAACATGAATACTGATTTTAACAACTTGTTTTCATTCCCTTGACTTTTTCCATTTCTAATTTTAGAACGGAATGAAATTATTTTTGAACGCATGTTTATGAATTTTCTGGCCACTTTCAAGCCTTTAACTATTTCACACTTTCTCTCTAAAGATCAAAGAAACTCTAGTAACGTGGAAATTCATGCTCCGAGTAGCGACAAGCCAGTGACTTTTTCTATAGAAAGGGTACCAGACTCCAATTTGAAAATCTCAAGCAGCTTTATATTCAAGCAAGTTCAATCCAATCTCTTCCTGACTCACTGTCTCATCAACATGCAAAGCTCTCGAAGAGAAATCATCTCTTACTTGCCTGAGGGAGTTCTGGCAGACGTTTTGAATGTGGATGTGGAAGTTCTTTCCTCGTCTCCATCCTGTCAAGAGCCGTGGAGCAAACAGCAGGATGAGGAAGACACGGAAGACAAAACTGATAACGCACGTCACCTCGCTGCAGCGGGAGACGGAATGTAACTTCAATTCAGCCTCTTTGGGGTTTGGGTTCTGACCAAGTAAATCGGGAATGTTGTTAACACATCAAGCCAGCCTTTATTGTTTGTCTTAACCCAAGAAAACACAAAATGACACTTACTTTGTTGCTCATTTCGGTTTTAACTTGTTGATGTCCTCCCCACAAAAATCAAACTTGAAAATGCCTGGCAGAGACCCCTGAGATCTAGGGTTTGAAATGCTCTTTTGACAAGTTAAGAGGTTAAAAAGAATTCAGGAACATACTGTAGAGTCTCATGGGGGATTTTAGAAAAAAAATATGCAAAGCATCTTTAAATATGTGGAAAATCCTTAGCAGTGAAATTGCACTGAAGTCAGATTGTTTTCCCATTGATGTTGCATTGCTCGGCTGCAAGAGGTGGGGTGGGCACATCGTGGGGGGAGAGCAGAAGTGCCTGTTAGGGTGCTGCCAGACCTCAGTGTGGAATTCTGCTTCTCACAGTTGGCCATAATCAATCAATCAGACTCCCTCTTTCTCCTCCCTTCTCCCTCTCCCTTTCTTTCCGTGGTTGAAGGGCCCCTCTTAAATCGCTCTTGAGCCTGCATTCTAATTTGCTCTCTCTCCCACGTGAAATCCACTTCTCCCAGCTAAGCTGCGTTTTGCAGCTTTATGACGGTACTGAAAGCACTTTATTTCCACTTAAAGAGCTGCCTGTTCTATTTACCATCACTCTCGGGGTACTTAACCTCATTTAAAAGGCTAACTTTTCTCCTGCATTATAAAGTTGCTCGGGAGTCTCAAAGCCTCTTTCTCTGCCCAGCCCGCAGCCAGCCCTCTCCAGCCACCCCAGCCTCGCCCTCACCCCTCCCAGCCTCTGTTCCAAGGCCCAGGCGCGCCCGCGTGGGGCACGTGTCCCTGAACGCCCCGCCTCCGGCCAGCCTGACCGCTCAGCGCTCGGTGTCACTTCTGGCACGCCTCCACATTCCTCAAATCCCAGAGAGGACCTCGAAATAGGATAGAAAACAAGAATTTAAATAAGAAGCAACAGGGCTGCCCGCTCTGGCTGGGGAGGGCCTCGGCCCCCGCCTGCACCTGCGGCCCTTGTTTCTTGCGCGGTTTTGCAACGTCAGAGCCGTCCACACTCGCAGGCCATTTTTAGCGGCCTGTTGGAAAGGGAAGACGATGAAGTCGGGCTAAGCAGGGCAACGCCTTGCCCTCTGAGAGGCGTGGAGGGCCCTTGGGAAGCTCAGAGAGCTACGATAAAATGGCTAAACGACCTTCCTCTCCTCCAAGTCACCAAATACGAGGCAGGTGGGCACCAGATGGGCAAACTGAGCTTGGTAGAAGCTTGCGCCTTCCCCTTCGTGTCTTTGGTTGGGGGTGTTTCACTGGGGACTGGGCCCGTTAGACCGACGACAGATGCATGCACCGCATCAGAGAGGAAAGTCACCTGTCTCGCAGGGAGGATGGCAGGATGGCTGCTGGGGCAGGCGGAGCCCACGAGGGTGGGGCCGGGAGATCCTGCTCGTTTTGCCGGGTTGGCCTCTGCCTAGCCCGGCACCCGCAGTGCAGAGAGCACCCCGGCTGGACTTCCCTGACCGCGTCCCCGGAAGGCAGGAGCCCCTTCCCGCGGCGGCCCAGGCCCGGGCTCCCTTGTGCTCACGGGATAAGCCTCTTGGATGGATGAGCGCGCCTCCTTCCTGCTCACACTCCCAGCGCAGGCCACGGCCAGAGCTGTTTGCCCTGCACACACGGGGAGGGGCGGCCAGCTCACGGTGCAGACCAGCGGGATGGGGCTTCACCGCTTGCTACCGTCTCAGTGTCCCCTCAAATCATACCTTGAAACTTACTCGCAAATGGAATGGTATTAAGACCCAGCACTTTGGGAGGCCAGGGCAGGAGGATCACTTGACCTCAGGAGTTTGAGACCAGCCTGGACAACATAGTGAGACCCCATCTTAAAAAAAATACAAAAATTGGCCAGGCATGGTGTCGGCACCTATAGTCCCAGCTACTTGGGGGGCTGAGGTGGGAGGATCACTTGAGCCCAGGAGGTCGAGGCTGCAGTGAGTTGTGTTGGCACCACTGCATTTCGGCCTGGGGACAAAATGAAACCCTGTCTCAAAAAAAAAAAAAAAAAGAAAAGAAAAAAAAAGTGGGTCCTTAGGGGTTGACTGAGTCCTAAGTGCAAGCTCTGGTGAATGGGAGGAAGGGCTTCATAGAGGCTTCCCATGGTGTTCACCCCATTCCCTGCAAGGACACAGGTTGGAGGCCCCCTGGAAGCAGAGTTGCAGACAGGGAGCCTGCAGCGCCTGGGTCTTGGACTTCCCAGCCTCCAGAACTGTAAGAAAGAGACTTGTCTTCTTCATACATTACCCGTCTCAGGTATTTTATTACAGCAGCACAGACGGACTAAGACACCTCTCTTCCCTCGTCTTCCAGTTTTCTGTGCGTAAATCCTCAATGGGTGTGAAGCGCAGAATGGGAAGGCAAGGTGCGCAGAATGAGCTCACTAGAGAAATCACGCTTTTCTTCTCCCTTGTGGTTTCACCTGCAGTCCCTAGTCTCCTACTGATGAAGAAGGGGCCTGGCCATAAGGTGTCCTTCCCCCCTTTGGTTCCCTCCATACTGTCTCCCTCTTCCACCCCTCTCCTAAATATGTTTCCAATGACACAGGAGGTTAATGCTGGCTGCCCCAGGACTGAGTGAGAGACAGATTCCTTCCATGCCCAGAGGAGCCTGGCTTCAGGGTGAAGGGTGAGCAAAGTTCCTGTTGAACTCGTGGCTTCTTGGAGCAGGATTTCCAAGAATTGACACTCCAAACCAGTATCCCAGGACCTGGTCTGCCAGGCACACAGCCAATGTGTGTTTCTTTGCCAGCTGAAAAACAGCAGGCAGCAGCCACAGCTAATGTTTTTGAGCATTTCCTTCTTGTCTGTCTCTCTCCTCAAAGCCTAACAGACAGTGTCAGGGGCACGTTGTACAAAATCATGAACTGAAGCATTTTCTCAAAAGCTCCTCTCATCTAATGCATTTAGATATTGCACAAGGGAAAAGATGCAGACACCAGCCTCACACTCCCTGCTTTCTCTAACTGGGGACATCTCCTACAGGTGACATTTGAAATTCAGTCTCTCTTGGTGCCACCTCAGGATTTAACCCCAGCCTGAGTCCCCCTCCCCATCCTCTCCTTTCAAAACCTGGATCACCTAGGAGATGAACTTTCAGTTTTCTGGAATGGATCAGGGAGGTGAGCCACTGCATCAGGGGAGGGTGTTGACATGACTATGTGCCTTCTCTTTTCTGGTGGAGCCCTTTGTAGCAGAAAATAATATTTACTATGGAAACAACATAAATGAGTCTTGGATGAGGACTCTAAGTTCGCATTGTTAAGATAATAGGCTGAAAATTTTGCACTATTTTTTGATAGTTCTAAATAGTCCAGGCATTTAATATGCATTGAAGTAAGCAGGTCACAGCCTGTGGCTTAGAAATAATAGAGCCAATTTATACTCCTACCAGCAGTGTAAAAGCGTTCCTATTTCTCCACATCCTCTCCAGCATCTGTTGTTTCCTGACTTTCTAATGATCGCCATTCTAATTGGTGTGAGATGGTATCTCATTGTGGTTTTGATTTGCATTTCTCTAATGACCAGTGATGATGAGCTTTTCTTCATATGTTTGTTGGCTGCATAAATGTCTTTTTTTGAGATGTGTCTGTTCATATCCTTTGCCCACTTTTTGATGGGGTTGTTCATTTTTCTCTTGTAAATTTAAGTTCCTTGTAGATTCTGGATATTAGCCCTTTGTCAGATGGGTAGATTGCAAAACATTTTTTCCCATTCTGTAGGTTGCCTGTTCACTCTGATGACAGTTTCTTTTGCTGTGCAGAAGCTCTTTAGTTTAATTAGATCCCATTTGTCAAACCTGCATGTTCTGCACATGTATCCCAGAACTTAAAGTATAATTAAAAAAAAAAAGAAATAATAGCACCATTCCATGACTCGTGTTGCATGGGGCCATCATCACTTCGGCCTCTCTGTGCAGCACTTCAGACTTTGGGAATGTGTGTCTAGCATTGATGCTGAGCGTGGATTCAATCAGAAAGACCTATGTTCAAACACTGGCGTTTGTTTGTGTGACCCAGGCAGGTTAACGCTCTTAGCCCTAATTTCCTCAGCTGTAAAACAGGCAATAATGACAGTTCCTATTGTATAGAGTTC
Organism: Pan troglodytes; assembly: GCF_028858775.2. Classification (NCBI taxonomy): domain Eukaryota; kingdom Metazoa; phylum Chordata; class Mammalia; order Primates; family Hominidae; genus Pan; species Pan troglodytes. The sequence continues at coordinate 47,382,841 of NC_072409.2, forward strand.
TGAAAATTAAATATGCTCAGTGCCTGACAAAAAGTAAATCTTCAACAAATGTCAGTTCTTATTATTAAGGTTTTTACCGCATCCTTGCTCAATGATTTGGAGCTTTTGTGTTTGTTAGTCTCTGCAGAGGAAAATTGGCTTTGTGCTTGATTAAAACCTATCTTGGTTACCCCAATGTCCTGATGCTGTTCAGATGGTAAATAGTCTTTCCCAGGAACAGGTAGCTCTTTAATTCTAGAGAGAAGAAAAGGAGGCTGGAGGGTTCTGAGTTTCTCCAGGGGTGTGCGGGGTTGACTGGGTGTAGGAATCATCATTGACCACTTTGTTTTCCAAGAAGGCCCACAAAGGGCTCTACAGTTAATGTTTTATCAGAGATCAATAGGGAGTCTCCTCCATTGTACATTCAGTGAACACTTGCAAAGGAAATGGATGAATGAATGAATGAACAAATGAATAATTTCCTTCTTGGTTTTCTCTTGAAAGGAAATATATAGTCATCCCTCTGTATCCAAACAGGATTGTTTCTAGGACCTCCCACTCTCAACCCCATGGATACCAAAATCCACAGATGTTCAAGTCCCCGTTTGCATACACCCTATGCACATACTCCGTTATACTTTAAATCATCTCTAGACTACGTATAATACCTAACACTATGTAAATAGTTGTTGTGTTACATTGTTTAGGGAATAATGATGAGAAAAAAGCCTGTACGTGTTCAGTACAGATACAACCATCTTTTTTTTTTTTTTGTAATATTTCTTATTCACAGTTGGTTGAATCCAGGGATGCTGATTCCAGATTTGGAGGGCCAACTGCACTCCATGGTTAGCACATATGCAGAGAGCTGCATGAAGCTGGGTCTAGATCTCAGCCCTATCATTGACCTTGGGCATATTGCATGGCCCCTTTGTACCTTCCCACCTTCATTTGTCCACCTGGCATCACACCCAACTCACAAGAATGGTGGGGTTAAATGAACCATTAATGCCAGGCACTCAGCACAGGGCTTGGTGTGTTCACAACAAGCATTACCAGCAGCAGCTGTGTCATCATGATCAGTTTTCTCTGCCTTACCTCTCTCCACCTGAAGCAGCTCTTGGATGGGAAAGGTAGAGATGGTGGTCAGAGCCAGCCTTGGTGCCATTGTGAGTTTCAAATAGTGGTGCCCCATAATTCCACATATGTCTGTTGGCCGAATGTATTTAAATGAAGTATCTATTTATGCTTAAGTCTATATTTGAGTATCTGTGTGTATCTGCCCTACAGAACCCTCATCCCTTCTGTACGGAGTCGTATGTATTTAGATCTGTTTTCTTCCTTACCATGCCCCTTACTGTTGAGTACTTTTCATGCTGGTGGAGATGGTTTAAATTCTTGAAGATTTTGAGTGAGTGAAGGGCATCCAATTGTTTTTCTCCTCTATCGCATTTCCCACTGGGGAAAGAAAGGCTGAATGAATACCTTTTTAAGCTTTCCCCAAATAAGTCATTTCTAGGCTCTAAGATAGCAGAAGAAATGTCAGCACAAATGCTAATTAAGAAATAAGTAACATCGCAGACCAAAAAAAGAAACAGAAAACTAATCCTCCCTATTGGTGGTGGAAGTGTAGGTCCTCCCCATCAGACACCAGTCCAAGAAAAGACATAGGGTAGAAATGATGTGTTTATACTGTAAGGAAGCTGTGGGTCAGGCTTTTACACATCTGATATCTGTGTGCTGGTATCATAAGTTGTGGGAACGAGAGACATAACCTGTGTTCTTTCTGGTAACCAGTTGTTGTGGTCTCTGGGAGGGGGCTCTGAGGGTGCTCTGGGAACCATCTTCCTCTCATTTTCAGAGGCTTTGAAATGGGAAATGCACTGTGTGATGTGATGCTGTTTTAACATTGCCCAGGGTTTGAATGATGAATGTTTACAAGTGCAGGAGGCTCTGCAGAAGCCACCAAGCTGTGTACCTATCAGTTGCCTGGTTTATCATTGCACAGAATCTGGGTTCTTTGGAGGAAGAGGCCAATGGAAGCCAAGGTTCTTAACTTCATTTTGGCCGATTCAATGATGTTATAAACCTGAGGCAGGGTCACATCTAGGAGATATACATCGGTCCCCAGACTTGAGTGAGTTATCGGAGAACAAAGCTTGGCAGGACTCAATTTGGCTTGAATGGAGAAGACTGGGCTGGACTTTTGGGAAGCTGCAGGATTGGCTGTGTCAGAGAGTAAAGAGGAGGATGTACCAGTGGGAAATAGCTCATGAAACACACAGGGAGGGGAGGGGAGAGAGCTTGGCACCTGGCAAGTCTGCTGCAAGAGCGGCGCTGTCCAAGGGAAATGTAACGTGAGCCACATATATACCTTATTCTCCCATGTTGTTTTTATTCCTTGTTTTCTAAGTGGAGCTTTTCTGATGTGCAGACATCCTTGGTCTAGTTTGTGTTTGACCAGCTCTTGGGGACACCTTGACCAGCTCTTGGGGACACCTTGACCAGCTGTCATGTGTGATTTTAGGGCTTTCACCTTTGCAAAGGGCTATACCAGCTGCCCAGTCTTCCTGGAGCTCCAGAGTTATTTTAACTGATGACTTTTCAGAAATGCAGGAAGGATGTAGGTCACCTGATACTCAGGAAGCCATGTGAGGCTTGGCAATTGGATGCTTGGAGCCAATCCTTTGTCACTCACAGAGCTTTTGTGGGAATGTGGCATTATTTAATTGAGCTAACAAAGCTCATTACCAGAAAGATCTGGGGAAGGACTGGCCAAGGACAGGTAAGATGAAGCCTCACCAGGAAAGAGAAGCAAGGAAATCATAACAGAATAAAACCAAAATGAAACACAGTACCTGCCTTCATTCTGAACTAACTCGTTCCTGACCTGCAGCCTAACCTGGAGCCCTGGTCCCTGTGCTCTGCCAGAGGAAGCCTGTGAGCTAGGACAGAGCAGATGCTGCCACTGATTCCAATGCCAACACCCCTGACAAGCATGGACACTGAGCAGCCTGCACACGCATGAATCCAAAATCTGGCTCTGGCCCGACGGACAGTCAAGGAAAGAAAGAAGTCACAACATAATTTAATACTCGATAAGTACAGGGATACCCTGCTTTATTGCACTTTGTAGATATTGCATGTTTTATGAAGGCTGGTTTTGTGGCAACCCTGCATCAAGCAAGTCTATTGATGAGCACCATTTTTCCAACAGCATATGCTCATTTTGCACCACACTTGGCACTTGGTAATTCTCACAGTATTTCAAGCCTTTTCATTATTATATCTGTTATGGTGATCTGTAATCAGTGATCTTTGAAGTCACTGTTATAATTGTTTTGGAGGCACCACAAACTGCACCCGTATAAGATGGCGAACTTAATATACGTAGTGTGTGTTCTGATTGTTCCACACACTGGCCATTCCCCCATCTCTTTCCTTCTCCTCAGACCTCCTTATTTCCTGAGACAAAGGAATAGTAAAACTAGGCCAATTAATAACCCTACAATGGTCTCTAAATGCTCAAATAAAAGCAAGAGTCCCCCATTTCTCACTTTAAATCAAAGCTAGAAATGATTAAGCTTAGTGAGTAAGGCATGTCTAAAACTGAGATAGGCTGAAAGTGAGGCCTCTTGCACCAAATGGTTAGCTAAATTGTAAATGCAAAAAAAAAGTTGTTGAAGGAAATTTAAAGTGCTACTTCAGTGAACACATAAATGATAAGAAAATGAAACAGCCTTATTGCTGATGTGGAGAAAGGTTTAGTGACCTGGATAGAAGATCGAACAAGGCAAAATATTCCCTTAAGCCAAAGCCTAATCCAGAGGAAGGCCCCAATTCTCTTTAATTCTAGAGTTAGAAGCCTGAAGGAGGTAAGGAAGCTGCAGAAGAAAAGTTGGAGGCTAGCAAATATTGGTTCTTGAGGATTAAGGAAAGAAGCCATCTTCATAACATAAAAGTGCAAGGTGAGGTAGCAAGTGCTGATGTAGAAGCTGCAGCAAATTATCCAAAAGATCTAGCTAGGATTATTGATGAAGGTGGCAGTTCTAGACAACAGATTTTCAGTGTAGACAAAACAGCCTTCCATTGTAAGAAGATGCCATCTAGGACCTTCTTAGCTAGAGAGGAGAAGTCAATGCCCGGCTTCAAAGCTTCAAAGGACAGGCTGACTCTCTTGTTAGGAACTAATGCAGGTGGTGACTTTAAGTTGAAGCCAACACTCATTTACTATTTCTAAAGTCCCAGGGCGCTTAAGAACTCTGCTAAATCAACTCTGCCTGTGCTCTGTAAATGGAACAACGACACCTGGACGGCTGCATATCTGGTTTACACCATGGTTAACTGAATATTTTAAACCCACTGTTGAAACCTACTGCTTAGAAAAAAAAAAAGTTCTTTCAAAATATTACCACTCATTGACAGTGAACCCTGTCACCCAAGAGCTCTCATAGAGAGTAACAAGGAGATTAATGTTTTCATGCCTGCTAATACAACCATCATTCTTTTTTCTTCTTTCCAGCTTTTAGGTTCAAGGGGTACATGTGGGTTTATTACATGGGTAAATTGCATGTCACAGGGGTTTGGTGTACAGATAATTTTGTCACCCAGGTAATCATCAGAATAGACAATAGGTAGTTTTTTAATCCTTACCCTCCTCCCACCCTCTTCCTTCAAGTAGGCCCTGGTGTCTATTGTTCCCTTCTTTGTGTCAATGTGTGCTCAATGTTTAGCTCCCACTTGTAAGTGAGAACATGCAGTATTTGGTTTTCTGTTCCTGAATTAAATTGCTTAGGATGATGGCCTCTAGCTACATCCATGTTGCTGCTAAAGACATGATTTCATTCTTTTTTATGGCTGCATAGTATTCCATGGTGTAAATGTACCATATTTTGTTTATCCATTCTACCACTGATGGGCACCTGGGTTAGTGCCATGTCTTTGCTATTGTGAACAGTGCTATGATGAATGTATGTGTGCATGTGTCTTTATGGTAGAATGATTTATATTCCTTTGGGTATATACTCAGTAATGGGATTGCTGGGTTGAATGATAATTCTAAGTTATTTGAGAAATCTCCACACTGCTTTCCACAGTGGCTGAACTAATTTACATTCCCACCAACAGTGTATGTATTCCCTTTTTTCTACAACCTTGCCAGTATCTGTTATTGTTTGACTTTTAAGAACAGCCATTCTGACTGCTATGAGATGGTATCTCATTGTGGTTTTGATTTGCATTTCCCTAATGATTAGTGATATTGGGCATTTTTTTTCATATGCTTGTTAGCCATGTGTATTCTTCTTTTGAGAAGTGTCTGTTCATATCCTTTGCCCACTTTTTTTGCTTATTAATTTGTTTAAGTACCTTATAGATTCTGGATATTAGATATTTGTTGGATGCATAGTTTGCAAGTATTTTTTCCCCATTCTGTAGGTTGCCTGTTTTCCCTGTTGATGATTTCCTTTGCTGTGCAGAAACTCTTTAGTTTAATTAGGTCCTACTTGTTAATTTTTTGTTGTTGTTGTTGCAATTGCTTTTAGAATCTTCATCGTGAAGTTTTTATCAGGGTTGATGACCAGAATTGTATTTAATAGGTTTTCTTGTAGGGTTTTTATAGTTTTCAATTTTACATTTAAGTCTTTAATCCATCATGAGTTGATTTTGATATATAGTGAAAGGTAGGACTCTAGTTTCAATCTTCTGCATATGACTAACCAGTTATCCCAGCATCATTTATTGAATAAGGAGTCCTTTCCCCAGTGCTTGTTGTTATCAACTTTGTTGAAGATCAGATGGTTATAAGTGTGGGGCTTTATTTCTGGGCGGTCTAACCTGTTTCATTGGTCTATGTATCTGTTTCTTTACTAGTAGCATGCTGCTTTAGTTACTGCAGCCTTGTAGTATAGTTTGAAGTTGAGTAGTGTGATGCCTCCAGCTTTGTTCTTTTTGCTTAGGATCGGTCTGGCTATTTGGGCTCTTTTTTGGTTCCAAATGAATTTTAGAATAGTTTTTTCCTAATTCTGTGAAAAAAGCATCGTTGGTAGTGTGATAGGAATAAAATTGAATCAGTAAATTGCTTTAGGCAGAATGGCCGTTTTAACAATATTGATTGTTTCTATCGATGAGCATGGAATGCTTTTCCATTTGTTTGTGTCATCTTTGATTTCTTTCAGCAGTGTTTTGTGATGCTCATTGTAGAAATCTTTCACCTCTCTGATTGGCTAGGTATCAGAAATAAAATACATAGGTATTTTATTCTTTTTATGGCCATTGTAAATGGGATTGTGTCCTCGATTTAGCTCTCAGCTTGGATGTTATTGGCGTATATAAATGCTACTGGCTTTTGGACATTGCTTTTGTATCCTGAAACTTTGCTGAAGTTTTAAAATCAGATTTAGGGGCCTTTGGGCAGAGACTATGGGGTTTTCTGGGTATAGAATTATATTGTCTCCAAAGAGAGATAGTTTGACTTTCTCTCTTCCTATTTGGATGCCTTTTATTTCTTTCTCTTGTCTGATTGCTCTGGCCAGAAGTTCCAGCACTATGTTGAATAGGAGTGGTGAAAGTGGACATCTTTGTCTTGTTCCAATTCTTGATAAGAATGTTTCCAGCTTTTGCCCATTCAGTACAATGTTGGCTGTTATTATTTTTTATTCCATTTTGTATGTCGTCTGTTTACTCTGTTGATAGTTTCTTTTGCTACAACATCATTCTTTCTTATAATGTTTGCCCATGTTATTTTGAGGTATGTTCCTTCAATGCCTAGTTTGCAAAACCACCATTCTGCAGCCCATGGATCAAGAAATAATTTCAACTTTCAAATCTTATTGTTTAAGAAATGCATTAGGCTGGCCGGGTGTGGTGGCTCTCGCCTGTAATCCCAGCACTTTGGGAGGCTCAGGCGGGTGGATCACGAGGTCAGGAGATCGAGACCATCCTGGCCAACATGCTGAAACCCCGTCTCTACTAAATATACAAAAAATTAGCCGGGCATGGTGGTGGGTGACTGTAGTCCCAGCTACTTGGGAGACTGGGGCAAGAGAATGGCGTGAACCTGGGAGGCAGAGCTTTCAGTGAGCCGAGATGGTGCCACTGCACTCCAGCCTGGGCAACAGAGTGAGACTCCGTCTCAAAAAAAAAAAGAAAAGCATTAGGTAAGGCCACAGCTGTCATAGATAGTGATTCCTCTGATGTATCTGGGCCAAGTAAATCGAAAACCTTCTGGAAGGGATTAACCATTTTAGATGCCATTAAGAACATTTGCGATTCATGAAAGGTGGTCAAGATATTGATATTCTCAGAAGTTTGGAAGAAGTTGGTTCCAACCCTCACAAATGACTTTGAAAGGTTTAACACTTCAGTGGAAGAAGTCACCGCACATGTGGTGGAAACAGCAAGAGAACTAGAATTAGAAGTGGAGCCTCAAGATGTGACTGAATTGCTGCAATCTCATGATCAAACTTGAATGGATGAGGAGTTGCTTCTTATGGATGAGCAAAGAAAATGGCTTCTTGAAATGGATTCTACTCCTGGTGAAGATGCGGTGAACGTTGTTGAAGTGACAACAAAGGACTTAGAATATTACATAAATGTAGTTGATAAAGCAGCAGCAGGGTTTGAGAGGACTGACTCCAATTTGAAAGAAGTTCTACTGTGGGTATAATGCTGTCAAACAGCATCACATTCTATAGAGAAGTCTTTTGTGAAAGGAAAAGTCAATCAATATGGCAAAGTTCACTGTTGTCTTATTTTGAGAAATTGCCACAGCCACCCCAGCCTTCAGCAATCATCAACATGAAAGCAAGACCCTCCATTAGCAACAAGATTATGGCTCGCTGAAGGCTCAGATGATCATTAGCATTTTTTAGAAATAAAGTATTTTTAAATTAAGGTATGTACATTTTTTTAGACATAATGCTATTGCATGCTTAATAGACTATAGAACACTATAAACATAATGTTTGTATGCATTGGAAAACCAAAATATTAGTGTAACTAGCCATATTCTGATATTTGCTTTATTGCGGTTATCTAGAACCAAACCTGAAATATTTCTAAGGTATGTTTGCAACATTCTCAAAAAATGCAAACCTTAAACCCTGAATTTGAGTTACAGAAAGCCAGAGACACATATATACTTACATATGTACATTTATTCAGATTTATCGAAGACCGAGTTATTCTGCATAAAGTTCCAAGTGGCATTAAATTTCATTTAGAAATAAGAATTTTTGAAACAAATGTTTATAAGCCATATCATACTTTTCCTTCTCTTTTTAAAAAACATTTTCTGAAAACAACTTGACCTTTTGCTTAATGACTTTGCATTTTTTTTCCCAGGAGAGGTGCCCGATGAGCTCCCAGTCATGTGGTTCAGGGCGGGCTCTGGAAGACTCACAGAGGAGACTCCTCCAAGAAACCAAGAAGGTTTCTCTCCAAGTCGGGATCTGCTCTGCTCAGGATGCTCCTCCAACACACACAGTGAAAAACTGAGCACCTAGAGAGCAACACCAAAAACCCATGGCCAATAATGGAGAACCAAATCAGGTGACAAGTTACCCCCAGACCCTAAAATGCACGCGGTGGTGATAGGGCACCAACAACCACAGAGTCCCTGGAATTGACATCCATGAGGGAGGAGATGGGGGGAAGTAATGAGGCAGAGCCCAGCCACCTAAGGCAGGAGACCCCAAATCGGCTAACCAGAGAGGGCGGCTGGTGGATTGAGAACAGCAACTGTGATACGCTGAGTGAGTCCATGACCCTGCCTGAGATGAACCCAGGCTACGCATGGTTCCTACCATCAGGTCAGATCATACTGGGTGACATGCAGGCACTTTGACCATCCTAATAGTCCAAGGGGCAGTGGAGCCATTAGAATCAGCTCGGCCTCCAGGCATGCCTTCATCCCTGGGTCAGCGTGAAGGTGCGGAAGCTGTGGTTCTGCAGAGGAGATCACTTAAGAAGGCCCGGGCCTCACCTAAACTCTTTAATTGAGGGCCTCTGGGGCGGAGTCCCAGGCCTGCTGATTTCTTCATGCTCCCAGGCTAAGTCCAGAAGTAGTTAAAGTTGAGGACCACTTCGGTGAGGGAGAAAAAAAAGCATACTTTTTGAGGACTCTTCCCAAATAAGATTCCTTTTTCCTCTGGTTTGTTACTATTTGTTAGCATCTGTGAGTGAAAGGGATGTGAGGGTTTGATTTGGCCTAAATTCCCCTCTAGAAAATTCCCTTTGGGAAGAAAAAAGGCTCTGATCACCAACCAAAGGCCATATATTCTAGTCTCGGCCCCCACCACTTGCTGGGGTCCTCTGGGGAGCTGTGGAAAGTTCTGGCATCCTGCCGCACCTCAAGGCTCTGCTGTGGTCATCTTGGGTTCTAGATGCCCCCGAGGGTGGTAATGTACAGTTAGGGCATCCTGGACTCCACGAAGCCTCAGTAAGCCTTTGCAGGGCAGGGCACTCTTGTCCCTGTGTGCAAGTCATTGCTTCATGTAATTTGCGTAAATACAGGCTCTTTTCTACCCAAGATTAATCTTTTTAATTAGTTAAGCTGCTATGTTATAGGAAACAAACATTGACCCTTAAGTACATAATTGGCACAATTGAAACAATTAAATTATTTTCCCCAGGAGAGCATTCAGCAAAGCAATTCTTGCTGTAGAAGGAACAGCACAAAAAGCTGGAAGGAAACTGTGGCATGCGTGAAAGATAACTTGTCAGTGTTTGCAGTCTACTGAGATCCCCGCTGCAAGAAAAGGCAGGATTTTCACTTGCTTCTTGGCCCACCTCTGTTGTCCAGAATCCAGGACAGGTGACAAGAGAAGCGGATGTGATCTGCACAAGCTGGTGCAGCTGGGTTGGGAGTTGCTCCTCCTGGACAGGCCGGGAAGGGTGCTGGAGGGGAGGGAGGAGGAGAGAGGTTTTAGGGGAGGGGTGCTGAGCAGTCAGGGACCTGTAAGGTCACATTTCTTTCAGGTATTCTTTCTAGGTGTACTGAATGGGAACATTGTCTGTCATCCCTAGACTGCATTAAAGACCTAAACTGCTTCCATTTGTCTTTGTTTGTTGGACTGAAGTTTCTAATGTACCTGGTGACACAGAGCACAGCTCTGTGTTTTTATGGGTTGCTTAGTTCAAGATCTGGATGAAAGAAGCCTGAACCCATTTTTGTGCAAAAGCGTAAGGGTGTACAGCAGGGATGCTCAAACTTTTGTTTTTATAAGAACCCACTTTTATATTAAGTAGGTTTTCTGTGTGTGAGAAGAAATGCTTGAACATGGAAATGAAAAGTTCTAACTGTAGGATGGAGTTTACAGTGAGTATGAACCTCCCTCCCCACCTCCAATCCCAGGGCCCCTTCCATCTGTACTCACACCTGTAATCCCAGCCCTTTGGGAGGCTGAGGCGGGTGGATCACTTGAGGTCAGGAGTTCATGACCAGCCTGGCCAGCATGGTGAAACCCTATCTCTACCAAAACCACAAAAATTAGCCAGGTGTGGTGGCACATGCCTGTAATCCCAGCTACCTGGGAGGCTGAGGCAGGGGAATCGCTTGAACCTGGGAGGTAGAGGTTACAGTGAGCCGAGACTGCACCACTGCACCCCAACCTGGGCGACAGAGAGAGACTCCATCGCAAAACAAACAAACAAACAAACAAACTTGTGAAAGAATGAAAAGCTTTTCCAATTATCGGAAAGGAAAGACACCTACAACCCATAATGTTGTCGACTCTCTACTGAAGCAGGCATTTACAGAGGCTATGAGTGGAGTATAAATTATTGCCATCTCTTTGGGGGAAGATGAGACACTATCTAAAAAAATTTAAAAGAAATATGTCACTTCCTGGAACTTATCCAACAGATCTACTTACATAGTTCTTAGGAGAAAAGGCTCATGGCATGTGGGCTCATCGTTGCATTGGCAAGGGGGCTTTCCCCAAGGCCATCTTTGTGCCCCCAGTGGCTTAGTGTGTTACCTTCCTTGTAATTTGCATTTCATAATTATTCATTCTAGCAAAATTCCTTTCGTTTTGCCACTTTCTAGTTGTTTGGCCTTGGAAGATCATTGAGTTTCTCTTCATCTCAGTTTTCTCATTGGAAAATTGAAGTGTGCACTATTTGCTGTCTAAGACTACTCTGGTTACCATGACTCCATGATAAATTACCCAAAAATATGGTGGCATGCAACAATTGTTTTTTATGTGCATGAATTCAGTGGGTTGGGAATTCAGACGGGAATTCAACTGAAAGACACTGAGGCTGGGGGCTTGCATACCCTGCAGCCTTACTCATGTTATGTGTCTGGTGATTGGAGCTGGCTGTTGGCTTGGGGGCCTCAGTTCTTCCCCGTGCTGTCACTCCATGTCAGCTAGCTGGGGTTCCAGCAAGCATCCATGAGAGACAGAAAGCCAGGTGTAAACTCTATGGCTTTTCCACAACTCCCCATTTAGCTTTGGAAGTTATACAGTATCATCCCCACTGCATTCTGTTAGTTAAGATACTTACAAAGTTCTGCCCAGGCTCGAGGGAGAGGTACAGTAGTCTACTAGGGCTGCCATGACAAAGTACTATAGACTGGATGGCTTAAACAACAGAAATTAATCTTCTTACAGTTTTGAGAGTAGAAGTCTGAGATAAAGGTGTCAACAGGGTTGGTTTCTCCTGAGGCCTGTCTCCTTGGCTTGTAGATGCTGTCTTCTCCATGTGTCTTCATGTGGTCATCCCTCTGTGTCTGTCTGTGTTCTAATCTCCTCTTGTAATAAGCACACTGTCGTATTGGGTTAGGGCCTACCTTAAGGACCATATTTAGCCTTACTTATCTCTTTAGAGACCCTGTCTCCAAAGGCAGTCACATTCTGAGATACTGGGGGTTAGGGCTTCAACATATGAATTTTGGGGGAACACAATTCAACTCATAACAGGAGGGAACATAGATCCCACCTCTTGAGAGAAGGTTAGCATCACACGATACAGAGAGCTTGTGGGATGGCTCATACCAACATCATTGTCCTTGGAAAATAAAATCAGCCTACATGACCTACAACACCATCCTGATACAATTTAAATGACATAGATGAAGGTGATTAATAATGACAGCATCATACTGGTGTAATGTACGTGCAGTAACTTACTGGCCTCAAGGATAGGCCTCTGGTTGAAGTGCCCACATGCCCGGGATACATCTCATCACCTAGGTGGATGATCTGAGCATCTACTGTGTGTAAAGATACACATGGCTGGGATTTTGAACATGAATAGACGTGACCCTTTGAATTAACCTTGAAAACAACTTGTGACTCTAATCAGGTTTTTTTGTTCCTATCTCCCATGACATAGGGCTCAACTCTAAGCTTTCAGAAAGCATCTCTTGAAAATAAAATCTTGGATGTTGTAGCAAGTGCTGTGTACCTGTTCTTCAGCTCCTAGCCTCATCCTACTACTGTGAAAGTGCATGCCTGTAAACTGCCACCCTCCAGCATCTTTTTCTGGCCATTAGAGCCTGATTTTCCTGAAGATTCAGCAGGTTGGAATGCCAGAGAAGTAATGCCCTACCTGCACCCAGCAGTGTTCCACCAGTGGCTATGGGAGTGGCTCACACACTCCAGCTACCTTCCCTCATGGGACTGGAACCTGGAGTTCCCAAGAGGGATTAGGCTCTAGTTGTCCATGGGGCAGCTGTTTTATTGTCACCTTCCCTGTCCTGTCTCTCTTCCTGTCTCCACTCCCTACAGTGCTCCCAGAGATAACTTCCCAAATTTGCTGCCTGCCCTTGGATGTTATTTTAGGGTTGGCTTCTGAAGGAACATAAACGAAGACAGACAGATATGCTGGGTAGCTATGTGTAAGATCACACTGAAACATAGCCAAGAACAAGGCACTCAGCCACTCCCAGGTTTAAAATCAAGTTTCCTACGTTGTCTCTCTGGTCTGAATCTGAGTGAAAGCCCAGGCTCCTGCGTCACCTGGGCCACCTAAGGATCTCCCTCCGGCCTCTGGGTGCTGAAGCTCCACCTGCCCTCACCACATCACAGGAAACCGCGAGCACATCCTCCTGCCTTCTCCAGCAGTCTCTTCAGTGAGCGCCTGCAGAACTGCATCTAGAGCACAGGGCCAATATTGTCACCTTCCCTGTCATGGCTTCCTTCCTGTCTCCACTCCCTACAGTACTCCTGAGAGCCGGGAGCACTCCCTGATTCGTTTTATCTTCTGCACAACTGTTTGGCTGGAATAGGAAGCAAATGGCATGGAATTTGCATATGAAAAGCCATTACCACCTGTGTCCTTGTGTCTGTAAGGATTGGAGGATCCAATCTTCTTATCTGGTAATTGGTCAACTGGAACTGAGGGTTAGTGGGAAACCTGTGTGCCCCTACAGGCAGGAGGGGGACGGGGTGACCCTCTCCGGTGGCTCTCAGTCTGCCAGTGTCCCCGGACTGTTTCCAAGCCCAGGGTTCATCTGGGACAACTGGGCAGGGGGCTATCGCTGCAGCCAGCCCCTTCCTGGGTGTACTGATGAATCAGGCTTCCCTGGGGCTCTGGGGAGGGTGATACCCCTTGCCCTCCCCTTCCAGAGCCTTGTGCACACCAGGTGCTCACCCTGGAGCTGCCTCCCTCCAGTCTTCCAGACTCAGGCTTAGCTGCCTCTCAGCAGCATTTCCCTTTGCCCACAGAGGCCTCCTCTCCTCTCCCAGCTGAGTGTTCACCACTCTTTATTTTATTTTAAACTTTGTTTGGGTTAAAGTGTTTTCTTTCCTCCCTGACCGTTTTTCTCATCTTCTGCTGCCTTTTCCTTCCAGTTGCGGGTTCTTAGGTTCTGAGCCTGGGAGGCTCAACAGTCCATCTGGTGTTTGTAGATGGCCTCAGGGGACCTGACGCATGTCCACAGGCCCTTTGGAGCTGAGGGGTGGATAGGACACCTGGGGGCACACAGTCCCCCACCCCGTGCTGCTGGGACAGGACACACTGACCCCAGGCCCCTTCCGGCTTCCTGTGTGGCTCCTGGCCTGGCCATGGGTGTTATGAAATCAGAACTGGTGACTGCCACATGCCTGGGGCCTCAGCCACAGCCAAAACCTAAACCAAATGAAGTCAAATCCCCACCTTAACCCATCTGGAAACAAAAACAGTCCCAAAGAAGAGAGAGACGTGAGCCATTTGGGACAGGTGTGTGATTCTGAAATTGAGAGAATGAGCAAGAAACAGAAATGCGCTCACCAGACCAGTTGCTGCATCCACTGGGCAGTCTGGAGCCGTGTGTGTGTGTGTGTGTGTGTGTGTGTGTGTGTGTGTGTGTGTGTGTGTGTGACGCTGACGAAGAGTTTTGAAACACTGAACTGACAGGGACTTAGAGGTGGAACTGTGTGACCAAATGCTTTTAAAAACGATTAAACTAACTTTACAGAATTCATCCTGAGGAGGGAGAAATGGGCCCTGTTGTAAGGCTCTGGATGTGGGAATTAAAATGCATGTACTGGCTTGGCCCGAGAGCTGAATGCACTCTTAAGGAAACTGAATCTTTGCCACAGTCGGCAAGCTCAACAGCGATGATTAAACATTTAATCAGACGCATGATACTTTGTTGTGTGTTCATTGTGGCTACAGGAAAGGGTGCTGTAACAGATCTTTAAATAGCAAACCCGCGGCTAAATTTCACTTCATCCATCAAAGGCTGCTGCTATGCAATGACCTAATTTTAGCAGCTTATCAATCCCCCAGTGCTTGTTAGTTGATGTAACTTTGATCCTCTGATGCTAGATGACTTTTGTGCTGAATATAGCTAGAATTTAATGTGAATCACTTGGATGGCTGCCCAGCTGAGCTCAACTGTATGAGAGAGAGAGAGAGAGAGAGAGAGAGAGAGAGAGAAATAGAGGATTCGGGCTACCGAGGTGAATAATAATATACACATAGGCTTCCTTTTTTTTTCTGGGGCACTCAACTCCATATCGCTAGGCATGTATTTCAAGCACAATACCCTTGGACTTTTGTTTTATTTCTCCCTCCTAAACAATGAGACTCTTCTCCCAGCAAACATACATAGGAGGTAATAATAAGCTGCTACTGCCAAGATCTGATGACAGTGTCAATAATTGCAAGACATTTTAAATGAATTTTTTCTAAGCAAATCATTGCCTTTTGCAGTGAGCGTTTATTTCTACATAGGAAGAGAGGAGCTGAGATGTTACGAAGGAGCAGAGAACATCTTTAACAGCCCTCCTCCTCTCTCATTTTCTAAATTATTAGATCGTGCTTTTTTGGCTTTCCTACTGTCTGGCTTCTCATCTGAATTTTGAGATTTCCTTCCGTCCTTCTGGCTCTTTGGCAGAACCACCTGTGTCCCAGGCATCCTTCCTGGACGGGTGTGGCTGTCTTCTCTTCTCCATTTGCCCTCATTGACATTATTTCTACCCATAAAATAGGGTCCTGTGGTTTATGTTCTTCATTTTCTGAACCTGGCAGGTAAAGCTTCCTAGACAGGAGGCCTGGGCAGACACTGAAACACACCGGACTCCTGGATGGGCCTGGCCCCAGACAGCCTGCTGGGGTCTTGCCCACCCTGTCACTCCACCACTTTCTCATCCAAGTTGGGAGAGTCTTTTCATTTCCTCTAATTTCTCCTTCCAGGATTTAACCACTGCCTGCTTAAAACCTCCTCCACTGCAGATTGGGGGTGGGGGGGTTGGGAGGAAATACAGCTTAATCTGACTTGGCCACTGGTTAGCAGCTTGGTAGAGGAGGAAACAGGACTCCC
Source organism: Pan troglodytes (assembly GCF_028858775.2). Taxonomy (NCBI): domain Eukaryota; kingdom Metazoa; phylum Chordata; class Mammalia; order Primates; family Hominidae; genus Pan; species Pan troglodytes. The sequence goes on from NC_072409.2 coordinate 47,398,574, forward strand.
CATCTCAGGGAAGTCTGTGGATCTCAGGGTATTTCATCTCCCTGGGATTCCTGTGCTATTATCTAGAGTGTCCTTTGAAGAAGCTGTCATGGTACAGGAGGCCTTTTCAATGGATATAAGATGCCTTAAGATCCTGAGAAGAAAGATTCCTTTAAAAAGAGATAATAAGCTTCTGTAATAAAGTGTCCCAAATGAAATTTACTCTAAATACACACACTGTTCAAACTAGCTTCTAGGTAGCTTGAGAAATGGCAGTGCCACAGCAGCGGTCCCCAACCTTTTTGGCACCAGGGACCGGTTTTGTGGAAAACAGTTTTTCCACGGATGGGGGTAGGGAAATGGTTTTGGGGTGAAACTGTTCCACCTCAGATCATCAGGCATTAGTTAGATGATTCTCATAAGGAGTGCGCAACCTAGATCCCGCTCATGCTCAGTTCACAATAGGGTTTGTGCTCCTATGAATATCTAATGCCACCACTGATCTGACGGGAGGTGGAGCTCACGCGGTAATGCTCACTCACCCGCCACTCACCTCTTGCTGTGTGGCCCAGCCCCCAACAAACCATGGGCCGATAGTGGTTCATGGTCCAGGGACTGGGGACCCCTAATCAATGGGACGTTGTGGCTAGAGAGGAACAGAACATTCTATTTTACACTCTAACATTTCAGTAATAACAAAATACTATTTCTGCAGACCAGCCCTGTCAACACCTTCATCTTGTTTCACATTTGTGAAGGTCGGGGAGGCATCTGGAGCTTCTTGACGTGTCAGCTCGGAATGCTGCCTGTGGGCTGGGTCGGCTTCAGGCCTGCAGGTCAAGGTAAGGGTGCATCTGTGAGTGCCTGTAGAGCCAGCTCATTCTGAGATTCTGTCCTGGGAAAATCCCGCAGTGGGAGAGTTGGGGAGGGGCAAGGAGGGTCACTTGAGATTCACAGGAGAGGATCTCCGATGTTCATGCCATCCAATGCTCAGACTCATTGGTCATGGTTCAGCTATAACTGTAACGGGGCCAGGTGCTTTGCCTTCTACCCACCAGAACAGATAAGGTGGAACACAGTTTGAGAGGCAGATGAGAAACTCCCTACAGTGAGTATGAAATAATGATGCAAGCACCATAATAATTCAAAGAAACACTTATAGAATGCTTACTGTACCCTCAGGTGCTCTCTAAGTGCTGTCTATAGATAATCTCATTTAATCCAATTCCCTTAGAAGGTAAGTACAGTCATCTCTCAGTATCCATGGGAGACTGGTTCCGGTACCCACTGCAGATACCAAAATCCACGGACGCTCAAATCTCATATAAACTGGTGTGATATTTGCATATGACCTATGCATAGCCTCCTGTATATGTTAAATCATCTCTAGATTACTTATGACATCTAATACAGTGTAAAAGCAATGTTTGTTGTACTGTATTGTTTACATACATTACATACAGTGGCAAAAAAAAAAGTCTGTACATGTTCAGTGCAGACTCAATCATTTATTTTTTTTCCCCCAAATATCTTCTATCTGAGGTTGGTTGAATTCATGGATGCGGAACCTGTAGATATGGAGGGCCAACTGTATTATTGTTTCTACTTTATAGAAGAGTAATTGGAGGCCCAGTGAGGTCAGGTAATGTACCCTAGGTCACACAGCTAGGAACTAGAAGAGTCAGGATTCAAACTTAGGCAAAGTCCAGAATTTGTGCTTTGGGACCACTAGGCTATACGGTCTCTAAATGACTAGCAATCTCCAACAAATGTTTTTTGATTCCTCCAAAAATGACCTGCTACACCTCAGTGAAAGCAGCCAATGGCAGGCTCTGTGTTAAAGCCCTGGTCAGTAGTTGCTGTTGGCTATGAGGGTGGCATTGTGCTCTGGTGCCTGATGGCCCCAGATGTGATGAAATCCAGGCTGAATCCTGGCCCTGGTACAAATCAGAGGTTTCAGTCTGAAGGTGGTTTTAGTCCATGGGTTTGAGCTGAGAGTCTGTGTCTGGGCAGTGCCAGCACTGATATTGACAATACTGTTGTATCTGGCTTAAGTTGGTCATCCCAGTGACATTCCTCAGGATTAGCTTGGATTTGTGGGGGAAAAGGGCACCAATGGGGGAGAGGTTTTCTGCTATGTTGAAGGGACCACAGCCTGGAATCATGTGGGAAACACTGGAGTAATCCATCTCCAAAGCAGGATAGGCAGACCCCAGCACCACAGAGCTCAGCTCACAGAGCAGCCCAAGGCAGGGGAAGGCTCTCCAGGTTGCAGACTTCACTTTTTGGTGGTTAGCAAAGGATAATAGGACCCTTAAAAGATCCTAAAACATAGAACAGAGACGAAGAGTTCATGAACGGAAAATGATCAAATGCCTGGAATGAAGCCTATAAAAGGAAAGAGTATTGAGAATATCTCAGAGGAAGCCAAAGCAGGTGAATGCAAATTGGAAGAGAGGTCAAGGGGTGAGAGCAGAGGGAGGGAACTGCCTGTGATGTACTGAACTGTGTCCCCCCTAAAATTCATATGGTGGACCCCCAACTCCCAGTACCTCAGAATGTGACTGTGTTTGGAGATAGGGCCTTGAAAGAGGTGATTAAAGTGAAATGAGGTCATAGGGTGGCCCTAGCTCAATCTGACTGGTCTCCTTCTAAGAAGAGGAGATGAGGACACAGGCACAGAAGAAAGGCCATGTGTGGACATAGGGAGAAGATGCCATCTACAAGGCAAGGAGAGACCAACCCTGATGACAACTTGATCTCAGACTTCCAGCTTCCAGAACTGTGAAACGTTATATTTCTGTTGTTGAAGCCACACAGTCTGTGGCACCACAGCCAAGCAGCCCCAGCTGGTGAATATATCGCCCTTCTCACCTCTCCAGGGCCAGTTGGTGTCTTACGGAGCGGCCTTTAGGACTCACAGGTGTAAGCTGTACTCCTAGAAAACTGCTATCGCCTTTTAAGAAGAGGGGCATTTGGCCCATTTCCACTCAAATGCATAAACACTGCAATCTCAAAGTGCTTGTTCATTGGTTCACTTGTTCACCAAGTTCCTCTAATGGCAACCCCAGTCCACACAATTATCTGCCCCTTGCCAGCCCTGTTCTTACGACTCAAAGGTGTGTGCTGGTGGAGTACTGGCACAGGAGGTGAGGGGCGTGTGGCATCCTTTGGGATACCAGGAGGGAAACATCAGTAGCATCTGGGTAGAGTGGGCTTTTCCAGGGGTAAAGGAAGCCTGAGTGTGGTTTAGCCGGATGCAGGCTGTTTCTGAATGTTGGAGGAGAAGGTTTGTGGTCACTGCTGAAAAGGAGCAGGAAACGGCCATGCCGGTCCAGCATGAGCAACCGAGCTCCCCGTTCCGACTGGACATTGATCTTGTCCCTGTGGGCCATGCATGTGACTCGGGGGCAGGGCTGTGGGGCCTGGGCTCTGCAGGCATGCATGGGCACGTGGTCATAGAGACTAGACTCCACCTCTCTGTCTCTCATTCCACATGGGACTGAGGGTGGTAGAGGGGTCAGAATTGCCATTCTGAGTCGGGGACAGAGAGCCCACAGTTTCAGAGAGAGGGACACCGAGTATCAGCCAGCAAGCTGCAGCCATGACCCAGGGGCTCATATCTCACTGGCAGGAGTCTCAGCCCTGCAGCTGGCATAGCCAGGTGTGAAGTGGGGGGCTCCAGACAGGGCTCCCTGCCCTCTGGATTCAGGGCTGTTCCCAGCTACCTGAGCATGTCAGTTCTTCGGGCAGCCATTGCTGCCTGGAACCCAGAACTTCCTCCACAGTGAGCTGGGACCTATCCCCACCTGCTCGGGCTGTTCCCAGCTACCTGAGCATGTCAGTTCTTCGGGCAGCCATTGCTGCCTGGAACCCAGAACTTCCTCCACAGTGAGCTGGGACCTATCCCCACCTGCTCCCCACTTGTGTGACACTCTCGAAGCTCATGAAGCAAGCATTTAAGGTAGTTTGGGTTAGAAAGGCTTACATCTCAAAAAATAATAGCTTCTCTGACACCTCACATGGGCCCAATTATTCAGAATTCCTTTTTTTTTTTTTTTTCCATTTGGCTGGTTCTGTGTAGTTCTTCAAACCTTGGCATGCTTATTTCACTTGTTGGGATAGACAGACCAATAAGCTTGCTGATCCCACCACTGGGGACAGCAGCGTCCACCAGGGACTGGCATATTCAGGTGAGCTCTCTTGATGGATTGATATCCACTGTATGTTTTTTGGTTTGAGGTTACCATGAGGCTTGCAAATACTATCTTATAATCCATTATTTTAACCTGATAACAACTTAACACTATTTGTATAAACAAACAAACAATCAAAAAGAAAACTAATAAAAACTCTACATCTTAACTTCATTCTCTACACCATCCCCCCACTTTTAAAATTTTTATTGTTTCAATTTTACTAACTGTGTCTTGAAAGGCTGTTGCAGTTATTTTTGGTTGGTTCATCTTTTTATTTTGGTTGGTTCATGAGTAGTTTGTGCACCACAGTTACAGTGGTATAATATTTTGTGTTTTTCTGTGTATCTATTATGACCAGTGAGTTTTGTACCTTCAGGTGATTATTTATTGCTCATTAATGTTCTTTTCTTTCTGATTGAAGTACTCCCTGTAGCATTTCTTGTAGGACAGGTCTGGTGTTGATGAAATCCCTCAGCTTTTGTTTGTCTAGTAATGTCTTTATTTCTCCTTCATGTTTGAAGGATACTTTTTGCTGGATATACTATTATAGGGTAAAAGTTTTTTCCTTCTGCACTTTAAATAATGTCATGGCACTCTTTCCTGGCCTGTAAGCTTTCCACTGAAAAGTCTGCTGCCAGGCCTATTGGAGCTCCATTGTATGTTATTTGTTTCTTTCCTCTTGCTGCTTTTAGGGTCCTTTCTTTATCCTTGAATTTTGGGAGTTTGATTATTAAATGCCTTGAGATAGTCTTCTTTGAAATCTGCTTGGTGTTAAATCTGCTTGGTGTTGTTCTACAGCCTTCTTGTACTTGGATATCGATATCTTTCTCTAGATTTGGGAAGTTCTCAGTTATTATCACTTTGAATAAACTTTCTATCCCTATCTCTTTCTCTCTCCTCTGCAAGGCCAATAACCTTAGATTTTCCCTTTTCAGGCTGTTTTCTGGATCCTGTAGGTGTGCTTCGTTGTTTGTTATTCTGTTTTTGTTTTGTCTCCTCTGACTGTGTATTTTCAAATGGCCTGTCTTCAAGCTCCCTAGTTCTTTCTTCTGTTTGATCAGTTCTGCTATTAAAGGACTCTGAAGCATTCTTCAGTATGCCAATTGCATTTTTCAGCTCCCAAATTTCTGTTTGATTCTTTTTAATTGTTTCAATCTCTTTGTTAAATTTATCTGATAGGATTCTGAATTCCTCCTCTGTTATCTCGAATTTCTTTGAGTTTTCCTCAACACAGCTATTTTGAATTCTCTGTCTGAAATATCACATGTCTCTGTTTCTCCGGGATTGGTCCTTGGTGCTTTATTTAGTTCATTTAGCGAGGGCATGTTTTCCCGGATGGTGTTGATGCTAGCAGAGGTTCTTCAGTGTCTGGGCATTGAAGAGTTAGGTATTTATTGTAATCTTCACTGTCTGGGTTTATTTGTAGCTGTCCTTCTTGGGAAGGCTTTCCAGATACTTGAAAGGACTTGGGTATTGTGATCTAAGCTGTATCTGTTTTGGCGGATGCTCCAAGCCCAGTAGCACTGTGGTTCTTCCAAACCTGTAGAGGTACTGCCTTTATGGTTTTGGACAATATCCAGGATAATTCTCTGGATTACCAGGTAATCCTTCCCTTAATTTCTTCCAAACACACCATTTCTCTCTGTGTTGGGAGCCACCTGAAGCTGGGGCAGGGAGTGACACAAGCATCTCTGTGGCCACCACTACTATGACTGTGCTGGGTCAGATCTGAGGCCAGGAAAGCACTGAGTCTCTCCCAAAGCCTGCTGTAACCACTCCCTGGCTACTGCCTATGTTCGCTCAAGGCCCTGTAGCTCTAAAATCAGCAGGTGGCAAAGCCAGCTAGGCATGTGTCCTTCCCTGTAGGGCAGCGAGGTCCCTCAGGCCCTGAGTGGGTCCAGAGGTGCTGTCTGGGAGTCAGGGAGTAGAGTCAAAAATCTTAGAAGTCTATCTAGTGTTCTGTTGTATTGCGGCCGATCTGGCACTCAAACCACCAGACGCAATCCTTCCCACTCCTCCCTCTTGTATTAGTCTGTTCTCCCACTGCTAATAAAGACATATCTGAGACTGGGTAATTGTTAAAGGAAAGAGTTTTAATGGACTCACAGTTCCACATGGCTGGGTAGGCCTCACAATCATGGTGGAAGGCAAAGGAGAAAAAAATATGTCTTATGTGGTGGGAGGCAAGAGAGCATGTGCAGAGGAATGGCCTTTTTATAAAACCATCAGATCTCATGAGACTTATTCACTATCACCAGCACAGCATGGGAAAAGACCTGCCCCCATGATTCAATGATCTCCCACCGGGTCCCTCCCACGACATGTGGGAATTATGGGAGCTACAATTCAAGATGAGATTTGAATAGGGACACAGCCAAACCATATCACCTCCCCTTTACAAAGTCAGAGGAGCTGTAGCTTGCTTAATGTTCCACAGAGCTGCCAATGACTGGCCAGATAGCTAGGGAGCCCCTCGCCCTACAGCCCCTGCCACTCCAGGCCACAAGAAATACTGCCAGATTGTCTCCAATGTTCCCTTAAGGTCCAAGGGCTCTTAAGTCAGCTTGTGGTGAATGCTGCCTGGACTGGGACTCACCTTTTAGGGCAGCAGGCTCCCTTCTGGCCCAGGGCAGGTCCAGAAATGCCGTCTAAGAGTCAAGGCCTGGAATCAAGGACTCTAAGAGCCTAATTGGTGCTCTACGCCCCTGTGGCTGTGCTGTTACCTAAGGTGCAAGAAAGACAAAGTCCCCTTTACTTTTCCTTCTGCTTTTTTCAAGCAGGAGTTTTGCCCTGTAGCCACCACAGTTGGTAATGTGCTGAGTCTCACCTGAAGCCAGCAAATATCAGAGGCTCACCAAGGTGCTCAATGTAGTGCCTGGGTATTATTGCTGGTTATTCAGGGCCCAGGGGCTCTTCAGTTAGCAAGTGATGAATGCTGCCAGGACTTTTTTTTTTTTTTCTTCAAGGCAGTGGGCTCCCTTCTGGCCCAGGGTGTGTCTAGAAATGTCGTCTGGGAGCTAGGGCCTGGAACAGGGGCCTCACAACTCTGACTGGTGCCCTATCTTGATGTGGCTGGGATGGTATCCAAGATGCAAGGCAAAGTCCCCCCTACTTTCCCTCTCCTCTCCTCAAGTGGAAGGAAGGGGTCTCTTTTGGAGCCATGAGCTGTGTATCCCGGGGCTAAGGGTTGGGTGATGCTAGTACTCCCTTGGCTGCCCCAGCTGGTATCTCAGTATGTCTCATCCCCACCATCCCTGTCCACTGTCCCTGGGTCTAGTTCAACACTAGGACCCACCTAAGAGTTGCAGTCCTTATGTCCTAGACTTCCTTTCAAATTTACTTGGAGACACAGAGCACTGTAGCCCTTGGTGGCAGTGGCGAGGTTTGCAGGCACTTAAGTTGGTACCGTTCCCCTCTGGCTAGGGCTGGTTTAAACACTCCCTCAATGGGTGGGCATCAGCTGAGTTTGATCAGGTTTTCCTTTCTCCTCTAACAGGATTGCACTGCGTTCAATGTCTCACAATTGCTGTGTTCTCTCTCCCACGGCATCTAGAGACACTCTCTGCACCAGGCCACTGCTGCCCAGAGTAAGGGAGGGGTGGTGTCTGTGATCCAGGACTGTTTTTCCTTTCTTCTCTCTTTTTTTTTTCTTTTGAGATGGAATCTCAAGCGATTCTCCTGCCTCAGCCTGCCGAGTAGCTGGGACTACAGGCACGTGCCACCACGCCTGGCCAATTTTTGTATTTTTAGCAGAGATGGAGTTTCATCATTTGGCCAGGCTGGTCTCGAATTCCTGACCTCGTGATCTGCCCACCTCAGCCTCCCAAAGTGCTGGGATTACAGATGTGAGCCACTGCTCCTGGCCTTTTGTTTTGTTTTGTTTTTGAGACGAAGTCTCACTCTGTCATCCAGGCTGGAGTGCAGTGGCATGATCTCAGCTCACTGCAACCTTCGCCTCCTGGGCTCAAGTGATTCTCATGCCTCGTCAGGCTCCGGAGCAACTAAAATTACAGGTGTTTGCCACCATGCCCGGCTACTTTTTGTATTTTTAGTAGAGATGGGGTTTTGCCATGTTGGCCAGGGTGGTCTCGAACTCCTGACCTCAAGTGTTCTGTCTGCCTCAGCCTCCTAAAGTGCTGGGATTACAGGAGTGAGCCACCGTGACTGGCCTCTCATGGTGAGTTTTGGAACAGTAACCTCAGGATTCACCTGTCTACCTGTGTGCATGGAGGAATGCGTGTTCAGGGCCAGCCGGCATGGCAGGGCATGTGTTTTTTGACCTCACCTCCTCTCCAGGTGGGAACTGTGGTGTGGTTGGTGTCACTGCTGTGCTGCCTTTTCTGTGTTCGCACGAAAGAGAAGGAAGGTGGAAGAGACAGGAGGTTGCTTACCTGGGCATTCTGCTCAGGGGATGGGGTCACCAGGACTTTTTCAGCAGATCTTCCTCCACCAGTTCCTCTCTCAGTGACAATCCTCACCCTACATGGGGTTTCTGATCTGGGTAGTAAGCCTGCACTCTGCAGCTGCCCAGAGGTCCATCTAAGAACATGCACCTTGTGATCAGCTTCTTGAAGGCCCCAGTGGGGCTTCTAAGTGGCCACCACCTTCTCGATACCCGTCAGCTTTCAGTGCCACACTGTAACTTGCTTGATGTTCCGCAGAGCTGCCAGCGACTGGCCAGACAGCTAGGGAGCCCTGCAGAGTACCATGGCCCACGTCACCAGGTCACCCCTCTGTCCTGGCTGATCATCCTTGTGATGGTCATCTAACCTGGCAACAGGTTATATGACCTGGCAACAGGGGTTATAGAAAAAATGCTCCCCACTCAGTTGATGGCATGTTTTATACCCAGTGATGCCTGTGTTTACAAGAGCAGAGTTGATGAATAAGCCTGTGCTGACCTCCATGGGGAGACGGCCGGTTTTTGAGGCTCAGGGCACCTTCTATTTGTTGTGGACACCTGGCCCCGCGTGCCTCCCTGCTCTGCATTTTGTAGTAGCAGCCCAGTGTCGGCTGAGACATTAGCCCTTAAAGCATGCCCTCTTTTGGGAAATGAGCTGCTAGTTGGCTTGAAGGTAGGAGGCTGGAGCAGCTGCTGATTTAAATGTCATCAAAGTCTCAGGACACTCATATAGCAGGGTAACATTTATGTACGAGTAACAACCAGATGGATATAGTCAGGGCAATATCTTCAGGAGGGAATGTGCAGTTTTCTTCTGGTTAAGCTCTAGAATTACTGCCACTTTATTTGTTTAGGAAGCATCAGAAAAAGGGCGACTGAAACATTGTTGGTCATCCTGTGGAGTGAGAGCTCGATGCCACTGCCTGCTGAAGTGCACCCTCTCTTGGCGAAGGCACACTCTGAAGCCAAATGCACTCTCATCTCTTTGAAGAGTCCCCTTCTCTTCTTACTAAATGTGAGCTTGGGAGGACCTCTCCCTCCTGCAGAGTGCTGGAGACAGGTTTCCCAGAAGAGCCATCTTCTTCAGCAACATTTTCTTTTCCTGTGTAATCAGAGCCCTGCAGGAGCTTAATGCAAAGGAGAGAGAATTACACTTCACAGCAGTAGTTCATGCATGGTTTCTGGAGCTGGGGGCTGTGCAGGCTGTTTGCTCCCAAGCTGTAGTATTCTGGGGAAAGGTGTCAAAGTGAGGCTCGTGGGCTTGTGCTGTCAAGGGGCTAAATTGATCAAGTCCCTCCAAATACTGATACATTGAAGAGGAGAAATCTTGCCTCTCTGCAAAGCTGGCCCCAAATGTCACTGTCCATTGCTGTGAGAGGGGACCTGGTAGATGCAGGGCATCCACTTAGAGGAAGGTGGCACCCCTGAGGTCCTTCAGGGGGACATTTGAATAGGGTGGTCCTGAACTTTGGCAAAAGGACTTAGGTGTGAGCTGAAGTGTGCTTCTGGGAGGACTGTCCTTGCATCTGCAAAGGCCTGTCTACTCTCAGTCGCTGCCTAGCCCTGTCTGCCTCCTGCAACAGCAGGAAGATGCCATGAAGGAGGCATGGTGCCTTCATTCACCCACCTGAGTGAGCTGGGTCTCCCAAGAGTCTCCTCTGTAGGCACATGACTACTTTGAGAGGGCAAAGGGAATTGTCCTGGCTTTAGGGGGATTCAGGACTGAGGGAGGATGATCAGAGAGAGCGATGAAGACATATGGCTTCTCTTGAGGCAGAGCTCATGGGCTGAGAGCTTCAGTAAGAAGAGCAAGAGGCCCTGTAAAGAGATGAGATTACACCACAAAAGGACATGATGAGAACCAACGCATGAGTTCTGATTTCCAAGACATTGGCAGATAAACAAAAAAGAGAATCACCTTTATTGAAACTAGAATTTCTGGTTTGAAAGATGGAAGAGTACAAGCCTCTCATAAAGCAGAGCCAAGACAGCAAGTCAGTGAGAAATTCTGAGCAAGAAGATGAGAGATGCCAGGACCAGAATGCCAGACAAAGATATCAGGAATCTGGTATGGAGAAGGGAACAGATGGACAAGCAATAATTAAGGCACCAGCACAAGAAGACCACCCCATGGGGGAGAAAGACTTGACTTCTCACTCTGAGAAGTCTCACTGAGACTAGAAGTCTCAACATAAAAAAATGTTGATTGTCCCCAAACTGATCTATAGATTGAATTGTAATTCCAATCAAAATGCTGATAGGATTGTTTGTAGATATGAACAAGCTTCTTCTAAAATGTATGTGGAAAAACAAAGGAACCAGAATAGCTAAAACTGTTTTGAAAACAAATAAAGATGGAGGAATCACACTACTCAATTTTAAGATATTATTTAGCCCTAATAATTAAGACAGTGGAACATTGGAAAAGGGGCAGACATACCAATGGAACAGAAGTCAGAAAGTCCAGAAGACCCACAAATACAATTGATTGACTTTTTACCTACCTCATGTCAGGCTTAGTTTGCAAAATGTCACAATAGGGATTCAGGGCTTCTATTGTCACCAACTGGAGAGGAAAGCAGCTTAAAATCTTAGACATGCATGTCCAACATGTATTATATGGTAAGAAAACTAAAAACTGTATGATACCCCTAAATAGAAGAAATATTAAAAATATGGATATTGGACCTTCAAACAAACAAATGGATCATGGGAATTCAGTATTTCTCTCTCTCTCTCTCTCTCTCACACACACACAGATTTATATGTTACATATTTTACCAATCAAGACCCAATACATGGCTGAACATGTTAGCTGGCACCTATAATCCCAGTGTTTTAGGAGGCTGAAGTGGGAGGATTGCTTGAGCCCAGGAGTTCAAGACTGGCCTGGGCAACATAGTAAGATCTTGTCTCTACTAAAACAAAACAGAACAAAACAAAACAAAACAAAACAAAACAAAACAACTGATAACACGGAGATACTATGCTAGTCCATATTTATGAGTAGCAATTTCAGTAACCTCTGTAAGTAAACAAGAATGGCCCAAATGATGCCTATTAATATTGAAGATAAAACCTGTCAGTTCCATGGCATTGCAACCAGTCTCCAAGATGGCAGCAGATCATTACAACTTCCTGGTATTCACTCCCTTGTGAAGTGTTCTCCCACACTGCAGCATGCCTGGACTGTGTATGTAACAGAGTGTGGCAATTATAAAAGGCATTACAGTTTCCAGCCTGGTCTCTCTCCTGGGTCACTTGCTCTTGGCAAAGCCACTGCCATGTTGTGAGGATACTCAAGCTGCCCTGTGCAGAGGTTCTCATGGTGAGGAGCTGAGGCCTCTTGCCAACAGCCAGCATCAACTGGTTAGCTATGACACTGTTTCATCTTGGAAGCAGATTGTTCACTTCCAGTCAAGCTTTCAGATAACTGCAGCCTGACTAACTCAACTCTCTTTTTCTCTCTTAAACAAGTTTACTGAGATATAATTTACTTATCATTAAATTCACTGATTTCAAATGCATAATTTTACAATTTCCAGTACATTTACAGAGTTGCACAACTATCACCACTATCTAATTATAGAATATTTTCATCATGCCCTAAAGAAACTCCCTACTCATTGCAGTCATTCTCTCTCCGTACCTTCCTTATCAGGCAAGGCAGAATTGTCTTTTCTGAAAACTTAATATGAGTGGAATCATACAGTCTGTATGCATTTGAGATAGGAAAAAATAAACCAAAGTGTTTTTCCTACTCTCATACATTCAATACAACACAGAACTCTTCTAAGGCCAGAGGTATGGTAGGTTTTTCCTCACAGAGCTAGCAATTCTCCTGCAGACACAGCTGGGCATCCTATAATTCAATTCTGATATGAACTGCCTGGAGATAGCATCAGATCCCACAGATCTGGTGGCTCAGACCCACAAGACTGCCCCTCTTCAGACACCAATCACAGGTAGTAGGTTGTCACCTATATATATGGCTGATTGGCTATAAATTGGAGTTCCCATGACCCTCTCTTTGGGTTTGATTAATTGGTGAGGATGAGTCACAGAAACACTAACTTGTGTTTACTCATTTATTATAAAGAATTTACTCATTTATTATAAAGAATATTACAAAGAATATATATGAATGGCTAGATAAAGAGATGCACAGGTATATTAGTTAGGGTTCTCTAGAGGGACAGAACTAATGGAATATATATATAATGGAATATATATATAATGGAATATATATATAATGGAATATATATATAATGGAATATATATATATATGATGGAATATATATATATATATATGAGTTTATTAAGTATAGGCCATCTGCAGGCTGAGGAGCAAGGAGAGCCAGTGTGAGTTCCAAAACTGAGAAACTTGGAGTCCAATGTTTGAGGGCAGGAAGCATCCAGCATGGGAGGAAGATGCAGGCTGGGAGGCTAGGCCCGTCTCTCTTTTCACATTGTTCTGCCTGCTTATATTCAAGCTGCTCTGGCAGCTGATTAGATGGTGCCCACTCAGATTAAAGGTGGGTCTGCCTTTCCCAGCCCACTAACTCAAATGTTAACCTCCTTTGGCAATGCCCTCACAGACACACTCAGGATCAATACTTTGTATCCTGCAATCCAATCAAGCTGACACTCAATATTAACCATCACAACAGGATGAGGTATATAGGAAGGGGTGCATAGCTTCCATGCCCCCTCTGAGTGTGCCACTGAAACTGTCTTTGCAGAATTATAAGTAATGTGAGAAATTGAATGTGACTAATTCCATCTTGCTTCTAACCTCACAGGCTAAATTGTTTTGTTTTGTTTTTGTTTTTTGCTTTTTCTAGCCCAGGGACCAAGATAACTATGAGAAGGATTTAGTTTATAAACTTTGAGTCAAGGAAAACTGATCCCCACCCCACCTTATTCAGAGATTGAAGCTGCATTCCAAAAAAAGACTTACAATAGGGGCTTGAACTTTGCTAAAGAATAGGCATAGTTAAACAATATCCTGTCATCCTGTAGTGTGCTCTTCTGTAGTGCCAACTGTCTGGGAGTCGAGTAACTTGAGGTTACAAGATTTGTAACTTCCCCAACTGCTCCTATAGATTACATCACAATTGTGAAACCTAAAGAACTGGTCTTTGAGATATTTTTCAGACAGTATTTTGGCAGACCAGATGATGCCACCTGGACCTGTGACCTTATCCCAGGAACTCAGCTGCACAAAGACAGTTCTGACAGCCCTGTGATTTCATCCTCAATGCAACCAATCAGCATTTCCCATTCTCTAGACCCTTGTCTACCAAAGTGCCCTTAAAAACCGTAGCCTCTGAATTCTTAGGGAGACGGATTTGAGAATTATCTTCCGTCCTCCTCACTTGCCTGGCCCTGTGATTATTAAACTCTTTCTTTGCTGCAACGCCTGCTGTTTTCAGTGCGCTGACTTTTCTGGGCTGTGTGCAAGAAGAATCTGGTTGGGTGATTGCATCATCCTTCAGGAACCTTCATGGGTTCATCTATACAGAAGCTCTCCAAAACTTGTCCTTTATAGAGACCTCATTGCATAGGCATGATTGACTCAATCATTGGCCATTTGTGATCAACTCAACTTTCAACCCCTCTCCCCTCCCTGGAGGTTGGGTATGGGGCTGAAAGTCCAGATGCTCTAATCACAAGGTTGGTTCCCCCTGGAAACCAGCCCCTAACCTGAGGCTGTCCAGAAGCCTCCAGTCACCAGTCATCTCCTTAGCATACAAAAGGCACTTATCAGTTGGGAGGTTCCAAGTGTTTTAGGAGCCATATGTCAGGAAAGAGAGGTGGTTGAAAACCAAATATATGTATTGCTTATTATAAGTCACATTATCCCAGTGTGTTTTTGTGTTTGGCTTCTTTTTTTTTTTTTTTTTTGAGACGGAGTTTCGCTCTTGTTGCCCAGTGGAGTGCAATGGCGCAATCTCAGCTCACCGCAACCTCTGCCTCCCGGGTTCAAGCGATTCTCCTTCCTTAGCCTCTCGAGTAGCTGGGATTACAGGCATGGGCCACCATGCCTGGTTAATTTTGTATTGTTAGTAGAGATGGGGTTTCTCCATGTTGGTCAGGTTGGCTGGGACTCCTGACCTCAGGTGATCTGCCCGCCTTGGCCTCTCAAAGTGCTGGGATCACAGGCGAGAGCCACCGTGCCCAGCCTGGCTTCTTTTTTTTTAGCATTCACTTGACATTTAGGCCGCAAGCACATGTAAGAACCTGACACGAGCCCCCCAGGTAAGCCATACCTGCATTCCTTATTGACAAAGGCTGTGAGATAATAAACATTTACTGTTGCTTTCAGCCAATAAATTGTGGGATAATTTTTTAGACAGCAATAGATGTAAACCAAACATAAAATCCTAAGCCTTCCCCTGACTGTCTGAATGGACTTGCTGTAGGCCAAGGGGACCCCAGAGAAACCTATAAAACGGAATTCCTGACGGGAAGGGGGGTCAGACAAGCCTCATTATACACCCTCTATTCAGGAGTTCAGGCAGAACTGATCAGCATTAACATCAAAATAGAGATTAAGAGTCTGACACCTTTTGAGGTCTGAAAAGAGACATTTACCCTCTATCCTTTGCTCTTGAAACCCCCTTATCTTAACTCAGGCATTTTTTTTTTGCTGCTGGGTTCAAGTTCTTAGACAAAGCTGAACTCTTTCAATCAATTGCAAATCAGAAAATCTTTGAACCCAACTATGACCTGTAAGCACCCCCACTCTGCCCTGACCCTCTCCACAACTTTACAGGCTGAGCCAATGTAAACCTTACATGTATTGATGCCCGTAACTTCTGTCTGCCTAAAATGTATAAAACCAAACTATAACCCAACTGCTTGGGACACACTTTCTTAGGACCTCTAGAGAGGTCCATTGGCCTTGGCCATGGTTATTCATATTGGTTCAGAATAAACCTCTTTAAATATTTGACAGAATTTGTTTTTTCCATTAATGTAGAGAACGAATACATATGAGCATGTGAATACTGTGAGGCAACTAAGTCCCTTTGATATTTAATGTACCATCAAGTCCAACTCCAAAGGTGCAAAATTTATTAAATTGTCCACTATTAAAACTTGGGGACATGAGAAATATATTACCAGTTGTATTAGCATGTTTCGTTAATGGGATGAAATTTGTCCCTTTTTCTAATTTTTTAGAGAAAGCTGTATCCAGATCAAAAGACAGAATCCCCAATTTATTTTTAGGTACATGTAACAGGTTGGACGAATAAGAAAGAAATTACATTGTGGACAGTGTGTCCCAGCGGGTGACCAAAGTAACTTGCCCTGTCAGTCTGGGACAAGCCTTCGTTGGTCAGACAGGACAGTTGTAATCCCTGGGAGACTCAGTCGGCCAGCCGCGACTTTGAGATACACTGTCAAGAAGCCATTGAAAGGACCCACAAGGGGCTGGGCAAAGTGGCTCACACCTGTAATCCCAGCACTTTGGGAGGCCACGGCGGGCAGATCACCTGAGGTAAGAGTTTGAGACCAGCCTGGCCAAAGTGGTGAAACCCCGTCTCTACTAAAAATACAAAAAAATTAGCTGGGCGTAGTGGCTGGCATCTATAATCCCAGCTACTCAGGAGGCTGAGGCAGGAAAATCACTTGAATCTGGGAGGCAGAGGTTGCAGTGAGTGGAGGTTACAGTGAGCCGAGATTGTGCCATTGCACTCCAGCCTCCAGCCTGGGCGACAGAGTGAGACTGTGTCTCAAAAAAAAAAAAAAAAAAAAAAAAAAAAAAAAGAAAAGATCTACAAGGGAAAAGGGAAGGGGGAAAGAGGCAGATGCAGACCTCACACTCCAAAAGGAAGAAGGAAGAGGCTCACACGTCACAAGTGTGTGAATATGTCAACACATCATGGAAGGCTGTAAAACAAGAGCTCTTGGTGAAATGGTTTAAATAACGTGGGACTGGTAATGCTCTTGGCAACCTGAGTATGATTTGTTGTCTGCAGATGGTTTTGGCCTGTGTTCTCCTGTAGTGAAGGCTAAGAATTAAGAGATCCATCTAGAGTCCACTAACAACAATGGTTTCAGGCTTTGAAAATATTTCTGGCTGGGCGCGGTGACTTACGCCTGTAATACCAGCACTTTGGGAGGCAGAGGTGGGTGGATCACGAGGTTAGGAGATCGAGACCATCCTGGCTAACACGGTGAAACCCCGTCTCTACTAAAAATACAAAAAATTAGCCGGGCGTAGTGGCGGGCGCCTGTAGTCCCAGCTACTCGGGAGGCTGAGGCAGGAGAATGGCGTGAACCCGGGGAGGCGGAGCTTGCAGTGAGCTGAGATCACGCCACTGCACTCCAACCTGGGAGACAGAGCCAGACTCCGTCTCAAAAAAAAAAAAAAAAAAAAAAAAGAAAAGAAAATATTGCTATAAGTTTTCAGGATAAATATTAAAACCTTTATGACACTTAAAAACAATGTTTGTGACTATGAAGTAGTCATTATTCATGAGATCTTTGGATTCTGTAATCATTTCCCCAAGTTTTCTCCTGCGACTTGCTGTGCATTATTATTCAGTAAAAGATTTGCCTTTATGCATGAACATGATGTTGGCATTCCTTCAAATTTATTGTTTTTTCTGTTTGCTTTGTTCCATTTTTTAAAATTAGATGTTTTTATTTTGAGATAATTGTAGATTCACATGCAGTTGTAAGAAATAATACACAGGGATCCTGTTGTACCCTTTTCCCTAGTTTCCTCCAATGGGTAGGATTTTTCAACGCTAAAATAAAGTATCTCAACCAGTGTATGCACATTGATAGTCAGGATCAGAACATTTCCAATACCACAGGGTCCCTCCAGTCACCCTTTAATAGCCACACATGGTCCCCCGCTCCACTGTCCTTAACCTCTGGCAACAACCAATCTATTTTCTATTTCTATGATTGTGTCGTTTCAAGAATGCTATATAGAAATCACGTAGTGTGTAACCTTTTGCAGTTTGCTGGTGAAGACCCAGCACCATTTCCTGGAGATTCATCCAAGTTCAGTAGTTTATTCCTTTAGATTGCTGATTGATACACCTTGTGTAAATCAAAAATAAAATTCTAAGCTCTCCTACCAACTGAATGGACCCCTCGTCTCGGCCAAGGGCAGTTGAAAGTAAACCTGCAACATTAGTTCGGCCATGATGGAACTAGGTGGTTGGACGTGTCTCATTATACCTTCCTCCCTTTGGAATTCAGGCATAGCTGACTGGCATTAACATTAAAACAGAGACCTTAAGACTGACAGAGCGGACTCTTTATAGCGGCAAGGTACCAACATGACAGTGGGCCTTGAAAGAAATTGAAGTATTTTTCCCAAAAATAGATTTCTTTGACATATTTTGAGATGGTCCTGCAAAGCTGTCTCTTGTGGGGAAAATCTACATTCTGTAGAGAATCCCCTTCCCTTTCCCAGGTCATTTTTCTGATCCAGGAGAGAATTTAAGAATTTGGCAACTTTTAAAGTCTGATTAGAAACATTTACAATCTATTTTCTCCGAAGCCTGCTACCTGGAGCTTTCCTATGCGTAATAAGAACCTTGGCCTCCACAACCCCTAATCTCTACCCAGACCCTCCTTTCTATTGATTCCAAGTCTTTAGATAAACTCAACCAATTGCCAGTAAGAAAATCTTTGAATCCACCCGGAAGCCCCTTACTTCGAGTTTTCCTGCCTTGCCGGACCCAACCAGTGTACATCTTATATATATCAATCGATGTCTTATGTCTCCCTAAAATGTATAAAACCAAGCTATAGCCCAACCACCTTGGGCACATT
This sequence comes from Pan troglodytes, assembly GCF_028858775.2. NCBI lineage: Eukaryota > Metazoa > Chordata > Mammalia > Primates > Hominidae > Pan > Pan troglodytes. Next base: position 47,416,958 of record NC_072409.2, read on the forward strand.
CTCAGGATCTCCAGGGGCTGTGTCATGGGCCATTGGTCACTCATATTTAGCTCAGAATAAATCTTCTGAAATATTTTATAGTTTGACTCTTTTCATTGACACTTTGTATAAATATACCATGGTTTGTTTAACTATTCACTGTTGATGGATATTTGGGTTTTTCTAGTTTTAATTACTATAAATAAACTACTATAAACATTTCTGTGCAAAGTTTTGTGTGGACCTCAGTTTTCATATCTCTGGAGAAAATGCCCAAGAGTGCAATGGCTGGTTTGTATGGGTAATTGGATGTTTAGTTTCCCAAGCCACTGTCAAACTGTTTTCCAGGGTGCCTGTACCATTTTCTACTCCAACCAGCAGTGTAGGAGTGACCCAGCTTCTCTGCATCCTCTCCAGAATTTGGTATTGCCAATGTTTAATTTTAGCCTTTCTGATAGGTGTGTACTGATTGCAGTTTTAATTTGCATGCCCATGAAGGCCGATAATATTGAACACCAGTTTTCAAATGCTTATTTTCCATCTGCATATCTTCTCTGGCAAAATGTCTCATATCTTTTGCCCATTTTCTAATTGGATTGCTTGTTTTTTTCTTATTGAGTTTTGAGGGTTCTTTACATACTGTAGGTGAATGTGTATTGTATTTTCTCCCAGTCTCTAGCTTGTCTTATTTTCTCCCAGTCTGTAGCTTGTCTTTTCATCCTGTTATCAGGATTTTTTGCAGAGCAAAAACTTTTCAGGGTGTAGTTTGGTTTTATACATTTTAGGGAGGCATGTGACTTCAATCAAATACATTTAAGAAATACATTGGTTTGGCTGGGTATGGTGGCTCACGCCTGTAATCCCAGTACTTTGGGAGGATGAGGTGGGAGGATCATTTGAGGTCAAGAGTTTGAGACCAGCCTGGCCAACATGATGAAACCCCATTTCTGCTGAAAATACACAAATTAGCCGGGCATGGTGGTGTGTGCCTGTAATCCCAGCTACTCAGGAGGCTGAGGCAGGAACCCAGGAGGCGGAGGTTGCAGTGAAACAGAGAAAGACTCCTCAAGGAAAAAAAAATACACTGGTTTGGTTCAGAAAGATGGGACACCTTGAAGCAAGGGGGTTGGGGATGCTTCCAGCTTATAGATAGATTTTAATATTTTCTGGTTGACAATTGGTTGAGTTTATTCAAAGACCTGGGATCCATAGAAAGGAATGTCTGGGTTGCCATAAGAGGTGGTAGAGAACAGAGTTTTATCATGCAGATGAAATTTCCAGGTAGCAGGCTTCAGAGAGAATAGGCTGTAAAATGTTTCTTATCAGACTTAAAGTCGGTGTTGATGTTAATGTGGAGAGGTGTAATGAGGCATGTCTGGCTCCCATTTCCCTTTGGGCCCTGACCCAGTCTTTCAGGTTAAATTTTAAGAGCACTGGCTGAGAAGAAAGTTCATTCAGATGGTTGGGAGGCCTTAGAATTTTATTTTTGGTTTGCACCTTGCACCCCAAATCTGGTAGGACCACAGAAACATACTGTGGTACATTGTGAATAACTCTAGCATCTCTGGCTATGGCTATAAGTTATTCACTCCCACCAGTAAAATTGGAAGCTAACTGAATATATTCCTTTTGCTATAGAGAGAAGCACAGACAAAGGCACCACAGAGATGCACAGTGACACTCAAAGAGGCAGCGAGACAGAGATGAAGGCGTCGTGCTGTGAGAGCCATCTCCCGGCAGCATCCCCTCTCCTGGGTGTGAATTATGTCCTCCAAGGGCCTCAGCCACTGCAGCTTGAAAGTTACTTTTATGCTATTTCCTTAAAGCCAACAAGAACACTTGACATTTCTAGGAGGCTTTGAGGAGAGAACACTGGTTGTTCTCGTTGGTTGTGTAACTCTGCCAGGAATTTAGAATATTGTTAGAATCTTTATTACATTTCAGCCTGATAAGGAGATGAAATAGCTAATGAATCCACTAAAAAAACTGCCAAGTAGCAAAGCTGGAAACTTTGGCCTTTGGTTGCCGTATAATAACACGCCCCAGGCACAGAAGGTTTAGCACATTTTTCCTTACTAAAACACAAAACAACAACAGCAATAACCCAATAAGGAGTCTTCAACTCCTCCCACCCCATAGCCCTGGGCTGTTCATCTGCAAGTCATTGTGTTAATAGTTTTTGTTTGTTTGTTTTTTAGCATTTGGTCTTCTAGATTTGCTTAGAAATCCATGGATTGGGGCAAGCCACGGGGAGCAGTGCCGTGCCTTTGCCTTTGTTGTGTGGAGTGACAGTCCCCGCGGCTGCAAGTCCTCACAAACCAGAATAGGCATGTTCCCGTGGAAAGGGAAGCATTGTCTGCCTGGAAGAACCAGTCACCTCCAGTGGCTGGGAATGTTTGTGCTTACCCACAGGGCATGGGAATGCATGTGCTTACCTAGCCCAGAAGAGCTAGAGAGAAGAGCCTAGGTATAAGACAAGGAGGCTTGTGGCAACTCCAAAGGGTCCCCTCTGGTTCTGGAGTGGAACTTACTAGAAATGAAAGGGAAGTTAATAGCTCCCTCATCAGGGATCTTAATGTGTGTTTAGGTCCAGAAAATCAAGGTTCTGGGTGCTCTGATGGCAACTGTGCTGAGCGTGGCTGTCTGAACGCACCAGGGCTCATTCGCTGAGCTTTTGTTCCACCTTCCGTGTCAGTTTGGAGGTTTGTTTCTTCATGCAATTATGTCAGTTTCATTATTTTTCTTGGGCATAGAACACACTTCCAACCCACATGTTGTGGTTTGAATATGTCCTCCAAAAAGCATGTGTGAGAAACTTAGGCCCCATGCAACAGTGTTGGGAGGTGGGGCCTAATGTGAAGTGCTCAGGCCATGAGGACTCTGCTTTCATGAATGGAGTAATGCTGCTATTCCAAGGGAGTGAGTTCCTTATAAAAGGACAAGTTTGGCCCCCTTTTCCCACTTTCTTGTCCTCTCTTGCCCTTCCACCTTCTGCCATGGAGTAATGCAGTAAGAAGGCCTCGCCAGATGCTGGTCCCTCGATCTTGGACTTTCCAGTCTCCAGAACCACAAGCCAATAAATTCCTGTTGATTATAAAATTACTCAGTCTGTGATATTCTATTAGAGCAGCACAAAACAGACTAAGACACTATATTGTCCCTGGCTTTGAAAGGTTGCAGCTGATGTGGCTCTGCTGACAAACACAAAGGCCCTCTTCTGAGTTAACTCATCTCTTGCAGCATCTGAGCCCACTCTTTAGTGGACTCCTGGATAACACACCCTCTTGTTTGCCTCCTGCTTTGGTCTCTCCCCACAACCCCTTCTCTCTGTTTCATCCTTACAGGCTGTGGAGCCCTGAGGGGCTTAGGTCGTGGCTTCTCCAGAGACTCCTGTCCAGTTCCTTGTCCTTAAATGTCATCTTAGTGCCAATAGCTCCAGGTATGTGTCTGCATACTGGCCTCTCCTTGAGCACCAAGCACATGACTAACTGCCTTCCTTTTTTTTTTTTTTCTTTAGAGACAGGGTCTCACTTTGTTACCCAGGCTGGAGTGTAGTGGCATGATCACAGCTCCCTGCAGCCTTGACCTCGTGGACTCCAGGAATCCTCCCAAGTAGCTGTGTCCACAGGCTTACGCCACCATGCCTGGCTAATTTTTAAATTTTTTGTAGAGATGGAGTCTCGCTATGTTGCCCAGGCTGGTCTTAAACTGCTGGACTTAAGTGATCTTCCTGCCTTGGCCTACCAATGCATCAAAATTACAGGCATGAGACCCTGCACTTGGCCCCAACTGCCATCTTGACACTGCTATTTGAAAATCCAATCAGGATCTCATATTTAATGTGACCAAAAAGAGACTTAATTTACCCCCAAGCTTCCAAACTTGCTCCTTCCTAGACTTTTCCATCTCAGTAAATGACTCAAGCCCAACAGGCAGCCCTTACCCTTGATTCTGCTCTTTTCCTTGCCTTCCACATACAATAAACCCTCACATTGTCCTGCAGGCTTCACCTTCTCATTTCAAAATACATTTTGCATCCATCCACCAACTCAGTGAGAAGCCACTGGAGGTTCTTCATGACCTTGACTAGCCATTCCAGAGGGTGGAGGGGGCAGTATGGGGATGGGGGATGGCCGTGCAGGAGCTGGAAGCAGAGATAGCACAGATAGCATCTGCAGACAGCACTGTTTGGTGCATAACAGGAAATGGCAAAATAGGGCTATTGGTGGGGGAAAATGCGGGGTCAATACAAAATGAAAATTTAAAAGACCAACATAAAGCATGTTTTCTTGCTATTGGAATGGTCTGGTAGAGAGGGGACACAATGGTGCAGGAAAAGAGGCATCTCTGAGAGGATGGTGCTGGGGGATGCAGAGTTCAGCACCTGGAGAAAGGGCTGCTCTGCTTCACTGTGTCCAGAGGTGCCTGGTGCATGGAAGCCCAGAAGTCAGGGATTGGGGGCCGATGATGGACAAGACAGCCACTGCCTGCTGGCTTTGGTTTTCTCCCTGAAGGGCAGCTTGTGGGTGGTGGTGGTGGGGGCTGTGAGGCTGAGGACAGAGGCTTTGTGCAATGGTTGCTCCGGAGAGTGGGAGAGCAAACTCTTTAGGAGAAGAGAGTAACCCTTCTGGGCAAGGAGAGTGCTTGTTTTGGGTTTTGCAGTCTTCCGTAAGACACCAGGCACAGCATACTTGTCATTCCCAACTTGCCTGATCATCTTAGCGGTGGTGGCCCCTGGGTAGGGCCCAGAGGGTACTGCAGGCAGGGTGCACTCGGCAGGGTTGGGCGGTCCCAGGGCAGGCCCAGGACACAGTAGCAGTGGGCATGGGGGGAGGCGGAGCCACCACGCTGGGCAGCAGCCAGAGGGGCTCATTAGGAAAAGAGGGAGAGAAGAAAGGAGGCCAGGATTAAGTAGAAAAGGGAGTAGATGTTCCTGCAGAAAAGAATGTTCCAAGTATTTTATTTATTTTTATTTTTAACATGGGCTCCCTGGTGAGACCTTCTGGTTCTAGCTGTTGTTTTCTTTGCTTCTGTCAATACGGTCTGGAGTTGAAATCGCAGATTGAACTGTTGTGCTTTGCGGATGGCGATATGGAAGCACAAGGCTGTCTCTGACAACCACGTCACGCAGGCCGCTGTCCCTCCTACCCGGATGGGCTCTGTGCTGGGCCGGGAATTCTGCCCCCAGGGCTGATGTGAGGACGAAGTTCTTCACTTATCTGTTATGAGTTTTCACCATCAACTACCCCTGCTCTTCTTTTGGGGTGAGAGATGGGACTTGTCTTGGAAAGAAAGCTTTGCTTTGCCCTTGGGAAGGTGGAGAGTTGCGAAAAAGAATGTGAATGGCTGGGCTTAATGGTGCGAGTTGGTTTTGTGTGCTCTAGGGTTAGAAGTCTGTTTTTCCCATGGGAGAAGGGTTTTGTCTTTCTGGTCCAAGAACTCGAGGACCTTGCTAGAAGAGCGTTCCAGCCACATTCTCTTTTCACCTGCTACTGGAGTTTGGGGTTGAGCAGCCTGGAGTGCACAGAACCTTGGCATCCCTGGTTCGGGGTTCTGCAAATGGGCCAAGCCCACTCTCAGAGCTGTGCGGGTGAATCCAACAGTGCCTGTACCCTGCCTGCTCTGGAAATGAGGCCCCTGGAGAAAGGAGGCCTGGACTCTGGAGAGGGGACACCAGTCCTGGGGCCTGGCCAATAGACAAGGACACAGGGATCTTTGATAAACAGGGTTTGGCTTTCTTCTCAGAGTTGTGATTTCTTGCCTGGTTCCCATGTGCCCCTGGGAAGCTGGACCTGGAACACTGGAGCCTGATATTCTCTGTTGTGGGGAATCCAAGGTGAAGTGTGGCCACGCCTTGGGCTGTTCTGGAGAGCTACAGCGGGGGAGAAGCTCATGGAGTTCTGTGACACAGTGACTGGCCAGGAAGCCCAGAGCAAGAGGCGACAAGACACAGCCAGATCAGGGAGAAGGCCTGCCAGCAATCCAGACATCCCGTGAGCTTTCTGCAAGCCCTCAGGCAGGGCTCCGGAAGGCCACCTCTGGGATGGTGGGGTCCTACAGGTGGGCAGAGCTGGGTTTACTTTAGCAAGATCATATGTTCAGAGGTAAAGCCCATGGGGGTGAAGACCTGGCAGGTGCATTCCACCAATCTGGCCATGGGAGGAAGGACACCTGTGCTTTTTCTGAGTGGCCACGTGTTTTTGTGGCTCTAGGAGTCAGGGTTAGAGCCAGATTAAGAAAAAACAGAACCCCAAATGCTGTGAATTTCAGGCTTCTTTGGCCATTCAGGTAAAAAATAACCTGTGCCAAGTGGATCAAGCTTGATGTGGGTGCGAGGGAAGCAGCATGGGGCTGTCATTTCAATCAGGGCACAAACACTGGAGAGAAAATAAATACTTTAGAAGGCACTTGACCTTTTAATGTGGAGTTCTAAAAATGGAGATTGAACACAGTGATGCTTAACAGAGGCAAAGAGAGCCAGGCTGCTATCAGATTCTTTCTACCCAAGAGTCTGGCTTTCCTCCCTGGCATTAGCAGGGCATCCCTGTTACCCGGGTGAGCAGAAGAACAGCTGTTACCTGGATGAACCTAGGAACAGCCCTATTACCTGGGTGAGCACCAGAACAGCCTGTTACTTGGATGAACCTGAGGTTAGTTCAGTTACCAAGGTAAGCTGGGAACAGCCCTATTATATAGGTGAACCTGAGAACAGCCTGTCACCTGGGTGAATCTTAGAACAGCCCTGTTACCTGGGTGAACCTGTGAACAGCCCATTACCTGAGTGAACCTTAGGACAGCCCTGTTACCTGGGTGAAACTGAGAACCCTGCTACCTGGGTGAACCTGAGAACAGCCCGTTACCTGAGTGAACCTTAGAACAGCCCTGTTACCTTAGTGAAACTGAGAAACCTGTTACCTGGGTGAACCTGAGAACAGCCTGTTACCTGGGTGAAACTGAGAACAGCCTGTTACCTGGGTGAACCCGAGAACCCTGTTACCTGGGTGAACCCGAGAACAGCCTGTTACCTGGGTGAACCCAAGAACGGGGTTACCTGGGTGGCAGCTCTCCTGTTGGCTAGAGGAGCTGAGACTGGGCGGGGCACCCTCTTGTTGAGTACAGACGGTTTTGTTTCTTCTCCTTGCTTTGCTTCGTTACTATGTTAATCTCTTCCTCTGTATGTTTTAGCAGCAAGTGTATTCTCCTGGTTAGAAAACAAGAATCTCTTGCCCAGCTGGGCCTTGTCCAAATCCTAACATTTTCTTTAAACTTCTTTCAAAGCGCTGGGTTGCAGTCTGTGGTGTGGGACGTCCCTCATCCCAAAGCACTCTCCTGGCCCAGGGGAAGAGAAGATGGGAAGGGCTGCTCTCCTTCTGGTCCTCCTTTCTCCAAAGTCCCTCTCACCCTGCAGGGAGAGCTGGCCATACATGTCCTGCTGGGCTAGACCTCTGATTTTTTTTTTTTTTTTTTTTTTTGAGATGGAGTTTCGCTCTTGTTGCCCAAGCCGGAGTACAATGAGGCAATCTCGGCTCACTGCAACCTCCGCCTCCTGGGTTCAAGCTATTCTCTTGCCTCAGCCTCCCAAGTAGCTGGGATTACAGGCATGCGCCACCATGCCCAGCTAATTTTGTATTTTTAGTAGAGACAGGGTTTCTCCCTATTGGTCAGGCTGGTCTTGAACTCCCGACCTCAGGTGATCCACCCTGCTTGGCCTCCCGAAGTGCTGGGATTACAGGCGTGAGCCACCAAGCCCGGCCGACCCCAGTGCTTTTTGGAGTCACGTGGGGCCTGTGCAATCAGAGGGCCTTTTGTGGGGAGTTATCTGTATACAATGGGCTTTCTCTTCAGGCATAATTTTAGCACATTTTAATAGGAAAATTCTGTCTGAAAGTATGCCAACTAAAAAAATCAGATTGTACAGAGTGGATAAAAATACCCTGGCTACTCACCCAAATGCCAGCCCTCCTAGTCCTTATGGCTCCAGGGAGAGTCCCATTTGCTGGGCGCTGCCTCCTTTCCAGCACCAGGAGAGTGGGGGGGTCAAAGGCCGTTTGTCCTCTGACTGCCTTTTACTGCAGGCAAACTAAAAGTGACCTGAGTGCTCGGCCAGGGGCATGTGGAAGGGACTTGGAGTAGCCCTTGGCCACCGAGGTCCAGTGGAAGGGAAGGCTGGCCACGCTGCTGCAAGGTGTCCCAGACTCAGCCTGAGTGTCAGGCCCCTCTCCTCCCTCACTCTCTCCCTCCCTCCCTCTGCTTCTCTTCTCTCCTCCCTGCTGCGAGGGCCTTTTCCTCTCTAAGGATGCTGGGATTTTGAACTTGGGATAGGGAGGTGAGCCGCTCTCTGAGCTCTGTGGAGTTGATCACTGCATCTGCCTGTGTTCAAGGCTGTTTTCATTGACTGTCTCTGTGGCACCACCAGCCACAGGATGGGATCAGCTCTTTTGTTTTCATTCAGATTTCATGACTAATTTCTGCACTATCGATCACCCCCCACAAGCTGGTGACTCACTCTCTCATCAAGGAGGCCGGACCCCACATCCCTCTGCCTTTTCTGATCTGTTTACGCAGCACTGCCAGAGGAGGTGAGAAATCCAATGAGCATTTTTCTTTCTGAGTCAATTGTCTGATGAAGCAAGAAGCTGGGAAGCAAGTGAACATCCTTTTCTCAAAGTCTGGAAAATGACAGGAGCCTGCCGTGCTGCGTTCCCTGGAAGTGCGAGTAGAGCAGGTGTCCTCCTATCTCATGGTAATCTCAGGCCGCTCTTGTCTGCAGAGGCCCAGGGAACTCTGAGCCAAGTGTCATGTGTCTGCAGACACATCCGCAGCAAGGGACAGCTCAGATGCCAGCAGCTTCCGGTGTGCTCAAGGGTGCCGGCCAGGGCCAGAGGGGAGGCAGCTTCCCAGTGCTGGCAGTGACTTACAATTTATAACTCTGTGAGCAAGCCATGGGGTGGTGCCCCTGTTGGGGTCCCTGCCTCTCTGTCAGGGAGAGTTTGTCACCCTCATTCCCATAAGAGGGCCTCAGGCCTGACCACAAGATGGGTGTGGCAGTGCAGAGAGCATGTTGGCAACTCGGAAATGGGAGAGAGGTCAGGGTGAAATGTGACCGCAGAGGTGTAGGCCGCCCCTATTTGCAGCTTACCCTTGACTGAGATTTTTTTTTTCTTGAGATGATGCCTAGCTCTGTTACCCAGGCTGGGGTGCACTGGCACAATCTCAGTTCACTGCAACCTCCGCCTCCCAGGTTCTAGCCATTCCCCTGCCTCAGCCTCCCGTGTAGCTGGGATTAGAGGCACCCACCACCACGCTGGGCTAATTTTTGTATTTTTAGTAGAAAAAGGGTTTTGCCATATTGACCAGGTTGGTCTTGAACTCCTGACATCAAGTGATCCTCCCTCCTTGGCCTCTCAAAGTGCCGGGATTATAGGAGTGAGCCACCGCACCCAGCCTTTACTGAGATTTTTAAAGAGAATGCAGGCCGGGTGCAGTGGCTCACACCTGTAATCCTAGCACTTTGGGAGGCCAAGGTGGGCAGATTGCCTGAGCTCAGGAGTTCGAGACCAGCTTGGGCAACATGGTGAAACTCCGTCTCTACTAAAAAAAAAAAATAATAATAATAATAATAATAATAATAATAATAAGCCGGGCATGATGGCCTGTGCCTGTAGTCCCAGCTACTCCGGGGGCTGAGGCAGGAGAACTGCTTGAACCTGGGAGGCGGAGGTTGCAGTGAGCTGAGACGGTGCCACTGCACTCCAGCCTGGCGACAGAGTGAGACTCCGTCTCAAAAATAAATAAATAAAGAAATAAATATAGATAGAATGTGTTTGAAGTCCTTGTGATGAATTTAGGACAGTAAGCATGTTGATAGATCTGCCAGGCTACAGTTCAAATACTGTTGAGTTCCATGCAATAAACAGTTGAGCTGGTTCTCTCCAACCCTCCAGAGGAATAAAGCCATTACTTGATGCTGGGTTCTCACTGCCTGTGCCGTGCACCCCTCTGGCAGCGTGGTGAACCTTATGGATGCCTGATCAGAATGATGTTTCTAATATATGAAATAAATAAAATAAATGATATAGTTTTGATGTGTGCCCCCACCCACCCCTCAAATCTCATGTGGAATTGTCATCCCCAGTGTTGGAGGAGGGGCTTGGTGGAAGGTGATTGGATCATTGAGGTGGATTTCCCTCTTGCTGTTCTCATGATCGTGAGTGAGTTCTCATGAGATCTGGTTGTTTAAAAGTGCATAGCATCTCCTTCTTCTCTCTCTCTTTTCCTCCTGCTCCGGCCATGTGACACGCCTGCTTCTTCTTTGCCTTCTGCCATGGTTATAAGTTTCCTGAGGCCTCCCCAGAAGCAGAAGCCTGTACAGCCTAAAGAACTGTAAGCCTATTAAACCTCTTTTCTTTGTAAATTACAATCTCAGGTATTTCTTTATAGCAGCATGAGAACAGACTAATACAATAAAACACATGGGATGGGTGTATTGTACTTTCTAAAGGTAGTGTGATGGTGTCCCCCAGGCCACATGCTTTTCTCTCATCTGAACTTGTCACTCCCCCACCAAGTCCATTTCTCTACCTCCTGGAATTCAGGAAGCCCTGAGAATCCCTGGACCAATAGAATATGGAGGGAGTGATGGTGTAGCAGCTCTGAATGTAGCTCTTGACTGTCCCAGCACCTCTTCCCTCTTTGTGAGAAGCAGGCTTGTGTAAGAAGCATGACCGCCTAAGACCACCACACTGTGGGAAGGCCAAGGCCCGTGTAATGAGGTACCATGTTCAGAGGAAGACCAAGGAGCACCAAGAAGGCAGCAGACTGAGTGGAGAGGAATATGCAGGGGATGCTGTGTGGTCAGAATCAAGCTTCCCAGGTGAGTCTCACTCAATCTCCTGATCCACAAAACTGTCAGCAAAAGAAAGTGGTTGCTCTAGGCCATTAAGTTTGTTTTTATTTTGTTTTCTTTTTGTTTGTTTGTTTTTGGAGGGGGTGCTTGTGTCACTCAGCAATATAGAAAACCAGAGCACGGGATTATCAAGGAAATGAATTCTATTAAATTATAAGAGGTGATGGTTAATTTTATGTGTCAACTTGACTTGGCAATGGGGTGCCCAGATATGTGGTCAAACATTATTTTGGATGAGATTAACATTTGCATCAGTGGACTGAGGAAGGCAGGCTCTTCCTAATGTGGGTGGGCCTCAGCCAATCCATTCAAGGCCTGAATAAAATAAAAAGGCAGCCCTTCCCTTGAGGAAAGGAAAATTCTTCCCATCTTATGGCCTTTGGTTTGGGACATTGTTTTTTTGTTTTTTTTTTGAGAGGGAGTTTCACTCTTGTTGCCCAGGCTGGAGTGCAATGGCGTAATTTCGGCTCACTGCAACCTCCGCCTCCCAGGTTCATGCAATGGCACAATCTCGGCTCACTGCAACCTCTGCCTCCCAGGTTCAAGCAATTCTCCTGTCTCAGCCTCCTGACTAGCTGGGATTACAGACATGCACCACCACACCTGGCTAATGTTGTATTTTTAAGTAGAGATGGGGTTTCCCCATGTTGGTCGGGCTGGTCTCAAACTGCTGACCTCAGGTGATCTGCCTGCCTCGGCCTCCCAAAGTGCTGGGATTACAGGCATGAGCCACCGAGCTGGCTGGGACACTGGTTTTTTTTGTTGCTTTTGGACATGAATGGAAAACTAGCTCTCCCTGGGTCTCAAGCCCGTGGCCTTCAGACAGTAACTGGCACCATTGGCTGCCCCGGGGTCCAGCTTGCCCATTAGCCCCGCCGATCTTGAGGCTTGCCTGACTCTCTTTCTCTGTTTTTCGCTCTCACCACTGCCCCTACCCCCACACCCTATTGGTTCTGTTTCCCTGACTAATACACAGGTTAAACCAAGAATGCCAAAGGGACTCTTAGAGTTTATGCACTTGGTTCTCACTTATCAGCAGGCAAGAACAGTAGTCAGAAAATACAGTTGTGCATTTCTTCACAACAGATATACGTCCTGAGAAATGCATTGTTAGGCAATTTTGTCATAGTGCAAGCATCCTGTAATACACTCACACAACCCTTGATGGTAGAACCTGCTATGAACCCAGGCTATAGGGTTCAGCCCATTGCTTTTAGGCCATAAACCTGTATAGCATGGGACTGTACTGAGTACTGCAGGCAACCAGACACAGTGGTATTTGTGTATCTAAATCTTTCTAAACGTAGATAAGGCACAGTAAAAATATGGTATAAAAGATAAAACATGGTATCCCTCCATAGGGCAGCTCATTAAAAACGCCTTTGTATATGCAGCCTGTCCTTCGCTGAAATGTTGTTGCATGGTGCTTCACTGTACTTAGCACCTCAAATAGGTAGAGATGTGTGCAGGTCTTGGGACAATAACGGGAACTCTGAGACAAGATTCCTGCCCTTTAGGGAGCTTTACATCCTGCTTAGAAAACCCATAGAAGGAGTTAATGATGTACATAGATGCATAGGAGAGAGGTAAAAGGCCAGCCCCCCAATTCCAAGCTTCAAGAATTTTGAACCCCAGGCCAGGGTTTCAGGGCAGCTGGATCACTTTCCCTGGAAGGATGCACTGTAGCAAGCTGGAGAGGCTCCCACCACCCAGGAGAGTGACTGGTGGTCTTTTAGCAGCAGAGATGGCTTGTCTGCAAACATAGTGAAAGATGCAGGTTGTTTATGTCCCTGGGGCAACCCCTGCCAACAAAGGGACAGGTGCCAGTGGAGAAGGGTCAGCCTCCTCTAGGAGAACTCTGGGAGACTTTCTATGGGCATCCCAGGAGGCCCTCCAGGGCCATGCCTGTCTGCTCACAGCAGTGACCTTGACCAGGCAGTTCCATAACCTTCTTTCCTGAACACTCCCAAGAAAACTAGCTGATGGCCGAAGAAGCTTTGCTTCCATTCTTCTGTCTGGACTGCATTCCCATGGGCATTCTTGGAGAGGACATCCACATCCACGTTTCAACTTTGCGTGTCTCCAGCTTGCATGTTGCAGAGATTTGTAGACTCCATCTTCTACCACTGCTTTTGCTGCTACTCCTGCGGGCAGCTGCTACTGTAGGCCTGCTAGGCACTGGGTGCTTCACTTACGTGGTCTCTAATCCTCACCGCAGCTCAGCAAGGCAGGTGCGAGAGGTTCCATTTAACAGAGCAGCCAATTATTTAAGGTACCACTGGTGATCCCCGAGCCCTATCTGCCCCAGAGCTGGTGTTCTCTGTAGCCCTCCCTTGCTCAAGTGCTGCCTGCCATGTGCAGAGCATGGGTTCCCAGCTGGATGAGGCATCAGCCTGTACCTTTGGCCCCCCAGACCATGTCCTCCTGGTGTGGGTGCAGTTGGCTACACACTTGTGCTGACCACTTGCTGTGCCAGAGGGGATTTCTGATACTGCCAAGACTTAGACAGCAACATGCCCTCCCATTATTGAACAGGGATGCTTTCTTCCAGTGTCACTCAAAGAAGCAGCAAGACTCTGTCTTAACGTGGCATGCTGTTGCTGTTATTTCCCTCGAAGCCATAAGACCCTGGATGAGAGCAGCGGCTGGGCGTGTGAGTTAACATCGCATGCTTTCCTGACTCCACTGCCCCACTCATGGTAAGTGTCCAGTATGTGTTGTCCAAGGCATGATTGCATTTTTCATATCTTCCGTTTAACCTTCTTGTTGACTGTGGTACATCAATCCAGTTTGATTTTTCATTGCACACAGAGGTCATAGCATAGCTTCTTGCATTTGTCCTTCTCTGAATGGAAGCCACTTGGATCCTCCAGGTATTTCTCCAAGGGGCAGGGCTTTCAGCACAGAATCAACAGGAGAAACCATCTGGAAAGCCCAGAGGCGTGTTCGGCAGCGTGTGGGAGCAGAGCTGCAGTAAACGGTGGCTCCTTGTTCGCCCATCTCAGCTGTTCAGCTGACTTCTTGCTGTCTCCAGCTGTCTTCTCTATCTCATCCTGATGACTCCTTCCCACAACTCTTTCCCTGGCTGCCGCACCGGTCCAGCTGCAGCCTGCATTCACAGTTACTTACCTGTGGGGCTTTCTTGTTTCCGAGATGGCCGAATTGTCTTCTGAAATTTACCTCCATGACTCTGGTTATGTATTTTGGTTCCTAGTGGGTGCTGACATCACAGTGGGCTGATTAGATGGTTTGCATTACTTGTTGGCAGGCCTTCGAGCCTCCTGTGCAGTTTCCCGAAAATATTCCATCTGCAGGTGGGAAGCCCAAGCCCCTGGGCAAATTATGCCATGAGTGTGTCTTGGCAGTCATTCTGGGTTCCAATGACTTGTGCCGTGGTTCAAACATTCCCTGGGGATTGTCCGGATCTGAGCTCCTGGTGGTGGGAAGCCAGCCTTTGGTGCCAGCCTGGCCCAGCACCATCTCTTGACTCCTGACCCCACCAGAGGGTGAGGACTTGGTGTGAGCAGGGACACAGCAGGTCCCAGGAAAGTCTGCTGAGTGAATGGGTGAATAAAATAGTCTCAAACCCTGTATGTTATTCCCTCCTTGCCCCTACTCAGAACTCCTCCTCACTTCCAATCAGAACTTGTCTCCTCTCTGCCAGAAGGTCAGCCCTGGTGATTCCTGGAGTTCATGCCTCCTGTCCCGCCATGGTTCTGTAGACTGCTGGCTGTTGTGGGGAGCTATCTTCCTGGTGAGCTTTGCAGGGCAGGGTCCCAGCAGGAGAGCAGAAGCAAGATGCATGGCGCAGATGAGGGATTCTTTCCAGTGGTTAGACCCTGCAGGACCATGGGGGAGCTGGGCAGAAAAGTACAAGGGGTGTTGGAGAATCTAAGAAAAGGCATCAACCAGCCTTCCTGAATCCCCGGCCTGTGGCAAGAAAGGCAAGTCAGAGCATGGGCCATGGGGCACAAAGGGGAGTAGGCGGGGTCTATGGACTGCCACCACCTCTAGCATAAAGTCCAGGCTCAATGTCTGCTGCTGGGCCTGGGGTCTCTTGTGGTCAGTGGGAAGGGTCAGGCCCAGAGGAGGGAGGGCAGCTCTGTGTTTGCTTGTCACTGTAGAGGCCATGACAACCTTCAGGGTACGAGCTGCTGCTTCACTTCCATTTTGCAAATCTCAGGCAGAACCCCTCTTTTGGCCAACTCTCTACATGGAAGAGGGTTCTGGAAAGATAATCCCCGTTACATCATGTGTGACCCAGGTTCATCATGTAATACTAACTGCCGTGGCTGGATCTCAGATTTCTTTGTGTGCCATTGAGTGTTTTACCCAGGGCAGATACAAATGAGTGATGGGGAGGAAACAGGCTAAGGGGGCAAATGCAACGCTTTTGTTGACCCAGCCTTCATTATGGGTTCACTACTGATCACCATACCAGCAAATGCTGCCTCCTGCCCCAAGGCCGTGATAAGGAGCGCTTGAAAGCAGTCTGTCCATTTCCAAAATATTGTCACTTCAAGAATGATGTGTAAATGGCATCATACAGTGTGGAACCTTTTGGGATTGGCTTTTTTCACTCAGCATAATTCTCTGGAGATTCATCCAAGTTTTATGTATCAACAGTCCATTCCGTCTAATGGCTGAGTGGTGTTCCACAGTCTGGGTGTGCACAAAGTGTTTAACCATTCACCTGTGAGCTGAAGGACATCTGGGTTGATGATTACACATTTTTGACTACTACAAATAAAGCTGCCATGAACATTCATGGTGCAAGTTTTTGTGTGAATGTAAGTTTTCATTTCTCTGGGATAAATGCTCAAGAACACAACTGTACGGGCGTTGCATATTTAGTTTTATGAGAAATGACTAAACTGTTTTTCAGAGTGGCTGTACCAGTTTACAGCTCACCAATACTTTATTATTCCTAAAATAAAATATTACTAAGTTAATTGTCGGGGAGGGCAGTGGTGGATGTGGCCATGAAAGGACAGCAGGAGGGATCCTTTGGGTGATGAAAATGTTCAGTATGTTTGGTATCTTGACTGTGGGGGTGAATACACCAATGTACATGTGAGAAGATCATATAGAACTAAACACACACACACACACAAACACACACACACACAAACACATACACACAGATGAGTCCCTGTGCATCTATAACTGGGCAATCTGAACATGACACATGGGTTGCATCAATGTCAATACCTGGCGGTGAAATCGTATTCTAGTTTTGCCAAGATGTTACCACTGGGAAAACTGGGTAAAAGTAACTGCATGTGAATCTACGATTATCTAACAATTTAAAAAATTAATTAACAAGTGTCTAAAATACATGATATTTGTTAAAAGGCAAGCCTATGAAAAACATGATACATTATTAAGAGTTAGGCAAATGTTGTTGTTACTTGCTTTTCTGCTTTTGGGGGCCAAGTACTGGTTACTAAGATTCCTAGCCTCTTCCGAAGGTGGTCCTTCCTCCACACAACTGCAAGAAGAGGCCTTTTCAGTGTAGACCCTTACTTTACCCCTCCACCCCAGGGCCCATTTTAGGGAACAGAAAAGCAATTTGGAAGGATTAGACTGAGGGACCCGTGCCTCCAGCAGATAGGCCAGCGGAAGAGCAGTCAGTGCTGTGGGAGATGCTGCGGGGAGGAGCGTGTCTGCGAGGAAGGACTGCTGGCTTCAGCACTTCCCGATTGGACTTCATGATGGAATCCTTGGCACACCAATGCTAAAAACCAAGTGTGAAAAAAATCACCCTAGAACCTACTAGAGTGATACTGTGGAGGATCTGTGGGCTGCACCGCCCACAGGGACTGCCCTGTATCAGCATGGAGAACTGATATCCCATGGCAGGGCCACTGGGTAGCGGCTGCTGCTAAGTGGGGGTGCCGGATGCATTCCTTGGTTCATTTTCCACTGATGTTTTGGAAATTGGGCTCCGTAAGGGCACCCAGAAGTGCTTATTAAGAACCACCCATGCTCTGCTGATTCCTGAGGTGCCAGATTCCCTCCAGGGAAATGTTGACCTTTATGATAGACTATCTTATGACCAAAAGCTTCGCAGCATTAAAATGTGATCCATCTCATTAGGTTGTCATATGAAGCCTATAAATAACTCCAGAAATGAGATCCTGTGACAGCTATTTATTTTCACTCTTATTATTTAACATAAATATTGGCTATTTATAGCCAGGTCATCAAGGCAGTCATTGCTTCCCCCATCTTATTATTTCTCTCACTTTGACTTGGGAAGTGGGGACTTGAACCTGGAAGAGGGAGAGAGGTCCAGTGGGGGTGGCCCCCTGCTTCTTGGAACCTGGTCTCCCTAGGGACAGAAATTTTCCTACTCCATTTATACTCTGGTTATCTTGCTGAGAAGCTTATTGCGTCTTCTCCATCTTGGTATTCTTATACGTGCATGATGTTTTCTCTCCCAGTACGTTTGAATTTGAAAGAACCGTGAAGGCTCTGAGATTTTACCCTTCTTGCAAGCTAGCAATCATTTTCACTGGTGCTGGCAGAAGATAGGAGATTCCTGGGTCAGAGACAAAGGACAGTTTGTTACTGATAGCAGTAAGAGTAGCCAAGGTAGCTGCACTTTCGTGCTGGTTCCCTGAGCCCCAGTTCCCCCAGGGCAATGTGAAGAGGGTCAGGTGATGCCTGCATGTGCATCAACCGCAGGAGAGGAAGCCTGAACTCAGGGAACCCAAAGTTTCTGTAAGCAGGTGTGAAAGGAAAATAAAAACTTGGGACCCCAAGTACTCTGTCAAAGGGAAAAATTAAGCTAAAAGCTGAGTCATGCAAGAAACTGCCTTTCCTTTTGTTCCTAAGCAGACAGCTATAGACGAAAGGTAAAATATCTCCAATGTGTTTTCCTGAATTAGCTCCTCCCTGAAATTGTGCAAGTGATGGCCTAGTCTCACCTCTACTGCTACCAAGCCATGTGGCTGTGTGTTGCAGCCATGGATAAATGACATTTGGCTCTTCCTTCAGGAAAGACATGCTGTTGGGCTGTGAGGAGCACACGTAGCTGACAGCCTCCAGCTGTGACAACTTCAGGAGCCCTTGCAGCATTTAAGCTGAGGCTGTATTTTTCTTAGGCAGCCCTCAACCAATGCCTGAAGATGACAGGGCAACAAGGCCTGGACATCTCTGCCCACTGTAGGGCTTCTCTATGTTTTCTCTGTGCTGGAGCTTCCTGTGGGCCTGGCGAAGACTTTCTCTTGGCTGCACCACCAGCTGAGGCTCTCCTACCCCATCTTTTTTCCTTCACTCTCACCTGTTAGAGGTGTCAGCCTGCACCATGGTGTGAAGGTTTTCTTTCTCTGGATATCTTGCTTTCTCTCCGCATATCTTAGGTGTTACTTCCAATAAATCTTTTGCACTTCAAACTCTGTCTTGGTGTCTGCTTTCCAAAGGACCAAACTGACACACTTGATAGAAACCACCACTCAACTGAGTGGATTAGAAGAATTAGCTAATGAACGTGAGGCAGAGCGAGGTTTCCCCTAAGACTCCCTCTGAGCTTCTGTGGGGAATCTCTGAAGTATTGCCCATCTTAGCGATATTCTAACATTGACTTCCTAGTTCCTAAGTAACCTGTTCACAACCCATCAACTTCTTCCACGAACCAGGGACAGACTGTTTGAGCCCATGTCCACAGACTTCTAGAGTTGCTTTTTGCTCTTGCTCCTTAAGGATTCAGCTCAAGGTTGCCTCCTTGCCCAGATCCCCCAATAACTTCCTCTTTCATTACTCTAGTTTGTAAATATCCACATCCTCTGTTAGATGGTAGCTTTTATGGATGTAGGATCCACATTGTTGCCAGTGGCCAGAACAATGCACACAGTAGGTGCTACATAAAAATTTGCTAAATGAATAACAAATGACAGATGCTCCAAATGATTAATTTGCTATGTCCTGAGTCTAAAAAATGATTCCAACTGGCTCCTTATACTCCTCAATTCTTTTTGCTTACTCCTCTCTCAAATATCCTCAGGGAGTTATCCTATAAAACATTGTCATCCTTGTCTTAAAAATTAGCAGTATTACTTTGCACTCACAGTGAGTTATCAATTGTCACTCCTGCAGTGGAAGAGAATCTGAGTAACCTCCTAGTTGGTGACATTCAGGAGCTGTGGATGTCACACAACAGAATTTGTAGCCTCTGGAAAAAGGTTTATCAGCATCTATATGGGAGTCATTCCAGCCCAAACTGTGCTGAGACATGAACTTTCACGTGGTCACCTCTGGAAAAACCCACAAAGACGAGAAAGGAAGTCCTTAGCCTGAAGGACTTCCCCAGAGAAGAAACAGTTGGATTTGTTGGAACTCTATTTGTTGCTGAGATGTGAAAGTTCTTTGATCAGTCCGATGGCCATTTCTGAAACCACAGTGATCCTCCACTCCCCTGTCTTTTCCTGGAATGGGCCCTGATAATTTCAAAACATTCCTATTTTTTTCTGCAAGCCAACACCCTTCCTAAGTACACAATGTTTATGGGCAGTCAGATGGTTTGGCATATTTTTCAAACCTCTGAGGATGGCAAGTTCAAGTTGTCTGTGCTGTTATATGGCATATCTAATAATCCACACCTCAACACTTGATTTTAAGGTTAGCAAGCCACGAGAATGCTCTTTGAATCCCCCTGCATGTTTCATCACTTCATCTCTATTTCCCTTTAACTATGGCCAGCCAAACTGTAACCTGAGATTAGGGTTGCTGTCAGAGAAAACAAAGGAAAATAAACAAACACATTGGCACAATGCCCCATGCTACGATTTTGAAAGTCGTGGGTATGCTTGCTCAATGAAAAAATTCCCCATAACCAGTCATGACTCATTCCCACTTGCTGCTTGCATGGTTTGGGAAAATAGTCTTTACTTATTTTTTTCTATATTAACATGAAATAGCATCATTCAAGCTCATCATCAATACTTCATTTTACAAACTTCCTGACAGCCACCTTCAGCCTTTTGATCGCTAATCTTGTGTTGCTTCACTACCATGATCATTACTAATGCTGAGGTGTTTGGGCTTTATTTTTCCTTTGCATTTAGTCACTTGTTTTAAATAAATAAAAAATGTGATTTTACTGTATGAATTGTTTAGTATTCTGCCTTTTTTCCTCAGTATTTTATTGTGAGAATTTCTCCGTTGCTGCTAAATATCTTCAACATATCACTTCTATTTTTTGTAAGATATTTATTACAGTATTATACCATGGGTCATAACTTATTTGGTCATCTCTTATGTTTTGACATTTAGAGTGTTGTTAAAATTATACTGTTATAAGTAATGCTACAATGAATCTCATTTGATATAAATCTCTGTGTAGTTGTTAGGATCTTCTAGGCTTAAGCTGATAAACATCCTTTGTTGGACATCTTGTTCACATCCTTTGTAAGAGAACAAGAAATAAAGCTTTGTTGTGTTAAGCCACTGAGACTTTGGGGCTGTTTGTTATTAGCCGTATTCTGCATAGTTAGTCGGTGACCAGGCTGAAGAAGTGCCAGCATTGCCATCCTCCCTCTAGAATTGGCACAGAGAGCCCAGAGTCAATGGGAACTCACAGGTGCCAGGCTTACCATGTAGGTAACGCTTCCTTTCCACCCACAGCCCATTGGCCCATGCCAGTCACCTGGCCCCATCTACCTGTGAAGGAGGGGGGTTTGTATTTTTCTATATACCCAACACAGAAGAGAACAGGATGTGCCTGGGCAATGATAACATTCTGCCTGTATGAGGGTATGGCTTTTACTTAAGGTAGATGTCCTAGAATGGGAGTTATTGAGTTTTGCCAACTTTTTTTTTCTAAGACACACCATTTTTATAGTTCCACCAGCTTGTTTTCTGCCCTTGTAAAGCCACAAATGTTACCACTTTATACTCTTTGCTGATCTAAGAGGTAAAAAATGCTATCTCATTGTTGTTTTCATTGTTCAAATTAAATCTTAATTTAAAGTTTTGTAGATACATTATTATTTTGTAGCTACATTATCATTATTATTGAGAGGAAAGATTATTTTCAGATGTCTGTTATTCATTTGCATTTTACAAGTGTTCAGTAGAGTTATAAAACAATTACCCTGAAAATTCTCCAAGTATCTCATGCCCGTGTCACTGTTAGACCTTAAATATTTTAAAACAATCCTGGCGGCTCGGTGCGGTGGCTCATGCCTGTAATCCTAGCACTTTGAGAGGCTGCGGTGGGTGGCTCACTTGAGGCCAGGAGTTCGAGACCAGCCTGGCCAACATGGTGAAACCCCGTCTCTACTAAAAATTCAAAAATTAGTCAGGTGTGATGGCTTATGCCTGTAGTACCAGCTACCCAGGAGGCTGAGGCAGGAGAATTGCTGGAACCCAGGAGGCAGAGGCTGCAGTGAGCCAAGATTGTGCCACTCCATTCCAGCCTGGACGACAGAGCAATAGAAGGAGACCCCATCTCAAAACAAACAAACTAACAAACCCTAGCAATTGTCCTAGCACCACTCACCCTTGCTCTCCTTATGAAAGTATTGGCTCTGGAGTGCAGATCTGTCTCTGGGATCTTCCTATGTCTTGTAACTTACCTTGGGTCTCAGTTCCCTCGCCTTAGCAAGGCTTTAAAAGAAAAAAACTTCTGACAAAAAACCCACTCCCTATTGTTTGGGTCCTGTGAGAAGAATGGAAAGTTCAAGAATGTCCAGAACACTTCTGCAGACAATCTGGGTTGGATGGAAAGGGAATGGTGGTTTAAAGGAGGAATTTTGTTAATACCCAATGAAAGTCCCACAGAAAAATTTAATTTTAGAAGACAATCTCAAAGAAACATTTGTGGATATATGTGGAACTCAGCATCTTCTCAGTTACGGGATTCAGCAGGCATAGCCAAGAATTTCAGAAACTAGAACCCTCAAATAGAGGTTAATTGCTAGTGAACAACTCTGTGGATGAGAGAAACTATGGAATAGACACAGACTGATCTAAAGGCCAACTAAAAAATACGTGCATTGTGTTCAAGCAGCAGACATGGAATATTTGTGGCAATTAACCATGTCCTAACCAGAAAACAACTATGTATTAAACAAAAAGTTAGTAGTTACACAGACTCAATTTTTCTGATTATAATGAAATTAAGTTAAAAAATCACTTAGTATGTACATATGCATATATATGCATACATATATTTAGAATGGAGTGATAAAACATTATATTTTAAAACTTTGGAATTAGTTTGTTCCTGCATTGCTATAAAGAAATACCTGAGACTGGGTACTTTATAAAGAAAAGGTGTTTAATTGGCTCACAGTTCCACGGGCTGTACAGAAAGCATGATGCTGGCATCTGCCAGGCTTCTGGGGAGACCTCAGGAAACTTACAAACATGGCAGAAGGTGAGGTGAGGTTCCAGCACTTCATGTGGCTGGAGCAGGAGGAAGAGAGAGACAGGAGAGGTGTTACACACTTTTAAACAACCAGACCTCACAATAACTTACTCACTATCATGAGAACAGCACTGAGGGGATGGCACTAAACCATTCATGAAGGACCACTCCCATGATCAAATCACCTCCCACCAGGCCCCACCTCCAGCACTGGGGATTACAACTGAACATGAGATTTGGGTGGGGACACAGATCCAAACCATATCAGGAATGCAGCTAAACTAGTATTTGGAAGAAAATTCATATTTATTTCAGAGAAGAAGAAATGTTCAAACTTAGTAGCAAAGCAGAAAACTCAGGAAGACATAAAATTTTAAAAACCAAGTAAAACTACAGAATATAGAAGGATGAAGGCACAAGAAATAAGAGGAAAATGGATGAAATAGAAAACAAGTATGAAATAGAGAGAGTCAACAAATCCAACAGCTGGTTCTTTAAGACAACAAATAAAATAGACAAATTTAGTCAACATAGATTGCAAGGGGAAAAAAAAAACCCAAATTGAGAAGGCACAAATAAACCACTCTAGGAATAACCAAAGGCACAGCATGAGAGACAGAGACTAAAAGTAAGACAGCAATAAGAACAACAGCAGCAACAAAAACTACAAAAACACAGAGAGAAGACTAATTACCTCCAAAAATGTAACTCAGCAAAACTAAAAAAAAAACACTAACCTGAATATATTTTAACCATTAAAGAAATGGGTTAAAAATCTGCTCTGGTTAATATCATACACAAAATGCTAGGACCAGATGTTTTCATAAGAGAATTCTACCAAACATTCAAATAACAGTTATCCCAATATCATACAGAATGTTTCAGAGAATAGAAAGGAGGGCCTGCTCTCTGACTCATTTTCTGAGGCTACTTTATTTTTTATACAAAGCAGACAGGAAAGGGAAGGTCACCTTCCTTAGAAACCCAGGCATGAAAATCCTAATAGATACTAGCAGAGTCCAGCAATTTGTAAACATAAACAGATCATGACAAATCTAAGTTATTTAAGGAATGTATTACTGGCTTTACATTTGAAAATTTATCAGTGTAATTCACTACATTAACAGTTTAAAATTCTACATCTATTTATAATACAAACTTATAGAAAATGGGGAAGAGAAACAAAGGGTTTTAACCTGGTAGAAAGCACCTACCAAATAAATGTATAGCCAGCAGCGTAAATGGTGAAACATTGCACAAATCTCTTTAAAGTAAAAAAAACTGTGAATGTCTGCTATCATTCTTTTTATCCAATATTTTACTGAGCTACTGTCATAAGATATTGAAAGGAAATAAGTATAAGAATTTCCAAAGGGGAAGCAAAACTGAAATGATCCGTAGTTGGTAAGATTGTTTACATAGAAAATCCAAGGGTATCTACAGACGATTGTTTAGAATCAGTGAGGATGTTTAGCCATCTCGCTGGATATGTGTAATATATATGAAAATCAATGTGCTATCCATTGCAGCAGATAACATAAAATGCAATTTAAGAAACATACCATTTATAGTGGCAACAAAAAAATACAGTAACTAGGAATATAGCTAACAAAAGCCATGAAAGGTATTTATGAAGAAAATTTCAAAATGTTACTGGATTACATAAGAGGAGTACACAAAAAATAGATAAGGCAATG
The DNA here is from genome assembly GCF_028858775.2 of Pan troglodytes. Taxonomy (NCBI): domain Eukaryota; kingdom Metazoa; phylum Chordata; class Mammalia; order Primates; family Hominidae; genus Pan; species Pan troglodytes. The sequence continues at coordinate 47,440,914 of NC_072409.2, forward strand.
AAGATGTTCATGGATGAAGAGACTCACAGCACAAAGACGTCCATTTCCTCAAATTTTTCCAAGAATTCATTGAAACTTCAAACAATGTCCAACAAATAACTTTTGGAAATGTAACAAGCTAATCAAAAACTCACATGGAAGAAGAAATGGTAAAGAATAATCAGGACTGATCAAGGTGGGAAGATTTGCTTACCATGTGTTTGGACTTCTTTAAAAAATAGATCAGAGGAACAGAATAGAAAACTTAAAAATAGACTAGTACATACTTGGAAAATTAACAGGACAGCGGTGTCCTTACGAATCAATGAGAACATGACGAACAGCTTAGTCAGTACTGCTGAGGGAAGTGCTGGAAAAACAATTAGATTTTCCCCTTACACCACCACCAAACATAAGGTGGATTAAAGAACTAAAAGTGAAAAATGAAATGAAAAAAATTTGAAGTGTATATATAGGAGAAGGTATTTATAATCTAGAATTGACAAGTATTTCCCAAAACTCAAAAGGCAAAATGATAAAACAAAAACTTTATTCATTTGGCTATATTAGAGGTAAAAACAAGCATGAAAGGCAATATGAAAAAGGCGGAGGGCTGGGCAGGATGGCTCACACCTGTAATCTCAGCATGTCAGGAGACTGAGGCGGGAGGTCCACTTGATCCCAGGCATTCAAGGCTGCAGTGAGCTGTGATCATGCCACTGTATTCCAGCTTGAATGTCAAAGTGAGACCCCATCTCTAAAAACAAACAAACAAACAAACAAACAAACAACCTCAATGGAAATACAAGTTTTAGTCCAGGAGATATTTGCAAACATGTAACTGACCAATAATTAGCATCTAAGATATATAAAGAACTCTTTCAATTTCTAAGAAAAAACCAACAATTCAATTGAAGAATGGGCAAAAGAATATAGGCAATTCACAGGAGACATATCCCCAAAGACCAACAAACGTGAAAATCTGCTCGCTATCACTGGTAATCAGGAAGATGAAAATTGAAATAGCAAGTAGATTGGAAAAAGTAAAAGTTGGCAGTAATATATATGGGTGGGGACATAGGGAGTCAGGAACTATCTGACTTTGAGAGTAGGAGGGTGAATTAGAAGACCATAGTGATAGGCAATTTGGCAATATCTGGTTGGACATGCATCCCTTACTGAGGATTCCACTGCCAGGTGAAAACCTAGAGAAACTCATACAGATGCCCAGAGAGTCATGCTCTAGAATGTTCATAACAAAGTAGATTATGATAGTAGAAAATGCATAAACAATTTAAACATACATATACAGGAGAATGTGTCAATAAATTGTAGTGAGGTCTATATAATGTGAACTGTTTTCTTTTTTTTTTCAAAAAAACTTTTATTTTAGGTTCAGAGGTACATATGTAGTTTGTTATATAAGTAAACTTGTGTCATGGGGGTTTGTTGTACACAATATTTCATTACCCCGGTACTACGCCTAATACCCTATAGTTATTTTTTCTGCTCCTGTCCCTCCTCCCATCTTCCACCCTCAAGTAGGCCCCTATCTCTGTTGTTCCCCTCTACATGTCCATGTGTTATCATGATTTAGCTCTCACTTATAAGTGAGAATATGCAATATTTGGTTTTCTGTTCCCGTGTTAGTTTGCTAAGAATAATGGCCTCCAGCTCCATCCGTGTTCCTGCAAAGAACATGATCTCATTCTTTTTATGGCTGCACAGTATTCTATGGTGAATATGTACCACATTTTCTTTATCCAGTCTACCATTGTTGGGCATTTAGGTTGATTTCATGTCTTTGCTATTGTGAATAGTGCTGCAATGAACATACACGTGTATGTGTCTTTATGGAACTATCTGTTTTTCTATTTAGTAAAGTGAATGAATTAACATTGATAAGCCTCAGAAACATAATGTTGATGAAAACGTATAATTTACAAAGGGATATTTACAACATGACAACATGTATAATTTTATAAGGCAAAATATTATATATCGTTCATGGATACATAATAAAGAGTAAACATAAAAAATATGTGTGGGATATATGAACTCCATAATTAAGGTGGCAGTTACTTTAGGGTGCGGGTAGTGGGGATGTGATTGGTGAAGAGTATTCAAGAGTCTTCAACTACAATGTAAAACTTTATTTCTTATGCAATAAAAGATCTGTCGGAAGCAAATATGATGAAATCTTCAGATCTTACAACGTTTAGTAGATTATGGATTTTGTTATATTCTTTTTCTTTTTCTTGTTAAGTGTGGGCACAATGCCATATAGTAAGTATCTAAAACTTACTCATTTTCTATAACTGAAACTTTATACCTCTTGAACAGCAACACTTTCCATATCCTGCTCCCCTTACCCCTGGCAACCACCATTCCACTCTCTGTTTCTATGAGTTTAACTCATATAAGTGGAATCATGCAGTATTTGCCCTTTTGTGCCTGGCTTATCTAATTTAGCATAACATCCTCCAGGTTCATCCATGTCATCACAAATGGCAGCATCTTCTTTATTAAGGCGGAATAATATTTCTTTGTGTATATGTGTACCACATTTTCTTTATCCATTCATTTGTTGATGGACCTTTAGGTTGTTTCCAAACTGGCTGTTGTGAATAATGCTGCAACAAACTGATGGTATGGATATCTCTTTGAAATCCTGATTTCAATTCCTTTGGATATATACTCAGAAGTGGGATTGCTGAATCATATAGTAGTTCCACTTTTAGTTTTTTGAGGAACCTCCATGCTGTTTTCCATCACAGCTGCACCAATTTACATGCCCACTAACAATGTACAAGGATGTCAATTTTTTCACATCCCCACCCACACTTATCTTCTGGTTTTTTTTTTTTTTGATTAAAGTCATCAGAAAATGTGTGAGGTGTGAGGTGATATGATTGGCATTTCCCTAGTTATTCATGAGTAATGTTGAGCATCTTTTCATATACCAGTTCACTATTTGTATATTTTCTTTGGAGAAATATCTATTTAATTTTTTTGCTCATTTTAAAATTTTTTTGGGGGGTTATTGCATTGTAGGAGTTTCTTGCATATTTTGGATTTTAACCCCTTATAGATATATGGCTTGGAAATATCTTATTCTATTTCATAGTTTGCCTTTTCACTCTGCTGTTTGTCTCCTTTGCCATGTGGAAGATCTTTAGTTTCATGTAGTCTCATTTGTCTATTTTTGCTTTTGTTTCTTGTGCTTTTGGTATCATATTAAAGTAATCACTGCCAAGACCAATGCCATGGAGCTTTTCCTGTAGATTTTCTTCTAGGAGTGTTACAGTTTCAGGTCTTATGCCATCTCTTTAATCCATTTTGAGTTGATTTTTTGTATTATGTCAGATAAAGATTCGATTTTCTTCTTTTGCATGTGGATATCCAATTTTCTCAACACCATTTGTTGAGGAGACTATCTTTTTCCCATTGTGTATCCTCTGCACTCTTGTCACAGGTCAGTTGAGTGTGTATGTGTGGGTTTGTGAGCTCTCTATTCTGTTCCATGGGTCTGTATGTCTTTTTTATACCAGTACCATATGTTTTAATACTATGGCTTTGTAATATATTTTGAAATCAGGAAGTATTATGAAGGCAGCTTTGTTCTTCTTTCTTAAGATTGCTTTGGCTACTCAGGATTTTTCATGGATCCCATGAATTTTAGGATTGTTTTTTCTGTTTCTATAGAAAATGCCGTTGGGATTTTGACAGATTGCATTAAATCTGTAGACCACTTTGAGCCGTATACTATTAATAGGAACATTTTAACAATAGTAAGCCTTCCTATCCATGAACATAGGTTGTATTTCCATTTATTTGTGTCTTCTTTAATTTCTTTCATCAACATTTTGTAGTTTTTAGTGCATAAGTCTTTCCCCTCATTGCTTAAATCTATTTCTAAGTATGTTATTCTTTTTTATGATGTTGTAAATGGATATTTTTTCCTTAATTTTTGTGGGATAGTTTTTTGGGGGATAGTTTGGGGGATAGTTGTTGTTAGGGGATACTAGTTGTATATTAAAATACAACTAGTTTTTGTAGGTAGATCTCATATCCTGCAACTTTACTGAATTCATTTATTAGTTTTAACCAGTGTGTGTCTGTGTGTGTGTGTGTGTGTGTAGTCTTTAGGTTTCTCTACATATATCACGTCAACTGTAAATATGTAATTTTACTTCTTCCTTTTCAATTTGGACATTTTTTTCTTCTTCTTTAGCAATTGTTCTGACTAGAACTTCTGGTACTATGTTGAATAGAAGTGGTAAGAGTGGGCATCCTTGCCTTGTTCCTAATCTTAGAGGAAAAGCTTTCAGTTTTTCACTATTGAGTATGATGTTAGTGATGGGCTTTTCATATGTGGCCTTTATTATGTTGTGGTAAATTTCTTCTATACCTAGGTCTTTGAGAAGTTTTATCATGAAAAGGTGTTAATTTTTTCAAATGGCTTTTCTATTTCTATTGAGATAATCATGTGATTTTTATCCTTTATTCTGTTAGTATGATGTATCACATTTATTGATTTGCATGTGTTGAATCATCCTTGAATTCCAGGGATAAATCCCACTTGATCATAATGTATGATCCTTTTAATGGGCTGCTGAATTCAATTTGCTAGTATTTTATTGAGGGTTTTAGCGTCTATGTTAATCAGGAATGAATGTAAAAATACAGGATCTGTAGTTTTCTTTTCTTGCAGTATCTTTGTCTGGCTTTGGTATTGAGGTAATTATAGCTTCTTAAAATAAGTTTGAAAATATTTCCTTTTCTTCATTTTTTGGGGAAGAGTTTAAGAAGAACAGGTCCTAATTATTTAAATATTTGGTAGAATTCACCAGTGAAGTCGTATGGTCCTGGGATTTTGTTCTGGGAAGGTTTTTGACTACTGATTCAATCTTCTTATTATTAGTCTGTTTAGATTTTCTAATTCTTCATGATTCAGTATTAGTAGGTTGCCTGCTTCTAGGAATTTGTCCATTTTTTCTGGGTTATCCAATTTATTGGCATAAATTTGTTCCTAATAATGTCTTATAATTCTTTTTATTTCCATGGTATCGGTTGTAATGTCTCCTTTTTTATTTCTGATTTTATTTAATTGAGTCTTCTCTCTTTCTTTCTTAGTCTAACTAAGGGGTTGTCGATTTTATTTATCTTCCCCAAGACCAAACACTTAGTTTCCTTGATATTAAAAATGTTTTTCTGTTCTCTATTTTGTTTACTTCTGCTGTAATAATTATTATTTCCTTCCCTTTGCTCACTTAGGCTCAGTTTGTTCTAGTTCCTAGAGCTCTAAAGTTAGGTTGTTGATTTGAGATCTTTCTTTTTTAATGTAGGCATTTATTGCTATAAACTTTCCCTTATAACTGCTTTTGATGCATCCCGTAAGTTTTGGTATGTTGTGTTTTCATTTTCATTTGTCTTGAGATATTTTCTTATTTTCCTTTCGATTCCTTCTTTTACTCAATGGTTATTCAATATTGTGTTGTTTAGTTTCTACGTATTTGTGAATTTTTTGGTTTTACTTCTGTTATTGATTTCTAGTTTTATCCCATTGTGGTTTAAAAAGATACTTGACATGATTTCAATCTTCTTAAATTTGTTAAGGCTTATTTTTGTGACCTAACATGTGATCTATCCTGGAGAATGTTCCATCTGAGCTTGAGAAGAATGTGTATTCTGCTGCTATTGGATGAAATATTCTGCACATGTTTATTAGGTTCATTTGGCATGTAGTATTGTTAAAGCCCGCTGTTTTCTTACTGATTTTCTGTGTGGATGTTCTATTTATTATAGAAAGTGGGGTATTGAAGTCTCCTACTATTATTATATTGCTGTCAATTTCTGTCTTCAGACCTGTCAACGTTATATATTTAGGTGCTCTGATGTTGTGTGCATACAGTGTATATTTACACTTGTTACATCTTCCTGATGAATAGACCTTTTAATCATTATACACTGACCTTCTTTGTCTCTTTGGACAGTTTTACCTTAAAGCATATTTTGTTAGTTATAAATACAGCCACCCCCACTCTCTTTTGGTTTCCATGTGCGTGGAATGTTTTTTTTCCATCCCTTTACTTTCAGCCTATGTATGTCCTTAAATCTAAAGTTAGTCTCTCCTAGATAGCACACAGTTAAATCTCTAATCCATTGTTATTTAAAATCCATTCAGCTATTTTATATCTTTTGATTAAGAAGTTTAATCCATTTTTATTTAAAGAAATTATTGATAGTCAAGGACTATTGTCATTTTATTTGCTTTATTTGTTTTGTAGTTCTTTTGTCCCTTTTTTGTTTTTTCACTATCTTCTTTTGTGATTTCATGATTTCTTTGTAGTGATATGTTTTGCTTCCTTTCTCTTTTTATTTTGTGTATCTACCATAGGTAATTTCTTTGTGGTTATCATAAAGCTTACTTATGTAAATCATCTTATTTCAAGCTTTCAATCATATACAAAAACTATACTCTTACTCTCCCCACATTCCACATTATGTAAATGATAGCACAATTTATATCTTATATATTGCATATCCATTAACACATTTTGGTAATTATAGCTATTCTTTTTTTTTTTTTTTTGAGACGGAGTTTTGCTCTTGTTGCCCAGGCTGGGGTGCAATGGCACGATCTTGGCTCACTGCAACCTCCACCTCCTGGGTTCAAGCGATTCTCCTGCCTCAGCCTCCCAAGTAGCTGAGATTACAGGCATGCGCCACCATGCCTGGCTAATTTTGTATTTTTAGTAGAGATGAGGTTTCTCCATGTTGGTCAGGCTGGTCTCAAACTCCCGACCTCAGGTGATTCGCCTGCCTTGGCCTCCCAAAGTGCTGGGATTACAGGCATGAGCCATGGAGTCTGGCCTAATTATAGCTATTCTTAATACTTTTGTCTTTTAACTTCTATACTAGAGTTAAAAGAGATTTACAAGCTTTTATTACAGTATTACGGTATTATGTATTTGTTTCCATATTTGTCTTTACCAAATTTACATTTGCATATGCTTTCATGTTATTGTTTAGCACCCTTGCATTTCAACTTGAAGAATTGCCTTCAGCATTTCTTGTGGGGCAGGTCTTGTAGTGATGAGCTCCTTCAGCTTTTGTTTGTTGCCTCTAATAGATTACTTTGTGAAGTACTTAAAATCCTTTATATACAAAGTCATATCATCTGTGAATATAGTTTTACTTCTTGTTTTTCTTTTATTTCTTGTTCTTGCCTAGTTGTGCCAAAAGAACATCTTTGTCTTTTTAAAAGACACATTCTCTAGGGTAAAACAAGGGTAGCCTGGTGCCTCATTGACTCAGAATTGAAAGGAGTCTTAGAAATCATTTACTCACTCATTCCTTTATCTGTCAAATATTTACTCAGTGGTCACAAAGGGCTAGATGCTGGAAGGACAGCAGAGAGAAGACCCCTGCCCTCGTGGGATTGACAGTCAGAGGGCAGGGATGTGCATCCTCCCTTTGTCCAGCACCTCCCTGCCTCCTGCCCATTAGTTGCTTAGCGGCTGGCTGGGTAATTGGATCAGTTGTCATGGTATTACAGGGCTTGTGCACAAGAAACCCTTATTTTATTTAATCATGGCCCCAAACGGCAAGAGTGGTGATGATGGCAAATCATATATGCCAAAGAAAGCCTTAAAGTGCTTCCTTTAAGTGAAAAGATGAAAGTTCCAATAGTAAGCCAAGTAAAGTATTGTATGCTGAAGTTGCTAAGATCTTTTTAAGAACAAATCTTCGTCCTGTGAAATTGTGAAGAAGGAAAAACAAAGTCATGCTGCTCTTGCTGTTGCATCTCCAACTGCAAAAGTTATGGCCACAGTGCAGATGAGCGCTTTATGTAGGGGTTGGTACTATCCGCGGTTTCAGGCACCTACCGAAGTTCTTGGAACGTGTCCCCTGTGGATAAGGGAAGACCACTGTAGTTATTACTGTCCGCAGTATAGACATGGGGATTCTGAGGCTTAGAGAGGTTAAATGAATTGCCTATAAATACAGCCAGGAAGGGATGTCACAGAGAACACGTGTTCCCTGCTAGTAAGAACTTTAGAACCCAGAAAAAGTTTTTGGCATTTCCATCAGAAACTCCATTGGATAACCTTTCACACAGTGACAGACTGGAAATGCCAATGGGACAACTCACACTTGCTTATGCTCTTGAAGTGGAAAAAAAAGTACAACAAAACACAACTCCTGCTGTAAGGCAGACCTCAGGCACCGAGAGAAGCCTGCCATCATCCTGTCTCTCTGATGACTCAAGTGTAGAAACGTACTAGATTTTTGGATATGTGGGTTTGATTTGTGACAAGTTGCTGATGTTCTTTGGCAACATGTCTACTCATTCCACTCAATTAGACAGCTAGAAATTACCGATCAAGCATGGAGGGATTTTTGTGAAGTTTTTAAAGAGACTCAAAACTGAAATTTAAGTATGGCAGTAGGTTGCAAAAAAAAAAAAAAAAAAAAAAGGAAAACTAGCATATCATTTCCTTCTTTTGATGAATTAGATTTGAACTTTAAAGTAAAGGAAACCAATCTGGTTTCTTTCTTCTGAAGTCTTTCTTATCCATATATAATCTTCATCGTGTAGAAAGTGAAAGCCCCAGGCTAATGGTGGAGTCAATTGTGCAGTGGTTTGAAGCAAAACTCTGGGCTGTGCCACGTGGACTTGAATCTCTGCCACTCACCTGCTGAGTGACGTTGGAGACATTACTTAAGCAACTTGTGCCTCAGTGTTCTCATCTATCACAGAGGATAATAACCCTCCCAGAGTTACTGTAAAAGTGAAATAAAGAAAAATATGTAAAGTGCTCAGAACGGAGCCTATCATAGAGGAGCACTTTATAAATGTGTGTGATTGTAATTTCATCCTCAGTTGGAGGACACTGGCTGATTTAAACTCCAAATGTATTATTGCTGATACTGTGAGTGGGTGAGATATTTTATAACATTATCTTTTAAAAGAGGCACTTTAATTGGGTGAAACAGGATACTGAGATCCTTCCATACTTGTCACCTTAAAACTCGAAGACTGTGTCACTGAGGGGTGGTTATCCTTACCTAAAGGTGGTCTCTCCACTCCTGGACCTGGAGGAATACCTAAAGGTTCATGAGGAAAAGAATCCTCAAGGATAGAGAAGTTTTTACCTGCCTCTGGGAATAATTTGAAATAGCAATCTTGGGATTTCTTTTTTCTTTTCTTTTCTTTCTTTCAGAGAAGGTCTCACTCTGTCACCCAGGCTGGAGTGCAGTGGCATAATCTTGGCTCACTGCAACCTCCACTTCCCGGGTTTAAGTGATTCTCCTGCCTCAGCCTCCCGAGTAACTGAGATTACAGGCGCGTGCCACCACACCCAGCTAATTTTTATATTTTTACTAGAGACAGGGTTTCGCCATGTTGGCCAGGCTGGTCTCAAACTCCTGACCTCAAGTAATCCTTTCACTTTAGACTCTCAAAGTGCTGGGACTACAGGCGTGAGCCACTGTGCCTGGCCAATCCTAGGATTTCTGTAATTTCTCAGAGCTATTCATTAAAAAATTGAGCATCTACTTCTAATATGTTCCAGACACTGTGCTAAGTGCCAGAAACCATCTGAAGGCTCCTAACATTTTAAAATATGTTTGTGATTATGTTTGTAACTCAAGGATCCTGGAGGTCAGAAACCTGTTTTTTTGTTTTGTTTTGTTTTTTTTAAGACGGTGTCTCGCTCTGTCGCCAGGCTGGAGTGCAGTGGCACCATCTTGGCTCACTGCAACCTCTGCCTCCTGGGTTCAAGCGATTCTCCTGCCTCAACCTCCCGAGTAGCTGGGACTACAGGCATGCACCACCATGCCCAGTTAAATGTTTGTATTTTTAGTAGAGACGGGGTTTCACCATGTTGGTCAGGATGGTCTTGATCTCTTGACCTCGTGATCCGCCGGCTTCAGCCTCCCAAAGTGCTGGGATCACAGGCGTGAGCCACCGTGCCCAGCCCCTGATTTTAAATATATTTGTCCAAAGGAGGTAATTAACTTTTGGGTAAGTCTATATGCCTATCTCTTCTTCCCGTCTATAAGTTCCTCCTCTTACCTGGGGTCTGCCCCCTGGCCATCAATGACTTGCCCTAGGGATGGAGTTGTACCCAAGCAGAGATCATCAGATTCTCTCTGCCAGGAAATGGCAATAGAAACTTGGACAGGGAGAATCAGTTGGGCACCATGGGCATTTGAATGGAGGGGCCACGCAGAGCCTTCTTGGCTGGTCTGTAGGGTTCTGGGCAGGTCAGGGGGAGCAGAGAAGCCACCAGTCAGAGAAGGAAGTTGTTTGCAGAGAGAAGCACACTAGGAAACCTAGAAGCCCCATAGAAGACCTCAGGAGTACCCCCGGGACTGGGTTGGGACTGTTTCGGTCTCCAGGGCACCTTGGAGACCCTTGAGACTGACTCTAAATCCTTGCAACAATCTTCCTCCATAGCTGGGCAGCCCAAATGCCTTGTCTAGGGCAGAACACACTTCCAAAAGATTATCTTGTCCTTTCAGGGAAGAAGAAACAATACATCTTGATTCCTTGTTATTGTTGATGTTCTATTTGTTTTTCTCTTGCTTTTGGAGAAAGAGAATGTCAGCTGCCCCATAGAGCCTACCCAAGCTGTAGAAGCTCCTTGCAGATAGGCTGAAAATGAAAATAAACAAAATATACAAATCTTTCCTAATTTTTCTTGCCAGCCCTCCCACCACGGAGATGGCCACAATTGTAGTCTATATATTGATAACTTGTGATGACACATACAGCTAATTCTAGACTTCTCATTCTCTGCTCAGCTCACGAATGGGCTAAATTTTCAGGTGCTCATGGATTCTGGTCCAGCAAATCTGCATTCCTGGCAACCGCAGGGCATGTTGGAGCCTCTGTGAGTAGGAGGCTCCAGGCATGGGCGATCCTTGAACAGCTGTGGTCTACCTGAGGGGGCTGATGCATTCTGATTACTGTCCCCTGCTTCCAGGAAGACCAATCCAACTTAAGAATATCATATCAGCTACACAACATTTAGAGTAACCTGCTGACTTCAGTGATGGCATAGAGTGTGTAGAGGAATGCATAAGAACACTATTCAGAGAGAGGAGTGTTCCACTCCCAGCTCTGGTTCCTGTGAGCACAGGAATGTCATTGACCTAGAGGGAGGGAGAGAGGGGGAGAAAGAGGAGAAGAGAAGGAGAACGGGGCAAAGCATTAACAACTACAACTCTGGGATCTAGTGAAGGGCACATGGGGGTTCATGTTGCTATTGAAATTTTGCTGTATGATGTTTTTCAAAATAAAAAGCAGAAACAAACAAAAATGGGCCGATAACCTAGTGGGGAGCCCACATATGAAGACACAGCTGCAATCACCGTTGCCAGACTTAGCAGATGAAAACACAGGTGGCCCAGTACATTGGAATTTCGGATGAGCACGGAGTCACCTTCAGTAGACATGTGTCCCAAGCACTGCAAATCATTCTTTCCAAACATTTAAGGTGGGAAGCACTGCAACGCAGAACCCTGGAGCTCAAGGGGAGAAACTGGGAAGGGGGTGCACGCTGCTGGCTTAGGGAGAGTTTGGGGAGGGCTCTGCTAAGGGATTTGCATTTTCATCCTAAGGTAGGCTGAGAAAGAAAAGGCTTTGTTCCTGTTAAAAGAACTTGCTGTACAAAGAACTTAAAGTTGCAGACTGAGGAGGGTGGGTTTGCAGGAGGCAGGATTGGGGTTCCCCACTCACACCACAAAGGTCACTGCCTTCTCCTTTTTGGCCTGGCCCAGGGGCTCTGCCCAGCATCCCTGGCTCCCCTTCAGAGTGATGCCATGGCTCACTTTGACAGCCTTGCTTGTCATTTCCATTGTTCACCTTGGGCATCCCTGGCTCAGCTGACGTCACTGGAGTGGCACAGAGTGGGAGGAGGTATGTTGGTTAAGAGCACAGTCCTGGAGTCAGAGTGCTCTTAACTGGTCCTGGGGTGCAGCTCATGCTGTGATACATGGTATATGGGACATGAGCATGCGCTATGCTGGTGTCCATCTAAAGAAAGAGACTCAAGCCAAATTAATTTAGAGAGTTTATTTGGGCCACGGTTGAGGACTGCAGCCTGGGACACACTTCCAAGTTGCCTTGGGGAGTGCACCAGAAAACAAAGGAAAGGCTCGAGTACGTGTGTGTGTGTGTGTGTGTGTGTGTATGTGTGTGTGTGTTTTAAAAGACAGTGAATCAGGAGGGGGACCATTACAAAGTTGTTCCTGAGGAATTCTCATAGGTTTATAGAAGTAACATTGGTGATTGGCTGTACATGGTTGAGCTCTAGGGTATGAATTATTGTGTCCAACGTAAGGCATTTTATGGCTCCTTGGCGTCAGTCTGGAGCGCACACTGCAAGAGGCTTCAAGAAGTAATTACTTAGTTCAAGGGGTGAGTGAGGCGTGACTGCAGTCACACACGGACATATTTCAGCACCTCTCTGGGCCTGATAATTAAAGGGGGCTTGCATTCCATAGACTAAAAGTTTCTTTCCTTTTTCACTGGTCACTGAGCCTGTTTCCTCTCCTGCAAAAAGGAGGCTGGTGGTGAGGACTAGGTGGGTGCGTGCACATGAGGGCCTGAGCTCAGCCTGATCCTTCCTGTGTGCAGGGAGTGTGAGTTATTACAGTACTTGACCTCCTCTTGCTCTCCGGCCTTCTAAGGAAAGTTTGGGTTTGCCTGCTTAGGTCCCAGGCCCTGTAAGGGGCTGCTGCAGCCTGATTGGAGAATGGCGGGATAGAAGCAGTGAAAGTGATTGGCATTAGGAACCACCAGGGGCATGGCTGGAAGGGAGGAAGGTGCGCTGGGAGTGGAGCCAGAGAGAAGGGTAGGCAGGAGGGGTTCTGAGCAGCGGCTGTGGGACTCGGTGTGGGAGGGTGCGGAAGGCTGGCGTCATGTCTCTGCAGGGGCAGCAGCTCTTGCAGCTTATGGGGGGCTCTGGAAAACACCCACGTGCTTTTCCCAGGTGTTTGCAGATGGCTGTGCGGTCCTGCCACGGGAGTCGGGAGTGGTTTGGCCGCATACCCCCCTCTCCCATATGGAGCCCCTTTGGCAGTCAGGCACACTTGGCTTCCAGATTTTAATTCTTCTTTTATTGTTCCCATAACTGCAGAGCATGGATGGAGAGGATGTAGAACAGAACGTTCTCAGAGAAACCATGGGAGGACAAAACGTCCCAGCAGCCGCCTGCTGGCGTGTTTTCTTCCTTTCTACCTGAGTACATATTGCATTGAAATACTATTGACCTTGATGACTGAGTTTCTTGCACTCCCCCACCCCTCCATTAAACTTGACTCCCAAGGCAAGTGCCTCACTCATCTCACCCGAACCCCTGAGCTGATTGGTCAAGGCAAGGCCCCGGCCAGCCTGGATTTAAGGGGAGGGGGTGGGCTCCCTGTTGCCTACAGTGGTGGGAGGGGGTGTTGAAGGCCATGGCTGGATCCCAGAAGCCCGAGCCTGCTGAGGGGAGGCAGCCTCAGGGCTAGCTAGCTCCTCACTGGCGAGACTTCTCTTTTTCATTTGTACCTAGTGCATTGTTTCTGCATTTCAAGAAAGGAAAGTGGGCAGGAGAGAATCGCAGGGGAGCTGCCACATCTTTGGACATGATGGAAAGCAGAACTGGAAGGGATGAGTGAGGGATTGTTCCAGCCATGGCCTTCAACACCCCCTCCCACCACTGTAGGCAACAGGGAGCCCACCCCCTCCCCTTAAATCCAGGCTGGCCGGGGCCTTGCCTTGACCAATCAGCTCAGGGGTTCGGGTGAGATGAGTGAGGCACTTGCCTTGGGAGTCAAGTTTAATGGAGGGGTGGGGGAGTGCAAGAAACTCAGTCATCAAGGTCAACAGTATTTCAATGCAATCGTTTAAAAATCAAAATTAATGCAAATACACTCCATGATGGTTAAATAGAGACAAACTCAGTGGTGGGGCCATGAAGGAAAAGGAAATGAGGCCGTGGGGGAAATGAAGTAGTGGGGCCATGGAGGAAAAGGAAACTGGCTGAAGCAAAAGGAAAAATGAGCAAAACCGACCCTCTCTCTGCTCCACAATCTCATCTACTCAGGAAAATCATCAGATAAACACACACGAAGAGACAAGCTACAAAACACCTGCGCAGTTCTCTTCCAGAGTCAAGGGCACAGCAGCTAAGGACAGGCTCAGGAACAGTTCAGGAGAAGGAGGCCAAGGAGAGGGTGACTGCAGGCCCTCTGGTCCCAGAGCAGCAAGGGACACTGGTGTGACAACCTGAGGTTTGGGTAGGGTCTGGAGTTTGGCTCATAGTACTTTACCAAAGTTAGTTTCTTGGTTTTGATCACTGCCCCATGTTATGGAAGATGCCAACGGTAGGGGAAGTTGGCTGAAGGTTATGCAGGAAATCTCTCTACTATTTTTGCAACTTTCTGTAAGTCTAAAGCTGTTTCAAAATAAAAAAGTAAATGCAGACACAGTATCCCCCTTTATCCGTGGGGGATAGGTACTAAGACCCCAAAGGGGATGCCTGAAACTACAGATAGTACTGAACCCTGTCTGTACTACATTTTTTTCCTATACGTACACACCTACAGAGATGTTTAATTTATAAATTAGGTACAGTAAAAGATTAACAACAATAACTAATAATAAGATAGAACAATTATAACAATAAGCTAGTATCACTACTTTGCACTTTGAGGCCATTATTTAGTCAAGTATGAGTTACTTGGGCCGGGCGTGGTGGCTCATGCCTATAATGCCAGCACTTTGGGAGGCTGAGGCAGGCGGATCACCTGAGGTCAGGAGTTGGAGACCAGCCTTGTCAACATGGTGAAATCTTGTCTCTACTAAAAAATACAAAAATTAGCCAGGCGTGGTGGTGGGTGCCTGTAATCCCAGCTACTCGGGAGGCTGAGGCAGGAGAATCACTTGAACCTGGGAGGTGGAGGTTACAGTGACCCAAGATCCTGCCATTGTACTCCAGCCTGGGCAACAAGAGCAAAACTCCGTCTCAAAAGAAAAAAAAAATAGAGTTACTTAACACAAGCGCTGTGATGACACAACAGTCAATCTGATAACCCAGATGGCAACTAGGTGACTAGTTGCAGGGCAGGGGCGTCTCCAGCTGTAGATACTGGGCAAAGGGAGGTGGGATACAGAGGGACTGCCTGAGAATTCACCAGGCCACTCAGAATGGCACGCAATTTAAAACTTATGGATTGTTTATCTCTAGAATTCTCCAGATTTATTATTTCTAGACCACAGTTGAATGTGAATAACTGAAACCAGAAAATGAAACTTTGGATAAGGGAGCACTACTATAAGTCACCTGACCTGGCGGGGCGCAGTGGTTTACGCTTGTTATCCCAGCACTTTGGGATGCCGAGGCGGCGGATCACTTGAGTTCAGAAGTTCGAGACCAGCCTGACCAATGTGGGGAAACCCCGTTTCTACCAAAAAATATACACACATAAAGGAAATTAGCCAGGCATGGTGGTGCAAGCCTGTAGTCTTAGCTACTTGGGAGGCTGAGGAAGAAGAATCGCTTGAACCCGGGAGGCCCAAGTTGCAGTGAGCTGAGATCACACCACTGCACTGTAGCCTGGGTGACAGAGGGAGACTTGGTCTCAAAACAAACAAATAAACAAACAAAAAAATCACCTGACCTGGCCAAAAAAGAAGGAGGAGGAGGAAAGGGACATCTTGCACCCATGGACATCATGAGTTTGACCTTGGGTGTGGGTGGCGTGAGGACATGTTTGATATCCAGAGGAGGCTTTGAGGAGATCCTTGGGCATGTGAGTATGAGGTTCAAGGGAAGGGTCTGCCTAGAGTTACGCCGTGGGCCATTGCTGGCCTGGAGTCCCCTTCAAGCTGGGAGCCTGGCTGAGGGCACCAGAGAGCAAATATAGACAGGGAAGTCAGCGGGTGAAACTTGAACAGCAGCGTTCAGAGGGCAGGCTCTTAGATCTTGCTTCTGGGTGAAGAAGCAAAATGAGGCATGATTAGAGTAACTCAGTGCCGATTCAGTCTACGGAAGGCGGCAGTGGGAGGCCAACATGATGATGTTTGAATATGTAGGATCGCTCTGTGGTGAAACTCCAGGCCGGCAAAAAAGACCTCTCGGTCTTCCAGTTGGCATTACAAGTATGTTGTTTTCATTATGAAGATAAAACTGTTTAATTTTAAGTGATCGTGCGTTCATAGCAGCACAAACTCTGGCCTACCGGTATTTTGAGGGGTCTGAGTGAAATTTTCAGGCTGGTGCTTAGCCCAGTCCTCGCTGCATCTTGCTTTGTGACAAGCCTCAGGCAGGAGCTCATCACAGGGGAGGGGCGGCTTTGAGGTGCGCTTGCCATGGATGAGGTGGAATGTTCAAGAAGCCCTGATATTTCTGAGCAGGGACCCCCACCTCCATCTGTTCTGACCGGGAGCAACTTCCCAAGCGTGGCCGCATGGGGCAGGCACTGCCACAGCACGTGGGGAGTGGGCAGTGCGGATGCTTCTTTGGTCCTGAGGAGAAGAAATGGGGCCAGGAAATGGCTGTGTGCAAGCTGACACCACAGGCAGGAAGACCCCATGGGAGGGGTGGGGTGTGTGACCCCAGCAGCCTTGTCTCTTCTCTTGGGGGCGGTGGTGCCCTGAGTAGTGGCAGCCTGTCCTTTTAGGCACCAGGATGCCAATGGGTGGCCCAGTCTGGAGTCCCTGAAGACAGTGGTGGAAGCACCTTGTAAGTCAGCAAGTAGAAGATGAGGGGCCGGGGTCTGCCCCCTCCTCAGACAGCAAGGCTAGGCATGGGATGAGGTGGAAGTCCTTGGAGTTGGGTGGTGTGGGACTGGTATGGTCTTGCTGAGGACTGGAATGTGTATGTTGTGAATGCATCCATATGTGTGTTGTGAATGCATGCATGTGTGTGTTGTGAATGCATGCATGTTTGTGTGTGTCATGATGTATGTATGCATGTGTGTGTGCATGAGTGTTTGTGAGCAATGGCATGAAACACCTGGCCTGCGCTGGGTCCTGTAACACAACCGAGTAGCCTGTGGCCCTTGCCCCCGCACTGGGAAGGCCCCATCCTTTTATTACCCCAGCTTGTCTCCGATTCTTAGGCTCACTGCATCCCTCCAGCATGGCCAGTGGAGCTGAGGTCATCTGCCCAAAGGGGCACAGTGACACCACAAGGCCTACACAGCTCAGAGCTGGGGCCCCCACTGACCAGGAGTGCTGAGACTCTGGCAGACAAAGGTTGGAAGCAAAGGAGGCAGAAAGCCTCTCTGACAAGTGAGGCCATCTGGCTTCAGCAGCGGAGGCAGCCCCTCTCCTCCACCGGTCCGTCTGCTCACACTGTGCATGAGGATTGGACTTGCAGCATCTGTTTTTCAACAAAACATGAAACCAGTCTGAACTTCCCAGGCAGAGACAGGGCTTCACAAGCCTTGCTCCAGCAACGCGTGTCTGTCTCTGTGTGCATCCTTATGTGCACGTACACACATCCTTTCCTTATGTGCTTTCGACATTCCCCTCATAAATAAATCCACTTCAAATGATACTTTCTTCAGTTAAAGATGACTTTTTGTGACCCTAACCCTCAGGAGCCCCTGGGTGTGGGTCTGTTGTCCTAAGTGTATGTGCACGAAGACATGTGTGTGTACACACATACCCCAAACACACCACCCATGCACACACACCCACCACTCACAGGCTCACACGTACATACACAGCCACTCACACACCATGCACACAAACACTGTGCATGCACTCACAGGCACACAAGCATACTCACACCCACTCACACACCATGCACACACACCACACATGCACACTCATACGCACTAGCACACATGAACACAGTCACACACCACACATGCATGTGTATGCACATACTTGCACATACCACATATGCATCCACCATACACGTGCACATGAAAACATTCACACATCCTTTCTGTCTTTCATTTGGACACGAATCTGAAAATAGTTCATGATCTTGATGAAGAAACTCTGTCCAGCCTCAGCAGGACTCTGGTTTCTCTTCCACACAACCAGCTTTGCCTTCTGAAGGCGGACCCTGCACTGAGAATCATACCAGGTTGCCTGGTGACTCGAGCCGACTACCTTCAGTGGCGCTTCTGCCGTCAGAAGAGCAGGTCACTTGCAAACGTGCAGCACAGGCGCTGTGCCATTTCTTGTGCCAGTCCTGAGTCCCTGGCTCTGTGGGCAGTTCCTCTCCTTGGAGTTTCCAGGAAGTCCCAGCCTGGGTCAGCCTCATGGACTTTAACAGCCGTTCTTGTGGAATCCGTCCACCACCCCTTTGTTTTTGAAAGTCCTGGCTGCGAGGCAGGCACGGCACGTGTGAGTCATCCCGCAGCCTTTGAACTTTGGCTCATTTATTTATTAGTCGGCCTCCATTTCCTCTAACTTGCCATTTTGTAAGCAAATTTTCTCTGTTTATTAATGTTTCAGTCCAAAGGTATTGCAATACTGCCTTGAGGTATTGTTTCCAGTTAATTAAAATGCTGTAGTGAGAAGGAGGAAGAATCCTAAGCTCTAATGAGCACTGTTTCAATGCCTGCTGCTGCCTGGAGGAGGTTTACCCCAGTGCTGTAGGCCTTCAATTTCATTTGCTTAAAGCCCAATCATCTTGTAACACAGAAGCCATACACTTTTCCTTTGCTGAGAGAGGAAATATTCCTGGAAGCATATCAGGGGTTATTAAGGGAACGAGAGGAATGACAAGGAAACAAAGCTGTGTGTGCATGTATGTGTGCGTTGGGGCGGGAGCGGGGACGGCAGTGGGGGGTGTTTCCCTGAATCCACTTAAAACAGTCTGTCTGTGACTTTGCTCTCTTAGCTCGCGGGGTCAAGGAAAGGCTGTGATTTGTGCACCCTGCCGCCTGGGAGCTGCAGAGATTCTCTCCGGCTGCCCGGTGTGTGGCCCAGGACCACGCTGGTGTGCAGGCTGCAGCACCCGATGGCCTTGTTTGCTTTACACTCAGTGTTGCCACAGAGCATCCTGGAACCATCAGATAAGGGAGCCGTTCTCCGCTGAGCGGAAGCTGGAGCAGAGGACGGAGTTGTGTGGCGTCGGATGACTGCCCCCCAGTGTCCTGGTATGAGAGAGGAGTGCAAAGGGGTGTGCAGGATGCAGCCGCTGCAGCGGGAGGGGAGCCCTGGGGCGGAGGGAATTGTGTGAACAGAAGATACAGGAGGGTGGTTTTTTCAGAAGCAAAACGCCCCAGCGGCAGTTCTGGAGCGCTGCCAGGTGTCAGGTGTTTGCATTGCCCTCCGTGGTACAAACGCTGCCGCGTGGCGTGTGTTCTCTGGGCGCCTGGGTACCTCAATGGTGGTCGTGGGGTCCATGCTGCATCTTGGTGCCGTGTTCTACCTCGCGGGAGCTGTGTCTGGAAGGACAAATGTCTGATCTTTGCTGGCTCCCGGGGCCGCCCGCTGGCCCACATCGCACATGTATATAAACCACTCAAAGGCCCCTTCCCAGGAGACTTCCCCTCTGCTGGACACAGCCAGGCATCGGGGGCTGTGAGCCGAACCTGGTGAGCCGAGCACTACGGCTGTGTAAAAATACAGTTGCTTCCACGGAAGCCCTGCAGTACCCCCTCCACGGACTCTTCACCCACGCTAACTGGTGGTGGATGTGATCCTCAAACAATTTAAACGTGGTTTGAATTTTGCCCCACTCTTATTCAGAAGGCCGTGCTGGCACTTCTGGAAATGGTGTGAGTGAGATGGGCGAGGGGGCTGGCCTGCACTCTCATGAGTGGGCGGCTGAGCATGGTGCTCTGAAGGGCATCTTCCTGAGCCTGGGTGGCTAGGGGTGATGGGGCAGGAGGAGGAGGGCTTGGGATTGTGGCTGGTGATCCCTGCAGTCTCACAGGTGCCTTCAGTGGAAGGGAATGTTGGCCCACGTGGCTGAGGCATGGTGAATCGGGGAGCGGTGGCTGGTCTGCTGGACAAGCAGGTGCTGCCAGGCTGTGATGGCATCAAGAAGTCCAGGGTTCATTTGCTCCTGTGGGACCTGAGGCATCCAAAGCCGCCCTGAACTGCCCACCTCCTGCATTGCCCTAACAACTCGCGCCTAGCCCCCAGGAGGGGAGGGCAGAAGGCAGCCCTGCTCTGAAACAGGGGTTTCAGGGGATAGTGGGGATAGTGGGGGCAACAGTATCAGGAGACTATCCCGAGTAATTAGTTTCTGAGTAAAAAGAAAAATAGAATATGTATTCTTTCTCTCCCACCCACACCTGTCTTTGCTCAGGACAGAAAACAGGTAGAACCTGTCATTTTGGAGCCTGTACCTCACCGTAAACAAATACATTAGCATTACGGTTTTATGCCTCGTCTCTTGTAATGGGCAGGGGGACCTGGGCCCATCTGCTGTTGGCCATGTGGGACAGACTCCGTCCTCCAGGCCTGGGGGCCACACCTGCTGGACTATGGCCGTGCCTCCCTCGGGGCCAGCTGGAAGTGGCTTTGGGGCAGCTACGGTTCTACATGCCAGAGAGCCCTTGTGCGTATTTGATGGCCAAACCTTTCAGGTTTTTCTTGTGCGTTTGTGATGTTGGGGTGGGTTTAGGAGTAGATTATACAGCAGGCAGGAGGAAGTTATTTTTTACAGTCAGCAGAGGCCGAAAACTGTTTTGTTTTGCAAAACAACCCCAGGCGCTATTTTGGTTGAGGAAAGATGGTTTCAAAAGTAAAATTGTGAGATGAGAAGCTAACTTCTTCCACTTGTGGAACATCCTGTGTCAGGCTTGAGAAAGGCAAGAGGGGCCTATGAGCTGAAGAGGTAGCCCAGCATGTTTCCGTGGCCAGGCAGCGGCGGAGGGCTTTTAGGGACAGGTGCCTGCTGGCCAACTCTTAGTGTGGCTGGGACATGCAGGGTGCTGTCCTGTGGCTTCCAGATGTTCTGCAAAAGTCTGGGACATATGACTGTCCTTGTGGGAGGATGCCCGGAGGAGTTTTGTTTAGTGGGTGGCATGCCATATTTGGGTTGACAATTTGAAGACAGAAGAAGACAGCCCTGGGAGATGGGAGGCTTGAGGGCCTGAGAGGCACCTGTCCTTGGGCGTCTGCCCCTCAGGAAGACAGCACAGGGCTGTTAACTGTCACAGAGGCCCGGGTTTCCCACGTGCTGGGCTGTTATTTTCACAGCACCCAGCAAGAAAGTGTCAGCGGCTGGCTGGGTGCGGTGGCTCATGCCTATAATCCTAGCACTTTGGTAGCCCCAGGCAGGCAGATAACCTGAGGTCAGGAGTTCAAGACTAGTGTGGCCAACATGGCGAAACCCCATCTCTACTAAAAATACAAACATTAGCCAGATGTGGTAGTGTGCACCCATAGACCCAGCTACTTGAGAGGCTGAGGCATGAGCGTTGCTTGAACCTGGGAGGCGGAGGTTGCAGTGAGCCGAGATCACGCCGCTGCACTCCAGTCTGGGTGACAGAGTGAGACTCCATCTCAAAAAAAAATTTATAACAATAAAAAAGAAAGTGTCAGCGGCTGCTTTTTGCAGAGGAGGAAACTGAGAATGTGGGAGGCTCCCTGAGTCACTTCACCACCTGGGCAGGTAGGAGGATCAGATTCAGGATCAGAGGAAGCCTGGTTTAATGTTTCAGTAGCTTATTTTGCTTCTGGACATGATCACGTGCATGCAGTCTGTGATAAACACTGCGTCCTTGGTGAGTGAGGAAGAAGGAAGGACACCTGCTTGTGACTGAACAACGAGTGGCCTACATGTCTGTGGTGCTAACCCAAGCTGGTGGGAAAGCTGAAGCTGCTCCTGTGTCCCCAGGCAACTGCGTCTGTCCCGCAGTGGCAAGGCTGGGGAGTGGAGGCCGGGGAAGAGGAACGACGGAGGTTCTCAGCGCGCTTCCCCAGATGCTCCCACCAGCATCTGGGTCTGCAGCAAGGAAAGATGGTTCTCCAGGGCCCACTGCAAAGTCCCTGTAAATCTCTCTCTCTTTTTTTTTTTTTTTTTGGGATGGAGTCTCGCTCTGTCACCCAGGCTGGAGTGCAGTGGCACGAGCTTGGCTCACTGCAACCTCCTCCACCCAGGTTCAGGTCATTCTCCTGCCTCAGCTTCCCAAGTAGCTGGGACTACAGGTGTGGGCCATCATGACCAGCTAATTTTTGTATTTTTAGTAGATACGAGGTTTCACCCTGTTGGCCAGGCTGGTCCTGAATTCCTGACCTCAAGTGATCCACCCACCTTGTCCTCCCAAAGTGTTGGGATTACAGGTGTAAGCCACCACACCTGGTCAAAGTCTTTGTAAATCTCAAGAGCCTCTGGAGGCCCCGCTACCTCTCAGCTGACAGCACTGAGGGGGTGGTTACTGAGGAACTCACTTGGAAGGCCCTGGACCCATATGTGCTCACACCTGCCTGCAAACCACCTCCAGATAATAATGGCAAACCTCTCTTTGCTCACATCTTTAGGCTGGATCAGCAGCGCCTCCTGTTGGTGGGCACTAGCTTGGCGCATATGAAGAGGGCCAGGAGAGGCAGGTCTGGCTTGCCAGGCAGTGGGGCCACTGCAGGGTGTTGGCCATGCCCAGTTTATAACAGATGAGGCAGAGATGGAGCAGTTCAGCTGCCCTGGGCCTCCTTTGTAGTGGTGTCAGGACAATCTGCTCTTCCCAGGGATACATTCATGCTGTAGACCAGGGGTCGGCAAATCTTTTTTACAAAGGGCCAGTTAGAAAATAGTTGTCTTGGCCAACCAGCTGACCAGATAGTTCCTGTTGCATATTCCTTAAAAAAAAAATAAAAAAAGCTATAACAACCATTCTTAGCTGACTGGCCACACACACTCAGGCCAAGGGTTGGATTTAGCCAGTGGCTGTTGTTTGCTGCCTCCTGATTCGGGCCTTTATCCTGGTTGTGGTTCAGGTGGGCCAGCCTGGGAGCCCTTCCATCTGCTTCCCTCTGCTCTGCCATGCCGAGGCCAGAGAGGATGCACATTTGTCTTTCCTCACTAGCTTCTTGTGGGCATCTTGAGGCCAGGGCCTCTGGGATGTGCATGT
This sequence comes from Pan troglodytes, assembly GCF_028858775.2. Lineage (NCBI taxonomy): Eukaryota > Metazoa > Chordata > Mammalia > Primates > Hominidae > Pan > Pan troglodytes. Next base: position 47,463,945 of record NC_072409.2, read on the forward strand.
AACTCCAGGGATGACCTTTCGCACCTCCTGGAGTGTGCAGTGCTCCCGTGACGGCTGCACCCAGATGCCCTACTCAGTTGCCTGAGTGTCTCCTCCATGGACAGGCAATGGTCTTTTCTACTTTTATAGTCAAAACTTAAAAAGTGAGTATTAGTTTTAGAGATGGAACTAAGTGAGTGCTGCTAAAAAAGAAGGTCATTTTCCTTTTATCTTTGCACATAAGTCCATTCAAATTGCAAGTAAATGCATGCTTGCGGGTGAACAAGAGTGAATTTGGAGTCTATTATGACAATCTGTGAAGGGATCATAAAAAGAATAATTTGAATGTCAGCTCATAGGGGGCCCCCTGTTTTCCAGCCTTTTGAGACTTAGTAATGCAATAATTGTATTGTAGGGCTGGACATGGTGGCTCATGCCTGTAAGCCCAGCATTTTGGGAGGCCAAGGCGGGCAGATGACTTGAGTTCAAGAGTTTGAGGCCAGACTGGCCAATATGGTGAAACCCCATCTCTATTAAAAATACAAAAATTAGCTGGGCATAGTGGTGCACGCCTGTAGTCCCACCTACTTGGGAGGCTGAGGCAGGAGAATGACTTGAACCCGGGAGGTGGAGGTTGCAGTGAGCCAAGATCGCACCACTGCACTCCAGCCTGGGCAACAGAGTGAAATCTCATCTCAATTAAAAAACAAAATTGTACTGTGTATCCACTCCAGGCTGGCCCTGGGGTGGGTGTTGGGGAACCCACCATATAGAGATGTTAGAGCTCCTATACTCCAGACAGTAAAAACCATCTTGAGAAAAGGCAGCTAATGACCCCAGGCTGCAAGTGACCACAGCCCCAGGTGAGCAGGCACGAGAGTGAACAACCTGAACACCGCTCCATGAAGAGGGATCCCCCTTGGGGTTGCATCAGTTATGAGGCTCCAGGAAAGTATAGACCTGGAAAAACCACAGACTGCAGCACATTCTCAAGCCTGGAACTGCTCCAGGAAGAATCTGCCACTGGTTGTCCAGCAAGATGCAATGCTAATACTGAAGCTGTGTCGGGCTGTGCTTCCCTTCAGCAGAAGGACAGCTTTCTCTTTCCCTCCCAACCTGCTGACATCTTTTAAGTACCTCTAGTGATGTGATTGAGGACAGGGCTGCAGTCGTCGGTATCAAGGACTCCTAGGTGTTTGCCTGAGCTGCCCCACGCAGTCTCCTCTGCTTGTTGGCTGTCCTGATTCTCTAAAGGGAAGAGGCTGCTGTCCTGGCATGAGCCGCCACTGGCTGTAATGCAGGCTGAGTCTTACCAGCTTGGTGAGAGCGACCACAGGGAGTTGGTACTTCAGTCATCTTGGCTACAGGGCAAATAGAGAAGGAAAGGAAAGAAAATGTGTGAACCTGGGTTGCTTACTTAACTTCTTGGATTGCATGTCTCATCTGCAACATGGGTAAATAAAACCTAGTCTAGAGGGTAGGTAATGCATGAAAGTGCTGAGCATGGGGCCTGGGTGGTGACCACCACCAGGCTATGCAGTCCCGTGTGCGTACAAAACCTGCAATTGGTCAAGAGTCTGGTTCCTGTGGTGTAGATGGAGCAAATACTACTGCTCAACACCATGCTGAGCTGCGGGGAGCCTCTGGGGCCTGCAGGTGTAGGGTGGGAGGCTGAGGGCTGGCAGAATCCTTCAAGCACTGAGGCAAGTTAAGAGGAGCTGGGAAAACCCAGCAGTGAACTGGGAGCCAAAGGACTCCTGGAAAGGGAAGTCTTAGGTTGGCGTAAAAGTAATTGTGGTTGGCCATTACTTTTTAAAAAAATGGCAAAAACTGCATTACTTTTGTACCAACCTAATAGTACTTTGTGAGAATCTGTCAAATATTGGCTTTATCCTCATCTTGCACATCATCGGTACCCCCAGGGTGATGTGGCAAAGAGACATCACAGAGGCAAAGAAGAGTGAGAACGTGTGCACTATCTCTATAGCTCTGGCAGTGCCGGGTGACATTCCCATGTGGAGAAGCAGCCCACGGGTGTGTCTGCTGAGAGCGCGTGTGTGCTTCTGCACATTCACCCAATACACAAACGTCCACCACACACAGTCTTAGTCCACTTATGTTGCTACAAAGGCATACCTGAGGCTGGGCAATTGATAAAGAAAAGAGGCAAACTCCACACACAGTCTTAGTCTACTTGTATTGCTACAAAGGCATACCTGAGGCTGAGCAATGGATAAAGAAAAGAGGTTTGTGTGGCTTGTAGTTCTGCAAGCTGTACGAGAAGTATGGTGCTGACATTTTCTTCGGAGGAGGACCTCAGGCTGCTTCCATGCATGGTGGAAGCGGAAGGGGAGCTGGTGTGTGCAGAGATCACATGGCTAGGGAGGAAGCCAAAGAAGGGGGGGCGGTGCCAGGCTTCTTTTCTTAAAACACCCACCTTTCTCTGTAACGAATACAGCAAGAAGTCACTCACCTCCAATGGAGAGCATTAATCTACTCACGAGGAGTCCGACCCCCTGACCCAAACACCTCCCACTGGGCTCCACCTCCAACATTGGGGATCAAATTTCAACATGAGCTTTATTTATCTTATTTGTTTATTTATCTATTTAAGACAGAGTCTCACTCGATTACCAGGCTGGAGTGCAGTGGCATGATCTCAGCTCACTGCAACCTCTGTCTCCTGGGTTCAAGCAATTCTCCTACCTCAGCCTCCCAAGTAGCTGGGACTATAGGCACCTGCTACTATGCCCGGTTAATGTTTTTTGTATTCTTAGTGGAGATGGGGTTTCACCATGTTGGCCAGGCTGGTCTCGAACTCCTGACCTCAAGTTATCTGCCCGCTTTGGCCTCCCAAAGTGCTGGGATTACAGGCGAGAGTTACCCCACCTGGCCTAACATGAGCTTTAGAGGGCACGGATACCCAAACTGCAGCACATACACGTGGCTTTCCACTGAGGTCTGCGACTTGATGGTGCTTGGGGTTTTTAGCTGCCTGAGGTTCCTCTTTATTTTAATGTCCAAACAAAATAACTTGAATGTGTGTTTTAAAAATGACCTAAGCCAGCTCAGTCTTTCAAAGTTATTTGTGTTTTTTTTTCATTGTTAGTATCAATAGCTGGAGCTTGATAAGGCTTACAGTACCTCCTGACATCCTCACAACCGGTTGTGAAGCAAGTCTCAGACCGGATTCTGTCCCACAAGCACACCATCTACAGAACATGGAAAGTTCATCCAAGACAAACAGGACTGGAATCATTTAATGGGGTCAGACAACCCTGGACGCTCCAGACCAGGGCCTGGGAGTCACCCGGGACAACATTCATGGGCATTCAGGTCACTGGAGTCACAGCACTCTTATGTTCTACGCATGCAAATGAGAGACTGCTGCCATCGCATTTCTAGCCAATTTACATCTCTTAAATACAATTTCGCATGTCTGACCTCATGCATGAAAATGATGTGCTCACATCTATTTTACTAATCTCAAAGCCACCAGTGTGGATCTGCCACAGGGAGAGCTGACGCCCTCACGGAAGCTGCCTCTGGAGGGAGCAGAGGCTGTTGCTCTCCCAACAGGACAGCGGTGGCCCCCGGGGCTGGAAGTATTTAGAGCATATTCCAGACCAGGCGACAGTCCTATCGCATAAGATGGAAAGTCCTGCCCTTGCCCCAGGGTGCCTGAGGATTTGGGGAGAGTCTGCATACCCTGAGACTGTTTTCCTGCTCTCATCCGAGACACAGCCGACATCCTGGCTGTTCACCTCTTTCTCCTGCAGCTGCACTTCAGGCTGCCAAGCTCTCTGAGAAATGATCCTCAGGTATGGTGTGGTCTGTCTGTTGATTCCCCAAAGCCTGAAACTCAAGAAGTGGGGGTTTGTTTACCTGATGCTATTGCACATTTGTATCAAGGAAAATTTCAGTGTAAACAAACAAACAACAAAAGCAAATATAAAACGGAGCCCAGCTCTCCATCCTAGTAAGGTCCACTGGACGTGTGCCAGCACGCAGAGCCTTTAGGGGCCTGGGCCTCCTCTCCTCTCCTCCTAGACCTGGCCAGCACAGAACAGCTCAGCGTGTTTACACACCCTTCCTCCAAACCCTCTTTTCCTCAAGTTCCAGCTTCTTCCAGTGGAGAGAATTGAAAATCCATTGACATGAAAAAGTTCGCCCCTCAGAGCTGGACTCACCTGTAAGGACACAGCCTTGTATTTTTCCACAGAATAATTACAGTGTTCCATCTTGAATTTGAGTCGATCCTCCCATGGTGGGGCAGCCCTGTCTGGGTGATACATGGTCACATTGAATCCTCCCTGGGTCTCCAAATGCCTCTCTCAGAAGGACAATGTCGACATCTACCCTCAGGACCATAGGAAGGAAAGTTCTGGTAATTTTAGAGTGACCATTTTGACTTAGAGTCAACCTCCAATGTTCAGAAACATTGAGGCTCAGTCTCAAAATAAATAAGACACATTCAGTTAGAGCCATGCGGCATCATGCCCCACAATGCGGGGAGTCCCTTTGCGGTTGACTTCTCTTCTGGGCCCAGCTGCCCATTCTCAGATGGGAGAAGAGGAAGCATCTTCTCATGATGGGGATGGTGGGCAATAGGAGGGCTGCTGTAGTGATCCTAGAGCTGCTGTGCAGCGAGAACTGTGGATCTTAGTGTCTTATCTCTCATGGTCTCTGCTGGGCAGGAATTTGGGAAGGGCTCAGCTGGGTGGTCTGACTCAGGGCCTTCCAAGTGGTTCCAGCTGGAGCTGTATGGGAGCGGGATGGAGCAGCTGGGGGACAGCCAGGCATCTCTACATATAGCCTCAAGGCCGCTCAGTGTGGTCTTTCCACATGGACGCATTTGGGCTTCCTCTCAGCATGGCGGCTTCAGGGAAGCCAGAAAGCTACTAACAGCCAGGCAGAAGCCATGTTGTCCTCAATGACTGGCCTCAGAAGTCCACAGCAGGCTTCACCAGAGCCACTAGCCATCTCTTTAAGGCAGAAGTATCAAAATCACATTGTCAAAAGAGCATGCGGGAGATGTTGTGGCCAGGTGGGAAAATTCCATTTGCCTTAGTGGGGAAACAGCAGGCAGCCCTTCCCAAGAGGTGGGGAGGAAGGGGAGTCCCTGTGTTCTTGGTATTTTGGCCTAATGTCCCCAGAGCTGTTTGACAAAGTAGGCATCAACTAGTCAATATGTCTCCAGAATTTTGGCACCATCTTTGATGTCTCAGAACTGTCCCCACTACCTCCAAGTGGCACTGCACCACCTCCAGGCTTGCGTCAGATTCAGCTCAAGCATCTTCAGAACCCCCAGGTGTTAACTGTCCTTGCTCACCCCAAATATTTAATCCACTTTGCTACAACACTGGCCCATATTACATTACTGAGGTTTCTGGAACACACTCGTTGTATGATGGAGGGTTTTCCTAAATTTTTTTTTTTTTTTTTTTTTGACAGAGTCTCCCTCTGTCGCCCAGGCTGGAGTGCAGTGGTGTGATCTCAGCTCACTGCAACCTCTGCCTCCCGGGTTCAGGCAATTCTCCTGCCTCAGCCTCCTGAGTAGCTGGGACTACACGCTGCCACGCCTGATTAAGTTTTTTTGTATTTTAGTAGAGATGGGGTTTCACCGAGTTGCCCAGGCTGGTTGCAAACTTCTGAGCTCAGGCAATCTGGCCGCCTCGGCCTCCCAAAGTGAAGTCTGGTGCTTTAGAGTGCTTATAGTTTGTACTCTTACATTATCTCAACAAAGTCATAGAAAGATAACTAAAAAACAACCTGTTATCTGTGCATCTATTTTCAATTAGTGGATGCACAAACCTTTTCTTGATGCCTTTAATGAGAAAAATGAAAAAACATTACATAAAAAGTTGGGGTTTTATTAAATCAGAGATACTATCCATATAGACTGTGAAATACTTTGCTAATCGATCAATTAATATCAGGTTTCTATTGAAACAACTGTGTATGAGCACTCAGACTAGACAATCAATTATGCATTTATTGGTAGAAAGTGTAAATACACAATGTAAACATAGTGCATTTAGTTCTTCATTTCATGCAACACAAAAAAGATGCAAGTGCTGGGTTCAAGGAGCATAGGGGCCAGGGAGGAAAATTAGACCACTCAGGGGTGGTGCACAAACTGACTGGCTAGTTGTGAAAGTCTGAAGATCAATACTTCAGTACATGTCTGCAGCAGCAATACTAAATGAGCCCATGCAAGTTTTGCCTGACCCCATGCTTCTTCCCGTCGGTGGTCATCAGTTTGGACTAGCTGATAAGTTTGCATGTGATCAGCATGCCTACTCTCAGAGCATTGTCAGAGGGTCTTTTCCATGCTACCCCTGCTCTCCTGACCCTTCTACTCCCTCTCTTCTTTTTCTGTCATAGCTGATTAGAACCACTATACTCTCTCCCTTAGGATTGCCAGTCTCAAGGCATGGGGATGAATTATCATTTAGTCATTGAACTGCAATTGCAATTACACCTAACTGGCAAGCTCAGAGAGGAGCCAAAGAAGGAGGTGGGTGAACAGAAAGTCATGGCAGGTCGATGGCCACTTTGAACCCTGTGCAAGCTTATGCATCATGGTGGAATAGCCAGAGGGAGTAGATGCTTGGAAAGAAGCAGGGGAGAGAGAGAAAATGTAACCCCTGAGACATGGAAGGCATGACCCCAATTACCAATGACTTTATAGTTATATTCTGGCTTAGTTCTGCAGCATTTTTGATTCTTAGAGCACCAGTACCTCCAACTCCCTAGCCCCCACCTCCCTTAAGTTCTTCTGGTTCTTGCAATCCAAAGATATTGACTAGAACCAAATGCTAATGCAGCATTTTCCCCTCTGACTTTTCTGGGTGTAATTGTCTCATCTCAACCTCATTGTGCTTGGATCAGTCAGTGGGAGCAGCTGGGTAAGTGGTCCACACGCACGAGGTATCCAGGCCCTGATGTTCCTAAGTCTTTGAGCCACACAGTGGGCTCCACTGGCGCTGATTCCACAGGTTGTGAAACGTGATGATGCTTCTCGGTCCAGGGATTTTCCTCCATCGTGCTGGGTGTTCTACAGGCCCTTTCAATCTGGAGATTCATCTCTCACTACAGGAAATGTTCTTACATCAGTTCTTTCCTCCTTTTCTATTTTTTTGCACCACATAGGGTTTACTTTTCTCACACAGATGATTGCAGTGTGAGGTCCTGAGGGGCAGTGGCCATTGTGTCACCAGTGTCTCAGCTCTCTTCTATCCTTTGTCTTCTCTTCTGCCTTCCCCCTCATGGTCTCTTCTGATCAAAAGATGACCTCTGCATCCCAGCCCAACCCCTGTGTCAGGGAAGCAGGAGGAAGGCGCAAGGAGTAAATATAATAGAACCTCTGGTAGACTTTGATAGAAGTCCCATTGGCTAACACTGTGGGGCAGGGCCACCTGGGGGCTGCAAGAGAGGTTGGGAAATGTAGTTCTGTAATTACAAATAGCGCTGCCCTCTAAGAAAGAAGAGACTTACTTGTTAATAAAGAAGAAGAGGCCAGGAGCGGAGGCTCACGCCTGTAATCCCAGCACTTTGGGAGGCCGAGGTGGGCAGATCACGAGATCAGGATTTCGAGACCAACCTGGCCAAGATGGTGAAACCCTGTCTATACTAAAAATACAAAAATTAGCTGGGTGTGGTGGTGGGCGCCTGTAATCCCAGCTGTTCAGGAGGCTGAGGCAGAGACTCACTTGAACCCAGGAGGCAGAAGTTGCAGTGAGCCGAGATCACGCCACTGCATTTCAGCCTGGGCGAAAGAATGAGGCTCCATCTCAAAAAAAAAAAAAAAAAAAAAAAAGAAAGAAAGAAAGAAAGAAAGAGAGAATGAATAGTGGGGAGACAGCAGGGAGTGTCTGCTCCAGTATCGTCTTGTTCATCTTGAAGAATGATGCTACCTCCTTATTTTCCCAACAGGATATCTAATATGAATGGCCACTTATTAAGTACCTATTATAAATTAGAAAGGTCATCAGATCCTTCATATTCACTTTTTCCTTCAATCTTTGCAATAACCCTGAAGGTAGAGTATTACCATCCACATTTTACAGATAAAGACATGGAGGCTGAGACATGTGTCTTGTCCAAGGCTTCACACAGGCCTTGGACTAGGTGACTAGTCTAAATTGTAACCCTAGGTCTAAATTGTAACCCTGATCCCTCTGTCCCTAAAATATAACTTTCTGCTATAACTCAATATATGTCTTGATTATTACCTCAGAGGAAGGGCTGATGCGAAGAGATTTTCACATTAAAAATTCCTTTTCCAAATCCAGCATCCATTGTAATCTGCTTATGTTCCTCTGCTTCTTTGTTTCACGGGTCAACTCATTGATATAAACAATCTGGTATCCAGTCTCAGATGGCCATCTGCTTTATTTTTGATTCTGAAAACAGTTTCGTAGCAAGAGTCCTATAAACACAAGTGCTGGAAAACTCACTTTTCTTTCTTGGGGTCCAGGGAAGCCTGAATTTTAAGGAAATGGATCACTCAAGATTCTTAGTTCCAAGCAAGATGAATGGGCCGAGTTCTCCTTCATGTGATTTTTCTCAGCCTCCCAGGTAGCTCTCTTCACACCAGTGTTGGGACCCAGCCCTTCATGAACCTTCTGCTAAGGCCAAGCCTTGGTGCTTTTCAGCTCAGATGAAGAGATGAATAGGGCGAGGGATGGGGGAAGGGACGCGGAGCTTCCATGCCCTGCCTGGATGCCCCGCCCTCCACGAACCTCAGCTGTTCGCAAGCTCTTCTTTTTTCTCTGTTCTTTCTTCCTGAAGCCCTTATTAATTAGATGTTGGGCCCACATAACTGATTCTCTTATTTTATTTTTTCCCTCTTACTTGGCACACATTTGATTTACAGTTCTGTAGACATATCCTTTGGTTTACTTTCTGGTAGATGTCCATGATTTTTATCTTTCAATGTTTCTATTGAAATGTTTTTTTTTTTTTCAGCAGTCATAATTTGAATTTTCAGAAGCTCTTTTCAATATCTAATTGTTCTCTTTTATACTACTCTTTCTTGACTTACGGATGTAGCATCTCCTATTTCTCTGAAGATGTTAATGACAATTTTTCTGAGGTAGTGTTTTGCTTCTTGTCTTGTTTCTATTTTCTCTGGTTTGTTCTGCCTGCCTTCCCTTCCCTGGCCTTTCTTTCAACTTTCTCTTTCCTCTTTCATATTGGAAGACTTCCTTAAATGTTTGGGAAATACTTATCTATTCATGTCAAAGAGAGAGTGCCCAAAAAGCTGACTTTTTGCAACTGTTGTTAACAAGAAGGGGTAGGTTATGCCACCTGGGGCTGCACTGCACAGAGGTGGCATGGCATGCTAGTTTTCTGTACATATGTGCAGGTAGAAACCCATATGCCACTCTTGTTCCACAAAGCTGAATATGCCAATAGCCAGCCAGGGACAAGTCTTACTGTTCCCAGTCATGGAGCAGAGTAGAGGGCGGTGGGGGGCGGATCCTACAGCAAAGGGCCGGGAGGGGTCAGGGAGTCAGGCTGCCAGGATGGAGAAGGGCCCTGGTGCTTTGTCTAACACTGTGATCCAGCGCCCTTCCATTAAGCCTTCCAAGAGCCTTTGTGCTTCAAATTTCTGAAGCTTTCTGGTGTTTTGTGGTGCATTTGACTCACCTTAAAAAATAATTATTTTTAATTGACACATAATAATTGTACATATTTATGGAGTAAAGTATGATTTTTTCATTAGTTTTACTTAGTATTTATTTACCATGGTCTTTTATCCCTCACACCCCACCCTTTCCCCTGAGTCCTCAAAGTCCATTGTGTCATTCTTAATGCCTTTGTGACCTTGTAGCTTAGCTCCCAGTTATGAGTGAGAATAGATGATGTTTGGTTTTCCATTCCTGAGTTACTTCACTTAGAATAATGGTCTCCAATCCTACCCATGTTGCTGCAAATGCCATGATTTGATTCCTTTTTATGGATAAGTAGTATTCCATGGTGTATATATACACCACATTTTCTTTATTCACTGGTTGACTGATGGGCATTTGGGCTGGTTCCATATTTTTGCAATGCGAATTGTGCTGCTATAAACATGTGTGTGCAAGTATCTTTTTTGTATAATGAGTTATTTTCCTCTGGGTGGATACCCAGGAGTGGGATTGCTGGATCAAATGATAGATCAACTTTTAGCTCTTCAAGGAGTCTCCACACTGTTTTCCACAGTGGTTGTACTAGTTTACATTTCCACCAACAGTGTAAAAGTGTTCCCTTTTCACCACATCCATGCCAACATCTAGTATTTTTTTTTATTATGGCCATTCTTGCAGGAGTAAGGTGGTATTGCACTGTGGCTTTGATTTGCATTTCCCTGATCATTAGTCATGTTGAGCATTTTTTTCATATGTTTGCTGGCCATTTGTAAATCTTCTTCTGAGAATTGTCTATTCATTTCCTTAGCCCACTTTTTGATGAAATTGTTTTTTTCTTTCTTTTTTTTTTTATATTTATATATATATATATTTTTAATTATACTTTAAGTTTTAGGGTACATGTGCACATTGTGCAGGTTAGTTACATATGTATACATGTGCCATGCTGGTGCGCTGCACCCACTAACTCGTCATCTAGCATTAGGTATATCTCCCAATGCTATCCCTCCCCCCTGCCCCCTCCCCACCACAGTCCCCAGAGTATGATATTCCCCTTCCTGTGTCCATGTGATCTCATTGTTCAATTCCCACCTATGAGTGAGAATATGCGGTGTTTGGTTTTTTGTTCTTGCGATAGTTTACTGAGAATGATGGTTTCCAATTTCATCCATGTCCCTACAAAGGATATGAACTCATCATTTTTTATGGCTGCATAGTATTCCATGGTGTATATGTGCCACATTTTCTTAATCCAGTCTATCATTGTTGGACATTTGGGTTGGTTCCAAGTCTTTGCTATTGTGAATAATGCCGCAATAAACATACGTGTGCAAGTGTCTTTATAGCAGCATGATTTATAGTCATTTGGGTATATACCCAGTAATGGGATGGCTGGGTCAAATGGTATTTCTAGTTCTAGATCCCTGAGGAATCGCCACACTGACTTCCACAATGGTTGAACTAGTTTACAGTCCCACCAACAGTGTAAAAGTGTTCCTATTTCTCCACATCCTCTCCAGCACCTGTTGTTTCCTGACTTTTTAATGATTGCCATTCTAACTGGTGTGAGATGATATCTCATAGTGGTTTTGATTTGCATTTCTCTGATGGCCAGTGATGATGAGCATTTTTTCATGTGTTTTTTGGCTGCATCAATGTCTTCTTTTGAGAAGTGCCTGTTCATGTCCTTCGCCCACTTTTTGATGGGGTTGTTTGTTTTTTTCTTGTAAATTTGTTTGAGTTCACTGTAGATTCTGGATATTAGCCCTTTGTCAGATGAGTAGGTTGCAAAAATTTTCTCCCATGTTGTAGGTTGCCTATTCACTCTGATGGTAGTTTCTTTTGCTGTGCAGAAGCTCTTTAGTTTAATTAGATCCCATTTGTCAATTTTGGCTTTTGTTGCCATTGCTTTTGGTGTTTTGGACATGAAGTCCTTGCCCACGCCTATGTCCTGAATGGTAATGCCTAGGTTTTCTTCTAGGGTTTTTATGGTTTTAGGTCTAACGTTTAAATCTTTAATCCATCTTGAATTGATTTTTGTATAAGGTGTAAGGAAGGGATCCAGTTTCAGCTTTCTACATATGGCTAGCCAGTTTTCCCAGCACCATTTATTAAATAGGGAATCCTTTCCCCATTGCTTGTTTTTCTCAGGTTTGTCAAAGATCAGATAGTTGTAGGTAAGCGGCGTTATTTCTGAGGGCTCTGTTCTGTTCCATTGATCTATATTTCTGTTTTGGTACCAGTACCATGCTGTTTTGGTTACTGTAGCCTTGTAGTATAGTTTGAAGTCAGGTAGTGTGATGCCTCCAGCTTTGTTCTTTTGGCTTAGGATTGACTTGGCGATGCGGGCTCTCTTTTGGTTCCATATGAACTTTAAAGTAGTTTTTTCCAATTCTGTGAAGAAAGTCATTGGAAGCTTGATGGGGATGGCATTGAATCTGTAAATTACCTTGGGCAGTATGGCCATTTTCACGATATTGATTCTTCCTACCCATGAGCAAGGAATGTTCTTCCATTTGTTTGTATCCTCTTTTATTTCCTTGAGCAGTGGTTTGTAGTTCTCCTTGAAGAGGTGCTTCACATCCCTTGTAAGTTGGATTCCTAGGTATTTCATTCTCTTTGAAGCAATTGTGAATGGGAGTTCACTCATGATTTGGCTCTCTGTTTGTCTGTTGTTGGTGTATAAGAATGCTTGTGATTTTTGTACATTGATTTTGTATCCTGAGACTTTGCTGAAGTTGCTTATCAGCTTAAGGAGATTTTGGGCTGAGACGATGGGGTTTTCTAGATAAACAATCATGTCGTCTGCAAACAGGGACAATTTGACTTCCTCTTTTCCTAATTGAATACCCTTTATTTCCTTCTCCTGCCTGATTGCCCTGGCCAGAACTTCCAACACTATGTTGAATAGGAGCGGTGAGAGAGGGCATCCCTGTCTTGTGCCAGTTTTCAAAGGGAATGCTTCCAGTTTTTGCCCATTCAGTATGATATTGGCTGTGGGTTTGTCATAGATAGCTCTTATTATTTTGAAATATGTCCCATCAATACCTAATTTATTGAGAGTTTTTAGCATGAAGGGTTGTTGAATTTTGTCAAAGGCTTTTTCTGCATCTATTGAGATAATCATGTGGTTTTTGTCTTTGGCTCTGTTTATATGCTGGATTACATTTATTGATTTGCGTATGTTGAACCAGCCTTGCATCCCAGGGATGAAGCCCACTTGATCATGGTGGATAAGCTTTTTGATGTGCTGCTGGAATCGGTTTGCCAGTATTTTATTGAGGATTTTTGCATCAATGTTCATCAAGGATATTGGTCTAAAATTCTCTTTTTTGGTTGTGTCTCTGCCAGGCTTTGGTATCAGAATGATGCTGGCCTCATAAAATGAGTTAGGGAGGATTCCCTCTTTTTCTATTGATTGGAATAGTTTCAGAAGGAATGGTACCAGTTCCTCCTTGTACCTCTGGTAGAATTCGGCTGTGAATCCATCTGGTCCTGGACTCTTTTTGGTTGGTAAACTATTGATTATTGCCGCAATTTCAGCTCCTGTTATTGGTCTATTCAGAGATTCAACTTCTTCCTGGTTTAGTCTTGGGAGAGTGTAGGTGTCGAGGAATGTATCCATTTCTTCTAGATTTTCTAGTTTATTTGCGTAGAGGTGTTTGTAGTATTCTCTGATGGTAGTTTGTATTTCTGTGGGATCGGTGGTGATATCCCCTTTATCATTTTTTATTGCGTCTATTTGATTCTTCTCTCTTTTTTTCTTTATTAGTCTTGCTAGCGGTCTATCAATTTTGTTGATCCTTTCAAAAAACCAGCTCCTGGATTCATTAATTTTTTGAAGGGTTTTTTGTGTCTCTATTTCCTTCAGTTCTGCTCTGATTTTAGTTATTTCTTGCCTTCTGCTAACTTTTGAATGTGTTTGCTCTTGCTTTTCTAGTTCTTTTAATTGTGATGTTAGGGTGTCAATTTTAGATCTTTCCTGCTTTCTCTTGTGGGCATTTAGTGCTATAAATTTCCCTCTGCACACTGCTTTGAATGCGTCCCAGAGATTCTGGTATGTTGTGTCTTTGTTCTCGTTGGTTTCAAAGAACATCTTTATTTCTGCCTTCATTTCGTTATGTACCCAGCAGTCATTCAGGAGCAGGTTGTTCAGTTTCCATGTAGTTGAGCGGCTTTGAGTGAGATTCTTAATCCTGAGTTCTAGTTTGATTGCACTGTGGTCTGAGAGATAGTTTGTTATAATTTCTGTTCTTTTACATTTGCTGAGGAGAGCTTTACTTCCAACTATGTGGTCAATTTTGGAATAGGTGTGGTGTGGTGCTGAAAAAAATGTATATTCTGTTGATTTGGGGTGGAGAGTTCTGTAGATGTCTATTAGGTCCGCTTGGTGCAGAGCTGAGTTCAATTCCTGGGTATCCTTGTTGACTTTCTGTCTCGTTGATCTGTCTAATGTTGACAGTGGGGTGTTAAAGTCTCCCATTATTAATGTGTGGGAGTCTAAGTCTCTTTGTAGGTCACTCAGGACTTGCTTTATGAATCTGGGTGCTCCTGTATTGGGTGCATAAATATTTAGGATAGTTAGCTCCTCTTGTTGAATTGATCCCTTTACCATTATGTAATGGCCTTCTTTGTCTCTTTTGATCTTTGTTGGTTTAAAGTCTGTTTTATCAGAGACTAGGATTGCAACCCCTGCCTTTTTTTGTTTTCCATTTGCTTGGTAGATCTTCCTCCATCCTTTTATTTTGAGCCTATGTGTGTCTCTGCACGTGAGATGGGTTTCCTGAATACAGCACACTGATGGGTCTTGACTCTTTATCCAACTTGCCAGTCTGTGTCTTTTAATTGGAGAATTTAGTCCATTTACATTTAAAGTTAATATTGTTATGTGTGAATTTGATCCTGTCATTATGATGTTAGCTGGTGATTTTGCTCGTTAGTTGATGCAGTTTCTTCCTAGTCTTGATGGTCTTTACATTTTGGCATGATTTTGCAGCGGCTGGTACCAGTTGTTCCTTTCCATATTTAGCGCTTCCTTCAGGAGCTCTTTTAGGGCAGGCCTGGTGGTGACAAAATCGGTCAGCATTTGCTTGTCTGTAAAGTATTTTATTTCTCCTTCACTTATGAAGCTTAGTTTGGCTGGATATGAAATTCTGGGTTGAAAATTCTTTTCTTTAAGAATGTTGAATATTGGCCCCCACTCTCTTCTGGCTTGTAGGGTTTCTGCCGAGAGATCCGCTGTTAGTCTGATGGGCTTCCCTTTGAGGGTAACCCGACCTTTCTGTCTGGCTGCCCTTAACATTTTTTCCTTCATTTCAACTTTGGTGAATCTGACAATTATGTGTCTTGGAGTTGCTCTTCTCGAGGAGTATCTTTGTGGCGTTCTCTGTATTTCCTGAATCTGAACGTTGGCCTGCCTTGCTAGATTGGGGAAGTTCTCCTGGATAATATCCTGCAGAGTGTTTTCCAACTTGGTTTCATTCTCCGCATCACTTTCAGGTACACCAATCAGACGTAGATTTGGTCTTTTCACATAGTCCCATATTTCTTGGAGGCTTTGCTCATTTCTTTTTATTCTTTTTTCTCTAGACTTCCCTTCTCGCTTCGTTTCATTCATTTCATCTTCCATTGCTGATACCCTTTCTTCCAGTTGATCGCATCGGCTCCTGAGGCTTCTGCATTCTTCACATAGTTCTTGAGCCTTGGTTTTCAGCTCCATCAGCTCCTTTAAGCACTTCTCTGTATTGGTTATTCTAGTTATACATTCTTCTAAATTTTTTTCAAAGTTTTCAACTTCTTTGCCTTTGGTTTGAATGTCCTCCCGTAGCTCAGAGTAATTTGATCGTCTGAAGCCTTCTTCTCTCAGCTCGTCAAAATCATTCTCCATCCAGCTTTGTTCCGTTGCTGGTGAGGAACTGCGTTCCTTTGGAGCAGGAGAGGCGCTCTGCATTTTAGAGTTTCCTGTTTTTCTGTTCTGTTTTCTCCCCATCTTTGTGGTTTTATCTACTTTTGGTCTTTGATGATGGTGATGTACAGATGGGTTTTCGGTGTGGATGTCCTTTCTGTTTGTTAGTTTTCCTTCTAACAGACAGGACCCTCAGCTGCAGGTCTGTTGGAATACCCTGCCGTGTGAGGTGTCAGTGTGCCCCTGCTGGGGGGTGCCTCCCAGTTAGGCTGCTCGGGGGTCAGGGGTTAGGGACCCACTTGAGGAGGCAGTCTGCCCGTTCTCAGATCTCCAGCTGCGTGCTGGGAGAACCACTGCTCTCTTCAAAGCTGTCAGACAGGGACATTTAAGTCTGCAGAGGTTACTGCTGTCTTTTTGTTTGTCTGTGCCCTGCCCCCAGAGGTGGAGCCTACAGAGGCAGGCAGGCCTCCTTGAGCTGTGGTGGGCTCCACCCAGTTCGAGCTTCCCGGCTGCTTTGTTTACCTCAGCAAGCCTGGGCAATGGCGGGCGCCCCTCCCCCAGCCTCGCTGCCGCCTTGCAGTTTGATCTCAGACTGCTGTGCTAACAATCAGCGAGATTCCAAGGGCGTAGGACCCTCCGAGCCAGGTGTGGGATATAGTCTCGTGGTGCGCCGTTTTTTAAGCCGGTCTCAAACGCGCAATATTCGGGTGGGAGTGACCCGAGTTTTCCAGGTGCGTCCGTCACCCCTTTCTTTGACTCAGAAAGGGAACTCCCTGACCCCTTGCGCTTCCCAGGTGAGGCAATGCCTCGCCCTGCTTCGGCTCGCGCACGGTGCGCGCACCCACTGGCCTGCGCCCACTGTCTGGCACTCCCTAGTGAGATGAACCCGGTACCTCAGATGGAAATGCAGAAATCACCCGTCTTCTGCGTCGCTCACGCTGGGAGCTGTAGACCGGAGCTGTTCCTATTCGGCCATCTTGGCTCCTCCCCCTGTTTTTTCTTGCTGATTTGTTTGAGTTCCTTGTAGATTCTGGATATTAGTCCTTTGTCAGATGTATAGATTGTGAAGATTTTCTCCCACTCTGTGAGTTGTCTGTTTACTCTGGTGATTATTTCTTTTGCTGTGCAGAAGCTTTTTAGTTTTATTAAGTCCCATCAATTTATCTTTGTTTTTGTTGCATTTGCTTTTGGGTTCTTGGTCATGGATTCTTTGCCTAAGCCAATGTCTAGAAGGGGTTTTCCATTGTTATCGTCTATAATTTTTATGGTTTCAGGTCTTAGATTTAAGTCTTTGATCCATCTTGAGTTGATTTTTGTATAAGGTGAGAGATGAGGATCCAGTTTTATTCTTCTACATGTGGTTTGCCAATTATCCCAGCACTATTTGGTGAATAGGGTGTCCTTTTTCCACTTTATGTTTTTGTTTGCTTTATTTAAGATCAATTGGCTGTAAGTATTTGGCTTTATTTCTGGGTCTTCTATTCTGTTCCATTGGTCTACATGCCAGTTTTTACACCAGTACCATGCTGTTTGGTGACTGTGGCCTTATAATAGATTTTAAAGTCAGACAATGTGATGCCCTTAGATTTGTTCTTTTTGCTTAGTCTTGCTTTGGCTATGCAGCCTCTTTTTTGGTTCCATATGAATTTTAGGATGTGTTTTTTCTAGTTCTGTAAAGAATGACGGTGGCATTTTGATGGGAATTGCATGGAATTTGTAGATTGCTTTTGGCAGTATGGTCATTTTTACAATATTGATTCTACCCATCTGTGAGCATGGGATGTGTTTACATTTGTTTGTGTCAGCCAAAATTTCTTTCAGCAGTGTTTTGTAGTTTCCCTTGTAGAAGTCTATCACCTCCTTGGTCAAGTATGTTCTTAGTATTTTATTTTATTTTATTTTTTGCAGCTATTGTAAAAGAGGTTGAGTTCTTGATTTGGTTATCAGCTTGGTTGCTGTTGGGTATAGCAGGGCTACTGATTTGTGTACATTAATTTTGTGTCCTGAAACTGCTGAATTTATTTAGCAGTTCTAGGAACTTTCTGGATGAGTCTTTAGGGTTTCCTAGGTATATGCTCATGCCATCAGCAAACAGTGACAGTTTGACTTCCTCTTTACCAATTTGGATACCCTTTATTTCTTTCTCTTGTCTGATTGGTTGCTCTGGCTAGGACTTCCAGTACTATGTTGAATAGAAGTGGTGAAAGTGGGCATCCTTGTCTTGTTCCAGTTCTCAGGGGGAGTGCTTTCAACTTTTCCTCATTCAGTATAATATTGGCTGTGGGTTTGTCATAGATGGCTTTTATTACCTTAAGGTATGTCCCTTCTATACCAATTTTGCTAATGGTATTAATCATAAAGGAATGCTGGATTTTGTCAAATGCTTTTTCTGTGTCTATTGAGATGATCATGTAATTTTTGATCTTAATTCTGTTTATGTGGTGTATCACATTTATTGACTTACGTATGTTAAATCATCCCTGCATCCCTGGTGTAAAACCCATTTGATCATGGTGGATTATCTTTTTGGTATGCTGTTGGGTTCAGTAAGGTAGTATTTTGTTGAGGATTTTTGCATCTATGTTCATCAGGGATATTGGTCTATAGTTTTCTTTTTTTGTTATGTCCTTCCTTGGTTTTGGTATTAGGGTGATACTGGCTTCATAGAATGATTTAGGAAGGATTCCTTCTTCCTCTATCTTGTGAAATAATGTCAATAGAATTGGTGCCAATTCTTGTTTGAATATCTGATATAGTTCAGCTGTGAATCTTTCTGGTCTTGGACTTTTTTTTTGTTGGCACTTTTTAAATGTACCATTTCAATCTCACTGCTTGTTATTGGTCTATTCAGAGTTTTTATTTTTTCCTGATTTAGTCTAGGAGGCTTGTATATTTCCAGGGATTTATCCATCTCCTCTAGATTTTCTAGTTTGCATGCATAAAGGTGTTCATTGTAGCCTTGAATTATCTTGTATTTCTGTGATGTTCGTTGTAATATCTTCCATTTCATTTCTTATTGAGCTTATTTCAATCTTCTCTCTTCTTGGTTAATCTCACTAATGGTCTATCAATTTTGTTTATCTTTTCAAAGAACCAGCTTTTTGTTTCATTTATCTTTTGTATTGTGTGTGTGTGTGTGTTTCAATTTCATTTAGTTCTGCTCTGACGTTGATTTTTTTTTTCTGCTGCTGGGTTTGGATTTGGTTTGTTCTTGTTTCTCTAGTTCCTTGAGGTGTGACTTTAGATTCTTTATTTGTGCTCTTTCAGACTTTTTTTTTTTGAGACTGAGTTTCACTCTTGTTGCCCAGGCTGGAGTGCAATGGCATGATCTTGGCTCACCACAACCTCTGCCTCCCAGGTTCAAGCAATTCTCCTGCCTCAGCCTCCTGAATAGCTGAGATTGCAGGCATGCACCACCATGCCTGGCTGATTTTTTTTTTTTTTGTATTTTTAGTAGAGACGGGGTTTCTTCATGTTGAGGCTGGTCTCGAACTCCTGACCTCAGGTGATCTGCCCACCTCGGCCTCCCAAAGTGCTGGGATTACAGGTGTGAGCCACCGTGCCCAGCCTCTTTCAGACTTTTTGGTGTAGGCATTTAATGCCATGAACTTTCCTCTTAGCGCTGCATTTGCTGTATCCTTGTATTGTTTTGATAGGTTGTGTCACTATCATCATTCTACACAAAGAATCTTTAAATTTCCATCTTGATGTCATTGTTGACCCAATGATCATTCAGGAGCAGGTTATTTAATTTCCATGTATTTGCATGGTTTTGAGAGTTACTTTTGGAGTTGATTTTCAATTTTATTCCACTGTGGTCTGGGAGAGTACTTTCTATAGTTCTGGTTTTCTTAAATTTGTTGAGACTTGTTTTGTGGCCTATCTTATGGTCTGTCTTGGAGAATGTTCCATGTCCTGATGAATGGAATGTATATTCTGCAGTTGCTGGGTAGAATGTTCTGTAAATACCTGTTAAGTCCATTTGTTCTAGGGTATAGTTTAAGTCCATTGTTCCTTTGTCAACTTTCTGTCTTGATGACCTGTTTAGTGCTGTCAGTGCAGTATTAAAATCCCCCACTATTATTGTGTTGCTGTCTATCTCATTTCTCAGGTCTAGAAGTAATTGTTTTATAAATTTGGGAGCTCCGGTGTTAGCTGCATATATATTTAGGATTGTGATATTTTCCTGTTGGACTAGTCCTTTTATCATTATATAATGTCCCTCTTTGTGTTTTTTAACTGCCGTTGCTTTAAAGGTCATTTTGCCTGATGTAAGAATAGTTACTCCTGCTCTATTTTGGTGTCCATCATGGAATATCTTGTTCCACCCCTTTACCTTAAGTTTATGTGAGTCCTTATGTGTCAGGTGAGTCTCTTGAAGACAGCAGATACCTGGTTGGTGAATTCTTATCTATTCTGCCATTCTGTATCTTTTAAATGGAGCATTTAGGCCATTTACATCCAATGTTAGTATTGAGATGTGAGGTACTGTTCTATTCATTGTGTTATTTGTCGCCTGAATACCTTAGGTTTTTTTTTTTCATTGTGTTGTTGTTTTATAGGTTCTGTGAGATGTATGCTTTCAGAAGATTCTATTTTGGTGTATTTGGAGGATTTGTTTCAAGATTTAGGGCTTTTTTTTTTTTTAGCAGTTCTTGTAGTGCTGGCTAGGTAGTGGCAAATTCTTTCACCATTTGTCTGAAAAGGACTGTATCCTCCCTTCATTTAGGAAGCTTGGTTTCGCTGGATACACAATTCTTGGCTGATAATGTTTTGTTTAAGGAGGCTAAAGATAGGACCCCAATCCCTTCTAGTTTATAGGATTTCTGCAACAAATCTACTGTTAATCTGATAGGTTTTCTTTTATAGGTTACCTGATGTTTTTGCCTCACAGCTCTTGAGATTCTTTCCTTTGTCTTGACTTTGGATAGCCTGATGACTATGTGCCTAGGCAATGATATTTTTGTGATGAATTTCCCAGATGTTCTTTCAGCTCCTTCTATTTGGATGTCTGGATCTCTAGCAAGGCCAGGGAAGTTTTCCTTGATTTTTCCCTAAAATGTGTTTTCCAAACTTTTAGGTTTCTCTTCTTGCTTAAGAACACCAATTATTCTTAGGTTTGGTCATTTAACATAATCTCAAACTTCTTGGTGGCTTTGTTCATTTTTTAAAATTATTTTTTCTTTGTCTTTATTGGATTGAATTAATTCAAAATCCTTGTTTTCAAACTCTGAAATTCTTTCTTCTACTTGTTTGATTCTATTGCTAAGACTTTCCAGTGCATTTTGCAATTCTCTAAGTGTGTCCTTCATTTCCAGAAGTTGGGATTGTTTTTTATTTAGGCTATTTTACTAGAGATCTTTCCATTCATATCCTGTATCATTTCTTTTTTTTGATTTCTCAAATTTGGACTTTACATTTTTCTGGTACCTCCTTGATTGGCTTAATAGTTGGCCTTCTGAATTCTTTTTCTGGCAATTGAGATTTCATCTTGGTTTGGATCCATTGCTGGTGAGCTAGTGTGATCTTTTTGGGGTGTTAAAGAACCTTGTTTTGTCATATTACTACAATTGTTTTTCTGTTTCCTTCTAATTTGGGTAGATTGTGTCAGAGGGAATATCTGGGCCTCAAGGGCTGCTGTTCAGATTCTTTTGTCCCACAGGGTGCTCCTTTGATGTGGTGCACTCCCCTTTCCCCTAGGGATGGGGCTTCCTGAGAGCCTAATTGCAGTGATTGTTATTTCTCTTCTGGATCTAGCTACCCATTGGAGCTACTGGGCTCTGGGCTGGTACTGGGTAGTGTCTGCAAAGAGTCCTGTGATGTGATCCATCTTCAGGTCTCTCAGTCATGGATACCAGCACCTGCTCTGGTGGAGGCAGCAGGGGAGTGAAGTGGACTGTGTAAGGGTCCTTGGTTGTATTTTAGTTAAGTGTGCTGGTTTTGTGTTGGCTGGCCTTCAGCCAAGAGATGATGCTTTCAAGAGCACCTCAGCTGCTGTCATATAGGGAGGATCAGGTGGTGGGCAGGGCCATAGAGCTCCAAAGAGATTAATGTCCTTTGTCTTTGACTACTGGGGTGGGTGTAGAACTATCAGGTGGAGGCAGGGTTAGGTGGGTCTGAGCTCAGACTCTCCTTGGGTGGGGCTTGCTGAGGCTGCTGTAGGGGATGGGAGTGTGGTTCCCAAAAGATAAGTGTGTGAGGTAATACGTATGTTAATTAGCTTGATCTAGGCATTCAATATCTACATATTTCAAACCATCATATTGTACTTTATACATAGGTACAATTTTTATTTGTCAAGTTTTAAAAAGCTAAAAATCCGAGGGGGGGTTACAGCTGCCTCTGCTGTGTTATACATGTTACCAGGGAGATAGGGGAAAGCTGGCAGCCACAGGCCTTACCAAGCTCCCAAAAGGCTGGTCTCACTCTCACTGTGCCCCTCCAACAACACTGAGTTTATTTCCAGGCACCCAGTGAGCAGGGCTGAGAACTTGCCCCAGGCTACAAGCCTCCCAGCTGAGAAAGCTAGCAGACTTACACTTCCTCGGCTGTCCCGCGGAGCCCGAAGCAGCAATCCACCTCCTTCAAAGGGTCTGTGGATTCTCTCGGCTTTTTTGGTATGTTTCTGCAGTAGTTCTTGGAGCAAAAGTTTACAATGTGGGTCTCCACACACTGCCCTGTCCAGCCAAGTAGGAGCTGCAAGTTAGTCCTGCCTCCTATCCACCATTTTTCTTCTACTCCAGTGTGATATTTTGATACTTGTATACAATGTGCAATGATCAAATTGGGGTAATTAGCATATCCATCAAACATTTATTTTTTGAGTGTGTGTTGAAAACATTCAAAATCTGCTCACCTAGCTATTTGAAAATGTGCATAAGCTGCTGTTTATTGTAGTCACCCCACAGTGCTGTAGAACCCTAGAACTTGTTCCTCCTCCCTAGCTGTGCTTTTAGATCCATTAATCAGCCTCTTCATTTGGCTCACTTCATCAGAGTCCTCTGCAGGATTATGGCTTGTGACTTCATCTAACTTGCTAGTCAGTTACTACTTTTGCTTTAATTTTTTAAAAATAGCTTTATTGAGATATAATTGATATATAATGAGGTACATACTTAAAGGGTACAATCTGAAAAATTTTGACATAGATAAACCATAAAACCATCAGCATAATCAAGCTCTCTCGTTTGCTAACTGTATCCTACTAAGTGACTGAAGACCTCTTTATGGCACTTGCAAAATGGAAAGGATGATAGCAATCTCTACAGCATATGGGTTTTATAAGGTCCAAAGAGATAATATAATGCAGTACTTAGCACAGTGTCAAGCACACATTAGGTGCTCAGTAAATAGAAACCTTATTGCTAAATAAAAAATTAGAATTGAAAATAGAACTACCTCATGATCCAGCAATCCCACTGCTGGGTACATATCCAAAGGAGATGAACTTGATATGTCGAAGAAATATCTGCACTCCCATGCTCAGTGCAGCATTATGCACAATAGTCAAGATGTGAATTAACCTAAACGTTCATCACTGGATGAAATAATAAAGAAAATGTGGTATACACTCACAATGAAATATTGTGTACTCAACCATAAGAAGAAGGAAATTCTGTCATTTACAACAGCATGGGTGAACCTGGAGAAAGTTACGCTAAGTGAAATAACCCAAGTGCAGAAAGACGAATACCACAGGATCTCTCTTATATGTGGAATCTAAAAAAGTTTAAATCACTAGAAGCAGAAAGTAGAATGGTGGTTACCAGAGACTGGAGGCAGGGAGACTGGGGAGATCTTGGTCAAAGGATATAACATTTCAATTAGACAGAAGGAATAAATTCAAGAGATCTGTTGTACAACATGGTGACTATGGTTGATAGCAATATATTGTATACTTAAAAATTGCTAAGAGTAGATTTTAAGTGTTTTTGCCACAAAAAAAAAGGTAAGTGTGTGAGGTAATACACAGGTTAATTAGCTTGATGTAGGCATTCAATGTCTACATATTTCAAAACATCATATTGTACATTATACATAGGTAAAATTTTTATTTGTCAAATTTTAAAAAGCCAAAAATGCTACTAGATGTATAATGCTGTGGTATCTAGGAATCTGCATTTTTATAAATATTCTAGTTAATTACAATGCAGTTATTCCTCAGAAAACACTTGGAGAAATACAGATATGACTCCTAAAATGTAAAAATGTCCATTGTACAACACAATTGCCTGCAATGGGGATTCCTGTATTTTTTTTATAATTTAATAGAACAAATTATATATTGAGACAATTTAAGAATCAAAGAGGGCTTTTCATGTTAGGGAACATGCTAAACTTTTCTTCTTAACATGCTAGCAAAATTTGCATTCCAGGGTTCTTTTAGTCCTAAGGGTATCACTTATGAGAACCCATGTCATGTCTTATTAAAGTTGGTCAAAAAGTTCGATTTTGTGGCTAGTAGGCTTAAAATACTAAGGCTTCCTGTGGAAACAGGGAACGAGACTCTCCACGTTCCAACTTCAAGGGTAATGCAGGAATCATATGTTTTGGAGTTTTCAGAGTGAAACGATTCAGAGAGGCTCTATAAAATTAATTGCCTTTCACCACTCTTAAAGCAGGTAGACCTACAGACATATAAAAACCCACTGAATATTTAAAAGTTTCCTTCCAGCTCTAAAATGTTATTTTTTTAGAATTAAATTCAAAATTATCTAGGGAAAAATGCAAAATCCAGTAAAAATAACATCAGATGAGGTAGTAAATGGGCAAGGTCTGTTTTTATATGCTTCACAACTTACTGACTCGTGTCCTCCTTACTTAATCCCTGTGAAGTCGGTGTTACTATTAATTTCATTTTACAGATGAGAAAACTGAGCCACAGGGAGACTAAGCAACTTGTCCAAGGTCACAGAGGGAGTACTGGAAAATCCAGGATTGGAACTGGAGCAATGGGATCCTGGTGCCATGCTCTTGACCTCTCTATGATAATATGCTCTGTTCATATTTTAACCTCTTTGCTTGCTCCTAGCTCTGTCAAATGTGCATATCAGAATATTAAAGTATCAGTCATGGGACAGGGTGCAGTGAGAATTTATGAAACTAAATTATCATAGAGACTATTGTGTTTTACTTTTTAAAGAAAAAGGTAGTTGCTATATAACAGGCTAAAACTTAGCTTGAACCATGTGACATTGCCAAGAGTTACCTACTGTTGTCATTTTTGACCTAAATTGATAATTTTTTAGTTGACTCTTGGCTACTTTGTATGGTTCAATCAAATATATAATTCACCATTGAATTGTGATGTACAGTTTATGAGAATATTACTCCACTCTTCTGTTTGCTCCTCACAGTCTTGGGAGGTGGAGAGAACTCTGTTATTACCCCTGCTTCACAGAGGAAGAAATGACGGTCGCATTGAAGAGACCTGCCCCAAATGGTGCAAGGTTGGATAGTGACCAGAACAATCCTTCACCACTGCTCGGTTCCTCCCGTCACCCTCTTGTCCTGGTGGCAGCCAATGGCTGCTTTTCAGTGGCCAATATGCAGGGGTTTTAGGCATCACTTTGGACAGGCATATTGAATTCATCAAATGCAACTTGATAGGAAACTTGAGCAGAAGATATAAAAGGAGGGTGCCTACCAGCCAACGGCAAGGGCTGAGACAGGAGACAGGGCAGTGCACATTATATCGTTTCCAGAGCTATTGGCAGAGAGGGAATGTCCTCCCTCCTCGTAATTTTGATTCCTCCACACTCCTTCCTGTCTCTGCATCTGATGACTGAGGGCTGGTCTCTCCTGGGTCGCCCGCAAGCTGCCTCGCTACGGGGAGAGCCAGGTGTGAGGCAACCTGTCTCTGGTTTCCCATGAGGGTTCTCCTGCTTCTCTGTGGTATCTGGAGATGACCCTGCCTGGTTCCTATGTGAAGTGCAGTGAAACAACCTCCTTTCAATAAGGTGTGTAAGACCCGGCTATCCCATACATGACATGATACATACACACAGGCTGTTGTTGATGACCATTCAGGGCTTCCTTAGGGGACATGTGCCTTGACCACAGGTTCTGCCCCATCTTCCTCCTCTGGGGAAGAGAGGTGAAGGAGCCAGACTCCTGATGCCAGCCCCCTGAGAGCTGAGAGCGACAGGGTAAGAGCAAACATGCAGAGGAGGGGCTCAGGCAATCTCCTGGACCACAGCTGAATGCACATGGACCCAGCATGGCTGATGGCAGCCCATGGGGGACACAGTAGCACTGTGTCTGTGGCTGTTTGTGTTGTTTTGTTGAATTGGAGGCATCCGTTGAGGATGATGTCATTTAGATGAAAAACCACTAAAGTGGGAGCCAGCAATTCTGGATCCTAATCAGGGTTCTGTCTACGGGAAGCTGTGTAGTTTCCCACTGGCCTTAGGTAATCCCTGCCAGGCTGTGCCACCCTCCCCAGATTCATATCTACCCACTTTCCCCTTGAATCAAAACTGTCTAGCCATTCCAGGCCATGTCAGCTCCTAGGCCAAACCCCTTCTTTCCTTCTTGAAGGCCTCCACAGGTTCCCTTGCCCTCTGACTGAAGTGCTCCTGCTCCAGTCATGGCCAGGTGAACAATTATTCAGTTTCCTAACTCCTCCTCCCCTCCCTAAGTAGGTTTTCATGCTCTGCTATTTCATAGCAACATTTTTTTTGTCTGTCTTCATACCTGTTTCAATCATCTGTTGATGCATAACAAACCACGTCATATGTAGTGGTTTTAAAACAACAGTTTATCATTTTTCATGATTCTTTCCAGGAGAAGCATCTGGTTCATCTACTTGGCTGGGGCACTGGGATGCCCCATTTCAAAGTGCCTGAGTCTCATGGCTGGTGGTTGGTGTTAGCTGCAGCTAAGACTCAGCTGGGGCTGTTGGCTGGGGCCTTCAGTAGTTTCCCTTGTGATCTTTTCTGGGTACTTGGGCTTCCTCACAATATGGCAGCTGGATTCTGAGGAGGAATGTTACGTGAAGTGAGGCAGAGGTTGCCTGACTCCTGAGGCCCAGCCTCACAACTGCCCAGCATCTGCCACATCTGTTATTGCTTGAAACAGATCACAGGGACAAGGAAGAAGATTCTATATCTTGATGGAAAAAGAAAAATTTACATTAGAAAAGAAAACAGGATGTGCGAAAAAAGTGGCAATCTTTGAAAACTTGGTCTATTTCAGTACCATGAATCACACGATCATCTCTTTTGATCTTTATGTTCTTCCTTGAGCTGCAAATATTTTGAGAGCAAGGACCATTTATATTTGCTCACCACTGTTTCCTCAACCTCTTGTACCATTTTTATATACTTGCAGAATAAATGGGAGGTACATTTATTGTGCCTTGTACAAATCACTTCACCTCGATAACCAACTTACATTCTATCAGACAATAGAGCTAGATCACATGATTATATGTAAGGCTTCAAGTTTTACTCATAAAATTATATGACTTTTTACTCAACTGAGATAGCCTAGCAATATGCTTATGGATCCTTTAATAACTGGTATACAGCTGGGCAACTATCATCTAATTTTAGCCTGAGAGCTCTCTGGAAAAGCCTACTGTTGTTCTGGCACATGGTACCTATTGAATAATTCCATTTTGTAGCAAAGCCAAAAATAATAATCATGTTTCGTAGTTGAAGGCTTTGCAAACCACACCATAAATGTCCATACCTTTTGGTCACCCCAGAGATAGGTCATTTTTAAATTGGTAGTCTTGACAATAATGGTGATCATACAAAGAATGTAGCTTCCTTTGAAACACCCTGAAGCATTCTCATGGAAATCTTTTTATCTTCACTGTATCCTTGTAAAGTAGGAAATGGACGAGTAATTGTTTGTGTCAAATGACCATTTCCTTAAGTTCAGTGGATTGGGCTATTGTGCATTTCAGTGGTACAATTTCCATTTTACTGCTGCTCTTGTCGTGATGATGAACTTCGTGGATCCTTGATAAGTATATTTTCCACTGCCTCAAAAGTACATATTTATTTGTTTCAATGAAACCATTTAATAATACCTTTTTATGAATAATATTGATTTGAAAATATAATTTGAGCATGAAATATGATGTGATGTTTACAAGAATTGGAATGCTTTCTCTAAATTTGTACTTTCTCCCCAAATGTTAAAATTCTGGGGCCTGTGTTATTATTATTATTACTTTTTTACAGAAGAAGCTTCTTCAAAGAAGCTGTTTATTCAGGCAAGAAAACACTTTTGTGGTACTATGTGCATTAGGAAGCACAACATGATAGCGTATTGAGAACATGTCTCAATTAATAAAATATAATTTTCATGTTACTCAAACTGTGGCAGATCACAGGAAAAGAAGAAAATTTCTCATTTATTTTATATTTCACTCATTATAATTTTAATACAAAAATCTGACTTTATTGATCTTTATTTCCTTCTTTTTTATTTATTATTATTATTTTTTACTATGCCTTGACTTTGTATAGAATAAAATCTGATTTTAAAAATAACAAAGTAAAAGGAAAAACAATGAATCAATTCCCTTTGGGAATATAGACACGAAACCAAAAAACTGTACAATATTAGTGAATCAAATTCAGCAGTAAATTAGAAAATGAATCCTGCTTGACCAAGCAGGGCTTGTTCCAGAAATGAAAAAGAGGTTTAACATGCTCAGCGTACTCATTATATGAACACAGTAAACAAACATATAATTAAATCAACAGATTTAAAAATCACATTTGACTAATTTTTAGTTATTTATTGCAAAAGCTGTAAATAAAATAGAACTAGGAGGAAGCTACTGAGAGATAATGAAGGTGGTTCATAAAAAACTACATATTTTGAAATATTAAACAACTGAAATGTGGAACATGACTGCAATGCCCCAATCGCCATTATTAAACAACATTATTTTTGAGAGTCTAGCTAATGTAATAAAATATAAAATAAGTAAGTCATACCAAGGTTAGGATAGAAAGATCAAAATTAACTTTATTTGTAGGCAATAGGATTACAGGCTTGGAAAATACAATAGGCCAGATTTTAAAAACTGTTGCATTCAAAAGATATTTTGTACACAAAATAAAACATAAAATTAATACCTTTAAAGATAACATCAATAGTTAGAAATTAAATGAAAAACTGCCAATGTATAATAACAATAAAAGCTATCAAGTAAATGAAAATGAATTTAACGAGACACGTTTAGACATAAAGGAAGGCTGTTCCTCAGTTTTAAGGAGGATGGAACTGTAGAGATGCAGGCCTTCAGAACAGGGTTTCTGATGGCTCTGCCTCCACTCCCAGAGAGTCTCTCAGTGGTGCCTCTTCTGTGCCAGCCCCTTCTGCATAGGCAGGCAGATGCCATAGCACCCCCAGGCCTCACACCCACTCAGGGCCCCTTCCCTGAGGAAGAGAGATGATAGCATGTCACGTGGACCCAGAAGAGCAAGGGAGAACCTTCCCCAAATCCCCCAGCACAGCACTCCTCACATCTTTTCCACCAGAATTGGTTCACGTGCCCATTTTTGAGCCAGTCTCTGGAAAGAGCTATCAGTTTAGACAACCTAATGTAATCTCTGGATTAGGATTATCTTTCTCTGAAGAATATGGCAGAGAGTTTATGTTCTGAACAAGTTTGAGATTTCGTTAGTAAGGAGGAGGTGGAAATGAATTAATTCTAAGTAAACAACAATCAGTCACTTGAAAGAAAACAAAGATAGACTCCTACCTTGTTCCGTGCACAAAAAATCCAAGTTTAAATAATGTATTAGTTCATTTTCGCACGGCTGTAAAGAAATACCCCGAGACTGGGTAATTTATAAAGAAAAGAGATTTAATTGGCTCACAGTTCTGCAGGCTGCACAAGAAGCATGGTCGGGGAGGCCACAGGAAACTTACAATCATGGCGGAAGGCAAAGGGAGAGTAGGCATGTCTTACACGACAGGAGCAGGAGCAAGAGAGAGAGAGCAGGGAGGTGCCACACACTTTTAAACAACCAGATCTCATGAGAACTCTATCATGAGACAGCACCAAGGGGATGATGCTTAACCGTGAGAAACCATCCCTGTGATCCAATTACCTCCCACCAGGCCCCACTTCCAAACATTGGGTATTACAATTGAAAATGAGATTTGGGTGGGGACACAGATCCAAACCATATCAAATAACTAAGTGTAAAACAAACCCATACAAGTATTAGAAGAAAATATAGAAGAATGTTGCCTAATCTTGGGGTGAAAAAGGCCTTGTCAAGCAACAAACAAAACTCAAAGGACATACAGGCAAACAGAGGCTGGTTTCGCGATAGAAGTTAATCATTTCTATATGGCAAAAAACATCAGAAAGCATCAAATAGCAAGTGACAGGGTAAAACATTTGAACTATATGTGGACAAAGGTTTAATATCTCTCATATACAAAGAACTTCTTCAGAAAAGGAAAAATAAAGATCCAGTTGAGAAGTATCAAAGGACATGAACAGGCAAGAGAAAATGCAAAAAGTAAGAGAAAATTAAAACTCTCGACCTCGTTAGTATTAGGACAATTAAAATTAAAACAACAAAATGCCAAATTTACTATCAAATTTTAACAAATTAGAGAAAATTTATAGGATCCAATATTGGAAAGGATTTAGAGAAACTGTACTCCCTGATTTTACAGATGGGAGTGTGCATTACCCCAAATGTTAGAGGAAGTAATCTGACAGTATCTGTTAACTCTATGATGGAGAAATCCCACTTTTAGCAATATGTTTTACAAAAATTAAAAAAATAGAAATATGCCCAAAGATATTCTTGTGCATTTATTGTAAAAAAAACACAGAACACAATCTGAATATCTTTCCATGGTGGAACTGCTGTAAAAACAATGTAGCGTACATACTGTGCACTAGCGTTGATATTAAAGGCGTGGGTTAAACCCTGAGTAAGAAGGCAGCAGTGGTGGCATAATTGTGAATGTTCTGGAAACCCTCAACAAATCCAACCAGAGCAATTGAAATAATAAAAACTCATTATCTATGAATAGCATTTATAACAAAATGAGGTGATAAGGTGTCTCCCAAACCACAAATAAAAGCAGGTGGAGTCAGACCACAGATGGCAACAAGGCCTATGTGATACAGGCTGCTGGGCAGGAGGTGGTGAGGGAGGACAGGACACTCTATGAATGCTCCACACCAGCCAGCCAAAGCTGACCTCCTGACAAACCTCCACAGTGAAGAGGACCCTGCCACTTTGCTCTCAAAAGTCTCCTGTCTCTCTCAATCATCACTCGTTTATTTTAAAAAAAATGTTGTTTGTATTTTTGTTGATATATCATGGTTATACATATTTTGGGGGTACATGTGATATTTAGATACCTGTATCCATTGTGTAATGATCAAATCAGGGTAACTGCAATATCCACCATCTCAAGACTATATTTTCTTTGTGTTGGGAACATTAAAATTCTTCTCTTCTAGCCATTTTGAAATATGCAATAAATTATTGTTAACTATAACTTCTCTGCTGTACTATAGAATACTAGAAGTTATTCCTTCTAACGATATTCTTGTACACATGAATCAACTTTTCTTCATCCCTTCAACTTCCTTCCCTACCCTGTAAAAAGTATTTTTGCATCTATATATATGAGAGGAATTTGCCTGTTCTTTTCCTTTCTTACAGTGATGTTGCTTGGTTTTGGTGTCAAGGTCATGCAGGCTTCAGAAAACAGGTTCCTGGGGGTTTCATTGATTTCTGTTCTCTGGAGGAGTTTGTGTAAGACTTGCATTAGTTTTTCACTGGGCAGCCATTTGGGTCCGGAGTTTTCTCTAAGAGAAGGTTTTAATTTATGGTGTTAATTTCTTCAATATTACAGGATTATCCATGTTTATTATTTCTTCTGGAGTCAGCTTTGGTGAGTTGGAGTTTCCTAGGAATTTGTTTACTTTTCTCTTAAAAATCTAAGTTTATTGGTTTATTGTAATTATCATCTTACTATCACATCCCTATCTCCAGAACCTATAGTGATGTGCCCCCCTCCCTACCTCCATTTCTGATTCTTGGGATTTGTGTCCTCTTTTTTACATTGATAAGTCTTAGCAGGAGTTTGACGAGTTGCTTCTTTCAAAGAAAGAACTTTTGCTTTATTGAGCCTTTGTATTAGATGTCTATTTTCTATTACATAAATTTCTGTCCTCTCATTTTATTCTCTTTCTCCAACTTTGCCTTTTTTAAAAAAAAAAATTAATTTGGTAATCTCATTCTAATTTCTTTAGATGGATACTTAGACCACTTGGTATTTAGTTATTTATGTTCTTTCATGTATCTGCTTAAGTTTTAAAATTTCCCTCTAAGCACCATGTTAGCTGCATCTCACAAGTGTTTACATTTTTGTTATCAAGTTCAAGATAATTCCTAATTTCCATTGTAATGTCTTCATTGATCCTTGAGTGCTTTAGAAATTTATCCCTTACCTTCCAAACATATGGGAATTTTCTAATTAGCGTTTCATTATTATTTCCCAGATTAACTGAGCAGTGATCAAACAGCTCCATGGGACAAGGAGAAGCTGGGCTCACCTCATGGAATATGGCCGAGACCTCAATGGGCCTGGAGGTGATGTGGTGGCAGCTGGGGCAGAAGCAGCTGGGGACCTCTGCAAACAAGGGGTGTGGGTCCCTGGAGTCAGGAGAGGCTGAATGCATCTGATAAGGGGCATAAATTGTGTTCAATGAAATATCTTTCATTAGTTTGCGGAAATCTTCACCCAGTATCTCTTAATGTTGCTTCTGCTCCAGTCTGTGCTGTTACCTCTGAACAGGACACCGTATTCTCTTGTTTTTCACCCTTTCTTTTATGTTTCACATCTGTTTGTCTCTTTGTGCTTTATTTGGAATCTTTTCTTCTAATTTATATTCCTATTTACATATTCTCTCCTTAGCTGTATCTCATCTGCTATTTAGCCCATTATAAGCTTTAATAGCAACAATTTTATTTTTCAGAAGAATGTCCATTGTTTTTCTTTAAAAGTTTCCAGTTTTCTGTTGAAATTTTCAGTCTTATTCATAATCTGCTTAAACATATTGAGGTAGTTAATTTATAGACTGAGACTCAAACTGGATTTTAAATGTTATCGAAAAATTTTTGTTTATTTTCTTAGGTGTGATAATGGTATAATGGTTAGGTCATTAAAATTGTATAGTGAAGTCCTCAGAGGGGAAATGATATTATGTCTGTGATTTATTTTTAAATACTCCAAAAAAGTGTGTGTGTGTATATAACTGGTGAGGATGCATAATTTGTACATGGGAGCTCATTCTGGTACTCTTCCTTTGATGTAGGCTTTAAAAAAGTTTTTATAAAGTCAGTTCTGATAATTCCATTATGGGGGCAATGCCAGAGTTTGCTTCTATTGTCTTTCTTTTCTTAAATTTGTATATATTTAAGGTATACAACTTGAAGATTTGATACTGCTTCTATTTTTTAAATTGCCTTTCTTGCTTTACATTCCCGTGCTTTGGTTTTGAGAATATTGGGTTATTTCTGACTGAATTGCAATATTGTTTATTAAGAGTAATAGAAACAGTTTGAGGCCTAGTCTGATGTTATCTCCCTTCAGGCAAGATTTATATTTTCTCCTGGTTGGCAGCTGGGGTCTGAGCAACTCAAGTTCCCCATAATCCAATTTCACAAGAGATTTGACACTGGGATTCAGTGCCCACAAGGGCTGATTCACAAATTGATCACCCTTGCTCATAGGATGTAGCCTTTCATGGTCCTGACTGAGAATGGATGGTTTAGGAGCCTTCCCTGCCCTTTGGTGGGCCCTGAACTCCAGACCTTATGCTCGCTGCACTGAAAGGCTGCCAGGCGCTCTCCTGCGCCCTATCCCTGCCTCTGGACTGCTTCTGGAAGCAGCAGGTGTCTCTGGGAAGATTGGCCACAGGTGCTAGGCTCACTCTCTGTCCTTCCTTTTGCTCCCAAATCATGTTCTGTAACTATTTATTGGCTTGTTTGTTCTCTGGTGCCTTCAAGTAGATGGCTTTCTAACAACAACAACAAGAACAACAATTACCATCTTTTCTTGTTGTTCTCATGTGGCAGGAATGGACTAAATTAGTCCTCCATTGCCATGTGCCATTTATCTTCTCTCTTTGTCCCTCCTCCTTTGATGGGCCCCTCCCATCATCCTGACCATCTCTCCTGCCTGGTGGGAAGCTTTTGGTTCCACTGATGAACAGAGTGCTACTCTAGAGTATGTTGATACTGACAAAGCCCTGGGTAGTCCATTCTGCATACAACTCCAGAGTGTTTGTGTCTCTTTATACCAAGCCCATGTCCCTGATAAGCATGGATCCCTGAGTGAGCTGCGCTAAGACGTTATATTATATGGTTGCCTGTGCTGGGGTTGCCTGAGCTCGAAGGAAATGTCTGTGGCAGGAGAGTGGCCTGCCTGAGAACCCCGAATACATCCCAGGACAACAGATGAGGGGGATAACTCACTACGGGTCACTGTGCCTGGGACCAAGCACATTTCTTTCAGCAGCTTTTTGGATGCTTTTGGGGAGTGTGGCTTGAATTAGAGTGTTTTGGACTTTCTAGAAGATAATATGGAACTTCTGCTGGGATTCAGTTTAGTTTAACAAATGTGAAGAGTGGAAGGGAGGAAGGGAAGAAGGAAAGAAAGGAGAAGGGCTAGGAAGAGAGATGTCAGTGGAATGGGCTGTTCTCCTATATTCAGGCCCAAGAGACACCTAGAGGCCGCCTGAAAGGTAACCACAGCTCCTTAATGCCTGTGCCTGGAGCATATCACCTGAGCGGGTGGCAGAGCTCAATGTTTTCTACTGTGGGAGAGAAGCTCAATTATTAAAGACAGAAGGATTGACAGAGCAGGGGCAATCCCATCCAAACACCCCTGCAGGGATAGGTGGAGCTCGGGGGAGTAAGGTCCTCCCTCTACTACTCTGCCTTCATCTTCTGGGCCCCCGTTCCTGCCCTGTCGCCCCGTATAGACAGCGTAGCTGATTCATTGAACTCGCCATGTGCCGGCCACCACTTGCGGTGTTTCACATGAGTTAACTTACTTAATTCTCTAAGCAATCCTGTAAGTTAGGAACTCCCTCATCCTTATTTTAGAGATGAGGAAACTCAGACACAAATTAAGTAATTTCTCTGGGAAATGTTGAAGGTGGGAATTCAAACTAGTTTGTTTCCAGAGTCTGTGCTTTTTTGCTGAACTCATTCGTGCTGGAGCACAAAGCCATTCCTGTTAGCTGCATTCCTTCCTGCGGGGACATACTCCATCCTCATCCCGGGCAGAACTAACCCATTCTGCAGAGGAATAATGACACTGGCATAGTGGGGCTCACGCCCGGACATGGGTCTCCCCTAGACCCGGTTCTGGGCCCGGGTCTCGCCTCCCCTGCTTCACACTTCTTCAGAATTGAGCCTTATGGAATCTGGCTGCGGCAGATAAATCATTCCAAATCACAGAGACTTACAGCCTTTGTCAGAGTTGGAAATCACAATGGTTCCATGACAGGATACCATAAATCTTCAGCTAAATAGATTTGTGATTCTTCAAGGGACTCTAGTTCTGGCTGTTGACAGAAAATGCCTCATAAGGCCTATTTACCCCTGGCTTTGTCGTCTGTCCCAGCAAAGAGACAAAACCCCCAATAGTGCCAACTTAAATTCCAAATTTTGAGTTTGCCATAAGCACTGAAATACAACAAAAACACAGTTTTTCATAGATATCAGTCATATGTAAATAGGAGAAGAAATCAAGCATGAAGTCTGTGTTAAATACAATCATAGTTCTTTTATTTAACAAATTAAAAAGGTAAAAGCTAGCTTTATATTCCTGTCATAGTCAGTTGAGTGATGGATTCATCTGATGGTGGCCTGGACCTCTAATTTTCCTTCACAAGCCTTAACTCCAGAAGAATTAACTCTGCTGTCAGTGACAAGATGAGAGTGACCACCATGACCAGCATCAGGGCCAATGGTAGTCAGGATGGTTGGGCCCAAAGGTTTCCAGGGTGGGGTCACGGTGTCCATGAAATCAACAGACAACCTATCTGATCTATAAACTGAAAAGCACTTGAGTTAACACTCCTGAATCTTGAGTGAGCACACACTATGGAAAGTCCCTGAGAGAAGAGGTGGTTTGTTCCCCTTGAGCCCAGACCCTAGAGAAACTGCCACAAGAGCATACTCTATCTTCCTCCTACCATCCAAGAAATTACCTGAAGCCATTAACTAGGGTGGCCATGCACAGGGGAAAGGGAGAAACCCAGATTTTCAGGGATACATAGGCACAGGCTCTGGGCTGATACAAATCCAAACCAGACTGGAGATTGATGTGGGAGGTGAGATGGTCAGGGGAGAAATAGAATTTTGGCCAAAGTCTATTTCACAGTAGGCCAGTGGCTCTGGAAGCCCATCTTGTGGTTATTTTTCTAGCTCCTGAATGTAAAGTTGAGATAGAAATACTCGACAACTGCTCAAATCTCTACACTGATTTCCTTATCAATGTGGAGGGTGGGGCTAGGGTCCCTCTGGTAGAAATGGTCAAATGGAAACCCCTGGAACTACCTTTCCCTATAAAACCAAAATCGCCAAGCATATCTGGTGAATTTCAAAGATGGTGCACCATCAGAAACTTGCAAGATGCAGAGGAGGCGACTTTCGTGTCCTCTTCATGCAGAGGACAGGCGATTCTTGGAGAATGACAATAAATTATCATACATGTAATAATATATGACTACAACTGTAGCCATTCTTCAAGAGGTAGCTTTTTTGGTGGAGCAAATCAACACAGCCCTTGTCTCCTGGTATGCACCTTTTGTATTGGCTAACGCTTTCTCTACATTCAAATAAATAGAAAGCAGCAGGAGCGATGTGCTTTCATCAGACAGGAATGTGGTACTCCTTCATGGTTTCAGGGCCATTTAATTAGAAAACTAAAAAATACATTTTCAAGACTCCTTTGCAGCTAGGATTCTGGAGGTAAATTAGTGTCATTTAGATTCACTAGAGTGAAGATTGGCTAACTATGGCCCAGGGACCAAGTCTATTTTTGTAAACAGGTGCACAGAATACTCATTCATTTACTTATTACTTTGGCTGTTTCAACACTGTAATGGCAGAGTGGAGTGGCTGTGACAGAGAGTCTATGGCCCACAAAGCCACAAATCTGGACTCTCTGACCCTTTCTAGCACATGTTTGCTGGCCCGTGATGTGGAGCAAGAGGTGAGGCAGGGCTGAAGCTGGGCCTCCCTACAGCTTCTGTCTTTCACTGTGGGTTCAGGAGAGTCATGGATTTCTTCTAAGTTTTTCCAGTGTTTATCTTTGATTTCCTGAGTCTCAGGGACAGTCACATCTCGATGGTTTGGGTGTTAGTCCCTAGAGCTTCCAACCTAGACTGCCTGGCTCCAGCGTTGACCTCAGAGGCAATAA
The DNA here is from genome assembly GCF_028858775.2 of Pan troglodytes. NCBI lineage: Eukaryota > Metazoa > Chordata > Mammalia > Primates > Hominidae > Pan > Pan troglodytes. The sequence goes on from NC_072409.2 coordinate 47,500,917, forward strand.
TTCCCCCACTGGCCGGTTCTCATTGTTCTGAGGGTCATTTGAAGAGTCACAGCCTAAAACCTGCTTCTTCAATAATTTTTTTTTTTTTTTGAGATGGAGTCTTGCTCTGTCGCCCAGGCTGGAAATGCAGCGGCACGATCTTGGCTCACTGCAACCTCTGTCTCCTGGGTTCAAGTGATTCTCCTGCCTCGGCCTCCCGAGTAGCTGGGACTATAGGTGTGCACCACCATGCCTAGCTAAGTTTTGTATTTTTAGTAGAGATGGGGTTTCATCGTGTTGGCCAGGAAGATCTCAATCTCTTGACCTCATGACCTGGCAGCCTCGGCCTCCCAAAGTGCTGGGATTACAGGTGTGAGCCACCGTGCCCAGCCTCTTCAATAATTTTTAAAACACTAAATTCCAAATATTAAACCTTCTTCAATCAAGTACCTAGAATTACTTTGGTTTCCTAAACTGAATCCTGGATATTACATTCCTCAAGCCTGTGTACCAGTGATTGGCATTTAAATACACAGAGTTCTTCATATATATCAATTTTTTGTAATATGTAATAAAAATGTATATGTTATATGTATAAATCGAGACAAAGACGGTGTTGAGGATATTACAAGATTTTAAAATTTAATAAATTAAATGGCAAAGACTAATGTTACTGCACAATCACAATATGTTAAATGGAAAATCCCCTGCAGAGTGATTTGATTGGAAACATCATTAGGCCCCAGCTTTTCCTGACTCTGAAGCTCTGGTCCACTCAAGAGGTTCTGCCATGGTTGGAATGTCTGATTTCATAGGTACAGAAAGATTGCTGATAAGAGAGCTTCCTGATTTTTTGGTGTGGGTGCTGTGCTATCTCCAAGGTCTGTTGAAAAAGAGTGGAGGTGGCTGAGCAGCAGAGATGTTTGTTATGCAACTCAGCTTCCTCATGAGGTCATCTCTGAGGGCAGGTGTGGTCTGCTTCATCAGGATATCTCAGGTCTGAAAGAAACCATTGGCTCCAACCAGAGAAGATCTGAGAGTGACAAACCTGAAGTCAATTATGACAAGATGACATCATGGCTTCTGTCTCAGGTAACAGCAGCCATGCACGTCATTATGATGATCTGACTTGGTTTTCTGAGTTTGCCCTGGGGCAGGGTGAGGGTTGGGCAAGGAGCCAGAATCCAGGCATGCTCCCTGGGCACCTTGCCATTATTCAGTTCCTAATGAAGCTTGGAAGCATTACCCCTCCCCGAATCAAAGCACGGGTTTCCACCTCCCTAGCCCCACCCTGAATCCTCCATGCTTCTCAGTTCATTGAGAAATAGGTGGAGAGCCCTCTGATGATTTCGGACTGACTCATTCAATTATTTTGCAAAAAAAATGAGTTCAAATTCAAGAGTCTAGGTTTCTTTGAGTTTCTGTTTTCTTCTTCTTTCATTCTATTCTCCCATTTGACCTTTAACTTTTCTTCACAGCTTTAGGGGGAAAATGAGCAAATTCCTCAAAGGTTTCCACTAGAGGAATAAAAAAGACTAATTCCTGGAAATAGAGATGGCAGGTTGATCCCTATTCTTTTGGCACAGAATCTATATTTAATATGATATTGAGAACTTACTGTCTGTAAACATGATAGAACTACATTATGTGTTAACTTGGAAACAAAATCTGTGTTTACCATATTCCAGAAGAGAGATTTCTATTCTTGTCCAAGTGGGACACATTGGGCTCCTGACCAGATGTGGTTTTCTAGAAAGACGAAAAAATGGGAGTAAGACTTCCAAATGGCTTTCGTGGTTGGCCCGCGATTTATACACAATGATGGCAACATGGTGGTTCTCTCCTCTGGGATTTATTTGACATGACACACAATTAGAGCTATGAAACAAAAACCTTTCCCTAACAAACAGAAAATGGGACCCCAGGAAGCTGAAAAATAATGGAGGGAGCCAAAGATGGGTAGTAGAAAAAGCTGTATCTTATAAAAACTAATCTGGCCATGGGGCTGTTCACAAACAATTCATTATCATTTCTCTTGTGGTCTCTCTGAGGGCTTTCTGGCTGTTTGAATGCTGTATTTTCATAAGATAGTTTCAAACAAAAGGCCAGAAGGACAGTGGGAGCAGAATAAAAATTAAACGTGTTGACTTTGTTTGGTGCCCTGTAGGTAAAATGTCACATCTTGTCCTCAGCTCCTGAAGATGTAATTACCCGACTCATTTCCCAGAGCTGCTGTGCAATTCATATTGCTTCCAGGTAACAGATTATGCAAACTCATGATTGCAAACAGGAACCGAGCTGTTTTGAGGATGAAGTTTTGTTAGTTCAGGGTATCTGCAAATGCAGTTGTTTGGCTTCTCTATCATACTCTGGCACTGATGGTAATTGTGCCGTGTAGAAAATGCAGAATTGTTACGAGCGTCACATGCCTAGGCTTGTTGGCAGACGTGGGCCCAGGCTGGCTGGAAGTGTTTCAGCCCTGTGTTTCTGCCGCTCAGGGAAGACAGCTAGGAACTTGATGCACTATTCACAAAGGTTTATCACAGGCCTACTGTGTGTTGAGTGAGCTCCAAAGGCTAACATTTCCTACTGGCTTCGGGTAGGACGAGCAGTGTGGCTGTTGGTCTCTCGGGTGGCCTGCCCGGGCTATACTATTCCACTGGGCACTGTAGGCAGAAGCATGTTTTACTTTTGTGGTTAGAATACCTCAAGTTTTCTGTGAAACTCCAGGCACCAAGTTTCAGTTCCCAAGGAAAAGTAGGGTGCCACACAGTGGCATGGACTGAAGTGGCCAGTGTTTTCCCATCCCATCATGGGATGGGAAGCAATTGGCTTCGTTGCTCCTGGCGTCAGTCCATCCAGTAACATAAGCTATTCGCATTACAAGCAAGCAACTGGACAATGAAACACATCTCTTCTCATTTTATTGCATTTGCTTTTGTTCTGCATGCACCCACACACACACACTCATACACACACATTCACACACACACACATATGCACATACACACTCTCTTTTCCCCCAGGCCTCTGAGTCCAAAGCAAGAGTTACTGACTAAACAAACTGGCTTTTCTTTCATTCTTTCTACAAGATATGAAAGCAAATGAGATTATTTCTGAAACACACCACAACTAAATTGCCAAGTGAGAGTTTTGCATAAAGTCCACGTGTGAGGCAATATACATAATGTTACTTTTAAAGAAATTCCTGAAACTCTTTTCTTCCAAGATAAACAGTGTGTGTTTATCACAGATTCTAGGGGATTTCGATTCACTATGATATTCCAGAAGTATTCAGCTTTGCTCTTGCTTTAGTTCTATGCATCCCCTTACAAAGTTCTGTTTTGTTTTGTTTCTTTTAAGTTTACCTGTATCATCTTTTTCATCTTTCTAGCCGTTGTTTTACCCAAAGCCCTTGCTTGGGGGCTAGAGCACGTTGTATTTGCAAAGATGGTCACACTAATATATACTCCATCCCATGACTCTTCCTACAGTGCAATGCTAACCCCCACTGAGGTGTGAGGGAGTCTCACCCTCACACCTGGGGACACCCCTATTACTGCCTGGACCAATAGAATACAGGGAAAGTGATGCTGTGGGATTTCCAAGCTAGGCCGTAAAAGGCAATATGGCTTCTACCTGGCTTTCTTGGGTGCTTTTCCTTGGCTTCCAGCCACCTCATTGTGAGGAAGCCCAGCCTGCAAGGAGACGCCATGTGTGGGTGTTCCAGCCAAAAACCGGAAGCCTGTGTGGACTGCCACACCCACCAGTTTGTTTGTTTTGTTTTTCATTTGGTGATTAGATTCTCCAGTTTATGTGCCTGCAGATGGTCCCTGCTACTGCTTCGAGTGCCTCAGTGGAGACTCCAGACACCATGAGGCGGCGACAAGCCACCCTGTCTGAATTCCTGACCCACAGGAACTATGACAGGTGATAAAAAGTCATTATTTTAAGCTGCTAAATGTGAGGGGAATTTGTTAGGTTGCCATAGATAACCAATACAGGACCTCTTGTATCCCAGCCGAGTGGTTTAGCTGCCATGTGCAGTAACCTCAGGAATCACCGAGTGGAGGTTCCTCAGCTCTATTTCCAATTTCTTCCTTTAAAAATGTGTCTTTTACGGTCCCCTTTACTAGCCAGTTATGAAATTGCTGGACAATACAACAGATCTAGATATGTGACATACATTTGTATGACTATATGTTCATATATAACATATATATTATTCATATACCTAACAGTAATATAGAGAAGCAAAAGGAAAATAATTCTTCATAAAATAACATGAAATTCAATATATGGTCATTTCTTCTGCAATGTGTTCCTAAAATCACTTGCTATGGAATTTTGCATAATAAAAATAACAGAGCTTGTGGGGAAATGAGGTTAGTGACAGAATACCCAACACCTATACAGTAAGTTTTTCATGACGTTCATAGGCTCTTGGAAACAGTGACTGTAAGGAAATCTGCATGGAAAGAAACCAATTTCCCTATAGGCTAATTGATATCCACAAGAGTTAAGTTCCTGTAGCATATTTCTGATAGCAAAAACATCACCAAACTTCTAAATGAAGACCCAAACACTTGTAATATTAAACATTAAAACAATAAAATAAATGTAATATTAAACATTAAAATAAAAGCTATAACACATTTAAGACAAATTAATAAAAACAAGTAAGAGAATTGTTTACCTGCTTATTCCAGTTCAGGGTTGAGGGTGGCCGAAGCCTATCTCCAAAGCTTAGGGCGCAAGGCGGGAACCAGCCCTGAATAGGACACACTCCCATCGCAGGGCGCGTGCACACCACCTGCACTCACTCATACTGGGATGTGTAGACATGGCAGTTCACCTCATAGGCACACCTTTGGGATGTGGGAGGAAACAGGAGTAGCCAGAAAAAACCTACACAGACCTAGAGAGAATGTGCAAACTTCACACAGATGGTGGCCCCACCAGGGGGAATTCATTTTTTTTTCTCTTCAACATTATAACAAAATGACTTTGAAATAAAATGATGTTATTCCAGGACCTGCTATATAATTTTGTAATTAATTCATTACAAAATAAATAATAAACTTTATTAAAATTCTGCCATAGTTTGAGACACCTTAAATTCTCAGTCAATAAATATATGTATATATATATGCATGTAGGTATATATATATATATATATATATATATATATATATACACACACACACACACACATACACACACCATTTACCTTGACAAACACATGCAGTTTGGAGGGTGGATGTGGTTTTGGAGAAGGGGTGTGTATTAGTCTGTTTTCACGCTGCTAATAAAAATATACCCAAGACTTAGTAATTTATAAAAGAAAGAGGTTTAATGGACTCACAGTTTCACATGTGGAGAGGCCTCACAATCATGGTGGAAGAGCAAGGGACATCTTACATGGTGGCAGGCAAGGCAGAATGAGATCCAAGTGAAAGAGGTTTCCCCTTATAAAACCACCAGATCTCCTGAGACTTATTCACTACCGCGAGAACAGTATGGGGAAAACCACCCCCATGATTCAATTATCTCCCACTGAGTTCCTCCCACAACACATGGGAATTGTGGGAGCTACAGTTCAAGATGATATTTGGGTGGGGACACAGCCAAACCATATAGGGGTGGATGGAAAGGCCTGTCATTTATGGAATGAAATATTTCCATACAAGAATGGGCATTGGCCTATTTTGGTGCCTTCTCACTGGTTTAAAATAAAAATTCTGCTGCATTCAGTGGTAGTTTTCATCTTCAACCCACTGCAAGTAATTTTTGGCCATATTTCAGACAGCTGATAACTCTACTATTTCATTTCGTTGTTGCTCTCAAAGCCACTTCCCTGATGTTGTGCAATGTGGATTCCTACAGGTGCGATGCTTTTGCAATATCACGTGATCTTTGTCTTTCCAAATATTTTATTATATCAAGCTACTCCTCAATATTCAAGGCTTTTCTTTGACTTGCATACTTGGATTCTTATAACCCAAATGATTGCTTATGTTTGAGACTCTGTAATGGATACTTCTATCAAGAACGTCTAACACTCAGGAGACCAGCTCTGTGCACTTGCAGGGCTCACCATGGGCCAGCTTGGTAGCAGGCGGGAGCACCTCAGCAGGAGACTGCTTTGAGCCAGTGGCATTTCTCATGCACACCACCTGGTGTTGCAGCAGCATGAAACTAACCCACCTCATGGAAAATGGCTGGGCTTTTCTGTTTTTCTGTTTTTGTTTGTTTGTTTTGTTTTTCATTTGGTGATTAGATTCTCCAGTTTATGTGTCATGTATTGTGATGGTTAAAGATGGCTGTAAATTCCTTGCCACGCCCACTTTGAAAAGTGGAGCCTCTTTCCCTTCCCTTTGGATCTGGGCTGGACCTGTGATTTGCTTTGAGCCATAGAATACAGTGGAAGTGACGCTCTGTAACTTCTGAGGCTAAGCTATTCCACACTGGGAACGTTGTCTCTTTGAACTCCCACATAATGAGGGGAGAAGCCCAAGCACCATGGAAAGGCCATTTGGAGGGAAACTGAGCCTCTCCAGTCTGCAGCAAAGTGAAGCTACTAGCTGACGTGGTTGGCAAGTGCTGTGTGCCCCATCTTAAATGTCCCAGCCCAGTCAGCCTCCAGATGACTGCAAGTGACACTATGTGGGTCAGAACAACCATCCTGCTGATTCCAGTCAACTTACAGAACCATGAGGCACAATGCACAGTTTTGTTGTTTTGAGCTACTATTTTCAGGGTGCTTTGTGTATGCAAATACATAATTGAAGCAGCATGTGAACAAATTCTTCACAACATGTGTTGTAATAGAAGAAAATTTCAGGCCAATATCCCTGATGAACATCGATGCGAAAATCCTCAATAAAATACTGGCAAACCAAATCCAGCAGCACACTGAAAAGCTAATCCACCATGATCAAGTTGGCTTCATCCCTGGGATGCAAGGCTGGTTCAACATACGCAAATCAATAAACATAATCCATCACATAAACAGAACCGATGACAAAACCCACATGATTATCTCAATAGATGAAGAAAAGGCCTTTGACAAAATTCAACAGCCCTTCGCTAAAAACTCTCAATAAACTAGGTATTGATGGAATGTATCTCAAAATAATAAGAGCTATTTATGACAAGCCCACAGCCAATATCATACTGAATGGGCAAAAACTGGAAGCATTCCTTTTGAAAACTGGCACAGGGCAAGGATGCCCTTTCTCACCACTCCTATTCAACATAGTATTGGAAGTTCTGGGCAGGGCAATCAGGCAAGAGAAAGAAGTAAAGGGTATTCAGTTAGGAAAAGAGGAAGTCAAATTGTCCTCGTTTGCAGATGACATGATTGTATATTTAGAAAACCCCATCGTCTCAGCCCAAAATCTCCTTAAGCTGATAAGCAACTTCAGCAAAGTCTCAGGATACAAAATCAGTGTGCAAAAATCACAAGCATTCCTATACACCAATAACAAACAAACAGAGAGCCAAATCATCAGTGAACTCCCATTCACAATTGCTACAAAGAGAATAAAATACCTAGGAAAGCAACTTACAAAGGATGTGAAGGACCTCTTCAAGGAGAACTACAAACCACTGCTCAACGAAATAAAAGAGGACACAAACAAATGTAAAAACATTCCATGCTCATGGATAGGAAGAATCAATATTGTGAAAATGGCCATACTGTCCAAAGTAATTTATAGATTCAATGCTATCCTCATCAAGCTACCATTGAGTTTTTCACAGAATTGGAAAAACTACTTTAAATTTTATATGGAACCAAAAAGAGCCAGCATAACCAAGACAATCCTAAGCAAAAAGAACAAAGCTGGAGGCATCACACTACCTGACTTCAAACTATACTACAAGGCTACAGTAACCAAAACAGCATGGTACTGGTACCAAAACAGATGTATAGACCAATGGAACAGAACAGAGATCTCAGAAGTAACACCACACATCTACAACCATCTGATCTTTGAGAAACCTGAGAAAAACAAGCAATGGTGAAAGGATTCCCTATTTAATAAATGATGTTAGGAAAACTGGCTCATCATACGCAGAAAGCTGAAACTGGATCCCTTCCTTATATCTTATACAAAAATTAACTCAAGATGTATTAAAGACTTAAATGTTAGACCTAAAACCATAAAAACCCTAGAAGAAAATCTAGGCAATACAATTCAGGACATAGGCATGGGCAAAGACTTCATGACTAAAACACCAAAAGCAATGGCAACAAAAGCCAAAATTGACAAATGGGATCTAATTAAACTAAAGAGCTTCTGCACAGTAAAAGAAACTATCATCAGAGTGCTCAGGCAACCTACAGAATGGGAGAAAATTTTTGCAATCTACTCATCTGACAAAGGGCTAATATCCAGAATCTACAAAGAACTTAAACAAATTGACAAGAAAAAAACAAACAACCCCATCAAAAAGTGGGCAAAGGATATACACAGACACTTCTCCAAAGAAGACATTTATGTGGCCAACAAACATGACAAAAAGCTCATCATCGCTGGTCATTAGAGAAATGCAAATCAAAACCACAATGAGATACCATCTCATGCTTGTTAGAATGGCAATTATTAAAGTCAGGAAACAACAGATGCCGGAGAGGATGTGGAGAAATAGGAATGCTTTTACACTGTTGGTGGGAGTGTAAATTGTTCAACCATTGTGGAACACAGTGTGGCAATTCCTCAAGGATCTAGAACTAGAAATACCATTTGACCTAGCAATCCCATTACTGGGTATATACCCAAAGGATTATAAATCATTGTACTATAAAGGCACATGCACATGTATGTTTATTGCGGCACTGTTCACAATAGCAAAGACTTGGAACCAACCCAAATGCCCATCAATGATAGACTGGATAAAGAAAATGTGGCACATATATACCATGGAATACTATGCATCCATAAAAAAGGATTAGTTCATATCCTTTGTAGGGACATGGATGAAGCTGGAAACCATCATTCTCAGCAAACTAACACGAGAACAGAAAACCAAACACTGCATGTTCTCACTCATAAGTGGGAGTTGAACAATGAGAACACATGGACATGGTGGGGGTGGGGGGGCGGGCATCACACAACAGGGCCTGTCAGGTAATTGGGGGCTGGGGGAAGGATAGCATTGGGAGAAATACCTAATGTCGGTGACAGGTTGATGGATGCAGCAAACCACCATGGCACGTGTATACCTATATAACAAACCTGCACGTTCTGCACATGTACCCCAGAACTTAAAGTATAACAAAAAAAAGAAGAGACAGTATATCACTAAGAGACAGAGATAACTATTAATAGATTATTGTACCTACTTAAAATAAAAAGGTTTAATTTGAAAAAAGGAAACCAATATTCAACTAAAAATTTGTTTCTATATTTGACATTTTGAAATAAATAAATACACACACACACACACACACACACACACACAATCATTTTGAATGCCCAAGTCATGAATGCAGACTGACGATACAAGTGTTGGTTTTGTGACTCAAGCATCACAAGTAGTTTTGTCATCAGGAATGTGATTTTCTAAAGTGATGAGCCACTCTTGCTAAAGTTCCAAGGAAAACAGAGAACAATCTCCTCTTAATTTACACAATAGATATATTCTTGGAAAAGTCAATGAATTTTAAACCCGTGTAAAAATATCCCTTCTATTTACATGTAAAGAGTTAGATTATTGGCTCAGATCATTATAAGCAGGTTGCTCCATCTATGTGAAAATCCAAGTGGGCATTCAAAATTCATATGGGATGAGGGGAAGTTTGTTATTTTGTGGGATGTCTAGCATCCCTATTTTCTTCCTACCGAATGCCAGAAGCACCCCCAATTGTTGTAGCAAATGATTAAACTCAGAGTCTGATTCTGTCATGGCTGAATTACAAAGCAAATTGAATTCCTTAACTCACAATTTGTCTTTTGTGAAATTTAGAGCACTGACTGGGAAGAAGTGGGATTTTGAAAACTGGAGTATGGACATAGGAACAGATGCAAGCAAACTGGGGGCCTCAAACCCCTAAATTCTACCATGTCTTCATTGACAGCTGTGTAGGAAAGAGTTTTAACAGAGCAAGGCCTGAGAATGCTCTCCTTAGAAAGGTCTGCTTATAAGGTTGAGCCTTGGTTGATTTCTGGGAACTTGGATTTTGGGAGAGTTTCCCTATTCTCTAAATGGCAACGGTTGCTCATGCTGTTTAACCTGTTTGTGCAAACAATTTGATCTAGGCTGAGATTGATTTTCCTTCTGGGACTCTGGAATTTTGGTATGTGCTAAGCAGACAGTGGTTGTGTGAACAGCCCTCAATAAAAACCCTGGTCTGTCTCTCTGGTAGATGATATTTTACAGGTGTTGTCACAACTAGATGCTGGAGAAATTAGTCCAGACTCTGTGACTCTGCAGGGAGAGGACTCTAGGAAGCTGTGCCTAGTTTCCTCCAGACTTTGTCCTATTGACCTTTTTTCTTTGCTGATTTTGCTTTTTTATCCTTTTGAGGTAATACATCATAACAGTGAGTACAACTGTATGCTGAGTCCTCCTAGCTAATCACTGAGGTGGGGAGTGGTCTTGGGGACCCCCAGTACAACAGTAGAAGCAGCTTCTTCCCCCTGCCTGAGGTTATCCCCCCTTTACTGAAGACTTATGATGAGCTTTTCTGACCTAGTGACTCTGTAGGCACTGCTGATCCTCCTCTGGACCTACAGACCTATCGTGAGGCTCAAGTCCCAGTAGATCCTAAGGTGAAGTACAAGTTGTGACCCACAGAGAGGTGTGGTGGACACCAAAAGAACTATGTGATGTTTCTAGCTTATAGTGACAGAAACCTGGGGAATATATGTGGGAATGGATCTTAAGGGTGTGGCATCAAAGTGGAAGGAATATAAAGTTGTATCAGTCTGAAATTACCGATACAGGCTCACTGAGAGTATGGACTCAGTGTTTTAATGTGATGGGTTAGAAAGGACTCTAATAGTTTGATTGGTTGACTGAGATATGTGTGTTAAAGACTCTGCCAGTGAAGTCTCAGAAAAACGTGAGGAGCATTATAGAAAAAGCTGAATCACTTTAAACAGATTGCTAGTAGAAATCTGGACTTTAAGGATACTACTGACATGGGCCAAGAAGGAAGTGAGAAACACGTTATTGGAAACCTGAAGAAAAGAGATCCTTGTTATATAATTGCAGAAAGTTTAGTGAAATTGTGTCCAGTTGTTACATAAAAAGCAGAACTCATAAGTAATAAACTGGAATATATGGCTAAGGAAATTTCCAGGCAAAGTGTTGAAGGTGCTGCTTGGTTTTTTCTCGCTTTTTATGTTAAAATGTAATAGAAGAGAGACATATTGAAGGAAGACTTATTGAAGGGACAATGACTTGATAATTTCAAAAGTTTAGCCTCTCCAGGTGGCAAAAAATACCCCTAGAAGTCAGAGATGGATGCCAAAATTATGACATACAGAAAAGGCTATGTGTTTGTGCAGCTCTTTGCTGAAACCCTGGAAAGCTCAGAGGTCTAGTGTATTCAGCCACATAATGACTCTTCCAAGGGATTAAGAGTGTTCCATGTAGATCTTCTAATCAAACCAGAGAGCCTCTGGGAAGCTTAAAAACACTGATGTTCAGCACTCCAAGCAGAAGCCAAAGATAGAGAAGAGATTATTAGAGAAAGATTTGTGTGTATAGCTTTTGTCTAATGCAGAGAAACCCAGTGAAAATACACACAAGGCCCACACACTTTAGAAAAAAACATTGTATTAGTGGAAATATTTTAGCAAAACACATTAGCAGAAAATAAAGATGCCAACTAGGACTAAATGGAATATAGATATTACAAAATGGCAAAAGCAGACTGATAAAATTCCCCAGCTGCAGACACCTGTCACCTTTTGTGAAAAACGGAGCATGACTCTAAGAGCTAAAGCAGGAGCCCAGAAGTTGAAGATGAAAGCCCAGAGCAGCTGAGAGACACAGGTTACCTGGCTTTGAGACCTGGTGGATTTTGCCCAGCTGGGTTTCAAAACAGATTGAAACAAATGACTCATTTTTACCTTCCATTTCCCCAATTTTGGACTTGAGTTCTATAACTGTTATTCTTTCCACCATTGTGTGTTGGGAGTATTGGAGAAAGATACCTTGTGTCTTTTATTTCACAGGTGTGTAGGTGGAGACAAATTGTGCCCCCGGAGCTGTACTTAATGGGTGACACTCAGAAGCTTTATCTACACCTGATTCAGATAAGTAGATAATGAGTTTTGGGCTTTTGAGCTGGTGAGATTCTGGACTTTATCTAGTGTGATAATGGGATGAGACTGTTGGAAACCTTGGGGAGCAGGTAAATGTTTTCTGCAAGTGAGAGTGAATTATGGGGCCAGAGTTTGTACCCTGGTGGACAGAACTGTAGGTGGCCCTAATGATCTCTGCCCCCAGTGCTGCATCCATGATTAGGTTAAGTGATATAGCAAAGAAATCCTGCCTATGTGGTTACGGTCACTAATGAGTTGATGTTAAAATAAAAACATAATCTGGGTGGGCCTAACCTAATCATATGAGCCCTTTAAATGTACAGTTTTACATAGATGGACCTGGAATCATTATCATAAGTGAAATAACTCAGAAACAGAAAGTTAAATACTGCATGTTCTCACTTGTAAGTGGGAGCTACACACTGGGTATGCATGGACATATAAAGTGGAATAGCAGATGTTAGAGACTCCAAAAGATGAGGAGATGGGAATGGGGTGAAGGTTAAAAAACTACCTATTTGGTACAATGTTCACTATTTGAGTGACGTGTACGCAAAAGTCCAGATTTCACCATGATGAAATATATCCACATACATGTAACAATACTGCACTTGTACCTCCTAAATCTATTTTTTTAAAGTGGAGTTTTATCTGATTGGTAGAAGAAGAGGAAGTCAGAGAGATTCCAAGTATGAGAAGTATTTGATGAACCATTACTGGCTTTGAAGATAGAGGAGGCCATGGAGCAAAGAATGCAAATGGCCTTAGGAGCTGAGAATGGCCCTTGACTGACAGCTAACAAAGAAATGGAGAAGTCAGTCAAGCAATAGCAAAAAATGGAATTCTCCCATCAACCTGAACAAGCTTAAAAGCAGACTCTTCCTCAGAACCTTGGTTAGAGCCCAGCCCAGCCAAAATTTCAGCCCTGAAAGATCCTAAGTAGAGACCCCAGTTGAGCCCACTTGGACTTCTGACCTACAGAACTGTGAGATAATGAATGGAAGTTGTTTGAAGCCATTAAGTTTATGGTAATTTGTTACACAACAATAGCCAACTAATAGACTCCATAATCCCAACAAACAACCTTAACTTCCATAAACAACTATTTATTGAACACTTACTGTACTGAAGGTATATGAAAGGGACATAAAGAGATAGCAACTATAAAAATGTAATTAGCTAATATTTATGGAGCAGTTCTACAATGTGCCATATAGTCTCCTGATTATGTGTGAATTATCTCATGTAATCTCCACAATCTGTGAAGGATGTAGTAGTTTATTACTAACAAAGGAGTAGAAACATGAAGGGTACATAAATTGTCTAAGGTTTATTTATAAAACACGACAGACAGTAAGCACAACCAGTATAATTTCCGTATTTTCTGGGGTAGTGCTGATTTAAAATATTCGGTCTTCTTGCCTCCTGATTGCATTTATAATTGTCAAACCACATTCCTGGGTATGTGGTTCAGAAAATATGGTCATCCTGCTTATAAAATAAAGACATATGTACCATAGGAGCCCTGACTCTCAAGGCAGCCATCTGTGTCAAGTGCAATGGGTCAAACATAGAGTGTTTCTTTAGTAAACACCACAAACTTGCTGTCTGCATGCTTCCTTAGAGGACACAGCGACTAATTGATGGTCAAATGGCATCCTTCAATGAAGACTGGGATTGGGCAAAACTGGGATAAACACTGGAACCTGTTTTAGTTATCTATTGCTGAGTCATAGGAACCTCAACAAGCCAGTAATGGCTTAAAACTCATGATTTTGTGTGTCTGGAATATTTCAGGGGCTTGTCTGGGGTGGTTCTTCTCTGCTCCGCCTGGCTAGGACTGTCACTTGGTGCTGCTCCTTGCTTTTCCCTCTCCACGTGACATCCTCATCCTTCAGGGCCTGTCAGTGGAACCTGGACTACTCACAGGTTGGTGGTCTTCAGATCGCCATACCTCTTTCATGGCGCTTGGCTTTCACAAAGCAGGAAGTGAAAGTTCCCAGACCTGTTAAGGACAACCACGAGTGGAACAGCATTCCCTCTGCTGTGTTCTATTGGACAAAGTGGTCAAAGGGTCTGACCGTCACATTGCAGGACAATCTGTGGATTGGGAACATATTGTTGGTGTCATCTTTGGAAAATACAGGCCACTATAGTGTTCCTTGAGAAATGTTATTTCTTCAGCCGCAGGGATATACTCCCGTTCTGAGAGTTAGGAAATAATGGAAATAAACTGAAGAGTAACAATTCAGACACACGTTGATGAGAACAGAGCATTTTCTTCCTGGGTTTCCCATTATATAAACACACAGAGGATCAGGTCATTATGGAGAGTGTGGGCCTACCAACCAGAAGGGTTTTATACCTCTTCTTAACTGCAACAGCTAGTTAGTCATTGCCTGCCAACTACCTCGTATCTGATCTTCCATCAGTTCTGGAGAGTTGCTGGAAATGTTCCCAAGCAACTGTGGTGCTGTTTCTGCAGGTAGAGGAGGGAAGAAAACAAGTAATGACAATTGAATTTTCCCTTTATTTTATATACTTATCACTATCATGCCATGGTTATTCATGCCACCCACAGCAAGTCCACACACATGTAAGGGAGAAGATTTTATGACATTCCTGCAGCCCTCACCACAGGGGGCTTGTCCTGTCCAGTATCTTCATCCTTTTGCATATAAGGACTGCTAACTGGATGAAATAGGCCCTGTTAAACTAGAGATAATTATTCATTTGAGAAAGACTATCATGTCTTCAAGTTATGCCAACATATGCATCAGATGCCAGCAGTTGCGTGATATATTATACTTGGTTCAGATTCAATCTAGATACTCTACATTTATTTCCTTATTTCCTGCCAGGAGACAAGGACTAGTATGATTTTCTATCATGAGCTTCAGGGGAAGTTTCCATATTAAATGTTGTTATCATTTATATTAATTATTAACATATTAGTACATAATATATCATAGTAATATATTAAAAATATTGGTATATATTCATTTGGAATTATTTTGAAATGTGCATTAAATTGATGGTTATATGGAGCCAAGATTCCTTATGCTTTTCTACATTAGTAGGAAGTTTTGGAACCAAATTTTTGGACCTCTTGGGTGTATAACATAGATTATCTCTCACTGTGCTCTGTGATCTTGTGGAGGTTGATGGCCTAAGAAAGAAACAGGATTGGGCTGACAGAAAATACCCTGCTGGAATAGGAAGATGGGGAGCTCACAGGGATGTCCCAGACCTCAGTACTTCTGCATAACAAACACCCAGACTCAGAGGCTTAAAATACAAACAATCATTCATTCTGATTGCGAATCGGCTTCACAGGTCACCCAACTTGTTACTGTCATCTTCTAGAATAATGTGGCATATTCAGGCTGTTTCAGAACCAATTAAAGTTGTCCTGAGGGGTTCAGTAAACATATAGCAGTAGGCTAAAAAGTATTAATCGAGACTGTGCCATGAGAACATCAGGCCAGCAGTTATCATGTAACTTGGATTTCCACACTCGTATTCAGCTTAAAATTATTCATTCAATTTTCCTTTAAGGGCACCTATATTTTAAGGGCCGTGGCTTCTCCTTTCTGGTCTGATAAAATAATAAAATGGTCACCATATTTTAATCTGGGTGCTTCGATGGACCTAGCGGAGGAACCTCCCCATTCCCAGCAGCATTATGATGTGGTATGTGTGAAGCCAAAGGCTGCAGGGGATGCCTGGAGACACGTGTGTGTGTGTGTGTGTGAGTGTGTGTGTGAGATTGTGTGTGTCTGTGGCTCTGCCCAGTGTAATTATTAGCTTGGAAATTACTCTAATCTGGTAAGTGCCAATGCAGTCATTCAATAATAACTCAGAGAATATTTGGACAGGTTGAGGAGAAAGTTGACTCTGATGTCAAAAAGAGTGTCAAGGAATAGGAAGCCCACAGAGAAAGATGAATGTAGAGAAAAATATTTTTTCAAGCACAAAACAATGAATGATGTAGGAAATACATAAGATTTGTGCTGGGTTAAACGGGTGCAAGAAATAAGAAAGCATATGTTCAGGACCAGACACAAATTATAGGCAACACTGCTTCCCTTCTAGCTTCTACTTTTATATTCCCAATACAGCTTGATAAAAATGAGTTTCTCTTAACAAAGTTAAAGAAAAATTGAATTGTTGATTCCCATTGTGTTTTCCCCATGGCAGTTTAAAATAGATCATCTTCTACGTCATTTTGTAACTGAAGAAGAAACACAGCTGGATTTGGGACTTGTAAGGGCAGGTTCTGACAGTCAGGACAGTGAGCGGATGAGATGAGATAATTGTTTTCTACACATTCAGACAGAAACCATGTGCCTGTGAATCCACCGTGAAAAAGCCGAGAAGGGAAATCATTTGCTCAACTTAAGTGTGAGACATCTCCCAAGATAAGGTGTTTCCAGTCCCAGAACCCACAGGAACATATAAGTCCCTCTGGAAGAACTGTCACATGGCCAGACCAGAGCAGGCATCATGTAGATTTTTCCAGAATAGCACGCTTAAGGAAAAATCAGTGCTCTTACCTATTAGGGAGGAGAGCTAATAGCAGCAAGGGTTAGTGTGTGCATCGACAGGCCACGTAAATCTGGGCTATGTGTTGGACCACATACATCTTCGTAGTAGAAGATCTTGCCCTATTTGTCCAGTATGTATGAATATGTAGAGAAAGGTTCAGATCTCCGGGGACGGCAGGGAAAGGAGCCCTCTGCTGGACCCACAGCTCCTCCTACTGTGAGGTCTAGAGCAGGGCTGCTTGGCCTCACACTGGTAGGTGTGGAGCACGTACGAGCTCTACATCCTCACTCTCCATTCCTCTCTACACTCACGTGGCTCCCACATCCGCTGACAAGAACCATCCTTCCAAATGAAACCCCATGTTCTTTTTTTTTTTTTTTTTTAGGTGGTGTCTCGCTCTGTCACCCAGCCTGGAGTGCAGTCGCATGATCTCAGCTCACTGCAATCTCTGCCTCCCGGGTTGAAGTGATTCTCCTGCCTCAGCTTCCCAAGTAGCTGGGATTACAGGCATGCACCACCATGCCTGGCTAAGTTTTGCATTTTTAGTAGAAACGAGGTTTCACCATGTTGCCCTGGCTCGTCTGGAACTCCTGACCTCAGGTGACCCGCTGGCCTCGGCCTCCCAAAGTGCTGGGATTACAGGCGTGAGCCACTGTGCCTGGCCCCCCATGCTGTTTCTAAAAGGAGGTGTAGCAGTAGTGTTTTCTCTCTTTCTTGATCTTGGATGATTCATTGGCACCCCTTAATGATTGGAACCCAAGGAAGTTCTCTGAGAGCCATTTACTAGACACCAGTATAAATTTTAAACTCAGGAAGGAATTGGCGCTTCCAGTTGTATTCAATGTATTCATTGTTGATGCAGGACAGCTATAAATAGATGAGATTCTGGAATTCCTATGAAAATGGGATCTCTAAGAAAGATTCCTAACAACTGGCTTTGGAGACGAGTAAGTGTGTATTTTCACCTTTAAGTCCATGAGATGCAGGGAGCCACTTCATGGGAGGATTTTGATGACATTTTACTTTGTGCATGCTCATTTTAACTGTACGACATTAAAACAGCAATTACACATATCAAAAGAGAGAACGGATAGCACTGGGGACCAAAAGGCTCACTTTCCCACAAATAGTCCCTTCTTCTGGATTTCATGGGTACCCATTAGTACCAGAATTTCCTGGGTTTGGCTATGGAAAGTTTCAAGTATATATTACATATATTATAAGATGAGGACAACTTGAAGCCACTACCTGTCGTCAGTGTGTAAGGAGGGAGGTAGTTTTTCTCAGGTGGGTGGAGGTGGGAGGTAGCCCAGGGAAAGGCATGAAGAGCAACAGGCTGGGAGGAGGGAGGAAGTGCAGTCAGCCTTGGAACCTTAGACAGACTGAGTGCTGCAGCTGGGCATGGGCGGTCAGCCTGCACTGACTCCTGAAGGCAAAGCAAGGGAGGGGAGAAGCATGTGGCTAAACAGAGAAGGGGAGGATTCTAGCCAGAACACACTGTTTGCTTTTATAAATGCCAGGGGTAGTGCATTGGCAAGCACCCTGCACAGAAGAATGGGGTGGGAGGGCTGGAGGAATACCTGGTCCAGTCCATCCAGGGGTCCTCCCATACCTGCATTCCCTGCCCATGATGTGATTTGATGCTCAACCTACATCAAATAACACCATGTGCTGAATGGGAAATGAGAGGAAAATATGAGGAGGCCTTATTATTCTTCACAATTTTGCCTATGTCCAATTCCATTCAGCATGATTGCTTTTGGTGCCCAGAGAAGCTGAGTTTCTAGTAAAAACATGTATATATAGGTGAGTGTATCTGTGTGTTTGTACATGTATGTATATGTGTGTGTATACATGTATATATAAGTATATGAAGATGGTGGTGTTCCTGCTGGCATCCTATGGCCAACTTGACTTCAGAGTACCCAGGGGAAGGCCTGGCTGGCCGGATGACCTCGCAGATGTCAGCTCCAGTGCGGACATGGTGCAATGACAGCCAGGGGTGTGGGAGCATCCTGAATGTGTCCCGTGGGAGGGCAGGGCCTCTGAAAGGGTCCTACTCAGGATATGTCTCCTGAAAGCCACCAGGGGGTGGAGAGAGAAGCAGGAGCCCAACAATGGCTCCATCCCTGCTCTGCTTTTGGCGGTTGTATAACATCCCTGAGTCCCAGATTATTTGTCTATCAAAAGGACAAATGAGGTGGCTCATGCCTGTAATCCCAGCACTTTGGGAGGCCAAGGTGGGCAGATCATTTGAGGCCAGGAGTTCGAGACCAGCCTGGCCAACATGGTGAAACCCCATCTCTACTAAAAATACAAAAATTAGCCAGGTGTGGTGGTGCATACCTGTAATCCCAGCAGAAGAATCTCTTGAACTCGGGAGGTGGAGGTTTCAGTGAGCCAAGATCGCACCACTGCACTCCAGCCTGGGCAGCAGAGTAAGACTCCATCTAAAAAAAAAGAGAGATAACAATATCCCCTTTGCAGAATGGTGATGGGCATCAGACATGACATATGTAACATGTCCCATGCACGGAAGGGTGCTCCATGACTGCAAACCTGGATGATGATGACAACGACGATGGAGATGACTAAGAGTATTTAAAAATGGTATGAATAATTTTAAATTATTAAATTAAAGAGTCATAGGAAAGATAAATCATGGGCCTTCCTCAACTTTCCCCTACTCTTAAAAAATGAAAAAACAAAGAAGCCACAGACAAGCAATACAGTCTCATTGTAAAGATCCAAGCCACAGACCAGGAAACAGAATAAAAATTCACTTTTTGGAAATGGTTCTGGCTATGAAGCCTTCAAGTATTTTCTTCTGCCTTGATAAACCTGTACATGTGCATATACTTGGATCATTTTTTACATGTATTAGATCACATAGTACATAATGTTTTATACTTATCTTTTTAAAAATATAGCTTGGAGATTGTTTTCCATGTTAGTCTGTAGCTTCTTCCTTACTATTTTAAAGAGCTGAATAATATTGGATCATATGAGTATATCACATTTTACGTAACCATTTTCTTCTTGATGAACATTTGAGTTATTTTCAAGTTTTCAATACCACAATGTTTGTGTTTCAGTATTTTTGTAGATATACAAAGCTAGAAGTATCAGTGGGTCACTGATATGCATATTGACAGTGCAGGCTTTACTTATCTATACTCCTGCAGACAAAATATATGACAGTGCTTCAAACTCTTGCCGACAGTGTTTATTTTCAGCTTTAAAAACTTTCTTTGTTGGCCGGGTGTGGGTGGCTCACGCCTGCAATCCCAACACTTTGGTAGGCCAAGGCAGGTGGATCACATGAGGTCAGGGGTTCAAGATCAGCCTGGCCAACATGGTGAAACCCCAATTCTACTAAAAATACAAAAATTAGCCAAATGTGGTGGTGCACACCTGTAATCCCAGCTACTTGGGAGGCTGAGGCAGGAGAATTACTTGAACCCAGGAGGCGGAGGTTGAGGTGAGCCAAGATTATGCCATTGCACTCAAGCCTGGGCAACAGAGTGAGACTCTGTCTCAAAAAAAAAAAAATTTTTTTTTTCTTTGTCAGTTGATGGTCTTTGATTTGCAATTCATTGAGGATGAGCGAGATTGAACGTTGAAAGACACACACTGGCCACTGGTATTTCTCCCTTTTGGTGACACTTGTTCATTTCCTTTGCAGTTTTCTAGGATTTATCTTATATTTACTGATTAGTCAGAGTTCAGAAAATATCTATGGGTATAAACGCTTTCTTTTGAAACCAACATTTATCTTTTTAATTTTTCTGTTTTTCATTGTGCAGATGGTTTCAAACTTTATGTGGTTAAATTAGTCAGTTTTTCCATTTATGGCTTCTGGGTTTTACACTTTCCTTAGGAAAGCCTTTCCTATGTTCTATATATTTTCTTCTTCTTCTTTTCTTTTTTTTTTTTTTCAAGTTTTAATGTAATTCATAGTGAGGGCTGTTAAAATGCCCACTGTTATTTAAGCACATTTATATACATTAGTCTGTTTCTGGGCTTTTAAACTCTATTCAGTTGATTTATTTTCCTTTTCTTTTTTCTTTCTTTCTTTCTTTTTTTTTTTTGAGACAAGAGTCTCACCCTGTTGCCCAGGCTGGAGTGCAGTGGTGAGATCTTGGCTCACTGCAAGCTCCGCCTCCCGAGTAGCTGGGACTACAGGCGCCCGCCACCGCGCCTGGCTAATTTTTTGTATTTTTAGTAGAGACGGGGTTTCACTGTGTTAGCCAGGATAGTCTCGATCTCCTGACCTCGTAATCCGCCTGCCTCGGCCTCCCAAAGTGCTGGGATTACAGGCGTGAGCCACCGCACCCGGCCTTATTTTCCTTTTCTATGTCAAAATCCCCTCTTTTAATTATCATGGCTGTATAATATGCTTTCATAGCTTTCATACGCTTCATGTCTGTGAAGATCCCCTTCAGAGAAATTTCTACTTGGCCATTGTACTTTTTTCTTCCCATATGTACTTTAGAATTAGCTTGCCAAATTCCATTTAAAACCCGGATGACAAATATCTCAGGTATTCATCAGCAGTTGAATGGATAATGAGACTGGTTGATTTATACAGTGGAGTCTTACACAGGAATGAAAAAGGATTGAAGTATGGATACATGCAACTGCTTGGCTGAATCTTAAAATAATTATGCTAGGGGAAAGAAATCCGACACAAAAGAGCACAGACTGTAAGATCCCATTTGTATGAACTTCTAGAGGAGGCAAAGATAACCATGGTGGGAAAACATCAGAAAAGCGGTAGCCTCAAAGCCGGCTTGGGGATTGACTGGCAGGCACATGACAGCGCTTTCTGGTGACGTTAATGTTTCCTACGTGACACCAATTTGTGTCACCCAGGAATATCCATCTCAGGTCTTAGGAAATGTTCACTTAGGACTTGTGCATTTGACTGCATGTAAATTTTCCCTTAAAAACTGTAAACAAATATTGACTCTAGTTAATGGGATGTATATGAAGCATTTAGGGGTAAAGTGTACTGATGCCTGCAACTTTAATATGGACTAAAATGATGAATTGATGGGTGGATAGAGAGATGGATAAACAGAGAGTTTGTGATAAAGTAAATATGGTTAAATGGTAATAGCAGAGTCTAGGTGGCAGTATATGTGTACTCCCTGAAATTCAACTTTTTTGTGTTTAAATTTTTCATAAAATATTGCAGAAAATCATGTTGAGATTTTGATCATAATTTACAGATTCAGTTGGAGGAGAATTGGCATCTTTACAATATGGATTCTTCACTAGGATAGATGTTTGTGTGTCTCCATATAATCAGGAATCCTTTTTCTGCCTTAAAAATTTTTTTTCTAGTAGGTTTTGCACATTTCTTTTTGGTATTTTATGGTTTTGTTTCTACTGTGAATAGAATTTTTTCCTTACATTTTCTGCGTGATTATTGCTGTGCAGAGAAGAGCTTGATTTTTATTTGTGGATCTTTCATCTGGTGAAAATATTGAACTCTCTTACTAGATGTAATGAGTTGTCAGGGATTATCCTTTATTTTCAAGGTATGCAATCATTTGGTCTTCAGAAGATGACTGTATTTTTCTATTCTTTTCCACTATTGGTTTCTCATTCTTTTTCTTATCTAATTGACACAAAGTGTAGAACTGTGGTTGATAGCACAGGCTCCTGTCCTTGATGGCCCGGGTGCCTATCTTAAGCTCTTTTATTTACCAATTGTGTGAACTGAGGCCTGCTGCTAAGCGTCGGGGTGTTTCATTTTCTTGTCTGTGAAGTGGGAGTATCAACGGCTTTTCCCCCTCTGGTTATTGTGAGGTTGAAGTAGGATGGCAAGTGTAAAATGCTAACACAAGGGCAGGGCGGCCAAAGGGGACACAGGAATTCTGTGTATTCAGCAGCTCTTCTGTGAGTGTAAAACAATCTCAAAACAAAAGCTTTAAAGAAACACAGAATGAAACACACGTGATTGAGCCAACAAGAGGTGAACAAAACCAATCTGCAGTCAGAACTCCTTTCTCATTCCTGATGTTCCTTACTGATGGGCCCCAGGGTGCAGGAATGAATGAAGCCAGGAGCCTGACCTCATGGAGCTGACGCAGTGTCAACATCAGGTGGGGCTAGGGGTAGGGACAGGAAACAAGCCAGCACAAAGGAGGACAGAGAGGGTGGGGCTGCGGCACACAGACAGCCGGGAGACGGTCTCTGAGGAGGCCACACATGTATGGAGGCGAGGGAGCCTCCAGGCAGGGGCCTGGGAAGGAGCATTCAGGGAAGGACAGTGACTCACCATGCCCAGCACTGGATTTGACACTGTGCCATCAACATTACCTACCACAGCAATCTTAGTGGGTGATGGAGGTGAGAACGTGGTGGAAGTCTGGTCGAGAGAAAACAGGAAATGGATGGTGAGGACATCAGGACTCACTTTTGGGTGTTCCTCCCTGCCCTGCCATAAATGGGTGCAGAGAAGTAGGGCAATGAGGGTGATGTAAATAAGGGTGAGGTTTCCTTGTAGGGTGATGGGAGTGCTATCTTGCAGGCTGATCGAGATGTCCCACTGACAAGAATAAAGCCGGGGATACAGGACAGATGCAGGGGACACTGCCAGACTGTCACATGGCCAGATCGGAGCAGGCATCACGTAGATTTTTCCAGAATATCATGCTTAAGGAAGAGTCAGTGCTCTTGCTGCTGCTAACAGTAGCAAGGGTTAGTGTGTGCATCGACAGGCCACATAAATCTGGACTATGTGCTGGACCATGTACATCTTGGTAGCAGGAGATCTTGCCCTATTTGTCCAGTATGCATGAATATCTAGAGAAAGGTCCAGATCTAAGGGGGACAGCAGGGAAAGGAGCTCTCTGCTGGACCCACAGCTCCTCCTACGGTGAGGTAGGGCTGCTTGGCCTCACACTTGTAGGTGTATGTATGCCGGGGGTTCTATAAGTGGAGGGAGGTGGCCGCTGAACAGAGCACAGGTACTTCACCCATGGGGGTTAGGACCTGTTAGAATTTTATGTATACAGTTGGCCCTTCATATCCATGGGTTCCAAATCTATGGATTCAACCAACCATGGATTGGAAATGTTTGCAAAAAATAAAAAATAAACTCACGACAATAAAAAATAATACAAAATTTTAAAAATACAGTCTGACAACTTCATATAGCATTTACATTCTATGAGGTATTATGAGTGTTTTAGAGGGGATTTAAAGTACACAGGAGGATGTGCCTAGGCTATATGCAAGAGCAATACCATTTTATATCAGAGACTTGAGCATCTGAAGATTTCGGCACCTGCGGGGTCTGTTAACCCACCAGTCCCACTTGGGTACCAAGGGATGACCATAAAATACCCTCTTGAATCTTCTCTGAGGATATTGATGAGGCTAATTTTAAAATATTTTGCTTTTCATCAATTCCATTCTTGGGTATTTTTTTGTTTGCTTGTCTACTGGATTGACACATCTTTTTCTTAATGTCATTTTCTCCGATGTGCAGTAATTATCCTCAGTTTTCAACAGCTAGTTTGACAATCCCTGCTCTTCTCCCAAGGAGAGCTGGGATAACAGGAATGGGCCTCTGGTGGTTGTGGAAATTCTGTTTGGGTGGGTGAGGTGAACTGGGGGCTTACCTTCTAGGGGAACCCTCCTAGGTGAGCCCTCCTGCTCTGCTGTGCTCTGACCCTGTTCTCCTCTGGAGCCTGGGGTGGGAATCTCTGTTTCACCTATCACTCAGCCCGCAGGCTGGGGCAGAAGGCACCACTGCTTGAACCAGCCACCCTGATGTGATGAGTAATGTTATGTGTCAATTTGACTGGGCTAAGCGATGCCCAAATATCTGGTAAACATTATTTATAGGTGTGTCTGAAAGTGTTTTGGGAAGAGATTTACATGTGAATTGGTAGATTAAGTAAAGAGGATATCTTCACCAAGGTGGGCCAGTCTCATCCAATCCATAGAGGGCCTGAGTAGGATGAAAAGGCAGAGGAAGGACTTCTTGAGCTGAAACATCCATCTTCTCCTGCCCTCAGGCCCTGGTGCTACTGGTTCTTGTGCTCTTGGACTTGGACTGAAGCTGACACCATTGGTTCCCCTGGTTCTCAGGCCTTTGGACTTGAACTGAATCGCACCACTGAACTCTAATGCTGGCTTTCCTGGTTCTCCAGCCTCCAGGTGGGAGATTATGGGATTTCTTGGCCTCCATAATCATGCAAGCAAATTCTTATAATATGAGATTTATAAAAACCTATCCCCCATCTCCAACAGGAGGTATCTCCTATCAGTTCTGTTCCTCTGGAGAACCCTGGCTAGTTCACCCAGCTACGACTCCCTGCTCCACCGCCTTGCTCTTAGGGTCACTGCTCTGCCCTCCCCTTCCTCCCCCTGCCCCTGAATGTTTAGGCTGCTGTTGTCTCTACTTTTGTTTCTTCAGCAACGTGGTTCTTTTCTCCTTTCTATTCGACAGGAATTGCTGTTGTTTCCTGGCTTCCTGATGGTCCTGTTTTTTACCTTCTGCTGCTTTTTATGGCTTTATTTTTGTGAGTAACTCTTGTTATCTCAGAGAGTCTGGGGGTGCGTGGAATTAAGTGAGTGAGTGTAATTGGCCGTTTTGATCCAATGTTTTTCAACCTCCACTTCCTTAGAGAGTTTTTGTCCTACTCTGGTGTCGACTCTAACCCTCCAGATCAATGTTCCCACCATTGTGTCAGTCTTTAGGAGTCCCCAAAATAAATGAGAGCTCTTCCTCCCTCTGTGGCACTCCAGCAGGCCCACAGCATCCTTGCTCCTTTAGAAGCCCTCTTGGGGGCTTCACTGCTCTGTTTTGACACCTCCAGTGGCTCCCACTGTCCACTGGTCACATCCTTGGTCTAGAAAATGTGAAAGGAAGAGACAAAGGAGGCTCCTTGGGCAGAAGAGGTGGGAAAGAAATGTGACTTTCCCAACACACTTGTCAATAAATTTTTTTTTTCCTCAAGGATATTAGTGAAAATGTTTTTTACCAGCCCTGAGAACTTAAAAAAGAAATTGTTCTTTAGGTCAAATGGGCTTTATCTAAGAATAGAGGTAGGGTGCTAATTGACTTGAAATCTAAAATTGATCCATAAGAGAAAGGTAGAAACCACGTTACAGGTGTGAGTGAGAGCTCGTTGGGGCGCAGGGAAGTCTGTTTCTGTCTGGTTGCTGCGGGGAAGCTGGTGGCAGGCGACAGTTAGACCCTGGCAGGCAGGCATGTCTCAGCTCACATGGGACGCATTTGAGCCCGGGTTCCCCTATAATTAGGAATCCCAGATGCTGCGGTCCCGGCCTGGCCCACCGCAGGCAGAGTTCCTGTGCGCCTCCCCCTGAGGATATTTTAGACGTGGGGTTTTGATTTTATTTTTGCATGAGATTCACCTTGGATGGAAACCCCAGGGTTGATTGATGGCCCATGCCACGCTGCCTTTTTTATCCCTTCGCCTGAGACACAGGCCCAGGCTGTGGCTTCAGTCAACGGCAGCAGGACGCCAGCTGAGATGGCCGCGGAATCCCACAGACAGGGCCTGATTTCCGGCAGATGTCCCAGATACCAGGCAGGAGAGCCCACCACAAAAATGGTTGCGTAAAAAAATGTCTGCCCAGTGTGACCTGCCAGCAACAGGATGATAGCACACAGCTCGGAGCCTGGAGAGGTGCAGGCAGATCTCTGAGTTCACCCCCAGGAACATCACTTCATCCAGGCTGGCCCTGGCCTGTCTGATGGGGCCAATTCTCAGATTCCCTGCGAGTTCTGGCCACCAAAATGAAGAAAGCAAGCTGCGGCCGGAAGCTCCCTCCTCTGTCTGGTGCCAAGTTTGATGTTGAGAGCAGGAATCGCAGATGTCATTGGAGTCTGTAGCCTTCAAATGCACCAGCAACTGTTCACTGTATGCCCCATGCTCTGCATTCATTAACCAGTTCCTTCAACACATGCTGGTCAGCAGGGTCATGAGCCAGGCGGGTCCCAGGGCAGGGACGCAATGGGGAGTGCAAGACAAGATCTCTGCTCTTGGGAGCTCAAACTTCAGGGGTAGGGAGTGGGCACCTCTCAATACACAGATAAGTGAGTTTACTATGTAGGACATCAGATGGTGTCACATGCTCTGAAAAACAGTGGAGGGAGAGGGAGTCGTGGTAAGGGAAGGCGCAAATTCAGCATGTTGCTCAGAGAAGGCTGAGAAGGTGGCACCTGCGCAGAATAAGAGGGTGAAGCAGCCGGGTGCTTTTGGGGGATTGATGCTCCTTCTATCCCTCACACAGCCCTTGTTGTATGAGGGACTGAGGCTTTGCAGATGGGGAAGCCAGGTGGAGGGGCTCAGGCCCTGCGGCTTGGAGACTGTGGGTAGGATTTGAGCCTAGGTCTCCCTGGTCCTGGAGCCTGTTGCGAGAAGACACAGGAAGACAATTGCTCTGAAAATAGAAAGAACCATTGACAGATGTGTGGGATTTGTGATTGTGATGCAAGATGTTTACTCCAGAGCTACATCAAGTCGAGGCAATCCCCAGGCCAGGCCCCGCTCTCAGGGCCTCAGTTCACTGTCTGCTGCCTCTCCTGTATACTTTTCCCCCCTCCCGTGTTCTCTCATTCCTGCTGCCCACGGCCTGTCTGCGTCCTCCTCTTCTCACTCTGCTCTCTGTCCCCTGGCTGTGGCTGCCTGTCCCTGTCTCTTGTCTCTCTTCGCTCCCATTTGGCCAGCCTGTTTCCCGAGCACCTGAGTCTTTCCCCTTTGGGCATTGCCTCATTGGCACACTCACCCTCTTTAGTGGTGCCCACTCCACAGCTACATTTGTGAAATGGGCTGCTGTGGTTCTCCCAGAAAAGCCACAAGGCTATGATGGTGCAGGACAGGCTGGCAGGGGTGCAGGTTAGAGGACTGAATAAGCGATGGATCTGTCAATCCAAGGCACTTAATAGAAGATTGGATTCCCATTAAGGGAGCAGATGAAAGACAGAAAGACAGAAGGACACAGCCCCTCTCACCTTCACCTAAGAGAGGGATAAATGTCAGCTGAGAGAACGTGGGTAAAGGTGACAAACGCTCCCTTCACTGATCAGCAGCTGTGTGACCTTGGTCAGCTCACCAAACCTCTCTGTGCTTTAGAGCACCGAGAAGGAATAAAACCTGCCCTGTGTTTACCTTGCCTCCCTGGAAGATTTGTGATGAGAATAAAGTCTAAAAATACTTTGAAAAATATACTGCACCCTACAAGCTCCATCATAACTGGTGTTTCCAGAAATGCAAATATATTTCCTGCCTAACTCAGCCGTGTTTCTGATCTCTTGTAGCTTGACTGATTCCTACCTTTTTGAGCAATGGGAACCTTTGGTGGTGTAAAGCCTAGAAAAAACTCGCAACAATATTAAAAAATGTATATGACACACATGGTATGTCGGAAGAAACCCAACCATATCTGTGTTTGCAACAACTGCAGTGTACCATGAAGATGACTGGAGTTCTATGGCAACAACATTGCAAGCACTGCTAAACCCACTGTGGTTTCTTGCCTACATTCCTAGCCAAAGTCAATACTAAATTTCTGTTAGAGGTGATGAAAATAAAAGTTTATTTTTCCCCATCTATGCTCATATAGTCCTCCCCCAAATTCCATCTATGGACTTTTGGGAGATCCATGGACCCCAGGTTAGGAATGTTAGAATTAGATGCATTATTTCTTTATAGGTATAGATAAGGAAAAGATTAGAAGGATCAACTGATCTGGCCATTAACTAGTTCAAATACTAAGGAGTAAAATGAGATAAAAGTTTATGTTTTTACCAGAGATATTTTTGGTTTTGTTTTTAAATTATTTGCAGAGGAAACGCCTCTAGCTATAAGAGTAAGTGCAGGCTTACTTCTAAAAATAAAAGGAGGGCCGGGAGTGGTGGCTCAAGCCTGTAATCCCATCACTTTGGGAGCCGAGGTGGGTGGATTACCTGTCAGGAGTTTGAGACCAGCCTGGCCAACATGGTGAAACCTTGTCTCTACTAAAAATATGAAAGTTAGGCCAGGTGCGGTGGCTCATGCCTGTAATCCTAGCACTTTGGGAGGCAGAGGCGGGTGGATTGCCTGAGCTCAGGAGTTCGAGACCAGCCTGGGCAATACGGTGAAACCCTGTCTCTACTAAAATATAAAAAATTAGCCAGGTGTGGTGGCATGCACCTATAATCCCAGCTACTCGGGAGGCTGAGGCCGGAGAATTGCTAGAACCCGGGAGGCAGAAGTTGCAGTGAGCTGAGATGGCCTCACTGCACACTAGCCTGGGTGACAGAGCGAGACTCCATCTCTTAAAAAAACAAAAAACAAACAAACAAAAAAACTGAAAAGTAGCTGAGCGTGGTGGCATGTGCCCGTAGTCCTAGCTACTCGAGAGGTTGAGGTGGGAGGGTCACTTGAGCCCTGGAGGCAGAGGTTGCAGTGAGCCAAGATTGTGTCACTGCACTCCAGTGTTGGCGACAGAGTAAGACTATCTAAAAAAAAAAAAAAGAAAAGAAATGAAAGAAGAATGCATGCTGCTACTTTCATATGATAGCTGACTTCCTAAAGGGATTTTTCCATGCCCATCTGAAGAGGTAGAATGATCTGTTTATCGAAGTGGGGACAGAGTCAAGCACTTCCCTGGAACAGGGCGGGGGCTGGGGATGTAAGGTTGTGTCTGTCCATTTACTGAAAAATGTGCCACGTGCTTAGGCAGACAACTTGCTTGGCGTTTCTTTCTTTCTTTCTTTCTTTTTTAAGACGGAGTCTTGCTCTGTCGCCCATGCTGGAGTGCAGTAGCACGATCTTGGCTCACGGCAAGCTCCACCTCCCGGGTTCACGCCGTTCTCCTGGCTTGGCATTTCTATAGCAGTTGTGTGAAATGTGATTCTTCCTTTCTCACTTCTCACCCCTATAATTTTCATTTGCTTATGAGACTTTTTGAGGTCTAGCTACCCCTGTGCTCAGACAAGTGGCCTACATATGTTCAGTTAAAGGGGGACCCAGTTGCCCAGAGACAAGCCCTCCGACCAGAGGGAGCCACAGTTCCCGGGTGGGCTCATGAGTAATGCAGCTTTGTGTCCTGCTCTGCCCCTCCAGAGCTTGGAGACCACCCCAGCTCCCTTTCTGCTACTGGTTCCAGTTTCTTTTTTCCTGTGGGTCATAAGCTTTCTACTGCTTATGAAACAAAAGGGGTAAAAAGGTTTCTGGCTGTCAGTTTTTCATTTTTTTCTGGTGAGACAGTTTCACAGTTGCCATAGGTGGGGGGTGGAAACTAGCCTTGTTGGTGATGCTACTTCTGCTTTTCTTTTTTCTTTTTTAACTACGAAAGAACTTGATTTCTGATTCTTGGTAGCAGAGCCTTTCTGCCTGAATGGCAGGCGTGGCCAGGACTCTCAGCTATGCTTCCACCTGTAAGACAGGACACCAGGATCCCCAGCCTTGTGAGGCAGTACCACCCTTGGGGATTAAGAACACGGGTGCCGGGGTGCCATCTGTCTTGGATCTGCGGGCTGAATGGGTCTGGGTGCAGCCAGGTGTGTGGAATCTCACAGCCTCACAGTGACTGCAGCACAGCCAAAGGCGAGGACAGCTGCTTGCTGTATCATTTCTTCCATCACACCTCAGAGGATGCGGAATCCTATTCCCACTCTATTCCCCTTTACAACATCCGATGTCAGCGCCTTCTGAGCACTTTGAATCCCGAGCCTGCCTACGTAAATCTGGATATGGGACTAAACCATAAATATTGATTACTTTTTTAACCACCTATTAACTAGATTCAACCACTCCTAAAAACCTAGCTGCATTCTCAGAGTTGATTTGATCAGCTCAGTTAGAGGGCACATATGTCCACGCTGTGGGGCAGCCATTGTGTGATTGTTTCTTTGGCCACCCTTCTCAGCCAGCTCTTCACCCTCCTGATAAGAAAGTGCTGGAAGGCGCAGGGCTGGAGCTGACCCACAGTGAGGCCTGCTGACCGTCAGCCTCTCTGGAGGCCTTTGAAGCAGGCCCAGAGTGGTTTAGATTGGCCATGGGCACCAGAGCATTTAAAGGGACTCTGCTGCTTATCCTCCTCCTCCTCTTCTGAGCAAGATTGCAATATTCCTGCAGATAATTTTGCATTTTCCATGCCCATCTTCTTGAAGAATTGTCATAAGATGGAGGTAGCCTGGGCTGTCCCCCACCTGCTCTGCCATCCCTGTGGCAGGTTGTCTGGCTGTGCCTCAGTTTCCTCACCTTTCCATGTTGGTCAGGCTGGTCTCAAACTCCCAACCTCCGGTGATCTTCCTGCCTTGGCCTCCCAGCGTGCTGGGATTATATGCATGAGCCACCACACCTGGCCTTCATTCTTTACTGACTAAAGTAACCATGAATAAAAAATGCATATAAGCCACCTGTCCCATAGCAGGTACTTAATACACGGCAGCTATGGTTATTTTGTGTAGGTCTGAGTGAATATAGGACCACCTTTCCCATCAAAATATATGGGGACAATCAAACAAATAACAGAATCCCCCAAGAAAGCATCCAAGTGTAATTCGATTTCTAGCGTTCACTGTTTATGTGAATGAACTCTTGTAATGCAGCGCCAGGCCTTTCTTAGCTACTAGAAAAAAATGACTTCTGTATTTCTAGGGTAAGGGATGCCGCTTTACACCCGGGTTGAGACTTGCCAGGCCTCTTATGTGTCGAGAACAATGGGGCTGGAAGGAGGCTGGCTGGGGTAGGAGCAGGCTGCAGCAAGTCCTTCCCAAAGCCGCAGGCGTTTCTCCACTCAGCACTGAGGCCATCACATGTGGCTGCCTGTGGACATCAGCAGGGCCAACGAAGTGAGTCAGGTGTTGAGGGATGTGTGTCATGCCATCATAAAGCCAGGATCAAGACATCTGCCCTCCCGGGATGAAGAGCAGTGTTATCCCTTAATGCAAAGCTCAGGCTCAGTGGTCCTCTTTCACGTATTTACCTTCCTAAAATTTCACCAGGTGCATAATAGCACAATTAATAGCGCTGCCTCGTATCCCTAATACTAACACCCTCTGCCTTGTAAGGATTTGTGAGTCAGCTATAAAATTTCACTGAAGATTGTTTTGCCCAAGCTTGATTTCCTTCATGCCCATAAACTCTTAGACACCACTTTCTGTTTTTCTATTTTCAGACTGAATCGAACAAAAATATTTAACTTTTACTCAGTGCTAAGTCTTTGCTTTCACTTTAAAATACATGATCTTTTCCAAACCATATACATATATTTTAATGGGTTGTTACTAGTTCACACTTGATCCATATTTTGTAGCTGAAAAAGTCCAAAGGCTGGAAGGTTTGGTTTCCAGAGCCCTGGACATCCTTGGAGGCAAATGCAAGCTCACTGTAATGAAGCAAGAGGGGAGGCTGGCTGTGCTGGGTGCAGCCTGGTGCTGAGGCCTGGCCCTTTGATTTCTGTGTGTGGGAATGCTCAAGTTGTAACTACTCTAAGTGGAAATTAGGAAAATGGGGACCCTGGGGGGATGGTGATCCAAGTTGCCAATTGTCCTTTAGGACTGTCATTGTTTTTTCTCACATTCTTGTCTTAGATTCTGCAGATGTGGTGATGTGGCGGGAGTAGTTAATAGTAGTAGTCATGGTATTTAACATCTGTGAAATCATACACACTTGGTAACCTTATGTTGATTCCACACCATACCATCTAATCACCATTTTCTCTTGCCTTTTTTCCTTCTCTCTTTCTCCCTCCCTGCTTTTTTCCTTTTCTTCTTCTATTCCCTGTTTTTTAAAGGCAATGTTGACATCATGATGGTCAGTAAAAAACAAACATTTACTCCAGCTTAAACAGCCCACCAAATAAGAATCCTTGAGTTCTGATTAAGTTCTGTATCTTACTCATTTACAAAATAAGAATGACAAAACTCCTCTCGGGGGTGTTATGGGCATTAGACAGATATTAGGGATGATGGTTAATTACAAGCAAGGCTGCTCCTATGGCCAGGAATAAAAACACTTGTACCTACTTAACAGGCTGGCATGATTCATGTCTGGTGAGTTCACCCTTTGATTCAGGTGCCAGGTGTGATCAGCTCTTTCATATACATTATCCAATTAGTGGGATGAGCCTCCCGGCTGGCAAGTTCTGCTGGCTGCTCACTGCAGGCTCTTCAGGGTTGTCATGGAGACCATTGGAGCAGATGCCTTAAGCTGGCTGAGGTGTTTCTGAAAGATGGGAATCCCAGCTGGGGGACCCCAGATTCCCCAGATTCTAAACGAGGGCCATGTGACCTGAAGAAGATAACCCCCAAATCCCAGACTCCTACAAAGCCAGAGTGTCTAGCCAACATCGCAATAGTCAAGCATGCCACCACATGGCTCACAGGGAGAAGGCGTTCTGAACTCCCCCGGCTCATCTCTGGGTGTCTAACTGCACGCAGAAGCCAGGTGCTGGCTGCTGTGTTCCCAAGAGGCTCAGCCTAAGCTGGCCAAAGTCAACTGAGGTAGGGCTTGGTGGGAAGTCTGTACCCTCTTTGGGGCAGCATTGGAAGAATGAATTGACTCAAACTTTCCAGTTCCACCTCAAGCCAATGTGGTGGGTGAGGCTGGCCCTAGAGGTGGACCCAGTAAGCACTGGAGAGTCAGCACAGGAGGCTTCTGGAGGTCCCCAGGGTCTCCTTTGCCACAATTGACACAAATCTGTTGATCAGACTGGCAAACCAGGCTCTTAGAGAGTATGTCCTTCCTGGTAATGGTAATGGTTAGGACCCTTTTTTGAGTTTCTATTAAGTGCCAGGCACTGTGCTTCACCTACATTCTTTCACTTTACCCGCACGTTAACCCTAGGCAGCAAGTAATAGGGTATCTAATTTTTAGGTGAAGAAACTGAGGCCCCCACATAGCTATTGGCAGAGCTGGGATTTGAACCCAGTTGTATCTGGCTCTAAAGACTAACAGACTATTACAGAGAACCAATGACCAAGAAACAGTGTACATTCAGTCCACAGCATTTGTTTCTTACAATCTTGCTCATTTAGAGACATCACTTATGCAAAGGGTAGAGAAAAAAAGATAACACTATGGGTGGCACCAGCCAGTTAGTGTGGTTGCTGTGGCAACTTGTATCCCTGGTCCATAACAAGTGCTACCCCATAGCAATTCCCATGATCTCTGCTTCTTCATGGGAATCCAAGAAGATAAATGTATTAGTGCAGGACAGAGATAGCCAACTGTTCCCAACATCCATTCATCTTTTCTTCCTTTTAGGAATAGAAACCCTCAGAATTTTAATTGCATGCCTAGACTTTCATCTAGAGACTGCATTTCCCAGACTCCTTTGCTGCTAGATATGTCCATGTGACCAAGTTTGGGCCAATGAGATGAGAAAAGAAGTGATGTGTGCTTTAGGAAAAAAGGGAAATGTCCACTACTTCCTCCCCCTGACCCCTCAACCTAGGAAATTGGAGTAGTTGCCTGGAACCCAGAAATAGAAGCCATGTGTTGAAAGTGGCAGAGTGGTCACACTGGTCCAGGCTGTTTGCCTTTGTCGTCTTGTATTTGAGGGAAATAAATGTATTTCTGCCACTGTATCTTCAGGCCTTTGTTATAGCCATGCAGCCTATATCCCAACTCATGTAGTCCAACGGTGAAAGGTGACCTAAAATGGATCATTACTATAGGAGAATTCCCCATTGTTTCCCTGCCTCCCCACTCAATGTTAAAACACTGAATATCTTTCAATGTCTGACTCCATGTGAGGGGCCTTTCTTTACAAAGCCCAGTTAATCAGGGCCAGGTGGATTCACTAAATGCACCCACGAAAGAGGAGATTAAGGAGACTGCAGAAGCAATGCAGGGTATGGCACTGACTTCTCTGTTAACAAGCCAGGGTGCTTGTTTGACTCTCATTTAAAAGATAAAGCCCAATCTTCATTTTTATCTTAAATAATCACTGGGAAGAAATTGTATGCATCTAGGACATACCTGGAATAAATAATAAATGGGCTTTCTTCATTTGATCTAGAGAACACAGAAGGCAGAAAGAAAAAAAACACGTGAAGAGAAACACAAAACAACTTTTCTTTGAAATGTAAATGGAAGTGCGTGTGGCCTGGTAGAAGCAGCTCTGGGTTGGGGCGGGGGGTCTGGAAACCCGGGTTCCAACTCCTACTCAGAGCCTCAGAATGTGTAAAAGGAGAAAGGGAGGGTCCTAAGTCCCTTCCCACGTCACCATGGTCAGATTCTGGGGAAGCTCGCATTTTCCAAAGCTGATGTCAGCATCTCACATCTCACGAGCTCTTCTACAATATGGGCCTTCCCTTCCCTTCCCACAAGAGTAGGGGAGACTAAAGCCCTTCCCTTAGATCTGGCCTAGCTGTGGTGACACATGGCTCCCCAGGTCAAAGGAGGCCATGTAGCTTTTACGTGGGGACCTGGAAATCATAGTCTTCAGAAGCTTTCTGTCTGGGTCATGCTGTGAGAAGCTGGAGGCATGGGAAAGGCTGCATGCAGGTTCTCTGGTGCATGGTCCCAAGGAGCCCAGCCTCATGCAGGCGAGCAGCTTCTAGATGATTCCAGCCCCAGGCATTGGAGTCTTACCAGCTGAGGCCCAAGCATCATGGAGAAGAGGTCACGTCCCCCATAACCACTCCCAATGCCATCTCTGCCCCACAGAATCTGTGAGCGTGGGCTATTTTGTACCACTAAGTTTGTGCCCGTTATTCCGCAGTAATAACTGGAACAGAATTGAATATCCTTCCTGCGGTGCACACTTACAGAGTGAAATGTAAAGCACATCTTGAAAAACATGCCTTATTAGTCATCTGGAAAGTTCCTCGTTATAATATTGGTGTGGAAAGATCAGCCCACACGTAGATGTTTCGTGGGTGAAAGAAAAGTCATCGAACAGTAAGATCAAAAGGGTCCCTTTGGATGAATGCAGACACTCAGCGCCGTGGGGTCGGGTGGCACGCTTGTTCTGTGCTCACTATCCCAGTTCTTAAAACAACCACAGTCCCGTCACAGGCCAGAGACCAGGGCGCGAAAACGGATGCAGATCCCGCAGGCTGCGGCTACTGCTGCGGCTCCTCTCACAGGCCTGGCTGGGCCTCGGGACCCTCCAGAGCCCAAAGGGTGAGTGTAGCCATTTGGTGATTCCTGGATTCTGCCCTCACTCCCTAAGGACTGATGAAAATCTCAACTCCCAATATTTTGTCTGCTTTTTAATTTTGGCTCTGTTTTGTTTTCCTTAGGATAGATTTGAATTGTTAGGTGGGCAAATCTTCCCATGGAGAAAGTAGAAATAGGGTGTGCTGGGTTCCCTGGGGCAGCAGTTCACAACAAAATTTGTTCTGTTGTTTTAACTAGGGATTTGCTTATAATTCAACCCCTTTTGACATTTTGCTGTTTATTCAACAGGAACCACTCATGTGGCTCGCAAGTCAAAGCAAGCTCTGAGTGAGTGGCTTCCTTCCCTTGGAGCTGCCTGTCTGGTGACCTCCTCTGCCAGGTTTCCACTTCCATGAACTCTGTGTGACTCCTTCCTGATTTTCCATATGCAAATGCAAGCAAACGTAGTACCATTTCCTTTATTTTCCCTTTTGTACACAAAGGGTGACATTCCCTGCCTCTGTTTCTAAGGATGTATTGAACCATAAACTTCAGGCTATTATTAAAATGAAACCACTCTGAATGGTAATGTGATTGTGATGGTTAATGTGTGTCACCTTGGCTAGGCTATGGTGCTCAACTGTTTGATCAGCACCAGCCTACATGTTGCAGTGAAGGTGTTTTCTAGATGTGATTAACATTTAAAGCAGAGACTGTGAGTAAAGAAGTTGACCTTCCCTAATGAGGGTGGGCCTTATCCAATCAGTTGAAGGCCTTCCAAGCAAAGACTGAGGTTTCCCAAAAGAGAAGGAATTCCGCCTTAAGGATGTAACACAGGAACCCTGCCTGAGTTTTCAGTCTGCCAGCTTTCCCTGCAGAGATCAAGTTTAAGAAGGCAAAATCAACACGCTTACATTTCCAGCCTGCTGGAACCAACTAGGCCCCCTGGCAGGCCCTCCTTCCAGGCTCCACAATCACAGGAACTCATTCCTTAAAAGGAAATCTCTCTCTCTCTAAATATAGACATACACACGCATCCTATCGGTCTGTTTCTCTGGAGAGCCCTCATACAGTATTTACATCTTTATTCTTAGGAGGCGCCTGCTGAGGAATGCAAGGGTGAGTTGTTTTGATGTCTGTAACTAGCTTCCAACCGGTTCCACGAGAGAAAGCGGGCGGAGGCAGAGAAATCACAACATGCTACGAAGCGCTGGATCCAGGTGACATGTCGCAGTGTTTGTTGCCTTCCAACTTTTCAGCGTGTGAAAACATTTTCACAAGAACGGAGGCATCACTTCGCCACCTGCATCTCTACTTAGGGTCTTGCATGCGTGGAAAGGGGCCAGCACAGTCCGTGGGTCTCCCAGGCAGTCCGTGGGTCCCGTCCTGAGCACCGCAGCATCAAGAGCAGGCTGGGGTGAAAAGGAAAGTAGCGTTCTAGGAAAGCCCCAGGCCTGCTGGTGCTGAGGATGCAGCCGGTGGGGTTCTTGTCTCCCAGGCACCACGGCCCTGCCAGGAGGACCCCTTGGGGGAGTGTGAGCAGAAAGGGGGCGGGCTGGATTTTGTTGCTCTCCCTTAGACCAAGGTCACACCCAGCTCAAGAAGGTCAGGCTCGGGACCTCTCCCTGTCAATCCAGCCTCCGCCAGCGTTTTCTAAACCTGTCTCTTCTTCCCTTCCCCCGACTGACTCACCCTCCACGCAGCCTACAGAAGGCGGGTTGGGGGGCGGAGGCCGTGGGGACTGGAGACCGGATGTGTCTGGGAAAGGGAAATGAAGGGGTCGTTCCGTCCCCTGGGAGATGATGGCTTGTGCCAGGCTCCTGTCCGCCCAATACTTCCAGCTGCATCTTACGTCTAGTCTTTTCTGGAGGGTCCGAACACCAATCTTTTCATCTCTTCCTGCAGAGCTAGCTCACTAGGGAGACAACTGTGTAATTAGAAGCAGGCGCACAAAACAGGAAGGGAGAGCCTAAGTTTGAAGAGCAATCTTTGCTGAGTGTGTGCATGAGGGTGTGAAAGTGGCCGACTGTTTACACACCACCGGGGCAGTGGCGTGTGAAGGAGGTGGCTCCTGGTGACGGCCTCAGTCTGGGAGCTAGGCGGTAAGCTGACAGCGGCGGTGTGTTGCCACCCTTGGGCAGCGGCTCTCTAAAGCCTAATGTTCTGCCATGAGAGCCTTAAGCACACCACTTCCCCTTCCTGAGCCTCAGTTTCCTTATCTGTAATGTGGTAATGACACTTTTGCCTATCCTAGGATTATTATGAGTCATGATTTTGAAGCCCTCTGTAGAAAACCCGCCCCACTCCTAAGCACCCAGTCAGTGTTATCTGGGTTGTTTTTTAAAGAACAAAACATTTTGTGTCTGGAGAATTGTTACTCTTAAGATAAATAAAGATGGAATTGGGCTCTGCCAAGAACAGCAATATGCATTTTTAGATACTTGTGAAAATTAGACAAGCAAGGTTTAAGTAAAATACGGAGATTTCGTTTAACAAAATACCAATTTCTAAATGACAAAAAAATGAGATGGAACTCTGGTCATGAATTTGCTAACCAGAGTCTACAGATTGTAGCCATTGTAGCCAATATGGAAAACCTTTATTCCTTTTTTTTTTTTTTTTTTCCTGCCGTGACTACGTTGGACAAAGCAGTTGTCTCTGAGTGTGAATGTAGCTGAGAGAAATGATAAGACATCAAACTTTTGTCTGCAACTGCTCCTAGTTATAGTTTTTTTTTTTTTTTTTGCTATTTCCTTTATTTGCTATTTGGCTGCTTGGACCAGCTTGAATTGGAAAATTGGTGTCTTTCTTCAAAGAAAGTCAGTTCCCTCTCGGTTGCCATGCTTATGTGGTTCCTCTTCTTCTGTGCTCATTCTGGTGATTCATGAAAATAGATAAAAGAGATGTGTTCATATTTATAGGTATATGAAAACCTGAATAGCTGTGATCAACTGAAATGAGTGCGATGGTTTCCTAAATGGAATTGGAGAAACACCCTCAGTGGCCTCTTTGAAAGAACCTTAAAAAGACACAGATACCCCAGCTTTCCCTACAGAGGCACTATTGGGAAGGGGCAAGCCCAGTATACTGGTTTGTTTTCAAACTGCTAATAAAGACATATTCAAGACTGGGTAATGTATAAAGAAAAAGAGATTTAATGGATCCACAGTTCACATGGCTGGGGAGGCCTCACAATCATGGTGGAAGGCAAAAGAGGAGAAAGGCATGTCTTACATGGAGGCAGGCAAGAGAGCATGTGCAGGGGAACTGCCCTTTATAAAACCATCGGATCGCATAAGACTTATTCACTATCACGAGAACAGCATGGGAAAAACCACTCCCATGATTCAATTATCTCCCACTACGTCCCTCCCATGACAAGTGGGGGTTACGGGAGCTACAATTCAAGATGAGATTTGGGTGGGGACACAGCCAAACCATATCACCCAGGAAAGGAGGGTTTCACCACGTGGCTGTGCCATTCTAGAACAGAGGGCCTGTTTCTCTCTACGATGCAAGTACCAGTGCCTCTGAGGATAGAAGAAAACAAATGGTTAATACCCAGGGACACTAACCAATGAAGGGGAGACAAGACATCTTTGAGTAAGAGGGCAAGATGGAGAGCACCTTCCAGCATCAGCAGCCGGGCCCTGCTCTCAGAGCTGCTTAGGGCAGCTGCTCTGAGAAAGAAATGATAGCTGCTATGATCTAAATGTTTGTGTCAATCCAAAATTCACAGGTTGAAATCCTAACCCCTAAGGTGAGGGTATGAGAAGGTGGGTCCTTTGGAAGGTGATTAGGTCACCAGGGTAGAACCCTCATGAATGGGATTTGTGCCCTTATACAAGAGGCCCAAGAGACACTGCTCACCTTTTCTGCTATGAGGGGACACAACAAGAAGATGTCTGTCTATGAACCAGGAAGTGGGCCCTTCCCTGACACTGGATCTGTTGGCATTTTGATCTTGAACTTTCAGCCTCCAAAACTGTGAGAAATAAACTTCTGTTGTTTACAAGCCACCTACCCAGGTTATGGCATTTTGTCACAGCAGCCTGAATTGACGGAGACAACAGCTGACGCAGGTGGAGAATGCAGGCTGGTTCTTGTGCATTGGGTCTGGATAAGGCTGTGTATGCAGAAGGCATGCCAGGAGTTCCATGTGGGAAAAGCATGGCTGCTGGGACCCCAGGCTCCTCTTCACCTCCTTCTGGTCACCTTTTCTACCCTCCCCTGGTGATTCTGTAGTAATTAAGCACCAACTGGGGAAAGTGGTAGTGGGTCTATTCTGGGACTGTGAGGAGCAGGAGAGACAGCAGCCTCACTGAGAGATTTGGGGACAGATAGGGGATTTGCTTTCTGAAACGGGGTTCCAGAGAGGAAGCACCCCATTGTGTGATGTGCATGGATAGAGTGAGGTACAAAATCTGTTTTTTCCCTGGCTTTTTCACACTTGAATCAGTCATGAGTGGCTTGTGACAGAGGTTGTAGAGAAAAATTTAAATAACAATTTCATCCAAGGTAAAGCAAATCCCCAAATCTGTAGGATGATGGGCAAGGGACAATAGTTTAAGAAGTCCATGAAGTAGCAGCAAGGATGGAAAGGAAGAACAGTGTGCAAGCTCAAGCCCTCTGGGAGTGTGCAGCCTAGGGGATGGCCCACCCAGACACCCAAGGCCAGGGAAGGGTGCGTCCTGAGAAAGTGCCCATGTTCACGGGGTCCGTGTGAAAGGAGAGAAAGCAGCCCCTTTAAACAAACACATGACCTGCTTTGTATTGTGCTGTGTCAGCGACGACAACCCAGACGACCTGGCTTCCAGCCAGCTGTCTACGTGGGGCAGCTCCCAGCTCTCCTGCTGGGACCATCATGCCCAGAACCTGCAAAGCGGGTGCTTGGGGCCGCATGGTCATGCTGTCGGCAGAAACACTCCAGGGCCAAATGTGCTCTTGTTTCAAAATTTGGCTCTTAGAAAAACTATGTGACTCAGCAGGATCCAGACAGAGAAAGTCATCATTGCCCTACTTGTAGATGGGCAAGGCACAGAGGTGTTTGCCAAAGTCAATTTTATGGGTCCATGAAAATGACCAGCAGATCTTCTCATGATTGTAGACATGCCTTAAAGGCAAAGAGTGGAGTCCCCCTCCTTAAAACTTCCTTAGGGTAATGTCTGCCACCTCTCCTCTTGTGTGTTTTGGGTGGTAATCAGGTGCACACATGGGCCCCATTTCACAGGTGAACATGGAAGAAAGGACATCTGAGGAAAGGACATGGTTACTGTGGTTGCAAAATGCCACAATCTCAGTGGCATAAAACAACACAAATGCATCATTTCACAACTCCACTGAGAATCCAGGTCACATGGGCCCTTTGCTTAGTGTTTCACAGGCTGAAATTGTGAGGTGGCAGATCTCTGCTCCCTTGATAGCTGTGGCCTAGGGGGCACTCTCCGCTCCTAGAGCCACCCCATGGGCAATTTACAACATGCTTTTTGCTCCTTTACCCAGCCCAGCAGGAATGCTTCTGTCTGGCTTTCTCCTGTGCAGTCAGCTGGGGAAAATTCTGTGCATTTAAAGACCTCACATAATGGGATCAAACCCAGCCAGGACGGTCTCCCTGTTGCCCACCGTGGTCACAGGAATGATGTGCTGTCAAGTCTCCAGGGGACCTGTGCTTAGGGGAGGAGATTTCACAGGCAAGCACACCAGGGTTGAGGGCCTTGGGGTCCACCTTAGAATCCTGCCTACCACAGGTGCCTGATGCAGGAACAGGGTTTCAGCCATCATTCCCTCAGGTATGATGGCGCTGTTATATCTTTTTATCCAGTATACCTGGGTTCAGCTGTTTACACCTCCAAACATCCAATCACTGTTTTCACATTTTTCAGTTTTATGGAATGTGGACAAATTGGAGATCTTTTGTGCTCAGAAAACATTTCAAATTTCTGCACATCACCTGGCCCTGTGTTTATGTGGGGCTTTGCTCTGTCACATTCTAGAAAGCTCTGAGCTCCTGTGTCAGTTGCTGGCGGACCTGACTCATGGTCCTGCTCCTCCTCACAGCAGGGTGTGGACTCAACAGACCCAGAGTTCCCTCCTGGGACCCTCCTTGGGCCCCAGAGGTCCCCATTGTTTCTGCAAGGGTAAGGGTGGATTGACCCACAGTCTCATTTCTCAGTGATGGAGTAGGGAGAGAAGCCTGCCCCACATGGGTTTAAAGACATGATGGGAGCCCAGGCATGGTGCCTCATGCCTGTAACACCAGCACTTTGGAAGGCTGACGTGAGGATCATTTGAGCCTAGGGGTTTGAGACCAGCACGGGCAATATGGTGAGACCTCATCTCTATAAAAAACAGGAAAAAATTAGCTGGGTGTGGTGCTGCACACCTGTAGTCCCCACTACTTGGGAGGGTGAGGCAGGAGGATCACTTGAGACCAGAAGGTCGAGGCTGCAGTGAGCTGTGATAGCACCACTGCACTCCTGCCTGGGTGACAGAGAGAAATCCTGTCTAATAAAAAAAAGAAAGAAAGAGAAAGAAAGGAAAGAAAGAAAGAAAGAAAGAAAGAAAGAAAGAAAGAAAAAAGAAAGGACATTTTGAGGATTTAATATGTTTCCAA
Source organism: Pan troglodytes (assembly GCF_028858775.2). Taxonomy (NCBI): domain Eukaryota; kingdom Metazoa; phylum Chordata; class Mammalia; order Primates; family Hominidae; genus Pan; species Pan troglodytes. The sequence continues at coordinate 47,543,426 of NC_072409.2, forward strand.
CTAGTCCTTAGCCATGAGTTTTTCTCCAGCCTTTGAAAGAACACTTAATAAACACTGTATTGATTAACTATAATTTGTTCCAATTCCATAAACTATACATAGAATCAGATGTCTTTTTTTTTTGAGGAGTCTCACTCTGTCGCCCAGTCTGGAGTACAGTGGTGTGATCTCGGTTCACTGCAACTTCCACCTGCCGAGTTCAAGCAATTCTCCTGCCTCAGCCTCCTGAGTAGCTGGGACTACAAGCACATGCCACCATGCCTGGCTAAGTTTTTGTATTTTTAGTAGAGATGGGGTTTCACCATATTGGCCAGGCTGGTCTCGATCTCCTGACCTTAAGATCCACCCACCTTGGCTTCCCAAAGTGCTGGGATTACAGGCGTGAACCACCACACCCGGCCCAGATGTCTGTCTTTTAAAAGGGAGTGCTCTGGAGCTGACATAGAAAGATTCTGCTTTTGGACTTTATGGCAGCTACAGAGTCCAACGTTTGCCATGCCAGCATACCAACTTTATCCTCAGTCTAACATTTTACCTGAAATAGATTCTTCCTCTATAATCTTATAAAGAAAATTTTATATCACTACTGAAGGCGTAGGTTTGCTATACCAGTTCTATTGTTTATAATACACTCTAAAATAGATATACAGTTCTTAGGGTATAATATTTGTCAGTGTAACATCTGAAACATTTTGGGAAACCTTACTTTAATATGAAGAATAGATTGGTTTCAGCAAATTTCACTAGGAAAACCCCATATAGTTGTATTTCCTTTGCTATATCTAGGGCATTTGTTTAGCAAGTATTCCAGTGAAAGTTATTCTCGTGGAAGAATAAGGTCATACTGACCTTGGGTTCCTTCCCAGCTCCTAGCATTTCCCTCCTTGCCGAGCAGAATTGGAACTAGGTATTTTCAAGAGACCCATACTGTGACACTGACAAGAGATGTGCACTTGAGGCCCACTGATGTTCCTGATGTAAAGGCTGTCTCTGTTGTTGAGGAAATGGGCCTTTTACACACTGAGCTATCATGCAGGTGATTGGGAGTTTCATCGCTGATTGAAGATCTAGGTCCTTTGTGCTGTGTAATACATTCCCAGCCCTTGACCCCCTGACTTGCCTCTGTCACTGTCAGCCCTTGCCTTTCCCCAGGCTGGTGTGGTGACTGCCTCCTCCCTTGTCTAGTAGGACACCTGCTTGGCATGTCCACTCTCAGGTCTCCCTGAGGCTGCTCACAGGTGCTGGGGGTGGTGCAGTTCCTGCCTGGTGGGGCTGGCAGGGTGTCCATGTGGACGATAAGAACTGGGCCCAAGGGCATTAGCTGAATGCCTCCAAGGAGGAGAGGAGGCCTCTGTAGGTTTGAGCAATGACTGTGCTGACAGCAAACACAAACCTCCTCTAGGTGCCTCAGTCCTCTCAAGAATTCATACTCACTGTTTTGTTTAGAAGGCAAAAATGCCAACCAGGTCAAGGTTCTGGGACACCACCCACTTTCTTTTTTGAGCTGAGAATGTCACTGTGTTTGTGGCCCAGGTGAGCCCCACCCTACCTCCCAAACATGTGTCAGGGTTGAATGTATGTTCTCTGTCTTCTAAATTGTTGTAAGTTGGAATGACTTGCGGTCCTGCTAGGTGGGTATCGTGTACGTGTAGTGTTTTAGTGTGGAAGGAGCGCTCAGGCCACATCTCCCTTCCTTCAGCAGGCACAAACACCTGGTCAGCTAAGCGGGGGTGGGGGCTCTGCACACAGCCAACTCTCCACCCCTCCACCCCTCCATTTAGTCAGGTCAACGGGGGTAAGCTGCGGGAGCTCTCTGTGCCTGTTTCCTTGTCTGTAAAGTGGGAGAGGTAAGGTAGCTAGCTTAGCACAGGGCATTTTGTCAATATCAAACGTGTGAAACGGAGAACAGGGCTTCCTTGGTGTGTAGTCAGTAAAATGCTAGTAAAAACATACTGGCTAGTCTGCTGAGATACAATTTTACCCAATACACAGTTTTAGCCTGAAGTTTTTTGGGTCCCAGAACTTCCTACTTCATCTCTCAAAACATCTTGGATTTTCCCTTTTGGAGTTCTAAACTTGAAAAGATTATAATTTGCCATTCCTCAAATCCCTGTTTCACTTTGCTTAAATTAAAAAACAAAAACTTTTACCTCCACTTTGGCAAACCCTTGTGGGAAATGATATAAAAGTTAATGGAAGTTATCTGCAGACAAGTTGGCTTGGAGTAATTGTAAGGAGGACCAGGAGCCCTGCAGAATGGAACTTTAGCGATATTAAGTTGGTGCAAAAGTAACTGTGGTTTCCGCGTTGTTGGAATTTGCCATTTGATACTGGAATACATTCTTAAATAAATGTGGTTATGTTATACATCATTTTATTGTGCATTTCTCACTTTTTTTTTTGCTAATGACTTATTCTTCGCTGTTTATTTTATGTTTATTTTAGACTATGGAAATGATGTTAGACAAAAAGCCAATTCGAGTGATTTTCTTTTTTGAGTTCAAAATGGATCATAAAGCAGCAGAGACAACTTGCAACATCAACAATGCATTTGGCTCAGGAACTACTAATGAATGTACAGTGCAGTGGTGGTTCAAAAAGTTTTGCAAAGGAGACGAGAACCTTGAAGCTGAGGAGCATAGTGGCCGGCCATTGGCAGTTGACAACGGCCAGTTGAGAGCAACCATCAAAGCTGATCCTCCTACAGCTACATGAGAAGTTGCCGAAGAACTCAACATCAACCATTCTACAGTTGTTCAGCATTAGTAGCAAATTGGAAGTGACAAAGCTTGATAAGCAAAAATTTAAAAAATCATTGTTTTAAAGTGTTGTCTCCTCTTATTCTATGCAACAATGAACCATTTTTTGGTTGGATTGTGACGTGCAACGAAAAATGGATTTTACACAATGACCAGCAATGACCAGCTCTGTGGTTGGACCAAGAAGAAGCTCCAAGGCACTTCCCAAAGTCAAACTTGCACCAAAAAAACGTCATGGTCACGGTTTGGTGGTCGGCTGCCAGTCTGATCCACTACAGCTTTCTGAATCCTGGTGAAACCATTAAATCTGGGAAGTCTGCTCAGCAAATCGATGAGATGCACCAAAAACTGCAACATCTGCAGCTGGCATTGGTCAACAGAAAGAGCCCAATTCTCCATGACAATGCCTGACCGCACATTGCACAACCAACCCTTCAAAAGTTGAACAAATTGGGCCACGAAGTTTTGCCTCATCCACTATATTTACCTGACCTCTTGACAACTGAATTACCACTTCTTCAAGCATCTTAACAACTTTTTGCAGGGAAAATGCTTCCACAACCAGCAGGATGCAGAAAATGCTTTCCAAGAGTTCTTTGAATTCCAAAGCACGATTTGTATGGTACAGGAATAAACAAACTTATTTCTTGTTGGCAAAAATGTGTTGATTGTAATGGGTCCTGTTCTGATTAATAAGGATTTGTTTGAGCCTAGTTATAATGATTTAAAATTCATGGCCCGAAACTGCGATTACTTTTCCACTAACCTGGCAAAAACCTGGCTCTGGGCATGTTGTTCTCATGGCAAAGGGCAGGGCCAGACCTCTTCACTGCTGCTTCTTGGGTTGGTGGTAATGACATTGGAATGTCTGTATCCCCAGGGTCCAGCACTCACTGATCTCTTGCACTGCATAAGCACTTACTCCTGGAAAGCTCACCCAGGACCATGGCTTCTGTTCCCTCTGCAGCTGATGGCTTCTGAGTGCAGGCCTCAAACTCATATCCTCTGGTCACCCTCAGCTCCACTCGGGTAATTCGAGAACATCAGAAACCGCACAAGCCCCAACCAGACTCAGCATTCATGGTCTGCACCCTGCCCTCCCAGTCCGGGAATGGCATCATCCTTCGCAAGGTTGCTTGCCTCCAAAATAGAAATTGCTCCTGATTCTCCTCTACCTTGGAAACAGTTCCAGAATACAGCTACCTCTTGTCGATCTGGGCCACACTCAGGTCTCAGCCACCCAGCCTATGACCTGTCTCCTCAAGTCTCCTTTTGGTCCCCTTTGGTGTTTCTCTGTGCAGCAGGCAGAGTGAGCTTCCAAATATATGATTTATACTCCAGACACACCAATGGTTTCTCATATCACAGTTAAACTCTGAATTCCTTGTTGTGAGGTAGACCCTCTATGATTTGTCCCGTGTGGTCAGATCTCATTGCTGCCCGGTTGTCCGTCCTGTGCTCAGCTCTGCCCTCACTGGCCATGTGGCGACAGGTCCAGAACCCTCATGCCCCTGTCTGGACTTCTTTTCCCCAAGCTCTTTGCAAGAGGAGGCCTTCTGCAACCCATCATCAGAAAGAGCATCACCATTGCTCTTGTCTTCCTACCTGCTTTACTTTCTTCATCTCCATGATTATTCTCTGAAGCTACATGACTGATTATCTGTTGTCATTTCTTCCCCACTGTAACAGAAGCCCCAGAAAACCAGGCATATCGTCTTGTTTACTTCTGTAACTCTAGCCCCTGAAAGTATGGCTAGCAGAGTAGGGACTCTGTAAGTGTATTTTGAATGAACAAATAAATGAATTGATAAATATATTTTGTATGAATGAATGGCACATTCTAGTACCAATAAGGACACTGTAGTCAATTCTGTTGATTAATCAAAGTCTATGAAATGTCAAAAATGAGACATTTCAGATTTCATTGTTCATACTGTCTGCAGTATCTGCCTTTGGTAAAAAAAAAAAAAAAAAAAAAAAAAAGAAGCCCATGATCAGGAGTATGAAAAAACCTCTGGAACTGTAGAATTGACCTTTGAGTACAATTCATTACTCTGTAAGAGGAGCTGCCCCGAGAGTGATATTCTACAGGCTTGACCTGCAGGCAATCCCCACCCTGATGGGGCAGCTGGATCTGCCATCACTGTGTCTGTTTGGAATGAAGACAGATTTTGCCAAGACAGTTCCATTTTAATACCCCATTAATCCCAGGCTTGACATACAGAAATTATTGTATATCTGCTGAGAATTAAGGACATTCACATATCAAAGTGATTCTGTGGAGACCTGGTCAGTATGGTGATAGGATCCAAGGTTGTGCTCTGCACTTTCGCTTATGGGATGTTTTCTGCACACCTCCCAGCAGATTAGAATCTCTTGAGATCAGGTCCCACCACACGACACCTCTTCTTTCTGAAGACTCCTCTCCCCTTCCCTTTCAGAATAGTCTTATCAATCTGTAAAGATGCATCTCCTGCCCCACTGTCATTCTTTACAACACCACTACTCTCTTAATGTTTGCTGATTTCAGTGCCATAGAGCAGAGCTTTCAGATTACACTGCCTCCCTCCACACCAGTTCTGGGCCTCCTTCCTTCCAATGTTCCTATTCTCCACTCCACCTCAGCACTCTCTGCCAGGGTAATACTATGATCATGATTACTCATGTTGTTACTAGGAATTGTCCAACAATCCTGCCACAGTTGCCATTTCCAGCACCCTGCTCTCCTAGCGCCCCCCTCTCATCTTCCCAGCTCACTTGCACCTGTGTGTCTGCTGTTATGATTCTCCAGCCTCAATGGACTCTCCCATTCACTGCCTCCTTCATGCCTCAGTTGAATAACCCATTACGATCACACCTTTACATGCATCGTTAACTCACACAACTCACCTGTTTTGTTGCATGCCTGTCTCTGGAAAGAGCCCTGAGCTGGATGAATCCCATTTTCCCAGGACTGGCATTTTGGCTGGTTCTTGGTAGTACAGCCACAGTCCGTCCTGGCTGGCCAATGCCTGTGCTGTCACAGCCAGCATTGCTGGATGCTCTGAAGTTCACCAGGGAACTTTCCACCACTCTGCACTGCATTCATGCACCTGCTGGTGGCAGGAAAAATAACCTCCAGTATGCTACTGGCCTCACTTTAATTTCATAGTATCAAATGGGTCCTCGCTGTTTCCTGCCATCACATCACGTTTCCTGGCCAAATTAATCTCATGTCCCACATGATCATTTCATGACTCCTGTCTTCACACCTCCAAAACTTCCTCTCTGTCTTCTCTCTCAGCCAATCACCTTGCTTCCTATTTCACTGGGGGAAAGAAACGAAAGGAGTAATCACAGCAAACTTCCACCACAGAAATCAACATGCTCCCGGTCCATTCTTATCTAGAAAAACCTTTCCTCTTGTTTGCTAGATCCTATGCTTTCTAGCATTTTGCTCTAGAAAATTCTCCCTTGTCCTGCATAATAAAAATTTCCCACAGCAGTGAGACATTAACATCAGCATAACAGTGCACTTTAATGTTTATCATTTAAAATAAAAACAACAAAAGCAACAGCAAATTTTTGACTTCACAGCCATCTCCAGCTACAGCCCATGCTGGGTGTGTATTTTCTATGTTTTCCCCTGTACTCCAGGACATGGTTGCCTAGGAGCTACATTTCCCCAAATCTCTGCTAGAGGGCTCTGGTTTAGATGCCAGCAGTTAGAGGCACTCTCAAGGTACATGGAAGGGAGAGGAACATGGAGTGTTCTTTTAGAAGCAAGTAGTTCCGAAGCCTCAGACCTTTGCAAGCCTCTGGGCCTTTGCAAGTTTTCTTTCCTCGGCAGGGAGCCTTTTCTCCCCCAGAGAGACACACTTCTCACCCATTTACATCTTTACTCAGATGTATCCTTCTCAATTAGGCCTTCCTAACCGCCTTATTCAAACCCACTATGCACATTTTAGTTCCTTTCCTAATTTATTTTCTCCTCTAACACTAACACTGCATGACCTACTATGTAAATACAGTACTTATTTATTTCCTTCACTAGGATGCACACTCCACAGAGACAGGCGTTTCAACCTGTTTTATGTACTGCTAGAATAATGCCTGACATAGAATAGATATGCAACGTATTTGTTCATTGATCAAATGCATGAATATAGCACATTATTCCAGGCCCTAAAATTTCTTCTGAGCACTTCTTTAGGGATAACCCATAGGTTCTGGTTTGTCAAGCTTTTATCATGGTCATAGTCTACATTCTGCTATTTGGTTTTAGTTTGCTTTTTGAGTTAGGAGTTGGTTAAGATATGGGTTAAGAATGTCCAGATCGGCCAGGCACGGTGGCTCACGCCTGTAATCCCAGCACTTTGGGAGGCCGAGGTGGGCGGATCATGAGGTCAGGAGATCGAGACCATCCTGGCTAACACGGAGAAACCCCGTCTCTACTAAAAATACAAAAAATTAGCTGGGCGTGGCGGCAGGCACCTCTAGTTCCAGCTACTCGGGAGGCTGAGGGAGGAGAATGGTGTGAACCCGGGAGGCAGAGCTTGCAATTAGCCAAGATAGCGCCACTGCACTCCAGCCTGGGCGACAGAGCGAAACTCTGTCTAAAAAAAAAAAAAAAAAAAAAAAAAAAAAAAAAGAATGGTTATAATTATAACCTGAAATATAATTAAATAGACATTCAATATATGTCAATATTTTAAATAATTATGATTGCAGCACTTATAAGTTTATTTTACATTCTTAGAGGATAGCATCATTGTATTCAAAGTACATAGAACCTGGCACATAATAGGTACTCAGTAAATGCTTACCAAGTGCATAAATATAAGAATACATATAATCTGACTTATATCTAGTAGCATTTCATCATTTCATGTGTTTCATTTGCAAACCTACCTCTGCACAGTTCCATAGGGTACAATTTTCTGCAGTGTTTGTAAGGACACTGGGGCCACCTATGCCTTCATGCTTATCTTATTATTCTAGTCTCAATTTCATCTCCCTGACTTTTCTAATTAATATGGGGAAGGGCTTCCCCAGGGAATTTTGTTTCTGATTGTTGAGAGACAGTAGAATTCTTGACTAACAGTGGCTTCGTGTTTTCACTCAATGTTTTCTGCCTTCTTGCCTCACAGATAATTGAAGAAAATCCCTTAAGTAAACACAGCAGGAAGCTTCATCCTAACCATTGTCACGAGACTATTTTTTCCTAATAGGCATCAACATTTATTTTTGTTATTCTTATTGGCCTTATTTATTGACTCCAATTGTGTCTCTTTCTAAGGATTAGTAATCCTTACCAAATATCACATGGACTTTCTTACCTAAAACCAGCTCCCAGTATTTAAAAACAAAACAGAACACTTTCTTCCTTAGATATCAGGTCAACAATGGTTTCTTCCTTTCAAAAAAACTCAAGTATTTTAGGCAGATCAGAACATTTGTCAGAAACACATTTTCAAGTGTGTTCTTATAGCGCTATCAGGACTGTGGAGCCTTTGCATACCACTGACTTGGCCTTTCTGCACTTCAGTTTGCAGGACTGTGAAAATAGGTATAATGATATGTTTTTCAAGTGTGTTTTGTGAGAACTAAGTCAGGGAATAAATAAAGCATCTGGCATATAGTAAGCTCTCATAAATTATTAGTTCCCTTCTTTTGACAAAATGAAAGGACTTTTTAAGCACATTTATTTGTTGTTTAAACAGTTCTGCCAGCATCAGTCCTGAGGCACAGGCTAAATAAGACGCCATGATTTTCCCTGCATGGAGACCAACTCAGGGAAACGATGCGGCATAACAGCTCAACCAGGGGCAGGCAGGGATCAGAGACTGTGGTGGGTATCTCATGGTGGCTCCACGAACAACCAACAAGAGGAATAACTCAGCAGCTTGTAGCTGTTTGGAAGCAGCAGTAGCAAACAGTCTGGAACCCTGGCCAGCCACCCCATCTACAGGCACTGAATGTGGAAATGCTTATGAGGGAAAGTGGAGAAGGAAGTGTGCTCCAGAGGGTTACAAAGGAAGTAGCTGTGGGGTGATGGAAGATTTGCAATCCAGATTTTGAATGGTCCAGACACTTTCCTCCCCAGACTGCATGGCCCCCCCATCTAAGGATGATGCCTTATTTCTGGGCTTTCTCACGTCCTGTTTGTTCAGGTGAATTTCCCAGCAGTTCCTACTGTCTTCTGTGGTTTTCATCTCAAAATACCAAAATACCAAGACAGGGATTTCTAGTAGTGGGGCAGGCTGAGGGGACAACGCGGCAAGGAGGTTGCTCTGAGGAGTTCAGGAAAGGTGTTGAGGTCAGAGCCAGCCTTCCAGGAAGGTGACTGGAGTGCCCAGACCCTGGGCAAGCCCATGGCACCTCAATTCTCCGCCCATTGCACATTTTTTGGAGGAGCTGTGTCCTTTAATGTTAGGTCCCTGGGACCTGAGACTTATTTTGGATCTCCCACCTCTGAGGTTTATGAGCATCACAGTGTTCATAAAAATGCCTAATCTTAGGGAAAACTTTCTAAGCAGTCATGCTGCAAATGGAGAACATGTGCTAAAACTGGTAGAGGTTTGATCACTAGTAAGCTGTTGGCCAAATTGACAAAGAAGGGAAAACTTTACAGAGATACAGAAATATTTTCCAAGTTATTTTATTGCTATATGCATTCCTGAATATATGCATTTGATTATTCCCATGTATACGTGATGGGCTTATTTTCGTGGCCCTGATGATCCCTGATATTCACCGCCTTGTGCTGTCCCTCCCAGTGACCTTGGCTTTTGATTTGATTTGGCCAGTGGATGTCAGAAAGCATGACCCAGGCTTGATAAGAGCATGCAAGTTGGGCTTATATTCCTGGGACACCCTCTTTTACAGTGCTGAGCCTCAGGTAAGGAAATTCAGTTACCCATCTGGGAAAATGGCCACATGGAGAGAAAGGATGTCCAGGCAGCTCCCAGCCAAGTGAAGAAGCCATCCTGGATATTCCAACCACATCAGACACTATTACCCAGCCCAGCTGAGCTCAGCCCAGATTGCCAAGTCATGGGGAATAATCAGTTGTCATTGTTTCAATTCAGTAAATTGTAGGGCTGTTGTTTGCAATAACAATAGATAGCAAAGACAGTGCTACTTACACAAACTGAAGCAACATTACTTATCACAATATACATATATATAACAAGAAAGAATCAAATGAATCATTGAGGAAGTTTTATAGAAAAATAAGGAGTAGAAGAAATAATAAAGCCCAAAGTAAGTTTGTCTCACAGAAGGGCTTGCAGTTGCATCCTGAATGGTTGCAGTTGCATCCAGGTAGTGCTTAGCTTTGTGTGCCGAAATCAAACCCAGAGACATGATCAGCCATGAGATCCAGCACCTAGAAGGAAATGCAGCAGCTTCTTGGACTATGCTTCTATATGTAGACACTCATGTCGATGTTGGCATGGAGTGTAAAAAACCAGGCAGAGCCTATTCCCAAAGGCTTCACTGAATGAGGGTTGAGTATCAATTTTCCTTTTATCTTCTCTTTATGGTGAAATATAAAATACAACCAGAAAAGTAACACAGGACCAAGATAATTTATCCACAAAGTAAACCTGCATAACCAGTACTCAGGTCAAAAGGATAACATTGCCACTCCCAGAGGACCTGCCCCGAAAGGTAACAATTATCCCAACTTTTATAGAAATCATTTCCTTGCTGTCCTTTAGCAACTGAATAGTTGACTTAGTTTTGCTGGGTTTTGATCTTTATCTTAATGAAATTGTGCAGCAAGCGTTCTGGTGTATCTGGCTTGCTATGATGTTTAGCTGTAGATCATTCTTGTGTAGTTCCATACCTAGGAATACATCTCTATTATTGATTTACATTTGGATCATTTTCAATTAGGGGCTGTAGAAAACGCTGCTGCCACGAGAATTGTATTTACCTCTTGGTGTACTTGTCCATGCAATGCTGTTGGGAACCGACATACCTAGAGGTAAATGTGCTGGGTCCTCCATTCTTCATGACCTTGGTTTTAATAATTTACACAAAGCAGTCTTTCCAAGTGGTTGTACTGACTTAAACCCTTTCCAGGGTGGTAGGGCTCTGTCACTTTACACCTCAACCAAAGCCTTGGTGCTGCCAGGCTTTTTTGTGTTGGCCATTCTGATGCATGGGGCATGGTGATTTTCATTTAATTTTCCTTGATTACCTATTCATATCTTTATTGGTCATTTGAAGTCTCTTGTTTCATTTTCTACATGGTTGTCGTTATCTTAATAATTGGCAGAAATCTTCTTCAAGTTAAACACACTACAAATATCTCCTCCCACTTTGCTGCTTACGTTTTTCTTTCTTCCTGGTGTCTTCAATGACTACGGGGTCTTAGAATTATTGCAGAACAATTTATCAAGTTTTTCCTTGTATGGGTCATGCATTTTACTGCTTGTTTAATTAGTCTTTCTCCAGCCAATGTTCAAGAAAATATTCTTTTACATTTTTATTCAAAAGATGTGTTCTGACTTTCATATTTAGACCTGCAAATGTGTGTATGTGGTATAAGGTAGCAATTTTCTCTTATTTCCGTATGGATCTGAAGCAAAGCCACTACCACTTATTGAGAAGACTTTTCTTTCACGACTGCATGGCCATCTGCCTTGGACATAAATAAAGTATCCCTCTCTACCACACTTCTCCTTGGCTTCATGCTCTGTTCCCTCCTTGACTTTGGAGACTGTTCTCTGAGCCTGTTGAACCTGTTGCCCTGCTTCTCAAATGCCCTCTGAAAACTATAAAATGCCCCCAGGAAAAAGCACCCCCAATGCTGAGCTCACCTGTTGGGATCTCCATCTTCACACAATCCTGGCTTTACTTTATTCTCTATTTTCAGTTTTCTGATGCCCTTAGACTGATGATTTGATATTTTATTCTGCTTTCATAGTGTCCTCAGCAAGAATTTTGTTTCAAATGACCTAATTCATCATTACCAGAAGCAGAAGTATGGTGAGTCTGTTTTTATTTTTAATGTTTAATTTTTTTTTTTTTTTTAGAGACAAGGTCTCTGTCACCCAGGCTGGAATGCAGTGGTGTGATCATAGCTCACTGCAGCCTGGAACTCCTGGGATCCTCCCATTTCAGCCTCCTGAGTAGCTGGAACTACAGGTGCATCCCACCATGCCTGGATAATTTTTAAATTTTTTTTGTAGAGATAGGGTCTCGCTATGTTTTCCAGGCTAGTCTTGAACTCCTGGCCTCCAGCAAGAGTGATTCAGTTTTAAATAAAATTTTCAATATCTTTGGACATGATAGGAGAAATTGTGAGACAATACAGGCCAACGGGAAGACTTTGAAATTCAGCCTAGGTTAGCATCAATGTGGGAAGGAATCCAGGATGTTTAAGACTGAGAGGGAACCTCTAAGAGTCAGAGCAGGTGTGCCTAGTGGAAAGAAGGCCTCTGGGTCCAGGGAGGGTGTTTCATTGGTGGCAGATACTTCAAAGCTTGTTTAAGCAAATAACATGCAGATTAATTTAAAATAGCTTAAATGAACAAAAAAGTACATTTTCCCACAAATTGCAAATTCTGGAGTCGGTGTGATTCCAGAGTCAATTAATTCATCAGCCTGCCAATATCATCAAGAATGCAGGTCTCTCTATCTCATGCTGGTGTTGGTCTGTGGTGGGCTGCCTTCCTACACACCACCTGCCACTGTCCAGGCACCATGTCCAGCCACAGTGGTGGAAAGTGAAGTGGTCAGTGCCATCCCTTCCCCTGCCCTCTTCTCAATGGGAAGGGCAACCTTCCTCAGAGGTCCTTTCTTCAGATGTTCCCTCATGTCTCCTGGATCAGAATTGTCTTTCCTGTCACACCTAATTCAATCACTGGCAAAGGGAAGAGGCCCCATGCTTGACTCCAACTCCTATTATTCATCCTTTGAGACTGGGATGTGCCCACCAATGTCTCCCAAAGAGCTGCTATGAGCTCCTTTAGGTGGTGGCGGGACGGTCCTTATGTTTGAAGAATGCATGGATAGGCAAGGAGAGGAATGAGAGGCTCCTGGACACACAAAGTCTTGTTAATACAGTCCAGGCCAGAAGTGAGGGCCCTGAGTGCATGGAGAGAAAGGGAGATTGGGTGGAGGGATGGAAGGAGGACAACAGAAAGGAGAAGAGCCTGATGCCACCAAGCAAGATGTAGAGAGACCTGACTGCAGAGTTGCTTCACTTCTAGGAAAAGTATTCTTAGCCTTACCTCCCAGTTCTGTTTTCATCACCTGGGCAGCTCCATGGGGACAGTCTAAAGGGTTCTGGCCCTGAGCTGCTAACACTTTTGTGCAGGCAGTCCAGTTCTACTCCCAGCTTGCAGACCCAGAGGCTTGGGAGGTGATGGGATTAGCTCATGTTGAACAAAAGCAGGGGGTGGCTCTTAAGCTGCGCTAGCCATAGTGACAGCCCCAGTGTTACTGGATGGAAGGTCTTGACTGTGAGTTGTCCAGGTTCTTGGCGTGTTGAACAAAGAACTCAGCAAAATGCACAAGCAGAGCAACAAAAGACTGAAGCAATGAAAAACAAAACAACAAAAGAAAGAAGTGACAAAAGCACAGATTTAGTGCAATGAAAGTACAGTTCACAGAGTGGGAGCAGGCTCCAGCAAGCAGCTCAAGAGTATCCCCCAATTAGGGTTTTTATTAAGCCAAAAAAATCTGGCAACACCCCTAGGGGCTATTTAGACGCCTCCAATTGGTTGCACCCCATGAAGGATTGGCCTGCGACCAATCAGAGGCTGAAGTGGAGACCCTGCCCATGGTCAGAGGCTGAAGTGGAAACTTCTGTCAATACAGGAGTGAAGATGTGGCCCACACACTGCCCAATCCTGCCCAGAACTGGCTCCACCCGCCTTTCCTTTGCTTATGACTTAACACTTCTTTGCCCTAATTCCCTATTCTCCTGTCTCACCAAGATCATCCAGATTGATGTGAGCCCTTGTATAAATCAAGCCTGAGAGGGGCCCCTGGTCACTCTCTGGCCTTTTCAGACACAAGCATACATCAGGGACAGCAGCAACCCCAACAGCATGGGCATGTCTGGAACCAGGGAACCGTTTGTGCCTGAACTTAGGTTGCGACCACTTTGGATGTAGCCTTGGGGGCAAACTGAGTTTCCAAAGGGTTGACCTGCCTGATTCTTTCACCCTCTAGCAGTTCAGGTCCTCCGCAAGCATAACAGAGTCTCATCTGGGGCAGTTCGTGACTCAAGGAGTAATTCTGGTTCAGAGGTGCCCTAGCAAAAACAGGAGCATCAAACTGCACCATTGCTTTAATTTGGGCTTGCAGGCAGACAGTTGGGGCTTGAGTCGAACTGGTTCTCTGAGATTGTAGCTAATTGGATTGAGAAGGGGCACATTCTGCATGTTCTCCAACCTGGGGATCAGCTGGATCTTGATTCTATGCTGTTCAATTCAGCAAACTCTCCCTGGGAGCACACACTGCTCCATGCACCTGGAGGACAGCATGTCACGCCTGCCTCATGTACCATGCAGACCGATGGACTGGCCACCCTCTCCCCATCCTCCATATCCCAGGACCTTTACAGAACTTGGTATTCCAGGAGGTAGACCAGTTCCCAGCAAACTTTGTCTGTACAGGGCGAGAGAGTAAATAATTTAGGCTTTGAAAGTCATAGGGCCTGCATTCCCACTACCCAATTCTGTTGGTGTAGAATGAAGGCAGAAATAGACAAATCATGAATGAATGAGTGAGGCTGTGTTCGCATAAAACTTTATTTACAAAAATAGGCGGCAGGTTGGATTTGGCCCCAAGGTATGGTTTGCCAACCCCTGATCTAAATTACTCAGCTATCCTGTTTTCTATGAGAGAAAGAACTTGACAGAATTGTGCACTAATTGTTCTTTCATCATCATGCACTATTTGATTTAAACACTTGTTAATGATGGTTTTTAATTGCCATTTTTAGTAAATGTAATGCGTTATATTTTAATCTTTTTCTAATTGGCTAAAAACAGGAAAAGGCAGTCTCAAATCCTTCCTACCAGGTAAGGCATTTGGGTTTTTAAAAATTAATTAATATATTTTTAATTCACAAATAAGAATTGTGCATATTTATGTGGCACAACGTAATGTTTTCATCCATGTATACATTGTAGAAAGGTCAAATCAAGCTGATTAACATATCCATCATCTCACCAACTTTTATATATATATTTTTTGTGGAGAGTATGTTAAAAAATCTATCCTTTCAGCATCTAGTCTTTTGAGTATGATTTGCTGCCTAAGTAACTGCACTGGAAATTTCTAATGGAGCCACGCAGTGGGTGAGTCAGCCTCTAATCATTCTTTCTGTTTTTGTTTGCACTCTAAGAGAGTGTGGACTTTCGGGCTTGTCACCCACTCTCTTTATATCCACCAGCCCTGCACTTTTCATGGTCGCCACCTACACAGTTCGAAGGTATGCTCAGGGTGCCAATCAAATGTCACCAAACAAGAGCAAAAAGCCTGCCTGAACCTTCATGAGGACAGTTGTGTTTAAGCCCAAAGCATGGCACTCCTCATTTGGCATCGATACTTAAATCTAAGCTGAGCGTTTTTAGAGAAAGAAGAGACAGCCTGTGTTGTTGGGATGTGGTCAGTGCAGTGTACAGTGTACAGTGTACAGCATTTGCATGGGGGTACAAAATCATTGCCATAAACCTTGGATGAAGTGGTATGGGGGAAGGTTCTTAACATCAGCAGGTTGGTGAAGAAAGTCAGCAACTAACATTAGAGAGAGCTTGCTGCACCCTCAGAACTGCTCACTGAGAACTGAGCAGTGAGTTCGGGGCAGGCAACCCAAGTTCAGGTCTTTGAGCACTGTGACCTTGGGCAAGTCATTACATTTTCTCTGAGTCTTTTTTGTAAAATGTGAATATGATGGATTGATTGCAAAAATGTCCCCACTTTCCATCCCTTCCTTGCATCCTTTCCCGTGTGACTCTTCAGCTCCTCCTGTTAAGAGGCAGAGTCTAACTTCCAACCCCTTGAGATGGGATGCTTCGTGGCTCACTTTGTCTAACAGGATGCATAGTTCTGAGCTGGGCCTCCTGAACCTGGTGCCCTTTGCCAGCTCTCACTCCTTGGTCTCTGCCTGCGAACAAGTCTGGGCCGGCCTGCTGGGAGAGGAGACGGTGTGTGGAGGAGAGCAGAGGCGTCCCAGCTGACTGTGAGCCACGTCACCAAAGCACACCCTCTTGCTGACCCCCAGCTTCCCAGACAGGTGCGACATGAGGGAGCACAGCCCAAACCACAGTAACCACCTGGCTGCTTTCAGTCAAAATTGCTGATCAGCTGAATCATGAGCTAAATAAGTGGTTGTTTGAAGCTAGCAAATTTGGGGATGGTCTTCTTTTGCAACAATAGCTGTTACAGGGGTGCTGACTCTCACTGTATCTCAGAATGTTGCGGGGAGCAAACGAGGCCATGTGTGTTAGAAGCTTTGTGAATCCTAAGCAGTACACAAATATAAGCTGCCCATCGATTGCATAAATTTCTATCAGTATTGAGACCAAGAGGAGGATGCAAATCAATATAAAGAGCCCCTTCACCCCGCCGCTCAATACATGCAGGAACTCGCTTCTCTCTTCCTGATATCTCAGCCATGTGCAATTCTCTCCAGCTTCACATACTCATCACTTGTGCACCCACCCTATGTTTACTGGCCACCTACAGCATGCCAGGAACAGCTTTTGACACTGGGGATGTTAAGGTAGGTGGGGTAGAGAGGCAAATCCATAAATGACTAAAACAGTGAAAAATAGCGATGTAAAAGGCGATGCAGAAGACAAGTGCTATGGGCAGAATGTTTGCTACCCCCCTCACTCATATGTCAAAGCCGTCATCCCCAGTGTGATTGCATTTGGAGACAGGACTTGTGAGGAGGTGACAATGGTGGAATGAGGTTGTAAGGGTGGGACCTGATCCCACAGGACTGGTGCCCTTATAGAAAGAGGAAGAGACACCAGCACTCGCCCCCTTTCTCCCTTTCCCCTGTGTGAGTACACAGTACGAAGGCAGCCATCTGCAAGCCAGGAAGAGAGCCCTCACCAGAACCAACCCTGCCAGAACCTTGGTCTTGGACTTCCGGCCTCCAGGGTTTTGTTGTGGCAGCCTGAGCCGACTGAGACAATCAGTACAGGGAGAGGCAAAGGAGTCATCAGGTAGCTTCTTTAGGAAAGGTGGTCAGGTGACCATGAGGTGAGGAGAAATGAAGGAAAGAAGCCAGATAAAATCCACAGGAAGAATGCTCCAGAAAGAAGGACTGCCAGGGCAAAGGCCTGGTGGCAGGTCCAGCTGGGGTGCACTCTGAAGGCCAGGAAAGCAGTGGATTTTATTCTCCAGGTAACAGGAGCCCACAGGGGCGCCTGAGGGAGGAGTGCTAGGATGGAATTTATGTTAGGCCCTTCTGGCTGCTGTATGGAGCCAGAGAGAAAGCCTGGGTGCCTTTTAGGAGGCTGCTGCAGTTGTCCATGGGAGAGACAACCCATGGGTTGTCCATGGGTGTGGTTTTAAGATGGAGAAAAGCAGGTCAATTTGGGATAGGTTTGAAGGTGGCTGTAGCAGGTTCTGTTGAGGTGTATTTTGGGATATAAGAGGAAGAGAGGAATTGAGGATGGTACCTCTTTTCGTTATGTATACATAAGGCTATCAGAATACACAGGGCTTTTGTGGGTCCTAACCATGGGCTCTTTAACACCTGGAGGATGGTAACACCAAAAGTTGGGAGCTGCTGAGCTCCTTGGGGTCCTGCTACTCTGCGATCGACTGTTGGAGCAGGTAGTGTTACTTACTTATTTTTTACTGCCAGAGATGGTGCCACGTCCTACTAACATCACTGCCTTTAATACATGGAAATAGGGTGAAGAGATTTATATGGGCATTGATGATCTATTGCCATGCAAAAAGTCACCTGTAAACAGTGTCTACAGGTTAGGAATTTGGGATCAGCTTGGCTGGATGCTTCTGTCTCAGGATCTGGCTCATGCAATTGCAGTTGGATGTCAGTTGGGGATGTGGCTCATCTGAAGACTCATCTGGGGCTGAGGATCCACTTCCAATGTGACTTGCTCATGTGGCTGGCACACTGATGCTGGCTGCTGCATGAGGACCCCTCTCCTCTCCTTGTGAACCTCTCCACAGAGCTACTTGAATGTCCTTATGACATAGCGGCTAGCCTCCCCAGAGTAAGTGATCCAAGAGACCAAGGTGGGGGCTGCAAGACCTTTTATGACCCAGCCTTGGAGGTCACACAACATGGTCCTGCCACATGCGATTTATCACAGTAGGCCAGCCTCAATTCAGTGCAGGAGCAAATACCAAGAGGCAAAGTGACCACAGCATACTCTGATTTGCCTAAAAGGCAAATAACATTGTCACTACTGGCTGGAAGGGCACTCAAGTGACTTGTCTGTGGTGTGATTTATCCCCAGGTCACCCACAGGGCTGGATTTGAGTCAGACCACCTGTGTCCAGTGCTAGCTCTTCCCACTTGGGAGAGGCATTTAGCCTCTCAGGGTCCTCGAATGTGAAATGGGCTCTGACTCCTGCCTTGTGGTGTGATGAGAGATTTGGGTCAATTGCTGACACAAGCTGGTGCCTGATAAGTGTTCTTCACTTGCTCGTCTTAGCCAACTACTGTTTGCTGTACAGCACAGACTCGAGCACAAGTCTTTGAAATGAGTACTTTGATTACTATAGACCGTTTAGTAACCTTTGCACCTTGTCTATGTGGAGATTGAATGGGTGGATTCTTTTCTTGGCTTTGCCTGACACCTCTGGAATGATAGGCACTGGAGAGAACATCACTCAGATCCACACATAGGCACACGTGGGCACGTGCGTGGCTGCAGGTTCAATACAGGCTAGCTCTGATTTTTGCCAACTTTCAGATATGCGTACAGATTAGATGTCAGTTATACAATTTGGTTTAAATTATTTTCAATCAGCTTTATGCTGTAGAAGCTGGGAGCCACCGATGCTGTTGGTCTTAACATGTTCTACAGATTAGTTTGTAGGTCAGGGTAAATAGTGATTCAAAACCTCTTTGTCTCAGGTGGGCATTAGGTAAGTTTCTTTAGAGCAATTTCATTAGTATCTCCTCCACATGAGAGGATGTTTTTAGACACCTTGGTTTGGCTTGTGTGGGTGAGATGGGGAATAACATTATATCCCCCCAGTCTACAATGCCAGCATGGGTCCATTTCAATGAAATGCAACTCCTGGGTGGCCAACTAAGCTTAAATAGAAGTCAGCCACACTCTGTCCGCCACCCTACCCTTGGGCCCTGGCTACTCTCATTTCAACAGCCTCATAAAGCTGCAACGGGGGACAAACAAGATCTAATTGGCACTTTGGTTTTCACAGTGAATTGGTTGTGCTAGATACGGCTGCCAATAAAAATTCAGATTAAACATTCTGAAGCCATCTGTATGAAGCCTTGATGTTCCTGCCAAATATACTCATGGATCTAAAGATAAGCTATCTGATCCAGTGGCCTTGGCCATCTTAATTTACTTAATTATACGGTTGAACTCATTGTCAGACATGGGTGCAGTGATGTGAAGGCTGCCATGGAGTGATTCACATCGCTCGTGAGTTGGGTAATAATAAATGGTTCTGTGCTGCAAGTTTGGGGTCTACAGAGTCTGGTTACAACAGGCAGGTGTCTTCATCTTATTAAATGGTCAATGTCATGCTCCCTCTTTTCCTTAAATATTATTTAACTCAAAAGCTACCTCTCAGTGGAATACTTGAAGTTAATTGAATTACTGTGTTGTAGTCGGCTCTGCTGCCATAATAAAGTACCACACGCTGGGGGCTTAAACAACAGGAATGATTTCCTACAGTTCCGGAGGCTGGAAGTCTGAGATCAAGAGGTTGGCAGGGCTGGTTCTCCTCAGGCCTCTCTCCTTGGTTTACAGATGGTGTCTTGTCTCCATGTCTCCTTATATTGCCTTTCCTCTGTGTGTGTGTCCTAATCTCCTCTTCTTATAAGGACACCAGGCCATCCTACGGACTTCATTTTAATGTACCCCACTCTTTAAAGGCCCTGTCTCCAAATACAGTCACATTTTGAGGTTCTGGGAGTTAGGACTTCAATGTTTGAACTTTCGGGGGAACACAGTTCAGCCCATAGCACTCTGCTTAATCCGTCCCAGCACTATATTTCAACCATGCAGAAAAACTTTTAGAATCTATTATTTAAACATGTAGTAAGGCTATTGCCTCCATATGATTTGGTCTCTGATGGATCCTGTAATTGGCTTGTCCCGGGGTTAGAAAGAGATGAATTCTGGCAAGATCCCAGAGAAAGGGATACCTGAATGGGCAGGCCGCACCTGCGCTAAAGTCTATGTGTGTCCAACCTCAGCATTCATACAAATAATCGGGAAACATGTGAAAGCACAGACTCCTGGGCCACCCCTATGGTTGCTGCTTCAGAAGCTCTAGGGAAGGATTCTAAAATGTGCATTTCTAGCGAGTTCTCAGATGCTGTGATGTGGGCCCACTACCCTGAGCAATACTGGGGTAATTCATGCCAAAGAACCAGGCAACACCCCAGCAGAAGTAGCCACGGGCAAGAGGGTCTTAAACAAGGGAAAGCAAGTGACTTTCTCCTCCTCAGGCACTGACTTTATAGCTGAATGCTTTGTAACAATTGTTAGGAAAGGAGGACAATATGAGGGAGTTCTAGTAGATGCTAGGCACTGAGCGGAGTTTAGCACTGGCCCTTCAGCACCTGCCATGACAACTACAGAGTCATCTGACTGTCAGTTACTTACAAGGTGGAACATCCTTCAGTCTTGGTGGATGGTAAGCTTCAGTTTACTCTCTCCAGGTTTGGGAGATTGTGGGGGCTCCACACCCTGACAGTGGAAGGAACATGGAGCAAACCCCACCCAGGACTTTCCCTCAGAGGTCTGCTCTGCTCCACATTTGCTTGAAGGTAAGAGTTTGGGAAAATCTCCCCCACCGCTGAACTCGAGGGTCCCCGGGTGTTTATCTCCAGGTGCAGCTAATATTACTAATGGAATTACAGCTGACCCTTTAACAACATGGGTTTGAACTTTGAGGGTCCACTAATATGCAGTTTTTTTTTCACGCAAATGTGGATAGCAGAGAGACAACAGTATTAAAAATTGTCTACTGTTTTCCAGAATTGATGGGTGAGTTAGGAAGAGAAATGATTAGTGCCCTTTCTGTGTAATCTGACTAGAACATTGTAAAGCTGTAAAACAAGGTGCTCTGTTATCCGCGGACCCTTATCACCAAGGCGAGGAGAAAACCCAGTGACTCCACGTTCACCTCCCCCACTGGTGACTCCAGATTCACATTCCACACCAGAGGCACCAGGTTCGTCTTCCCCACCGGAGAAATCAGGCTCATCTTCCTGACCGGTGACACCAGGTCCACCTTCCCCACCAGTGACTCCAGGCTCACCTTCCCCATCCAGGTCCACCTTCCCCACTAGAGACACCAGGTCCACCTCCCCCACTGGAGACACCAGGTCTACCTCCCCAACTGGAGACACCAGGTCTACCTCCCCAACTGGAGACACCAGGTCTACCTCCCCTACTGGAGACACCAGGTTCACCTCCCCCACTGGTGACTTCAGGCTCACCTTCCCCATCCAGGTCCACCTTCCCCACTGGAGACACCAGGTCTACCTCCCCAACTAGAGACACCAGGTCTACCTCCCCCACTGGAGACACCAGGTCCACCTTCCCCACTGGTGACTCCAGGCTCACCTTCCACATCCAGGTTTACCTTCCTCACCTGGGACACCAGGTTCACCTTACTCCAGGTTCAACTTCCCCACTGGTGACTCTAGGCTTACCTTCCCCACTGGAGACACCAGGCTCAACTTACCCACCAGTGACAGCAGGCTCACCTTCCCCTCCAGTGACACCAGGTCCACCTTCCCTACCAGTGACACCAGGTCCACCTTCCCCACCAGTGGCATCAGTGACACTGTGACACTACTGACCCCTTACCCACCAGTGTCACAGGCTTCCCTTTTCCAGAATTGGCCCAGGCCTTCCTTCCCAACTGCAGTGAGAGGGCAGAGCTCCCTGGGCATCCCTTTCCATCACTACTTCTCTAGGCTCCCCTTAGAGACCCTGCTAAGTGATGGCCCTGCTCACAGAAGTGTCCCAGTCACTTGCCTGAGATTCTTCCATCCTTCCCATGGATGACCCTGACTCTAGAAGAGAGAACATTGTAAGCCAGACAGTTCTGTCCAAGCCATCCCCAGTAGAGGCTGAACGTCCAGTCCAGCATGTTAGGGGAAGTTATTTATCGGAGGACGGCGCAGGCAGC
Organism: Pan troglodytes; assembly: GCF_028858775.2. Taxonomy (NCBI): domain Eukaryota; kingdom Metazoa; phylum Chordata; class Mammalia; order Primates; family Hominidae; genus Pan; species Pan troglodytes. The sequence goes on from NC_072409.2 coordinate 47,565,526, forward strand.
TCAGTGTGTGTTGCTCTGTGGTTCTTGGCATCGGGACCACATGCCGAGAACCACAGAGCAACACAAATGCCGAGGTCTTTGAGCTTCCCACTTCCCCTGGGGGTGGGTGGTGTCTTAGTCTTTCCCATCCACATTGCAGCAGGGTTTGATCCAAGTGGGAGGAATCTGAGGATAACCAAAACCCTCTACCGATTCCCTGCAAACGAGGCCATGACTCCTAGTCCCCCAGGCTGGTACCCAAAGCCTGCTCTGCATCATTGCCCGAGGTTTTTCCTGGGTGCCTTGGGAGCTTGTGCACGTGTGCAGGTGACCCAGAAGTACCAGTTGTGTAACTCACCAAAGGCATCCTCAGCCAAGGAGTGACAAGAGGGAGTAGATAACCCCAGAATCCCATCTTATGGTAGGATGATTTAGGGCAAAGTCCAGGTCACGACTTGGAAGGTCCCCCGGGCACTGAGCCCAGTTGCCCCAGCAGTGACCTGTTCCTGAGTGTACCCTTTGTGGCATCCTTTCCATCCCTGTCTTGCATTTCCTCTCCCTGCTTGGGTTTCCCAGATCACTGCTCAAGTAAACCACCTGCTCTTGAGTCCTTGTTGTAGCATCTGCTTTGGGGGACACCTAAACAAAGATGAAAGCTTGGTGTGGGGCTCTGGAGAAGACATGTAGTCAGTGTCCAATAAGTGTTAGCAATTATTACCATCACTGCATTCTGGAAATGCCTTATATCATAACATGGTTAGTTTCATAACCCAGTTGTAGAAAATTCCAAAGAAATGTAAGGACCTGATTCCTGGATGGATTTTATACTTAAACTGTGCTTGTACCTGTCTAATGCTCAATTCTCCAAGATCTGAGAGACCTCACCCTCCTTGTGTAAACCGCCTGGCCACCTGTCGCTATGAGTCACTGCCCCACAGCTTGTGTGGGATGAGGTTAATGTCGTGGCACCATGACAACAGCACATCTCGGTCATGCTCAGTGGAAAAGCCTTCTAGGTGGAACAATGCCAGACTCACGGTCAGCATGGTGGGCTCCCCAGTTAGTGGCCACGATGTCTTTCTGTGGTTTTGTTCTCAGGAGACGTACATAGAGATGCTTATAGCCTTGTTATTACAGAGCTAGCTTTTATTGAGTACTTGCTTCTCAGGCAGCTAAAGTGCTAAAGGCCTTCATGAAGATTTTCTCTTAATTCTCACAATGCCTCCCTGGCATTTAGTAGAGGAGGAAAGCAAGGCATAGGGAAGCCAAATACATTGCTTACTGAATTCAAGTTTCCAACAAAACCTCTTTCTCCTGGTTCTGTCCCCACAGCCTTCAGTTCCCATTGCCGTCTAACACACAGTCGCATTTGCACACACATACACATCCTTGCTTTCTCTCTCATCCCTTTAGAAACCAAGAAGGGAGACTTTGGCTCACAACAGTTATGTTCTGAATTATTCCAGCTTTCATTCTTGAGACATGCTGCTCGATTTTGGAGATGTTATACCAGAATTCAGTGGAACTTGGGGGCAAAAAAATAACATAAGGGCAGTGAGAAGTGCCATCCCAGCAGAGCACCAAGGACGGGGTGAGCAAGGGGTCTGCCCTGGCGCAGGCTAGAAGGGGGCTCATCATCTGTGGGGGATTTTAAAACAATAATAAAACCAAGCACCAGTGAGCCTGCTCTTTATTGTCACTGCACACTAGGAATTCCCCACAATGTCAATCATGACATGCTCTTTTCCCACAAAATCTTTTCTGGTGAGAGTTCTGAACAATTGCTGCAGTTACCAAAGCTTCAGTGATAGGTACATGAGCTTCAGGTGAGCATGTAGTCATTACTGATAACTTAATAAACACCGTGTCAGTTCAGAGAACTCCCAGCAATACGGTCATCTCTGACACACATGGACTGAGCTTCCACAGGCGCATCATGAGAGACGTTTGTCAGGGCCCTGGATCATTCAAGCTTGCTTCAGGCACTGCTGGGATCCTCAGCCCTACGGAGCTACACATTCCTGTTCCTGCATGGAGGCAGCAGATATGACCTACGCAGCGACTGCACAGTGAAGGTAAAGATGAAGAAACACATCGGAGTTCCTTCAGTGTGACCACTTGGAATCTGCATTTTTGTTTAAAATTCCAGACAGCGACATAGGGTTAGAACTGTGAGGTGCACCATATTTATTAGGTAAGTTCAGACTTTAGCTCATGCATATTTATTTCATGTCATGATTATTACTGACAATTTTGTCTTATGGAAGAGAGGAGTGTTGGCAGTAATCAGGGTGTCAAATATGCCAGGTCTGTCTGCTACATCACACTATAACTGGGGCAGAAATTCAGGCCCTTTTTGGGTTTTGTTTTTGCATACAGTTTTCCCACACCTGAAAAGCAGATGGTATATTACACATACTGTTATGTTTTCTCTTGCCAAGGTGCAGGTGTCCTTTGTGTGTTGTTAAACCCTCACAATATATACTTTATGGAAAGTGTACATCCCAGTCAAGCCCATAGGAAAGGCATTACCCATCGACACTTCTGAGATCTTCTGCCCCTGTGGTTCTAGCAATACAAGAATGACTGCTTGAGAATCTCTAGCCTGGCATCTCCAGGCCCCTGGCTTTCCTCTGTGCTGGAGACAATAGTGCTCCATAGGACACTCCTTTGTGGCTGGCACCCACATCCCCCTCCTGCTGGAGCAATGCTACTGAAGTCTCTAGCTGAGCCCTCCCCAGGGCCTGCCCTCAGCCAGGTTCTACCCCATCCTTGAGCTGCCCCCATCCAATGGCTGGTTTAGGAGGTGCACGAAGGTCTAGCCTGGTGCATTAGGACAAGCCTGAAGTGCCCCCAGCTGAGCCTTTCCTTGGGCCTCCACAGCTCAAATTCTCCTGCTACCCAGTCCTGCCTCCTTACTCCCTACAGGCATTGACCCTGGGGGCACCCCCAGTCTACTGCCTATGCACAAGTCAGAGGCTGTTCCTGGGAACTCTGTTATGACACATCCCTCCTCCCCAAACCGACACCCTGCATGGATTTGGCCTTCTGGCCAGTGCCCTCTTCCCCAAATGCACCTGTAAGTCCCCATCTTGGTCCCTGTAGCAATCAGTGCTGTGCATTAAGTATGTCCTTCTGGGCTTGTGGGAGGCTTCTGTTCCTGGCCCCTGTGTCTGATAAGCTGGGGAAACATGACACGTGTCAGTTCCAAGGGAACTGTTGGTTACAGCAGCACCATAATGAACATCTGACTGATAAAGCTCCTTTGGGTTAGAACCTCCCTCCCTGCATTTTTCTGGCCATTTTTACCTTCCAAGTTCTGGACAAAATGCAGCCCTCTCTGTAGACCTCCGAATCCAGTAGGGATCCAGTGTTCATCTTTGTTCTCTTGAAGTCCGTCTTCCCCAGGAGACTGACAATGTCTTCAGGACAGGAAGTGCATCTTAGTGACCCTCCATCCCTCACAAGGCCTTGGTATGAGTAGAGAGGTAATGCTTGCTGAGAAGACAGGAGGCTCATGAGGACCTGAGTGAGGTGCCCAGGATAGATGATGAATAGGCACGTGTGATGTAAGTTTGCCAACAGGAGAGCCATTCCTGACACCGGTGCTAAATGTCACACATCACGTTCCTTTCATCAGCCATAGAGCAAAATCCCTGGATTCTCACTCATCCACTGAACACCCCACATTCTTAGACAAAAGAATGATTTAAGTGGGTCTGCAGTATTCTGTAACATATTGTTCTCGGCACCACATGCTTAATACTGATATCAGGTGTTTGCTCCCAGTTACTTCTGCAGGCTCATGTATTGAGCAAACATCAGTATCCTGGGGCCCAAATACTGCTGAAAGCGACTGAAAATATGACAGTGACTACCATTAATATCAGCCCTAATGAACTTTCCATTGTATCCAGAGTACCAATACTGTCATTTCAGCACCTCTGCATGGGTCTTAAAGGGCAGATCTACTATCCCTGCCCTCTGCAGAGGTTCAGGGAGGCTGACTGCCTGTAGGGGAACCACAGCTGGAATGGGGCACCCGCTGGGGGATTCTCACAGAGCAGCGTTCTGCTGTGGGGTAACCGCCCTCTCCTGCCGCTCTTCTGCCTCTGCCATTACTGGTCCTGTTTTCTGACTCACTTACAATATTTCGAGGAGAACCTGAGGGTTTCCCTCTTCATTCTGTTCCTGAATTATTTCCCCCAAATTATTTCAGATTATGTATTTACTTTTAATTATCTTTATATTGATTATTTGTTCTAAAACTCTGTTATGTTGATTTATTTCAGCCTTGGTATTTTGATAACACCACTTAAGCCTCAGCTGTCTGGCCAGTTAAATGAGACAAATCGTATGAAGCAAGCACATGCTGATTTGTAGGTCTGCCTTCTCACTGACCTGCTGTGGGGCAAGAACTGGGTTGCAGCCCCTGATCTGCACAGGGGTGCACAAGCAGTCTGCCACCCAGGCAGCTTCTGTGACTTCACAATCAAAGACATTTCTGAGGCTGAAGATTCTTCCTTGACCTCAGCATCCTCCTTCACAGTACCTACTGCAGGGGTGACTACTGCTGAGTACAGGAGCTGGGGGAGATCTTGCAGGCAAAGAAGAGAGACAAGTGCGGTCCCATGAGACCCGGAATGCTTATGGTCTACCCCGCAGTCAATCAACACCAATTCTTGTTTGGAAATCGATGCATCTGCACTCTGAGTTGCACTGGATCCTGGCGGACCAGAGCTCTGCACGCTTTCTACTCTCCAGCCTGTGTGCAGAAGTTGTAATACTAAAAATGACATTCTCCAAACTCCCTTGCAGCTAGATTCTGGGCCTGATTTTATTTCATTTTGACTAGGTGCACTTGCTTGCCATTTACAGGACAGAAGGGAGTGGGGGCTGCGCTTTGCCGTGTCTGCCGTTTCCATCATGAAGCACAGTGGAGAGGTCCCGGTTTTCTGCAGCAGTTTTAGCAAGAGGTCCTGATTTCTGGGCAGTGGCTCTGTGAGTGTCAAGAGCAGGGCTTGGAGCAGCCATTTTGCTCATGAGCAAGTAGCAGACACTCATAGTTCTGGGCCTCTTTTTGGTCCCTAGCTCCTAAGGCGAGGTATTCCTGAAGCATTTGGTTGTGGCTGGTTTTCCAATTTCCTAATCATAATAAAGGTGGGTGATCTGAGACCCAGAGGAAGCCCAGCATCCTTTCTCCCCACTCCATTGTCTAACTTCTTGCTGGAAGCACCATGGGTGGAGTCATCCGGCACGTCCACTAGGCTGCCTAGAGTAGCTCTTTGCACAATGGAACACAATCTTGAGTGCAGAAATGATGCATCCATCTAGAAGACTCTTCAAAAGAGGTGCATTTCTCATGAGTCAGTAGGTTTCTATGCACAACAGGTCACAATAAATTGGAAATGCTAGTGTTGGGATGTTCTTTATTATTAATGATAGGAATTTCTTCATTGGCCTTTAAAAAAAACTCCTGGAAGGTGAGTATTAGGTGGAATCAGATTTGCTGTCCTGCCCCTGAAATTCAGCCTTTCTTTCTCCTTTCCCTCCTCCATATTAGATTATTTTCTAACTACAGCACAAAGGCAGCCCATGGATTTAATTACTTGGAACCATATTTCCTTTCATTAAAGGGATTTACTTTAAGTCCTAAACAAGTTTGACATTCAGCCTATCTACTTTAAATAACAAGTGATTTTCTTTGTTCTCCAAGGTTGCTACAATAAACATGTTATTTTTAGGTTTTAAGTGTCAAAGTTTAACATAATCTCTATTCACCCCCTGCTTCCCAAGAAGGAAATATTTTTGCATATACAATTATACACAAGCATATTCTTCTGTTTTACTTTATCTTTACACAAGTGGGACTTTAGAAAGCTTACTATTCTGTAACTTTTAGCACTTCTTTATCACTTCTGTAACTTTTAGTACATCTTGGACTTCTTTGCTTAGCAGGACAGATGATGGAAAGCCATCAGAATAGCAAGGATATATTGAGCATTTCTCATGTGCTGTGTGTTAAACTAAGCCCTTTAAGTGGATTGATACCTTTGATCTACACAGCAGATAGGAAGTTGGCACTTTCTAAATCAATCCTGCTCTTGGAGAAGGTTATGCATGTAAACCCACCTGGCCCCTCTTCCTCACACTCTAACTGCCTGTTATAAAGCCAGCTCCTGCTTTATAACAAATTCTTGTATCTACTTGGTAAGTGCCCTCTCATCTCTTTTCTTGTTTAGACTCTCTCCAGCTCCATTACAGGGACACATTAATAGATTCTATTAGTGCTTAGGATATAGAGTGCATAGGAAGAATGGACAGTTTTATAATATTATGCCTTTTATTCCAGAAAAAGATAGAGATTTTTATATAGTGAAAGAGAGACTGGGTCAAAGACGCCTCTGGGTATGTTGTTGGCTCCTTTCAAGTACTTCTTATGGCTCTTAGCACAAAGACAAAATTCCTGCCTCTGTGCCAGGTTTTTGCCATATGTCCAGCTTGTCTCATCCAATATGGGCACATGGCCCCTCAGTTCTTTGAACAAGAAGGCTCCACGCCACCACAGCACAGGCCTTTGGACACAGTGTTCTCTCGGTCTGGGATGCTTCCGCCCTCTACCCAAATAACTCCCACACGCCCTTCAGATCCTATCCTGAACACTGTTTTTTCAGAATGCCTTTCATGGCATATACTGGCATTACCAAAATTTTTGTCATTTTGATAAAAGAAAAACTACATACAATAATTTTATCTACATTTATTTGTGTTTGAATTGAACATGTTTCTTGCCCATTTTTGTTTCCTCATAAACAGCTCGTTCGTACTTTTAGATCATTTTCATGGAGTTGTTTCTTTTTATTTATTCACAGGAACTTATTTATATTAAAGAAATCATTTGTCCTATTTCTTCTATATATCTTTCAGTTCAAATACCAGTTGGTTATTTGACTTTTACATTTGCTTAAGGCATTTTTCTTTCTCAAAAGGTACTGGTTTTTATGTAGTCAGAGTTGTTAATGCTTTCTTTTAATGTTTTTCGTGTGGAACTAAGAAAAGGCTCCATTTCTCCAAAGTTAGTAGTAGAACAGGGAACCAGTTTTGTTTTTTCTTCCAAATGGCTATCTAGGTGAGCCAAGATGAGATACTGATAAGCCATCTTTTCTAAGTGATTTGTTTTTTGTTTTCTTTTTTGAGACAGAGTCTTGCTCTGTTGGCTAGGCTGCAGTGCAGTGGAGCGATCTCAGCTCACTGCAATCTCCGTCTCCTGGGTTCAAGCAATTCTCCCTGCCTCAGTCTCCCGAGTAGCTGGGACTACAGGTGTGCACCACCACACCTGGCTAATTTTTGTTTTTTTAGTAGAGACAGGGTTTCACCATGTTGGCCAGGCTGGTGATTTTTAAATGGCAGCTTAGTCTATACACTTAGTTGTCATTGGTTTCTGTTTATTTCTGTACTGCGTATTATTTCCTTGATGTGTGGTCTAATTCTGTTCCATTATCAGACTGTTACAACTAATGATGCTCTAGAACAGACATTGGCAAACTCTTGCTGGAAAAGACCAGATGGTGAATCTATCAGACTTTATGGGCCTCATAGGGTCACACACAAGTTTTTAAAAAAAAATGCTTTAGGGCCGGGTGCGGTGGCTCACGCCTGTAATCCCAGGACTTTGGGAGGCCGAGGCAGGCGGATCACGAGGTCAGGAGATTGAGACCATCCTGGCTAACATGGTGAAACCCCGTCTCTACTAAAAATACAAAAAATTAGCCGGGCACAGTGGTGGTCGCCTGTAGTCCCAGCGACTTGGGAGGCTGAGGCAGGAGAATGGCGTGAACCCGGGAGGCAGAGCTTGCAGTGAGCCGAGATGGCGCCACTGCACTCCAGCCTGGGCGACAGAGCAAGACTCCATCTCAAAAAAAAAAAAAAAAGCTTTAAAATTGCAAAAAACATTCTTTGCTCATGGGACATACAGAAACAGCTCATGAGCTGGCTTGGCCAACTCCTGCTTTATAACAAATACTCATATATACTTGGTAAGAGCCCTCTCATCTCTTTTCTTGTTTAGACTTTCTCCAGCTCCATTACAGGGACATATTAATAGATTCTATTAGTATTTAGGATATAGAGTACATAGGAAGAATGGACAACTTTATAACATTATGCCTTTTATTCAAGAAAAAGAGATTTTTATATATTGAAATAATCTTCTTTTATGTTCACACTGGGGACTTAATATTTCCTTCTCATCACATGTTCATATTTCTTAAATTTATTCCCAGGACTTTGGTTTTTTAGTGTTATTCTGAGTGACATTTTTCTTCCATTATATTTTCTAAAGAGTTGTTATTTGTATATCAAAAAACTATTTATTTTATATTAATTTTGTAAGAGCCGCCTTTTATTATTATTATCTCTTAGTGTTTCTAATTGTTTTTCAGGGTTTTCTTTTGGCTTTAAGTATATTGCCCACAATGAATAACAGTAAGCCTTTTCTTTTCCAAAACCTATGTTTCTTATGCTATGATCTTGTTTTATCGCACTGGTTAGCACTTCCTGAATGACGTAGTGAAACTGAGCATCTTTGTCTTGTTCCTGCGAGGCCTGGACCTGCTACCCCAGATGAAGCCCAGCCTCAGGGGTGAGGCTGCCCAACAAGTTCCTGACTCAGAGGAAGCCACAGCTTGAGTTGTCATCGATGTCGCTGTTGGCCCAGGGGTGAGTTGGTACCACCTAACACCCCTCAAGAGGAGACCCAGCCTCCTGCATGAGAATGGAGTATTCCTGGGAGATAGCATCAGCATCTCCCTGAACACAGACGGGACCTGGCAGCGAGGACCGCAGTGCCTGAACCCTGTGAGTCAATACCTCCAGAACCTGAGACTTCAAGTCATTGCCCATTGAGGGATGGACTGCATCACGTCTCAAAATTCAACCAGATTTCCAGCTGGAGGCCAGGGGAATCTGGAAACATTAATCGCCTCCCCCATTAAACAGATGCATTTGCTTTTGTATTTATTGAATTAATTTACAAAATGCTGCTGTCTTGAGGGAAGCATTCCCTGGAGCTTGCAAATACCAGCTAATACCACGTAGTTAATATTCATTCAACAGAAGCAGTAATGTCAGGGTTACATTAGCACCAACTAAAGAATACAAACATCCAGACTTTTGAATTCTCCAACCTCCAAAACCTCTGTGATTTACTGTCTTTTAGGGTTCAATCTAGATAGGGAAATTGGATTTCCTGTCAGAAGTTTCTGTGCGGCACATTCCTGAACGTCCTTGAATGGTTTGACGTCTTTCTGAGGTTTCTGGCGTCAGTCCCTAGGGCCGACTGCTACCACCTTGAATCCAAGGGGACTGTTTTGGAGGAGAGGATGGGGGAACCTAGTTGCATCTTCCTGGTAGTGGGACAAGTTAGTCTATGTGTTTTTCACAGTCTTCTAGATGAGCGAAATGCCTGTGGAGTCCAGCATCCAGGTGTTTCTGAAATTGCTCCCATGAATGAAGGCATTTGCCTGCCTCCACCATCCCAATCCTGCCTACCCACTCTTTCCTCTTCTGATGAGATCTTTCAGCAAATCAAGGCTGGGGCTTGGCGAGTAACTTCCCAAACATCACTAGCTCTCTGTATTTTAAGGTCGCCATCCACACTGCCTGCCCTGAAAGGAAGAGAAGCTGGGCAGTACCCAAGGAATATAGAAACAAACTTTTCCTCTGCTCCTGTGCTATCTGGGTAAAACTGATCAAACAGCACCTTTTCTGAGGCTAGGTTTGCCTCATTTCTTTCTTTTTTTTTTGTTGAAGAAGTTTGGTGTGGTTTTTGTTCTGACTTACTTTTATACTTTTTTATTGTTGACACATAATAACTGTATATACTTATGGTGTACAATGTACTTTTTTTTTTTTTGAGAAGGGGTCTCACTCTGTTGCCTAGGCTGGAGTGCAGTGGCACGATCATGGCTCACTGCAGCCACTACTTCCCAGGCTCAGGTCATCCTCCCACCTCAGCCTCCTGAGTAGCTGGGACTATAGGTGCATGCCATCATATGTGGCTAATTTTCATATTTTTCACACAAACGGGGTTTCACCATGTTGCCCAGGCTGCTCTTGAACTCCTGGGCTCAAGCTATCCACCTGCCTTGGTCTCCCAAAGTGCTGGGATTATAAGCATGAGCCAGCACACCCACCCTGATGGTTTAGTACATGTGTGCATTGTAGAATGATTACATCAAGCACATTAGGATATCCATCATCTCACATACTTGTCATTTTTCCTTGGTGAGAACATTCAATATCTACTCTTTAAAAGCAATTTTGAAATATATAATACATTATTATAACCAGAATCACCATGCTGTCCAGTAGATCACAAAAATGATTCCTCCTGTCTAACTGAAACTTTGCACTCTCTGACCAACATCTCCTTTTCTCCATCTCCTCTTCCTCATTTGTTCCTTAAATTATTTGGACAATACCAGCTTCTTTGGCCTAAAAGTACTCTCGGAAGCATCGTGCCTCACACCAGCTAGTAGGAATAAGTACAGGAAACCATGTGACTGGCCCTCAGCAGTGGAATGTATAACTGAGTCATGGTCTGTTCCCACCAAGGAATGACTACCAGATGGTGATAAGAAGCTGATGATCTACAATGATCTGAGATAATGTGTGTGAGAATCTTGCAAAGTAAATTGAGCCAAAGAAGCAGGACAGAATAGTACAAATTGTACTATTCCATTTATACAAGGTATAAAATCCAGTAGAACTAGGCTATGCTGTCAGAACTCAAGATAATGCTGGGCCCAGTTGTGACCGGGAAGGGGTATGCGGTGTGCTTCTATATGCAGTGCGGGTGACCCACTGTTCTTCTTCAGAGGCTGGATACATGGACATGCTCAGTTTGTGAAAATTCAACAAACTGTACACTTAGGAAAGGTGCTGCATTTATGTGTGTGTACGTGTGTTTATATAACTTAAATGTGCATCTATATACCTTAATTTTTTTTTTTTGACGGAGTCTTGCTCTGTCACCCAGGCTGGAGTGCAGTGGCATTATCGCGGCTCACTGCAACCTCTGCCTCCCAGGCTCAAGCAATTCTCCTGCCTCAGCCTCCTGAGTAGCTGGGATTACAGGCACATGCCACTACGCCTGGCTAATTTTTGTATTTTTGTTTTTTAGTAGAGATGGAGTTTCACCATGTTGGCCAGGCTGGTCTCAAACTCCTGACCTCAATGATCCACCCACCACGGCCTCCCAAAGTGCTAGGATTATTGGCATGAGCCACTGCGCCCGGCCCTTAAATTCTCTTTGAAATGGGCTCTTGTTCTGTCGCCCAGGCTGGAGTATAGTGGCATGATCATATCTCACTGCAGCCTTGACCTCCTGGGCTCAAGCAATCTTCCTACCTCACCATAAATTTAAACATGAAAAAGGGCAAGGACAGTTCTGCTGTGGGGCATGCAGACATAAAGCTCCAGTGGGCCTTGTAAAGGCAGAGCCGTCTTCAGACACCACCGCCCTTGGCCCACAGCACTTCCCTCACTGCCCTGTGCTCTGGTCCCTATGCCCCTTCTTAGGGAATGTGAGTGCTTCACTCAGGGATAGGAGGGCCTGGCACTTGGCAGAGGCCACCGGCCCTGGCCCTTGAACTGTGATGGGATCCCTAAGCGCTTTCCCTACGGTGTCAGGGCTCTGAAGTTGCCAAGAGGACAACAGAAAAACGTGTTGGTGTGGTGGTGGTTGTTTTCAACATGAAAACTCCAGATTATCCAGAACAATGGTAACCCCCAAGAGCATGTGGACTTTTGAAGAGGAGGATCCAGGGATTCTTCTAGAAGGTATTCAAAAGGACAAGGAGAGCAAAGTTTATGAGATCAGAGAGATCAAAGACCTGAAGGGCAGTGCTTGGTCCCAGGGTCCTAGGAGGAGAGAACCCCAGGAAGAGGAGAGAATGTCGCAGAGCCAAGGAAATAGGTTCCCAACTTGCAAACTTTCAAAAGTTATAATCCAGCATTTAAAAAATTATTACTGATACATTTGATTCATGAAAAACTGACTGTTTCTGAGGAAGAAACTCAATTACCTCTTAGAAACTCTTAAAAAAAAATCCTCCCTAGACAAAAGAAGAAAAACCAATTCAAAACTTCCACTTCCTCATTTCTTTGCGGCATCTCAAGTGCCCTTAAGGAAAACACACACACACACACACACACACTGAGACACACAGACCTATTTAAAAACAACAGGTATTTTCACATTGGTGCTGTGACCTATTTCTGGATCAGAAACTGGATTGCATGTCCACAAAGCCATCTCCCCACCTGGTGTTTGCTCTACACAGCGGTTGGGAAAGTACAGCCTTAGGGTCTAACAGAAAATGCATCTCTTCTTCTTTTTTATGATCGAATGCCATGAATTTACTAGTTTATAGCATCTACTTTTGTATTATATACGGAGGCCAAGATTGGAGCTTAGCCCAGTCTTTTCTGGAAATGGTTCTTTTGAAATCAGCAAGTCTGCTTAAATAAAAGAAATATTCCCCTGCCTTCCCTGGTGACTTGCATCCTCATTTTCATTCTTTTTCAAGACTTTGTCAGGAAGTCGGTAATGGGAGGTCTGTTCCCATTAAAGAGTGTGGTAGTGCGTAAGTCCCTGTGAGTCTATCTGCCATGAGGACCCTTCCATATGTAGAAACATGACAAAATAAATATTTAGGAAGGAATTTCAAAGAAGTTCAAATCTAGATATCCTCATCAGGGATAATACAGGAGCTTGAAATACATGTGCAGATCACCTGGTTCATTAACTGTTGAGACATGGGCTGTGAGGATCCAGGATCGCTCAGCCCAGCAATCACAGAGAAGGCCCACTGTGTGGTGAGGCTGCAGAGGGAACACCGAGGGTCCAAGTGGGCGCCTCTAGGGTTGCAGGGCATCTCTGCCTCAATTATTGCCATTCCACTGTGGATTTACACACTGTATTTCCACAAATAAAATTTTATTGTACAACATTTATCTATGCTAAAAAGAGTTGAAAACCACTGATCTATTTGAGGCCTTTATTTCACTTGAGCAGGGAGAAACATGACTGGTCAGGGATTCTCAAAGAGGAAGATAATCAGATAGATGAGAGCTGTCAAACATGTCAGCAAAATGAATGCTACGAAACAGTGGCATTCAAATTCAACAAACGGAACTCTCCCTGCTCAAGGAAACAGCTAAACACAGCAGTTTAAAGTTTTAAAGGTGATCATATTTAACATGTTTGAGAAGATTAGAGAATGTAAACTATCCTTGAAACAAGAAGCAGCTGTTACAAAAAAGAACTATAAAACTTTGAAATTTAAAAGATGATTGTTAATGAAACCTAGCAAAACAGACATGATTGAAGAATAAATTAGTGAACTGAAAGACCAAGGGGTTCTTGTAGAATGTCATTCATGGGGACAAAGAAATCCAAGTAAGAGACAATTGACACGAGAGGGAGCTAGACGTTTCTTTATGTATTTACTAGGAGTTCAAGGAGGAGAGAACAGAGAGACTTGAGGGAGGAAAATAATTAAATAACTGATAGAAGAAAATTGATCAGAACTTTTCCAGTTCAAAAGCAGGGCCAGCTTCCTGGATATGTGGCCCTTGTGGTCACGTAAGGCTCTAAGCTCAGAAGGACTCTATGCTTATCTGATTCTCATCTGTTGCCATCTTGAAAGGCTTCATAATTTGATCTTTGAACTTGGGTTTTGTAAGTGAAGTCCGACGGAGCCACAAACCGTGTGCATGTGCAGAGACACAGGTGATATATGTGTCCCCGTTCCTTGCTGCTCCATTCATGCTCCCAAGGCCCATGCATACAGAATTCCAGTGGATTCTGGTGCAGTTCAGCGACACTGAAGGCGAGTAGAAGGTAATCGTGCTCTACCACAGAAGGAGGGGCATATGGAAGCCCTACAAAGCCACACACGATCTGTTGGAACCAGAACTTGTTTCAAATGCCTAAAGAAGGCAAAGGCCTTCTAAGAAACAGAACAATGAAGGCATCCTATCCCATCCCTTCTTACCTGGGCTACTTCCAGTATTCGACAACCACGAACTTTGAAAATGAAGACATACGAGGAAAGATGAGGACAGTGCAACCCAGAGTTCCTGTCCTTCAGTGCTTTCTCCCTCATTAGTCAGCTGAAGGTAGAGGGTGCTGGCGCACGTGCATGTAGCAAGAAGTAAAATACAAAGAGTTGAGCTACTTTTCAGCAGCATTGTCGCTGTTATGGTAGAAATGAAATACACATGCATGCTCGAGCCACATAACACAAACCATAATTTCAGTGATTCCTCATGTGAGTTAAACACTTTTGTATTTGCATTTAAAACTAGCATTGCACAAATGATAAAATTCATGCTAATACTTTAAAATTTTAACTTGGAATGACATTAAATAACATGAAAAACGCAGCACATCAAGAAAGAGACTCTGGAAGAGAGGAAAAAGCTGTATATTTTAGTATTGTTATGCCTTTTTCTTGCTTTTTGAACAGGAGTTCCACGTTTTAGTTTAGCACCGGTTTCTGCAGACCAGATAGCCAGTCCTATTTAAAAGGGCCCACCAACGCATGGCAGAATGCATTTTAAAAAGATTTATTTTGGAACTTCAAAGGTAAAGAGAAGTTTTTGAAGTTTCCAGAGAGAAAGAAGGGTTAATTTACAAGAAATGAAGTGCCTACGGCCAGCAATGTGGAGCTGGGTCAAGAGCGCTGTGGCTCTTTGAGCACAGGGCACCGACTGTGGCTGGCCAGGGCTTGTGTGTGGCCCAGGGCTTCTGAGCAGGCTCATCCCTTCTGAGCAGGCTCATCCCATGTCTTGACCTGGTCTGGAAACCAAAGGAAGGTGCAGCGGACAGCAGCTGGGGGGCAGGGGTAGACTGGGCACACGAGGCTCATTGTGAAATCCCAGGGCATCTCCTGGGAGCTTGTCTGCACAGAGCTGGCAGGGCCAGTGCTGGAGCCAAGCCAGGTTCCAGGAACGTGCCCAGACACAGCTTGGCAAGGTGGTGGGCTGCAGCATGTGAGGACAGGAGGAACACAGTGTCCCTGAGCTCTGCTGCTCCAGAGCTGGGCTCCATGGAAGAACCAGGAGGCTGAAGAGGGTGAGTGCGCCAGCACTGAGGTGCGCCATGGGCTGCTTTCGAGGCTCAGGTTTCCTGTGTCAGTGGATGGGCAGGGCCAGCTCTGTGTGCTGTGGGTTTGTGCGCTGAGACACAACACATGCAGACACACACAGACATACAGATACATGCAGACACACAGACTCATAAGACACACATGTACATACAGACACACAGATACATGCAGACACACAGACTCATAAGACACACATGTACACACAGACACACGGATACCCAGATACACACAGATACACAGACTCATACAGACACACATGTACATACAAACAGACACATACAGATACAAAGACTCATACAGACACACATGTACATACAGACACACAGACACACAGGTACATAGATACACAGACTCATACAGCCATACATGTACATACAAACAGACACACAGATACATACAGATACAAAGACTCATACAGACACACATGTACATACAGACACACAGACACACAGGTACATAGATACACAGACTCATACAGCCATACATGTACATACAGACACACAGACACGCAGACACATGCAGACACACAGACTCATAAGATACACATGTGCATACAGACACACAGATACATACAGATACACAGACTCATACAGACACACATGTATGTAAGACACACAGACACACAGATACAGATACATGCAGACACACAGACTCATAAGACACACATGTATATATAGACACACAGACACAGATACATGCAGACACACAGACTCATACAGACACACATGTACATACAGACACACAGATACATGCAGATACACATAGACATGGACATACACATGTACATACACACACAGACCCATAAAGGGACACTTAGACACACAGACACACACACAGACATACATGCAGACATATATACAGACACACACGCAGACATACATGCAGATGTATATACGGACACACACACAGACACAAAATGGAAACTTTTTCCTTGGCTCTTCAAATACAGAAAAATCATCCAAACAATTCATTTTGGCCAAGCCAACTCATGCCGGCATTAGGAGTTGGGGGCCAATGCAGAGAGTGCAGCTCTGCCTGCTGTCCTTCTCCTTTACTGCCCTGGTAGAAGCGCTGATGAGCACGGCAGCCAAGGCTGTCCAGGAGGGGATGCATGGAGCACAATGCTTGGACACAGTCCAGCCAGCAAGGAGAGGCTGGCTGGGTGCCTCCCGGGGCACCCAGACTGTTCCAGGGCTGTGGGAGGCCCAAGAGAGGAACAGAGCGACCCCTGTTTCCCGAGAGCTTGGCAGCCTCAAAGTAGTGGGGACGTCATGTTCTGGGGCCCGAGGGAGAGGTCGTCAGCCATAGAAAGAGGGAAAACTATGTGGGGAAAGAGCCATGGGCTAAGGTTTCAGGCCCCAGGAAGGACTCGCTGGAACAGCACAGGCTGAGTGGGAGCCCATGCCAGGCCAACAGTGAGCCCTGGCATGGGAAAGTGCCTGCACAGCCGCCTCGTGAGGAGTCAAAGACGTGGAGGACATGCCGGGAGAAATGAGCATAAGCAGGTTTCCGTGCTGCCGAAATTCTGTGCATCCTGAAGATGCTTCATTCCAACGGAGGGAATGCAAGTCCACAGAGGTTTCCAGAAGTCACCAACCACGGAATGCTTTCTCTCTTCCACTGACAATACCCATGCAAGAACACGGCAGAGGCTGAAATGGTCTTGGGGCAGGGGAGAGACTCCAGCCTTGGAGGGTCTCGCCCTACTGCACAGCACATTAAGCCCACCCTGCGAGATTGACAGAGGGCTGAAGCTGAAAGCCCATTGTATGGGCAACAAAGGACGAACACCCAGGCTGGGTTGCCTCCAGTCTCTTTCCTCAGTGTGGCTTCCTGGGCAGAAAGCACATGGCTGGGTTGATCCCTACGGCAGGCCCAGGCCAGGTGAGGCAAGTGAGTGTCCTTAAGCTACGCCCCAGCGTCCCCTTCTCTCACCTCAGCCCTGGCCCTGGCTGAGGAGAACAGGTGGTCCTCAGCCATCTGGGGGTGATGGCAAGCCTGGAGCAGGTTCCGTGTAAATCACATAAGAACAGGGCTGAAGTACTAGGGACACTCACACAGCCCCAGCTTCCCAGGATAGACTTGGGGGTGGCAAAGGGCTCTCCATCCACAGGAACCCCTGGGCTGGGCCATGTAACTGTAGGGCATTGCCAGAATCAGGGTCACCATGGGCTGGGCACTCAGAGGCTGTTCCAGGTGGGAGTCCACACTCCAGGCCCAGGGCAGTGCCTGCCCTCCGTGGTACAAAGAGCTCATGCCTTTCTAGCACAACTCCTGAAGGGTAAATAGCTACACGTGAAGGGGCACCCTATGCAGGGAGGACAGTCATCAACTGTCATCAACACTGACTTTTTGTTTGTTTGTTTGTTTTTGAGATGGAGTCTCGCTCTGTTGCTTTGTCACCCAGGCTGGAGTGCAATGGCACAATCTTGGCTCACTGCAACCTCTGCCTCTTGGGTTCAAGCGATTCTCCTGCCTCAGCCTCCTGAGTAGCTGGGATTACAGGTGCATGCCACAGATGGCTGTGACATGGCTGGTTTCATACCCCCACAGTGAACTACGCACATGCGGTAACTGTGGCTCAGGTGGTACGGAAGGCACAGTAAGAGGCTCAGGTCATCTGGCCACTAACTCCTACCCTCACATATCTGGGTGCTTTGGTTATACGGAACCCATGTCCTGAAGAATCCATATCGGGCTTCTGTCTAGGAAGATTTCACACCCTGGGCATTGCAAAAGGCCATGGAAAAATGGTGGCTGCTAAGAGTTATTACTTATAGAGGCAAAGTGACGTGCAAATATTATAGAAGGTCAGTATTATTATCATCATCATCAATATCTTGTGCAGAAGAGGAAACCAAAGCTCAGAGAGGTTGAGCAACTTGCTCAGTTTCACACAGACAGTAAAAAAGCATTTTTAAAAGATCCTCAAATTGAGGTGCTCTGGAATCCATGGACATAGTCCACCTTCCTGGAGCATCTGAAAATCCACTGGGTATAATATGGAGACCATGAAGGTTTGCTGTGTCTCCCTCCCCAGCTTATCCTACTCTCCTTTGACAACCGTGGCCCTAACTTCAGCTCCAGCGTCTCCAGTGATGTCTACATCATGACAAAACTGAAAGTTAAAGGTAAAAGCACTAATTATCTGCAAAACAGCTAATTTTTGTTTCACTGAATTTGTTTAATTTTGCAGCTGTTCTGGGGATCTCATGATTCATAAGGAGCCCTACAGATCTAGAAGGTTGTGTGTCTTCTGCTCTAGAATCAGAACCAATAGGACATATATAGATATGTGAGACTTATTATAGGAATTGGCTCATATGTTTATGGAGGCGGAGAAGTCCCATGATCTGCCATCTGCAGGTTGGAGACCCAGGAAGGCTGGTGGTGTAACTCAGTCTTAGTCCAAAGGCCTGAGAACCGGATGAGCTGATGGTGTGAGTCCCAGTTAGAATCCAAAGGCTCTAGAACCAGAAGCACCAGTGTCCGAGGGCAGAAGATGGATATATCAGCTCAAGCAGAGAGAGCGGATTTGCCCTTCTTCTGTCCTTTGGCTCTATCCAGGCCCTCAGCAGATTGGATGGTGCCTACCCACATTGGTGAGAGTGGATCTTCTTAGTCTACTGATGGAAATGCTCATCTCTTCACAAAATGCCCTAACAGACACACACAGAAACAATGTTTTACCAGCTATCTGGGCATTCCTTAGCCCAGGCAAGTTGACACATAAAATTAACCATCATAAGTCCACTTCTTGTCAACTCAACACCAAAAGGCATCTTCTTAAACTATGCTAATCTTCAAATAAAGACAATACCAATGTCATGCTATCTGCCTATCTCGCATACAACCCAAAACTCACTAATCCCTTCCCCACAAGAGAAGGCAAGGGCCTTCGGTGATGCTTACTCTTCTCCTTGATATCTCATAATTTAAATACTGTAATGTAAGATTGACAATACTTAAGTATTCATATAAAGTCAATGTATTGTGTGTTACAGGATAAGGGAATATCTGTAAGAGAGGAAAGAAAAAAAGATATTTGCTTACTTTGCATACACACAAATGTATTCTTAACAAAACAGGGAGAAAATACTCATAACAGTTACAGTCCTGGTTTCTGTAACTGGTCACATGGCCACAGTAAGTATCTATAACCACTTTATTCCACCGACGCATTCTGTATTCCCTTTGCCTTCAGCAAGCCCCTCAGGTGGTTATGAGTTTTTACCTGGTGCAGTGACCCAAACCTTCATTCCTGAATTTTCCATTGAGCTTAATCACAAGGCATAGTAATACTAAGAGATGCCCTAAGGAATTTCCTATATTCTAGACATACTCTTCCTTACTTCCATTGTGGAGCAGCAATCCAATTTCCCTTTGATAGTCAAGATCAATCACCCCAGCCAGCAATATCATTCTCTTCTTGGCCTGTTGACTCAGAGACACGAAGAGCCCACAATGGCTGGATGACAGTCTTCATTTCCAGTTGGAAGTTGTGGAAGTTGTAGAAATTATGGAATCATTGTTGCATCTCCTGGTGGAAGCATTCTTCCCTCTGGAGCTAAGACATTTAGGCTAGCAGGGCATAAAGTTGTGGGAACAGGAAGCAAAAATGTTGCCAGTGGCTCACTAGGGGTGATGGTGAGTGGTGTATCTCCCATTTCCACTTTCTGATTCCCGGACCAGTGAGTCGTGGCTATGGGATAAACAGCACCATCGATTGGAGGCTGATTCAGAGTGTATAGTTTATGTCCCAGAGTCATCTCCCTGGGCATGGATGGGAACTTCCCAGAAGAACTATGGGGAGCTGGTTATTTGACATATTGAGCAATATGTTTGGCTTCACAGTAATGTGCCCAGGTAAGTCCCTTACCTCTGTTTGGTGCTGTCCATAGGCCGCCATGTCAGTTAGCTGAAAGGCAGTGAGAATACATGCGTAGGAATACATAGCTTCTCTGTAATCCCAGCACTTTGGGAGGCCGAGCGGGGGTGGATCACGAGGTCAGGATTTCGAGACCAGCCTGGCCAATGTGATGAAACCCCACCTCTACCAAAAATATAAAAAATTAGTTGGATGTGATGGCATGCACCTGTAATCCTAGCTATTCAGGAGACTGAGCAGGAGAATTGCTTGAACCCAGGAGGCGGAGGTTGCAGTGAGCCTAGATCGCACTACTGCACTCTAGCCTGGGCGACAGAGTGAGACCCAGTCTCAAAAAAAAAAAAAAAAAAAAAAAAAGAAAAAGAAAAAGAAAAAAAAGAAATACATAGCTTCTTACCACCCAGGAAGGACCGCCAGTCACTCCTTTTGACATTCCTCAAAATTTCTTTTGGATGTGTCAAGAAAGTGGCTCACCTTTGGCTTTGCTTCACGTCTGGAAATCAAGAAAAGCTGTGAGCCAGCCCTGAAGTGGGATCTACTCAAGAGTGCCGATGGCGCCGCCCCTGGGAAGGTGCTAGAAGGCTAGGCCGGGACTACAGTGGAGCTCAGAGCAGGTGGTGACAGGATCCCTGCTCTCAGTCCATTGCAGATTTTTGAAAATTAACTGTCCTCACCTGGAAAGCAGAGGCTGGATTAGATCTGAGATTCTTTTGTCACCTCTTTGGACCCTACATTCTGTAAGGTAGGGTCCCTCCACACCATATTGATTCAGCAGTACATAAATTCATTACTTTGTTTTCACATCTCCCTTAATCAAAGCCTGGACTAGCAAGCTCCAGGTGGGGAACCTGAGCACTCCTGTCATCTGGAATGCCTCCGGGAAAAGTGTGACGAGTCCTTCAGTTCCCAACAGCCCGAGGACTCCAGGCTGGAGGCTAGCAGGCCTGGGCGAAGGCTACCTTCTAGCTAAAGCATGCTACATCCCACCTTCGGAGACCAAAGACTCCAAAATGACTGCATTTCAATGTCAAACTAACAGAACAAGTCCACACCAAGCTGACCTTTAGCAAGTGGAGTTAGAGAAACTCATTCCAATCCCCTCTGCTGGACAACACTGTGATCTCAAAGATTAGATATGGGTTCTCTGAATAGAGCAGTCATTTGCCAATCACTTATTTTGAATATAAATCACTTAATACATTATTTCTGTACCTGTTGAAACGCGATTCCAATAGTGCATGCAGTTGGTGTCTCTTCCACTTTCATAAAAATAGGCATAACCTAGGAGGTAGGTAGCCTGTCCCTTTCCTGCCAGGTGGAGGGCCGGGACCAGCTCATGCCCAGGTGTCGGCTGCCATCTAGTGGGCACTTGAGAAGTAGCACTGAGCTGCTGTGGGGTCCAACTCTCAGTTGTCTGCCCCAAGTGGGCCGTCCCCGTGCGGAGAGGCACCCTGCAAGCTTCCTCCTTCCTGCCCTGGAGAGCAGCACTCTGGCCAGGCCTTCCCACCCCATGTCAGGGACATGGCTCCATGGCCAACCCCCACTTCTTGTCCTTTCCCTTCTTTTTCCTTCCCTCTGTCCTTCTGGTAATGTTTGCCTTTTAAAATTGGCAAGCCAATTTAATTCCCAAAACAAGGAAATTAACCCCCCGAAGTGAGAGAGTGCAGCAGCAGTGGGCAGTATTTGCCACTACTGCTTACTTGAGGAACTACCCTGAGGATGGCCGTTCTTTATGTAAACCCCAGCCCTGGGGGGTCTACACGGTGAAATCCCAGAGCGCAGGGTCCCTTGTCTTACCTTGGGGTTTCAGGAATAAGCACTCATCAGGGATTGAGATTCACATCCTGGGCCCAGGAGCTCTGGATGGGAGGCTGCCTTGGGTCACGTCAGTCGCTGCTCATTATAACACAGTACTTGGGGCTGGGCACTGGGCTGGAACACAGTGGCTTTGGAGGGGCCCACAGCGTGGGCCACGTGGTGCTTCCCTGACTTAGCAGTGAGCCAGCAGCCATCCCCACATCCAACAGACCCAGAGTCCATGCTGCAGTTGTTGCTGGATGCCTGTGACCTGGGCTGGTGGCCAGAGGGACGGCACTGGAGCGGGAGACGTGGTGCCACACCGGGCTTCCCTCAGCTTCAGGCTCTGGTCAGACTTCAGGGACAGCATCTCCTTTGCTCCTCCCCACGGCACCAGGCAACATGGGTGGAGTGGGACTTAGCGATGCAGCTCCGTCCATGGGGCTTGTGTGGTGGGGGCAGCTCTAGGATTATAGCTGCCCACCTTGGGGTGCCCTGGCCTTGCAAGGTTAGAGGACAGAGCCAGAACATGCCAGCTGGACCTGGCCTGATCTTTCTACCAGTCTGTCTGGACAAACCCACACAGACAGGTCTGACCCCCAGGGAGCGGAAGCTGGTTGGGACATGGCCCTGGGCAGATATGACCCTCATTCTGTCACTGTTTTTTGAGCAGGGACTTTGGGAAACACCCACCTGTGCCTTTCACCTGCGCATTCCCCAGGAACGGTCTCACGTTGGGCGTCGGGTGTTGTTTTCACAGGGACCACCAGGTTTTTCAGCAGACAGCAGGGCAGTCTCAGAGCCCAGCATTGCCCTCCTGGCCTCCCCGGGTCCCAGCACAGCTCCATGCCTCCATGTGGGCAGCTTCATGGGTCCTGTCCCTGAAAAGCCCATGGAGTCTGCATGGGGTGGGGCAGTTCCCGAGCAGGGAGGGGGAGGAATCTGGCTTCTAAGAGAGATCCCCCACCCCCATCCTGGTGACTTTTGGGCACCTGTCCCAGCCACTGAGGAGAGTGGTTATGAGGGGACATCTAGGATGTTATACAGCTGCTAAGAGATGAAAGTCAGGTGACTCGGAAGATCCTGATTCTCTGGCTGACGATGGGCACCCTGGGGCCCATGCAGGCTTGAAGTTGGGGCTGAGGGAGAAAACAGGGGCTTGGTCTGCTCTGGAGGGAAGTGGCATGGTGTCCTGCCAGACTGGCTGGTTTGAAAGTCGTCAGGAAAGACCCATAATAAGACACATTTATTGATGCTAATTAGCCATGGCTGAGATTGGCTGAATCAGAGTCTCTGAATTCAGACATCCTCACAGGCCAGTGTTTCTCAGCCCCAACACCACTAGGCAGAGGTAAACAATGGCAGAGGGATAGGACACTTCGAGTACAATGTTTGCACCTGGAATTCTCCCACCTGCCTTGCAGTGACCTGGTCATCTCGACAGGCCAGAGATGAGCAAGTCTTGGCTACACACGTGGGTGATGCTCCCCACGCCCTGCAGGCAGGGACCAGGCAGCTGGGGTCACCCAGGAGAGAGTGGCAGGGCGGGTGGCCCAGGCCCCTGGCTCTGAGATCATGCCCTCCTGAGCTCCATTGCTAAGTTGGCTCTGCTGAGCTGCTACTACCAGGACTGAGGTGTCGGGACAGTGAGTTCTGGCTGGGTCCTCTCCCAACACCCCCCACTTCCACACCGCTGTACACAGAGCCAGGGGCTGCACTGCCCTCCCCTCCTACCTGCGCGTGACTCTGACCCTGCAGGCTTGGGTGTCTGTAGTGGCAGAGAGTTGTTTCTTCTCCTCTCTTGGGCCTCAGCGGACCCCAAGTGGTGGAGAGAGCAGGAGGGCATGGGGCTGGGTGCTCTCGTGGACTGATGGTGGTGTCCTGGGGACAGTTAGGCAGCTGCTATCATTTTCAGTGAGGATATGTGCCCTCTAACCCAGCAACAGTCAACGCCCAACTGCAACGCACAGCACACAGCACACAACACAAAATGGGTGAGCGTCCAGCTCCCCCCACAGAGCTGGAAGCAGCTTGTGGCAGCTGGTCCTGGGAAGCTGGCTCTGGGAGGCAGTGGAGATCAGGGGTTCATCCAGGACAGCCCCTGGCGTCCATGCCTGCCACAGCAGAAGTGAACAGAAGCTTTAGATACCCTCACAGGGGCTCTGGAGCTAATGTGATCCAGCAGAGTTGCCCCAGGTGGCCCAAGATGTGCACAGCTGTACACACCTGCACAGCCCCATCTCCAGCAGAAGCACCCCCATCAACCCCGGCCTCTGGCAGGAGGTCCAGCCTATGACGTAATGCTACAAGGTGGTTTAACATCTCACCAGAAGAATTCAGGGCCCTAATGAGCAGACCCCCCGCTAAGGCTCTGGGAGAACCCAGGAACGTTTTCGGCTCAGTCCTGAGTGCTCCTCCCAGTGGCCCTGCCTCATGGCTATGGGAGGGTTATTGTACAGCTAAAAGCACTCAGGCTGGGGGCCCTCTTCTGCCTCTTCCTAGGATGTATGATCACATGAATATATATTTGATGCTTGTGACCTGGGCTGGTGGCCAGAGGGACGGCGCTGGAGCGGGAGACGTGGTGCCACACTGGGCTCCCCTCAGCTTCAGGCTCTGGTCAGACTTCTTCTGGTGAGATGTTAAACCAACTTGCAGCATCACGTCATAGGCTGGACCTCCTGCCAGAGGCCAGGGTTGACAGGGGGGCTTCTGCTGGAGGTGGGGCTCTATATATTTGAGAATAAGTGAGGCATTTTGGCCACAGGCCGTTGAGCCGCAACCTCTCTCCTGCAGCTTCCTGAGTGGTGGTATATTCACATTTGTCTATTCTTACAAATGGCCCCAGACTGGAGGAGGTGCAGGCCCCACAGAACTGGAGTGCTTACCACCTGAACCCCTGGAAGTGTCTCCCTCCTGAAGGCCCTGGGTCTCAAACCAGCTGCTCATTTGACTTGCCCAGGGGCTTTAGACAGCTGCCAGGCCGCAGCCCAGAACCAGGAGCCAGCCTCATGGACCTTCACAGGTGAGTGCCCAGTGCCTGTACTCAGGTAGGGCCCCATCTACATCACCCAAGAGCTTAGAGAAATGCAGCCCCCCAGCCTCCACTGTTGCAGGACCTTTCCTTAGTTCAGCTAAAGACTGGGTCCTTGTCTGTCCCACGGCCATGAAAATTTAGGCTTGCAGGCGGTTGGAGAGGGTGAGTAAAGCAGGGTTTTATTGGATAAAAAAGAAGAAAAGGGGGAAATGAGGACTCTTGCAAGGCCAGAGTACCTGCTAGAGGGCTTCCTGCTGCCATTCAAATCTCAGGTTCTGCACACGAAGAGGAAGGGCCAGGCTCCTCCCAGCTGCAAACATCATGAACTTCCTGAGGCTCCACCTCAGTGGACAGGCTGGTAGGAGTTTCTCGAGGGACCCCCTCCCACCTGGCTGACTCATTATGACCCACTGAGGCAGAATCTGCTTTTCAATAAGATTCCAATAATCGTCAGGTACAGGGAGGTGTGAACTGTGAGCCCTGGAGTCCTTCGCCCCCTTTCCGGAGTCTCCCTGTGCACTTACCTCAGGGGCCCGGGGAGGTGGAGGCATGGCTAGCATGGTGGGACAGCCGACCTGGGGCTTCCTGTCAATACCTGGATTCACTTCCTGGTGGTGGGGACTGGGCGGCTTAAGCTACAGAAGTTGATTGTCTCACAGTTTGGAAGTTGGGAGTTTCTTCTGAGGCCTCTCTTCTTGGCCTGCAGATCTTGTCTTCATGTCTCCCAGTGTGTATGCCTATGCAGGTTTCCCCATCTTCTAAGGACACAGAGTCCTACTAAATTAGAGACCACCTTATGGCCTTGTTTTAACTTGATCTAAGATAAGTTATAGGTCTGCAAAGACCCTATTTCCAAATAAGGCCACATCCACAGATACTGGGGTTAGGACTTCAACATCTTTCCAGGGCACACAATTCAACATCACTTTACCCAGAATGACTCAGGGTGGGCGGGCCTGTGCATCCCCTCCTCCTGATGTGCAGGGGCCACCCAAGGCCAAGACCAATGAAGCCAGTCCCCTGGAAGGCCCCAGCCTCATTCCTGCTCCCCACAGGTCTTCAGAAGGCATCTTCACCAACTTGCTGCACAGCCCCAGGGTCCAGCTCTGAGGGAACCAACCACACTCAGTCACCTAGAATCCTCTCTGAGCTAGGAGTGAGGCCTTAATCTGGGTCCACTGGGGGTGTGCCATTCACAGGCACTTGAGATGAAGCAGTGCACAGAAGGACAGGGTCCATCCGCACAGTGATATGAGATGAATTATGTCTGCCCCCAACTCCCTGCCAAAAACATATGTTACAGTCCCAACTCCCAGAACCTCAGAATGTAAACTTTGCTGATGTAATTTGCTAAGATAAGGTCATACAGGAGTAGGACTGCAGGAGGACACAGGAGAAAGGCCTTTGCAAGTCAAGAAGAGAGGCCTCGGAAGGAATCAATCCTGCCAACACTTTGATCTCAGACTTCCAGCCTCCAGAGCTGAGACCATGAATGTCTGCTGTTTGTACTGCTTTGTCTTGGCGGCCCTATCAGACTACTACTGGCGGAGAAGCTGACAGGGAGGACTAGGTGTCACTGGATTCAGGGGATGCTGGAGACATGGGACCGGCATGCAAAACAAGACCTTGAAGCTTGGCCTGATCACCACACCCAGCTCTATGGAGGTACAGCAGACACAATCTGAAGAACTGGGACTGAAGTCCCAAAGTGCTGGGACTCCCAAAGTGCTGGGATTACAGGCGTGAGCCACTGCACCCAGCCCCCAGTACACTTTTAAGGATTTTCAGTGCCTTGTCTCTGGCCCCAGTCCAGACCCATTACACCAGGCTCTCAGGGAATGGAGCCTGGGCACCAGCACTGTTAAGGCTATTGCTGCTTTTAATGGGCACTTGGGCCTGAGAACCAGTGATGTTCTAGGAAGAAATGGGAGTCTGCCGCTTCTTTTTGGTGCTGTCTACTTAGTCAGCAGTCAGCCTACTTACTGGCCTTTTCATTTGTAAAATGAGGAGTTAATAATAGCAACTATCTCTAAAGCTGGTTGTTTTTAGACTTAAAATAGAAAATTTACCTGAAAAGGCTTTGTGAGCTATAAAATATTATGCAAATGCAACTTCTATTACAGTGTTCAAAAATAACATAGCATGCATCTGTTCTATCACAGCAAGCTAATGCATTTGCACATGTGAGCAATGCTCTGGGCATTCACATGTTTTGATTGTAAAGTCATTTGCATGTTAGCGATGAGCTGCTGGAGGGCATCATTGAGCGTACTTTGATCCTTGGGTACTCACCTGTGTACTCACTCTCCAAAGGCTGAGAATGGGGAGGCAGGGAGACAGTGACAGCCAGACTCTAATGTCACTGTCAAATGATGTAGATGAATAGTCTAACTGTGGTTTTTCTCCTAGAGAAGCCTGTTCTGGCTTTAAGAAGGCATCTCCAAGAACTGCCCATGGCCTGAAACATCAGCCAAAACCTGGGAAGGGTCCCTGCCCCACCAGCTGTACTGGGAGCCTAGCAGGGCATGATTTTGAGCCACACTGGGCCCTGGCAGCTGCTGACACTGCTGAGTGCCGGGAGCCATTGGGCTGGCACCCCTCCTTCAGGCCATGCAGCAGGAGACCATGTGAGAAACAAGAGAGATGGAGTCTGTCTCGAGGCTCAAAGCCCACTTCCCGCTTGGCTGCTTTCTCACTTCGGGCTGCGGCAGGGCAGATGCTGTCTGAAGGAGAACAGGCGGTCCTGGCAAGCCTAGCTTCCATGGGAAAGCACCCATGGGTGTGATGTGGGTGCTGCTCAGTGCCCTCCCACCCTCTGCACGCCCCAGAGGGGCAGAGGCAGGGTCCTTCTTTAGGCTGTGCGGGAGAGGCAGACCTTTCGCTGTGAGTGGAGGTGCTTGGCTCTCATGAAGTCTTAGGTAAAAGTGTACTGGCCTGTTTTGGGCTTCAGGGACCTAAGTAATGGCCTCTCCATTGTTTTATTTTTACTGTGGTAATGGTGGCGTCTATCATAGAGCCAATCGCAGGTGGTTTGAGATGGGAGTGGGGGTGTCATGTCCAGATCCACCGGGGAAGGGCTAACTCCTGTGGATGCCAGCGAGATGGAAAACCGGTTCTACACACCGTGACCCGAATGGGGAAAAATGATGACCAAGCTGGTTAATAATAAAAGGTCATTTTCACGTTGGCAGTAATGTTGAGAGCATAAGAAGATCTGAAAAATGAAAGGACAAAGACATCTGCTTAACAGAGACACACGTACACCACACACAAACACACAGGTACACGTACACACACCACACACACTACACATACACACATACATGCAGATATACACAGGTATACACATGCAGATATGCATACACACAAGTACACAAATACACACCACATACAGAAGCACATACATAGACATATGCCACACAAACACACCACACACACAAATACATACACACAGATACATAAACATGCATACATATGTATACACAGACATCCCCACATACCACACGCACACACTACACACATAGACACACACATGCCACACATATACAAACACAGATACACCAGAGATACACACATATACACACACCATGTATGCATGCAAACATACAAACACACATGGACACACACAGACACCTCCCCAAACCACATGCGCACATCATGAATGGACACACACATACTACAGACAGATGCACACGTACACCCCCTCCCACACACACACAGATTCCGAACAGGATGAACCCTCCGGCCCATTAGGGGAAGCCCTGGTAGCAAATGATAAAAAGCATCCTCTAGAAAGCTACTATTTAGTGCTCAAGATTAAAGAACTGGGGTGACGCTGAGAAAAAAATTCATAGCATGACATTAAGGAATGGATATCTCATTAATTTTAAAAGAGAAGATTGAATGAACAAGTGTCTAATGTTTTGACTGTAGAAAAATAAATAAAATGGCTGTTTGTTCACGGCCATGCTTTAACTGGGCGATATTTTTCTTTTCATGAATCTCTTCTACTTAAATTCTCTCCATCTTGGGAGGTCTGCCTTATTTCCAAGGCGAGCAAATCCTGCTCAGATCCTGGTCCACTGAAGTCTGTCCAAGGAGTCTTTTCTCACCCCTGTTCTGTTGAGATTTCCTGCCATGTACACAGTAGTGTGAGGTAGAAAGTCTCGGTAGTTGAGATTGGCTTGACCAAGCATCTTGTTTTCTTTTTTATTTTGAGGTTGAATAATGAAGGAAGCAAGAAGAGGGGGAAGAGAGGTGATGGATGGAGGTGCACTGGGCAGCTTGTGTCCCTAAATTCTGACCGATGCAGCGAGGGACAGCGTGCTGCTGTGTAAGTCTGTCCACCTGGATGCCACCGGCTGCAGGGAGCTCTCTGGCATCCCTGGGAATACATCCGGCGTCCAGAAAGTGTGCTTTACCAGGCGCTTTTGGTACGAGAGGAGCCATTGCTATGGGTGTGACCTTACACCTCCGGGTTCATCAGGAAATGGAAAGGTCATGTCCTGTGCAGTTGGCGAGGCTGACTTGCCTACTCCTATGATGATCACTTTCTTTCTGGCACAATCCACTTGATAAGGACTCTAGCAAAATCATTTTCTTGATAGTGATGGGCCTCCATTTCCTAACCTGTTCACTACGCTTGGAGGCTGAGGTCTTCCCTCTACTCTTGTTTCAGCGAAGGAAAGAACTAAAGCAGCTGTTCACAAGCGGGGGTGTGTTCACCTCACTGTGTTCCAGTGGGCTTGGTTGACAGAAATTTATGATGTCATTTGATATGAGCTGTGGAGAACAAACAGTATGAGACACTGGCTCTTTATTTTTATGAATGAGGATGAGTTGTTTATGAACAAAATACATTTTTCACTCATTGTTCCACAGTTTGATGATAGTCGTGGAAAACTGAGTTATTCAAAGACCTCAAAGATTTGCAGATGTTTAAAGTCTTATGACTCATGGCTTTGGTAAAATAATGCTTAACTAATAAGGAAAAATAGCTCCGGGAAACATCACCAGCTGAGCTGCGTGGGGGCTGTGAGCATCTCTTAGCTGTGTGATGCGCCATAAGGGAGTGGTGGCAGCAACAGGCTGTGAGGTAGGGGTTCAGGCAAATGCCAGACATGTGACATCTGTTGGGATGTGATGGGCATCGCAGTGCAGGCTCGCTGGGTTTGGTGGGCGGGGCTCTGAGAAAGTGTTCTTCCTTTCACCACTTAATTTTGCAAAGCTATAAAATAACAAGTGGCCTTAAAAAGCACTCTCTAATGAAACATGAAATTATGTACCCTTCTGTAGGGTCCAGCCCTACAGGGCCTGTGGATTTTTTAAAGTCCTGAGGGGGCCAGAGGAATATTAAAGAAACAGTTTTAAGATCAATGATGATAAATGGCCAATACTCAGGAATCGTAGTGGGGGATGGCAAGTCGGGTTGCCATAGGTTGAAGGACAGCATTTACTGCCCTAAGATCAGTAAGCATTTTCCACTTACCAGATTTCTTTTGAATAACAAAAACAGGTGAATTCCAAGGAGAAAAAGATTGCTTTATGTGTCCCAATTTTAATTGTTCAAGGACCAAAATATGGAGTGCCGCCAGCTTATTTTTAGGGAGCAGCCACTGATCTACCCAAACCGGTTTCTGAGTTTTCCAAGCTAAGGGGATGGGATCTGGAGGCTTGATAGTGACTGCTTCTAAAAAGAATAACCAAGTCCTGTTGAATCAGATTTATGAGTAGTTATAATAGTATCAGTAATACCTTGTGCTGATTTTTCCAGAACCATACCTTGAACAAATCCCATTTTTGCCATAATGTCTTTACTTTGTTGGCTGTAATTACCTTGTGGGAAAGAAATCTGTGTCCTCCATTGTTGTAAAAGATCTCTTCCCCAAAGATTAACTGGAATAGGCGTAATGAGGGGGTGAACAGTACCAGTCTGTCCCTCTGGGCCCGTACAGTGTAAAATAGTGGAATTTTCATAAACCTCTGAAGCCTGACCAACACCAACTAATGCTGTGGATGCATATTCTTTGGGCCAGTGTCTAGGCTATTGATATGAGGCTATAATGGTGATATCAGCACCCGTGTCAATCATTCCCTCAAACTTCCTTCCTTGAATATGTATGCATGGAGCACACAGGACGAGTATCAGAAATTTTGCTGGCCCAATAGGCTGTTTTGCCCTGAAAGTCTGTGCTTCCGAAACCTCTGGTTCTCTTACAAGAACTAGATCCTAGTGGAATGTAACGGAGTATAAGAAGTTGAGCAATGCTGTCTCCTGCTGCTGCATACCAAGATACTGCAGAGCTAATGACAATGTGAATTTCACCTGAATAATCAGAGTCGATTACACCAGTATGTACTTGAACACCTTTTAAATTTAGTCTTGAGCGACCAAGAAGCAAGCCGACAGTGCCAGGTGGCAAACGGCCAAACACACCTGTGGAAACAGCAATAGGTGGCTCTCTGGGTAAGAGAGAAATATCTCGAGTGCAGCAGAGATCTACAGTGGCTGAGCCTGTGGTGGCAGGGGACAAGCATTGTACTGAGATTTGTGTTGGGACTGAGTCGTTAGATCCTGTGGTACAAATGGCTGAAGTGGGAACTGGGGGGCAGGTTGAATGGATTGGGCTGGGAAAGTGCTCATCTGGCTGGCTGCCAAAGGCTGTGAGTTGAGGAATGCCCCATTGTTTGGAGGGGCCTGGGGCTGGCCCCTCTTTCCATTTCCCTAGTTGCTGAATGGCTTTAAAGGGTTACCATCAATGTCAAATTTTGCACGGCACTGAGCAGCCCAATGATTTCCCTTACGGCATCGTGGGCACAGACTGGAGGGCAAGATTTGTTGCTGTATAGGGTTTTGTTGTTGGCGTTGAAAAGAATGGCAGCCTGAAAGCCGAGGACAATTTTTTCTACAATGCCCTGATTGGCTGCATTGAAAGCATTTGCCAGAGAATCGTCCAGGCATTCTGATAGTGGCCATGGCTTGTGCCATGACCATTGCTGTATGTGGAGTTCCCCCACGCCTTCACAGGCTTTAATGTAGAAGAGTATATCACCTCCTGGTGGAATTTTGCCTTTAATGGGGCGAATAGCCACTTGGCAGTCTGCATTTGTTTGTTCATAAGCCATAAGTTCTACAACAAGTCGTTGGCCGTGGCTATCAGGGATGGTTTTCTCTGTCGCATCTTGAAGATGGGCAATAAAGTCTGGATGGGGTTCCTGTTGTCCCTGTGTAACAGCCGTAAAAGATGGACATATTTTACCATCATTCTGAATGTTATCCCAAGCATCTAGGCAACATTTTCGTAATTGTTCAATAACCTCATCATTTAGTATAGCTTGGTTTCGAATTCCATCCCATAGTCCCATTCCCAGTAACTGGTCAGCCGTAACATTAACAGGAGGATTAGAACCCTGATAAAGATGAATGCATTCCTGGACAGCATTAACCCACCAAGTCCTGAATTGTAAATGTTGGGATTTAAATAAGACTGACTTTGCTAGAATTTTCCAGTCATAGGGCACCAAACGTTTACCTTCTGCTAGGGCCTTTAATGTGGAACAAACAAACGGGGAGTTGGTGCTGTACTGCTTCACTGATGCTTTGAAATCTTTGAGGAATTTAAAAGAAAAACTTTCCCAAGTAGCAGGGCGTAGCCAAACCTGGCCTGGATGAATAGGATCTAGTTGGACTGCTGCCTGGACGTATACCTGGAACTGGCTGTGCCACAGCAGCAGGCAGTTGTGGGGGCTGATTATTTGCCTGAGGAGCCTGATTCTCAGGCTGTAGATATTGAGGAGCCACGGGATCAGCCTCCTGCTGAGCAGGGTCAGCGGGCTGTGGCTGATTTTGTGCCGCAGGGACGGCAGGTATAGGAGGTTGTAAAATTACAGGAAATTGCCAGGCCTCAGGGGCCCCATATTCTCTGGCCTGAGCGATGGCTCTCATAAGAGGAGTATCATCTTGAGGGATGTATGTAACTTGTTGCTTATGAGCGGCAGTAGTGACCAGACCAGAAGGAGAAACGAAGTTAGGATTTTGAACGGAGGAAGAATTGAGAACCTGTAAGCCAGGTTGAGGTGAGATTACCTGCTGGGCAGGTCCTTCAGGGGCCTGAGGTCCAGGCTGCAGTGGTAACTGCAGGACAGGCTTCAAGGGACCCTGAGGCTTCAAGGGAGCCTGATTTGCTGAAGGAGAAACAAAAGTGAGAGATGGATAATCAGGCTGCAGAGGGACAGGTTTGAGGGCCTCATTGCCCGGCCGAATAGATGGAAAGTTGAGGGCCCTGCAGCAGGGCTGAACAGGGACAGAGTTGAGAGCCTCATTACCGGGCTGAACAGGTGGAAGTTTGAGGGCCCTACAGCAGGGCTGAACAGGGACAGAATTGAGAGCCTTATTACCGGGCTCCATAGAAAGGTAGTTTAGAGCCATTTTCGGGCTGCGCAGATGGAAGGTCGGGGGCCCTACAGCAGGTCTGAGGAAAGACAGGAGGGTCCAGTTACAACAGCTGTTGAGAATGTATTTCGGTTGGATTTCTCTGGTTTGGGGAAATGAGATTATTTAAATCATGTAAAAGTTCATCATAAAGTGATAATGGGGGCGCGGTAGGCTCTGGTGTAGGTGGCAGGGTCAAAGGAATGTCAGAATGGAGGTTCATCTGTAAAATGATGGCCTCAATCTGTGCAGTTTCCTCAGGGGACAGAGAACTGAGGACTTCCTCAACCTCCTCAGAGGACAGGAAACAGGGGTCAGTCTTCATGTTGTTCTCCTGAGTCTGCAAGGAATCTAGAACAGAGTGAACCAAAGCCCAGATTGACCAAATGGTGGGAGGAATATTTCCCCCTTTATGAGCAATTTTGAATTGTCGGCCAATCTCATCCCAATCTTTGAGTTCTAAAGTTCCGTCAGTAGGAAACCAAGGGCAGAGGAGATCTATGACCTCAAACACTGCAATTAACTTATCAGTAGAGACTTTTACACCTCCTTCTTTAAGGAGAGTTTTTATAAAGTTTAAATAAGCCGAGTACTTAGTACTGGCCTGTCCCATGGTGTCCGGGGATACTCTGAGTGCCCAAGCCTACCACCAAGCGTATTGACTGCAGTTCTCAGGAATCTGTCATTGATGCTCTCCACTGTGTTCCACGCTCAAAGCGCGCCTTCACATAATGAAAGAGAAATCCTCGTTGGGTGCCAGATGTAGTGTCCAGCCCTACAGGGCTTGTGGGTTTTCTCTTCATGTGCAAAGACAAGAGATTGTAGAAATAAAGACACAAGACAAAGAGATAGAAGAAAAAACAGCTGGGCCCGGGGGACAACTACCACCAAGATGTGGAGACTGGTAGTAGCCCTGAATGCTTGGCCATGCTGCTATTTATTGTATATATGGCAAGGGGGCAGGGCAAGGAGTGTGAGTCATCTCCAGTGATTGATAAGGTCACACGAGTCACGTGTCCACCATACAGGGGGCCTTTCCCTTTATGGCAGCCGAGGCAGAGAGAGAGAGGACAGCATACATCATACGTCATCATTTCTTCTAAGCACTTAACAGAAAGATCAAAGACTTTAATACTTTCACTAATTCTGCTACTGCTATCTAGAAGGAGGAGCCAGAGGTACAGAGCGGAACATGAAAGTGGACCAGGAGCGTGACTGCTGAAGCACAGCATCACTGGGAGACGTTCAAGCTTCTGAATGGCTGTGTGTGGGCCTGGCTAATGTCAGGACTCCCACAAGAAGTGGTGGAGCAGAGTGTTCTCTAATTCCTCCAGGGAAAAGGAGATTCCCTTTCCCGCTTAAGTAACAGGTACCTTCCCAGGCACTGGCGCTACCACTAGACCAAGGAGTCCTCTAGTTGCGCTTATCTGGGCGTGACAGAGGGCTCACACTCTTGCCTTCTGGTCACTTCTCATCGTGTCCCTTCAGCTCCTAACTCCGTATGGCCTGGTTATTCCTAGGTTATAATTCTAGAATAGGGATTATTATAATAACAGAACAAAGAGTAATTCTACAAACTAATGATTAATAATATTCATATATAATCATATCTATATTCTATTTCTAGTATAACTATTCTTATTCTTATTATTTTCTTTATTATACTGGAACAGCTTGTGCCTTCAGTCTCTTGCCTCGGCACCTGGGTGTCTTGCTGCCCACACCTTTCTATACCAAAATGCTGTCATCGTTTCCTCTTTTTCTTTGGAGGAAAGATTGAATCTATGTGTCCTGGAGAGAGAGAGAGACAGAGAGAGAGAGAGAGAGTGTGTGTGTGTGTGTATGTATCTGAGAGAGAGAGAGTGAAAGAACATATCATGTGTAAATTAACCTTTGAGAACTGACAGGACAGGGCTGGCTTTCCAGTTAATAAGAACACAGATACCTGCTTCCTTGGCGTGATTTCAGGGGACCAAATGACCATTGCCCTTTAGAGATGCCTCCCTAATTCTCCTTAAGCACATTTCCCAGTGAGTGTGGGGGGAACAGCACTCTATCATGCTAATAGGTATTGAGCACCTAGTGGTAGTGGCAAAAGAAGTCAGGAGAATGTTGAGCTAGAAAAGATCCACGAAAAGATCTTGGTTGCAGCGCTCTTTGGAGCTATTAGTAGATTAATGAGCACTGTGAATGTACTTGGCCATGTTTTCTAAGTTAGTTAATCAGGGAAACTGTGTGCTGTAGAGCATGTCTCCACCTTTCAGACTCATATCCCGGAAGACACTTTGTGAAATGCCTTTTTTGGGGATGCTCTTTGGAAATGTCAGGCCATAGGAGACAGAGCATGGAGCAGGAGGGGGTGGGAGGTCCCACAGCACAGAGGTGTTGGTCCCTGTTGCAGCCTAACACCAGAGAGGAGGTAATAATTCGGTAGGGTTGCTTGCCCAGAAGCAGGGATGAATTTCCACCCTGAGACCACCAGCGAGTAACCAAGAGAGGAAAAGAGACACTGCATTGTTTATCACAAACTAAAACATAATTTAAAAACCAAAATCTGCCTTTTCCAAAGTGCTCCCTTCCTCCCTAAAATGAGAATATATTTATCTACCAGTTCTAAAGTCCCCTCCTCATCTCCGAAGGACAAGCCCGGGGGTCTTAAACCGCTTCCCTGCTGCAGCTCAGGCTAGTGGTAAAGCCATCTCACTGCAGTGCAGTGATACATTATCACAAGAGTTTTTCCCTCCCTGGGGTTGAAGCCAAAGGCCAGTGCTTATTTCCAGAGCCGTCCTAGGGCCTGCACCGTCTGCTGCCTGCAGCATTCCTCCCAGCAGATGGCCACTGGCATGAACAGCACAGACCATGGCATCTGCTGACATTTTTAGAATAAGGCCACTGTGCTGGCACTTAACATGTGTCAGCGTAGGCACCCTCAGCTGAAATTGTGGTGCTCAGGGGTTCAATTTATAGGACATGCCTAAGGTTAGTGCTGTAGCCCAGTGGTCTCTTGTGTGTTGTGTTCTTCTCTGACTTCAGGGCTCTTCACCACCCCACTGTATTTGGAGCAGCCCCCCGCAGGCCACTGGGCTACTGGGCAGTCTGTGTCCTTCCCATCTCCCAGCTGACCCAGGGAGCCTTGGCCCAGCCAACTTAATTGTTTCCTCCAAACCTAACTTGGCTTGAAGAGCAGAGGGGACCCAGGGGAGACTAGGATGGAAGATTGTGAGGAGAGTCCCTTAGTGCTTGACACCAGAGAGGGTGGTAATGAAGATGGATACAGACACGAGGGTGTGTCCACTGCAGGACCACTGCCTCACATGGATTTTTAAGTGGTTATTTGGAGTAAGGTTCACTATGTGCGGTGGTGTGTGCGTTTTGTGTGTGTGTGCTTGCGTGGTGTGTGTGTATGGCATAGTATGTGTATGTGCAGTGTATGTATGTGTGTGGTGTGTGAAGGTGTATGTGGTATGTGTTTGGTATGTGTATATGTGTACTGTGTGGTGCATGCATGTTCTGTGTATTTGTGTGCATGTGTATGTATGTGTGCCCGTCTCTGCATATGTGTACGTATATGTGTGCATGTGGGTACAGGTGTGTGTACATGTATGCACATGTGTGCACATGTGTGAATGTATGTGTACATTTGTGCATGTGCTTATGTGTGTGGATGCATGCATACATGTAAATGCATGCATTTGTGCCCATGCACATGTGTATGTACATGTGTGCATATACATGTATGCATTGACATATATGCATGTGTGCAGATGTACACGTGTGCATGCCTTCTGTGCATGTGTGAATGCATGTGTGCATGTGGATGTATATGTGTGCATGTCTGCGCATGTGTGTAACCTCCTTAGAACAGGCAGAAATTGGGGCTCTGGAATCCTTTCTTTGCCTACCGCAGTTCCTTTTAGGCTGTCTTCATAGAGAAAGGGATAGCTCAAAACCCACAGCCCTGCTTTGGCCTGATGGGGGATTTCTGGGTCTCCTCAGTCTGTCTTTTATTAGGCAGGCCATGGGCTGTCAGGCCCTGGCTGGGTAGATGCTCTGCTCATGAATAAAAGATAGAGGCAGGGCAGGACAGGGCCCTCCCTGATGGGCCTCCCCGTTCTGTGTGGTGGAATCTCACAGACAACTTTGACCTGTGCACATCCACTTTTTTTTTTTTTGAGATAGGATCTTGCTCTGTCACCCAGCTGGGAGTGCAGTGGTGCCATCACAGCTCATTTCAGCCTCGACCTCCCAGGCTCAAGCAATCTTCCTGCCCCAGCCTCCCAAGTAGCTGGGACTACAGGTGCATACCACCACACCTGGCTAATGTTTTGATTTCTGCAGAGCTAAAGTCTTACTATGTTGTCCAGGCTGGTCTCAAACTCTGGGCTCAAGAGATCCTCCTGCCTTGGGCTCCCAAACTGCTGGGATTACAGGCATGAGCTACTGCACCCGGCCAACACATTCACTTTTTTGGGACATGGCAGGGACTTAATGTTTTAGAAAACATTTAGCTACCCCTTTGACAATGCTGCTTGACACTATTTGACAGTGTGACTTACCACATCCTAATAACTTCCATGAAAATCATCACAAAGCAAATTTTAAATTTTTATTAAAAATCACAGTTTTTAAAAATGTCCAGTGACACAATGTAGCTCTTCTGAAATGAATGGAAAACACAACACACTGCTAACCAGTGGAGGGAGCTCTCTGCAGGGCTGGGAGACCTGACAATGCAGCTGTAGCCTCTGCAAGTGAAAATCCAGGCCGACTTGCAGTCATTGGACTGATGTCCAAGTGCAATCACCATACAGCAGCTACAGGCAGGGCTGGCTGATAGGGAGTATGGGAGAAGGACACACTCAGATGAAAACATGCATGCAACGATTTTCACCACTGAACACACTGTTTTCTGTGATAGAAACTGTCGGCCCTGCTGGGGGACAAGATATTCACGGCCTCACTAGCCAGTGTGATGCCACCAGGGCAGCCTGCCCCTGATGCTCCTTTGTTCCCTACTAAAGAAGGACCATAAGGTAAAAGGCACCTTACCTTATGGAGTGAGCCCAGACCCCAGGGAAAAGCTTGGGTAGAACAATCCAAGGGGCAGCCTGGGTGTGAGAATCCAGCCCAAGCTAGCTGCTCTAGAAGCCTGGAGGCCTTTCCCAGCTTCCCAAATGTAGCCCTTTTCACATGACCAATCCTTCAATTAGGTTACCTTTCTCTATTTGCCCTCCTTGGTGGCTGCAGGGGAAAGGATAATTATTCCTGACCACAAGACCCATTTTCACTAGAAAAGACTTCCTCGTGCTGGCCACAGTGGGAATTCTGCACACAGGTGCCTGCTCCACCAAGCAGAGAGGCTCAGGAGATTGTCTAGGGACAAGGAGACCTGGCCGGACCTCTGCAGGGAGGTAAGGCCCCTGCCCTCATCTTGTCCCATCACATTCTGGATGTTTGGCATCCCCAGGCTCCTGGGAGGGGAGAAGTGCTGATAAAAAGGCCAAAAATCACACAGAAAGAAGACAGAAAACTCCATACACTTCCTACATAGGTGCTACCGTATTCCTACGAGCATGGGGCCTGTGTTGAAGACTCCCTCCGGAAGTTACAGAAGGAAGCCACCAAGAGTTCAGCCTCACAGCCTCTTTCTCAGATGCAGTCACCACTTTACCAAACTTGGCACATCGAACCACTCCTTTCATAATTTTACACCTGTTTGTGGCCTGGCTGACAGATATTTTATCATTGATCTTTCTAATTTCAGGGATTCTAAATGTGTTTTGAGAATCTGCTCAGCACTCAGGGATTCTGTCTTTAAAAATATGATTAAACCACCAGATAGTGTGATTTTAGAAAGTGTGCGTGGCTACCAAAAACTTCTAAACACAAGTTATATGAGTGACTCCTGTCTTCTGTGGCTGAGCTTGGGTACTGATTGTCTTTCTCCATGCCTTGCATCCCCTGTTAGAGGAGGGCCTGCTGTCCATGGCTGTCCATGCACTTTAAAATGTCTCAGGTTTAGCTGAAGACCAGATGGGTCCAAGTTTATTTATATCTGCTGGCATAAGAATGATGGCTAAATTACCTCTTTAAGTTGTTTTTCTGTTTGTTTGTTTGTTTTGACAGAGTCTCGCTGTGATGCCCAAGCTGGAGTGCAGTGGCATGATCTTGGCTCACTGCGACCTCCGTTTCCTGGGTTCAAGCGATTCTCCTGCCTCAGCCTCCCCAGTAGCTGGGACTACAGACACATGCCACCATGCCCGGCTAATTTTTGTATTTTTAGTAGAGATGGTGTTTTACCATATTAGCCAGGCTAGTCTCAAACTCCTTACCTCAAGTGATCCACCCGCCTCGGCCTCCTAAAGTGCTGAGATGTCTCTTTAACTTTCAAGAGGTACAGCAAAACTGAAATCAATGGGTGATGACTTCTTTAAGATCAAACATGAAGACGAGGATTAGTTAAGACCAGAAAATCATTCTCCGGTCTTGTATCTTCAACTCAAATTCACACTCCAAAAGGCCTGTTTGTGGTGAGGCTCAGGGTCTTTGGCTTGTTCTGAATTAATACTTTCTTTGGAAACTCTTTAGATGGCTTTGATCCCTGTGCTGCCCCCCATTGCAGACACAGAAAGCGACAGGGGATTCTGGCGGCACCCTCTCTGTGGAGGAGAGGAAGGTGTGGACCACGTTCAGAGGAAGGCAGCCTGAAGCTGTCCTCAGTGAGATGCTGGGGGATGGGCCTCTTGCCCCTGCTGTGCAGCCTCCATGCGGGCTTTATTTACCAGTCACCAGGTCTTCAAGACAGTCTGCAGGAGAGAGGATTTCAGGGGGAAAGTAAGCCAAGCCAATTCATTCTCATGGTCCCCTTTTATCACAAACATGTAAGTCTTCCATCTCATAACAGAGACAGCAAAAGCAGTATCTAGGCCTTTTTTTTTTTTTTTTTTTTCTTTCCTTAACTGGCTACATGCTTAGAAACTGCACTGGTCAAACTTGATTTTCTTTTTAAAGCCTCAAAACATTTTTATTGTCAGGAAAGCTTTTCAGTGGCCAAGGATCAGTCTCATGGCCGTAGAAGCAGCCAAATTCCTCTGCCTTTGCCTTCCCTTCAGGAGGCACATGCTAAGGCATCCTTGGGCATTTGGAAAATGCCGCTTGGGGTGAGAGTGCTCTAGGCCACTCTGCAATGTCCCTGGGCCCGATGAGTAACAAATGCACCCCGGGACCCAGAGAAGTGGAAAGACATGAAAGGGATTTGGAAACAGATCGTAAAAATAACCTGTATGAAAATCACACAGACAAGAAAACAAACAAATCCAGCTAGCCCCTTGGATCCTGCCGTCCGTCTTTTCTCCCAGGACTGCCTTTGCTTTGTGGAGGGTGAGTCCTGGGACAGGCTTTGGGTGACAAGTCGCGGGCATGTTCCATCCAAGCCTGGCTCTCCCGACTGGCAGAGGGAGGTGGCTGACAATCAATTCCTCTGGATACATTTTCCTGTGATTGCTCCTGTGATCAAATGCAGCCACCGACAGGTGCGGGAGCGGTTAGTTCACCACGTCATAGTAGTAATTGCGCAGCCGCAGTTCCACTGCTGCGAATCCGGGCCTGTTTTCCACACTGGAATGGAAGAGATGCATTCTTGTTTGTCAATGTGCTTGTGAAAAAATGCTGATCACAAGCGGGGCCTCTGCAGGCTGAGTACCAGTGGTGCTGCTCCCTGGTGGCTAACTCTAGGGCCTGCAGCTCACAGCGTGGTCCCTGTGCCCCCCACCCCAGGGTGACCACAAGGCTGTCAAAAATAGCGTCAGCCTACTGTAGACCTAAATAACCCATATCTGCACTTTAACAAGACCTCCAGGTGATTCATGTCCACCTTAAAGTAGGAGACTTTTTGCATTAGAACTGGGAGTGTTTTAGCCCCAGGTTCAGATATGCGGCACACAATATGCTTCTGTGCCACAGGCAACACAAAGAGGCTGTCTCTCTGTGATTTTAGAAAAACAGGTGTCTGAAAATACTTGGCAAATGTTCTGCAGATATAGTCAACATCTGACTCATAATCTTGTTAAGAGAAGAAATAGGAACATAACTTTAATTCTCCCTTTCCACGCTCTAATCGATGGCTCTGGATTTTCTGAAAATAGGCTGTTGATATGGGTTCTTAGGAAAGCTCAAAACATGTCATGGCAGGAGCAAAGACCCAGGGCTTGTCTATGATCCACCTTAATATAGCCAGTCCTTACTGCCACTGCTGGCCAGGGAGGCACTAATGTCAGTAAACTATGGGCAAAAGCATTAACAATTCGCAGTCTCTAAACAAACACTTACAGACACTTCTGTTTTGTCTTACACAGACATCCTGTACAGATCAGTTGGAAGTAAGTACTAAAACCCTGATAATCGATCCTCACTTAGAAGTTATTTTTCTTATTTTGCAAGATTTCTGGATATATTGCAAGTGGGTGAAGTTGAAATACAATAAGTGAAAAAGTGAAACAGAATGTGAGGTTAAATTGTAGGAAACCGTCCACATTCAGCCATTTTGACCTATGTCAATGGCAATTTCATATGATTCAATGTCGACACAAGAGAACAGCCATAGAACGCGCATCAGGACCAAGACTCACTTATTATTGTAAGAGCAGAGTGGCTTCTACAAATCAAAATGGGTAGCTTTGTCAAATGGCATCAAAATACATGGTTTCTCTTATAGCTTTCAATAGTGAGCAAAATGATAAAACTGCTCGAATTGATCAGTGTGGTCAGCCATCTGTGGTCATGTCTGGGGACACGGGCCTCCCAGGGTGTCACTGAGAGGGGCTTTGTCTCTGGCCACGAAGTGTGTTCCGAGAGGGGATATGGTGGCCAAGCCTCTGGTACAGGAGCATGTGTCCACCCAGAGGGACAGCCTCTGTCTTGCTCCTAAACTTCTACAGTCAAAGAGAACACACTTCAGCATCTTTGCAAAACAGGGGGCTCTGCTTCAACTGTGGGGATCCAAATGGTACAAAGAGCACCTTTGGATCTTGCTCTGGGGGTTCATCTGCCCAGCAGCCAAGGAGCAAACAAATGCAGGGAAACAGGAATACAGACTCGTCCTCAGGAAAAACACCTGGTCAGGTCTCCTAGGAAATCTCTCCTGTACATCCATGGGAGATGCTGCCTCCAGGAAGCTGGGACACAGCTGTGCTTCAGCAGCAGGAGGGTGATGCAGTGCCCTTGCGTGCCCAGCTTCCTGGCCTGCCCTGGCCTGCCACTCTGCTTTCGGGCCAGAGTGCAGATTCTGCTCTGCCCCTTGTACCCAGTGACCCTCCTCCTCTCCC
Organism: Pan troglodytes; assembly: GCF_028858775.2. Lineage (NCBI taxonomy): Eukaryota > Metazoa > Chordata > Mammalia > Primates > Hominidae > Pan > Pan troglodytes. The sequence continues at coordinate 47,608,157 of NC_072409.2, forward strand.
CTCATCCCTGCACTCAACCTTGCTTCTTAGCCTGCAGGTCTCAGCTGCAATCCCTAAAGGTGGCCTATCTGGAGCCCCTGCTGGAAGTGTGAGGCTTCCCTCCCCATAATTTTCTGTTCTCTTTTAAAGTTTCCAGTGTGTGATTTTATATAAAGAGATATATGGTCTTTATCCTGGGTTCCTGGCACAGAGCTCCTAAAACCCTTGGAATTTCCTGATTGTTGGGCTGAAAGCAGCATCTTTTGTTACTCATAATAAACCCCCTTCAACCATACCTGGGTTTGTGCTAATGAGACTATTTCTCTCCCTCCCTCCCTCCTTTTCTCCCTTCATCTACCTCCCTCCCGCTCTCTCTGTCTGTCTCTATATATCACCTTGGAGAGAGTGGCTGTTTACTACTGAGGAAAAAATGAAAAAACAAAGCAAAACAAAACAAAACAGAGAATATACTAGGACCACCTGTAGTCCCTTCATTGAATCCACCACATTCTAGAAGCTCCAATATGCTTCTGTGCTGCAGGCAACTGTGAGAAACTACTTTGACACGAGAGGGCTTAAAAAACCCCATATATACATGTGATATCTTCCAGGCCCGTTTGCCCTCCTTGCTTAGAATTCCCACTGGAGTCATCCCTTTCCTAAGACACATCATAGGACACACTTATTTTTCGCTTATTGTTTATTGCCTGTCTGCCCCAGCCCCAACTATAAGGTCTGATAAGGACAGGGTCTGAGGCTTCTGTGAGGCTTGCACCTGGGGTGGCAGCCTGCATAGCAGGAGCTCCGGCAGTGGCCACCGACCCTGTGAATGACCCAGGGCTCTCAGAGGATGTGCCGCTCAGAGGAAAGCCTTGGAGCTGAGGCTGTGCAGGGAGCCAGGGGACATCTCACCAAGGTCCTGGGAATTCATGTTTTATCTTGGGCTTGTTGATCTTTAAACAGGAATTTGAGCCGCATCTAGAGCCTCCCTGACTCTCAGAGAACCTGGAGAGCCCAGGAAATTTCTCCATTCGGCAGAGGCCCCCACTGGAGGGCTGGGACTATTAGGAAACTGTTTTTCAGGATCAAGAGCACTAACTTCTCTCCATTTGCAAGGGCTTTCCCCACTGGTGTCTTTAATCACCCCAAGCATGACTTGGCTCTGGAAAACACAGTGGAAGCCTTCCTGACTGATTCCTGCTTTTCTTAGGGCCAGTGTTTCCTTCCTGGCTTTCACGCTGCCTCCTTGAGTGACCTGCACAGGGCAGGACTCTGATGTTGTGTTTCCTCTTTGGAAAGTGAGAGGGGGAAGGAGTGAAGCATGGGCCATCCCAAAATATGCCAGATTGGGATATTGATTATTTTGAGTTGAAAATATTGTATACATTGTAGTTTCGGAAAGGATGAACTGACCTGTCTCTTCATGCCTGCAGCAAGCCATAAAGATTCCTCTGGGAAGGAGACCCTTCCTGTAGCAGGATGAGAAAATGCCCCTTATCATCAGAGACTGGGCATTGGAGCTGCAATGGGCCTGAGTAAACATATTTAACACAGTATCCCTTATCTTCCACTGGTTTTACACCCTCCTCATATCTCCTGGCGCCTTCTCTAGAAAATTTACTCCTTCTAGCCAGATTTTATTTGTCCTGTCATTTCTCCTTAAATGTATGGTTCTTTGTCTAAAGATTATAAAAGCATCTTGTTTTGGCCACTTCTTTAGACTTCACTGTCTTGTGAGGATCCCCATAAACATGTAAATCTAGTAAAATTGGTAAGCTTTTCTTTTGTTAATCTGGCCTGGTATCAATTTGGTTTCTAGGTCCAGCTGAAGAGTCCATTAAGACTAAAAAGGGGTTGGAGGTAATCTCTGGCTGTCTTACAAGGGTGAGGGATGCTGTCTGCCTTCTCAGGGCTTTGTCATTGAGGCTGGGAAGTCCCTTTGAATTCCCTCCAGGACCACACCCTGGAACTGATGACAAGGCCTGCAGTGAGGGACCCCCTGCATCTTCTGGAGGGCCTCCAGCAATAGCCCGGGTTACCAGGACCAGCCCTTGGCGCTTCTGAGTTCTCCTTGTGGCCCTGCTCCAAGGAATCTTTTCCTTTTTTTTCATTCAACTGCACCTCATTGAATTTCTTATGTTTAGACAAAGTGATTCAGAGCTAGAAAGAAATTATTTAGGCAGATAGTGAGGGTAACAGAGTCCTCTGTAAGGTTTCCTTGCAATAAAAAGCAGCTCCTAAATCATGTCTTTTCTAACAAAAAGCAGCCTGAAAAATCAAGCTGCAAGCATAGCTAAGCAAGCTAAAAGCTCACATAGGTAAATGCCGGCAGCTGTGTCAATAGAAAAGGGATCCCTGGAGCCAGGGATATTCAACATGGAGGTTCCCTCTTCCACTTTCCTTGTTGCCACGTGTGCAGTAAAAAAGCAGGCAACAAGGCTGAGGCGGGCGGATCATGAGGTCAGGAGATCGAGACCATCCTGACTAACACGGTGAAACCCCGTCTCCACTAAAAATACAAAAAAATTAGCTGGGCGTGGTGGCGGGCGCCTGTAGTCCCAGCTACTCGGGAGGCTGAGGCAGGAGTATGGTGTGAACCCGGGAGACAGAGCTTGCAGTGAGCCCAGATCGCGCCACTGCACTCCAGCCTGGGCGACAGAGTGAGACTCCGTCTCAAAAAAAAAAAAAAAAAAAAAAAAGCAGGCAACATGGCGTCGGCCAAGGAGAGACCTCATCTGCATAATAAAAGATTAGGGTGGGGCAGCCAGTTTCTTTTCGTGTTATGTAAATGGCCCAGCTGTCCAACCGATCTTTGGGCCCTATGTAATCAGACTCAAGCTCGTCTATAAAACCCTGTGCATTTCGACACGGAGCCGGAAGAACCACTTGGGAGCCCTTATCTCTCTGCAGGAAAGAGAGCTTTTCTCTTTTCTGTTGCCTATTAAACCTCTGCTCTTAAACTCACTTCTTGTGTATCTGCATCTTTGATTTCCTTGGCGTGAGGCAACGAGCTCAGGTATTACCCCAGACAAACACAGCTGCTTCAAAAGTTTTAGAACATCTCCCCACCTCCCCCAACCCTGTTTGAGGTCACTACTAGAAACACTGTAACCTTCAGAAATATAGCTTTGTTGGGAAATAAATCAAAGTCTGATAAAGAGCTGTGATTTCTAATATGGGGCATGGGCCATTGTCATGATTTCCTTTTGACTGGGGCTTGTGCCCTGGAGCTGACTCCTCCAAGCCTGCAGAACTCACTGAAATGCACCCCTGCAGAGCGGACTGGGGTGGGAACCAAGGGGAAAGACATTGCCTGCCTGTGAACCTCACTCAGGTTCCATCTTAAATCTCCAGGCGGGAAAATACATTTAGAAAGAATACTCTCTTAAGGAGACTGTTCTACTGCTCTACTTTGCTGTAATTCTGGTGGACATCCAGTGAATATCACGTAGACTGCTTTCCCTCCCCGGTCTGCCCCTGGTGGACCACTCTGGAAATAACTGCCCACTGTTACGTGCGTCCATGGAGGATAGAGGTCGGCCCAGCAGCCCCTATCCTGATTCCTTGAGTCACAAGAATACACCACGAGTCCAAAGGGTATTCAGCAGCCTCACTGCACCCACCTGGGAGACAAGTGGGAGGTGGTGCCCCTGGCTGCAGCACCCTGCCCTCTTACCACCCACCTTTCACTCCTCACTGTTAAACACACACCACAAAGAAGAATCGACAGAAGTACATAGATCAGCATCAAGGTTAAATGCAAAAACTCCCCCACTGCGAGTTCATTTTTAATTCAAAGTTTTTGCATTTGTATCACAATGATTTAAACTCTACCCTCCTCACCCTTCTACAAGAAGGGAAGCCTTGCAAAGGGAGCTGCAGGCTGGACCAAAGAACACTTTCAGTAAAGGGTCATAGGCTGCCACGTGCCCAAGGGCTGCCCTCCCCAGGGTCCAGTGCTGCCAGTGCCTACCTGCCAATGGTTCTTACGATTCTAGTTTAGGCACTGGGAGAATTAAGCCAAGACTGAGGAATAAACATCCTCTTAGATCCATGAGTAACACTTCCCTCTTGCTGACACTTAGCTCTCCCTGTCGCACTAACACTTGGGGTTGGAGAAGATGCCCCGGGGCCCGGGCCAGGCTCCTCTCCTGAGCCACGGCAGCAGCAGGGGCAGGGAAGCAAATACCCACAGTTTGCCTGCTGCCTTTGTGGCTGCCCCCTGGGTGGTTTCTAGATAGAGAATGAGATTATTTCCCTGTTACTCACAATTGTGGTAGAGTGATACTCCCAGGGTGGGGAGGGGAGGTCTCGGAATCCCAGGTGGCATCTGCAGCATTTGGAATAGCCCTCATCTTTCAGAGGCTCTGGCAATGTCAGCTGTATCTGAAGGCAAACCTGATTCCGCAAAGCATCAAATCCATGGCCAGGATTTGTGATGTCCTCCTGATCACAAACCACATCGATTCTCAGCTGTGTGGGCTCTGTGTGCACAGTTCAGTACCAGGGAGCTGGAGATGGCGGCTTGGGGTCACCGTGCTATGCACGCACAAGCAGGCTGCTGAGCCTGGCAAAACTGTACTCCTAATTTTCAGTGGCAATGCATTTTCCTTCCTTGCTGAGCTGCCCTGAACATCACCTGAGAATAATGCCAGGTGTACTTTAAAAGCATAACAGCACCTGGGATCCACTAAGCGAGACGTATGACGGCAGTCAGGGTGGACTGAGGCCACCACTTCAAGGATGAGGTAGATTCTAGGGAAGTGCAACCTTAGCCAATGTATCTGTGAGCTGGCCAGAGTCCGAGGTCACCCCTCACTGCTCATGGTAATCAGGGAGTCAGGAAAGTATACCATCCCCTACCGAGTGCTTCTGCCATCCTCTATGCTAAAAATGGCGTCCAGCCCCAAACTCTTACAAACACTTTTTTACTTTGACTGCCCTTGCCCCATCTCTCCACCATTATCGACATTTAAATTTGGACACTCAGGTTAGAGTCCCCATCTAAACTTGCTCTTTAGGCTCTACTACATGTAAGTGCATGGGCCAGAAAGCAAGGTCTCTAAAGCAAGACCAGCCCCCACCGTTGTTTGTTTAGAAAGCGGGCACATTCCTGATTCATGAAAAGGTGAACTTTATCCTTTTTTTAGACGCCCAACCATTTCACCTGTTTCCAGAGCATCTGAATACATCACAGTCAGTGTCAGGTACTCACTCGTATGTCCAGCACAGATTCATGAGATCGTACATCTCTCTTGGACACCCTGCAGGGCACCCCATCCGCTCTCCTTTCTCTAACATAGCGGTGACTTCACTTCCTTTCATCCCCTACAACATGCAAGATATGCATAAGCTTTTTTTTTTTTTTTTAAAGGTGTTAGTCAAACAAAACAAAACAGCCACTCCAAGACATGAAGGAGTACACATTGTATGATTTCAATTATACGAAGTATAAAAACAGGAGCACTTAATCTGTGATGTTGGAGTCAGTTGGGTCACCCCTGGGGAAGGCTGTGTGTGCAGAGGAAACAGGCTTCTGGGGTTCTGTTCTTCATCTGGGGGCTGATTTCATGGGTATGTTTCATTTGTGGAAAACCACTGTACTGCATGCTAAGAGTTGTGCCCTTTTTGGTATATATGTTTTAATTAAAAGATCTAAAAAATGTAATTAAGATACTGTAAATAGTCATTATTTCTATTTCAACTCTACTGAGTAATGATCTGGGTTATATTTTGTGTATATTTACATGTGTTGACACACAATGGGAAAAACACACTCTTCAGTGAGCATCAGATATTTCGTTCTCAGTTTGGAATAGACTGAGGGCACATTAACTGCTTACTGGTAAAAGATAATGAGAGACTCAGATTAGGATTTTCAGGTTGTTGTAAAGACAATCTGGTGCTTATCTGTTCTAATGGCCCCACAGTGAGAAAATGAAGCAGGAGTGGCTCACTCGATATGGCTTCTGCCCATAGGAGAATGCTTCCCACATCAACACTCCAAAGCTCCAGACATCGCTTTTGCTGGAGAACTTGTAGTAGTTGATGCATTCTGGAGCGTACCACTTGACAGGCCACTTTCCATGGGTCTGGGCCTAGAAGCAAAGCAGAGGGAGAAATTCCATTAAGAATAAAATTGTGGGCCGGGCACATTGGTTCATGCCTGTAATCCCAGTACTTTGGGAGGCTGAGGAGAGCAGATCACTTGAGATCGGGAGCTCGAGACCAGCCTGGCCAAGAGGAAACCCCATCTCTATTAAAAATACAAAAATTAGCCAGGTGTGGTGGCGGGTGCCTGTAATTCCAGCTACTTGGGAGGCTGAGGCAGGAGAATTGCTTGAACCCAGAAGGCAGAAGTTGCAGTGATCTGAGATCACACCACTGCACTGCAGCCTGGGTGACACAATGAGAAACTCCATCTCAAAAAAAAAAAAAAAAAAAAAGAAAAGAAAGAAAAGCATAAAATTGTGTACATTCATGTTCATAGCAGCATTATTCCCAATAGCTAAAACATGAAAGCAACCCAAGTGTCCTTCAGCGGATGAGTGGATAAACAAAACACCCTCTATATAGACAATGGAATAGCATTCAGCCTTCAAAAGGAAGGGAATTCACTACAATATGCATGAGCCTGGAGGACATTATACTGAGTGAAATTGAAACAGGAGAATAGGGCCTGGAGGCAGGGAACGTAAGGACTTCCTAGAACTAAATCAAATGGAAACACTTCAGCTATGACAGGAAATATCCTCTTCATTTACACAGGGTGTACACCAAGTAAATAACTTTGTAACTTCACTTTAGCCTCTTCATTTACATAGGGTGTACCCTAAGTAACCAGTGAACACATCTAGAGGTGTATATATATATATATATATATATATACACACCACATTTTCTTTATCCATTCATCCATCCATGGACAGTTAGGTTGATTCCACATCTTTGCTATTGTGAATAGTTCTATGATAAGCACGTTGAGTGTATGTGTCCCTTTGATACAAGTTTATTTGCCTTTGGATAAATACACAATAGTAGACTTGCTGGATCATATGGTAATTCTATGTGTAGTTAGTTTTTTTTTCTTCTTTTTGTTTTTGAGATGGAGTCTCGCTCTATCGCCCAGGCTGGAGTGTGCAGTAGTGTGATTTCGGCTCACTGCAAGCTCCGCCTCCTGGGTTCATGCCATTCTTCTGCCTCAGCCTCCCAGGTAGCTGGGATGACAGGCACCTGCCACCAGGCCTGGCCAATTTTTTGTATTTTTAGTAGAGACGGGGTTTCACCGTGTTAGCCAGGATGGTCTTGATCTCCTGACCTTGTGATCCGCCCGCCTCGGCCTTCCAAAATTGCTGGGATTACAGGTGTGAGCCACCGTGCCCGGCCTGTTTTTGTTTTGAGAAGTCTCTCTACTATTTTCCGTAGTGACTATACTAATTTACATTCCCACAAACAATGTATAAGAGTTCCCTTTTTTCCTGCATCTGCAAAGCATTTTTTAAAAAAAAATCTTTTTAATAACAGCCATTCTAGCCGGGGTAAGATGGTATCTCATTGTGTTTGTAATTTGCATTTCCCTGCTGTTTGGTGATATTGAGCATTTTTTCATATACCTGTTGGCCATTCGTATATCTTCTTTTGAGAAATGTCTATCTATGTTCTTAGCCCACTATTTAACAGGATTATTTGTATGTTTGGTTTACCAGTGAGTTTTATACTTTTGTGTGTTTTTATGATGGTAAATATTGTCCTTTTACTTCCACGTTTAAGATTCCTTTGAGTATTTCTTCTAGGATCAGTCTAGTGGTGATGAATTCCCTCAGTGTTTGCTTACCTGGGAAAGGCTTTATTTTTCTTTTATTTATGAAGAATAGTTTTGCTGGACATGGTCTCCTTGGGTGGCAGTATTTTTCTTTCAGCACTTTGAAAATGTCATCCCCTTCTCTCCTGGCCTGTAAGGTGTCTGCTGAGAAATCCACTGTTAGTCTAATGGTGGTTCCTTTATGGGTAATTAGAAGATTTTCTTTTGCTCTTTTTAGTATATTTGCTTTTGCTTTGACTTTAAGTGGTTTGATTATAATGTGCTGTGGAGAAGATGATTTTACATTGTATCTGTTTGGGGACCTTTGGGCCTCCTGCATCTGGATGTCTAGGTTTGTTGTTATATTTGGGAAGTTTTGATCTAATATTTCATTAAATAGGATTTCTAATCTTTCATTCTCTCTTCACCCTTGGGGACACTGATGATTTGAATATTCAGTTGCTTTACACTGCCCCATATATCATGAAGGGTTTGCTCATTCTTTTTTATTCTTTTCTCTTTATTTTTGTCTGAATAGGTTGTTTCAAAAGACCTGTCTTCAAGTTCTGAGATTCTTTCTTTTGCCTGATCTAGTCTATTGGTGGAGTTTGGGATGTATTTTTTATTGCATTCAATGAATCTTTAGTTCCAGAATTTCTGTTTGGTTCTTTTAAAAATATCTATTTCTTTGATAAATTTCTCATTCATATCCTGAACTGTTTTTCTGAATTCTCTCTATTGTTTTTTCAGAATTCTCTTATATCTTATTTAGCTTCTTTAAAATCAATATTTTGAATTGTTCATCTGGGGTTTTGTGAATTTCTTTTTGATTGGGATTTTTTTGCTGGAGAATTGTGTGTTCCTTTGGAGGTATCATATTTCCTTGCTTTTTCATGTTTCCTGTGTTCTTACATTGATATCTGCCCATGTGGTACAACAGTCATTTCTTCCAGTTTTTTGAAATTGCTTTTGTAGAGGAGGTCTTTTTCCTGAAAATATATATATGTTGTTGGGTATATATGTTGGGTATATATATACATATACACACATATGTATATATATACACATATATGTGTATATATGTGTATATATACACATGTGTGTATATGTATATATATACACATGTGTGTATATGTATATATATACACATGTGTGTATATGTATATGTATATATATACACATGTGTGTATATGTATATATATACACATGTGTATATGTATATATGTACATATACACGTGTGTGTATGTATATATGTACATATACACGTGTGTGTATGTATATATGTACATATACACGTGTGTGTATGTATATATGTACATATACACGTGTGTGTATGTATATATGTACATATACACGTGTGTGTATGTATATATGTACATATACACGTGTGTGTATATGTATATATACACATGTGTATATGTATATATGTACATATACACGTGTATATGTATATATGTACATATACACATGTGTATATGTATATATGTACATATACACATGTGTATATGTATATATGTATATATACACATACGTGTATATGTATATATACACATACGTGTATATGTATATATACACATGTGTGTATATGTATATATACACATGTGTGTATATGTGTATATATACACATGTGTGTATATGTGTATATATACACATGTGTGTATATGTGTATATATACACATGTGTGTATGTGTATATATACACGTATGTGTGTATGTGTATATATACACGTATGTGTGTATGTGTATATATACACGTATGTGTGTATATGTGTATATATACACGTATGTGTGTATATGTGTATATATACACGTATGTGTGTATATGTGTATATATACACGTATGTGTGTATATGTGTATATATACACGTATGTGTGTATATGTGTATATATACACGTATGTGTGTATATGTGTATATATACACGTATGTGTATGTGTATATGTGTGTATATATACACGTATGTGTATGTGTGTATATGTGTGTATATATACACGTATGTGTATGTGTGTATATATACACGTATGTGTATGTGTGTATATATACACGTATGTGTATGTGTGTATATATATATACACACACATATATATATGTAGGGCACTTTGGGTTTGATTTGGGGTGAATGCAGTATTTAATCTATGTATAATTTCTATGGCCATAAACAGCCTCAGTGACACCTGTGATTTTCTCAGTGCCTTAGGGTATGGTTATTAGTGGAGGCTGTTGTGAAGGTGTACTGTGAACAGGATGCTAGGTGGGCCAGTCTTCAGACCCCAGTGGTGACAGCAGTGAGCTGAGTATGCCTGTCCTTGGGCCCTAGGGCGGTATACACTAGCACTGGTGTTAGTAGGTCTAAGAAGGCTGACCCTTGGGCTTTCAGGTAGATTGTGTGGATGCTGCAGTGGCTGGGCATGTGGGCAGGTTCTTGGGTTCCTGGGGAGTGGGTGTGATGTGGGTGATGGCAGTAATGGTGGTAGGGCAACTCACTGGAACCCATGTGGTCCATGTTGGTGTTGGCGGTGGCTGCAACAGGATGTCATGCTCAAGTATTGGGGCATGTGACGAGGCCAATGGACTTGTGCTCAGGCTCCCTGGTAGTGCATTCAGCTGCTGGCTGTGATACGCAGGGAGGGGTGGTCTCTAGGTTGCCAGCAGTGGCTGCCCTGAAGGCCTACCACCAGAAAGGGTAGGGCCACTCTCAATAGGTGCAGAGTAGGCAGGTAGCTGTGGGATATGCGGTCTTCTTGAGCCTTGGTCCCACAGCAGCCCTCAGCAGTGGTGGTGGTATTTGTTTTTGTGGCATGTGAAAGTGCCTGGCCTCCCTTCTCCCTATGTGGCCAGGCAGTGGCAGCATCAGCCCTGGCCCAAGGAACGACACAGACCTTTGGAGGCTTGGCTCTCAGAATGGCGCTGGCTATGGGCCTGCTCCTGGGGAGGCTGCGGACATTCTCAGGGGGAGCAGTGTAGGCAGGCAGCTATAGGGGGTGTGATTTGCTTGTGTCTCAGTCCCACAGCAGCCTGTAGCAGCAGGGGGATCTGTCCCTGGGGTGTGTGAAAGTGTCCATTCTCCCCTCTGTCCTTGGCCTGGTGATGGCAGCATCAGCAATAGTCCCAGGGCAAGATGCAGTCCTTTGGGGACTTGGTTCTCAGTATGGCACCAAGCTGCAGCTACTCAGAGCTTGGAAGCCTGTGGGACTCAGCGTGAGTTCCCTCTATGGAGCAATGCCTCTGTGTGATCCCTAGGCAGCTCTCTATGTTAGTCTTAAGGCCCACGTGGGTCGAGGGGTTCTTCTGTCGCTAGGATTGTAGAAGTCCTTGGCTGGAATGTGGAGCCCTGGGGATCTCTCATTTATGCTTTCCCCATATCTGGAAGCTTCTCCCAGCTCCCAGTCATTCCTGGCCAAGCAGGCTGCCTTGTTTCCCTGTGCTTTGCTTTTGGTGCTTCCTGTCGCTCCTTGGTTGCATCTGTGTTCTCTCTTAGACCATCTATTGGAAGTGTGAATATGTACTTGTTATTTTGGTCCCTCTCTACGGAGGAGCATATACTAGTTGCATTTAGTTGTCCATCTTGATCAGTTCTCCACCCAGGTCAATTATTTTAGCATGCACTACTTGCTAGCATCATTAAAAAATGATCTAAGCATTCTAATTTCCTAATTTTAAAAAGCAAGTGATAGTACAGAGGTCAAAACTGCATAGCAAAACTCTCTCTCGGGGTTTGGGATTCAGGGGGCACACAGCGGAGTCTGGTTATCTTCTGCTGATGTCACCTGTGTGAGGTCTCATTGGGGTGGAGAGGGGGACATGATTTCAGTGAAAACTGATTTCATGACACTACAGTGGATCACAAGGAGACATTCAGGACATCAATCTGGAGACCATAAGGTGCCCTGGCACTTCTCTTCCAAATGATACAACTGATTATACTTCTGTTTCCATCACCTTGTGTGCTATTTTAAAATTTTGATCTTACAAGTCATGAACAATACAACCATGTGTGTTATTTCAGGTTTCTTCTGAATTTTGAACTGATGAAAAAAGTAAACCGTTGACAAATCTTAAATGCAATGAAATTTAGGCTGTCTTCAGAATAACCTAGATACATGCATAAATAGGTAGTGTATACTTTTTTCTGGTCATAAAACTAGGGGCATATTCTTTGTGCACTGTACTTTTTAATTTTTCTACCTAACCATGTATAGTAGACATATTTCTAGGTCAGCACATGCAAATAAGTCACTTTTAAAAGGGTTGCATTGTGAGCTTCCTGTGAATCTGCTATGACTGATTGGACCAAACCCTGCGGAGCAGTCGTCAGGCAGTTTCCAGATTTTTGCCATGGCAGCCTGTGCTAGAGTGCACATTACCAGATGTGTGTGTTTGCTCTCGGAAGGAGCTGCTGGATCAAAGAACACCTGTGTTTTTCAGTCGTGATGCTGCACAAATCTACCCTGCCACGCATGGTTTCCCGAGTGCCAGAGTTCGTTTGCTTCCACAGCTAGCACTTTTCTTTGATCTTGTTTCACTCTTTATTCTTTTTTTTTTTTTTTTTTTTTTGAGACAGAGTCTTGCTCTGTTGGCCAGGCTAGAGTGCAGTGGCACGATCTCAGCTCACTGCAACCTCCACCTCCTGGGCTCAAGCAATTCTCCTGCCTCAGCCACCAGAGTAGCTGGGATTACAGGTGCCTGCCACCATGCCTGGCTAATTTTTGTGTTTTTAGTAGAGACGGGATTTCACCATGTTGGCCAGGCTGGTCTCGAACTCCTGACCTCAGGTAATCCATTGACCTCGGGTAATCCACCCACCTCAGCCTCCCAAAGTGCTGGGATTACAGGCGTGAGCCACCACGCCCGGCCCACTTTTTATTCTTTTCCATTTCACTTTGCTTTGTTTTCATACAGAAATCTTCCACTACCCTATCTTTTCAGTAGTTTTGTCTCTTTTTGCTGCTTCCAAGATGGCTTTTATTTCCCTAGTGGCTTTTTTCTTCATTGATTGTCCAAAGACAATCTTTGGTTTACTTTTTAGTTTAGTTTACTTTTTAATGGTATGCTGTTGAATATCTACAGCAGTTTTAGAATTGGCCCCATGTTCTTTGACTCTTTGACACTTCTCCTCAAAAGGGTGGTTCTATCTATCCCGTCCTTTGAAGCTGGTGGCCTTGGCTGCTCTGACCAATAGGATCAGGTGGAAGTGACCCTGAGGTAGTTTCTGGGCCTGGTTTTATAGGCCTGGCAGCCCCCACTTCCTGCCTCTTGGGTAACTGCGCTCAGCCCGCAGCTGCCATGCTGCCCAAGGGAAGCATGGGCCCAAGGGAAGCCCAAGGGCCCCAAGGAGAGGCCATGTGCAGGTGAGCTGGCTGACAGCCCCGCAGAGGTCTCCAGCATGGGCTGTGTCTAACCAGCTGCTCAGTGGCTGAGTAGTGTGAGTGAGCAGAGTGGAAACGGTCCTCCTGTCCCTCGGGCCACTGTGCAATCCCCTGTGTGAGCAGACGCACTGAACCCTGCCTACCTGGCCCTGCCCACACAGCAGGACGGCAGGGAAACCAACACCTGGTGGTGTTTTTGGCACTAAGTTTGGGGTGATTTGTTATACAGCAGTGGATAAGGTGCCCAGCATTCATGTTTCATTTTCTCTATCTCCTCTGTGTCCTTGTTTCAGACAGGCTGTCTTCTTTTCTGTAATGATCATGATGAGGTACATCCAGCATTACAACAGGCTTCTTTCTCCAGCATGTCCCATGCTGGTCATCCTAGGCTGCTGTCTTCCTTGCTCTGTTTCCCTGCTGTTTCTATCCAGGCCCATGCTGATGCCTTTCTCACAGTGGTTCACCTCTGAAAGGGCTTCCTTCTGGGAAGCTACTGTATGAAGAATGGGGTGAGGAGGGCCAGCCTGACCCCTGCTGTACTCTCGCCTGGCCTTTGTGCTCAAGATGGTGGAGTCTGCCTGCCTGCCTGGGAGCTTGGCTCTTGTGGCTTACCCTTCATGCAGTCCCTTTGCTGGCCGAGGTCCACCATTCCCCATCACCTACCAGTCCATGGACTGCCTCTTAGGGAAAGGTGAGTGGGTGGGTATTGTCACTCAGGGTGGGGTCTCTGACCACTGCAGAGCATGAAACACAGGATCCTATCTGCCACCCACTAGGTAGATTTTGAAGGTCTGCCATCTATTTCTGAGCATGTGGACTTCACCAGAGACTAGCAGGGTTGTTAACCTGCCTTCGGCACCCTCTTTGACTCAGTGGGATTGGTGCCATCACGTTTTCCAGTTGGTTAACATAGACCCTAGGTATACACCACAGATGAGTTAATATGAAGATAGAGCTTTCTTATCTTTTCTTCTTTTAGTTGTTATTGGTTCATTTGAGGGTTCAGAGAGGGGTCAAGTTATATTAGCAAGGGGATTGGTCACTGTGAAATTATTTTTTAGGAAGTCCAAACCTGCACCCAGAACTAGTTTCTACTTTATGTTTTGCTGGAAGTCCACCCTTAATTCTTGATAATCTCTGCCTCACCAAACCAAGGGGCATATTTCTTTTAGCTTCAGTCACATAACTATCTAGATCTCTTCTTTCCAGCACTGCATCTATTTTTTGACACTTCAACTCTTCTGGATACCAGTTAAGCCAATAGAACAATTTCTACATATGTAGTGGACATACACAGATGACGAGTTTATTTGATAAATCTTCACTTCCTAACTTTTGCATGTATAGGTAGGTGTTCATTAGAAAGTTATTTTGGAATAGCTCCAAGCTGCAATATTGGAGCTCTGAACTGCAGTACTGGAGCTCCAAGCTCCAATAGCTCCATGCTGTGGAACAGTGTTCCATCACATGTTATGAAATGTCCCATCAGAAAAGGATGCCATGGATGAATCTGGTTTGAGAAATGCAGTGCAGTAAACCCTCTACTGAGATTCGTAATGTTGAGTAGCATGAAAAGGGCTTCGGGGAAATCCTGCAAGAATCAAGCTGTCCAATGCAAACTTTTCAAATTAACTTAATGAAGGAATCCCATTCTTCTTTTTTCAAAACAAATCTTCACTTAATACCTCGATTCCTGATCATTCCATGAAACATAATTTAGAATATACTACTTTGAGTAAATCTCAAGGTGTGATATTATTTTTATTTTTTAAACAGTAAAATCAAAGATTATAAGAACATTTCTTACATAGTTATTTTTCAGTAGCAAAACTGCTTTTTGAAACCATACCAATAATAAAATAAAGAAAACGTACATTTATCTTGTATTTTTTACCACCTGCTGCTCTGAATATTAGCTAAGTTGTACTTACCTTGTAGTAGTTTTCATCAGCACGCAGTGCTTTGGAAAGTCCGAAATCACTGATCTTGGCGTAATGTTGGGTAACTAGCAACACATTTCTTGCAGCCAGATCTCTGTGCACAAAATTGCTCTCCTCCAAGTACTTCATGCCCATGGAAACCTGATGAACCAGTTCTATGATGTTCTTATCCTTGACATGTCTGAAAGTCATAATGATCTCATCAGCTATAACAGACAGTGACCCATTTCACAACAAACAACCATGCTCCTCACGCAGGCAGTGGGTGAATCTACTCCTTCCCTCTTCTTAAACAACAAAACTCACGAGTGGTGACAAATAACTTTGTTAGCATATAGCTCTTCAGGACTCAATGCCATATTCTCCTGGTGTTCAATGGGATTGAGTTTCCTGGCATGCTTGGAATTGCAAGAAAAGCAGTGTAACAGAGTAGTCAGGCCTGGCTCACAGACAGCCAGGCACCACCTCAAATCCTTGTTCCAGTATCACACAGGTCACAGAACTAACCCTGAGAATCAGTTTCTCACCTACAAAGTAAGGGTAAGAACACCTCCCTTCCATGGAGACTAAAGAGACAATCTAAGTACAAACGTAGCACAGCAAATGAGGCAAGCTCCTCGGTGGCCATCATTCTGTCTTACTCCAAGTGAGTTTCTTCATCTCAACAACAGCTTTAGATGAGAAGAACACGATTACTCCCTTGATGGATGTAATCAATTAGCAGTGATTGGTATTTTCAGAAGTCATCACTCATGAGAACATAAGGTCAGCCAAACAGATAAGACTTAACTGTCACCTCTTAGAAAAGCATTTATTTAAAATGTTTCTTTAAAAAGAAAGTGTTCTTCCCAGTGAGAAAGGAGATTCCATGTCAAGATATTCTGAGGTTGAGTCTATCACTAGGCCAAGACTGAATGACTACAGGAAGAAAAGAAAGACAAAACTGTCAAATGAGTTCTTCTCTGAACAACTAGAGCTAACAGAGCTGAATCCAAAGACTGTGTCTCCCTGTCCCTCTGTCAAGGTCCCTGAGTATGGACCAATAAAGGAAGGCACAGGAGGGTGGGAAGGCTTCCCAAGGAAATCAGGCTGCTCGGCCCATCCAGAGGTGGGCCCTGTCCCTTAGGGGATAGCTTCCAGATGTGTGGGGGCACCTGACAATACCTGTTCTGCTGCAAATACTTATTGAGGGGACCAAGTTCTGCCATCTCCATAACCAGCATCCAGGACTCGGCCTCGCATATCCCAATCATGCGCACGATGTACGGGTTGTCCAGCTGCTGCATGACATTTGCTTCTGCTAATAACTCATCTTTAAGAGCGGGGTCATTGGCCTCGTTTTTCAGTATTTTCACAGCCACGGTTTTCACAACTCTGCAAGAGAAATCATAACACACAAGAAACTTTCCAAAATGCCTCACTTCTAGATAATCTTATCCTGTGAAGCATAATCCCCCTGTGGAAACAGTCCCACGGAAATACCTGCCACAGAGTGGCAATGTGTCTTCAGAAGCCTGTAATGGATGGCTGGCCTTCCAACCTATATTCCCTTATTTTATAGAAAATGAGAGTAATACTCCATTACTAAAAAAGGATGGTGGGGGCTGGGCATGGTGGCTCATGCTGACAATCCCCACACTTTGGGAGGTTGAAAGGGGAGGATTGCTTGAGGTCAGAAGTTCAAGGTCAGCCTGGGCAACATAGTGAGACCCCCATCTCTAAAAAAAATCACCCAGGCGTGACAGTGCAAGCCTGTAGTCCCAGCTGCTCGGGAGGCTGAGGTGGGAGAATCACTTGGACTCAGGAGTTCAAGGCTGCAGTGAGCTTCTTGCCACTTCACTCCAGCCTGGGTGACACAGTGAAACCCTGTTTCTAAAAAATAATATAAAATAAAAAGAATGGTGAAGAACAGTACTGAAGAATGTCCCAACCAAGCAAAAACCCTAAACTGTAAAATATTTAAATAACTTGTAAATAAACTTCACCAACGATGACATGCACGAATTCCTGTAACATCTTGGGATTCACCATCTCAGATTACATGCAATGAATGTGAATATAAAATGCCTTTCATAATTGTTGAAAGTGAATTTCTAGGTGCAGAATTTAAAAGCATATATTTCAATGTAATACATTGAAAAGGTAAACAACTCTCCTGAGAGAGGCTGAAGAAGACCTGGTAAATGGAGAGATGGGCTGTGTTTATAGATTGAAAGACTCAGTATTGTAAAGACATCATTTTTCCCCAAATTGACCGAGAGAGCCTCTCCTCTCCCCAAATTCTCTAGTTGAAATTATGTCCACAGTCATGTCTATGTTAATTCACAAATTTAAGCACAGAATAAAGATCACAACCTTTCATAATCTGAAAAAGCTTATGATTAATACAGAAACATTTTTACTCATTGTACAAAATGACTGTGATATACAAACATATATTTTAAAATAAGTATTACAACCAATTTTGATTGTGTGTGTATATATGTGCGCATGTATATACTTGTGAATGTATACGTGTGTGTATGTTTGTGTGTGTATACATACATGTATGTGTATCTAATTTACACACACACACATGCACAAAAACAAATCGAAGGGACAGATTGGAAAGCAAGCATTTCTTTTTTCTTTCTTTCTTTTTTTTTTTTTGAGGCAGAGTTTCACTCTTGTTGCCCAGGCTGGAGTGCAATGGTGTGATCTTGGCTCGCTGCAACCTCTTCCTCCCAGGTTCAAGTGATTCTCCTGCCTCAGCCTCCTGAGTAGTTGGGACTACAGGTGTATGCCACCACACCCAGCTAATTTTTTGTATTTTTAGTGGAGACGAGGTTTTACCATGTTGGCCAGGATGGTCTTGAACTCCAGACCTCAGGTGATCCACCTACCTTGGCCTCCCAAAGTGCTGGGATTATAGGCATGAGCCACGGCACCCGGCCAGAAAGCACGCATGTCTGTGTATATTTTTGTCGATATTTTTAACCCTTGAATCATAAAAATTACCTACTCACGAATTTTTTTTTTACAAAAATCCCTTACATTTGAAATACCATGAAGCTACTAAATCTAACCACATTCATATTAGTATCATACCAATTCAAACAGAGGGTGTATTTCAAAGGACTTTAGAAACCAGTAGTTTTACTTGTACATTCTATGTTGGGTACCTTCTAAAGACCAAAAGAAATACAAAGATATTTTCGAAATTTAGCAATTTTTACTGTTGTATAATATGTATTGTTATCTGAAATCATAGGATAAAGCCAATAAATAATTATACTAATCATATTTGGAATCAACAATTTTCATGTAAGAAAAATGAGATGTAACTATAAAATTAAAGAAAATAAATGTAAAAACTATTGCTATAATGGAATGATTTTGTTTTAATTAAATAATATCTATGTGTACAAATAAAGATCTAAAAATATATACAATAAGATTAAGTTAACAGTAGTAATGTTTAGTTAACAGTAGTAGTGTTGGGATGGTATTATACAAATATGATATTCTTCTTTTCTTTTCTTTTTTTTGTTTTGTTTTTTGAAACAGGGCCTTGCTTTGTTACCCAGGCTAGAGTGCAGTGGTGCAATCATGGCTCACTGCAGCCTTGACTTCTTGGCCTCTTGAGCAGCTGGAAGTATATGTGTGCACTACTATGTCTGGCTAATTTTTATGTTTTATTTATTTATTTATGTATTTATTTATTTTGTAGAGACAGGGTCTTGCTATGTTGCCCAGGCTGGTCTCAAGCTCCAGGCCTCAAACAATCCTCCTATCCCAGCCTCCCAAATTGCTAAGATTACAGGCATGAGCCACCATGCCAATTTGATGTTTTTATTTTCTTATGTTTCTGCTTGTTTCTATTTCCTAATTTTCCATAAGGTGCATGTACTATTAGGTTGGTGCAAAAGTAATTGCAGTTTTTGCCATTAAATGTAATGGACGCTTTTATTATAATATACCAGAAATTAACAAGAATGGTAGCATTAATAAAAAAAGGGTTTAGTCATGCCAGGTTACATTTTGTTATTTTCAGTCGTGTCTAGAACCTGAGCTCATGTGAGGGTGAGACTGGTGGAACATAGCAACTTACTTTTTCATTTGGTAGTAGCCCTTTTTCACAGTTCCAAAATTACCAGAGCCCAGTTCTTTGTCTTCCAGCGTCAGCAGCTTTCGGTCCAGGTAAACCTCCTTGGGCCTGATCTCCTCGGGGTCCGCGTAGGGGCTCTCGTACACCTCTGTGTCCATGGGTAGGGCTTCCCTCTGGGGGCCTGCAATGCAGTCAAGAAACATACGACCTGGGGCTGGACCCCACACCAGGATTCATCCTTCCAAGAACATGATCTTCATGGGAATATGAACTCAGAGTAGCATCAATGTTGCAAGGGATGAGAAATTCTGAAGAGTGGCAGGGACATTTCCAACGTCGCTGGGTGAGGGAGGTGGGAAAGACCATTTCATTCAATAGCACCACCACTGCTCATGGGCATGTGGTGCCTGCTGCCTGCCACTAGATGTGAGTGTTTCCATGGCTAACTGTGGCTGTATTGCAATCACGGACGTGGTGTGGATTCGTGAACCAACTCTACAAACTTACAAGTGACCATGCGCTTTGCTCTGTGAATGTCCCTTGAATGAAAGGAAGTCTCACCTTTTTCTGCAGCCCAGGGTGCAAGTTCTGGCTCATACGGATTGAATGACACAGTACTCTCTTGCCGGTTCCCTTGGGCAGGGGAGGACTAAAGTACATAAAGGACAACAGGTTGTTTTTCTTCATCCACAAAACTGTTAAGTTGATCTGCATAATTATTTTTATTTTCCAATAATCACAGTTTAACTTTTGCAGGAAAGACACAGGAAAGAATTACGAAAAACAGGGAAGAAAATAAGGCTGATCTCATTCTTCGGGCAATTATTTGGATCTTGCAAGGGCTAAAGCAAGCTTGTGCTGCTACAACTCAAGGGACCCTGTGAGGTGTTCAGAGGGTGTGGTGAGAGTCAACTCTACTGGCCTAGATAGAGCTGCTTCCCCACTCACCCCCTTGCACATCCTATTCCCACCTACCAAAGATCGCTGATGATTTGCATGTTTGCCTTGGAAGCATTTTCCTTCTTTAACTTGTGCTCTTCAATTTCATATTACATGGACATTATTTAAAGAGGAAAATTAGTACTCATCAGCTGCTCCTACCTACTTCCCAACTCCAACGCACGTATGTTTTCCAAGTCTCCACCCAAGTCTTTATCTTCGGTGGAGATGCAACAGCATTGGGGTGGATGGCAGAGGGTGGCACTGGTCAGTGACTACAGGTCCTAAGGGAAGGCCAGTTGCTGCCACCTAGGCCAGCAATGCTCCAGCTGCCACAGCTAATGCTGGAAATCAGTACCCCTGTGAGACGGGCTCCTCTTTGTGCAGCTGAAGGAAGGCAATTCTTCCTAATGCCCACAGCAGGTAATAGAGGCATATCTGAGACAAAGTTATGCAGCCTGTTAACAGCAACCTTCCCTATTATTTATTTGGTCCACATCAGTTTATATCATGAAACAACTGGGGGGAAAATCTACTCATTATCCTAAGGACTTTCCCTTTTGAAAGTCTCTATCTTGAGTTTTCCTGACCCACCCTTTCTTCCAAATTAAAACAAGATTCTTGCTACTAAATTTAATTCACAGGAGAACCATGATTCAGATGCTTTTTTTCTTTTTCAGTGTGAGTTGAGTCGCAATTCTATGTATCGATTGACCTTTTCAGTGCCCAAACACTGGCCACAAAGAAATGAGATACTGCCAGATTTTGGAGAAAGTTAAAGAAACAGAGACATTAAGCTTAACGTGACAGTCACTTATCTTATGACACACACTAAATCCTCATGTGCCTTATTCATATTACAAGGCGAGAAACCAAAAGCAGAATAATGAGGTCACAATGCACCACTACCGCCACTCAGCCATTGTTTCCAAACACCCGGACCTTCTTCTTTCACACGGTCTGCTGAGCACTTCAGAGGCAGACATTGTTCACCATGGCCCAAGCCTGTTGACAAGGCTAAAGGACATCTGGTCTTATTTGTAAAAATGATGTCGATGGGATCCGTTTTGTCACAGAGTATCTCAGCACTTCTACTGAACTGATTAACAGAAGTAACTATGATACATCAAAAATAAAAATAGAATATAAGCTCAAGGAGGGGGAGACATTTATTCACTGCACTCGGAACTGTGCCACGTCCACAAGGGCGCTCAATAAAAATGTGTTGAACAAACACATGAATGAATGGACGGGTGAATGAATGAAAATCACTTCTAAAAACTAGGAGATGTGAAGTATAATCTAATGTGCTTTAAAAATTAGCTCTCTCTCAAGCCTTTATGCTGATGAAGAGAAATAAGAATGAATAATTCCAAATGACAATCTATTTCTTTTAAACATTTACATATGATTACAGGACTGTGCTGTGGTTTCACTTCTGATTTATAATATAATTATCCTGCCTCTGGAAAACTGTCCTGACAGAAACTGGGTGATCCCCTAGGCTTTCCATCCTCCTCTTTTGCCCAGTTCTCTCCCGCAACCAATTCTAGGCTGAAAATAGTTTTATTTTTTTTAAAGTCTCTTTCAAGGTTAATATTTACTGCCATTTCAACTCCTTTGATTTTCCCTGCAGGCAGGCACATTCTGAGATCCAAAGACAAAACTTGAACAGATGTGGAATTAAAGGATGTCCTCGGACTAGCCATCACTGGTGAGGAGAGGGACCATCACCTCTTCTTGACATAAGACCTTCTGTCCCTCCCACTGAGGACATTATCCTGGGGTTGCAGCCTCTCTACCTCACAGAATGTTCTCCAGACCAGGAGGACTTCCAAATGGCTTGTTCCAATTAAACCAGAACCCAATTCCCTGACATATGAATCCTGCAGGGAAGAATTTTAAAACAGAGATGGGGTTGTCAAAATATGCTGAAAGGGATACTAGGGTGTCAGGAATGAGTAAGAATTAGTAGCGATGGACACAGAGAATCTAAACCCCTGGGCACAAATAATTTATACTCTCACTAGCAGTGTGTTGTTCACCCCTAGTCTATCTTGGCTTATGGATAGGGAAACAGATGGGAGATCTTCCTCGGAAATTAGAACTCCACGTTTATAGCCAAGAAAGCTTGGGGCTTCATTTCCATGCTGCCAAACACAGACCACTATGTGATTATCAGCCTTTTAAGCCAAGCCACAAAGAACCCTCATGTCTCTCAACAACCCCACATCAACTCTCTCCTACCCAGATCCCTGGGCTCCCTGCCCCTATCTCTTTCTGGTGACTAACAGGACTGGAGCAAAGAATGATGCCACAACTGGAAGAATGTGGAAGAAATGGGAGGTTTCCTATTGAGTCAGTTAAAAGAACAGTAGTTACTTTATGATAAAGATGAAGATGCAAAATCCATGCTTCATCTTTCCCAAAGCACTTGGTGAATATGCCACTTAGTAGAACAATAACCAAAACAATCTCTACAAGAAAATGCTCAGTTAAAAAGAAAAATTTGAGGAGTTTGTAAAGAATGAGCACAGTGGCATAATGATAAATTGTAAAAATACTATTTTTAAAAAATGTAATGACATTTAATTTTAATAAAAACCTTTTATTCTTTATGTTTGCATTTGAGAGAGCCATTCTGTCCCAATCAATAAGTGTCATCTGTTCTGCACAGTGAGCAACAAGGTGTAAATGAAATGTTGACCATTCCACTTTCTTCATTTTTGCTAATACTCAGAACAGGCTCAAACCTGCAGTCCACCGCTAGATGGCATTAGCCACCTTTGCTTTCTACCTTCCAAAAGAACAACTGGTGACTTTTCTTTAAATTTTATAAATTCAGGTAAGGATATCACTGTGCAATAATAAGTCCAGTTATAAATTATTATCCCTGATTTCCTATTGGTAAGGTTTAACTGCGAATAGAAAATGTATTTGACAAGCATTCTTTGAGTGCCTATGTTTAAAAGCTGGTGATCCAAAAGTGAACAAAAGAGGAAAAAATTATTGGTCTGTGGAACTGATAGGTCCATTCAGAGTTTCCTGATTCCAGAGTATTGCCAAGTGTCCTAACATCCATTTACTAGATCTTAATTTTTACTCCCAGATTCTTGGGCCATTTTCAAATTAGGCAACAGCAGTAATGCAGATGACAATACAGTCATTAGTCATCACAATAATAGTGACAAAAGAGCCAGTTGGCTTTAGAAATATTGGCTGCAATAAACTAGGTTTGGTTTCCTTTTTTTGGTGGAATTACCCTGGTTCAGTAGACCCCCACAGGCGAGGGCAGACTGTTGGCTGGGGAATAGGCTACTATTAGCTTTGTTCTGAGATCCATGAAAATAACACTTGACCTCTGCAATTACTCTTCTCTTACAGTGAAGATCTAAAATCTGTTCCTTTATAATTATATGAAAACACATTTTCTCAAGGGTCTGGTCTACTAAGGCATTACCAAGCAACAGGGTATGACTTGAGGATGTTTCTTTCTTTTTTCTCTTCCCACTGAGCCCTGTACTTAAATGTAAGTTTTAAAATATTATAATCACCAATGTATGTGTTGGAATAAAACATGAAAAATGGGTTTTAATTGGAAATTCTGGGACACATTTCAGTTTAATCCTCTTAGGGGATGTGCCTTTGAAATGCAAAGCTGAAAAGTTCCCTGGAAGTCTTTTTAGGGATGTTGCTGTTTAATTTCCACCTATTTTCCATAAAAGAAGGATAAGGTTCTGTGCTTAAAGCAGCAGAGAAAGAAATTCCAGGACTAATACTGGGAGGGGTTTAATTCATTTAAAGACTACTAGTTGTATTCTTAAGTTAATTTTGTTTATATTTTATAAGTATGTTACTAATTTCTTTTCTTTTCTTTTCTTTTCTTTTCTTTTTTTGTTTTTGAGACAGTCTTGCTCTGTCTCCCAGGCTGGAGGGCAGTGGCACGATCTCTACAATCTCCACTTCCCAGGCTTAAGTGATTTTCCTGCTTCAGCCTCCTGAGTAGCTGGGATTATAGGCGTGTGCCACCACGCCTGGCTAATTTTTGTATTTTTAATAGAGACGAGTTTTCACCATATTGGCCAGGCTAGTCTTGAACTCCTGACCTCAAGTGATCCACCTGCCTCGGCCTCCCAAAGTGCTGGGATTATAGGCATGAGCCACTGTGCTTGGCAGTAAGCTACTAATTTCTAAAGACAAGTTTAAGATGCATCAGCCTGTTAGTAATTTTATGAAAAATTTAAATTATCTGATTCATAATCATCTTCAAATCTAAACATACTTTTCATTAACTATCTAGATGCTACAGGTAGTTCAAGTTCTAACATGTATTTTTTGTGCCTGAATTATTAAAACAACTATGTACACTGAGCAAATTAACAAGTTCATGAAAGTTATTTATCTCTTAGGTAACATGATGGGACATTTGACATAACTCTCACAGTTCTTTTCTCATGACTGATTACATAAGGGAAAGTTCCCCATTTGTTTGTGAAAATATACATATTAGCTCTAAAATATTTCTGATAAGCAATTAAAATATTTTTAATCTATAGCTTAAACCATACAACCTTGATCTTTTAAAAATTATCTGTTGATATTTTTGGCCTTATATATGTGTCATCATTAGTAATACTTATTTCCAGTTTCTTATTTCTATAAAAAATTCAATGTATACTTTAAAGTTCTTCTAAACTTAAATAGAAAGCAAACTTTGTTTTTGCCAGAAAGCTATTTTCACAATATTAATCAGATTAATTACTCTCTACTATTTAATTTTCTGTTTTAAAAAAATTGATTAAAATTTCTTAACAGGTTCAAATTTAAAAAGATACAACAGAGTTTACAATGAAAAGTGGGATTTCTTAACATTCCCATCTCTTACTCCAGAGGCAACCAGCATTGCCAGCATTTTCTGTATTTTTCTAGGATACTGTATACGATATCAACACATTCTGTATATATGTATGTGTATGTGTGTGTGTGCAGGACAATGTCTTTTACACTTAAAATTATATTTTGAAAACAATTCTAGATCTCAGCTGCCTCCCATAGTAGCAATTTTACTGTAACCAATTTCATTTGTTTTCCATTGATAGGCATTTAAATTATTATCAGACTTTGTCAATTATACAATTTTGGAAAAAACACCTTCACATGTACATGATTTCACACAAATGCAAGAATATCTGTACATACTTAGAAATAAAATTGCAGAGCCTTTCTTACAGATTGCATCATTTCAGACTTCCCCAAGGGAGAGTGAAAGTGCTTATCTACCATGCCTTTACTACAGTGTTATCAAGCTTTTAAAATTTGGATCATAGGTGGACACAGTTAAGCACCATAGTTTTAACTTGCATTTCTCTTCTCATGAAGTTAAACAACATTTCATATATTTAAGAACTATTTATATTTGCTTTACTATAAACTACTACTGATATTCCCTGCCAATTATCCTAGTAGACAGTTAATATTTTTCTTAATTATTTTTAGAATCTCTTTGTATATTAAAGCTATTAATCTATGTGTCAGCATTAGTGCTACTTACTCTCAGTTTCTCATTTCTCTTTTGATGATGTTATGGTTCTTATCTACACATATACTTCTTTATTTTTAGGTGGTCACTGATATTTTCTTCAACTTTTTTCTGACATGTTCTCCTGTAATCTAAAGATGCACCAAACTTATTTTCTAGGTATTTCTTTAGCCACTGTGAGTAATCTGTGGGGGTGTTTTGCCTTGGGTAAACATGAAAAACAGACATAGTTACTTTATTCAAGTGTAAAATAAACCTTTTCTTCCTCTCAAACACTGCATTAAATCTTTCTGTTCTACGGTCAACACGATTGAGAACTTCTTGAGTATGAGTAAACTTGGAAAATTATTACTAAATAAAATCTCAGGGGTTTTATGTCTTTTATTTCTGTTGTTTCTAGTAAATACTTTAGGCAATCTATTTCATGAGTGGATGTTCAATTATATGCTAAAATGTCGGTAAAAACACCAAGTAATATGAAAATAAAAAGAATTACTGATAAAAGAATCAATTTTACCCCACTGATAATAAAAGTAGAATGGAAAAAAAGCAATTCAAACACATTATATATACATATTTTGGGGGAAGGAATAAATAAGTCATTATAAATAAAAGTCATGAAAAAGAACTTATTTTTATTTTCCCTCAAAATCCAATAATAGAACAAAACATGGAAATCAATGAGATGTCAACATTACTGCCTCAAAAAGAAAACTGTTTTTTCTAGTCCTCAGATTACACCTCTTCTTTACGTGTCACATTTGCAGTTCTGTGTTAGACGTCTAAGCCATAATGAAGTTACCATGCACTGCCTGACCTCACTGTGCAGCGCACCTCACAAAACCTTGGTGTTCCCTCCATCACAACGTAACTTACATAATCAATTACCAGAACACTGCAACACGTGAGTCTGGCCACCAAAAAGTAAGTGGGCCATCTTTGAAAAGATTTTCCGACATGATAATTAGCTATGACGGATGACGCCAACTGAAACGACTTTAAAATGACGCTTGAGCACAGAAAGCATGCTCACACTGTTGGACTTCCAGCTGACGGACTGAGGACCCACATGAAAAGCACATGATGTACCTGGGGCGCGGCTGCCCAGGAACAGCAGGTGTGAGCAAGGGCAAAGAGGCCTGGAAGCAGAGTGGCAAGAGATGGGGGGCAGCGCACACACAGGGCAGACTGGACGGGCGGGAGCTGAGTGCGCGTTGGTCCTACCACTTAGTTGGACAGCAAGCAGGGGATACTTTAGCACCTTTCTGTGGCCAGGCTTTGGGAAGGAGTATGATTTGATTCTTGAGATTATTCCACCCGCTGACCAAGTCTAGAAACCACAACGGCAAAGAGGAACAGTAAATGTTTCAGAAAACAAATACAGGATCCCTTCCATGACATACTACTTAAACTTGCTTCTATAATCGCACCACTAACCCCCTCCTGTCCCTGCCAATGAGATCGACCACAGGCAACAGCTGATCATTGGGAAGGCTTCTGGAAGGGCCTGCCACTTGGGAAGAAGGATCTAGAAATATATTTGGGAAATATGTTCCACTGAAGGCTACAAAATTACAGCTGTTACATTCACTAGCTTATGCTTCATGTGGAATTGTTAAGTTGCAAGCTCAAGACAAACCACCAAAAGAAACTACAAGTAGATCTGAGTGCTCAGTTGTGTTGCTTCTTCATGGTGGGTGCTGGTTCCACAGTGGAAAATTTTGTGGAAATTGAGTTGTACACATAGGGCGTGTGCCTTTTTTTTCCCGTATGTATCTTACCAGTCAATTAAAAAGTTATTCCAAAATATCTAACTTCTTGTAGTCATTGGGTGATGATGGTTAAACACAGGGCTTGACATTCTTTTAAGAGTTCTCAGCCCTAAGCCCCCATCCATCTGAAGGGTGTATGGCTCTGTCTCACCGAGCCTATAATATTAAGATAGAGTTGCCAGGCCTGTGAGCCCTGTAAAGGGCAAAATAAAGTCACACTTCCATAAAGGCATTACATTTTGATCCCAAAGTTCACTGGTATTTTAGCAAATTCACATTCCCTGCATTTGATAACAAGTGCTGCCCCTGGACAGCCTCCCTTGTTTCAACCTGGGCTCAGCTACTGGGCAGCCAATTGTCCCTACTGGAGGCAGGATGTATATTTGGCTTTCTGCAGATTTTGTTTTTCAAGGGTTACCAGGCAAAAAGTGAGGTGCAGAGGGCACACTTCACAGATGCCATTAAAGGGCATAAAAAGTCCATATGGGCCGGGCGCGGTGGCTCACGCCTGTAATCCCAGCACTTTGGGAGGCCGAGGTGGGCAGATCACGAGGTTAGGAGATTGAGACCATCCTGGCTAACACGGTGAAACCTCATCTCTACTAAAAATATAAAAAAATTAGCCGGGCGTTGTGGCGGGCGCCTGTAGTCCCAGCTACTCGCGAGGCTGAGGCAGGAGAATGGCGTGAACCCGGGAGGCGGAGCTTGCAGTGAGCTGAGATCGCGCCACTGCACTCCAGCCTGGGCAACAGAGCGAGACTCCGTCTCAAAAAAAAAAAAAAAAAAAAAAAAAAAAAAAAAAAAAGGCCATATGTAGCCCCAAGAAAAGAGCAGGAAAATAATTCCTGCTTAGAGCATAAATCTGTACCTGACCTCCTAACAGGCTGGAGGGAGGAGACAGCTGGGGTCCTGTGAATTACACATGTGTGTTAACATAGACGGCTCAAGGATGAAGTTAAAAAATACGTTCCCATTTCTCAAATATTGCAAGAGGCCTACTTCTGATTTAATATTGGGTTTCATTTGCATTGTGTATATTCTCCAAAAATGAAGAGAATTTCATCTAGACAAGATAATTTCATCTAGACAATAAGTTAAGAAAATGTGGCTAGGCAGGGTGTGGTGGCTCATGCCTGTAATCCAAGCACTTTGGGAGGTCGAAGCAGGAGGATAACTTGAGGCCAGGAATTTGAGACCAGCCTGACCAAAATGGCAAAACCTCGTCTCTACTAAAAAATACAAAAATTAGCCGGGTGTGATGGCAGGCACCTGTAATCCCAGCTACTCGGGAGGCTGAGGCATGAGAATGGCTTGAACCTGGGAGGCAGAGGTTGCAGTGAGCCGTGATTGCACCACTGCACTCCAGTCAGGGTGACAGAGTGAGACACTCCATCTCCAAAAAAAAAAAAAAAAGAAAAAGAGAAAAAGAAAAGAAAATGTGGTTAGTTTATCACTAATAGGAGGCTGATTCTGCCTAACACTCACTAGCAATCCCAGCTCATCACGGAGTATGTTTTGAAGGGCAATCAAAATATCAATGCCCACTACTCCTGTTAGCTAAAACATGCTTTTCATTTGTGAAATATGCAACAGCTTCTCATTCAGTGGTATTCCTAGTGACACTTACCGCAGGATGGGAACCTGGAAGTTGTGGACGGCCTCCAAAATTAACATTTCCTGGTTAGAGAGAGCATGGACAATTACTGCTCTATCTGTGGAAACCACTTCCTTCCCCTCCCCACTGCAGATCAATCAATGAGATCAGGATGTGCTGCTGCTTGAGAAGTGAGCACGCTTTCTGCCGGTACTTCTTTCGACTCTCTTTTACTTTTTCCCGCATGCAATGAAGACAAATAAATTACAATTTTTTTAAAGTTAAAGCAACTGGCTATTTTTTGATTCACGATATACAAAATCGGAGTGCTCTGATATCATTATTAATCAACCCGTAAAAAGAAGTCCTCATCCAACCCAAATCTGCAATCAGCTAAGTCTAAAATGAGGCCGATTGTCACTGATACCTCAAACACTGAGACTCCAGTGTCTCGGGAACTCACCCTGTGTGCCGATTTTTTGACATGGGACAGTAAGAACTCTTAACAAACCATCTGCTTTATAAGAATAATGCTCGACTAGCTGAAAGAGAAAAAAGTAAGAAAGTGGTAAATACCAAGGTCAGGAAATAGACAAATAGTGACTGAGAGCTACTGACTGACTGTTGGGCTTTTGAAGTGGCCCCAAGACACATAAATGCTTTTATATGCTTAAGTCCACTCCACAAGGGTGGCTGGGGAAGTGGGCCCACAGCTAGGGATCCCCCCTCTTGGTCTAGGGGCAGCAAATTTTTTCTGTAAAGGGCCAGAAAGTGGTATTTTAGGCTTTTGTGGGCCTCATACCGTATCTGTGTCCTTTGTTTATTTATTTATTTATCCAAAACAACACCTGTAACAGCATACAAACCATTCTCTTCAGGGACTACACAGAAACAGGCTGAGAGCCAGAGTTGGTCTGTGGGTTTGCAGATCCCTGGTCTACAGTAAAGAATATTGAAATAGGGTATTACGGCAATCACCAACTCTCCGTGAAATAGCACTGGGGCCCTGGAGTTGGGTAGGGTACAGAAGTACCTTAGAACGCTGTCAAGAAAAATCAATGAAATCATGCATGGGAAATTGGAACGTATTGCTGGCATTTTTGACGTAGTTTCCTAAACACAGTGCCTAGAAAATATACAATGAGGAATATTTAATTAGGGATGAATGCTATGATCTACCAGGGGAATCAATACAAATAGTAAAGATTCTTGGGAAGGACATTCTCAATAATTAGAGATGCTTAACACTATGGTGAGTGCTCAGCCTTTGAAATGGTGACAGAACGCCACACACATAAAATGCCCTTTCAGGAGAAGGTGAATGAATGGCTGTTTATAAGTGATGGGGCCTGGGACCTTGGAGCATTAAGCTGGCATAGAGGACTCCAGGTGCCTTTGCATTCCAGAAGGCCACATTCCCTACTCACCTCCCTGATGCGCTTTGGGGCTTTGAGTGTAGAAAGGTTAAATACTCTTTCCAATCAATATCGTTAAAAGAAAGAAGCCTGTGGTTAATGATGACAAATGGCAATGAGCCACAAAATCAAAAGACAATGTAAATGTTGTGACTAACATTTTTTAATATGATCATATCCAGCATTCAAAAAAGGAGTATTTTTTTTTTTCCAATTACAGCACTAGAAAGCAAATCACATTTGGAAGTAGTAACTTTAAGTGCTTTAAAGGGGCTAAGGCTCTGTAGTCTCAGTTTTTGAAAAGACAGGATTTTGAGTTGAGTCCTTTCCGCAACATTGACTGCATGTGTGGCCCCAGCTGGGCTTGGGTGAGGACATTGGAACACGCCCTGATTATGCCCCTCACCCACACATGTTCAAGGTAGCTGGTGCTCTGGGGCGGTGGGGTGGTGGCAGAGTCGGTTGGCTTTCTCCCTGTTTCTGAACCTACTACAGTTTATAGGATGCTCTGCGAAGATGATGCACGAAGTACTATTACGGCTATTTCCTTCATCATCAGCCAGTGTAGCTGTGATGCAAAATTAAGACAAGCAATCTGTGCTCACTGCGATTCAGGGAAAGCAGTGATGAGCATTATTTTAGTGCTCATTAGTGCCTAAGGAACTTCCAAATTGGGAGTTGTTTCAGGGTTTTCTAGTAGCTGGGTCAGGAATAAGCACTTTTTAGACCAGGGCTGTGGCAATCAGTATAAGCAGCAGCCTGGAGCCCAGGGAGTATGCTTCCTAAATTTAGGATGTGCTTCCTAAATTGCCTTAGTTTCCACAGAGAGAGACTCGATTTACAATGAGGAGGGCACCTGACATTTGTTGTCTAATTCAGCCTGTCACACCACCAACAAAGTCCTGCTTGGCTGTTCCTAGGCCTCCTTCCCCAGGCATCCATTCCTTTATTTTGTGTGTCTTTGTCTGAAAGGCTGTTCTGGGCTCTAGTTAGAATATCCTAGGAAGAAATATTTTCTAGCTCTCCAAAGAGAATGTCTTGTTAAACTCTGAACACAGCCCTGCATTTACATCACCTTGTGGCACTGAGGGCTGAGTGGCCCTGAACAAGCCATGGAAACTTCGTTCACCTCACATGATGGCCTCTGGACCAGAGCTTCTCAAACACAGAAGCCACCTGGAGGCTGAAAGTGGGGTCTGATGGGCAGGTGGGGCAGGGGCCCAGGTGTGGTCCGGGTGTGTGTTTCTCATGAGCTCCAGAGCTGCTGCTGGCCTGGGGACCACACTGTGGGCAGTGGGTGGTCCAGTTCCTCTCATGTCTAAGAGTCCATGGGACAAGAAGCCCCACGTGCCCTGTACTCTACCCACAAGGTGGGGAGAGGAGGCTGGGTACCTGCCAGAGCGTGTCGAACTTCTTTCCCTCGGGGATGGAGAGCTTCCCTGTCTTGTCTTTGTCGATGCGATAGTGCAGCACCTTCCCTTCGTGCAGCAGGCACAGGGCGTAGGAGCCATTGTTGTCTCTGGCTCGGATCCTAGAAGAGAGGATGGAACTGCATCATCCCCAGGCCCGCCAGTCCCCAGGTGGGACCCTGGGAGGAAGCACCCTGGCCTGAACGGTCAGCAGCTGCTCTCTGGGGCCTGTCACCTGGCAAGGCAGCTGGAGGGCAGAGTTTGGAGCCTCAGGGTCAAGGGCTTTACCCAACCCAGGAAGGCCCGGTTTACCACTCAGGGATGATGCCAGTGGGCAAACTTGCAACAAGGAAATGCTAGCAGGTTGGTGATGAATGGACCATGGCTAAGCTCTAGCAGGGCCCAGGAGCTCTGGGCAGTGGTCAGGAGAGCCTGGTGCTTGGTAGCAGTGACGCTTCTCAGGGTGATGAGCACAGGGGCTCCATGGGCCCTGATTATCTGTGGAGCACTGTGGACTCACCTTTCTTCACCAGGGCCTGCATTTGGGTTAGATCCAAGATGGACAGCTCCACCACCTAGCTTGGAGTGTGGGCGGGGGTGTTTGGTGGGCATTTTAACCAGCCATCTTCTGGACCAGAGATGGAGGGACATGGAAGCTTCCATCCCCCGGGCCTTCCTCAGTCCCTCCCATGCTCCCACTGCAGGAAAGGGAGGCAGGGCTGGACTTCCACTCTCCCACTGCAGGAAAGGGAGGCAGAGCTGGACTTCAAACACTTTCAAATGATGATATTGTCGGGTAACACCCCCAGGAGAAGAAAATGACATCCACTGTGGGGTGAAGAGACAGAGGTGAAACCAGAGCTGTGCTGGCCGTGCTGAGCAGCCAAGGCTCTGTCTTCATGGTAATGCTGGGCGACCCTCAGAACAACCCCCTGCCCTGGGTCCTGGTGAACAGAGACGCGGGAGTCTGATGCCAGGCAGGGAACAACACCCCCACTGCAGTGCATGCCACGTAAGGCTTATGACTCATGGGGAGGTGAGAGATCCCCTGGAAGACCTGTGGGACTTGGGGAGTTCGAGGTCCCAGTGGAGGCTGAAAAGGCACGAAATGGGTGCGAATCCCCCAGTTTAGCTTTGTAGTCACACACACAGCCCCATTCTCCCCTCTCCACAGCTGCAGCCCTTTGGATCATGAGATCTTAGGTTCTGAGGGTGAGTCATGAAGTCCCAGGAAGCCTCTTTGGCCCCTGCATTTTCTAAAATGAGGAAACTGAGGTCCAAAATTGTTAAGCCACGTGCAGAGTTCAAGTATGCCCAACTGCCTTGGGACGTCTGGGTACTGGGGAAATTTCTGATGCCTCCTTCTGGTTGCAAGAGGTCAGATACACGACCACAGGGAGAGTTGAGATGGCCTTCAGAACTGGACATGGCCATGCTTTCCTGTCCCTTGCCATGGAGACTCATCTCAAAAAGCTAACCCAAGACTTGAAAGCTGAACGATGGCATGGGAGGAGTGAAATTCAGAATAAGTGTCTTTTCTAGCGGTGCTTGGCCGTGCACAGCACCCCACAGCTCAGGGCAGCTGGCCAGGGTACAGGACACATATCTAGGTTCTCTGTGGCCTCAGCAGGTGGCTGTGCTGAAACCTCCCCACTGTGAGAACAGCCTCTTCCTCCCAAACCAACCGAGTTGCCAGCGCCCAAGGTGTGAGCTCCCTTTTCACAGCCACATGGCCGACTACAGCCAGCAGTTGGTGACTGTTAAATACAACACAACACAACAAAAAACCACAGTGTAATCTTTTCATATAAAGGGAGAACTGAGTCTGTTTTATAGGGAAAGTATCTTATAAAGCGAGACTATTTATGTTTATTCTATACATATCAGTGGCTTATAGTTTGAGGGTATAGAGAGCTATCCAAATACCACAGCAGTAAGAGTGGATGCATATGCCTATAAAAGTTGGCCTTGAAAGAATGGTGACAATATGTCACTCCAAAGTATTTCCTATAATTTAATCTTTTACGTCTGTGACCTCAAGGTCATGGAGATAATACATGGGATCTGAACCAGGTGCAGTGGCACACATCTGTAATCCTAGCACTTTGGGAGGCCAAGGCAGGAGGATTACTTGAGCCCAGGAGGTCAAAGCTGCAGTGAGCCAAGACAGCACCATGGCACTCCAGCCTGGGCAACAGAGTGAGACACCATTTCTACAAAAAAAAAAAGATAGTAGTAATAAATGGGATCTGAACTCTGGTTTCTGAATCCATGTCCAATCTGCTGTACTCCATCTTACCCTATGTCTTGATTGACATTTTCTTGTTAAAAACTGAGACGGACAAGCACAGGTTGCCCTGAGAGATGATGCCATCAACCTCATTAGGCATCTGGCAAACACAAATGAAGACCCCAGGGAAGTACCATTCCACGCTCTTCAGACTGGTGGAAGTTAGAAAGATCATTCTAAGTGCTACTGAGAGTGGGGAGCAGCAGGGCCCCTCCTATGTTGCTTGTGGGAGCACAAATGGGCTCACCCACTTTGGAAAACAATTTGGAACAGTCTCCTGAAACTGAACTTATTCATTCACAGACCTCGTGAATGAGCAATTCCACCCCTGGGTGTATGAAATGTGTGCACTATGCACCCCAAGGCTACTTATAGCAGCTTCATCTGTGCTTATCAAAAACTGCACACAACCTAAGTGACCACAGAGCAAGTAAATTGTAGGAATTCACACAATACTGTATTCTAAAGCAATAAAATGAGCAAATGGTAGCTATACAAAGCACAGATGAGTCTCACAAACATAAAACTCACTCCATGCTTCCATATACACAAAGTCCCCAAACAGACAAAAGCCACCTGTTTTATCTAGTGATGTACACCTAGGTGGTAAAACTAAAAAAACAAACAAATGAAAAATAACAACAAAAAAAGCAAGGGCGTGATGAACACAAGAGTTCAGGAGGTGGTGCCTCCCAGGAGGCCAGCTGTACAGATGGGTATGACTGTGTGAGGGCGGAGTGGTCTCCTGCAATGCTGGGTGCATTTCATTTCTTGACTGGATTGTGTTTGCTTGATAATCATTCATTAAGTTGTACTTATTTAGTTATGCACTCTTATGTGTTTGTTTTCTATTTCACAATAAAAGCAGTATAAAAAGAGAGCTGGTACCAGGAGGAAATAGAGAACAACCCAGAGGAAACAGAGAGTGCCCTTTGCTTTGGAACAAGCGGTTTCTGCAAAGGCCTCACTTTCTTGAGGCTCTTCAAGAGGACAGGTTCTGCAAGCGATCCCCTCTCTTCCTGTGCTCCACCAAACAGCCCTGGTCAGTCCTGGCAACAGGTAACTGGAAGGTATAGGTAGTGACCATGGACATGTGGCCTGGGCAGCCCCCTGTGGCAGGTGGCAGGAAATAAGAGCAGAGAAAGGAAACCCACAGGCCCAGCATCTGTAGGTGGCAAAGACCAGAAGGCTCGCGACATTAACCACCAGCAACTGTGAGGTATCTGCTGGCTGCAGGCAGATCCTGGACCAGGCTATTTTTAATTTAACATAGGAGACAAACTGATTTGGAAGCCTTGCTCCTCCTCTTGGCTTGTGTCCTCTTACTGGAGCTTTGCCCTGGTGGTGGCATCAGCACACCCACCCAGGCTTTATGGCTCTACAGACACCCAGAGAGGGCGTGCACACAGGCAAGGCTCCTGGCTCCTGTCTGGCTTGCTGCCTTCCGCCTTCAGGGTCAACTGGCCTCAGGCTGTTCACAGAAGCCTCTGAATATTTACAAAATATTTTTTCCCAGTAATTGTCTTGGGAGGAGTAAGTTAATAGATTTGTGTTTTGCTATTGCAAAGCCTGAGATTTCCAGGGCTTGAGCTTGAGATGATGCTGAGAAGCTGTCCTAACTGGTCTTGAGACAGTCCTTGACCTGTGGCATGTCTACTTTCCCAGGGTAGGCAGCCTTGGCCTCTGGGGTGAGCAGGCCTTGTGCCTCACAGACACTAGAGCACTATGCAAAGGTGAGGCATGTTGACTCTGCTGGGGCATGGCCTGGAAGGGCTGGACCCCTCTACTCTCCTGCACCCTCCTAGGGGAGAGAGAATATACAGAGGTGATGCCCGGGCACCAAGGGGAAAGTGAGGATCCAAGAAGTAGTGTGGCACTCAAGGTGGCCTCCCCAGGGCTACTGGGACACTGCCTGTATCTGCTGTAGACGGAACAGAAAAGCCGGGCACATTCCAGCCCACTAGGTGTTCTCATTCTCCCCTGCCATTTTTTTTTCCATGGCAGAGTAGAGTATCACCGGGTCAGTTGTTAGACTCATACAAGGGGAAGGAAGATGCCTGGGATTGGCTGTGTGCATTAGATGTGCAAAGGATGAATGCTCAATGTGGCTAAGGTGGGCTGGGCAGATAGACAGAGGGGGCCTGTGCTGGGTTGGGTGGGCAGTCCTCACTCAGAGCCATCTCCCAACAGTGGTTTCTCAAAGAGAGCTGTGAGAGGGGAAGAGGAGGATGTGGGAGCGAATGAGGTCCTGAACAGTGTGTATGTCAGCAAGAGGCCGGAGAAATGCCAGCTTTACTGATCCATGAAAGATATAGATAATGCAACTTCTGAGTGCTTCTGCCTTGCACCATAGCACTACTGAGGCACATGTGCATTCCACACAAACAAGAGCAAGATCAGTACACAATCCCTATCTGAGGCCACACCAAGCTGTTTTAACACACCTGTCGTTTAAAACATTTTATTACAAACGCCCTCTCATTCTCTCCCTCTGCTTTAGTTCATGAAGGTGGAATTATTTAACATATCTTGTCTTTCAGCTTCAAAGAGACTTTGATCAGCATCAATGAAGTGATATTGACATCAGCCCACAACTCTCTTTGAAGTTTTAACTTCAGACAGGTCATGACTCTTTATGATGACCTAGGTCTGCAAAACCACATGTGTCAAATAAAATGGCATACTTTGATCAATTACGGCAGCATATGAAAGCACTGATGGAACAGAGTTTTTGTTGTGGCAAAGGAGGCTCGTGACAGCATAACACAGTCTCATTCATCAATGAACAAGGAAAAGGTTTTTCCTAAGCCACAAATTCACTTTTGAAATTGAAGTATAGGACAAAAAGTGAGTTGAAACTTGAACAGCAAAAAGTGAGTGGCAAATGAGAGCAATTAAAGTGGGTTTGGCCAAAGGGCCAATGCCAATATCAGCACAGCTCTGGACAGGGACAGAATCTTAGGCCAGCAGCATAGTGAGCACCTGGATGTGGGATTCCCACCTTAAAGCAAGGACCTGTGAAGAGGAAATCCCCTTCAACTCTGGAGGAAAGTGTTCCCAGCATTGAATACTCAGGATTCCCACAGATTAATATCAATCAGGCCTAAGCTCAGAAAGATCACTGAAAACATAAGGAAGCATGAGTTATGAGAAAAGGTGTAGGGAGGGAAAGAGAGAGAGATTTACATCCTCCAAAAGTTTCAGTAGTAGAATAATCAGATATAGAATATAAACTATGAAATGTTTAACAAAATAAAAAACGGTACCATGGAAATTAGCAACCAATAAGATACTCTAAAAATGCCCCAGAAATATTTGAAAAAACAAACAAACAAACAAATAGAACTGCCAGAAATTTTCTAAAAAATGTAATTAAAAAAAAATCAGTGAATGAGCATAAGAGCAGACTGGACACAAATGAAGGAAAAATTAGTGCGCTGGAAGACTAATTCAATGACATTACTCATAGCACAGGACACAGAAAAGGCAAGGGAAAATAAAAAATATAAAGGATGAATTGAGAAGGTCAAACTGTATTTAATAGGAGTCTCTGAAGGAAGAAATGGGCAAGAACAACAAAGAGCAATGTTTGAAGAAAAAATAGCAAGATGTTTTTCAGAACTGATGAAAGAAAAGAATTCATGGATGTAGGAACCACAGAGACATGAGAACCATTGGCTTAGCTTTATACACATTACTTAATTCATCTCCATAATGACTCAGATAAAACATCAGTCTCCCCATTTTATTACTGAGGAAACAGAGGCTCAGAGAGCAAAATTAAGTTGTCCAAATCACAGAGCTATTAAGTGGCAGGGCCTGTCTGACTCATGGCCTGAATTTCTTTACTATCTAACTTAAGTTTCTACAAATAGAGGCATTTTCAAAGTTAACTTTATCGGAACCAGTCCAATAATACAGTATTTGGGCATTTTGCAGGAATTGCAACTGCAAATGCAGTTACAGACCCTCCAATGAACTATGAAAATCTCGAATGATCATAGTTGTTAATCCAGCCCAGGTAGGTAACAGGTATCTCAAACAAGCTCACACCATATCCCCAGACCAGCAGCATCAGCATCATTTGAGAACTTGGCAGGAATGCAAATGGAAGAGTCCTTACACAGACCTGTGAATTAAAAACTCAGGGGATGGGACGCAGAAATCTGTGCTTTTGCCAGCCCTCCAGATGGTTCTTTCTTTTTCTCTGTCTCTGTCTCTGTCTCTGTCTCTGTCTCTCTCTCTCTCTCACACACACACACACACACACACACACACTCACTCAATAGCTCATTTGTGCATCTTAAGTTACGGGCTCCATGGGTGGCCCTGCAGGATAAACCAATGAACAATAAGAATAGACAGTCCAGAGAAGTTTTGCACCCCATTTTTTAATGCAGCTAAGGACTAGAAGATGCAGTGATTCTGGCTCTCTAAGAAAAAGGGTTGTGTCCACCAGAATCAGGGGTGTGCAAATCAGAGCCATACAGCCCTCGTCCAGGAGCAGGCCCTGGGTGGGACCCAGCTTGGGGACACCAGATAACATACCTGTCACCTTGAACATGAGAACAACACCTCTCACCAATGCTCACACCCTTCGCCTCCCCTCCCCAGCATGTGGCTTGCTTGGCAGGTGATGCCTTGCTTTGGAAACAGATGTTATTAATCCTTTGCAGTGCAAGTGGGACTCAGTATAAGGGAATCATAAAAATTTTATTCACGTATATCCCATTTCTCTGAGAAACTAAGACAGTTCCTAAAGACATACACTTCAGTATTCTATATGACCAGGAAACAAACCTAAATTAGAATAAACCATGGAGAATGGATGCAGTACTTTAAGTTGGGCTCCACAGGTTGTGCACAGGTCCACAGGAGATGATATGCAGCCGCGGTTCTCAAGTGTGTGTGTGTGTGTGTGTGTGTGTGTGTGAGAGAGAGAGAGAGAGAGAGAGGCGGGGTGTAGGGGGAAGAAGTGAGGGTATGGGAGTGTGTGCAGACATGAGGGAAAGGAAGGGGAGAAGAGAGGTGGAGATAACGAGTGTGTCATACTGCACCTGGAACTTGGCTAGTACAAAAGGGATGACTCAAAGATTACACTGTTTATTTCTTTTCAAAATGGACAGGGGAAGGAAGGTCAGGAGGGCACCTGAATTTCAGCTGCAGAGCATATAAGAACAAGCCACATGGGGATTCAGTGGTGGCATGGGGGTTGGGAAGGGGTGACTACCAAGGCCTCTGAGGGCAAACTGCACTCACAGTCGGTCCCTGCTCTGAGGGTTTCTGCGCTTTTTATCTTATCCTGCATACTTGGAACAAGGGCTTCCTGGGGATCGTTTTAACTAATGTATTAAAGAGCTATCATGGAAAGGAGCACTTCTAGGGTCCCAAGAGATCATGTACAGCAACTGTGGCCTGAGTGGAGTACATCAGGCCCACTTAGCTGCAGGGGACAGTGATGTTCTTGCAACTTTAGGACCCACCAAGCCTGCAGGCTTCCCATCCTCCTCACTCACACTTCAACATGCATGCCTCTCAGATTGCTGAGGCTCACAACCTCCTGGGCTTCCTCTCTGACTCAGTTTCTCTCCAGACATCTGCAAACTACTGGGCCTGATCACAGCCCAGCTCTCCAGGTGCCTCTCCTGCTGTGAGCCGTCAGAGCAGCTGCCCCTGCTCCATGCTGCACACTCGGGGCAGCTGAGCAGCCAGGGTCTCTCTCAACACCTCATGGTGTGGCCTGGGGCAGCCACGTGCCAATCCGTCCACCACCCGGCCAGTCTGCCACCATCAAGGAAAACTCTGCCACCATCCATAGAATCTCAGGGCACCAAAATGGTCTCAGGGCACCACGTGACCATGACATGGTGCTGCCTCCTGGGGCTCGGACTGGGGCTCTGGAGATGCCCGGGCCCCTGCACGCCCACTCGGCATCCACTGCTTCACTTCCCTCCCTCTCCTGCAGGCATCCAGGCCTGCCCTGGCCACCACACCCATGCTACCCCGTGAATCTCTTGCTGCCCTGCTCTCTTTTTTTTCTTTTTTCTTTTATTATTATTATACTTTAAGTTTTAGGGTACATGTGCACAATGTGCAGGTTAGTTACATATGTATACATGTGACATGCTGGTGTGCTGCACCCATTAACTCGTCATTTAGCATTAGGTATATCTCCTAATGCTATCCCTCCCCGCTCCTCCCACCCCACAACAGTCCCCAGAGTGTGATGTTCCCCTTCCTGTGTCCATGTGTTCTCAGTGTTCAATTCCCACCTATGAGTGAGAACATGCGGTGTTTGTTTTTTCGTCCTTGCGATAGTTTACTGAGAATGATGATTTCCAATTTCATCCATGTCCCTACAAAGGACATGAACTCATCACTTTTTATGGCTGCATAGTATTCCATGGTGTATGTGTGCCACATTTTCTTAATCCAGTCTATCATTGTTGGACATCTGGGTTGGCTCCAAGTCTTTGCTATTGTGAATAGTGCTGCAATAAACATACGTGTGCATGTGTCTTTATAGCAGCATGATTTATAGTCCTTTGGGTATATACCCAGTAATGGGATGGCTGGGTCTGCCCTGCTCTTTTGTTGCATCTGCCTGGTGAGGTGTCAAGCTCTGCCAAATCCAGTCAGCCCACTTGCTCTGAAGGCCACTTCCCAGTTCCTATAGTTAGCGACACACTAGATGATAGTCCAGCCTGGGCACCTGAGACAGGCCCGATGAACCATGTTGTCCCTCCTCCTATCCAAGTAGTGGCCACCATTCAAGTTAGCAGCCAGAATGTTCCTTTACCCAGAGAGATTTTTCCCACCAAGACCATGTTCTAGGTGCTGGGTTGCACTTGTGAAGGCAACAGCCCCATCTCTGCCCTTGTGCATCCAGAGCAAGTGGGGGTGCGGACTATAAACAAGTCAATGAAAACAGAATCAAGATCATGCGGCGTAGGCCCAGTGTCGTGGTGGAGGGGACCTACTGCCATGCATTGCAGACGTTGCAGCACATCAGCTTGCGTTTGTCATCTTCCCCCTGCAGTCAAAGTCCGGTGAGGGCAGGGACTAAGGTCTGACTTATTCCTCACAGTAGCCAAGTCCTATCACAATGCCTGCTGCATGTCTGGTTGAAAACATGCCTATTTTGTTGAATGAATGACTATTTTTGTAACTTTTTTTTCTAAAGTCAGAAGGTAGAAACTGTAGTTAAAATGGCATTGGTGACTTACTGGTTGGACGACTCCGTCCACAAATCTGAAATACTACCTTTTATTTTTAACATTAATCGAGCTATTTGGAGAGCAGCCACTTATGTGTCTTAAAGGTCACCTTGAACTTGTTCTTGGCTTTGTAAGATTTACAAGGACTCTTAGCCAAAACAATACACTTAACACAAAGAAAACAATACTTCCATCTTTAAAATTTTGCCTGGCATGGACTTTTTAGAGCATTTCCATTCTAAGATCATTTATAAGATGAAATGAAGGCCACATCCCATTACATTTTAGCAGAGCGATGTGTGTGGGAGAATTGGCTGTGCACAATGGCAATAAACCACATTGTGTGAACCAAGTGGATGAGGGTCAGAGATGAGTTGATCACAGCCTCCTCCAGACCAAGAGGAGCCCAGCAATGTGACTGCACGGCGTTAGGTTTTGTACAGATTGCAAAAGATATTTTAGTCACAGCCAGGGAAGCTCACTCTGTTCTACTTTATCTTCCCCTCCCAAATTTGACAAGGATTCTAAAAATGTACATGATATT
Source organism: Pan troglodytes (assembly GCF_028858775.2). Classification (NCBI taxonomy): domain Eukaryota; kingdom Metazoa; phylum Chordata; class Mammalia; order Primates; family Hominidae; genus Pan; species Pan troglodytes. The sequence goes on from NC_072409.2 coordinate 47,650,048, forward strand.
ATTAATAATGAAGTGTGAACCTAGAGGAAGGAATGAATAGTCTTTTTCTATATATAGACAAATATATTATTAAATATTGTTGAACTAAGATGCAGTTAAACACAGTGAAGTCAAGGACATGGAGGAAATAAAAGGTGTTATAGAGACGTGTCAGGCAGTTAATTAAAATATTACATTATCTTTTCTAAAGTTTGTATGCTTGTAGTATTGACCAGCCTTTAAAAAATTCTAATTTATTGAATTTTTTTCCTTAGTCCAAAAAATACATTCTATTGTATGCCTAATTTTATATTTTTAAAAAAATAAGAGAGTCTTCAAATTGTATATGCTTCAGACCCCTCAATCCTGGATCCTCCCTTTTGGGGAAGGGATATATAATTTTTATAAAGTAAGCTTTGTTTCCTTTTCCTAACAAATTCATTTTTCACAGACAGCTGTGACTAGCTTCTCAAAATAGCAAACTGTGCTGTTATACAAGGTCTCTGGGGGCAGGGGATCTCCTTCCCCACTCAGCTCCTCTCCCTTGCCTTGGTCCCTGACGTCATCCTGACCCCCGACGTCCCCAGCACTTGGTCCCCGACGTCCCCAGCACTCTGACCCTCACCCACCAAACGTGGGCTGGAGGACTCCCCCTCCAGTGCTCGCTTCTGGCCAGCTAGACCCCAGACAAGGGCAGGGCTGCTATATCAAAGGCCAGGTGATGAACATCACCTCCAGAAATGCCACAGGCGGCTGTGAGGGACAACCACTGACCCACACTGCCCAGCCCCTCCACAAAGAGCCTCTGTTTATATTCGTTATTCTTCAAGCACATGTGCAAAGGCCCTGTAACTACCTTCTCAAAGTCACTCCTGAATGGTGTGGGTAAGCTGTGTGGACAGGACACAAGAGAGGGGAAAGCTGATGGACGCCTCTGTGTGTTCTGAGATTTCACATGGACATGCCCTGGTGCTGCACCTTGCATGGGGAATAGGGAGGGGCCCGTGGTTGTGGAGTCTCTGGAGATGGATTTGGTTGCTGGCTGCTGTTTCTGCTTAGCCCCAGACAACATCAGGGACCTGGTTTTGCCTTCCTGCCTTGGACAAGCTCCTCCACACCCGAGTTCTTGTTTGAAAAACAAGAAGTTTAGCCCCCTTAAGTGGTAAATGCCCTCTAGCTCAGGTGTACTCTCACTGTAAGTGGATTTCACATATAGTTCTGAGGAGAGAAAACTGGGATCCGAGTTGGACAGCATCTCCCAGACGTAATCTGCTTCCATCATCTGCATTTTGAACTGCATTACCTAGGATTTATAATCAGATTTAGATCTCCAAAATATGCTGCCTTACCCTCAGTGTTTTCAAGGTCTGTTTGAGCAAAGGCATTTTGTGATGGCTATGGAGGTGCATGCATTTCAGGAATTCTTTTTTTTTTTTTCACCTTTTAGTCCAATTCTTACCAATGCCACTTTCCACGTAAAGCGATTCTCAGACTGAAATGCTGGCATCTGAATGGTGGAGACAGCATATTGGTACACACGATGAAAGTGTGAAGAGTAATCGCTGGGATTTTGTTTACCTGTATTATCCACCAAACTAGTAAAATCCTCTTGATTAGTTTATGGCTTGCAATGCAAAAATAAACTTCCAAGCCCCTCTGTGAAATAATAATAATAATATATATATTTTTTGAGATGGAGTCTTGCTCTGTTGCCCAGGCTGGAGTGCAGTGGCACGATCTTGGCTCACTGCAACCTCCGCCTCCTGGGTTCAACAGATTCTCCTGCCTCAGCCTCCCAAGTAGCTGGGACTACAGGCACACACCACTATGCTCAGCTAATTTTTATACTGTTAGTAGAGATGGGGTTTCACCATGTTGGCCAGGATGGTCTCGATCTCTAGACCTTGTGATTGCCTGCCTCAGCCTCCCAAAGTGCTGGGATTACAGGCATGAGCCACCATGCCTGGCCGAAATAATTATTCTTTATTTAAGTCTGTCACTTCATAAAAGCAAAAGCCTAGTGTGAATCCTTTTATGGCCAGTGACTCTCACTGTATCTATTCATAGCCACAGAGTGGAAATAAACACACCTACTGCAGACTGAAGAAGAGAAGGGAAGGATAAGGGGGACCTGCCTGGTTTTCTCACCTGCAGAAGAATGACTCACCTGCAGAGGTCATGGTACACCTGTGATGCAGGGACGGAAAGAGTTTGCATGGAGGACCTGACCTTCAGTGTATGTTACTGATGTATCCAAGTGTAGTCCAGGCCACTGCAGGAGGGGGGTGAAGCTGCTTCATTCGGTGCCAAGCACCGTGCAGCAGGCCTTTGGTTTATGATACTCTATAACCCTCAATGACTCTAAGAGTCAGAGATGACATTAAAGCCATTTTACAGACAAAGAAATGAAGGAAACAGACCACTGAGTAACTTGCTCAAGGTCCCATAGCTGGTGATAAGGTGGAGCCAGCATTTGAGGCCAGACAACCTGAATGGTATGTTGTTAACAGGCCACACTGCCTCCTACCCACAGAAAGTGAATCTTACAAACCATAGAGTGTGCAGTGTCATGTTTTTATATTTCTATATCTATTGCTGTGTCCCTGCATCTGTCCATCAGTAATGATTTAAGAGGAGGTAGAAAGAGGTGCAAGAATCCCCAATCCCTCCCCAACACAGACAGGTGTGGAGCTGCCCCCATACAGAACTACAGTGGTATTACTACATGTCAGGAAGTGGAAAGCAAAAGCGAGCTGGGAGATGGAGAATGGATCCAAACAATTCATTGATTTAGGTGACAAGCATTCATTGAAAACCCCCTAAGGGCCAGCCCACAGGCCTGTACAGGACCCAGGTAAAAGCACGGTGGGTGGGGTGGACAGGAGATCAGAGCGGAGACAAACTGACTGATGCTCAGGCATGAGAAAGTGAAGGCCCTGAAATCACAATAAAAAAATCAACACATTTGGTTTGCAAGTATATGAACAGGCACAACTCCCCACAGCAAACCGATGATGCGGCAGCCAGGCAGAGCCCACCGAATGTCAGCTGGCCCTGGCCGTTTGCTTCCTAAAGACAGCCCCCCCAACTCGCCCAAAGCAGGGTCCTCCCAGTGCCGTGAGTGCTCTGCAACCTGGCCCTCAACTCCACCCTTCTCCACTCACTCTGTGCCAGTGACACTGGCCTCTGTGGGTGCCCTGCTCCCCAGGCACGCTCCTGCCACAGGGCATTCGAATTTGCCATTCCCTGGGCGGGGATGGTTCCTCGCTGCCTTCAGGCCTCTTCTCAATGGCCTCCCTCACGGCAAGGTCCATCCTCCCCACACAGCAGAAACAAGCCCCAGCATCCAGACCCCAGTGTGCTCTATGCCCTTACTTAAATGCAGTTCTTTCCTATTGTTCAGTGTCCTTTCTCCCACTGAAATGCAGGGTCCATGAGGGCAGGTGCTTGCTGATTGACTTCTCCCTTCCCAAAGTCCAGAATGGTGCCTGGCACTTAGTGCTTCATGCAACTACAGACTCCAGTAATGTTGGTCCATGGATGGATTAGCTGACATGATGATTGGAAAGTAGACATGAGCACATTCGTTAGGAGAATCTGAATGAAGGCCCGAGAAGAACAGTGGGAAAAAAACAGCAGCTGGCTCAGTGAGGACATCCAGCAGTGACTGGAATCTAGTTCTGACTCCAAAGACCTTGTGCTGTGGCTATTCGTTGCAAATAACGTACATTTTATAAAACTATCTGCAAGTAGGGCAGATTTGGATGATTCAAAACCAGGTCTGGGACTTCCTGCAACGTTGGCCTGACCCAACAGGGGAATATAGGACAGACTCCCACAGTGAATCAGGAGCTGACGCACTCACACCGAGAGGGCAGCCACAGGATCTGGTGATGGTTACAAGAGTTCCCTGGAGCCTTTTAGCTCTATTTCCCATGAAAGAAACACACAAAGAAACACTTCTAAAGATGAAAGAATCTGGACCAACGTCTAGGCAACCTGGACTTGGGAGACGTTGTATTCAGAGATGCAGACCCTGCCCCGTGCTGGAAGCATGGTAGACTTGGACTGTATCCAGTACGCTGGCAAACTCTCCCTGCTCTCCACAAGCATACACAACCATATTCAAACACTCACAGTATAACACGCCCACTACACTGCAACAAGGAAGGTTTACACACCCAGCAACAGCCAAGAACCCCAGCCAGGTTCTGTAGGAGATGAAAGGTTGTCAAGAGGTGAAATTGCCAGGTGGCAAACCCCTCCAAGGTGTTTCCTCACACTTTCTCTGTTACAAACACCATAAGATAACCTGACAAGGAGACTTTCCTGGTGCTCATGATGGAGAAAGAGCACTGAAGAGAGAAGAAAAGCTACATCAGTGATGACCACATGTGCTGTGCGGTGTACGTGGTGTGTATTTTCACTGAATCCTCAAGACAGTCACAGACCCAGAGGAGCAGAGCCTGGGGAAAGTTTCCCTTAGTCTAAGGTTCTACAACCGTCATGGGAACATGGGTTCTGAAGCTGGGTCTTGCTGCCCAGGCTTAGCTCTGCTCTTCCCTCTCACTAATACCCTGCCTGATGCCAGGCCTGGGCATGGGGTGCTATGCACCATCAGTCCACAGGTGAGCCCTGCAGGTGTGGAGGGAGCACCGGAAGGTGTGGGACTGAGCTGTGGACAACACAAGGGAGAAAGCCTTGGAAGCTCTTATCTGGGAGGTTGGCAATTATGGGGTGATAACTGGGCAACTGCAATATAAAGTGGAATAAGAACCCAGGAGAAGAGGACAACTAAGGAGAGGGTGCTCGATGAAAACACAGAAGCCCAGGCCCCTCTCTCACAGGCCCATGCCTGGTTAGCTCTGACGCCAGCTGAATAGGAAGCACGGCAAATTTGAGACTCTCTTGTATAAACCATAAGCCTCAGTGTCAGGGACATGTGCTGTGAGGACACAGGAGATGTCAGTCTGTACAGGGCAGATAGGGAACAAGGCATGTTCATCAAACAAGAGCTGCACCTCCCAGCCTTCTGCATGGGGTTTATACACATCTCCCAGAAAGGAAGGAGAGAGCAAAAGTCATGGCCATGAAGGATGCAACTGCTGTTTTCGGGAATAGACAACTCTGAATAAAGAAACGGCTTCGTGGCCAAAGAGGCTATGAGCAGGCTTCTTAACCAGCAGAAGTTGGCCAGCCTCATAGTGTGGATTATGCTATTTTGGGTTGACTTCACATGCCAAGATGCTATGTGCATGGTCCCATGACATTCATGTTGGAAATTATTGCTGAGATGGTAAGAAGCCAAACCTCAGCAAAAATAGCCATAGGTGCCTCCACTGAGGGGCAATGTCTTCCCTCCCCACAGCATTCTGCTGCTGGCTGGGGCTGCATCCCACTAAAGACCATCACTCTCGGCACTGCCGCATGGCAACCTAGGCCACTCTTCCTTCTTCTTTTTTTTTTTTTTTTAAGAGTATTGTGGTCAATTTCTTTTCTTTTCTTTCTTTCTTTTTTTGAGACAGGGCCTCACTATGTTGCCCAGGCTGGTCTCAAACTAGCCTCAAACCATAGTGAGATCATAGTGAGGATGAAGTGATCCTCCTGCCAGGAGTAGCTGGGACTACAGGTGCGTGCCACTGCACTCAGCTAAGATCATTTTTAAAATAAAAGGTATGACAGTGAGGTCTGAGGAAATTCCTTTGAATAGATGGACATGCAGAGAAAACGCTTCTAAATCTAGGAAAAGTTTACGAAGTCGGCTGGGGATTCACCAATTGCCAAACCATGAGGCTGCATCGCTGTTTCTGGTTATGTTTCCAAGGTAAGCAACTCTGTAGGGACACTGAGAGGTGACCAGGGGATCATTTCCCCCAGGGACAACTGCCCCACTGAGCCACCTTGACCAGACCCCCTCGAGGGAACAAGGTTGACACCTCCCAAAGACAGTTCTTTACCTTCTCTGGACAACTGACTGACCACATTGGCCTGTATCTCAGAACCTTCTACAGTTTAGATTTACACTGAACCACTGAGGATAGCAAACAGAACCCAGGATTCAGACAGACCCTCTAATGACTGTGGGCCTAAGGCTGAAGCCTTCAAACCTGCACTCACCACTCATGGATGCTACTCCCAGGAACTTTTCCTTAACATCTTTCCTGTTGGCATCTTGTTTCATGTAAAATAGAAGTAAAGTCTGAGATCAAGGGGGTAGTTTGAGAAAAAAAACTGCAGTATTTTAATTTTAGTTGGATAACCACAGAATGTGCTATGCAACCTATAATTTGCCATTAAAAGGAGAATATGGGGCTGAATCACATTTTCTTTAAATATTACATCCCTCGGTGCCCAAAAAGAGTGTTCATTTTAGAGTTAGACTGGGCAAAATAAACACTGGGTCACAAGTGATAGCTTTGGTTAGAAATGTCTTTAGAACAGGCCAGCATGCATGTTGTCAAATGACAATGCATGGCCTCTTCCCAGGGTCATGTGAGGCCAGTCACAAGGAAGCTGAATTATTCCCAATTGTCCACACAGGCCTGGTGGCAGGAGGTGAGGGGGAAGGCACGATACTCACAGGAACTTTCCATTTGTCTTTGATCCTATCAGGACAATTTGCTCAGATTCTTCCCGAGAGATTTTTCCATGGAACCAAGGCATTTTTTCATGGGCTGTGGTAGCGATCAGCTTCTCCAGCTGAGGCTTCTGACTGATGATGGCCTGCTCCAGAGCCTGACCCTGCCACATGGAGAGCAAAGCAGAGTAAACCATACCGAGGAAAAATGAAAATGATGCAGAAGGCATTTCCAATCTATCTCGAGTCCTGGCATGGTAAAACAGGATCAAACCTTATTCACTCATTCATTCAGTAAATAAAACCAGAAAGACCTTTACACATTACTTAAGTACTTTCAAGTGTATAAATAAAAAGAATATGGCCGGGCACGGTGGCTCACACTTATAATCCCAGTATTTTGGGAGGCCAAGGAGGATGGTTCACTTGAGGTCAGGAGTTTGAGACCAGCCTGGCCAGCATGGGGAAACCCCATCTCTACTAAAAATACAAAAATTAGCCAGGTGTGGTGGCACATGCCTGTAATCCCAGCTACTTGGGAGGCTGAGGCAGGAGAATCGCTTGAACCTTGGAGCCAGAGGTTGCATTGAGCTGAGATCATGCCACTGCACTCCAGCCTGGGTGACAGAGCAAGACTCTGTCTCAAAAAATAAAAAATAAAAAAATAAACACACATATCCTTTGCTGTGGCAATCCCAACCCTTTCAAAGTTTATCCTGCAGACGTTGCATACAATTGTAGTATACGATAGGTCTAGAGCAATGTTGTTAGCAGCGTTTATTCATAAACAGCAAATGTGTCCATCAATAGGTACTAGTTAAATAAATTATGGTGCATAGCAGGTGATACCAGATAGCCAAAGAACGGGTGATGCAACTATATGAGTGTTGACACAGAAAGTTCTGCAAGAGACATTAGGAAGCCATAAAATCAAGTGCCTATCAGTGTGTATGGTAGGACCTTGTCAGATAAACAGAAACCAATGAACACCTATCAATGCCTCTCTGAAAAGGCCCTCCATGCACTGGGTAATGGTGGTTCCCTGCGGTGGAGAAACCCACACTGCTGGCACAAAGGGACCCACCCTCTCAGCTGTGGCTGTGAAAGAGGAAAGGCTCTTATCAGAGAGAGGCATTTTTTGGCCAAAATTGATGCTTAAGGAGATGGTTGTGTTATTTGGGCACACAGGGCACATAGGCACACGTGTTGCATGTAGCCAGGAAGTGTGTGTGGGGTCACAGGGCCCCCTGGGCCCAGGGAGCAGGACCGGCTGTGGCCCACCTGCAGGTTCCATGTCTGCTTCACATATTCCCTGATGAGGTTTTCCTTCAAATCCTCAAAGGGCCCAGTCTTGGGCTGCACCCCTTGGGGCCGGTTGAAGGGCTTCTTGAGGAGGCAGACCAGGCCATCAGACTCCTGGGAGTGGTAGTGGCAGAGGTCGGCAGGGCTGGCATGGGTCCTGCCACCAGCGATGGCGTAGGTGCCATTCAGCTCCCGCTCGATGGTGTAGTGGTGTGCCTTCTTCCCGTGGGCCACGGACAGGGCGAAGCCGCCCAGGTAGTTGCGGCTCTGGCGCAGCAAATAAAGCCCATCACTCATGCCCCCCTGGACCAGGTAATCTTCTGCCTCCTCCCGGGTGATGTTGCCGAAAAAGAAGGGCAGGTGGTTGGCGCTGTCAGCCATGCCGCTGCTGGCCATGCTTCAGGGGCCGGAGGGCACACACCTGCGCAGGTGTCCACCTGGGCAAGACAGAGACAGAGAACTTTGGTGAGGACCCCACATGGCAGGGAACGTTTGCTAAAACCACTCAAACACTTTCAAAGTGGAGACAAACCCTCCCATCTCTGAACAAAGGCACTTCCCTCTTTGGCCCTCCCAACACACAGTTGTCTTTCTGTTCACATCATCATTACAGTTTTCAGCATGCCTTCTAACTAAGCTAAAATCAGAGCATTTGATGGAAGTGACCAAATTAAATAATTCTTTTTTGGGGGGAGTGGGGAAAGGCAAAGAATTCTAAAAATAAACATACCGCAAAGAGAAGCAAACAGAAGGGCTATTGCAAAACAGGACTCTTGGGCTGACCCTCAGGGTCCCAGCAGCATACAGGAGGCAGAATCTACATGAGAACAAACCAACTGCTCCTCCTGAGTCCAGACAATGTTAGAGAAGCCTTGCTCCTCATCACAGTGATATTACCAAGGAGGACGCTACCACCACCTCACCCACCTGAGCTGCAAGACGCTGCCTCGAGCAGTCAGTCACACGCTGGTGCTGAGCCCCAGAGGTGAAGTGAGGCCACGTTGAGGGCCCACACGGAACTGTGACTTGTGGTCACCATAAGGCCTTCCCACCTCCAGCCCGGGGCTATGACAGCAACAAGCCATTGCCTGAGACATGAAGAGTGACACCCTCCCGGCTCCCGAGGCCTGGGGCCCATAGGCTGTCTTCTCCCCGCTTCTCCAGACCACTTCCTGGGCAACGCCACTTCCCATCTGCAGGGCCCGTGTTAAAGAGATAGTGCCGGTTCCCAGCCCACGAGGACATCTGACACAGGAGAGACACTGCTTGCAGTAAATAAATACATTTCAGAAGCAAAAAGAAAGGTGGCCAATGCATATTTAACATGGAGAGTATTCCCTCTCAATCATGGTTGTAAACTAGAAGGATACATATTGCCAGCCCCAAAAGTATCCAAGGAGGCACATTTTAACCAAAAGGGGCTGGTCGTGAATGGAAAATTATCTAGATGACTCCATCCATTTATCCAGGGAGCAAAGCCCATGTCCCTCATGGTACACACACACACACACACACACACTCTCCATACCACATGCACACTACATGCATGCCACACACACTATGAACACATGCCACACCTGCACTACACACACACCATGTACTACATGCACACTATGCACATCACACACACCAAACACACAAACTACATACACACCACACACACGAAACACACTACACACATCACATGCTACACTACATACATGCTACACACACAAAACAGACATGAAACACACCACTGCATGCACACAACACACATCACACACACTACCCCACACACATACACACAAACTACATACACACCACACACATGAAACACACCACACACACCACATTCTACGTTACATACACACAAAACACACATGAAACACACCACATGACTACATGCGCACTACACACATCACATACGGTACACCACACACCACACACATCACATACACTACACCACACACACGCACTCCATACCACATGGACACTACATGCATGCCACACACACTACGAACACATGCCACACCTGCACTACACACACACCATGCACTACACGCACACTACGCACATCACACACACACCACACACACAAACTACATACACACCACACACACAACACACTACAAACAACACACACTGCACACACAACACAAATTACATACATACCACATACAACACACTACACACACTACACACTCTACACACACCATGTACTACATGGACACTATACACATCACACACACCAACTACATGTACACCACACACACAACACACTACACATATCACACACTGCACACACAACACACAAAAACTACATACACTCCACATACAACACACTACACACACCACACACACTACACACACCATGTAGCACACGGACACTACACACATCACACACACCACAAACTACATACACACTACACACACAACACACTACACACATAACACACTGCACACACAACACACACAAACTACACACACACCACATACACTACACACATAACACACTACACACACCATGTACTACACACATCACATACACTACACACACAAAATACATACACACCACACACAGTACACACTACACACATCACACATACTACACACATATCACACACAAACTACATACACACCACACACACCATACTATACACAACAATGCTACACTACATACACACTACACACACAAAACACACACGAAACACACCACACAACTACATGCACACTACACACATCACACACACTACACCACACACATACACCTCCGCATACTACATGCACACTACATGCATGCCACACATATGGACACATACCACACATGCACTACACGCACACCACACACACACAAACTACATACACACTACACACACAACACACTACACACAACACACACACACTGCACACATACCACAAACTACATACACACTACACACAGAACACATTACACACATCTTACACACACTGCCCACATGTCATACACAAACTACATACACACTGCACACATACTACACACAGTATACACAAACTACATACACAGTACACACACAACACACTACATGCAGCACACAAACTACATACACATTACACACATAACACAGTACATACCCACACACACTGCAAACACACCACACACACAAACTACATACACACGACACACAACACACTACATGCAACACACATACTACATACACACTACACGTAACACACACACAAACCACACCACATCACTACATGCACACTACACACATCACACACACTGCACACACACCACACACAAACTACATACATGCCACACACACACCATAGTACACACAACTCACACGACACTACATACACACTACACACACAAAACACACACATGAAGCACACCACACCACAGATCCTGCAGAACGATGATGTGAAGCCGCTTCTTCTCAACATGCACTATCCTACAATGGGCTATAAAATGTAAGAGCGTCAGCCTGACACAGGCGACAGAGTTTTCCCCAGACGGTGTCTATCCTCAAGTCAGTACTCCTGGGCGAGCCCCTAATGAGGCATGGGTTTTATTATAATTTGAGGGTATTAATCATCATTTCCTGGCTTGCCTCTCACAGCAGTTGACTATCAATGAATTTTCTTTGTCCAACAAGTTTCTAAATATTCATCTCTTAGCAAGGTGTTTTTGTTTTTGTTTTTTAAAGTATATCTACATTTACTTTTGAGTCTAAGAATGCTGTTAACAGAAAGACATCTCTGGAAACACAGTGTGCTGATGAGTCTCTTGGAAGAAATACTTCTCTTTGGACTGCTTTCCCCTTTCTACAGTTTTTTTTTTTTTTTTTAGTAGAGACGGGCTTTCACCACATTAGCCAGGATGGTCGCGATCTCCTGACCTCGTGATCTGCCCGCCTTGGCCGGGCGTGGTGGCTCACGCCTGCAATCTACAATGCTTTTGTTGCAGGCCAGCCACTGCCCCCAGCCTGCCTTTCCCCCACTCCACCCTTTTCCTGCAGTGGGTCTTCTCGGGCCTCCAACCTCATTTCCATTGTTTCCCCTGCAGCCCAGCACGTCTCATACTTCCATGTGGCCTGGGGGCTCTGACACACCCAGGGCCTGAGAGGCTGCTGCTCCTGCAATCCTGGTGATGCGGATGCTGGGTTCTGATGCCACCTGAGACCAGGTTCTCCATCTTCTCTGCCTTCCCTGCCCAGGCGGTGCCCCAGCCAGGAACCCAGGAGTCCTCCGCAGGCCTTGCATTCTCTAAGGTTCGTTTTCCAAGCGCCCTTGGTGCATGTTCCTTACTGCCCATATCCATGACCCCTGCTTGGCGTAACCCTGTCCTTTCCACTGCTGCCCTTCACTCCTCACCTTCTGCCCTCCTGCTTCCTGACGCCTCCCTCTCCAGCTGCCCGGTCCTCCCTCAAAGCACACATCAGCCCTCCCTGCCTATTCCAACATGCCCAGTCCACAGACCACACTGGACTGCACCGGGATGCTGTGGCTTTCCCTTCTTGTTGTCACCACGTGTGCTTTCTGCTGAGGCGTGCAGCTCTTCCTCCTAGCCATCTCAGTCATCCTTGCAGACCCAGCTCAAATACCCCTGTCGCTGTGTACCTGGCCCCGATGCTTGCGTCCCCTCTGCAGGGCCCAGGTTACTTTTTATGTAGTTGCAGAACAGCAGACTGCACCATCAGCTCAAACTGAGACAGTAACTTTGTAGGAACAAAATTTTAAATAAAATGAGAGCAAATACTTTTTAATTCATATAAATCTTAACATAGCTACTATTTTAAAAATTCATTGGCTTGTCACTAATCATTACATCGGTGCTGGCACTTGGGCATGAATCCCATATTGAAGTGAATGGAAAGGAAGTGAGACAGGCTGTGGTCAGGTCTTGGGGAGCATCTGCAGACCCGGAGCAACCTCCAGGCACACGCCAGGGACACTCTGTGTGGCTTTGATGGTGCATTGCAGATATGTTCCCAAGCAGGTGGCAGAAGAATGTGCTGCACTCAGTGTCAGCACCGATGTGGCTGATGGCCCTTTTCTGGCCATGTGACTTCCTGTGCTGGAGTTGACCTGGGTGTGTTGGTGGTGATGGTTTGGGCAGAATCACTGGTTCACTGTAAGGACAGCTTATGGCCCATTTTTGGGCTACTTAATTGGGGGAATAAACAATGTCCATGGTGTTCCTGTGCATACCTTCTCAGGACTGGCACCCACCGGCACCCACCCGGGGCCTTGTCCTGGTCTCCAACCTCCTCTTTCTCAGGCCACCTTGGCAGGAAATGGCCATCTCCATTCCAGACACTGCCCACGGTGGCCCAGGCTGCTGTTCTCAGCTCCACTTTTCAGATATCAGCTCGCAGTCTGTATGGCAAATCCAGAGAGTCTCCCTTTTCACCCAGTGTAGTCTTGGCCACGGCTGTGGCATCTCTGCCACCCCCACCAACTGAGACAGGGACGGAGCCCGCGACTTTCCCCTGCAGGCATTCCTCCTACACACACAGACTCAGTCCTTCCCGCCTGATGCTTTTGCCAACTCACAACGCTTAACTCTGACTACAGGCACAGCCCATGGCTCAAATTCTCTTTAGCATTCCCAGGGATCATTTTCTCCTAAATAGTGTTTAGAACTTGCTCCCTATTTTTTCTTAATTCAACATTCCCAGTTATTTTTTTCCATGTGTGACACTACTTCATTCCAAAGCACAAAACTGAGAAACAAACCAGGCAACTTAGCTCCTCCTTAACTCCACCTGTACCCCTCAGCCTGCTGGGTCTGGCACCTCAGTGAACACCTGGGGAGGTAGCGGTTCAGCAAGGAGGGTTTTCAGGTGTCTGGTGAGCTCCTGAAAACACTGCAAATCCCTTGCTCTTTTGAGACCTTTTTTTGTGACACAAGTTAAGTGTGCACTTAGTTGTAGAAAAATGTTTTTTGACATGAAATAATCTTTTGTAATGTCCTGGGCCGCATACCTCCCTTCCCTGCCTAATTTTTCTCTGCAGCACATCTCCATAAGGCAGCAGCCCTTTAAATCATGATTCACTGTTGAATTTGAGCATTGTCTCAAATTCACCAGAGGGCCAGCTCTGGGAGGTGAGAATAGGATGACCTTGTTCACTGCCATATCACCATGCCTGGAACAGCTCCTAGTGCAGAATAAGTCATCAAAAATATTTGTTGGTTAATGGGTATTTATTTCTCTCCACTGAGCTCCTGACCTGCATGTCTGCTTATCTGACGTTCCCCCTTGGATGTGTAACAGACAAGTTGACCTCCACATACTCCAGATGAGGCTTTTGACTCCTCCTGCCACTCCCTCAGCAAATCTCTTCCTCCCTCAGGCTCTGCTAATTGAGGAAATGACACTGAGCACCACAGTTGCTGAGGATGAGACCCTGGCTGCTTTCAGGAGTCTTCCCTCTCACCAAGTCAGAAAGGAATGTGCTTTCTACCAGAAGCATTGGCCACTCACACTGATGCAGGGAAGCCATGAGCTTGTGCAGGAGCTGAGCTCCATCTGATGCAGTCACAGGGATGGAGAATCTTGAAGCAGGTTAGATGAGCTGGTCTCCAGGTCCTCTGAGTAGCTTTTTTTAAAAATATATTCCCAAGCCATCATGTCTCCCCATAGCTCCTGAGGCTGCCCTCGTGGAAGCCACCGCCATCTCTCAGGTATTGGAAGTCTCACCTGGTCCTTCCTTTCCTTGCTGACAATTCCCTACCCTGAAGGTGGAGTGAGGCTCACAAAGAACCTCTCCATCCACATCACATTGCAAATCTTCATCGCTCCTCCACAAGGCTCTCCTTGACCAGGCCCGAGACCTGCAACCTCACCTTGCTCACTATCTCCACCACACTGTGCTTCTGCCTCCAGGTTGAGGCCTCTCCTGCCTCCTGCTTGGCTTCCTCCTTCTCAGGCCTTTACTCAGAGAGTTGCATCATGATGATCCAGTCTCAGGTGCTGCTTCGGCCTACCTCGGCCACCCCCGCACATAGTTAACTTCTCAAAAGCATCTATTACCTTTGTAGCATCAACACAAACCTGCCCTTTCCCTAAAATGTGAGCTCCAAAGGTCTGGAGATTTCACTGCCTTGCTCAGGCTTCAGGGTTTAACCAGAGGCTGGCAAAACCCTGCTCGATGGAAGCATGTTGCTCTTTGCTTTTTAGGATTTCCACAGTGAATATACAACTGACCCTTGAACAATGTGGGGATGCTGACCACCCACCCTGTAGTAAAAATTCATGTATAACTTTTGACTCCCCCAAAACTTAACTAATAGTCTACTGTTGACCAGAAGGCTTATCTATAACATAAATAACTGATTAACACATATTTTGCATGTTATATGTATCATATACTATATTCTTATAGTGAGGTAAGCTAGAGAAAAAATGTCATTAAGAAAATCATAAGGAATAGAATATCTGTTTACAATACTGTACTGTATTTATCAATACCATAAATTTACTGTCATCTGTTTACAAGATGACTCATCCATCTGAAATGGCAGGCAACCACGGCTACAGTCCTCCATCTACAATCCTCATCAAGCAATTCAGCTTTTTCTTATAATGTCATGACTTCTTGGGAGCACTTCCAGCCTCACTGTGACCCTTCATATGGGACCCATGGTGTTATTCAGGTTGTACGGTATTGCACTAAACATTATGAAAAATACTTGAGAACTGCAAGATATCACTTATTAAAGATCACTTTTTACTGCAATATGCAATTTACTGGAGAGATGAACTGCTCACACAGAGATGACGAGCATCACACAGTGATTTAGGCAGGTGCTTGCAACTCTCGAGCTCATCACAATAGCAACAGGAAGTGGCTATGAAATTATTACAGCAGTACAGTGTGTACTGCAGTTAATTTTATGCAATTATGATTTAATACTGCATCTTTATATTTATTTACATTTTCCTCGACTGTGAATGGCATATAAGTATTTATGTGTAAGTTTTGATAAATTTTAATTTTAATAATAGATTTGTACACATTTTATGGTAGTAAATGAAAAAATAGACTACATATATTTTGTGCATTCAATATACACTTAACTTTTTCTTAACTTTTTTTTTTTTTTTTTTTTGAGATGAAGTCTCGCTCTGTTGCCCAGGCTGGAGTGCAGTGGCACAATCTCGGCTCACTGCAAGCTCCGCCTCCCCAGTTCACGCCGTTCTCCTGCCTCAGCCTCCCAAGTAGCTGGGATTACAGGTGCCCACCACCACGCCTGGCTAACTTTTGTATGTTTAGTAAAGACGGCGTTTCACCTTGTTAGCCAGGATGATCTCGATCTCCTGACCTCGTGATCTGCCCTCCTCAGCCTCCCAAAGTGCTGGGATTAGAGGCGTGAGCCACAGCGCCCGGCCAACATTTTTTATATTTCTGGGCTATGGAGTTCATCTGCAAGTTTTTAAAATTGTCAAAAACCTTCAAAACTTTTTTCCAATATTTTTGTTGAAAAAAAAATCCGCATATAAGTGAACCCACGTGGTTCAAACCTGTAACGTTCAAGGGTCAAAATTGTATGTTGCTTTTGTAATAAAAATGCTAAACATGCAATTGCTGTGTGTCCAGATGGAGGCTAACAGGGTCAGAATCAGAGAACCCTGGCAACTAATCTGTGAGATGCTCCAGCCCTGTGGCTGCTTCAGATGGAGCTTGGTTCCTACATAAGCTCCTGGCCTCTTAAGGGAAGGGAACTCACTCCAATGTGTGCCGATGCTTCTGTTGGAAAACACTTTCTTATCTGATTCCCCATCTCTCCTTCCCCATCTCTCCTCCTCCATTTCCCGTCTTCCAACTGTGCACAGGACAAAGAGAACACAGCCAGTTCTGCTTCCCCAAAACAACCTGCAAATGCTTGCTCTTGGCAGCCACTCCAAGTCAATGCATTCTTCCTGCCTTGACATTATTTCAAGACCTCTCACTCATTTTGTCCAAACAATTTCACATCACCCAAGCCCCTCTTAAAAGTGCACCGGCCCCAGTGACGCTGCCAAGATTTCCTGGGCCCGTGTCCAGCTGTCCATGAATGCAGCTATGGGTGGCCCCATCCGTCCAACATCTCCGCTGGGCTTCTGGAGAATGAACAGCTTCCCTTTTCAAAAGCATGTGGTCAAAACACATCCCCCACACTCAATTTACAAATTAAGATGGTTGCCTTTACCCTGTTCCCCCACCTTATGATGGTCCCACCCATTTCCATCTGGCACCATTCATCACATTAGCTTGGGGTTACTCAACCTTGGCACTCTTGACATTTGGGCTGGATCCTTCTCTGTTATGTGTGTAGGGTCGGGGGCTGTCTCATCTAGTACAGACTATTGAGCAGCATCCCTGGCCTCTCCCCACTAGATGCCAGTAGCACCCCATTCCCCAATCATGACAGCGAAACATCGTCTCCAGATATTGCCAAGTGTTCCCTAAGGGTAACTTACCCCTGACTGGAAACCACTGTGTCAGCTATTGTGGACACAAATCTGACGTGCCCCTTTTATTGCTCTAGCCCAGGGGTGTCCAATCTTTTGGCTTCCCTGGGCCACACTGATAAAAGAAGGATTGTCTTGGGCCACATATAAAATATACTAATACTAATGATAGCTGATGAACTACAGAAAAGAAGGGAAAGAAATCTCATAATGTTCTAAGAAAGCTTACAAATTTTAGTTGGGCCACATTCCTAGCTATCCTGGACCACATGTGGCCTATGGGCCACGGGTTGGATAAGCTTGTTCTAGCCTTTTTACCAATAAATTAGATGAACAAATATTCCCCTATTTAATTTGTTAACATCATTGCCAATGAACAAAAGACAAGGCTGGAAAGGAATGGAACCCCGTGGAGGTGGTTCCACTGGGCCAGAGAGCAGGAAACCCAGGGATACAGAGGTGAGAATCAGGAAGGCTGGCGACCCGGCCCAGCTTTGTGGGACCTGGGCACCATAGCAACAGAGTTCTTCACTGGTGAAAGGGGATGACAGTATACCAAAGCCACTGTAACTGATTTCAGTCATGAGTGGGGAGTGTGGAGGGGTGCCCAGGGCAACTGGACCCTCTCAAGTGGGAACTTTGAATAGAAGAGGGAAGGATAAGTCATGGTGAGATGAAGAAAAGAGAAAAGCATGGGCAGCCAGATTCACACTTCATAAGAAGGCGTGCATGTGTGTGCATGTGTGTGCACACATGTGTGTGCATGAGGCTGGGAGACAGACAGACATGCCCACCCCCACCTGAGGATGGTGGAAAGTCAGTGAGGGCTTGAACTGAACCAAAGACAATGCTTTCTTACCTCAAAATCCTCCCTAGTGCCAGTCAGACTTCACCTTGCACGTGATACACCATGAGGAGTTAAATCTAGAACGGAGTCAGATTTATTCTACAGGCTTTGATTCTTTCTGCCCCACACCAAAGAAGCCCTACCAGCCACCCTCCTGGAGCCTGCAGAAATGGATGAGCCCATCATATCCCACTAGCATCCTCATGTCTTCCATGTGTTTTACTTAAATTATACTGTATCGTTTTGCACTTACTGGCATGTTTCAATCTTCTCTTCCAACTAGACTTCCATAGTCCATTTCCCCTATGCCAGGACTAAGGCTGACTATACAACCTTTGCCCTTTAAAATGCATTTAGTTGGGAAACTATCATTTGTGTAGTTCTACCTTATCAGGCAGCAACTTTATAGATGAAGAGCAATAGATCCATGCTTGCCACCATAAGTACAATGTTTCAGATACCCTTTCAGCTAATTAAGAAATGATGTTTCTAGGGCAGTCTGACTGGAAGATTAGGCACAGATGCTCACACCTGAGCAAGCAGCTGAACAAGCTGTCCAGAGCCCATTCTTCTGGCAGAGGAAAATTTCATCCCCTACAGAGGAACAGCCAGCATGAATGCCAACATGATGAAGGGGGGCTGAGCTCTATAGGCCCACCTGACACTAACACTCCCAGCTCCCTGTCCCACCTTAGAGTTTTAGTTCTGTTTGTTTGTCTATATTCCCCAAAGCCACTAGAATAGACACTCCATTAGTGTAAGTACGTTTACCATTTTGTTCCCTACTGCCTAGAACAGAGGCTACTTTAAGTATGGGTCTTCAGTCTTCAAATTTTGTTTGAGAGTTAAAATGTATACATGGCAGGCAGCCTCCAAGATGGTGCCCAGTGATCCTCACTTCCTGGTACTCCCATCCCTTGCACACAGAGTGGCTGACTGCAGAGTGACAATGTTGGGTCTCTGAAGCTAGCTCATGAAAGCCCTTAACACTTTTCCTCAGCTTTTGGATTGCTCACTCTGGGGAAACCAGATGCCTCATTGGAAAGATGCTCAAGTAGCTCTTTGGGGAGGCTCATGTGGTAAGGAACTGAGGCCTCTAGCCAATAGCCAGCAGTAAGTGACCAGCCGTATGAGCAGCCACCTTGGAATAGTATCCTCCAGCCTCTATCAAGCCTTCAGATGAGACTGTAGCCCTGGCCCACACCTGACTACAACCCTACAGAGGGCCTGAGCCTACCCAGCTATCTCAAATGCTTGGCCCACAGAAATTATGAGCAATAATAAGTAATTATTGTTGTTTTAAACCACTAAGTTTAGAGTGATCTGTTATGTAGCAACAGATAACTGATATAGTATGTGCAATGGAGTTGGGCGAGAGAAGCAACAGTGCTTAATGGATATTTAAGTAAATAAATATTTGAATGAATTGTTGACAAAAAAGGCTGGTGAGTGTATGAGCTAGGTTCTAGGAGCTGGGCTCTGGCAGAATCAGAAGAAGACTTTCTGGTATTGAAGAGGTACGTGCAGCTAAAATAGAGGTTAGGAAGGAAGGAGCTGAGCCCAGTGTGTGCTCCTGGAAGCTGCCTGCCTCACCCTGGCTTCTTTCATGTCCACGTTTACCTGTAGAAAATGGTTAGAGGACTAGCTGCCCAAACCCTGCAAGGGCCACATTATCTGAGCCTGGCACTTAGAGATTATGGGAACCAGGATCAAAGGCAGAGGCCAAAGTTCTGATTAATTTATTATCACTAGTAACATTTTAACTAATAAATCTTCATGGTGTCATTTCTTTCTTTTCTTTCTCCTCTCTCCATTTCATCGATATCATACTTCTGGTTCTGTTCTCTTTCCATCTTATGCATGAAACAAAATACAGTTGCTTCTTGTTATTCACAATAGTTATGCTCTATAAAATCACCATGAAAGCTGAATTTGCAAATCCTGAACAGTTGCTCCTGGGGAAATATGGTGTTAGGTTTTTGTGATCCTCTGGTTACAACTTTTTTGTCAATCAATCAATACAGAACCTTGTTTTATGTGTATTTCTATTTAAAGATATTTATTTCATATATATTGTTGATTCATTAACCTTGAACTCATGGTCAACAGCACAATAACTCATGCCTGAAAGTAGCTTCCCTAACACACATATTTTCTCTGTAAAGCACATCACAACCTTCTTGCACTTAGAGACATCAGACAGTAAGTACTTTAGCATTGTGTTTGGGGCCATTTTTAAATAGCAAAATCACCCCAAAAAAGCACAAAAATGCAAAAACCATGGACTAAATAGGCCAAGAGAAAAGAAGATGTGTTTATAAGAGCTAAAACAAGAAAGCAGAGTGTCACCTTGTGCGACCTCAACATATGTGTTGGGTGACTTAAATTTTTCACTGCTTTGTGCACGTCACAAATGACTGCAAAAGTGCTGTGAGTATTGATTTTGGGGTTGCAAACAGATTTAAATGAATAGGTGAATGCGGAGATATGGATTCCATGAATCATGAGGACTGATAATAAGTAATTTCCCTTCCGTCTCCCCAACCTTCCCTGAAAAGACCCAACCTCATCCATAAAGATATATAAATTTACCTTGGATGTTTTGGGAAAATAGTTATCTCTATGTAAGACTGTGTTCTTAAATATATTACTCCTATCTCATAAATCTGTGTTCATTTCAGGATTTTCTAGCTTGGCATTGAACCAGAAGAGGTAGCCTATGTCTCTGTATCC
Organism: Pan troglodytes; assembly: GCF_028858775.2. Taxonomy (NCBI): domain Eukaryota; kingdom Metazoa; phylum Chordata; class Mammalia; order Primates; family Hominidae; genus Pan; species Pan troglodytes. The sequence continues at coordinate 47,670,905 of NC_072409.2, forward strand.
CTTTTTATTAACCCATCTGTCCTAGTTATCAAGGCGCCTCAGCCCTGAGATTCCAGGCTTCTGCTTTTCTTGAGACCCACTGAAGCATGGCTCCTGCAGGTGCTGCCTCCTCCCCTCCAGCCCCCTCAACTTCCTGTAGTTCACATTTCCAGCAGTCCTTAGCGATTGAAGGTGTCTAACTTTCACATCCCTGGGCCATGAGAGCCCTCCTATCATACAGAGACAGTGGGGGGAAATAAGTGGTTCTCTGGGAAAAGATCACCTGCAAACAATTGCTGCCAAATCCATACCATTTAAGGGAACAAAATCAGCACAGTGCAGAAAGATATCCAGGCTTATCACGCTCAAACCACACAGCCCCCTCAATGCAAAGCAGCCCTGTTAAGATGCGCCTAGGAATTTCCTCTGCAGCTTGAAGCTGAGAAAATTGTCAAGACTTGGGTGAAAGGAAACTTCATCTGTGGGTTAATTTTCATAAGAAAGAGGAGGCCGGGTGCGGTGGCTCACGCCTGTAATCCCAGCACTTTGGGAGGCTGAGGCGGGTGGATCACAAGGTCAGGAGATCGAGACCATCCTGGCTAACAGGGTGAAACCCCATCTCTACTAAAAATACAAAAAATTAGCCAGGCGTGGTGGTGGGCGCCTGTAGTCCCAGCTACTTGGGATGCTGAGGCAGGAGAATGGCGTGAACCTGGGAGGCGGAGCTTGCAGTGAGCAGAAATCATGCCACTGCACTCCAGCCTGGGCGACAGAGCAAGACTCCATCTCAAAAAAAAAAAAAAAAAAAAAAAAAGAGGAATGAGTCCAACCAGAGGGAGAATTGATCTTGCTGGTTTGGTCAGGGACTGGCTGATTAATTACAGAGAAATGACCAAGGAAGAGGTGATGTGATGGGACCACCCCACCCAGCACCAGGCTCTGCAAACAAGCATGTTTGACTCATCTGCAAAGGGCTGGGGGCACTGCCTTGTGCGGCAGAATCCCACTGTGCAAAAGAAAACATGTGGACACAGACCTGTGGCCTCAACACTGAGGAACAGAACCCCAGCTGCAGGACCTGAGTTGGCCTTGCATCCACTCCACTGGCTTCGTCAATAAGTATCACTTGCCCTCCACGGCGCCATCCTGAGGCCTGCCTGTGCATCACACTGCACAGGGTGCCTGGTCTCCAAGGCACAGCCTTACATTGTGCACATTCTGCTGAGCGGTTGACTCTCCCATATTTGCAGGCATACATGGGGGACTTCTTAGTATATAGAGATACACAATTCAGAAACACAAAGTGAAGCTAAGGATGGTAGCATGAGGCATGATTTTTACTAATGTTTAGAAATAGAGGGATATTGAAATACTTGAAAACATTATCCAAACCTTCAACACCAAATTCTCTTGCTGTGCCTTCAGAACTTAAAAGATTGAAAGTGCATCAAGTAAAGGCTGATCTACCTCAACCAACACATAGACATTTTCAAGCTCTGCAAAAGACACTCAGAAATCTCTTCTCCATGCCCACCTTGCCATAATTAACACAGAAACAGATATTATGCTTTGGTGTTAATATTACGTTAATATAAATGTTAACTGTGTAGTTATAAATAAACAACCAGCCCATCTGGTGCATTTAATTTATAATCTAACTGATTGATTCACTCAATATGCTTGTTGAGCATCTATCACGTGCAGGTCATTATGTCAGGCACCATGTGAGAGAAAGATGAACCTCCTGCCTCCCTGACAACAGGTAGGCAGAAATGGCTCACGAAAGTAAGAGAATAAGGATCTGGTCCAAGAGTTCCACTTTCATCCTGGGGACTGTGTGATTTCCAGGTTCTCTACTATCCTCACGTCTTCTTGCCTCTAAGTGGGACTGGCCAAAGCCACCTGCAGATTCTAGTTCTCGGCAGGACTCTGGCTCATGAAAGCTCACATGTCCGGTTCTTCCTGAGTGTGGTCTTCAGGGCACCCCACCCTCAGACTCCCTTCTGGAAAGCAGGGTTCTGGGCCCACCTCAGACCCAGCAAATAGGGCATATGGACAAGAAGGGTAAATTTTAAACAGCTTCCTAGGTGATTTTTTTTTTTTTTTTGAGACGGAGTCTTACTCTGTCACCCCGGCTGGAGTGCAATGGCACGATCTCCACTCACTGCAACGTCTGCCTCCTGGGTTCAAGCAATTCTCCTGCCTCAGCCTCCCAAGTAGCTGGGACTACAGCGCACACCACCACACCCAGCTAATTTTTTGTATTTTTAGTAGAGACAGGGTTTCACTATGTTGGCCAGGCTGGTGTCAAACTCCTGACCTCATGATCTGCCCACCTCGGCATCCCAAAGTGTTGGGATTACAGGCGTGAGCCTCTGCGCCTGGCCTGCTTCCCAGGTGATTTTTAAGCACTCTAATGTCTGAGAATCTCTGCTATAATCTAATATTGCCCTATTCAAGTGCTACAGTGTGACAGGGAGGCAAGTTGACCGCATTCAGTGTGAGCGAAAGCAAGTTGCCACTTGCCACGGGTGGGGAAGAGAGCCAGGGAGGACAGTCAAGTCACCGTGCTGTGCTGGTGACCGGGCCAGGCTGCAGGCTCAACCTGGGAGACATCTCTGCAGTTCTTCTCCACCAGGAAGAAGTACATGCCTCATCACACAGGTGTGCTCAGAGAAGGGGGAAGGGACGCACACGCAACACACACACAATTGGTAATTAAAAAGAGAGCTAGCTTTGGTGAATAATTAACAGAACACTGGGTTGCAACCAAAGTTGCCACTTAGCAATGTCCCTTGCACGCTCTTTTGAGCAGAAGAGGACAGGGTGGGGTTGCAGCCAGCAGTGTGGGGCGCATATTGACCCTGAGTGGGGCCAAGGACGTCTCCCCAGTGAACTGCACCATCTACCATGTCCCAGGGCCACCTCATCACTCACTCTTCTCTGGGGAAAAACACAAACAACCAACAAGATGCTAGAAAAAAGAACTCACGTTGAATATGCCTGATAGATCTTACTATATTGTTTTTATCTAGGCAAATCACATATGGATGATGAGAAGGGCAGCGCAGTTGCAGGCTTTCCTTGATCCTGCCCTGGTACCCATCCCAAGATACTTTCCTACTCAGCTGTGAAGGCCTGGGCGGGGCGGGGTGGGGGGGGGGGTGAGGCCACAGCGGACTGCAATGACAACAGCCGGCAGACCTAACATCTCTTGTCTGTGCCTTAGTGCCTTGCTGAAGTTTCCCGCTTTCAGGCTCTATTTTACTTTTCTATCACTACCTTATGAGCATAATCTTTATGGGGATCCTGCAGCTGCTAGAGAAACCAAAACACCTGACTTAAGCAAAAAGGACACAGTAAATGTGGATTAAGAAATATCTAGAGTTTTACTGAATGTCTATTTAAAAAAATCGCTAGCATTCTTTTTCCTAGCCAGTTAAAAAGTAATTGCGGGTAACTCAGGACTGCAAGATATTACAGGAGCTTATGATGGTCTCCTGAGATTTTATAATTGTCTTTCATAAACCTGAGACATAAATATACCCAATGCTTAAAGCAAAGTGGCATAGGTTATAGGAAGGAGAGAAGGATGCTTTAGCTGCATCATAACTGCAGGCAAGACAAGATGGCAAACCGCTAAACCTTCCAGCTCAAGATGGACATGTGCTCAGTGGAAGAATGTTAGCGGCAGAGGAGAGGAAACGCAGACGCAGGCATGAAACCTAAGTATCCCTCCTACAGACACCCACAGATGCGCAGAGCCTGAGGTTAGGGTTTCTAAATATGCTTGATTCCCGCAAATTTGACCTACCTCCCTTTCCTGGATTCAAACGCAGATCTGGAATCCCAGGCGCTGGGCAGTATAGAATGTGGGAAGGGAAGAAGCACACAAATCTGAGAGGAGTATCTTAAAAGGAAAACAGCTGAAACAGAGAGAAAGCACAAGACAGGCATCAACAAGCCAGAGTGCTTCCTGCTGCTGGACGATGTCTGTAATTAGGGAAGTGGGCTTTTCCTCAAAGTGTCAGCATGCAAAACAAACCAGAAAGCAGAAGTGTGAGATCCCCAGCAGCATGGGGCCTCTTTTAATTGCACATTCAAAATGAAGTAATGCTCTGAGACATGGATACCTCCAGAACACACACCAGTTGAGGAGGGAGCCAGTGGACAGGGCTGTGCCATTTAGTGCTTAGCCAGCCTGGAAATGCCCTTTCCCAAGTGTTTTTACCAAAATGAACTTGGTCTTGAATTGCTGGAATGGGTATAGCAACATTTTCCTGATGGTTTTATGTTTTTTTAAAAAGTCCTACATCATAACATGTATCAAATTCAACCAGAAGATTGAACCAAATAGGAAGAGCATCCTTGAAAAGATCTTAATGGAGACCTCAAGATGCTAATTGCCAGCCAGGAGACTGAAAAAGTCAAGCAGAGATGGACTTAATGGCGGAAAGGCCAATGTGTAGGGCAGAGGAAAGAAGGGTGCCAGCTCTCTCTGTCCCTATTCCCAGGCCTCCTGGTCAGACAGCTAGCTGCTTATGGTGCTAGCAACAGATGCAACTTTACAGAGCACCTCTGACCAGCTCCCTCAGGGTACTTTTCAAGCATCTACTAACATTCCCTTACTCTGTGAAGCAAGCAGCTTTTTAATTTCCCACTGCAGTCTGTGACATCCTCCACACTCAAGAAGGGCCAGAAGCTCAGCCAGGGCCCACTCCACAAAAGGCTGTGAAACATCCCTGGAAACGCAAGATAAAAAGGAACCCTCTCCAGAGCTGTAGAAGCTGGAAGGAGTCATGTTGATGAGTTTACTGGGGTGGGGTTAGGAGCCTCGCGAGGGAAGTGTTCAGAAACGCAGCAGTAGGCAATCGCACCTGCACCCCAAACTTGTGAAAATGACAGCTTCATGAAAAACAAGTTCTCATTTTATAGAAGATAAACTTCAGCCACAGAAGAGGTTGGCTGTACATCTTTAGTGCTGGCCAGAATGGCCATGATGATGAAGGTGATGAGGATAATGCAAAACAGCTATTCCATGAGTACTTGACTCAAAGGTTATCAACTGATGTGCACAACATCCCTAATGGTAGATACTATTGTTATCCTCAATTCACAGACCTGGTCATCGAGCCTCAGGAGGGTCAACTGGCTTGCTGAAGAACACACAGTATGTGGTGGAGCCAATATTTGAAGCCTGCCTCTTCTCTTAGCTACCATCTTCAGGTGGCAGTGAAAAGGCCCTCATAGTCAACCCATCCAAATGTAAGCTTGGGGCTTTCCTGCCTAACTTGGAGCTCCTTCTTGTTCCCTGGAGCTGGGTTCTCAATGTGCGTCTCTGGACCAGCAATGTCAGCATCACCAGGAAACATGGAGGATACGAAAATTCTTAGGGTTCCATCCTGACCTGCCAAATCAGAAACTCTGGGGTGAAGCTCTAGGTTTTGTATTTTAAAAGCTCAAATTTGAGAACCTTGGCCCAAGAGCTCCATCCATTTATGAAGATAAAAATCCAAGGGAATGATCTAAGGATCATTCCCTTCTCTACACTGCTTAAAGTCAACCCCTTGCCAATCCCTCCCATCTCACCTCTCAGCCTCCCACACATGCCTACTTGTCTTCAAAACCACATAACATCCTTTCCCTCCACATCTCTTTTGAGTAGCTCTGGCTGTCAATGCCCCCACCTTGCTCCCTTCCCACATGTTCTAAGCTGTGGCCCTTTTCTCTGCTAAAAATCCTCCACTGTCCAGGCTACCCTTTGAGCTCAGGATAAACATGTCCCTGTCCCCACAGTCAAAACCAACATGCTTTCCTTTTGTACCACTGACCACTGTTTTGACTTAATTTACCTTTACTTTCTAGCATGTGAATTTTTGATGAATGTCTGTTTGTCCCATAAGGGCAGAAATTGTATCTGTTTCTAGTAAGACTTGAAATTGAGTAGTGTGAGTCCTCCAAGTTTGTCCTTTTTAGTGGGTATTGTGTTGGGTATTCTAGATCTTTTACCATCCCAAGTAAAGTTTAGAATCATTTCATCATTAGCTACAAAACAGCTTGCTGGGATTTTGATTGGGATTGGGTTGAATCTACAGATCAAGCTTGGCAGAATGAACATTTTAACAACATTGAGTCTTCCAATGTACGAACATGGACTGCTTTTCCATTTATTTACATCTTCTTTGATTCTTCCATCATTATTTTGTAGTTTTCTGCATACAGATCCTGTACCTATTTTGTTAGATTTATACCTAAGTATTTTTGTGTGTTTTTTTTCTGTCTTTTTGGTGCTATTATACATGGTAATTATTCTTATTTCAAATTTCAATAGTTTACTACTGGTATATAGGAAAGCAACCACCTTTTGTATATTGATCTAGCATCCTGTAGACTCACTTATTGGTTATTAGAGTTGTTTTATGGATTCTTTGAAGTTCTCCATATGGACATGCATATTATCTGTGAATAAAGATGTCTTATTTCTTCTTTTCTGATCTGTATAAGTTTTGTTTTGTTTTCTTGCACTAGCTAGGGCTCCCAGTAGGATGTTGAACAGAGTGGTAAGAGAGGACAGTCTTACCTTGTTTTCAATATCAGAGGGACAGTGTTCAGTCTCTCACCATTAAGTATGATGTTACCTGTAGGTTTTTTTTTTTAATGCTCTTTATCAAGTTACAAAAGTTTTCCTCTATTCCTAGTTTAAGATTTTTTTTTTGACATGAAAGAGTGTTTTGATTTTGTCAAATGCCCTTTCTGCCTCCATTAACATGGTCATATGATTTTTCTTCTCTAGCCCATTGATGTGATGGATCACATTAATTTATTTTCAAATGTTGAACCTGTTTTGCATACCTGGAATAAATTCCACTTGGCTGTGGTACATAGCTCTTTTCATACATTGTTGGGTTTGATTTTCTAACATTTTGTTGAGGGTTTTTGTATATATAAGTAATATTGCTTTGTTTTCTTGTAATGCCTTAACTGGTTTTGGTATTACGTGAAATCTGAACTCATAAAATGAATTAGAAACTGTTTCCTCCATTTCTATTTTCTGGAAGAGATTATGGAAAACTGGTATTCTTTCTTTCTTAAGTGTTTGACAGAATTCACTAGTGGACCCATCTGGGCCTGATGATTTCTGTTTGAAAGGTTATATTAATTTAAATTTTAAAGATATAGGGCTATTCAGGCTACCTATTTCTTCTGTAAGTTTTAGTAGTTTGTGTCACTCAAGCATTAGTTTATTTCACCTAAGTTACCACATTTGTGAGTACAGAGTTGTTCATGATCTTCCTTTATCATCTTTTTATATCCATTAGATCAACAGTTATGACCTTTCCTTCATTTCTGATATTGGCAAATTGCATCTTCTACATTTTTTTCTTTTTTTTTCTTGGTTAAAGGTTTATCAATTTGGTTGATAATTTCAAAGAACCAACATTGGTTTTATTGACTTTTCTCTACTGTTTTCCTGTTTTTAATTTCAATGATTTCTGCTTTAATTTTAATTATTTCTTTTCTTTTGCTTGGTTTAGGCCTAATTTGCTCTTCTTTCTGTAGTTTCTTAAAAGTAGAATCACAAGTAATTTTCTTTATATATTTTTTACCTAATGTGTGCACTTAGTGCTATAAATTTCTCTGTAAGCACTGCTTTTGCTACATTCCAAAATTTTTGATAAATTATATTTTTATTTTTATGCACTTCAAAATATTTTTTTTAATTTTGGAGACTTCTTCTTGGAAACATAGGTTATATAGAAGTCTGTTGTTTGATTTCCAGATATCTGGGAAATTTCCCAAAACCTCCATCTTTTTGTTGTTGATATCTAGTTTAATTATACTGTGTTCTGAGAACATAATTGGTATGACGTTTATTCTTTCAAATGTGTTAACATGTTTTCCAAGAATGTGCTCTATCTTGGTGAATATTCCAAGTGAGCTTGAGAAGAATGTGTATTTTTCTGTTGTTGAATGGAATATTTTATAAATGTCAATTAGATCAAGTTGAGTGACAGTACTGCTCAGGTCATTTTTATCCTATCTATTTGGTCTATCAACTTTTGTGAGAAAGAGATTAAAATCTCTAACTATAAGACAGGATTTGTCTACTTCTCCTTTCAGTCTTACCAGTGTTTGTCTTGCATATTTTGATGCTCTGTTGTTACGCACATACACATTTAGGATTGTTATGTCTTCTTGGATATTCGACCCCTTTACCATTCTGTAACAATTTCCTTGAAGCGCTGACCCCTGTTGGCTATGAGCTTTTTGTCCTTTAAGTGATAAAGTGATGAGAGTGCTGGAACTTGAGGAATTCCCTTGGGAATTCCCAGCTGAGACAAGGCTCTCGCAAAGTGTTTTCCCTTGGAGAGTAACCATTGTCATGGAGAAAGCCTAGGGGTATTTTACAGTTATCACTCTTCCCTCCCATGCCAGGGCCATGAGGAGCTCTTTCTCAGATCTTCACCATAAGAACCTAGTGAGGCTTGTATTAATCATGCCTTTCCATTTCTTTTATTTTCTGGTAGCTATGTCTACAGTGTTATTCAAAGAGATGATTAGCTCCAGGTGTGGACCTCAGGGCCTTGTACCTGAGCTGTGTGGACTGCAAGTAAGACTCCCACTGAAGGCAATGCTTGAAGCTGCTGTGCAGTGAGGCAGAGCTTTCTGCCTGATAGCCTCTGAGTGAGCCTGTGCCCAATATCACCTGGACTCGTCCTGTGGGCCTAAATATTGGGACCCAGGAGGACCGCCTGGTGGATGTGCACTATACTAAATGATCACCTGTCTCCAGCATCCTCAGGTGCAAGTAAATCTGCCATACAATCGGTCTCTGCTAATGAGAAAGAGACATTATATTTTAGAAATATTGACTATGAAAAATTATTCTTTCATAAGAAAAGTGTGTGATAATTAGCAGATTCTCATTTTGAGAATTCAATGGGCTTGCTACTAAGTTTAAACGAAATATCACATTGATGAGACTGCTTTTAATCCTGAAGGCTGTGATCTGTCTACTTCTGGACTTTTTTTGCAATGCCCTTTTGGTACCAAAACAGTGCCAGTCACATCACAGGAGCCCAAGAAAAATCTGCTGACTTAATTAACTAATATAAAATGTAAGGCAAAGAGACTTTCTCTGTATTATAAAACAGTTCAACTGTTTCAAAAACATATCTCTTACAAAAACAGTAAAATTTAACTTGCTTTTAAAAATTATTTCCTTGCTTTGTAAAAGAAGTAAAATATAGTTTATTCTCATTATTTCAGGTTATACATTCCACAAAGTCACCCCCAAAACTGAATTAGCAAGTAGTAGCCCATCGCTTCTCAGGGGTTATGTGCCTGAGAGCCTGCGGTCACCATATTTTCATCAACTGATCAATGCATCACTTGTTTTATGTGTTTCTGTGTAAAGGCACCTTATTTCATATCTATTGTTGAGGCATTACCATTGAACTCATGGCCGACAGCACTAACTATGACTCATGCCTGACAGAGGCTTCTCTAACCCACATATTTTCCCTGTAAGGCACAGCACAGCCTTCTTACACCTAGGGACACCAGAGAGCACTTCAGCTGGGGGCTACTCTAAACAGCAAAGTCACCACAATTTGAAAAAAGGAACAAAAATGCAAAAAATACGGCACTAAGTAGACTGGGGAAAAAGACACTTACTTATAATATGAGGTGAAAGGAGGAGTTGGAGTGTCTGGAATATGCATGTGGCTAAAATTTTGTGCCACTCTGTGATATGGTTTGGCTGTGTCCTCAACCCAAATCTCAACTTGAATTGTATCTCCCAGAATTCCCACATGTTGTGAGAGGGACCCACGGGGAGGTAATTGAATTACTGGGGCCGGTCTTTCCCATGCTATTCTCATGGTAGTGAATAAGTCTCATGAGATCTAATGGGTTTATCAGGGGTTTCCACTTTTGCTTCTTCCTCATTTTCTCTTGCTGCTGCCATATAAGAAGTGCCTTTCACCTCCCTCCATGATTCTGAGGCCTCCCAGCCATGTGGAACTGTAAGTCCAATTAAACCTCTTTTTCTTCCCAGTCTTAGATATGTCTTTATCAGCAATGTGAAAATAAACGAATACAGTAAATTGGTACCAGAAGAATGGAGTGTTGCTGAAAAGATACTCCAAAATGTGGAAGTGACTTTGGAACTGGGTAACAGGCAGAGGCTGGAACAGTTTGGAAGGTTCAGAAGAAGACAGGAAAATGTGGGAAAGTCTGGAACCTCCTAGAGACTTGTTGAATGGTTTTGACAAAAATGCTAACGATATTAACAATAAGGTCCAGGCTGAGGCGGTCTCAGATGGAGATGAGAAACTTGTTGGGAACTGGAGTAAAGGTGACTCTTGTTATGTTTTAGCAAAGAGATTGGTAGCATTTTGCCCCTGCCCTAGAGATCTGTGAAACTTTGAACTTGAGAGCGATGATTTAGGGTATCTGGCAGAAGAAATTTCTAAGCAGGCAAAGCATTCAAGAGGTGACTTGGGGACTGTTAAAGTCATTCAGTTTTATTAAAAAAAAAAAGCAGAGCATAAAAGTTTGGAAAATTTGCAGCCTGACTATGTAATAGAAAAGAAATACCCATTTTCTGGGGAGAAATTCAACTCAGCTGCAGAAATTTGCATAAGTAGCAATGAGCCTAATGTTAATCCCCAAGACCATGGGGAAGATGTCTCCAGGCCATGTCAGAGACCTCCACAGCAGTCCCTCCTATCACAGACCTGGAGGCCCAGGAGGAAAAAGTGGTTTCGTGGCCCGGGCCCAGGGTCCTCATGCAGTGTGCAGCCTAGGGACTTGGTGCCCTGTGTCCCAGCTGCTCCAGCTGTGGCTGAAAGGGGCTACCGTAGAGCTCAGGCTGTGGCTTCAGAGGGTGAAAGCCCCAAGCTTTGGCAGCTTCCACGTGGTGTTGAGCCTGCGAGTGCACAGAAGTCAAGAATTGAGGTTTGGGAACCTCTGCCTAGACTTCAGAAGATGTATGAAAATGCCTGGATGACCAGGGAAAAGTTTGCTGCAGGGGCAGGGCCCTCATGGACAACCTCTGCTAGGGCAGCACAGAAGGGAAATGTGGGGTCACAGCTCCCACACAGAGTCCCTACTGGGGCACTGCCTAGTGGAGCCATGAGTAGAGGGTCACCATCCTACAGACCTCAGAATGGTAGATCCACTGACAGCTTGCACCATGTGCCTGGAAAAGCCACAGACACTCAATGCCAGCCTGTGAAAGCAGCCATGAGGGAGGCTGTACCCTGCAAAGCCACAGGGATGAAGCTGTCCGAGACCATGGGAACCCATCTCTTGCATCAATGGGACCTGGCTGTGTGACCTGGAGTCAAAGGAGATCATCTTGGAGCTTAAAAATTGACTGCACTGCTGGATTTCAGCTTGCATTGGCCCTGTAACCTCTTTGTTTTGGTCAATTTCTCCCAGTTGGAATGGGTGTATTTACCCAATACCTGTACCCCCATTGTATCTAGGAAGTAACTAGCTTGCTTTTGATTTTACAGCCTCAGAGATGGAAGGGACTTGCCTTGTCTCAGATGAAACTTGGACTGTGGACTTTTGGGTTAATGCTGAAATGAGTTAAGACTTTGGGGGACTATTGGGAAGGCATGATTGGTTTTGAAATTTGAGGACATGAGATTTGAAGGGGCCAGGGGTGGGTGATATGATTTGGCTGTGTCCCCACCCAAATCTCAACTTGAATTGTACCTCCCAGAATTCCCACATGTTATGGGAGGGACCCGAGGAAGGGGGGTAATTGAATCATGGGGGCCAGTCTTTTCCATGCTATTCTTGTAATAGCGATGAAGTCTTACAAGATCTCATGGACTTATCAGGGGTTTCCTCTTTTGCTTCTTCCTCATTTTCTCTTGCTGCCACCATGTAAGAAGTGCCTTTCACCTCCTGCCATGATTCTGAGGCCTCCCCAGCCATGTGGAACTGTAATTCCAATTAAACCTCTTTTTCTTCCCAGTCTTGGGCATGTCTTTATCAGCAGTGGGAAAATGAACTAATACACTGTGTGTATGACCTCAAATGGTCTTGAAAGCATCATGGTTATTGATTTGGGGATTACAGATAAATGATTGTGATTGTGAGTAGGCAAATTCACAAATTCAGAAGCCATGAATACTGAGGATCAACCATATATTATCTCACATAAGACTGCTACGGGTGACTCACATTCATTCTTTATCCATTTTGAGTGACTTCTAAGATATTCACCAAGGGCCTCAGTGGTCACAAACAAGCTGGATGGGAAAGTACGAATTACTGTAAAAATCAATACACAGATACTAGTACTTGGAAAATTATAATATCAGTCTCAGCTCCTGATAGCCATATCTCCCTGTATTCATTTGGTTTTCTAACAAAATGTTTCCTGCTACTCTCAAAAACATAGGTTTTATTTACATATACCAAAAATCAGCTGATGGCATGAGAAAAATCTGCCTGGTTTCCTATTAGAGGGGTTGATATTTGCAGTCGCCAACCTGCACAGCTGAGCCAGCATAATTCCTACAGGGTAGAGAAGGCCATGAAGCCTAAATCAGGGGCACCAGAGGGGCCTGAGCCAGGCCTGCTGCTCACCAGCTAGCCAGCCTTGAGCAGATTACTCTCCACTTCCTCATCCATAAAAGGTTATAGCTTCCACTTTATTGGGACTGTTCTTTTAGGAAAAATAAAGGCATAAATGGTAAAATAACAACATTTATTAATTTGGGTGGTACTGCACTGTTCTGTATTTTATAATTTTTTTCACAAAGAAAAACCCTATGGTTGCTGTCACGAATAAATGAGATTACGCATGAGCAGGGCCTGATGCTGGGCTCCCATGCTTCCTTACGATCTGACTGTAAACAAGTCAAGTGCAGGGAAGCATCTCAGCTGCTGCGACAGCCCCCATACCTCACCCTGCTCCTGACACGTGGGAGGCGCCCCATAACTCAATGTGCTGAACGGATCAAAGCCAACAAAATGGCCTGGTTGACCATCAGAGAGGCTGGTGGAAGCTAAGAGTGCCCCAGGAACTTTTTTGGTCATTCTGAAGTTGTTTCCTGCTTATTTGTTGATTTTTAACCATTGGTTTCAATGCCACATGCTCTAAGTCACTCTGTAAGATAAACATCAAAATATCAGATTGCTTGGGTGTTGGCAGAGATACTGCCCCCTCCTCTCTGAAATGACCCTGCAACAAGAACCAAATAAAGAAATAAAATGGAACCAGTGGGCACCCCGATCCTGAGCAATAACATGCCTCAAGCGGAGCCCAATGCAGCTATGTTTGCCCTGGGATCATGAAGACCCTTAGTGGGGACTGGCTGCTGTAGACTTCAGACAAGGCCTGCAGAGTGGAAGGATATACACAGCAATGGAAAGCCAACCATTTCTTAGAGTGGTGAAGAGAGGAGACTGAATGACTGGCAGCCTCACTGGGGAGAAATATGTATTAAACCAATTCATTCTCTCTCTTTCACTCTCTGTCTCTCTCTCTCTCTCTCTCTCACACACACACACACACACACAACATTATTGAGAAGGGAGGAAATATTCTGGTAAACTGGAACACATCCAAGGCCCTTCCATGATCTATTTCAAAGATGAGGATCCTACCTTGGATTTGTACAATTATGCTGAAATAATTAAAGAAGAGAAGCAACAGGAGAAACAAATGGCAAAGGACTTTCACCAGAAAAATGTCCCAAAAGGCAGATGAAGTCATGTCCACACACACAGATATGGAATCAAAGAACTTAACAGAATAATCACTTGGTTAAAATAACAGCTCAAAAGGGAGGAAGGGGCAAAACAAAAAACAAACAAACAAAAAAAAAAAACAAAAAAAAAACAACAATGATAAGCCAGCAGAGATCAGGAGAAAAGGCCAGAAAAGAAATGTTGGCTATTATATCAAGCAGGGAAAAATGAATGGATATTAACACTGCAGGCAGCATGGGGGACAGGATCTGTGGAGCTTGAGAAAAATGAAATAGGAATTAACAAAGACTTCAGGAATTCAACAGAAAAATTGAGAAAGACAGGGGAGATCTAAAATATATAAAATTAATGTCCCTGAAATAGAGAATTAAAATAAAGGAGTAGAACACATGTTTAAAGTTATAAAATTTCCAGAAATAAAAAAATGTCTTGTCTACAGGGGTTAAAAGAGCATCTTATCCAGGAACCTCTAGAGCAGGGATGTGCAATCTTTTGGCTTTCCTGGGCCACACTGGAAGAAGAAGAATTGTCTTGAGCCACACATAAAATATACTAACACTAATGATAGCTGATGAGCCAAAACCAAAAAATTGCAAAAAACAAAACAAAACAAAAAACTCATAATGTTTTAAGAAAATTTATAAATTTATGTTGAAAAGATATCTGTACTCCCATGCTTCACTGCAGCACTATTCGCAATAGCCAAGATACAAAATCAACTTAAAAGTCCACCAAGGAATAAACGGCTAAGGAAAATGTGGCACACACACAATGGAATACTATTCAGCCATGAAAAAGAAGGAAATCCTATTGTTTGTGATAACATAGAAGAAGCTGGAGAAAGTTATGTAAAGTGAAATAAGTCAAGCACAGAAAAACAAATACCTCATGATCTCACTCATATGTGGAATCTAAAATGATTGAACTCATAGAAACAGAGAACAAAATAGTGGTTACCAGGGGCTGGGGAGTGATGGAATAAGGAGATGACAGTCAAAGACTACAAAGTTGCAGATAGAGAGGAGGATTAATGATAAGCATTTATGATGATGGGTATGTTAATTGGCTTGATTCAACCCTTCCACCTTGTACAGATATAATATCACTGTGTACCCCATAATTATGTAAGATTAAATTTGTCCAAAAAATTTTTAAGTATTACTGGGCCTCAAGCTTCTCCTTGGAAACACATCGAGCCAGAAGACAGAAGAGTTACATCCACACAGTTCTCAGAGGTGGCAGACGTGTCCAACCAGAGGCATATAGTCCAGCTAGACTCAGGGCTGGCAGTGAATGATTTCAGGACTTAGACTAAAATGACTGTGGAAGGTTCTGATGTCTCTGTCGAAAATCAGAAGAACAGAAGCACAGCTATCTGCCTTCTAAACACATGCTTCTCTGTAAGATAAACATCAAAATATCAGATTGTTTGGGACACATCTAGATGTGTCCTAAAACTGCCAATGCCCAGCCCAGTACAGCCCAGTGAAGCAGATTCTAAGGGCAGGCTCCGCTGCCTAGGTGGTTCTCACGATCGCTAAACAGAACAAGCTCCTGCTTCCATTAGTAAGCTCAATTCACAAACAAAACAAAACAAACAAACAAACAAAAAACAATGAAAAGCTCCAGCTGAGAACAGTGGCTCTGCATTTCAGCTGCAGATTAGGATCACACAGAGTGCTCTTTTCCCAGCCCTAACACTCAGAATCTGTCTCTTGTAAAGCTCTCTAGAGAGCTTAGCATACAGCCAGATAGAGAAGCAGTTGCTCTAGAATTATCTAGAATTATCACCTCTATGTGGAAGGTTCTGGGGTTCAAAACTGATCCAAACAGAGCTGACTGCAGAAGTGAGCAGCAGCGCAGGCTCCCAAACAGAGGGGAACAAGCACAGAGCCGAGCACATTCCCCTTTTCACGTGGGACTATAAAGAAGTCACATGAAAAGCATCATTCAGGAAAACATTTTTAGTGAATGAAAGTGTTAACTCAATGTTTAGACATATCAATTTTGTTAAGACAATAATTCAGGAAGAAGAATCTTGATCGCGCCTTTTGCAGTAAGTGGAGCCTGAGTGCTGGTGGTGGGGCGAAGCTCCCCTAGGAGGGCAGCACGTGACTGCACTTCCTGGAGTCAGGCTGAATCATGAAAGGAAGTCCTATAATTCACAAACCCTTCAAAACGACTTCTCTTGTGGCCTTTTATCTCTACTCAAATTAAGCAGCACAGGAACTCCAGAGACAGGCCAACCACACAGCTCTGCGCCAGCGCCTGGAGTGAGGCAAGGTTGGAGCCGAGGGGCCAGTGGCAGGACCCCACCTCTACTCACTGGGGTGCCTCAGAAGGCTCCCCTCTCAGCCTGCCTTGAATACTTACAAAATGAGCAAATGGAAGGCATTCCCAGAAACAAAAGCCTTATTTCTTGGTCTTGAAGGTACAAGGGCCACTTGCTTGGCATCTTATTTTTTTGTTTTGCCTTTGTGAGAAACACGTTCCCTCTCTACATCTTCTTTTCAAAATGGACAAAACCTCAGGTTCCAAATGTTTCAAGGAAACTATGTTGGATTTTTTTTTTAACCGAAGAGAAAGGAACAAGCACTAAGGTTTTCTCCAGTCCCTCAAAACCCTCTTAAGCAAAAACCTGGTTTGTTCTTTCAGAAACTATTCTGAACCAAGTATGCTTACCCCAAGGATACATGACTTAGTAGCTTTCTCCAAGGCTGTGTTACCGCTTGGAGGGCTGCTGCAAGGAAATAACTGGGAACCATGTCAGTTCCCGGGTGACTGAGAAGTAACATTATCGTGTGTGTGTGTGTGTGTGTGTGTGCACACGTGTGTTTTGTTGTGCAGAAGAATGTTACAGCCTTGGGGATGAAAAGGGCCAGGCCAGGGCCCCATGGACAAGACTCAAGGTCTCATGTCAAAGGAGAGGGCACTCCTGGTGCCCTCATCAGTTCCCAGGGTCAGATCCTCTTAAGAAAATTGGGAGCTGCAGGTATCAACACATGAAATAGCGGCGAGTATTACCGTGCACTTAGGCAAGGAGTGGCACTGAGAGCTGAGAAAGGGGAGAGGTGGGTGGAAGTTCATATCCCTCTGGGCTCCTCAGGGGATGGGCTGAGAGCAATTTGGTGTCTGGCAGACCTTGCTACAGCAATGGAAATACCTGTTCTACTCTGCCTGACACAGACCTTCCACCCACGTGTGGCAACTGGTCCCTGAAACCTGGCCTGTGTGACTGAGAACTGAATTTTAAATTTTAAATGAAATTCAACATTTATTTTAAATGGTTTTAAGTAATTGAGCAGTCAGTGGCCACATGTGGCCAGTGGTTCCATAATGAACAGCCTTAGCAGGGATGACAGAGACCAACATGATGAGCTGCATCTTATAAACACACCCCCAGGACCAGAGTCTGTGTGGTCCTGGTACTTCCCCCTTCCAGAAATTCCTTCTAGTTGGGCCAAACTTGAAGGCTCTGGGTTTTCTTTTGATAATGGGGGTGATACATTTTTCACGAAATATCTAGTTGACTATATCCAAGTCATATCTGATATATTAAAATATGAGAAATAACTTTAAGAGTGCCCACAATATGCAAAGAGGGTGCCATGCTGGGAGCAGAGTATACAAAACTCTCCATGCCATGGTCTCCAACTGGACATTTTAAAAGAGCACAGGCCAAAGTCATGCAACAAAGTCTTTTAGAGCTTCTGAGTAAGATGCCCCCGGGGGGAGTGACCTTGTCTAGTGACTGGGGATGTGAGAGTGGAGGACAACGCACCCCCTATGTGTTGCTTATTAAACCCAGCAGAGACCTAAACACATGATTAGGATCTAGACACAGCTTATTTGCTTATGATACTGTTGGGTAAGAGTTACTCTGCTTCTGTGACCCTCTTATAAAATCTTTTTGCTTGTAAAAGAACCCTGTCTTCAATTCCCTGGTAACCAGTAGCTATTTATCCTTGACATCCCGCACTCAACCATGAACATTTGACAGAGGGCCTATTCTTTGTGAGCCAGTCTGATTGGTGCTTTGCATACAGCATCTCTGAGCTTGATAGCAACCCAAGGGTTAGGTATTTTTAACCTCATTTTGCAGATGGGGTACTACCAGCCCCCAGCAGTTTCCAGTGAAGGATGGAATCTAGACCCTGAGGCCTGGTCTGCTTCTGACAACCACTCTGCCCCCAGAGAGGGCTTTAGAGCCACTTCTTGGAACTGGACGTTTACAGGTCAAAGCCACAATTCTAGAGATTTTATTAAAAAGTGTAAACACGGGGGCAGGCGATGAGTCCAGGGGCTCTTCTGGGCGAGTATGGCACAGTGCTGATGGAGGTGGCTGGGGTGGGGAGGTAGTAGCAGCGGCCCATCCCCTAATGACTCACAAGAACAGCCCTTCTGGTCACCATCAGCTGCAGCCAGCGAGGCCCAGAAGCCAACCCACAGACACCAAGAAACTATGGACCAAACTCTCAACCAGGAGCGAAATTGCTTACGTCCTTCTCACGAGAAAAAAACATTTCTCATGAAGCATGCAGATGACAAATGGTCTGACAGAATAAAGCATGGTGGACTAAGCATAATGTTAAAAGAAAAATCTTAAAGACGAAAACCATTCAAATCCTCTTGTGTAGAAAATGTTACAGGTCGGTTTTCCTATCTGACCAGTGCACATATTCTTCCTCTGAGAATTATTTCATGTGCATTCACCTCCTGCAAGTCTTACAGTTGCATGCTGAGAATGCACTGACATTCTCACTCTAAGGCTTTCCTCCAAAAGTTCTGCAGCGTGGCAAACCTTAGGAGAATATAAGTTCCCGTGGAAAGGACTGTTCGCAACAGAAAAACACGAGCCCTCTCTCTCTCAATCTCACACACACACACACACACACACACACACACACATCAAATGGGGAGGAGCCACTCTGGCCTGCCCAGTGTCTTTGCAGTCAAAGGCACACACAGCTGCCATTATACCCAGCATACCAATAAATCCCAATTTGGTGGAAACCTCGTCAGCCTTTAAAGATGTGTTTGTGTGCTATGAAATCCTATGAACTAGCTGTCAAATGGTGGTCCTCAATCTTGGCTCCTGCACTGGGTGAGGTGGAGTAGGAGTGGCTTTAAGAAACATCTGAAGGCAGGCTGCACCCCAGAGCACCCCAGTGTCCTTGGAGGTGGCCTGGGCTTCAGGACCTGAGTGACAGCAGGGTGCAAACATGTTTGAGACCATGGCTGTACACCTTTGGGTGAGCTGCTGAACCTCTCAAAGCCTCACTCTTCTTTGGAGGACAGAATGGTGCCAGCAGTCATGATGCATGATGTGTTTCTAAGTTACTTCTCTTCCTGGTCTCATCCTACTTACCCTTTCCCCCCAAGCAAACCTTATTATTATCATTTTTCTAAATTGAAAAAAGTACACACTCCTGATCGTTGTAAATACTGCAGGTACACTGAAGTAGGCAGAATAAAAATGTTAATTTCACCTTTTTCTCTAAACCAATTCTATTCCCCTCCCCCAAAAACTGCTGTTCTTAATTTGGTGCTTACACTTCCAGATCATGCTATGTATTTACATACACATGTGTACACACTGGATAGAATATGTATAGGCAGAAATGCATGTATAAGTAGTAAACGACAATCCAATATCACTTAAATTATTATGTGCATGTGGGAGATTTTTAGGTTTTTTTTTTTTTTTTTCACTTATTATTTTTGAGACAGGGTCTTGCTCTGTCACCCAGGCTGGCGTGCAGTGGCATGATCTCAGCTCACTGCAGCCTTGACCTCTTCGACTCAAGTGATCCCCCCACCTCAGCGCCCCCATGTAGCTGGGACTACAGGTGCACACCACCAGTCCAGGCTAGTTTTTTTTTTTTTTTTTTTTTTTTTTTTGGTATTTGTCATAGAGGTGGGGTTTTGCCATATTGCCCAGGCTGGCTTCAAACTCCTGAGCTCAAGCAATCCACCCACCTTGGCTTCCCAAAGTGCTGGAATTACAGGCATGAGTCATTGCACCCAACCCAGCATGAGTTTTTTAAACAAATACAATGATATGTTACATCTTGCTTTTTCACTAGTAGAACTTGGACATTGTTATATTTGGTGTATGAAATAAATTCCACATTTTTTAGAAGACTGCATAGGATTCCAACATATGAATCAACTGCACTTCCCTTAGTGATTTTTTTTTTGCTATTATAAAATAAAATGTTGCAATGAATATTTCTCCACTTTTGTCAATTTATATGTGTGATAGGTTCCTAAAAGTGAAGTTGTTGAGTGAAAGCACTTGTGTTTTAACTTTTAAAAGATATTACCAAACGGCCCTGTCAGCACCCATCTGTGTCTTTTTTCTTATTGATTTGAAAAAACTCGCTGCATATTAAAGCTATTGATGCTTTACCACAAGTATTGAAATTAAATATATCTTACCATTTTTTTTTCACTTATTTATATATTTTTTCATCTTACGGGGATTTGCTTAAAATTTTAGGAAATCATGCTTATCAATCTTGGGATGAGTGTGAATATAAATGCATATGTTTTATCACATTTAGACAGGCCTCTTCACAATTATTTTAAAACTCACCTAAGTTTTCTTTTAATAGCTTTATTATTTCAATGCTATATTTTTATTCTTTGTTCAGCTTGGAATTTATTTTGATATAAAGAGCAAAGTTTTGTTTTTTTTTCCAAACGATTTGCAGTTTTCCCAAGACCATTCATCCATGGCCCTGCACCTCCCCCGCCTGGTGTGCAAAGCCTCCCTTGGACCCATGCCTGCATATTATCTGGGTCTGGGCTCTACTCCCCACAGCAGCTTCACTTTACAATTTTGTGGATTTTGTCTCCCTTAACACCTTTATCTTACATTTCTTCCCTGAGTCTTCTCATAAGTCTCTCTCTCTTTAAGTTTTTGCACATCTAAAGTGAAAGAAACACTTTACCGTAAGTATTTTAATGTGCTTAATTGTGTTTGGTCTTCACACTGACAGAGTTCTGGAATCATCTGTACAGCAGGCTCATTTCAGGGGCCTTAGACATCTGTCCATCTCCATATCTGGAGAGCTCCCTGGTGCTCTTGACGGCATCACAGAAAGGCCATCGTGGGGAGGTGCCAGTCTTCACTCACACATTTGTTACAAGTTGAATTGTGTCCCCCCAAGTTCAAATGTTGATGTCCTAACTCCCTAACCCCTCTGAGTGTGACCTTATTTAAAGACGGGTCTTTACAGCAGTGATTACACCCCATTGAAGTCCTTAGGGTGAGCCCTACTCCAACATGACTGGTGTCCTCACATGAAAAGGAGATCTGGACCCAGAGACAGGCACACAGGGAGCATGCCATGTGGAGCTGGAGATGGTCATCCACAAGCCAAGGAGATGCTAGGGGCACATTGTCCCACCCAACCCTTGGAAGGAGCCACCCTGGGACATCCTGACCTCAGTCTCTTTGGCTCAGAGTTGGGAGGCGACACATTGGGCTGTTCAAGCCGTTCAGTATGTGGTGCTTTGTTATGAAAGCCTGATCGGACTGATACTCCATTCCTCCATAACAGACACTGACACAGCTTCCAGAGTCTTCTGAGAAGAAATAAGCTCCAAGGAATACCTTACACACTGCTGGCTTCTTTGGGGAAATCATCCCTCACAAACGTTTGCCTTTCTAGCCTAAGCCCTTCTCCCCAGCTGCCAAGCTGCCTTTCCTTGACCAAATCATTGAAGTCCCACCTGCCTCACAAACATTTCCATAACAGGAGGGAAACGGGTCTGAGATCTGTCCACACCTGTCCACTCCCAACCCTCACGACAGCAACGCAAGCAGAGAGCAGCAGTTCTGCCCTGTAGGGGGACAGCCACAGACATGGAGGTCTGATGTGGGAAGGACAGAGACACTCACTGCTAGGGGCTCGGCGCTTACTTTCCACGAGGCTCTAGTTCACTCTGGATAGTAAATTTATCTCTATGGAAGGAAGGCATGCATAAAAGCTTCAGCTCTTCTCACTTGAGTCTCTCATTGGTTTGGGATTGTGTCTAATTCCTATTGTATATGCTTAACTTCTCAATGCAAAAGCCACAAAGATCAAAACAAGTTTTGTGTAACCATTGGTGATGAGTAAAATTGGCATGTCTGACACTGAGCCTGTGTCCTCCCTCTGCCTCTCCAGGCTTTCCTGAGCTGTTGACAGGACACCAAACCTGCCCACCAATTAGGCAGGACAGCAGATCCTCTTTTACGCCTTATTAGAGTAGTGGATGGGGATTCTGGTTCTGGATTAGAAACACCTAGTTTTGAGAGTTCTAATCCCAGCAGCATCACTCAGTGGTTGGACAAATCCCTTCACCTTTCTGAGCCTGTCTCTAATCGGGTTGAATTAGATGCTCTGCATATTTAAACAGGCTTCTAAGAATCTATGAATTTGGACTCTCGGTATCCTAATAAGCAGGACAGACTTCATGACAGAGCTACAAGATCACCGGCAGTGATTTGGGGAACCTAACGCCAAGGCCTGCGATGCAGCCTGCTCTAGCCAGGCTCTTCCCCGTCGCCCTCACTGTGAGTTCCTTCACGTAGCCATGACCATCAGCTGATTGGTGTTGCTAACCAAAAGGAAGTGGTGGCCTTCCACCTCAAGCATATGCACAGCTATAAATGCAGAGAAGGGGAAGAAACATGAAAAAGAGTATTACAGAAAATGAAGTCATAGCACGCTGAGGATCTGAGGAGATGTTCCATGAGTAGCTTGGCAATGAATGCTCTCCTTGAAAGGCATGAAGCAGGACAGGCTCACACTGAAGGGGGCAATCACAGTCCCCCAGTGCAGGCAGGCAGCAGTGTGGGGGGGTGCAAGGTGGGAGAAGACCAAGGGTGGAGTGCCTTAGAAGTGACAGAGACCTGAGGGAGGAACAGGGAGGAGCGGGAGGACAAGGGAAGAGTAGATGCTCCCCAGCTCCAAGAAAGCAGCAGAAGCCGCCTCGCAGGAAAAGACAGGTGTGTGGCTTCGTTTGAATAGGGAAGGCATGGCCACACCCACAAAGAACAGGGAGTTCCTGCCACCCACACACCACACAGACCAGTTATGGGCCCATCCTGCCCTGTGCACATCCAGGTCTTGCCCTCCTCCTATCTCATGTGGGACAGGCTGCAAGAATGCAGCCTTAAAAGACTAATGCCTAGGGTACCTAAAAAAAAAAAAAACCAACACACACGTGGAAATACCCAGCACATCAGGAAAGCTGACAGCAGGAGAGAGAGGCACCAAGCATGCAAGCAGATGAACTGATGCCCCGGGAGATGGGGGTAATGGTGCACTCAAACAAGTAATAAAATACACAGAAACCTAATACATCACTTAAAAAAATCCCAAAAAAGTAACTACATTCCTTGGAAATTAACCGCCTGCTTGCTAAAATAATCATAGGAAAACTAAGTGGATGGACTGAAGAACAGGATGGACAGGGATGAAGGGCTTCCTTGAGATAAAGATTAACCTGATGGTTTCATGAAAACACAGTGCAAATGGCAAAGGGGAGGGAAAGAATGAAAAGAAAAAGTGCATTCATTGCAGCACTGTTTATAATATCAAAAATTAAAAAAAATCGACATGCCTATTCTGGACTGTCATAAAAATTACAATAATCACTGAATATGGAGACCTCCCCGCACCCCAACATATTAATAAAAAGAAAGTTCCAGAGTGATAAAGGTATTAAGAAGACATACACACCCCACCATTATATCTTCGGAAGACGTGCACACATGCACACATGAATGCACAGGACGAAAGAGGAGAGGTTAGAGCTCCAACTGCTCCCCAACAGTGGGACTGGGGGCAGGGCTGGGACTGAGGGTGGAGGTTAAGAAGGGCTTTTCTGTTGCTCGCTGTATCTGAATCCTGTACTAAAGGATATGTACTCGTGTATCAGTTATGCAATGGACAACTTTCCTAAAAGAAAATATTAGAAAGTTCTCCCATCTTGGAGGTCAGAGAAACTAACTTTGGCAATTGTAGTTGCTCATCAAACCTATCTGGACATGCCTTCCCTCCAAGACTGCAGGGCAGATTCCCAGAGTCAGCCCGCCTGGGAGAGGCTCTGACAGTTATGTCAGTTTTAACCACATACCAGGTACCGAGCACTGCAGGCACGGTCTCCATTAGGTATCAGAGCGAAGCCCCCTGTGACTGCTCCATTTACAAAAGAAGAGCTTACAAATAAAGAAGGGGGACTTGAACCCAGTGGGGCCTCAGACCCTTACTCTCAACCCGTAGCTACAAAAATATTCAATAAATGTCACTTTGAGGCATTGTATCCACCACATAATTCATATATTGTTAGCATTTAAGATGAAAACAACCACAACATTCTGCCTCTACCAAGCAAAGCCTAAGGAGCTTGGTAAGGAGCAGCAAGAGGTCATGCAGTGTTTCCCAAAGAGGCTGCGGCAGAGCCAGCCCTGAAAGCCACTCTAAGAACAAACGCACTGCAGGGTCATGGAAGTGTAGGACCACTGGCTGAGACTGGCTCTCTCAGAGAATCTCTGTACATGTTACCTGCACAAAGGCTCTGAAGATGCCCATGATATTTATCCCTGCTTGCTGCACTTTATTTCATCCAGCATTTCTCATGCTTACTTACTCGAGCAAGCTTCCCAGGGAATTCCACTTAGCACTGCAGTGTCCACTTCAGGAATCAATCAAGGAAATCGAGGAGAAGGCCAGCAATCTGCTTAAAGTCTCATGAGATCTCCATTTCCACAAAAATAAACATTCTCATCACTCAGATAATAAAATGTTGGTGTCGTATCTAATACAAAAGTGACATTGACACTGATGTAAAACATAGATGCTAACTGTTAAAGTGGAGTTAAAAACCATCTCTCACTAAGCATGATTCAGAATGCACCCTGATGGAAGAAATCATAAAAGTTCTATACTACAATAAATAAATAACCATAGAATTAAAAAGCTCTGGAGAAATATTTTCAATAATTATGACAGTGGATTTACAACAGGTAAAATGTAGATGAGTGTTAACAAGAGGCATATTAATGCCACAGATGTTACAACAAAGAGTATGATAAGCAATTTACATAAAACATATTTAGTCAACAAATATTCCCCATAGGGCTGGGCACAGTGGATCATGCCTATAATCCCAGCACTTTGGGAGGCTGAGGCAAGAGGATTACTTGGGCCCAGGAGTTTGAGACTAGCCTGGGCAACATAGCGAGAGCCCATCTCTACAAAAAAAAAAAAAAAAAAAAAGAAAAATCCCACACCAAATAGCCTCCAAACATTCTTCAGGTATTACTGTATGTATAGCAAGACTGAAGAGCAACTGTTAGACAAGAAGAAGAAGATGGAGGGTTCCAGAAAAAAAGAAAGAAAAATGGAACCGTGAGATTACTTGGTATATCTGACACTGTAGAAAATTGTGTCAATAGGGCTTTCATCTTTATGTCAGAAAGTTGGGAAGGAAATGATAATAGGCACAGTGCAAACTAAGAAAACACAAAAACAAAGCAAGGGTTTACCCCAGGAAGAGCAAAATGGGGTACGAGATAGAAAATGGAATGATATACCTTGCTTTAGCAGTAAACTATATTTATATAACCATAATAAAATAAACCAAATAACTTCTTAATCTCAAATGAGAGAATAATTATCCTGGGATGGTGTGAGAAGGAGTAGAAAGTGATGGTGGTCCAAAACTCCAAAGTCCTGAATTCTCAGTGTCAACAAACACTGTTTAAAATTAGTACACCAAAAAACTTTGAAAATATGCCAATCAT
This sequence comes from Pan troglodytes, assembly GCF_028858775.2. Classification (NCBI taxonomy): domain Eukaryota; kingdom Metazoa; phylum Chordata; class Mammalia; order Primates; family Hominidae; genus Pan; species Pan troglodytes. The sequence continues at coordinate 47,696,427 of NC_072409.2, forward strand.
AAGGAAATAGTGAGAATTCTAGAGGAAATAACTCAAAGCAGTACCAAAGGATGGGCAGAATGAAAAGAGGAACTCATTACAAATTAAAATTAAACAAAAAGAGAAATTAACTTAGGTCACACCAAAACATTTTCATGTCAACTCAACAGGAACTGATAGATGTAATATTAATAAACTACCAGGTTGACCACGGGAAAATAAAGATTTATCAGTTAAGACAAACCAATGGAGGGGAGAAATGAAAGGTCATATGTTGAACATTCAAATGCTACTTATAGTCAGGCAGAGTATACTTAAGTAAAGCAATATTTAAACTGTGGATATTCCTAAATCTCTGCCCTGGGCCCTCCTTCTGTTGAATTTACATTCTCTCCCCAGTTCACAGTATCCAGGTCGAGAGCCTCCCTCACCCTGCTCGGTAGACCTGCAGCTTGCCTGCAAGGTTTTCACTCAGGTCAAGACATCTCTCATCTGCATCCCAGGCTAAAAGCCCACTGTCTCCTCACACTTATGCTCCCTTCCAGCGCTCCAGGACAGCAGTGACTGCAAGCGCCTCTCCAGCTCAGAGCCAGGATCCCAGTTTCAGAGCTAGACACCTCTGAGCAGAGGACCAGAAAGCTCACAGTACTCCTCAGTAATCCAGTAATCATCAATATTCTTAACTGTCCTCGCTTGCTCCACCACCATCTGCCTTTGGCCAGCTGCCAGAAATCAATACGTGGTTTCCCAGAAAGAAAAGAATCAAGGGAGCCATTTGGATTTATTAAACGTACTGTAACATAAACAAAATATTCTTTCTTTGCATATCTTTGGTCTTGGCTAAATTCAACTGTCTTTAAGATTCCAGTTTAACCACCTTTTAAGAGACGTAGGGCAAACCTTGCACAATTGATTCATAAAGGAAAAAAAAAACCTCAAATTGATACAAGCTAATATTGGTCAGATAAAATTATAAGCAAATAGAAAATGTCCCTGATAACATCATATCAAAATGAATGAACTTTCCTAAAATCCAATCAGACTAGTTCTTAAAACATCTTCCCACAATCCCTCAGTAGAAAACCCTTTTTTCCTAGTATTCAAATCCAACCTGTTCAAATCTAAGTAGAAGAGGAAGGTGATAAGACACAAATGAGGTAATTTGATCATAATCTCTCATTAGGACTCTGCCTTCTGATTTTAGTTGCTTTAGAAGAAAAAGTAATGCTCAATGTGTAGACTTCTAAAACAAAACAAATTCTTCCCCAAAGGCCTAAATTCCTGTTGTTGTTGTTGTTTTCTCCACCCAGTTATAGCTAAACCAATCCAGAAGTAGTGGAAAATGTTAAAACCAGCAAAGCAAGAGTAGAAAAGTCAGGGGGTAGCTGGAAAAAAATCTATACAGGGAAAGTTGAGAAAGTAAAAATTAGCTATCACTTAGGCTTAGATAACTGACACAAACCCAGCTGGTTGCGAAGTTAACAGGAAATAATATTTCTTCCATGGACAGACTGCAGCTGTAAAGGGTGACAGTAACCCCTCCTGTAAGTAACTTCTGCTCTGTTTCTCTAAAATGGTAGACTGTCAGAAACTATGCTGTTTGAAATTATATTACAAAGATGAGACATCCACTCTTACTTGAAGTACCTCTATTTTGATCGGTATGATTGAAAATTCAGTAAAATCTTGCTATTTAAGACTCCCTAAAGAGAGAGGAACTGCCCTTCTAATTACTGGAAAGTGTGAAGTATTGAACAATATAAATGCACTTTCCTTTTAAAAGCAAACCGTAGTTCAGTGGAGTCTAATACAGACTCAGTCCCTCAGCTGCAGCTCTAAAAAGCTCTGAAAAACAACACTTTTTTTTTTTTTGGTAAGTCTTAGAGAAGCTCTCGTAGTGATAACACCTGCTCTAAACAGACACACAGCTCTTTATAGTCTTTATTTATTCCACTTAGTGAGAATATTCATGTTCTTAAATGTAAAAGTACAGAAATATTAATGCATGGAATTACAGGATTCTCTCCAGACTATATTGGAATGGCATGTAACCAGCAGGGTCAACATGTATGTTTACCTTTCTAAATTCTGAGCAATGTCTTTCTCAGTTCTGAAATTTAGATTCTAAATTTTAATTCCAAATTCTGAAAAAGCTTGAATTCCAAAATACGCCTTGGCACAAGCATATTGGATTATAACCATGGGCAAACAATGTGCTAAATAAGTGAAGTTCTACTAAGAAGTCTTCCATTAAAAAAAAGCAGAGAGATTAGACCTGCATTTAGAATATTAAATAGGGGCCTAACAAAGATCAGGGTGATTCATTTCTAAAGTGAAATCTAGCAATAAAATAACGTTTCTACCAATTTCATCTCTCAGGAAAGATAAAGACCTAAAGTATACACCCCATTTTTATCCTAGCTTAAAACTTTCTAGTTATTAAGACTATTATAAAATCCTATTTTATATTTCACTTCAAATACAGAGGCTTAAAAAAAAATCTTCCCACAATCCCTCAGTAGAAAAATCTCTTTTTTCCTAGTGTTCAAATCCAACCTTTTCAAATCCAAGGTAGAAGAGTAAGAGGATAAGACACAAATCAAGTAATTTGATTATAATCTCTCATTCAAATACACTTTAAAGTGCACTTCAAATACAGGGGATAATACAAATCAATTTCTGTTTTAATGCAAGAGTTTTCTAAATACGTTAAAACAAAAGTGCCGTTCAGAACAAAAATGATTTGATAAAATAATTTCAACTGACAAAGATTTCTCACTTAAAACACTTAATAATTTACATGTATTTAAGCCTTTTTGAGAAAATATAATTCTATCTATGCACTGCTTGGACTTTCACTGGGGAGAAGGAGGACATCAATGTATTTAGTTGCATTTAATTAAAATGCTGCCTGTGTAAAGGCAATGAATTTGTCCCTATTAAGACAAAGAAGTCAGATGGTAGAATCAATTCCATTTCTTCCAGGAACTCTCAGGGATTAAATGGTTCCTTTTTTTATTTTTAATACCAAGAATCAGATATGGCACAATATCTTCAACTCTTTTTTTTTTTTTTTTTTTTTTTTTAACTACACGCTGCAATGCTTTGAACTCTACTTGAGTTCGACTGAATCTTTGCTAAGTCAGGCAAAACTCAAAAAATATTTTGCAACACTGTTTCCAACGTAAAAAAAGATTCAAACTCTCACTTCTCCCATTGTCTTTCTAGTCCTTGAACATTCCAACAAAAGAATGGATTGCATTTATATAGTTTTTAGGTGGGCTTAAGGTTTTGGAGCCACATTGCCAAAAACAAACAGACAAAAAGAAACACCCTTAACTCTTAACTCAAATTTACATTTTACTACATAAAACTTTCTTGCTCTCCAAGTTCATTGGCTAAGTAAATTACTTGACAATGAAAACGTATCCACAAGAGTAATTATGCTAAATTTTAGTAGTGGTTCAGAAGGTTTGTTGTTTGAATGCAACTGCTGTTTCTTTCTGTAGTAAAAGATTTGTCTAAGCTCATAAGACGTCTGGACATTTCTACTTTGAGTAACTTTGATAAACACTGCGGCATTTTCCAGTGGATTCGTGTAAATGGCCAAAGGAAAATGTTCTAGCTCCAAGATCGACTTCCTCGCGCTGTGCCTGATCCCAATCCCGCGTCTCCCGAGGGCCGGGCCGCGACCGCACTTTCCGCGCTCCCTGGGGGCCTGGGCGCCCTGGGGTGCCCGGGTCACTTTCCGCACGGTCTGACCTCTGTCCCCTCCGCCCAGGCCTGAGCCCCTCTCTCCCGGCGCAGCTTCTGGATCCCGAGCGCGGGTAGGTTCAGGAGCGAAGCTGGCGGAACCCACCTGTATTTATTCACATGGTTTCAGCACTTTTACCTCGGCCGATGAAGGCCCTGCGGGCACCTACCCGGTGTGACTGGGCACACAAGAAAGGCAGAACAAGAAAGGGCATGAAAGCAGCGCGTCGTTCCCCGTAACCTCCTCTCCTTACCAGAAAGTCCCGGCCGGGTAGGGGACGCGGCCGCACCTACCTGCGCCAGGTGAGGCGAGGGCGGGCGCAGCGCGGGGCCACCCGCTCCTCCTCGCTCTCCCGCCGCCGCCGGGGTGGCCTCAGCCGCCGGGCCCGCGGCTCTTCCTCATTTTGGGCAACTTCCTTAACGCGCCCGGGCAGGCGGCCCGCACTTCCTCCCAGTGTCGCGCCCCGCCGCCCTGGCCCGCCCTGCTGACCGCGCCCATGAGCCCGGAGCTGGGCGGGAATCGGCTGAAGCGCCGGGCGAGGCCCGCGGAATCGGCCCGCGGAATCGGCCCAGGCGGCGGCAGGTGTAGAGGAGCCCGGGTGGGGCGCGCCTCTCTCCTCCCGCCGGACAAGGGCCCTTCGCAGGCAGAGAAGGTGGGACTGCCCGGGACATGGACCGCATCGGTCCCCCTCCTCCCCGCCAGCGCGGTGGCTTCTGTGACTGCCCAGGACCCACAGACACCCAGCGGCCCTTTCCTTTTGCTGTGCAGTGCCGGCGAAGAGACTCCACTGCATGGCATATTCCCTGGAGTGTATCTGGGTCACCAAACCAACAAGCTCCAAGCTACTGTGCTGGAGCACTCGGGAGGCCTGGGCAGTGCTGAGAGGGACCCTGTAGGTGAACACCAGACTTCACGGCGCACTAGTGGGCAATGGGGCACGCTGCTTCTGAAGGCTTTAATTATTACAAAAGGCTTTGCTTCCTTCTTACCTTGACGGTTCTGACGTCCACAACCAAATAAATTAAACCTATAGCCCTAAGAATGGTTTTGAGATACCCGCCTGATACCCTTCTCCCAACCCATCCCCCTTTTCCTTTTGGACATTCCTCTTTAAAATGTTCCCACAAAACGGCATCCAGACCTTCTTGATAACACTGGTTGGCAGTGCCTGTTTTAAAAAGCTTTACCCTAAGCCAAAATGCGAGAAGCAAAAAAATATATATATATAATGTGCTGGATTGTAATTGCCATGGAGAAAATATAGGGATGGGACTATTTACACTTATTGGAGCCCCCAGCCTTTTCTGCTTCCAGGGTTATTGGATTTTCATTTATTTTTGCCATTATTTTTTCTAAACCTGTTAAAAGAAAACTTCAGCAGAATTAAATTTAAAGCAGTTTAATTGAGTAATGAATGATTTGCGAATGGGGCAGCTTCCAGAATCACAGCGGATTCAGAGACTCCAGGGATGCCTCATGGTCAGAACATATTTATAGACAAAAAAAGGGAAGTGACATACAGAAATTGGAGGTAAGGCAGAGAAACAACTGGATTGGTTACAGGTTGGCTTTTGCCTTCTTTGAACACAGTTTGAACACTCAGCAGTGTATGAATGGTTGAAGTATGGCCATTGGGATTGGCCAAGACTCAGCTATTGTTAAAGGCACATACTCCTAAATTAGGTTTTCAATCTTGTCTGCCTATTGAGCTAGGTTACAGTTCATCCACAAGGACTCAAATATAGAATGCAGAGTCCTTCTCAGATCATACTTAGGTTGCTTTAACAAACATAAATGGAAGATTTTGATAATGGTTATATTTGCTTATCATTGGACTTAATTTTGCTTCAACTACCCGAAAAAATAGCCATTGTTCCTGAGATGGAGCCTGCAGAATGTCTACAGATGGTTTTCAGAGTTGTCAGCATTATTGGAGATGAACACTAGGGGACCAGTGTGTACAAAGCAAACCCAGCCTGCACAAAGACTGCAGTTTTCTCAGGCTTTCACCTGATGGAAATGAGGGGGAAATTCTAGATCCATTTACAACCTCCTTCCTTTACACTGCTGTGTTCCTTCCCCCCTTTGAGTCACCTTCCGCATTACTTAGTATCATGTAGTAATTTTTTTTTTTTTTTTTTTTTTTTTGAGACGGAGCCTCACTCTGTTGCCCAGGCTGGAGTACAGTGGCCCGATCATCTCAGCTCACCGCAAGCTCCGCCTCCTGGGCTCACGCCATTCTCCTGCCTCAGCCTCCCGAGTAGCTGGGACTATAGGCGCCCGCCACCATGCCCGGCTAATTTTTTGTATTTTTAGTAGAGACGGGGTTTCACCGTGTTAGCCAGGATGGTCTCGATCTCCTGACCTCATGATCTGCCTGCCTTGGCATCCCAAAATGCTGGGATTACAGGCGTGAGCCGCCATGCCTAGCCTAAAAGATGGTTCACATTATGTATCATCAGGGAAATGCAAATGAAGACAGTAAGATATCAGTATGGCCCAAATTCGGAACACTGACCGCAGTGAACACTAGTGAGGATGTGAAGCAATAGAAATACTCATTCATTGCTGCTGTGAATGCAAGATGGTACAGCCACTGTGGAAGACAGTTTGGCAGTTTCTTATGAAACTAAACATCCTCTTACAACATGAGTAATTGTAAGAGGATTGTGCTTCTTGGTATTTACCCAAAGTAGTTGGTATTTACCTAAAGTAGTACCCAGTAATTGTGCTTCTTGGTATTTACCCAAAGGAGTTCAAACCTTATGTTCACACAAAAATCTGCACACAAATGTTTACACTGGCTTTATTTACTAAGTTTATTGCCAAAACTTGGACACAAACAAGATGTCATTCAGTAAGTGAATGGATATATAAACTCTTGTACATCAGTGTAATGGAATATTGTTCCACACTAAAATGAAATGCACTAGCAAGTTATGAAAAGAGATGGATGAAATCTAAATGCATATTACCAAGTGAAAGAAGCCCTCTGAAAAGGCTACATACTGTATAATTTCAACAGGTGATATTCTGGAAAGAGCAAAACTATCTGGATAGTAAAAAGATCAGTGGCTGCCATGGGCTGGTGGGGAGGGCAGGATGAATAGAAGGAGCACAGAGATTTTTTAGGGCTGTGAAAGTATGCTGTATGATATTACAATGGTGGATACACAGCACTATACGTTTGTTAAACACCATACAATATACAACACCAAGAGGGAACATCAGTGTAAACTTCAGGCTTTGGGTGATTATGGTGTGTCAAAGTAGGTTCATCAATTGAAACAAATGTACCAGTCTGATGGGGCTGTTGATAATGGGAAAGGCTGTGCATGTGTGAGGTCAGTGGGTATATGGGAAATCTCGGTACCTGCCTCTCATTTTTACTGTGAACCTAAAACTGCTCTAAAAAATAGTGTTTAATTTAAAAAAATAGTTTTTTTGGTAACAGTGGCAAGTATTCCTAATAGGCAATCCCTTAAAAGAATAAAAGCACAAAGGAAATAGAAACATCCCAAATTTCAGACATAATCATCATTACCGTTAGGTGACCATTACAAAATTATCTCTTTCTATATGTACACATGGCAATAGATATAAAAATGGGCATCATTTTAAATATAATACATTTATTATACATTTTATCCATGTTAAATATGATATTTAATTCTACTTAAATTTAACAGAATAAAAAATTCTGAAATGGGATCTAAAGAATTCCTGATTTTATAGAAATGATTCTTTGCCACAAATGTATCATTTCTGAAATGACCCCACTTTGATTAAAGGAAAAGAAAAGTGACAATAATAAGCAGTTTTCGTCATTTCTTCTAAACCATGAGCTTTAATTTCAGACAGTATCAGTAACTCTGCTATGAGACATGAACCAATTACCTCTCTCACTCCACTTCACTTCAGCTCACCTCTCACGTTTCCCTAGTTATATGAGTTTTACATAGTTAAGTTTAAAATTTTTGATTTCTGTAACCATAAACCCTCAGTGGTCTCTTCTTAGTTCTCCATTTAAAAGGATGCCTTATGCACCTCCAGACCTTTCTACCACCATATCTCATTCCTACTTTCTTTGTTGATGAGCTGGATGGACTCTGTGAAGATGTGATCCCACATACTGCATCTATCAATGCTCTCCACTTTCAGGATGTTATTCTGTTGCTGTTGTATTGCAGTGACATCAAGGTGGGCACATTGTGTCTCCATCCTACTTCCCTTTGGCCTAGACTCGGTTGATTTTCCTCCCTTGCCCTTTTGGCACTGAATGTTGTTTTGGAGAAATGTGAGAACAGCCAGTCCTTTGTCCTCTTTTAGGTGACTTGCTCTTCTTTCCAGGCTGCTGGAGGAAACTTTCTTTAACTGAGATATTAAGAAACTTGACAAGGATATATACTGATACAGATCAACCAGCATCTTTTATTTCTTTTTCTTTTTTTGAGATGGAGTTTCACTCTTGTTGCCCAGGCTGGTGTGCAATGGCGTGATCTTGGCTCACTGCAACCTCCGCCTCCCAGGTTCAAGCAATTCTCCTGCCTCAGCCTCCTGAGCAGCTGGGATTACAGGCACCCGCCACCAAGCCCAGCTAATTTTTTGTATTTTTAGTAGAGACAGAGTTTCGCCATGTTGGCCAGGCTGGTCTCGAACTCCTGACCTCAGGTGATCGTCCTGCCTTGGCCTCCCAAAGTGATGGCAGGAGTCACCACACCCGGCCATCTTTTATTTCTTAAACACAATGCACTCTTTAATGCACATCATAATTACCCAAAGCCCAAAGTTTGCATTGAGGTTCCCTCTTGGTGTTGTATATTGTATGGTGTTTAACAAATGTATAATGCTGTGTATCCACCATTGTAATGCACAGATTTAGATCTTCATTCAAAGAATTTTTTCTTGTGTGATTTTAAATACCTTTTTGTTTGTTAAGTTCTTTTCTTCAAGGATATTAATTAACTTTTTATCATCTATGTCTATTATCTTTTCTCTGATTGTAGTAATCTACTTTTTTTTTTCTTCCTGGTTCACAGTGATTTTCTCTCTCTCCCTTTCTTTTTTTTTGGGAACTAAATGTTTAGCTGGGTCTGCTTTATTTCTTGTTATTTCTAATTTACCTGTAGGTAGGTTTATTGGTCCTCAAATTATTTCTTTATCTCTGGTTCTCTCTATCTCACTCTTTTTAGTTATTTTCTCTTGGTTATTCAGTCGGTTCTTGAGTTTTTTAAAAAATGGAATGCAGGCTCTTATCAAATTTTGTGGCCTGTGCACTTAAAAATTCTTTCAGACTGGATTTTATTTTTAATTTGTGCATGTTATTTTCTTTTAAGGTTTGCATAGCTGCTAGTTCATTGATTTCATCTTGTCCATACTTGGCAGCTTTCTTCAGACTTTCACTTTGCTCTGCCCCTTTGTGTGTGGCAGCTCCTAAATCCTCATGTCAGAGCCTTTTCTTACCCCTTTTCTGGATTACATATGACGGCTTAATATTCCTTTTGAGCTTGATTTTCTATAACCTTTGAGCGTGGGAATGGTGGGGGTGGGCTTAGCTGGAGTTGTGTTGCACAAACTGGGCCCCTCCTTCCAATGTGAGACTGTGAGGAACATGCAGGCTTCGCACTTCATTGAGGGAGGGAGAAGGCTGAGCTTGCTCTGTCCATCGAGGTTGGGGGCATCTGTGAGTTTCAGCTCATTCCCCCAATTAATGTGGGTCGTTGGAGTCCTCACACTCTGACAAAATCATGCCACATTGCTGCTATTTCCTTTTGCACTAATGTCCACTGCAGCCATTTTCACTACTCCACAGTCAAAAATGAGAAAAATTAAGGATAAACAACGGCCCCTTCTTCTTCTCTCAAGATCTGAGTGAGAATTGTCAGGATTTTGTAGACGCACAATATATGGTTTCTGGGAGGTTGGAGTGTGGCCTCATTGTGATACTCTCAGACTTCTGGTTTTTATATGAGCCAGCGCTTTTCAAAGTGCATTTTGTTAAGCGGTTCTCCTCTTCTTGTTTGGTTACCACTTGTAACTTCAGCACTGTTGTTTCTTCCCGCTTCCCTTTTTTCTTGAGGCAGAAAGATGAGGAAAGTAAGGATTCTTTTCTTCTAGATGGCGAGGCCTTGATATTCTGTAAATGTTTCACTATGTTCTTTCAGAATGTAATGGCCCACATGTTTTTTACTATAGAATATACACTGTACTTTTTTTTTTGAGACAGGGTCTTACTCTGTCACTCAGACTGGAGTGCAGTGGTGCAATCACAGCTCACTGCAGCCTTGGCTCCCCCAGCTCAAGTGATTCCCCCACCTCAGCCTGCTGAGTAGCTGGGACTTTTTGTATTTTTAGTAGAGATGGGGTTTTACTACGTTGCCAGGCTGGTCTCAAACTCCTGGACTCATGTGATTGCACATTTTAATATTTAGAATGTAAGGTCCTCATTTTTGTCTCTTCCAAATTAAAAAAATACACAAGTTACACATGATATATCTGTTAAGGTGCTTTAGGTTGCAAGTAAAAGAATAACCAACTGCATGTATTGAAATAATACACTTTTATTGACACACAAAGGAGAATATTGCATAGTTAGGACAGCATCAGGTGTATTTTTATGCATATTACATTAAATTTAGATAAAATTAATTATTTTCATATGTAGGTATACCTTTAAAAAAAAAGTAACAACCCTATTGTGTCCTATGAAGGGAAGTTAATTTTGATAGACCAGCATGATGGAGGTGAGTGGCTTATCTCAGTGATTTTCACCTTCTGATCACGTTCATCCAGGTGCCGAAATGACACAGGATGTAGCCAGAGGAACAACTTCCTTCTGCTGGTATTCCCTAACCAATTCAACCAGATATAAAAGTGACTTTTCACCTACAAATGGTGAACTTCCTCATTTTTCTTTTGTTAGTAATCTTTTGAACAAACAAAACAGAAAAGTTACTTAAAGACCAAAGATAGTGTCTGAAGTGTGATCACATGTGTTTAAACCCAGCGGTAGGTGCACTGGCCACGGGTCAGGAAGCACGGGCCATAGTAGTCTCAGCTCTGCTACTTTTGTAGGTGTGCAGCTCTGAGCAAGTCAAGTTTCCTCTGTGTACCTGATTCCTTATTTTTTTGTGAAATTCCAGGGAGCAAACAATTCAATAATTGAATTAGGGTCCTTTACTTGCCAGACATGACCCAAGCCACTGGAGATTCAAAAGGATGGAAAAAACTTATGCTCAAAAATAACTCCTCCCTTTCATCTGTTTCAATGGGTAGCTAATCATTTGCTTAACAGAGTACTCTTTTAAAATATAATTATATAATTAGAAGGTAGTTCAGCTGTTATTTTTCACTGTAGTGAAAATTAGATGGTTTTTCTCATACCAAGATCTTTTCGTTCTTTTTCTTTTTTATATTTTTCAAAGTGCAGTTCCATTTTTAAGTTTTCAAAAGATATAATTCACATAACATCCAGTTTACTTGTTGAAAGTATACAATTAAATTGTTTTAAGTGTATTCACAAAGTTGTACAACCATCATCACTATCAATATTAGAACTTTTTTAAGCACTTTTTTTCTTTTTTGTGAAGAATGGGGTCTCTTTATATTGCCCAGGCAGGTCTCAAACTCCTGGGCTCACACTGTACTCCTGCCACTGCATCCTTAAGTGCTAGGATTACAGACGTGAGCCACTGCACCTGGAAGAACTTTTTTAAACCACAAAACAAAACCCCATACCCATATCACTTCTCATGCTTCCCATCCCACACAATCCTTTCCCTCCTCCCCATCCAAGGCCCTAGGAAAACCTCCCATCTACTTTTTGTCTCTGTAGACATGCCTATTCTGGACATTTCATATAAATTGCATGATGTAATATGTGCTCTTTGTGACTGGCTTATTTACTTAGCATAATGTTTTCATTCATGTTATAGCATACATCAGTGTTTTACATTTTTAGTACCAAATAATATTCCATTGTATGGATAGGCCACCTTTTATTTATCCACTCATCGGTTTCTGCTCTTTGGCTACTATAAATAATTTTGCATCAACCATTCCTATACAAGTTTTTGTGTGGGTGTATATTTTCCTTTTTTCTTGAATATATAACTAGGAGTGGAATTGCTGAGTGATATAGTAAATCTATGTTTGTCATTTTGAGGAACTGATAACTGTTTTCAAAAGTGGCTTCACCATTTTCAGGTTTCCACCAGCAAAACAGGAGTGTTCCAATTTTTCCACATCTTTGTCAACTCTTGTTATTGTCTGTCGTTTTGATTATACCCATCCTAGTGGGCGTGAAGTGGTATCTGATGATTTCATTTTCATTTCATTTATGACTAACAATGCTGAGAATCTTTTCATGTGCTTCTTTGTCATTTGCATATTTTTGGAGAAGTGTCTATTCAGATCATTTGCCCAGTTTTCAATTGAGTCACTTATCTTTGTATCATTAAGTTGTAAGAGTTCTTTACATATTTTGAATACAAGTCTCTTATTAGATAGAGAATTTCCCAATATTTTCTCCTGTTCTGAGAGTTGTCTTTTCACTTTTGTGATGGTATCATTTGCAGAATAAAAGTTTTTAATTTTGATGAAGTTCAATTTATCGACTTTTTTCTTTTGTTGTTTATGTTTTTGGTGATGTATCTAAGAAACTACTATCTAAGGTCATGAAGATTTACTCCTATGATTTCCTCTAGGAATTTTATAGTTTTAACTCTTACATTTATGCCCAACATCCATTTTGAGTTAATTTTCATGTACAATATGAGGAAAAGATCCAATTTCATTTTTTTTGCATGCAGATTTCCAGTTGTACCAGTTCAACAGTAGTTGTTAAAACAATTATTCTGTCCTAATTGAGTTGACACACTTTTTGAAAATCAATGTAAAGGTTTATTTCCAGACTTCCAATTCTATTTCATTGATCTGTATATTTATCTTTATAAAACCACCTTTTCTTTATTTTATTTTATTTTATTTTATTTTATTTTATTTTATTATACTTTAAGTTTTAGGGTACATGTGCACAATGTGCAGGTTAGTTACATATGTATACATGTGCCATGCTGGTGTGCTGCACCCATTAACTCGTCATTTAGCATTAGGTATATCTCCTAAAGCTATCCCTCCCCCCTCCCCGCACCCCACAACAGTCCCCAGAGTGTGATGTTCCCCTTCCTGTGTCCATGTGTTCTCATTGCTCAATTCCCACCTATGAGTGAGAATATGCAGTGTTTGGTTTTTTGTTCTTGCGATAGTTTACTGAGAATGATGATTTCCAATTTCATCCATGTCCCTACAAAGGACATGAACTCATCATTTTTTATGGTTGCATAGTATTCCATGGTGTATATGTGCCACATTTTCTTAATCCAGTCTATCATTGTTGGACATTTGGGTTGGTTCCAAGTATTTGCTATTGTGAATAGTGCCGCAATAAACATACGTGTACATGTGTCTTTATAGCAGCATGATTTATAGTCCTTTGGGTATATACCCAGTAATGGGATGGCTGGGTCAAATGGTATTTCTAGTTCTAGATCCCTGAGGAATCGCCACACTGACTTCCACAATGGTTGAACTAGTTTACAGTTCCACCAACAGTGTAAAAGTGTTCCTATTTCTCCACATCCTCTCCACACCTGTTGCTTCCTGACTTTTTAATGATTGCCATTCTAACTTTAAACCACCTTTTCAAAAATTATAACAGTGGGAAAATTATGACAGTGGAAAGTATCTGATCTAACCGAATTTCATCTTGCCATTAGCCTCCAAACTGCCCTTAACCATTCTTGGGTCTGAGCTAAGTTATCCTGGGGAGACATTTAGTTTATAGTTTAAATGACAATAGTCCTTTCCCCAAATTAAACCACCTTTGTAAAGCTTGTGAAAGGCCACCAGGTTAGGAGGGTGTGAGGAGCCTGAATTCTGCTAAGGTGTAGACATAAATGATTACCAGCTATTATTTAGAGGTCACAAGTTTTGCAAGTTTCCCAATTACTCCTGCAGATAACATCACCATTGCAGAAACTAAGATTGGCTTTTTGAGATACCTTTTAGGTTTTTGAATTTCTGACAACCAATGGCTTCACCTGGATCCACCAACCCTGCTGACCCTGCTGGCCCTGCTGACCCCACTGACCTCCCTGACCCCACCAACCCTACGGACCAGTCATGTGCTCCCACCCAGAAACAGACTCCTTAGCCTGCCATACTATCTTTGAAAAATCCTAGCCTCCAAATTTTCCGAGATTGATTTGAGTAGTAACTTCATCTCTCATGTGGTGTGGCTGGCCTTGTGTCAATTAAACTCTTTTATTGTGATGGTGTGGTCTCAATAAATTGGTTTTGCCTGTGCAGTAAGCAGGACGAACCCATCAGGCATTTACAAGTACTAAAGAGTTTTTAGTACTGCAACTTTGTAGTAAGCTTTGAAATTAAGAAGTTTGAGTCCTTCAACTTTGTTCCTTTTCAATATTGTGTTGGCTATTATGGTTCCTTTGCATTTTCATATGAATTTTAGGATCAGCTTGTCCATTTATGTGAAAACAAAAGCTGAGATTTTGATAGGGCTTGTGTTGAATCTCTACATCAATTTGAGAATAAATATTAAATATTCTTATCAATGAATGTGGTCCTTTTGTGGATCTTCTTTAGCTTATTTTTTAAAGCATGGTTTTCGTTACTTCTTGGAACATATTATAAACCAAAAGTAAATTCTAAGCCTCCCTTCCTCCAACCATCTGAACGGACCCCCTTCTCTTGGCCAAGGGCATTCCAAAGTTAACCTGAAAAACCCATTCAAGCCATGATAGGGGGTGCTGTACATACCTTATCACACCCTCCTCCTTTTTGGAATAGTACTAATAGAAAAGACTCTTTAAGTCTGATAAGAAACATTAACAATCAGTTCTCTCTGAAGCCTGCTACTTGGAGGCTTCATGTACATGATAAAACCTTGGTCTCCATAACCTCTTATCATAACTCAGACATTCCTTTCTGTTGATAATAACTCTTTCAACCAACTGTCATCAGTAAAGCTTTGAATGCACCTATGACCTGGAAACTCCCATTTCAGTTGTCCCACCGTTCTGGACCAAACCAATACACATCTTACACATATTGATTGATGTCTTATGTCTCCCCAAAATGTATAAAACCAAACTGTGGCCCAATCACCTTGGGCACATGTTCTCAGGATCTCCTGAAGGCTGTGGTCACAGGCCATTGATCACTCATATTTGACTCAGAATAAATCTCTTCAAATATTTTATAGAGTTTGACTCTTTTTGTCAATAGTATTTGTAATAACTCCTTTGAAGTCTGCTAAATGCACCATCTGAGTCCTTATAAAGGCAGTTTCCATTGCCTGTTTTTTTATATCCCAGTGATATGTTCCTGATTCTATGAGTGTCTCACTATTTTGTTGTTGAAAACTCAACATTTTAGGCTGGGCATGATAGCTCATGCCTGTAATCCCAGCACTTTGGGAGGCCGAGGTGGGCAGATCACTTGTGGTCAGGAGTTCAAGACCAGCCTTGCCAAAATGGTGAAACCCTGTCTCTACTAAAGATACAAAAAAATTAGCCAGGTGTGGTGGCACACATCTGTAGTCCCAGCTACGTGGGAGGCTGAGGCGGGGGAATTGCTTGAACCCAGGAGGCAGAGGTTGCAGTGAGCCTAGATCACACCACTGCCCTCCAGCTTGGGCAACAGAGCGAGACTCTGTCTCAAAAAAAAAAAAAAAAAAAAAGAAAAGAAAAGAAAAGCCAACATTTTTGATAATATATTATAGCACGTCTGTTACTGATTGCCCTCTGAGGGTTTGTTGTTGCTTGCTTTAGCATGTGTTTAGGGTCTTGGCTGGACTCCAGTGAAATCTATTTCCCTGACAATGTGCAGCCTATGATGTTGCTCTTCCATGAGTGCCATCTTGGGTGTGGAAACTGTCTCTCTGACCATCAGGATGACTGTGGTCTGAGTGGGGATCGCTTTGGCTCTCTCTGTCTCTAATCTCCTTGTTGAGCTTATGTCCGGTTTGTTATTGGTGTCACAACAGATCTTAGCCTGTTCTAGTGGCCTGCTGATTTCTCTGTTGTTCTCAACAATGCCCTAAGGTATAAATTCCTCCAGTCAAATCCCATTAAAGTCAGTGCTGTTTGCAGGACAGCTGTTACCAGTCTTTGAGGCTTGCTCCCACATCGGGAGACCTCCGAACCGCCTCTTTTCCTCTGTTAGTGTTCCAGCTGGTCTATGTTTCTCTTGTTGCTCCTGGCATCTATGTTTTACTTGTTGCTCCTTTTAATTGTTAAGGACCTTCTTGTTTTTGAGAATACTTAGCTGGGACTTTGTCCTCTATTTCAAATAAAGTCGGCCCCCTTAGGGTGAGCTAGGGAGCTCTCTGCTCTTACAACCTGCCTTTCCACTGGGAAGAAACTCTGCTCTCTTGCACCGGAGCTGGGAGTGGAGACAGTGGCCTGGTTCTCCTGGGCTGATACCCTGACTCTACTAGCAGGGCACTGGGTGGGGTCAGTAGCCTTCTATGAGTGGAACTTCTGCCTTATAAGGGTGCTAGGGAAGTGGCAATTAGAGTCCCTGGGGTAAAGCATCCAAGCGACGAGTGGGGGCTTGGTGGGGGAAGGGAGCCCCAGTTCTCTTGATGCAGTTTCCTGGGATGGAGCTTCTGCAACCGGGAGATGGGTGTCCTGGGATGCAGTTTCTGCAACCAGAAGATGGGGGTGAGGGGATGGGAGAGGCCCATGGCCTGCCCCTGCTGGGGTAAAACTGGAGCTGTAGACTGGAGCTGGGGGAGAGCACACCCATCTTCTTGGCAGCCTCCACCCAGAGTAGAGCTTGTGTTATGCTGAACACCGGGGAGGAGATGAGAGCAGGTCATGGCTCAGATGATGCGGGCTCTTGTCTTCTTACTGATATTTTATCATTTTTCTCAAATAAATAGTTTTCTACTTGCTGTGTGTCTTTAGGACAATTCCCAGAGATTTTTATGTGTTTTATTTTTTATAATTTTTGCCACTCAAAGAATTGTTTCATTGGAGAGAGGTTCGACTAAACTATCCACTCTTTCATTCAAGAACTGTTTCTCTTCTTTTTTCCTGAGGCACTGAAGTTAAAGGGTTTTTATTGACGGGGTTGGGGTGGGGAAAGCAGTGTGTGCCTCTCTGGGCAGGCAGGACAGGGCATGGAAAATACCAGGTGGAACACCTTGGCTAACCAGATTCCAAGGACCTGAGGAACACGGGCCAGGACATAGGCCTCCTACTGTCAGATTTTCTTGGGGCTGAAGTATTAGTAGCAACCTCCTCATTCCTGACCCAGACAAATAATCTTTGTGCCCTCCTTGGAGCATATGCTGAAGATTACAGATGCCTATCCCAGACAGTAGAAAATTAATCTTACACAACTGACACTGTGTGAAAAATAACTAGTCTTTTTCTTTCAGTTTGATGGTACTCAAATGGATTTGCTTATTGAAGTTCATACATGGTATGATGAGTGACCCACAGGGGAAATTTAGCTAAATATAAAAGAAAAATGAGAAAAATTATAACATTATTTTGGAGAGTCTTCTAATATAAAATATTAAATGAATGGATGTTAAATTCTGTTACATATTACTACACTGGGAATCATCATCTATTTTAAGTGTACTCGGAAAAAACTGCCTAGAAACAAGGAACAGAGATTATATTTTCTGACTCAAATATGTTTCAGTATGAATAGGCATTTCCTGCTTGTCCATACACATCTGTTTTATTGAAAAATGTTTGAAAGAGTTGATTGATTTCAATTTCCAAGTTTGATCTAGGGTCGAGGTTGCTACCGTGAAACTAAATTCAAAATGACAGGATTATTAAGTTATGTATATTTTGTTATTATTAACCTAGGTAGCTGTAAAACTTGATTGCCAAGTAGATATGGAAGAGATGATTGATTGACCATAATTGTCCACAGTTTTGAACTCTTGGCTACACTTTCACCTCTGGGTCTGTGAGTCCTCAAGATGCAGCTCACTCCTCTCCAAACGGGGTGCTCTGTGATTTGTGTCAAAGACAAAATAGATTTCAAGGAAACTCTGGGGGCTTTGAGGCCAGGTAGGGATAAATGAGTGCAGAATTTGTAAGTAGAAAAGACTTGATAAAGAACCCTCTGATGTTTCAAAAATAATATATAATAGAAAAATTAATAAAGGGGGTAAAATATAAGACACCCCAAATCCCAATCTTAGAGGCAAATATGCTCCAACTTTTGTTAATATTTTAGTATCTGTCTCTACATACAGAAATGTAAGTGTAAATGTTGTTACATATGTGATTTAGTAAGCTGACTATTGGATTAGATAGCATGTTGTGGAAATACTTCCATACTGTCTTCTTATTGACTGTATATCATTCTCTTGAATGCATGAACCATGAGGTTATTAACCAACCCCTGACTGATACACAGTTGTTTCCAGGGTTTTGTTATTATGACCTACTATGCAGGGAACACTCCTGTTTATACATCTTTGATCCTTGATAAATCTCTCTAAGAGATAAATTCCTAGGAGAAATGTTGAGAGTCAGAGGAGATGCTGTTTTATTTGTGACATTTGTTGCTAAATTGCACTTAGGAAAGATTCAATTCTGGTTTATACTTCCACCTGGTACAGGCTGTGCTCAGCACAGGGGTGCTCTCTGAGTCTGGTGGGGCTGAAACCTAGACCACCCTCTGCTTGACCAGCAGGGAGCTGCATCTGCCCCAAGGAAGGGGTGCCTGTCCCTTCATCATACACAGTTTCTATAGGAACAGGCAAGCTCCTGGTGTCAGGCTGTGAGGGCAGGCATTTCTGCTACCTAGAGCCATTAGTTCCAGGCATTATTAATGTTTTCATTCTGGGGTAAAAGAGATCTCATTTTTGTTTCTAATTTGTATCATTTTAACTATAGAAGTTGAAAACTATTTTATATGTTTGTTGACTGTTCATATTTATTTCTTTTGTAAAATCCTTATTCATCAAATTTCTCGATATTTTTTATGAGATACTAATCTTTATTGATTTACAAACTTTTAATGGATCATATGTTCATCAATTATGTTATTAACATTTTCTCGAGTTCATTCTTTAGTTTTCTCTTATTTATTCATTTATTTGTGCCAACAATATGATTTAAACATTTTATATGGAAAAAAAATCAACTATGATTTCTAGCTTTGATACCTTTGTTATTCCAAGTATATAAAAATGTTCACTCCTTTTATTTTTTTTGAGTCTTGCACTGTCGCCCAGGCCAGAGTGCAATAGTACTATCTCAGCTCACTGCAACCTCCACCTCCTGGGTTTAAGCCATTCTCCTGCCTCAGCTTCCCAAGTAGCTGGGATTACAGACGCCCGCCACCACGCCTGGCTAATTTTTTTGTATTTTTAGTGGAGACGGGGTTTCACTATGTTTGCCAGGCTGGTCTCAAACTCCTGACCTCGTGATCTCCCCATCTTGGCCTCCCACAGTGCTGGGATTACAGGCGTGAGCCATAGCACCTGGCCACCTTTTCACATTTAATTATTTGTAATCCATTTGGGATTTTGTTTGGTCATAAGGAGCAAGATAGAGATTCTATTTCTTTTTCCCTAGTGGTTAGTCAGTTTATCCAACAATCCATCTTCTCCTCACTGATTGGTACTTAAGCTTTATCAAATGCCAGATTGCTTAAACACCTGGGTTTAGTTCTGGCGTTTCTTTTGCTTTTCATTGATCTATCTAATATCCAATAGGATGTTGCTGCTTTAATTACTACAGCTTTGTAATTTTGCTTCATTATAATTTTTTTTTTTCAGGATTTGAAAAACTCTGAGGGCAAAAGCTTCTCCCCTCACAAGATGAGATTTTAACTTTTATTATCAGTACACATAGAAAATACGTATGTGTATGGATTCATAGACAACAGATTCTCTGATTCAGTTTTGAGAATAACTCAAACCCACCAATCATTGATTGGCACCATGTTGGGGGATTCACGCTTCTATTTTGAGAGTGGGATGGATAGCACTCAGCATCTCAGTGTGTGCATCATCACGGGTGCACAAGTCCCCTCCAGATGTCAGCTTTGCTCTGGGACTGGTTTGCTCCATCCCTGGGGGCAGAGGTACATCCAGCAATTTTGCTCCGGGGGCCTGTCTCTAGGATAGAAGAGGTTTTAGAATCTCTAAGTTACAGTTTTGGAGAACTCCAATATTTATAAAGTTCTTTCACACGTTTTACTTCCTAAGACATCTCTCTCTCTCTCTTTGTGTGTGTGGGTTAAAGCTGCTTTCTGAAGTTAAGACTTTGTCCTTTATTGTCACACAGTTTAGGTGTTTGGAGACTACTATTACCAGCATGGCAAAGTGGCCTACAGCACTGACCGTGGAGCCAGATTTGGTTCAACTCCCAAGTTTATAACCTACTAGCTGTGTGACCTTGTGCAAGTTACTGAGCCTCTCTGGGCCTTGGTTTCCTGATGTGTAATAGACTCTCCCTCTTGCATCTGGGCTGCCCTATTACTGCTTTGACCAAGAGAGTGTGGCAGAAGTGACGGCATTTTTATTTTAAGCCTAGCCTTTTAGAGGATGGACAGCTTAGGTCTTGGTCTCTTGGAACCCTGAACTGCCATGTAAGAACTCCAAAGATTGCTGGAGAGGCCAAAGGGTGGGGCAGAGTTGGAGGTGCAAAGCTGAGCCCAGTCTTCCCCAATCTTTGCCAAGGCTGTGTTAACAGCCTGAAAGCCAGCTGAGTGCCTAGTTAATGCCATGTGAAGCAGAAGAATCACCTAGCTGAGCTCCGCCTGAGCTTCTGAGTCACAAAATCGTGAGATATTTAAGAATGATTGTTGTTTCAAGGCACCAGGTTTTGGGGTAATATGTTACATATCTTACCTAGTAATAGCTAACCAGAACAGGTAGTGGTGTGAGGTTGTGCCTAGGGCCAACTTCATAATCTGTGGGGCCCAGTACAAAATAAAAAATGGATCCTGGTTCAAAAAGCAAAATAAAATGGCCATTAAAGGTATTAAAATATAAAACCTTTTTTCTCTTCTGTTGTCTCTTTCAAGATGTCAGTGTTTTTTTAAATTTGCTATTGAATGTCATTCTAACTAAATAAAAATAGAAATTATAAATTATTAATACGGACTTTACCATTTATCTTTACATAGAATTTGTTATGCCAGTTTTAAATGTAAACATAAAAACATTGGACTCGTATGCGGAATCACCAAAATTACACAATTTGCACTTTGTAGTTCTTATGTGCTTATATAGTTCATTCTTTACCAGAACAGTGGTGATGCTGCACAAAACAAACTCAGTCATTTCTATTTCACTTCTTGCTATGTGCATAAGCACCAGCACCCTCTCAGCACCAGCAGTCTGCAGGCAGAGTCTGCCATTAAAGGGGTCGTGACTACCTTGGGAAATACACTGTGGTCCATTAAAGGGGTCGTGACTACCTTGGGAAATACACTGTGGTCCATTAAAGGGGTCGTGACTACCTTGGGAAATACACTGTGGTCCAGAGCACACCAGGCACCAGGAATCGTGACCTTTTATTTGGATGCAGGAAAGAGAAATGATCTTTGAGGTCCAGGGTGCATATTGGAGTGGCATAATAGGAGCTAAGGGGAGAGAAGTTATCATCCTTCTTGTGGGTGTTAAAGAAACAACCAAATTAGGATGGCAGTCACATGTATATTTCACATTCCACAGCTATTTTCATGGCCTTACTGGGAAATGTGCCTGGGAATTAGATTTTCTTATATACTTGTCAAGCCCTGGGAGTGTTATTTGAAAGCGTGCTATTTCTTTATGAAATTTAATACTTTTGTCCTTGGAAAATGTCTGAGATATTGCTGACCAAGGATGTTTTTAGTATACAGCTGATAACACTGTTATTGTTGTACTCTGATACATCTCGATAGCAAGCCAAATTAACATGACATTCTGCACCTTTACGATCTACCATCTAACTTTCCTAGATAAATTCTGAGAAATAAAAATAAAATTCTAAGTCCCCTAACTAACTGAATGGACTCCCTCTTTGTCCAAGGAGCCTCAGAGAAGCCTTAAAAACTGAGTTGCCAGCCATGCCAGGCACACAGGAGGTGGGACACGCCTTGTTATGCCACCTCCCTTACTGCCATCAATCTTCCTTCTCTAACAGACAGAAACCAGCTCTTTTGAAAGACTCGCTTCACCTCTGATTTACACAACAACTGACTGGCATTCCTTCCTGATAAAAGACCACTGGCCGTAGACTGGCTCTGGCAGGTATTCACAGGCTGCAGACAACATGCCCCTGTGTTCTTGCTTTCACTTTGTGACATACAGAGTGAAATTATAATGCAATTAAATGTAAGTCTTCACCCCAAATGAATATGAGATGTATGTAACATGGATGTTTGCTTGCTATGAATGTGTGCACCCCCTTCATAATTATTCTCAGCCCTTCCTATAACTATTGAATAGGTATACTTAGCTAGCCCATTCAGCCCAAATTTCTGTCTCACCTTTCCCTCTTTCAAAGTGCCTGCTTTTGGTTTCTACCAGAAGCTATGCTTCCCAGCCTGCACAGTGGGCAGCCTGCTGGATGCAAGCCTTTATAAGAAATAACAATCTCCTCTCCAAATTTATGAATCTCATGATTCTTTAGTTGACAATTACCCAAGCCAGATACTTCTTACTTGATGAGTATTTCTTAGGTGAAGAGCAGCTGAAGTTTAATACAAAATTCACATATTTATTTGTCTTTAAAACACTGTGTAATTGGCTGGGTGCAGTGGCTCACACCTGTAATCTCAGCACTTTGGGAGGCTGAGGTGGGCAGATCACCTGAGATCAAGAGTTTGAGACCAGCCTGACCAACATAGAGAAATCTCGTCTCTACTAAAAATACAAAATTAGCCGGGTGTGGTGGTACATGTCTGTAATCCCAGCTACTCGGGAGGCTGAGGCAGGAGAATCGCTTGAACCCAGGAGGTGGAGGTTGTGGTGAGTGGAGATCGTGCCATTGCACGCTAGCCTGGGCAACAAGAGCGAAACTCCATCTCAAAACAAACAAACAAACAAACAAAAAAACATGGTCTAATCCATTCTACAGCACATTTCTACGATCATCAAAAGTGGAAGCTCAATATGGAGAAACAGAGACATACCTGCAAAAATTTTTGTATACAGTTTTTTCAAGATCTCAGCCTTCCAATATAAAACATACATACTTTATGTTGACAAACCAATGAGAAATTGTCCTTACATCTCTCTGCCAACTGCATCTTCTTCCAACATCTATTATATATGCAATGTCTACTGAGCATTATGCAGGCCTAAGCTCTGGGGGTGCAAGACAGGCAAGGTCTCTATTTTGCAGAAGCAAACAGTTTAGCAGGCAGATAGGCAATCAACAGTAAACTGATAAATATGTGATATGTAAAGGCATGTTTAATAAGAGCCCTTTCTTTTGAAACAGGACACAATTGCAGGTGCTGGTTATTATACCAAGGCTTTGACTAGAATAACATTATTAGGTGAAGCTCCAGCAAAGTCAACTTGAAAAGAGTCTCTATGGCCAACTGTAAAAAGTAAAGTAGAGGTTCCTCTTCAAAGACTTTCCTCCCCGTCTAATTAGGAATAAATAGTAACTTCTCTTAGAAGCAAAATTTATTCAAAGACCTGTGCTAACATTCTTAAATATCTGCTAGCCATAATAAAAAAATCAATATACAATTTATGTTCCTAGCTCCCACAATTTAGCCTAAATATTTGCCCTGGCATGCTTATACTGGTCCAAGCAAGCATTAGATCATAGCCTGTTCCTCTTCCTTATTTAAAAGTGTTTTTCCTTTCTCAGCCTTCCAATAGTTACTTCCTCCTTCCTTTGTTCCTCTCTACCTTTGCCTCTTTTAAAAAGTTCTAAGTTGCTAGCCAATCAGGACAAATACAGAATGCAAGCTCTTGTTCCAGCCAATGGAAACTGGACACAACAGTAGGGTGGACACGTCAGGTTATAAATGACCCTGTCTCCTTTGTTCAGTGTACTCTCATGGCAAAACTGCTGGCGAGTGTACCCTTTCTGCAGGAAGTAAAAGTGGCCTTACTAAATAAATTAAATTTATGTTCAAGTGCTATTTCTTTATGGCACCAAAGAACAAACATTTCAAACACAAGTAATTCCTGCTGCAATTTATGTGAATAATCAAGCCAAGTGTAATAAGCCAAAAACTTATTCTGCACACAAATTGGTCTTACTATAATTTCTCTTTAGTAGAAAAGGAGGGCTAGAGAATCAGAGAAAAATTGTTTCAAGGGAAAACTGTAACACCCCTTACTGAATTCCAGCCCCGACTTGTTTTAGAGTGCAGATCGAATTACATTTCTTCCTACAATAATCCTCTAAAGAGTACCAGCTTATAATTTTCTTCATGTTTTTAGTTGTTGCCCTAATGAAATAGTTTCCTTTTTCTGTTCTGACACACAGATTCTGTTTTGATTAGCAAGTTACTAATGTTATTTATCTCATGTAGTTTTACTTCTGAGAAAATTAGAATCATATATTCATAAGACTAGAGATAATTTGACAAAGCCTGTGAATCTCCCTCATTTGGAATCCCACCGGGCCCCACCTGTTTTTCATTGCAAATGCCCTGCTGCTAAAACTATAAAAGCACCCTCCCTCTAGGCCCAGGGACTATCACGTAAGAGGTCAGTGTGTGAGATTGCAAGGGTCAGTTTTGTGGGATAGAATTAGTTTAGACCCTCCAAATCACAGATACCTAAACAGCTGGTAAAATAAGGGACTTTGCCTCCTGTGTTATTATGTATGTGGCACCCTTTTGTCCATCCTAACCATAAAGAATTTCCTGCTTCCCATAGAATTAAAAGAAAATTACTGAGAGGATATAAAGACACCTTGTGACAAAGCTTGCTGGGTATAAGACTCCCAGTTATGAGATTTATGCATATATATATATTTTATTTATTTATTTATTTTTGAGACAGAGTCTAGCTCTGTCACCCAGGCTGGACTGCAATGGTACAATGTTGGCTCACTGCAACCTCTGCCTCCCAGGTTCAAGCAATTCTCCTCCCAAGTAGCTGGGATTACAGGCACGCACCACCATGCCTGGCTAATTTTTGTATTTTTAGTAGAGATGGGGTTTCACCATGTTGGTCAGGCTGGTCTTGAACTCCTGACCTCGTGATCCACCCACCTCGGCCTCCAAAAGTGCTGGGATTACAGGCGTGAGCCACCATGCCCGGCCTATATATATATATATATTTAATGTTTATTATCAGCCATCTTGGGACAAATGAGTAAAATACTGCAAAAATCATTGAGGCACAGCAAAAGTCTCTGAATTCCTTAGCTTAAAAGGCAGTGCTTATGTTTTGTATAGCTAATTGCAATAAGTCTGTAACTAAAACCAAGATCACAGTAGCTCAACATATAGAATTGAGAGGTAGATAAGCCAATTTGTAACCTTGTCTTTGGCTTTTTGTTTGTAAGCTCTTGTATTACGGAAAAAATGTTTTAAGGACTAGCGAACAGCTGTCTACATCCATCCCTGTCTGGCCTAGAACGTTTAAATTGGCTATGCATCTTTTGGCTCTAAGTCCCTTGGCCATAGGCGTCCCAATGAGGGACAGGAGGGACCCAGAGCAGACAGCCATGCCACTTTGGCAATGCTATGGGACACAGTGAAAGTCTGGTGGCCATTGATGTTGCTTCTGGCAAATCTTGGCCAGAAGAGGGAGAATGTATAACAAATACAAAATTCTAAGCCCCCAATCAGGACCCCTTCTCTCAGCCAAGGGCATTCTAAAGTTAACCTGAAAAACTAGTTCAATCCATGATGGAAGTAGGGGTTTGGTGGGAAGAGGGTGTTGAACATGTCTCACAGCTGACCAGAATTAACATCAACACAGAGACCTGAAGACTGGTAGACTCTTTAAGTCTGAGAAGAAACACTTACAATCTATTCTCTTTGAAGCCCTGCTACCTGGAGGCTTCATCTGCATGATAAACCTTGGCATTCACAAACCCTTATCATAACCCAGATTTCTTTCTATTGATTCCAGGTCTTAAGATATTAACTCCCTCAACCATTTGCCAATCAGAAAATCTTTGAATCTGCTTATGACCTGGAAGCCCCTGCTTTTGAGACTGAACCAATGTACATCTTAAATGTATTGATTAATGTCTTAGGTTTCCCTAAATGTATAAAACCACCTTGGGCACAAGTCCTCAGGATGTCCTGAGGGCTGTGTCATGGACCATTGGTTGCCCATATTTAGCTCAGAATAAAATATTAAATATTTTACAGAGTTTGACTCTTTTTGTTTGGATTGGTAACCATCACTGTGATCAAGACATAGAGAATTTCCATCATCTAAGAAATTGTCCCCTTGCAGCCAGTCCCCAATCCCCTAGAGCCTATTAAAAAATACAAAAAAAAAAAAAAAAAAAAAAAACTTAACCAAGTGTGGTGGCACATGCCTGTAGTCCCAGCTACTTGGGAGGCTGAGGTGGGAGAATAGCTTGAACCTGGAAGGCAGAGGTTGCAGTGAACTGAGACCACGCCATTGCACTCCAGCCTGGCTGACAGTGAGACTCTGTCTCAAAAAAAAAAAATTGATTTCTGTCATCTGAGATTCGTTTTCTCTGTTCTTGAACTTTATTTAAATGAGATCCTTACATTTATGTAGTTTTTTTTTACGTCTCCCAAGGCTCCGTCATTCACATTTATGTACTCTTGTGTGTCCAGTTTCATCTGCTCAACTTCATGGTTTTAAGATTCAGCCATGCTGTTTATTTATTTTTTGTTGATTGTGATAACTGTGACTTATAATAAGAAATACACTGTATTTGGTCTTGTCCCTGTTTTCTGGCATATAGCTCCTATCTGCCTTGGAATCTCCAAAATGGTAAATGCCTTTTTGTATGCTAAGGAGATGACTGATGGGGGATGGGGAGCTCCTAGATAGCCTCAGGATGGGGCTGGTTGCCATGGGAACCAATCATGTGATTAGCAGCTTGGAACTCTCAGCCCCAAGTGGACTTCTGGGGAGAAGAGTGGGGCTGAAGTCTGACTTGATCACCAAGGGCCCATACATTAATCAATTATGCCTATGTAATGAAACATTACAATGAAACATTCACAAAAACCCAAAAAGACAAGACTTGGAGTTTCTGAATTGGTGAACAATGGAGAATGGTGCCCCAGGAGTGGCATGGAAGCTCTGCGCTTCTTCTCACATACATTGCACTATGCATCTCTTCCATCTGAGTATTTATCTGTATCCTTTCTAGTATCCTCCATAATAAATGGGTAAATGTGAGTAAAGTGTTCCCCTGAGTTCTGTCAGCTGTCCTAGCAAATTATCTAACCTGAGGAGGGGGAATCCTTATTTATTTATTTATTTATTTATTTATTTATTTTTGAGACAGAGTCTCCCTCTGTCACCAGGCTGGAGTGCAGTGGCGCGATCTCGGCTCACTGCTACCTCCGCCTCCTGGGTTCAAGTGATTCTCCTGCCTCAGCTTCCCGAGTAGCTGGGACTACAGGCATGCGCCACCACGCCCAGCTAATTTTGTGTGTGTGTGTAATTTAGTAGAGACAGGGTTTCACCATGTTGGCCAGGATGGTCTCCATCTCCTGACCTCGTGATCTGCCCGCCTCTGTCTCCCAAAGTGCTGGGATTACAGGCATGAGCCACCGCACCCGGCTGAGAATCCTGATTTATAACTGGCTAGAAGTGCAGGTCACACCCTGGGGCTTGGGTCTGGCATCTAAAGGGGGAAGAGTTTTGTGACACTAAGCCCTCAACCTCTGTGATCTGATGCTATCTCCAGGTAGATAGTATCGGATTAGAACTGAGTGGAAGGACACCCCGCTGTCCTTTGATGACCAGAAGTGTTCTGTACTGAGTATGGTAGGAGAAAAACTGTTCGTTTGTTTTTTTCAACTGTAATTATGCAGAGATATATATTTATTTGTTTGTTGTTCTGTTGATGGATATTTGAGCTATGTCTAGTTTTTTTTTTTTCTGTTTTGAATAGGGCTGCTATGAATATTCTTGTGTGAGTCTTTTTTGTGGACTTACATTTTAATTCCTCTTGGATAAGTTCCTAGGATCTACGAGTAGAATTCCTGAGTCATAGAGCAGATGGCTGTCTGGGAAAATGCCAAGAAGGTTCCAAAGGGGTTGTATCATTTTGTGTACAAGATTTGTGCAGTGTATGAGAGCTCCAGTTGCTTCACATCCTTGCCGACACTTGATGTTATCTGACTATCTTTTAGTGAGGGGATGGTGATATCTCACTGTGGTCTTAGTTGCCCTGATGACCAATGATGTTGAACATATTTTTATGTGCTTATGAACTCTTTTCTGTTATTTTTTATGAAGTGTTTGTCCAATATTTTGCCCATTAAAAATTAGAATGTCTTTTGATTATTAATTTGTAGAACTATAAAAGATATATTCTGGATTGAAGTCATTTGTCTGATACATATTTGGCAAATATTTTCTCCTAATCTACTGCTACCTTTTTCATTTTCTTATCATTGTCTTTTGATAAGCAGAAGTTAATTTTGATTAAATGAAATGGAACAATTTTCTTATTTTTAGATGAGTGCTGTTTTTTACCAGCCTGAGAACACTTTGCCTACCACATTAGATATTCTCTTATTATTTTGAGAAATTTTATTGCTTTTATGTGTAATAGAACTCTGATGCATCTTGAATTAATTTTTTGCATAGTGTAAAATAGGAAGTGAGTTATTAATTTTCTACACAAATATCCAGTTGTTTCAGCACTATTTCTTGAAAGGACTTTCCTTTTCCCTTTTTCATTGCTTTGATGCTTTTGTCAAAAATCTTGTAATTGTATACATGTGGGTCTACTTCTGGAATTTCTATTCTGTTTAATTATCTATTCATCCTTACACCAATACCATACTGTCTTGATTACCATACTACATTAAGACTTGAAATTAGGTATTTATTTCCCCATTTTATTTTTCAAGACTGTTTGGGTTATTGTAGGTCTTTTTCATTTCCATATAAATATTAAAAAATTAGCTTGTTAATTTCTACAAACAAGCCCTCTTTGGATTTTGGTTGGTATTGTATTGAATATATAGGTAAATTTGGGGAGAAATGATACTTTAACAATAGTGAATCTTTCCATCTATGAACATAGTATAACTCTCCATTAATTTAGGTCCTTTTTAATTTCTTTTAGTGATGTTTTATAGTTTTCAGTGTACAGGTCTTACACATCTTTATTTACTTATTTCTAAGTATTTTATATTATTATAAAATGGTATGTGGTTTTTTTGTAAGTTTCATTTACCATTTTTTATTGATATTATATAAGTATGCAATTGAAATTTATATATTTACTTCGTATCCTGAGACCTTAGTAAGTTCACTTTTGTGTTATAGTGGTTTCTTTGTAAATTCCTTAGTTTTTTTTATGTAAAGAGTCATGTCATCTGCAAATGGAGGAAGTTTTATTTTCCTTTTCCAGCTTTATATTTTTTATTTAATTATTTATTTTTCTTGCCTTATAGCAATGCCTAGAACTTCCAGTACAACCTTGAGTAGAACTGGTGGATGTGAACATTTCTACCTCCTTTTTCATCTTAGGGAAAAGTGTTCATGTCACCATCAGTATGACACAGGCTATAAGTTTTCTATAGATGCTCCTTATTGGGTTGATGAAGTATCCTATTTCCTTATTGTTAAGTACAATTTCTCCAAGAGTCTTTGAGGTCTCTTTTCAGTTGAAGGACTTTTAAAATGCCAATAAATTCAAAAAGCATTATTTCACAAACAGTGCTAATTATGTTCTGTTCTCTAAGCATCAACTCATTTAAATCTGAAATAAGGTCAGGGTGCTATTCTTTACATTTTCTGGCAGAGGAAACTGAGGCACAGGTTGACAGAAAAGTTTCTCAAGATCAGACATCTAGGAAGTGGCAGAGCCAGACAGTCTGGCTCCTGAGATCATAGGCTAGGCTGCCCCTATATCCTTATGCATGTGGTTACTATAAAGCACTTCTGCCATCACTTGACCATCTGAAAGTAGCAGATGCTACTGAGAAACACCTTCTTTTGGGGGTGGGGAAGGGATGACTGCTGAGGGTTTTAGTAGGAGTATATTTCTACAGCATTGTTACAACATCCTACATTGCAGAAATGTAAGTTGACCTAAACTATGTATTCATACATGTGATTTCTCTTTTATTTCCTCAGAATATTAAAAAAATGAGGATACTGATTTTATTCCTCAAAAGAAGTTTACGTCTTACTTTTAGTTAGTAGCTACCTCCATAGCTTTCCATAAAAAATATATTTTCCTTAACTCAAGAGATAAGAAAGCAACTGTCTTCATGACCCAAAGCAGTATCTTTTCAAACGTTGTATTTGGCAAGATAAACATATTTAGTTTTTATAATCTCTACAGTGTATGTTCTTTGCGCTTTTCCAGTATAATACTATATATTTTATATACAGCAACAGAAATTGGCATGCATATTTTTATATGCATCAATATGTGTATGTGAATTTGTACATATACTCTGTCCATACGTGTATTTCGTTTAGGTGTGAAATAGTAACAATGGCTGCTATTTCCTCAGTGTCCACTTTGTGTAGGCAACCAGGGGCTTTATATTTACTGTCTTTAATTCTTACAAAAATTTTGCAAAATAAGTATTGTCACTCGCATGATCCAATGAGAATTTGGAGACAGGAAAGATTAATCACTCCACTGAAGGAATACAGGTAGTAAGTAGTGAAGCTGGGATTATTTCTGGAATTTCAATCCAAACCCATTAGTGGTGGCGATTTGAATGATTCTTGCACAATGGCCCTGGTGCTATGTGGCTGTCCAGAAGGAAGGACACAGGAAGGACAAACGCTGGTGTTGAGGCAACGTGTGGGCAACCCTTGCTAGCACATGTGTTGTTTGGTGGCATGAGGTTCTCAGTTAACATGAACCGCACCTGCTCAAGCTTGTTTACTGGAGGCACTGCTCACTCAGCAGGATCTAATGGGAATGCCCTCATTTGGTTTTGGTCACAGTCCTGAGAGTGTGACAAACCACATAAAAGGGGAACCAGGCCTCCTACCAGGTGCCCAAGAGTGTTGCAGACCAGGGCCACCTCTTTTCTTCGATATGAGTGCTGAGAAGACTTGCTTAGCATGTGCTGCTCAAAAAATACTTGGGAGTGAATGAATAGAAAAATGGACAAATGGACTTTTCTATGGTTCAGTCATTAATAGCCCCTGCCCTCGAGCCTACCGCCCCAGCCCAGCTGCTTGTGGCCTATGGAATTTCCTCCTCACTTTGACAGTTGCACTAGCTTCACATGGCCTTTTGGGAATAGCACCTGTGCTACCCTCCAGGTGAACTGCTCTGTAGGGGGCAAATGTGAGCAAAGCGTCAGGCCCAGCCCACAGGGAATGTTTCCTTGTGTGGGGCAGTGGGGTAGGCCAGGCGCAGCGTCCAGGACACATGTCCACTGAGATGGGTTGTGACTGGGGGATGGAGCTAAAGATGCTCATGAAAGCCCAGGACGCCTTGGGGACAGTGGGAGGTTTGGCCTGGGATGACTCCCCTCCTCATCCCTAGGCAGACATGTGACTTTGGGTCCCTATGTCAAGTCCTGAGAGTTTTCAGTTTCTGCATCTGCAAGGAGGAAGTTGGAGAAATAATAACCAACATTTGTTAGGACACGAAGTGTCACATACTCTGCTTACAACTTGATGTGCATTTTATTCTTTAATCTTTGGATAAGTGGCCCCAGGGATTATCGCATCTCACATATGAGAAACTGATGCTTAGAGGGGTTGACAACTTGCCCAAGATGGCACAGCTAGTACCAGCACAACTTGAGCCTGACTCCAAACCCACACTTCCTATGTGACCCTCACCATCCCGATAGTTCCAAGTGCACTCCTAATTTTGCCCCTGGAGAGTGAGAGACTTTGCAACTGTAACAACCTCACTTCACCTTTTATGCAAATCTCATGTATAATTTTCATAAACTTTATTTTTTTAAAATGTAATTCCCCAGAGGCCTTCCCTACCTGACTTGACCTTGGATGGGCAGCAGAGGGCAATGTAGTCTCAGGGAGGCACCCTCCCTTCCCCTGGGCTGGGAACTGTGAAAATCTAACCATGGCTAGCAAAAACCAGTCTCAGCTGGAAAGGGTCTAATCTTCTTGGAGGGGATGTTGGAGAATACATAGCAATAGATTCAGATGAAATCCTGTCTCAGTAGGCACACTTAGAATATTGTTCCTTGGATGGCATTAGAAAGGGAATCTTTTTTTTTTTTTGTAATATAGAGTTCTCATTTTATTCCATGCATGAAAAGAAGAGATAAAGGTTTTGTGCTTTTCCTCGCCTCTATTAATAGAAGTTATTAACATGCCTATAATAGAAACCATTTCACCTTCGCTGGAACTGATGATGATGCTTCATGATAGCACAGTGGTGCCCTGTTGCCAAGTATTAGATATGGTCCAATGTCTCAAAAATTACCAGTCAAACGGATTTGTGAGTGTCACAGGTTGTTTTTAAGATCTTTATAATTATTATTTTTAGACTTGGTATCTTTTATATCCATACACTGCTAGGATTCAGATCTGAAAGTCAGATTGCCCTAATAAACTAGTAGAGGCTCCTTGGGTGACAAAGCCACTCTGACAGTGACTTCATTGGCCGTTCATTGGCCACATACCCTCGCCTGGTTCTCTGAAGAGACATCACATCGCAGGATGTGATGAACACTAGTTTTTATTTTCTTAGCAATATTTCATTAATTCTTGGTGTGTCGTAGTGAATAAATTACCGTCAACATCTTTTGAGCACCCAACATGCCAGAGCATTTCTAAACAAAGGCAATTGACAAAAGATGTAGAATACAAATGTTTGAGCGCTTAAGGGCTGGGTGCTTTTTAAGTGCTTTATCTGTATGACTGTGTTATGTCCTCACAACAGCCCTACAGGTATTATCATCAACCCCGTTTTACAGATGGGAAAACTCACCCAGAGGTGCTACGGAACTTGCGCAAGATCACAGAGCTATGAGAGCAGAGCAGGGAAGCAGCCCCGGATGGGCGGATTTCAACGTCTGCACTCTCCATTCCCACTCCTTCCTGCTTCTCAGTGTCAGCAAGAGCAAATCTCATGAGCTCTAGAGCATCCTGGCAACCTTCTGGGAGGGATGCTCTTTACCTTGATCTATCTATGTTGGGTTCCAGAATCTTCTCCCTAAATGTAAATGTAACAGGAACTGTTGGTGACTCACTCACACCCCTCTGGCCTGGGGGGTTCTATCTGAGTTGCAACTTCTTCTTTGCCTGAGGACATTCTCCTAAGCCTCAGGAGGCCTCTCTGCCCATGTCCAGGGTGGTTTGAGTGCTAGGGAATTAATAGCCCTGGCAGCCCTCCACCAATGACTGACAGGCCGGTGTCTGAATGTCCCAGCTCCCTCATCCTTCAGGAAGAAGCACAGATTTCTCTGCAGTTTCCTTGTGCTCCAGCGGCTCATAAATGCGCTGCCTTCCCTTCCTGGTCTCACCTTCCCCTCCTGGTCCCATGTCCCTGCTCCCTTGCTGGGGTACCTTGCACCTGCCAAATAAATTCTTTCTACTGGGATCTCAAATCTGCGTCTGCTTCTGAAAAAGCCAAGGTAGAAGGGATGCAAGTGTCCACATTGAACAGTAACTTGGGACTTCCTGAAGATATCCAAGGATTTTTTGGGAAAGACTGAATTTACATTCTGAAATGAGAGCTGGCATCAGTTAAATGAACATACTAATTAAAAAGCTCCCCTTGGCAGGGAGCTGGTTCTTCTTTCTTGTCATGATGGTTAGGGGAGTGGGGTCTGGGTCGCCTCTTCTCGTGACCTAAGTGCTTTGTGATCACTTACATGGCTTGCCCACTTCCCTCTTCAGTGCCTGGTTCTGGATCCTGGTAGCACCTTCATCTGTGCTTGTGGCCAGGAATGGGCATTGCTGCTACAGCCATGGCCCCACCCTGCACACATGGATCTACCTTCTCTTCTTTGTGGCCCACCTTCCTGGCTCAGGGACGCTGCTTCTGCTTGAATTCCAAATGGAAAATGGATGCTCCCCTTGGAGACTGCTTTTCTGTGTAGCAGAGAGCACATTGTTTATACTAACAGTAAATCCATGGATTCTGTCTTCTAATAACAGGTTGGTTATTTACAATGTGCCAGGCATTATTAGAAGTGCTTTGCTTATATTAATTCGATTGTCATAAAACTCTGTGAAGTATGTGCTATTATTTTCTTCATTTTACAGATAAACTGAGGGACAGAGAATTCAAACAACTTGGCCCAAGCTATACATTGAGTAAATGGTACTATCTTGTGTCAGATCCAGATTTGTAATGGAGGAAACCAAAATATTTCACCTCCAAATATCCTTCTTTGACATATTTTGAGGTGGCTGTTCAGAGGGCCTGCAAACAGAGGTAGCCTTGCAAAGCTGTCCTTTGCGGGGAGATTTGCATCTGTACAGAATCAGCATGGTGCAGCCAGGTTTTCTCTGAGGCTAACCCTTGTCCAGATCAAGAAAAGATTAACAGAGTCTGACACCTTAAATTTCTGAAATAAACATTTACCATCTATTCTCTCTGAGGACTGCTACCTGTAAGGTTTCACCTGTATAATAAGACCACATTTGCAAGCCAGACCTCCTCTTCTCTTCCTCCCATAACCTGCCTTGACATCATAACCTGATTTACCACCACAACCAGTTTTTGGCCGTACTCCAAGCCCACATTTTTTCTGTAACCTTAAGCTGTGTATAGGCTGGATGTGGTGACTCCTGCCTGTAATCCCAGCACTTTGGGAGGCCAAGGCGGGAGGATCACTTGAGGCCAGGAGTTCAAGTTCAAGGCAACATAGCGAGACCCCCATCTCTACAAAAAGTGAAAAGAATTAGCCAGCCATGGTGGCACAGGCCTACAGTTCCAGCTACTCAGGAGGCTGAGGCGGGATTGCTTGAAGGACTGCTTGAGCCCAGGAGTTTGAGGCTACAGTAAACCATGATCCTGCCATTGCACTACAGCCTGGGCAAGAGAGTGAGACCCTATATCAAAAGGCTTTAAAAAGATAGTGTAAAAGTCTCAACCTCCTTACCATTTCTTGGAGATCTTTGTAAGATTCCTGTGCACATTAATAAATATGTGTGCCTTTTCTCCAATTAATCTGTCTCTTGTCAGTTGATTTTCAGTGACCCTTCCAAGGGCAAAGAGGAAGTTTCCCCTTGGCGCCCACAGGAACAACTGCCCCTCACTACCTTCTGCTTCACAGTTTCAAATGACTGGCCACTCACCAAAAGGCAGAAGAGGTTCATGAGTTCCTCTTTTTCTCATTTGCACTTGACCTCTTTCTCATAACACACATCCAGCCATGTCTTCTACGTATTTTTTTCCCCAGTAAAACATCTGTGACTCATAGTTGTAAAAAATCAAATGAAATAGTAAAAGTGTTTTAAAAGTACATCTCAGGGCTGCTTCCCTTAGAGGCTGCTGCTGCGCAACACTAAAGGACATGCATGAAGGTGTGAGAGAGCAGCGTGACATGTGTCCCATGGTCCCCATGGTTTATACACTTGGTTTTCCAGAAAGCATCTCTGGTCAGCACAGGTGCAGAATTTCTGGTTCAGTGCAGTTGGCTGAGCACTTGTGCTTAACGCCCCACCCACAAGAGACCCCATTGAAAATGGTTTTGAAAGAGGGAACAAAATGTCACTGCAGACACCACTGGAAGTGAGGTGGCAGGTGGGATTTCACTTCGGGCCAGATTGAAGACTGGTTGAAACAGGGAAGAGGCATGCCTACCAGCACCATGATGATTTACAACTGCCGTGCCAACACCTGGAAGTTACCATTTCTGTTCTAGAAATTTCTGAGTAACCCACCCCTTAATTTGCCTGTAATTAAAAGTATGTATAAATATAACTGGAGAACTGCCTCTGAACTGCTACTCAAACACACTGCCTTTGAGGTATCCTGGTTCTGCAGAGGCAGTCACAGAGCTGTAACACTGTTGCCCCAATAAAGCCATTTTTTTCTACCACCAGCTCATTCTTGAAACCTTTCCTGAGTGAAGCCAACAATTTTCCCAGGCTAAGCCCCAGTTTTGGGACTGGCCTGCCCTGCATCAAGTGGCATTCCTAGCTGCTCTCACAGAAGGCCTATGCCCTCCCTGGAGCCTCCTCAGTGCCGCCATTCTGAGGAGGGTCCTGCCAGTTCTCTAACAAAGGATTCCATCCCAAGGTCATCAGGCACCTCTCCCCCTTATCCAGCTAGCTCCAGCCTATACTTCTTACTGCTCAAAAGAGTAAGCCCAACAAATACCTCCAGAAGTGGACCCCATATCAGCCCCTAAAAGTCAAACCTGTGTC
Organism: Pan troglodytes; assembly: GCF_028858775.2. Lineage (NCBI taxonomy): Eukaryota > Metazoa > Chordata > Mammalia > Primates > Hominidae > Pan > Pan troglodytes. Next base: position 47,732,648 of record NC_072409.2, read on the forward strand.
CATTGCAAGAAGTAGCTGATGAAAATTGGGGAGCACTTAGAGTACATGTGCTATTTTCTATGTCTGATTTGGCTGTATTTAAAAAAAAAATTTGGCTAGTTTTCAGAGGATCCAGAAAAGTTTATAGAGGAGTTTTTTAAGTTGACCATGTTCTTTAATTTAACTTGTCATGACTTGCAAGTATTATCATTTACTTGCTGTGCTATGGAAGAAATGCAGTGGGAAACGGGTGTGGTTTAGCCAATGAGTTATGACAAGGTTAGAGAAATAACTCAGGGAAAATATGAAAGTCCCACTCTGTTTCAGGGTCGTTTGGTTGAGGCACTCAAGAAATATACTAACACAGATCCAGACTCCTCAGAAAGGCAGACTCTCCTGGGTATGCATTTTATTACTCAGTCTTCCCCTGACATCAGGAAAATGCTACAAAAAGCAGCAGCAAGGGGGTCTCACACCCCCATAATCCAACTCTTAAAGACGGTTTTTGGAGTTAAGAACAAAAGTGACAAAGGAGAAGAAGAGGCAAAACCATAAGAAATAGCCAAAAAGTGCAATTATTAGCATAAGCTTTAAGCCCTCTTCCTCCTCAGGGTTACCCATCCCAAGAAAGTGTCACAAGATCAGTGTCTGGAATGCCCAGATGAGAGCCCCCAACTGACTGGCCCCTGGGTCAGAATCAATGTGCCTACTATGAACAAAAGGGCTGTTGACAATGAGACTGTCCTAACTGTCCCTACTGAGAGAGAGAAAAAACTCTCCATCAATTCTAGAGCTAACCTTCTTCCACTAGCCCCAATGAGCTGCTTTGCTCAAGTAAGTTTACTAGGGATCTTAGATCCTTTACCTGACAAACAGCTTCCTGCAGTGGCAGACTAGAGGCTGCCTGAACATTTTTCTTCAGTGTTCCACTGCTGGGTGAGCTCTTCAGCAGCTCAGAGACTCAGGTCTCCCCTTCAGTAACACAGTTTGCCCCCTCCTTTCCTTATTGGCTGCTACAGGATCCCCTTCCCTGCCTCTTCCTGTCTTCCATACCCATTGGGGCAAATAAAGTTTGGTCAGGTAGACAGGTCCCAGTTTTGTAAATAACTTGGATCCTGTTATCCTGCATAGGCCCTTTGTTTGAAGTGTTCGTGTGTATAGACAGGTATTGTGGCATGTCCTGTGTCTAGCATGCTATCAGATTGGCTTATAAATAAAAGAGCAAGAATAAATTAAACATGTAAGTCTAGTCTGAACTTGTTAGTTTGAAAAAAATATAGTGCCTTTTACAATTTAACTTTAAGGTAAACCACTGTTGTTTGTAGGTTTTGAACTGGTTAAAATGGCTTTAAATAGCAAGCTTTTTGTGTAGTTGAAAACCTTAAAATTGTGAAATGGTTCTTATCTACAGAATGCCAATGACTGTTGGGAAGTTCAGGATTTCTTGCCTCCTAGGTTTATATAAAATGTGCCAGGGAAAATATATTCTTTATTGGGAAAAGGAGTAATTTTTGTCAAATTCAGAAGTCATTGAAGGTGAGGTTCAAATTATGAAGGAACCATGAGTGGAAAAAAAAGAGATAGAAAGAAAGCTCTAGATAAAAAATGTATTTTTTTTTGCAAGGAAGGATATAAAGAAAGAGTAATTTTGTATAAAAAGATCTTCTACAGTAAACTCTTGTCCTAGAGGAAAATGAATGGTTATTTAAGAAAGAGTTAGTATAGGACAAGTCAAAATGTCCAAGCATGTGGTAGATGGTATATGTAAGTTGTGATAAGGTTCATAAAGGGGAATTTATGAAAGGAATTTTATGTGTGATTAAGCTAGCTGTAATTAAAAGAAAATTGTATATAATAGACTTTCTAAAAATAGTCTCCATGTCAAACCAAATTTTCTTACAGTATTAATTTGCTAAATTACCCAAAATTTTGCTTTTCGATTTTATATTCTATTTCTTTTAAAAGCCTCTTGCTTCTCAGAGTCATATAACTGTCTCCTTTAGCCTTTTCATCAGCTCCTGTGACATTTTCTCTTCTGGTTCTGAGTGTTATTGTGGCCTGATACTAAAGTGTTTTGTCTTAGAGGTCTATAAAAGCTGTGTTTTTCTCCAATATAACTTGATTCTATACTCTTGGTTTTTCTTGATGTTTCTAAATTTTCAGTGTAACCAGAAAACTTTCTCAGTTCCCCTGCTACACTCATAATCTTAAATACACTTTTCCTGCATCTGATTAAATTCAAGTATTATGTTTTTCTTCATCAAACTCAACTTTCAGGTTATTTAAGTGGTGTTCCCATATGGAGAGGTAATCACAGTGCCAAGGATATTTAACTTTGGATAAATAAGTAACTATTGCTTACAATAACCTGTAGTTCCACACTGATCAAATATTTTGGGCCTTTAACCCCTTTGACAAATGCCCTTAGAATTGAATCCTAGTTTAAATCTCTTGCTTGTTGCTGGAGTTTATCAAAGCTATAAAAATTAATCACTGCAAGGTTATAAAATCTTTTTACAGCTTCCAGTCGGGTCATGAACTCCAGTATCACCACCTCCAGCCCTCTGACAAGTTCCTTATCAGGTGCTATTAACTAATCCATGTGCTGTTAAATTACAGGGCTTTTATTCTTGGGTATGCATAGCTCATCTAGAGATGGCACCAATTCCTGCCAGTATCTAACATCAAACTCAAGTTAACCAAAGCCTTGTCTTTAAACCTGGGCAAAGGAGACAATCAAAGTAAACTGCTTTCATGAGACACAGAGAAAAGCTTGTATTCATTTAATAATCTTGCCTCTAACTGAATTAATATAACTTATTCTATGCCTTGACGCCAAATAATTTAAATGTTTAGCTACCTGTGAGCTTTCTTTATTGTCATTCTCAAAACTAGGCAGGGCTTATGACCTTTTTGCTTGAAACATTGCTAATTCTCTGTTTTGTTTTACATCTAGAATTTAAAATGATTTAATTCCTTCAGGCCTGGGAACTATAGTGGAATAAGTGGGCATGAAAGACTGCAAGGGCTTGGTTTTGAGGGATAAAATTAATTCAGCCCCTCCAAATCAAAAAAAGGCACACAGATGCCTAAACAAAATGCTTGTGTTTGGTATAGCTAATTGCTACAAGTCAAGATTACAGTAGCTCAATGCACAGAATGTATAGATAAGTCAGTTTTAAAACCTTATTTTTGGCTTTTAGTTTTTGACTCTTATAGTGCTTAAAATGGTTTTAAGTACCTGCCTACCTCTATTCCCAACTGGCCTAGAATGTTTAATTGACTATGAGTCTTTTGATTCTAAGTTTGTTGGCCAAAGGAAATCCCCCTTCCACACACACAAGAAAATTCTAAAACAACTAATTCAGTCCATGACACAAAACAGGGGATTGGAGACACCTCACTATGCCCCCTTTACAATTTAGGCCAGGTTTGCAAGACCCTTTAAGAATATAGAAATAAAATAATGCCTCCTCCCAGAAGACTTAGTCTTACTAAAAACTGAAAAAGAAAAATCCTCCAAGGGATTACAACCAAAACAGAAGGGTGCTTGCCAAGTGTTGCTGAGTACCCTACTCATGTTAAACTCCAGGGAATAACTAGTTGGGTACACCTGTCCAGGATTAAACCTATTTCTTTTGCATTTTATGCAAGGCATAAAATGAGGACACCATGATGACATCTGTGAACCTTTAAAAGACCTCCAATACTTACTTAAAAGAATCAACACTCAGCCAGAAGTGGTAATGTGATGCTGGGGATGGGAACAGGCATGTTAATTTTTCTCTTTTTCCCAACTGCAATACTTTTTTTCCATTGCTTTGGCCAACCACGTCTTCCTGGGAAGCACCTCTTTTGCAGTTGGTGGGTGTAGAAGCCACTCTAAGGCCCAACTGGACACCATGCTGTCACTGTTAATTCTCTTGGCTCTCTCAATTATCCTGATCCAGTGTGGGTGGGAACATAACTCTGTGGTAAGTATTTCAAAAATTATGGCATCAGGGAATCATCTTTGTGGTTGCTGGATTTTTCATCAACATCCCCAGGATAGAGAGTTCCACCTTATGGCCTATCTGGAAAATCTCGCAGTCATATTCCCAGACCTCCTAACTAACCATATGATCCCAAAGTTCCCAGACCCCTACTTGCTTTGTGGAACTCTCTCCCACCTAATGGATTCCACCTGAACCTCCCCAACCACTATCACCTGCACCTGGGAAGTTGTGTATCCATATCTCCAGTACACTAATGATTCTATCTTTTGCACCCCCTGTTGTGTTAATGACGCAAAAGCAGAAGTTTCCCTGTGAAGCTCTGGTCCAGCTCTAGTTGCCAAGTTCTCAAGGCTGCAGCAAGGTAAATGGAATTCCACTTGTGAGCAAGGAGACCATATATGGTGACGTCTCCCAGATCAGAACATACAGGGGAAGAACAACTGCCTAAGCTGGGAAGGTGGGAGTGCTGCCCACCTCTGGAAAACAAAGATTGCTCAACCACCTCCACTGGAACAGGGGAGGAATATTTCCATAGACCCAGTTTGGCAGCAAAGGATAGGTGTCATACCCTGAAGGGCCTCCATTTGAGCCCCAACGGGGCTCATTTTTGTTTGTGGCCATGAATGGGAAGAAGTCACACCCCATAACCATGCCCGACTCTCCAAGGAGCCACCTGTTCTTTTAGGAGTAGCTTTCCCTTGTATATCAAAGCTTGAAGCAGAGGTGAATGTATGTTGATCACCCTTGCCTCTTCAGGGGTCACAGTCTATAACCCCATAAGACCCAGGAATACCAGAAAGGAGCAAGCAGGAGGATTAATTCTGGCAGGAATCAGGGCAGCAATAGGACTAGTGGCATCCAGGGGGTAGCTTTGCCTACCACGAGTCAACCCTAAAGAACTTGACTGAAATCCTAGAATCCTTAGCCACCAACACAGGTCAGGCAGTAAAGGGAATTCAAGAGTCCCTAGACTGTTTGGCAAATGTAGTTCTCAACAACAGACTAGTATTGGATTATTTACCAGCTGAACAAAGTGAAGTCTATGCAGTTATTAGTAAAACTTACTGCACATATATTAACAACTCTGGGCATGTTGAGGTTAACATTCAAAAGATCTATGAGCAAGCTACCTGATTACATAGATATAACTGGGGCAGTGAACCCAAATATATCTGGTCCACTATTAAAATTGCCATCCCAAGTCTCACCTGGTTTTTATCAATCCTAGGACCACTGATAGCTGTCTTGTTATTACTAATCTTTGGCCCTTGCTACTTTAACCTCTTAGTAAACTTTATGTCTTCTAGATTATAACAGTTCCAGGTAAAGACAATGCTGGCACAAGGCTTCAAACACATTCTGTCTACCGATACAGAGAATAAAAGCATCCTGCCTCCTGGCCCCCTAGATAAGGTATACAGACATTTTTACTCCTCTGATGCTAGGCAGGGTGTATGCCCCTAAAATCAGCAGAAAGCAGTTACAGAAAATGGGCCTTCACCTTTCTGCAAGGAGAAGTATCTAATCTCTGAGCAGGGAATGAGGTAAGAGGCAGGATCAGATGAACCACCAGGTGTGGTGGCTCAGGCCTGTAATCACAAAAGGTAGCACATGCTTGCAGCTGATCAGTTTGCTTCTGATCCCTGTTTCCTGTCTGGAGAAGCATGAAGGTCCATCAGCCATCCTTCAGTCTGCTCTTTTTGACTTTTTTGGTCCATGATGGCTATATTTCTACTGATATTATAGTCTCAGGAACTTTGTAGGCCTCTTGTATGTCTCACCAGGATTCACTTCATTCCACAGATCATTCCTAAGAAATCCCTTATCTATTTTTGGCATCTGCTAACTAAGGGGAATCTATAAGTCACACCCTAAATTTCTCAAAGATTGAATATTCTGACATCCTGCTCTTTTTCTGATATTAGCAAAAGGTTGTGCAGCTACATTCCAGACTTTTTCTCCAGAGCATTATTTTTTAACAGAGAATCTCTTCACCTTAGCATCATTTGAAATTTTGAAAAGTTGCAAATTTCACCAATTGTCATGAGCTGGTCTGACTGCTCTCCTTCCCTGCTTTTAAAAACAGTTCTTCCCTCAATTTATTTCTTTTCTTTCATATTTTACTGTATGCAACAAGAAGTAACCAGGCTTTGTCTTCGAAACTTTGGAAATCTCAGATAAGTAAACAAGTTTGTTGCTTAAAGTTTCACTTTCCACATAATTATAGGACACAATTTAGTTGATCTTTCTGTCACTATACAACAAAAATCCCCTTTTCTCTAGTTTCCAATAATACATTCCTCACTTCCTTCTGCACCCTCCCCAGCAGCACCTTTAACATCCATATTTCTATCACCAATCTGTTTCTGATGATGTAGGTATTCTCTAGATGATGTATATTTTCTCCACCCTACTCCTTACTTCCTTCTAAGTCATCCATAACAGAGTCATGAATGTTTATATTTATATAGGTCTGTACAAGGCTGTCTAACTTTTCCTATTACGTTCCTTAAAATTCTTCCTGCCTAGTTCTCAATTCCAAAATGACTTCTACATTTTTAGGAATTTGTTACGGTAGCACTCCACCTCCAGGTACTGAAATCTAATAGTTGCCTATTGCTGCAGCAAAAATTATTTGTTTATTGCTGCTGCACATGCTTAGTGGCTTAAAAGAGCATGAATTTATTGTCTTATGGTTTTCTAGGCCAGAAGTCTGATAAGAGTCTCACATGATTAAAATTAAGATGTTGGCAGGGATGCATTCCTCTCTGGAGTCTCTAGGGGAGAATTCATTTTCCTGCTCTCCTCAGCTTCTAGAGGCCACCTGCTTTTATTGGCTCATTGCCCATTCTTCATCCTCAAAGCTGCATCCTTATCACATCAAATCACTCTAACGCTGAGCCTCCTGCTGACCTCTTTCCTTTCTAAGGATACTGGACTCCCCTGGATATTTCAGGATAATCTCTCTATTTTAAGGTAGGTTGATTAGCAAACCTAATTCTGCTTTGCCATGCAATATAACATATTCTCAGGTTCCAGGGATTAAGATGTGGCCACTTTTTTGCAGGGGTATGGTGCCTTGATTTGCCTTTTGCATAAGATACATAAAGACAAAGGCTTTACCCACACTCCTGGGAGATATGAAGTTAAAAACACCACCTTGGGAGTAAAGCTAAATGTGCCCACCACCACACTTGGCTACATTTTTGTATTTTTAGTAGAGACAGGGTTTCGCCACGTTGGCCAGGCTGGTGCCAAACCTCTAACCTCAGGAGATCCGCCCGCCTTGGCCTCCCAAAGTGCAAGGATTACAGGTGTGAGCCACCACACCTGGCCCATGTTAACCTTTTATAGCCACACCCACTTTCCTCCTGTCCCAATCCTTGACACCTGGCAACCACTACTATGTGCTCCATTTCTATAATTTTTTCATTACCGGGATGATATATAAATGGAATCATACAGTGTGTAACATTTTGGGATTTATTTTTCTCACTCAGCATAATTCTCTGGAGATTCATTGAGGTTGTTATGTGTATCAACAGTTCTTTTTATGGCTGAGTAATATTCCATGGTATGGCTATTTCACAGTTTTTAAATCATTCACCTACTGAACGACATCTGGGTTCTTTCCAGTTTGGGGCTATTATACATAAAACTGCTATGAACATTCATATGCAGGTTTTTGTGTGGAAACAAGTTTTACTTCTCTGGGACAGATGGCCAGGAGTAAAGTTTCTTGGTCACATGGTAGTGCATGCTTAGTTTTTTGTTGTTGTTGTTGTTGTTTTTTTTTTTTTTTTGAGATGGAGTCTCACTCTGTTGCCCAGGCTGGAGTGCAGTGACGTGATCTCGGTTCGCTGCAACCTCCACCTCCTGGGTTCAAGGAATTCTCCTGCCTCAGCCTCCCAAGTAGCTGGGACTGCAGGCACATGCCGCCATGCCCAGCTGATTTTTTGTATTTTAGTAGAGACTGGGTTTCACCATGTTGCCCAGGCTGCTCTCGAACTCCTGAGCTCAGACAATCTGCCTGCTTCGGCCTCCCAAAGTGCTGGGATTATAGGCATAAGCCATTGCACCTGGCCTGTGCATGCTTAGTTTTAAAAGAAAATGCCAAACTGGTTTTCAGTGTGGCTCAACGGCTTTACATTCCTACCAGCAACGTGTGAAAGATCCAGTTTCTCTACACCTTTGCCAGCATTTGGTGTTGCCACTACATCTTATTTTAGCCATTCTGATAGGTATGTAGTAACACCTCATTGTGGCTTTAATTTCCTTAACGGTTGATGACCCTAATTTTTTAGCACGCTTATTTGTAATCTGTGTATGCCCCTCAGCAAAATGTCTGTTTATCATTTGGCCATTTTCTGGTTGTAATGTTTGCATTTTTTAACTGTTGAGTTTTGAGAGTTTTTATACATTCAAAATACTAATCTTTTGTTGAATATGTGGCTTTTAAATATTTCCTCTTATTGTAGCTTGCCTTTCATCCTTTCTAATGAGGTCTATGGCAGAGTACAAGATTTTAATTTTGACGAACTCCAGTTTATCAATTTTTTTTTATGGATCATACTTTTGGTCTTAACTTGAGGAGCTCTTTGCCCAGCAATAGATCTTAAAGATTTTCTCCTACTTTTTTTTGGAAAAATTTCATAGTTTTACGTTTTATAATTTAAGTCATATTCATTTTAAGTTAAATTTTACATTATGTATGAGACTTGGTTCTTTTTTTTTTTTTTTTTTTTTTTAGACAGAGTTTCACTCTGTCACCCAGGCTGGAATCTAAAGGCGCGATCTCCACTCACCGCAACCTCCACTTCCTGGGTTCAAGTGATTCTCCTGCCTCAGCCTCCAGAGTAGCTGGGATTACAGGCATGTACCACCACTCCCAGCTAATTTTTTTTTTTTTTTTTGTATTTTTAGAGATGGGGTTTCACTATGTTGGCCAGGCTGGTCTCAAACTCTCGACCTCAGGTGATCCACCTGCCTTGGCCTCCCAAAGTGCTGGGATTACAGGCATGAGCCACCATGCCTGGCCTTAGTTGTTTTCACACTTGTGTGTAAAAAATCAGTTGGACATATTTGCATGGTTTTGTGGATTAGGTATTCTAGCATATTGATCTGTGTTGATCTCTCTGCCAAAATCTATATAGCCTTGATTAGTGTGGCTATAAAGTGATTGATAATTCTCTCATGTTACTCTGTATTTTCAAAATGGTTTTAGTTATTTTTGTTTCTTTGTATTTTTCACATAAAATTTAAATAATCTTGTCTATATAACGAATGCAGTTGGCATTTTGATAGAAATTGCATTAAACTTATGAATCAATTTGGGGAGAAATGACATCTTTACTATGTTGAGTCTTCCAATGCATGAACACAGTATGCCTCTTTATTTATTTAGATGTTGGTTTTCTTTCTTCAGTGTTGTGCAGTTTTTTGCATAAAAGTTCTATGTTCTATACAAGTTTTGCTAGAGTTATACTTTAGTATCGAGATAGCCAAGTATAAAGGGGTCTCTGAAGAACCTCAGACCAGCCGACGGACTGGGAGAATGGGGTGCAGCTTTGGGAATTTGGCGCCCTTTGCAGCTGGGAGGAGCTTGGCCTCTCCTGTTCCAGGGTGGTATCTGGGATTCAATCTGTGAGGTGGGAAACTGGCTAGCAGGACTCTCGCTTTCCTGAGAGCTGCTGTTTCCTTTTCTTTTCCTTTTTGTCCAATAAATCCCATTTTTCTCACCCTTCAAACTGTCTGCAAACCTAATCTTTCCTGATTGTGTGACAAGGACCCTAAGGAAAAAGTCCTACAACAGTATTTATTTTAGTTTGGTCTTTTTTTTTTTGCAATTATAAATGGCACTGTTCATTGTTAGTATAGGGAAATACAATTGATTGTTGTGTGTTTATCTCTTGTATCCTGTGACTTACTGAATTTGCTTACTATTTCTAGTCATTTTTTGGTAAGTTCTTGGATTTTACAAATAGAAAATTATGTCATCTACAAGTAAAGAAAGTTTTATTTTTTCCTTTCTTATCTCTATGTATTTTATTTCCTTTTCTGTCCTTAGTGCACAGCCTAGAACTTCCAGAAGTAACAACTGTTGAAAAACAGTGGGAAAGTGGATGTCCTTACCTTGTTTCTGATCTTAGGGGAAAAGCATGACATTTTTAATCACTAAGTATAATGATATCTGTAGGTATTTTGTAGGTGTTCTTTATCAACTTGAGGAAGTTTTCCTCTATCCCTGTTTCTTGGAAAGTTTTTCCTATGAAATCCAATGCCTTCTCTGTACGTATTGATACAATTATGTAATTTTTCTTGTTAGTGTTTTAATATAGTAGATTACACTGATTGATCCCATGTCTATCCCATCTTCCCAGAAGGAGAAATCCCCAAGCAGGCAGATTTTGGCAAAATTCTGAGTAAATTTGAAAAATACATTTTCTGATGAGAGATTAAAACTAATCTTACCAATTTCCAAGGAGAACAATAGATGAAGGTAAAAATCTACCTCAGTCTTCAGCATCCAAAGGTTCAATCTTCACAAGAAAATTATTCACAGAAAAATTATTTAAAACTTTAAGGAAATGGTTAATTCTGATAACATTTACATTTTTTGTAAAACGAAAGAATACAGTTTTTAAACTAAAGTTAAAATATTACCCCATGACACAGATATAATAAAAATAAATATGTGCAAATTACAAATCATTTTCACTTATGCATTTAACACTTAATCACATTTAACAGATCAAAGAAGAAAAATCATATGATGATTTTAGATGCTTAAAAGACTGAACAAAATTGCACATTCAGGACAAATAACACTACCAAACAGACAAATAACCACTACCAGCAGAATTTCTGTGAGAAAAGGATGCCCAATATCTTCACTGCAGGTTCATATTTTTCTGGACTAGTTTAAACATTACTATTGTAAAACAACTACCAAAAAAAAAAAGAAAAGAAAAAGAAGAAGAAACCACAGAAATGTATGGAATGGGCAAAGCACATAGAGAAAATGTGGAAATGTGTTAAAGAAGTTAGGATAACAGAAGGATAAATATGATTTAACGGTAAAGACACTCCGGAACACTCACAGTCCAGAGGTAAAAGGAGAAACTACTAAGAAACCATGATTCGTTGGAGTCACCATGAAAATTAGCATATATGGAAGCAAAATAGAAGCTGAAAACCTACCCAAAATCAGTGAAATAGTTAAGAATGAAAGAGGGGAGAAAGAAGGAAAGGGGAAAGATATTATATCACATAGTAATTGGCTAAAAAAAAAAAAGCAAAGCAAAAAGAAGCACAAAATCTCAGCGACATCTCAAAGTTGCCACCCCCCACCCCCCACCCCACCACACACACAGGATCTGAAAAGCAGGAAGATAGAGCTACTGTCTAGATGGAAAATAGCAGCTCCAACTAGATGATCTCTGAATTGATTCCATTAAAAGACAATTCTTTAACTGTGTGTGATATTTTTGGTTTACAGGTGCCTTCATAGCAGTGAGGAAAGATCTAGGGACATATCTGCTCACATCCATGAGAAGAGTGATCATTGAATTTGTCATCGAAACCAGGACATTTTTGAGACTGAAAGAGATGAGTATTAACAACTCATCTCCATCATATTCCAGGACAGCAGGTGTAAACCAGAAATGTCTCAGGTAAACGGGTATCTGATGATTTTCAAATTTTTCCATTTTGAGAATATCAGCATTATTATGTATTTTAGATATTTTGCAAAAGTCATTAGCATTAGAATTAATATCATAATATCATAATTCAGATAGAGTGGTAGGTAATTTAGATATGAAATGTTTATGAAAATCAGGCTCTTGAATCGTGTGCTTATGACATATAATTTTGTAATGTAAGATTACTATGAACTCCAATTTTAAATTTAATTAATTCTACTTTTATATACTCATTTCTACTTTAGTTCACATTTTAGACAATGTTAGAAAATAATGGAATTAAACAAAAATCAAAGTTAGAAGAGGCATCAAGAAGTGGAATCCTCCAGCCCTACATTTTGAGCATGAGTCCTATCTGTAGGACATTCCATCAGTGGCTGTCTGGTCTCTGCTCCTTTAGAGGACCATGCTCTGGCCTTCCCCATGGAGTGAGGAGTCCAGGCAGAAAGGGTGTGGGCCCTCCTGGAACTAGGGAGCCAGCTCATTGGCCATTGTGTGCACCCTCGGACAGGCAGTGGCCAAAGGGCAGCTATTTATGGGCATTTGGGTGGAGTTTGGATAAGTGGGCTGGGGTCTCCCTGTGGCTGTGACAGGTCCCCCAGACCTGGGGGAAGGAAAAAAACGACCTGAGTGGGGACAGGGAAGGGGGAACCTCTCTGAGCCACAGAGTTCCAGAATGGAACCCAAAAGAGTATAATAGTCTAAATGTGAATCTGGAAATGTACCGTGTCCGGAATTGGTGGGTTCTTGGTCTGACTTCAAGAATGAAGCCACGGACCCTCACGGTGAGTGTTACAGTCTTTAAAGGCCACATGACCGGAGTTTGTTCCTTCTGATGTTCGGATGTATTCAGAGTTTCTTCCTTCTGGTGGGTTCGTAGTCTCGCTGGCTTCAGGAGTGAAGCTGCAGACCTTTGCGATGAATGTTACAGCTCATAAAGGGAGCGCAGACACAAAGAGTGAGCAGGAGCAAAATTTATTGCAAAGAGCAAAAGAACAAAGCTTCCACACTTTGGAAGGGGACCCCAGCGGGTTGCCACTGCTGGCTGGGGAAGCCTGCTTTTATTCCCTTATCTGGCCCCACCCACATCCTGCTGATTGGTCCATTTTACAGAGAGCTGATTGGTCCGTTTTAACAGGGTGCTGATTGGTGTGTTTACAATCCCTGAGCTAGGCACAAAAGTTCTCCAAGTCCCCACTAGATTAGCTAGACACAGAGCACTGATTGGTGCATTTACAAACCTTGAGCTAGACACAGGGTGCTGATTGGTGCATTTACAAACCTTGAGCTAGATACAGAGTGCTGATTGGTGTATTTACAATCCCTTAGCTAGACACAAAGGTTCTCCAAGTCCCCACTAGACTCGGCAGCCCAGCTGGCGTCACCCAGTGGATCTGGCACAGGGGCTGCAGGTGGCAGGCACAGGGGCTGCCTGCCAGTCCCGCGCCCTGCGCCTGCACTCCTCAGCCCTTGGGCGGTCGATGGGACCAGGTGCTGTGGAGCAGGGGATGGTGGGGCAGGCTCTGGCCTCACAGGAGCCCACAGCGGGGTTGGGGGGTTGAGGGGGCAGGACGGGGCATGGTGGCAGGGGTGGTGCACAAGCATGGCTGGCTGCAGGTCCGGAGCCCTGCCCCGCCGGGAGGCAGCTAAGGCCCTGCGAGAAACCCCGCGCAGCGCCGGTGGGCCAGCACTGTTGGGGGACCCTGTGCACCCTCTGCAGCTGCTGGCCCGGGTGCTAAGCCCCTCACTGCCCGGGCGGGCAGGGGTGGCCGGCCACTCCAAGTGCGGGGCCGCCAAGCCCACGCCCACCTGGAACTCTAGCTGGCCCACAAGCGCCATGCACAGCCCTGGTTCCTGCTGGTGCCTCTCCCTCCACACCTCTCCGCAAGCGGAGGGAGCCGGCTCCGGCCTCGGCCGGCCCAGAGAAGGACTCCCAGGGTGCAGCGGTGGGCTGAAGGGCTCCTCAAGCGCGGCCAGAATGGGCACCGAGGTGGAGGAGGCACCGAGGCGGAGGAGGCACCGAGAGCGAGCGAGGGCTGTGAGGGCAGCGACCGAGGGCTGTGAGGGCTGCCAGCACACTGTCACCTCTCAGTATTATGAAGGTTTATTTTTCAAGGCAGGAGGATAGCACATATCTTATTTAATTGTTTTTAATCTTGATTTGTATCTTTTAAATATTTAAATACAAAATATAGCATTTGGGCCAGCATTTGTACTCTTGCCCAGAGTGTGCAAATGTGAGGAGCCTGTCTTGAGTGATGGGGAGCTGGAGTTAACCTGAGAAATTCCATTATTGGACATGGCTAGTGGTTAAGAAGCTTTTTTAAAAAAGTACGCTAAAACCCATTTTTTATATCTACTCTTTGTATCCCCAAACTATATTTATATAAAACTCTTTAATAATTCAATTTTCTCCTTAGAACATCTTCCTTAGCTTTTCTCAACTTCTTGTTGATTTACAGTCAAAACGTGTTCCTCTGATTCCTGTAGGAAATCAGAAGGAAAAGAATGCAAAATCTATGAGCAGTAACACGCAAATAAAATCTTACAGTTACAACACATTACAATTAAAAAGCAAATTCCATTACAAAATTTTATTTGCTCGTTTCATCAGATGTGAAAGGCAGGTATATTATTATTATTTCTATTTTATAGATAAGAAAAGAGGGGTTTAAATAAAGTAGATGATTTCCATAAGGTCCCCAAACTGGCAGATCTTCAGTCTGGTTGTACTTTAACAGCTGTTTGAGCACAGAAAAGTCATTATTTCTTAATTCCAGTTTCTTCATTTGTAGAAAGCTATGATCTGTTTGCCGAAGCTGCCTCTAAGCTTCACTTGGCCCGTGTGGATAAAATGGGGTCAATTTCTGTATCCGCCATTGATTGCTGCATGACAAAACACCCCACAGCTTAGTGCTTCAGACAAAGACACGTGCTTTCTCATGAGTCTGAGGGCTCACTGGTCTTTCTTCCAGTGTTCTCGACTGGTCCCTCACGTGGCTGCAGTTGGCTGCAGTCTCAACTGGGACCTGGCTGGGCGGCTGGGCCTGGCTTCCACATGGTCCTCCATTCCAGGCTTTCTCCTGTGTTTCTGGAAGTGTTCCAAGATGCCAAGGTGGAGTGAGCAAGGCCACTGAGGCACCTGGCCTCAGACACTGCACCCAGTCCCTCCCATCAGATACTATTGCTGAAGGCAACAGGTAAGGCTAGCACAAGTTCAGAGGATGTGGACATCTCCTCCTCCTCTTAAAGAAAGCAGCCGCCAAGTCTCCTTGCAAAGAGGTATGGAGGTGAGATTCACTGGGGGCCATCAAGGCAACAATCTACCACCTGCTACATTCTGACCCCAATAACTCGCATGCCTGCCCAAGATTCCCAAAGTCTCATCTTACCCCAGCACCGGGTGCCTGCGCATTTCAACAAGCCTGAGATCTGACGTAACATTCTCCCATTTTGTTGTCTGGGTACAGCAATAAAACCCAAGCTCCCCAAGTCTACCAAGGAAGGCTGCTAACTTTGGGAAGGGGTCTAAAAAGAATTGTACAGTGATGCCCAGTGTGTTAATATAGTTAATGCTCACCTTAAATATGCAGTCATGCAGCCAGTTGAAGGCAGCGCAGTGATTCACCTTCTCCCAGTGCGGCAGGACTTCCCTGATGAGTGATCAATGCTCTCCATTAAAGGCTTCCTGTTTCCTTCTGACCCTGAAAACTTAGTATGCAAGAGCTACGCATTCTGTGCACAGACAAAGAACAACACTCCACGGTGAATTGCTTTTATAACCTTTGGCATTATTTTCCAGTGAATCGTATCCTGTAAACAGGAACCTCATGAGAAAACATAAATGAGCAATAATCTTTTCCTATATTGGTAATCAGATAAAAGTCCTGATTCAATTTCCAACTGTTTTAACATGCATAAAACTCTCAGTGCATCTATATCAGAAAGGCAATTCCTGGATTCATTTATATATGTGTGTACACACATACACATACATAATGATACACACACATAATGATATGTATACATATATACATGATATACATACACACATATACATAATGATATACACATGTATATACATGATGATATATATGTACACATACATAATGATACACACACATAATATGTATACATATATACATGATATACATACACATATACATAATGATATACACACATATATACATAATGATATACATGTACACATACACATAGTTACTTAATGATGCACACATGAACATTATATGTTCATGTATCATATGTACATAATGACATGTATACCTCTAGTACATACGCATATGTACATAATGATATACATATGCGTACATGGTTATACACATACATATGCATAATGAGATAAACACACATACATACATAATGATACACATGCACACACATATACACACATAATGATACACACACATGTATATACAGACATCCATCATACACATATACACAAGTTTTGGGGCTCCAATACTTTTCAATTTTAGCTAGTCACCATTTTTACAGAAACATACACATGAATATTTGGATGGCTCACTTTTAGGGCTTCAGACAAACTACACTTCAAGCTTTCAGCTATGTCTTTCTGAGAGGGCCAGTGTTTCCTAAGTGGATGCTTGGAGATTGCAACCATTAAAAAAAATGGCAGTAAAATAAATGGCAGTAAAAATAAAATGAAAGTAAAAATAAAAAGGAGACACCCTGTGGTGAAATAATTTGGAAGTGAATTCTATAAGCATGGTGCAGATGGTAGGACAGCTTTATTTCAAAGGAGATGATCAACCTCCATGGAGTCTGTTACCATTGCTCAGGCAAGGGTGTTTAATTGCTCCATCACTGACACAAAATCCTTTGCAGATTAGGGACTCTCACTTAGTGTAATGGGCTCTCACCTGGGGTGACAGGGCTTCTCCCTGGTGGTCAATCGCTTGCCTGGGGTGACAGGCTGCCCCTGGTGGTTAAGGTCTCACTTGGTGGTCAGTTTTTTTTCCCAGTGTTCCAGTTAATGTTGATCAATGTGAAAAAATTATTCTTATTAAAACTAAAGCTACCTATTGGTTAACACATATTAAACTGTAGGGCCTGTAACGTGTAGTATAGGGTGAACCCTATTGTTGGTGCCATGGAGGAAGCAAACATCTTTGAGGTATTTTTCAAATAAATAATTTTTAAAACACTGTAGGCATTTGGTTCCAATCTATGCAATCAGAAGGATCGTCCCTCTAAGGAATGGGTGGTTACCTGGAAAAACATAAAGGGATTTCTAACTGTAAAAGCTACCTTTACATCTTGACAGCTGAGTTTGCAGGCCTGAGAGTAGAGTTTATTTTAAGCCTAAGAAAGAAAGATCTCAGGATATGATGTAAGGGAACTCTTCGTGCTACAAGCAGCAGCATAGAGACACTCTGGATTAGAGAGGTGAGAGGAAGGCAAGGAAGTTGGCAAGTGGAGCGCATGGGGTGGGGAGGAGAGAGAACTAGGGTGGAAGCAGCCAGATGACTTCATGACTGTGTGGGGGCTCTGTGCAGGGTCGTGGAATATGGGGAAATCCCATTGGTGGGTTTGAGGTTGTGGTTCTCACCCTCAGGCTGCAGCGTGCGGCTCTGGGAAAATTCAAAAAGCCCCTGGGGCCTTGATGCTCTGTGGCTGCGGAGGAGGGTACGCAGTGTGGAGCAGGTGACCATGGCCAAGAGCAGGGAGGAAAGCAGCTCTGAAAGAGGACTCCTTTCTGGGTATCTTTTGCAGATTCATTGCTGTTTAGCAAATATGAATGCAAATTCAAAAGATTAATGAGTTGTGAGAAGACTGCTCTAGGGAATTCTGGAAAATATTGCTGTCTAAGCACCAGTTCCTGCTCCATTTTCCACATGCCCACTTTTTACGAAGCAATGCAACAGCAGGGCGGGCGTGCTGGTGCAGCCTGAAGGGAGCCCAGAGCCCCAAATCCTCCCACTGTCTACAGGAAGGAGGGAAGGGCTTTCTTTTCTCTGACGTCGGGAGAGAGCTGGAGAGTTGGAGGTGGTGGAGGGGATGGGCCTCTCTCAAGGCCTGCAAATAAAATCATTCTCCATCCTCACTTGGGGTGGCCCCACAGCACAAGAGGGTGGCCCACCTGCTGTGAGTGTCCCTGCAGAAACCTTCCTATCCCTGTCTAATGTTCCTCTAGTGGCCTTCCTTTCATTCCTGTGGCCCTGTCATAGCTACAGCGTGAACCTGGTTGGAGGAGCCCCCTCCTCAACAGAGAGGAACTGCAGGCTTCCCCCGAACCCGTTCTGCTCAGCAGAAACGGCTGCCGTCCACCACTTCCTGGTTTGTCACAGCTGGAGGAAACCTAACTGTCCTAAAGGCCACAGGCAAATAAGAAAAAAAAAAAAGGAAGTTAAGGAAGCATCCAGGGGGATTTCTTGGGAGGGCTGGAGGAGAAGATATGCAGTGACGGCAATCCTCCCTGGGCTATGTGCATAGAACAATAACTTTGTTCCCCATAACTCTCACCCCACACCTTTGCTTCACTTGTAGAAAATCCTCTCCAAAGTGGTGTCTCTACTTGTTGCCATGATTTCTCATCTCCTCTTTTCTGCCTAACCTCCTGCCGTTGAGTTTGTGTCCCTACTGCTGCTTTGCAAAGGCTCCCATCACATCCTCCACCATGGTCATCTTGTCAAGGCCAGTGGCCTGAGAAGCAGGGAAGCTGATAGTATAAGTCCCAGCCTGAGAATGAAGGCTCCAGAACTGGGAGAGCTGATGTCCAAGAGCAGAAGGTGGATGTCCTGGCTTAACCAGAAGGACAGAATCTGTCTTTTTGCTCTCTTCAGGAACCCAATTGATTGGAGGATGCCCACCAGTACTGGGAAAGGCGGTTAGGTTTACTGAGTCCACTGATTGGAATGCTGATCCTTTCCAGAGACGCCTTCACAGGCACACCCAGAAATAATGGTTTACCTGTGATGTGGGAATCCTTAGCCCAGTCAAGCTGATACCTAAAATTACCCATCACACTCTCAAATGTGCACTCACGGGCAGATGTCTCAGTGATGCGTCATCCGCAAGGAGCAGTTGTGTGCTGTGGAGCCATAAAAATGGTACTTATGAGAAGGCTTTTAATCATGTGAATATTGCTTAGTAATTGCACAATTGGAAGACCCAGAACTGTATATATAATAGGAGTTAAATACAAAGAAGTCCACCAAATATTAGCTCGGCTTATTTCTGGGTCGGAGAGCGATGCCTTTCATATACATAGTACCAACTTTGACTTTATATATAAAACAGGTAGATAAATAAAGGCGTAAGTTTTGTGGAAACTTCCAGGTAAACTGGTTACTGGTCCTGCTTTTGAGTCTAACAAGGTGCATGTTAATCTGCGACAGGAGAATCATGTTTCTACACTTCATGCTTGCCCTGCCTTGAACTTTTCATTCTTCTGCTCACCTGAGACAAATGTGTATCTGATTGCTTCCTCTGATGTAGAAATGCAGATTCACTGGGCCAGACAAAGGCATAGGTGACTATTACTCTACCCACCTCTCACACGTAAATTATGTATTCCGCGAAAGGCTGATCAAAGACTCAAAAGAATTCAACCATTTGTCTCTTATGTACCCCCAGCTTTAAAAAATTTCTTCCTTTCCCCCCAATATCCACCCTTTCCCCTTTAAAATACTGAAGTCCTCAAAAATATCTTTGGAGAAAGTCACAGATCTATCTTCTGGGCATGCATCCTTAACCTTGGCAAAATAAACTTTCTTAATGGATTGAGACCTGTCTCAGGTACTTTTTGGTTTACAGCATCTATTAACATAATCACATGATTTTTCTGTCTTAGTTTGATTCTGTAATGAAGTATGCCAACAGTTTACTATTATCTAACCATCTTTGTACAATTGATTATTCTTGCGGTTATTTTTGTTTTTAAAGACTGCTAGATTCTATTTTTGAACTTTATTCATAATTGAGATTGACATGTTTTCTTTTTAAATTTATTATAACAGCATAATAATGGCTTCTCAAGTAAATTGAGGTACTTTACAATGTCTTTTATGGTCTTGAATATTTTAAATATCACTGGAATAGTCAGTTGTTTAAACATTAGATAGAATTCAGTTGTGAAACAATATGTGTATAGTGTCTTTTTATGAAATGGCATGCTTCACCCCATTTCCAATCTTTTATGAAAATTATATTTTCTTCTTCCAATGTACATTTTGATAGGACATTGTATGTTGTGTTGCCATGGAGTTGTATGTGGCATTCTCTTACAATTCTTTAATCAACTGTATTTATGACAGTGTCTCTCTTTTCATGTCTTAACTTGTGTCATATTTATCCCTTCCTCTTTTCATTCATTGTCTCAGGGGAGGTTTATCTATTTTGTTGGTCTTTTCAAAAACAAAGTTTTGGTCAGGCCTGGTGGCTCACGCCTGTAATCCCAGCACTTTGGGAGGCTGAGGTGGGTGGATCACCTGAGGTCAGGAGTTGGAGACCAGCTTGGCCAACGTGGCAAAACCCCATCTCTACTAAAAATACAAAAATTAGCCAGGCGTGGTGGTGGGCACCTGTAATCCCAGCTACTTGGGAGGCTGGGGCAGCAGAATCACTTGAACCTGGGAGGCAGGGGTTGCAGTGAGCTGAGATCGCACCACTTCACTCCAGCCTGGGAGAAAGAGTGAAACTCTGTCTCGAAAACAAAAACAAACAAACACACAACAAAGTTTTGAATTTATTTGTAGCTTTTTAATTTCAAATTTATCAATTTCAGCTTTCATCTTTGAAATCCTTCTTTTATTTTTTATCTTTATTGCTCATTTCTATACTCTTTAGCTAAGTACTGAATTCTTTTATTTTTAGTCTTTTTTTTTAAGTAATGAAGGCATATAAGACTACACATTTTCCCTTGAGCACGGTATTCTCAGGATTTGTTGTGATTTTTTTCTCCCTTTATTGCTTTCTGACAGTTTGTGGAACCCAAGCCCTGCTTTGAAGTCCTCTGCGTGCGTCACTTGGAGAAGTCAGGAAGGTCTGGTCTCAGGAGTCAGCAGCAGCCCTAGAGCCAGATGTGTGCACTGTGGCCCCTGCCTTTGAAAGACTCTCATCTACTTGCCTTAAATTATAGCTTTCTGAGCTCAGACAGTTTTATATACAATTCTCATTCTGTCAAGCTTATGCAAGTCATTTGGGAAGAGTATTTGGCAGGAAGCAATGTTCAGAAAGGCAGCCCACAGAGATTGCCTTGAGGGGCAGCAAAGACAAAGAACTTTTAGAAAAACTATGAAAGATATCCCTTAAGTTTTCTGTATTTTACATTTGCACACCTTGGCAATTGCCACCTATTTTACTCATAAGGGACTGTTAATCAGATATAGATTCCTTTTCTTTTTTTATTTTTCCCAAAATAGACCAGTTTGTAAACATGGCATTTTTTTCTCTTTTTGAGGTTAAATCTGTATGTTTTTCCCTGAAATTCCTGAGCTTCAACAATTCTGTACTTTTAAAACTCCATAGTCTTTACTTCAAGGGAGACATACTGCTTATTCTAACATTCTATATTATTTTAAAAATATTGATGGTAATTAATACCATGTGAGATTTAATGCCACATAGTCCATGACTTACAAAAGTAGCTGTATTTCAAAATCCTGAGCATCAAGAATACATCAAGAGGAGCCCACACAGAATTGATGCTCTGCCCTCATTTATTGCAGTTTTACTCTCATCTAGCTATGAAAAATTCAGACTTGACTTGACATGACAAACAATAGGGAAAGAAATCTTTAGTTTGCCAATCATTTTTGCTGAAATAACTAAGTTCAGGCTGCCATTAAAAAGTAATAACAGAACAAAGGAATGATGAATGACTATTACTATGAAGTTGTGCTCTTTCAAAAGCATGGTCTCAACAAGTTTCTCAATCTTGCATGCAGGAGAAGCTTCTAAAGAACAAAGAAGCAATACAGTATGCCAGAAGACCTTTATTTAAATGTCACTTATGCATTGGGTAATGAGAAATGAAGGAGCTCCATTTGAGATAATAAACCAATTTTTGCAAGAGAAGATGAAGTAATTAATTATTCAAGGGCAATAACTTCTCCTTGGACTTCATTTTCTCAGACCACATTTACCCACATTTACCCTTAGCTGTTGGAATAAAAAACAGACGGTACACTACAGTCACTTGTACCTACTTAAAGAAGACACCAATTGTAATTCAGTTCAGGAACTCTTATTTTGTGTGTCTGTTATTCTCAAAGGATGTGGCCAGGCATGGGGATGACATCTGGGTGAGGTGGGATCCCTGCCCACCCACTGTGATAATGGTAGTGTTTGAACAGGCTGTGGTTCCAGCAAGGTCAGAGTGACAAACAGAGGAGGCATTCTTCAGATCCCCAGCAAAAGGAAGCTTCCTCTGCCTTTCTCTGGGATACCTGGGCTCTGCCATTCTGATGGCAGCTCTAGCCCACAGTGGCTCCATGTCTGAAGGGGCTGTGGCATCAGATGGATTCTGCAGCAGGAGGCTGACAGGCCACAGGCCCATCAAAGGGATCCCAGGCTTACTTTGTTTTTTTAAAAACTTCTGTTGCAATAGTTTTGGGAGAACAGGTGGTGTTTGGTTACAAGGGTAAGTTCTTCAGTGGTGATTTCTGAGATGTTGGTGCACCCATCACCCAAGCAGTGTGTACTGTACCCAATGTGTAGTCTTTTATCCCTTACCCCCTCCCAACCTTCCCCCGAGTCCCCGAAGTCCACTGTATCATTCTTTTTTTTTTTTTTTAGACGGAGTTTCTCTCTTGTTGCCCAGACTGGAGTGCAATGGTGCTGTCTTGGCTCATCGCAACCTCCACCTCCCGGGTTCAAGTGATTCCCCTGCCTCAGCCTCCCAAGTAGCTGGAATTAGAGGCATGCACCACCACGCCCTGCTAATTTTTTGTATTTTTAGTAGAGACGTGGTTTCTCCATGGTGGTCAGGCTGGTCTTGAACTCCCAACCTCAGGTGATCCACCCACCTCGGCCTCCCAAAGTGCTAGGATTATGGGTGTGAGCCACCGTGTCCAGCTCACTGTATCATTCTTATGCCAAGCTTGCTTTCTAATAGTCTCCCGAGGAAACTGTTGCTGGAAGGAAGGATTCTTAGAATTGAGAATTGAGTTTGGTCATTATTCATCTTTGCTCTTAACAATATCCTCTTAGGCTTGCTGGTTGCTCAGGGAAAGATGTCTTAAGGATTTGGAGAAGTTATTTCATATAGAGAGGATGCTGCTGGGCTCTAAGAAGCAAATGATGTCAAGCATGCTCTGCTTTGCCAGTTGAACCTGCCATTGACTTTCTCTAGGGCTTAACATTCTGAGGGAGTTCTACAAGATGAGTTCTGTGTTCTCTTTTAGTTCCAAATACAGGACTTTTTGGATGATGTAAAGATGTAAAGCACAAGACTCCCTTTTAGTTAAACATGAAAGAGTAGACTGCATTTACCTATCCATTTTTCTACAGAAAACCTACTGTATTTGTCAAGGTTCTATTTATTTATGTGTTATGAGAAATTAGCTCAAATGATTATGAAGGCTGACAAGTCCCAATATCCACAGGGTGGATTGGCAAGCTGGAGGCCCACGAGAGCCCATGGTGCAGTTCCAGCCTGAAGGCTGGCAGGTTGGAGAGTCAGGAAGAACTGATGTTTCAGTTTGAGTGTGAAGGTAGGAAAAACCTGATGTCCTAGTTCAAAAGAAGCAAGGCAGAATGAATGGTCTCTTATTCAGGGGAAGGCCAGGCTGGTCCTCTATTCTAGGCCTTCAGCTGATGGGATGAGACCCATTCACACTGGGGAGGGCCATCTGCTTTCCTCAGTCCACTGATTCAAATGTCAGTCTCATCCAAAGCACCCTCACAGACACACCCAGAATAATGTGTGACCAAATGTCTGGGCATCCCGTGGCTTAGTCAAGTTGACACATAAAATTTACCATGACACCTACCAGAAGAATAGTTTAAAAGGACAAAAGGAGAGTGGGGAGAATCAGAGAGCTGCAAAAGTGTTGAGTACAGGATGGGGAGACTGGCAAGATTCTAGTGACTTTCTCGATGACCTGAAGCTGATGAAATAGTCATGGTGGTGGTAACTACAGATCAGCGCTTCATAAACAAGACTGGAGTAGTGAGAGAAGTTTCTCTCTGTGGTGACCCCCAGGGTCAAGGGGTGTGCAGAGGAGAAGCCTAAACCAAGATAGTTAATTGAAAAAGGTTCTCTGCAGACAGTTGCAAGGGTCAGCTTTCTCCACATTGAGACGGAACAGCCACCTCCAGGAAATAATCACTAAGAAAATGGAATGATCTCCTGGTAGGAAACTGGAGCCAAAGAGTGGGGCCCTGTGCTTCCAGGGAGCCTTCTGCTGGATTTGATATCTTGTGGGGAGCCCAGTCTGCCCCTGTGGGCCTTGCCCATGTCTCCTACAGGGAAGCCTGGCAGGGTACTTGCCCACCCTCATCCACAGGGCCATGGCCAGCTTCTCACCCCTAGAGGAAGCACCCATATTGATTAGCCAACGTTTCCATTCATGGAAACGATGTCTTCAGAAAAAAAAATGCCTATTGTTCTCTCAGGAATACTAGACACATACACTCCTGTATTTATTCCCCAATAAGGTGAAACCCAATCACACAGGTGAGGTGTAAACCTATCAACCTCTATCCAAGGTGGCATGTGAGTTCTGGGCACTTCTGTTACCTCAAGGGATAAGATCTGTAATTGCATGTAAGATTTTTGGAGTTCAGGCATTTGTAGGAAAGGAAGAGAAATACTTGCTGACTTCCCATGACATTTTAATGAGCTTTTGATAATTTTCCCATTTATTTTGAGATGAGATCAGACAATCCTTTTGGTTTTACTTATATAAGTTCAACCTCCTTTGCATCCTCTCCTTTCCCACAGAGGTAATTTCTATTCCTGATCCTGAGACCTTTTGCTTTCTTTTTGCCTTTTTCATCCATTCATGTCATTCTCATTCCTTACAGTACTTTTTCCAGGATGGTGTTTCTGACCATGCTGGCCAACAGTCACCGTTCTTCCCATACTCTGAGCCATCCTTGCCATCCCTGGCACCATGGTTTGCATCCAACTGACCCACTGGGCAATCCTAGCATCAGTGGCAAGGGAGATGCCTCAGATGATTTGGTGTTCCTCCTAGCACTCTGTGGCATTGTGGTCTCTCTCCCTCAGCCCTTAGACTGTCTTTTAGTCCAGAGCATGGAAAATGCTTCATAGCAGCAAGACTGGGCTGCTAATTGTCAGGCTCTGCTCTCCTGGAGCCTGGACTTCTGTGAGCAGCGTGGAGATGCTGTGCCTATGCTCATCTGCTCTCATGCTGCACCTGCACTGCCCTGAATGTGGTGTTTGTAATTCTCCCATTTTTCTTCATATTTCAACTATGTCAGTTCTCCTAAATGATAGGATCCTTCTAACATTTTAAAACATTATATAAATATTATCATACCATGTGTGATTTTGCAACTTTCTTCACTTGCCATTTCATTTGTGAGATTCATCTGCAATGATCTATAGTTGATTCATTTTTTGCTTCTGAATAGTATTCCTCTCTTCCTAATATTTCAATTGGTGTATTATTACTTTTAGCTATTTCCAGCAATACCTATGTGAACATTTTTTCACACGTCACTTTGTAAATGTGTGTGAGAATCTAGAGTCCATCGCAGGTGTGCATTGCTGGAGAGCACCTCCTCAACCTTACACAACAGTGCTAAATTGCCTTCTTTCCAAATGGTGGCACCAATTCATGTGCTTGCTGCAGGCATTCATGCGTTCAAGCTGCTACACATCCTCTTTGACGCTTGGGATTCTCTGACTTATAATTTGTTTTCGGTCTGATGAGTAAGAAATGCTATGTGATTATTGAAATGCTCATTTCATTGATTATCAGTGTGGTTGACCTTTTAAAAAATATTTTTACTGGTCATTTGCTTTTCTTGTGAATTGACTCTTTAGATATCCTACACATGTTGCTTCCTTTAAAAAAATCATTTTTGAAAGTCTTCATACTAATTTGTAATTAAACTTTTCTTTAGGGCATTAAATATATTTTCTTCCAGGCTGTCTTTGCTTATTTATTCATTTGAGACAGAGTCTTGCTCTGTCACCTAGGCTGATGTACAGTGGCGAGATCTCAGCTCACTGTAGGCTCTGTCTGTCAGGTTTAAGCAATTATTGCGCCTCGGCCTCTTAGGAAGCTGGGATTACAGGTGTGCACCACCACACCTGGCTAATCTTTGTATTTTTAGTAGAGATGGGGTTTTACCAGATTGGCCAGGCTGGTTTCGATCTCCTGGCCTCAAGCAATTGGCCCACCTCAGCCTCCCAAAGTGATGGGATTACAGGGATGAACCACTACGCCTGACCTATTTTTATGTTATTTTTAAAAATAAATTTTATTGGTTTCATGTGGATGAATCAGTTTTTTTATTGTTTTCTTTCTGTGCCTTTTCAGTGAAACTCGACACTATGTTGGAGTTCTCCTGGAAGAATAGTATTCCTCTCTTCCTAATATTCCGATTGTTGTGTTAATTATTACTTTTAGCTATTTCCAGCAATGCCTGTGTGAACATTTTTTTACACATCACTTTGTAAATATGTGTGAGAATCTACTGTCCATCGCAGGTGTGACATTGCTGGAGTGCACCTTCTCAACCTTACACAACAATGCCAAATTGCCTTCTTCCCAAATGAGAAGGAAGAAAAGAAAGAAGAAAAATATTCTTTTTCTCAAAAGAAGAAAAGTATTTCTTCCAGGAATTCTCAAAAGTTGACACTCTCCTGTATTTATTTGTGAACATTTGTATTAGTTCATTCTTGCACTGCTGTAAAAAAAAAATACCCGAGACTGGGTAAATTATAAAAAGAGGTTTAATTGGCTCACGGTTCTGCAGGCTGTATAGGAAGCATGGCAGCATTTGGTTGGCTTCCAGGGAGACCTCAGGAACTTTCAATCACGGTGGAAGGCAAAGGAGAAGCAGGCACGTCTTACCGGGCCAGAGCAGGAGAAAGAGACTGGGGAGGTACTGCACACTTTTAAACATCCAGATCTCACAGGAACTCTTATCATGAGAGCTGCACCAAGGGGTTTGTTCTAAACCATTCATAGAGGATCCATGGCCGTGATCCAATTGCCTCCCACAGGCCTCACCTCCAACATTGGGGATTGCAATTCAACATGAGATTTGGGCAGGGACACAGATCCAGCTCGCACTAGCATTGGAAATTTTTTCATTCCGTATTTGAGTTTGTGATCCATGTTGAATGTCTTTTCATATACTTTTATGAAGATGTCAGTTAGGGATCAAAATGCACTTTTTCTCCATACAAATAAACAACTATTTTAGCTCTATTTTTTACTCACCTCTTTCATTGATCAAGTTTCTATATAGGTTTGTGGGTCTATTTACAGACTTTTTATTTTTGTTTTAGGTCAATTTATTTCCTGAATCAAAGTCCCATTGTATTAATTAATATACTATTATTATTATCTTTTTTTTTTTTTTTTTGAGATGGAGTCTTGCTCTGTTGCCCAGGCTGGAGTGCAGTGGCATGATCTCAGCTCACTGCAACCTCCACCTCTTGGGTTCAAGTGATTTACGGCTAATTTTAATATTTTTAGTAGAGACGGGGTTTCACCATGTTGGCCAGGCTGGTCTTGAACTCCTGACCTCAAGTGGTCTGCCCGCCTCGGCCCCCCAAAGTGCTGAGGTTACAGGCGTGAGCCACTGTTCCCAGCTTATTAATATGCTATTATAATATGCTCATATAATATAACATAATAGTTCTATAATATAGTAGGTCTTAATATCTGGCAGGGAAAAGACACCCTATATTTCTTATTTTTTTTCCCAAAATTATCTATGGCCTTCCTAGCACTTTGCTCTTCCTTATCAATTTTAGAATCTGTCTGTCCTGCTCATAAATGTTTTATCAGGACTTTGTGGACTTGGATTGAATTTATGGATTGATTAGGGAAAAATCAACCTCTGGTGGTGAGTCTTTCTATTTTTGAATATGGTATATTTATTGCTCAAATGATTTAGGTCTTCTGAAATGACTTTTAATAAAGTTTCATAATTTTCTCTGTAGAGGCTTCTTTTTTATTGCTATTGTAAGAGTAACTTCTTAAATTAAAATTTCAGACAGATGCTTACGTATAAGGGTACATTCAATCTAAATTTATTGATTCTGTATTCAGCCAATTTGCTAAACTCCCTTTTAATTCTGATATTATGCCTGCAAATTCTTTTGGACAGTTTTTGTATATGTAACTAAATGTAATTTTGTTCAATCTTCTCCGATTAATTATTTTTCTTTTCTGACAGGGATCTTAAATAAATTGAAGCATTGAGTCAATTACATTAATTGTGATTATTTTGATAGTGGAATTTTAAAAAATTTTCATTGTATATTCTATATATGCTCTTGCTCTTATTCCTGTGGCAGGCCAGGTCTCCCTAACGGCTGAACAGGCAGGCCTCCATAACAGATGTTTCAGCACTGACTGAGTGGTTAAGCTACTCAGCTTAAGTGGTTAGGATTAAACAAATTTTATTGGGGGTCTGAAGGAACTCCCCAAACCTCCATGATTTAGCAGGAAACAAGATAAGGGTAATCACCGCAGCACCTGGACTCATTTAGATTAAGTAAATTTACTGAGGCTCCAGAGGAAGGTCTTGAGGACTCGGATCTTAGTTATAGATTAGAAGAAGTTAATTGCTTATGTATTTAGATGAATGCACATTAACAGATAAACATATAGCTTAGAAGGTATATAAGCTCTGGAAAACTTTGTAATTTTGAGTTGATCTGGTGATAATTTCCAGGCCTTCTCCCTCTAATTGATTACAGAAATAAACTCCCTCCTTTCCCAGTTCATCTGCATCTTGTTATTGGGCCACAAGAATAAACAGCCTGACCCTTGGTTTTGTCTGGGAACACTTTCTTGAATTTAAAGATCATTTGGAAATATTCTTTTCCCTCATTCCATTTTCCCCCTGTGTTTATTTGGAAGTTTTATGCTATGTTTCTGTGCATTTAGTGGTTACTCTTGTTGTCTTGTTTCTGTGTGTGTGCTTGTGTGTATTTTAATTCTGAGCTCCTTGGTTATGGAGAAGCTCTCAGTAGCACCATGTGAGGTCCTGGGTGTAATTTTATCCTTCAGAGGGTTTGCATTCACTCCTGTGGGTACCATGGTGGTGCTACCTACCAGAAGCCACTGTAATTTGTTTACTTAAAGCTTTTGTACCACAAAAATAGTATGATTCAGTCCAAAAACAGCTTGGGGGTACCTTGGGCTTACAAATTATCAGCGGCAATTTTACTTCCTTCAATTGTCAAGGTAGAGATGATCAAGTTCTTCACCAGGCATAGGTGATTTCTTCTTCACCCACACTGGGAGCCACATCACTGGGGCCTCCAGCTATCTGTGTGCACTGTCTCCTCTGTTCTACCTCTCCTTTTCCACACACCTGATGCCCTTTGTGTAGAAACTTGAGGTCTCCAGGGAATTGCAGGTGGCCTTGAGGAAGTTTTCTTTGCTGTTCTCCTTTCAGGATTCTTGTCCCCTCATTCCTCCTCACCACCCTTCCTTTCCTTTGACTCTGCAAATTCCTTCTTTTGTGCCTTGAAATTAATTTAAGAAAATGTTTCATAAAGTATGCATTTTATTTTGTATTTAGTTGTTTCATTTGGAGGGTTGTTCATGGCATCCTGCCATAATCCTGAAATTTGAGGGTTGAAACATACATGATGAAAAATGGCAAAATTTGCAGCAGAAAGGCACGGCATGATCAATTTTAATGTGTTGTTTCTTGGCAACATTTGACAACACTCTCCTTTTCTAAGGCGGCAGTGTGTCTGGAGCCAGGACATCCTGGCTTGTGTGTTACCTTCACCACTTGCTGGCTCTGTGACCTGGAACAAATTTTTTCATTCTTGTGTCCTCAGCTTTCTCATCTCATACTTACTATTTATTCCAAGAAACAAAACGCTGTATAAATACCCTACTGATGAGGACATTTAAACTTTTTCCAGATTTTGGCTTTTACAAAGAGTAGAAACATCATTGTATGTGTCTTTTTGTGTACATATGTACACAATTTCACTGGATTTGTAGCTAGGCATTAAACTGCTGGGTTGTGGGGTATACTATGTTCTGCTTTAGCTGGTATCGCCAAACAGTTTTCGCAAGGGGTTCTACCAATTTACATTCCCAAGAAAAGTGTCTGAGAGCTCCTACAACACCACATCTTCACCAACAATTGGTATTGTTGACTTTTAAAGTCATTCTTGTGGACGTATGATGATTACACATTGCAAGTGTAATTTTTATTTCTCTATTTGCGAAGGAAATATGTTTACTGGCCATTTGGGCAGTCTGTTTTGTGGTGTACTTGTTCAAGCCCCTTGCTTATTTTTCTACTGGTGAAATATATTTTACTTCTTGATTTGTAGGAGCATATTTGTTCTACACAGTAAGGTATAACTGTGGTATAATTTTTAACAGCTTTATTGAAGTATAATTGAGATACAGTGACCTGAACATCTTTAAAGTATACATTATGCTAAGCTTAACATGTATGAACCTATAAAATTTCCACTATAATCAATATAACAAACATATCCATCACCCCACAAGGTGTCATCAAGCTCATTAGTAATCTTTCCCTCCCACCATTCTACAGACCACCCCATACTCAGGAAACCACCAATATGCTTTGTGTTGTCAGAAATTAGTTTGCATTTTGTAGCATTTTATATAAATGAGATCATACAGTATGTGCTTTTTTTTGAATAGTTTATTTTACTCAGCATAATTATTCTAGTAAGCATGAGATGCCACAGTGTTTGTCAACAAGCCTTCCTCCTTTATTGCTGAGTAATATTCCTTTGTATAGGGGATATATCACAGTTTGTTTACTCTATCATCTGCTGATGAACATTGTATTTATTTCTAGGTTTAGGTATTACAAATAAAGCCGCTGTGAACATCTGGGTACAAGTATCTACATGGATATATGCTTTCATTATTTTTTTGTAATGTTCACTTTCATACATATAGTTGGAATGGCTAGGCCATAGGTGAAGGTTTAAAAAATATTTTTTGTTGTTGTTTAATTATTCTAAGAGATGAGGTCTCACTATGTTGCCCAGGTTAGAGTACAGTAACTATTCATAGGCACAATCATCACATACTACAGCCTTGAACTCCTGGACTCTAGTGATCCTCTCACTTCAGCCTCCCAAGTAGCTGGGACTGCAGGCATGTGCCATGGCACCCAGCTTAAACTTTTAATAAACCATTTTATGTTCTACCATTTTATGTTCCCTACAGCAGCCTATGAGATTCCCAGTATTCCAAATCTTCACCAACACTTAAAATGCTCAGTCTTAAAATTTTAATCATTCTATTAAGTCTATAGTGGTGTCTCACTGTGATTTTTGTTTTTATTTCCCTAGCGAGGAATGACATTGAGCATCTTTTTGTGATCTTGTTTGTCATTCATACGGCTTCTTTGGTGAAATGTTGGTTGAAGATTTTTGTCAATGATTCACTTGATTGTTTGCATTCTTATTATTGGCTTTTTTCCCCTAAACTTTCATTTTGGAATAATTATAGATTTTTGCACACAGAGAGAGCTGATATATTCTTCATGCAGTTTCTGCAAATGGCAAAATGTTGCATAACTATGTTAGAATATCACAACCAGGAAATTGACATAAATACAATTAATTGATCACAATCAGACTTTACCAATTTTACATGTATTCAATGTGTGTGAGTTTGTGTACATGTTTGTTTAGTTCAACCAGTTTTCTTCTATGTATAGATTCATGTGACTACAGTCACAGTCAAAACACAGAACAGTTCCATTGTGAGGAGCCCTCCTTCCTTTTTTTTTTTTTTTTTTGAGACGGAGTCTCGCTGTGTCACCCATGCTGGAGTGCAGTGGCGCGATCTCGGCTCACTGCAAGCTCCGCCTCCCAGGTTCAAGCAATTCTCCTGCCTCAGCCTCCCGAGTAGCTGGGACTATAGGCGCCCACCACCACACCCAGCTAATTTTTTGTATTTTTCGTAGAGACAGGATTTCACCGTATTAGCCCCGATGGTCTTGATCTCCGGACATCGTGATCCACTTGCCTCTGCCTCCCAAAGGGCTGGGATTACAGGTGTGAGCCACCACCATGCCCGGCCCCTCCTTCCTTTTTATAGGCACAACCACCTCCCTACCTTCCTCCCCCTAACCTCTGGCAAATATTAATGTGCTCCTTCTTTATAATTGTGTCATACCAAAAATATTATATAAATGGAATTATACAGTATGTAGCCTTTTCAGATTGAAAAGGCTTTTTTGATCACTAAACATAATTCTTTAAGATTCTTCCAAATTGTTTCACTTATCAATAGTTTGTTTCTTTTTAGTGCCGAGTAGTATTCCACAGTATGGATGTGCCAAAATACGTTTATTCACTTGTTAAAGGACATTTGGGTTGTTTCCAATTTGGGGCCATTAAAAATAAAGCTGCTACGAACATTAGTACACAGGTTATAGTGCAAACATTTTTCTGTGTTAAATGCTCAAGGGTACAGTTGCTTGGTTGCATGGAAAGCATATGCTTAATTTTGTAAGAAACTGCCATATGCTTTAACACAGTGGCTGTGCCATTGTACATTCCCACCAGCAAGGTATAGGAAATCCATTATTGGTTTTATGTATCTTGGACATAAGATACATATAACTATATTGCCTAGGCTGATCTTGAACTCTTGGGCTCAAGTGATCCTCCCACCTTGGCCTTCCAAAGTGCTGGGATTACAAGTGTGAGCCACCACGCCTGCCCTGATTTCTGTTTCAATCCATGGATTTTTGTTTGTTTGTTTTTAGAAATACTTGGGAATTTTCCAAATATCTTGCTTTTATTGATTTTTATTTTAATTTCATTGTATTGGGATAACATTAATATGTATATTTTGAATTATTTTAAAGTTGAGATTATTTTTATTGTCTAGATTATAGTTTATCTAGTTAAACATTCTGTGTCTGCTTGATAAGAATGTGTTGATTAGAGTATTCTAGAAATTCAATTAATTAGTTGGTTCATAGTGTTGTTAGCCTTTTATATGCTTACTGATTTTTGGTCTACTTGTTCTATCAATTACTGAGGGACAGGTGTTGAAACCCCTGACTACAATTATAGATTTGTCTATTTTCCCCTGTAGTTCTATCAGTTCTTGTTCATATATTTGGAAGCTCTGATGTTAGATGCATAAATGTTTAGAATTGTTATGCCCTTTTGAAGAATTGCCTTTTTTTAATAATCATGAAACATGACCCTTTTATCCATGGTGATATTTTTGGTTTCCAATTTACCTTGATATTAATATAGTCAGTCCAACTTTGCTTTAATTACTGTTAACATGGCATATCTTTCTCACAAGGTGGTATATACCTATGTATATGTATATATGTATAAATATAAATTATAATTGTGAATTAAAAAGGTGTTTTAAATTTTGATATTAAGTATTTATATTTTAGGCTGATTTCGGATATATGATTTCCTATTTTAATAAAAAATAAACATTACTGTGTTATCAAAAAGTAGTTATATAAAAAGTATGTTTTCCCTTTTCACTGTTTAACACACACATACATGCACACACACTTATTTTGACTTGTAAACTGAGAAAGATGCATAATTGTCTCTCATGAAAATAGTCAAGGAAGGACGTGGAAGAGATAAAAAAGTTTGAAAATGTTATTCATGGGCTGGAGGGTCCTGGCTCTTCCCTTTGTTCTCCTGTTGTTTCACCATCTTAAAGGCTGGTTGATCCCTCAGCCTTTTGAAAGCATTCAGAAGGAAGGGAAGCTTATGTTTTTTGTCAAGATTATTATCCATTCCAAATCTGAAGCCTCTTTGGAGGGCCTTGCACTGTTTTGGTTGAAACTTCTCTTTAACAGAGACTCACTGAAAGCTACAGCTTCAGAGAAGGGGCCCCGGGCAGCCACCCTGTGGAGCACTTCTTCATACAAGTTCTCTCTTTCCTTAGGAGCTTTTAATTCAATGTAATCTCCTTCTCTGAAGACATGCCTTGTTTGGAGATGCTTGGGAGGGTGGCTGCTGGAGTCCTGCTTGGAGACTGTGCTCTGTGCAAACAGGAATTGAGGATGGGAGAGCTAAATTACTTGAAAAGACTATTTAAGGCCACAAAGACAGAAATAAAAGTATGTTTTTAGTCTAAGCTTAGCTTATCTCTTGAGCATGTGTGAATCTCAAAATAAAGGCAGTGGTCTTCTTCGTGATGTGGGAAAGTTCTGTTTTTGAGACTACTGAGTGCCCTTTTCTACCAGGATAGCCTTGACTGATTAGGGAATCTACCTCCTTAAACACCTGCATGATAAACGAACAGGAGACACTCATGTCTAGAGTGTTTTGGATATGTCGATTCATTTATTCTTCATAAAAACCTTGAGTGATTATAATTTTGTTTGCACCTAAAAAGTAAAAAGAGAAAGAGTCTGAGGCTCTGGTAGGTGAAGACTACATGCAAATCTCAGTACTTGTAAATGTTTAAGCAGGCATTGGAACTCGGATCTGGCTGCCTGCAGGGCTTGTGATGTTTTTACATTTCTCCTGCAACAGCCATAGGCCTTGCTTTGGGCTGGGGTAAAGACTCTTACAAGACATTTACACAAAGGGCCAGGAGATATTGGCACCTCATAATAAAGCTGATGATGCAGTAAATTTGTGAGCCTGAGGAAGCAAGGACTTTGGCCAACTGGACAGTGGCTGATGGACACCCCAGCCACACAGTTAGCACCTGGGCAGGGAGGATTCTGTTGTTTCCATGTGCACTACAGATTAAAGTGGAGGAGATGAGCACCTCCCTTCCAGAGCACAGGTCCCTGCTGGCCACTGAGGCTCAGAGAACAGCACTGCGTGGCCATGCGCTCTTGTGGGTGCCCAGCTTCTCTGATGGTTCCTTCGCAGCTCTTTCTGAAAGGATGCATATGCAGTTTGCTAAAATCGAATTCAAGGCCTTGGCCGCTGTATTAGTCCATTCTCATATTGCTATAAAGAAATAACTGAGACTGGGTAATTTACAAAGGAAAGAGATTTAGTTGGCTCACGGTTCCACAGGCTGTACAGGAAGCATGATGTCAACATCTACTCAGCTTCTAAGGAGGCCTCAGGAAGCTTCCAATCATGAGAGAAGGCAAAGAGGGAGCAGAGATCTTGGGAAGAGGAGTGAGAGAGACTGAGGGAGAGGTGCCACACACTTCTAAATGACCAGATCTCAGGATAACTCACTATCAGGAGGACAGAACCAAGAGGGCTGATACTAAACCATTCATGAGAAATTCACCCCCACCATCCAATCACTTTGAATCAGGCCCCATGTCCAATACTGGAGATTACAATTTAATCTGAGATTTGGTGTGGACACAGATCCAAACCATATCAGTCACAAACTTTTGATTCTTTCTGTGGGAAAAGGGAGGTTGAAAGTGACCTGGGATTTGAGAACCTTTGAGCTGTTCCTGGATGGGTGGGCTTGGTTTGGGAGGGGTGGATGTGTGGGGAAGATGGTTTGGGGAGCACTCAAAGGTGATGTGATGGTTTGGGGCCTATTAGCTAAAAGGAGTGAGATTGTATACCCCACTTCAGTTTTTAAAAATTAAATCTCAACATGCACATAGCTTATAGAGTCAAATAGTTCTACTAGATTTGTTTAAAATGCATGGTAGTTTTTTCTCTTCATGTTCCTTTCTTCAGAGGTCAACCCTTCTAATTCTCTCTCTCTCTTTTTTTTTTTTTTTTGAGACAGAGTCTTACTCTGTTGCCCAGGCTGGAGTGCAGTGGCACCATCCTGGCTTGCTGCGAACTCCACCTGCCCGATTCAAGCGATTCTCCTGCTTCAGCCTCTCGAGTAGCTGGGATTACAGATGTGTACAACCACGCCAAGCTAATTTTAGCTTTAGTAGAAATGGAGTTTCACCTGTTGTCTAGGCTGGTCTTGAACTCCCAAGCTCAGGTGATTCACTCGCCTCAGCCTCCCAAAATGTTGGAATTACAGGCATGAGTCACCACTTCTGGCCCTTCTAATTCTTTTAACTGATGATTTTGGTCTTTATCCCCTTATCTCGAAACACTGCACCTGCTTTTCTGCTTCATGATTTAATTTCCTCCCACTATGGAAAGCTGAGGTTCTGCCTGTTTCCTCCTTCCTCCTGCACTGCACACTGGCCTTCTTCCCAACACAGGCTGCCATATCCAGTGGGCACCACCTTACTGCCAGGGAAACACTGGTCACAATGTAGCCTCCTCATTGGCATGCATATTTTTCCTTTCCCACTCAACTCTTTGATTTTCCTGGAAAACCTGTCATTAAGTAGGAGCCCCACATGATAAATAATGCTCCTTTCTGTCCAGCACACACCCCCACTACTTGTTGTTTTCCATACAACTATGGTAGTCATCATTAGTCAGGTGATCTAAGAACAGCAAGAGCCAGAGCAGAGCTAGAGATTTAGAAAACCATGGCCCAGGTCTATCCCATTTTCTCCAGGTGGAGATATTTGGAGAATGGGCAAAACAGGGCTACAGGACAGGAGACTTGAATGAGGGGTTTGCTTATACCATGAGGAAACTTAAGGGGGAAGCATTCAGATGACACCCCCTACTTGAGGGGTCTGCCCTTATTGAAAGTGAGGAAACATCTAAATTAGCTGGAATTTTCTTTTAATTTTTTTTCATTGTGGTAAGAACATATAACACAAGACTCACTCTCTTAACAGGTGTGTACATGAACAACACACTCTTATTATCTATAGGCACAATGTTGCACAGCAACTCTTTAGAACTTGTTTATCTTGCACCGCTGGATTTTATACCTGTTGACATTATGCTTTCCCCTAAACCATAGCCTCCCTGGGATCGCCCTGTCCTTGGCTTAGGGATGGGTATACTTGCAGTTTAAAAATCTGGTTTTCTTGAGTCTGAGATGGCTGCATAGTCAGTAGAGAGATGGTTCTGCTGAATCCTTTTTTAACAACCTGCTCTTCCAAGAAAGGGAGTGATGACACTCCCTAGAGGCCGCAAGCCACGACAGGCAGCCCACACCCATGGCCCCAGAGGGGTCTGGGAGTCCAGGAAAGTGAGATGCAATTCCTTTTTCCTCCTGTGATTATTTATTTTTCCACGCTTTTGTATTTTTTATTGATATATAATTCATATGCAATAAAGTGGACATATTTAAAATGTAGAATTTAATAAATGTTGACATATGTGTACTGGTGCAACTGTCAGCACAATCAAGATAATGATGTGTAACTTGCAAGCACAACTGGCATTGGAGACATGCATACTTTTATCTAAGGATGCACATAATATTCCATGTCCACATAATAGTTGGGGGAAAAAATCCATTTAAAATTTTAAGTCAGTTTTTCGCGGAGGCCGCAATACTGAGTCTGCCAGGCAGATGCAAAGACTTAAGGATTTGGTAACACATTTGATGATTAGCTTAAAAGTTGACCAATATGACAGAGGCCTGTACCAAGCCAATCGTGCATATTCTTCCCTTCCAGAAACCTTGCACAATTTGTGTCCTGTCAATTTTAAACAGAGCAACAAGAAAATAATAACACTTTTGACATCTGGTAATTGGGTGTTCACTCTTCCTCAGGTTAAAATTTGCTTAATTCTTTTCTTTTTTAATTTAACTTTTAAGTTCAGGGGTACATATGCAGGTTTGTAACACAGGTAAACTTGTGTCATGGGGGTTTGTTGTACAGATTATTTCATCACCCAGGTATTAAGCCTAGTATCCATTGGTTATTTTTCCTGATCCTTTCCCTTCTCCCACCTCCCACCCTCTGATAGGCCCCCATGTCTTTTGTTCCCCTCTGTGTGTCCATGCGTTCTAATCATTTAGCTCCCACTTATAAGTGAGAACATGTGGTGTTTGGTTTTCTGTTCCTGTGTTAGTTTGCTGAGAATAATGGCCTCCAGCTCCATCCATGTTCCTGCAAAGGAGATAATCTCATTCTTTTCATGGCTGCATAGCATTCCATGGTGTATATGTACCACATTTTCTTTATGCAGCCCATTATTGATGAGCATTTAGGTTGATTCCATGTCTTTGCTGTTGTGAATAGTGCTGCAATGAACATACATGTTCACATGTGTTTATAATAGAATGATTTATATTTATTTGGTTAAATACTCGGTAATGGGATTGCTGGGTCAAATAGTAGTTCTGTTTTTGGGTCTTTGAGGAATTTCCACACTGTCTTCCATAGTGGTTGTACTAATTTACACTCCCAGCAACAGCATATAAGGCTTTCATTCTAAGCCTCATCTCAAGAAATCTTCCTGCAATTTTAGCAGAAGGAATACAGAAGCACAACTCTAAAAACCCAGAGCAACGACTCATGCCTACTTCATCTGTTGCTGGCCACTGGATTCACTCTGGGGAATTAAAGAAAACCCTGTTATAAATTTTGCTACTTAAAAAAATTAAGCCCAACTCCTGAAGTGTAAAATTTTTTTATTTGTAAAATAAGGAGCTTGAATTACATGACCCCAATGGTCCCTCCAGTTTAGACATTTGGGGGTTTGAGGTTATACTGCTGGAGTGTGTGCCTTGGTCATGAGATGGAGCAGGGACACCTCTAAGGACCCTGCTGGGTTCCCCAAGCGTGGAAATAAAGAAACAATCTTGATTCCCTTCAAGGGAAATTCTGGGCATCTAACTAGCCTTGGAAAGTAAATGAGCAGCTTGATAAGCAAGAAGATAGTAATAATAGTCACCCAAGCAAGCCAGAGTCACCAGGTATTTTGGTTCCCTATAAAAACTAAATAATAACATATTAATGTATGTGATTGACTTGTTTCTCAGAATCCCCAGCAGGTAGAAAATGTTGACCACTATCACATAGACCTCAGAGAAGGGGGAACGCAAGGCTGAACTCGGACTTCCAGTTTTTGTTCTACATTTCTTTTTGCCAGGCCTGGAGAGAGTTACACTCACATAGGGGCATAGCCTCCATGTATTGGTTTACAATTTTGCCTGAAATTTCTGTTTTCCTGAAATGTACTCTTGCCTTTAAAAACTCTTGCTTGTAATCCATTGAGGAATTTGAGTTATAAGTGAGGGCTGCACATACTCCTGCTTGGCGGCACGCAATAAATGCTCCTTTCTCCTGCTGCAAATCTCAGTGTCAGTGTCTGGCTTTACTGTGCTGGATGAGTGGACCCCAATTCAGTTTGGTAACATTCACACAAAACATTCTCTACTACCTCTTCTAATCATAGTAACTGAACGTGACAGTGTATCATGCAGAAACGTCCATATCAGCACATTTAAAGAGGCCTCATTCAGCTGGGTGTGGTGGCTCACACCTGTAATCCCAGCACTTTGGGAGGCCGATGTGGGTGGATCATCTGAGGTCAGGAGTTCAAGACCAGTCCGGCCAACATAGTGAAACCCCGTGTCTACTAAAAATACAAAAATTAGCCAGGTGTGGTGGTGTGCACCTGTAATCCCAGTTACTTGGGAGACTGAGGCAGGAGAGTTGCATGAACCTGGCAGGCGGAGGTTGCAGTGAGCCGAGATTATGCCGTTGCATTCCAGTCCAGGTGACAGTGTGAGACTCGGTCTCAAAAAAAAAAAACAAAAACAAAAACAAAAAAAAGAAGAAGCCTCATTCTCCTTAATTGCTGCAAGGCATTCCACTGTATTGAGGTATTGAGCACCTAATGTTTACAAGAACTCGTACCTGTTGGCTGGGGGAAGGAAAATGAGGAGCTGTTGTTTAATGGGTATGGCATTTCTGTTCGGGAAGATAAAAGTTGTTCTGGAGCTGAATGGTAGTGAGGGCTGTACAACAATGTGAATATACTTACTGTCACTGAATTGTATACTGAAAAATGGTTAAAATGGTAAATTTTATGTTTTATATATTTTACCACAATAAAAAATTTTTCTGCTCCCTCTTTGCCTCAGGAAAGAAATAGTTCCTGTCCTCAAGAACTTTACACTTTAGAAAGATGGGTACAAGTTAGGAAATAAAAATGAAATCCTAAGTCCCCCCACTGACTGAACAGATTCACTCTTGGTCAAGAGGACCCCAGAGAAACCTCAAAAACTGAGTTCCTGGCCATGATGGGACGGGAGGTTGGACACACCTCATCATACCCCCTCACTTCCTCACTTACTGGCGTTAGGACTTCTTTCCTAAGAGTTAGACAGAAACTAGCCCTTTTGAAAGACTTGCTGCACTACTGATTTCAACCAACCACCTGACACTGCTTCTCCCTTTTGCAGTTTTGACACAACAACTGAACAGCATTCTTTGTTAATAAGAGACCACAAACCATGGAGTGGTCCTCGCCAGTCTACAGAGCCTGTGCACAGAAGACCTTCTGTTTCATCTTTTGATGTATAGGGCCTGATTATAATATATTTAAATGTTAACTCTCCACCCAAAAATGAACTTAGGATGCATGTTGCCTGCATGCTAGCCTACAGTAGCCTGCCCATGGTTCCCCTTCATGAATATTCATATCTCCTCCCATAACCTGTTGAATATGTATGTTTGGCCATCCTGTTCAGCAAAAATCCCTTTCATTCTTTCCACCTTCTAAGTTCCTGTTTCTGGCTTCTGGCAGGAGGCTGTGCTTCTCAGCATGTCACAATGGCCTGCAGGCTGCAATCCTTTGTGGGAAATAAAGCTCTCCTTTCCAAATGTATGAACCTTGTTATTCTACAGTTGATAAAATGGTATACAGTTATGAGGCAGGATGGGTGTTGAAATGTCCTTTAACCAAGGTATGGATAAAATGCCCTTAGAAAACAATTCTGGCGGGAGATCTGAGAAGACTCCCCATGGCAGGAAGACAGACACAAAGAAAGGAGGCTGGCCCATCACACACATGCTTAATACTGCCAAAGGCAATGCTGGGTGCTGTACTAGTTGTCAGGCACAAGCTCAGAAAGGACAGGTTAGGATGGTTCTCACCTTTGCTTCCAGGTAACAAATAATTCTTTAATACAGTCAGGTCATATATGAGGAATCCACTCCTTAAAATTGATTTCAGATAGTGGTTCTTGTGTCCAGATGTTAGAGGAGGTTTCTAGCCATCTCTAGTTGTATCACTGGCTCATTTTCATACCTCCCTTCCATTTGTAGCTAACACCATGTCAACATGATTCGTTTTTACACAGGAACAAACTCCATACTTGAAAGTGTTGATCTGGTGATAATGCTTTTGCATAAAGTGCACATGCTATATACTAAACACATGATACTGAAACATCTGGACAGAGGGAGAGTTCATGTTGATTTTTTGGTTTTCCAATAATTTTATAACATTTATGTAGGTATTCAAAGTCTTTGGAATGATTTGGGGTAGATAGAATTGACTTCAGAGTTGGAAGTTATGCACCACTGTCTGCCCGTCTGTTTAGTTATCATCCATCTCTCATCCCTCACCTTAGAATACTCTTCCCCTAGATATGCATAGCTAGAGCTTTCACCTTCTCCAAGTCTTGGCTCAAATGTTACTTCAGTGAGACCCACCCTACCTCCTATTTAAAATTGCAAGCTTCTCCCTAAACACCTTCTTGTGGATTCCTGCTGCACTTTCCCATCACCATAATCACCCTCCAATATACTCCATAATTTACCTTTCCTCTTACTGTTGATTGTCTTCCCTCACAAGAATACAAGCTCCTGTTCTGTATCATTCCAAAAGTTAAGCCAAGTTCTAAATTAGTGCCTATTACCCAGTGAATTCTTATTAAATATCATGAATTAATCTCTCAAGTTTTATTGATCTACCATCTTTTCTGTGCAGATGGTGTATTTTAATGTTTTGGATCTACTACTGCCAGAAGAGGCAGTTGGCTGTGCTGGTTGATTTTTGCCAAGAGGGTAACTGTGCTGCAAATATTCTAACACAAAAGTGACCACTTCCAGTAAACATTCTCATTAGTGCACTGTTTATCAACATGCTGTATTACCTCTCAATCAAAAAGAAAGTCCTGCATCTACTTTCCTCTTCCAGCTACTACCTTATAGCTCCAATCTTCTTTAAAACCAGAATTCTGAAAACCCTGCCCATTCCCACCATCTCCACTCTCTTGCCTCTATTCACTGATCAGAAGGTTTAATGTGGCTTTTCCCCACTGCCGTGGAACCAGCCTTCCCCGTGTCCATAGTTCAGCTCCCAGCCCTCTGCTCCCTGTCTGCAGCGCCCTGTCTTCTTCTCTACCTGACCTCTCCATGGTGAAGCTCCTCAGAGCCGGAGTTTGATCTTCTCTGTTCTCTATTCTGTGGTAATCTTCATGAATTCAAATACCACCCTTATGTTAATGACTCTAAAATTGTATCTGTAGCTCTGAGCTCTCCACTGGAAGCCACACTAGCATACAGTACAAACAAGCTTTACACCTCCATTGGGTTTTTGCAGATAGCTCATTTCTAACTCTTCAACACAGAACCCTTGAGTTTCACCCCCAAATGCCCTTGTCTCATACTGAGATGAGGAATCTCAGCAAAGGGCACCACCATGCTCTCAGTTCTCAAGCCAAACACCTGGTGTTAATGCTTATCCCTAACAGGTGAATAAGGACCCTCAAGTGCATTTCCCATAGAAGATTGAATCAGCTGCTTCTTCTGGCTCTAGGGCCCCTAGCTGAGCCCACATGAGCAGCAACTGTGTTAAGCTCCAGCCGGCTCATTAGTGCCCACATTCCACACTTGCCACTCTTCAATCCAAGCTCCACCAAGCTGCAAGAAAGCTTCTTTTCAAGTACAATTCAGGTGATATCCTGCTTGAAACATTCCTGAGCGCCGGAAGGCTGAGGCAGGAGAACGGCGTGAACCCGGGAGGCGGAGCTTGCAGTGAGCCAAGATCGCGCTACTCCACTCCAGCCTGGGCGACAGAGCGAGACCCCGTCTCAAAAACAAACGAACAAAACAAACAAGCAAAAAAAAAAAAAAAAAAACCCACTCCTGAGTGCTTCTCAGCAAACATGGAACAAACTTCACTTTTCATTATGATCTCTGAGGCTCTCTCTCCCCAGAGCCTCTGTGCTACCTTCCTCCCAGATCATCATTCTCCAGATTCAATGTTGGCTCATAGCTCCTTGACCATCATACGCTCTTTGCCAGCTCAGGGACCTCACACATGCTCCTCCATCTGTGTGGATCTCTCTGCATCACCAGCTTCTTCGATAGCTTTCCATCTCAGTTTCAATGTCCTGTCTATCTTTGGAGTGCCCTTTTCCTGACCACCTCAGCACACCACTCACTGTGGAGACTTTCTACATCAGTCCTGCATTGTTTCTTTCTAACACATACTATAACTTGCAATTATTCCATTTGTTTACTGGTATTTTATTGTCGGTCTTCACCTCTGGAACACGAATGCATGTAAGCCTGGAAAGGCTGAGTCAGAGTCTCTGTTCCTTGCTGAATCCCCAGCCCCAAGAACAGTGCCTGATGTGGACAAGGCACTCACTAGATAGCTGTTAAATGGATAACGTTCCAAGAAACCTTCACTGTCAGAAAATGTAATCAGAGCTCTACATTGAGTTTCACATTTTATAAGTTGTCAGAAATACTTTCATTTAATTTAAATCTTTTAAGAGATGGCTGCAGCAGAAAAGCAGCAATTATAATAACACTTTCAACCCAGAAGGGACACCAAGCTTTTAGATAGTGAGAAACGAGAATAATTTAAAGTTGGAAAGGAAAAAATAAAAGTGTGTGTGTGTGTGTGTGTGTGCGCGCGGCGGGGATGGGGGCAGCAAAACAATCAGTGAGTTGAGTTCAGTTATTTGTGAAAGGATTTACAATAATTCTATTCGCAACTATCATGACCTCCTACCCTAGCCATGATTTCGGACGTTCCACAATGACATAGATCGTGTTTTGTGAAACTTATATGAACACAGAGGTTAAAGTATGTCATGTAAAAGAGATACATTTATATATCTCTGGTATTTTCCTATGACGGAATGCTTTTCAACCTTAAAAAGGGATGAAATTCTGACCCATTACAAAACAGATGAGCCCCGAGGCCATTATGCTAAGTGAAATAAATCAGTCATGAAAGGGCAAATATTATGAGATTCCACTTATATGAGGTGGCTAGAGTAGTCAAATTCTTAGAGACAGAAAGTAGGATGATGGCTGCCAGGGCCTGAGGGGCGGAGAATAGGGAGTTAGTGTAGTTAGTGTTTAATGAGCACAGAGTTTCAGTTTTGCAAGAGGAAGAAGTTGAGGAAATGGATGGTAGTGATAATTGCACAACACTATGAATGTTCTTAATACTCAGTGGTATACTAAAAATAGTTGAGTCCGTAAATGTTATATTATGTGAGTTTCACTGCAGTGAAAGAAAGCACCCCCCTCCCACAAACTTCTTACTTCATTCTTTACTTGGTACCCTCATTCTCTCTTATCTCTCTCATTAATTTTACATTTTCTTACTGCATTGTATACAGTCATTTGACTCCGCTTGAATCTTTTCTGGAACTAAATATAGAATGCATATCTTTTTAAAAAGTTGCACTGAACTGACATCAGATGTGATGGAGTAGAAAGGACAAATGCCACCTTTATGGATGAAAATTAGCCACTGATTCCACAAAGAGAAGCTTTTACACTTGGGACTTATGTTGGTGACAAAGGATATTTTGCAAAAGTTCTCTCTCTTTTTAACCTTTAAGTTCAGGGGTACAAGTACAGGTTTGTTACATAGGTAAACTTGTGTCATGGGAGTTTGTTATACAGATTACATTTTATCAACCAGGTATTAAGCCTAGTACCCATTAATTATTTTTCCTGATCTTCTCCCTCCGTCCACCCTCCACCATCCACCCTCCAGCCTCCACCTTCTGAAAGGCCCCAGTATGTGTTGTTCCCCTCTATGTGTCCATATGTTCTCGTCATTTAGTTCTTTCTACAAAATGATGAATATAGAGTCCTACCATGTGAACCGGAAACTGTTGAAGCTGATGACCTCAGAACCAGTTTGAGGGTTGCAGTTTTGGAAAGCCAATGATTACAACTGTCATCATTGT
This sequence comes from Pan troglodytes, assembly GCF_028858775.2. Classification (NCBI taxonomy): domain Eukaryota; kingdom Metazoa; phylum Chordata; class Mammalia; order Primates; family Hominidae; genus Pan; species Pan troglodytes. The sequence continues at coordinate 47,777,471 of NC_072409.2, forward strand.
CAGCTGTCATCTGCTGTCAGCTCCTAAGGGGCGAGGGACCTCAATAAATGCTTGTAGACTGATAAATAGGACTTCCTCTTAATGGCATGCATGATGATTTTGTGATATAGGTGATTAGAGAAAAGATGGTAAACAATTAATACAGTTGATGGCAACCGGAATTATGTTCCCCTCCTAAGCAACGGTGTGTGGGCAGGCTCTGGTACAAAGAGAGGAACTTTGAGAAAGAGGGTGCAGGCTGCTGTGCTGATGATGCTCAGGGAGCACACAGACCTGCCCTCCATGGGATGCCCAGCCAGACATGCTCCTCGACAGGGTCCCCAGCCCTTCCTCTCTGCTCTTGGGACCACGCCCCATCCAGTAGCAGAAAGCTCAACTGTTGCTCCCAATGTCAACATGGCCCCCATGCATGTGCTGCAAATCCCTTAGAATTTGGCATCTTTATACCAGTGTGTGCTCCACGATGACACTGTTCTCTCTCTTCTGGCTTTGCATTACCAAAACAGCAACAACAACAACAATAAAAATCCTTTGTATAGTGTTGCTTGAACATATTTACACATGAAGTCATCCTGTGCATTTCTCATTAGTTTGTAGCAATTAACACTGCATTGCTGACATCAAAATGCAATTATTAAGGAACAGTGTGAGAACCGAAGTTGTTTGGTTGTGCTAGTTAGCTGCTTGGGTGATCTATTAGAAGAAGCACATAACGTACATGTTGGGGAAAAAAAAAAAAGGGCACACTGGAAATGGCCCAGGTAGAGGATTTTGCTCTTGGGTCCAGAAGTTTCTGCTGAGCAGTGCCATCCCTCATGACCCAGCAGTGGGAGGGGCGTCCTATGATGGAGGTGACATCCCTGGAGAGGTCACAGCCTGGACTTTATGAAAGGCAAAATTGGGATTTTTCCTTGGTTGAAAATAAAGAAAGTGTTATTTTTTATTTTTTTTTTAAATCTTACACTGTTTCTGTTGGAGAATTGATTAGAGACCAGTGGCTGTTGGCTCTCTGAACAGTTCTTTGAAAGACGTCGCTGGGATTTCTAAGCAGCTCCCTTGATTGGCTTTTTCCCTCCATTTGGCCACGCCATACCTTTTGTGATCCACGTGGTCACAAAAGCTGCTGTTTTTGCTGCTAGCAGAGCATGGGAAGAACAGGCTGACAGCTCTATTTGTGCTTAGGCCTTAAGCCCAAAGTGAGGATGTTCAACTAAGATGTTTTAAAAAGTGTGACATCCTCTTTAAAAAAGACTACTATACAGAGAAAATAATGGAAATCACAAGAGGCGTAACTCAGGGCTGGGGGCATTGTGCTGACTTAGATTGGAGAGTCATCAGGCATACAGGCAAAGGTGACCTCTGAAAGGCAGGGAGGACTGTTAGGTTCTGAATGGAATAGAAGGAGGTCAGGGAGTTATAACAACATGTGCAAAGGCCAGGACTGTGAAGGAAAGGGCTGGGGGCACTGGGGGCAGAGGTGCTGGGAAGTGTGGCTGAGGAGGAAGAGTCCTTGTTCTTAGTTTCTGAGCTCTTACTAGGGGCTTTTCTTAGATTAGCCCATATAATTTTCACAAAATTCCTAGAAAATCAAGTATGATTTTTATCCCCATTTTACAGATGGGATAACTGAGGCTCGAGAAGTTAAGCAAATTTCCCAGGTCACACAGCTGGCTAGTGGTGGAGCTGGGCTTTCTCTCCTGGATACTGCAGAGTAGGTGATTAACCACTAATCCCATGCAGGGATGGTGCAGAGCCTGAGGGAGCACGTGCAAAGCTTTCCATGTGCATTTGTTAGAGGCCACTCTGGCTGCTGAGTAAATAATGGATGAGAGGCTGGGCACAGTGGCTCATGCCTGTAATCCTAACACTTTGGGAGGCTGAGGCGGGTGGATCACCAGAAGTCAGGAGTTCAAGACCAGCCTGGCCAACATGGTGAAACCCTGTCTCTACTAAAAATACAAAAATTAGCCAGGTGTGGTGGCTGGCGCCTGTAATCCCAGCTGCTCAGGAGGCTGAGGCAGGAGAATCACTTGAACCCAGGAGGCGGAAGTTGCAATGAGCCGAGACTGCGCCATTGCACTCCAGCCTGGGTGACAAGAGCGAAACTCCTTCTCAAAATAATAATAATAATAATAATAATAATAGATGAGAGAGGGGTAAGTGGGGACAGTTGGGGAGTTTTATAAGCCAAGCAGCAGATCACGGGGGGTGGGAACATGAGGGCTGTGACGGGGAGGAGGGAAGTGGGTGTGATCAGCATACACCTGGTGGTAGATGGCGCCCATAGGTGAAGGACAGTGACAGCAGAGATTAGAGGACAGAGGCTGTGGAGGGATGACAAGGGGCTCTGGTTTGAACTTGACGAGTCTGAGATGCCCGAGGGGTGTCCACGTGGAGATGCCACCCTCTCTGTAGGTATGCGACAGCCACAAAAAGTGTGGACCTAGGTACGCATTTGGGGAACATCAGGACAGATTTAGGAGTGGCTGAGACCACAGGAGAAAATGTAGAGTCAGAAGAGGACACGGGCAGGACTGACACCAGGCAGTGAGCAGAGCTGCCCGGCAAAGTACCTATGGCCAGAGAAAGAGTGGCTTAGGGACGTGACCAGGGACTAGCAGCACAGAGACTTTGCAGCAGCCTGACTCGTGGTGAGAGGCAGCTGACCCTGGTCAGCACCGTGTGAGGTGACCTGATGGGCTCCACCAGAACCTGCACCCATTGGTCCATCTGTCTTTCTCTGACCCAGCACATTCTCAAAGGGCCTGACAGTGCCTTGCCGCGCTGGGCAACCCCTTCCAGCCAGTGGGCTTTGGCCTGTTTTCTCCTCACCATATGCACCAATATTACCCCGTTTTATGGTTGAGGCAATTGGGGCACTAAGAGTCAAATAACTTGCCCACTGTCCTGTGCTGGTGGCCAGTTGGGAGTTGGCCTCAGCTCTCACTGTTCCTACCCAGCACTCTCATGCATGTTAGAACAACACCCTGGACTCCATGCATGTGAACTGTCCTTGGAAAGTCCTAGAACTCCTCCAGTTTTCAGCAATTCTGTTTTCCCTTTTGGTCTGACTCTCTTGTGGGGAATCCTTTACTAATTGCATGTCTACGTTTCTCCATCCGCCTCTGGGTTTACAGGAGCGCCATACACACACACACACACACACACACACACACACACACCCCCCACACACATACACATATACTTCCCCTACAAATTCACACACACCCCCCCACATACACATATACCCATGCACAAATCCACACACACACATACAGACACATGCACATACCCATGCACTCAGTCACATTCACAGATACAAACACCCACACACACACATTCACACACATACACTCACACAGTCACATTCACACACACACTCACACAGTCACATTCACACACATGCACTCACAGTCACTTCACACATATACACTCACACACATTCAGACACAAATACATTCTCACACACATACACCCACACATTTATAGTCACACACACTCACACACTCACATTCACACACATTCTCACATATACACACTCACATTCACACACATACACCCACACACTCACATCACACACACTCATACACATTCACACACATACACACACCCACACATTTACAGTCACACATATACTCACACACATTCACACACATTCTCACACATACACACATTCACACACATACACCCACACACATTCACACACTCATACACATTCACACCCATACACACTCACACATTTAGTCACACATACACTCACACACTCACATTCACACAGATACACACTCACATTCACACACATACACCCACACACTCACATTCACACACTCATACACATTCACACACACACATTTACAGTCACACATACACTCACATGCACACACATTCTCACACATACACACATTCACACACATCCACCCACACACTCACATTCACACACTCATACACATTCACACACATACACACACCCACACATTTACAGTCACACATACACTCACACACTCACATTCTCACACATACACACACATACACTCATATTCACACACACACACATCACATATACCTATGCTCACACACATGCATTTACCCCCCCACACACCACCCATACACACGCAGATACTTTGCATGTGTAGTTTACATATTTTACATATACTTTTTATTAATTATGTTTAGTTACAAATTTCAGAACCCATTTTGTGAGGAGAAAATACACATTCTCCTATCGTCCTTGCTGTAAGTTTTGTCTTATACAGTAAATGGGTCTTGAGAGTTGAGGGAATTCTTCAAACACCCTAATTGATGTGCTGAGGCTCTGCTCTGGTTTGAGAATGTGCTCTGAATAAATTGACGAACTTTGCTTTCTTCACAAAGGACACTTGGTTGGTGGCTGCCATCTAATTATTCTGAAAATATCATGGGGCTACAAACTTTAGAAGACGCTTCTCTGGCCAGATGACTAAGGTTTTACAACCCTGTCACATCATCCTGAATAGAAGGAAGAATTTTCTTTTATTTAAAGAACTATAGCCAATAACAATAAGTTGATTAATTTAATATAATCCATATTTAAATTGAGCTGGATGATAATTCTTAGTCTTGCAGTATAACAATGTAACTGAAGGGCGTAGATTACTGTTTAGAAGGGAACTTTATATTACATAGATAAAATAATTTACTGGTAATTTTTAACAGTCATATAAAGGAGATATGAAAAGTACTTTTTGTTTTTTTTTTAAAGACCACACATTCATGCAATGTGTATGTGTGTGTGCACATGTGTAAAATTCTGGTAGAATAAAATACATATATAAAAATTTCTTTAACAAAATGATAATTCCACCCTATGGAGATCTCTTGTACAGCATGGTGCCTATAGTTAATAATAATGTATCGTACTCTTGAAATTTACTCAGAGCAGATCTTAAGTATTCTCATCTCTAGTATTCTCATCTCTCTCTCTCTCTCTCACACACACGTACACATGCGCGCGCACACACACACGGAAACTCTGTAAGGTGATAGGTTAATTAGCTTGATTGCAGTAATCATTTCACAATGTATGTCAAACCATCACATTGTAAACCTTAAATATATACAATTTTTGTCAATTATACCTCAATAACGCTTGAGAAAATGATAATCATACCCCAGGTCACTTTTTTTTTCAACATTGCCATTTGCATATGGGATTAGTAAAATTACATAAATTAATTTGATTTGAGTCTTACTTTCACCAAATTAGCTTGATTTAGTGTGAAAACTGACCGATTTTACTGGTAGTTTGGAAGCTGGTAAAAATTACAGCTTTTAGTTTGAGTGTGTGAAAGAAACTTTTGTTTTTCAATATGCCAAATATATTTATTTATTTATTTATTGTGTTAAATTTCTTTTTTTAAAATTATTATTATACTTTAAGTTTTAGGGTACATGTGCACAACGTGCAGGTTTGTTACATATGTATACATGTGCCATGTTGGTGTGCTGCACCCATCAACTCGTCATTTAGCATTAGGTATATCTCCCAATGCTATCCCTCCCCCCTCCTCCCACCCCACAACAGTCTCCGGTGTGTGATGTTCCCCTTCCTGTGTCCAAGTGTTCTCAATGTTCAATTCCCACCTATGAGTGAGAACATGCGGTGTTTGGTTTTTTGTCCTTGCGATAGTTTGCTGAGACTGATGGTTTCCAGCTTCATCCATGTCCCTACAAGGACACGAACTCATCATTTTTTATGGCTGCATAGTATTCCATGGTGTATATGTGCCACATTTTCTTAATCCAGTCTATCATTGTTGGACATATGAGTTGGTTCCAAGTCTTTGCTATTGTGAATAGTGCTGCAATAAACATACGTGTGCATGTGTCTTTATAGCAGCATGATTTACAATCCTTTGGGTATATACCCAGTAATGGGATGGCTGGGTCAAATAGTATTTCTAGTTCTAGATCCCTGAGGAATCGCCACACCGACTTCCACAATGGTTGAACTAGTTTACCGTCCCACCAACGGTGTAAAAGTATTCCTATTTCTCCACATCCTCTCCACACCTGTTGTTTCCTGACTTTTTAATGATCGCCATTCTAACTGGTGTGAGATGGTATCTCATTGTGGTTTTGATTTGCATTTCTCTGATGGCCAGTGATGATGAGCATTTTTTCACGTGTTTTTTAGCTGCATAAATGTCTTCTTTTGAGAAGTGTCTGTTCATATCCTTTGCCCACTTTTTGATGGGGTTGTTTGCTTTTTTCTTGAAATTTGTTCGAATTCGTTGTAGATTCTGGATATTAGCCCTTTGTCAGATGAGTAGGTTGCAGAAATTTTCTCCCATTTTGTAGGTTGCCTGTTCACTCTGATGGTGGTTTCTTTTGCTGTGCAGAAGCTCTTTAGTTTAATTAGATCCCATTTGTCAATTTTGGCTTTTGTTGCCATTGCTTTTGGTGTTTTAGACATGAAGTCCTCGTCCATGCCTATGTCCTGAATGGTATTGCCTAGGTTTTCTTCTAGGGTTTTTATGGTTTTAGGTCTAACATTTAAGTCTTTAATCCATCTTGAATTAATTTTTGTATAAGGTGTAAGGAAAGGATCCAGTTTCAGCTTTCTACATATGACTAGCCAGTTTTCCCAGCACCATTTATTAAATAGGGAATCCTTTCCCCATTGCTTGTTTTTGTCAGGTTTGTCAAAGATCAGATAGTTGTAGATATGCGGCATTATTCCTGAGGGCTCTGTTCTGTTCCATTGGTCTATATCTCTGTTTTGGTACCAGTACCATGCTGTTTTGGTTACTGTAGCCTTGTAGTATAGTTTGAAGTCAGGTAGTGTGATGCCTCCAGCTTTGTTCTTTTGGCTTGGGATTGACGTGGCAATGTGGGCTCTTTTTTGGTTCCATACAAACTTTAAAGTAGTTTTTCCCAATTCTGTGAAGAAAGTCATTGGTAGCTTGATGGGGATGGCATTGAATCTATAAATTACCTTGGGCAGTATGGCCATTTTCATGATATTGGTTCTTCCTACCCATGAGCATGGAATGTTCTTCCATTTGTTTGTATCCTCTTTTATTTCATTGAACAGTGGTTTGTAGTTCTCCTTGAATAAATCCTTCACATCCCTTGTAAGTTGGATTCCTAGGTATTTTATTCTCTTTGAAGCAATTGTGAATGGGAGTTCATTCATGATTTGGCTCTCTATCTGTTATTGGTGTATAAGAATGCTTGTGATTTTTGCACATCCATTTTGTATCCTGAAACTTTGTTGAAGTTGCTTATCAGCTTAAGGAGATTTTGGGCTGAGATGATGGGGTTTTCTAGATATACAATCATGTCATCTGCAAACAGGGACAATTTGACTTCCTCTTTTCCTAATTGAATACCCTTTATTTCCTTCTCCTGCCTGATTGCTCTGGCCAGAACTTCCAACACTATGTTGAATGGGAGTGGTGAGAGAGGGCATTCTTGTCTTGTGCCAGTTTTCAAAGGGAATGCTTCCAGTTTTTGCCCATTCAGTATGATATTGGCTGTGGGTTTGTCATAGATAGCTCTTATTATTTTGAGATATGTCCCATCAATAACTAATTGATTGAGAGTTTTTAGCATGAAGTGTTGTTGAATTTTGTCAAAGGCTTTTTCTGCATCTATTGAGATAATCATGTGGTTTTTGTCTTTGGTTCTGTTTATATGCTGGATTACGTTTTTTGATTTTTGCATGTTGAACCAGCCTTGCATCCCAGGGATGAAGCCCACTTGATCATGGTGGATAAGCTTTTTGATGTGCTGCTGGATTCAGTTTGCCAGTATTTTATTGAGGATTTTTGCATCAATGTTCATCAAGGATATTGGTCTAAAATTCTCTTTCTTGGTTGTGTCTCTGCCAGGCTTTGGTATCAGGATGATGCTGGCTTCATAAAATGAGTTAAGGAGGATTCCCTCTTTTTCTATTGATTGGAATAGTTTCAGAAGGAATGGTACCAGCTCCTCCTCATACCTCTGGTAGAATTCGGCTGTGAATCCATCTGGTCCTGGACTTTTTTTGGTTGGTAAGCTATTAATTATTGCCTCAATTTCAGAGCCTGTTATTGGTCTATTCAGAGATTCAACTTCTTCCTGGTTTAGTCTTGGGAGGGTGTATGTGTTGAGGAATTTATCCATTTCTTCTAGATTTTCTAGTTTATTTGCATAGAGGTGTTTATAGTATTCTCTGATGGTAGTTTGTATTTCTGTGGGATTGGTGGTGATATCCCGTTTGTCATTTTTTATTGTGTCTATTTGATTCTTCTTTCTTTTCTTGCTAGCGGTCTATCAATTTTGTTGATCTTTTCAAAAAACCAGCTCCTGGATTCATTGATTTTTTGAAGGGTTTTTTATGTCTCTATTTCCTTCAGTTCTGCTCTGATTTTAGTTATTTCTTGCCTTCTGCTGGTTTTTGAATGTGTTTGCGCTTGCTTCTCTAGTTCTTTTAATTGTGATGTTAGGGTGTCAATTTTAGATCTTTCCTGCTTTCTCTTGTGAGCATTTAGTGCCATAAATTTGCCATTTGCCTCTACACACTGCTTTGAATGTGTCCCAGAGATTCTGGTGTGTTGTGTCTTTGTTCTCGTTGGTTTCAAAGAACATCTTTATGTCTGCCTTCATTTCGTTATGTACCCAGTAGTCATTCAGGAGCAGTTTGTTCAGTTTCCATGTAGTTGAGTGGTTTTGAGTGAGTTTCTTAATCCTGAGTTCTAGTTTGATTGCACTGTGGTCTGAGAGACAGTTTGTTATAATTTCTGTTCTTTTACATGTGCTGAGGAGTGCTTTACTTCCAACTATGTGGTCAATTTTGGAATAGGTGTGGTGTGGTGCTGAAAAGAAGGTATATTCTGTTGATTTGAGGTGGAGAGTTCTGTAGAAGTCTATTAGGTCCTCTTGGTGCAGAGCTGAGTTCAATTCCTGGATATCCTTGGTAACTTTCTGTCTCGTTGATCGGTCTCATGTTGACAGTGGGGTGTTAAAGTCTCCCATTATTATTGTGTGGGAGTCTAAGTCTCTTTGTAGGTCTCTAAGGACTTGCTTTATGAATCTGGGTGCTCCTGTATTGGGTGCATATATACTTAGGATAGTTAGTTCTTCTTGTTGAATTGATCCCTTTACCATTATGTAATGGCCTTGTCTCTTTTGATCTTTGTTGGTTTAAAGTCTGTTTTATCTGAGACTAGGACTGCAACCCCTTCCTTTTTTTGTTTTCCATTTGCTTGGTAGATCTTCCTCCATCCCTTTATTTTGAGCCTATGTGTGTCTCTGCATGTAAGATGGGTTTCCTGAATACAGCACACAGATGAGTCTTGACTCTTTATCCAATTTGCTAGTCTGTGCCTTTTAATTGGAGCATTTAGCCCATTTACATTTAAGGTTAGTATTGTTATGTGTGAATTTGATCCTGTCATTATGATGTTAGCTGGTTATTTTGCTCATTAGTTGATGCAGCTTCTTCCTAGCCTTGATGGTCTTTACTATTTGGCATGTTTTTGCAGTGGCTTGTACCGATTTTTCCTTTCCATGTTTAGTGCTTCCTTCAGGAGCTCTTTTAGGGCAGGCCTGGTGGTGACAAAATCTCTCAGCATTTGCTTGTCTGTAAAGTATTTTATTTCTTCTTCACTTATGAAGCTTTGTTTGGCTGGATATGAAATTCTGGGTTGAAAACTCTTTTCTTTAAGAATGTTGAATATTGGCCCCTACTCTCTTCTGGCTTGTAGAATTTCTGCTGAGAGATCAGCTGTTAGTCTGATGGGCTTCCCTTTCTGGGTAACTTGACCTTTCTCTCTGGCTGCCCTTAACATTTTTTCCTTCATTTCAACTTTGGTGAATCTGACAATTATGTGTCTTGGAGTTGCTCTTCTCAAGGAGTATCTTTGTGGCGTTCTCTGTATTTCCTGAATTTGAATGTTGGCCTGCCTTGCTAGATTGGGGAAGTTCTCCTGGATAATATCCTGCAGAGTATTTTCCAACTTGGTTCCATTCTCCCCGTCACTTTCAGGTACACCAATTAGACATAGATTTGGTCTTTTCACATAGTCCCATATTTCTTGGAGGCTTTGTTCATTTCTTTTTATTCTTTTTTCTCTAAACTTCTCTTCATGCTTCATTTCATTCATTTCATCTTCCATCGCTGATACCCTTTCTTCCAGTTGATCGCATCAGTTACTGAGGCTTGTGCATTCGTCACGTAGTTCTCGTGCAGTGGTTTTCAGCTCCATCAGGTCCTTTAAGGACTTCTCTGCATCGATTATTCTAGTTATCCATTCATCTAATTTTTTTTCAAAGTTCTTAACTTCTTTGCCATTGGTTCGAACTTCCTCCTTTAGCTTGGAGTAATTTGATCTTCTGAAGCCTTCTTCTCTCAACTCATCAAAGTCATTCTCCATCCAGCTTTGTTCCGTTGCTGGTGAGGAGCTGCGTTCCTTTGGAGGAGGAGAGGTGCTCTGATTTTTAGAGTTTCTGGTTTTTCTGCTCTGTTTTTTCCCCATCTTTGTGGCTTTATCTACCTTTGGTCTTTGATGATGGTGACGTACAGATGGGTTTTTGGTATGGATGTCCTTTCTGTTTGTTAGTTTTCCTTCTAACAGTCAGGACCCTCAGCTGCAGGTCTGTTGGAATTTACTGGAGGTCCACTCCAGACCCTGTTTGCCTGGGTGTCAGCAGCGGTGGCTGCAGAACAGTGGATATTGGTGAATCACAAATGCTGCTGCTTGATCCTTCCTCTGGAAGTTTTGTCTCAGAGGAGTACCCGGCCATGTGAGGTGTCAGTCTACCCCTACTTGGGGATGCCTCCCAGTTAGGCTACTTGGGGGTCAGGGGCCCACTTGAGGAGGCAGTCTGCCCATTCTCAGATCTCAAGCTGCGTGCTGGGAGAACCACTACTCTCTTCAAAGCTGTCAGACAGGGACATTTAAGTTTGCAGAGGTTATTGCTGTCTTTTGTTTGTCTGTGCCCTGCCCCCAGAGGTGGAGCCTACAGAGGCAGGCAGGCCTCCTTGAGCTGTGGTGGACTCCACCCAGTTCAAGCTTCCTGGCCACTCTGTTTAGCTACTGAAGCCTGGGCAATGGTGGGCGCCACTCCCCCAGCTTCACTGCCACCTTGCAGTTTGACCTCAGACTGCTGTGCTAGCAATGAGTGAGGCTCTGTGGGCGTAGGACCCTCCGAGCCAGGTGTGGGATATAATCTCCTGGTGTGCCATTTGTGAAGCCCATTGGAAAAGCACAGTATTAGGGTGGGAGTGACCCTATTTTCCAGGTGCCATCTATCACCCCTTTCTTTGACTAGGAAAGGGAATTCCCTGACCCTTTGTGCTTCCCAGGTAAGGCAATGCCTAGCCCTGCTTCGGCTCACACACGGTGCGCTGTACCCACTGTCCTGTACCCACTGTCCGGCATTCCCCAGTGAGATGAACACGGTACCTCAGTTGGAAATGCAGAAATCACCCATCTTCTGTGTCACTCACACTGGGAGCTGTAGACTGGAGCTGTTCCTATTTGGACATCTTGGCTCCATCCCCGCCAAATATATTTATTTTTAACTCAGGGAAAAAAAACATTTTTCTTAAGCTTAAACATGATGTATACTGAAGCAGAATTTGATAACCTATTTGGATTCCCCCAGTGGTTTTAAATCTGAGATTGGTCTCCCCTCATTCTTAGTCAAAAGTGTCTATGATGTATAATATCTTTTTTTAATTGCATTTTCCTGGTTGCAAGAAGAAAAGGAGAAACCAGGAGGTGATCTGCATCCTCACCAGCCTGCAGTCCCAATTAGGATAAGTGATTGCTCTGTGCCTGGTCCTGAGTTCCAGCTGGCATGACTGAAGGGAGTTGCTGACTCCATCTTGGGCTTAAGGCACATTGGAGTTTGTGCTTGATGGTTGAAAACATGCTTTTAACATCAAGTAACATTTTGATTTTCAAAAATAAAAATTGTCCTCTTTCCTAGCTGCTCAATTTGCTTTGCAAAGCTAGGGAAACATAAATAGGGAATCATGGCTTGAGCTTTTCAATGTTAGGAACATTTTAACATTATTTATGGCTTGTCTAGGAGACTTGCTTTTAAAAAGATAGTGAAAAGAATGCGACTGATTAATGAACAAAAATAGCTTATGCTTCACACAGGTGACTGTTCTAGAATGTTGTGTTTCTTTCTAAACCCATGCCTGGGGGATATGGTTCCAAGATAGTCATGAAAATGGAGAACTGGATTCTATATCCCTATATTTCTACAGTCTTCTAGATATTTCTAGAGCCTCTTGTTAAGCCTCCATAATATCCTCAATTCTGTTTCCTGATGCTTTTCACTACACACATTGCCCAGGTCTGCTCCTCTGCATTGGAGCTCATTGGGTGACAGAGGAGATTCGAGAAACTGATGTTTTTGAATGCTGGTTGTGCCAAAATAAGGTCAAATGTGCTTTTTAGTGGAGTAGTAAAGCTCTACATCTTTTGAGCTGGGTGATTTTGGACAAGTTACTTAACCTCTCTGTACCTGGTTTCCACATTATTAAAATGAAAGGATAATGATAGCTTCTTCATATAGCTGTCATGGAATTTAAACAAGATAATACAAATGCTTAGAGCAATGCCTCTGCAAAGCAGAAGTTAGTGCGATGAGCTTTTTTCTTTTTGTTTCACTCTTATAGTGCCAAGAAAGATTTTCTGAAGTGGCAACAATTAGCGTGAGCCCTGACTCTAGGATCCTCGTTTACTGTCCATGGTGCAATGTACTGATACCCAAATCTTGTATGCAATCAAACACAAGGCAGACAGATGCCAGCGAGGTGCCAGGGGATGGGGAGCCAGCCTGCTCTGCAACCCTCCCACACCCTCATCTCTTCCAAGTCAACACTTGCTAAAGGCATCATCACAACGTCAAGGTTTTTGCACTCACTTATATGAGCCAGGGCTCTCCAAGCTGCCTATTTAAAAAGGAGACATACTGGGATATAAAAAGCTTCAGAACATAAAATGTTAACTGCAGGGAAATGCCAAATGCTTGTATTCATAAGAGAATCACATAGAAACAAAAATACAAAAGCTCAGCTTTTGACCATGTTTCCAGGTCTTGGGACCGCACACTGGTATTATTAGCCAACAACATATTTTTCTGCTAAAGTGATCAACCAACACACCTCTGGGACTGAAAAGCATGTAGTCTACTGGATTCTGCAATTCAAGTCATTTTATTAATTCAGATTATGAGTACTAATCAGCTTTTAAAAAAATGTTGTTTTTCAAAGCAGAGTTTTAAAAAGTGTTAAATCTGGGCTATTATGAGGATGGCGATGAAGCACTCCTTAAAAATCTTTACTTATGCAAAACTATTGACAAAATTATAAAAGAAAAATTAAACAGAGGATGAGGCTTATGGGGCAGGGGACATAGGGCAACCAAGCAGGCTGCAGATGGGCACGATACCAGCAAGCAAAGAAGAGCCAGCTCACACACTTAAGGTACTTGGAGCCAGAAAATTGCTGCTGCACCCAGGGCCAGGACCTGGGACCCAGCTTGCTCTCCAGTTGGCATCCCTTGGTTTCAGATCTGTGATCTTAAAGCAGTAGCAAAGATTACCATAATTGCTGCTTATCCACTGAGATGAGTTTTCTTGTAACAAATGAGATATTATTTAAATTTATTTTAGCTGTTTTGTGGAAATTGCTTTGTAACTCCATGGTGTCATTAATGGTTCATATAGCAACACAATTGCTGTGTGTATTCTCTGTAAAGAAACTGTGAAGGAAATGGGTACGTGTGTCATGGGCCGTTAATAATAAATGAGGCAAAAGCAATTTACTTTGCACATATGCACATAATCATTTATATGCCCTTGCAGCAGGTGTGTGTGTATGTGTGTGTGTGTGTCCTCTTGTAATTGTGCTTTTATACCAGAGATTTCTGCATGTGGCTCCTTTCAAACCTGATCCCCAGTACCTGTTTCAGCATAATGATGCAGTGGTTTTGCGCAAAACATTTCTTTTCCTACAGGCCTCAGTTTTCTTATTTGTAAATTCAGAACTAGTTAGATCCTGAGGCCCTTTTGCACCCCTAAGCCTGTGTCGTGCAGGCTGTCCTGACTGCCCACTCAGCTGTGTGAATGCCGGGACTCTTTTCCACAGTCACCACAGGAAAGCTGCAGATTTGGAGCCTGCCTACAGTCACAAGGATTTCTTTATCCAAATCATAGCTTTAACACATTTTCTCTTAGCCATAGCTTCCTATCCCAGGTGGAAATTTCTGTACAAAATTTAAGAAATGATTCCATAATTGAGGTTTTTTAGTAGAAGTGAAGGTGACTAGAGTCTAGATAATGGAACACAATGATTCAAAGCCATAAATGGCAGTTTTCAAGGCAGGACTTTACATCTTGCTCTTGGCTTCAGGTTTCTCACCTGGAAAAGGTGCAGACATGGCCTCCTAACATTAGCCAGGCGCCTGAACACTTTTACTCTGAAGGAAGATGCAGTTTGGGGACCGGGACCACACATGCTTCTGTGACACATCAACAGAATTTCTGGCCTCAAGAACTCCTAGCTACAGACTGAAAAGGAGGCCTAACCCCCAGCCTTCTGGTGTAACCGAGTCTGTTTTCCAACCAGCAGCTGTCCACCAACCTTCACATGTGAGTGCCAATGACCAGGCCCTCCTCCTGGAGCCTTTTAGGAGCTGTGTGAAGAAACTGTGTTCACTCATTCCCCTCCTGATTTAGAGACCAACTGAAAAACACAGGGATTAGAGAACAAATCATTAGCTTAATTACTGGACAAAGCTGGCTTGGAAAATGTGGTGAAGATGGGCAGTCCCCATGGCCCTGGGGCTCAGGCCTGAATTAAGCAAGGTGTATGCATACACCAGGACACAACCTCCTGTGTTGCTCACGGCAAGCAGACCTGAAGGTGTGGGATCAATGATTTCTTCCCAGAACACTTGCCTGACACATAACTCCTGAGCCCAGCAGGAGAGGCTAGTAGAGTAGGCACGAGCTCTCCATGAGGAATCCTGAGTCCAGGAAAAAAGAATGAAGTGTCCTTGAGACCTCTCAGCGCCATACTGTTTCCTCAAGCCTACCTTATAGATTTCCTCCATTCTGACCTGGCCGCTGCAGACCAGCCCTCCTGTGGTCCCAGAGAGGGGATTTGAGCCTCTGCATTAGTAGTTGCCTTGCTGTTTGTGTGAAGCATCAACTCAGATCCTCTGCATTTGGTGCACAAAGATTTCCAGGGAGATGTATCCTCCTCCTCTGTCTTATTTGTCATTCCGCCTTGACCACCATCTGCCTTGGATCCTCTGTGCACACCTCTTCTTTTGTGCATCTCTTTGCTTTGTGCATCGTGGCTCACCCTGGTGCTGTACATAGCACAAGATTGGTTTGCTTGAGCATTTTTTTTTTTTGAGATGGAGTCTCGCTCAGTTGCCCAGGCTGGAGTGCAGTGGCCCGATCTTGGCTCACTGAAACCTCTGCCCCCTGAGTTCAAGCAATTCTCCTGCCTCAGCCTCCCTGGTAGCTGGGGTTATAGGCACCCGCCACCACCATGCCTGGCTAATTTTTGTATTTTTTAGTAGAGTCAGGTGTTGCCCAGGGTGGTCTCGAACTCCTGACCTCAAGTGATCTGCCTGCCTTGGCCTCCCAAAGTGCTGGGATTATAGGTGTGCGCCACCGTGCCTGGCTTGCTTGAGCAATTTTTAAAAAGGAATGGGTTAATTATCTTTAGATTTCATTTGATCTACTTACATTTTTGAGGTGAAAAGCATGTTTACTCTTAGATCTGCCATTTTTATGGTATTTTTGCCTGAAAGTTTCCATTTTTGCATTTTGCTATTTGATCTCTGCTTGTTTTATGTATAGAGGATTGCCTATGTCTGATTTCTTTCAGAAAATTTGGAAGTCATCTATCTACTGAAAAAAAATCAAAATATTTTACAGCAACATATATTTCTTTGACTTATTTTGAGATAGCTGCCAGAGGGCCAGAAAACAGAAGTGGCTCTGCAAGGCTGTCTTTTGTGGGGGGAAATTTGCATCTCTAAATAAGCTGCATTAATACGGTTGGGCTTTCCCTTATCTGGATCTAGGAAAGACAAACTGAGTCTAACACCTTAAATATCTGAAATAAACATTTACCTTCTATTCTCTCTGAAGGCTGCTATCTTGAGGCCTTATCGACATAACAAGACCACCTTTACCAGCTAAGCCTCCTTTTCTCTCCCTCCCACACCCTGTCATACCACTAAAACCTGATTTACCACCATAACCTGATTTGGTTATGCTCTGAGCCTGCATTCTTTCTCCCGATTCAAGGTAGTATAAAAGCTTCTGAACCCCATAGATGGATTGGGTCTTCATTCTGAAGCCTCCTATGCAGACACGTTAAATAAATTTGTATGCCTTTTCTCTATTAATCTATCTTTTTGAGTTAATTTTTCAGTGAAACTTCAGGGGTCTAAGAGCTCCACCCTGTTAAAGTGAAACAAGTATGGCTTCAGAAGGACTCTGGTACTTCTATATTTGAGTCCTTGTGGACGAACCATAACCTCACTTAATAAATAGAAAAGACTGAAAACCTAACTTACAAGTATGTCCTGTAACAATGGCAGAGTATTGACTAATCCCAGCAGCCATACTTCAACCACTCGTAGACTGCCGAGTGTTCAAACTGTGTTCGAATAAGACAAACACCAACCCGTAACCAATCCAGGTGTTTCTGTATGTCACTTTCCTTTTATTGTCTATAAATTTGTTCTGACCACGAGGCATTCCTGGAGTCTCTCTGAATCTGCTGTGATTCTGGAGGCTGCCCGATTCATGAATCTTTGTTTTTTTCTTGCTTAATTATACTTTGTTAAATTTAATTTGTCTGAAGTTTTCTTTTAACAGATCTGGCTTCAAAAGTGGGATTCGAAGTAAAACTCTGGCAACCCCCAGGAACACTAGGTGACCAGGCAAGGTACCTGTGGAGCCCATTGTGCTCCCTACTCTCTTGATTGTAACTGGAGGACATGGGTGAGTTTTCTCTTGGATTCTGAGCTCCACTAACGTGTTTTGAGCTCTCTGAGTTTACTTGAGCAATATTTACATTGGACTGGGTTCAAGATAGAATTGGATTTGATAATTAACTGGATTGGATTCAGTTAGAGGCCTCGGACCTCGGTTAGGTACCTTATTTTTAAAATCGGTTCATCTCAGTCCAAGGAGTCTGGGACTCCACTTTCTGGGACTGTAGCTAATATCATGTATAAAAATTATGGGCCCAGAATGTGTGCATTTTTAGAAAAATGAGTTAATCTCACTAAAAAAAAGCTTAGAATTAAGATGGCCACAATGGGGAAGTTTTAATTTGGATAAAATTATTTGTTTGTGAGGCATGTTAGAAAAGGGGGATCAAAAACGCCAGAAACAGTGGGTCATATTCTTACATATTCATATTCATTGGTATGCAGAGGCCTCTAAAAGACTAAATGAATCAAAATTTGCCTCCTTAAAAGATTCTTTGCAAAAAAAACAAATGAAAAGCTTAAGCCACAGACTAAAGACATGACAAAACTACTCTGACTGAACTAACCCCAACTATTCCTTCACTTTATCCGTCTCTACCTAAATACTCTGAGTCCACTAACCTTCTAGTTAAATTACCTTTTTCACCCTGAAGATGATGGAAAAAAGGGAAGTTAGGCAGATGCCTTAAAAAGTGAGACCTTCTGATCAGCCAGGCCTGTCTGCTGTAACTACTTTCACTGCATGGTCTAAAACAGCTTAGAGCCATTGTGAAGGACTTCCCTGACCCAAGGAAAATCCTCAAAAATTTACTAAGGAATTTAGAACCCTCCTAGGAGCTTACTGTCTAGGACTTCCTGATGTTTACCTATTTATTCACATGATACTGGGGTTGGTGAAGCTTGGAAATGGATGGCAGCAGCAGAATGGGATGGACCTGAGGAGGATATTAAAGACCCCTCCAAAAACTCCTCAGGAGAAGGATCAAAAGCAGCTAGAAAAATTGCTGAAAACGTCTTAAATTCAATTTCTAAAATTTTTCCACAAAAAAATTGATTGCTCTATCATCCAATCTTGTAAACACAAAAAGGATGAACTAGTTTCATATTACAGAACTTGCTTAGAATCATCGTTTGTGAAACATTCTGGTCTCAAAGTACAGCAAGGAGTATTTCCTGTAGGGACTGAAATGGCATTAAGTGCTCTGTTTATAAATGGACTTGGTCCTGGACTTAGCTGTTTAATTAAAAAACATAAGCTGGGATGAGAAGTTACAGATATGACTGAATTGGTGGCCTTGGCTGAACATTTTGAGAGGACTCTACAGCAAAAAAGAACTCAAAAGGCTAACATGCTTATAACCCTTCAATTATTATACAGCAGTTACAAAGGGACCAAAGGGACCTTCCCATTCTCATTTTAAATCACAACCAAGAGGTCCTAAAACAAGAAGTTCTTTACCCCAAGATGTCTGCCTTTATTGCAAACAGTCAGGACACTAGAAAAGGGATGTCCACTTTTCTATCAGTCCACCAATAAGCCTCCGTTTAGGCCAAACTGTTTAACCACAGAAGGAGCCCAAGACACTTTAGTCCTCCTGATAATAATCAACATTGACAAGGCTCTGAGGGATTCTCCAGTAAATTGCTCCCTGTATTATTAGCTTTAAATGAACATGCAGAAACAGAAGTTAAAATAAATAGGGAGCCACGTACAGTCCTGGTGGATACCAGAGCTACTCTATCTACCATAAACCCTACTTTAATAGGCAAACAAATCCTGCAGAGTAAAAGGATCATTTCTGTGGTGGGGGTTTCAAATCAAGTTCAAGAGGTTCCCGTATCTGAACCCATCCAATTATCTTAGAGGTTCTTTTCAGAAAAACACACTTTTTTACTATGTGATACTGCTCCAGCAAACTTGTTAGGGTGATATTTACTTTCAAAGCTAAGAGGGCACATAAATTTTTTTCTCAGAGAGAGAAATAATCTTAGCACTTCTTGATTCCCCTGAACCAGAATTGTTATGCTGTCTACAGGCAGAAATTAATAAGACAAAAACTCAGGCCTGTAATACCCCTGATCTTTCCAAAATACCTAAATATTTATGAGCCTCTTCCCCAACTAATATAGAAAGAATTAAAAGTGTGGAACCAATAAAAGTCCAAATAGATTATTTTAATCCTTGGCCTAAATTATTCGAGTATCCACTAAAACCTGAAGCAATTCAAGGGCTCTCACCAATTGTAGAAAATTTAATTAAGCAAGGATTCAATCTCATGCACTAGCCCTTGTAGCACTCCAATCTTACCAGTTAAAAAACCAAATAAGTGAGGTTGGAGATTTGTTCAAGATGTACAGGCAATTAACAGAATTGTAATACCAAGATTTCCTGTAGTCTAAAATCCTAATACTTTATTCTCTAATGTACCCACTTATTACAAGTGGTTCAGAGTAATAGATCTCTGCTCAGGCTTCTTAGCATTCCAGTTCATAAAGAGAGTCAATACCTGTTTGCCTTTACTTGGAAAAATCAGAGGTATACCTGGACTGTAATGCCATAGGGGTTTATGGAAGCCTCTTCCTATTTTTCTCAGGCATTGCATCAGGACTGAATAACACAACAGTTTCCTCAAAATTCTACTCTCATTCAGTAAGTAGATGTCTTATTGTTATGCTCTCCCACTGAGTGCTCTGAAATTGACTCAGTTTACCTTTTACAGCAACTCAAATATAAAAGTAACAAGGCTTCAACAGAAAAACTTAAGTTTTCAGAGGAAAAGTCTACTATTAGGGACATGACTTGACTGCTGAAGGAATTTTCCTCTTACCTGAGAGGATAAAAACTATCCAAAGTTTTTCTTGATCTGCAGCCGAAAGACAATTAAGAGGCTTTCTTGGACTTGCAGGATATTGCAGATCCTGGGTTCTGCAATATCACCATTGTATGAACTCACTAAAAATGCTGTACCAGAGCCTTTACCTTGGGAAGATAGTCATGAGCAGGCTTTCAGCTAAATAAAGTTGGCCTTAGAACAGCCCCCAGCTTTAGGACTTCCAAATTACACTAAACCTTTCAGCTTGTTTGTTCATGAGCAAAAAAATCAGGCATTAGGAGTCCTTACTCAAGAACATGGTGATAAACATAGGCCCATTGCATACTATAGCCTGCAGTTAGACCCAGTCACTAAGGCATACCCTAATTGTTTAAAAGCAGTAGCAGCAGGGGCCAGGCTGGTAGAATCTTCATCAGATTTGGTTTTAGGAAATACACTTAATTTGCAAGTCCCACAAGCTGTGTGGAAAGTCTACTAAATTCCAACCAAACCCAGCATTTTTCAGTAAGTAGACTAACATCTTATGAATTACTTCACCTGTGTCCTTCTAATCTAGATCTAAAATGCTGTAATCTACTTAACCCTGCTACTCTGTTACCTCTGTCTGATGATGGTAAAGACCACAGTTGTGTGAGTGTAGTGTCAGAAATAGTGGTCCCTCATGTTGATTTACAAGATACTCCACCAGATAATCCTAAATTGATACTTTTTGCTGATGGGCCCTGTGCTAAAAACTCAGAAGGAAAATATCAGGCAGAATATGCTGTTACCACCCAAAATTAGTAGAGAAGGGAACTCTTCCTCAACTTAACTCAGCCCAACCTGTGGAAATTTTTGCCCTCACCTGAGCTTGTCATATAGCTAAGGACCAATCAGTAAATATTTATACAGATAGCAAACATGCTTTCAGAGTAGTACATTATTTTGGCATGATATGAAAACTACCAGGGTTTCTCACCTTTAGTGGAACCCCCATCAAAAATGGACTCCAAGTAGATGAACTCCTTCTGCTATTCTGTTACCATTACAGATTGCTGTTATTACAATTGAAGCTCATACTTGTAGAACTAAACCTAAATATCAGGGAAATGCTTTAGCAGATTTGTATGCTAAATCAGCTACTCACATTGTTAAGATATGCAGTCTGAATGAACTCCGGAAGGTTAATACAAGCCAACTTCTTTATGATGACTTATTTCAGAAACAGTGCAATGCCTTTGATTTGGAAAAAAAAATTGGTATCTAAAAAGATGTAAGTTTAATGTGAAGCACAGACTCACAGAGGGTCCAGGCAGCTGCCTGGTCCTCCCTGAGTCTTTGAAGCTTCCATTGTTGAAAGCTCTGTACTCCACAACTCATTGTGGAACAGATAAAATGGTCCAAATTATGAAAAAATACTGATTGGGTGATGGTTCCAAAATTGCTAAAATGGTTTATAACCAATGTTTTACTTGTCAAACTCATAATCCTGGAAAAACAATCAAAACTTCAGGTGGTATATGTCTACCACCTGATGGATCAGTTGAACATTTACAGATGGACTTCATTCACTTGTCACCTTCAAAGGGGTATCAGTATTGTCTTGCAATAGTTTGCATGTTTTCTAGTTGGATAGAGGCCTTCCCATGTAAGAAAGCTAATGCTGTGACAATAACTAAGAAATTATTAAAAAATGGTTTTCCTGGCTGGGCGTGGTTGTTCATGCCTGTAATCTCAGTACTTTGGGAGGCCCAGCCCGGCAGATCACCTGAGGTCAGGAGTTCAAGACCAGTCTGACCAACATGGTGAAATCCCGTCTCTACTAAAAATACAAAAAAAAAAATTAGCTTAGCCTGGTGGCGGGCACCTGTAATCCCAGCTACTCAGGAGGCTGAGGCAGGAGAATAGCTTGAGCCCAGGAGGCAGAGGTTGCAGTGAGCTGAGATTGCATCATTGCACTCCAGCTGGGGCAACAAAGCGAGACTCTGTCTAAAAAAAAAGAAAATGCTTTTCCTTTATGGCAGATCCCTGGAAAAATTTCCAGTGATAGAGGAACTTATTTTAATGGGCAAGTTATAAAGGAGTTAAATAGGGTGTTACCAACACAGTGGCACTACCATTGTCCCTACCACCCACAGTCTTCTGGAAAGGTTGAAAGAACAAATGACATATTAGAACCTATTGGCAATGTTAACTGCATCAATTGGGTTGCCTTGGCCAAAGGTACTACCTTTGGCTTTAATGGCAATTAGATTCACTTTCATTGGAAAATATAAGTTGACCCCTTATGAAATAGTCAATGGAAGGCCTATGTCCCTAATAATAGCACCTCGTGTTTCTCCTACTCTCTCATACTCTGATATGACTAAATACTGCAAGGCTTTAATGTATTATGCCAAAGTATACTTCCACCAGGTAAAGAAAGCTTTTCAAGATCCACCAACTGAGGATAATCAAACCTTCCATGATCTGGAACCTGGAGACTGAGTCTTCTGGAAATGACATCACAGGAAGACTACTCTCATTGGAAGGGACTATACCAAGTCCTTCTCATCACCTATACCACAGTGAAGCTTCAGGGCCTTGAATCTTGGGTCCATGTCTCACAACTCAAAAGGGCTCCTTTCAAACTCCTGGAACTGTACACCTGTTGGAGACTTTCAGGTAAAGCTGACCAGGGAAATCTCTCCCCAGAAACAGACAGCATCCTAGCAGTGGACAGCTTTCCCAAGATCATGGATCAAGACTTTGCTACCACCATAAACCCTTACGTATTTTTCTGTTTTCCTCATGTTTTGTTGCCCTAATCCTTTCCTAGAGGAAAACCCATGGCTTTAGCTTGAGCTTATGCTGTAGAACAAAACCAGAGTAACTGTTGGGTTTGTGGGCTAATGCCAAAAAAATCAGGAAACTATTTCACTGATGCCTATCCCTCTTTGTGTTCCCAATGAGAGTCACCCTGAAACTCCAAGGAAAGAAAGAAAAGCTTTTTTTTTTTTTGGAGACAGAGTATTGCTCTGTCACCCAGGCTGGAATGCAACAGCACGATGTTGGCTCACTGCAACTTCTGCCTCCCAGGCTCAAGCAATTCTCGTACCTCAGCCTTACAAGTAGCTGTGACTATGGGCATGCACCACCATGCCCAGGTAATTTTCATATTTCTTGTAGACAGGGTTTTGCCATGTTGGCCAGGCTGGTCTCAAACTCCTGACCTCAATCAATCGGCCTGCCTCAGCCTCCCAAAGTGCTGGGATTATATGCATGAGCCACCGCACCCGGCCTGAAAGCTATTCTTGATATTCTAAATATCACTGCTACTTGCTTTCCTACACCCACTAAAAACAACACTCTAACTTTTCCACCTGAAAACTCAATCATTACCAAATATAAAAAGCCAATTCAAGTGATTCCTGCAAAAGGTATATTGTGCTTCCAGGCATCATGCACTCAAGATTTTGGAACTACCTGTGTTGGTACAAGTAATTGCTTGTATAATGTAACTGGATTAAATTCAGTATGGTCTTTTTTTACTAGATGTGTTTATACACCCTTACAGCATGTTATGAAGAGGCCACAAAAAAGTAAATTTCTCACTGGACATTGTTCAGGAGCTATGCAGATTTATGGATAAACAAACCTGACTGACCGCTGCTTAAATGCAACTAGTGGCCCTCTTCTCAACCCCTGAGGGTCTATATTCGGTCTGTGGAAAACATGTATATTCCATTCTGCCTCCTTGTTGGTTTGGATCTTATTATTTGGCCTGGATTGCTCCTGCCTTTTGAATAGCTTCCCCTGAAAATTCTCATGATAACTCTTACAATTGGAGGCCCAAATGATCAATAACTGAAATTAGCACTGGCCTTGAATGAGACAAAGATAAGCTAGTTTCCACTGAGGAAAGATTCTGGTGGGATTCCTGGGGGCTCACTCTTGGTGGTAGTGAGGTACCATTTGTATGGAATTTAAAGCTAACTCATAAATTGGGAAAATCATTGGATTCTGTAGCCAACCAGACCTCCTAGGGCTTCAGGCAGGTAGAAGCTACTCTCCAAAAGGTAGATGACAACACATATATTCAACAAAAACACTTAATGAAACATGATGCAGCTTTAGATCTTCTTTTTGCTCAAGCTAGAGACTTGTGTTTGGTGTTAAACAAAACTGAATGTTGTACTTACTTCTCCCCTTATTTTGTTACTATGGAAAGCCTAATTTAAAAGGTGGCTGATACTGCTGTTTCCTTAGACACTGCCACCAAATAGATTAAAGAAACCTCTCAAGAGAAAGGAACCTGTGATGTATTTACAGGACAACTAACGGTTGGTTTGCAGGCATCCTAAGTGGGGGTGACAAGCTTGGGCTTTCCAAGCGTCTCTAATCTTCATATTTCTCCTAGTAGGTTTCCAAGTCATACTAACTTGAATGAAATGAATACTTCTTTAAATCAGCCTATCTTATAGTGAACTATGGTCCATAATTGCTATCACACTCCAAATGAGGACTATGGCCAATTAGACCCTAATACTGTTGAACTGCCTATATTGTCTGAACTTGGTTACTTTGGTTCGGTTCATTTCATAAGATCTATTATTAAAGAGTATGCCTTGGCATTTTGATATTACCCTCTTGATAGTCATAATCATAGTCCCCCTGTACACTGTATCCTCTCAAGTCTTAAATGTTTTGTGGCCGGGTGCAGTGGCTCACGCCTGTAATCCTAGCACTTTGGGAAGCCAAGGCGGGCGGATCACCTGAGGTCAGGAGTGTAGACCAGCCTGGCCAACATGGTGAAACCCCATCTCTACTAAAAATACAAAAATTAGCCAGACATGGTGGTGGGCACCTGTAATCCCAGCTACTCAGGGTGCTGAGGCAGGAGAATTGCTTGAACCCAGGAGGCGGAGGTTGCAGTGAGCCGAGATCGCACCACTGCACTACAGCCTGGGTGACAGAGTGAGACTCCATCTCAAAAATAATAATAATAATAAAAGTTTTCTATGCAGGCTTCCATTGAAAGTTGAATGGTCTCACCCCAACTGGGTCAGCAAGTACATAAAGAATCATTCAGCTGGTACAAAATGTGACTTGTGAATTCCACATTGACACCAAAGAAGACCTGTGAAGCACCATACTAAAACTAAAGAAGACCTGTGAATTCTACACTGAGACCAAATAAGTCTTTATCATGGTGACAGAGAGTGGCATCGATGCCTAAAGTTTTGGCCAATCTCTCTAAATTGAGAGGGTGATCAAAAGGGAGGAATTGTTAAAGTGAACTAAATATGGCCTAAGAAGGACTCTGTACTTCTATATTTGAGTCCTTGTGGATGAACCATAATCTAATTGGATTGGTAGACAAGATTAAAAACCTAACTTAGGAGAATGCATCTGTAACAGTTGCTGAATCTTGGCCAATCCCAGCGGACATACTTCAACCAATTATACACTGTTGAGTGTTCAGACTGTGTTCAAATAAGGCAAACGCCAACCTGTAACCAAGTCAGCTGTTTCTGTACCTCACTTCTAATTTCTGTATGTCACTTTCCCTTTTTATCTATAAATTTGCTCTAACCACGGGGCATCCCTGGAATCTCTCTGAATCTGTTGTGATTCTGGAGGCTTCCTGATTCATGAACTGTTTTTTTTTTTCTTGCTCAATTAAACTCTGTTAAATTTAATTTGCCTAAAGTTTTCTTTTAACAGATCCTACACTACCTTTAGTCCTTCTCTTGGTTAATTGATTATCTTTAAAAAATTGATTAAGCCTCTGTTTGAACTTAAAATCAAGATAGGTCTGACAATGTCTCCTGACTCCATTCAAGATAAGGAAATATTCCAAGGACTCTCGTCTTTTCTCCCCATTACACCTGCAATTTAGTTAATTACATGATTGTCTTAGTTTATTCAGTGTTATAAAGGACTACATGAGACTGGGTAATTTATAAAGTAAAGATGTTTTATTTGTCTTATGCTTCTGCAGGCTGTACAAGAAGCATGGTGCCAGCATCTGCTTGGCTTCTGGTGACAGCCACAGGCTATTTCTGTACTCACGGTGGAAGGTAAAGGGAGCCAGCCAGCATGCAGCTCACATGGGGAGAGAGGAAGCAAGAGAGAAAGAAGGGAGGTGTCAGGCTCTTTTGGACCACTAGCTCTCACTGGAATGAGTGGAGTAAGAACTCGCTGGCCCACAGGGAGGGCATTAATCTATTCATGAGTAATCTGTCCCCATGGCCCAAACCCCTCTCATTAGGCCCCACCTCCAAAATTGAGGATCAAATTTCAACATGAGGTTTTGAGGGGACAACATCCAAACTATAGCAATAATGCTTTCTTGTTGTTGTAATTTTATAACATTTACATGTCATTTTGCAACCATAGTTCCTGTACATTTTAGCTTGAGTTCTATTGCCCAGTGTTCTTACAGATTTCCTGTTGGCCTCTTGGTTTTCCGAAGTTCTGTTTTGTTCCCATCCCCCGCTCAAGAAGGATTTGTGTTAGCTAGTATTTGGCTTTCTCTTTGTGTAAAACTTCGGTTAGTGTCATTTTATTTTTGTGAATTAAAGATAGGTAGTCTAGGGTAATATTCTAGATCTAACTGTTATTTTCCTGAAACTTCTGTATACAGTGTTCTCATTTCCTTTCTTGAATTTTGCTTTGGAGAAATCTGCAGCTGGTCTGCAAGCTTGAGTTCCTTCATCCCAGGTAGTTTTGACTTTGCAGGAGGGAGAAAGGTTATATATTATTCAGATAATTTGATTGTTTATTTACATTTAAAAGGCTATTACTATTAACAGTTGATGTTCCAGGTTAATTATTCTGTGTCTACCTTTGCTGTGACATGTTGTACCCTTTAAATATGTAGATTTAGATTGTTTCAGGCAACTTAAAATTATGTCTTTAATACTTGTTATTTTCTGTTCAGCTTTTCTAGGGATATTTATTATTCCTATGTTAGTATTCTATTGTCTGTCTTCCAGATATATACTTTTTCTTTTTCTCTATTTATTGGTGGACGTGCATTCAGTGGCAAGAAAAAAAAAACCAACAGAAAATGACTAAATATGATAAAACACATAGCTGCCCGAAAGATTTATATAAATTATTTTTGCAAATTGCATTCATGATTGTGTCCTTTCTCCTCTTCATTCTTTCTTCCTGTAGTAGCAGGGCCAATGGCTGCCGGAACTCCTTCTCTTTTTTTTTGAGACGGAATCTTGCTCTGTCACCCAGGCTGGAGTGCAGTGGCGCAATCTCGGCTCACTGCAAGCTCCGCCTCCCAGGTTCACGCCATTCTCCTGCCTCAGCCTCCAGAGCAGCTGGGACTACAGGCGCCCGCCAACACGACCGGCTAATTTTCTGTATTTTTAAATAGAGACGGGGTTTCACTGTGTTAGCCAGGATGGTCTCGATCTCCGGACCTCATGATCTGCCTGCCTCGGCCTCCCAAAGTGCTGGGATCCGAACTCCTTCTTACCCTTTTAGTATAGCCCAGGGAAGATCTATCAGTGGCTGGAGAAATTAAATTTAGAAGGGGAAGTACCTTGCAAAAGTGAACCCTCTCTTCACTTTCCCATGTGTACCCCCCAGTACAGCCCAATGTATCCTTAAACCCATTGTAACTGTGGAGAAAACAGAAGGGAGACCCTCTATTTTTCTCCCAGGGCCTAAGTTGTAAAAGAGAATTTCAATAATATCACAAATTCAAAATATTAAGTCACACGTGGTTTTCAAATCATTCTTTCCCTGGGATGCTATATTGAAATTCTGAATGCATTATAATTTAGAAACAGCTTGATGAACACCATTTATTATAATGGTAGTACATTATGTACAACATGTTCACTATTAGGGTCATTACTCTGATACATATTAGTGAGTTGAACTGGTAGTCTCACCAACTTAGAAATGAACTTTGGTAGCACAGTTCAATCAAATGTTAGACAAGACCTGTGTATCTGGACGCTCAGAAAGAGCCTAAGCATTGGTTTCAGCAACTAATATAGGTGCTGGAGTCAAGCCACATAAAATTGGTAGTTTAGGTACACTTTCCCATCTTTGCAAGCGTATTTATGTAGGTGAGCATTTAATTTTTACAGCTGTTTTAAAAACTGATGCTACTGAAAGGAGTGACATTAGCAAAATTGCCGGCTAGGAAGCTCCAAGCTATCATTCTTACATGGAACGTCAAAAAACAATGAGAAATGAGCTGAACTAACCTTATAAGAGCTCTGGAAAACAGCAAAAGTCCTGTAGTATCCAAGAAAACACCCAAACAAGAAAGAGCCTCATTCAAAATGATAGAAAACTTTGTGTCATTTTTATATACCCTTTTCCCATTTCCCCTTTTAGCACAGAGTGGTCTTGGTCTGGAGGAGGTAGGACCCAGTTCCCAATTCCATCACTCAAACCAGAGACAGCAGAGCAGACCTCACTTGCCATGTTCTAAACTGTCTGGGGGCTGTCGAAACAACTGGTCTCTGTATTGTTTAACTTCTATCTCAGATGAGGAAGGCAGCCAGAACTGCTTATGAAAGCTTCACAAAGACTACAGGCACCAAATGCCTGGGGTGGGAGATAATAGTAGAGATATACAATAGACCATTTAAGATCTTATGAAGATATAAATATTTCTGGTAAGTTAAGTACCTGGGGAAAACATAAATATCAGTTTTATTATAATTTTGGTTTGTAACTCAACTGTTTATCTTCTTTAGAATTAAAAGAAGCTAGGATAAGACCTTTTGGGATATTAAGATTTTCAAAAGCCATAAATACTGGGGAACTGAGAAAGCAAGACATACGCCCGTGTACAAAGCATGTTCAGAAAAAGATATGAGAAGACCTTGAGTTTTCAATTCAGGCTAATCCTTAGGCTCAGAGCACAACCAGTGAAGTAGTCATGGACTGCCCTCGCAAAGAGTCAGTTTGTGAAGACTTGGAGAAGTGCCTGCTTTTTGTTTTTGTTTTTGTTTTACAAATGTTCAATTAAAAAAAAAAATCACAAGTCATATAAAGTAATAGAAAAATGTTGCCTACTCAATGCAAGAAAAGAAATTAACAGGAACTGTCCATGAAGAAGCATAGATGTTGACCTTACTAGAAAAGACTTTAAAACAACTGCTCTTGAATATGCTCAAAGAGCTGAAAAGAGTAAAAAGAACTAAGGGAAATCAGGAAAATGAAATGCAAACTAAATAGAATATTAGCAAAGAGATGTGAATTATAAAAAGAAACCAAACAGAAATTCTGAAGCTAAAAAATACAATTATTGAATTAAAAATTTACTAGAGTGGCTTAACAAAAGATTTGAGTAAGCATAAGAAAGAATCAGGGGCCCAGGCGTGGTGGCTCACGCCTGTAATCCCAGCACATTGGGAGGCTGAGGCAGGTGGATCACTTGAGGTCAGGAGTTCAAGACCAGCCTGGACAACATTGTGAAACCCCATCTCTACTAAAAATACAAAAAATTAGCCAGGCGCAGTGTTGGGCGCCTGTAATCCCAGCTACTCAGGAGGCTGAGGCGGGAGAATCGCTTGAACCTCAGAGGCAGAGGTTGCATTGAGCTGAGATCGCGCCACTTCACTCCAGCCTGGGCAACAGAGAGAGACTCCATCTTTAAAAAAAAAAAAATTAAAAAGAGAGAAAGAATCAGTAAATGTGAAGACAGGAAAATTGAAATTATTGAATCTGAGAAGCAGAAAGAAACAAAAAATAGAAGAAAAGTAAACAGAGCCTAAGGGATTTGTGGCGTACCATCAAGCTAACCAATGTACACATTGGGTCAGTTTTAGAGGAGGAGAGAGAAAAAGGGCAGAGAGATTATTTCAAAAAAATATTAACTGGAAACTTTCTAAACTTAATGAAAGATGTGAATCTATAAATCAAAGAATCTCAATAAATTTCAAGTAGAATAAATTTAATGAGACCCACACTATGACTAATTATAATCAATCTGTCAAAAGCCACAGACAAAGAAAGAATCTTGAACATGGCAAGAGAAAAGTTAAATATCATGTTCAAGTGACACTCAATAAGATTATTAATAAATTTCTCACCAGAAACCCTGTAGGCCAGAAAAAAATGGGAAGATACATTAAGTACTGAAAGAAAAACAACTGTCAACTGAGAATTATGTACTGAGCAAACTTGTCCTTCACAAATGATAGAATTATTAAGAAATTCCCAGATAAATCAATGGCAGAATTGATTATCACTGAATCTGTCCTGTCAGACACTCTAAAGGAAGTTCTCAAAGTTAAAGTGGAAGGACAGTAGACAGTAAAGCAAAATCTTTCAAAGATATAAAGATCCCTAGTAAGTTAAGTATCTAGGGAAACATAATAACCAGTTTTGTTGTAAATTTGGTTTGTAACTCAACTTGGTGTTTTCTTCAGAATTAAAAGACAAATGCATAAAAATAAGAATATATACCAGTGTGTTTACTGTGTATAAATATATAATTTATGGTAGCAACAGCATGGTGAAAAAGCACTGTAGAGGAATAGAGTTTTGTATGTGATTGAAGTTGTTACTATTAATAAGATTGTTATAAATTTAGGATATTATATTTAATCCCATGGCAACCAAAAGAAAATATCTATGGAATATACACTGGGAATTGCATAGACAGACAACTGGAAGCAGCTAATGTGCGTCGAAGTCATGAAGAGGAATGGAAGGGGCAAGTAAATACAGCACCTTCAACTGAAACATCCAGGGACTCTCATTAGGACTAATTGAGGAAACAACTCAACCCACAGGGAAGGGAGAAAAGCAAGGCAGGGCGATGGCCCACCCAGGAGTGACATGGAGCCAAGGGAAGCTCCCTTACCCAGAGAAGTGGTGAGTGAATATGCAACCCCAGGGTCTCACATTTGTTCCATAGATCTTTGCAACCCTTAGGTCAGGAGATCCCCTTGTGAACCTACTCCACCCGGACTATCAGTTTTATACACAGAGCTATGTGGAATCTCACAGAGCAGCTGCTCAGGCATGCATAGAGACCCAGGAACTTTAGATACTCTGGCATTTCAGGCATCTCAGCAAAAGTAGCTGCAACTCTGGAAAAGTGGAAAGTTAGACCCCCACAATACTCGTAAGAAAGAGGCTGAATCCAGGAGACTGAGCAGCGATGGTCTGTTGGCCCCACTTCCACGGTGCCTCACAGGATAAAACCTACTGGCTTGGAATTTCAGCCAGCAACCGATAGCAGCATTGTGCCTCCCTGGGATGGAGCTCCTCGAGGGAGGGGTGGAAGGGGTGCCACTTCTGCTGTTTGGCCACTTGGCTATTACATCCTTCAGGCTTTGGAGAGTCCAAACTGACCAGGGGCAAAAGGGATTCTCCAGCACAGCACAGCTACTCCTCTAAGACATGGCCAGACTGCTTCTTTAGGTGGGTCCCCAGTGCTATTCCTCCTCACTGGGCAGGACCTCCCAGTTGGGGCCTCCAGCCACTCCCACCAGTGTTCTCTGGCCAACAGGGATTTGAAAACTCCCTGGGACAGAGCTTTCATAGGGAGGGGCAGGTCAACATCTTTACTGTTAGGGTGACTTAGCCATTCTAGCCTTCAGGCTTTGGAGAGCCCAAACCAACCAGCGGTGGAAGTGATACCCTAGCACAGCACAGCTGCCCTGCAAAAACATGGCCGGACTGCTTTTGTAAGTGAGTTCCTGATCCCATTCTTCATCACCAGCCATCACTCAGTTCAATCAGCCCACGGTGCATGGTCTCTGCTGTGGGCCCAAGCCAGGGGGTCTCTGTGTGGTGATGAGCAGTGGGGGGTGTGTGGGACCCATGGGAGACAGACTGACCTCCTCTCCTTGGGCTGACTGCAGCTTGTTGGAGGTGTGGATAAGGCACTCAGGGTCTTTTCACTAGGTGGAGCCTTCCAATCAGGGTCTCTGGCTACTCCCACCAGTGTTCTCCAGCTGACAGAGGATTCAGACCTCCCTGGGATGGAGCTCCCAGAGGGAGGGGGAGGATGAAATCTTTGCTGTTTGGGTGACTTAGCCATTCCAGCCTTTGGGCTTTGGAGTACTGGAAGCATTACCCCAGCCCAGCACAGCTGCCCTATAAAAACCTGGCCAGGCTGCTTTTATAAGCAAGTCGCTAATCCCATTCCTCATCACCAGCAGTCACTCAGTACAATCAGCCCAGGATTCAGGGTCTGTGCTGTGGGCCCAAGCCAGGAGTTCCCTGTCTGGTGATGAGCAGTGGGGTGTGTATGGGACCATGGGAAACAGAATAGTGTCCTCTCCTTGGGTCAACTGCACCTTGTTGGAAGTGTGAATAAGGCACTTAGGGTCTTTTCCTGCACATTCCCTCCCCATACATAACATAATACATAATAGCAGCTTCCCCTGAGCCCATGACAGCTTCTCACATCACTTTTCTGGCATGTGTCTGCATGGGTGGGTTTTGCTTTACTTGCCCCATCAGCATGCAGGAGTGCACTGTGCCCCACAAACCCCACCAACCACCATTGCAGATGGAGCCTTGGTGGGCACAGAGCCAGCAAGACCTGCCTCTGCCAGCACCCAGCTCTTGTGCTCATGCTGTGCAGAGGACAAGGAATCCTCCCAGGCCCTGAGTAACTACTCCTGCTTGTGGGGCACAGAGAAGGCACCCAGACCTGCACTAGCCAGCACCCCACTGCAAATCAACACCACCTCCAGTGCAACAGCACAGTCTCCGCCAGCAGGGGCCCCCGTTCTCCCTGCAACCACCTTGCCTCTGTCACTGTGGCGAATGACTGCATGGTGGCAAGCACTCCTGCATCTGCTAGCACTCGGCTGCAGCTGCCACACCTTGGTCTCCTCAGTGTAGTAGGTCCAAACCTCAAGGAGCAAGAGAACAAAGTTAGGGCCCAATACAAATTCCCCAGAGTTAGAGCATGCAGTCCAGAAGTTAGGAGCTGTACATTGTCTCTTAAAATCTTCCAGAAATGAAGCCAGTTGGCTGAATCTACCTTATACCACAATCAAACCCTCAAGGTCATCAAATAGGATAAAAGAAAAAAAAAAACTATTCAAAGGTCAACAGCCTCAAAGATTGAAGGTAGATAAGCACACAAAAATGAGAAAGAATAAGTGTAACAACACTGAAAACTCAAAAAGCCAGAGCACCTTCTTTCCTCTAAATGACTGCATCACCTCTCCAGCAAGGGTTTCAAACTGGGCTGAGGCCGAGATGGCTGAAATGACAGAAGTAGAATTCAGACTATGGATAGAAAAAAAGGTCACTGAACTACAAGAGTATATTATAACCTAATGCAAGGAAGCTAAAAATTATGATATAATATTGCAGGATCTGACAAACAAAACAACCAGTATAAAGAAGAACATAACTGACCTGATAGAGCTGAAAAGCACACTATAAGATTTCATAATGCAATCACAAATATTAATAGCAGAATAGACAAAGTGGAGAAAAGAGTCTCAAGCTTGAAGACTGCCTTTCTGAAATAAGACAGGCAGACAAGAATAGAAAAAAATGAAAAGGAATAAGTAAAACCTCCAAGAATTATGGGATTATGTAAAGAGACCAAATCTACAACTGATTGGTGTACCTGAAAGAGACAGGGAGAATAGAACTAACTTGTACAACATATTTCAGGTTATCAACCATGAAAATCTCCCCAACTTAGCTGGAGAGGCCAACATTCAAATTCAGGAAATGCAGAGAACCCCAGTAAGATACTTTACAATAAGATCATCCTCAAGACACATAATCCTCAGATTCTCCAAGGCTGAAATAAAAGAAAAAATGTTAAATGCAGCTAGTGAGAAAATCAGGTTACTTACAAAGGGAAGCCTATCAGACCTCTCAACCCTACAAGCCAGAAGAGACTAGGGGGGGTCAATACTCAACATTCTTAAAGAAATGAAATTCCAACCCAGAATTTCATACCCAGTCTAAGCTTCATAAATGAAGGAGAAATAAGATCCTTTTCAGACAAGCAAATGCTAAAGGAATTTATTACCGCTAGACCTGCATTAAAAGAGCTTCCAAAAGAAGCACTAAATATGGAAAAGAAAGACCATTAACAGCCATCACAAAAACACATTGAAGTACACAGACCAGCGACACTATAAAGCAACCACATAAACAGGTCTGAGAAATAACCAACCAGCTAACATCATGACAGGATCAAATTCACACATATCAATACTGCCTTAAATATAAATGGGCTGTGCCTCAACTGAAAGGCACAGGGTGGCAAGCTGGTTAAAGAAACAAGACACATTTGTATGCTGTCTTCAAAAGACCCATCTCACATGCAATGACACATATAGGCTCAAAATAAAGGGATGGAGAGAAATCTACTAAACAAATGGAAAACAGAGAAAGCAAGGGTTGCATTCCTAGTTTCTGACACAACATACTTTAAACCAACAAAGATCAAAAAAGACAAAAAAGGGCATTACATAATGGTAAAGGGTTCAATTCAATAAGAAAATCTAACTACCCTAAATACATATGCATTCAGGAGCACCCAGATTCATAAAGCAAGTTCTCAGAAACCTTCAAAGAAACTTAGACTCCCACACAGTAATAGTTGGAGATTTTAACACCCCACTGACAATATTAGACAGATCACCAAGACAGAAAATTAACAAAGATATTTAGGACCTGAACTAAGCACTGGACCACATGGACCTAATAGATATATACAGAATTCTTCCTGCAAAAACAACAGAATATACATTCTTCTCATCACCACATGGCACATACTCTAAAACTGATCACATAATCAGAAGTGAAACACTTCTCAGTAAATGCAAAATAACGGAAATAATAACAAACAGTCTCTCAGTCCACAGCACAATTAAATTAGAAATCAAGACTAAGAAATTCACTCAAAAGCATAAAATTACATGGAAATTGAATAGCTTGCTCCTGAATGACTTTTTGGTAAATAATGAAATTAAGACAGAAATCAAGAAGTTATTTGCAACTAATGAGAACAAAGATACAATGTACCAGAATCTCTGGGACACAGCTAAGGCAGTGTTAGGAGGGAAATTTATAGCACTAAATGCCCACATTAAAAAGTTAGAAAGGGCTGGGCACAGTGGCTCACGCCTGTAATTCCAGCACTTTGGGAGGCCAAGGCGGACAGATCACGAGGTCAGGAGATGGAGACCATTCTGGCTAACACGGTGAAACCCCATCTCTACTAAAAATACAAAAAATTCGCTGGGCTACTTGGGAGCCTGAGGCAGGAGAATGGTGTGAACCTGGGAGGCGGAGTTTGCGGTGAGCTGAGATCGTGCCACTGCACTCCAGCCTGGGTGACAGAGCGAGACTCCATCTCAAAAAAAAAAAATTAGAAAGATCTCAAGTTAACAACCTAACATCACAACTAAAAGAACTATAGAACCAAGAGCAAACAAGGCTCAAAGCTATCAGAAGACAAGAAATAATCAAAATCAGAGCTGAACTGAAGGAAATAGAGACATGAAAAACCATTACAAAAATCAACAATTCCAGGAGCCATTTTTTTTGAAAAAAGTTAATAAAAGAGACAGGCCACTAGCTAGACTAATAGAGAAGAAAAGAGAGAAGATTCAAATAAACACAACCAGAAATGACAAGGGGGATATTACAAGTGACCCCACAGAAATACAACAACTATCAGACAATACTATAAACACCTTTATGTACATAAACTAGAAAATATAGAAGAAATGGATAAGTTCCTGGACAAATACACCCTCCCAAGACTGAACCAGGAAGGAATTGAATCACTGAACAGACCTATAATGAGCTTTGAGATTGAGGCAGTAATAAATAGCCTACCAACCAAAAAAAAGCACAGAACCAGATGATTCACAACTGAATTTTACCAGATGTACAAAGAAGAACTAGTACAATTCCTACTGAGACTATTCCACAATATTGAGGAGGAGGGACTTCCTACAACTCATTTTATGAGGCCGGCAATATCCTCATACTAAAACCAGGCAGAGATACAGCAACAACAAAAAGAGAAAACTTCAGGCCAATACCTATGATGAACACTGATGCAAAAATTCTTAACAAAACACTGGCAAATCAAATTCAACAGCATATCAAAAAGCTTATCCACCACAATCGAATAGACTTTATCTCTGGGCTGCAAGTTTGGTTCAACGTACACAAATCAATAAATGTAATTCATCACATAAACAGAACTAAAGACAAAACCCACATGATTATCTCAATAGATGCCAAAAAGTCATTGATAAAATTCAACATCCAATCATGTTAAAAACTCTCAATAAACTAGGTACTGAAGAAACATACCTCAAAATAATAAGAGTCATCTATTACAAACCCACAGCCAGCATCATACAGAATAGGCAATAGCTGGAACAATTTCCCTTGAAAACCGGCATGAGACAAGGATGCCCTCTCTCACCACTCCTATTCAACATAGTGTTGGAAGTTCTGGCCAGGGCAATCAGGAAAGAGAAAGAAATGAAGGGAATCCAAACAAAAAGTTAAGAAGTCAAACTATCCCTGTTTGCAGATGTCATAATCCTGTATCTAGAAAATCCTATTGTTTCAGCCCAAAAAGCTTCTTAAGCTAATAGACAACTTCAGCAAAGTCTCAGGATACAAAATCAATGTGCAAAACTTTCTAGCATTCCTATACAGCAACAGTCAAGCCAAGAGCCAAATTAAGGATGAACTCACATTCACAATTGCCACCAAATATCTAGAAATATATTTCTAAAATATCTAGAAATATAGCTAACAAGGAAGGTGAAAGATCCCTACAATAAGAACTGCAACCCACTTCTCAAAGAAATCAGAGATGATACAAAAAAATTGGAAAACATTCCATGATCATGGATAGGAAGAATCAATATCATTAAAATGGCCATACTTCCCAAAACAATTTATGGATTCAGTGCTATGCCTATTAAACTACCACTGACATTCTTCACAGAACTAGAAAAAAACTATTTTAAAATTCATATGGAACCAAAAGAAGGCCAAATAGCCAAGACAATACTAAGCAAAAAGAACAAAGCTGGAGGCATCACGTTACTTGATTTCAAACTATACTACAGGACTACAGTATCCAAAACAGCATGATACTGGTACAAAAACAAACACGTAGACCACTGGAACAGCATAGAGAACAAAGAAATCTGACCACAAAGCTATAACTATCTGATCTTTGACAAACCTGACCAAAACAAGCAATGGGGAAAGGATTCCCTGTTTAATAAATGATGCTGAGATAACTAGCCTGCCATATGTAGAAGATTAAAATTGGACCACTTCCTTATGCCTTATACATAAATTAACTCAAGATAGATTACAGACTTAAATGTAAAATCCAAAGCTATAGAAATCCTGAAAAACAACCACAGACAAAGATTTCATAATGAAGACGCCAAAAGCAATTTTAACAAAAGCAAAAATTGACAACTGGGATCTAATTAAACCAGAGAGCTTCTGCACAGAAAAAGAAACTATCAACAGAGAGTAAACAGGCAACCTACAGAATGAGAGAAAATTTTTGCAAACTATGCATCCAACAAATGTCTAATATCCAGCACATATGAAGAACTTATACAAATTTACAAAAAATTAACCACCCCATTAAAAAGTAGGCAAAGGACATGAATAGACACTTCTCAAAAGAAGATGTAGATGTGGCCAATAAATATATGAAAGAAGCTCAACATCACTGAGCATTATAGAAATGGAAATCAAAACCACAGTGAGATAACATCTCAGTGAGTCAGAATGAGTCAGAGTGGCTATTATTAAAAAAACAAAAAATAACAGATGCTGGACAAGTTGTGAAGAGAAATAATGCTTATACACTGTCAGTGGGAATGTAAATAAGTTCAGCCATTGTGAAAGACAGTGTGGCAATTCTTCAAAGACCTAAAGACAGAAATACCATTCAACATGGCAATCCCATTACTGGGTGTATACCCAAGGGAATGTAATTTGTTCTATTACAAAGACATGTGCACATGTATGTTCATCGCGACACTGTTCACAATAGCAAAGACATGGACTCAACCAAATGCCCATCAGTGATTGACTGGATAAAGAAAATGTGGTACATATGCACCATGGAATGCTATGCAGCCATAAAAAGAATGAGATCATGTCCTTTGCAGGGACTTGGA
The DNA here is from genome assembly GCF_028858775.2 of Pan troglodytes. Lineage (NCBI taxonomy): Eukaryota > Metazoa > Chordata > Mammalia > Primates > Hominidae > Pan > Pan troglodytes. The sequence goes on from NC_072409.2 coordinate 47,815,436, forward strand.
TGGATTTCAAAGCCATTATTTTTAGCAAACTAACACAGGAACGGAACACCAAATACCACATGTCCTCACTTATAAGTGAGAGCTAAATGATGAGAACACGTGGACACATAGAGAAGAACAATAGACACTGGGGCCTATCAGAGGGTGGAGAGTGGGAGGAGGGAAATGATCAGGAAAAATAACTAAAATAACTGAAGGGTACTAGGCTTAATACCTGGGTGATGAAATAATCTGTACAACAAACCACCAAGACACAAGTTTACCTGTGTCCCAAACCTGCATGTGTAGACCTGAACTTAAAATAAAAGTTAAAAAAAGCAAATACACAGAAAGAAAAAAAAGAAGTAAAATGTATCACTACAAAGATTAACTAAACACAAATAAAGGCAGTAATGAAGAGAATGACAGACAAAAGGACTGTAAGACATATTAAAATCAAATAACAAAATGGTAAAATTAAGTTCTTTCTTCTATTAAGTATAAATAAATTACACTCCTCAATCAAAAGGTGTAAATTGGAAAAATAGATTAAAAAAAAAAAAACAAAACCAGATTTCAACCATATGCTCTACATAAGAAATTTACCTTAGATTTAGGAACACATATAGGTTGAAAGGGAAAGGATAGAAAAAGATATTCCATGCAAATAGTTACCAAAGGAGAGCTGTGGTCCCTATATTTATAAGAGAAAAGAGACTTTAGGTATAAAACTGTCACAAGAGACAAGGAAGGACATCATTTATGGATAAAGTGTTAACACACCAAGAAGATATAACATTTAAAAATATATACGCTCCAAACACCAGAGCTACAAAACCTATAAAGCAAATATTGACAGAAATAAAGTAGAAATAGATTGTTTCACAATAATGTTTAAAAGGGTCAATACCCTACTTTCAATAATAAATAGAACAACCAAGCAGAAGACCAATGAGAAAATCGATGACTTCAACAACAATATGAACCCTTGGGACCTAATGGACGTATATAGGACATTGCCCTTAATAACAGTAGCATACATATTTGTCTCAAGAGCAAATATAAAATATGCCCTAGGATAGACCATGTGTTAGGTCACAAAACAAGCCTTATTAATTAAAAAAATTGTAAATATACAAAGCATCTTTTCTGATAAAAATGGAATGAAACTGTAAAACAATAATAGAAGTAAAACTGAAAAATCCATGAATTTGTAAGAACTACACACTCTTAAATTGTATCAAAGAAATCAAAAGGTACATTAGAGGGGATTAGGGAAGAAAATGGTAGATAGAAGACAGGACTAATATGCAGCTTCCATTTGGACAGACAGACAGCATGTGGAGACTCACATTGTAAACTTTTGCTCCAAGAACCATCATGGGAACATACCAGGAAGGCTGTAAGAATTCACAGATCCTTTGAAAGAAGCAGCTTGCTGCTGCAAACTCTGTGAGATAGCCAAAAAACTTCGAATTCCCTAAGTGTGAGAGGGGGAAATGTCTGCCTCTGAACAATATCCATCCTGTGGAATCTGACAATCCAGATTACAGGAGAATGATTTAACCTTACCTAGAGCTGAAACAGAGTTCAGGCATTCAAGACCAGCCTGGCCAACGTGGTGAAACCCTGTCTCTACTAAAAATACAAAATTAGCTGTGCGTGGTGGCGTGTGCCTGTAATCCCAGCTACTCGGGAGGCTGAGGCAGGATAGTCACTTGAACCCAGGATGGGGAGGTTGCAGTGAGCCAAGATCACACCATTGCACTCCAGCCTGGGCTTTAAAAAGAGCAAAATGCCATATAAAAACAAAAACAAAAACAAACACAAACAAAACAAAACAAAACTCATAGGAGAAAACATAGAAATAAATCCTTGTAATCTTGAATTAGGCAATGATCTCTTAGGTACACCACCAAAACAGGCAACAAAAATGTAGATAAATTGAATTTCATAAAAATGAAAACCTTTTGTTTCTCAAAGGCCAGTATCAACAGAGTAAAAAGACAACACACAGAATGAGAAAACATTTGCAAATCATGCATTTGATAAAGGATAAAAGATGATAACCAGATTATACAAAGAAATCCTACAACTCAATGACAAGAAAATTGTTTATAAATGGGCAAAGAACTTCAACAGACACTTCTACAAGTAAGATATATAAATGGCCATTAAGCACATGAAAAGATGTTTGACATCACTAATAATTAGGGAAATACAAACCAAAACAGCAATGAGATATCACATTTGTTAGGATGGCTAATATAAAAAACAAAACAGAAAATAATAAGAGATGTCAATGATGTAGAGAACTGTTGGTAGGAATGTCAAACGGTGCAGCTACTGTGGAAAATAATATGGCAGTTCCTCAAAAAATCAAACAGAATTTCCATATAATCCAGCAATTCCACTTTCGAATATCTACCCAGAATTGAAAGCAGGGAATTAAAAAAGATACTCATACACCAATGTTCATAAAAGCATGCCTATGAACACAATAGCTAAATGTGGAAACAACCCAAATGTTCATTGACAGGTAACTGGGTAAGGGAATGGGTTGTATACATATGATGGAGTGTTACTCAGATGTAAATAATTTTTTTTTTTTTTGAGATGGAGTGTCACTCTGTTACCCAGGCTGGAGTGCAGTGGTGCAATCTCAGCTTACTGCAACCTCCACCTCCCTGGTTCATGCAATTCCCCTGCCTCAGCCTCCCAAGTAGCTGGGATTACATGCTCACGCCACCATGCCTGGCTAATTTTTTTTGTATTTTTAGTAGAGATAGGATTTCACCATGTTGGCCGGACTGGTCTCAAATTCCTGACCTCAGGCAATCTGCCCGCCTCAGCCTCCCGAAGTGCTGGAATTACAGGCGTGAGCCACCGCGTCCAGACAAATAATTCTTACTCATACTATAATACGGATAAACCTTAAAAATGCCTAGCTAATTTTTTATATTTTTTTGTAGAGGTGGAGTCTCCTTATGTTGCCCAGGCTGGTCTTAAACTCCTGGACTCAAGAAATCGGCCTGCTTCTGCTTCACAAAGTGCTAGGATTACAGTAATTAGATTTTTTTTTTAAGAAGATTCCTTAATGTTAAAAAATTATACAGTAGAGAGTGAACATCTAGAGTAACCAAATCCTTCTAACTAGTTTTAATTGTACCAGGATCTATCCAGCAAGGCATGAACTTGAGAATACATTTGTGCTCTCCCATCTCTGGCCATCAAACCTTGGACAGTCTACTTCCTTAAGTATCAATTCTGTCTGACTTCTGTGTTCTGTCGCTGCCTCAGTTCAGCCCTTCATCTCTCCCTTCTGCGATTCCTGATGTCTCACCTACTTGTCTCTCTGTCTCTAGTCTCTTCCCTTCCTAATCCACTTCAGAGTTCCAGCAAGCCCAGAAAACAATCAGTCCAAATTAGATCAAGTTGCCAGCAGCCTTCCGAAAAGAGATCTTTGAAAAAAATATATATTTCCATAGCAAGAACGAATAAAAAATGGATAAGCTATGTTAAAGAAATGTTTCCTTTCACAAAGAGAGAGATGGGAAAAAAGGGCCAACGTAATTAGAATATCTGGGTGGGGTGGAAGCAGGGGTGGAGAGACAGTATTAACAAGGTCATGGTGCAAAACAGAGACAAATTATACCAAATGCAAGAAAACATCAAATGGCACTCTCCTCAATTTCTAGTCTCCCTTTGCTTTGGGTCCAAATTCACCTTGATGTCCCTCGGACTGTGGGAAGCATATGTTTTCTCTTCTGCTCCTCCCCACTGAGAGTTTTACAGGGCCAGGTCCCTAGCGGGACACAGCTGGCAGGAGTTCCAAGCAGCCTGTGGTTGGGCAGGCAAGTCTCTAAACTCAAGAGTTCAGTAGTATAACAGTAAGCTCACTTGTCTGAAGATATGAGACATATTTGGTAATACCAGCCTTAAATGATGATAGTGCTATTTTGTTGTCTGCTTCACTTCTGTATATGCTTTTAAAAGAATTGTAAAATACACATAAAATTCACTACTTTAACTATGTTTAAATGTACAGTTCAGTGGCATTAAGTACATTAATATTGTTGCACAGCTATTGCCACCATTAGTTTCTAGAACTCGTCATCTTGCAAAACTGATACTCTGTCTCCATCAACCTATAACTTTTTGCTCCCCCTTCGCCCAACCCCTGGCGACCACAATTCTATTTTCTGTCTTTATGAATTTGACTATTCTAGACACTTCATGCAAGTGGAATCACACAGTATTTGTGTGTTGGCTTTTGTGATTGGCTTGTTTCACTTACCTTAATGTTCTCAAGGCTCATCCATGTTGTAGCATGTGGCAGAATTTCCTCTTTTTGGAAAGATTAGTAATAGTTCATTATATATGTATACTACATTTTGTTTATCCATTTGTCTGTCAATGGACATTTGAATTTTTTTCCACATTTTGGCTATTGTGAATAATGCTGCTATGGACATTGGTGTACAAATATATCAAATATATGCTCAAGTTGCTGCTTTCAATTTTTTTAGTATATATCCAGAAGTGGAACTGCAAGATCATATGACAAATCTACATTGAAGTTTTTGAGGAACCATCATACTGTTTTCCAGAGTGGCTGCATCATTTTGCATTTCCAGCAACAGCTCCCCACATCCTCACTAATAATTGTTATTTTCTGTTTACTTTCTTTTTCTTTTCCTTTTTTTTTTTTTTTGAGACAGAGTCTTGCTCTGTCACCCAGGCTGAAGTGCAGTGGTGCAATCTTGGCTCACTGCAACCTCCGCCTCCCAGGTTCAAGCTATTCTTCTGCCTCAGCCTCCCGACTAGCTAGGATTACAGGCACCCGCCACCACGCCCAGCGAGTTTTTGTATTTTTAGTAGAGACGGGGTTTCGCCATGTTGGCTAGCCTGGTCTTGAACTCCTGACCTCAAGTGATCTGCCTGCCTCGGCTTCCCAAAGTGCTGGGATTACAGGCATGAGCCACTGCGCCCGGCCCCTTTGTTTTTGTTTGTTTGTTTGTTTTTAAATTAGCCATCCTAATTTATTAATCCTAATTTAAATATATAACAATTAATCATTTAAATTAATTTAAATGATTTTCATTTCATTTTGATTTGCTTTTCCTTAATGATGAGTGATGTAGAGCATCTTTTCATGTGCTTATTGGCCACTTATATATCTTCCTTGGAGAAATGTCTATTCAAGTTCTTGCACATTTCTCCATCATTTGTTGTTATTGTTCAGGTGTAGAAGTTCTTTAGATTTTGGATATTAACCCCTTATCAGATGTATGATTTGCAAATATTCTCTCCCATTCTGTGTGTTGCCTTTTTACTCTGTTGATTGTGTCCTGATGCATGGAGGTTTTAGTTCTAATGCAATCCATTTATCTATTTTTCATTTTGTTGCCTGTTCTGTTGATGTCATATATTTTGGTGTCATTGCTAAATTTAATGTCATAACACTTTTCCCTAATTTTTTCAAATATTTCTTCTGTGACTTTCTCTCTTTCTTCTTCTGGTATTCCCATTATGCATAGAGTATTCTTTCTGTGTCGTCCTACTGTCCTTGGCTATTCAGTTTTGTTTATTTCAGGCTTTGTTTTCTTCACTTTTCAGTTTGGAAGCTTCTATCATCATATCTTCAAGTTCTGGTATTCTGTCCTCAACTGTGTCCTGTCTACTAATGAGCTCATGAATAGTACCCTTTGTTTCTGCTACAGTTTTTTTTTTTTAAATCTAGTATTGTTTTTTTTTTAGTTATGCCTTAGGATTTTCATTTCTCTGCTTATATTGCCTATCTGTTTTTGCATGTTGTCTACTTTGCCCATTAGAACCATTAGCATATTAATTATAGTTGTTTTAAGTTCCCTGTCTAATAGTTCCAACTGAGAAGAATTGGCTCTTATGTATTTGTTAAGTTTTTGCTTACTGATCAAATCTCCTCAGTAGTCATAGGTATATACAGATTTCCTATTTCTTCATGTTTTTGTCTTATTAGGCTGTGTTTCTAGGAATTCATTAATTTATCTTGGTTATCTGATTTCTTGGCATACAGTTGTCTATAGTACATTTTTATAATCCTTTGTATTTCTATAATATTAATAGTAATGTCTTTTCTTTCATTTCTGAATTTAGTAATATGAGTCTTCTCATTTTTAAAATTTATCAGTGTAGTTAAAGGTTTGTCAATTTTGTTTACCTTTTCAGAAAGTCAGCTCTTAGTTTTGTTAACTTTCTATTGTTTCTCTCTTCTCTATTTGGTTGATCTCTTCTCTAATTTTTATTACTCCCTTCATTCTGCTAGCTTTGGGTTTAGTGTGTTCTTCTTTTTCTAGTTCTTTAAGGCATGATATAGTTTGGCTTTGTCCCCACCCAAATCTCATCTTGAATTGTAGCTACCATAATTCCCACCTGTTGTGGGAGGGACCTGGTGGAGGTAATTGAATCATGGGGCGGGTGCTGTTCTTATGATAGTGAATAAGTCTCATGAGATCTGATGGTTTTATAAAGGGGACTTCCCCTACAAACGCTCTCTTGCTGCCACCAGGTAAGATGTGACTTTGCTCCTCATTTGCCTTCAGCCATGATTGTGAGGCCTCCTCAGCCATGTGGAACTGTGAGTCAGTTAAACCTCTTTTCTTTATAAATTACCCAGTTTGGGGCATGTCTTTATTAGCAGTGTGAGAACACACTAATACAAGGCATAAAGTTTAGGTTGTTAATTTGAGATCTTTCTTCGCTTTTGCTATAAGCATTTACAGCTATACATTTCTCTTAGCACTGTTTTTATTGCATCTCATAACTTTTGAGATGTTGTGATTTTATTTTCATTTATGTTAGCTATTTTATAATCTCTTGTGATTTTTTCTCTGATCCACTGGTTTTTATTTTGGGGGTTTTCCAGTTTTCCTTCTGCCATTGATTTGTAGTTTCATTCCTTTGTGAATATAAAAGATACTTTTATGGATTTCAATCAACCTTTTAAAAAAATATTGAAACTCATTTTGTGACCTAATGTATAATCTAGTGAGAAATTTACATGTATACTTTAAATTCTGCTCATGTTGGGTGGAGTGCTATGTATATGTTTGCTAGTTCCAATAGTTTTACAGTGTGTTCACTCTCTGCTTTTTTATTAATCTTTAATTTAGTTGTTCTATTTTTTATTTAAAATGGAATATTGAAGTAGTCTCCTACTATTATTGTAGAGTTGTCTATTTTTCCGTTAATGTTAATATTTGCTTTTTATATTTTGGAGCTCTGATGTTTGGTGCATATATTTTTATAATTGTTATATTTTCTTAATAAATTGAATTTTATCACTGTATCATATATTTATCTCTTATAACAGTCTTTGACTTGAAGTCTATTTTTCTAATTTTAGTATAGCCACCTCTGCTCTCTTGGTTACTATTTTCATGGAACATCTTTTTTCATTATTTCACTTTCAACTTGTGCATGTCCTTAGGCCAGAAGTGAATATTTTGTAGATAGCATATAGTTGTGTCTTATTTTTCTACATATTCTGCCAATCTATGCTTTTTGATTGGAGAGTTTAAAGTAGTTATTGATAATATAAAACTTACTATTACCACTTTATTTTTTTCTATATGTATGATAGGTTTTTGGGGGGCCCTCATTTTCTTCCTACTGCCCTCCTTTGTTTTCAGTTGATTTTTTGTAGCAGCATATTTTGATTTTTTTTCTCATTTTCTTTTGTGCATATTTTACAGATATTTTCTTTGTGCTTACCAGGGGATTACATATAACATCCTAAAGTTATAAAAATCTATTTCAAACTTGTAACAACTTAATTTCAATTGTGTACGACAAAAGAAGTCCTCTAGTCATTTACAGCTCTGCCCTCACTTTATATTATTAAATGTACTGAATTACATCTTTATGTATTTTGTATCCATTATATACAGTACTCATTAATATAGATTTGTAATTATTTTATGCTTTTGTCTTTTAAATTTTATAATAGTAAGGGGAGTCAAGAACTCCCTTACTTAAAAAAATTATTATTACAATTATTAAAACAATTAATTTTGTCTTTTAAATTAATAGTAAGGGGAGTCAAGAACCAAAATTACAATAATATTATTAATTTTTTTCCTTAGGTATTTAACTTTACCAAAGATTTCTAAATTTTTGTGTGGCTTCAAGTTACTGTCTCACATCCTTTGATTTCAACTTGAAGAATTTCCTTTAGGATTTCTTTTCAGGTAGGTCTAGTGATAATAGACTCATTCAATTTTTGTTTACCTTGGAATGTCTTAATTTCTCCCTCATTTTTGAAAGAGAGTTTTGGGAGATACAAAGTTTTTGTTGACAGTTGTTTTATGTTTAGGACTTTAAATACATCATCCTATTGCCTCCTGGCCTGCAAAGTTTCTGCTGAGAACTCTGCTGATAATCTTATTGGGGATCCATTGTACATGATGTGTTGCTTTTCTCTCACTACTTTCAACATTCTTTGTCTTCAACTTTCAACAGTTTAATTATAATGTGTATCAGTTAAGTCTCTTTGGATTTAGTCTACTTGGAGCTCATTGCCATTCTTGCATTTATATATCCATGTCTTTCTTCAAATTTGGGAAGTTAGGTCATTTTTTTTTTTTTTTGCTCCTTTTTTTCTTCTGAAGTTCCTTTAATGTATATATTGGTCTGCTTGATGGTGCTTCATTAATCCCTTAGGTTCTTTTCGCTTTTCTTTATTTGTTTTTCTTTTTGCTCCTGAGACTTGATATCTTAAAATGATCTGTCTTCAAGTTTGCTGAATCTTTTCTCTACTTGTTAAAATCTGCTGTTGAAGCCTTCTGGTAAATTTTTTAATTCAGTAATTGTATTTTTTAGCTCCCAAATTTTGATTTGGTTCTGTTTAATAATCTCTTTACTGACATTCTAATTTCATTCATATATCATTTTTTTTCTGATTTCCTTTAGTTCTTTGTCCAGGTTTTCTTTGGCTCTTTGAGCATATATAGAACAGTCTTTGTCTAGTAAGTTTTTGTCTAGTAAGTTTGAAGCCAGTGTTTCTTTAGAATCTGTTTTTATAGATTTATTTTGTTCCTCTGAATGGACCATATTTTCCTGTTTCATTGTATCCTTTGTGAATTTTTGTTGAAAATTGGGCATTTAAATAAAAACAGCCACACTGCAGACTTTGCAGACTGCCTCTGTGCAGGATAGATCCTTATTAATCAGCTTGGCATGGCGATGTAAGGTGTTCTGTGGCTCTTCTGGGGATGCATCTTCCCTAGGACTGTGTATGTACCGTTTTCCCAGTACCCCTATATACATGACTATTTTTACATGTCCTAATTTTCCTAGGGGTTTCACCCCTTCTTCTTCCCTGGCCTTAGTTGTCATATTGTGGTCCTCTGCCTGTAATATCTTCCTTCCAGATATCTATGGGCCTGAAGTTCCCCTGTAGTTTTCAGGCATTCCAACACACATCGCTGCTTTCAATATCCCCTGACCTACTATCCAAACTTCCATTATTCTTGTGTGATTGCTGAGTCAGGAAAGACAGAAACCCCTTCCTTGGACGGTCCCCAGACAAGCTAGAACACTGCAAACAAGTTCTATTCTTTTACTTCTTTCCGAAGAAAGATCCCAGGAATTGAGTGGCTTCCTTTGGCACTCTGCTAGGGAGGGAATGGGGCAAGGTGAGCACAAACACATTGCCATTTTCTACTATTTAGAGTTTGCTTTTTCTTGATTGGGCATTCACTTGGTTGCTACAGATCCTTGACTGGTTTCTAGAACTTTCACTGAGCTGTTCTCTCAGTCTGTTATTGCTTGATATTTCTACATGGAACAAGAAACTGGAGTTCCTAGTTTGCCATCTTGCTCAAGTATTTTGATTCCTGTATATTAGTGTGTATATTCTTTATTGCTTTAGAATCTAGGTAGTGAGGGAGGTAGCAGTTATGTACATCCTCCCTCAATTTTTTTTTTCAACCTGACATGCTGAAGAAATGATGAGAGAGACTCATGGTGTCTAACTTCATATAGCTTATAGAATAAAGGGGAAGACAAAAATAAGCATATAAATGATGAATATACAAAAATAAAGATATCATAACCTAGACTATAAAGGAAGCAGAAACTAGGGACTGCATGATCGAAAGTGTCCTGGGCAGTCCAGGCTGCTATAACAGAATACTATAGACTGTGGATTAAACAACAGAAATTTAAACCTCACATTTCTGGAAGCATGAAACTCCAAGATCAATGTGCCATGAGATCTGGTGTCTGGTGAGGGCTCTCTTCTAGGTTTGCACATAGCCACCTTCCTGCTGTGTCCTCATGTGGTTGAGAGAGAGTGTGCTGGTGTCTCTCCTCATATGAGGCTCTCCCATCATTGTCTAATTCCCTTCCAAAGTCCCTATCTCTAAATACTATCATATTGGGCAATTAGGCTTCAAATATATGAATTCGGGGGAGGGTTACAAATATTTAGTTCATATCAGGAAGTATATTAGTTTGCTAGGGCATCTGTAACAAAGTACCAAAACTGGATGGTTTAAAAAAGGTAGAGGTATTGTCTCACAGTTCTAGAAGGTTGAAGTCCAAAACCAAGGTTTCAGCCTTGTTCCTTTTAAAGCCTTGGGGAAAAATCCTTCCTCACTTCTCCCAGCTCCTGGTGTTTGCTGGCAATCTTTGGCATTCTTTGGCTTGTAGATGCATTGCTACAGCCTTTACCTCCATTGTCACATGATGGTTTTCTCTCTGTGTGTCTCTTTGTCTCTTCTCATAAGAACATCAGTCATGTGTTCTATAAGGTGCGTTCCCTGTAGCGGCACATCCTACTCCAGTATAACCTCTTCTTAACCTATTCTATCTGTAACAGCCCTGTTTCCAAATAATGTCACATTTTGGGTTACTGGGGGTTAGTATTTTATATATCTTTTTTTGGAGGACACAATTCAATCCAAAGCAGAAGGTGATGCAACTTTAAACAAGGTGATCAAAGAATGCCTCTCTGTGGACAAGATTTTTAGGGGTATATTGGAGGCAAGGAATCCAGTGAAACAGCCATGGCCATAACAGCACACAGAGCCAAGTAATGGTATGTGCAGCAGCCCCAGTAGGAGGAGGGGGCAGGGTGAATTTTGAGAATTGAAAGAAAGCCAGGCTCGTTGGCACCTGTGAGTAGGGGAGATGACCTGAGATAAAACTGGAGATGTAGCAAGCAACTGGATCATGAGAGCTTTATAAACCAGATGAAGGTTTGGGCTTGATTCTCAAAGCTCTAGAATGTCCTGCTCTGCTCATCCTGGCTGCTACGGGAACAGACTGGAGATCACATAGGTCGGGGAGACCACTTAGGAAACTGATACTTACCTGGTAATTCCTTCAATCTTTTTGATTTTTCAGAGGGGACAAATGAGTGAGAGAGACAGAAAATGTTTTTGCTACCTCTTATAAAAATGGAGAAGATCTAACAGTGAGAAGTGAGGGTGTGGAAGAGACAGACACTTAGAAAGAAGAGATCCTGAGCACAGGGGAGACATAGGCCTGCTGAAGAGGAGGCATAGCTATGTGACTGGACTGGAATTAGGATGCTTGAAACCCATATTCTATTGTGATGCCAGGGAGCAGGATATGACTATTGGTGGGACAGCGGGACTGTGGTGCAGGAAATGTCAATGAGGAAAAGGAGAACCATGACAATAGAGGCCAGACATGGGGCGAATCTTTCAGGCAGCCAGGTAGAGAGGAAGACCACCAGGCCAAAAGGATGGCAGATGCTGACAGGATGAAGGGAAGAGAATGACATCATCCAAAAAGATGCAAGATTTTGCAGCTGAGAGGGGAAGATATGGCCCAGAAAAGATCATGTATCCAGAGGAAGGAGAACTTCTGCTTGAGATGTGACCAGAAGCAGGGACCTGGAGAACAGTCCTTCCCCAAAGAAGTTTAAATTTCCAAGGAATTTGATGAATAGGACATAGGCATTCCAGAGGATATAGTGGAAGGTCTGGGGAGGAGGGAAGGAGAGGAGTGAGATGGGTTGGATCCAGGAATGCACAGAGCAATGTTAGTGCACAGAGTTACATTTTATGCATATAATCATCTGTTCGTGCTCACTAATATTTTGAGTAGGCCAAGAAAACTAGGTCAACCTCATATAAGGCAGGGATGAGAAACTCTCTGAGATTACAGAGAACAGATGTCAGCTTTAGCATCTGTGTAGCTTGGGTAAGCTGAAAAGATTAAGAACACATAGAAAGCATGGTGCCTCATTCTTAATGGGGCACACATGGTATCAAAGGAAGGAAGGAAGAAGAATGGTGAAACCTTGTCAAACTTAAGAGCACCTAGTACAGTTGGATGGTACAGCCTGAAGGGATGATTAAAAATAGAGAATCAGGATTGAAACCAATGGAATAACACTAGCTTTATCTGCTGCAAAGAAGACCTACCTCTGAGATTCTTTATTTGCAACAAAATGACACCATCCTCTAAAAGTCACTCTTGGGGACTCCGGGGGATGCCATAGGGCACCACCTTATCCATCACGCAGGACTGAAGCTTTTATTGCACCAGTGGCAATACAATAGAAATACACATTTCAGTCCCACTCCGGACCTACTGATTCAGAAACTCTGAAGGTGCAGCTCAGCACTCTGCTTTTTAGCAAACAATCCAGGTGATTCTGATGCACAGAAGAGTTTGAAACTCATTGCACTAAAATTAGTTGATAAATATATCACACATCTATAATTTTGGAATATCACTGCTGAAGGCTCTCAGGTAACTCCCTTCCTTGACATTACCTTCTACCAAAGACAGCCAACTTGCCCAAGATTACATTCCTAAGGAGTGAGGAGAGACAGCACACAAAAAATGACTGATCCAGAGTGGCTTTCTTGCCTCAATGTGGACTATCTTTGAAGGGCCACCCCAACTTCAGAGCTCTTATGTTTGGACCAGTAAACTCATGGACAAGAATGAAAGGAAAATTTTATTTTCTTCTTCCGTTTTGGGGGGAAGCCTTTATGTGCTTCCTTTCTCCACAATCTGCAGAGCATTTTGCACTTCAGGGCTGTGACCTTAGTTTCCAGGATTTGGCTCCTCCAGAGATTAGGATGGAGTGACCCTGTTGAGGAGGGCAGGGTGACTGGGGCTTGAAGTACAGAGAGACCTAGGCCAGTCCTGGAGGTGGACATCCTGGCTGGTGCCAAGACTGCTGGGAAATGGAGTGTCCTCTGGGCAGCAGAAGAGTGTGCCCCACCCTTGTATGGTAGAACTTTAGAAGGGACAGCTGGGAAGAAACCAATGTTGTGATGTCAGGAAAATCTGCTGAGTCTTCACTACCAGAAACATCACAGCGGATGGGGTGCACTGTTCCCTTGAGCACATTCTACCAGCATGGTAACTTTTCAAGAATTTTACAGGAGATATGTTGATAGGGCATTTGCTAAACGTATAATTAAAAAAAATTGTAGTGCAATGAGTTTCAAACTCTGCTGTGCACCAGAATCACCTGGAATGTTTGCTAAAAAGCAGATAGCTGGGCTCCACCTTCAGAGTTTCTGAATCAATAGGTCCAGGGTGGAGCTGACATGTGTATTTATAACAACTTACCAGAATTGCTGATACTTCTGGTCCCCAGAACCACTGTCTTAGGGAGAACAGGATAAAAGTAAGACAAAGAAACCAGGGAGAACATAGTCCAAAGGTGTGTATTTTCATTCACTGCATGCTTGCTTGCTCAGCACCTGATCAGTGCATCTGCTGCCTTCTCCCTTAGTTTGTGTCCCCGGTGTCAGAATTTGGCTCTTCCTCTTTGTTGGCAGTGTCTGGCACTCTGTGGACCAAGGTCATAAATGGAGCTATGAGGCATCACACAGACCATGCTGGCCTGGTAGGGGAGCAGAGCTGATGTGTACCTTGAGGGATGTGCAGTTTGTATAACATTCAAGGTGACCAGCAGAGGGTGAGAGTGGCCTGGGGCTCAGCAGGTGCATCCCTCACCCAGCTGGGTATCCAGAGTGTCTGCACCTGTCCAGGAAGTTCTTTGCACAAAGGGTCTTCTGCCCCTCAAGCCACGCACTGTCTGAGCAGAGGGAAGGGTTGTGTCCACCAAGAGAGGGGACATCTTCTCATTTGCACAAGGGCCAAGTGTAAGCTTGCAGAGTCCTAAGCTGTGAGAGCAAAGCAGGAACTCAGCTGAAGAGGCTCTTTTTACAGCCACCTAAAGACTCTGGGGAAAGTGCACCGTGAGACTGTGGAGAAGGATGGGGCTTCCCCAAAAGGAGTGACACTGGATTGATTTACTTTACAAAATGGAGGGCTGTTATGTTTCTTCCACCTGAGGATTGAATAGCCCACCACCATTTGCTGCTGGTCTCTGCATGACCTGAGTGGCATAGCTCATCTGGATTCCTGCTCTAAGCAGCATCAGCATTACCAGGGACCCCACCCCGGACCTACAGAATCAGAAAACCAGGCCATGGCCCAGCTGGAAGTGTTTTAACAAGCCCCCTCCTCCAAGGTGATTCTGATATATTGAAGCATTTGAGGTACTCTGGCTTGGAGCTTCTCCACTTCTAACAAACTTGGGAATCTCTTGGAGATTTTATTAAAGTCAGAATCTGAGATTGAAGTTCTGGAGTGGGGATTGAAAGTCTGTATTCTTAATAAGTTGCTTGGTAATGTGGATGCTGCAGATCCACGAATTCACGTTGAGTAACAAAGGTTTATATTAGATTAATGGTTCTTGACCTTAACCTCTGTTTTACTCTTGGCTGTTATTAAAAAACAAACAAACATAGACTGGGTAGCCTATAAAAAACCAAAATTTATAGCTTACAGTTCTGGAGGCTGGAAAGTCCAAGATCAAGGCAGATTTGGTGTCTAATGAGCGTCTGCTTCCTGGTTCATAGACGATGGCTTAGCTCTCTGGGCCCTCTTTTATAAGGGCACTAATCCCATTCATGAGAGCTCTGTGCAGAGGTCCCACCTCTTCAAGTTGGTAACTAGAATGTCAGCATATGAATTTTTGGGTGACACGAACAGCAACGTCGCATAAACACGTTGAAATATATGGATGTTTGCGTCCCATCCACGGAGGTCCTGTGCCAGTTGTGGCATGAGCTGGACTGGAAATTGGACCTTGTTTTAAAATGTATTTATAGCTCCCCTGCTGATTCTAATGTGCAGGCAGATATCAGGAGCCCCTAGCCTAGAAGCAAATGGGTCAGGCTCTTAGAAGGATGTATGTTAAGGGGAAGTTAAAGGAGGAATTTGGGAGCAATCTGCTCCTTCTGGCTGATGAAAGTCTAGGGATTGTGGGGAGTGCCAAAGGGGCCAGAGACATCATAGTAAGTGAGTTGCTCCTTGTTTAAATGAGGTCTTTGGGCCTCTGCTTCACATTCTCAGAACAAATAATGATGGCATGCGGCAAAAGGCAGGCTTCTTCTGCATTGTGGGATATTCAGCATAGAACTGGCTCTCTTTATCAGCTCCTGATTTGCTCTCCCTGCTTCCATGCTAGCACTGGATTTTTGCTTATTTAATCTTTTTACCCTCCTTTGTTTAGTTCTTAAATTCCATTTTGTCATTTAACCTGATAACCTACATTTTGGTTGTCATGGAAAACAACATCCTGACTTGTAAAATTGGAAGGTTGTTTCAGGACCCAGAAACTGCATCAGGCAGTGCTCAGAATCCACTGTCATCACATTTGGAGCCTCCTCTGGGATGGGTTTCTGAGTGGCCATATATTCCTTTGTAATGAAGAGGAGACTGTGGAGGACAGGGTGACCACTCTGCTTTTAGACATCATTAGTGTAGGGGCAGGTTTGTTGAAGTAGCCTTAAATGACTTTAGTAAAAAGAGTGTATTTTTATTTTTATATTCCAATGGCTGTAGGATCAAGGCCAGAATTAGGATGAACTGGGGAATAAAATAAGTTTTCTTGACTGTAAGTTGTAAAATGCGTAGTTTTTAAGTATGATTTTAAAAATGCATATTTCCTGTGAATAGCAGGGCAGAATTTTACTTTGGAAATGAACTTCAAAGGTTAACATGTTTTAGTTATTTAGAAAGTGAAGACGGGATTAAAACGGATAAATAGGATTCTACAACAAAAATCAAATGTAAAGCCAACTACAGAATATTAATTTTGCTCAAGTCTTTTAGCATATTTGGTATTACAAAAGAATGAGTAATATAACCAAGAGAAGAAATCTTCCTTCAGTCTGTAGTTTAAATTTAACATGGATCAGTGTTATACTCAAGCACTTTTAAAAATGCCTGCACAGAATTGTTAGCCATTAATCTTTTTTCTTGCTGATTCACCTGTTTTTTAATCAACGCATCTTTGACAAAATTGTTTATCAATGTCAGAAAATAAACGTGGTCATTTGCTTGAAATGCTAATGTGAAACCACTCAGTGAAAAAGCAATTCTAATCCAAGCTTGCCAATGGCGGTGTTGTCATAGGATCCTATTAAATTAGAATATATTAATCTACGCTGTGTGGTTGGCTATGGTATGGGGCAGGGCATTTCTTCTGCCTTTAAATGAGTCGGTTTTTAAAAGTTAAAATCTGGAAATGGAAAAAAAAGTCTATATGGTTAGTAGCGATTATAGTTGGCAATGCGAACAAAAGAATCTGGTTCCCTTTCAATGGAATTATTTTAATTCATTAAATTATCAGAAAATTCCAGTCCTCGCCATCTATTCCAAGAGCATGCAGTAGGTGGCACCTAAAAGCTCTTTGGAGGCGAGCAGGCGCCATTTAAGCAGGAGCAGCAGCCTCTGCAGCAGTTGGCACATCTGAGAAGGCAGAGATTGAAGAGAGTAGGAGGAGCGTGCAGCGGCGGTGACAGTGCCAGGCCGGCGCGGCTCAGGCCAGCGCAGGTGCAGGGGCTGCGAGCGGGTGGAGCGCGAGGGCGCTGGGCGCAGGGAGCACGGCCGGCGGGCGGTGCAGGGCGCACGGCGGGCGAGCAGCTGACAGCATCGTCACGGCGGCGGGAGGGAGTGCGCTGCGCCTGCCTCCGGGAGGAGCCGCATCCACACACCCTGCGCTGCCCTGTCCTGCGCGAGTGGAGCTCTGAAGAAGCTCTGAGCGGAGTTGTGTTCTTCCCCAGGTAACCGATTTCCCCCTTCTGCCGTGGCTTCGCTGCGTCCGCATTGGGGCACGGGCGGCTTTGGCATGATTGTTTGCCAGCCCCTGGAAAGGGATTACCGCTCTCAGGGAGGGCGAGTCAGCGTGTACTGGAGTTGGTAAGAGGGGAAGAAATCTGCATTTCTGTATCCTTGTTAGGGAGGGTGAGCATCATGCTGCCCTTGTCTAAAACATGTTCTTTTTAAAAAATCTGTATCTTACGTATTATTAGGGATTCCTTCCAAAACAGGATTTACCGTTTTGGAAAATTCTACTGTGCAGGTGTTTCTGTTAATGTTGGAAGTTTAATGGATTTAGGAAAAGAGTAAGAAGATGTGGTCTAAAGTGAGAAAAAAGCCAAGCACGCTAGAGACTGCCGTTTGGTTCGGCATGCTTTCATCCTCGACTGCTTCACTTCATGCGCTTGGCTGAGACCTGTCTAAATCTTTTGTTTGTCTTCTTAAAGAATGTGTTTCATGATATCTACATGTGCTCCTTTCCGCTTCCTTGTTGTAAGAGCAGAAGATGGGCAAGGGGCTGCATCCAGTCCTTAGTTGTAAGACTGTGGTTTCCCATCAGATGACAATGACTGCTGACAGCACCCAGGCTCGCCTGAAAAGCAGTGCTGGCTTCTGGCGGTGTGGGAACCTGCCTCTCTCCTTCTCTCTTGAAAAATGCTGTTTTTCCTCTTTAAAACTCCAATTCACATTCTATGTGGGTTTGGGAGACTTTTAAACTAGAAGCTCTGTGAATCATCTGTTACATCCATTGAATGCTGGAATACAACATTGTGGTGGAATTCAGTTTCTTCCTACTGTGCAGAGACACAGCTTGCCTTCCCTAGGAATTTATTTTACATATTTGCCCTTGTTATCTTTTAAATGGATCCCTTCAGATGTGAGAAGCTAGTCCAGCATATCAGAACTTTTCTGCTTCAAACTAAAAATTTTCAAAAATATTATTTTTGAGGAAGATTTTCTAGGTAACGCTAAAAGTCTGGAGCATTTTACATTTCAAATCAGTCACAATGCGCTCCATTTCCAGTGACATTTGGATTTGAGGAGGTGGAGGGGGAGGGAGAGAAAAGGGGAGGATAAAATTAGAATAAATTTAACAAATTTGTAGGGGAATCATACTTTTTTTTCTTCTTGGTTGTTGCCTGAAATTGAAAATTGTCCACAATTTTATCTATCTCTGGAAATGCAGGAGGCTTTGTGGGCTGGGGACAGGAAGACACATAGTTCATTTTATAGAAATAAAAGATACAGTGGCAAGGAAACATTTTCATCCCATTTAACATATGGCATTTAATTTGGTAATAGTCCCGGGCAGGCACAGGGAAAGGAAGGAGAAAGGAGGGGGTATTGCTGTCTATACCAAGGCACAGAACTGCTGCTCACACTTCAGTGATCCCTGCAGATGGGAAGTATGTGTTCGTGGTTATTGTAGAAACCTCCAGAATCTTTCTTTGTTACAGCTTTAATAGAATTGTTCCTAAGAGGCGACTCAGAAAACATACAGATTGAATGCCAAGTTGTGGAAGTCACTTTTCAGCTTGTGTCTAACAACCCAGCATTCTCAGCAAAGCAGTTTCCTCATGAGAAGAGTGGAGGAGACCTTTTTTTTAAAAAAATTATTTATTGTATGTTGTTCGTATCCTACACACCACACACGACTTTTACTGTATTGGAAATGTATTATTTCAGTGGTAAATACTGCATATCTTACTGAAAAATTAAAACCTTTTAAGAAACAACTGGGGTGCTTTTGTCAAAAAGAGAGTGTATCTGTGATAACAAAAAGTATTGTTCATTCTTCTTCTAATTTGGAGACCAGAGTTGATATGTTGAAAATTAACCTATTTATTTATGCAAAATCATCATTTCCCTATGACAAATGCCATACATTTTTCCACCAGAGAATTTCTTTGTGAGAGGAGCATTCGGTTGTCTGGGGTGGAGTGGTTGCCTGCCAGCTGTTTTAAGTAAAAAAAGTGTTTGGTGTTGATCTGCAACTTTCAATTCAGATAACAACCATCCCCAATTCTCACTCATATGGTGGATTGCCTCTATCTATCATCAGTCTATCTACCTGGTATAAGTATTGACAGTGGACAGATGTCTTTTTAAGAGCAGAACTGATTTGTAGGACACTGATTTTGGTTATGATTTTTCCAGGAAAACAGCTGCTCAATCAAAAGGGAATACGATGGTTCTTATGTTGTCAAAATTGCTGATGGCTTTTTAAGAGTTAAATTTACTAATTCATACATATTTAAACATGAACTGAAAGTTATTTAACTGGTGTCAAATAATGCTTTAGTTTTCATTATATGATATGGCTTGCAAGCCTCTCCTCACTGACGGGGAAAGGACTCTATGAAGTAATAAAAACAAATGCTCCCTCATTCTCTCCTTCTTTGCTCTCAGCCACTGGCAAATTTAGGAAAGAGATTCCTTATAGCTGTCTCCTAAATGCAGTGAAGTGTTTTCTTATAAATCAGTACTGTACAATAGAATTGAAATGTGTGAGTCATGTGCACAGTTTAAAATGTCCTAATGGTCATAATGGAAAAGTAAAGAGAAACAGCTGAAATTAATTTTAATGATATACTTAAGCCAGCATATAAAAAATGACCATTTAGATATAATCCATACAAAATACTAGTAAGATATTTTACCTTTTTAAATGCCTGCTGACGACTTACAAGACATCTCAATTTGGATTAGCTGTGCTTCCAGTGCTCAATAGCCCATGCGGCTGATGGCTACTGTATTGTCCAGCGCAGCTATAGATCATTACTCAATTGACGGTAATTTAAAAGCTAAAATGTTCGGCGCCATCACCAACTAAGCGCTATCAAAAATAAATATACAAATGATCTCAGATTGCTGTGAGTTATGTGTCCTTCTCTTTCCTGCCATTAACTGTGGTGCTGTCTTGAACATATTACTTAGTTCTTTATCAGAAAGACAAAAGGATTAGATCAAATAATTCCTGTGATTCTATGAAAAATAACCAGTGAGTAGATATGGGGGATCCAACTCACACGCAGCCTAGGGGTTTATTGTGGCAGAAACAAAGGAAACAGGTATGCCTGATGGGCATCATCATTTTGCACCGCTACTAACTTCTATCCCAAGAAGTACTGCACCCCCCGGTTTGCTTCAACCTTATTCTTGATTGCAGAGGTCAGCAACTTAGCCCGCAAGTCCCATTATGGGTCATTCAATTCTCATATAATTTCTTTTACTCAACAAGCAGCAGCAAACCCATTATAAAACTAATGAACAGCTAGTGGGCTATTCTGTACTATGCAATAAAATATATTTCACAGATCTTTTAGTATTATGCTTTACTGGTATGAGTATTTTCAATGTTTGTCTCTATTTGACACCATTAGATAAAGTTTAGGGTGAAATCTCATGCTTTATAATTGACCCATGAATACCGGATTCTTGAAACACAGAAATTAATGACCTTAATGAAAATATGTCCATTTCTTTATCTAGTCCCTGAACACCTCCATGATCAGTGAGTGCTCGTGGGGTGGGTACGATTTCCATCACATGGTTCTCTGTCTCAGAAATTATGATAGGAGACTTAAAGAGGGCAGCGTTTTGTATGAGAGGATCTGGGGCAATATTTTTCTAAAGCTAATTAATGTCTGCAAAGTGATTATTTTTCTGAGAAAATAAGAACGCAAGAACTTTCCATTAGGCCTTCCCATAATAAACACACATACGCCCTTCCTCCTTTACCATCTTTAGATAATCATCAGAGCTCAGACAAAGGAGCCTTTGAAGGAGGAAGATTTCCTTCCTCTGTCATCCTTACACTCTGTTTTATCGGAGCACTTTTGTGCCTTTTGAGTTTGGGAGTTTTTCTCTAGAAGATGCGGAACGAAAAGGAAAAGTGATCAGAATCCAGGTTTCTTCATCGAGGGCAAATCCAGGTGGAGTCCACTCAGCTCTCTATTTGCATAAAAAAATCCAGCTTAGTGCCATTTTTGAACAAACTTAGACTCATCTCCCCAGCCTTATCACCCAGCTACCTACCACCCCAATTACGTGCATACACACACACACACACACACATACACATGATCAATGGAGTATTTCATTGCCTCCTTGCCTATAAAACAATCATCTGACACTTAAAAAGGGATTGACTAAGCCTTTTGCTTCCTTCTCTTTACCTTTGTGCTTCTCTCTTGGGACCTCTTTGGCCTTCACTGGGTTCTTATTACAGAAGGAATGGTAGCAGACCACAAAATGTAAAACTGACATTAGCTTTTGAGTAAGGTCTGTGTCAATGTTTGCAAGCCAAGAAGAGATAGAACTACTGGATAATAGAAATGGCTGGGTAACCTAGATTTTGAAAAGAACTTAAATTTCTCTGAATATCATGAAAACCATGTGCTTATCTATTTTTTTAATTTTGCCAGATTTACATATAATGCTTTGTGCCTCTCTTTTTTGTTCTTCCATTCTTTAAATGCTAGTTTAAATTCCTCCACATACATAATAGTTTCAAGATGCAGAAATAAATCAAGTTGTTGTAACAAATATTTAAACATAAACAATGAAGAGGTAAATATGGGAGAATTTTTAGTGGTTTCAGGGTAGGGGAGGACTTTTTAAGGATGAACTCAAACTGAAATACTAAAAAGGAAAAGTTTGTTAAATTGGATATACAGAAATTTTAAATTTCTGTCCAGAAGACAATAAAAAATAGATAACATCAAAGGAAAGATATTTGCGACATATTTCAGATGAGGCCTAATTTTTTAAAATACAGTGGTTCTCAAATTTTGTAAGCATCAGAATCACCTGATGGCCTTGCTAAGCCTGAGATTGCTGACTTCAAACCCATGCGACTCTGATTCAGCTGATCTGACTCAACGGGGAACAGGCATTTCTAACAAGGTCCCAGTGAAGGGGACAGTGCTGCTCTTTCGAGCACAGCTGGAGAGCCACGGCCTTAATCTAAGATAATACCATCCCTGCAAACTACTAAAAACCGAGCAAAGAACAAGAACACACCGGTTTCAAAGATACAAATACCAATCACTTTTAACAGAAAAGATGCTCAATGTCACCCAAATTAAGTAAATGCAATTAATTCAGTAATGAGAAACAGACATCTTGTTTCAATGGAAGGGATCAAAGAGTTTGATAATACACCATATTATGCAAGCTTTGGGGAAATAGCACTCATACACCTTCATGGGACAGGTGATGGAGAACTTGATAGTAATTTTCAACAGCAACAGGCCATCTCTACCCAATTTGAAGTGTACCTACCGTTTGATTCTGCAGTTCCATTTACAGGAGTTTTCTCTACAGATAGGCTCAGAAACATGAAATATTTAAGTATAAGGTTTTCATTGAGCAAAAGACTGAAAATAGCAAGAAAGTGGTTAATAAATGATAGCTTATCCCTCAGCAGAGTCTTCTGAAGCTGTTAAAAAACACAATCTGGCTCTATATATACTAATATGAACAAATCTGTAGATGGCTCCTAACTTGCAATGCTTCAATGTATGATGTTTTGACTTTACAATGGTGGGACTACTACATACATTCAGTAGAAACTGTACTTCAATTTTTGATATTTTCCTGGGCTGGTGATATGCAGTGATATATTTTATGATATTCTCTCACTATGCTGGGCAGTGGCAGTGAGCCATAGCTGTTAGTTATCCCCATGATCACCAAGGGAAACAACTGATACTCTATAATTGACTATGATGCCAGAAGACTTTGCCCAACTGTAGGCTAACGAAGGTGTTCTGTGCACGTTTAAGGCAGGCAAGGCTAAGCTATGGTATACAGTAGGTTAGTTGGATTAAATGCATTTTTGACATGATATTTTCAACTTATGAGGGGTTTATCAGAATGTAGCCACATGGTAAGTTGAGGAGCAACTGTACATGAAACACTGTGTATACCATGCTTCCATGTATTTGTCTATCTCTCTGACTAAATAGCTATCAATTGATATCTGTCTCTCTTTGACTATGTACCATTTTGTTAACACTTGATCACAATGCTGCTCCCTTAGCAATGACCACTCAAATCATTTAGTCACATGCTAAATGTTCCACTACCATTCAGTTTATGCTTTTGACAAGAGACCATTTCTGGTGACTGAGAAAAAAATCATGTTGAGTAAGTTGCCATTGTGAGTTAATGTGAAACAATGAGCCAATGAAGTTACCACATTGTAGAAATATTCAAGTTTGTCATATTTTGTTGCATTTCAAACAAAATATTGTTGATTTTTGCGTGGTAACTTTTTGGTGATATGTTTATTCTTACAGAGGCATTCTGTAAGAATATTCAGGGCCGGGCACCATAATTGCAAACCATCTTATCCACACACTTGGCTTCCATCCCTACCTCAATGCAGGTAGCTCACGCCTATAATCCCAGCACTTTGGGAGGCCGAGGCGGGTGGATCACGAGGTCAGGAGATCGAGACCATCCTGGCTAACACCGTGAAACCCCATCTCTACTAAAAAATACAGAAAATTAGCCGGGTGTGGTGGCGGGCGCCTGTAGTCCCAGCTACTCAGTAGGCTGAGGCAGGAGAATGGCGTGAACCCGGGAGGCGGAGCTTGCAGTGAGCCAAGATCGCACCACTGCACTCCAGCCTGGGTGACGGAGCGAGACTCCGTCTCAAAAAAAAAAAAGAATATTCAGTTGTATTCTCTATCCTTTAGGACAATTCCAGATTCCACTGAATTGTTCCACTTCCATTATGTAAACAGAAGCTATGTTCGGGGCAGAAGGGTCTTGCCCTGGAATCCTGAGGCTGCAGATGGAACCCAGACCTCTTGGTTGTAGCACTCGTACTAAATAGGAAACTTATACTAATTAGAAACTGTGAGTCTTTTACCCCAGCATTGAAAGACATGTAAATACTAAATATTATCTTGTCTTCCATTACCTTCTCTTAAGACCGGCAAAGACTGACAAATGAGACTCCTTATTCTGACTCTAGTCTCCCATGGCCTGGGCCTTCTCTGATCAGGCTTATGAGGACACTTTTGCTCCTAGTGTTAAGGCTACATCCAAATCATGAGTTAAATATCCCATGATGTAAGTATAACCCATGTTTTCCTCCAAACATGTGTTTTCTTGACCTCGTGGTGTAGTTGTTCAGAGTTCAGCTTTTGGTGTGGACCTTACATGAAGCATGTAGAGCATTTCTGATGTGTCAGAAAACATACACAGTTAT
This sequence comes from Pan troglodytes, assembly GCF_028858775.2. Classification (NCBI taxonomy): domain Eukaryota; kingdom Metazoa; phylum Chordata; class Mammalia; order Primates; family Hominidae; genus Pan; species Pan troglodytes. The sequence continues at coordinate 47,839,794 of NC_072409.2, forward strand.
CCATTATAAGCTGCCTAACATTATCATTGCATTTTTAAATGAATATTTTATGAGTTTCAAAGTTGCTTCGCAATATTTTAGGTTAGTCTGAAAGGCTTCCTTCTGCAACAGTTTAGAATCCAGCGCTCCTTGTTCAGTTCTTACTAATTTGGGTTGGTTTGAGTGCTTTCCCAGATTAGCTATGATTACTATGCTTAGGTGCACTAAAACATTAATGAAGATTCTGTCCCCAGATACCTGCATGGCGTGAAATGTTCATCCAGAGCTTCCTTGTTTTAACCGAAGCCTAGACCACGTTTCTGGTCCCCTAGGCTCTTGTGATTGTCTGCTCCTCTTCCAAGTGTGTTTGGACTTACCTAAACTTGAGTTCAAATGTGGATTCTGTCACTAGTTGTGCAACAATTCTCTGTGACTTTAACCATCCAGAGCCTCAGTTCTCTTATCTGTAAAACGGGGCTACTAAGAGCTAAGTAAGTCAAAAGGTGTCTTAAAGATGAAACTTGCCTAGAACCTCTGGATTCTAGCTAGGTAATAAGGATTCAGGCTGTTTGGGTCGTTGCTATCTGATGAATATTTGAGTGTTTCTTCTTTCTCAGTGTCTCAGGTTTATTCCTCTCTTTCACAAGTTGGCACGAAGCCCATTGTCTTAGAGTTGTACTTTATTTCTGGATGGAATTCTGGCTTCAGCTTCAGCCCTTTCTAATTTACCAGAGCTCACACTCTCAAATGAATGTTAAAATGTTCCCTTTTCTCCTATACATCTTTCTGTTTTCATTGGACCAACTGGGACTCTATTTTTTATCTGGTTAAATCCACTTTCCTCCTTTTGCCAATGTTCCTTTCCTCTGTTGACTAGACCCATCTCCCCATAGGAGTTCCTGACTCTGAATTCATATGGTTTTGGATATGAAAGAACATGTCTTGGTTGATATTCTTGTTTTTCTAGCCTTGAGATGTTCATCTGTGTAAAGCTCCTGGGCATCCTGGCCTTGACTGGAAGCCTGCCAAGAGCTCCTCAGGTATTAGGACTGTATGAGGTTATTGATCATTGGATTCTAGACACATTGGTAACTATTCCCTCCTATTGCTAACCTGCCTGGTCACCATGGAGCAGACACAAATAAATTTTCATTGATTAATGGCTCCTAGGTCCTTACTGTATGCCGTTGCTCTCTTCTGACCTCCTGGAAATTGTTCTTCACTCAGCAAGGGTGTGGGCCCCTGGTTCATTGTCTTCCTTCTGACCTCATGTTCAGATATCATCCAAGGTCACTTCACTCTTTTTCCATCACTCTTCTTATGCTCCACAGGCACAGGAGGACCTTTTCAGGACTGGACACCCTTGCATTTCTAGGGGGACCAGAGGGAGCCTCCCCACTCTGACCATAGCACTTCCTTTTGACCCTCAGCAGGAACTTACATTTGATCTTGCTAGTAAATTCAGCTGTTACCTTCTCTTTAAAATGTATACACGTCTATATATCTGTATTTGAAAATTAATTTTTAAAAACTTAACAAATCAAAACTGTGTACCATGTAGCCACCAATTCAAATCTTTCCTTTGATTCACAACCAAAGTCTCAGGAAGTGTTTCTGAGCTGCCTATCTCAGTTTCTACGTTTTACGCTTACTTCTCAATCCACTGCAATCTTCTTCTACCCTGTGGTGCCATTGAAGCGCCTCTTGCCAGGCTCACCAGTGACTTGCATTGCTTTGCATCCAGTGGGCACTCGCCAGTTCTCATTTGACTTCACTTCTTAGTGCCATTTCACAAAAGCAGATCCACTGCTTTTACCAAACATCAAATTATGGAGTCTCTTGAGGCTGTGTCCAAGTCATCCACTCCTTTCTCTTTGTTCTTGCAAACGATCTCATCCACACACTTGGCTTCCATCCCTACCTCAATGCAGGTAGCTCCCAAATGTGCATTCCTATCCCAGATGCTATAGCTAGCCCTGGACATGTATCCACCTGTCTACCTGATGTGAGCCCCTGACTGTCCCAAAGGCACTTGGAGGGCTGCATCCTGAAAATTAAGCCAATGATTCCTCCCATAAAACCTGTCTTTTGTCCAGGATTCTCTCAGCAAATCATCTCATCCTAGCTATGCAGTTCTGTAAGTTGGAAACCTTAGGAATTTTCTCTGATGCTTCCTTCTCCTCCAGTCTACCTCAACCCCTTTTCCCACCGACCCATCACTAGTTGCTGTTGATGTCACCATAATTGTTTTCTGCCTCCTCTGCTCTCACCTTAGCCCAAGCTGCCTTTGTTTTTGACCAAATTGTCCACTTGACAGGGAAGCCAGGGCCCCTTCAGTGGCTGCCCTCTGCCCTCTACAAGCCGCATGTGATGTCAGCATGGCCTCTTTTCCAGACTCGCCTCACATGGCTTTCCCCTGGCAACCCACGGTGGCACTCTCCTTCCAGGATGTGAAAGGGTCCGTGCTGTCTCCTTCCCTAGGGCCTGCCTGGGGCACGTGGTCTTGGTCTGGCTTTATTAATCCGTCTACAACAGAGAGCCATGGATATCACCAAGTAGCAGCACTGCCCTGTCAGTGAAATAGCCGCATGTTCTGCACTAGTGTTCTGTGGTTGCAGCCTGGAAGCCCCATCTGAGATCCTGCCCAGCCCACAGAAACACATGTTACAGCAAAGTAGAGGTGAAGCCAGAGATCTTTGCTTACGTTGTTCTGGCCTAAGGCAAGTCGCTTAGCCTGCCCTTCCCAGTGTGCTCATTAGAAGCAAAACACAGATTCATGCATGGACTGAACAAATGCTTCTTGCACACTTCTTATGGGCCAGGCAGTGTTCAAGTACTGGGAGACAGGAATGAATGGAACAGACAAAAAGCCCTTAAGGAGTTTTTAATATAGTGGAATTAAACACAAATTTTTTAAAAAAGGAAATTGCATACTATGTTCTAAAGCAAATGTATGCTGGAGAAAATAAAGTGGGAAGATGCCACAGACTACTGGGTTGAAGATAGGGTTGAAAATTGAGATAGGGTGGTCAGGGAAATTCTCACTGAGCCAGTGATATTTTAACACAGGCCTGTGGGAGGCAAGAGAGTGAGGCCTTTGATTACCTGGGGGAAGAGGGTCTGGGTAGTGGAAGCAGCCAGGGCAAAGGTCCTGAGGCAGAAGCATGCCAGGTGAGTCCAGGAGCAAGGATAAAGTGTGGCTGGAATTGAGTGAGCTGGGGCATAATGGTGGGAATGAGGGTAAGGTGTGGAGCAGAGCCCCTTAGCTGTTACTGTCAGGGAGACAGGGCCAATGATGGAGGGTTTTGAGCATAGGAATGACGTGTCCTGCAGCCTGAGTAGAGGATTGACTGGAGTGGCTCAGGGCCTGAGGCAAACTGATCACCCGGCAGGCTGCTGCAGTCATGCAGGTAAGTGATGATAATGCCTGGAGAGCCTGCTAACAATGGAGAAAGTGATTCATGGTGGAGTCTGGAAGAGTTTGGAAGATATCACTGACAAATGTTGCTGATGGAGTGGACTTGAAGTATAAGAGAACAAGAGGAGGTAAGGAGGACTTCAAGGTTCTTGGCCTGGGTGACTGGAGGGATAATGTTGCTACTGACTGAGGCAAAGAAAACTATAGGGGAGCAGTTTCGGGTGTTACAGGGTGTTTAGACTTGCACATGTCCTATTTGGGATGTGTGCATGGCACCCAGGGGGAGATGTTGAGACAGGAGAGGGGTATATGAGCCGGCAGTTTTAGGGAGAGGTCCTGGCCATGGGTTTGCAGTTGAGGGTGCAGGTATATGAATGATATGGCATCTCAGATGCCCCCACTGACTGAGTGAGTTGAGTAGCAGCGAAGGAAGAGTAGCAAAGCTAGGGTGTGGGCTCTCTCACGGGCGAGCTAGTTGCAGTGATGGTGCTGATCTACCTCTCCTGCTGCCTCTACCCTGGTACAAGCCACCCTTGGCATGTATCAAGATTGTTGCTGGAGACTTCTGACTGGAATCCTGCCTCCGCTCCCGACCCTTGGCCTGCAGGCCCTCAAAGGGGTACTTTTACAATGGAGGTCCCACCCTATCACTTCTCTGCTCAAAACCCTCCAGCTGTCTCCTGTTCTTCTTAGAATAAAAGTTGACCTTTTCCCTGTGCTTACAAAGCTCTACATGACCTGCCTGTCCCGGCCCCTTTACTTTGCTGACCTCATCTGCTTTTCTCTCTCCATTCAAGAATTTATCCGTGTGTCTTGAGCATGTTGGACAAGCGTCTGTGTTTGCACCTGCTGCTGTCTCTGCCAGAAGAACCCCACCACCCACACACAGGTTTCCACAGAGTTCATGCCATTACCTCTCTCAAATTTTTACTAACATAACAACTTTTCAGGGAGTCCTTCCCTGGTCTCTCATCAACTTTGATGCTCACTACATATTTTTGATATGTAATAAAAATATATTTTATTCATGTATTTTTGTCAAATGGTTCCACACTCAAGGAAATCCTGCATTTGGACAGCCTTTAAAATTAATTTATAAATTTGATTTTCAGGTTCTTAATTGTGCTGATTGGAGAGTTAATTTTAAGAACACATTTACATTGCTGTGGGCTATCTCATGTAAGGGTGGAATCATTTTTATATGTCCCTTTCCAAAATGCTGTCTCTATAGGATGATTAGGTTTCCAAAGCAGGTACTGTGTCTCTCACCTTTAAATTACGGGGATGAAGAAAGTATGCATATTTTTGGAAAATACCTGCTCTGCTATATAGTATGCTACTGAAGACCTACCTAGCAGAAAACATCAATAAACTTAAAACAGCGCTTTTTGTATAAAAGAAAAATACTCACCTTGATACTAGTTCTGCAACTTTTTTTTTTTTTGCTACAGAGTAACTAGCAAACCATTGTGTGATAGAAAATACTTTCATGGTTGCTGCACATCTCCATGTAAAGTATTGGAAAGACTCTATTGTATTTTAAAAGTCTGATTTTTATAAATGAAAAATAACATATCCAAGTGCATGCTATCCAGTAGCTCCTGCCTACTTTTGGCTTCAAGATCTTTTCTGCAATAGTGTAGTGATAAATGATGCAGTAAACTCACCTCTATCATGTTATCACATATCTTTGTGTAAGTTTTTATTTCAATTGCCGTTGCCAACCTTTGAGTGGTTTTAAGCAGAGTTTTTCAAAACACTTTATTTACTTTTTTATAGTTGAATTCTCTTCGCTGCTACAACTTTCCTTTGTTGGATCACACACACAAAAATGTATTTCCACAGCAAATAGTCAATATGTGCTGAGTGTTTCTGACGTACCTGACATTGGGCTAGAGGCATGGAAGTGCTGGAGAATGAACCAAAAGTCCCTGCCTTCCTGTTGCTATTGACTGAGACAAAGATATTGATATTCGAGTAGGGAGTAGGAGAGAGAGAGAAAAAAAGAACAGAGATAAGCGCATAAATAAGCACTGAAAGAAGAATATATGTATCAAAGTATCTTATTGTTGAAAGAGAATCATTCTAGCAAATAATAAATGAGCTGAGGTTTATTGGGAACATTTGTACTTTTGCCTAACTATTTAGCAAAGCTCTGTGTGTAACTTCTAATAGGGTTGGCCCCTCTGTATCTGTGGCATCCGCATCTGCAGATTCAATCAGTTGAAAAAAAAAATGGGAATAAAAGATGGTTGTGCCCGTACTGAAGATGTAGACTTTCTTTCTCATGTCATTATTTCCTAAATGATGCAGCATAACAGCTATTTACATAGCATTTAAGTTGTATTAGGTATGATAAGTAACCTAGAAATGGTTTAAAGTATCCAAGAGGATGTGCATAGGTTATAGGCAAGTACTACTCCATTACATATAAGAGACTTGAGTGTCACAAAGTTTGGTATTCACAGGTGTCCTGGAAACGATCCCTCACAGATACAAAGGAACAACTGTATTGCTTTTTTTCACACCGTCAGCAGTTTTTTTTTTTTTTCTATATGTCTTCCCATAAGATTTTGAGAAAGAAGTGAATTTCAGTTTGTACCATACATTCCGGTGGATTATTGTATATATTTTACCACAGCGGGAAAATGTTTTTCCAGTGGCTCGTGGATTTTTGCCTTTCACTATTAATAGAAAACCTCAAAAGAGGATTCTAAGCATTTTTTTAAAAATCAAGCTTATTTAAATTTTGTAACACATTGGATTAAGCATTATGTGTTATTAAACTGTGCTGGAAAAAGTGTAGAGATTTGTTTTTATGTTCTCCAGCAGTACCGATCGTGTGAACCACATATGTAATTTTGTATTTGTAGTAACCACATTTTAAAAAGTAAAAAGGTGAAATTAATTTTAAGTAATATGTTTTTGGCCAGGCGTGGTGGCTCACGCCTGTAATCCTAGCACTTTGCGAGGCTGAGGCGGGCAGATCACGAGGTCAGGAGATCCAGACCATCCTGGCTTACAGGGTGAAACCCCGTCTCTACTAAAAATACAAAAATTAGCCGGGCGTGGTGGCAGGAGCCCGTAGTCCCAGCTACTCGGGAGGCTGAAGCAGGAGAATGGCGTGAACCCGGGAGGCGGAGCTTGCAGTGAGCCGAGATCGCGCCACTGCACTCCAGCCTGGGCGACAGAGCGAGACTCCGTCTCAAAAAAAAAAAAAAAGTAATATATTTTTAGGCTGGGCAAGGTGGCTCACACTTGTAATCTCACTACTTTGGGAGGCCGAGGGAAGTGGATTGCTTGAGCCCAGCATTTCGAGACCAGACTGGACAACATGATGAAACCCTGTCTCTACAAAAAATACAAAAAGTTAGCCAGGTGTGGTGGCATGAGCCTGTAGTCCCAGCTACTGTGGATGCTAAGGTGGGAGGATCACCTGAGCCCGGGAGATTGAGGCTATAGTGAGCCATGAGTGAGGCACTGCACTCCAGCCTAGGCAACAGAGTGAGACCTTGTCTCAAAAAAAATACGTGTGTGTGTGTGTGTATAAATTTTGTTTTATTTTGCATTTCATATATTATCCAGTTTTACATTCTCACAGGATCAGCAATGACAATGGCCACCTAGTCTCCCCAGTCTGAAATGGCAAGATGATCACAGCTGTGGGTGGCAGTAAAGTACTGATATACTCACAAATCTATGAAAGATGATCATTTCAACTTGTAATCAATATCAGAATTTATGAATGAGGTTAAAAACAATTTTTTATTCTAAGTTTTCAAAATCCAGGGCAGCACATTTCAGTTCAGCCAGCTGCATTTCAAGGGGCCAGTGGCACTGTGTGGGCAGCACAGGTCTAGGGGCTGAGTGTTAGATGCCGTGGCTAATAGTGATGGCTTCACACAGTCAGTAATACAGTAGGAACTTAAGGCCAGCATGAAGGTGTGCATTTTAATTGGTCTTCTCAAGACATTAGTTTTGTTTTGTTCATCTTGTTGGATTAGATGAGACCTTTGCTATTTTTTTTTCTTTTTCTTTTTTTTAAATTTTACTTTAAATTCTGGGTTACTTATGCAGAATGTGCAGGTTTGCTACATAGGTATACACGTGCCATGGTGGTTTGCTGCACCTATCAACCTGCCATCCAGGTGTTAAGCCCGGCATGCATTAGATATTTGTCCTAATGCTCTCCCTCCCCTTGCCCCACAACCCCTGACCCTTGCTGTTTTTACTGTATAGTGTGGATGAATAAGGAGGAGCTGTCTGCCTAGCTAATACTGCCAATTATGTTCGTTATGGACATTATCTTTAATTCATGGTTCGGTTATTGCTAAAAATGTTTATACATACAGTCATATCTTTTTATTATGGTAAAATATATATAACATACAATTTTCCGTTTAAATCATTTTCAAGCACGTAATTAATTCAGTGGCAGTAAGTAAATTCACATTGTTATGCAACCATCACCACCATCCATCTCTAAGAATCTTTTCATCTCACAAAACCCAAACTCCATACTCATGAAACAACAACTCTCCTTCTTCCATTCCCTTAGCCCCTGGCAACTCCCATTCTTATTTCTCTCTGTGAATTTGACTGCTATATGTACCCGCTATAAGTGAAGTCATACAGTATTTGTCTTTTTTGACTGGCTTATTTCACTTAGCATAATGTCCTCAAGGTTCATCCGTGTTGTAGCATGTGCTAGAGTTTCCTTCCCATTTAAGGCTGAATAATATTTCTGTTGCCATAGTCCATTCTTGCATTGCTATAAAGAAATCCCGGAGACTTCATAATTTATAAGAAAAGAGGCTTAGTTGGCTCATGGTTCTGCAGGCTGTACAGGAATCATAGCGGTGTCTGCTTCTGGGGAGGCCTCAGGAGGCGTACAATCATGGCAGAAGACAAAAAGGGAGCAGGCACTTCACATGGTGAAAGCAGAAGAAATAGAGAGTTGCAGGTTGGGGGTGTGGGGAGAAGGAATGCCACACAATTTTAAATGACCAGATCTTGCGAGAACTTACTCACCTTTGCAAAGACAGCACCAAGCCGTAAGGGATCTGCCCCCATGATCCAAACACCTCCCACCGGGCCCCACCTCCAGCATTGGGGCTTACAATTCAACACAAAATGTGGGCAGGGACAAATATCCAAACTATATCACCTGTCTATGTATACTGCATTTTGTTTATTCATTCATCTTTTCTATGGACATTTGGGTTGCTTCCACCTTCGGGCTATTGTGAGTAATACTGCTGTGTGAACACGGGCACACAAATATCTATTAGAGTCCCCGCTTTCGTTTCTTTTCCAGCAAAAATGGAATTGCTGGATCATACAGTAATTCTATCTTTGATTTCTTCCTCAGATTTTCTACCATTTTAGATTACCACCAGCAATGCACAAGGGTTTCCGTTTCTCTCTATCTTTGCTAACACTTTTTATTTTCTGTTTTTTAAAAACAGCCATTCTAGTGGGTGTGAAGCAGTACTTCATTGTGGTACTTCATTGATTTACATTTCCCTAATAACTAATGATGTTGACATCTTTTTATGTGCTCGTTGGCCATTTGTATGTATTCTATAGAGAAATATCTATTCAAGTTTCTTGTCTTTTTTTTTTTTTTAAGAAATGGGGTCTTGCTATGGTGCCCAGGCTGGACACGAACTCCTGGCCCAAACCATCTTCCTGCCTCAGTCTCTCTGGTAGTTTGGACTATAGGCATGTGCCACTGCACCCAACTTCTTTGTTTGTTTTTTAGTTGGCTTGTTTGTATTTTTGTTGTTCAGTTGTAAGCTTTTCTTTATATATTCTGTATACTACATCCTTTTCAGATATATGTTTCCTCCCATTCCATAGGATCTCTCTATTTTTTTTTTTTTTTTTGACAGAGTCTCCTGCTGTCACCCAGGCTGGAGTATAGTGGCACAATCTCGGCTCACTGCAACCTCTGCCTCCTGGGTTCAAGCGATTCTCCTGCCTCAGCCTCCTGAGTAGCTGGGATTACAGGCACGTACCACCACGCCTGGCTACTTTTTTGTATTTTTAGTAGAGATGGGGTTTCACCATTTTAGCCAGGATGGTCTCGATCTCCTGACCTCATGATCCATCCACCCCAGTCTTCCAAAGTGCTGGGATTACAGACGTGAGTCCCCGCACCCGGCCAAGAAGGATCTCTTTTAATTTTCTTGGTAATGCCCTTTCCTGTACAAATTTTTAAAATTTTGATGAAGCCTAATTTATCTATTTGTATGGAATTACAAGGGGCCTCATATAGATAAAAGATCTTGAAAAAGAAGTACGAAGTTGAAGACTCATACTTCTCAATTTCAAAATCTACTACAAAGTTACAGTAAACAAAATTGGGTGGTGCTGGCATATGCACAGACATATAGAGCAATGGGATAGAATTGAAAGTCCAGAAATAAACTCACCTTTATAGTTGACTGATTTTTGACAAGGGGACTTAGACCATTCAATGGGGGAAGAATTATCTCTTCAACAAATGGTGGTGGGATAAATGGATATCTACATGTAAAATAATGAAGTTGGACACCTACCTCACACCATATATAAGAATTAACTCAAATAGATCAATGACCTAAACATAAGAACTGAAACCATAAAACTGTTAAGAGAAACATAGGAGTAAATCTTCATGACCTTAGATTCAGTAATGGATTCTCAAATGACACCAAAAGCATGAGAAACAAAATAATTCATGATTGTTTGAAAGAATCATTTTTTGTACCTTGCCAATATTGTAAACTTTTAGGTGGCTAACGCTAGAAATTCACCTAACCAAGAATACATAGGTAGCCCACGGGCTGACAGTGAATTAAATAGTCTGAGCTGCACACAGTAGTGCATCAAGCCCTCATAACTGGCATCAAATACTTTATTTTCCATACACGCAGATTCGTGTGCTCCAGTTGACTTTATCTTTGTGTAACTATTTCCCTGCAGAGGTTAGCATGCTGCATTGGTCATTGGTCACCAGTCCCTTGACCAAGACAACAATCTTGTTTGTTATTCACATGATTTTCCTTTTTGTTTTCCTTACTCACATAGAAAATGAATAGATCAGAAAATGCCCAAAATGTAGTTAGGCTTTGGGCAGTCTTAAAAGTGTCATTAAGCGGCCAGGCGTGGGGGCTCACGCCTATAATCCCAACACTTTGGGAGGCCAAGGCAGGTGGTGTTGCCTGCCTGTAGTCCCAGCTACAGGAGGCCGAAGAGGTTGCAGGGAGCCGAGATCGCGCCATTGCACTCCAACCTGGTGACAGAGTGAGACTCCATCTCAAAAAAAAAAAATGTGTCATTAAGTATGTTTTATTTGGCTCTTTGGAGTTTTTGGCCATCATATGTTCCCCAAATGAAATTGTTCTAGACAAATATAAGTGAAACTTATTTGTATACTTAAGCTGTGGGCTTATTGGCCTCTTGGATATGAAACCTTAAAAATAATTTATGCTATCCCCACCATTCCAAGAAGTGCCCCATTTATCTCCACTGACTTCATTCTTGCAGGTAGTATGCATCTTGAAATGAGCAGCTGAGACCCTCTGGATTTGTCTCTTGCTTCCGTACCTGCCCCACTGCCAGGGAAGATGTCTTTATAACACTACAATACAAGATTCCTGGAAAAGCATTCTGCTTTTCTGGATAAAGTTGAGCCATGGATGTTTAAGTCTCTTTTATGATCAAACATTTCCCACTAACAAATCTATCATTTTTTAGATTCAGCTAAGAAGGAATATAAAGTAAACATTTATTTAAATCAAGATTCTAAAAATATATAAAAGTACACTTTCCTACCTAAAGAATTTACATTTTGTCGATTGTTGTTTCTTAATGACCATTATTCACCTTGTATTATTAAGAGTTTTAAGGGGCTCCCATGTACCAACTTCAAATATAAGATTTGTTTAAAGCTAATAACATTTCACAGAAACCAAGTCAGTAATTGAGCAGAGACAATCTGTATAAACCTTTTAGCTTCGTAAACCTTTTAGCTTTGTAAACCTTTTAGCTTAGGCTGTAGATAGAACATTTAGGGCAGAATAGTACACTAAATTGTCAACCTTTTCCAAACATTTACTCTTAAAGATCCGAATTCTTCCAATCTATAATTTTCCCTCTAGTTTTGACTGTTTGTTTAGACAGGGTCTCATTGTATCACCCAAGTTGGTCTTGAGCAGCTGGGTTGAAGCGATCCTCCTGCCTCAGCCTCCCAAGTAGCTGGAGTTACAGGTGTGTGTCACCATGCCCAGCTCCATAACTGTGTTTTCAAGCAGGATTAATTTAGCGTATAATACAGATAAAGGCTGTGGGTTTGTTTTGCCTGAGATCATGCTTCTATCTCATTCACAAGAATTCAAGTTTCTTCTAAAATATTATTGAATGGGAAACTTGTGTCACTCAGCAAATCAAAATGCATTTTCCCTGAATCTAGGCCCAATAGGCCTAATACTGATTTTCACTGCCTAGGAGGTCTCATTTTGAATTCTTGACATATATTTTTGTATTTTATGCACTTTGGGATGGATTTTTTTTTATTTTCTTAATCCTTTCCTTCCTCTGTCTATGTATAAGCTTTTTTGGAGTATAAGGGAGTGTTGAGACAGTTTAGCTCAACCAAGTTCAAGAAAAGGAAAATAACAGGGGTGTGTATCAAGTCATCCCAGACTTCCCATTCAGGGGATGGCCTGTCGATAAACAGAACTGCACATCTTCAAGAGTACTCACACTCCAGCTACCTCTCCCAGCCAATGTGATGATTCTTTCATAAATCAAATGGAAAACCACAGACCAGCAGACATTTGGGGAAACGAGCAGATGAAAAAAAAGGATTAAAATGAGCAAACAGAGACACAGAGAGCTCAGATAAGCGAGGAGAACAGCCACAACCAATGACAATGAGCATTCTTGTTGAAATTCAGCATGGTATCAGAGTTCCTAAGATAAGAAACTACTTCTATGAAAAAGGGAAAATCAGAGTACAAGAAAGGTTATTAAAAATAGAAGATGCTGGAGAAATCGAGAATAGGTACAATCAATCCATCATCTAATAGAAGTTTCAGAAAGAGAAAAGATATAGGGGTTGGAATGTTGTAATTTTTTAAAATAGAAGAAAGTGTCCCCAGGCTTTGGGAAAAATTGGGTTTTTATCCCATCTCTCCCCGCCCAGCCCTCAAAAAGCAATTTCGAATGGATCCTTGTGAATCTTCATAAATCCAAGGTTAGATAGAAAACTCTAACTCTTCCAAAGAGAAAGGAAAAACACAAATTTCTTACAAAGGAAAGATAATCATACTGGCTTTGGATTTTACATTAACAAGCCTGGATGCTAAACTTAAAAATGAAATAACATCTGAAGAAGAAAGAATTTGAACTTGGGCTGCATTCAGGACTCTATCAATCAAGTGAGAGGCCATGAATTCAGAAATTTTAATACCATCTAAAATAATTTATTAGTATTGTTTATACCAGCACATGAAATGGCTGAAAGGAGACAAATTGAAATATCAAAATTGGCAGCTAAGAGTTAGAGGAAAAAAAAAAACTCCAGAAAAAAGTAAGATCCAAATGTTACTGACAGAAAATTATTCTTCAATTAGCAAAGTTTGATGAAAGAAGATTATCCTTCTCTCAGTGGGTCCAGTCCTACTACCTACTCCTGCAGTGAAAAATAGTTACAGAATCCTATTAATGTTCTTTATTGATAGGGTATGTATGTATGTATGTATGAATGTATGTATGTACGTATTTATTTATTTATTTATTTGAGACAGGGTTTTGCTCTGCTGCCCAGGCTGGAGTGCAGTGGTGTGATCACAGCTCACTGCAACCTCACATTCCTGGGCTGAAGAGATCCTCCTGCCTCAACCTCCTGAGTAGCTACTATCACAAGTGTGTGCTATCACGCCTAGCTTACTTTTGTATTTTTTGTACATATGGTGTCTTGTTATGTTTCCCAGGCTGATCTCGAACTCCTGACCTCAAGCAATCCTCCTGCCTCAGCCTCCTAAATGCTGGAATTACAGGCATGAGCCACTGCACCCGGCCTTTTGGTAGGATTTAGAAACAGGCTGTGGCAAAGCACAGAACACATATATATTTTGAACAAACTATAAATAACATAGCTGGAAATCTTAAATGCTGATGCAAACTTTATTTTTCTTATAACAAAAATCAGGGTAGTGGAGGAAGGAATGTCATTGTGTTAATTTTGTAGATAGATATGGTCCAAAGTCAGTAAGTCAAGATGCAAAGATCTGTTATTCAAACAATAAGTGCCTGATTTAAAATTATAGTTGTGGACATCAGAAGATGATGACTAAGTTCTCATTCTTTTAAACCGTTGTTATTTCTGAAAGGAGAAACTGGGGGGCTCCTGAATGAAGGGTACTGACTATGCATAAAAGAACATTTTATAATCTCCTTACATTTTTTAACCAAATACATACATTGTGTCAATTTTTTTTTTGTTTTAAAGTGTACTTTTATAAAAAATTATTAAAATGCAATCAGGCTTTCTCGTGCTCTCTTTGTGAGTTGAGTGATTTGGCTTGGTCTGGGCAGCTTTAATTTGCGCTTCTGAACTAACACCTGCCCTCTCTTCTCTCTTTCCTCCCCTCCTTGAAGACGGACCTGCTATTTGCATCCTAGACCCCGGTGACTCCTGCTTCCTTAAGATTTGCTCTATCAGTTATCCATCACCAGATCTATACAGAATCTTTCCTACCTCTCTAACCCTGCATTACCTTATACTAGTCATTCTTTCTCCTTTCCTTAATCTCCACATTTATTTCAAGAGAAATCTACATTTCTTGTCTTTCTAGCCATCTCTTCCATTTCCATCATTCCCAGGCCTGTTGTAACATAACTTCTACTCCCTTCACACCCCCCAATGTCAGTTAACTAAAATTTTCTCAGTCTTTATTTAACCTCTGCTTTGTGAAATCAAAGATTTACTTTCTATTTCTATCATACTTGATCTCACAACACTCTTATTCCTCTAACTGGGATCTGAAAATGTATCCTATTGGATTTTTGAGTTTTCAAAGATTCTTTAAATTTGAAATTTTATTTTCATGATAATTTTAAATGAATAAGATAGGATAATCTAGATAATGGTCATATAACAACAATGTTAACATCTGTGTAACCACCACCCACATCAAGATATGTAATATTTCCAGCACCCAGCAGGCCACCGTCAGGTTCAAAGAGGTTGTTGCATGTATCATTTTTTGTATTGTTTTCTCTTTTTTTCTTTCCTTTCTTTTTTTTTTTTTTTTTTTGAGACAGCAGAGTCTTACTCTGTCACAGAGGCTGGAGTGCAGTGGCGTGATCTCTGCTCCTGGGTTCAAGCAATTCTCATGCCTCAGTCACCCGAATAACTGGGATTACAGGCACACACCACAAGGCCTGGGTAATTTTTTGTATTTTTACTAGAGACGGGTTTCACCATGTTGTGCAGGCTGTTCTCGAACTCCTGGTCTCAAGTGATCCACCTGCCTCAGCCTCCCAAAATGTTGGGATTACAGGCATGAGCCACCGTGCCCAGCCTGTATTGCTTTTTCTTAAGGTATTAATATGTTAATTTAGGGTACTGCTTTTCATGGTATGAATATTTCAGGGTTTGTTCATCTTCTACTGTGAATATTTGGGATATTTCAATTACTTGCCTAGTAGGAATAAAGCTGAGGTCTGTTACCTTTAACAGGTTATTTCTCATACTGGGGTCTGTGACCTGATGCTCTATATGTGTGAATCATTTTCAGTAGATAATGGACTATATGCAGTGGATTACTGGCCCTCCTCATGTCTGTTTTTAAGTAAAAGCTTTACTGAGATATAATTCCCGCATTAAAGTGTACATTTCAGCGGTTTTTAGTACATTCGCAGGGTTTTACAGTACAGCCATTACCACTGTTTTAGAACACTTCATTTCCCCCAAAGAAACCTTGTACCTATTATCAGTTACTTCTTGTTTCCCCCCAGTCCCTACCCCACCCCATCCCTAGGCAACCACAAATACCCTTTCTGTATATTTGCAATTCTGAATGTTTCATATAATGGAACCATACAGTATGTGTGGTCTTTTGCTACTGGCTTCTTTTACTTGCCATAATATTTTCAGGATTTATCCATGTTGCAGTACGTACCAGTTCCTTTTTCTTGATGAATAATATTTCATGGAATGGATAGATCGCATTTTACTTATCCATTCATTAGTTACAAACATTTGTGCTGTTTCCACTTTTTGGCTATTATGCTTAATATTGCTATGAGTATCATTGTATAAATTTTTGTATGGCTATGTGTTTTTATTTATCATGGGTATATACAAAGGAGGGGAATTGCTGGGTCATATTATAATTCTGTTTAACCTTTTGAGGAACTGCTAGAATTTTTTCCAAAACAGCAATATCATTTTACATTTTTGCCAGCAATGCACAATGCACAAGGGTTCAAATGTTCCTACAGCCTTGTCAACATTTGTTATTTTCTGGGTTTGTTTTTTGTTGTTGTTGATTATAACCATCCAAGTGGGTATGAAGCAGTACTTTATAGTTTTGTTTTGTTTTGTTTTGTTTTTGAGATGGAGTTTCACTCTTGTTACCCAGGCTGTAGTGAAATGGCGCGATCTTGGCACACTGCAACCTCTGCCTCCTGGGTTCAAGCGATTCTCCTGCCTCAGCCTCCCGAGTAACTGGGATTACAGGTGCCTGCCACCATACCTGGCTAATTTTTTTTGTATTTTCAGTAGAGACGGGGTTTCACCATGTTGGCCAGGCTGGTCTTGAACTCCTGACCTCAGGTGATCCACCTGCTTCGATCTCCCAATATGCTGGGATTACTGGCATGAGCCACCGCCCCCAGCCTTTGTTTTGTTTTTTGAGACGAGTCAGAGTCTCACTCTGTTGCTAGGCTGGAGTGCAGTGGTGCGATCTTGGCTCACTGCAACCTCTGCCCCCCAGGTTCAAGCAATTCTCCTGCCTCAGCCTCCTGAGTAGCTGGGACTATAAGCATGCGCCACCATGCCCAGCTAATTTTTGTATTTTTAGAGACAAGATTTCATCTTGTTGGCTAGGATGGTCTTGATCTCTTGATCTTGTGATCTGCCTGCCTTGGCCTCCCAAGTGATGGGATTACAGACTTGTTATAGTTTTGATTTGCACTTCCCTGGTGACTATTACGTTGAGTATCTTTTCATGTTATTGACTTATTATTGACTATTTGTATATCTTCTTATTGGCTATTAAATATAGTCAATAAATTCATATATCTTCTTTTGAGAAATGTCTTTTTAAGTCTTTTGCCCATTTCTAATTGAGTTGTTTTGTTGTTGTTGAATTGTAGAAGTTCTTTGTATATACTAGAACTAGTCCCTTATCAGATATATGATTTATAACAATACTCACTTATTCTGTGGGTTACTTCTTTCTTGATTATGTCCTTTAGTTTTGATGAAGTCAGATTTACCTAGTTTTAATCTTGTTGCTCATACTTTTGGTGTCACATCTAAGAAAACACTGTTTACTCCAAGGTCATCAAGGTTTATACCTATGTTTTCTTCTAAGAGTTTTATAGTTTTAGCTCTTATATTTAGGTATTTGATCTATTTTGAGTCAGTTTTGTGTATGGTGTGAGAGAGAGGTGCTCCCCTTATTCTTTTACCAGTTTCAGCATCATTTGTTGAAAAGACTATTCCTTCTGCCTTTTGAATTGAATTTTATTGGCACCCTTGTCAAAAAACAATTGACTGTAAATATGAGGGTTTATTTCTGGACTCTGAATTCTATTCTGTTCATCTATCTGTGTATCCTGTGTCAGTACCACAATTTCTTGATGTATTATATCCTTGTCGTGAGTTTGAAATCAGGAAGTATGGTCTGCCAGCTTTTTCACTTTTAATTTTTCAACATTGTTTTGACTATTCTGGGTCTCTTGAATTTTTATATAAATTTTGGGATCGGTTTGTCAGTTTCTGCAGAGTCGCTAGTGGGATGCTTTTAAGAATTGCATTGAATCTGTAGGTGATTCCTGGAAATACTGCTATCTTAGCAGTAAAATTCCTCTGATACATGACATGGGGTGTTTTTCCATTTATTCGTGTCTTCAATTTCTTTCAACCATGTCTGTAATTTCCAGATATGTTTTGCATCTTTTGTTAAATTTATTCCTAAGTATCTTACTCTTTTGGATGCTATTATAAATTGAGTTATTTTCTTAAATTTCATTTTCAGATTGTTCATTGCAAGTGTATAGAAATACAGTTGGTGCTTTATATGAATGTTGTATTCTGAAATCTTATTGAATGAGTTTAATAGCTAGTTGCCCTCCTGTGAGTTTTTCTCCTTGTCCATCATACTGCTCCTTTATGAACCCCTCATCTGCATGGTCCTTCTTGAATGTAGCCAAAAAACCATGTGCTGAGAGCTGTTCAAGTGCTTGATTGCATTGTGTTACTCCCCACATTAGTCTCATAAACAACGTGGCATTATTATATCCATTTCCTAGCTAAGGCAACTCAAATGCAGAAAGTTTAAGTAACTTGCCAAGTTCTCTCAATAGCATATAACAGATTGGGCATGTGGTATTCTCCTTTCATTCTACCTGCTCTCTCCCTGGAGAATTTTTGTTTATTATAGTGCTGTTTGTGTATGAATGGTATCCATATATTTATCACTAGATGAGTCCTCTCTGCTGAGCTTTCACACTAAATCCCAATCACCTACCAGACATCTCCCCCATTTGTCCCATAAACCTGACCCAGTCACAGCTCCTTTCTCCTTGTTGTTTACTGTCATTTCTCTAAAGCTGCTTCTCTCTTCTGCCTTTTATCTTGATTGATGGTGAGTGCCACCACTCACTTGCTCCCCCAAATTCACTCCTGGATGCCAGTTTACACAAGCTGTCTACCATGGCATGAGCATTAGCTCTATTTCCTCCATTTATTCCTTCTTATGAAGTTCTTTCTTCTGACTAACACGCCTTTCATCACTTCGCCATCTGGCAAGTTCCAGCCCTCTGTGAAATGCTTCCTGAGGGCTCCAGGCAGAGCTAGATTCCCCACTAGGTTCTTATCCTGCCTTTGTTGATAACTAGATCACAGCATCTGCGAAGTGGGGCGTAATGTATACTTTCCTATGCTTGTCCCCCCTCTAATGCTATGAGTGCTGTTGGGTAAGCACTGAGTTTGCACAGTATCTAGAAGACATTTTATAAATGCTTGTGAAATAAATGAATGGTTCTGACATGGAAGAAAATAGTTTACAATTTTTTTTTTTTTTTGAGATGGAGTCTTGCTCTGTCACCCAGGCTGGAGTGCGGTGGCATGATCTCAGCTCACTGCCACCTCCACCTCCCAGGTTCAAGTGATTCTCTACAGTCTGGGTTTTTGTTAGTGAGTTGAAGATCACTATGGAGTTATTGCCCCAGGCCTATCTCATAAATGCACATTGAACTTTATACCCCTTCAACTTTCTGACTCCTGTTCATCTTTCAGATTCATGCTTCCATGCCACCTCCTTAGTGAAATTCTTCCTGATATCTCAAATTTCATGAAATTCCTTCAGACCTCTCTTTTGCAGCACTTGCTATGATATAATTTATTAAATATTTATGAAGTTATCTTTTGGATTGATGTCTGCTTTACTTGATTCTGAGTTTCATGAGAATAGAGATCCTTCCTTAAGTCTGTCCTCTGCACAGTTGTTTTCTGGCCGCTTGTCCACAGCCTGGTTTAGTGGAAGCTCAGTGGATATTTCTCTGGGTAAATGAATAATTGTAGCCATGAATACTTTATTTTATGTTTAGCATTTACTTCCTATGTGTTCGTTGCCAGTTTAATAATGGAGACACCTTAACATAGCTGACCACATATTCAGCAAACTCATAAAGAGTGTATGTGCTGTGAACCAAGAGATCTTTGAGATACATTGGGATGCAGAACTTGTTAAGATATGTTCTCTTCCAGCTAGATGCTTATGCTCCAGTCTGGAGCTACATAACCATAATACAAGGCAAAAGGAGTGAGGAAACTCCCTTCTAAGCAAAAAGAGAGCTTCATTCTGAGGATGTAGAAAGAAGCTGAAGTTTAGATTCCATCGGCCATTTTCTATGGTTTAAATGTGTTCCCTAAAAGTGCATGTGTTAGAAATGTAATCCTCAAATGTGTATGTTCATGGTATTTGGAAGTGGGGCTTTTAGGAATAGATGAGGTCATGAGGAGGCTGGGCAATGCCTGTCATGGCATCAGTGGCTTTATAAGACAAGGAGAGAGACCCTAGCTGACATGCTTGCTCTGTCTTATCATGCCATGCCCTCCAGTATGTTATGAGGCAACAAAAGGCTCTCACCAGATCCAGCTTCTTCATATTGGACTTACCATCCTCCAGAACTGTAAGAAATAGATTGCTTTTAAAATTATTTCATCTGAGGTATTCTGTTATAGCGACAGAAAACAAACTAAGACACGATTGAGTTTTTTTTTAAAAATTGTGGAAAAATTTATCACAATGCTTCACCCTTGAATTAATCATAATTATCTCATAAGCATTGAATAAACTTCATCAAACTCCAAAGCAGACTCTTCTACCATCTTTTGGTGTTAATGAACTTCCTAACAGTCTTTTATATTTTCTGTTAGCACTGATGTTTCCTTAGCTTCTTGGAGGGTTTGGGATTCCAAAGTGCATGCAAGAACAGCTGAGTATTGAATCGAGCAGATTTGTAGGCAGACGCACGAGGCAAAATGAGAAGGTGGAATACCTCAGTCCAGGGCTTTGACCTGATGTTCTGTCTGCCAGGAGAACATGTTCACTGCACAAATGCATTTCCTTCCATTGGTAGTTATGTTTAATATTTTTACTGGACTCTAAAACTCATTTTCTTCAGTAAAGCTTTTTATTGTTTTTCCAAAGTTGCCCTAAAACTAGAAAGGTGAAAAGTCAGCACAATGCCTGCTTGCTGAGAAGAATGAATTCCATGCTTCACATTACCATGTTACTTATCAACTTCAGTTTTAAAAATGTATCCAAATTGTGTAATTCTCTATTTTATTTGGTGTTATATGTCCTTCCTTACCAAAGAAGGTACAGAATGAACAAATTTTGATAGGTTGTAAATTAAGAAGGCACATCTACACATCCCTGAATAAAAATAAATATTAAACTAGGGGCGAAGTTTGTGATGAAGAGTTGCTGCGTTCTCCTCATTTTTAATGACCCTTAAAAGGTAGTTTATGCTACTATCCTGGTAATATCTGATTCCTTATGTTTCTTAAAAATAAAGCTTATATAATCATCTTAATTTTGATGAATGAAATGACTATCCACACTTATTAGTTAACTCTTCATGCTTAATGGAGACAATCTATACTATGGCCTGAGTAACGCCCAAGTCACTGGGACCAGCTCTGTCTACAGACAGCCTTTGGGATGGGCATTGACATCCACAATGCTTTGGTTGTATCCTAGCCCTCCCTCTTATTGCTGTGTAACATCAGAGACATTCCATTCCCGATCTCTTCCTTGTTTCCAGTTTCATCATTGTACAACAGAGCTAATGGCACCAACTTCTGCAGAGTGGTGAGGATTTCATGAGTTAATATAAACACTGAATAAATATTAGAACATCCTTTTCCCTCACTCATCTCCCTCTCCCAGTATTTGTTCACACACACACACACACACACACACACACACACACACACACACACATTATGATGACCAGTATATTGGGTACTCAGTACTTCAGGTAAAACAGCAAAGATATGCTGCTGTTGATGATGGTGATGTGTGTGTGCATATGTGTGTCTGTGTTTTTTTGGGGGTAGTTAATTTATCTTCTCATTGCCTTTCCTTGGTGCTGCCTCTCGGGCTCACTTTGCATCTTTTCCCTGGGCTTAGGGCCTATGTGGGAGCAAAGATGCTCATTGTCATGGTCCAATAAAGAGAAACAGGTGGGCTCCAGTGAGCCCCTGAGTAGATCGTCTGTCCTTTTGAAAACGGCGGATTGACCAAATTTATTGGATTTAGAATTGTCGCTATTTTAAATGTTATCACCTCCCATTTTTAAGCTATCAAAAGAGGGTAGAGTTATCCTTATTAATGTTTTTATATTTTAATTATTAATTCTCTCAAACATCTGGTTCCTTTGCTAGGTGCGTCCTGGCTGAGAGTTGGAGCTCTCCAGCAACATGCCTGAGCAGAGTAACGATTACCGGGTGGCCGTGTTTGGGGCTGGTGGTGTTGGCAAGAGCTCCCTGGTGTTGAGGTTTGTGAAAGGCACATTCCGGGAGAGCTACATCCCGACGGTGGAAGACACCTACCGGCAAGTGATCAGCTGCGACAAGAGCATATGCACATTGCAGATCACTGACACGACGGGGAGCCACCAGTTCCCGGCCATGCAGCGGCTGTCCATCTCCAAAGGGCACGCCTTCATCCTGGTGTACTCCATTACCAGCCGGCAGTCCTTGGAGGAGCTCAAGCCCATCTACGAACAAATCTGCGAGATCAAAGGGGACGTGGAGAGCATCCCCATCATGCTGGTGGGGAACAAGTGTGACGAGAGCCCCAGCCGCGAGGTGCAGAGCAGCGAGGCGGAGGCCTTGGCCCGCACATGGAAGTGTGCCTTCATGGAGACCTCAGCCAAGCTCAACCATAACGTGAAGGAGCTTTTCCAGGAGCTGCTCAACCTGGAGAAGCGCAGGACCGTGAGTCTCCAGATCGACGGGAAAAAGAGCAAGCAGCAGAAAAGGAAAGAGAAGCTCAAAGGCAAGTGCGTGATCATGTGAAGGCCCTTCCTGCGGGAGGAGCAGCTGTGTGTCCCCAGCACCTCACTCCCCCGAAATGACACCCACCGTCGTCAGGGTAGCATGTATAATGCCCACGTGTTAAACATTGCATTTAATCGAGATGCGTCCTATTGTCCTTAAGAGGGCGTTTCACACCACCAACAGTAAGCCACCCACTCTGGAGTCACAGAATCTGCCAGGCGGTTCAAGTGAAAACCAACACGCTCAGCATCCCCGGGAACTGAGAGGTGCCAGCAATTGCTGAAGGTGGCGATGAACACCCGAAGGTGGGAGGGAGGACTGGTACCCACAAAGCAACATGTACCGAGAGTACTAAACGTCATCTACGTGCATGTGAGAGCGTGTTAACCTAGAGTTACCTGCACCAACCCCAGACAGAAGCCAATCACATCTTTGGGGGAGGGGAGGGGCAGGAAGAGGTGAGAAGATCAGATGGTCCAAAGTGGACCACACTTGGTCCATTTTACACTTTTTTAAAGGGGATTAAAAAACACAGCCTCTGCCCCAAAGGGTGTCCGTTCTTAATTCCCACCTGGCCTGTTAGGAGCCTTGCTACCCTGAGAGGATGTGTTCACCTTACCTAGACCTAGTTAGGAAGTATCATTTTAAGTTATTAGAGTATTTATCTTCATGTGCAGGGATAAGTGCACTAATAGTGTGCTGCTCTGTCGGAAGTTCTTCAGTTTTTAAGTGAGGATATCGTGACAGTGTTAAAACATCGCAATAATGTTCCTGTGTGTTATACATCGAGGGTTTTAGAAATGTGATTTTCTTCTTTTGACCTGTGAGGAGTATAACTTCTTTCAGCCCTCAGATTTTAAATACAAGCAAATAAACTCACTATTTTTAGACTTTTTTTCCTCCAAGGTGGTTTTCTTCTCTTAAATAACTCGATCTGTACCCAGCTGGGTAGAAGCCAGCAAAGGCCATCAGACAACCAAAAGCACATCCGTTTTTGTAGTGTCACAAACATGTATATGCCACACTTTGCACCTTAATGAAATACTTTGAAACAGAAGTTATTCACTGTGTTTTTGATGATCTATCTGTATTGGAAATATGTTCCTGGAAAATGCATTTAAATAATAGTAAATTCTCTTGCATGTTCCATTATACGTGTCTTCTAAGAGCTGTTCAATACAGTATTCACTCTAGAAACAATTATCTTTTTCTCTTAATGATTTTGTGTGCATCTTTAATCTTTCAAGCCAAATTACAGCTATTTCAGGTTTCCTGTGTTAGCTTGGGGATAGGATGGTGGCTGGAGACAGGCAGGCTTCTCTGCCCTGGGAAGAGCCCACTCAGCTTAATTGCTCTGCCATCGTAGAGCCTGGTTGTACTTGGCTTCCTGAAAACTCCCACTGATAGTGCCTGTTAGATCTCCTGTTTGTTTCAGTTGGCAGAACATTTACTGGCCCCAACTGTGGCATCATCCTCTCAGCAATCTTCCTGTCACCCGCCTGGCAGGCAGAAGAAGCTGCAGTCCCACGTGGGCCTGCCTGGGGTGGGGGGGGGGGTGCTGCATGGCTGTTGGGTGGCAGTGTCAGCACAGGGAGGGCTTAAGTTGGGGATGTTTGACCAGGCCACCTCCTGCAACTGCTGTTTCTCCTGTCCCTCCTATGCAGGGCTTGCAGCAGCAGCAGTGTGGCCATCTCCATCCCCCAAAGCACACTTGCTCTCTCAATATGTCCTAGTTTTCTTCAGCCTTTTCTGGTTCAGTTCCCTTGTCCTGATCTCATCCTCTCTGGTCTCCCAATAACTCACCCTTGGGATGTGTTTAGAGCGTGGGAGGTGCCTTTGAGAACTGCTTGACTCCATGATCTCCTAGAACAAAACCGCCCTGACTTTACAGGGGGAACACTCATGCTGAGCTGAGAAAGCAGAGAAGTGGCGTGGGAGCCAGCTGGGGGTGCAGAGCATTTGGGCCAGTCCCGTGGCCCCCTTCAGATTCCTCAAGCAGGATTGTTCTGTTCTAGAAAGCTGTTGCACAGCATTCGCAATGAGATCTTTAGTTGGCGGATTTTCTGGAACGTTTGTTTTTCAACTCGTCCCGACATTTTTTTTCTGTTTCTATTCTGAGAGAGAGATGATCAAGTTTTAATTTGGGTATAGGTTAAATGGAAGAAGAAACAGAACTTCATGGCCAAAGTAGTCCTATAGATTTTGATTGGGTTCTTTGTTAACAGTAGAATGTGATCTTTGCCACTGACTGTAGTATTAATAAGGTTTTAATGTGAGATATTCCTGCAAACCATCCCATTGCTACTGATTGTAAGTCAGAATTTCTTTTATCCCTTTCAAATCAGTTTCTACATGTTTAAGTGTTTAGGGCTTCATCAGCATGAGAAGTTTGTAATTACTGAAAGTCTGATTTCATTCAG
This sequence comes from Pan troglodytes, assembly GCF_028858775.2. Taxonomy (NCBI): domain Eukaryota; kingdom Metazoa; phylum Chordata; class Mammalia; order Primates; family Hominidae; genus Pan; species Pan troglodytes. Next base: position 47,864,410 of record NC_072409.2, read on the forward strand.
GACACATTTTTTTCCTTCATATTTTTTTCTGTGAATTTATAGGCTAGCAAGGCTATGGAAGCCTCAATTATGGGTCTTCATTTTGAGATCGTTTTCTATGAGCTGAACTGAGGATATCAATGGTTATCTCAAAATCGTCTTTTAGGAGATCCCCAATTGACTCAGAGTTTGAGGAGTTAGTATCACAGAATCAGATTTTTTTAAAGCATTTGTATGTTTCCATTCCCAAATATGTAGCTGTGGTTCTTGAAAACACATCCTACATTGCATATGGGCACAGCAGTTTTTGACCCAGGCAGAATAGGTTAATATTTAATTAAATATTGCTTTGAAGATGGCGCTCTGGGCATGAGCATGGGGCTCCATGACTTCCCTTCTATCCCCATGAGCCCCTCCTCCATCCAGCGACAAGCCATGGGCATGCATACAATGCAGCAAGACCAACACAAGAGCAATATTGAATTGTTCATTCTATCTAAAATTACATGTATATAAAATATATAATTTATCTTCCTGCATTTTTGAAGTATAAAGTCATAAATTGTACATATCTGTAAGCTAGTATATTTGTTTCACTGTTTGTAATATTTAAGAAATGCTCATTCTTTGTAGAACAAAAATGTATTAAATATTTTAAAAATTGCTCTGTGATACTTAATTTTTTTCCCCAAAATTTGTAATGTGTTGCTTCTACGTAAGTTCTCTGGAAATATCTACAACTAATAGGACACATGTAAATCCTTGAAGACACATCCTGGAATTCATACCCCACAAGGACAGTGTGTATATATTTGCAGAGCATGACTTTTATATGTGTGGGATATCAATGTGTATATTTATATTTAAAGTGTATTTATTGTTACAAGTCTATTCTCTATTATATTTTATTTACTCTGCGGTTATAAAAATCACCCTTGCATACAAGTTTCTAGTTGCCAGTGATGTTCTGGAAATAATGGGAGATATTACAATAAAGCTACAGTTATGACACCCTGGCTGGAAGGTGGTGCTATTTCTTAAGGGGTTAGCTGGTCTAGGATGACCTTGACTTGGTGACCCCTCAGCGGCTGTTATGTGCTTATGACCACAATAGGAGGATATCAGGCTCTGTGCAGAACTAGCAATAGGCAACAATAACTCACCCTGGGGTGTCCCGTGAAACTTTCCCATTGCTCCCTGTCTTTGGGTGGAAATGAAGCAGAAGATCCAGACAGCTTAAGGTGAGAGAGGGAAGGAGTAGGGCAGAGCCTTATTTGTGTCAAAATAGAAGAAGTGAAGACAAACTCCATTCTCTTTTTTTTTAATCCTGCTTTCCTCCACAACCCCAGGCTATTAAATTGTAAACCAAATATAAAATTCTAAGTCCCCCAACTGACTGATGGATGCTTCCCTTGGCCAAGGGCATTTCAAAGTTAACTCAAAAACTAGTTCAGGCCATGATGAGAAGTGGGGATCAGACATGCCTCATTATATCCTACTCCTGTTGGAATTCAGGCACAACTGACCAGCATTAACATTAAAACATCTGAAGAATGATAGACTGTTTGGGTCTGGTAGGAGGAATTTCCTACTATTGATTCTTTCTGCATAATAGGAACCTTGGTTTCCATAAGCCCTTATCTTAATCCAGACATTCCCTTCTACTGATTCCAGTCTTTAGATAATAATCTAACTCTTTCAACCAATTGCCAATTAGAAAATTCTTGAATCTACCTATGACCTGGAAGCCCCCACTTTGAGTTATCCCACCTTTCTGGACCAAACCAGTGTACATCTTACATGTATTGATTGATGTCTTATGTCTTGCTAAAATGTAGAAAATGAAGCTGTAGCCAGATCACCTTGGGCACATGTTCTCAGGATCTCCTGGGGTTGTGTCTAGGGTCATCAGTCACTCATATTAGGCTCAGAATAAATGTCTTCAAAAATTTTATAGAGTGATTCTTTTCATTGACAAAATGATGGTGTTAAGTCTGGGACAAGCCAATGCCTGAGACATGGGGTTGCAGCAGAGCAAGAGGTTTAATTGTAGGGTCACCCAATGAGGAGATAGGAGGAAACCTCAAATCCATCTCCCAGAGGGCTGTGGGGCTAGTGATTTTAAGGGTTTTGGAGTGGGCCACAGCATGAAGTGTGGAAATCATTGATTGGTCAAAGAGTTTGGGGTGAAGTCGTGGGATGAGGATGAAGAAGCTGCAATCTCATGCTGATTCCGTCCTTCTGTGGGGTCTTCAAATTGGGTGCTGGAATTTAGGGGCTGAAAAAATCTTAAGTGATCCTTAAACAAAAACCTTATGATTCTAATGTCAGAGGTCCTGTCTATGGGAACAACAGGGATGCAGATCAATTCTTAAACCATCTTATAACCTTAATGCCAGAAATCTTATCTACAGGAACAAAGAGATACAAATGGTCAGGATCTAGTGCTACGTGACTTTTAGCAACAAGGAGGTGGGCCAAAGTGCAGCCTGATTAATGTTTCTATTTCTATCCAGAACCTGGCATGCCATTCTTGTCAACCCTGTGGGGACAGTTTCTGCCCTAGCATTGTTGCTGAGTACTGCTTCTGTTTGGTCTTTATTTCTCTTTTTCCACACTAATTGTGAAATAAAGCTTAATTTTGATGATGCAGGGAAAATCCATCAAACACTAAAAACGAAATCCTCACTCTGCCACGGAATGGCTAAGTGACACTGGGGAGGTTCTTGCCCTCTTAGTGCTTCTGCAAAGTGGGAATGATTAACGTCTGCAGGGTGGTGGCCCTGAGGGTTAATTTAATGATAAGCACAAAGCACAGAGCTGGCTTGTCATATATTGAGCTTTCAGAGGAAATATACAAAAATCTGCTGACTACGTAGCATTGTATCTGGAAGGTTGGCGGCAAAGTGAAAATCAAACTACCCAAGTACAAAAACCACCAGAAACTTCCGCTTCTTCCAGCCTCTTTATCAACAGCTTTCCAGGTCTTGCTGTCTGCATGCCCCTCCCTACTCCAACCCTCCGCCCAGCTTCAGGTCATTATTGCAACATTAGTCAGGGCTCCAATTTACGGAGATAATGACAATCAGCCGACCCTATTAGGTACCATTAAAGGGTATTCTGGTGCTTATCAAACTTTAATGTGCAAATGAAGTACTTCAGGGTCTTGTGATTCCATAGCCTCTGAGGCAGCAGGGCCGAGTGGGGCCCGGGAGTCTGCATTTCTATCCGGCTCCTAGGTGATGTCCCTGCTTCTGGTCCGAGACCACACTTTGACATGCAAGGCTGTAATCTACTTGCTCTTTAGTTTTGTTGCACATGAGAATCGCTTGGTAAAGGAGTTTTGCAAACTATTGATAACCAGACCGCCTACCCCTCACAGAAACTGTGTGTTAGTAGGTAATTTTGATATGGAATTGAATTTAAGAATCACTGCTGTTAGCCAAGTTTAATTGGGAATGCCTGCCAGCTCCCTAAGTCTTGGGGCGGGATGGAGATGGGAGTAGGCTTTGTTAAATCAAGTTCCCCTTTAGTGACTTTCTTCAGTCAGTGGTATTGAGGGTCTCGGCTTTCTCTGTGTAGAACATTTTCCAAGGTTAGCATTGAGAGAAAATTGTAATTCAGGTATAGAGCATCTGCCCACATGCTCTACCCTGGGGAGTTCCATCAGGGCTACGTGGGCAGTGATGTCCCTGGTTGTGGGTCTGAGCCCCAGCAGCCATCTGGAGCACCCCTCCTTGCCCTCCTGATCTAAGCATGGCACACTCTCTATTCTTAACAACTCCTCAATCTTCTTCAATGCCTGCAAATACTGAAGACAGGTGCCCCTAAAACCATCTTTGCAAAAATTATGACAGTGAGAAAAATCTGACATAGGAAAATTATGAGCGAAAGAAATCTGACCTAAGAGACTCCATCTTGCTTCTAACCTCCAAGCTGCCCTTATTTATTCCTGGGCTTAGGCCAAACTAACTTTGGGATGAATTTATAGTTTAACTTTGAAACATAGATAATAATAGCTCCTCCTTGAGCAAACTTCTCCTTGCCTGGAGACCAGACTTTTGCAAAACTAACAAATTAACCACAAGATTAGAAATGATTATCATTATTATTATTATTATTTGAGACAGAGTCTCGCTCTATTGCCCAGGCTGGAGTGCAATGGCATCATCTTGGCTCACTGCAACCTCTGCCTCCCAGGTTCAAGCAATTCTCCTAACTCAGCCTACTGATTAGCTGGGATTATAGGCATGCACCACCACACCTGGATAATTTTTTTATTTTTAGTAGAGTCAGGGTTTCACCATGTTGGCCAGGCTGGTCTCAAACTCCTGACCTCAGGTGATCCACCCACCTCAGCCTCCCAAAGTGCCAGAAGATTAGAAATTATTATGGCTCAGAAATCATGCAGCCAAAGGCCACAAGATTTCTAACCTCTCCAATTTTTCCTATATATAATAATTATACTGTAAAACCTAAGATTGATGTTCAAGATATTTTTCAGACCCTGCATTCCCATGGACCAGCTGGTGCCACCCAGACTGGTAAACTGGCTCATCTGGTCTTGTGGACCAGCGCAAGAGGACAGCCTTGACTCCCTGTAATGCCATTCCTAACCCAACCCATGAGTACTTCCCATTCTCCAGCACCCTGTCCACCAAACTACCTTTTAAAAACCATACCCTCTGAATTTTCAGGGAGGCTCATTTGAGGAATAATAAAACCTCCAGTCTACCGCTTAGCCATCTCTATGTGTATTAAGCTCTTTCTCTATTGCAACTGCCCTCCCTTGATAAATCGGCTGTCCCTGGGCAGAGGGCAAGATGAACCTGTCAGGAGGTTATGCCCCCATCAATTCTGCCTTGGCTTGGCCGGCTTGCTGTTGCCCCAGATACTTTGAATGTGGGGTCCGTGGCCGCAGTTCCTTGCATTCAGCACTCCATGGCTGCTGCTGCAGCCACATCCACAGGATTCCTTTAACCCACGGCACTGGCTCTGCCCTGCCAAGGTTGCTGCTTCAGATCTGGGCATGAACTCTCATGCCTTCATTTTTTCACATCTCTGGATTGTCCTCATTCACTTTTCCATTTCCATTTACCTTTCTTAACTACAAGGGGTCTTTGCCTATCCTAGTCTATCACAAGTCACTGAGGGGCCCAAAGAGGCAGGCATCTGCCGAAGACATTTTAACATAAATTCTATTGTCACAATGATAATAATTATCATTATTGTTGCTATTATTTGTTTGCTCTTCTAACTCCTCACAGTCTGCCTCAAACAACATGGAGTTAGCTTAGGTGAGGGAAAACAAAGGAAACCACCATACTCCAACTTAACTTCTATAAGGAGAGATGGGGAGCTCAGAAAAAAAACCTAGTGGAGATAGAGCTGTTTGTCATGAATGTAAGATGAAAGTTACGCAGTTTCTTTGTTAGGGGGCAACACAGTAGATTGAAATGTGTTTTTTGCCCTTGCCAAAAATCAAGACTATATCTTTTGCAGTCCTTTTAATAAAAAGTACACATTAGCTTTCAAGAAGTACCTCTCCAAATGTTCTTGTGCGCACACGCGCACACACACACGACATGCACACACCCCAACAGAAATAAAACAGCCCCCAAAGTTAGATACTACAAAATATCTCAAATATCCCCATTTCAATCTTAGCATAAGGATAAGGAACTCAGAGTGGGCTGGAGAATGGGCTTTAAGATATCATTGTCACTGTAAAACTGGCAACACGTAATTACAGAGTGAATGTGTCAAAATGTACTGCTTTGATTATGTTATTTCCTCTGCTTGGAAATCCCTTCTTTCTGTCTCCCTGTCCATCCCTGCATGTGAACATCTTTCCTATACTAAGGCTGCCCTCAAATGGCCCCCTCTATGCTTTTCCCAGTCATTTAAGTAAAAAAAAAGGATTTTCTCTCTCTTTGAAATGTTTCTTCGGTCTTGCTTTCTTGACCTTTCTGGCTTGTAGGACGTTTTGTTATACAGAAATGATTTCTTCATAATTCTGAGTTGTTTGAAATTTAACCCAAGTTCATTTTTTTTTTTTTTTTTTTTTTTTGAGATGGAGTCTCACTCTGTCGCCCAGGCTGGAGTGCAGTGGCGCAATCTCGGCTCACTGCAAGCTCCGCCTCCCGGGTTCATGCCATTCTCCTGCCTCAGCCTCCCGAGTAGCTGGGACTACAGGTGCCCACCACCACGCCCGGCTAATTTTTTGTATTTTTAGTGGAGATGGGGTTTCACTGTGTTAGCCAGGATGGTCTCAATCTCCTGACCTCGTGATCCGCCTGCCTCGGCCTCCCAAAGTGCTGGGATTACAGGCGTGAGCCATAGTGCCCGGCTCCCAAGTTCATTACTGAACCCTCTCAACAACCTGAACTATGCTTTGGACCAATAAGTATCCCATGCACATTTGCTAGATTGAGCAGCAAAACCCACCTGACTGCTCGCGGTGAGAATCACCTGTGCAGTTCTCTGGGTCTTCCCATTCTTCCCCATTCTGGGCACAGAGTAAGATTGCACTTCCTGGCCCTCTTCTTGGTGAGATTTGACCATTTCTGCCATGGAGTTGTGAGTGAAGGAGGCCCCTGATTTTTGGCTGGAGCATTTCATTGCCCTCTCCCCAAGGAACAGGCAGTGTTCCAGAGAGGGGCTGCTCTCCTGACTTGCTTTTCAGAGTGAGGGCAAAGCTGAGATGGGAGCAGAGGTCCCTGCTAACCTGCGATAGATTTAAAGTCTATGGGAGAAATAAACCTTTGTTGTTTTAAGCCTTCAAGATTCTGGAGTTGTTTGTTACTGGGGCATAACCCAACCCATCTTGACTAATGTGTTACCTCTGTTTATAGTCTCAGAGATTAGCATTTCCTTCTTGTCAACTTTTTCCTTCTAAGATTCAAATAAGAAGTTGCTAAAATCTGTACAATGTAAATAAATACAGTACAATGGAGGTTGAAGTTCTTAAGAAATTTAAGAAATGCCAGAAACTCATAAAGTGTTTTTTTTTTCCCATTCCTTTTAGCAGGTTATAAAAAAAGAATATTGTCAAATTTAGGCTGACTAGTGTTAGCAAGAAATAAATTAGACTACAGAAATTATGCAACAAAGTCAATTGGATAAAAAGTACTCAGGTATTCTACACTTTTTTGTCTTTGCCTGGTAAGTCTGTATTGTTCAAGATATTCGGCAATTGAGTAGTCTGTAAGGATTTACATAGTTTCCAAGGAAAATGTAGTGAAGTTTGTTTCTTCCTATAAATTTAAAGATGTGAAATATAAAACTAATTGACATTTATCAAAATTCCATTGAGTCCCTAACAGTAGTGTTGACAACAGCATTTGCAGAGACAGTGGGACCTTTTTCATGTCATTGAGGCAGATACTGTATTAACATTGTGCATTTCATCTTGGCTAGTATATGGCAGGCTTACCTGACAGAAATAATTTTTTTTTCTTTTTATTTTTCCTTTTTTTTTTTTTTTTTGAGATAGAGTCTCACTCTGTCTCCCGGGTTGGAGTGCAGTGGCACAATCTTGGCTCACTGCAGCCTCCATCTCCCAGGTTCAAGCTATTTTCCTGCCTCAGTCTCCCAAGTAGCTGGGTTTACAGGCGTGTGCCACTATACCTGGCCATTTTTTTTGTATTTTTAGTAGAGACAGGGTTTCACCATATTGGCCAGGCTGATATTGAACTCCTGACCTCAAATAATCCACCCGCCTCAGTCTCCCAAAGTGCTGGAATTATAGGCGTGAGCCACTGCGCCCAGCCTGACAGCAGTAATTTAAGAAATGAAGGTTGTCATATGGAGGTTGCTGAGGAAAGGTGCCCAGTGAGGGCGCTCAATCAACTGCATGCTTTTTGCCAGTGATTGTGGTTCTCCTGTTCAGCCCACCACCACCGGACTGTCCCTGTATTTAAAATTCCCCCAAAAATACCCTATGTCTCATTTGCTGGCTCTAGGTCTCTTTGGTCTCTTGAACCTGGTGCCATCCCTACTGAAGTGAGCAGGGTTTTGACATGACAGCTAGTGTATTTTCATGTTTGTTGCATGTACTTTCTTATGTTTGTTAAACTGCATTTTTCCTTTATATTCCTAACTCTTGGTTCAGTGAATCATGAAGGTCGAGATAAAATAGTAGCAAAATACTAAACTTATAATGTCATAAAGCACCGTGAAGCTTTCTGTGCCTACAGTCCATCTGTCAGTCTGCAAGTATGATAATTTTCTAAGTCAAAAAAATGTAAACTAGTACACGACCACAGTGGAAAACAGTGTGGAGATTCCCTAAAGAACAAAAAGTAGATCTACCATTTGATCCAGCAATCCCACTTCTGGGTATCTACCCAGAGGAAAAGAAGTCATTATACAAAAAAGATACCTGCACATGCATATTTATAGCAGCACAATTTGCAATTGCAAAAATATGGAACCAGCCCAAATGCTTATCAATCAATTAGTCGATAAAGAAAATGTGGTATGTGTGTGTGTGTGTGTGTATACGTATATATGTATATGTGTATATATATATATGTATATATATACACCATGAAATACTACTCAGTCATAAAAAGGAACAAAATAATGGCATTTGCAGCAACCCGGATAGAATTGGAGACCATTATGCTATGTGAAGTAACTTAAGAATGGAAAACCAGACATTTTATATTCTCACTCTTAAGTGGGAGCTAAGCTATGAGGACCCAAAAGCATAAGAATGACACAGTAGACTTTGGGGACTCGGGGGATAGGGTGGAAGGGGGTTAAAGGATAAAAGACTACACATTGGGTACAGTGGATACTGCTTAGGGTGATGGGTATACCAAAATTTCAGAAATTACCACTAAAGAACTTATTCTTCTAACCAAACACCATCTGTTCCCCCAAAACCTATTGAAATAAAAATTTAGAAAAATTTTAAATGTCCCCCATGCCAAAAAAAAAGTGTGTATAGGAGATAAGACACAAATATCTGAAGATTTGATATTTTGGGTCTGGATTCCTCATGACAATGCATTGATCTTTATGAAAGTTTATCAATTCATTAAACTTCTACCACTACTGGTACACCAATCAAGATCTTATTTTTTAACAGAACAAATGCAAAGTAATACTGTGCAAAATTTGAAATAAATGAGTTTTTAAAAGAAGATAAATAACCCAAGTTATACATTTTGTAGCAGTGTGAAATAAATGAGTTTTTAAAAGAGAAAAATAACCCAAAGTTATATATTTTGTAGCAGAAAGAGACATAAGTAATATAACAGAGACCTATGAAACCAAACTCAAAGTTTCTTGCAAAATTTCTCAGAGAGAAAGAACAATTGGTCTTTGGTTAAAATTCCTTTCCTTATTGTTGGATATCATGTAATATTAAAAGCACACAATGTGGAAGAGCACAGCAATAGGGTGTTAGCTGATTCTGTTTCATGCTTGGATCAGCTCATCATATGCTGGTGGACATATGCGGTCAACAGAGAATCCACGCCGTATAAGAAGATGTTCCGTTATTGTTATTTGTTTAATTAGTGTTTTTTTTTAATAGAGGATATGGGCTGAGAAAGTACACTGGGGTCAAGTCCAGTGGGGACTCATGATGACTGGCATGAAAAGGGAGGATTTTACTTAAATGCCAGATCACATGCTGCTTTATTTTGCAGAGCAATTGCTGATTAACAATATGCCTCCTGCCCTTGATGTATTATTTCTTGTTCAAGGAAATAGTGAAAGTTGTGAACATAACTAAATCATGTCCACCAACATGTTGTGGTCTGCTATTTTTAGCAAAACAGGTGGAGGGGCAGAGGATTGATTGAGCACCCTGATTTTCAGCACTGAGCATGATGACCCTTGAAGGGAAAGGCACTTACCATGGTTTTGATGTTACAGATGGGTAAAACTGTTTTCTTTTAGTTATTGATAATATCAGTAGCATGATCAAATGACATATTTTTGAGACACAATGAGTACCTTGACAGACAGGTATTATGGTTTTTCTTCTGTTAAGGATAGTGCATTATCTGTGATGAAGTCTAGCTGAGTACAACAGAAAAACATCAAATAATAGTTACTTAAAAAACAGATTTTCATTATTTGTTCCATGAAAGGAGTCCATGGTTCCACGAAATCATGAGCTATCCGGATTATTTAGATAATTCATCTTCCCCATGCTAGATAGTTCTAGGATGTGAGTGTGGGCTGCATCCTAATAGCCCATGATGACTGCTGGAACCCCAGCCATCAAATCCTCTGCAGCTAGAGGAGGCACTCAGAAGAAAGCATGCATCCTCCACAGCACTTCGGAGAGCACTGTAAGCAAGCAGCTGACCTGATTCACGTGGCCACTGCTAATAGCCAGGGAGAATCAGCAAAGGCTCGGTCTTTTTTTTATCTTGGAGGCCATACGCTTATCTAGAAGTTGGGGATTTTTTATTAAGAAGAGAAATATGGGTATTGAGAGCAACTGGATGTTTTAAAATGTAGGTTTTAGTATTATTCAGGTATGGTGAAACCAACAGATCAGGAGAGGGCTACCTTTGAAAAGTTAGCTGTTACAGTTCCTAATAGGAGGAGGCATGCAATGCCAGGTGGGGCCACCCGGGGAAGTACAAGTCTCAGTGAGGAGGCTGAGAGAGGAGGGGAGAAACCTGCACAAGAGCCTTTATCATGTGGCTTCTGCAGGAAAGGCAAGGCAAGTCAGGGCAAGCAGGTTTAGGATTGGCTAGCTTGGATAATTTCAGCAGGCTCTGGGACAGGAGGGCTATCTCTGGACATCTGGTGCCTGGCCCTGGAATGATTAGGGAAGGAAGATGGTGGCCTAGATGGTGAGAACCTGAGAGAGAAGGTGGGGGAGGAGGTGGGCGCTAGGATGGTGGTTTGCATACACGAGGTGTGCTCACAGGGAGTCATTTACTGCTTTTAAAAGTAGGCTAATCTGCATAGGATGCCTCCAGGGTCATCCAGATATCAAAGCATCAGAAATACAGAAAATAAAAAAGCATGATTAGTAAACTGCCAATCTCTGTCTTAGATAGGACATCAAGATTTCATGAGAAGGTAAAATGGTTCAATCATCAGCATTTCCCTAATATTTTACGATTTTTCTAAATTTGTTAGAGAAATAAAACAATGCCATATTGTGAATAATTTAAGAGTGTATCCAAACGCTGAAAAAAAGAGCATGAGGAGACACTTTCTAAAGCCAAATGAAATAAGTGACTAGAGTAAGAATCCATTTGCTGCCATCTTTTCATTGCAATTTTAACCTCTGGCTTTTGGGTATGTCATGCTCTTTGGCTACCATTAGGTAAACACTGAAAATAGGGTCCACTGAGAAGTCTTTCCCCCTCTCTGGGTCCATTTTTAATCATAGTGCCCAGAACTGCCTGCCAAAATAATCAACCACTGACTGTCACTCATAATGAGCCATTCTTCCTTTGACTTAGGAGCTTCTAATTTGGTAGGCATATATTAATAGGACCAATAAAAGACTGTGACTAGGCAATGAGATGTGACAACCTTATGAAAAGATGAGAGCACATGCTAGTGTCTGGGGACACTGCTACCCCCAAGCATATGACATTTTCCCGTGGGGTCAGTTCAATTGTCCCATGGTTGAGAGACCACAAGGGCATCCAGGTCCCGAGACCTCTGTTTAGGGGGCCTTTAAGTGTCCAGACTGTTGCATGGTACGAGTGGAGGAAGGCAGCACACCACATCCAAGGATGCGTATTTCACTGTCCCTCCCAGTGGTACCCTGGTCCCTTGCAGTCAGTATGTTCTAGAGGACAGTTCCTACTGGGTCACAAACCCAAAGGTGCGCAGTTTTTCAACTGCATCCTGTGACTTGAAGTGGGGTATAGCAGGACTATTTCCACCTTGGCCAATGCTACAAATCAGGGTTCTCCTTTTCTTCTCTGGAGAACTGGTTGTTAAGATTTCACCAGCACACCGTTGCTTGCAACGCACAAAGCATGTAACTCCTCCCCTTTGAGATGCCGTCATTCTTCATATCCTTCCTCTCCTGGTTCGGTGCTATCCATCTTCATCGTCCTCTCACAAGAACCTTCCTTGCAGATCTCCCAGCTTCTCAGTTACCAGCTGATTATTAAATTCATCCTTAGGAATTATATTTGAAGAGTTTTAAAGAATTATAACCTGGAAACAATGTGGTAAAAATTTGTGCTGCATTTTGGGAACATTTTTGGAAGCATTAAAAAAAAATTATAACCCTGTTGGCCCAGCATCCACTTTAGGCATATCTGAAACTAATGTGAAATATAAAAGAAATAATCTTACACTCAGGGATGCTCTTTGTAGCCTTAATTAGTAGAAGAGCGGAAAAAACCTAACAGTCGGATACAGCACAGAGTGGTGAGAAGCGATTGTCAGTGTAGCCACCCTGAGGCACTGTCAGTGACTTAATTATCAAAAAAGTTTAAATCAGGTTCACTAAGTCAAGAAAGTGCGTGTTTTATATACTTCAAAAAATGCATTTTAATGGGAATTTTTTTTTCCGGTTAGTGCTCAATTAAGCCAGGAAATTAGATTACTCAGATCCCTCAATTAATTGAAGACTCCTCTAATTGAGATTTTTACAATCACATTTAAAACAAAAAGCCTTGTAGTGTCTTTAGAGTAGGGCTGTTTGTTTCTGCTGCAGGCGATGCAGCTTTTTTAGGTAGATAGAAAATAGCAATGTCAAAAGTCATCGAGAGCTATGATTGGGGGCAGATCCACACCCCAGTTTCCTCAACTGTCACCGGGAATTATGGTAATATCTCTTAAGGTTAAATGAAACCACACACAGGTAAAAGACTTGGCACAGTGTTGTCAATGGTAAACACTCACGTGTAACAGACATGATTATATTCACTCAGTGAGAGCTGCTCCCAGGCAGGATGCACAAGATAGTATCCAGCACCTTGCCTGATTCTAACCTGAGCACTATTTCTTTATGTCTTTATTTATTTTTCTGATTGTAACATCATGCTTTCTAATAATCAACGAGAATTGAAATATGTAGTTTAGAACGACTTTGCTATAGTTTTTCTTCCTTAGGTTACGTTTTCACTGTTTCTGTTCACATTCTCTTTTAAAATCTGCTGTTACTTTCTTTCACCCAGAACTCAAACTGGTGCTAAATACAGGTAATTTGAAATAGCTATTTTTACCCTTTCCTTTAAGGTTCCCTTTCCTTCTGAGTTCTTTGAAAAGAGGTGTGCGGTTGGCTCCTGCTCACTCTTCCTGATGGAGACCAGGTGGCCCCTCCTGAGGTCAACAGACCTCCTTCCTCCTCCTCCGCTGCGGGACTGGCCAGGGGCTCCTGGTCACCTTGCTGTGGGCCAAGGTCTTCATGATAGGCCCTGTCCTCCCCATGACGCGGCACCTGATGGGTGTGATGCAAGACAAGCAGGGGTGCCCTTCTCCTGAAGGCTTGTGCTCAGTTGCATCTGAAAGAAACCCCCAATGACAGTGGCTTGAGCACAGTTTTCCTCTTGAGTCATAAGGAAGTCTGCAGGAAGCATCCAGGGGTCCTCAGGATTTCTCTAGGCTTCTCCATCCTGGTTACTTGCAAATGGCTGCAGCAGCACCAATTGCTATGCCATATTCTAGGTGGCCAGCGGGAGGAAAGGCAAAGGGGAAAAGAGATCCTGCCAGCCAAGTCAAACTCCTCTGCTTTCTGGAGCTTTCTGGAAGCCCCACCTAACAACCTCCACTCATCCTTCACTGCCCAGCACTGTCTCACAGGGCCACCCACCTACCGGTCTATTTATAAGACTATAAATAATCTTATACTCAGAGATACTCTTTGTAGCCTTAATTTGTAGAGGAATGGGAAGGGAGAGGGTCAGCTGTGAGCTGAGCACATTGCCACAGCTTGTGAAATTGGTATTCTGGCAGGAAAGGGGAAGGGGCCACCACTGCCTTGTCCCTTCATTGTTGACATAATCCCTGACACAACTGTGTGTTTTGATTCCATATCAGACATTATTGAACAATTGGGGCAACTAAAGGAGATTGTTTCATAGAAAGCGTCCTCATTTCCTAGCCTGGCTTGGTTGCTGCCTTTGTCAGAATGTCTCCGTCAACTCTTCATGAAACCCCACCCCATCCACAGAAGGAGGCTTGCCTCTGGACTTCACCCCCTTATTCCCTTACCCTCAGCAGCTGCCCAGTATCTGAAATATTTCCTCCCAAACAGCACTTCTCTACTTTGAGTAATGAACTGGTAACTTTGGAAAAAAAAAAAAAGATCGTGAACCTTGGGTGGAGATCTATATTACGTGTACTTAATGTTACTTAGTATGTCCAAATGCAGCGCTTGCTGAACTTCTTCAGCTTATAGTTTTATGCAACTTTAACACAAAAACAAAATTCCACAGAAGCTTCAAGTAAAACCGTTCAATCAATTAATATAAAATTAACATAATTAGTCTAGTGGGAAATAGATATTTTTCCCTCCATGGCTGCTCTTGGTCAAATACAGCACCAATGGGTCTGATTCTGCAATTGTGCGGTGGCTACAGCAGATTATGCTATGTGCTAGCTCAATTATTCCAGCATATTTCTGTCTGCAAGTCACTGCAAAAAGCATTATTGCAAAGTGTATCAGATGCCATTTGGGCCCCATCTCTTTCTCACTCATGATAAAGAAAGTTAGTTTTCCTTGGTTCAAAGGGTATCATAGCTACAAGGAAGCTTCAAGGTGGGATGCCACATTAGGTGATCCTCCAGTCCTGGCCAACTGTGCTCAACTCCTTCTGTCTTCCCTCCATTTCCCCACCAAAATTTCCCCTAGGCACTACCCAACATTAGAAACTTCCTAAGTACATGAAAACCTGGGAAAATTTAACTCTTGGTTTGATTAGGCTCTCAGTTAAGACCATCATCTACCAAGAATGGGGATGAAGTAGAGAAGCAGGGGAGTGGGGGAGGCCTTAGAGATTAGCAGCTACATGTCACTCATATTTTTGAGAATGAGACAACTCAATTGGGATATCCCAGTGCCTTGGGCCTTGGACATTAATTTAGCATCTGTGATGGTTAATACTGAGAGTCAACTTCATTGGATTGAAAGATACAAAGTATTGGTCCTGGGTGTGTCTCTGAGGGTGTTGCCAAAAGAGATTAACATTTGAGTTAGTGGGCTGGGAAAGGCAGACCCACCCTTAATCTGAGTGGGCACCATCTAATCAGCTGCCAGCAAGGCTAGAATATAAGTGGGCAGAAAAACTTGAAAAGAGAGACTGACCTAACCTTCCAGCCTGCATCTTTCTCCTGTGCTGGGTGCTTCCTGCACTTGAACATTGGACTTCAAGTTCTTTGGTTTTGGAACACAGACTGGCTCTCCTTGCTCCTCAGCCTGCAGATAGCCTATTGTGGGATCTTGAGATCATGTGACTTAATAATTAATAAACTCCCCTTTATATTATATATATATATATATATATATATTCCATTTGTTCTGTCCCTGTATAAACCCTAACTGATTCATCATCTTAATTGTGTATGAAGTATGAGCAAAGCATGGCATAAGTGATCTGAGAAGGAAAAAAAGCCTATTCACTTATCAAGAGTGAAGTCTCAGGAGAGTTTAAGAGAGTTTAGCACACTGGAAAATCTGACCCTATGTATGGCAGTAAGGAACTTATCAGTCTCTTAGTAGAAGTACATTTTTACTATTTTGCTATATAATTTAACACCAAAATTTATTGACTCAAGTGGAGAAAATAATGGCCACACAGCATCCCAGCATTCTATCTGGGTTTATAGTCTCCATTAAGCAGCAACAGGGGACAGCAGGGGAAATGTTGTAGGTGTTGTTTCAGAATTATCTGTGCCATTTTTTGGTCAAATTGAATAGATTCCATTTGAATTCTGATAGGAATCAAACTTCTCTCATCCTCCAGGAAGAAATGAGACTCTAGCTGAGGATCACTGGACCCATGAGTGCCATGAGCCACAAGGCACTGTTTAGGCCTTGGCTGCCCCACTTCATGTAACTGTAATGTGGAGTTGTTCTTGCCTTTAAATGTGACTTGGATGAATTCCTTCTCCTGGCCTCTCCTCTGCTCATTAAATGTAACTAACTCTACCTAGTGTCAGAAAACAATTCTGGAAGTAAGTCTGAAAATAGTTCTGAAGAACTGAACTTCTTTATCATACCAGTCAGCATAGGCTATGTTATATGGTGATAACAAACAGCCCCAAATATCAGTGCCTAAAAACAACAAAATTTCATTTCTTGTCCTGCTGCTTTTCCTCTGTTCCTTAGCTGGGGCACTCCTCCAACAGGATCTAAGATGCTAATGTAGCCTCTATTCTCTGGAATGAAATGACACACATTGTTTCTGTCCGTAAGTAATTGGCCAGAATTAGTCACATGTCTTTGCACAAGCTCAAAGGAGCCAGAAAATACAGTCCCGCCATGTTCCTAGAGGGAGGAAGCCAGTGAAGAAGGAAATAGCTATGATTAGCACTAATGATCACCCAAACATCCAGCATTCTAGCTGGATACAGGGTCTCCATTGAAAGTCAGTGAAAATACAATGGGAAACTGGAATTAATCCTTCTATTGGTGGATTCCATCCTCATAGAATTTGTAGTTTTTACTGAGAATATGCACTTTCAAAGGAGGACAAAAAACCCTCTCTACTGAGAGTAGAAAATGAGACCATGTACCATTTGGGTAAGATGCTGTCTGCATAGCCAATCACCCCTGCCATTTTGGTCTACATTCACCAGTTATTTTGTTCAATTATGTTCAATTTCATGCAGCATCCAACTGGCTGTGTATTTAGATAAGATCATAATCAAAGTCTCATCAGAAGAGCTTGCTGAAGGAAGTCCCATTGCATAAGATTTTGGAGGCAGAAATATCCCTATATGAGTTAGATAGAGGAAAGATATTTTAATTTCCTGTTAATAAAAGCACCAGCTAAGGTGGGAAAGGTGAGGCAAGGGTAGGTGGTTTTAATGAGGTCCCAGGGTGCATCCAAGGCTGGAGCAGCATCCAGGCGGAGAGTGAATTCTAGATATTGGAACTTGTTGCCATGGTGATTGGTTGGAGGAAGGGGGGACCATTTTTAAGAAAAAGAATTCTAGATCATCTGAATGAAAAGAGACTTACTTAGCCTCCACATTGTCTAACTCTATGGGGAAACATAATTAGATGACATTTGAAATTATGTACATCATATCTACTTTATTATGCAGTATCAAGAAAAAAACATGAATGCAGTTAGCAGCCATGGAAACCCTGGCAAAATTTGACAATACTTGTATTTCTACCTCTTGCAACCTCCAAAACAAACAAACAAAAAAATAAAAAGTGGGAAATGGAAACCAGTCAGAAATCAAGTACAGAAAAAAGAAACTTGATTTAAAAATAGAATGGTACTAGTGATACATTGTATTGCATACAGTCATCCTCTGCAAGCTGCAAAAACACACTCAACCATGGCAATAGTACCCACACTTCTTCATAAATGCAAGTTCCACCTATGTGGAAAAAACAGGTAGATAGGTGCAACAAAATACAAAATAATCCGCCCAGTTTGAAAGATATTAATAACATGGTGGACTGATAGCACCATGAATATCTGACTGGAAATTCCTTATTAATATTAGTTTCTTATAGAATGTAGTCAATAAATGTGATAGGAATTGGTGAGCTCCTTGAGAAATATGATATGGCTGCAAAGGTGAAAAGCAAGCTTCAGCTATAGTAGTTAGGAAGTTTCAATGGCAAGTGAAAACCACCTTTGAGTTTTATAGAAAATGAATTTTTCTTTTTACATCACTCAAAATGAGTATCTTCTCTTTCTATTTCAAAGAAGTTGTAGTAAATACAAATAATAATAATAATAAGGGAATGACAACAGGTAGGCAACAGAGGAACCTAGAGAAAATAGAGAGGAGTTGTTTGTGAACTTTGAATCTTCGCTTCACCAAATTCTGTGGATCTAGTTAAGAAATGGATCTATGGGCATCTGTCCCATTCTACACACAGTTTAGGTGGAGGAACCCCCAGGGTTAGAGTGGATGATGCCCGTGTTATGAATGAAAGGCAAGAAGATTGAGTCTTGGTTGGGCATGGCAACTCATCCCTGTAATCCCAACACTGAGAGGCAGAGGCAGGTGGATAGCTTGAGCTCTGGAGTTTGAGATAAGTCTGGGCAACATAGTCACACTCCATCTCTACAAAAAATGCAAAACTTAGCTGGGCGTGGTGATGCATGCCTGTAGTGTCAGCTACTCAGGGGGCTGAGGTGGGAGGATTGCTTGAGCCAGGGAGGTTGAGGCTGCGGTGAGCTGTGTTCATGCCACTGCACTATAGTCTGGGTGACAAAGTGAGACCCTGTCTCAAAAAAAATAAAAATATAAATAAAAAATAGAAGACTGAATCTGGGTTCCTGTGGTCAGAAGGGATGAAGGAGGGTGCTGGGGGAGGTGGTGGCACTGAGGCATAACCAGGATGTAAAGGCTAAGAATTACCGTAGTTTCTGGTCCTATAAACAGGGTCCCCGCATGAGCACCGGTGAAGCCCAGCTTAAAAAGGTTGGTGCCATCCAGACTTTGTTTCCAGCCATTTTAAAAAAAATAAGAGCAAAAAGATAAGTCTCATTTATTTCCCCAGGAGAAACCCATCAGACTGAACCTGATGGAGTCAGGATGCATTGAGTAATGAGACCCTCCACAGACCTGAGGCCACCTGCAGGAAAGAAGGCTTACAGTCTCACAAAATATGAGAGCATCTTCTTTGTGTCAAGCGGAGACTGATGGGCTTTTCAGCCTTATTTCTGAAAGCATATATGCAACAATCCCTATTTCAACAAGGAGAAAACTCTTCCCTCTCTTTGTTTCTTTCCCTGTCCTCCCACCAACACCAAACACCTTGTTAGAAGGGAGGGGAAGACCCTCTCTGTAAAGTCTATGGATGCGGATAAAAACTTCATACCTTATGGAGAGGTGCCAACGTGCATCCTAAAACAAAGATATTTCTTTATTGCATCTTTTTGAGTTTACCTTGTGAAGACCTGGTGCCAGCAACATATATGAAATTTTTTATATGCTAAAGAATATGAAATAGACTTCCCCTAAGACCCAGCAATTGCACTTTTGGGAATTATCACAGCGAACTGAAAACTTACTTTTATGCAGACACTTGTACACAAATAAACAGAACAGCTCTATTTGTAATAGCCCCACACCGAAAATTACTCAAATGTCCTCCAGGGGATAAATGGTTAAACAAAATGTTCTACTGAGTTGCTGCAAAAGTAATTGCTTTTTTCCTGACTTGCAGTGGCAGAAATTGCAATTACTTTTGCACCAACCTAATACATCCATACCATGAAATACTACCCGGCAATAGAAAGAAACAGGTGAATGATACAATAGCTGAGATGGACCTCAAGGAAATTATGCTGAGTGATGAAAGCCAATCTCAAAAGGATATACAGAGGTGATTCCTTTTAGATAACATTCATAACATAACCATGGACATTGAGAATAGGTTAGTGGCAGCCCAATATTAGAGATAGGGAGGAGGGGTTGTTGTGACTATCAGATTGAGTAGGTTTTTTGTGGCGGTAGTTACGTTAATCTACACATGTTGATAACATTGCACAAAGCTACACACACACCCAGACTCATGTGCGTGGTGCATATATACTTTGTGAAATCTGAATAAATCCCAAGGATTGTACCAATGTCAACAAGTTTTAGTATTGTATTATAATTGCAAAAGATGGGGGAGCCTGGGTGAAGAGTGTTCAGAATGTCTTGGCATATTTCTTTGCAACTTCCCTTATATCTATAATTATGTTTTTAAAAAATGTTAAAGGCAGTGTGAAGTTAACTAATCCAATTGCTGCTGCTCATTTGGTGCTATTTTTCTGTGAAGATGTCTGAGGAGCCTCAAATTCCTGTCATTTTAAAACGTAATAGCGATAATATTTTAGAACACCATGTGAATACAGCTATCCCATGTAAATAACATTAAAAGTTACAATAGAAAATTTAACAGATATCCAAATGTTAAACAATCACTATTATTGAAACTATTGGTGAACCACTAGCCCTTGTCCAACAGACTCAGCTTCAAAATGAAATAAAAATTGTGCCCAGTGTACATTAAAATAAGAACATCTATGATTCAAATAATTACAAATACTTTAGGACGTGATGTGATGTATTGTAAACCTTCTGAAATGTTTCCAACCTTAATTCTTTAAGAACAGTAGTCATAACACTCCGGTGAACTTGACAATACAACTTGGTCCAAAAGTGCAGACTGTGCTGTGGGGGGCAATGGGGGGCAGGTGCAGTTTCATGTTTAAGGTTTTTCTGAGGATGTTGGTACCATCTCATTCAATACCAGAGCACAGTGTACGTCCATGAAATATTCTGGGTGTTAATCTACTGAAGAGAGAGAAATGAGTTCAATAACTTTTTAAGAATGCTAGAGACAGAAGCAAAATTTCCCAAGAACCACCGTATATCCCAGATACAAAAGAGAAATGAGAATAAAAGTATTATTCCTGCAAAGATAAAACATTACTATTTATCTTTAGTGTTGAAGAACAGAAAGAAGGAAATATAATAATTTACATTTGACTTTGGAAAATGGCAAATTCTTTTTTTACATTCTATTTTTATAGTCTTGCATATTTGACATCTTTAATGGAAATTAATATATTTTACTAATTAAAATGATATGTTTCATTATATAACAGAATTTTATTGATATGCTTGTCTCAGAAAGAAGTTAAAATTTGTTTTGTATTCTGAACTTGTTCCCAAATGATCTACTCTATTTCAGCATTAAAAACTCTTACTTTCCAGAATGATGGAATTCATTAAATTAAGAATTATGCCTCTAGCATGATATAAGCAATTTAGAAAGCTGTAACAAATCAGGAAAAGGCACAAGAGACTGTACGTTATTTTAGATAAAAATTTTCTTTTTGTCTTAGGACTACACTTTGAATCCATGTTCATGAATATTTATTGGTTGATATCTTGATGTGCCACACTGTTCGCATGAGTTTCTGCACCATCGTTCCCTTCCCACTGTAACTCAGCCTCCTGCCACATCATTATTCTCTTCCTACCAGTGCCTCTTTCTACCAGACATTTTCCTTCCTTCATTCTGCTTTGCACATCACAGTGGGCAAAACTTTATTTCATATTGGGTAGGTTTTTGAGGAACTGTTCAATTTTGACTAAGTTTAATTTACATCCGTAGGGTTGTTGATGGTGTTCCTTTATTATTCTTTTAATGTCTGTGGGGTCTGTAGTGATATCCACTCACTCCTTCTTGTGTTGGTAATTTGTGTCTTCTCTCTCTCTTTCTCATCAGCTCTTCCAGAGATTTACCAGTTTTATAGTTGCAAAGATCACTGTTTGGTTCAATTAATTTTCCCTATATCTGATTTTGATTTTCATTGATTTCTGCTTTGATCTTTATTAATTCCTTCCTTCTTCTTCACTGGGGTATTTGGGTTTATTTCTCTCTTACTTTTCTGTTTCATAAGGTGGAAGCTTATTATTGACTTGATGCCTTTCTTCTTCTGTAATATAAGCCTTATGTTTATAAATGTCTTTCTAAACACTACTCTTGTTACATCTCACAAATGTTGATGTTGTATTTTCACATGCATTTTATTCAAAACATTATCTTATTTCTCCCTTTAAACATTTTCATAAGGATTGGAAAACTCACTTGGCACCCATGGTAGGCTGAATAATGGCCCCCAAAGATGTCCACATCCTAATCCCTGGAATCTGTGAATGCTAGTTTACATGGTAAAAGGGACTTTGCAGTTGTGCTTAAGATGCGGAGGTTATTCTGGATTATCCAGTAGGGCCCAGCGTAAACACAGGGTTATTAGAAGAGAGAGACAAACAGGAAATGTGATGAGGAAGGGGTGACAAGCAAGGAGAAGCAGGAAACTGCGAGAAGATGGATCTCTCCTTGAGCCTCCAGAAGGAGGGCAGCTCTGCCAACACCTTAGTCTTAGCCCATAAAACCCATTTTGAACTTCTGATCTCCAGAACTGTAAGATAATGAATGTATTGTTTTAAGCCACTTAGTTTGTGGTAGTGTGTTACAGTAGTCATAGGAAATGAATACACCAACTTTTATTTTGAAAAATGTCAGGTCTCCTGATTAGCTGCAAGAATAGTATAATGCACACCCATGGGCCCTTCCCCTGCATTAACGTCCTGCTGGGTTTGAAACCCTCCATACACATGTTCTGCTGGATTATTTGGACATGAGTTGTACACATCATCATGTTGACCCTGACTATTTCAGCTTGAATTGAAGACAATCACCTCTCCTTTATAAACAGTAAACTGATGACATTCAGGTGATTTAAAGTTGCCGCATACTTTACCTAACACAGAGTTCATGTCCACATTTCCCCTTTTATGCCAACAATGTCTCTTACTACTGGGCTTTTCCCCAATACAAGACCCATCAAGCATCCCACGTTGCATGCAGTGTCGTGTCTCCATATTTAGTCTCCTAAATCGGAGTAGTTCTCAGCCTTTTTGCTTATTTCCCTCCAATGGTATTGACGATTTTGCAGAATCTGGACTGGTTGTTTTGTAGAATGTCTTGCAATATGAGCTGTTTCCTCATGACTAGATTCCTGTTCAACATTTTTTGGAAGGTTTATTACATAACGATATTATGAACTTTTCAGGGTCTTACTTCAGGAGACATTGATACTTTTTTTTATGTATGTGACTTTACATTTTATTTTTCAAAATGTATCATGTAGTGACATTTTTTGGCATATAGTTCTATGAATTTGAACACATGCATAGATTCCTGTAATCCCCATAACAATTGGGACACAGAATAGTTCCATCCCCACAAAATCTCCCAGGCCCAACTCTGCAGCTACTTTGCCAGAATCTGCACCTTAACAGGATCCCCAGGGGATCCTCAAGCACAGTAAGTCTGAGAAGCACTGGTTTAGAGGACTTGAGATAGTGTTTGCAAGTTTCATGGCACATAGCAGACTACCACATAGCAGACTATCAATTAATTATGGCTATTTTAAATTATTCTCTTTTATGATTAGAAGGCTTCCAAGCTCATACATTCATGTTCCATTATGTGAGAAAGATCAACAAATTTACGGTTTCAATAAAGAAAATTATACTGTGGTCAAAGCCAGGCACAGTCTTACTGTAATCACAGTACTATATCACTTTAGTGGTCATTAAATAGTCTCCTCTTCACTGTGGTAACTTCAGAAAACTTTCATGAGTTGAGATTGTTGACACCTGCTCCCTATGTGCATGTGGTTGTGCACTAGACCCACAACCCCGTGCACACACACAGACATTCACACCTTAACTAAGGTTACTAGAAATAGCCTTTTGCTTTTCCTTATGGAAGATACTGCTATAAAAGTTAATTCTCCACTTGAGCCTTTTACTGAGAAGAACATTCTGCTGAAACTGAGAAGGTTGCGTGGAATGTCCTGGGTCCTCTGCCCATCGTCACTTCTCCTGTAGGTGATTTTAAAAGGATGGTGTAAAATGGCCTGCTGAGGGTGGGCTGGGCAGGGCTAGGTCATGGTTCATGTCACTAGCCTTTGCATAATTATCTAGAGCCCAGTGTCCTTGACTTACTCTTTCCTAAATCTTGCTCAATTAGGGACTAAGACTCCCACATCTTGAGAGGGCCTGAAAAACATAGGGCATATAGGATTCATGGTCCCTCTAATGTCATATTAATGACCAATTTCAAGATCATTTTAATACGTCAGTCCATTAAACCAAAGTGAGTATTCACATATTTGTGTGCTGTCATATTAATGGTAGGGTTCACAGTCCTCAAATGTCAGCTGTCCAGTCCCCAAAACAGACCACTCTCAAAATTCCTGTTGATCAAGCAAAGCTAATTTTGTTAGATTTATTGCAGTATGGGAAACCACCACCCCGAGAGTCACAGTGTCTCCAAAGGGGGAAGTAAGGGCAAGAGGTTTATTGAGTTTTACAGACTAGGCTGGGTGACTTAAAGGCAGTATTTCAGAAGAGGAACTGGTTGGGGTTGGACAGAGGTTATGACCAATAAGTTGGATTGGTGTGCATAGCCAGGTAAGGGTCCAGAAGAAAGTATTGATATTATAAGAGGCTGGTATTGATAGCTAACTATTTCATCGGTCAAGCAACTACTTTGTACAGCAAGTAGCCATGTTAATTTTGCCTGATCCCAGTATTATTTAGCACAGAAATGAGAAAGTATCTTTGTGCTAGAAATGTTTGGCACAAAAACAAGAAAATATGTTTGATCCAAAATTATATAGGAACACGGAGAGGAAAGTTGTTGGTTTCAATACTAGCAAGCAACATCTTGCATCCTGGATCAGTATAGAGCAGTCCTGGGCCTCTGCAGTCATCTAAGATCTGAGAGTGATGGGACACTACTGATGTTCTGCCATCCTGCTGAGAAGTACACATGTACATCTGTCAGGGGTGTGTGGATGCCAGGCCAAACAGGGGCATCCCTCTCAATGCTATCCTCCGTGCTCTCTCATCTGTGCTTTGCTTTGTTGCTTTGTGGGGCTGTTTTTACGGCTTTGCAAAAACTTGAACTGAACAGCACATCAGAGTGGGGACTTACTGTGTAGACTAGGAAAAGAAAAAAAATTCTATGAGATGAAATATATGAATTGTGAGAAGAATCGAGGCAACATTTAGCATAAATCACTGACAATTTTTGACTACAGTTGCATTTTCCACTTTGAGTTTCATAGAGTGCTATGTCTTTAAAAGAAGGCTTCTGTGGACCAGAGGCCTGGAGATATGGCCTGCATACTCTTGAAAGATCCTTAGTGCTACTCAGCATCTTGCCCCTAAAGGTTCTCTTAGGGAGCCACTGGTGACCCTTGCTTGCTAGTGATGCTCAAATGTATGACCACTAAGTACTTTTAACATTTAACGAATACTCTAGTCCTTCAGAAACCCATTTTAGTAAATGCTGAGCCATATTGATTGCAGAAAGTAGACAAAAGTATCTTTGTAGACCAGAAAGACAGTGAAAAGAGAAAAAAAGGTAAAAAATGAAAGGGAAATGGACGTGATGATGAGTCAACAAATGAGGACTTGTGAATAACTTTGACATTTAGGAATCAGGTTTCCAGCACCACAAGGGCCCTTTCGCTTTACTTTATTTTTTTATATTCAATAATCTTTATTTGAAAAATAGTACCTAAAATAGTACAATTCTAATGCTACCTATCAAGCTTCAACAAGAGCAATTTCAGCGTCAACTAATGAACAGTAGCTAAACTAACAATAGGTCAATCAAAAGTGCTTTAAAGGGGGCAGCACCAGCTGATGTTCTGCGGTGTCTCTGGGCGTTCAGGACCTGGCTACAGGGAAAAGAGAATCAAACGGGCAGGTGCTCTGGACCCAAGCCTTCCCATCATGACCTGCCTCCTTCCTGGGGCTCCTGGCAGCCCACTGTCCCCCTGGCACTTCTGGACCCCTGCGGGCTGCAGACAGAACCTCGGGAGCCAAAGGACCTTTCAGGAAAGGTTGGAACTTGGCCTCACAGTCAGCTGGCTTCAGCCTGTTGGGGTAATTTTCTTTCTAGAGCACCTGGAGTGCTCTTTCAGGGGATGTGGCCACCATCCATCCTTCCTGGGCCCTTTTCTCTTGGAAGAGGATCACCTTCTGAAAACTACAAGTGTCTTTCTTTGATTACCTGGACCAGGTATTGGGCCATCTTCTTGTAGCAGTTGTGAGTCTTGACACACACAGTTCAAGTACCCGCGCACCTTGGGAAGTCTTTGCTTCAGGTCCAGGCAGTAGGCGTCCTCCCACTGAGGCCCCATCATGCATTCTCAGTGTAGTTCAGGCAGAGCGGGAAGCCTCAGCTGCAGCTTCAGGAGCTCCCTCCATGGCTGTGCCCTTGTCCTGCAGAGAGGCCTGCTCTGGTCAGACTTTGGTCTTGTGTTACGCGTTCTTTACTCCTTGTTAATTCTTCCCACAATTGTACATCTGCTGTTCCAATCTCCCCTTCAGGACATTTGAAGGATGGACCTAAGTCACCATTGTCATCCATACTCTTCAGAGGGACTTGTGGCTGGGACGCTGGGGAACCAGTATGTTCTGCTTTCCTGTTCCCCTCCACTGCTAAGTCCTCATCCTCCACGTGGTCTCTACTGCCCTGGAGCAGATGCAGGACGCTCATCGGGGTGTGGGCTGGGGAAGTCAGTTACCTCACTGCAACATTTGTGGCCTGTTTGATTCCCGCCTTGCCCTGCTCTGGCCTTTCCGCCTTCTCCTTCTTTGACTGCAAGCGTTGCTTCAGTCTCGCTATTTCTTGGTTAAGCAGCT
Source organism: Pan troglodytes (assembly GCF_028858775.2). NCBI lineage: Eukaryota > Metazoa > Chordata > Mammalia > Primates > Hominidae > Pan > Pan troglodytes. The sequence continues at coordinate 47,890,765 of NC_072409.2, forward strand.
CTGCAGTTTGCTGACAGTCAGTGTGGTCATTCATATCATTTGTTCTTTGCTCCTAAAGATCTTCTCCACCGTGTGGTGAAGGGTGTAGGATGTGCCTTGCATCAGTTGCGCATGGGAGTTCAGGAGGCCTGCTTTTTCATGCTCTTTTCAGAAGCTCTCCTAGATGGGAAGACCATCTTATTGGGATGGGAAGACCTGCTTATTTCCTTTACAACCCTGAAGCAGAGGGTTTGGGGTGATCAATGACTGGCTTCTAGCCTGGGTGACATGAGGCCAGCGCCAGCCTGGGGTGCTGGCTGCATCTTGGCTCTGGTCTTTTCATGGACCTCGCCCTGGGCTGAATCCCTTTGTGCTAGCTCCTCCCTTATTCTCACTGAGTGTCCTCTCCTGACCACAAAGGCCACCACGGCAGTGCATACCTGGACCACCCAGGGTATCCACAGGGTCGCTGGCACTAGTCCCAGGATTCTGTACATCACTGTCACTGCTGCCCACAGGGGGGCCAGCAGCAGCTGAACAGGCATTGTGTGGTGGGCAGCAGGCCCTCCATGGCTCCCAAGGGCTCCGCAGCACTGCCTCCACTCGCTAGTGGCCTGTGGGCCACAACTGACCACTTGGAACCCTGCGGAGAGTTCCGTGCCTAACAGAAACAAGGGCCCACCAACAGGGTAGATCGTCCGTTGGGCTGGGGGAAGGGGAGGCATCCCGTGTGTTAGAAAAGTGTGTCCCTGATTTCGCTGTGCAAATTGAAAGTGGCATTACTTTTGCAGGGCCTTAGGGGAGTGAAAAGAGCTGCTGGCAGCCCTTAGCTCAGGGCACTCCAGGCCCCACCCGGCCCTACAGCACAGCTGAGGGATCAAAGTAGCGCCATGTCTAGCCCTAAGTCCGCACACGATCCTCTCAGGGCAGCGTGGTGGCCCATCCCTGGTGGGGCTCATTACCCCAATTTTAAGTTTCCTTCTGCAGCAGGGAAGCCTGGTCCTGCCTGCAAAGAGTTTGTCTCCCTTGCTAGATGGAGCTCCTTGAAGAAGGGGTTGTTTTCTTCATCTACTCTGACTTGGGACTTGTCACTTTCCCCTCTTGACCTCCATATTCAGATCCGTGAATAGGAGTAAGTGGGTAAAGGCCCCTCTAGCTTTAAAACCCCTCCAATACAGAGAGAACTCTGAAACCAGAACCAGAAGCTGAGGCGCGGTGAATGGAGCATTTTCCCTAGCATGATGGATGGGACCTACGGATCTGGCTGTGAAGGCGGTATCTTGTCACTGGAATGCCTCTGCAGACTCGGACCCTTGCAACACACAGTTTGCAAACCCATTGCAAACCCATAGTTTGCAAATCAAACTCAAGAATGATCTTCAGTATTGGTGGTTTTGTGTGGGTTTTGTTTGTTATTTTTATTTGTTTTTGAGACTTCGTTATTGGCACAACAGCTTCTGGAAATCTGTTTCACGGAGAGTATGGGGGCTTCTTTGGCCAAATGGAGTGGGTACTTATGAGCTCGGTCAGTGCCTGAGGGAGCACTCACTTCCTTGCCTGGTCATATTTTCATTGGTGCAGGCTCCGTCTGCTTGGCAGCCACTGTTTGGGCCACAGCCTGTCCGTAGGGTCCTGCTCCTCTCTAATTTGTTCAGACATTGTGGTGTGTCTGGCCATATCATTTGTCATAGGTGTAAAAACAATCACAACCAAAGCCTAAAGCTGTTGGGATGAGCAGCTGCCTGGGAATCACGCTCCTTCCTGCTCTTTCCAAAAAGCCAGGTGCCGCCGGCCAGCATCCCGCTCCCTTTGACCCGCAGTCTGTGCGGGAAGCAGGAGGTGGCCTTAGAAAGGCGGAGACCCAAGGAGCAGAGTGAGTCGGCCTCCAGCTCCACCTGAAAGCGCCATCTTGTCGCCACTTCCCTCAGGAGCAGGTGAGCTCTTCCCCGGGACCCGCTTCGCAGCTTCCTTTTTCCCCCAGTACCACTGGGCAGAGGCCGCGGCCTCTCTGGCCCTGCAGGGGACAGGGCCCAGGGAGGGGAGCCGCAGCCTACGGGCCTGAGGCGGGCAGACGGCCTGCGGCCTCCGGGCGCTGCCTGCTCCAGCCCAGGAGCCTCCTGGGCTGCCTGCTCCAGCCCAGGAGCCTCCTGGATCCGCCCTCGGCCGCCCAGGGCCTCCGTCTTTCACTTTATTGGTGTCTATGAGGCTTTAGAGATGCAACCGTGACAAACACAGCCAAGTACAATAGACCAGAGCGCTTTCCTGTATGAACGCCCCCTGGGGCAGATGTCCTGGTTTCATTTAGCGTCTAACACAACATCTTTAGTACCATGGCAAACACTGGAACGCTACAGGCTCTTCGAATTCATAGTTAAATAACTATATATGAATAAACAGGCTTATGAGCTACATTTCCTTGTATTGAATGCCTTTTTAGTAAAAGTGTATTCAAATGATAAAATACACACCATTACATATTATAATAGTACAGATTACGTCATCTCCAATCTTCTCCAATCCCATTCTTCAATTCATTATAGGTGTATATTCTTTTAAACTTAAAAAATATTTATGTGTATTCTCAATATTTTTCTTTAGTCTTAAAGAGATAAAGAAAAAACAGTAATTCATTAAAATCTTAAATTGCCTTTCTCTAATTTAATGAGATCTTTGGTCAGCTAGTATATTTCATTTTATGATGTAAGTTGTTATTCTGAAAAGTATTTTATCAATATTGTTATTTTGAGTCATAATATTAAGATGTTCTCTCTGTGTTTACGATTGACTTTTGTCATTGAGTGACTTATTTTAAACAGTACTTCACTGTTATTTTCCATTAGGAACAGAAAAGAAAGAAGTCAGTTTTGCTGTATTTGATTGAGTCTGAGGATGATGATGGTCTGTAAGGAGGACACTGGTATAAGGAACCTCAAGAAGTTTTTACTCAATGCTATGGCTTGAATGTTTGTTCCCTCCAAAACTCATGTTGAAATTTAATTGCCATTGTAATAGTATTAAGAGATGATGCCCTTAAAAGGTGATTAGGTCAAGAGGGGTGCAGCCCTACAGGTGGAATTAATGCCATTGTAAGAGGATGCATTCAGGCCTTTCTTGCCTCAGCCATGAGATGACGTAGCATAAAGGTCCTTGCCAGATGCCAGCCCCTCAATCTTGAATTTTCCAGCTTCCAAAACAATGAGTCAATACATTTCTATTTACTATAAATTACCCAGTCAGGCATTTTGTTATTGCAGCAAAAACAAACTAAGGCACCCAATATGAGAATTTTATTTCTTTTCTTTTTTCTTTCATAGAGACGGAGTGTTGCTCTGTCACCCAGGCTGGAGTGCGGTGGCATGATAGTAGCTCACTATAGCTCACTACAGCCTCATACTCCTGGGGTCAAGGGATCCCCCCACCTCAGCCTCCCAGGCATGTGCCACCATGCCTGGCTAATTTTTAAATTCTTTTTGTGGAGATAGGGTCCCACTGTGTAGCCCAGGATGTTCTCAAATTCCTGGCCTCATGTGATCCTCTCACCTTTGCCGCCCAAAGCACTGAGATTAAAGGTGTGAGCCACCACACCCAGCCTAAGAATTTTATTTCTTCATAATGTGCCTGTTTTTCATTATGTTAAGCTCTAGTTGGCAGCCTCTAAAATGGCTCCCAGTGATCTCCACTTCCCAGTACTCGCACTCTGTGTGATCCTCACCCCTGAGTGAGGACTGGATCACGTGACTTGCTTCTGACTAATAAAATATGGCCATAATGATAGGAAGCCACTTCTGACAGCAGCAGCAGGAGACTCTAACCTCTGTCTTGCTCAGATGCTCTCCATGGCTCTTTTCTCTTGCCCACACTGATGAGCCCCAGGCTGCTGGTGTGACTGTCCTAAAGAGAGGCCCATGTGGTAAGGAACTGAGGGATGCTTCTAGCCAACAGCAAGTGAGAAACAAAGGCCATTAATCCAACAGCCTGAAAGGCATGAATCCTGTGAACAACCGGGCCAGAGACTTTAGAAACAGAACCTGAGATGGCCACAGCCCAGACCAACACCTTGACTGCAGCTTCCGGAGGAGCCCTGAGACACAGTGAGTCATGATTGGGTTTTTGAACCATAGAAACTGGGAGATAATAAATATTATAATCCACTCAATTTTGGAGAAGGTGGTTATGTAGCAACAGATAATTAAATACTGGCTAATTGTCCACTGATTGCATATTCTACAATGTGTAGATCTCTCTTTAGTTCACATGTGTTTTTTCCAAACAGTACAGTTGTTTTCTTTTCTTTTTTTTTTTTTTCTTTCTTGTCAAAAAAGTCCAATTTGGGTCTGACAGTATTTTTGACATGGGGAAAATGGTACAGATGCAAAAGCATCTCTTTGTGCTTTACTACTTGAGATGTTCTGTATACAATTATTAGCTTTGAAAAGACAGGCCTGTGGTTTATCTCTGTAATTCTGAGAACTTTTAGTTCTGGTTGCCCTAGTCAGGCTAATGTAGTTAAAGGCCATGTGCTGTAGTCACAAAAGTGGCAGGAAAGGCCCTCTACCCTCTGGCTTTAAAAATAGAGCCTAAAACCACTATCCCTAGAACAAGTAATTTAAATTACTCCAAGCTAAAAATGATTGATAGAGGAAAATTTATGAGACTGAATGTGGTAGAAGGAGACTCTGTGGATGCTCTAGATTCTAGAAAAAGAGGCAGAAAAGAAGGGCAGGAGAGTTGAGTAAAGAAATCGCCTTAAAGAAAACTGGCTCCTCTTCAAAATTGTCTCAGGCTTGGGCTGCTGGGTTTGGCAGGGCTATTGTTTAGGGGATCACCTTAGCTGTGTGTCTAGACAAAATGATTTTTCATTTTGTGCTGCGGTCTTGAACTTCAGAATCCATGACCAACTTCTTGAATCAGCTTAGCAGTCCTAAGTGAGCCTTTCCCTTAAAACACACAATTGCTTCTGACAGCAAAAGTCCAATTACAAACAAAAGGGTACATCATGTGAGAATGTTTAGGAATCTTAAGTGACTTGCTTTTCATGATAATAACTGCCTTGTATATTGCAAAATGTCCTCTGGACCCCGTGAGAGCTCTACAGAAAATATTGTAGAAAACCTAAGCATCGTGTCCAATGCTCACAGTGGGGTATAACCAACTATCAATTTAATTACAACTTTATTACTTACTATTCAATTTGGTTCCTACAGAGTGTATGTTCCTTCCGGGAATACAAAAAAATTATGTTCTAATTAAAGTATAATTATCCATCCAGTGCAGAAGGGCAGGTGTCACAATCTCTCTGCATCCTCATTACATCTGAGTATTCATGAAGATACCTCACATTTACATTCAGGCCCCATCACCGGACATTACATGTGGATTTCCAGGAAATACAAGGCTTTAACCAAACTCTTTTATTTCAAGTTAAAGAAAGTACAATTTAAAAAAAAAATCCATAGTAAATGAAATACGGTAAGATTTACAGTGACTTCAAACCCTTTACATTTTTCATTGAAATGCATACTTTCTAGGTTAACATATATTGATTGTTACAATCCTGAAATCAGTGTAATGCAGTTGATAAGATCCAGAGTTTATTACCAACACACACAGGTATCGTTTTCACCTTTTTGTCTCCTAGTGTCCAAACTATTTTTAACGATGAGCATGTCTCAGACTTTCTGTATTCCCTATGCCCTGCTTCACTCTCCAATTTCCTAACCAGTCCTAAGATTTGTGGACATATTTTTATCTTATTGAGCAGTGTCTCTATAGTTTATTCTTTTGTTTTGGTTTTGCTTCTATGTTTTCACTTGGTGTTTGGTAGCTAATAAACAGGTGGACTAAGATTCACAGGCAGATTTTTGGTGTCAAGAATGTGACAAGGTGACATTGCTTGTGAGTTCAGTCAGTGCCTGAGGGAGCACTCACTTCCTTGCCTGGTCATATTTTCATTGGTTATATGTGCTAGAGCTAAGCTTACTTTCTAATTCATTTTTAATTGAAGTGAAAATCACCACCAATTGCCTGGACATTAAAGTGTTAAAGTGTGAGAAAACAGGATGCAACTCTGTGAAAGAGAAATGCCTTACAATACACAGGTTTCCCCAGGGGTCTGTGTCTACTCAGGGAAGTAAGAAAATACAAATGACTGCTGCCACATCCTCAAGTATGTTAGTGGAAATGAGGCGTCTACAAATATTTCTGCTGTTTCACTCATTTTTCACCTGATAGTCATGCCGAGAAATATTCTACACACCTGTTTTTCTCTTGTGCTTAGGAGTTTTAGAACACAACAGACCATGGCCCCTTAAATAGCCTCCAGGGGCTGGATTTGGGGAAAGAGCAGGTTTGCAGATTGTACATGGTATCTGTGGGGCAGAGACTCCACTCACAGAGACTGACTCTAATGAGCACAGAAAGAGTGGAGTTAAAGGAGGAAGAGAAGGGCAAATCCAAAAACAGGAAAAAAAAAAATGCCCTCAGGGTGTTCCGTCCTTCCCTCTGTCAAGCTTCTGAGCTCTTCCCCTGGGCAAGGCAGCGCAGAGGCCATGCATGAAACAGAGGGGAGGCACAGAAAGAAGAACGTGTTTCAGGGGTGCCAGTCTAGGATATGAGATGGATCTCAGAGGGAGAAAGCTGAATATTTATAGCAAAAGCAATGCTAAATGAATTATAGGCCTAGTTTAAAGAAAGAGGCAAAACTATAGATCTAAATGGCAGCTGAATTCTAGGCAAAATTAATTAACTATAAATGAACACAGAAAACTTGAATGTATTTTTCTTTCAAGAATAAAAAATACATTAACAAGCAAAAAAGATTTTCTGTAAAGAAATGGATATCAGGTTTGTCTCAGAATTTTATTGTATGAATTTTAGTGTATAGAAATCAAAATGAAATACCTAACCCATGTAAGTTTTATTATTTACATCCTGCAATAGTGTATTCTAGTTAGTACTCGGCTGGTCAGCAAATAATTCTAATAGAAAAATCAAGAATGGTGAAGATGAAGTTAAACAAACTGATGATAAGTAGGAATAAAGCTCAAAAGATACTATTTCATTTCTTATATTTTTAATAGAAAAACTCTACAAAAATGTTTTCTTTTTGTTTGTTTGCTTTTTTGTTTTTTGGTGTTTTTTTTGAGACAGAGTCTCGCTGTGTTGCCCAGGCTGGAGTGCAGTGGCGCGATCTCGGCTCGCTTCAAGCTCCACATCCCGGGTTCATGCCATTCTCCTGCCTCAGCCTCCCAAGTAGCTGGGACTACAGGCACCCATCACCACTCCCGACTAATTTGTTTTTATTTTTAGTAGAGACACGGTCTCACCATGTTAGCCAGGATGGTCTTGATCTCCTGACCTCGTGATCCACCTGCCTCGACCTCTCAAAGTGCTGGGATTACAAGCATGAGCCACCACGCCTGGCCTACAAAAATGTTTATGTTTAAAAAAAGAGACTCAAAAAATCAATAGTAATTAAAGTAGCTTCTCATTTATAAGAATAAACCACAAATCATCAGACATTTAAGGAAATAAAAGATTTATGATAAATTAACAAAATAAAGCAAACAAAACCAAACTTTTGCTGGAGGAATAATCCAGAAAAAAAAAGAAAAAAAAATTTAACTAATTTGAATTAGAATCTTCACAGAGTTTTAAGAGGTCTGGTATTATTATTAAAATAATACAAGTTTGCCATGGAAAGAGAACAGCAGGAGAATAAATAGTAAAGTATGTTTGGAGATTAAAATATTGCCAGAATGAAAACATTTGTAAAGGGGCTGCATGAATAAGAGAAAACAGCCAGAGATAGAATCAATAATTGGGAAGATGTTGAGAAACTCTTCAAAGGTGTTAAAGGAAAAAGGAAGAATGAGACAGTAAGGGTGAAAAGCTTAGGAATGTAGATACCCTCATCCAGGAATCCCAGAGTTTATCTAAGAGAATTTCTAGATGGAGAAAACAAAACAAAACAAAAATGAAAGAAAAATTGTAAGAATAATAACAATGTCAAAAATAATAAAGTAAAACATTATCTGATATGTAAAAAGTAACTGTTTACCTGTGAACCTTGTATGAATTAAAAATTGTTGAGACAGCATTAAGGTTAAAAAAAGGAGAGACAATATAAACAATATAACAGTGTAAAAGATTTAGTTAAGGAAGAAGTGAAATAAAGCTAAAAGGAATTTTTTTAAAGGATTTATTTTAATTAGGAAAGAGACAAAACATTGTTTCCTTTCATATCCCTCAAACAATACTATGTAGTTCTACATAAATATTTCTACAGTGTTGATATTGTGATTGCCATGTTTTAGTTTTTCATTCTTATAACTAATCTATAGGCAAATTTTTCAAGAAATAAGTATAGTTTCAAAATGGAATGTATATGTTGGAAACTTTAAAACATAGTAAACAATAAAACCAACAAAAATTGGGATGGCAGGAAAGAGAAAAGGAAGAAAACAGTCAAATATGCTGGAAGGAAATGATTTAATCACATTAGAAAGCTAATAAGTCAGTAAATATAGCTATATGTAATGTATATATACATATCTGTATACATATATTTTTTAAATAAAAATTTTAATAAACATCATCTCAAGGGTACATATTATCAACATGACGTCACTATTGATGTTCACTTTGACCACGTGGCTGAGTAGCACTGGTGAGGTTTCTCCGCTCTAAAGTTATGTTGTTTTTTTTTCTCTCCATTTTCCATATTGTACCCTTTGGAAGGGAGTCACTGTATGCTGCCCACACTTAAATGCAGAGTAATGCTTTATTACCCTGGGGGTGGCCATCTATATACATTATTTGAAATTCTTCTGCATAGAATATTTATCTATTCTGCATGTATTTATTATCCCATCATTTATTCATATTAGAATGGACATGTGGATATTTATTTTATACATTGTGCTATAAGCCAACATCACTTTATTTACTTATTTTTGCTCAAATTGTTCCAGTTTGGGCCACTGGGAGTTTTCAGTTGACTTTAAGATTCATGGACATACTCCCATCATTTTGTTTTGTTTTTGAGCACTTTCTTACTTGTTTGTACTACAAGATGCTCCAGGCTTGTCTTGTATATTTTCTGTCCTAGTCCTAGGATCAGCCATTTCTCCAAGGATCCCTGTTTTCTTTTATTGAGAATGGTATTAGAAACCAAGATCTGGGCACTATATGTATTCATTGCTACTGGGGTTTGTTGCTTCTAGACCCTCTCAGCTGACAAAGCAAGAAAATACATGTGTGTGTATGATCCAATCTATATATACACATCTGTGAATATTTCTATTTGTAACCATCTGTATTTATGTTAGGCAGAACATAATTTCTGCCTAACATATGCTATATGCCTAACATTTCTGCCTAATATTTATGCTGTGTCCACAACTCTAATGCATTATCAACGAAACATCATTCTAACCTCCTTCTCTTACTTATCTGTAACTCATGGCCCCCAGTTGTGAGCAACCTGGCTCCAGTTGTCTTCTATCCATTTGCTTAATTGTCCCATTGCAGCACACATGTATAGTAGTATCAGCATTGATAATCTGCACCCGTGTGAGAAAAAACTTTATCAGCCACAGTACAGTGTTATGCACAGTGGTTTTTTTTTTTGCCTTTAGTCTTACAGACTCTATTTTTTTCCCCCAAAGTTACTTAGGTTAAAACTTTTCCCCTAATTCCCTTCAGTGACATTTCCTCATATATTTGTGATAGACTTAGATTTTGGGGGGTCAGATTCTGTATTCTCTCCAGGATCAGATTGAATAAAATTTTAAATTCATAAATCCACTCAGAAGAAACACTAAAAATAAGAATAATATTACCATACAAAAAAATGAGGGTGTCTGGGAAGAAGAGAAAGGATGAAGTAGTAGATAAGCTAAATTTCTCTTTGGTTAGTTATCATTTCTCTTGTTTTATTATTTTATTGCATATTATTAATTATATATATTTCAAACAGGAAAATACAAAAAAAAGTATTTTGATAAGCACTATTACCCACCACTTAGATTTAAAAATTGTTAACCTTTAGATATACTTTCTTTAAAACTTTAAAAATTCTTATTACAAAAAAATATAAACATATAAAATAGAAAGCCTCCATATACCCATCACCCACCTTCAAATATTATCAATTCATGGACAACCTTACTTCATCTATATTCCCAGAACCATTTCTCTCACCCTGTATTATTTCGAAGCAAATTCAAGGTATCATGTCATTTCAGGTATAACTACTTCCGAACATTTAAAGATAAGGATGGCTAAAAACATAGTGAAAATAATATGATCACAACAAAAAGTGAACAATAATTTATTAATATGATTAAAATTCAATTTGCATTCACATTTTCTATTCTTTCATAAATGTCATCATTATCTAGATTTTTCTTACCATGTTTGAGTCAGGATCCAAATAAAATGCACCCATTGGTCTTGATGATAGGCCCTTTACATATTTTTTATCCTTGATCTTCTTCTCATTTTCTCCCCCTTCCAATTCGTTGTTGAAAAAATCTGCCCATTTGTTCAATACCTTCCCACGTTCTGGATTCTGATTATTGTCTTTGGGTGGTGTCAAATTTAACATTTTTCCTGTCCTCTCTACTTATAAATTGTAGTTGGATCTAGAGACTTGAAAAGATTCAGGTTATTTATTTTGACAGACTACTTTACAGTTGCTGATGGACTTTTCCATCAGAAGCCACATACTCTCTGATTGTCTTCTTTTGTGATATTGGCTGTTCTGATGTTTAATGTCTAAATAATTATTAGGATTATAAAATGGCACCATTCTAATTTTATCTTTCCTTCTCACTCATTAGCTGGAATATACACGTAAGGAGAAACTCTGACTCATCTACTCCTTGGCTAGCCAGCGGTAGACTCCGTATAAGAAATGAATGATTTTTCCCCTTTACTTACCAGTTTTCAAAATAGTGACTTAATTTATTTATATGCCACATGTCTTATCCTTAATAATAGCCCTATCTGAAGTTTAAACAAGAAATAACAGAATGTGTATATTGTATTTTATTGAGTTATAGGGATCAACACCAAAAAACTGAAGATAGAAAATGTTGATAGTGGTTGTCTCTGGAGACAGAGGTTGTGAATGGCAGGAAAGAGGCTATTACTTTTTATTCGGGTCCTTTTTTAACATGTGTGTTTTTAAAAGCATATGCAAATTTTACTACTACTACTATTGTTAATAATAATGACAATAATACTTTTATCAGGAATTTTTAATTATGTGGGAAAATACTCATTTACACTATTTAAATGAAAAAGATATATATAATATATAAACTCACGTAATTGCATTAAGATAGGCAATGAATCCAGCTCAACAGAGAAAAAAGAGACAGTTAGAAGGTAATTATAACAAAACTAATGGCCAAGAGCTTTGAGCACAAGATTGAGTTCAGGTCTTACAACAGCTCTATAGCTTAGTATTATAAAAACATTCTCAGGAGTTTAATAATTTGCCCAATATCACCTAGTCTGGCTCAACTTTTAATCTGTATACTCTTGCTACTTGTACAAAGTGTGGGCCACAGACCAGCAGTGACAGCATCACCTGGGAGCCTGTTGGAAATGCAGAACCTTGGGCCTGCCCTAGACCTACTCACTCAGAATCTGATTTTTAACAGAATCCCTCATTAATTCATAAGCACATCAAAGCTTGACAAGCTCTGCTTTATAGTCTACTTATTAGTGAGTAGGGTGAAGGGTGGGACCCTAATTGTCTATTTCTCTGTCTATGTATCTATTTGTCTATCGATCTATCTATCTATCTATCCATCCATCCATCTCCTTTTATCTGTATCTGTGCATCCATCCACCCAGTGTTCAAATTGTAAATTGTCTTACAAATGTGGTTCTCTTACAGTTTGATTCTTTGAAATGGGATCCAAATAATGTCCATTGCAGCTTCCTCCTCCAGTTTTTATTTCTTGTATCTTTTGATATTTATGTGTGCATGAATCTGGATTGTTTCCTGATTGTCTGGGATATCATTTAATATGTTTCTCTGTCCTATGCATTTCCTGTATTAGATAATTGAGTATGGAGGCTAGATCAGATTCGGGTTTGATTTTCTCAGAAAGACTATTTCCTAGCGAGTGGTGTTTGCTCTCTCTCTCCTCTCTTCCTCCCTTCCTCTTTATGTATGTACATATCTTGTTCCAGTATCTACCTAATGAAATAATGGCTGTATTTCAAAAGATTAATAATAGGTATTACAAGAAACACTTTCAAATTGTTTTCCTAAAAATAAATAAAATTTAAAAAGCACTGGTTCAGTGCAAGTTAATATAATATTTGAAGAATCACTTTCAAGTAGTAATGTGAGCAATAGAGCAAGGAGGTCATGTTAGGATAAGAAACTGAAAAAATAAGGCCACAGATTACGCCTGGCAGCTTTGCCTCAGCAAAGCTTCACATAGTTCATAAGAGCCTCTTCTCCTCTCTCTAACTGAAGATCAAAGAATCATGTATTTAAATGCCACATGGCAGAAAATGGACACCATTTAAACCAACAAAGCAACAACAGCATCAGCCCTGGAGTGGAAGAGGCTGAGAATGGTGACGCACACCTCCCTTGCCTTCAGCACACCTCACAGAGGAATGTAGAGCAGGGACACAGAGGTGGTGTGGCCTGTGACCTGACCTGAAGACCCACCGGGATCATTGGTGTATGTGTGTTTATAAGAAGCCAGGGCAATGTTTATGCAGCTTTCTACCTATTAGGGGGCACATTTTCTTCGAAGTTGTAGAGGAAACTTGTGAAGTTACATGTAACATGACCTCATTATCATGAGGCAGAAATTCTAATGATTGAAGTGTGGGTGACCCAAATTCTCCTCTCTCCTTCTGTATTTGTTCTCTATTGTTGCTGTAACAAATTGCCACAAACTTAGTAGCTTAAAACAATATAAATTTATTCTTGTACTGTTCTGGAGATCAGAAGTCCAAAATGAGCTTCACTGGGCTGAAATCGGCAAGGCTGGCGCATTCCGGAGGCCATGAGGGAGAATCTGTTTCCCTGCCTCTTTCAGCTGCAAGAGGCCACCTGCGTTCCTTGGCTTGAGACCCTTCCTCTCATCACAACAGCTTTTTCTTCTGTTGTAGCATTTCCTAGTAATCACTCTGATCCCATGTGTCCTTTCTATAAGGACTCTTGTGATTACATCAGGCCCAACTGCATAATCCAGGATAGCCTCCCCATATCAAACTCTTTTATTTGAATCACACTTGTAAGTCTGGTCCTTCTTCATTCATCCCACATGGCTGTGCCAGCTGACCTGTTCCTGTGGGCACTGTGAGATGAAAAGGAGTACGCTCACTGACAAACTGCTTTCATGGCAGGGAAAGCATGAAAGAGGATTGATGCCCATTAATAGTGGAATGGGTAGATACAATGTGCTGTACTCCTATGATGTGATAGGATAGAGTAGTTAAAAGGAATACATTATACAAATGCGTAAGGATAAATACATAGAACTCAAAAGCCATGATACATAAAAAAGTAAGTTGCAGAACAGTATTAGTTATGTATATTATTTTATGACAAAAACATACATATCTTCATACATATGCAGACATAATAATATCATAATAGATTAGGAGGATGAATAATAAACTCATATTAGTGCTTGCCTGTGTGGAGTGAGGGAGATGGATCTGGGAAGAATTGACAAAGGATACAACAGCATTATTTATCATATTTTATTACCTATAAAAAAGTCAGATATGTGGAAGTACAACATCTCTACAAAACAGATACAATTCATTAAATGTATTGCTCAATGGATTATCACAAAATTAACCCAACTGGTTACAACCAGATCAAGAAATAGAACATTTTTAGACTCCAGAAGGCTTCATCTTACTCCTTCTAATCATGACCCCTTCCTCCTGCTCTGTAATGCCAGAAATTTGATTTGCCTAATTTTGAACAATGTATAAATGGAAATAAAGTCATAGGATATATAGTATTTTACATCAGGCTTCTGTTACTTAACATTATGTCTGTGAGACTCATCCCTGCCAGTCCTCATGACAGTATTCATTAATTTGCAGTGCTGAGTAGTATTTCTGTACATAAATATCTCACAACCTATTTATTCATTTGTCCTCATAGCCATGTGCTGCTTCCAGATTTTGGCTACTAGGAAGACTTTTGTATGCACCTTTTGGTGCACACATGTATACATTTCTTTTAGATATGTGCTTAAAATGGAATTTCTTGATTATAGGGTGTGCATATGTTTGGTGTCAGTTATTTCCAACATTGTTGTACCAGCTATCATGCTCTCTAGTAATGTGTGTGTGCATATAAATACATATATTACATATATACATTTTTTTTCTTAAAGTGAAACAATAAAGAGCGGATACAATGGAGGCAGAAAATTCCTTTGAGAAATGTTGTTGAAATTGGGAACAGATAATTTTTCATCAGGGAAATAATGAATGGATAACATTTCTCTGCTGAGAGAAATGATACAATGAAGGGAGAGAGATGACAATGCAGGCAGAAAGGCCATCTGCAGTAAAAAGTCCTTCAACAGTTAGAGATAGGACCCACAACACAACTGGTGGAAGTTTGCTCTGATGGGAGGAGGGACACTTTCATCACTTCACAAGTGGTTAGCCCTAAAACATGCGTTCAGATTTGGTGAGGCAAAGGGGTTGACTTGCTGGTTCCTGCTTCTCTTTCCTCAATGAATTATGAGAGGAAGTCGAGGAAAAGGTGGTGTTGGCTTGAGGCCAATGGGGAAGACACTTGATTTAATTAAAGTAACACCAGCTGCTGTGACGAAAATAAATGCAATGAGAAAATAAATAATTTCCCTTGTAACAAGAAGTTAGGCAATACACGTTTATATTTTGTTCAGAATTAATACACCTGTTTCTGGGGAGGCTCTGCTCCACACAGGGATTCAGGGACCCAGGCTCGTATGCCTTACTGACCTACAATCCTAAGCACATGTCCTTTCAGGTCACTGAAGAAGAAGAAGTATGGCATCCCACACATGGGGGCTTGGGAAGCATGAGCCTCTGTTAACATTCACAGGGCTTCTCCTGATACCAAGGGAAGTGCCGTGTGAACTCGGTAAAGAGGAAAGAGATGCAGTTGAGCAGATCAGGCTCAACTTCAGCTGTGTCTTCCGGTTTTTCTCCACACAAACACACACTCACCCCTCTCCAAAGTCAAGAGCCAACAGCCCCTTTCTGCTTTCATTTCAGGTTTGCAGCCTAATTCCTGCTCGTACAATTTGAGAAGGCTAAGAGGTATTTTAAAGCTTGAATGATCAAAAACTTCAACAGTCAAATGCTTTTTACATTTTGCCTCCTTTTTCAAAATTTAATTTCCTCTGGAACCAAATAGGCCTTTGAGCTATGTTTTTTTTGGGCAGAATTATATATCACACATATCAATAGGTTTCCTAAGCATAATTCTCAGGTCTCTTTTATTTTTCTGTTTCCTCAGCCCTACATCCTTTTTTTTTTTTCCCCAAACTAACAGTAGCTACCTGGAGGACGTCCAAAACAATGAGCTTCAGTAGGATGAGAGGCTCTTAATTGGGTCTTTGTCACAAAGTGGAATTGCTTTATGTAACGGAAGAATCATAATGGGCCTGTTTTGTTCAGTGCATTTTACAGTCTACTTTTTGAAATTTGAGTTGAAAAAATAGTTTATTCTCCCTATGTTTCAAGGACCTAGCTTTCTAGATTCTTTCTATTGTAAACTGAATAATCCTTTCCTAAGTTCATTTCTTCCTCAATGTAACTTGCTAAATGCAGAAAATAAAAGTTAATGCATTCTGTCGGCGTGACGCTTCCAAACATGTTGCTGAAGGTCCGAGCTTGATGGATGGCTTTTTAGGAGCCGTACCTGAAAGGGGTGCACATCACCTGCTCATGTTCAATTTGCAGAAGCTCAACCACACGGTTGCATCTAAGTGCAAACTCTTCAGCCTTACAAACACAGAATTTCAGGGTTGCTAGCATGAAAATGAGGCTGCTGTTTGGGTGGGAGAGGTCTGGGGGTGATAATGGGGGATGGGAGATGGGT
The DNA here is from genome assembly GCF_028858775.2 of Pan troglodytes. Lineage (NCBI taxonomy): Eukaryota > Metazoa > Chordata > Mammalia > Primates > Hominidae > Pan > Pan troglodytes. Next base: position 47,906,846 of record NC_072409.2, read on the forward strand.
TCTGCTCTCAGTTTCCCTATAAGCAGTAGCTTCTGACTGTTGACCTCCTTATTGATTACCTAAGAAGCAAGCAATTTTTCTAAGTGGGCATTACTTTTTCCCAGGAAAAACACAGCTTAGTTGTATATGTGGAAAACATTTTCTTGTTTATATAACTTTAACCTTGTTTCTTGTGAAAAAAGGAACTCTGACATTATTATTATTACTATCGTTAATTATTTGAGGCAGGGTCCTACTCTGTTGCCCAGGCTGGAGTGCAGTATTGCAATCATATCTCAGTGCAGCTTTGACCTCCCTGGCTCAAGCAATCCTCCTGCCTCAGCATCCTAAGTAGCTAGGAAGGTTAGTCTGACTCTCTTCTCAAAAGAAGGAATGTATGCTGTGCACCTCAATCCTGTTTGTGCCGCGGTATTATCTCAGCAAGAAGAAAGGCAGGTTTACAGAGAAACGTGGTATGTAGTCATGTGGTGTTGGGAGCTCCTTTGAGATTTGTGTTTGTGGGATTCAAAGTGATTGTGTGATTTTCTTTCCAACCTTTCTGTTGTTGGGTTTCAGGCATGGAGAAAGTAGAGAGTTAAGTGTAACCAGTGTTGGGATCTTGGCCAAATGAGTCTAACAAGGTTTCAAGATGGCAATGATGTTGAGTGTCTTAGATTGGTGAGTATACTGATGAATGGAGGAATCCAAGTAGAGAAAGGAGCGAAATGAAGGCGGGAAAGGTGAATAGATTGTGAGTAAACAGTGTGGTTAACCAACTGGGAGTATTAATGGGGTTGAAGAATGATTGCGTGGAGGTGCAGTTATTGAGCACATGACCAGGGAGTACAGGCAGTGATGGTTTGCGAGTTCTGAGTTGTTGCAGCCACGATGGACCATAGGGAAGAGAGAGAAGTACAGGTTTGTTTTGTTGCAAGTAAGACAGGAAATAGAGAGGCCATGATATCAAATGCACCCTCCACATGGAAGCTAAATATCCAAGTTTGTTGGGGTTGAGAGGATTCCTATGAGCCTGGTAGGAGCAGGGAACAGTGGTCATATGAAATTCTATTGACACCGATGACCAGGAGGAGGGGACAATGTTATTTCCAGTGAAACAGGCTTCCAATACGCAGGCAGGTTTGTTGTTTAGTTGTTATTGTTGTTTTGTTTTCAGGAAGAAGAAGAGATTTTGGAGTAGCAATGGAATAATGACTGGAGACTGCAAGAGGTAAACTGAAGGGAGCTAACAAGAAACAGGACACAGCGGGCACGGTGGCTTACACCTGTAATCTCAGCACTTTGGGAGGCTGAGGCGGGCAGATTGCCTGAGCTCAGGAGTTTGAGACCAGCCTGCCCAACATGGTGAAACCCTGTCTCTACTAAAACTACAAAAGATTAGCCAGGCGTGATGGTGGGTGCCTGTAATCCCAGCTACTCAAGAGGCTGAGGCAGGAGAATTGCTTGGACCCAGGAGGCGGAGGTTGCAGTGAGCTGAGATTGTGCCATTGCACTCCAGCCTGGGTGACAAGAGCAAAACTTCATCTCAAAAAAAAAAAAAAGCAGGACAGCAGGTCTTAGCCAAAAGAAGGAGAGGGCCACTTTCTGAGAAGGCGTTGAAGACGCAGGGTCATTTCTTAAACGTAGAGTGCAAATTCCAATGTGGACAGCAGAAAGAGGTGAGGGAAGGCAGGAGGCCTGGGTGGGGTGAGGTGCTGGCTTGGTGGGTAGGCAGAACCCAGATTATGCTGGAGGGGGTCAGGCCTGGAAAACTGGTGGTTACTCATGCAGATGAGTATTATCCCCGAGGTTCTCTTCCCAGTGGGTGGGTAAATGTTGCAGCATATTTCTGCAGTATTATCTTTAAGCCACCTTATCTGAAGTACCATCATGTTCTCTTGGGAAACTTTCCCTTCCTGCTAGAAGAAGTTCTACTCTTCAGCTTTATAAGCAGGAGATTTCAGTGTTGCTAGCATGAGAATGAGGCTGATCTCTGGGTGAGAGAGTTTTGGGGGTGGTGATGGGGGAGGGGAGATGGGTTCTGCTCTCAGTTTCCCTATAAGCAGCAGCTTCTGACCATTGACTTCCTTGTTAATTACCTAAGAAGCAAGCAGTTTTTCTAAGTGGGCATTGCTTTTTCCCAGGGAAAACACAGCTTAGTTGTACATGTGGAAAACATTCTTGTTCATGTGACTTCAAACTTGCTTCTTGTGAAAAAAAAAAAACTCTGACATTATAGTTATTATTATTATTGGAGACAGGGTCCAACTCTGTTGCCCAGGCTGGAGAGTAGTGTTGCAATCATAGCTCACTGCAGCCTTGACCTCCCTGACTCAAGTGATCCTCCCACCTTGGCCTACTAAGTAGCTGGGGCTACAGACACGGACCATCACATTCAGTTAACTTTCTTAAAATTTTTGTAGAGATGAGGTCTCACTATGTTGCCCAGGCTGGCCTCCAACTCCTGGGCTCAAGCAAACTCTGACATTATTATGTCATGAAATGTTTTATTTTTCTTCAGCTTAATTCAAGTTATGAGAAAAATGTATGCACTCCTACCCACTCTTTTTGGCCCATCTTAGATGAGTGATACCAACCTGAACTAAATTCTTATTCTTAAATTGCACCTGTGGTAGGTAGCTTCTGAAATGGCCCTCAGTGGTCCTCACCTCCTGGTATTCACGTACTGTATAATCCTGTATAATATGAGTTGGCCTTGGTGACTTGATCGTAATGGACAGTAGTGATGGGATGTCGCTTTGAGATTAGAGTATAAAAGACCGGCTCTGTCTGTGGTTCTTTCTGGGGAAGCCAGCTGCCATGTCATGAGGCTATCCTGGGAGAGGCCCATGTGGCTCAGGACTGAGGCTGAGGCTGGCCTACTGGGTGCAAGTCAGCCAGGAGATGGCTCTGTATGACAGCTGCACTGCACCATCAGGAGAAACCCTGGGCCAGAGGCATCCAGCTGGGCCATGGCCAGATTCCTGACTTATGGAAGCAGACAGATAATGAATAACCATTCAATATTACTTTGTTGAGTGCTAGGTAATTTGTTTTGTCCCAAGAGAGAATTAATATACCATATCTGATACAAAGGGATTCAGTGGAGTAGGGAAGGGGAGAAGGAGGAGGGAGGAGAGTGGCACATACCATAACAATACTAAGAAAGTTAAATGATAAGTGAAATGCCGGTCAAAGTTTAACTTTTAGTATATAATCAGAGGGTCTCATGACTGGAAGTTTCCCCATGGTCATAATACTAAAGGATTATTTATGCAGAGTAAAACGATGCTCCAGGAAGTCTCCATGGAACACAGAGGTTTACTTTGACCCTAATTCCGACCTTTGCTGTTTCCTGTCATTGTAAAGAACTGTTTTTTTCCAAAAAATATTTGGAGCACCTATATTGTGCATGTACTGTGCTAAGCTCTAGTTATCAAAAAAAAAAAAAAAAAACTTGATATGGACACTTTCTTTGGAGAACTAAAGGTCTAGTGTGAAAGATGGAAATTAATTAAACAAACCCCAAATTAAATGTAAAATTACAACTATATGCTGTGTTAGAAAGGAGAGAGCCATGGCATTCCAAAGAGCTTGAAATGAGGGGAGCTGGGAGAATGGAGCATGTGCAAAGGCCCTGAGATAGCTGTATGACATGGAAGGAAATGATGGCATGCAACAATGACACAGAGAAGAAAATAATTAATTAAATAGAAGGGGCCTGAGAATTGGAGGGGGCATGCAATTTGAGGTCTTGTGGCTTACAGTATGGGACATAGGTTTATCTGAGTTTTTTTATTCCATTGCAGATTAAACAGCCTTTGGAAAACTATAACAGTAAGATAAATCTGACAGAGCTGACTCCATCTTGCCTCTAGCCTCACAGGCTGGCTGTCTTTGCTCATTTCTGGGCATGGGCCAAGCTCACTTTGGGAAAAGTTTCGTTTATGGTTTAAATGATAATAGCTCTTCCCCAAACCTAAACTGCTCTTGTAAAACTAATGAAAGACCATCAAGTAAGGAGGATGAGAGGGGCTTGAGTTCTAAATAATTACCAGCCATTTTTCCAGAGTTAATAATATTTGCAACTTCCCCAATCACTCTTGCAGATTACATTACTTTTATAGAACCTAAGATTGGCCTTTTGAGATGCCTTTTCAGGCTTTTGCATTTCTGACAACCAGATGACCCCACCTGGACCTACCAACCAGTCCTATCATCCCCACCCAGGAACTGACTCAGCACAAGAGGACAGCTTCAATTCCCTATAATTTCATCTCTGACCCAAAAATTCAGCATGCCTCCTACCTTAGCCCCCTGCCCTCCAAACTATCTTTGAAAAACCCCTAAACTCCCAGCCTTCAGAAAGATTGATTTGAGTAATAACTCTGTCTCCTGTGTGGCATGGCTGGGCTCGCATCAACTAAACTCTTTCTTTACTGCAATGCCATGGTCTTGGTGAGTTGATTTTGTTTGTGCAGTGGACAGAAAGAACCTATTGGGTGGGTGGTTACACAGAGGTGGGAGCAGGGAGTGACTTGGCCAGATTTGCATTTCAGAAATACCACTGACAACAATGTGGAGAATGCATTTGAGAGGGGGTAGTCAATGCCTGTGGGCGAGTTGCATCATAAAGCACTCGACTCTCTGGTAGCATAAAGCAGCAACAATTTTCTTATGTCCATGCATAAGATGGACCCACGGAAGTGGGTCAGGAATTCAGATAAGGCAGAGTGGGCATGGTTCGTCCTATCTGTCCCCCATAGGTGGTTGGAGATGGAGATAAGGGTGGTTTGGGTATAGGCCTACAAAAATAAAACAGTTGGAATAGGTAATGGATTTGCTGTGAAGGGGCATGGAGGGAGATTAAGAGATTGCTGGTTTGCATGGCTGGATGATTGGTGATAACATTCATTAGGATGTAGAACACTACAGAACAGGGTTTTAGTAGGAATGGAGGATGGTTATCAAGAATTTGGTTTTGGGTAAGTTTTAGCTATCCAAGTTGGCGGAGAATGATAGCTAAATGGCTGACCCCCTGGGTTTTGAGCTTGTAGATTGTGGGCATTTAAATATAGCATTGTGGTTCATTTCCATTAAGATGAAAACTGCAGTTATGAGTGTGAATATGATTGACTAAGAAAGTAGAGTAGGATGAGAAGCCAAGAGATTCATAGGCCTATTACTGGCAAAATCCAGTATTTAGTCGACAGGTAAATAATGAGCCTGGGAAGATATGTCCAGAGTGTCAGGAGGAAAACCAGGGTAGCATAAATCACAGATGCCAAAATAAGAGAGGCTTACTCAAAGGAGGACGTGGTCAACTGTGCTGCCATTTTGTAAAAGCACAAAGAAGATGACCTTTGAAACAAGGAAAGTTAGGCTTACCAGTGTTGTTCCATTGGCCTGGTGGAGGCAAGTGAGATTGCAGATGGCGGAGGAGTGCACATGAGGGGAGGAGCTGGAGGCACTGAGTATGAACACTCAGGAGAAATTTGGTGCAAAGGGAAAGAGAGAGTAGGCTGGCAGAAAAGGAAGATCGAGGGATTTTATTCTAGATGTTTGTTGTCTAAAAATTCAACAGAGCTTCATTTAAAAGCTATTTTAAAATTTTGGGAAAATATATTGCAAATATTAGAGAGAAACAAGACAATGATAAAATGATAGTTGAGAAGGGAGGGAGAGAAGAAGGAGGAGAGGAAGGAGAAGGAGAGAGAAAGATGGGCCTTATGTAGAAAGGAGCAGCTGCTGCAAAATTAAAGAGGGAGGGAGGACTGGATGAGGTTGAGGGCTGTGTGAGTGACAGCAGGCTCTGGAGACATTGCCTTGCACACTCTCTTGGGCACTGAAGGCAGTGATACCCACCCATTACTGATGGTACAGCCACCTGCCCCCACTGAAAATGTCAGGTCGTTTAGGTGTGGCTTCAATGTCCCATTGTCATGATCCCTCACCTCTGGCAGTTGACCAGTCATGTGCTGCTGTGGCCAAATATTTGGAAATATTTGTTAGGCAGAGAATGATTCACCTGGCAAATCCAGTCTGAGCAAGAATAAACTTTGATTAATAATGCTTTAATTAGATACGGCAAACTCTGAAAGGAGCCGCAAAGATGGTTAGAGAAGCAGATGCTGGGTCCATGTGCTAAACAGGGAAACTGGTTTGATCTTTATCTGAAAGTAATGCATCTGAAATATCATTTTGCAAGCAGTATGGAGGATTGATCAGCTGGCCATGGCATCCTAAACCTGAGACAATATAGGATATGAAAGACGAATATATGATATAAGTGGGAAAGCTGTGAGGCCTTGAAATTAAGAGATGAGAATCATCGTTGAGGAAGTATTATTTGTAAAGAAGTAGAATAGAATATATATATATATAATCATGTGGAGGGTGAGTAAAATGAGAGAGTTTGGATGAGCTAATTGACCTGGCGAACACACAGGTGCATAACCTTCACAGTGATGGGGAATATAGGTAAGGCGGTAGGTTTGGAGGGGGAAGGATGAAAGGACTTAAGTTTTAGGTGTGTTGGGTGTGATCCCCTTGAAGTCTTCCATGATGGACTGGGCAGTTTGGTCTGTGGATCTAGGGCTTTGTGGTAAGATCTGGGCTAGAGGTACGTCAAGGGTTATGGACAGCGGATGTGTTCATTTCCTATTACTACTGTAAAAAATTACCACAACATTAGTGGCTTAAAAACAAGACACATTTATTCTCTTGCAGCTCTGGAGGAGGAAGTCCAAAATGGGTTTCACTAGGCTAACATCAACATGTTAGCAATATTGGGTTCCTTCTGGAAGCCATAGGAGACGATCCATTTCCTTGCCTTTCCCTGCTTCTAGAGGGTGTCCATGTGCCTTGGCTCATGGTGCCCCATCACTACTGTGTCTCCAATTCTATTGCCATGTGTCCTTCTCCAGCCACTCTGACCCTCTTACTTCTCTCCTATAAGTATGTCTGTGATGACATTAATACTCTCCCAACCTCAAGGTTCTTATCTTGATCTGCAAAATATTCTTCTACCATGTAAACTAACATATTACCAGGTGCTAAAAATTAGGATGAGGACACCTTTGGAGACCATTACTTTGCTTGGGATTCAGCACTACAAGATGTGCATTTTATGCCTGATACACTGTAACCCTGAGTGACCCTTATTTTCAATTAGCCTCCAGTTTTTCATATGCAAAATAGAGATGACATTTATATTTGTTACACTTCTTTCGACAGATCAAAAGGACCTAATGAAATGTTTGTGGAACCTGTGTAAAACATGCTGCACAAAGATGTAAATAAATAAACCCATGAACTCCTAGTACCCTGACCGCAGCATATGTAAGATCAATAAATAGCTGTTGTCATGAATGCCACATGTCGAGAGTTGAATCTAACATTCAAGTGAAACAGATCACATGATACAAGATAGTTTCTTGAAGCCAGCACTTGGCATCAAATTGAGGAAAATGGACGTGATGACACAGAGCCTCTGAGGCTGTGTCCCTATTTGCTGGTTATTTTCTGCCATCAACACTGAGGAGTTGGGTGCACATTTGCCTGTGAAGAGCCTCGTGTGACAACTTGCACCCTTTCCTGTTCTTCTAAGTAGAAAATGTCTCCATGTCCAAATGCAGATGTCATCTTATCCTCAATGAAAAGAAAAGATAAGCATGCTGGAGGCCCAACCACAAGCCAAGCATGGAGACAACGTGGCAAGAGAGGACGCACTGAACATCCTGGGGTGGACACGTGCAGAGACGGGTGTGGACACTTGCAGTCCTTATTCTGTTTCTGGAGACACATTGAGATTCTTTCTCCTGGTCCCTTTTGACCCTCTAAAAAAGCAGGCCATATCAGGAAGAATTTTTTTTTTAAAAAAGACCCACCACTACTTTATTTTATTTTTATTTCAATAGTTTTGGGGGAACGGGTGGTGTTTGGTTGCATGGATAAGTTCTTTACTGTGATTTCTGAGATTTTGGTGCACCCGTCATGTGAGCAGTGTGACCTGTACCCAGTGTGTAATCTTTTACCCCTCACCCACTTCCCACACTTTCCCCTGAGTCCCTAAAGTCCTTTATATCATTCTTATGCCTTTGCTAGGAAAGACATTTTTGATGCAATTTCTTTTAGATTTTTACCAAAATCATATTCCTAACAATTTGAATTCTCACTCATTTGGGAAGTGCGATAGGCAGATAATGGGCCCTAAAGATGTCCGTATCATCATGTCTGGAAGCTGTGAATATGTGACCTTGCATGGTAAAGGACTTTGGGGATGTGATTAAGGTAGGAGCCTGGAGATGGGGAGAGGATCCTGGCTTATCCAGGTAGGCCCAATCCAATTATCAGTGTCCTTAAAAGAGGAGAACATTTCCTGGCTGTGGTCAGAAAGAGATGTGACTATGAAAGAACAGTGCAGGAGATGCAACATTGCTGCCTTTGACGACAAAGGACCAGGCCATGAGCCAAGGAATGCTGGGGCCTCTGGCTGCAGGAAATGGATTCTCCCCTAGAGCCTTGGGAAAGTACGAAGACCTGTTGAACCTTGATTTTAGCCCAGTGGGAGCCTTGTCAGACACCTAATCTACAAAACTGTAAAACAATAAATGTGTGTGGTTTTAAGCACTAAGTTCGTGGTAACATGTTACAGTATCAATAGAGAAGATACGCTGGATGAACAGCTCCGCCCATCCCTGCTCTGGGTGGGGCCTCTGACCACCTCCCTGAAGTCCATGCCCAAGCTCTAGCAGTGAAGCCTGAGTTCAGCTTTACCTTAGCATTTCTCAGTCCTATTTCTCAACACTTAGGACTCTTGGTGAGGCGTCACCTCTCATCTTAATAGCTCTCCATCCTGATTCTCTATTTGAGTGCTTTCTTTTCATTTCACTAAAACGTTCTCTGACAGAAATATACTTCCATGCTTTCACTCCATTACCCAGTGTTCATCTCCTCTGCCTTGTGGACCTCCCAACTAAAGGACATGTTCAGCAGGGCAGGGCCATAGGGGAGGGATCCTGGTGGGATGCAGGCCAGGTCTTGGTGGGCAGAGATCCCACCTGTGTGCAGCACTGTAGGGGAGGTGGCAGGGAAGTGGTCTTCTGGCTAGCGCTGACATGCACAGGGTTGGCGTTGGGCCCTACCCTGCCACCACCTGCAGGTTCACTCACTGTGAAATGGTGGAGAACGCCAGCTCACCTAGGCTAGCTGAGGTTTTCCATTCCAGGAGCCTTCCTTCCAGCTCCAGCCAGTCTCCCGTGGGCAAGGGCAGCCCCCTGACCCCCAGCCACCCTCTTCACTCACAGTTCCTTAGGCAGGGCCCTCCCACAGCCCACCCCCGGACCATGCCCGGTTAGGGGACCTGGGACCCCATGCACATCCATGGTTTTCCTATGCTCTTTCCTTTCAGAGTCATGTGCAACCCATCACAACTATCTGCACACTTCCCCTTTGGATTTCACAGCCATTCCTCCTTTCCTCTTCCCGCCTGGTCAGGATGGCCACACTCCCGTAGGTGGGATTTATAACCACAATGCAGCAGAGCATGTTCAAATTCATTACATTTAAAAAATTTTCCCTGAAAACTATCAAAGTGATGAAAGAGTCCGCAGTTTCATCTTTGCCACCCCCATCTCTCTCTTCTGATGTTGATCTAGGCTGTTCCTGAATCCAAAATTAGATGGGGAGAGATAGGAGTTTCAACCACACTGAACAAACTTAGCTAAAATCTTGAAGTGAGAAACTTGCAGCATTCAGTGCATCCGGAGGAAATAAACTAACTTACTCTGTCATCTTGCCAGCTTTTTATCACTCCTCTGTCAAAATACTGCAATTATTGCCAGAGTAGAATGAAATAAAACTGAAAATCTCATAAGAAAACTCTGTAACAAGAAATTATTTTCATGGTGCTATTATTCATGTTAACTAATAAAATGACTCTAAATTACTTAAAAAATAAAATATTCTCTGCAATATATGACAACCTTTTGCTAGAACCAAATAGATACCCAGAATCTATCCAGGCCCTGCACTGCATTCTGCCCAGCAAAGTAAATGGATGTGACAATTTTTAGAATTTATTTCTATTCCATCTAGTTTTATTGCCAAATGGATGTACAGTAGCTCTTTCTCTCTCTTTCCATCTCTCTCTCTATATATATATATGTATATATACATACATATATATATATACATACATTCACAAGTAGACACATTAAAAAAGCAAAATGACACTCAATCATACAATATCATCCATAAAGATGTGTGACTTCCAACAGGATATCTTTAATATCTAGATGATTTTTTTTAGCAATTATTATTCCACATTATAAGCTTATTTGTGTCACCGAAGGTTTAAAAAATAAAAATGAGATCTCTGTGGAAATCATATGTTTGAAAACTGTGCTGAAATTGGTATTGGAACTTCTAAATTCCTGTCATGAGAAAGAGGTAAAGTCAATTACCTTTATTAAGATTAGGGTGATGCAAAGACGAGCAGCCTGGAGTAGAGAATTTGTGCTGTAAAGGGAAAGCTGGAACATTTGATTGGAGTAATTTTACAGAACCCAGGCTTTTTTTTCTGTGAAAATGGAAAGGCATTAGTGGTAGTTGGGAAAATAATGTGACATAATTATTGTGAAGGTTTAGGAACATTAAATTGATGATCTCAAGCATGATAAAATAGTTAGTTGCTCTATCTGTCAATGTTTATTTGGAAAATGTGGTTTACTCATTAGAGTAACCAACAATGGAAAGGTATGGAGAGATTCTAAAAGAAGCCTTTACTGAACTATGCCTAAAACAATTTTAGTACCACAATCAGCTAGGCAAACAGTCCCATCTTTGCTGATTAATAGTCTCACGACCTTGAGAAAGTTAATTAACCTCTCTGAATCAATCTAGAATTGCCCCTGGCACATAGCAGACTTTCAATAAATTGAACTCCTTTCCCCCATCTTCTTCATGAATTCATAAAAATTTTCCATTCCCTTAGAGTATTAGGCAACTCTATCTGTGTCAAAGATGGCAAACCGTCTTTAACTCACGAGGCAGCTTCACTGTGAACCAGTTCATAATGGACCAAGATGGCAAAAATGATGTGCTAGAAACATCATTTTTATCTGCTATCCATATTTACTCAAGGAGAGAAGATGGGTTTGCTTTACCTATGCTTTCAGTGCATTTAGCCTTAACAGTGCTTCCTGTAGCTCCTTCCTGTAGCATTGATGAAGTGTCCCTGAATACCTGGACCCCTGTGTACTCAGCATGACTCACAATGTTGTGCATAGATCATGTTCATTGTATCAGTAAAACAATACAATGACCGTAGGAAAGAAATGTAGAGACCCACAGAAAGGTTAAGCAATTTGACATTAGGATTTTATTTCACCAAATTATTTTTTCCTGATTCCTGTGAAAACATCTCCTTTTAATTCATATGGCTGAAAAAAAGTTTCTCAAACGGATTGAGTTTTATGTTAGCAATGTTAAATTTTTTCATGGTAAAAAATATATTCATTTTTAATTTTAGAAAAAAGGAAGTATAAAGGAATGCTTAATTCAGTGAATAGTTATAGGTTACCCAGTACGTGCTAAGGCCTATGTCCAAGACTCGTGCTCTTTTTGCCCCTCTCTAGACACAGTGGATGGTGGGTGAAGATGGTGGCTGCTTTACCAGGTAGAAGGGTTTGTTAGGCCAAGTACAAGCTTCCAGAAGTGCAGAGGGAAGTTGTGGAGGTTGGATGGTGAGTGTTCTAAGGGCTGATACCTGAGTCTAGCTGAAGTTCAGCCAGATGTGACATTGGCTTTAGGACAGGTGTTCCAGAAAGAAGGACCTACATCATCCATCTTCTAGAGACATGAAACATGGCAATAATTCATGGAAACACACTGTCTATTTTCATAGACATGTAAGGCAGTGAGACTATGGGGCAAATACACCATCAGAAGCCAGGACCTATAATAGAGCCTTAGTTGACACAGTATGGACTTTAGCTATTAATGGATTTTCAGCAAGATTGAGAGTTGAATTTTAGATTGGTTACTCTTTAGGGAAAGAGGGTTAGCTTTTAGGCTGGGCAAGACTGGATTTAGAGATCTGGGCAAGGGTCTGGACTAGCACAATAGATAGAAAAGGAAGAGATAGCTTCAAGAAGCCCTTGGAAGAATGATTTACAGGATTTAGTGAATGACTGGTGATGTGGAGGGTGTGGCAGTGAGGAAGAAGCTGGAGTTCAGAGATTGGGTGGGTGACACACTCTGAGATCAGTTTTGGACACGGAGATGGTGAGGTGCCAATGGTGAAGTCTCAGAAGCAGCCTGCTTTGATGCTCTGCCCTCAAATGGGTGGTCTCAGTGGTTGTTTACTTTTGTTGATGTTGCTTTAGTTTGAGTGTCTAGAGCTATATAGGTTCAAATGTTAAAATTTTCTTCCACTCAATCCTAGTTCCCATGTGTGATGATTAATTTTATGTGTCAACTTGGCTGGGCAGCAGTGCCCAGACATTTTGATCAAACACTATTTTGGATGTTTCTGTGTTGGTTCAGAATTTGCTAACCTGGTGTCCATGGAAATTTTATAGAACACAACTATTGCAGATAGTAAGAATCAAGAGTACTGTATTTATTTAGTGATTTACTTATGGTCATATATTTAAAAGTTTTCCCTGTAACAAAGCAAACATCTTTGTACATTTATTATTGCACGGTTGAACAAATATTTCTGTTGGTTAAATTCCCGGGAGTGGAGCTACTTGGTCAAAGTATGTGTGGATATTGAACTGTCATGAATGTTGACAAATGACTGTCCAGTGAGGTTGTACTTCATTGTTTGACAAACTCCCAAGGAAACTCGGGCCTTGAGTTCCAGCCACGCTGTGTTCACTGGGCCATGGCCACGCCTGGGAAATCTCTCCATACTCTCCTTTAGTTTGATGGCGGCTCATTTGTGTTGCAGTTCACATTTCACAGTGAGTTGACAAATATTACCACAACCCTTACACCTCCATGACAAAAGAAGAGAAATAACGATGCCTCCTGGTGCACTTAGGGAATGAAGGCACAAAGTGATGGACGTCAACCCTGGCCTCCTGCCACGCTCTCTCATAATAAGAGTTCAATTTTTCAACACTCGTGGGAAAATAATGAAAGAAAATACAGAAGTTAACATTTCTTACACAATAGTTCATGTTTAATGTGTTCCTCAGAGACTGTGAGCAGCCTATGTGACCAGAGGAGAGGGTCATCCTCCACTGGCATTTATCAAATACTCTTAGTGGTTCAGGTGGAAAACAAAGTTCTGGTGAACCACGTGCTTATGCCAACAGGCCCCACATTCGCTTCCTTCAGCATTGTGTTTCTTTGCCTCAGCTCTCCGTCCTGCCACCATGGCCTATGCTTGATGCCACGCAGAGTCCATTCCAGACACCGTCCTTTCCTCCTTGAGGGCAGAATGCCTCAGTGCCCAAAGCACAGGGCTTGTATTTCAGTCATTCATCAAATATGGAGAACCCAATGTTGAAGGAAGAAAAAAAGCCTTGGTTGATATTGGTTGATAACCTGCCGTGTGTACAAAACAAAGTGGGGCTCAGTCTGGAACAGGGTGGGCCAGTTAGGAGATTTCTAGAACCTAGAAGTTGAACTTGGTTTCAGAGACAAAGCAAGTGGTTGCGGCAGTCCCTGGCGTGGGAAAAGTGAGGGAGACATAATCAGCAGGTAATGGAAATCTGTGTGTATGGTCTGGATTTCAGAGACAGAATTTACATGTCTGGAAGGCCAGACCTTAGCTCTGGAGGAAGTGGGTTACTAGAAAGAAGAGGTAAGCAACTCATCTACTTGAACAGTAACTGCTAGCATTTGTTGCCAGCACAGTGCAAAGCTATTCATGACCACAGATAGACAGGAGCTTCATTACAAGGAAAGAAACATAACAACTTATTATTGCAATTAGGATTCAGCATCGGACTGGGACAAATGGAAGTCAAAGGCACCATCTCCATCACTTTCTCAAGGGACATGCCAGTTCTCTAATCAAGGGGTGTGTTGAACAAGGAGGTGAAATAAACAGGCCCCTGACTTAGAGAGCAACAGTGATAAGGGCTCCAGCAAGTCACATTGTCTTTATTTCTTCAAAATACCAATAACAATTCTCAGCCAAACTCCCACTCAGGTCAGAGGAACTGATGAGCAACACCTGGGAAAAACAAATGACAACTCAAAAACAACGTTATCACCTAACACGGGAAGAACTCCCACAAAGCTGCTACATAAAAATAATGATTCTATTTTTTTTTTGAGACAGAGTCTTACTCTTGTCACCCAGGCTGGAGTGCAGTGGCACGATCTCGCCTCACTACAACCTCCGCCTCCAGGGTTCAAGCAATTCTCCTGTCTCTGCCTCCCAAGTAGCTGGAATTACAGGCATGCGCCACCACACCCATCTAATTTTTTTTGTATTTTTAGTAGAGATGGGGTTTTACCATGTTGGCCAGGCTGGTCTTGAACTCCTGATCTCAGATGATCCACCCACCTCAGCCTCCCAAAGTGCTAGGATTATAGGTGTGAGCCACCACGCCCGGACAAAAATGATGATTCTTGAACACAAAAGGTTACAGAAAATGGTTTTCCACTGTGCTCAGCCAGTTCTGATGCTCACCAGCAAATACTTGGTTCAGTTAGGAGGAGGAATGATTAGGTATAGGAAGAAAAGCCTTTCTAGCCTTCAAATTAAAAATTAAGACCTACATTTCTGAAAAAAGAAAATTCTCTTTTCCCAATTTATAAACACAAATCACTATATAGTTTACAGGTATGCATGTATAAATCCATATATATATTTATCTGTTTATTGTCAAGAGTTGTCTGGTCAACTCCTTGAGCAGGGAAGGGGAGGAAGCCCACGTGTGTGGGGGCCCAGACCAGGTGCACCCTCTGTGGGCTGTTAAATCAAGTGTGGTAAGCTGAATAATAAGCCCCTAAAGATGCCCAGGTCCTAATCCCTGGAACCTATGAACCTTACCTTACATGGTAAAAAGAAATTTGCAGATGCGATGAAATTAAGGATTTTGAAAACATGCTGGGGAGATTATTCTGGTGGAAACTAAATGTAATCAAGAGTGTCCTTATCAGAGAGAGGCAAAGGGAGCTTTGCCTACAGAAGTAAGAGATAAGCAAGAGGTTAGGGTGAGGCAAAGAATGGGCCACCAGCAGAGGAATACAAATGGCTTCCAGGGGCTGGAAAAGGCAAGGAAACCATTCTCCCATAGAATGAGATGAGCCAGCCATGAGAACATTTTTTTATTTTAGTACAGTGAGACTTCTGGTTGACAGGTCTGTAGGAGAACAGATTTGGTTGTTCAAAGCCACTGATTTCGTTTGTTGCAACAATCATAGAAAACTAATAGACCAGGGAAACAATAGAAGTTCTCCTCCCCCAAAATATGAATTGTTTCCAATAGCAGATATATTCAGGACATCCAAGACTAGCATTAAGCTTCGAAGACTTACTTTTATCATTAAAATCCTTCATCCAAGGGGATGGTAATTCACAATGCAGAAATTTTGTAACCCTCTAGGCACCTGGGACTTGGCTTCTCCCATCTTAGGTGAGTGTCCTTAGGCTTAATCCCAAACTCTTCACTTACCTGTGTGAGATCAATCCTTGCTGCCATACTGAATAGTACCAGGCATAGAACTAGAAGTCCAGGCAACGAAACTCACTAATAAGATGACGAACCTCACAGGGTGCCTAATTCAGCCCACAGTAATGCTTGAAAGAGTGGCTTTGTGGAGCTGCCACAGGGGCTGTGGCTGAGAACATCTTCAGGCTGAGCTGACCTCCAGCCTGAGCTAGGCCCAGAAATGCTGAGCTGCTGCCTGGCCCCAGCTGCAGACACGAAACCTTTTCCTCACCCACCAGCACCGTTCTCTTGTGCTTTCATTTCCTTTCACAACAGAAATCACATGGTTGATAATTTTCCCATAAGGAGATACTGCTCCTAATGTGTGTATGTTGAAAACTAAATTCCCCTTCTATTCTGACAAATTCCAGAAAAAACTCTCGGTTCCTATGACTGCTCTAGGGTGAGAAGATGGGGAGTTTTAAAAGAACCTGCCTTCAAAATCATTTGAGCCTTCTTGTTGAACTAACATGCTTATATAGTCCAGTCTTCATCATAGACCCTAGGAGAGGATCCAACACCAGGTAAATCCTCAGGAGAACACCTTATCTAGTTCCAGCCCTCAGGAGGAACATGGTCAGTTCTTAAGATCAAATAGAGAACTCAATAATATACAATTCCTTGCAGGCACACAAAAACTCAGAGTGTCTTATAGAGTTCCCTACTGGGGCATTTTCCTTGTATTTTGCCTGAATCCTTCATAGCACAATTTATGTTTGAATAGTATTAAGTTGCTGTATAATTATCTCAGCTATAGGAAATAAGGCATTCTTTTCTAATTCACGAATCTTGACTGTGGCTGGGTTTTGAACTATCTCTCAATGTGTATGTGTATGAGAGTCTATCTACCTACCCATCTATTGTTTATCTATGTCTATCAAATCTATCATCTATCTACCTACCTACCTATCCATTATCTATCTATCTATCTATCTATCTATCTATCTATCTATCTATCATCTATTATTGAACTAATCTATTCTCTATCCATCCATTTAATCTATCCATTATCTATCTATTCATCATTTATCTAATCTATCCATTATTTATTTATTCATCATCCATTTCATCTATCCATTATCTATTATCTCTCTATCTATCTATGTATCTGTGTATCTATCTATCTAATCTATTCATTATCTATCTACCTGTCTATCCGTCTGCCCCTGGCCTCCACCCTGGCTGTAGAGCATACATGTGGATAGATGCCATCATCTGACTTAAGGATGGCCAGGCTTAGTGTGGTCCCATGATGACATGCTTGCTCCTCTGTTTCAGGAATCAATTAATGAATTCTAGAAGGACTTACCTCCTAAGTGGGAGGATTTAGTTTCATTTGATGATACACTTTGTGCCTATTTCTAGTTAACTTATGCCCAGATTTATTGTTTAACTTTCATTACTAGAACTTATTAGTCTTTTCTTGAATACAGCCATGGCTTTTTGCTTTTTTTCCTTTCCTTTTAAAGTATACATTTTTAAAATTTTAAAATCACACACTAATAGAAAAATGCATAATCCATAAAGAGCATTTTAATAAAATTAATAACCTTGTTACTTCAACCTAGGTCAAGAAAGAAAAAATTGTGAAGCCCTTGCCAGAAGCACTGATATTGTTTTTTGTTTTTTTTTTGTTTTGTTTTGTTTTCTGAGATGGAGTCTCATTGTGTTGCCCAAGCTAGAGTGCAGTGGTATGGTCTCAGCTCACTGCAACCTGCACCTCTCGGGTTCAAGCAATTCTCCTGCCTCAGCCTCCCGAGTAGCTGGGATTACAGCACCTGCCACCATGCCTGGCTAATTTTTTGTATTTTTAGTAGAAACGAGGTTTTACCATGTTAGTCAGGCTGGTCTCGAACTCCTGACCTCGTGATCCGCCTGCCTCAGCCTCCCAAAGTGCTGGGATTACAGGCGTGAGCCACCACGCCAAGCCTCAGCACTGGCATTGTTAGTCACACACCCTTCTTTCTGCCTTCAAAGATAACCACTGTCCTCTTTTTTGTATCAGTCACTTTTGTGCTTTTATTTTTAGATATTTCATCTAAGTACTGCTAAGCTCGAGAGTTTACTTTTGCTTGTGTTTGGACTTCATATAAGTGGAATCAAATCATATGCATTCTTCTTCTTCTGTTTTTTTTTTGAAGAAATTGGTTGCTTTTATTCAAGATTCATCCAGGCAGCTGTGCAGTGAATGCTGTAAGGGCATTAGTTTTTATTGCTGTAGAGTCCTTCATAGTAAACACATATGACAAGATAGCTATTCATTCTAATGCTGATGTCCATTTGTGCTGTTTCCACCTCAGAACTGTTAAGGATGATGCATATATATATATATGTACTTGAATGTGTCTTTTGGACCTTATGTGCTCCATTTCTGTGGGGTACATATGTAAAGGTGGAATGACAGGGTCTTCAGATGTGTGTATTTTCAATATTTCTAGATAATGTTGGAGAGTTTCCCCAAAGTAATTGTTACAATTGAAACTCCCACCAGTAAGTAGTGTACAAGAGTTACAGTTGTTTCACATCTTTACCAAAACCTAGCATTATTAGTTTTTTAAGTTTTACCCATTTTCTGTGTATATAGTGGTATCTTACTGTGGTTTTAATTTGCAATTCCCTAATGACTAATGAATTTAAATATCTTTCAAGTACCTTATTTTTAAATTGTTTATTTTACTTTTGCAACTGACATCCAATAAAATGGACTTTTGTTTCTAATGTGTGTATCAACTTGTGCAACCCCCTTCATAACTAAGATACAGAATAGTCCCATGATGCCAAAATAGTCAGTCATATTACTCCTTTGGGGTCATATCTTCCCCTCACTTCTAACCCCTGGCGGCCACTGATTTATTTTCTGTCAGTATAATTTTGTCTTTTCCACAATGTCATATATTTAACCATAGCCAATGTATTGCTTTTCTGTCTGCATTCAAGTTTTTTCTTGTCTTTAGTTTCCAGCAGTTTGAACATAATGTGTCTGAAATGGAAGTATTTCAAATTTGCTGAGCTGAATTCCTTAAGTGTGTGTCTTTTAGCCAAGTGCTCACTATTGCCCATTTCTTAACCTGTGCATTGTCTTGACCAAGCTTTAGTAAGGCTTTTTTCTTTCCTACAGGCCCAGGAACTCTTCTTGCACTGAAGCCTGAGCAAGCACAAAAAAGTGTGGTGTGACACCCCCGCCCCATTAGTTTCTCTTGGGAATCAGCTGACTACAGTGAGACTCTTCTACTGTCAGACTCAACTTTCCCTGCAAAGATGCTGCTTATCTCTACCCACATACTCCCTTACCTATGAAAGAAGAATTTTTTTCCCACAGGATTTTGAGATATCACAGATTTTTGAGCTTGGAGTGTTCTTCCTATTGAACTAGTCTTACTTTCCAATTAAAACCTCTCCTTTTGTAAGTCTAGCTTGCTTTTATTTGACACTTTTGACAAATTTTTTTGGGGGGAGTTCAGTTACTAGTTCTTCAAATTTTAATTTTCTACATTGCATTCTTTCTCCTCTGCTGTTGCACTCCTTCTCCTCTCCTTTGCCCAGGCTTGTTTCTTACACTTAAGTCTTACTTTTAGGTTTCTGACAGCCTCAAGAGAAGCAAGGGGAATGTGAATCTCATTGTCTAAAAATATTTTGACAGTTCTATCAAAATACTTTGCATCAAAAACATTGCAAAATTAAAGGTTATACAGCCTTATATATTTTTTCAATCTTATATAGCTACATAGGTAGATGGGAGAACTTGGAGGCAACACAGCTTGACATGAATTTTAAACCTCTTGGTATTTCCACATAGATATCTAAGAATCTGTTTAGCTCTCTCTTTAAATCTTTTCTCTTTCTTTTGCACAATTGGTTAATTTCTATCTTCACATGTATTGACTCTTTCCTCTGCCATCTTCATCTGCTGCTCTTGAGCCTGTCCAGTACATTTTTAATTTTGATATTATTTTTCAACTTTAAAATTTTCATTTTTTTATTGTATTTTCTATTTTTTCCTGTTATTTTCTAACTTTCTATTCATTTCGATAGTATTTGCCCTTACACCTTGAAGCATATTTATAACAGTTGTTTTGAAGTTCGGTTTTCAAGTGTTTGCAGTGTTCTTGGGATAAGTCCCGCTCTTGGACCACCAGCTAGTTGACAGTCTGGAGCAGCATTGTACCTTGTAGCTCAGTTCTCAAACTCAGGGGTGAGACCAATATTTTATATGTGGTATTATGGGATCACTCTCTCAATCTCCCTTCTCTCTGTGACCTATCTGACAGTTTCCTGTTTCCGGGAACCTTCTTTCCCTGTTTTCTCACCAGAAGTTTTGGGTTTTATTTTTCTCATTCTTCCATACAATTGCTGTGACTGTCTGTACTCTGGGTCAAGCAATTAGAGGACCAAGAGAGAAAAATGAACAAAAGGGCCTTGTCCTATATTCTTGAGATCTTAAGTCTCCAGTTGCAGGAAAAATTTATCCTCCCTTAAAGTTTTAGGGACATGCCTGGCTACCCTTGCTGTTGTCATGCTGCTACAGCAGCTATGATATTGCCTGAGAGTAGGGTTGGGAGGCAGAAGAGAAAGGAACAAAGGCAAAAAAAACCCTGAAGGATTTTTTCAGTCTCTGACCATTAGGTGTCCCCTCTCCCACTCCTTAGACAATAAAGAGAGGGCTTATCATGGAGCTCATCTGCCCACATCCAATCCATACTATTGGCATTCTGTCTGTCTCTGAGTCCAGATCATGTTATCTTGGAAGAAAAGAAAATGATAAAAAATACCCCTCAGTTTGGTGATGTTTTTAACCTTGCTTTCCTTCCTCAATTAACCTGTGACCATTTATTTTTCAGAGTTTTCAAATAGCTGTCCTATGCATTCTGTCTAGGATGGAAGTGATACATCCTGGACAGAATGCATAGGACAGCTGTCTGAAAACTCTACATGAGAGAAACAGGGTAGATTGTGGTTTTTCCATGTTTCCTGGAATTGCCACCAGACTTCGTTATTTGTAAAGTATTTGTTCAAGTCTTTTGAGTATTTTTTTCTATCAGATAATATTTCTCACTCAGTTTTTCCTTTTCACTTAAAAATAGCTCCAAAATTAGGTGAGTCACTTTAACTTCTAAGGGTGCTTTTGAATCCCATATTTCTCAAACAGAGTCAGAGTAACATTGGCAGGATTTTTTCCTTCTACTCTGGATTCTTTTCCACTTTTAAATAAATTATTTTCAACACATATCTTATTTTCAAAAAATAAAAATTAGATATTCTCTAACACTAAACAGAAAAATGAGTCCCCTAGAGGGAGACTTGGGATAATAGCACCAGGAGACCAATACTGGCTTGTTTGCTGTACTTAAGCCTTACTTGTAGGTTTCTGACAGCCTCAAGGGAGGCAATGGGAATGTGAATCTCATTGACTAGAGATATTTCTACCATGTTAGTCAGGCTGGTCTTGAACTCATGACCTCATGATCCACCTGCCTCAGTCTCCTAAAGTGCTGGGATTACAGGCATGTAATATCTGAATATTTGTCATCAAAACATTGTGAAATTAAAGTTTGTACACCCTTGTACATTTTTCCAATCTTACACAATTACATACATA
This sequence comes from Pan troglodytes, assembly GCF_028858775.2. Classification (NCBI taxonomy): domain Eukaryota; kingdom Metazoa; phylum Chordata; class Mammalia; order Primates; family Hominidae; genus Pan; species Pan troglodytes. Next base: position 47,928,098 of record NC_072409.2, read on the forward strand.
GATGGAAAAACCTGTAGACAATACAGCCTGAAAAAAATCATTTAAAATAGCTCTGACCTTCAATAGGAAGGCAGTGTATATTGTAATGCCCTTTAATGTTATTGAGAAGTGAAGTGGATTATTATTTACATCTCCAATATTTGTTTCTGAGTTTATTATTCTTAGCAAGTGTTAGACATATTAACAAATGGACATATTTCTTATTCAATATCTTCTCCAGTGGATTCAATAATATCTTTTCTGTATTATTGCTCCAGGGAAACTCTAAAACTTGCAGTGGCTTCTCTTCTTATTTGAAAGATATTAGAATCTTATAAGCATCATTTTTTTTTGTGTGTAGTACTCATCATAAACTTCCTTTATTTGGAATTACATGTGTGATCAAGTCCATTAACTGTGGTAATACCTCAAGATATTAAATACATAGTGAGGGGTATTATTTTTAGTTATCAGTATTCTTATGTCTAAATACATAGAGTTTTTATAGCAGTACATATCATATAATTACACTGTATTGGTTATGATGTCAATACTCTCTTATTTACTTTAGAGTATTTTAATTCAGGCCAAAATTGCAGATCTTTTCCTTCCTAATCTGCTTAAAGTGGACATAGCAATTATGATGTATGATAGAATTCTCCACCTGGCAACTGTCGTTGCCATGGTGATGACCGTGTGGGCAAGAAGCACGGTGACTCACTGCGTTTTCTCTGCTTGACTTCATCATCTCCAAAGGGGAAGAATGTGCATCTGGTCGAGTATTGCCTTTTAGGCCCTTTTGTTATCTTTTGAGCTGCCAGTTAGGAGGGGAAAATGGACAGTGTGGAGTTGCCTTATTAAAAACGGTTTCTCCCCATAAAAGGATGGTTAATCTGTTTTGCTAAAACACAATCTGCAAAAAAACAAAAAATCTGATTTTAATATTATGGAGACAACATGATAATTGTGGTACAGCTACTGATGCATGATTAATACTATGTTTTTGATGATAAAATAAAAACAAATGTGCGTGATTTATGTTCTGTGCCATGTTTTGGCCACTACAGCAATTGCAAAAAGAAAGAAAATATATTATTGATAAATTTCAAGTGTACTTGTAGTTTGATTCCCTAGCTATGTTTGAAATATATGTTTTTTTTAAAATATCCTTATCAGCTCAGAGAAGATGTGCATTTAATTTAAAGTTAGGATTTAGGGCAGAAGGATGGTTACTAGGGGCTGGGAAGGGCAGTGGGATGGTTAATGGGTACAAAAAAAAATAGTTCTAATGAATAAGACCTAGTATTTGATAGCACAACATGGTGACTGTAGTTAATGATAATTTAATTGTACATTTTAAAATAACTAAAAGTATAATTGGATTTTTTGTAACACAAACGATAAATACTTGAGGGGATGGATACCCATTCTCTCTGATGTGATTATTACACATTGCATGTCTGTATCAAAACAATTCATGTGCCGCATAAATATATATACCTAGTATGTATCCACAAAAATCAAAACACAAAATTAAAAAAAAATAGAGGATTTAATGGCTGCATCCTCCACCTAACAGCTCTGAGACCTTCAAAATGTTATTCAACTTCTTCTGGCTTGGTTCTCTCATATGTAAAAAAGAAACAAATTATAGTAGATTGGAATGTGAGCTTTATGTGAAAATATGTTAGTATACTTAAATTAGTTTCTGAAATAATATTCATAAAGTGAATATTTGTCATTTTCACTGTTATTAAGTACCATAGTTCCTTGAGGATTAGAATGCCTACATTTCTCCGGGTTCCCTGAGGAGCGATTTCCACTAAATATGAAATCTCCTGACCCATGTCTTAACTCTCCCCTTGACATTGGATTGAGATACAGATGGAGAAGACAGCTGTTGTTCCCAGTTTCTCACTTAGATGGAGCTTATCCGCCAACAATACTGAGCTGGGGGCTTTCTCCTCTAATGGTGGGAGGAAGAAACATGGTAGGTGTGTCTCTCCTATTGCCTGGAGCTTTCTCCTGAGAGACTGTTCCAAGATCCACCGTGGAGAGAATACTAGCCAGCCCATTGATCTTAAGCTGAGGTGCCCTGCTACCCAGATTAATCAGTAATATGGAGGTCATTTGGCTTTGCTCTTTTAGTTTTTATGAAAGGCAATGCTCAGGTGGAAAGATAACTATTTATTGGACGCTTTCAAAAACCTACCCTTGTTAAAGCTTAATTGACTATTGAATACATATGCAAATTTATCAGGACAGGCTATAGAAATTCAGAGTTTGCTACACAAAATTATACAGAAGATTTTTTTGTAATGAAATTATGCTATTTTATTTTATGGAGGTATTTTAGAATTTTAGGCATTGAATTTTATTTTTCCATTTATAATATAGTTCAAGACAGTCAAGGACTCTGAATCATACCAGTTTATTTAGTGATTGAGTTATACCTTAATGGCCCCAGGGAATTTATCTCATGTTGTAATAAGAGAGGATAAAGCATTTAGGTCGGTTACTGGGTATGTTCATCAAAGAAGAGAGATGCAATTGCAAGAACATGGTGTTTAAACTGCCATAGACTGTCTGGGAAATTTAGAAAGGCTCTTATATAAAGCTTATAAGGTGAATTGAATCTAATGATCTTAACTGCTATGGATTCTAGAAAAAGAGAATTTATCAAGGATTGATCATGCTTAAAAAGGAAAATGAATGCTCGATATATTTTTTTATCCCCTATGCTTTCTTCATTAAGCTGATGATATAGAGTAATTTCATATCCTCCTAAAATGACCACAAGTGTTCAGTGTTCTTAATTTCTTTTTTTCTTAATCTCTTTGGTAGGCACCAGTCTAATATGTTTGATATTTATCATTGAATTGCATACACTTTATACAATATATTACTTTGATAACATATACATTTAAAATTTTTTTCTAGTTGGTAACTTTTTACTATTTTTTGTTTGAAATATATTTGTTATTAAATGTACATTTAGTTGAAGAGGTCTCAAACTACTTGATGTCTTAAAAATTTTAATATTCTCTTAGAAATTGTTGAGGATTCCAAAGAGCTGCTTTTCTTTTACTGTTGTATTACATCTATCCATAGTTATCACATTCTCAATTAAAATTGAGAACTTAAAAAACTATTAATTTATTTGAAATGACAATAATAAACCCACAACACATTAACACATATGTTTAATAATGTATAATATATATATTTAAAGATATTTTCTGGAAAACTTAGAAGAGTGGCATTCTTTTTCATTTTTGCAAATCTCTTTAATGTTGGTCTTAATAAAAGACACTTGGATTCTCACATCTATTTCTGCATTCAATTTGTTGCAATATGTTGCCTTATTTGAAGAATATGGAGATATTCTGGCCTCAATTAGCTATATAACTGGACAAAAGATGAGTATTCTAATAGCCTTGTCAGCTGATTGTGAATAATCTAACAAAGCTTGACAGTAGTAGTTTCTTAAAGGTTAATTGCAATATGGAATCTGAAACCATGTCAGTCAACCTTTTATACTTATTTATATCAAAATCCATTGGTCCATCTTGGGCTTTGAATGGATCATTTGCTCAAGGGTGATATTGTAACATCATACATTGGTCACTTAACTAAACACTGATTCACTGACTAATGCAGATCTTCCAAATGATGACACATTTAGTTCTATAATATCACAAATTATATCCGTTGATATCTCACTACAAAGCTCATCAGAAATGACTTTAAGTTTGGGGAAGCTGTCAAGCTCACAATGGCAGATATAAGTATTCAAAAATTCTAATTTTCATTTTAAAGCTCAAATCTCATCATTGGCAACAAATGTCAGTTATTTTCCCTGAATTGACAGGCTTACTTTGTTAATTTTTGAGAACATGTCTGCAAAAATCTAAGCCTGAATAACCATAACTTGTCTTTCAGTTGTTCTATCAAGTATACAAATAGCATTCCAAGAAAAATGTGACTATGTCTTTCACCTCACAACTCAAATAACTGTGCAAGTGATTTCCTGGAGACAGCTCTCATGCCACAGTGCGCAGCAGACCAGTTCTATGAGCACTTCCCATTTCGTCAGACACAACAGACACAATATTAAAGAGATGTGTACCTATAGGTCAAGATTGTATAAAATTATCACCCAAGATTGTATAAAATTATCATCTTTTCCTTTTATTAAGGCCATTCTTTTTTTTTTTTTTTGAGATGGAGTCTCGCTCTGTTGCCCAGGCTGGAGTGCAATGGTGCAATTTTGGCTCACTGCAACCTCCACCTCCTGGGTTCAAGCGATTCTCCTGCATCAGTCTCCCAAGTATGTGGGACTACAGGTGCACACCACCACGCCTGGCTAATTTTTTGTATTTTAGTAGAGACGGGGTTTCACCGTGTTGTCCAGGCTGGTCTTGAACTCCTGAGCTCAGGCAATCCGCCCACCTCGGCCTCCCAAAGTGCTAGGATTACAGGTGTGAGCCACTGTGCCCGGCCCATTAAGGTCATTCTTAAGCAACACTGGCACTTATTTCAATGTGAGTACATGGTAGTGGTGAATGTAATCACCACTCATACAGTTTGGTGCCACTGCTTGATTTAGTAAATCAAGTAAAGTAAAACTTGATTTAGCATTTTTACCTCACACTGCATCACACCACTGTTGCAGATATCCGTGCAGTGAGAAGAGCACCTAATACCATCACTTTATTATGAAAATAGTTTCGACACCATGAACTTTTGGAAGGGGTCTCTGGAAATCCCTAGGTCTTCACTGAGAACTGGTGATTTATCCCACCTACTTAATATTATTAATACTTTGACTACATAGTTAAACCAATCCACTTCAGTAAAGGTGATGTTATTAGATGAAGTCAAGAGATCTTAGCATATCATCATAGTTCTGGGGTGCATAGTAAAAATTAGATTATTTTACAATAAATAAAATAAGTAAATGTTACTTCCAATAAACAGATACACAGATGAGCCATATAAAATAACAATGAACCGTTTATATCAAAAAAGTAGGATGTCTTAGGATGACTAGAATAAAAGACCAAAATTCATGTTACGTGACACAGAATAACAATGAATATGACCAGAAAGGACTCCCACCCTACATTTGCTTACTATTGTATTATTAGTATGTTCAAGGTAAAGATCTTTAATATCCAATTTGACAAATTATATTTTCAAAACCTCTGTGTCATCAGTCTTCACATTATTATTGAAAGGCTTTCCATTAAATGTATGGCTTATGATTGCAACGATAACTTTAAGTCTCTCAGGCAGAATCAAAGAATTTGGGCTGACTGTCATTTTTTTTTTTTTTTTAAACCAATGGCCTTATCTAGTTATCCTGGTGTCATAAAATTACTTGAGCAGCTCATCCTCTTTCTCTTTCCTGGAACAACCTGTACATGAGAGGAATTACCTATTTCTTTGAAGCCTGACAGAACTCATCTGTGAGCTTCCAGGACCTGGGCCTTGGAATATCTTTAATGAATCTCAATTTCTTTAAATACTATTGGCCTATATTAGTTCTAATAAATTTCATTCTGTGACTATTTTGTCTTTTTACATTTTTCCAGAAAGTTATCAATTTCTTCGAGGTTTAATGGATACTTATTCACAACATTAAAGCAATTATATATCTGTTATCTCCTCTTTCATTTTATAGTATGTTTGTTTGTTTCCAATATTTTTGTTTGAATTTTTGACATCAATTAAAGATAATGTACTCTCTTTTCAATTGATCAGTGTTGTTAGGGCTTTGCATTGTTGATATTTTCAAAGAAACAGTTTCAGTTTCTAGTAATATTTTTATTATATGGTTCTTTAATCCATTGATTTCTTCTTTTTCTATATTTTCTCATTTTATGGTATTTATGTGGGGTTTTTTTCCCAACTTTTTGAGTTGAATTTTTGCTACTCAACATTTCTGCTCTTCTGAGTTGAAAGTTTTCTTTTACTATTGCCTTAGCAAACCTCACTGCTCTTGATTCCTCATGTCCTTATTGTCATTGAGTTGTAGGCATTTCATAAGGTCTCTGTTAATTTTCCACCCAAGGGGTCATGTGTATTTAGTTAATTTTCACACACATATTCACACATACACAGAAATACAGTGCCAGTGCCTTTTTTTTTTTTTGTCTTATCGAAGGAAGCTATACCTACCTTAAGATCATGAAGATATCCTATATTCTGCAAGCTTGACAGTTTTGTAGATTTTTTTCTTTGTGCCTTTAATCTATTTGGAGTTAGTTTTATGTGTGCTTTGAGGTATGGATCATTTTATTTATTTCCCTATGGATACATAGTTGTCCCAGTACCATTTATTGGAGAGTCTTTGGCCCCAACAAATCAACATGACATGCCATTGTGCATGAGGTCTGTTTCTATGACATTTATTCTGATTGGTCTGTTTGACTCCCCCCTGCACAAATACCACACACTCCTAATTACTGCAATTTAAAAATAAGTTTTGATATGTGTTAGAATAAGTCCTCTCAGCTTTTGTTAAGAGTATCTTGACTGCTCTTGGCCTTTCGTATTTTTATTTCATAAATTTCAGAATCAGCTTATGAAATCCCACACACAAAAATAGAGATTTTCATTGGGAGTGCAATTTGAGGGAAATTGATATATTTAAAATACGGAGTAATCCAATCCATGAACTTTTTATATCTTCTCACTTATTTAGTCTTACTATTTCTCAATAAGATACAACTATGAGAACCCTACTCCTAGAGAGTAAGATATTCTAGTCCTCCTTGATCCAATAATTTTCTATCATATTCTCATTTCACAAAGCCAACCATTGCTAAACAACATCATTGTCTGTGGTAAAAAGGCATTGTCCACGGTTCAAGTCTTCAGAACATTCAGCATTTTTTGACTTCCAGTACCATATTATAATGAAACTCTTTGGGCTGGAACTCTCCACCAAGGAAGCTGCGTATCTCTGAGGCATCAGTTGTTCATTACTCCAATGAAACATTTACAGAACTGTTCATAAATTTGCCAAGAAATCCCAGAGATTGTAGCATAAACGATGAAATTTTACCTTTATTTTCTAAATCCTTTGCAGCATTTTTCTAAACACCATTTACTCTGAATAGTGATGCCCCTGTGTGTGTGCTGGTTAAGACCTGTGGTCTGTGCTTATGATCTAAACCTAGAAGAACAATTCAACACTTGCTCTGAGCTGCAAATCGTAGATTAGTGGGCACTAGGGGTATCATCTGGTACTGGTAGTCAGGTGAGACACTGCTTGGAACCTTCAAATCATTATCAAACAAGGGTATAGTATATCAACTTATAAAGAGTACCTTTGATTGGAACAGAATCCTGCATTTATGTTTTTGCTGATAGTTATTATGATATACATGATATATTGCATATTCAGGGATTAGTACAGAGATGGTCGGAATTATGAAACTGAGTTTTATATTTAAAACAAAACATAAAGGACAGTTTTGCATACCAATCTCTAATTGGACTTATAGACCTTTTTCATGCAAAATACTGAAGGCAAATAAACTGATGTGGTATTACCATATTTGTCAGTACTTTTTCCCCAGAGTGACTCACTGACATGAGAAATACATTTTTTTAATGCCATCTGTTAATGAACATTTTGGCAACATTTTCCTAAACACTCAACAAAGCCACTGTGAAGGAAAGGCACTGTTCTTGGCTTCTGACAGCATTGCTGAAGTGGGTCACCTCATATTAACCAGTCCTGCCATTCCTACTTCCTCTTGTCACACAAAGGCAACTCTTAAAAAGGGAATTTGGTCACTATTTAAATTTATTAGTTCAGGGCTTATGAGAAAAGTTCTGTTTGTAGGGTACTATGTTTTGTGGGGCAACATCTGGGACTTATTGATTTAGTGACCTTGTTCAATTTTTACAGTTGGGAAATGTTTTACAATTATAAAGACCGATTGTTTGATGACCTGCTTATTCTTTGATGAGATGGTACTATTATTGCTTCTTTCCACTTTTATTCCAGACACAGAAGCTATGTGCAGAACATAAAGTACAATGAAAGAATCATCTCTTTGCTTGGGGAAAGTGGTAGAAAGATAACAAATGATGAAGAGAAAGCAGACGCTCTTAAATTCATTTTTCTTTCATATAAGAGTGAATGCACATTTTATTTGGATGTTGTAAGCAAAAGAAATATTTCCCTAATACGTGTATAGACTTTGTATATGATAGAAAACTAAATGGGTCAGAGCCTCAGGTCAAGATTGTTTTACTTTGGAAAAACCATAGACATTCAAAGCTCCTGAAATCAACAAGATCATACTGAGAGCAAAAAATAAATTTTCCTGGCTGAGTTGACATTTACAGAAGATTTTGCTAATGGCTGCAACAGAAATTGACCGAGCCCAGTGCCCAAATCCAGAATGAGTGCTTTGGGCCCTTTCCTGTTTTCTAGTCTTAAATTGTCTTCTAGAGCTGGAGCTGTATTACTATCAAGGTAGATTTCAAAGTAAGGAATAGACCAGGAATAAAGAAAGTCATTTCATGGTGATAAAGGAGCCAATTCGCTAAAACACATAACCATCTGTATTAGTCCATTCTTACACCGCTATGAAGGAAGACCTGAGACTGGGTAATTTATAAAGGAAAGAGATTTAATTGACTCACAGTTCCGCATGGCTGGGGAGGTCTCAGGAAACTTACAATTATGGCAGAAGGCAAAGAAGAAGCAGGCACTTTCTTCACAGGATGGAGTGAGTGCAGGTGGGGGAAATGCCAGATGTTTATAAAATCATCAGATCTCATGAGACTCTCATTTTCATGAGAACAGCATGGGGAAAACTGCCCCCATGATCCAATTACCTCCACCTGATCCTGCCCTTGACACATGAAGATTATGAGGATTACAGTTTAAGATGAGATTTTGGGTTGGGACACAGCCAAACCATATCACCACCCTAAATATTTATCAATGTAGTAACAGTGCTTCTAAATACATGAAGTAAGAACTGATAGAAGTGCAAAGAGAAATAGACAAACCCACAAATACAGTCAGAGATTAAAAATCCCCCATGGAAGATGTGAAATATCTTTACATTCAATACCAATGTAAAAAATTTGTTGAAAAAAATTAAAGATGACATAAATTGAGAGATGCACTTTGCAAAAAAAAAATTCTCCTTCCCTAATAACACCAGTCTTGCTTTTACCCATTTGTAATTCAAGTGTCATTAAGAGAAAATCTAGAAATAAAAATTGATAATAATAATAATGGCTGAGACTTATTGAATAGTTAATATATGTGTTTCAGGATCAAACAGGATAATTTATGGGATGGCTTGAAATATAGCATCTCGCATATATTTAGTGATAAATAAACATTAGTTCTTACTGTGCTTCTTAGCTTTTGTTTACAAACAACCTACTTGATAAAGTTAAAAATGAGCTTACCTTGGTATTCAGGACACAATAAAGTCTCTCTTTACCTCTCACATTCTATCACCTTTATTTTACCTCTTTTAAAGTGACTTATTGACTTCAGATTGGAGCCCTCCTGCATGTTCACACTATGACACTCTTGTTTCTGTATCGAGCTACACAGACACTCTCTCCCTCAATTTCTACTCCGGGAATTGGATCCATTCTGAGTACTTCTCCGCCTTAATCTGGTGCTTCCTGTTCCTGTTGTTTTATTTCCTGGCTTTACCTGACCCATGGCATCTGCACCTTTAGTGGTCCTGACTTTCCTTGTGTCCGTTTCACATGTGCACACTTTGTAAGACTGAAGTCCCTTGAAGCAATATGATTTATTTTTCTTTTTCATGCAGGCTATAGCCTAGCAAAGAGTCAGATATATAATTTATGATCAAAATCACTGAGTTTAATTTTGTAATGGATTCCTTTTTAGATCATAATTGTGTAATTCACAACTATTTTTAAATTTTCAGTCTTTAAGATAATGATATTTTATTTCACAAACTTCTTTGGAACGACTTCTCTGTTGTGTTTTCTTTAGGCAGGATTTATGTTTGCATTTGTTTATTCAGTCAGCTATTCTGAAAAACACAGTGTCTGACTCACAGAGAGGTGTTTAGCTGATTTTTTTTAGAATAAAATGAAACAGGGCAAAGATTCATTTTGGGGACCTTAAGGTAAAGATGCACGCTCATCCAGCTCTATCCTTTATCCTAAGAGTCTTCTATTCATAGAAACAAGCACATTCATGAGAGACACAGTGTACTACCTGCTTAGTTTTCAATTCTGGGAGGTATCTTATCAGACTCTTCATATTTTAATTATTATATGCCTCACTAGCTAGCAGAACAAGCAACTATCACATGCTAGCCATCAAAAAAGATGCCAACACATCTAGAAAGATTATATCTATCACTAAATACAGTATGTTAGATTCGAGTTCCTAAGGAAACTTGAATTTTATTTTTATATTGTAAACCTCCAGTTTTGCAGTAAAACTTTAAGGACTATTAACACAGCAGCTTCTGGGCTCAGTCCTCATGTCCGGAATTTCTTACTCACCCTGGATTGATTCTTTTGAATTCTAGAGCCAGCTGGAAGTTGCCTAAATGTTGAAGCTACATTGAAGAGGTAATCTACAGAGAAACACTTTAAAAGCTGTAAGCTGTGAAGTTCCAGATAGATGTCAGACTTTTTTTAAATTGTCTTTTGTAAGGTCCCATGCACCTTCATAACTTCATACACAGGTAAGAAATGAAAATCATGATTTACAAGAACCTTGAATAATTGAGTTTTGTCTGCTTTCAAACCCTGTCTCCTGATAAGATGTTATCAATGACAATGTGTGCTGGAAACTTCATTAGCTATTTAAATTTTGCCCCGGTCCTATGGTCCTGTGGTCCTGTGATCTTGCCCTGCCTCCATTTGCCTTGTGATATTTTATTACCTTGTGAAGCATGTGATCTCTGTGACCCACACCCTATCCATACACTCCCTCCCCTTTTGAAAATCACTAATAAAAACTTGCTGGTTTTGTGGCTTGAGGGGCATCACAGAACCTGCCGACATGTGATGTCTTCCCCTAACACCCAGCTTTAAAATTTCTCTCTTCTGTACTCTTTCCCTTTATTTCTCAGACTGGCCAACATTTAGGGAAAATAGAAAAGGACCCACGTGCAATATTGGGTACTGAATTTGCCCCAGTAAAGTTCAGCAAAAGATGAGAAGAAAACATAGCAGAGCAAATGATATGAAAGCTATTTGCTCTGATAGCTTTGATCTAGTGATATAGGAAAACCCCAAGCATATCAAAGTAAGGATAGACAAATGAATATCTAAATTATCTTACTATATCATACAGCCTTAGTTAAATCAAAAGTAAGATTGGGAGATTTATTTCCTTCTGTAGGGACACCACTGGCAGGTTAGTATCTTGACGAAAGCCAACAGCTCCTTTCAGGCAGGTTTTAGTAACTGCTTTGCACCTTGACCGTTTAGGCAGGAATAACTCTCTCCAGTTACTAGCTTTAGGTTACAGCACTATCCTTCCACCCAACTTGAGTATCAGCGCTTTCTTTCCAGGATCCTGATAGATTTATGGAGTCATAAGACATGTCAGCAGAAATGAACTGTAAAATTTGTAATTTTCCCACTCCTATAAAGGGGATATAACCACAAGATATTATTTCTTAAAAGAAATAAGATAGACATGTTAGAGCATCTAACACAATTTCTGTTCCATAGAGAGTATTTAATAAATTTGACTAAAGCAAAATATCAGTTAATAAGTGCTTTAGGAACTTAAATTAATCATCCTAAACGTGCTGTTCTATTCACATATTCTGGTCTTTTCTTTCAAATGTTCTCATTTCTTTTTTCCTTTTCTGCAATTTAGAATACATGTTTTGCTCTAAAAATTTTAAATTAGTATTTTAACTAACCTCTGTTATCATTCCATGTCAAACTCTAAACAACACAGACATTTCTGAACAGGGCCACAGGAAAATGCAGTTTAATGAAGAATAAAGGTTTGGGGTCCTTCTGCAAGGCAGAACATAGAGTTGAGAAAAATTAGAAAGTACATGGTCATATCCATTGAGTATTAGGAAAGGAATATGGATTTAAAGAGATGATGACACAGTATGTTTTATGAACAACCCAGCTAAGCTAGTTCTGCTTAACCCATTCTTTTTATTTCAATCATGTTCACTTTTACTTGTATCTTTGGTAATAAGGAAAACATTGCAAACTAGATTTCCCGTGAAGATGTTTATGGCACTCTCCAGGTTTCCTTGCCCTTTGTTCAACATGTGGATTTCATGAACTAATGATGCTCAGTGATGAAAATCTAGGTTAGTGGCCATTGCTTTGGCAAACTCTCTGACTCCCATTGTTATTCACCCCTAACCCATAGGAGATCACATCATCCTCTATGCTGCTTAGACCTCTCCATACCCTCTATTACATTGCAGTTGTTCATATGATGTGACTTCTTTATTGGACCATGACCCTTTGGACAGCACTTAAAGCAAGGCATATAGGAAGAGCTTCGTCAATATTTACGAAATTTAAATAAGGTACCTGCAATGACAACAATAAAAGTACTCACGAACATAGACTATTTAATGTCAGGGCATCATCTTAAATAAGATTATTGACATTTGCTCTGATACCTTTGACCTAGTTATATAGAAAACCCCAAACATTTCGAAGTAGGGGTAGCAAAATGAGTACCTAAATTACCTTATTATATTGCTTGGCCTTAGTTAAGTCAAAATTCCTGGAGAACAACATGGCTTCAGAATTCAAAGACCTTGGCATCTTTCTTGTGGGAGCATATGTTATAACAAAAAGATAAGGAATATAAGCCAAGTAAAAAATAAAGTATAAGCCTGGGAAAAATTACAAATCCTATTTTAATTTCTCTGGGATAAATACCTAAGAAACTAATTGCAGGGCCGTATGGTATTTGCAATTTTTTTTTGTAAGAAATTGGCAAATGATTTTCTAGAGTGACCATACCATTTTATATTTCCACTGACAATGTATAAGTAATCCAGTTTCTCTGCATCCTCACCAACATTTGGTGTTGACATTAATTTTATTTTAGCCATTCTCCTGTTAGGTGATGATATCTAACTTTGATTTTAATTTGTACTTCTCTGATGGCTTGAACATATTTTTGTGTGCTTATTTGCTATCTGTATATTCCTTCATTGAAATGTTGTTCATGCCTTTTGCCTATTTTATAATTGGGCTGTTAGTTTCCTTTTTTAATACTACATTTTGAGAGTTTTTTACATATTCTAGATAATTGTTCTTTATATATTCTAGATAATAACTCTGTGGTTTATGAATATTTTCTCCCAGTTTGCAGCTTGCCTTTTTATCCTCCATACCCGGTCTTTCAAACAGCAAAAGTTTCTAATTTTGATGAAGTTCAATATTTCAATTTTTTCTTTTATGGATTGTGTTTATTACGTCAAACCTAAGAACTATTTGCCTAGCTCCAGATCTTGAAGATCTTTCCCTATGTTTCTATTTTTTCTAAAAGTTTTATACTTTCATGTTTTACATTTAAGTCCATTATCTAATTTGAGTTAATATTGTTGTAAGGTGTAAGGTTTAGGTTAAGGCTTCTTTTGGTGGTTGTTTTTACTATGATTGTCCAATTGCTACACTATTTGCTGAAAAAGCTATCCTACTTCCATTAAATTGCCTTTCCACTTTTGGGCATATTCATGTGAGTCTATTTCTTGGCTCTTTATTCTGTTTCATGGATCTATGTGTCAATGTCTCTGTCAATACCACTTGATTATTGTAGCTATAAGTCTTGAAATCAGGTGGGGGGGGGATTTCTTTTATTTTATCCTTCTTTGTCAACATTGTTTTAGCTATTCTTATCCCTTTGCCTTTTCATATGAGTTTTATAATAGCTTCGGTTATATCTACAAAAACTCTGACAGGGATTTGATATGAATTGCATTAAAATTGGATGACAATTTGGGAAGAACTGACATCTTTACTGTATTGAGTCTTCCAGTTCATGAACATGGTTTGCTCTAGGTATTGTATGAAATATATACTACTTATTACAATTTACTAGTATCAACATTGTAGCAGTTCATATGAAGTGCAGAAACTTTACCCTTCTTTATGTCCTTTTACCCTCTCCAACTTGTAATTGTCATACATAATTTCTTTACACACATTTAGGACCATATAAATGTGTTATAATTGTTTCCTTGATCATCAATCATAGTTTAGAAAACCCAAGAAGAGTTTAAAGAAAATATATCGTATTCACTGATACTTTTACTCTTTCCATTGCTTTTTCTTCCTACGGATGTTTCAATATTGCTTTTATTATTTTCCTTCTGTTTAGAGAGCTTCTTCTAGTCATTTTTTGTGGATGTATACATGTGTCATGTGTCAAAATGTATCAAAGTGTACACTTTAAATAGGTGCAGTCTATTGTACGTTAATTGTACCTCAATAACTTTGTCCAAAAGAATATATTTGAAATGGCATCAAAGATGCCTAGGGATAAATTTAATGAAATATGTGCGTGATTGCCACCATTGCTGATAGTGATTGTTATTAAAGTAGAAGTAAATGAATGGAAAACATATCACAGTCATGGATATGATGTCAGTGTCAGTTCTCCCAAAATTGATCTATTGCTGGATGCAGTCTTACTCAGAATCACTGTGAGACTTAAAGAACATGGATAAATTGATTTTAAAATGTATATGAATATTCAAAGGCTAGAGTCATCAAAACTTCGAAGAAGAAAGCAAGAGAGCTCACTCTACTAGATATCGAAACTAATAATAAAGTTCCAGTAATAGAGTGTGGTATTAGTGCATATATAGACAAACAGAATGGAAATTCTAGAAATAGATAATATGTAACACAAATATGTAATTTATGACACAGTTGGTGCTGCAGAGCCACAGGACAAGAATGACCTTTTAGTAGCGGTGCTGATTCTTATACACAAAACCAAAACCAAGTTGTATGTAGATCAAAATATTAAAGGAAAAATTTGAGATCTTTGAAGATAATATAAGGTAATATCTTCTCAATCTAGGGTGGATAAATATTTTAAAAACAAAACACAAAATTAACTACCCATAAAAATTGACACATTCAATACAAAAAGATTTCAATAAGACAAGAAAATCACTAACTATAAGGGAAGTGTGAGAAATTGAACTGTATTAGATTTAGAAATCTTGATCCATTAAAGATTGTTTAATCTGAAGATGAAGAGGCAAAGGTTGAAGTGAAGTGCTAAACAATACTAGTTTTGATATGATTTGTATGTGGAAAATAGTTGTTACCCTATTTTCAGATGGCCTATGACGATAGAAAATCTGTTTCTGAAACTGTAGTAGGAGACACTGGATAAAATTTTAGGTGAACTTATTAAAAGACTCCAGAAAACTTACCCAAATATTTTTCAAGGTTAAAAACCAAACCAAGTAAAATGACAATTTACTTCTCTGGAGCAGTTTAAATGACTAAACCCACGATAGCCTGTTACTGCTAAAAACAAATAAATTCATTTGAAGTAATGGGTTTTTCACTGATCTCCTGATACATTCTCTAAGCTGTTGCCAATGTTAATCAGACATATTAAAATTCACATCCATATTCCTAACAGAATAATAAACCTAATAGCATTTTCTATCAAATGACTATGGTTGAGACAGTAATCTAATCCAGTTTCCCAATGAGTCTCAAATTGGAGAAGACAGCAATGGGAAAGTGACCCATAGCAATGTAGTGGCATTAGGGAGTCATGCATTTTTGCCAAACATTTGTTTGAGTTAGGAAACATTGACAGCATGGGAGTTCAGCTTTCAGTCAAGAAGAAGTAACCATGAAACCAGACGAAATATGTGAAGTAATGCCTTTTCAGAATGGATAATGGAAAAGAGACACAGAAGGTTAGATTCAGAATGAATAATGGAAAAGTGACACAAAAGTGAGATTCCCGCTCACTTCTTGGAGGCACCATGAGACTGTGGGAGAAGATGGAGCCCAAACGGCAAATGGTGGTCTCGCTCAACTGAAGAGGTAAAGATTGAAATTTGGGATGGCTGAGGTAGCTGGCAATAGTAGCACAGGGAAGTGGAGAAGGAGCTGTTTAGAAGCCCTTACATGAGTCCTCATAATAAGTTCTTTCACGCCTATAATCCTAGCACTTTGGGAGGTTGAGGCGGGTGGATCACGAGGTCAGGAGATCGAGACCATCCTGGCCAACATGGTGAAACCCCACCTGTACTAAAAATACAAAAATTAGCTAGGCATGGTGGTGCATGCCTGTAATCCCAGCTACTCGGGAGGCTGAGGCAGGAGAAATTGCTTGAATCAGGGAGTCAGAGGTTGCCGTGGCTGAGATTGGGCCACTGCCCTCCAGTCTGGTGACAGAGTGAGACTCCATCTCAGAAAAAAAAACAAAGAATAAGTTCTTGAGTCCAGGCACAGTGGCTCAGGCCTGTAATCCTAGCACTTTGGGAGGCCGATGCGGGCAGACCACCTGAGGTTGTGAATTCGAGACCAGCCTAGCCAACATGGTGAAACCCCATTTTCTACCAAAAATACAAACATTAGCTGGGCATGGTGGTGGGCGGCTGTAATCCCAGCTATTTGGGAGGCTGAGGCAAGAGAATCATTTGAATCGGGGAGGTGGAGGTTGCAGCGAGCCAAGATCGCACCACTGTGCTCCAGCCTGGGCGTTAAGAGCAACACTCTGTCTCAAAAAAAAAAAAAAGTTCCTGAGTGAAGGCTTGGATGTGTATGTGTAGGGTAAGACTCTGACCCCTAAGGGTCTCAGAGAAATATTAAATTTAGTTAAATTAAAATATTAAATGGAATATTACATTTTGTCAAATAATAATATTCAATTAAACAAAAAAGGAGGAAGAGGAGGAACAACAATGGAAGGAAAACAATAGCAAGAAATTGGGTATAATCTCAACTACATCAATAATAACATTATGGTAATATAAGCTAACCCCTCCAAATAAGAAGTCATATATATATAAAGCCAGGAATCTAAAAATCTGCACTTAATAGAAGTTTTTGTTTTTATAAGTTGTAATCATAGACACTAAACAAATTTGTAAAAATTAGCATCATAATAAAGAATAGATGGAAAAAATGATACCTAATTTTGTGCTTTCCATAGGAGATGCATTTTAACTATAAAGACACAGATAAAAAATGACGGAAAAAATTTTATGCAATGGTAAGTGTAAAATTGCTGCTATGATCTTATTAAAACCAGATATGAATTTCAAGACAAGCAATATGACCAGAGATGAAAAGGTGTCAATTTATCGTGAAGATATAAAAATCTTAAATGTTTATGCACATTTAACTTCTAAATACATGAAGCAAATCCTGGTGGAACTAGAGAATAAATAGAAAATCCATATTAAGAAATAGAGATTTCAATACCCTTTGTCAGTGATAGGCAAATTAATTTGAAAAAAAAAAGAGTAAAGTTTATATCATGTAACCCACACAATGAACAAACTAGACCTAATTGACATTTGTGAAATATTTTACCCAAGAGTAGTGAATATACATTCTTTTCAAAAGCACATGTTATATTCACCAGATCGGCTATATGTTGGGTCATAAAGTAAGTGTTATTACATGTCAAGATTGATCATATTACTGAATATATTCTCTGACTGCAGTCGTATTAAATTAAAAGTCAGTGACAATGAGATATCCAGAATATTATATAATATTTGGATAACACACTTATAAAGTAACACACTTTATAAGTAACATACTTATAAAGAACAAATTAATCAAATAAGAAATAAGAAATAATTAATCAAATAATCAAATAAGAAATCCCAAGGTAAATTAGAAAATGCATTGAAATGAATGAAAATGAAAACAAAACATGTAAAAAAAACTTATGAGATACAATTCAATCAATACTTAGAAGAAAATGTATAACTTTAAAAGCCTGTGTTAGAAAGCAGAAAAACTTAAAATTAATAACCTACGTTTCTAACTTAATACAAGAGTCTGTTCATGTATTTGCCCACTTTTTAATAGGCTTGATTTTTGTTTATTCAATTGTTTAAGTTCCTTATAGATTCTGGATATTAGACCTTTGTCAGATGCATAGTTGTGAGTAGTTTCTCTCATTCAGTAGGTTGTCTTTTTACTCTGCCAATAGTTTCTTTTGCTGTGCAGCTCATTAGTTTAATTGGGTTCCACTTAGCAATTTTTGTTTTTGTTGCAATGGCTTTCAGGGACTTAGTCATAAATTCCCAAGGCTGATGTCCAGAATTATGTTTCCTACATTTTCTTCTAGGATTCCTAAAGTTTGAGGTCTCTCATTTAAATATTTAATTCATCTTGAGTTAACTTTTGTTTATGGTGAAATGTAGTGGTCTAGTTTCATTCTTTTGCTTATGGCTAGCCAGCTAACCCAGCATCATTTATTGAGTAAGGAGTCTTTCCCCTATTGCTTATTTTTTTTTCAACTGTGTTGAAGATCAGATAGTTGTAGGTGTACAGCTTTATTTCTGGGTTCTCAATTCTGTTCTATTGGTCTATGTGTCTGTTTTTGTTCCAGTATCATGCTGTTTTGTTTATTGTAGTCTTATGGTATAGTTTGAAGTTGGGTGATGTGATACCTCCAGCTTTGTTCTTTTACTTAGGATTGCTTTGACTATTGGAGCTCTTTTTAGGTTCCATATAAATTTTGGAATAGTTTTTTTTTTTAGTTCTGTGATAAATGACATAATGACATTGGTAGTTAGGTAGGAATGGCATTAAATCTGTAGATTGCTTTGGGGAGTATGGCCATTTTAACATTATTAATTCTTCCATTCCATGAGCATGGAATGTTTTATCTATTTGTTCATGTCATCTATAATTTCTTTCGGAGTGTTTTGTAGTTCTCCTTACAGAGAACTTTTACCTCCTTGGTTAGGTGTATTCCTAGGTATTCTTTTTTTTTTTTTTTTGCAGCTGTTGTAAATGGGATTGTCTTCTTAATGTGGCTCTCAGCTCAAACATTATTGGTGTATAGAAATACTACTGATTTTTGTACATTGATCTTGTAATCCCAAAACTTTACTCAAGTTGTTTGTCAGTTCTAGGAGCCTTTTGGCAGAGTCTTTAGTGTTTTGTAGGTATAGAATCATATTTGTGGAGTGAGGTATTTTGACTTCTTCTTTTCCTGTTTGTATGACTTTTCTAAAAATCAGAAAAGTGCACATCAAAATCACAATGAGATACCATCTCATATGAGTCAGAATGGCTATTATTAAAAAGTCAAAAATGGTGGTAAGATGCTAGTGAGGCTGTGGAGAAAATGGAACACTTATACACTGTTGGTGGGAATGTAAATTAGTTCAGCCACTGTGGAAAGCAGTCTGAATATTTTTCAACTATCTTAAAACAGAGCTACCACTAGATCCAACAATCCCACAACTGAGTATATATGCAAAAGAAAATAAATCATTCTATCATATATCATCTATCAAAAGGATGCCTGAACTGATATGTTCATCACTGCACTATTAGCAATAACAAAGATGTGTAATCAACCTAGGTGTTCATCAATGGTAGACTGGATAAAGAAAATGTGGCACATATACACAATGGAATACTATGCAGCCATAAGAAAGAACAAAATCATGCCCTTTGTAGCAACATGGATTCAGCTGGAGGCTATAAGCCTAAGTGAACTAATATAGGAACAGAAAACCAAATACCACATGTCCTCACTTCTAAGTGGAAGCTAAACATTGGGTACTCATGGGCATAAAGATGGGAACAATAGACACTCAGGACTTCTAGAGTAGTGAGAGGGAGGAGAGAAAAAGACTGAAAAACTAATTACTGGGTAGTATGCTCAGTACCTGGGTGATGGGATCAATCATATCGCAAACCTCAGAATTATGCAATATATTCAGGTAACAAACCTGCACATGTATCCCCTGAATCTAAAATAAAAGTTGAAATTATAAAAAAAAAGAAAGAGTAAATTGTCCCAAAGAATTAGTTCAAAGTAATAAAAAGAAAGATACATAAATATAGAGCAAAAAACTATGATTTTGAAAGCCCAACATAATACAAATCATTAATATCAGGAATGAAAGAAGGAATACCATAACATTTCCAATAGAACATTGAATTTAACAGAAACATTGAATTGTGCACTTATGTCTTGTCCATTTCCCTATACCTAAATGCTCCCTTGATAAAATTATTAAAAACAACATGAGCTGATATACATAAAAGACATGCCTGTTACATGTCACATAGCAGATACATAAATGGTGCATAGAGAATGCACAAGTTTTACACAGAAGATGTGCACAAGAAGTTAGGTTCTACCCTCCATTCCTAGTTCATCTCACAGAATCATGACAACAATAGAGTCATCTCTAGTGGTAAAAAGTAATTTAATAATAATCATATAGTGCAAAAATTAAGGACACAATTATACAAATATATAATGGCCCAAGCAAAATATCAGTCTATTTCTCACTCACATAATTTCCAAAGTGGTACTCTTCATTGGCAGGTGCATCCCCTCCAAGTGGTCATTCAGGGACCCAGACTCCTTCCACCTGTAGCTCTGTCATTTTTCAGCACACAGCTTCCAAGGTTATATTCCATGTTGTCTCTATGCCAGTCAGCTGGAAAGGAAAACAGCTTGGAGAGTCATGCCTGACAAGCTTTAAAGTGCCAGGCTAGCAGGAGTACATACCACTTCTATTCACATTCCATTTGCTGGGACACAGCCCAATGGCCACATCTAATTGCAAAGGAAGAATGAAAATACAGTCTAACTATATTATCAGAGAGAAAGTAAGGCTGGTAAACAGTCTCTATCACATCTATGAAGAGCTAGGATAGTAAGAGGGGATTTCTCTTTCTTTCTTTCGTTCTTTCTTTCTTTCTTTCTCTCTCTTTCTTTTTATTTCTTCTTTCTTTCTTTCCTCTGTCTCTCTCTCTTTCTTTCTTTCTTTATTTCTTTCTTCTTTCTTTCTTAATTTTCTTTCTCATTTTCTTCTTTATTAGTTTATACGAGGAAAATATGCAAACTGTCCCTTGTATAAACCTGAATGCTGACTGCTACTTATTCTTAAGTAATACGCTGAAAGCCAAATTGTAAGGCATATGCATGAAAGCGTCACATGTTATGTTTGCTGGGAACAAGAGCCCAAGAAAAAGGTCTCCCTAGTATGACCCAGAGGGCCCTGGGATCCTCAGAAAAATTTTAAAAATGTCCATGAATCTACATGAAATCGAAGTAATCATTGTCTGCAGAGTATTTAAATGACATGTTTTACACATTCAGGTCTTATATTTTTAGAAATAGTAGCGCATCCTAATTAATGTCTTAGTGAAATCAAAGTAGTTTTTGTTTTGGTCACTATACATTCTTTCAACTGCTTTTTTTCTACTTTAGAATGAGGTTCTTAAATAGATAAGTTTGTAAGTCACATTTTTCTAGACGATTAGCAGTTGTCCTCATTTTGGGGCCAAACAACAGAGTGTTTTGAGACATGAGTTAATTCAGATTTTTAAAAAGTCAGTCATATTAGTTCCCAGTATTAAAATATTTTGAATTCTTAAGCTCTGAAAAATTATTTTTTTCTGGATTTTTTAATTTCAAGAATTAAAAGGCATCAAAGAAAAGTTCCTTTTGGAAAGCATCTAACCATCTGAGAACATCATACCAAGACCTTTGACTTGTTGTTATAATTGCAAATTTACTCTCTGGCCGGGGACTATTCCTCTCTATCACTCACCATTCTTTTTAGTTCTTTCTTGAGCCCTGAGATAAATATTGCACAGTGCATCCAACCTCTGAGCCTTCTCAAATTGACCTTCATACCAATAAAATCATCTCACAATCTGGTATTCACGATTCTACCTGCTGTTTACACAACACCAACCCACCAACTCTCACGTCTTTACAATTGCCGTGTACAGTTATGTTAGTTATATTATTAACCCTGTATAAAAATACAACTTCCCTGAACTCACATTCACATCTCTATTGAGGGGAGGAAACACTGCCTCCTACACATGATTAATAGGCAAAACTGGGAATCCAGAAAGTTATGGCGCCTTTGGCTTCTCATCCAGCAGCTAGCATTTCATGTAAAACTGAGAAATTAGGATCTGGCTTTGAAGGCAGTAGACATGGAAGATATTTCCCAAATACTAGGATTTTTAAAAAAATCTTTCTCCTTTTGTCCCTGGAGTAAAGTAAACACAAATTGCTATTTAGTTGTAAATGAGTGCAAGATTAGTGTTTTGGCATCTTCATTAATAAAGGAACTAGTTGATGAAGGCAGAATATAAGATGTCATGAAGCCGGTAAGTGGAACTGAGGAGAAACATTTCAAGACCTTCAGTGCCAGGCACTGGAAGTGCAGACTCTTCTCATGACAAGTGTATGATGTTCAGAGAGGGATGGCAGTATTTGAATAAAAGAGAGCAAGATAAGTATTAAATGAACTAACAGAGAGTCATCCTGAGTTACTTCGTTATTAAATAATGAGCTCAAACCTCCATTAAAACATAACCAAAACAGGGGTTTCTAAACGGCTCCTATCTAGTATTAGATAGGTAGTATAATAGATATCAAGTTTGTTTTTATGAAGTTCAAAATGCAGTATATTAAAAAAATCACAAAATAGTTCATGACCACCAGACATGAACCCCTTTAAAAAAGTTGAAAATTTTAAAAATCTTCCAACTCCAACTCCTCCAGGAGCCGCGGCTGCTGATATCATTAACTTGCCCGCTTGACTCTAAGTGAATTACTCTGGCATGAAAGTTGATTTTGTTGCCTGAGTGGAAATGAGAAAATGCAAAATCATCAATGACAACTCTTAATAACAAAATGCTAAAATGCAATGTCTCCTAACACCCTCACTAAATTACCTCTTCAAAGTCATTAGAAGTATTCTTCTCTTCCAAGTGCTGGGTTCCCTTTTGTGTCTCCAAATAGATTATGGGGGAAAAAAATCTGCCAGCATTGCTGTCACTGTTAATTAGTGTCTCCTGAGCAGGGCTTCCTGCCTGAGGTGCTCACCAGACCTTGCCAAGCCCTACAGGGACTTCCAGAAAAACCTTGTTTAAGACCCAGCCCCAGCGTGCCTCTCCTGCTTGTAATATTTTATGGCATTATAGAGAAGGACTCATCAACAATCTCTCTGTAGGAGTGGAAGTCAATTTTATATGCGGTGAGAAGTTCACCTAAGCTAATCTTGGCATGATGAGTCCTCAGCTGAACATAAAATTTTACCAAAAAAACCCCCTGTGAAGTGAATTATCAATCAACATGAATTAGAAGCAGTGAAAACCCTTCTATCGAGTTATCTTCATAAATCTATTTTTATTCAATGTCATCTCACACATTCTTTATTTTTATTTGTTTTCACTTTCTCAAATATCGGATTGCTGCTCATGAGAATAATGGCTGAGGGAGCTGGTACGGCAGTCTTCTCAGGCTCCCTGGATAGCTAAATTTATGGGTATAATTATTGAAATTCTTTCCCTGCTTTCTTGTAAACTCAGACACATACTATATTAATAAGCCACAAGTAAAGTCAGACACATACTATAGTAATAAGCCACATTGATCCATGTTTTCCACCCAGGGTGTTTGAAGGTGTCTATTGTTTGTGTGTTCTCTCCATTCCATTTTTCCTTCCCCTGGTAACTGGATTCACCCCCAGACATGGGTGTGAGACCCATCAAGGCCCTGTGACCTTAGCCAGGGCTTTTCCAGCTGCAGTGGGGAGGGAGGAAGCATGTTTATCCTCTGTTTTCAAACCTGAGATGTGGGGAGCTGAGGGCTGCCCAGTCATGGTCCCTCCTGAAGGAGATATGATGTTAACCAGGGAAGAGGCTCGGATGGAACAGAGGAAAGAGGCTGGGCTTGGTCAGTCAGCATTGTGGGTAAGGCAGAAACTCCCCTTCTAAAAGTACCATTATATCAGGTGCTGATCCCTTCTTTTTATTTAAGAATATTTGAAGTGGGTGTTCTACATGCTGCCTTGTTCAGCCTGAAAACCCAGTGACTTTCAGGGTTTTGGAGATGAAAACTCCCTACCAAGTCTTTGTGGGAGTCCACCTTTCTAGTTCCTATCCCTACCTGCTTAATAACTATTAGAAATAAATCATTGCTCATATTGATTGAATACTTGCCATACTGGTGTGGGAAAGAAAAGAAAATTTTTGTTGAGTACTGCGAGCCCCTTTAAATGATCAGGCACAGTGAGGGACTGAAATGTGACAGCAGTCCCATCACTCTCCCTTGAGCTGGGGCATTACCTCTTGAAGCTACTTGCTATGTGGGCTCTAGACTCTAAGCCAATTGCCATAAATTGCTGTATGCTGGACGCCATAACTCACAGTTCGACGATGCACAGCCTATCACAAATCAGTGTTATCCTTGTAAATCAATGGGAATCCCTGTCAAACAACTCTGTATCAATCAGCCCACTCCTTGTCCCTTTTTACCTTTAAAAACCTGCATGGAACAAAGGTCAGAGGGAGCGCTCCCCAACGCAACTTGCAAGTATGTCCCAGGCAGCTGTCCTCACTTTGACTCAAGTGGACTCTTTAAAATTGTATTTTGTGCCCCAGCATCTTCCTTTAGGTCACCAGTAGTCACTGTGCTAAGTACTTTACAGGCATCATCATATTTAATTCTTACATTTAATTCATTCCCTTTTCAGAGATGAAGTTATGCAAGGCACACTACCAGGAGGTGGCTAAGCCTGATTCAAACCCAGGGGACTAAGTGCCAGAGTCTGTGTTTCTAATTTCCCCATTGAGTAAGCCTGGAAATCTCAACTGTAGGCTGTACTAGCGAGGAGTCCCCCTAAAAGGAGAGCAGAAGGTCATGCGGCTTTCCTTATTCATCTCGTGGTCTGTGTTTCTCTGATTTCATTAAGACCAAACCACTGTCAGGGTGGGTGGCCTCTGACTTATTTCCATGGCTTTCTTGTTCACAAAATGTAATTTGAAATCTTTTCTTATGTTATACCTAGAAAAAATAAAATTCAATTTTTTGAGGACCAACTACAGATTTTTCTTAGAAAACTGAATATTTATTGCTTTGCAGAATGATAGGTTTATAGTTTCCTGTATGCTCAATATTTCTGGGAATTGACATAAAGAAGTGATTTCTCAAACACCCACGGACGCTATGTGCACAGTGATATTTACGACATTACTAACATTCACACTCTCTCCCACTTCCTGAGAAGGAGGAATGAGAAGCCTGGTGCATCAGTGTTAATAATTGAAATGACTTGAGATTTTCCTTTTGAGATCTCTGGGTGCTTTGTTTGGAGTCCATAATTCAGAAATTTCTTTTGCCAGATAGTTAGGCTCCTGGCTCTGCTGCATGGCCTTAGCAAATTTCAGTAATTTTTCTGAGCGTTTGTTTCTCTACCCATAAAATGGAGAAAACAATGAGTATTCACATTGCATGGTTGTTGTGAGGATTAAAGAGTGACATCAAACATGCAATAACAGGTGTCTGGCACATTAGTAAAATACATAAAAGCTGCTGTTGCTATTGTATTATTAGCTTCCTCGGTTTAGGCTTACAGACCTTGTGTTGGAGGATCGGTGATGGCTTGTGGACATTTTGCCCCACCAGCTAAACAGTGCGAAGCTGTGGCCTTCAGGGAGATAGATAGCTGGAAAAGAACACAAGAACAGATCTTTGTGCTTAGGTCCTGGGAAGAGTAACTGAGAGCTAGTTCAGAGAAGGGAGTAGGAGGATGTCTCCGAGGTGGGACGTACCTGCTTCTAGAGAGGGCTGCATGAATTGTCTATGAAGTTATCCAAGCAGTGTGGACAGTTGGAACTCATCTGAGACATTGCATTGCCAACTCTTTCTACAACATCAACAAATAGTTTGGGCCAAGAGCAGTGGGTCACACCTGTAATCCCAGTGTTTTGGGAGGCTGAGGTGGGAGGATCACTTGAGCCCCAGAGTTCGAGGCTGCAGTGAGCCATTATTGTGCCACTGCACTCCAGCCTGGGAGGCAGAGCAAGACCCAGTCTCTCTAAAAAAGTAAGTAAATAAATAAGTAATATAAAAAATAAGCAAATAGTTTGCAGCTCCCAGCACTAAGGACTTGGAAGTCATGCCATGTCTGGAAGACTCAGGGGGCCTGGCATGGCATGGTGGCCAGAAGGGTCTCTGAGAGAACTCAGAAAAGGAACGACTTAGGGGAATGAATTCAAAGATCGAGATGGAGTCATATTTTTCAGAAAATAATGTAACCAAAATCAACTCAAGGGGTAGAGAATTTTAATAGAAATTATAAAAGTAGTCCAGGAGCTCTGCAAATGCACCAGGTGCAGCTGAACAGGTGAGTGTTATGACCTTTTTAAGAAAGAGTGGCGTCCAATGTCATGAAGCTGTTCTATAGTATGGCAGAAAAAAAAATGAATTGACTCAGCTAAGTTTGCCCCAAAATGATAATAAATCTATACTATGTAAAAAAAAGTGATGTATCTTTTAATGATACAACAAATACAAAGACAGAAAAATAAGGGTCTTATTTCTGAAAGGTACATTCAAAACTGGCAATTCTCAAACTGTTACATTTAATGTAATCCTAAACAAAATTCCAAGAATATTTTTACAGAACTTGACAAGTTTGTTTTAAAGTTTCATGTTAAGGAGAAAATATAGAAGATTAGCTAAATAAATGATGGGAAGAGAAGAATGAGGGGTACCAGCCCCAGAAAATATCACAACATATCATGAAACACATAAATAAATAGGAATAAAAATATATGGATGATAAGAGTAAATGAATAATTTGGAGAACTGAATAGAGAATTCAGACAGAAACACACATACATGGTCATATTGCAAACATGAATGTCGTGGTGTTCAGAGTGAGTGCTGATTATGGAAGTATGGTAAGATGCACCTGTCACCTGATGTCAGCCATCCTTTGGGGGAGGGTATGAGATTGGGGGACAGTACTGAAAAGTCCCCATGCACTTCTAAGTGTTTGAATCTTTCATACCAATAAATATTATTTAATGAATTACACAATTTTAAATATTCTTTTAAAGCTTTCTGAGATTTTGTGTATTTTCTGTTTCATTCACTTGTTTTGCCATTAAGTTCATTTTGTAAAATAGAACAAAGAACTTTAAGAGCAGAGACTTTCCCTATGTTGAAACTGCCTAGGTTTAAATCCTGGCTGTAGGATTTTCTAGTTGTGAAATCCTGGGTAAGTTGTTTAATCTCTTTCTGACTCAGGTCCCTCACCTGTAAAATGGGGCTATAATGCTTTACGTGGCTGTTAGAGAGGTAAAGGAGATAAGATAAGCTATGTGCTTAAAATAGCTTGTTCATGAAGCTCCTTGGGATGTTAGCATGATGCAGAAAGAAGACAGGCACAGCTGGAAGGTATGGAGTTTGTGAGGGTAGTGCCAAGAGAAATATTTCAAATTTTAGAATGATTCTTAAAGGCAATGGGAAGCACTGAGATATTTCTATGCAATAAAACTATGCTATCAGCTTTGTTCTTTATAAAGAGTCCCTTCGCAGATGAAGTTACTACATTATAACTTATTTTGTATCTTAATTCTGAACTATATAATTAAATTTACTGCATCCTACACACCAAAAACCTTAGTTTATAGTCACTAGGAGCACTGACATGTGAAATAGTACATGTTTTTGAAAACTTATGAAGTATAACTGTGATCATGACCTCTCCCAGGAATCTGAAGGTCTTGCGGCCCACCTGATTGTTTGTGATCAGGAACAGGATATTTATGCTACTGGTGAGCTGTGGGAATATCAGCTCCTCGGGCAGCTCAAGAAAAGTCTCCAGAACTCAAGTTTATGACTTTGTGATGCTTTAGTCTTGAAACAGAGTATACATTTTGTACTTTGTTATTCTAATTTTTAATTTTGTTCTTTTTATTTTTCTAATTAATTATTTCAAGCAGCATCTATTTAAAATATATCAAATACACATAAGTGAATATTTACATAGATATGTTAGGACAGACCTAGTTCTCTGAATAGATACTATAATAAGTTGCTATGAAATAATTTTATATTATCAGAAAGTTTAGAGAGAATTTTAATGTGCATTCAAGGTTTTGATAGTATATAATTGAATACTATAGATATTGTTGGTCTCTGAATGCAGCATAAAAGCTTTAAAAAGACAACATTACTAATATGTTTCTTTTTCACTTATCCTGAATAAACATATGTAAGTCTTACATCATGGAGGGTATTGAATGAGGCTGTGTTTGTTTCCAGTGACTCTTGTTCCCTCTGCCTTTGACATTTTAATCTTTCCAAACATTTGTGGGATTGGCAGAGAAAAACAATTCCCTCTTATAGTCCTAGGAAGAGGGGAAAAAAATCTCCTGAATAAAAATCTTGATGTAATGGGTATTTGTCTGCAGAATGTAAACAGAGAAATATTAATGTAACTATTGAACTAAGGGAACAGATAGGGTGAGGTAGGCTGAGTACTTTGTTCATAGTTTTGATGTTAAGATAAAGATAGATGCATGTAACAGAGCATTCGATTAAAGGTTCAAAAATACATTTTCCAGTTGTTTTTAAGAAGAACAAGGGGATTATATTTCTACATTTATGTTAGATGACACAAATATTTTGTCTTACATTAGAATTAAAATGTTCATTAAGATTCAGAGCTCTGTTTTTCTGAGATAAATTATGGTCTTAAGCATGAAATCTCTCCAGTCAGAGTCCTGGAAGAAGAAATTGCTTCTGCCTAGGCAAAGATGCAAATGCAACCTTCATTTAAGTTTTGTGAAATTGAATGAAATAGAATGACATGCAAGATAGTTCACTAAATTCAATCATTGAGGCTTTTCATTTCTGTGAAGTACTGGTCTTTGACTGCCAACATTGTTAGTCATTGGAAGATCAAGTAATTTTTAAAATTTTTATTAGAATTTTGAATATTTTTAGCCTTGTTAATGCACCTTAAGTACAGACATTTAAAAATTTGTAAAGGCATATTTGCTAGTTTACATTTAATATATAAAATTTCAAAGGAAAAATCAGAGCCTAACCAAATCCCAGTGGCACCCACGGTTCACTTGCCGGCCTCTATTCACTAACCCTCCAGAGAAGAGCCACTGGGAACATCATGAAGAAGTTTTACCTGTTTTCAGTCTTCATATCTGCTTTAGCCAATGAGAGGTACATAGGATAAGACGGAAGAAGAGGACCATGGCTATTGATTTAGACCTCAGGTCCAGTGTCAGACAAGAATGATAGCATCTGTGTCATCTTCTCCTCACATGCCTGGAGGATCCTCATGACGGCTGAGTGTCCAGGCATTTGGTGAGAAGGTGTCCAGTAGCCCTTTCCTGTCAGTGGTTACGTTAGCCAAGGACGTTCATGTGCTCCCTGCTTGGTCCTGACAGTATCTGAGAGCGGAGGCGCAGGAGGAGGAGCTGGACATTCGTCCAGTTGCCCCTCAGTCCACTCTCCACCACACTTCTCCATCCCGCTCCCCGTCACAGGAGCTGATTTTACGAATGGACCTCATCAGCAGGCTCCCAGTCTGGCTCCCATGTATGTTTGCCTAGTGGGAAGGGCTGATGGGAGACTAAGAGGCAGAAGGACAGATAAGTCAGTTATTGATTCCCTGACAACTTTCTCTGCAGAGATGCTGTTAAAGAAAAAATTCTTCAAGCACTTGTTAAGATGGTAAAGAAGATTTTATTCAGTACTATATCAATAGGTATCCAGGCTACGCCAGTAGCAGAGAGAAATTGGGCTCAATGCCAAAGGCAGCAAAGACTGCTAGATATTTATAGCTAAGGAACAGAATAAAGTTTGCAGATTCTTGTTAAACTCTATCAGGATTTTCAAAGCAGGCCAGGGTGATCAGATATCACCTGCAGGATGGTGGGGGATGAGGAATTCAATGGATTTGGGCTGGAAGGAGGTGATCAGATATCAAGGGTGGTGGGAGGATTCTCTAAATTGACTTAGGAGGATTCTTGTTAACACTGGACTCTGCAAGGACAGGCATGCAAGCCCAAGGTCAAGGCCTAGTTGGGAAGAGGGCCTGGGGAGCCTGTCCAAAGCTTGGTTAAGGAGGGTCTCTGTTCAGGACACCAAGGGCCTTATCTTCAAGCTACTGTCTAACCCCCCCAGGCCTGGGATTCAAGGTGGGTAGTGTCAGAATGGAATTGTCAGGCCTGGGATTACAGGTGTGAATAACAGTTGGTATCTGCAGAGGACTGGAGAATTGCGCAGCAAGTGGAAAAGCCACACATTTGATGTCAGAAGTGTTCTGTGGATAGAAATGGATGATAGTAGTAGAGTAGTAAGCAAGTAAGCACTTAGTAATTTTCACTTATGCCCAGCTAATTCACCGAATTCTTACCTGGAGTGTCTTGGCTTATCTAGGATACTCTCATATCATCAGAAAAGAGGAATACTTTTACCTCCTGTATTCCAATAGGTATATAATTTTTGTCAGATTCATTGAAACTGACCAGACAATGTTGCAAACTAATGGATAGAGTGACCTTACACGTCAGTTATTTTTCCATTATTTAGGTATACTATTTACTTTTGATTTTTAATATTTATCATTGTCATATTTAAGAAGTTTTTTTCTATTGTCAGTGCTAACATATTCTTTAGAATTTTTACATCTATGCTCATTTTTTTTCCCCTGTACTACCTTTATATTTTGGGCTTAGAATTATACTAACCTTGTCAAATAAATCTTAGGCCTTCTTTCCTTTCCCCTGTCTTGTCTGTGGAAATATCCACAAAGATGAGAGGGGATCTATAGGCCTTATTTGTTTGTAAAGAGTTGTCCTCATTTTTTTTTCTTCCATGAAAATTGGTCTTCCTCTTGGGTCAATTTAAGTATTTTATATTTTGCTAGAAAATTGATTGCAGAATGTTGCCTGCAGAATAATTCATTTATAACTCTACTGACCACCTTGCCCGTCTCCCCCCTTATTTAAGGTAAAGGCTCTTATATCGTTCCTAATTTTGCACAGTTTTTGCTAATGTTCTTTTTTTCCTAGTTGGGCTCATGTAGGGTTAGCCTCTCCTATTTGACTTTATAATTTTTTTTCATTTTATAGATGAGATTATCCTATTTTACAACATCGATGTAACATATGTTTGGTCTTAATTTATCACCTGATTCTAAGCTTTCTTTTATTTCTGTCTCTTGCTGTTGACCTATCTTTACTATTTTAGGGTTGTTTTGTGTATGAATATGTGTACATGTATGTCTGCCTCTTGGTAATTTGGAAGTCATATATTTTGTTTTTGGTTTTTGTAGTCATTCTTTTTATAATCCTTTATATTATACTTAACCCTCTGTTTCTGAATTTAGCACTCTTACAGAGCATCTGTTGACTCTGTTATGACTAAGAGAAAATTACTGCTCTTGCACTTCCTCTCTCTTCCCCCTCCACCTCCAGTCTTTTCTTGGTTTCCTTCTTATTTTAGTTCTTCTGGTGGTTCCCTTTACAGCTCCAAGTAGTCCTCACAAGGCTCGGTTCTTGGTTTTCCCGCTCGCCCCGTGACAGATGAGGAAATTACAGCCCTCACATGGCTTCTTCCTCCCTTGACTCTGGTTTGTTTGATAATGAGTTGTACCTTCTTGAGGTTCATAAAATGTACCTCTTGGAACCAAACTGCCTTTGGAAATTTTGTTTGGATTTTGTGTTTCAATGTTTTTCTGTTTGCTACCACTCCTTTTACTGGCACTTCTTCTGTTACTGAATATCCAGATTCAAGCTTTTCTTTTTACAAACAACACGCAATGGTAATTGCTATGGTCTGAATGTTTATGTGTTTTCCGAAATTCATATGTTGAAACCTCACCTCTAAGGTAATGGTACTGGGAGATGGGACCTTTGGGAGGTGATTAGGTCATGAGGGCCAAGTCCTCATGAATGGAATTAGTGCCTTTATAAAAGAGGCCTGAGGGAGCCTGTTTAACCCTTCCACCGTGTGAGGACACATACAAGGCACCCTCATGACAACAAATATGCCAGTGCCTTGATCTTGGACTTCCCCGCCTCCAGAATTGTGAGAAATGAATTTCTGTTGTTTAAAAGCCACCCAGCCTGTGGTATTTTGTGATCACAGCCTGAACAGACTAAGACAGTCATAATTCCTAAGACAGAAATTACCTCCTGTGTGAGCTGACCCACATTGTGACTTGTCCTTAAATGACAAATTGCCTGCATGTGGCACCCCGGATCTCAGCTTCCCCCCTGCAGCATGCAGAAAAAGCTGCTGCATTATTT
Organism: Pan troglodytes; assembly: GCF_028858775.2. Classification (NCBI taxonomy): domain Eukaryota; kingdom Metazoa; phylum Chordata; class Mammalia; order Primates; family Hominidae; genus Pan; species Pan troglodytes. The sequence continues at coordinate 47,960,402 of NC_072409.2, forward strand.
TCTGGGAGAGACTGTTGTTTGGTCCCTGCTCTTACCAGTTATTTTGTTTTGTCCTACCAAGAGGTCTAAATTGTTGTATTTTAAAAATTACATTTGAAAACTTAACTAGTCCTTGTGCTTTTGTAGATCATTTTGTGCTGGTTTGGGAGGGTTATGGTTTGCTGTTTAGATTTGCAGACTCTATTCTTCCTCAGATCTAGGAGAAACTTTTTCCATTGTACCTTTGAACATATCCGTGTTCCCTACACAGGGTCCCCATGCATGGACAACAATGACCTTTGTATTAGATGTGCCAGCTCTCCATTCATGTTAGCTTCTCTCCAATTGCATGTGTCAACTTGGCGTTTTCCTTCTGTATTCATGGGGAAAGCCTTGTACCTTTCCTCTTCATAAACGACTTGGCTTTGCAGCAAGCCTATTATACTCCTTACTATTTCATTAATCAAGCATACTTTGGGGATGTTTTGATTCAAAATTTTTATCTCAGCTGCCTCTTTCCTTCTGGAATAGATCTTTACATATACAATTTTATATTACATTTTCTTTGCATCACTTTTTTTTCTTCTTTTAATCATTTATGTTGCACTATAACTGTGTAAATACCATTATTTCTTCCATATTGCCCATGCTTAATGTGGGTAGTTCTGTCTCGGTAAATTTTTCCATCCAGATTCAGTGTAGATGGGTTTTCCCACGTGCCTTCTCTACCCTCTCTGAGACCTAGCTGTCTTCCTCTTTGAATTTTAGGGTTTCTCTGAGATTTCCCTGGCCTTTCTGGGTTTTCTGAGGTCTCTGCATCAGAAAAGTGCCAGTGTGGATGGCCGGGCTGGGCTGGCTTTGGGTTTTCTGCATCAGGAGGATGCAGGGATGGATGGCTGGAGGGTGCAGGGGAGGATGGCTGGGCTGTGCTAGCTTTCCTGAGGCTTCCTTCACTGTCTCTCATCCAGCTTCCTGTAGCCTGCTGGGGTCAGAAACACCATCAGCACCTCTCTTCTAGTACAGGATACCTTCAGCTTCTGATGGTTCTTTCTACCCAACCCCAGTTGTCTTAAGGGAGAGCGAGGTTGCTGGTAGTGTTTCCCTACCTGGCTTCTTTCACCTCTCTCCAGCATGACCTTAGATCTACTTGGAGCAGAAGACTGGAAAGGCTTATGGAAGTAGACTGGGGCCCCAGCGATAGGCCCACAGAGCCTGCAGGGGTTTTACTTGCTTCTTTCCTGGTCCTATTCTCCCATTTCCTGCTGACAGAGAATTTTCCTGTTCATTTTCTCTCTGACTAATTGCTATTTAATTTTAGGAGATAATTATCTCTGCTTTTGTGGCCTTTCTGCTTGTACTCCTCTGCTCTGATGGGAAATGACGAGGGTTGGGGAAGTTTGCCCTGTGTGGACATTTTCTAGTGAGTTCTCAGTCCTGCCTGAGCCACACCTACATGTCATTTCTCCAAGGTGGGGGTTATTTATGATTTTCCACCCCCCAGAATTTTGCTTCTAACCTCTCCTTTGTAGTGGTCCCTTCAAATGCAGAGTTGAGACTGTGGTAAGACGTTAAACCAACCTGAGGGAAAGCCTCAAAATTTCTGCCTTTCTATGTGGTGGGGTAGATGCCCTTTCTTTTGTTGAGTTGCTATTGTTGGGACTGGCTTCTGATTTTTCTTATTTGCCATTCTTTGTTTTAGGTTTCGTGAGAGGTAGATTTAGATTTCTCACTTCATTCCACCATCTTAAACTTGAAGTCCCTAAATCTGGCTTTTGGAGAGTCACAAGAGGACATTCTCCCCCATGACGTTAGGCATCTTGAGATTGCAACTCTCCCTGTGTCTCCATTATGGGACTTTATACTGAGGGGATTCAGCAGAAAATGCAACCCAACAGGCATCTCTCAAAGCACGTGCAATTTTAAAGACACCATTGAACAGATTTATTACTCACACATTGTTATGTTATGTGCTGTTGTTAAATTGTCAAAAAATCAAAATTCTTAAATTATGTATTTTTAAAGGAATTGAATAAAGTTGAATAACTCTTTAAAAGAATAGACAAGATGGTGCAGATTCCAGAAACAATGCTGCAGAAGACCAAGGGGTCACCAACCCAAATGCCTGGAAGGGTAAGTAGACCAATTGACACTTGTAAGTGACCAGGTACAAGGCAAAAAGTAGGGGTAGGGAAGTGCAATGAATTGCAGTACGCATGCTGCTCCTAAAAGCATTCATACTAAACAAGCTCATTTCTAATCACCAGTGTGGATTAAGGTTTGATGAGCCAACTTCATGCCCTGGGTAAGGCTCCCACAATCATGTGGTTGATAGTTTTGACAATATATCTCTCAAAATTTCTTGTATAACTAGCTAGATGATAAGATCATGTATTATACACATGCATTTTAACCACAAATTTGTTGAAAAAAAATCACTTTTTATCCATAAATCATTTTCTTAGGCTTTGTATTTATTAATTGATTTAATATCAACAACTAATTTTTCAGCTGCCCCTGGAAAGAGGTGTTGTTTCCCCTTTGTTTTGAAAATGCTATTGCGGATAAGTGGAGGTTTTGGAAATGACACACTGAGAAGCTTCTGACTCTAGCCTCTCCCTGGTGGTGAAGGCTTCACTTGTCATGTCACCAAGGAGGCTGGTAATATGGTCAAAGTAGTTCCTTGTCCACAGAGATTCCCATATAGACATTCACTAAAGGGATTGTTAACAGATGTGCAAATAAAATTTAAAATATGAAAGGAAAAAAATGGGCCTAGAGGGAGGAGAGAAGAGAGAATTTTCTTTAGGGAAGAATTTCTTTAAAGAAATTCATTAAAGAATTTTCTTTAAACCTGGAAACCCCTTTGGTTCACCAGGTTGGTTTTGTCTTCTGCAAACAAAATACAACGAAATGGCTATTATCCTTTATTAGGTGTGAATAGTGGGGCTGTTTTTCAACATTGTGTTAGTCTGTTCTCACATTGCTATGAAGAAGTACCTCATTAGCAAAGCTGGTGGCACATACCCGTAGTACCAGCTACTTGAGAGGCTGACGTGGGAGGATTGTTTGAGCCTGGGAGGCAGAAGTTGCAGTGAGCTGAGATCACGCCACTACACTCCAGCCTAGGCGACAGAGCCAGACTCTGTCTCCAACAACAACAACAACAACAAAAACAAAACAAAACGAAACAAAAAACCACTACCTGAGACTAAGCAATCTATAAAGAAAAGAAGCTTAATTGACTCACAGTTGTACAGGCTGTGCAGGAAGCATGGCTGGAGAGGCCTCAGGAAACTTACAATCATGGAGAAAGGTGAAGGGAAAGCATGCACATCTTACATGGCCAGAGAAGGAAGTATAGAACAAAGGGAGAGGTGCTACACACTTTTATAAATAACCAGATCTCATGAGAACTCACTCATTATTATGAGAACAGCAGGGGGGAAATCCACCCCCATGATCCAATCATCTGCCACAAGGCCTCTCTTCTAACACTGGAGATTACAATTTGAGATTTGTGTGGGGACACAGACCCAAACCATATCACACATTAATCATTTTATTTAATGCTTATCTTCGGCCAGAAGGTGAGGAGTTGGGATCCTCATTGCACACAGGGCAACTGAGGCTGAAGCATAGTAAGTTCATTCCTTCACTCTGTGCCAGTCACTGGCCACTATGTACTGGGGTGCCTCTAATACCTAGCTGGGTCTAACACTGATTTGATCCTTTAATTAAAATTTTTGGTTGATGAAGAATATAGCTAATAAGCAGCAGAGGCACTATTCAAACATAGGACAGTCTGACTCCTAAAACAGTGATCAGCCGAGTGTGGTGGTTCATGTCTGTAGTCCCAGCATTTTGGAAAGCTAAGGCAGGAGGATTGCTTGAGCCCAGGAGTTCAAGATCAGCCTGGGCAGCACAGTGAGACCCCCCATCTCTACAAAAACTACAAAAAATTAGCCAGGCATAGTGGTACATGCCTGTAGTCCCAGCTACTTGAGAGGCTGAGGTGGGAGGATCCCTTGAGCCCAGGAGATTGAGGCGGCAGTGAGCCAAGGTCACGCCACTATACTCCAGCTTGGGGCACAGAGTGAGATCCTGTCTCAAAACAAAAACAAAAACAAAACTGTGATCTTATGATAGTGCCTGGATGTTTCTCCCAAATTATTTACAGATTGTCTCCATGAATTTTTCTTCGGGCTCCAATGTTGGATAACTACAGGTCATCATAATCATACAGATTATGTATGCAATCATACAGTTCTTCGGGTTGACTTCAGCTGGGCTACTCTGCCTTGGAATCTCTCATGCAGTTGCAGTATTTAGAAGAAATATATTTGAATACAGGAAGACACAACTAAAGAAGTTGAAAGGGTTTGCTCTAGTTCTTTGATATGTTGAAATAGCATAACTTATGGTATGCAATATAAAATATCTCTCCTTTTAAAATTTATTTTCTGGAACAAGTTTTTTTCCAGCCTTTGATGAAAACTTGAGCAGGCCCACAAATTTGTTCTTTCTTGGGTAACATGAAATCCTCTGATCAATAATTAACGTTGTCAGTAACATGTAACTAAAGCATTGAATGTCTGCTGCTGATAGGGCAATCCAGTCTTTCTGGGAATGAGGTCAGGTTCATTCTCTCTGTGATAATTTAGAGCTTCTACCTCTCTTTGGAGATGGGAAAGAGCATGAGACATTTTCACCTAATTGGTCTTATTATTATCTGGGCTCAGGCCCTGTGTCTGGCAGATGTTTTAAGTTAACTTCATCTCTAATGATTGTTTTTAATGGTTCTTCAAAGTGACTTGTTTGATGTGTAACAAAACATCTCAGAATATAACTGCTTAAAATAACCATAATTTTATTATATCTCATAGTTTGTGGGCCAGAAATTTGGGCAGTACATGCTGTGATGACCCCTCAGCTCATGTGGCATGGATTGGGGTCAATCTGTATTTGCCAGATCACAGGTACTCAATCTCATGTCTCTGTTTGAGAGATGCACACTCCTACCACTCTTCACTTCCTCCTGCCCCACGCTCTAGACATCCTGCAGTATCTCTCTGCTGAAATCTGACTTCCTTTTCCTCTGACCCTCGTGAGCAGGACCTATGATGATCCAAGCTGGTACTCTCTTCCATCTGGACAGTCCAGAGGAAACATTTATGCAACTTTTGCCTGGCAGTTTTCCTGATGCAACTGTTACAGGAAAGGGGTCTCGATCCAGACCCAAAGAGAGGGTTCTTAGATCTTGTGCAAGAAAGAATTCAGGGCAAGTCCATAGTAAAGTGAAAGCAAGTTTACTAGGAAAGTAAAAGAATAAAAGAATGGCTACTCCATAGACAGAGCAGCACTGAGGGCTGCTGGTTGTCCATTTTTAATGGTTATTTGTTGATTATATGCTAAACAACGGGTGGATTATTCATGCCTTCTTTTTTTAGACCATATAGGGTAACTTCCTGGCATTGCCATGGCATTTGTAAACTGTCATGGTGCTGGTGGGAGTGTAGCAGTGAGGACGACCAAAGGTCGCTCTCGTGGCCATCTTGGTTTTGGTGGGTTTTAACTGGCTTCTTTACTCCAACCTGTTTTATCAGCAAAGTCTTTAGGACCTGTGTCTTATGCCGACTTCCTATCTCATCCTGTGACTTAGAATGCCTTAACCATGTGGGAATGCAGCCCAGTAGGTCTCAGCCTAATTTTATCCAGCCCCTACTCAAGATGGAGTCACTCTGGTTCAAATGCCTCTGACACAACCACTTCCCCTTGGCTCATCCATTGGCTATTCTCCAGACCTTCTCTAACTCTTTAGATTTTCCAGGCTGGAGTCAGACACCAACCGCAAAACATTGTTAAGCCAGAAGGCAAAGGCAAGCCCCTACTCCATATCTGAACTGGGAGGAGGGGAAACCCCAGCCCTGCTCTAAAATTCTTCTCCTCTGAATTCTTTCCTTTTGCAGCATGCCCAGCCTCTTGCATAGGAAGAAGTGGTAAGCTAAGGAGAGAAATGCAGGGTTCCTAGTACACCAATTTTGCAACTTTTTCATCTTGGCCCTGCTTTAAAATGATGCATCTACTGTCTTCATGCCTCAGCACAGCAGAGGTAAGAAAATTCCCATTCAGTTTTTATTCGTGTTTTTAAAAAAAATTGTGTGCATGGTTGCTTCAATAAAATTCGAACTAATAAGAAAAAAGCATAGCTTTGTTTTATAGCCATGGCTTGGTTAACACAAGGACATTTGGGCCACATAAATGCATAACACATTTTATAACTTCTTTAGTTCACATTTAACACACACGTTGGGGCTGCACTGTCCATAAATAAACAGCACATTGTAAGTTTGAGATGTAGCCTTTGGAGCAAAACATACCAGGATTGGATTATCATGTCTGACACTACTGGCTTTGTGATCCCTGATCCTACAGTTCCTTTTAACTTTCTCAGCCTCACTTATCTCATATGTAAAATTGAAAAAGTAACATATGCTTCATAAGGATTAAATGAGGGAGATATGAAAAATACTCTTGTACTTGATGCTTTCTTCTAAATGGGGCAATAATGATAATTAGTGATTGCATTTAATTAACTTTTCACACATTATCAGTTAGAAACTGCTTTTAAAATCTTTCTCTGGAAATTATCTTGTTTCAAATGCAGTGTTATGTCATTTTATCATATTTCACATGAAACTTCATTGTTGGCAATTAATTAGGTGTTTTGTGTTGAGTTGCCCAGTCTGTCTATCAAGTTGATTTAATTTATATTTTATCAGTATCATTTTCCTAGTAAAAGCAAGAGGAACTTGTTTTTGAGGGGAATTATGCAGTTTTTAAACATTAAAAGGTCACATTAGCAAAATTAGTTCAACCTCAACCTGTTTAATTTTTCAAACCTCACAGCCAAAAAAAAATCACAATTCTGCAATATCACTGTGACTCATTATCAGTTCACAAAATACAAGGAAGCAATAAAGAGTTGTGCAATTAAAATAGTAGTGATTTTTGTATCCAGTGGCTTTAAGTCCATCCAAGAGAACATGTTGGGTTTGTGAAATATGGTCACTGTAGTGTGGACAAGACTTCCCATATTAGAAAGTGCAATAGTCTGTGTGGGCCTCAATTTCCTTCCCTTCAAGGAGCGGTTGGGATGGCAAAAGATCTTTAAGGCCAAATCATGAGTCCATTTATTAATTTTGGATTCACCTATTTATTTAATCAAAAGAGATTGGCACCAGCAGGTTCTAGTGGAAAAGGCTTGTCTCTGAAGTACACAGACCTGAATTTTAATTCCATCTCTACTATGTATTAGTTATGTAACCATACAGGGCATTTTTTCCCCATTCTGAATCTCAGTTTTCTTTTTGTAAACTGGAGCACTGTTACTCTGAGGTTGCAAAGATATGAGTGGTTGTGAGATATCAGTGGTTCCCATAGGAGGTAATATCTCCTCTTCAGGGAATTTTGGAAATTTTCTGAGCATTTAGAGAATGAGGACTGGGACTTTTAGTCAGTCCACATCTAGAATTCTCCAAAATCGAGATATACCTTTCTGTACCCTAGAAAACCATGCTGTGTTCCAGTTTACTTTGAATGTTTCAGTGAAAATGATGAAGCTGAAAAAATGATGGAGGCCCGTTTTACATGTAAGTATGATGCTTTCACACAATTGTAATATGTGTTGAACGTCACACAAATGGATCTACCATAGAAATTAAGGGAAAATTACATATTGCTTTATTTGGCACTTTACCAAGAATTGTCCATTATTTTGGAAAAGCATGCTGTCATCAAGAATTTTATTCCTGGTATTTGACTTACTGATAAAGCACTCTTTATCAATTTGCACTTGTAACTCTCCTGATTACGGTGATCTACCTATACAGGAAAATATGCAAATTTAGATTTTATTTAAAATGTTAAATATAAGAATAAATTACCAAATAACATTGTTAGATTCTCAGTAGTGGTTTTGTTTCAAAATTTATTTTAAAAAAACAGAATAAAACCATAAATTAGGCAAACATTTTCCAAAAATACTTTGATAAAGAGAGATGTCAAATATCTATTGAACTTACAAGATATGAAGACATGATTTTGTCAGAGACGTTTGAACCAGAGCAACTCTATCTTGAATAGGAGCTGGGTAAAATAAGGCTGAGACCTATTGGGCTGCATTCCCAGACAGTTAAGGCATTCTAAGTCACAGGATGAGATAGGAGCACAAGATACAGGTCGTAAAGGCCTTGCTGATGAAACAGGTTGCAGTAAAGAAGTTGGCTAACCCCCACCAAAACCAAGATGGTGACGAGAGTGAGCTCTGTTTGTCCTCACTGCTACATTCCTACTAGCGCCATGACAGTTTACAAATGCCGTGGCAATGCCGGGAGGTTACCCTATATGGTCTAAAAAGGGGAGGCGTGAATAACCCACCCCCTGTTCAGGATATAATCAAGAAATAACCATAAAAATGGGCAAAGCAGCCTTCAGGGCTGCTGTTTCTATGGAGTAGCCATTCTTTTATTCTTTTACTTTCCTAATAAAGTTGCTTTCACTTTACTGTATGGACTTGCCCTGAATTCTTTCTTGTGTAAGATCCAGAAACCCTCTCTTGGGGTCTGGACCAGAACCCCTTTCCTGTAACAATTTGACAAAAGTAATATAATGTAACTAAAATATTGAAGGCATTTTTGGATCAGAAAGAAAGAAGATATTTCATTGCTTCTTAGGTAAAACTAAGGTAAAAAATTAATGTAAAATATGGCAAACTATATAATACTAGAGAAAAGTTATCATATTAGCTGTATGAATGATTATTAATATTAAATGGAAATAAATTCCAAGGAGATAATTGTTTTCTTTTTCAACAAGCAACTTTCATGCTTCAAAAAAATTTTGAGGTGGGGAAAGATTTAAATACAACTTAATAATGTACTGCCATTTAGTAAATTTGCATTGTAAGTGAAGAAAAAGAAACACCTCAGGTGATAATGAAGGTTTACTGCTTGCATATGTCAAATTTGTAAGGGATGAAAAGCCACAGAGGAAATGTTGCTTTCAAAATTACTGACAATGAATATAAACACATTTCCATTGCCTGAAACTCTTAAAATTTATTAAAACAGTGCATTTCTCAGAGTCATCGCCTCTGCTGCAGATGGAACAGCAGCCATGGAGAATAAGGTGAGTGGATTGCAGGAGGACTTTAAAAAACTGCACCAGGTTTTTAAGCACTTGCTTATCTTATGCTCATCAACACAAAGATGTCAAGAATCCTAGTGAAAGGTCACAGGAATCTCCAGCGTTGCTAGTGCACCCAGTAGCATGGAAAATGCACCTCCGAATGACAGATTATTTTATGAACTTGCAGTGACAATGAAGACGTATTTGGATGTCTTATTCTGTATAGCAAAGGAAGTAGCTCTGCTAAGGAGAATGCTTAAAAAACGGATCTTGGCTGGGCACAGTGGCTCATGCCTGTAATCCCAGCACTTTGGGAGGCCGAGATGGGCGGATCACGAGGTCAAGAGATTGAAACCATCCTGGCCAACATGGTGAAACCCCATCTCTACTAAAAATAGAGACGGCAGGCGCCTGTAGTTCCAGCTACTCAGGAGGCTGAGGCAGGAGAATTGCTTGAACCCAGGAGGCAGAGGTTGCAGTGAGTCAAAAAAGCACCACTGCACTCCAGCCTGGTGATGGAGTGAGATTCCATTTCAAAAAAAAAAAAAATAAGATCTTATTCACTTTTTGTTGCTATTGAATAACTTTTAAATTTGTCTTAAAAATTATATGTTAAAGCTGAATTATTGAGAAAATATAGGACATATTTCTCAGGCATATTTAAAATGTTAAATAGATCCTTCCCAAGTTCTAAGGAAATTAGATACTTCAAAGGGGCTATCAATATGTGTATTGTACATAACCTTGTTCACTGAGAATTGCATGAAGATACACTTAATGGTTTTTATTTGGAAATATATTGGTTATATTACTTAAAATGTATAATAATTGATTTAAATATTTCTATTAGCTTAATATACTAGACCTGATCATTAATTCATTTAAAATGGCCAAAGAACGTGTTAATGATTTACAGGAAGTTAAATAAGTGACTTTGAGACCAAAATATCTTTCAACTAGTATAGTTAGAAAAGATTTTGCATTTAAGATCTTCGCACCTACTCATTTGGAAAGAAGCTAAATTACTTATTTAGCCCTATTTCCAACTCTGTATTTTGCTAAAGATGGTTTCAGTGCAGTAGGGTGGTTACTAAAAAAAAGTGATGGAACCAATTGCAAGAGCTGAGAGAAGATTTGAGACTTCTTTTAACAAATGGAGAGTCAAATGTTACCAAGCTACTGGAAACACATGAAACATAGGGATATCAGTGAATTCCATCAATGCAGCTTGCTTTAAAGGTTTTCACATTATTTCTATCACGTATATGTAATACAGATACACACAGCTGTATAGCACAACAATAACAAATATATGTTTTGAAAAGTGAGTACTGGATTAGGTTAAAAGTTGTGCTACTTGTCAGTCCTTCTCTGACTTGTCCTCCATGTCTTTTGCACCATCTTTCCATATACTCTTATTTAACTATTTCTCTGTCCTGTATTCCCTGTTACTCATTGAAGGATATAGGCCCCAAAACATAAACACCAAGCAGGATAAATAAAAACAACACATCTAGGCCTATCTTAGTCAAACTGCAGAAAACCAAAGACAAAATCTTGAAGGAAAAATACATATTATATATAGTGAAACAAGAATAAGAATTACAGCAGTGTTCTCATCAAGGTCCATGCAAGCATGAATAGAGTAGAATGAACCACACAAAGGTTTGAAATCTTTTTTTCAGCAGCCTAAAATTCTATATCCCAGAATTCTATATTCTAGATTCTATATCCAAAAAGTAATTTTTTTTTTCAAAAGTGAAAGAGAGAGTGCCATCAGCAATATGGTGGAACAGGAAGGCCCCACCCCTAGTCCCCTCACAGAAACACCAACTTAGCAACTATCCATAGTTGGGAATGCCTTTGTGAGAATCCAGGAGCCCAGTAGAAAGGCAGTAGCATGCCAGTGGAGCCCAAAAACTGCATCAAGTAGGGTACAATAAGCAGATTTACTTTGTCTGTGTTGCTTCTCCCCCAAGATGACACAGCCACACACTAAGAAGGACTCCCTTGACCCTTGATTTACCAAGTGGGAGAAAGAGAGACTAAGGCTTATGTTCAGTTCCCTAGCATTTGGTGGCAGTAACTAAGAGGTGCACCTCTGACTTGCCTCATGTGAAACACTGGGAGAATTGGCATGACTAGAGCGTGGGGTTAGCTACAAATGGGGAAAGAGGCAAGGACTCATAGTGACAGTTGTGCAGATCTTAGCAGTGGCTCTGCACCCCCATCAGCAGCCTTACCCATACAGGACCTTCTCTAAAGGCATTGCTAGACTGAGGAGACAACCTAACCAACCGAAACTGACCATGGAGTATGGAAAGTGGGGAAAAGTAGCATTACAGTGGAGAAATCTGACAAACACTTTGTTGGCCAGGTCAACATCAACAGTATAAGTCATGTTGATAGCATGTATTCTTGACATGATGTGTTGAGAATAGCAATTTACCTCCATGGTTTTCCTTTAAAAACTTCATAAGCCTAGTCTAATTATTTTAAAAATGAGATAAATTACAATTGAGAGACATTTTCCAAAATATCTGACCAGTATTCCTCAAAACTGTCAAGGTTATCAAAAACAAAGAAAGTCTAAGAAATTATTACAGCCAAGCAGGGCCTAAGGAGACAGGACAACTGCATGTAACATAGAATTTTTTTTTTTTTTTGAGACGGAGTCTCACACTGTCACCCCGGCTGGAGTGCAGTAGCACAATCCCAGCTCACTGCAACCTCCGCCGCCCAGGTTCAAGCGATTCACCTGCCTCAACCTCCCGAGTAGCTAGGATTACAGGCATGTGCCACCACACCCGGCTAATTTTGTATTTTTAGTAGAGACAGGGTTTCTCTATGTTGGTCAGGCTGGTTTCAAACTCACAACCTCAGGTGATCCGCCTGCCTCAGCCTTCCAAAGTGCTGGGATTACACGCCCAGCCCAACCTGATTTGACATTTTACCTTCTTTAGGTTATGTCCTCCTTCCTGGGTAGGAACTTGTACCTGCAGCCTCTCTCCAGCTGAATGGACTGATCCCTGCCCTCACCTGACTGTTCCATCCCCACACCTATTGCCCCTCCTGGAAGAAAAAATGGCTTTGATGGAAGGTGACTGGGCCCCTGTGAGAGGACTCCACAAGGCCTTTCTGAGATGTTCTCTGTGTGTGTATTTCTTACCTACAATCTATTCCCCTAATTTTTAATTTATTACTCAAGATAAGTAGGCCTTTTTGTTCCCTTTTTTCCCTGTTTTCTCCCTTGAGGAAGTCACCAGTATAGACTCCCTGAGGGCTGTGTTTTAGTTTTGCGGTTGTCGTTCCTATAGAATGAGGAGTGTGGAAAAGGTCACACGCACCCCTCTCCTGTTACTTCTCCCAGTCCAGGGATCACATGAGCTGGTCAGGACTGTCTTAGCTCTTTCCAAGCACAGCCAGGAGCACAAAAAGAAGAGCTATGTGGAGCTGCATCATGCTGTGTTTTGAATATTTTTAGATAATTCGTTGTTCTGCTTAATGGTGAGCCACCTATTCATCAAACAATTCATTTTAAATGCGTGCTGGTGTCCTTTCTCCTGCCTTCTTTCACTGCCTCTTCTTTCCTCTCATTTCCATTATAGCTCATTCTCTGTTCATGTTGTGAGGTTCTGGGATAGGAAGGCTTTCATGTGCAACCTCACTTTACCAATTTAAGTGTGAAATCACACAATGCTTCCTGGAATTCCTCAGGCTGCAAGGCCGGATGGCAATTTAAATACAGTTACCGAAGTTAAAATCCACACAACAGTTCTGCTTCTCCATGTGGCCCAAAGGTACTTTCAGAAAGCTGATAGTGAGCATGTTTATTTCTAGCCATCCCTGGAGAAGCAGCAATAGCTCTGGAGTGTCACTTTTAGATTTTTAGAATGCACTTTTAACAAAAGCAAACTTTTTGCATCCTTTCAGGGTCACCTGAATGTGGAAAAGTTGAGTTGGAGCAAAACTGGCATGGCCGTACTGGATGGACCTCAGCATGACCAGGACACATTTCAGCTCAAATCCCCTGTGCCAAGAACACATTCTGCCAAGGACCACCACCTCTTCCCACAACTGTGAGTGGATTTATGTCATCACAGGAGGTGCAAAAACGTGTGGTGAGGTAAGTGAATTGGATGTCCTTGGCTGCCTGAGCAAGAGGGCAACTTTCCTGCCTTTAGAATAGAGAAAACACAGCAGGATAATTAAGAGCATGAGACTTTGGTTCCAACAGACAGTGGCTTCTCCTTCCCTAAATTGCCCTTATTTTGTAGTAAGTTATAACATGTTTATTTTCTACCACCTTATTACTTCACTACGTGAACCAAAAATAAAATCCTAAAGCCAACCATCTGAATGGACCTCTCCTTTCAGCCAGGGTATTCCAAAGTTAACCTGAAAAACTGGTTCAGGCCAGAATGGGAAGTGGGGTTCGGGCAGGCCTCATTATACTTTCCTCCCTTTTGGAATTCAGGAAAAGCCAACCACCATTTGACATCAACACAGACCTTAAGTCTGACAAGAAACATTTACAATCTATTCTCTCTGAAGTCTGCTACGTGGAGGCTTCATCTGCACGAAAAAACTTTGGTCTCCACAACCCCTTATTATAATTCAGACATTTATTCCTTTCTATTGCTAATAACTCTTTCAATGAGTTGCCAATCAGGAAATTTTTAAATATACCTATAACCTAGAAGCACTTCCCCCAGACAACACTTCAAGTTTTCCTGCCTTTCCAGACCAAGCCAATGTATATCTTACATGTACTGACTGATGTCTCATGTCTTCCTAAAACGTATAAAACTAGGCTGTGTCCTGAGCACCTTGAACACATGCTCTCAGGATCTCCTGAGGGCTGTATCACAGGCATTGGTCACTCATATTTGGCTCAGAATAAATCTCTTTAAATATTTTACAGAGATTGACTCTTTGTTGACAGTTACGTACATGAGGCTACTATGTATCATATACTTCTTGTGTGCCAGGCCCTATATTAGATGTTTTATCAACACAATTTCATGTCATTTTCACAACAACCCTACGAATAAATACCATGTATTTGGTTGTGAGACACTGAGGCACTAAGTGATTATGTCACTTGTCTAGGTTCACTTATCTAGTGTTGGGGCCTGGATCCAAGCCTAGGCAGGCTGACTTCAGAGACAACCCCACGCTGGGCTATATTCTTAGAAAAGTCACAGCTCTTAGCACATGGAACACACTGGAATCTGAAAGACCCAGCATGGCAAGCCTTCAGCTTCATGGGAATGAGCCTATCCCAGTTTCTCTGAGACTACAAAATGGCACCATCCTATCCACATTGCAGGGTTGAGCTGTGAATTCCAGAGAATCTCTGTGGGGTATCTGTGCCCAGCACCTCCTAAATAGTTGCTTATTCATGGACTCTGTGTAGGATTTACATCATCTACATTTTAAAAAAATACATGAATCCCCAAAGAAACAATTCTCACACATATTTTCCAGATGTGAAACAACTGAAGAGGAACGATTGCAGTAAATATAGTCAGCAGAAAATATTTTAATATATATTTCAGAATAATGCTGGAAGATAAATGGTATTCAAAATGTAAAGGATACATTAACATTTTCAAATGGTATGATCTAAACTTGAATTATCCATCCACAGCTTTGGTAATTACTTTAGCAAATTGCAGCCCTTTCCTCTGACCAAATTTCCAGTTAGGGAGAGCAGGAGGCCTGGTGCCTGAGGAAATGAGTTATTTATAGGGAACTATGAAAGTGAACTTCAGCTGTTCCTGCCTCTGTGCAGATGAGAGAAGGTGGCACTTGGGTTTCAGTCCTGTAGACATCGCCTATTGACATTCTTCTTAGTCAGTGAGAAAAGAAAATTCAGCATTCTTGACCACAAAGAACAAAAATGGAGTGGTCTAGTATGGGATGAATTTTGTCATCCCAAAAGATATTAAAGTTCTCACCTCCAGCACCTGTGAATGTGACCTTATTGAGAAATGGTCTTTTCAGATGATCAAGTCAAGCTGAGGTCCTATGGGTGGGCCCTAATCCAGTATGACCAGTATCTTTATAAAAAGGGATCTTGGACTCAGAAATAGACATCCACACAGGAGATGTGCAGATGAAGACAGAAGTTTGCAAGCCGAGGAACACCAAAGGTGGCCAGCAAAACACCAGAAGCTGGGAAAGAGGCCTGGAGCAGTTTCTCCCTCATAGCCTTGCAAGGAACCAACACTTTGGACACCTTGCCTTCAGACCTCTGGCCTCCAAAATTGTAAGAGAATCCATTTTTGTTGTGGAAGTCATCCAATTTGTGGTGCTTTGCTACACGAGCTGCAGGGGATTAACGTGCAGGCTTTGACAATGAGCTAAATTCTCCTCCCTCTTGCACACTGCAGAGGTCAATGCAATAAATGCTTGCAATGCTGGGTCTTTCAGATTCCAGTGTGTTCCATGTGCACTAAAATGCTGTGTCAGATTCTGAACTTCAAAAGACTTAGTTTGGAAGAGTTTCAAATGCAGATATGAAAACATAGCTGAAGGGCATAGGCTAGAAGAGCTGGAGTGAGGACAGACTGAGGACGGCAGTATTATTGTATTCTTGAACAGTTGAGAAGCTAGTGCTGGGTAGTTAGGAAGGGATTAGAACTAGAGAAGCCAAGGAAATGTCTCCAAGTCTCCATTTCCAGAGATTCCTCATGGATTCAACTCAACCAAACTTATTCCTCATGTGCAAGACCATCAAAGGTTGACAGAGAAAGAAGCTGCACAGTTAAAGCACACATTTGAGAAAGACAAGAAATGCATTAAGAAAAACTTGGGGCTGGGCACAGTGGCTCATGCCTGTAATCCCAGCACTTTGGGAGGCTAAGGCAGGTAAGTCACTTGAGATCGGGAGTGTGAGACCAGCCTGACCAACATAGAGAAACCCCATGTCTACTAAAAATACAAAAATTAGCTGGGCGTGGTGGTGCATGGCCGGAATCCCAGCTACTCTGGAGGCTGAGGCAGGAGAATCACTTGAACCTGGGAGGGGGAGGTTGCGGTCAGCCGAGATTGGACCATTGCACTCCAGCCTGGGCAATAAGAGTGAAACTCTGTCTCAACAAAAAAAAAAAAAAAAAAGAAAGAAAGAAAAAGAAAAACTTGTAGAAAATTGTGGCAGAGGGGCAGAAAGGTGACCTTTTCTGATAATGTTGAATTATTCATAGGTTTTGGCGTATTCTCCCTGAAAATTCAATGCAACTTAAAAAACTGCAGAAATTATTATCCACATTCAATCAAAAAACTTGTTACAAGGAAAATAAGAGAGTGGGTATGAACCTACAAGGAGGTATCTTGCAAGTGGGAGGACTTGTAGAGAAAAGTTTGAATGATACTGACAAATCAAAAGACATCGATAAAGCATGAAAGCCAATTCCTGCAGGGAAAGAAAGAAGAAAACTAGCCTTATTAACATTAACCAGGCCCATATATAGGATGATTATTTAACTCTCAGGATAGAAAGGAATATACAATAATAGCATAATAATATAATAGCAAGAAAGATATGAATTATCTAAAAGAAAACTGATGCTCAGAGATCTTAAGTGATTTGCTTCAGGTCACAAAGCTAGTGCGATTCAAAATCCAAAAATGAACACCAGTAAGTCTAACTTTAAAAGCCAGGATTTTGGACTATGAGAAAATCACTGGAAAGAACATGACTTCCACTTTTGAATCAATAATTTATATTGCATTGAAAGCTTTGTCATTTATGTCTGGAATATCCTTGTATCTACACATTCTGAAATCCATTTTTTTTAATAAGAAAGATGAACTGTGTAAAAATAAAGTTTGAAATAAAGACTGACTCAAAGTCATTGAGTTCAAGGGTATTTCTTGGAAAAATAAATCCACTTCCATCTGGGTCCCACACCATCTGCTTCTCTAGCTATGGTCCAGGACATCAGATAACCAATGGTTTAAAGTTGTTGCCAAATCCAGTGAATTTTAAAGGACATTTTAATCAGAAATAGGCTTCCAAGCAGCTGTCATATATTGTCAATATGATTAGAAGCTGGCAGGCAAGAGAATGTCTTGAAAATTGACAGAAAAACAACCTCAAGTAGAATAACACCAGTGCCACAAAATGGTTGTGACTTGGAGGCTGGCCAGGCGCAAGTGCCTATGTTATGATAAGAACTCTAGAACTGGTAGTCACCTCTCTTTATAAAATTGCCAATAAGTTTATAATAAAATATTGTTTTCAAGGATGTTACAATATTTTAATCAATTGGCCAAAAGAACAAATTATTGAGGAAACAGAATAGTCTGACAGAGAATTTTGCTGAGTTTTATTCTCATGTGTGCAGTTGACTTTCAGCCTTAGTTGGAATGGGATTTTCTTTTTTCCTTTTTTCAACTTTTATTTTAGATTCAGGGGTAAATGTGCAGGTTTCTTTTTTGTTTGTTAGTTTTATCAACTTTTATTTCAAGTTCTGGGGGTACATGTGCAGGATGTAAAGGTTTGTTCATAGGTAAATGTATGCCATGGTAATTTGCTGCACAGATCAACCTATTGCCCGTGTATTAAGCCCAGCATGCATTAGCTGTTCTTCCTAATGCTCTCCCTCTCCCCAACCCCCTGACAGGCCCCACTGTGTGTTGCTCCCCTCCCTGTGTCCCTGTGTTCTCACAGTTCAGCTCTCACTTATAAGTAAGAACATGTGCTGTTTGGTTTTCTGTTCCTGCATTAGTTTGCTGAGGATAATGGCTTCCAGCACCACCCATGTCCCTGCAAAGGACACAATCTTGTTCCTTTTTCTGGCTGCATAGCATTCCATGGTGTATATGTACCACATTTTCTTTATCCAGTCTACTGTTGATGGGCATTTGGATTGATTCCATGGCTTTGCTATTGTGAATAGTGCTGCAATGAACATACACATGCATGTATCTTTACAATAGAATGATTTATATTCCTTTGGGTATAAACTCAATAATGGGATTGTTGTATCAAATGGTATTTCTGCTTCTAGATCTTTGAGTAATTGCCACACTGTCTTCCACGGTTGTTGAACTAATTTACATTCCCACCAACAGTGTAGATGTGTTCCTTTTTTTCTGCAACCTTGCCAGCATCTGTTGTTTCTTGAATTTTTTAATAATTGCCGTTCTTACTGGCGTGAGATGGTATCTCATTGTGGTTTTGATTTGCATTTCTCTAATGATCAGTGATGTTGAGCTTTTTTTCTTATGTTTGTTGGCTGCATGAATATCTTATTTTGAGAAGTGTCTGTTCATGTCCTTTGCCCACTTTTTAATGAGGTTGTTTGTTTTTTCCTTGTGAATTTGTTTAAGTTCCTTGTAGGCTCTGGATATTAGGCCTTTGTCAGATGGATAGATTGCAAAAATGTTCTTCCATTCTGTAGGTTGTCTGTTCACTCTGATGGTCGTTTCTTTTGCTGTGCAGAAGCTCTTTGGTTTAGTTAGATCCCATTGGTCAATTTTTGCTTTTGTTGCAATTTCTTTTGGTGTTTTGTCACAAAATCTTTGCCTGTGCCTATGTCCTGAATGGTATTGTCTAGATTTTCTTTTACAGTTCTTATAGTTTCGGGTTTTACATTTAAGTCTTTAATCCATCTTGAGTTAAGTTTTGTATAAGGTATAAGGAAGGGATCCAGTTTCAATTTTCTGCATATGGCTGCCACTTCTCCCAGTACCATTTATTAAATAGGGAATCCTTTCCCCATTGCTTGTTTTTGTCAGGTTTGTTGAAGATCAGATGGTTGTAGGTGTGCACTCTTATTTCTGAGTTCTCTATTCTGTTCTTTTTGTCTATGTGTCAGTTTTTCTATCAGTACCATGCTGTTTTGGTTACTGTGGCCTTATAGTATAGATTGGAGTCAAGTAGTTATCTCTTAATGAGCATCCAACAACCAGGTACCTGCACACATTCTCGTCAACTGTCTTATCAACAATGGAAGGGACAGGCATCATTTATGACTTCCTCAATGTGGAAGAGATAAGAGTCTCTGAAATGAACAGTTCGCAGAAGGACAAATATTACCACGAAAGATGGAAGAGAGTTATTTTGGAGGCAATGACTTTGTGTTCATATGAGTTCTCAAAGTCACCAGCAGTGACAGTTCTGAAATGTGGTTTAGGTTCCAGTTCACAGATAGACTTTGCTTCCAGAAAAGCCAGTCTGATGTTGAAGTCTCAGCTGTAGGTGTGCATGGTCTTCATTGTGCCAGGTGCACCATCTTGCAGAATAAAGGACACATATTATTTTATTATGGAAATCACACACACAAAAGCAGAATGTAATGAGCTGCCATGTACACATCACCCAGCTTCAACAGTTATCAACTCATGGCTAACTCAAAGCGTGATGGTTTTATTTAAAGAAAAATCTGGGTGCTCGCCTGTCTCAATTTTTCCTGTGTGTTAGTTCACTCACATGCAGTGACCAACATTTTTAGATTTAGGTTTAAGGGGGAGAAACTGCTGATTCAGAAAGGTAGAAGTTCCTAAATTGAGAGTTAAACCGATCATCTTTACTAATAATAGGCTAATATGGACAAAATATAAAGCATGTAACAACTATATACATTTGTCCAGATGTATTCGGATTGGATACAAAAATTGAACATCATTTTTAGCAAGAAATAGTCTTCCTTGGGCAGGGCATGGTGGCTCATGCCTTTAATCCCAGCACTTTGTGAGACTGAGGTGGATGGATCACATGAGGTCAGGAGTTCGAGACCAGCCTGGCCAATGTGGTGAAACCCTGTCTCTACTAAAAATACAAAAATTAGCTGGGCATGATGATGGGTGCCTGTAATCCCAGCTACTTAGGTGGCTGAGGCGGTAGAATCACTTGAACCTGGGGGGCAGAGGTTGAAGTGAGCTGGGATCGAACCATTGCACTCCAGCCTGGGTGACAAAGCAAAAAAAAAAAAAAAAGTCTTCTGTGTTATTTCTTCATTTTACACTCTCTCATTACCTCCCTTCACACCATGGCCATGACTTGCTGAATGAGCCTGTCAATTCATCAAGGTTCTTATATCAGATGTTTAGACATATCCAACAAACAAAACTGAGGGTCCTAGGTGGGGTACTGCCTCCTGGGGACCATAGTGTTTCTTGAAAATGAATGTTTATCTCACCTTCCAAGCCAAATCCACTGTGCAGGCTGCATTTGTCCTGCAAGTTGCTAGTATGAGACCCTGCCTCACCTCAGTCTTCTCATTTATTACTCATCACAATTGTGCATGCATGCATTTTTGTTCCTATTTAACAGATATTCCAGTGGAAGCTCAGCCTCAAATCTGATGACACAAATCACTTTTATGTCCTTACGTCCTTGTCACCTCAGCTATTTCCAAGACCGCAACCTAGAAATTGTGAGAAGCCTACCCATGACCACAATGACAACGCAGTCTTCAATGGTTCAGCCTCCTGCCCCCTCCCAGTGCCGGTGTTCCCAAATGCAAGGGGATTTCAGACATTCAGCTTTTCATTTACCTCCAAGGCACAGATGCCGAGATGTCCCCAGGTCTGTCTTCAGAGTCTCATTTGCAAATTGGCAGCTTCATACCACTCTCGCTATCTGCATTGCTATATTTACACCTGAGCTGATGTGTATC
Organism: Pan troglodytes; assembly: GCF_028858775.2. Classification (NCBI taxonomy): domain Eukaryota; kingdom Metazoa; phylum Chordata; class Mammalia; order Primates; family Hominidae; genus Pan; species Pan troglodytes. The sequence continues at coordinate 47,981,200 of NC_072409.2, forward strand.
CGAGGAAAGTGTGCTATGACCCAGTGCTTGGGTGGCTTATCTAAAGCCATCCAGAGTCTCTAACTCCTGGTACATGGGGAGCCTTTCTGGGTCATCTTCTCAGCTCTGTGCAGCCACTAATGCTTGCCTTTTAAGACTGTAGATGAAAAGGGTCAAACTCTGAAAAATATTTGAAGAGAATTCTTCTGAGCCAAATATAAGGCACCAATAGCCTGTGACACAGCTCTAGGAGATCATGAGAACATGCATCCAAGTTAATTGGGCTACAGTTTTGTTTATACATTTTAGCGAGACATAAGACATCAGTCAATACAAGTGAGATGCACATTGATTCTGCTCAGAAAGGCAAGACAACTTGAAGCGGGGAGAAGGGTTTCCAGATCATAGGTAGATTCAAAAATTTTCTGGTTGGCAATTGGCTGAAAAAGTTCATCTAAAGACCTGTAATCAATAGAAAGGAATATCTGGGTTAAAATAAAGGGTTGTAGAGACCAAGGTTTTACCATGTAGATAAAGCAAAATGAAACAAAAGTAAGAATTGAACTTGAGAGGCTTTGAATATGGAAGAGGCCCAAGCCCAGGAATACAGGAGGCCCCTAGAAGTAGGAAAAGGCGTGAAAATCATTTCCGCCCTAGAATCTCCAAAAGCCCTGCTGACACCTTGACCGATAAGAAATATAATAAATTTATTTCATTTTAAGCCACTGAGTTTGTGATAGTTTGTTACAGCACCAATAGGAAGATAAAACATCCTGCCCCATCACCCCTCTTCGATTAGTCCCCTTTTAACTCAATTGCTCTAGCAATAAAGATTTTAAAAAAGCAACAATAAATTCAATGAGGTATTACATGCATTTATGTAATCACGATAGCTTTTTCATATATTTGAAAAATAATATATTTATATAAATGCATATGTATAAGAGTGTCATTAGAGTTAGGATAAACCATATGAAACTACTATCTATATAGGACAGGAATGGAATATTAGCAATCTGATATACTTCAATCTTATATATATGTGGTAGACAGCATTATTTCATGTATCAATAATGGCTGGTGCATACTTGGTTGTGAGGACAGCTGTTAGGTACTCTATAGCCCCACCATAGTTTTGGTCCATACTTTGGTCCAGACTTTGGGAATCATCTCTCTGAGGATAAAGATAGCTAGAAGATAAATATATCTATAAACCTATGTTTATAGTTCCTACTGCTTCTTCCTAGAGCATATAAGTGATCAACTGGACTGTGAGGGAAATAAAAAGCATGCTTTATGACAAGTGACACCACCCCTTAGCGTGTCAATAGATTTGCCTTAAGAAGAAATGTTTCCTCTCAAATTAGTGCAACTGAATCTTAATGTTCCTATGCTGATATGTGTTCATGTGTGTGCACATATGTGTGAAGTCATTGAATTGGAATCCACCTGCAGAAAGCCCAGAGTAAGCCTAAGGAAATGAACCTTTGGGAAAGTCAAAGCTTTCTCTAACAAGACATCTGTGTGTTTAAATAAACCAGGACAATGAGACAATCCCAACCACTTTCATTTTCCCCTAACTCAACAGGAGAAAAAGAAAGCTAGTTAAGGGAGAAAAGAAGATGATGTGAGAGAGAAGGAAGAGAAAAAGGAGGAGGTGGAGGAAGAGGAGGAAAGGGAGAAAGGAACAAGAGGAAGGAAAGGAAGGAGGGAAGGAGGGAGAGAGAGAAAATATAGAGATCAAAGAAGAGAAGCTGTTAGTGTCACACAGTTCACATTCCCTTCAGATATATTGTTCCTTTTGAAAATAGGCTTGTGATTCCCAGATAATAATATTTGTTATTATTAAATCACTGATAATGATGTATTAAATTATTTGTTTTGCTACTGCTATTGAATACACGTTAGTTAACTAGTGCAACAGCCTAAAACTACAGTAAAAGCCATTGGATCTGACTAAGTTTACTTTTTAGCATTATCTGAGAAATGACTGATTTAGCTTTGGCAGTAAAGTATGTGTCTAGTTTGTCACTGTCAGATTCAGAAAAGCTGGGTTGTTCTTTGATTTATAATATAATAAAGGACTCTGTTTATCATTGATTTTAAAAACTTGAACTGATGTGCACCTGAGGAAAGTGTGATATGTCCCGCTACTTGACTCAGTTTCTTTAACAAATCAATTTCTTCAAAAAAAAAAAATAGGAAATACGCTGAATTAAAAAGGATCAATGGGATAAAGCAAAGAAAGTTTGTGGAATATTCTCCATTAAGAGTCCACAGAATCATTCTGCTCTCAGGTTCAGTAAATAACATGACTATTAACTCGCTCAGGCACCTTCTCTCTCCCTTTCACTGCCCCTGCTCATAGGCCTACTCTTTAAAAGCTGAAGCTAATAACCTAATTTATTGAGCACCTACTATAGTCCCAGACACTCTGTCAATCATTTTATATGCCTTATTTCACTAAATTCTGATAACAAAACTACATGGATGATTTTAACATCTCCATTTGCATTAACTGAGGATTAAAGAAGTTCAAGTGACTTACCCGAGGCCACATAGCCACATAGTAAATAGTAGCAGAATAAAGATATAAATCTATGATAAAGCATATACATACACATACACACATACATTTACATATGCATACATATAATATTGAATTATGATTAGGAAAAATAAAGTAAGGTAAAGAGAAAGAGAGTGAAAAGGGATGCTATATTTAGAAGTCAGAGAAATCCTCTAAACAGATGATACCTAGGCTGAAAGCTCAATAAAGTGAGACCACAGGCCATTTGGCTGGCAGACTAAGAGTGGCCCAGGTAGAAGGAACAGCAAATGATGATGCCTCAAGATTACATTAATTTTAATTTATTGAGGTAATATTCACATAATGTAAAAGTATGGTTTTTGGTTTTTTTTTTTTTGAGATGGAGTCTTGCTCTGTTGCCTAGGTTGGAGTCCAGTGATGGATCTCGGTTTACTGCAACGTCTGCTGCCCAGGTTCAAGTGATTCTCCTGACTCAGCCTCCCGAGTGGCTGGGACTACAGCCATGCCACCACGCCCAGCTAATTTTTTTATTTTTAGCAGAGACGGGGTTTCACCATATTGGCCAGGCTGGTCTTGAACTCCTGACCTTGTGATCTGCCTGCCTCGGCCTCCCAAGGTGCTGGGAATATGGGCGTGAGCCACCGCACCCAACCAAAATAACCATTTTAAAGGAAAAATTTCACTGTCATTTATTAAATTCACAGTATTATGTCACCACCACCTCTGTCTAATTCCAAATAATTTTCATCATTCCAAATAAAGCCTCTTGCTCATTACACAGATTTTCTTCAGTACCCCAGCCACTAGCAACCACCAATCTGCTTTCTGTCTCTATGGATTTATCTATTCTGGATATTTCATTAAATGGAATCATGTAATATACACTTTTTGTGTTTGGCTCCTCTAATTCAGCACAATGTTTTGGAGGTTCATCCACACTGTAGCACTTATCAGTTTGTCAGTCCTTTTTTATGGCTAAATAATATTCCATTGTATGGATATGCTATAATTTGTTTATCCATTCATTTATTGATGGACATTTGCATTGTTTCACCTTTTGGCTATTGTAAATAATGTGCTGTGAACATGTGGGTACATGTACTTACTCAAGTTCCCATTTTCAGTTCTTTTGGGTATATATTGAGGAGTGGAATTGCTCCTCAATATATACCAAAATCATATGGTAATTCTATGTTTAACTTTTGGGAAATAATGAAGTTGTTTTTCCCAGTGGCTACACAATTTTATATCTTCATCAACAATGTATAAGTGTTCTAATTTCTCCACATTCTCATCCTGAGATTAGATTTTTATTGATGTTTTCAATGAAAAGATAAGAGTTCACTAAATTGGAACTGAACAAATGAGTAGCAGAAAATTGGAAATGAATGTGGAGAGTAGTCTGGGCCAGAGCTCATTAAGGCCTGAGTGAGGAATACACAAGAACTAATTGTTCAGAACAATGTCAAGAAGCTTTTCCACTGTGTTTTCCTGTAGAAGTAGTTTTAGATCTTACATTTAAGTCTTTAATCCAGTTTGAATAGAATTTTGTGTGTGGTATGAGATAATGGTCTAATTTCATTCTTCTGCATGTGGATATTCAGTTTTCCCAATGCCATGCATGGAAGAGACTGTCCTTTCCCCATTGTGTGTTCTTGGCCCCCTCCTTCAAGTTTAGCTGATTGTATATACATTGGTTTATTTCTAGGCTTTTATTTCTGTTCCATTGGTCTGTATGTATGTCTTTATGCCAGTACTATAATGTTTTAATTACTGTAGCTTTGTAATATATTCTGAAATCAGGAAGTGTGAGATCTCCAGCTTTGTTCTTCTTTCTCAAGGTTGGTTTGGCTATTTAGGGTATTTTGTTGTTCCATATGAATTTGAGGGATGATAGGAAGCTAAGTCAGGACGGTGAATCAGACAGCAATATATGATTCTGGCTGTTTTATGTAAATAGAATGTAGAGCGGCAAATTTAGAAGCAAAGAGACATGGTATAAATCTATTACAGAAAGCCACGTAAGACAGAAGGGCTGCTCAGTGCAGGCTGGTAGCAGCAGGAGGGGTAAGAAGAGGTTAGATTTAGGATGCACTGGAAGTATCTTGTAGCAGCAGACACTCATGACTTTCACACATATTCCTCCTGTTCTGATCTCTCCTGTCAACTCATACTCCTACTTGCTATTCACCATCTCCACCCAGAAATTCAAAGGGTGACTCAAACTAAAAGTTGTTTTTCTGCACCACTCCTCCCACCCTCTGCCTCCCATCACCTTCCTCCTCTATGGCTGTTGCTCCTCATCTCACCTCCTGGCATCCGAACCTTGCAGCTGTCATTGACTCTTCTTTTCTCCTCCACCCCACTTCGAGTTCATTCACAAAACATGCTGGCTTGATCTTCAAAATACATTCCCAAGTGTATACAGCCAAGATTTGGGTTGCTTCTTACGACCTGTGGGAGTGACATTTAGAAAGGTAAGCCTGGTTTTGCCACTCTTCTGCCGACTATGGAAGCGTTTCTTTTTTCTCAGAATGATGTTCAAACCTGACCCATGATCTGTAAGGACCTTCCTTCTGACCTGGGCCTGGATTCCTCTCTGATGCCATCGTCCCCCTCCTGGCTTCCTGCTCTCTGGCTTCCTGCTACCCTGGGCATGGACACCTCTCTGGTGCCATCTCCCCCATCCCTGCCTCCAGCTCGCTGGCTTTGGACAGGAACCTGCAGCCCTCCTCTTACTGTTTCCTCCCGCTGAAGCATCGTACCCCGAGACAGCTCCGTGTCATGTCCTTGCTCACATGGGACATTTTGAGAAGTGCTTTTCTGTCCTCCATCCCCTTACCCTCCTTTATTTTTGTTTGGGTACCTATAAACTATATATTTTTATTTTCTATTTCCCTCTAATAGCGGGTAAATTCTATGAGAACAAAGTCTGTTTTAATCACAGCCATGAGAGACTTACAAGAGTGTTAGGTATAAAATAGCTACCCAATCAATATCTGCTGAAGGAATGGATAGATTAGTATACATTTGTTTTTGGAAACCCCTCAAACCATGCTTTTCCTCTGCCCTCACACCAACACAACAAAAAATCAACACAGAATACTTCTGTGACTAATGTGGGCAGGGGTTCCCCACCAAGTAGCTGGGTGTTGTCCAATTCTGTTCTGACAGTGGCAGATTCCACAGATTGAGGGCTCAGTCCCCAAGACTGCCCCCCTTCAGACAACAGTTGCGATTCCAGGCCTCCAGATCTGACCAACAGACTTCAGGCTGGGGTTCCCACCATCCCCTCTTTGGGTTTGATTAATTTGCTGAAGCAGCTCACAGAGCTTAGGGAACCACTTCCATATATCCATTACTATGCAAGTTATTACAAAGGATACAGACGAAGAGATGCATAGGATGAGGTATAGGGGAAAGGGGCACAGAGCTTCCATGCCCTCCCCAGCTCCACCCTCCAGGAACCTCCAAGGGTTCAGCTCTGCATAAGCTCCCTCAACTCTGCCCTTTTGGGGTTTTGAGGAGCTTCCTTACACAGGCATGACTGAAGCATGGACAACTATGTCAAAATGTGATTGGACAAAAGGGTATGATCTAAACCCAGCGAGCCCTGTGAGTTCAGATTTTACTTGGCCTCTCTGTGCAGCCTTCCTTCCTCCAGGGTATGGGGCAGGACCCTCTTTGGAATGAGGATTTCATGACCCACAGAGTCCTGCCTCAGGCAGGTGAAAGGAGGGCAGGAGACGTTCAAAGAGAAATTCTGTTTATTGTTGCAAGAGTTGTGGTCTGTCCTCCAGCTCCTTAATGTCCTTTATTTTTCTTTGCATACCTACACATTTTATATTTTTATTTTCTATTTCCCTCTAATAAGATGGTAAATTTCATGAGAACAGAGTCTGTTTTATTCATAGCCATGTGAGACTAATAAGGGTTAGGTACAAAATAGACACTCAAATATCTGCTAAACAAATGCATGAATGTACAGTGTTTAAAACCATGGGACCAGATGAAACTTACACTAAGTAGTAAGTATAAATAGGAAAAAGAATAAGGCCAAGGACAGATTCCTAAAACATCTCAACATTTAGAGACTGGGAATAGAAGGTGGATCCGGAGAAGATGGAGCAGCACTCTGGGCACAGTACGGAATCCAGACAATGGTCTAGGAGCCCAGTGGACAACTGTTCCCAAGAGAGAGTGATCGATGACTCTGTCAGGTGCACCTGAGATGACTGTTGAGAAAAAGGCTGAGAATTAGCCCTTGAATTAAAGTATTAGAGCATTTTCTGAATAACCTACACCGGTGTTCTCCTACTTCTGCTATACACAGTGTGTCTGGGGGAATCTCTGCTTTGCCATGTCCTAAAACTCAAGGTTATATCTGTGGGAGCAGCCTCTCTTCAGCCTGAGTACACAGGCCTGGGTGTTCTGCAGGTCTTCACAGTTAGTATGGCCAGAGCCATAGTACGCTCTCTGCTTCCTCACTTTTTTTGCTCTCTGATTCTTGACATCATTTAGCAGAATTTCTCTCTCTCTCCCATGTTAGAAATCCCAGTGTCATCCCCACCTTCTCCCTTGAGCCCCCACCGGATCCCAGCAGTTATTTACCAGATCCTCTTCGGTGCTTCTTCTAAAACTTGGCTGTGATGCAATGCTTGAGCTCAAACTGTTATTATTTCTTGCTTATGTTATTACAGTAGGCTCTTAACTGATCTCTTTATCACCATCTTCTTCTCACTCTGGCTTATCCAATACATCACAATCATCATTATATTGATGAAATTTAAAAAGAGCTAAAACCTGATGGGTTTATAATTCAAGTTTCTAAGATAAATCTTTTTTTCTGGTGAATTTTTGTATTTTTAGTAGAGATGGGGTTTCACAATATTGGCCAGGCTGGTCTCGAACTCCTGACCTCATGATCCGCCTGCCTCAGCCTCCCAAAGTGCTGGGATTACAGGCATTAGCCACCGTGCCAAGCCGATAAATATTCATAATTAAAAGTCATATATGTTAACGACTAAGTAAAAATTTAAAAGAGTGCATTTTGTAATTGATAACATTGTAAATCTTTAGCTACGTGTGCCAGGTGCTTCACAATCCTGGCCATCGTATTATCTGACACCATCTTCAGTCTCACCATTGCTTCTTCCCCATATGTCCATGACCCTGAACCAATTATGGAGAAAGAAGAGGTGATTTTCATGGAGTTCCTCTGCCTGAATGTCACTCACTCTCTCTTTAATTGCTTGGTAAACTCCTACTCCTCGAAGAGTCAGTTGAAATAATATCTCACTTGCCTCCCCCAGTGTCACCAATTAACTCTCCTGCCCTTGTTGCCATGATGACACTTTACCTGGGTCACATCCATTTAGGACGTTGCTCCTCAGCATCTTTTTATCTCACCTTGTCCTCAACGAACAGCTGAAATTTTCTATTACCTGACTTTGTTTCACCGTGCTGGCCACAAACACTTTATATGCATTTATTCCATGGGTGGAATGTTGGTGAGTAATTTATCATATCAACTAATGAATAATAACTATGACATTACAGTCCCGATCTAGGAGACACCAATAACATCTCTGAAAGTATAGGGATTGTGTTGATACAAGCACTTAATCCACTGCTACCCAACGACTGCTCACAAAAAACAAAGCCAGAAACAGCGAAACAACCTATGTGTTGTCTCACAACACTTATTATTATTTTTTATTATTATTTTTTCTTGAGATGGAGTCTCGCTCTGTTGCCCAGGCTGGAGGACAGCGGCGTGATCTCGGCTCACTGCAAGTTTCGCCTCCTGGGTTCATGCCATTCTCCCGCCTCAGCCTCCCAAGTAGTTGGGACTACAGGTGCCCACCATCATGCCCGGCTAATTTTTTGTATTTTTAGTAGAGACGGGGTTTCACTGTGTTAGCCGGGATGGTCTCGATCTCCTGACCTCGTGATCTGCCCACCTCGGCCTCCCAAAGTGCTGGGATTATAGGCATGAACGACCACGCCCAGCTTCACAACTCTTTTCTGTCTTTCTTCTCAACAATTTCCAGGTCTGCCTGGGGTTCCCACTTCTGTATTTTTCTGGAAGAAATGGTGGATTTCTGGATCATTGATTTCCTCTTGAATAATTGAATACACTTTTGAGAAATCTCTCAAGAAGAGGATAAAATTGTGTGAAGCTATTATCAGACAATTGTTAGACTTTGACTCAGTAGATAGTAACTTGCCATGGAAAAATCAGGATGTGCTTAATATAGATCCCACTCATTGCTTTTATGGCAAATATGTATTTTAATACCAAGCTAGCATCAAAGTAAATAGAAATGCAAGGACAGCCCTTTATTGACAAGCTCAAACTCTTGGTTCATATTATGTATATCTTAATGGTCTAATATTACATACACTGCTGTGAAAAACAGAAAATAAATGCACACACATTTGTGTTTATGGCACTGATGTTTGTCATTGACTTATATCTGAGCTAGGATACACACCATTCCAGGAGGATCCCTGCTAAGTAGGAACAGTGGTCAGACTCTGGAAGAACAGTTCTATATCAGAAAATAGAGGTTATATGAAATATATAGAAAGATATAGTCACACTGCCGATTTTAATAAATCCAAAGAAAATATACATGGGTTGCAAATATAGTGCTCTAACATTTCCTGCAATTCAGTAATTATTTCAATCCATCTCATAAAATAATCTTGGGAAAATGGTAAGTAGCCAGCTAATGTGTGATAATGTTTGTTGTTGTTGTTTGTTTGTTTTGAGACCAAGTCTCACTCTTGTTGCCCAGGCTGGAGTGCAATGGCACAATCTCGGCTCACTGCAACCTCCACCCCCTGGGTACAAGCAATTCTCCTGCCTCAGCCTCTGGGGTAGCTGGGATTACAGGTGCCTGACACCACGTCCCGCCAATTTTTGTATTTTTAGTACAGATGGGGGTTTCACCATGTTGGCCAGGCTGGTCTCAAATTCCTGACCTCAGGTGATCCACCTGCCTCAGCCTCCCAAAGTGCTGGGATTATAGGCACAAGCCACCGCACCTGGCATGTATGATAACTTTATTTTTGAGATATTATTAATTAACTGTTCTGTTAATTCTTTTGTCTAAAATTATAAATTATGTATCTGCTATCCACCAGGCATTAGGGATCGATACAGCAGAAACAGAACAGAAAAAGCCTATTCGTGGGTTCATTGATCTTGTGCTCTGGCGAGATGATAAAGTCAATTGAAGGTACAAATAAGTAATATATCAGAGGGTTGTTAAGTGCTATGAAGTACAATAAAAAATTAAGCTGTGTAAGTCAGGGTAGTGAATTCTTAGTGCTATTTGCCCACAATTTGGTTGAAGAAAAAATTAAATAAGTCCTTTATGAAACCTGTGACCAGTGTCATGATGGAGAGGTGACGGGGGCCAAGGGAAAGCACTACAAAGGGAAACACACAATATTAAGTGGAGACCCAAAAAATAAATTCAATGTATTTAGCAGAGGAAATACCACTTCTGAAATATCATCTAAGGCAGGAGGGAGCTTGTGGTGAGAGACTGAACATTTAGGCAGAGGCTGATTATATTTAATGATCTGGTGAGGCACCCTGTTGGCTTTGTTCCATTTGTGATTGCCTCCAGGTGATGGGCATCAGAGGGAACCCTGGAATGGAGCCATGTATTTGGAGATGGCAATGAAGGTATTGGACTAGATGAAACACCTCCCAGGGAGAGGACCATGTGTGAGAAAAGAAAAGGGACTGGGCAGGCTTTAGCTAACTTTATCATTTGTGGCACACAGAGGAAGAAGTCTACGCAAAGAAGGCTGATAAAGGGCCGCAGAGTAAGGAGAGAACCCTGAGAATACTTCATGAGAAGTATTTCATGAGAGTACTTCTAGAAAGAGCTGTCAGCATGGCCCAATGCTTCCTGGAGGTTAAATAAGAAATAGGCTGACAAATATCTATTTACCCAAAAGAGGTCTTTGGTGACTGCTATAGTTTCAATGTTTGTCTCCCCGCAAAGTTTATATGTTGAAATGCTAACCCCTTAGGTGATGTTATTAGAAAGTGGGGTCTGGCGGGCGCGGTGGCTTACGCCTGTAATCCCAGCACTTTGGGAAGCTGAGGTGGGCAGATCACGGGGTCAAGAGATCGAGATCATCCTGGCCAACATGGTGAAACCCCATCTCTACTAAAAATACAAAAATTAGCTGGGCATGGTGGTGCATGCCTGTAGTCCCAGCTACTTGGGAGGCTGAGGCAGGAGAATCACTTGAACCCAGGAGGCGGAGGTTGCAGTGACCCAAGATCATGCCACTGCACTGCGGCCTGGGTGACAGAGCGAGACTCCATCTCAAAAAAAAAAAAAAAAAGAAAGTAGGGTCTATGGGAGGTGATTGGGTCGTGAGGGTGGAGCCCTCATGAATGGGTTTGGTGCCCTGTCTATTGAAGAGACCCCAGAAAGGTCATTGGCCCCTTCTACCATGTGAGGGCACAGCAAGAAGGTATAATCTGTGAACCAGAAAGCAGGCCCTCGCTAGACAACAAATCTACTGTACCTTGATCTTATACTTCCCAGCCTCCAGAATGGTGAGTAACACATTTCTGCTGTTTCTAAGCCAACCAGTCTATGGTATTTTGCTGTAGCAGCCTGAATGGGCTAGGACAGTGACCATACAGGAGAGCCAATTTGACTGAGAAGTTGAGTGGAGGTCAGATTGCTGTATAGAAAGAAGTAGCTGGTTAGAAGGTTAGAAGATGAAGAGGAGATCAGGCTCTCAAGAAGTTACCGTGAAACTGATGGACAGGGAAGGCATTTAGCTATGTGGGCATGAAGGACAGGAGGTCAGGGAGCATAGCCTGCCCTCTTAGTATTTTTAAACACTGTACATCATCCTTCCTACATCTGCCAGACCTGTAGGACCTAAGTTCTCCCTAATTACCAACCTTATATTGAATTAAGAATCATGAAAAGATCTAAGCTGCAGCTGTCGCTAAATGAAATTGCCTTCTCTGGTACTATGCAAGGTGCTAGAAGAGAGATTCTCACCTGGGCAGTCTACCAGCCTCTTGAATGGAACTGTCCTTTAAATTCTGGCAATCCCATGCTGCTGGTGCCTGGTTTTCTTATGTATGAAATAAGAAGGCTTGATGAGTGGATTGATTAGGTTTCTTTTAGCCTCAAAACTCTATGCAGATATCACTATTTTATACCAGTTTGACTGCATCAATACAAAATAATTCAGTTTCCTCAGAACATAAATTAGAACTCATTATTTATATTTCAGAAATGCTTTAAGAAATGCTCTTTCAGATAACTTGAAAAAGGCATTAATTGTGTGTGTGTGTGCGCGCGTGTGCATGTGTGTGTCTGTGTGTTTTAGGGAGATTGGAAGTAGGAGGAATAAAGAAAGACCAACTTAAAATATTAAGAGACACTACCCATTGAAACATAATTTAGGAGAAAATAAGGTATTAAACTAAATTAACTAGAAAATATTCCAGTTTACATAATTTTATTAACACACACCTATGTGAAGATATATTATCCTTGCATCATGTGAAATATGTGTCAATTCACACAAGTTTCTCAAAATAATTACATGGATCTTTGCCATGAAAAAAGTCATATATAACAATTTAGCTTACTCTTCTGATAAGATAAAAAAGCACAGTCTCTGGAGTACATTAATAAGATAATAATTTGAACTGTAATTTCTCATTCAAAATTTGTGGCTGTTTTGGCATTCTGAATGTTCAGCATAGATATTTAAGTAGTTATTAAGATTTTATCATGACAAGTGTTTGCAACATAGACAAAAAAACTATTAGTGTCATGCAGAACTTCAGGTTACAGAACTTGGTATTCCAGACGTGTTTTGATGGTTTAAAGTACTTTTATCTGAATGCTGTAGGGCAGTCTTTTAGAAGCATTATTGTTCTATTGACAGTGGTCCTAGAGAAATGGCCAGTCTATTCCAGAATTTCACAGGGTTCTGAGAAGTACCAACCTTTCAACCTGAGAGTGCCCATAGTAGAAATGAATTGCCTTATACAAGGTATGTGTAAATAACAGAGACGTTTGACTAGCAATCCTAGATTTTTGAGATCTGGGGATACAATTTAAAAGGAGAAATAAAAACAGTCCGATCAGGTATTATAACTTGAGGTTTTTGAATTTTTCTATCCAGGCACTATCTTTGGATAATAAGCCCTAACTCTGAATTCCAGGCTAACTTTTGGACAGTGAAACATATCCAGTTGGATTCGTTTCCACTTAGTTTCTCTAAGTCTTAAAGAACTTTTAACCAAGAGTTTATGACTTGTTTTTATAAAATATAAAATGGATATAGTTAAAGGGTTCTAGATGTGTGTTTGTTTATTTTAAACTACAGCTTCTTTGTTTCTTTTTAGAATTATTTATTATTTTTATTTTTAGTAGTTGTGGGATCTCATTATGTTGCCCAGGCTGGTTTCTAACTCCTGGCCTCAAGCAGTCCTCCCATCTTACTCTGTTTCTTATTTGGTTATTTTGATTGATGTCTAATGGGCTGTTTTCATCACCAAGATGTTGCAGAACTTTTTCCTTAGTTCAGCTAAAACTGGGCTCTTGTCACACAACCAAGAAAGATTAGGCTTGCAGACACGTAGAAGGGTGAGGAAAATGGAATTTATTGGATGAAAAGGAAACAGGAAATATAATTCTCAGCAAAATGAGAGAGAGTCCTGCTAGCAGGTTTCCCACCTCACAGATTGACTCCCAGGTCACCACACAGGAACAGGACAGCCCAGGCTCCTCCCCGCCGCAAAGGGCACGAATTTCGCATGGCTCCACTCCATCCTCCAGCGTGTGGGTGGGCATTATTCAGAAAGAATCAGTTGGGTGGTCGGACGTGGTGGCTTGTGCCTGTAATCCCAACACTTTGGGAGGCTGAGGCAGGTAGATCACTTGAGGTCAGGAGTTCGAGACCAGCCTGACCAATATGGTGAAATGCTGTCTCTACTAAAAATACAATAATTAGCTGAGTGTGGTGGCACGCACCTGTAGTCCCAGCAACTCAGGAGGCTGAGACAGGAGAATCGCTTGAACCCGGGAGGTGGAGGTTGCAGTGAGCCGAGATTGTGCCAGTGCACTCCAACCTGGGAGAGAGACTCTATCTCACAAAACAACAACAACAACAACAACAACAACAACAACAACAACAACAAAAAACTCGGGAAGGGTAGGCTTCATCCAGAACCAGCAGTCCGGTTTTTCAGCCTTCAGGTTGTTTTAGGCTTGAAGGCAGGGTTTCACCAAGGACCCTTTACTCTCTCCTGTCTCTATTAAAGAGAAATTCTGAATTACTATTAAACACACTATTCTGTGTACCACCACATTCAGTTAAGTGAGAATAGACACTGTGCTTACTTCTCAAGGCTCCTGAGAGGATAAATATAATAAAATCAGGACCTGTCATATAAGAAGCCTTGGGCAAATGTTAGCTACTTATAATGCGTAGGCTTTTATAATTATTTCTTCTTTTGCTTGTGATTTTTCTAAGCTTTATTTTGTTTTTCAAAGATGTATTGGTTGTTTCTTTTCTTTTTGGCATCACCAATTGCAGATGACTAGTGGGGTCATGTTACTGTGGTCACATAGCCCTTTCCTCAGAACACTGTAGATATCTCTCCATTGTCATCTAGCATTAAGTAAATATTAATATAACGAGTTGTGAGAGCAGCCTGATTTTTTTTTCTCTTTAGATGATTTGTTCCATGATTAGCAATTTTTGTTTTGTCAGTCTTGAATTGCAATAAGTTAGCTACATTATGTTACAGTATTAATCTTCCTGTTAGAGAAAGATTTGGTTCTTCTAATTCAACTCAAGGAAATTTTCTTGCTTTTTATCTTTGAAAATTTTTTCTTCTCTGTTAGTTTTGTTCTTTGTTTCATAGACTTGAATTATCCTAACATCAGATCAATTTTGGTGTTTTGGGGTTCTTTTCATTTTCTTCTAGTTAGTTAAATTTCTGTCCTTTTCTTTTACTATTATCATAATAGGCCTCTCTGTATGGCATTGATTCAGTTTTCAGGATTGTTTAGTTTGCTCTTTGCAATTTTTAATTTTGGTTTCAGTTTGTTTTCTTAGCTCTTTATTGCCTCTTAAATACTGTTTTGTTAATTGTTTGGCCTTTGAGCACTCCTTTAAAAAATATGTGTTCATTCTCATTAAAGTGTTTGCTGGATTGAAATATTATCAGGAATTCATTTCTGTTCCTCAGGTTAGGTTTTCTTCTATAAACCCAGAAAATTTGAGACAGGTCTCAGTTAATTTAGAAAATTTATTTTGCCAAGGTTGAGGATACATACCCGTGACACAGCCTCAGGAAGTCCTGACAATATGTACCCAAGGTAGTTGGGGGAAAACTTGGTTTTATATATTTTAAGGAGACATGAGACATCAATCAATATATGTAAGAACTACATTGGTTCCGTCAAGAAAGGCGGGGACAACTCGAAGGAGGGAGTGGGGCTTCCAGGTTACAGGTACGTGAGAGACAAATGGTTGCATTCTTTGGAGTTCCTGATAAGCCTTTCCAAAGGAGGCAATCAGAATACACATCTATCTCAGGGAGCAGAAGGATGACTTTGAAGAGAGTGGGAGGCAGGTTTGCATTGAGCAGTTTCCAGCTTGAATTCTCCTTTTATCTGTATGATTTTGGGGGCCCAAGATATTTTCCTTTCACACTTCTATACCAAGCTCCTAGGAACCACTTTACGTTTTTGCATTTTTATGCTGTTTCTCTCACCTGCCTTTATGGCTGTGCTGCTTCTGTTTTGCAGTCATGCTGGCTCTTTTTCATCAGACTCAGGCTGGGGCAGCTCTGTCCAAGGTGAATGATATGGGTCTGGCTGGTGACCACTAACTCATTTAATTCTTTTCCCTCCATCTTTCAGCATCAAGACCAGATACTGCAAGTTGTAGACACTTTTGAGTGGCCGGAGGGAATGAGAGTGGAGTGCGGGAGAGGCTCTCCTCTCCTTTCTAGTGAAATGTTGTTAAACGTCCTGGACCAGAGTTTACAGAAACCACCACAATGGGTTTCCTAGAGCCATGAAATGGATCCCTGGACTTTGCACACTCCCTAAAAGTCAGAACCTTTCATAACAATCATATCCACTACCCTGAACTCCAACCAAAAAATCTACCTTCTTTCCAGAATTGAGGGATGGGTAAGGATTCTTGGGGTTTTGTGTCTACCTCAATGTGCACCTGTGCACCTGAGGTGTGGGGAGACAGAGCCTGGGGTAGGACTGACAGCAAGGCATGCCAGAATATTCTACATTATTACATTACATTAAACAATGGCATGTTTTTTCCCCCTTTCTATATGTATTTGCTGCTGCGGTTTGCTTCCTCTTTGTTGATTTTTCTTACTTGGGTCATTTTATTAGGGACTGGGTGCCATGCAGGCAACAGCTTGGTCTTCAGCTTCAGCAGGAATGCGAGGGATGGCTGTGCTGGGCATCATCTGCCCACCCCCTGCATCTTCTCCACCCTTTCCCACCGGCTCTTGGCTCCAGTTATCTAGTGCTGCATAACAATCCCCCCAAAACTCAGTTGTATAAAATAACCATTTTATTTTTCCTCATGATGTTCTGGGTTGAGCATTCACACAGGTCACAGTGGGATTGGCTAGTCTCCTGAGCTTCCTATAGGGCAACTCTAATGGCTGGACAGGGCTGGGATGCTTGACTGTGGCCTTGTGCCCGGTACAGGACTAGGTTCCTTTAGTACTCTCCATCTGTCACCTGCTGGAGTTGGAATGTTGGAGACAGCTTTCACTTGCTTCTGCACTCTTCACTGAAGAGGGTGGTTGGGCTGGGAGGACAAGGACAGCTGGGGTCTGGTCAGGCATCTGTCTCTCCATGCAGCCTCTCCAATGCTCATGACTTGGCAGCCCAGGAATGGCAGCCTCCATGGCCCTACTTCTTACCCTGTAGCTGGCTTTTCCCAGAGTGAGTGGCTCAGAACAGGGGGTGGAAGCTGCTGATCTCTTATGGCCTTAAACTGGAAACCTGCACTGTGTCACTTCTGTTTGGTCAAAGTCACACAGACACAATCATCAATCCAACACACTCCCCTTAAATTCAGGAAGACATACTTAATGAAATGGAGAGAGGTCCAAGACATGGCTGGAGATGACATACACTTTTTCCACTCCAGGTGCCCTATTATCTCAAAATGATTCAAAGTTCAATACTTTTTAAAATGCTGCACATATTGAGACATACAAAAGACAGTAGTGTAGGTGAATTGCTCAGATATTGGATTATTTGGGCTAGAAGTGGTTTGAAGAGCATATGCTGTAGCCCCATTATTTCAGAAATAAGTGAGCCACATTCATCTAACTCTTGCTATGTTTAAAGTCTTGGCAAGATTCGCTGGTATTTCCATTACTTACAATAGTATCGAAAAGAGAAGCTCCATTTAGAATGTGTTCCATGAAAGAACCACTGCATTGTGATGCTCAAAGGCGTCTCTGGATGATGCTTATTTTATTCTTCAACAGTTGACTTCTCAAGTGTACAAAAGGATAAAAGTCCTAATAATAGTGTATACCCTAGAAAATATATTTTCCAAAGGATGGCAAGAAGTTGTAAAAATTAGCTGTCTGTTACAGGAGGATCTTCATTTTTATCTGGAGTGGTCCATGTAACTAGAGCATCAGCGGAGTACTTTTCGTAGCACCTGCAAAAGTGGAAGTTTAATGTGTACCATGGACTTTTTAGACTCTGCTGCACGTATTTTGTTTGTTCTTTTATTTATTATGAAAGATTATTTCTTCCTCTTTTCCTTTCTTTCCTCTTTTTTAAAGTTTGGACTGAACTGTATTTATTTGTTTGTTCTTTAACTAGTTTTTCTTTTTTAACTTGAGAAATAATAAGTGAATATAATAAAAGGAAAATGCCAATGTTAAAGATAGTTACCCTGTAACAAAATAATTTTTTCACTCCCCAGAGGCAACCATAGTTGCCAATTTCTTGTGGGTCCTTTAAAAACATGCTGTTTCTGATTGGTATCCAGACACTAGACATGTGTGTGTGCATACAAATGTGTGAGTATGCCCCTCCAATTCCTTTTCTCAAAATGTGGGGACTAGATAGAACAAAACACACAAAATTGTGTACATTACTTTTTAAAATTCTAATATTTGTTGGATAAACTGCTGTGATCACTGTAGAAGCAGGAGGATTCCCACACAAAATTTGGTTCAAATATTGACATTGATGACACCATCACACCCTAGGCCAGGAGCATGTGAAAAGGTTTATCACTTAGATAACTGCTTTCTGGGGAGAACAGCGCAGACCTCTCAAGCAGATCCTGGCCTGAGAGAGCCAGGAAAGGACATTGGCCTCAAAAATTAAATTATCTTTTTCTTAATGATTTAAAAAACGTATTCTGAGCATTA
This sequence comes from Pan troglodytes, assembly GCF_028858775.2. Lineage (NCBI taxonomy): Eukaryota > Metazoa > Chordata > Mammalia > Primates > Hominidae > Pan > Pan troglodytes. The sequence goes on from NC_072409.2 coordinate 47,999,193, forward strand.
GTCTTTTGCCACCTACATATAATATGTATCACAAATCTCTTCTACTCTGCAGCAAGCCATTACTTTTTTATGAGATATTTTGATAAATAATGCTTGATTTTAATGATTCTAATTGATCAATCTTTTCCATTATGTTTTTTATCTTGTTTGAGAAATATTGTCTTATCATAAGACCATATGTTATTTTTTGAAACGTTGTTAATTTATTTTTCACATTTAGACCTATAATCTATGAAGACTTAATTTCTCTGTATCCTGTGAAACAGAGTGACCATTTTTATTTTTTCTCTATTTATATTCACTTTACTTGGTACTGTTTTTTTTAAAGAACCATACTTTCCCCTGTCCCATGGTGTTACCGCTGTCCAAAATCAAGTGTCTTTTTATGCTTGGGCCTGTTAATAAACGTTCTATTGTGTTCCATTGGACTATTTATCTATCCTTGTCCCCACACTACACTGCCTTGTCAAAAGACAAAATGCAACAGATTTAGTTTAAGAATCGAACTGGCTTTTGTTAGTGAATCTAGAATGGGACAACATCTCATTTTACCAAACAAAATGAATGCTCTGATGAGCTGAGCAGAGAAGTCTGGCTTTATTGGCAATAAGAAGAAAGCTGAAACAGGAAACGAGATGGAATTTGTCTTTTCAAAGTTACGTTCTCTGTAGGGTTAAACAAGCGGGACTTCTTGATTATGCTGGCTCAGGTAAACTGGGCCCCTTTTGACAGGTGAATCTCCCATTTCTCAGAAAACTGGCCCATTTCAAAGTTCAGTTTGATCATGTGGTACCTAGACTTGTGACTCCATTCTGATTTGGTCTGATCAGCTGGGGCCTAGTGGAGGAGTTCAGTCCAAAACAACTGCTTCCCATGAATTCTATTTAACAGTCTTTACAATATCTCATATCTGATCGTATAAGTCCTCAAACTCTGTTTTTCTTATTAAGATTATTTAGGTTATTTCTGGCCTCTTATATTTCTGTATGGGTTTTTAAAATGAGCTTGCTAATTTTTGCAAAAAACGAAAAATGTAAACAAAACAAATCAGGGAAGATCTGCACAGGACCAACACTGATTCCTTAGTCTCAGTACAGGGAGAGCTGACATTGCTACAGAGTTGAGTCTTTTAACCCTTAAGTACTATATATTCTTCTATTGGTTTAGGCCTTGCTTAATTATTCTCAATAATATTTTTTTAGTTTTTTTGTGTAAAATTCTCATGATTTTGAGAGTGTTTTATGCTTAGGTATTTGATTTATTTTATTTGTTATTGTAACAAGTAGAATTTTAAAGCAGCATTTTCTTATTTCCTCCTGTTGGCATGTAGCAATACAATTTAGTTTTGTATAATAAATTTGTATCTAGAGACTTTGTTAATTTCAATGATTAACATGCTAAATTTATTTGTGGATTCTTTTGGATGTTTTCCTTGCACAATCATGTCATCCTTTCTCAGAATGAGGACATTCCTATCTGTTACATGTGAGCTGAGAGTTTTAATCATAGTGAAGGGTTTGTAAACCAACCAACCAACCAAACAAAAAGAGACTGAGGCCAAGTCTCAACTGGTTTTGAGGTTTATTTTGCCAAAGTTGAGGACACACTTAGGAAAAAAGAAACACAAGTTACGGTTGGTTTTGTGACTTGTGATTCTTCCAAAGAGGGTTTTGAGGACTTCAGTATTTAAAGGGGGAAAGAGTGAGCAGGTGGGAAAAGACAAACGGCAAAAAGAGAGTAAGAGTATAGGCAATGAGGAAGTGGTTACATTCTTGTTAGGCTTTTGTTAGCACTCACTGAATCCACATTTTACTTATGGAAGGAGGGGATAGAGCAAGCTTGTCCAACCCACAGCCTGTGGGATGCGTGTGGCCCAGGACAGCTTTGAATGTGACCCAACACAACTTTGCAAACTTTCCTAAAACATTTGTGAGATTTGTTTGTGATTTTTGTTTTTTTGTTTTTGTTTTTAGCTCATCAGCTATTGTTAGTGTTAGTGTATTTTATGTGTGGCCCAAGACAATTCTTCTTCTTCTTCCAATGTGGCCCAAGAAAGTCAAAAGATTGGATATCCCTGGGGTAGAGGAACAGTCTACTATGCATTCCTCCAGTGCTTGGTGACTGTACATTTCACATAAGATAAAGTAAGCATATGAAGTTACAGCTATCTTTCTGGGAACAAAAGGAAGGCAGTTTTTGTGTGACTCAGTCCCCGACCTTAACATTCCCTTTGGTGTAGTGAGTTGGGAGTCCTGAGATTTTATTTTCCTTTCACAGGTTGGATTTTAATTCTTTTCCAGCATTTTTAGGATTATGTGATTTTTCCCCTTTATTCTGTTACTATCGTGATTTTATTTATTTATTTTTGAGACGGAGTCTTCCTCTTGGTGCCCAGGCTGGATGCAATGGCGCGATCTTGGCTCACCACAACCTCCACCTCCCATGTTCAAATGAGTCTCCTGTCCCAGCCTCCCGAGTAGCTAGGATTACAGGCCTGCACCACCAGGCCTGGCTACTTTGGTATTTTTTTTTTTTTTAGTAGAGACGGGGTTTCTCCATGTTGCTATGTTGCTCAGGCTGGTCTCGAACTCCCAACCTCAGGTGATCCACCCGCCTCGACCTCCCAAAGTGCTGGGATTATAGGCTGAGCCACCGCGCCCGGCCTATAGTGATTTATATTGATTAATTTTCTAATATTAAACTGACATTGCACTGCTGAAATAAACAAAACTTGGTTATGATCTAGTATCATATTATGCATCTCTTTATTTTCTTTGCTACCATTTTACTTGGAATATTTGTATCTATGTTCACAAGAATGATTGGTCTACACTTTCCTTCCTTTTAATGATACATACATATTTTGATCATCAGATTATATTGTTCTTATTATTTAGTGGAGAACCCCCTTTTGCTATACTCTGAAAGTATATGTGTAAGGTTTATGTTATTTCTTCATTAAGTGGTTTTTTTTTTTTTCCTCAAGGCAGGGTCTCAAAATAATTATCTGCTGAAGCCATCTGGTGTGGAAGTTTTCTCTGTGGAAAGAATTTTAATAATGGGTTTCTTTAATAGTTACAGGACTATTAGCACTTTTGACTTATTGTCACTTATGTTTGGGTTAGTTGTGTTTTTCTAGAAATTTGTCTAAAATTATTGCCATGAAAGTTTTATAAGGATCTCTGATTATCATTTCTGTCTATATTTGTAGCTTTGTTCCCTCTTTCACCCTGAAGTATTTATTTATTCTTTCTTTGCTGTAATCAGCATTGCCAGTCATTTATCAATTTTTTAATCTTCTGAAGAGCCATCTTTGTCCATCTCTATTAAGTATTTTTTCTTATTTCATAATATTCTGCTCTTGTTTTAACAATTCATTCTTTTTACTTTATTGGAGTTTAATTTGCAATTACTTTTTACTTTCTCAGCCCTTACGGATTTTCCAACCTTTCTTCTTTTCTAATATGCACTTTTAAAGCTACACATTTTTCTCTAGACACAGCTTTAGAAAAATTTCATGTTTGATCTATTGGATCTTCATTATTATGAAGCCATTGTGATTCTTTTGACTCATAGACTATATCCAATGTCATTGCTTAATATTTCCACATTTAGAGATTTTCCAGCTTTCTTTTTATCATTGACTTCCAGCTTCATTGTGATCACAGAATCATACTTAGTATAATTTCAGACCTTTGAAATTTATTGACTTTTATGGCAGATCATATAGTCAGTTTTGACAAATATTTAATGGACGCTTAACAAGAATTAACATCCTTTTCTCTGTGTGTGTGTGTGTGTGTATGTGTGTGTATGTGTTTCTTTTCTTTTTTTTTTTTTTTTTTGACACGGTGTCTTGCTCTGTCACCCAAGCTGGAGTGCAGTGATGTGATCATAGCTTACTGAAGCCTTGAGCTCCTGGACTCAAGCAACCCTCCCATCTCAGCCTCTCAAGTAGATGGGACTACATGTGAGCACCACCATGGCTGGCTAATTTTTAAATTTTTTTATAAAGATGAGGTGTTTCTATGTTGCCCATGCTGGACTGGAACTCCTGGAGTAAACTGATCCTCCCTTTTATTTGTTCCAATACTTACAGCTTTTCTGTCTCCTTCTTAAGGCTTCTCAAAGTGCTGGGACTACAGGTGTGAACCACCCCACCTGGCCAAGAATGAATATTTTATGTAATGGCTTATTTCCATCCTTTGCTTTCTTTCCTTGATTTTGGAGCCTGGTTGCCCTTCCCACTCTTTATACTCTTTTGGTTGAAATTTTTGAGATAATTGTTAATTCATATGTAGCTATAAGAAATAAAACAGAGAAATTTCTTGTACTGTCTGCTCGGTTTTCCCAAACGATGACATTTTGCAAAGCAGGAGTATGTCACAACCAGGAATGACATGAGTGTGGTGCTACTCCCCCTGCCATTATCCACAGGCAGACCTGCTGTCTCTGGGCAATGGAGGAGAGTCTCAAGGCCAATGGGGACAGAGCAGCTTCCCCAGTCACGCACATTGCTATGGCTGTGCCCCTCCTCCTGATTTCACCTGCCTTCCCAGTTATCTTTCTTCAGAAAAGGGAGTTTCAGGCCCAGATTGGGAGGAACATGTCTCCACTGGGCATGTATTTCTGGTGGGTCCCCAATCCACTCCACTTGCCAGTGGTGTCTGATGGAGTCTTCTTCCATTGGTGTAGGAATAAGCCTGCTCAGATGGCCTCTGCTGTACGTGGGAGTTGGGAAATGCCAGGCCTGGAGGGCCTTCTTCTTTTAGAAGATGCTTATGCTGTTGGGCCAGTCCTGGAGTCCCCAACCAGTCTGCTGTCCTGTTTCTCCCTTTCAGAGTCCTGCCTTGCTTGTCTGGTGTCATTTCCAGGGTCTACGGTTGTGCATTGCAAGGAGCAGGGGGAGAAACCAGTCTGTACCATCTTGTCTGGACCAGAAGTCTCTGATTTTTAAAAAATATATTGTCTGGATTACTAGTTGGTTTCAAAAAGTCAGAGAGGAATAAAACTAGAAAGCCAAAAACAGAAGAAAAATGGGAAAATCCACAAGTATGTAAAAATTAAAAAGCATACTTTTAAACAACAAATGAGTCAAAGGAGAAATCATAAGAGAAATTAGAAAATATCTTGAGATAAATAAAAATGAAATGACAACATGACGAAACTCACGGAATGCAGCAAAAGCAGTACTAAGGGGGTAATTTATCACCATAAATGCTTACATTTAAAAAAAAGGTGTTAAATCAACAACTTTAAAATGTAAGGAATTAGAACAAGGAGGACTAACAGGGGCTGGGTGCGGTGGTTCACGCCTGTAATCCTAGCATTTTGGGAGTCTGAGGCAGGTGGATCACTTGAGGTTCGAGACCAGCCTGGCCAATACGGCGAAACCCCGTCTCTACTAAAGATACAAAAAAATTAGCCGGGCGTGGTGGCGTGTACCTCTAATCCCAGTTACTCGGGAGGCTGAAGTAGGAGAATCACTTGAACCAGGAGGTGGAGGTTGCAGTGAGCCAAGATCGCTGCCACTGCACTCCAGCCTGGGTGACAGAGTGACACTCCATCTCAAAACAAAAACAAAAACAAAAAAACAAAAACAAAACAAAAAGACAAACAAAAAACAGAGGAGAGAAAAACAATAAAGAAAATAAGTGAAACCAAGGGTTGGCGCTTTGAAAAGATCAACAAAATTGACAAATTTTTAGCTTAAGCAAAAAAAAGAAAGAAGACTATTTAAATTCTAAAAGGCAAGACTATCATGGCTTGAGATGCTCTGTGGAGTCACTCCTGATCCGTTCCTATGTTATCCTTTCCTTTATTATCTCTCTTTGCTACAGTCCCTGTTTATACCTGGTCTTCCGCAGAGTCTCACTTCAGTCTGTCCCAGCAGCTTACCAGAGGGTTCTCTCAGCACAGGCACTCTCAGTACTCAAATCTGCATTATTCAAACACACTTCAGGAAAAAAAAAATGCGTTGTATCTAGAAACCAGGGTCTGAAGCTGTGAAGGCAAATGAAGCCATGGAGGATTTTTAAAAGGATCTGGAAGTAGAGGCCCAGGGCACGGTATGAGCCGTTCTGTACAGGGCTGCCTGAAACCCAACCCTCTGCAGAAAGGAGCCTCCAAGGTTCTGCTGCTGCTCCTTAGCCTTGGTAAATTTCAGATGGCTGAGCATAAACAACCAGGGATGCCCCAGGCCACATTTTGCCTTTATATTTTTTCTTGGGGGAAACCTTGTTTTAAAGGCACTGTTAAATTTCTTTAGTCCTTTCCCTGTAATATTGAGCTATTATTAAAATATCCCCAAATCTTGATAAATTTTTTAGAATGTAAAATGAAGGGTTTTTTTGCCCTTCACCATTAATGATTCTATAAAATTGAATTGCAGAGCAAACTGATTTTGAACCTCCCAGACTTGATGTACATGTTAATGTTCAGCTAACTCAGCGTTTCCCGAGATACCCCCGGAATTGAGAAGCTGCTGCTGACCAACATTTCTGCTGCTCACCACGTCCCTTTGCCTCATTAAGAACGGCCTGAGAGACCCAGGGGAGTTCTGAAGCATAGGGTCGCAACTGAGTTGGACTTCAATTCATGTAATTGCTTTACCCTTTGGTGGTTGATTTAAAATTTTTTACAAATGGTAAATAGTAGCCGTGAATTCCTTCAAATGACATTTTTTTGAGTACTGTTCTAAGCATATCTCTTATGTGTAAATAATGCTAAAGGTCTCAGCCTTTGATTCTATTAATACGGGATATACTTGTGGACAAAAATGAATGTGCAGTTTGTTTCAAGATGGTGGAGGCAGCGGGAGGTAGGGTTTAGGCAATTAAAAATGCCAGGGAAGGCTGGATGTGGTGGCTTACACCTGTGATTACGGCACTTACGGAGGCCGAGGTGAGTAAATCATTTGAGGTCAGGAGTTCGAGACCAGCCTGGCCAACATGGTAAAATCCCATCTCTACTAAAAATACAAAAATTAGCCGGGTGTGGTGGCAGGTGCCTGTAATCCCAGCTACTCAGGAGGCTGAGGCATGAGAATCACTTGAACCCGGGAGGCAGAGGTTGCAGTGAGCTGAAATGGCGCCACTGCACTCCAGCCTAGTAGATAGAGCAAGACTTTGTCAAAAAAAAAAAAAAAAAAAAAAAAGCCACTAAGGAAGTTTGTCAAAAAGTCCCTCACTTCTTTTCAAAATCTACTCTTGTAATTTTTGTAAGAAAAGTTCCATCTCATATAAACTAGGTGTTTTTGTCTTTAAACCTACCATTATTCCTCTGAACTTTTAATATTGAAGCAGCTGGCAGAGCTCTAAAGTACTTTTGATTATTTAATGCAAATTTTTGCAAGAAACCCCAGCAGGCTCTCCACTTTAGTGGAACACAATTCTTTCAAATTATTGCTGAAGCTGCTCACATTTAAACTAAATGTGCATAAAATTTAAGCAAATGCCACATTAAAGAGTAACTGCACATTGTCAATCAGGGCAGGGTAATCACACTGCTTGGGGAAGGGTGATGGGGTGGGCCTTGGGGAGGGACTAGGCACAGGCCCTGGGAGGATTAGTTGCTGAATATACTCAGCAGGTGTGGGCTGGGAAGAAGTCCAGTTGTTGGAACTCAAGATGAGCCCAAAACTGCATACTGGGGGAGGAGTGTGTCCTTATTGGTCACAGATCTCCTTTGGGGACCAAAACAGGCTTCAAGTGCTCCGCCCTTGTCTTCTGGGCATTCAGTTCTCAGCACCTGGGGCTCCTAGTGAGAGCTTTGTTTTGCTGACTGATCCCCCTCCAACCCATCCACAGCAAGCTGGAAATGCCCTCCAATAGTGCAGGGCAGGAACTGTATCTTGCTAGCTCCTGGCTGGGATCAGTCTTACAGGTGCTCCACAGCCCCCACAGCCCTAAAATGTAACTTTCTCATTAACTTCCCCCCGCAAGTCTGGGCTTCCTACTCTGCCCACCTCTCAGAACTTCCTGGGCTCATCTCTCAAATACGGTCCCTTGAAAACAATTATTCCCAACCCTTGTTGGAGATGGTAAGACAGACTTGATCCAAGCAGGCCACAGTGATGGGGAACACAGCAACACGGTTGTGCAGTGGAGGAGAGATTGGACTCAACTCCAACTTCAACAAAGACAAGGGGGGTTTTAGCCAAGCAGCAGGGTGGGGTCAAGGGGTGGGAAGTGATGTAGAAAAACACCAAGAGTAAGAAGTTTCTGGCTACATCGACTCAATGGGATTCTTGCTGAAGGCAGGCCAGGGTGATCAGGTACCAACAGTGTAGTGAGATACTAAGGGTGAGGTGTCTTTATTGAACTGACTTCGCAGGATTCCTGATCAAACTGGATTCAACAAGACAGAGAGGGAAGCCCAAGGTCAAGTCTCTTGGAAAGAACTCACAAGGTTGACTCAAGTTCTGGTCAAAGGAAAGAGTGTTTGCCAAGTCACCTGTGCTTGCCATGAAAGCTCAAATTTGTGCCAATGGGACTGATGTACAGTCATGCATCGCTTGACGATGCAGACACGTTCTGAGACATGTGTCGTTAGGTGATTTCATCATTGTGCGACCATTGCAGAATGCACTTACACAAACCTAGATTGTGTAGCCTCCTACACAAGTAGGCTACATGATGTAGCCTCTTGCTTCTAGGCTACAAACCTGCAAAGCATGTTGCTGTACTAAACACTGTAGGCAACTGTAACACAATGGGAAGTATTTGTGCATCTAAATATATCTAAAGATAGATACAGTAAAAATACAGTATTATAATCTTATGGGACCACTGTCATATATATGGTCTGTCATTAACCAAAATATGACTATGAGGTACACATGGTTAGGCATGTTAGGTAACATTTAGGTAACTATGAGGTATACAACTGGGTGTAAGTGGGCTTTGAATTTGCTTTTACTGTGATTTACAAGACAGATGCCAGAAACAAACACCAGCTGACTGGCACTGAACAGGAATCTAAGGCTCCTGCCTGCATTTCCAACACACCCTGGCTCCCTGAGCACTGTGCACCTCCGGCCTTGCAGCTCGGGGCCACCAGTAGCCCTTCATTACTGCTCAGTGGCTCCAGGCTGTAGTCCACACCCTCTGCCCACTCTAATTTTCCCTCTTTCCTCCTGTCCTAGTTCTATCCATCCTCTGTTCTTTCTTGCTCTCTCTTTTGTTTTCTTCCTCTGGCACACAAGACATAAGAGCAACATAGCCACAAGCAAGGCTTAGTTAGGTCTTTTTCAAGGTGAGATGCCATGGGTACTATAACGCTTTTGTACATCTTAACTGTATAGCATGGAAAAACTGTGTTACTATTGTTATTAGCTTTCTGTCTTTTTATGTGTCACTGGCAGTCATGGAGTGTTGTGCCAATAACCCCATTTTCCCATCTGCCCTGCAGCTTTCACTTAGTGACTTTAGGAAGGCATGTGTGCATTATGGCAAAAGTGGCTTTCAACTTGGCGACTGAATTTTTGGCTCAGCCTCTTCTCAGCTAGCTCAGTATGCTCCATTACAAGGGAAGAACTGATAGGCTAATTGGGCTAAATTATAAATGTCTGCTAAAGATTTAATGTCTTCTGTCCTCTGAAGGGTGTTTGGAGACTCCCACAGAGAACCATGGGAAAGCATAAGCAATACATTTCTGAGATTGGGAAGGATACTTGCAAATCATATATAGGAAGCATTATGTTCTATAACCTCTGTACCAGGAGGAAGTCCTTTCAGATCACTTACTTGGAAGTAGATCCAATCTCTCCATGCTCCTTCTCTCCCTTCTTTTAACTTAGGTGTGCAGGAAAGCAGAAGGAAGGAAAGCCAAAAGGAGAGATTCTCCAACCACAGAACAAATCCTTAAGCCACATGGAGCAAATATCTGATAGTGAATAGTCTAGAAAGCTGTTGAGGGGAAATAAACAGAACTGAGCTAATGCTGGCTGGAAATAAGCATGAGCAGTGTGTTTCAGGGCACACTGGGAAGTCAGATTTCCTGTGGTCCTGATTGAATGGACTTGTGCAGTAGTGAACCAGGAACAAGAAACTCTATGGAAAGAATAAGACTTTAAGAACTATTTTTACATGCAATTTGGAAAGAATAATACTTTGAGGACTATATTTAAATAAGTATGGCCCTTAAGGAATCACAGGTAGAGTTACCAAGACTACCTTAGAATAGGCATGGGAGCATTGATATCATGAAGTCTCCTGCACACTGTAGGGTCGCATGGGCATGAACATGGCACTTCTTGGCATTCAACACAGAGGATGTGAGTAGCATAGGGATGGAAATCTCTTCTGATCATATTTAGCTCAAGTGCTTCATTTTTATGCTCAGTCCTCAGGCAGACAATATTAATCCCAGGAAAACAAAAGAGATTATATATGATTTGATTTATACATGTTAATGCTGCTTTTATCATTTTAGTAAAATGCATTTACAAGTTCTCATTTAAAAATATAGGTTCAGTCTAGTCATTCTCATTCTTTTTGATATTTTTACAGAATAGATTATTAAGTATTAATGATTCCTGAGATTCTGGTGTTCAAAATGAACATAATTTATGATTCTGCCCTAACATATTTGTTTTAAGAGGACAGCTCCTTGATGTGTGTGTGTGTGTGTGTGTATATATATATATGTATATATATGCAAATGTATATTTGTATATGTATATGCTTGTGTTTATTTGCTCATGTGTATACCCCCCCCACACACACACACATATGTATTTGGTTTTTAGGCATAATTTGTTATATAAGAAGGGTTTGCTGTTTTGTTTGTTCTGTTATTCTTGTTTGGTTTGCTTTTTCTTAATGAAGGACTCTGAACACAGCATGGTACAACAGAATGCCTTAGGGAATTTTAGCTCCACCAGTGTCCATCAGACCTCACCAGTCATTCCAAATAAATCATGAAGAGGAAACAGTGCAGCTGCTATGCAAATATGATGTCAAGAGAAGAATTCTCCTCTTTCACACACCCAATATGCTGCTACTGCCCCAAGACTTCGTTAGACAGAAATCCCTGAGCCATTGATTGCATCTGCAAATGATGTAATAATATTATTTCTAAATAATATTTGAAGAGTACTTCATATTTTACAAATTGTATTCATGCATCACCTTTCTGAATTTTTACAACAGTCTTGTGAATTAGATAATATCAATGCCATTTTACAATAGACTCTGGTGCCTTTGTGCTTTGATGAAAAGAACACGTTTGCAGGCAGATAGTGAACTGGAATTGGATGTCATTTTGGTCACCAATCCCACTTATTTTAGGATGAATTTAGAATTCAAAGATTGGAATAATGCATGTATAAGAAAGGGATCTTTCTCAAGACCCATTTGCAAAACAGACATGAATGCTGATTATTTTGAGGGTGGAAAACAGAGGTGAACTATTACTTGTTGCAAAGTGTTAGGAATTTTATGTTTATCTGAATCCTGTTAGCCTCTGGTTAATGGGGATCCTAGTCATTTTTTCAATTTGCAATTTTTTCAGTTTGTATAAGAGTTGCCAGACTGTAAACAAAGTGAGAGTGGCTGTGCCAGTGCTGGGCTCGGCAGTGTGTGCTGCTGTCAGGTTGTAGCAGCTGGCTAAAGCTAATGTTAAAGGAGTTTCACCTTCTTCTCATAAAACCACTAGTAGCTAGGCCAGGCACGGTGGCTCAGACCTGTAATCCCAGCACTTTGGGATGCAGAGGGAGGCGGATCACAAGGTCAACGGATCGAGACCATCCTGGCCAACATGGTGAAGCCCCCATCTCTACTAAGATACAAAAAATTAGCCAGGCATTGTGGCACGCACCTGTAGTCCTAGCTACTCGGGAGGCTGAGGTAGGGGAATCACTTGAACCCGGTAGGCGGAGGTTGCAGTGAGAGGAGATGGCGCCACGGCACTCCAGCCTGGGTGACAGGGCGAGACTCCGTATCAAATAAATAAATAAGTAAAAATAAATAAAAAATCCCTCTCTACTAAAAATACAAAACTTAGTCGAGTACAATGGCCCACGCCTGTAATCCCAGCTACTCAGGAGGCTGAGGCAGGAGAATCGCTTGAACCCGGGAGGCGGAGGTTGCAGTGAGCAGAGATGGCGCCACTGTACTCTAGCCTGGTGACAGAGAAAGACTCCATCAAAAGCAAACAAACAAACAAAGAAAAAAAAACATTAGTAGCTTGAAGTTGGCCATAGTGGGAGAAATTACATCATGAAAACTGGCAAATTCTTCAAATGAGTGCTTTTTATTTTTATTTATTGCAGAGAGCTGGCTTACCAGAGCACCGATGGACTTGGATACCTGAGATATCTGCTTGGGATCCCACACTTTCAAGGTCTCTCCTCTGGCCTTCTTCTGGTTCTGCGACTCCTTACAGTGCTGGGAGTTGGTGATGCCAACAGGACATACGCTCCCAGAGCCTACCTCTCCCAGATCACTTTAAAAGGCACCCAGGACCCCAGAATTCTCATCCTCAAAAGCATGGAGCTCAGCTCTTGGCCCTCAACAAATCTCTTCCCCATAAAGATCCTTTTGAGAGCTTAGGATGTCCCCTGGATGGTTTTGGTTGCAGATTGTGGTGGTGGAGGGAGCTATACAATTTAATCTATTACCATTAATTGGATGCGCTAATGGCAGATTGGGTAGTGATAATGCCATAAGAGGTAGTGTGTGAGCCATGTGCTGCATCTGTGCTAGCTCAGGTAAGTCAGCACACAGCACCTGCAGCCTCCTCTCACCTCTTCCCTGAGCAGCACCTTTTCACCTGAACATGCTGATCCCCTAGTGCTTCATCTTGACAGCAACTTAACAAGCCCTGGGCAGCTTTTTAAAATAAATGACTATGATATTGACTATGAATCTACATAAAAGCCACTTGTTTTTTAGTCATAATCTGTGTCTAACTGCAGAAGAAATTCACACCTTTGAAAAACAAAAATGTAAAAAGTGAAAATTGTTTGTAACCACAATATTCTGAAATAGAACCTTTTTGTTAGATCATTTTCAAGAGGATTTTTCATACTTTCCTACAATAATACCAATGTATATGCACTTGTATAAATTCATGGTTAAAATATTCATAGGGTGTATGTGTCTAAATATAGAATCATACCCTATTGTACAGTTCTAGTAAATAGCTATTTTTTTGCTTTTAACTCAGAAAATATATATTTTTATTATGCTTTACGTTCTGGGATACATGTGCGGAACGTGCAGTTTTGTTGCATTGGTATACACGTGCCATGATGGTATGCTGCACCCACCAACCCATCATCTACATTAGGTATTTCTCCTAATGCTATCCCTCCCCCCACTCCCTGACAGGCCCCAGTGTGTGATGTTCCCCTCCCTGTCTGTGTCCATGTGTTTGCATTGTTGAACTCCCACTTATGAGTGAGAACATGCAGTGTTTGTACCTGTGTTAGTTTGCTGAGAATTATTGTTTCCAGCTTTGTCCATGTCCCTGCAAAGACATGAACTCATCCTTTTTTATGGCTGCACAGTATTCCATTGTGTATATGTGCTACATTTTCTTTATCCAGTCTATCATTGATGGGCATTTGGGCTGGTTCAAAGTCTTTGCTATTGTGAACAGTGCTGCAATAAACATAAAGTATGCATGTGTCTTTATAGTAGAATGATTTATAATCCTTTGGGTATATACTCAGTAATGGGATGGCTGGATCAAATGTTATTTCTGGTTCTAGATCCTTGAGGAATTGCCACCCTGTCTTCTACAATGATTGAACTAATTTACACTCCCACCAACAGTGTAAAAGCATTCCTATTTCTCCACATCCTCTCCAGCATCTGTTGTTTCCTGACTTTTTAATGATCGCCATTCTAACTGGCATGAGATGGTAGCTCATTGTGGTTTTGATTTGCGTTTTTCTAATGACCAGTGATGATGAGCTTTTTTTCATATGTTTGTTGGCTGCATAAATGTCTTCTTTTGAGAAGTGTCTGTTCATACCCTTTGCCCACTTTGTGGTGGGGTTGTTTGCTTTTTCTTGTAAGTTTGTTTAAGCTCCTTGTGGATTCTGGATATTAGCCCTTTGTCAGATGGATAGATTGCAAAAATATTCTCCCATTCTGTAGGTTGCCTGTTCACTCTGATGCTAGTTTCTTTTGCAGAAGCTCTTTAGTTTAGTTAGATTCCATTTGTCAATTTTGACTTTTGTTGCCATTGCTTTTGGTGTTTTAGACACGAAGTCTTTTCCCATGCCTATGTCCTGAATGGTATTGCCTAGGTTTTCCTCTAGGGTTTTTATGGTTTTAGGTCTTAAATTTAAGACTTTAATCGATCTTGAGTTAACTTTTGTATAAGATGTAAGGAAGGGGTCCAGTTTCAGTTTTCTGCCTATGGCTAGCCAGTTTTCCCAACACCATTTATTAAATAGGGAATCCTTTCCCCATTGCTTGTTTTTGTCAGGTTTGTCAAAGATCAGATGGTTGTAGATGTGTGGCATTATTTCTGACGCCTCTACTCTGTTCCATTGGTCTATACATCTGTTGTGGTACCAGTACCATGCTATTTTGGTTACTGTAGCCTTGTAGTATAGTTTGAAGTCAGGTAGCGTGACACTTCCAGCTTTGTCCTTTTTGCTTAGGATTGTCTTGACTTGACATTCATGCAAAATATTGTATATTTAAGTTCTTTATTTGCAAAGGATACATAAATTTCATTTCAAAAGCAATACAACAAAGTGTTCCATTTGACAAAAACAGGGTAACTTAACTTTTCCAGGATAAATGATTCATGCTTTTATTAATTTATACATTTTCTTCTGAGAGCAGCTTCACATAGTCAAGTCTCCTTTTCAAGGCACCTGTTGGTTATATTGCTATTTAACCCTTAACCACATGCTCCTATGGAATATTTTTTATGTGATTGACATGCACTTTTACTTGACTTTAAGGAATTTTTCTTGCTTTTCTAACCAGATTGTGTCATGAGGTCAAGAAACTTGTAATATCTTATTCTATTATCTATGGAGCTTAAAACTCTACTATGTGATGGTAGTTTTATTGGATAGGAAACATGTGAGGGTAGGGAACAGTATAAACACTCAAAAGTTTCCAAATAAATAAATGATGGGTGCTCTATAAATGAGCACCAGATATGAGCTGCCATCACAGGCTGTCTCAAATCTGGAGGTCATTTCAAAGCACAAATAGACCCAGTGCCCTTAGAGATCTTAGTATGACCAAGGGTTGTAGAAAAAAGGAATCTGTGTTTTGAAAAGTGTTTTTGGGTCACTGTCATTTACCTGTTTTTTGCTTGTTTGTTTACTTTATTTTTTATCTTATTGAGATCAATGAGCTGAGATTATCACCCGCAGTTAGACCTCAAAGGGACTTCAGGGATCCCTCAACATTTCCCAAACTGGTGAATAGTAAAAATGTCCACCTTGAATTCTCCGGTCCTTCCCTGGAGATTCTGACGTAATAAGTCCAGGGTGGGCCTGGGTCCATCTACTTAAATAAGGACTTTGGCTGCTCTGTTTATGGGGCATTTGAGGCATGTGAGGAAGCATGTCCCCAGGAGCACTGGTAGAACAGACAGAAGGCATGCATGGCAACAACAAAGGTTGCTCTGGCGTTTGCCAAGGTTTATTGTGTCACTGTAATTACAGGTTGAGCACAGCTACATTCCTCAGCACAATAAAGTTGTCGGAGCCCACTCCGAGGCAATTGTTTCCCATTAGGGAAACGTTGGGTTTCCTTTAGTGATGAAAGGCAATAACACAACATGTAATTCCTGTAGCTGTAATATAATGCGTCCAGAACCAAAACACAACCCTCCCGGGAGCCACATCTACAGAGTGCCCAGAAAGGTGAGATTTTCTCTCAGATTGAGAGGTGACCTCTTTATCTTTTGCTGATGTGAATTGACATCTCTACTCCCCAGAAAGCTGAAATGTGACAGTCTTTGGACCTCATTTTCTCCCTCACAGCAATTAAGCAACACGTACATGCTGAGATTCACAAGGCTTCAGGCTTAGCTATGCCAAAAGAAAAAGATGGTTTTTGTCGGATTTTTTTTTTTTTTTGCTGAAATCTTTATAAGTATTGTAGATAATTCTAGTCCTAGAGGTTTTGTAAAAGTGATCTGAAATTTCTCCTTCTGAAGCTTTCAGTATTATAGATAATTATAGCTCTGCAGTGATCTGTAGAAATGATCGTGGACACACAGCATTTTCCCTGCCTCTCTCTCTCCTCTTTACGGCGTACTCTTTCTTTGGGAGCTTTAGCCTCACTCAAAAAGACTCAGGCCTATATCTTCTTATAGACTCTTACAAAAAGAGTAATGAATCAACAAGTGGACATAAATTAATAGTAACTTAGGCCAGCTTAAATATAGAGAGATGCAAACTTTTATGTTAGAATCCTAGTATACCTTTGTTTTATGTTTGTGGGTAAACACATTGTAATAAGAGGATAACAAGGGAAGTTGTTGAAGGTGGAAGGGAGAAGATAGTAGATCTTAGGGCCTTTGTCAGTGTCATCTGCAGACAGCTGCACACACTGTAGATGTTTGCATAAACTTCTGATTTCTGATCTACATGTGCCTCGTGGGCTAGTTTCAGAAACTCATCTCTAACTGAAAGCAGTTTCACAATTTCATGTTGTGTTCATGGACAAGAGACAAAATGGGAGTTGTTTGCCTCGGATTTGTGGGGAAAATTGTTTTGGAAAGATCTTTGTCAACTATTTAAAAAATTGATTTCCAGCCAGGCGCAGTGGCTCATGCCTGTAATCCCATCACTTTGGGAGGCCAAGGTGGGTGGATCACGAGGTCAGGAGATCGAGATCATCCTGGCTAACACGGTGAGACCCTGTCTCTACTAAAAATACAAAAAATTAGCTGAGCGTGGTGGCGGACGCCTGTAGTCCCAGCTACTCGGGAGGCTGAGGCAGGAGAATGGCATGAACCCAGGAGGCGGAGCTTGCAGTGAGCTGAGATCGGGCCACTGCACTCCAGCCTGGGCAACAGAGCGAGACTCTGTCTCCAGGAAAAAAAACAAAAGAAATTGATTTCCAAGAAAATTATATTGTGATTTGACCTGGCAAGTGAGGGTCAGAAAGTGTCATTTGGAGTCTATATAAAAAATAACTTTTGCTTAAATTGTTTCCAGTCCAATCCAGTCCAGTCCAACCCAAGTGTTACTGAAAACAAAATATCTCTTTATGAAAACCTCCACAGAATACTGAGAGCAGAAGGCCACAGCAAGACTGGCGCCTGCAGCCTTGAAGGGTTGTACCCAGCAGCGGGGAAGGGGAGGCAGGGATGGTGCTGCTGACATCCATCAGCAAGCTAGCCCAGCTGTGAGGTCTTCCTTGGTCACCAGCAGGTGGCCACAGGGACTCTGGCAGTACACAGGAAATGACCCTTGGACTCCATAACTATCAACGGGCAATCACTGCTTCAGAGAGGCTGGGAGCAGAGCCAGGGAAATACTATGGACATGCAGGACTGCTCTGCACACCACGTTGCTGTGTCATGGAAACAGTTTTAAAATTTTGAGAAAATTAGATTTTCTATTTTGCAATAAATACCAAAAATAATTTCTGCAGGAAATAAACCTTTTTTTTTTCTTCAAAATATTTACCAAGGGCCTTCTTATATGTGCCTCATATGTTTTGGGCTTAAATTAAAAAAAAAAAAAAAAAAGAACCTCCTTATTAAATACTGCCTTACTTAATTTTTATTCACTTCTATTTCAGAATTCTTCTGAGATTATTTAATATAACTTATTACTTTTGCAGAATTGTACAGTCTCCTAGGACAATGTAATAGCAAAACCTAAAAAATAAAAATAAAAGTCAAAAACAAAAACCCAACCCAATCCATCTTCTACTAGCAGCTGATAAAATATACACTGCAGAGACTTGAGTATTATTTATCACTTCTTTCTCCTAGATACACATCACAGTGCACACACACACACACACACATCCCCCCTACAACACACATATTCCCACACACACAAACACCACATGCACATCCCCCACACAACAGAATCTTATAGACAGGCATTAATCAAATAATTCTAAATTGCATGGGAAATTTCCAGAGTGATCAGTGCTATATAAGGGAGACCATCGTGCCCTGAATACATGCAGTTGAGTCATCTAATTCAAGAAAAATGCCTCAGGGAAGGTTTTCCTGAGGTAATGAGGAATAATCTGGAATACAAAGGATGAGCCTGGATTTACTAGGAAAACAGAAGTGAAAAGGGCCTCTGACCACAGGAAAAACAGCACGTGTGCAAGTACAATGGCCGTGAAGGCTGACCAGCTCGTGGGGCCCGAAGGGTGTGGACACATGGCTGGAGAAGAAGGCATGGGCTGGTCCTGGACCAGCGGGTCACATGCTGCCAGGGTAAGGACATTTTTCCCTAAGAGCAGTAGCAACACAGAGCCATTGGGTGTTTTGACAGGCACAGCAGGAGGACCTGGAAACTGATGGAATCAGGCTTGCATTTCAGAGCATCAGCGCAAAGGATGCAGTGGATGTGAGTGGGAATGCATCCTTGTAGACCCATTAATGGGGCTAGGGAAGGAATGATGGTAGGTAGAGGTAAGGTGTCAGCACCTATTCCCTCTACCCGAAATTCCCAACCAGATCATCACATGACTGTCTCTTTCTCATCATTCAATCTTAGTTCCAATATATTCACCTCAAAAAGACCTCCTTTCACCACTCTATATATTGTTGCTCCCTCTTCTTCTCATGGTGTTGCCAGACCTTTGGTCTTGAATTTCTTATTCATAGCACTTGCCATGATCTGATTCAGCAGGGCCTCAAACAGCATGGTTTTGTTACAACATTGATAAGAAAAACAAGTGGCTCCCGATTTCCAAGGGCCACTGAATGTGTGGCGTTTGCAAGTTCTCCCTACAGAGAAAGTGGCTCTTCTCAGGGTACTCTGGTTTCTCCCATATCACAAAGGTGCGTCCGTTAGGTGGATGGGTGTGTCCACACATCCCAGTGTGAGTGAACGGGTATGGGTGGGTGTGAGTGCACCCTATGATGGATGGCATCCTGTCCAGGGTGGGCTCCACCTTTCACCCTGCATTGCAGGGACAGGCTCTGGCCACCCACTACCACAAATTGGAATAAATAAGAGGACTCAAAAAAGGAATGAGAGGATGAATACAAATTATTGTAAAATAAAAATGTGCAAGGTCTATGATCATCACGCAGATGTGCGACAAGGACCGATGAGGTACGAAGATGCTCAGCGGGCCCGTCAGATTGGTTCTTGCTTGCTTTTGAACTGCGTTGTGGTAGGAGGTGCTCCTGACAATTTTTGCCTTGCAAACACTTATTGCCTGATTTAACCAACCACTACTGCCACTGCAGTCCCTTGCTGATTCACCAAAAATGGAATAAAAAATTATCTTAAATATATGTATATCTCACATGTATTTCAGTGTTTAATATTACAAGTGTTTGGGTCTTTTTATTATTTTTTTCTTATAGAGTCTCGCTCTGTCACCCAGGCTGGAGTGCAGTGGCACAATCTCCGCTCACTGCATCCTCCGCCTCCTGGGTTCAAGTGATTCTCCTGCCTCAGCCTCCCGAGTACCTGGGACTACAGGTGCCCACCACCATGCCCAGCTAACATTTTTTTGTATTTTTAGTAGAGACGGGGTTTCTTCATGTTGGCCAGACTGGTTTCAAACTCCTGACCTCAAGCGATCTGCCTGCCTTAGCCTCCCAAAGTGCTAGGATTGCAGGCATGAGCCACTGCGCCAGGCCATGTTTGGGTCTTTATTTAGAAATTTGGTGATGTTTTTGTGACTAGAAATGTGTCATGGGAATTTAACTCTTGTTTACATAAATTAGCTTATGGCAAAATTGGTTTAGTTATATATCATTTTGCTTAAAGTCACAGTTTCCAAGAACCAGTTGATGACATTAAGTGAGGACTTACTGTACTCAAATGTTCGCTTCTGTGAGTTCATGTTTTTCTCCTCCCTAGAATGTAATCTCCAGGGAGCATGAACCTATTCTTCTTCCTGTATCACTGTGTCCCCACTGCGTAGTAAACCCCTGGGACATGAGAGATGCTCACTGACTTATATTTTATGAATAAACAGAGACCAATAAGCATATTCTAGAGGTACCAGAGAGGCCACACAGGCAGGTGTCAGCAGTAGATTGGCTGCAGTGAGGAAGGAAGGCATTAGGGGCTACTTTTAGGCTTGCATCGCTGGTAGAAAGAAAATGTTAAGATCATTTAGGGGGCCCGGGGGACAATGAGTATTTGGAATAAACAAACAAATAAATAAATAAATAAACGAGTAAATAAATCAATCAATATTTGTACCTTATGGCAAAACAATGGCAGTTCAGAATTGATGGAATCATAGGAGCTCTACTCTAGGCCAACAGTTTTGGGTTTTGGGAGACCTGACGTTCCAGTTTCAATCAACCTGCCCAGCAAAACAAACAGGAAGGAGAGCTGAGGGCCCTCATATTTTGCTGCTTACTGGCTGCGTTTCTATCTCTGGCCTTGCCAGGGCAGCCCGCTGGAAATGATCTAAGATAAGTCCTCTGTGTTCTCTAGGAAGCAAGGTCTCAGAAGCCACTGGATCCTGGAACACCTCACTCTTGCTGATTAAATTCTGCAGCCTGCAGAGAACCCCCTTGTCTCTGGCAAGCACCTTCTGAACACAAAATAGAAAAGACCTCAAGCAGAGCTGTGGGGAGAAAAATGTTCTGCCTTCCAGTGATGTGAGAAAAGAAAACACAGTGAAGCCCAGGGTAAAGGAGAAGATGGAGTTGTTTTGATTTTCCCACAGGGGATATTCAGCAGATGAATTTGCCTATTTTCTTTCTCCTAAACAGCCAGGCTACCTTGAGAGAAGCAAGAGATCCTCTCCCTTTTGCCAAAATCTGCCTCCCCCAGGAGACTGTGCTTTGCTCATACACATCATTAGAAATTATCCTTAAATATTAAAACATAAATGAATATTCAGTGAAAGACTAAAGTTTCTCTTGTTTGAAAGCAAAGCCTGTAAACCTTTATATATTCGATTATACAACGAAGATGAAAATGAACTGATTCATGGGCAACCCTAATTAATAATGAAGAAGGCCAGAAAAGTGGCCCTGTCATTGGGGGTGGCTGGAAGTGATGGGGAAAGCCTAAGGGAACTTTCAGGAGTGATGGCAAAGTTCTATATCTTCATGTGAATTCGGTTACACAGGTGTATACCAAATTTGTCAAAACTCATTGAATGGTCCCCTCGAGCTTTGTGCATTTCCCTCTCTGTAACTTTAACTAGAAAAAAACATAGAATAGGTACATCTTGAACTCAAGTCAATGATATGTACCCCAAAGTATTTAGGGTGAAGAGGACTGACCTCTACAACTTACTTTAAAATGTATTAATAAGTGAGGTGGCCTGGTGGTGGCTAGAGGGAAGGAGGGATGAATAGGTAAGTCAAAGCAAGGGTAGTAACATGAATGGTTGGTTCTGAGTCCTGGTCGTGTTCGTGTTCACACTGCCATGGCTTTTCTGTGTTTGAACACTTGCAAAATGAACTGATGGGAAAAAATGAACTAGTTAGAATTGTGCCCAATGACCATTTCCCACCATCCGAAATATCTCTTTTCTTAGAAATGCAGGAGTATAATCACAAGGGGTATTTCTGCTTTGAACTTCTGACTTAGATATTGAATTTGTATGTTACCCCAAATCCAATCAAATGCTAACAAAGGCAAGTTCCTTGCTGCAGAGAGACCAGATAGTATTGTTAAGGAACATTATCCTAAACTAGTCTACAGCAGTGGGTTCAAATGACAGTGCTGTGGTGTTTACAGTTTTAATTCTGCTCTCTTCCCTGAGTTATATTTATCCTCACTGAAACAAGTTTTGCAGCATGAGTCCTCATGTTCAGATGCATTGTTTTGATTTAGTGAAGATATATTCCATGTATCTAAAAGTATCATGCAAGTATCTAAAAATATATTTGAAGAAATGCTTATTATTATCTCCAATTTATAGATGTGTTTATACTGGACAACAGCATCATTACCATTAAGCGGAATGAAACTTTTTAGCAGCAGGTCATATATTAACAAAGAAGCTTGCATAATTATCATGTAGACAGTAAAATGCACAAATATAATTCATCTTTATAATTTTATGTTTGTAACTCTGATTTGCCTATAGTAGCCCTGAAATGGACCTGTTCACCCACCCATATGGTCATAATGGCTATTTCCTGGTTTAAATATATTGTCAGAAATCCAGGTTCCCATGATAGGTGGTTTCAGGCACAATGTGTGCAAAGTGGATGCAAAGGAATAGCAGTTAGACTGAGCACTGATGGTAAGCACATCTTAGCCAATGTTTGAACTAAGGTGTCTGGAATGAGAAAACTAGTAATGATCCTCCAAGTATGAGAAGGCCTAGAATTCCATGAAGATAATGTGGCAAAATTCAAAGTAACCTTTATGTAAGCCCTTTTTCATGCAAGCCAGGAGTGGTTGAATAGTGACCTGTGCAAGAACCCACACAGCATCTCAGATGGATGTTCAAATAGTCCAATGCTCTAAAAATCTATGCTGAGTGGTGGCAGGGACAGCTTCATGGGCTTACAAATTGTGCAAGCATCATAGGCTTGCAGCAGGGTCCTGCTCTCGGGAGGGTCCCCGTGTTGGTTTAATGATTTGCTGAGATTCATTGGAACTAACTTAAACTTTTACCTTTAAACTCATGTTTTTTAAGTGAGGCATGGACATTGGAGAACACACATGAGTGAAAAGCTCTGCTTGGGGACAACGCTTCCACACACAGGCTCAGGCTTAGGAACATGGCTGCAGTGTGTGCACCAAGCAGTTGCCCTGAGCACACCTGGGGCAGTCCGGGGAATGGTGGGGCCTCAAAAGCACAGGACGGTCTGGGATCTGGGTCCACACTGCTGGGGGGTACTGTGGCAGTAGACAAAGGAGGAATTCTTCACGGGCAACAGTGGACTCAGAGCAGGAATCTCCGGGGCTCATGACGTCAATTTTGTCAGCAAATTGTTACCAAAAAGTGCACATATGGGGATTGCAGTAATGCATATCAGAAAGTTATGAGGTTCCTTGTAAGGATTTAGAATCCATAGTTTTAAAAATTGCTGCAACATTGCAAAGCAAATACTCATAGTACCAGAAATAAAAATTACATTTAAAGTTTATCACATTGAACAGAAAAAGCCACATTTCCATAAGGGGCTTCTGATGAATCCATTATGAAGAAGAGAACAACGTTGGAATTAACTTTTCCCTGTAATTGAAGTTGCAAGGATAACTTGCAAAACAGGCCTTTGAGTTATATACAGATCACAAAGCCACTTAGCTCTTCTTGTACACCCTCCGCAAGCTATCAGAGAATGTTGCCATTGCATTTACATTTGAAGTTAAATTCAGAATTGGATGAAACCTGTTTGTGTCAAGAGTTAAACCATTTTAGAAAATTTATTCCATAGGAATCGTCAACTCCAGATGGCCTAAAATTAATATATTGAAATCAGTTATAAGAAATTTATCCCAACATTTTATGGAAAATTTCCACAATTCCCATAAACACGCTTAACAGCCTCACTAATGTTTTCATTAGCATAAAGGTCCTTCTCACTTTAAGCCATGAGTAAAAATTATTTGCAACCTTGTATTTGCCAACATTGACTGACATTGCTTTCAGTTATATCAATCATAAACAAGTCGTAAAAGTAAAAATTTTGATGAGATAATAAATGAATTTCAGAATAACAGGTCAGGAAAATCTTACAATCAATCAAAATCTCACATTAATAAAGTATTATTTATTATATTATATTAAATTATGACACCATTATGTATAATTTTTTCATATGTATATATATATATACATATGTATGTATGAATTTGCAAGTGAATTTTGTTGTTACTCAGGTAAAACTATTACCCCTTGTGAAGGTTAATTTTATGTTACAACCCAACTATGCTGTAAGGTGCCAAGATATTTGGTTAAACATTATTTCTAGGTGTGTCTGTGAGGGTGTTTCTGGATAAGATCAGCATTGGAATTAGCAGATGACCCTCCCAGGTGCAGGTGAGCATCGTCCAACCTGTTGAAGGCCTGAATAGAACACAAAAGGTGGAGTGACAGAACTTGCTTTCTTTGCCTGTCTTTGCACTGGGAGATTGGTCTCCTTCTGACCTCAAATTCAAACTTGGATTGGAACTTACATTGTCAGCTCTCCTGGGTCTGTAACTGCTGACTGCAGATCTTGCAACTTCCTAGCCTCTGTAATTGTGTGAACCAATTCCTTATTGTGTATCTCTCCTCTTCCTCTTACTATTTATCTGTATTACTTCGTTCTCCCACTGCTATAAAGAGCTGCCCGACACTGGGTAATTTATAAAGGAAAGAGGTTAAATTGACTCACAGGGCTGGGGATACCTCAGGTAACTTATAATCATGGCAGAAGAGAAAGCAAACACATCTTTCTTCATGTGGCGGTAGGAAGGAGAAGTGCCAAAGCAAACGGAGAAAAGTCCCTTATAAAACCATCAGATCTCGTGAGAACTCACTCACTATCACGAGAACAGCATGGGGTTAACCACCCCATGATTCAATTACCACCCACTGGGTCCCTCTTATGATACATGGGGATTCTGGGAACTACAATTCAAGATGAGATTTTGGTGGGGACACAGCCAAACTATATCACCATCTATCTTCTATCTATCTGTCTACCTATTTATTATCTATCTATCATCTACCTATTAACCTATTGGTTCTGTTTCTCTGTAGTATATTGACTAATCACCCTCAAGTTTTATCAGTAATAAAATAGTTTTAAAAGAAAATGCTTTACATTTTAATACCTTTAATTATACCTTTTTCTATTTTGTGAATGAGGAGCCCCACATTTTCTTGCATGGAGTCCCCAGTCATGTAGCAAGCCCTTGGTGGAGGTTTGAGAATGGCTTCTCAACACTAGCCCATATTCCACTTTGTTCAGTTGCTTGTCTGGGTGGGCTGGGATGGAAGGCAGGACACTTCATATTCTGAGGCTGTTGGAATAAAGAAAGAGGTTCTTGGTTTCGTTTGGGATCAAAGCGATTGTCTAAAAGATTTCACAGGACTAGGATTAAATTCTTAAAGATTCTGTGTCTATTCTGGTAAAAGTATCTGTCTCCTTCTCTGCCTTGAGTTGCATCATAGAAGAGCCCTCTCTCCCATCTTCTATTTCCACCAAATGCATCTCATTTCATCATGACTGTCTCCCCAGATCTTCCCTGGGTCTGAACAGATCTAGGTGAGGAATACAAGCCCCTAGAATGATTTTCCTACAATCTCTGTGCTAGGCTGGAAGACTTTTTTCTGGACATATACGGTAATCATTGCAGCAAATATATTTTGTTGCTTTGAAGTCAAGCTTTGCAGACAAATGACAATGGGGGTTATTTTTCTGGATTTTCTGGTCTGAATCAACTTGGCATGGGTGGATTTTGTGAGAAACACTTTCCACCAAATACGGACGGTGCAGGGGGTCAAGTTTATTTTCTTCTCTATCTAGCTTCTATCCCTAAAGAACTATATCCTATTTATCTTTAACATCAATCCTTTCTATTTTCTAAATTAATTAGCATTGTGGGGTGGTATTTCTCAGGCAGCATCCACTATTTCCAGAGCAGGTGCTGCAGTAATCGCCATAGCATTCCCTTATTATCAGTGTTTTCTGTGGGCAGAAGCTTAATGACTGGGGAGGTAGTCTGGATCCACCCTCTTCAAGAGCTGTCTGTCTATCCCACAACTGGTCCACGGCAGCAGCAATGGGCTCAGTGTGATGGATCCAAGGCCAGCATCTGAATAGCCTCTGGGGAGGGCCCAGGCTCTGGAATTGCCCTGGGTCAAGGTGGCCCCTCTCATAGCTCAGCAATATCCATGCCGGCCTTCAGGGGGACTTGCATGGGGAGCTTGCCATCTTACATGGCTCTTCTCTTATCTGAGTCATTTTCAGTGCTAATATATCTACTTTACGAGAGAGAAGCATTGGGCCTCTCTGTTAGACAGGCCCCCAAGTGGCCAAGGGCTTTTGCTGTTATGCGTTCTTATGACACATGTCAATGATTCTCCAAGTATGGTCCCCAGACCAGCGACATCCATGTCACCTGGAGCTAGTTAGAAAAGCAATCACTTGGGCCCTCCTCAGGCCTTCTGAGTCAGAAGCTCTGCAGATGGGCCTCAGCAAGCATGTTTTCACAAAGCTTCCAGATCACGCTGCCACACAATGAGGTATGAGAACCACTGAACCACTCAATGCCCACACACCTTCCATCTATCACTTTGTACCTGAAGAACTGGAGTCACGTGTCAGCTCTGCAGCTGTCAGAACAATTTCCCATGATGTCAGCCCCCTGGCTTCCTCTGACCTTTCCCCAGATGAAGTCAGGGCTGATGGGATCAGCTCTCCTCAAGATCCCAGTTCATCTGAGGCCAAGCCCCAGACCCCTGAAGGGTTGCTCTATCAACCAACAAGCTGCCCTTCCACATATCAGTAGCAGGTTTTCCTGTCTGCTGTGTTTACTCTGCAAAATGATGGCATGGATTAATGAGCAATTCCTATCTAAAAGTCTAGGATAGACTAAGGACCCAGGGCATTGGTGTGCTATGTGCGGTTGGTTCACAGTCTGACATTCCACACTCATCACACTTGTTAATGTTTCCTGCCACAGGCCCCTCACTGAGATGTGGTTGGAGTTTTTTGATGTGATTGTTTGATGTGTCTGTATCCGACAGCAGACTTCCTAGGAGGTTCCCTAAAGCACTGCTCATGAAGGAAGAGCCCTCAGGTCATCGTATGTAGTTTTCTTTTCATATCTCCTTTCATTTCTCAGACTTCAGGGAGCATGAAACTTCTGATGACTTCTCCCTCCAGATACCCTTCGCTGAAGAGTCATGAACAACCCATGGGGTGAGCAGGCCTCCCTCGGATGGGTGCACTCACATGGATGCCTGTGTCACTAGGAAAGGGCCAATGTTACCCCCAGCAACCCCAAGAAGGGGATCCCCAAAAAGTCCTTGCTCCAGTTGGGCAACAAGGTCCAGAAACACCACCAGAGCAGAGGCTCCAGTTACCTCAAGGCACCCCAACATGGTAGCTCTGCACCGAAGCCGCACGGAGACCCCTTGTGAGTTTGCAGAGGGTGAGGATCACAAGTTGCCCCATGGACTGACTGAAAATTGGCAATGATATGAGGTTCCAGTTTTCAGCATCCCAGGGGGAGGCTCCTGCTTAATCTTAGCTGGCGTGTGTCCCTGGGGCCTCACCAATCCCTGTATCGAGAGAGCTGGGAGCTGCTCATGACCATTGGGGTTGGGGGTCGCGCCTGGACAGGGTTAAGCCCAGGTCAGCTGGGGGCAAGCTCTCCTGTCTGAAGCCCCAAACCCTTTCCCTGGCAGGTCCCAGCCCATCTGAATTTCTATCCAGGAGGAATTATCCCACTGAGGACAGAAGTGTGGGTCAGTAGAGAGCACACGGCTCATCCCCTGGAGAGGGTGGGGACTTGGGGAAATTCAGTGTCCCTTGTCTGAGAGCATGCTCCTGCTTCTCACCATGGCTCTCTGGTGACACTGCACTGCCCACCACTGTGGCAGATGGCAGCCCAGCTGCACAGGACATGTATACAATGTTAGCACCACTGGTTTTCTCCTCTTTCCCTCAGCCACAAAGGCCAGAAAAATTCTGAGGGTTCTAAAGGAGATAGCATGCAGCCTGATGCTGGTCAAGAAAGCTGGGTAGGAAATTACCCCAGGGCAAAATGAGCTGGGAACATAATCAGGGATTGTGAGTGGTGGTGTCCACTGCTTGGCCTGTAGCTACCAGGTGGCCAAGGATTCAGCAAACGCTTTTTGGACATCCTGCGCCCTCACCAAGTCTTACTCTAGAAATAAGAACCATCATGCATCAAACAGGTGCTTCCTTCCTGACTTTCAACCTTCGTCCCATGCAGCTCTGAAGCATTCTGCCTTGCTCCTCAGCCTCTGACCTTCCTCCTCCATTCTGGGCTGAACTCCCAACTTCAAGTACCCCAGTGGAACTCACATAACCATCTCAGGCCTTTGGTACTTGACAGCACTCAGCAAGGGCTGCCTCCTCAGACTTACTGCCGACCCAGGTCCTCGGGCCATGGTTTTTGAGAAGCCACCATTGAATCCAATATCTGCCTGAGTCCTTCTGCCAGCTCTTCCAGGGTATGGCTTATCATGGACCTTCTCTTTCAATACCACATTCTCTAAACCATTTTCATAGGTCACTGTGGGATTATAAGCTGCTCTCTGACGCTTCCCCCTCTCCTACTTGCTCATGGGATCTCATATGGAAATTGACCCAGTAAACAAACATCTTGCTCAGCTGTAAAAACACCTTCTCTGCTATCCACTGTATCCAGTGGCTCTCGCGTGGAGCATACATCTCTTCTTGATCCTCTTCACACCCTCAGTCCAGCACTAAGAGAAAATCTAAGCCTCATTATTTCTCTTCTGGGGACATTGTCACTTCTCTTCTTAACTGTGTAGACATCCGGCATCTAAATATTCCTTGACTCATCTCTAGAAACCCTTTTTTGGTCCTCTAGCAGGTGTCTTGCAATCAGTAGTCCTATCCTAGATGAAAGCCTCATATCTCTCCTCAACATAACCCAGCACAGAGCTCAGGATCATCAGGGGAGGCAAGACCCCTGAGCACTGGCCTCAAAGTGGATTATTTCAGACAGAGCCAACCTCTTTACACTTCCCAAATTAAAGACTGTTTAGTCTCTTTTGTTCATTTTTGTGCAAAATAATGTATCTCTTTCCCTGCCTCAAGTTTTATTGATAAAGAGCCCTTCTATCGGCCGGGCGCGGTGGCTCACACCTGTAATCCCAGCACTTTGGGAGGCCAAGGCAGGTGGATCACAAGGTCAGGAGATTGAGACCATCCTAACCAACATGGTGAAACCCCGTCTCTACTAAAAATACAAAAAATTAGCCAAGCGTGGTGGATGGTGCCTGTAGTCCCAGTTACTCGAGAGGCTGAGGCAGGAGAATGGCGTGAATCCAGGAGGCGGAGCTTGCAGTGAGCCGAGATCACGCCACTGCACTCCATCCTGGGTGACAGAGCAAGACTCCATCTCAAAAAAGAACCCTTCTGTCATCTGCCTGTGCTGTGTACAAGGCCAAGGGGTGGCAGGGGAGCTTTCTGTCTGACAGACAATGGACATGTGTTTAACAAAAAAGAGACAGATGCTCAGTCAGAAAGCTATAAAGATAATTATGTCCTCCAGGCCAGGGTCACAGAGCTGCTGCAAGTGATTCACAGGTCACTTGGGAATGTTCTCAATAAAAGCTTGATGCATTTCTGACCTGAGAAAGCAACACAGCCTGTGCCCTGTTGGCATTTTATATGATTTAGGGCAAGAAAGGAGATTCAAATACCATCACCAGTGCAGCTCAACTATAGTCAAATTAATTAACACGACTGTGAGAACATGAGGTGACATGAAACGTATTTGCAGGGGAGCCACTTTTTAGTGATAATTAAGTAAGAGGAATTTAACACATTACAAATCAGAGACGAAAAATGTCAGAGCATAGCTTGCTGACTCCTGGAGAGAACACGTTTGCAGACAACCTGGTGAAAGGCCTGATGATCCTGTACAGAACAGGAGAACCAGAGTGAGATCTCATAACGTGGGCATTACTGTCATGATGTGATTTTCTGTGTCACTACCTTAGTCATGCCATGTGGCTTGTCAGTGTGTCCTGGTGGGTTATATTGCTTGATTTTTATAACATTTAAAGTAAATGAATGCTCTTCCCTTTAGATGAATTCTTACAAGGTTGAGTCTCTATATAAAGACACAAAACAGAATTGCTGCTAGAAGGAAACCGGGTTGGGGAAGGAGGACCCAATCTGCCCTGGACCCATAGAGTAGCCCCTAAGACAAGAGAGGTAGGGGCCGGGCACGGTAGCTCATGCCTGTAATCCCAGCACTTTGGGAGATGGAGGTGGGTGGATCACCTGAGGTCAGGAGTTCGAGACCAGCCTGGCTAACATGGTGAAACCCCATCTCTTCTAAAAATACAAAACTTAGCTGTGCATGGTGGAGCACACCTGTAATCCCAGCTACTCAGGAGGCTGAGGCAGGAGAATTGCTTGAACCCAGGAGGCGGAGGTTGCCAAGAGCCAAGATCATGCCATTGCACTCCATCTCAAAAAAAAAAAAAAAAAAAAAAAGGGTGAGATGTGTGTGTGCATGCTCAGGTAGGGTTGTGTGCATGAACATATGTGTGTATGTAAATTCCAAAACAGAATTGCATTAGCTGCAAAACTTAATAAAAATTTCTACCGAGAGTGAGGTCATGTCTTCCCGGACCTCTGCTTTAGAGGCTGCACAAGGGAAAAGGTGTAGAATTTAAGTGACTAGGACAGTGATTCACTGCTTGGGAAAAGGGCGGATTGTAGGTTGAGATAAGCTCTCTCTGGTCTGCAAAGCTGTCTTCCTCCTTCCTGTGTTTGAACAGATCATTTTTTCCCCCTTGAATATCAGCAGTGAGTGGGTATGTTTTTAGAAGCCATGTGGAAAGAAAATCATATATCTTCAAATCCTCTATTCACACATAACAGGGAAGTTTATGCTGAAATCCTGTAAGATGCACGGGAACTGACAGGTATAAGTGGCAGATCCCCATCTGGCTTCTCACAATCCTTCTGGGCAGACACACTCTGGGTGGGACGGGGCAGAGCAAATCTGCTATGTTGCTTCCCACTGCCCAGGGGTTTAGCGATTGTGTGGCTTCAGTGGAATTCACAAACAATGAATCCACATAGGGATCCACTGTGCAAATCAGTCGCGTGCCCTGACTGCTTTGGGGACTCTATTCATCTAATTCTTTATTTTAAAAAGTGACTAGGTCCACAAAAATTCTACTCCACAGCTTCTGAGCATAAAATGGAATTTTAGAAACTTGAAAAAGAGCTGATTTATGGTGTCTTGCAGTCTGTTTCTTTCAAATGTGCATAACTTATATTAAGGAGCATGCTCACAAACTACAATAAAATCTGATTCAACACTTCTGAATAAACATTCATCCAAGAGCCCTTCAAGGGCAGTTTTGAATCTGCAAGTCTTTCTCTGTCTTCCTTATTTATCACACAGCTCCAGTGGGGACCCTAAGACTAGAGGCTGGGGCGGTCTAGCAGTTGACATTCCGCCGAGCATCCTAAGAAGATCAGAGAGGCTCAGAAGCACTTCAACAGTTGATGATCTCAGTAGCATCTTTGGATTTTTCATTTGCTAAGTGTCTGATAAGGAGAATGGATAGCAGAGTGTTGATCTTCTCTTTGCATTTACAAAGCAGATAAGGTGTTAATGCTTCCACAAGTCAATGAAAATTATGTCAGACAAACTTCGCTTCAGGTTCTCCAGCATTAAAGAATATGGTTCAGAGCTGTGCCTTCTCCGTATAAGTAGTGATGTTTGGGGCCTTGCAAAGTCCATTGGCAAAAAACAAACCTTGAAAAGGTGTCGAATGCATCGGGGGCTTTGTAGCTTCCTTGAAAAATAGGCCGCTGACTTCCATGACACTGATGCACACACGACACTGTCCTGTAGACCCAGCTTTCACAATGTTCACCAAACTCCTTAACACAACCAAGCAAGCACCCTTATCTTACTAATCCTGACACCCACGTTGCAGCTCTCATCTCTATCTGGGGCAGCACCTGGACTCAAGTGTGCCCCACCTGCACACAGACTCTACCTGCACGGAACTCTAGAGTTACATGGTGCACCTGCTTGCCGTCACTAAATTTCACTAACACTGCTTGGAACAGCTAAAGCCTCTGGGATGCCCTTGGGTTGTAAAGCGGAGGCTACCATATTCTCAATCTCAATTGAGCAAATATCCTGTGGTCACACATGGAAGCTGGACCAAGAAGAAGTATGTTTTCCATCAACAAAAGCTGATTTGTCTGCCATATGCATGTCCAAACATATGCTGAGAAACTGGAGACATCAAATTTGCTTTAAATATCCATTCTGATTTTCCCCAATATTAGCACCATATTTCCAGAGGTGCCAGACTTTGTCACTTGTTGCCTTAAGAACTTTGACCTGGAAGAGAGCACAACAGCCTTTGGAAGCCTACGTTGGCCATAAGGTTCAGGTCCAGAGGAGATCATACATACAAGGACCTCTAGATGGGAAAGGCGGAGCTCTGGAGCTAGGAGTCAAGAAGCAGAGAGGGGCCTGGGGAACTCGAGCAACAATAGCACTTGCAATTACTTCTGCTTCTCTTGGTAGAGGTTAGATCTCAGAGAAGATGCTGCTGTTGTGATGGTTTTACAGGAGTCAGAGCACTAAGAGTGGGATTTCCTGGCTCATAAAAGATTATTAAAAGCAACAAACAAACAAAAAAACACACAAAACATATTTCCAGCCAGATTGAGTGCAGAAATGGTGTGTTGTCCTTGAATCGAGTAGGCATCTAGAGGTGGTCTCTCCATGTCATGGGTGGCGTTTGCGTAGCCCGCAGCATCGCCAAACTGTCAGTGCCCAAATATCACACACACACACACACACACACACACACACACACACATACACACACACTTCTGGGATGTAACTGACCACACAAGGTTTTTGCAGTGCTGATGCCAGTAGCAACCAGGATATACTGGAGGATGGAAGCCTTCTCTCTTCATCTGCAGGGACCAAGGAAGCCTCCAGGATCTCATGCGTCTCCTGGGAGAGACCCTGGGGAGAGATCCCAATTGTCATGGGCATAGAATCTTCTCATGAGGCTGCTGGGACTTAGCATCAGAATATAAGCTGATTTAAGTGATCGAAAGAAGAGGATATTTCTTGCCTACTGAGTTAAGAGTTAATCGTGCCCGGCTCATCATCTTTTTTAAAAGCCGATCTTTTTAAAGTCAGATAGCTAACTATAATCTCGTCATTTCCAAAAGTTCTCTTCACAGGCTTAGCACCAGGAATGGCTTTTGGCAGATGTTGTCAGGTATTTTCTAACTTTAGTTGGTTGTCTTTCTAAATCAGGGTGGTGGTAAATTGCTCTCAGATTAGAAACAAAGCCAAAGAGTGAAGACACAGACAGGAACACACTTAAAATAACAAAAGCCTGTTTGATGTTACAGCAACACAGTTTGCCTCTGGCACTGAGGGTGCCTAGCTTGGACTTTTGATTTTCCAGAGGATAATTTAATTCCAAAAGGGTCTTAGTTTAATCTCAAATTCTTTTGATAAACACCTACATGGAGGGAAAATGTTAAATGATGGGGTGGCGGTTGGTGGACAGAGCTTCCTATTTTCTAACAGGGCAGGAGGAAAAGAAAAGAACATAAGGAAGGACATGGGAAATATATTCCCTGGACATGAGGCTGGGAAGCCAAGCTTCACTCTAATAAAAGAAAAGGGAGAACAGTCCACAGTATCCTTATGTCCTCATTTGAAGCAACCAACACGCCACTACATTTTGCTAAAGAAAAACCAGAGCTAGACAGTAAAGTGGTGAGAAAGAATTATTCAGGAACTACTGCAGTCAGGGAAAAGACACCTCAGTGCAAAACTGGGCTTAATTCCAAATACAAGGAAAAGTGAGAATTTATAGCTGAGAAGCAGGATGGAGGGGTCGGAGGATGAAAAATTACTAAGAGGAAACAGCTGGGGTTGGAAGAATTCTATTCTCTAAAAAGATCTAACAGGATTCTTGCTGAAGACAGGCTGGGGTCACCAGACATCACCTGGGGGAGGGGGAGGATGAGGAGGCCGATGAGATATGGAGGGTGGGGGGTTCTCACCGCACTGACTTGGCAAGATTTCTGTTGTAACTGAGCGACTCAGTCCTGACAAAGATGCACACCATGGTAGAAGCCTGCAGTGCTTAGAGGATGCTGACTAAAGTTAAGTCAAGCAGGTGCGGGGTCTTGTTGATTAATTCTTTGTTTGTAGACTATAGTCATCTACTCTGGTTAATTATTACAAAATAGGTATGTGTCAAAAATATCAGAGATACCTCACAGAATGAGCCACAATCTGGAAATCCACCCTGGCAGAACACAGGGCAGTGCCAGGGGTGTAAGTGGCAGGTGCCAACACTTGGCCATCTCCTCACGGCTCATTTGACAATTGCATGAGCATTACCTCTTGTCCTTGTGTCAATCCATTCAGCATCTGAGGGCCTCACCCAGACCTTTGCTAAGAGAGAGGAGGGCATCTTAATTACACCCCCACCAGACAGTGCACACTGGGAGGAGATGATCCCACAGGTGTTCTGAAAGATGAGAAAACACTCGTCCTGGAAATGGGCAAAGGGGTGCTATAAAGAAAAATAAATAAAACAAAGTAAGATTAAGTCTCTGAAAGAAGCCTTTAAATCATGACTTCTCTGCAGAATAGTCTAATTTAGGGGCTAGACAAAGACCCAGATTCCTGAACCCTCAGGTAACTGTTTACAATGTGGATGATAGAATCAGCTACAGCCAACATTAACTGAGATATGCACACTACTGGCTTTTGCTAATTGCATTTAACTTTTTTTTTCTACAGACTAGTAAAAGAGAATATCAGCAGAACTTTAAAGATGCAGACTTGAGCTTGAATCTCAGCTCCATCATATACGATTTTTTGTGAGTTTAGGCAAGTTAATCCGAAATTTTGAGACTCAGTTTGTTTTTCTGCATAACATGATCCTGCCCCAGAATCATGGGGATTAAACGTAATAATGCATGTGCACTGCTGTATGTCTGGCACCTGGTAACAAATTGATACATGTTAAAGGTTATTAAGGTTATTTTCCCCTCTTTTATAACTGTTTGTCAATAATATGGTTTAAATGTGCCCCCTCCAAAATCCAGTTGATGCCAATGTGGTGATGTGAAGAGGTGGGACCTTTAAGAGGTGATTTGGCTGTGAGGGCTTCTCCCATGTGAATTGAATTAGGGCTTGTTAAAGGGAGTCCATCTCTTCTCACCTTTCTGTCTGCTATCATGCAAGGACACAGTGTCCCTCCCCATTAGAGGACTCAGCATTCTAGACACCATCTTGGAAGCAGAGAGCTAAGTTTCTGCAGACCAGCGAACATGCTGGTGCCTTGATCTTGAGCTTCTAGCCTCCAGAATTGTGAGAAATATATTTCTGTTCTTTATAAATTACCCAGTCTGACATCCACCATCCCAAGACTGAACCAGGATGAAGTTGAATCCCTGAATAGGCCAATAACAAGTTCTGAAATTAAGGCAGTAATAAATAGCCTACTAACCCAAAACAGCCCAAGACCAGATGGATTTACAGCTGAATTTTACCAGCGGTACAAAGAAGAGGCAGTACCATTTTTTTCTGAAACTATTCCAAACAATTGAAAAGGAGGAACTCTTCCCTAACTCATCTTATGAGGCCAGCTTCATCCTGATACCAAAACCTGGTAGAGATACAACAAAAAAGAAAACGTCAGGCCAATATCCCTAATGAACACTGATGCAAAAATTGTCAATAAAATACCAGCAAACTGAATTCAGCAGCACATCAAAAAGCTTATCCACCACGATCAAGTTGGCTTCATCACCAGGATTCAAGGCTGGTTCAACATACACAAATCAATAAACATAATTCATCACATAAACAGAACTAAACACAAAAACCACATGATTATCTCAATAGATGCAGAAAAGGCCTTCCTATTTTGAATAAAATTCAACAACCCTTTATGTTAAAAACTCTCAATAAACTACATATTGATGAAACTTACCTCAAAATAATAAGAACCTTTTATGACAAACCCACAGCCAACATCATACTGAATGGGCAAAAGCTGGAAGCATTTCCCCTGAAAACTGGCACAAGACAAGGATGCCCCTCTCTCACCATTCCTAGTCAACATGGTATTGGAAGTTCTGGCCAGGGCAATCAGGCAAGAGAAAGAAATAAAGTGTATTCAAACAGGAAGAGAGGAAGTCAAATTGTTTGCAGATGACATAAACCTATGTCTATAAAACCCCACAGTCTCAGCCCAAAAGTTTCTTAAGCTGATAAGCAACTTCAGTAGTCTCAGGATACAAAAATCAATGTGCAAAATCACAAGCATTCCTATACACCAACAACAGACAAGCAGAGAGTCAAATCACGAATGAACTCCCATTCACAATTGCAACAAAGAGAATAAAATACCTAGAAATACAGATAACAAGGGAAATAAATGACCTCTTCAAGAAGAACTACAAATCACTGCTCAAGGAAATCAGAGAGAACACAAATGGAAAAACATTCCATGCTTATGGATAGAAAGAATCAATATTATGAAAATGGCCATACTGCCCAAAGTAATTTATATATTCAATGCTATTCCCATTAAACTACCATCAACATTCTTCACAGAATTAGAAAAAACTATTTTAAAATTCATATGGAACCAAAAAAGAGCCCATATAGCCAAGACAATCCTAAGCAAAAACAACAAAGCTAGAGCCATCACACTACTTGACTTTAAACTATACTACAATGCTACAGTAACCAAAACAGCACGGTACTGGTACAAAAACAGACATATAGACCAATGGAGCAGAATAGATAACTCAGAAAGAAGACCACACACCTACAACCATCTGATCTTCAACAAAGCAAGCAATGGGGAAAGGATTCCTTATTTAATAAGTGGTGCTGGGAGAACTGGCTAACCAAATGCAGAAAATTGAAGCTGGATCCCTTCCTTATATCTCATACAAAAATTGATTTGAGATGGATTAAAGACTTCAATGTAAAACCCCAAAACTATAAAAACTCTAGAAGAAAATCTAGCAATACCATTCAGGACATAGGCACAGGCAAAGATTTTATGATGAAAATGTCAAAAGCAATTGCAACAAAAGCAAAAATTGACAAATGGGATTGAATCAAACTAAAGATCTTCTGCACAGCCAAAGAAGCCATCATCAGAATGAACAGACAACCTACAGAATGGGAGAAAATTTTTGCAAACTATGTATCTGACAAATGTCTAATGTCCAAAATCTACAAGGAACTTAAACAAATTTACAAGAAAAAAACAAACAACCCTATTAAAAAGTGGACAAAGGACATGAACAGGTACTTCTTAAAAGAAGACATTTATGTAGCCAACAAGCATATGAAGAAAGCTCAACATCCTTGATGTGTTTTCATGTACCCTCTTCCACCCACTGCTTCAAGACTTATCTGTTTTTCATGTCTGTGCAGGGGAAAGCTGGGGGAAGAAATAGAGTGTCTGATTAACTTGCAAACAGGAGAACACCAAAGAGTCAAGAGGTGTTCACTGCAAAGAGAGGATGGTGCTAAGAGAAGGAGGCATCCATCACTAATTTGGAAAAATCCTCGGCCATTATAAATTCAAATATTTTTTCTGCTCCATTCTTTGTAACTTCTTTTATTCTAAGAAGGCATATGTTATACTCATGTCTTTGGAAAATGTCCCACAGCTATTGAATATCTGTTATTTTACTGTTTTATTCTTCTTTCATTTTGCATTTTAGTTTGGGGGAGGTCTCTGTACTATCTTCTTTAATTTCAAAATATAAAGTTATATAAAATAGACTCAGTTTGAACCACAAAGTGCCAATAAAAAAAGAAAGAAAAGAAATGATGAAAGATGTAAAAATCTTTTGAGAAGGTGACATAATTGAATGTAGGCAAGTAAGATGTAACATAGATGTAATAAGAATCCTTTAAGAAAAAACAGAAGCAAGAACAGAGCAAATAGTAAACACTATAATTTAAGACATTTTTAAAAAATTGAAAACAAAATGATTTTAACCTAAATAATGAAATACTACATATCTGCAAATATTGACCCAGAATGACCAACATAAAAATATTCTAGTAAGACAACTAAAATTTAGAAGCTTCTAGTCACAAAGGGTCTGTGACTTAGAAGAAAATGTATTAGGCTATCATCAGGCTTATGAACAAGAATGCCAGAATAAGACAGACTAACATAGTCAGGATGGTCAGGGAAAGAGAAAACCGAGCTTCCAGTGTCAAAGGCACAAATTATAATCAACATATAAGAATCTGGGTAATATTATTTGTGTGAGCCTTTCCTGAGAATTCTACTAGAGAAAGAACTTTAGAAAACCTGTGTAAGAGTGTTAATGGTGGTAAACATTGAATGTGTAATTATTTGTGGACATCTAAATGAAGGTTAAAAGTGAGTGATTAGATGTCCAATGAGACTGTGGTGTGACAATGCAGATTTAATATAGCCATTTAAAAACTATGGAAAATGGAGATATCTATTAAAAACCAATGGTTTCCAGTGATTATAATCAGTAGTGGGAGAATTAGCAGTGTTATTTTGAGTTTATTATATGTGTAATGTAGAATTACAAATGGTAATTATGAGATATTCTAATTCTGTTGTCCCCTGTGTCTTTGGGCACCAAGGTTTTCAGTGTGGAAGAAAAGAAATGTTAATATAATATTAAAAAGGTCAAATAAAGTCCTGCAGTCCTGAATTTGAATTGGGAATGGTAGTAGGAATTTACAAATTGTTTCAGCTTTATGTATAACAACAATAGATTAAACTGTCAAAAACTTAAATCCACGAATACATAATGATATTCCAAAATAAAATCAATGACTTCCTGAAGATGATAAGGAATCAATTCACTAGGTTGAAAATGGGGAAATGAAAGGATCTGCCTTCATCCTCTCTTTCCGCTGTGCTATCGATTAAGCAAAGTATAGAAGAGGGACCGCAAGCCCTAATAATGTCATTCATAAGGCTCCTGATGAAATGAAACACCACCAACCCTGATACTCTGATCATCATCTTCCTAAAGAGGTCCATCCCGAGTCTATTTGAGCCTCCAGATCTAGAGGCCAATGTGCAAGGAATACAGAGGGCAAAGGAAATGCTGAACTCAATTTGAGTTTGAATTAACCAAGCCAGACCGTGGGAGAGTACAGGTTAAGTAACCTGGATTTTCCAACACATAAATTCTAAGAGTAAGAGTAGATTGAAAGGCTCGAGAACAAAAAAAGACATTTTGAAAATCAACTAAGCCATAGAGTGTACAGAAGTACACCAGAGCGAAAAAACTGGGAATGGACACACTAACTGTGAAATTCTTATCCTTGAAGTTCACATGAGCTCACTTTGGCCAGTGGAAGTATCTGCCAGTGGCTCCTGAGCCTTCCTGACACGAGCTTGTGACCACTTTCTTGCATTCTGATGAGACAAGATGCTCCAGGTTCAACTTGTAGAGATCCTGGTGTAGACCTAGAATCAGCCAGGTCTCCAAAGAGCCTGGGTGCCATTCGGTTGGCAATACTAGTTTAAAATCACAAGCGGGGTGCTAGTTTTCTAGTCCTTTACTGTGAAGAGGGCTAGGCCTTTTTAGAGATAAATACATCATGAGTTTATACTAGTACTTTCAATTCAAATTCAGGACTATAGGTTTTTTTATATAACCTCTTCTGTCTTATATTTTTATCTACTTTCTCCCATGCTGAGTACCTTATGAAGACCTATTCAGATGCTAATGAGCCTTGTCTGATAGAGACAGGAACAACAGTGTGGGGGTTAAATTCACAGGCTTTGGATTCAGAATGAACTGCATTCAAATACTCCACTTGCCCAAGCAAGTTACCGAAGTATTTTAAAGGATTCAGCATTCTGATCCATAAACAATAATACTTCCATCATAGTGTTGTTATGAAAATTACAATTAACCTGGAAGATAAATACTTCCTTTAAGGGCATCTTGAAGGATCGTGCAGCTGGATCTAATGATTGCATTCAAATTATTGCTTGGACTGTATGGCTCTTCCCATTTTAAAATGTCCGTAGGAGGTTACCAATGATTTCCTAGCAAGCAGACAATCTTGGGTTAAGTTTGAACTTCTGATGTGAGAGAACATAATTCCAATTAGCCAACTCCTAATTTTTCTATTCTACTAACTTCAAAATTCCAGCTAAATTGCAACAAAATAAAATTGCACACTTAAAATTTGTTAAAATGTTACATTTTATATTATGTATATTTACCACAATAAAAAATATGTATGATAAATATTTAAGT
Source organism: Pan troglodytes (assembly GCF_028858775.2). Classification (NCBI taxonomy): domain Eukaryota; kingdom Metazoa; phylum Chordata; class Mammalia; order Primates; family Hominidae; genus Pan; species Pan troglodytes. The sequence continues at coordinate 48,039,312 of NC_072409.2, forward strand.
GATTGGAAAGTAAATATCTTTAAAAAATGAAATAAATGATAAAATTTTCTTTTTAAAAAATTTAACTATTGGATGCAAAAGTTAGGGATCAGATCTGCATTAAATATTATAAATATAGCTATTGTTAAGACAAGATAAATAATCAGATTTAGGATAGTAATGTTTGGGTTATACATTAGAATTGCAATTATTCATCCTATAAGAAAGAAAATAGTGCAAATAAATTAAATTTTTAACATGCAAAGTATTGCCATTGGACCTCAGTCAACTTCTGCCTCCATCTTTTCCTTGCATGAAACATAGCTGATAGTATTTTCTGTTTTTTGTTTTTCTGGTGGCCCTTCTCTGGATGGGGGATGTTAATGGGAAAGCCTGTTGAGGAAAAGCCAAAAGGTAGTTTATGTGCCTGCAGATAGGAAGAGTAACTGCTGCCCTATGTGCTCCCATTCCCAGGAGAGTAGTTGAGTATTTGGAGAGACTCAGGACCATTCTCCTCTGCCCCACTGTCTCTGCGGGAACTCATACATTCCAGGGAGGAGAATAGCGGACTCACATTAACCCCAAGAAACTCTTCTGTGAAAGCGAAGCATATCTTCTTGATTTCCAGAAGGCAAGCACAAGCTTAGCCTTGGGAAAGAGTTCTGCAAGATGCTCCCTTTTTGAGGACTGGGAAATTCATGTGTGGGAGTAGGGGAGAGCAGGACACCAGGTGCTGCTTGATCAAGATGGCAGTAAACAGATCATCAGAAGTGAGATTTTATTTTTCCATTTTAAGGAGTTTCATGTATGTTATCTTTCAATAGCTCTCAATTCCGGGATGCTCTGCTGCTCAGGGAGCACATCAGATTTTTGGTTATTTCAGTGACTGGAGAGAAATTCCTGGCATATACTGAGCAAGATGTTTGCTAATAAGGCTTCAGCATAGAAAAATAGTCCTGCCATAGAAAGACTACTGCTGCCCGAAATGTTTCCCTCGACAAACTCTGATAGATGAACAAAATTTAATTTCTTTTAGTTCCTTGACATAAACCTTGATCTTTTAATGGTCTTTCCTGCTGTCAATTTTTTTGAATAACAGAAGACTGAGAGTATTTATAGAAATATTTAGTTTTATGCAGGTCAGAAGCACTGTGCTATGGCAGGAATCAGTGAAAAATGAGAGAAGTACAAAGCCTGGTGCTTTTGCTGTCAAACACAGGTCCTCAGCTGAAGCATGAAATTATCAAAATTGTTTTTTTCCTCTTTCATCTTCATTTATTTACATCTTCAGAGAATAGAGACAGTTTCTGAAATTTTCTTGTGAATACCAAAATTTTATGTTAATAAATAAATAATACGCAAATAAATAATATCCACAGTAACCATGCATACGGCAAATTGATTAGTAACTGTTTTCACATTGAAACCAGCTATAATGAAAGAACTGATTATCATTAAGTACTCAATTGCTTTTAGTATTTGAGATATCGGATGTTAGAACTAAGCTTAGAAATCTAGTTTGGAAAAGATGAATCATTTTTTATTCTTTCACTTGCTGTTTTCCCTGTTTATAACAATTTATTTTCCTATTCTTCTTAATGTTCTTGTATGTCTATGATCGCTTGTTAGTGTGCTGTAAATTTTTAAGAGTGTAAAGAATATAATCTCATATTCTAAGGAAATGAGGAATTGTGTAAAATTGGTTTTAAAAACTCATTGACCTTTCAAATTACTTTTGAGCTCAGAAGTAGAATTGGCTATAAGCGTACACTCCTTTTGGTCCATTACTGAACCACAGTGATGACTTGTGCCATAGAGTTTTAGTTCCGGGATGACCGTTTGAAATGATTTTACCCATCTCCCTCATCGCATGTGTGATATCATTCGTTCTACATGGAAAGTTGTGTCTAATCAAACTATTGGATTTCTACTTTCCTGATTGGTAACTCCAGGGAAGAGATTTCCCATGGAGCTGGGTGGAGGTGAGGATGGGGGGATGTTTTCAGGATGAAACTGTTCCACCACAGATCATCAAGCATTAGATGATTCTTAAAAGGAGCACGCAACCTAGATCCCCCGCGTGTGCAGTTCACAGTAGGGCTCCGCTGCCATGAGAATGGAATGCCTCTGCTGTTCTGACAGGCGGCGGAGCTGGGCGGTAATGCTGGCTAGGCTGGGCTGCTCACCTCCTGCTGTGCGGCCCGGTTCCTATCAGGCCACAGACAGGCCCGGGGTGGGGGAGGGGGATCCCTGCTTTAGTTGAAAGGAGGTGAGCCCTTATATAAATAGAAACTAACAAGAGGAATCTTCAGAAAGTGGGAAAGCCAGTGAAGCTCGACAAATGACCTCGGGGAAAACGTCAGCATTCCTCAAAGCCCCTCTCAGCACAGTAGGGCACTCCCAGCTCCCTGAGGGCCTGGCTCTAAGTCTGAGGAAACACACTCTCTCTCGAACTTGAACTTGCCAGACAGAACTCAGGCACTGACTGTGACGACGCGGGTGGGGAGAGACTGTGCACCTACACGTGTCACTTCACAAAGGCCTCCAGGTAACAAGCACAAACCTGAGTCCCAGGAGGAAGAAGAACGGCCCCTGGGTTTTTTCGTTTGTATATTTGTTGTTGTTGTTTGCTAAAGAGCATGTGATTCGTGAATTGGCAGTAAGAGAGACGGAGGATTTCTTTTCGGAGTTCCACCCTGAATACAGTCCTCTCAGTGGATGACTTAGACTGCTGCTGTGAGAGCTTGAATTTAATCACAGCCTCTGTCATCCTACTCCACCTTCAGGATGAGACCAGGTCCTTCTGAGCACATGCAGTGCCGTGCATGTGTGTGCGTATGTGTGTCTCAGTCATACAGGCATAAGTCAAGGGATAACATTACTCCTAATCTGCATGTACACCTCCGCCCGCCTCCTGACCAGCGTGGTCTGTTTTGCGAGTCTAAATATCCACAGAGAAAACTGGTTCATGAGGAAGAATATCTGTTTAAGGCAAACCCCTCTCCACCCCCATATCAACCCACTCAGCTTCTCCGCTTTATGGATAAAAACTTAAAATGGAGGCTTTCTGTTAACTGCTTTCAGTCTTAAGGCAGAAACAACTCCATTTCATACATTTGGAACTTGGCACTAGCATCAAAACTGGGTCAGGGAATTTAAGCCTAAATCAAGGACCCAGCTCGGAAGCTTAATTTTAATAAATCCAGATTATGGGAATAAATATCAATGTGTATTCACTCAAAGATGAGTGTCTCTTTATAATTAAAAAAATATCAGATTGTCACAATACATAGTGTTGTTTGATTTGCTATAGGTATGTTTGTATTTAGGAAAATTATAAAGTCATGGACAAAAAGAATCCCAGCCAATCTGCGATATTTATTACATCTCAGGGGAATGGGGAGTGTTCACCTAGTTTTTAATTTTGAGAAGATTTCTCAAATGCTGTTATTGATGCATCAGATCTTTGTCTAATGCAGGTATTACGTGACCTGATTGCATTACTACTAGTATTACATTAATTTGGGGAAGAGAAAATAGACATCAGATTTTTGTCTAATCATCACCTATGAGAAACTTTAATACCATGAGTACACTGTATATCTGCTTATGTAGTGTACATGTCTGTGCTTCATACGAAAAGAAAAAGACTAAATACAAACCTTACTAATTTTATTCATTGCCAGGTTAAGAATGACTAAATAAAATGCTTAAGTTAAAACTTAAAATTAAAAGCTATAACATTTAACTTTCTCTTTTTAGCCTAATAACTATTAATGTAATTTATTGCTTTATACAAACTGCAGTGGATCACATTGTTTATAAATATATAATAATAGCAATGTAATATACATTTTAAACATCATTCATAACTGCTTTTTCCCATCAAAGGTGAATAATTGAAAAATTAATTTCTTCAAAAATTTAGTGAAGTTAACTTTTGCTTGATAAGAAAAGATACTTTTTAACTATAATTCATCACTGCTTTTTTTTAGCACTTGACATAGTCAACAATGAGTTGAATAACATTTTTATAATTAAATGATAAAATACAAACAATTACATTTAATTCCCAAAGCCTAAGTCACACATAAAATCACTGAGATCATATGAGAAGCAATGCTTACAAGGTGACCAGGGCAGCCAACAGCACAGGCCAGCTCTCCCCATGTGACTTTGAAATGGAGCAAGGGATGGAGAAGAAGCCCCCTACTCATGGCCATTTGCCACATTTTTGTAACATGACCTTGGATACATTTTGGGTCTCTGCCAGGAACTCAGTGTCCATGCTGCTTTGTGATATCTAAGAAAACTCAATAGGAGAAATTAAATACTAGAGAATAAGGTCGGTTCTCCTGCCTTAGTCTCCTGAGTAGCTGGGATTACAGGTGCCCACAACCACGCCCAGCTAATTTTTGTATTTTTAGTAGAGACGGGGTTTCACTAAGTTGGTCAGGCTGGTCTCCAACTCCTGATCTCAAGTGATCCACCTGCCTCGGCCTCCCAAAGTGCTGGGATTACAGGTGTGAGCCACCACACCCTGCCAGAGAAAATAAGGTTTTGTTGGGTAAGGTTGAGCTTTGGAGAGCCACAAATAAATATCATATCTAATAATTTTTTTGCTTCAGGAATTTTTACCTCCTAGGGAGTGATATTGCCTCTATTGAAAATGCATGCTCTAGTTATATTTATGTTATAAAACTGGAGTATTTTGATTTCCTTCTTTTATTTATCACATAATTATATTACCACTATTCTTAGATCAAAAGGAAGATTACTTGAATCTTCTATACTTTTCTACCTCAAAAAATGAAGCAAACAAACAAATTAGATCTGTTTACTTAAAAAATACTGTTTGGGACCTTGAATTCTGTCTTTTTCTGAATTACAGTCTATTGATTTAAAGCACAAATCTTCACCTTTACTTTGGAGTTGCCAACTACTCCCTAAGAATTCTGGAGCATCTCATCAAACCATTCCATTTCCTGAACTATTAAACTCCAGTGCCTCTCCTAGAATACAAACCCTCAGTTTTCCAACCTTAAGCTCACTTATTCTCCCTGTCCTTTTGTTCAGAAGGCCCTGGGCAGCCACATTTCCCTCCTGCCCTGATCCCATTAGTTTAACACTGGACCTGACTGTTCCCAGAATCCTTAACTCCCTCAGCACCTTATTTCTGTACTGTGCTCAATTCTACAAATCCTGATTTCATACCAGCGCTATCATCTGTTGCTTCATGGCAGTTAATCCCGAGAGAAAATTCTACAACTCTACTAAAAATTTACGTTTCTAGACTTGGTTGGGGCCTCAAACTACTAGTCCATCTCTTTACTTGTCCATGATTCTAAAGCTTTTTTACTCTAAAACCATCCTATTATAAATGGACACATGTATAAATGTATTAGATTCTCACTACAATTGTTGAGACAGATACCATTTTAATTGCTTTTTACAATTTTTATACGGAAGCTGGAGCACAGAAGGTGTGATTTACCCAAGGTCAAACAGCAAGTGACTGCCTAATGAGACTGGACTCCAGGCAGTCTAATCCCAGAGTCTATGCACTTAACTACATTGCCTCTCTAGCTACTGTTTGCCCAACTTTTAAGTAAATAGATCTACATATGCAACAATTTATTCCTTACAGGATTTATAGTCATCTGCTGCTTGAAAGTTTAGGCAATGGAAAACTTATAAGGGGAACGAGGACTTTTGAGTTATGCTGGTTTAGATTCCTACCTTTTTTATCTCTCTTCCTTAAAAAGCTATTATTGGCTTTTAAAATCTTGTATTTTCGTGGAACCTAGATTCTGTAAAGGAATTTTGGAAAATAAAAGCACAAAAGTCTTTGCATGGAAATTTAGCCTAGACATTCCATCTGGGTGAGGTGGCGTATATTCTCTGACATATTCATTTCCAATTATGAGATGAAAATAGGGAAAAGGGGATCTGGTCAGGCAATGGCTTCCTTATTGGAATAGAGGGAGACACTTTCTTCCCCTGTTTCCTTAGCAATCGTTGGTTTCTGATATTGAGAGGATTTCATCTCCACTGGCATAAAGCATGGTTGAGGTTTTGTTTTTCAGATAATGAATTGCAGCCTTCTAGCCTTCCAAGAGACTTACTATTACCTTGACAAATTGCCCCATATGCTGCGTAACATAAAGAAAGCATGTTTGGCTGAACTGTGAATAGATTTTTTTCACCGTTATTCAGAAAGAGCATATTGAGCAGACAGAAGTAGCTAGTGGTGGAGCGAAGTCTCCTTAATGGTCCACTGATACCATATGGGAAGTCTAGGACCTATACAGTGTGTGGGTCAAAAGAGAGCATCACACAGGGACACTGTGACAGGACAGGAGATTGGAGTTGGATCTGTAATCCAACTGTCTTCAAATGGTATAACAAAAACTCTCCCAGGTATGAAACAGGCATTAGGGACTGCGCAGGTGAAAAACTTCCCTGCAAAATGTGGAGAGTTTGACTGAAATGGTCAGTGATTCAAAGAAATCCATATGCAACTGGATTGGTAGATTTTCTTCTACTTTACAACCTTTATTCCTCCCTCCAGAGAAGTCCCTAAGTCTGCTGTATGCACATTTTATTCATATATACATTAAACATATATAACTATATACATCTATGTGCAAATAGATGTATATACACACATGATGTAAACATGCATACATTGTCTCAGCTGGATTGAAAGGCAGGAAAAAGAGAGGTCATTAGAATAAAACAGGCCAAGGGTAAAAATCGAATACAATTTTTCTACACCTGTGAAAACAAAGTATTGCAGAATTCTATTTTCTAATAGTCTTAGTTTTCTTCTGAGAAGAATCCAGGAACCCAGGCTGGTTTTCCCATGTGAAGAGCTCACCTTTGGCTTCGGGCTAGTGTCCCGCTCTCAGATTCAGAACTTGGCTTGGACAAGGATGATGAGAACAGCGGCATTTTGCAGAGAATGCTTTGTCATAATTAAACAAAAGAGACCAAGATATGATGTCAGAATAGCAAGTGACATCTTAGGAGATGCAGAATCTTCTCAGCAGGCTGGCTGGTATAGCTGCAGGGTGACCCCAGTCCTCCATCTGCACAGATGTCGGGGGCTGCCCGCGGAACATGGGCTCAGAGTGGGAGTAGTTAGTTGCACAGGCCCAGTGTCCAAGGGCCTCAGGCCAAGGGGACAGCTGCAGCCACTGCATTCCAGGCTGGCTTTCCTTGCCACTACTGCTCCGGGAGTGGGGTCTAACCAAGTGATGGAGCTGTTTGCTGCTGTCTCTCACTTTTTCCTGGCTTCCAAACCTGGCCAGACACTTGACTGACACACATACTCTTCAGGTAATCTGGTGTGGGCGACCCTCAGGTAATCCGGTGTGGGCGACCAGTTAGCAGCTCAGCCTGCCGGTCTGTCTGTCTTCAAGACGGTCTCGAGGTTCTTTCTTCACCTTGCCTGATCTTTAGGGACTTTAAGAGGCTCATCTGATGTCTCTTCTTTTCAAGTCTTTGGGAAAAGCCTGTCTATAGTCTAAATGCAAACACCACAGATTAGTTACTAGTAGATCATGTGCTAAATTATTCAAGTAATTTAATTACTTAATGGGAAGAATAACACCCTCCCCCTCTTTTGGGAGGGAGTAGACCTTGAGGAGGTCAGCACATACCCAAGTCTGATACATTTTTAATGTGAGAGGTGTGTTAGTAGTGAGAGGTGAAGCCAGCTGGACTTCCTGGGTCGAGTGGGGACTTGGAGAACTTTCCTGTCTCACAAGAGGATTGTAAAACGCACCGATCAGCGATCTGTAGCTAGCAAGAGGTTTGTAAAATGCACCAATCAGCGCTCCGTAAAAATGCACCATTCAGTGCTCTGTAGCTAGCTCAAGGTTTGTAAAATGGATCAATCAGCGCTCTGTAAAATGGACCTATCAGCACTCTGTAAAATGGACCAATCAGTGCTCTGTAAAATAGACCAATGGGCACTCTGTAAAATGGACCAATCAGCAGGACATGGGTGGGGACAAATAAGGGAATAAAAGCTGGCCACCCCCAGCCGGCACAGGCAACCCAGGTCTTCTTCCAGATTGTGGAAGTTTTGGTCTTTCATTCTTCACAATAAATCTTGCTGCTGCTCACTGTTTGTGTCCGGCCCGTCTTTAAGAGCTGAAACACTCACGGCAAAAGTCCGCAGCTCCATTCTTGAAGTCAGCGAGACCACGAATCCACCGGAAGGAACCAACTCTGGACACAATAGGTAGAGGAGAATTCTTACCACTGTATGTTTATAAGAGTGCATTTAATTTTTAAAAACATTTTTCTTCTGTTTCTTCTTTACTGTTATTGCTAATGCTCCTTCCTGTGGGCTTTTTCTCAAGACTTTCTAGGTTTTCAATATTCTTATGACTACTATTCCCACTCCCTGAAAAAAAAAAGCAGGACTATCTCAGAGCATTTCCCCTAGCAGGTGTGCAGTCCATGGCGAGGCTGGGCCTCAGGCCAGTGGAGTAGCCATGTTTATGACATGGTTTCACTTCTTACACCATCAGGCTCTCTTGGTCCTGCGTGTCTTCTGCTTTTTAATCTGTGGAGACAAGTGATCTCTATGTTCTCATGCCTTACCATGCCCCACACAGAGCCTACCATCGAAACAGATCACCCTGGTTCATGTAACTACTAAACATCAGTGTTTCCTTAATTAGCACAGCTATAAAGATTTATCATCTCTTGGGAGAGTAAGAGTGAGTCTGATTAAATAGTTCTTTGCAGAACAGCCACGTATGACAACTGAGCTTTTGAAAATGTGTCTAGTGCCACAACTGAAAATGCTATTACATTGAATATATTGGGACAAATGAAATAGCTTGTAAAAATTAATTTTACTTGATTAATTTTACTTTATTTTTTTAAAATTGGGTCACTAGAAAGTTTTAAATTGCACAGGTGGCTTAGAGTGTCTTTCTTTGGATGGCCCTGACTTAGAGGGTTGTAGTTAATTCTACCTTTGGAATTTACCGGTGAAACCCATTTGGTTACTGGACGAGACCACTGAGATGGGTTCTTGTGAAGCACCCTTACTGGTACCACTCTTTGCTCTGATCTAAATGTTCTGGCTGGGTGTTTGTTTCGCAGGGCTACCTGGTTAATTGACAGTTCTCAGTCATTGCTTATTCTTGCTCACATAGAAACTAGTACAAATAAATTCCTTACACACAGACATATACTAACTAGATGCAACCAAAAACGCACATGCACAAATAACTCTATAACTTACTAAAATCAATAATGAATTAAAAATGTCTATCATACTCATCTTTTTTATTATAATTATCTATTTCCTTTTTCTTTTCTTTTCTTTTTTTTTTTTTAAGATAGAGTCTTACTCTGTCACCCAAGCTGGAGTGCAGTGGTACGATAGCCCACTGCAACCTCTGCCTCCCGGGTTCAAGTGATTCTCCTGCCTCAGCCTCCTGAGTAGCTGGGATTACAGGCACCCGCTACCATGACCAGCTAATTTTTTTTTTTTTTTTGTATTTTAGTAGAGACAGGGTTTCACCATGTTGGCCAGGCTGGGCTCGAATTCCTGACCTCAAAGTCCTGAGATTTCAGGTGTGAGCCACCATGTCAGGTATCTCTTTACATTTTTAAATCAATAGTTCTCTTTTGTCATTATGAGATCATGCCTCATCAATTTAATTAATATAAGTTAATATGCCATTAACTATTATTATTTTGATGTTTCCTCAAATTGTCCAAATTTGGCTGTCTATTTTCAGCTTTTCCAGTAATAGTCTTAAAGGGTGGAAGCTCCACATTTTCTGGAAACATCTTAAATTTTTACATGAATTATGTAATTATGAATTATGAGATAAATACCCATCAGGAAGTCCTGATCTCTTCCAGGGGAGGAGAGGATTAGAGATCAATATCTGGGCTCATGAGAGCTGGTATTGGGTAGAGAGCTGTCCTTGCTGCAGCTGCTATATTCGGAAAATATATTTTGTGTTAATGACTTGGAAAAGACCCTTTCTTTTACATTTTTATTTCACATTGATTTTCCAGTTTGATATGATATATCTATTTGTTAGAGAATAAATGGAATAAATGGTTTCATCTGTAGAAAAGACTGCGTTCTCTACTAATTCATATGATGACATTGCTCTCTTCTCCATATTTGTTCAAGTATAGAGGGAAAATGGAGAGGCAGAGAGTTGAGAACACACACACACTCACACTCATATACATGCAATGCTCGTTTGACTCCACTGCCCCAAAAAGCAGGATCTAGGTCTTTCAAACACCTGTAAGGAAAGCCTCAGCAACTTGAATTTATATTTAAGATTCAGTGGATCAAGATTTTCACAAGTCAAATAGGTGCTGCCTGACTGCAGAGTGATAGTCACGTGAGTAGTTCCTATTATTTCTTCAATTGTGATTAGGAGCACTTCCTGGGATGTGTCTAATTTTACCACAGATCACCTCCTGTCACACTGATTATATAAAACTTCCAGGATTTAGCTGGGACTTGGGGAAATGTATCTCATTGTGGATGAGAAAATGACTTCTGTATTTTATATACATATATCTCTTCTCTCTCCATTTCTGTCATATTGAATCTTTGAATCTGTATAACAAAATGCAACTTCCATACTTTACTTCCTTTAATTTTCTTGACTCTCCTCTGAGCCAGATATTACCCTCTCTGTTTTTTGTGTGAGAAAGCTGGGGCCCAGATTGGTTAAGGACTTGCTCAAGAACTTACAAAGAAGTATCAATTCTCTTTGAAGTTTCCTCATCCTAATCTTTTAAGAAAAACCATAGAACCTACCAGAAAACTACTAGATGTTGACTGGTTCATACCTCTAGAGTTTGAACCCTAGCCAGTTGCTCCTTCTGAAAACTGAATCATTTCCAAATAATTCACAACACACCTGTAAAAGAAAGGGCACACACGAAAGGGTTTCTGGACACAGCCCAGAAAATGTGAATAAAGCAAATTTTTCAGCCATCTACTGAGGCTACTTGATTAGCTTGGCTTGGAGTGAAGTACTAAGAATCAGATATGTTGGAACTCAATATTGCTGCCTGATAGTCTAGCAAAAAAAGGTGTGTTGATCCCAAGAAGATGGAATTCCCAGATGAAGATGGTTAAAAGCATCTTATCTGCCCAGAACAAGTGTGCTTGTGGATGGGTTTCGAGTTGTTTCTGAAATTAGCAATTTTTCAAGGATTGCACTTTATTTTTACTTCTTCTCCATTATATTTACTAGTATTATTTCATTTTTCAACTCATGATTTTCTTTTCTCAATGGTAAATCTAAAGTAGCTGTCACTCCAAACATTGTTAGTTTTCTTCCATTAAAGGATATTAATAAAGAATTAGAGATAGTGTAGAAGTGAAAACAGTGTAGATTCAGAGTTATACACGTATTCATTCATTTGACAAATATTTCTTGAGTCCCTGCTATGAGCCAGTTATTATTTTAGATGATGCACACAGCAATAAATAATGAGACAAAAATCTTGTCTTTATGGAGTTGTCATTCTGATAGGGGAAGTGGACAAAAATGAGATAAATAGGTAAAAGATGTAATAAGTGAAGTTGAGTAAAAGTAAAGCAGTGGGAGTTTAAGGGCATTGAGAGAGTTGCTGCAGTTGTGAAAGTTGGCCACAGAAGAGACTTGTTGTGAACATGATGCTCAGACAAAGGTCGGAATGGTGAAAGGGAGCCCGGCACATACACGGGGGAGAAGCTCAGGCAGAGGGAACAGCAAATGCACTCTCAAGGCAAGCGGCTGCCTGTTAGGTTTAAGGGTTAGCAAAGAAACCAGTGTTGCTGGAGCAAAGCAAGCACGTAGAAGAGAAAGTAAAAGAGCTAATGTGTGTGAGTGTGCAGTGAAGGGGGTAGGGGGAGCCATAAGGCTTCCATATTTACTTCGAATGGGGTAGAAAGGCCGTGGGAGGCTTAAGCAGAGAAGAGAGTGTTGAGTCAGGAACTGTGAAGGATCTGAACTTTGACCCTACTCACCCGCCACGATGTTTTACATGTATGCTGACCAAAGACGTGCACCGTTAATTACTCACAGCAAAGTCAGCGGCTGCAGAAACATCTTGCCCTGTTTCCTATGCCCCAAGCTCTGCAAGGAGTGTAGTGAGGACCTCACATCACTTGTATGGGTGGTGGGATCTAACGGGGCATCATGGCAGAGGAACCACACAGTTAGGTGGCTGTGAGCTTTTATAGCGCTGCTATGTTTGCTTTTTTGCCTTTCCTCCTCTCTGAAGAGAGATGACTTACTACCCTGGAATGTAAGCGGGTATCTCCGGGAGGAAAAGAAGAGAGCTTTATTTTTACTATCGTGGATGTCTCTGTGGTGGTAGGTTCTTAAAATTTCTGTACAGGGATACACCACCTCTAGCTTCCAAAGCTGTCTACTATTTAAACATGTCTTTGCTCAGAAGGCCCAATCTTTGCAGAAACAAAAGTGATCCATGGAATTGTCTCCCAACAGTCAACTCTCTCAGCACAACATGACAAGTTTTTAATAGCAAGCTCAGTGCTGGATGGAGAACAAAGTGGCAGGGGTGAGACAGAGTGGAGAGGGGAGACCAGTTAGGAGGCTATTATAAGGACTCAGAGCAGGGATGATGGTTTCTTTCAACTTGTCTGTCTACTGTTCATGTGAGATTGGCCAAGTGTCTTAAGCGCTTTGACTCTCAATTTCCTTGTGTGTACCATGTGGACAAGAGTACTTTCTAGGGCTGTTGTCGTTTATAAAGTAATGGACATAAAGTAATCCTGCATCTAAAACTTAGTATTTCTGTCCCTATTCATTTAAAGTAGCACCACTCAGATTTCACTTTGGAAAACAAGCTACATGAAAAATGTTTGAATTGAAAATTAATACTTATTCTGGTAACTCAAGCATTGCATTAAATAAACAATACTAGACTTACCCATAATTACTTGATAAATCTTTACCACAATTATGATTCTCTGTGAAATCATAATGAATCTATGAATTTTATAATATAAATTTCATAATTAATCTATGAATTCTATGAATGAATCTATGCATTCATATGAATCTATGAATGAAATTCTATAAATGAATCTATGAAATCTATGAATTTTGTAATTTATGAATTTTACATTCATAGATCTCTACAAAGAGTAAATTAAGCAGTTTTCTTTGCAAAAATAATTTCATTTGCATCTTCCTTTATCAGAGAAATGTTCAAGAAAGATAAACCAAAATATTTTGGTGTATCTTTTAAAAAGAAATGTCTGAACATTTCTTTTGAGGTAATTATTATATTTCCAAGTTTAAAATATGTGATGTTTTGAAGGTTTATTTAAGATGGAGGAGTAGAAAAGATTCATCTACCCTACGTCTGGAAAGCAACAAATAACAAACAGAAAGTATAAAAGCAGAGGAGACATAGTTCAAAAAGCAGGAAACAGGCACAACACAACCCCAAATATGAATAATGAAGAGTGCCTGCCAACTATGTGCAATTTGGACCAAATTTACAGTATTTCCTCCTACCAGATGCATTGCAATACACCAGAAATAATGGCGGGTACAGATCTGAACACCCCACAGTGCTTCCCTGGTGGCCAGTGGACCTGCTATTTGCTCATAAAGGGTGAACTACTAAGAGTTTGAAATGCTGAGGACAAAAGGTATGCCTAGATGTGCCTCGGACATCATGCACAGCATGGACCAGGAAATGATCAGACATAACAGCATTTCATTGAGATGGCTGATACACCTTGTCATTCCCTTGACACTTATTTTTCACTCTGTTTTCTGAAAATGCAGGTCCAGAAAGAAAAATTTTTCCTCTGAGTACTAGACAGAAGAGTGCCACTAGGAGATAGGAGTTTACATGCTGATCCATTAACACAGACAAAAAGCAAGAACCTAATATCCAAGTAAAATTCCTGCAAGGAAAAATGATTAAGGAACACAGTGCCTCGTTCCAGAAGAGATGACTGCCAAGCATTTGGCCCTCTCTGCCTTGACAAATAGAAACAAAGCCCAGTGATTACTGAGACCATCTGGCATTGGCACTCTTGCGCACCCATGCAGAGCTCTTGATGGGACCCGTCTACCTTTGAGTGGAGCCCCCACCAACCCAGTTTCCTAGAGACCCTTCAACTGGCCACCAAGGCCACCTTCCCCGTGAGCCCCACTTTACCACTTAAGTTACAGGTCTTGGTAACATCCTTCCCAACTCCCCATTTGCCAATTAGACCCTATGGCAAAATGCACGACCACTGGCCAGAGGACCCTGCTGCACTTTGAGACCCATAAGCTCCCAGCATTGGCTAAAAATTATACACCCTTTCAGAGAAAATTACTGTCCTGTTCTTGGGCTTTTGTAAATATTGAACACATAATCCATGGTTGTAAAATAATCTTAAAATTCCAAATCCCTATTATATTGTGAGTCTAAAAAAAGTCTCAAAATACTAAGTGGGAACAACTCAGATATCTTCTACAGTAAAACAAAAATGATACCCACAAGAGCAGGCATGACTTAGGCTAGCTGGGATACTGCAACTTCATGGAAAGATCTCAGGAGTGTCCCTTCACCTCCGCTGCACATCACCTAAGGAGATGCTGTCTCCACTGGCTCAGATATAGAGACCTCTCTTACCACATGTGGGCCTGCTTCACTGATGACTCCTCCCAGGTAACCTTTGCTGGGCTGGAACAGGGTGTGCCTGTCATCTGCCCTAAAAGAAGCCTGTCTCTTACAGAGCATGGTAAGGGATATTCAGCTCCATGGCAGAGCTTTGTGGGGTTCTGATGGCTATACAGGCCACCCACAAAGGAGCCCTGTTGTGGTTTCGTGGACTCATGGGCTGTGGCTCAGCCCCAGACTGACATCAAACAAGCCACCCTGTGGGGATGAGACATTTATATAAAAATTAGCTCCACTCCTAATAAACGTTTTGTTGCCAATGTAAATAGTCTCTAAAAAGGCTGCTGAGCCAACAAGAGAAAACATAAGCAATGAGCAGACTGCTTGCCAAGGAAATGAGGAGACTGAAGTGTCTGCCCCAGAGCGAGCAGATGTGTGACTGTTCGCCTCCTGGATCCACAGGAAGGTGGCCCAGGCATATCCAGACACTTGCTAGACTGGGCATCCAGCCACAATGGCCACTGTCCTCAGAAGCTGCTGGATCAGCATAGAAAAGCCATACTCCTTGCCAGACTCTGGCCTAGGCTACAAACACGGCCCAGGCATTCTTGGCAGGTGGATCCCACTGGGCCCTTCTTCCCACCTTTGGGGCTCCTCTGGATGCTGACTGTGGTTGACACTTTCTCCAAGTTCAGCCTCACCATCTCCAAACGTTTCACTGGCCTGGGCCACACTATTCAGGCCCTACAAGATCACGTTTGTTTCCTAATCAGGTTTCCTCAACACATTGCATCTGATGATAGCCAATCATGGGGCATGGAGTGGACTGTCTTATCTCCACATCACTCCCAAGTTGCAGAGATGATGAAATATTTTAATAAACGATTTACAAACAGGCTTAAGTGGCTGCTAAGAGGAGACTAACCCCAACCTGCAGTACACATCTCAGGTGAGCAGTGCCCCAAGAGGGCACTTCTCAGCTGTGGCACGTAGTTGGATGGGCCTGGCTGCCCATCCTTTACCTGTGTGCCCTCCTACAGTCACTGGCCCTGTGGTTTCCGTGGAAGACCCAGCAGGGGCCTTCTATCCCCTTTGACCCATTTCTAAATACTTTATATAAATTTTTAAAAAATGTTTTTTAAACAACAGAGGGTGAGAAGTTATGGAAACTCATTTAAAAATTTTTTAAAAAGTGAAACCTCTGTGCTAGCCAATTCTTAAACATGGTGTGTTTTCCTACTTAAGTTATATAGAAATATTTTCCTGTGAAAATACTTTGTCTCTATGACAATTCTCCCAAACAAAAAAATCTAAATAAAAATTAAAAAATAATTTTAAAGAATACGAAGTTTTTGTTAAAGAAGACACACTAATGACAGCAACAACCAACACCAAAGGAAACACAAAACCCCAACTCCTAGAAAGGTACGGGGGAGAGAAAAGACGTTAATAATCTTTGTTTTGTCAAACTACATGCCCTGTAAAGCTTTCTCCTCATTCCCATGCCTCCAAAACAAACAAAAACCAAAAACCTTGCCACACTGCCTCTCCCAGCAGCGGTGAGTGCTGTGGGTTCAGACAGACTGCTGAGCCTATACCCACGCCTGCAACCCTGACCCTGAGAGACAGTCTCAGCTGCCATGCAAAACATCTCCAAATGACATCTACACTCCCAAGGCTGATAAACTGATGTCACAGACAAACAAAACTGTGAAACCTACTGCCTCAGGCAGTTCCTCTAAAGCCAGGGACTAAATTATTCAGATGAAACTAAAAAGCCCAGGATAAGGGGCCCCGTGATAAAAGACTCCATTCAAAACCCTGTTAACTTAACTACTTCATTAATAAATGTCCTACTTGGGGTGCCATGACATTACAGACTCTTTATTTCCAAGCAGAGGAACCATGTGTGCCCTCTGGGATTACATTTCTCCTGTATGAATCTGATTTTCATGACAATGCTTCAGCCCTGGGAGACATACATGACAGCTTCATCTTACTGGTCAGAGCTCACTTGCCTCAGGCCAGCTAAAAAGGTTCATATAAAAACTTTTTTTTTAAAGCTCTTAACTCTCTAAAGCAGAGCCAGATAGTCCAGGAGACATCTTTCCTGGTTTGGTAGACACTGTATTGAGACACAGAGCTCATACTGAGACCCAGTCCTCCAGGTGGGCCTCATCATCCTACGTAGAGTGACTGTGATCCCAGTCTGGGTCTTTGGTCCCCTGTTGGCTCTAATTAATTACCCAGCCCTTGACAGAGCCCCTCAAAGTCTAACCTATTCCAGTCCCTGATAAAATAGCCCATGTTTCTCACTTCAGTCCTAAAAAATCCAGGAGTCGAGTGGAAGAGGTGAGGCCAGAACCCTCTGTGTCATCTCTCGGGTCCCACGTGGGCAATCACAGAGGCACTGCACAGCAGACTTGGGGACCCTGCCCTGCCCTGCCCACATCAGACTGGGGGGCCTGCCAGGGCATGGCAGGCTCTGCAGGGAGCTGCAGTCAAGGACTCAGGCCTCCTGCCCAGCCATGCTGTCATTCATAGCTATATTTCCAGCCCAAGTGGCCATATATGGAGGCCAGCTGCAGAGGCATCCTCAGGCATTTTGAACAAGACCTTCTTCCGAGGGGAGGGGTGACCTGAAAGACACTTGCCCTACTCCAACTCAGAACTCAGTGCTCTTCTACTCCTAGGCTTCCCCCAAGCCCTGCTCTCAGCCCCCGGGGCCCACAAAACTGCAGAAGCCTTTTGTGTGGGGCTCCCTCCAAAGTGAGATGACCCCCTAGACCCTCACGTCTGGGCTGGTTCACCTGACCCTCTACCCACAAGCTGTTCTATGGGAGACAAAGAGAACGAGGGGAGGATCAATGCCTTCCCTGATTTAGCCTCTTGGATGGAAAATTCCAGAGTCTTAAAAAAAACTCAGTTGAAAGATGCAAAGTCAACATACAAAAACCAGTCATCTCTGTATATACTAGCAGTGGAAAATTGGAAACCAAAATTAAAAGCACCATACCATTTATTTTCATGCGCGTCCCTGTGAAGAGACCACCAAACAGGCTTTGTGTGAGCAATAAAGCTGTTTATTTCACCTGGGTGCAGGCGGGCTGAGTCCGAAAAGAGAGTCAGTGAAGGGAGATATGGGTGGGGCCGTTTTATAGGATTTGGGTAGGTAAAGGAAAATTACAGTCAAAGGGGGTTTGTTCTCTGGCAGGCAGGAGTGGGGGTCCCAAGGTGCTCAGTGGGCAGGAGTGGGGGTCGCAAGGTGCTCAGTGGGGGTGTTTTTGAGCCAGGATGAGCCAGGAAAAGGACTTTCACAAGGTAATGTCATCAGTTAAGGCAAGGACCGGCCATTTACACTTCTTTTGTGGTGGAATGTCATCAGTTAAGGTGGGGCATGGCATATTCACTTCTTTTGTGATTCTTTAGTTACTTCAGGCCATCTGGGCATATACGTGCAGGTCACAGGGGATGCGATGGCTTGGCTTGGGCTCAGAGGCCTGACATTCCTGCCTTCTTAATAAGAAAAATAAAACAAAATAGTGTTGAAGTGTTGGGGCGGCGAAAATTTTTGGGGGGTATGGAGAGAGAATGGACAATGTTTCTCAGGGCTGCTTCAAGCGGGATTAGGGGCGGCGTGGGAACCTAGAGTAGGAGAGATTAAGCTGAAGGGAGGTCTTGTGGTAAGGGGTGATATTGTGGGGATGTTAGAAGAAACATTTGTCGTATAGAATGATTGGTGATGGCCTGGATATGGTTTTGGATGAATTGAGAAACTAAATGGAATAACAGAAGGAGAAAAACAGGTATAAAAGGTCTAAGAATTGGGACGACTGAGGATATCTGATTAGAGAGTGCCTAAGGAGATTCAGCATAGTCCTGCCAGCAAAGATTATTTATTTACTTCAAGAGTTAAGAGTGGCAGTTTGGGGATAGCACCAAGAGATATCAGCTGTGATGGCTTGGAAAAACAGTGTAAACCGGCAGTGTAAACAAGAGCAGGGCATGTATGAGTAGTTGAGAACAGTGAATAGGAGTATGACTAGACAGAAGGTAATAGGGATGATAAGTATTTTTTGGGGCACAGTCTAAGTTGGTCTGGTGTCTGGAATGAGACTGGGGCCTAATAAAAAGGAGCGTCTATACGGAGCTTAAATGGGCTGTACCCTGTAGCATTCCAAGGACAGGCCTGAATTCTGAGAAGGGAAAGTGGTAAAAGTATTGTCCAGTCCTTTTTAAGTTGGTGACTGAGCTTGGTGAGGTGTGTTTTTAAAAGACCTTTAGTCCATTCTACTTTTCTTGAAGACGGAGGACCGTAAGGGATATAAAGGTTTCACTGAATACTAAGAGCCTGAAAAACTGCTTGGCTGATTTGACTAATAAAGGCTCGTCTGTTATCAGACTGTATTGAGGTGGGAAGGCTAAACTGAGGAATTATGTCTGACAGAAGGGAAGAAATGATTGCGGTGGCCTTCTCAGACCCTGTAGGAAAGGCCTCTACCTATCTAGTGAAAGTATCTACCTAGACTAAGAGGTATTTTAGTTATCTGACTCAAGGCATGTTGAGTAAAGCTAATTTGCCAGTCCTGGGTGGGGCAAATCCTCGAGCTTGATGTGTAGGGAAGGGAGGGGGCCTGAATAATCCCTGAGGAGTAGTAGAATAGCAGATGGAACACTGAGAAGTTATTTCCTTGAGGATAGATTTCCACGATGGAAAGGAAATGAGAGGTTCTAAGAGGCAGGCTAGTGGCTTGTACTATAGCATAGCCTGCCTTTGCTGGTGTGTGGCCATTAGGCCTGGTGGAACCACCATCAATAAATCAAGCATGATCAGGGTGAGGAACAGGAAAGAAGGAAATTTGGGGAAATGGGGTGAATGTCAGGTGGATCAGAGAGATACAGTCATGGGGGGTCAGGTGTGGTATCAGGAATAATGTGGGAGGCCGGATTGAAGTCTGGGCCAAGAACAACGGTAATTGTGGGAGACTCAACAAAGAGTGAGTATAGCTGAAGGAGCCGGGAAGCAGAAAGTATATGCGTCAGGTATGAGGAAGAAAATAGACTTTGGAAGTTATGAGAACTGTAGAGAGTGAGTTGAGCATAGTTTGTGATTTTGAGGGCCTCTAAAAGTATTAATGCAGCGGCAGCTGCTGCACGCAGACATGAGGGCTAGGCTAAACAGTAAGGTCAAGTTGTTTGGACAGAAAGGCTATAATAGGGTGTGGTCCTGGCTCTTGTGTAAGAATTCTGACCACGCTAACCATGCCTAGGAAGGAAAGGAGTTGTTGTTTGGTAGAAGGTGCTGGGGTTTGAGAGATCAGTAGGACACAATTGGCAGGGAGAGCACGTTTGTTTTTATGAGAATTATGCTGAGATAGGTAACAGATGAGGAAGAAATTTGGGCTTGATTGAAGTAATGGGGGCTGTCTGTGAAGCTTTGCGGCAGTACAGCCTAGGTAATTTGCTGAGCTTGATGGGTGTCAGGCTCAGTCCAAGTGAAAGCGAAGAGAGGCTGGGATTAAGGGTGCAAAGGAATACTAAAGAAAGCATGTCTGAGATCTAGAACAGAACAATGGGTTGTAGAGGCAGGTATTGAGGGTAGGAGGGTATATGGGTTTGGCACCACGGGGTGGATAGGCAAAACAATTTGGTTGACAAGGAGCAGATCCTGAACTAACTTGTAAGGCTTGTCTGGTTTTAGGAGAGGTAAAATGGGGGAATTGTAAGGAGAGTTTATAGGCTTTAAAAGGCCATGCTGTAGCAGGCAAGTGTTAACAGGCTGTAATCTTTTTAAAGCGTGCTGCAGAATGGGATATTGGCGTTGAGTGATTAGGTTTTAATGAGATGGTAAGGGGTGCATGATCGGTCGCCAAGGAGGGAGTAGAGGTATCTTATACTTGTGGGTTAAGGTGTGGGGGGGAATACAAGAGGACACAAAGGAGGCTTTGGATTGGGAAGAAGGGCAGCAATGAGATATATCTGTAGTCCAGGAATAGTCAGGGAAGCAGATAATTTAGTTAAAGTGTCTCAGCCTAATAAGGGAACTGGGCAGGTGCGGATAACTAAAAAGGAGTGCCTAAAAGAGTATTGTCTAAGTTGGCACCAGAGTTGTGGAGTTTTCAGAGGTTTAGAAGCCTGGCCGTCAATACCCACAACAGTTATGGAGGCAAGGGAAACGGGCCCTTGAAAAGAAGGTAATGTGGAGTGGGTAGCCTCCGTATTGATTAAGAAGGGGACGGGCTTACCTTCCACTGTGAGAGTTACCGGCAGTTCGGCGTCAGTGATGGTCTAGGGGGCTTCCGAGGCGATCGGGCAGTGTCCGTCTTCAGCCGCTAAGCCGAGAAGATCTGGGAAGGCGTCAGTCAGAGAGCCTTGGGCCAGAGTTCCAGGGGCTCTGGGAGTGGCTGCCAGGTGAGTTGAATAGTCCGATTTTCACTGGGGTCCCACACAGATGGGACGTGGCTTAGGAGGAATCCCGGGCTGCGGGCATTCCTTGGCCCAGTGGCCAGATTTCCAGCACGTGTTGCAAGCTCCTGGGGGAGGAGGTTCTGGAGGAACACCTGGCCGCTGCGGTTCAGGTGTTTGGAAGTTCTTGTGTGCTGGAGATGTGGCTGGGGTTTGTCTCACAGTGGAGGCAAGGAATTGCAACTCTTTTCTATTATTGTACACCTTGAAGGCGAGGTTAATTAAATCCTGTTGTGGGGTTTGAGGGCCGGAATTTAATTTTTGGAGTTTTATTTAATGTCGGGAGCAGATTGGGTAATAAAATGCATTTTGAGAATAAGACGGCCTTTTGACCTTTTAGGGTCTAGGGCTGTAAAGTGTCTCAGGGTTGCTGCCAAACAAGTCATGAACTGGGCTGGATTTTTATATTTGATGAAAAAGAGCCTAAACGCTATCCGATTTGGGATAAAGAAAAAGAGCATTAACCTTGACTATGCCTTTGGCTCCAGCCACCTTTTTAAGAGTAAATTGCTGGGCAGGAGGGGGAGGGCTAGTCACAGAACGAAACTGTAAGCCGGACCAGGTGTGAGGAGGGGAGGTGATAAAAAGATTATAGGGTGGAGGAGCGGAGGCTGAGGAAGAATTGGGACCTAGCTCGGCCCGGTGAGGAGCAGCCTGGGGAGGAAGGGAGAGGTCAGATGGGTCTGTAGAAAAGGAAGATTAGAAAGACTCAGTGACGCTTGGGGTTGGTACTGAGGGGACAGGCGGGAGGGAAAGAAGGAAGATTTGGGACAAGTTGCACTGGGCACAGAGACTAGGAAGGGACTGATGTGTAAAAGAATGCCTGGACGTCAGGCACCTCAGACCATTTGCCTATTTTACGACAAGAATTATTTAGATCTTGCAGGATGGAAAAATTCAAAGTGCCATTTTCTGGCTATTTGGAACTACTGTCGAGTTTGTATTGGGGTCAAGCGGCATTGCAGAAGAAAATAAGGCATTTAGGTTTTAGGTCAGGTGTGAGTTTAAGAGGTTTTAAGTTTTTGAGAACACAGGCCAAGGGAGTAGAAGGACGAATGGAGGGTGGAAGGTTACCCATAGTGAAGGAGGCAAGCCCAGAGAAAAGAGTAGAGACACAGAGAAGGGGTGGGGGGTTCTTGCCCTCCAGAAAAGCAGAGAAGGGGTGGGGGCACGGAAATAAGGGATTGGGGCACAGAGATAAGAGGTCAGGTGCAGAAATAAGGGATTGGGGCACAGAGATAAGAGGTGTTGGGGTGCGGAAATAAGCGATTGGGGGCTTCTCGCCCCCTAGGAAAGCGGGACTTGCCGCTAAGGGTGAAGGAGAAGGGGTTGAGGGGTACTTGCCCCTGCCCCAGGAAAGCAGGACTTGCCGCTAATGGTGAAGGACCAAGGCAGGCGTCCCTGCGTGGTCTGACACCCTTGAAACGTGAGTGTGTAATCAGAGAGGTGTCCCTGCAATGATTAAACACCAAGGGAAGCCTGCCTTCCCAGTCCGGGACTGGCACTGGAGTTTTGGGTTCATGGATAAAACATGTCTCTTTTGTCTCTACCAGAAAATGGAATGAATTGAAATTAAGAGAAGGGAGAGATTGAAGTGTGGCGCCAAGATTGAAAGGAGAAAGAGGTTGAGGGATAGTGAGGGAGGTTGGAGAAGAGAGTAAAAAGAGGCCGCTTACCGGATTTGAAATTGGTGAGATGTTTCTTGGGCTGGTGGGTCTGAGGACCTGAGGTCCTAGGTGGATCTTTCTCACGGAGCAAAGAGCAGGAGGACAGGGGATTGATCTCCCAAGGGAGGTCCCCCGATCCAAGTCACGGCACCAAATTTCATGCGCGTCTGTGTGAAGAGACCACCAAACAGGCTTTGTGTGAGCAATAAAGCTGTTTATTTCACCTGGGTGCAGGCGGGCTGAGTCCAAAAAGAGAGTCAGCGAAGGGAGATAGGGGTGGGGCCGTTTTATAGGATTTGGGTAGGTAAAGGAAAATTACAGTCAAAGGGGGTTTGTTCTCTGGCAGGCAGGAGTGGGGGTCCCAAGGTGCTCAGTGGGCAGGAGTGGGGTCGCAAGGTGCTCAGTGGGGGTGTTTTTGAGCCAGGATGAGCCAGGAAAAGGACTTTCACAAGGTAATGTCATCAGTTAAGGCAAGGACCGGCCATTTACACTTCTTTTGTGGTGGAATGTCATCAGTTAAGGTGGGGCAGGGCATATTCACTTCTTTTGTGATTCTTTAGTTACTTCAGGCCATCTGGGCATATACGTGCAGGTCACAGGGGATGCGATGGCTTGGCTTGGGCTCAGAGGCCTGACATTTATAGTTACTAAAAAACCCGAAAAGGACATAGCTAAAATAGATATTCTAACAAAGCCTTCTCAGATTCTGTTTAGTGAAAACTACAAAATATAAATGAAAGAAATCAAAGAGTAACAAAATAAACGGACAAACATACTGTGTTTATCTTCATAGTAAAGGTGTCAGTACTTCCCAAATCTGTAAGTCTAATGTAATTCTTATCCAAATCCCAACAGAATTATTTGTAGATATAGAAAAGCTTATTAGAAAATTTACGTGGAGAAGCAAATGAGAGAGATCAAATAGTTTCAGAAAAGACTAATGCAGGAAGGATAACACTATGCAATTTTTTTTATTGTGGTAAAATATATATAACAAAATTTGCCGTTTTTAAGTATTTTAAGTGTATAACTCAGTGGCATCAATTATATTCGCAATGTTGTACATTTATCAACACTATCTACAGTTATTTCAAAACATTTTCATCACTGTAACAGGAACTTCACACCTATTAAGTGATACATCTCCATTCCTCCCTATCACAGCCCCTGGTAATCTATAATCTGCCTTCTTTATCTATGAATTTGCCTATTCTAGATACCTTATATAAGTGAAATCACATAATATTTCTTCTTTTCTATTTGGCTTTTTTAACTTAGAATAACATTTTCAAAGTTCATCTATGTTGTAGCACATGTTAGCATTTCATTCCTTTTTAAGGCTGAGTAATATTCCATTGCATAAATAGATTGCATTTTGTTTACACATCTGTTAATGGACACTTAGGTTCTTTTTACATTTTATAATGCTGCTATGAATGTGGTGTACAAGTATCCATTTGAGTCTCTGTTTTCCGATCTTTTGGTTATATTACTAGGCAAGGAATTGGTAGGTCACATGGTAATTCTTTGTTTAACTTTTTGAGAAACTGCCAAATTGTTTTCCACAGTGCCTTTACCACTTGACATTTTAATCAGAAATGTATAAGAACTTCAATTTTATTGTATCTTTGTCAATGCTTGTTATTTTCTGTTCTTGCTTTCTTTTATTATAGTTGTCCTTGTAGTTGTGAAGTGGTATTTCATGATTTTAATTTGTATTTTCCTAATGGCTAATGAAATTGGCAATTTTTCATTTGCTAATAAGCCATTTATTTCTTCTTTGGAGAAATTCTATTCAAGTCCTTTGCCCAATTTTTAATTGAACTGTTTGCTTTTTGGCTGTTGAGTAGTAAGAGATTTTATATATTTTTGGTATTAGGTCCTTATCAGACATGTGGTTTGCAGTTTTTTCCATTCTATGGTTTGTCTTTTCACTCTCTTCATAGTGTCCTTTGAGTCACATAGATGTTTAATTTTAATGAAGTTTCATTTATCTTTTTTTTCTTTTGTTGTCTATGCCTTTGATGTTGTATTTAAGAAAACATTGCCAAATCCAAGGTCATGAAGGTTTGTCCTTGTTTTATTCAGAGTTTTATAATTTTAGCTCTTGAATTGAGGTCTTTTTATTTCATTTTGAGCTAACTTTTGTATATAGTTTAAGGTAAGGTCAAACTTTATTCTTTTGCATGTGTATATCCATTTTTCTAGAATTATTTCTAGAAGACACTGTTCTTTCTCCGTTGAATGGTTTTGGTATACTTGTCAAAAGTCAATTGCACTTTTTTTTATTTTTTTAAGACAGGGTTTCATTCTGTCAACTTAGGCTGGAGTGCAGTGGCACAATCACAGCTCACTGCAGCCTCTGGTTCCTGGGTTCAAACAATCCTCCCTCCTCAGCCTCCCAAGTATCTGGGACTACAGGCATGTGCCACCAAGCCTGGCTAATTTTTGTATTTTCTTTCTTTTTTTTTTTTAATTGTAGAGACAAAGTTTTAACATGTTGCCCAGGCTGGTCTCGAGCTCCTGGGCTCAAGAGATTTGCCCTCCTTGGCCCCTCAAAGTGCTGGGATTACAGGTGTGAGCCACTGCACCCAGCCTGAACATCTTTTAATGGTCATTATAACTAAGTTTTGTCAATTTTATTGATCTTTTCAAAGTACTAATTTCTAGTATTGTTTATGGTATGCATTGTTTTCCTACTCTTTGTATCATTTCTACTATAATCTGTATTATTTCCTTTCTTTTATTTTGATTTAAGTTTGTATTTTTTTTTTCCTTAAGGTGACAATCTAGACTACTGATTTGAGATCTTTCTTCTTTTCTTAATGTAAGTGCTTTGGGCTATACATTTCTCTCTAAGCACTGCTTTAGCTGCACTCCAAAATAAGGATTAACTGCTTTCACTTACGTCCCAATTTTTGGCATTTTGTGTTTTTCATTCATATCAAAGTATTTTCTGAGTTTTTTTTAAAACTTCCTTCTTAATCACAGGTTATTTAGTAGTAGGTTTTTAATTTTCACATATTTGTAATTTTAAAAAATTTCCTTCTGCTGTTTATTTCTAGCTTTATTCCACATGATCAGAGGAGACACTTTATGTAATTTCAGCCTTTTTAAATTTATTGAGACTTGTTTCGTGGCCTAGCACATGGTCTGTTCTGGAAAATGCTCCATGCATACTGAGGAGATAATCTATTTTGCTGTTCTTAGGTAGACAGTTTTAAAAATGTCTGTTAAATGGTGTTGGTGCCCAGTGTTGTTCAAGTCTTCTATTTTCTTCTATTTCTGTCAAATTATTCTATTATTAAAAATATGATATTGAAGTTACTAACTAGCATTGTTGAACTATTTCTCTCTTCAACTCTATCATTTTTCTCTGTGTATTATGGGGCTCTATTTTTAGGTTCATATATACTTATAATTGCTATAATTTCTTGATGGACAAATACTTTTATTATTATAAACTACCTCTCTTTATGTCTATTGACATCTTTTGTAAAAACTCTATTTGTCTGATATGTATAGCTATTCCAGCATTCTTATAAAGTTTGCATAATGTATTTTTCCACTTTTTTACTTTCAACTTGTATGTCTTTGAATCTAATGTATGTCTCTTATAGACAACATATAGTTGGATCATTTTTGTTTTGTTCTATTTTATCTAATGTTCTCATCTCTGACCATTTAGACTTAATGTAACTTTTAAAGTATGTTTTGTGCCTGTCATTGTGTCATTTAGTTTCTCTGTGTAATATGTGATTTTTGTTCATTTAATACTCCATTACTATATTCTTTTGTATTAAATCAATATTTCTACTGTATCATTTTAATTCTTCTGGTTTTTCTTTTACTACATTTTTCAACTTATATTCTTAGTGGTTGCCTTGGTGATCACAATTAACATCTTAATTTATAACATTTTGTTTTCATTAATGCTGACATAATATTATGGGTATATAGCAGCTTTGCTCTTATGAAGCAAAGCTGTGGTGCCATTATCATACAAATGACCTCTTTATACATGATAGGTCCATCAACATAGTTTTGTAATTATTACTTTATTCAGTTGTTTTTTTAAATCAGGTAGAAAAAGAAAAGTTACAAAGAAAAACAAAAATCTATTTATACCGTCTTTTGTATTTACCTATGTAGTTACCTTTAACGGTATTCTTTATTTTTTTATGTGGCTTTGAGTTACTGGCTAGTGTTTTTTCTTTTGAGCTAGAAAGAATCTCTTCAGTATTCTTGTAAAGCAGGTGGTCTAATGATAAATTCTCCAGTGTTTGTTTATCTGAGACTATCTTAATCTCTCGTGTTTTTGAAAGGTTTTTTTGATGAATATAGAATTGTTGTTGATAGCGTTTTTCTTTTAGTGCTTTCACTATGTCATCTACTGCTTTTTGGACTCCATAATTTTGAATGCATAATCAGCTGTTAATCTCATTAAGGAGCCTCATGGTGCTATTTTGTTCTCCTCAGTTTACCTGTTGCCACAGGGGCTCCCTCTAGTTACCACTGGTCATGCCTAAGGGGCCATATGGGGTTTCCCCTGGCTAGGCCACCAGTGTCTTTCTGTGAGGGATGGGAATCTTAGGCCTATGGAGATAAGGAGACATCCCTAATTTGGGGCTTGCTGTGGTAGGATCCTCTTTGTCTGTGGGGCATGGAGAATGCATCTGTGCTCTTGTGCTTGTTCTGGCAGAATACTCCCTGGTGGTGCCCGTTGGCTACTCTGATGTCTCTAGGTGGTGGAGTGGCATCTCAGGTCTGTGAATACAAAGCAGCTTCCTGGGCTAGGCACTTGTTGTAGTGTGGTTTCTCTTTCTAGTGCCATCTGGGCACCCTGTATTCTCTTAGTGGTAGAGGGGAATCCCAGGTTCAATGGTAAAAAACACTACCCCTGGCTGCTTAATGTTAGCAGTGGTGCTGGACTGACTTGCCCTTGTATTCAGGACTCTCATTCAGTTTTGGGAGAAATATGCAAATAGGGGCTACCTTCATATTGGTAAGAAACACCAGGGTTGGACAGCCTGTGTTCTTGTGTTGGGTGAGGAGATGAGAGACTCCAGTTGTCATGTTTCTCCTTCAGTCTTGTCATTCAAAGCAGTTCACCTTCCTCTTTCTACCCCTCAAAGATCACATGTAGTCACATCTTGCATTATTTCCAAGGTATACAGTTGTAACTGCTGGAGAGAAGAGGGTAAAGGAGTCTTCAGAATCTTATCTGGACTGGAAGTACCCCAACTGATTATTGACATTGGTGCAAAAGCAATTCAATAAAGAAAGGGATGCTTACTCAACAAATGATATTGGAGCAATAGGACCCATAGGTATAGAAAGGAAACCTCCAACTAAACTTTGCATCCTATATAAGTATTAACTCACTATGGATCACAGACTAAAATTAAAATATAAAACTCTCAGTTTTGCAAAAAAGATAAAAGAAAATTTGGGGAATTTGTAAAAATAAATGAAGAGTACTTGAACTTTACTCCATATGTGTGATTCATATAAAAATATGACAAATTGATCTCATCTAAATTAATAACTTTTGCTCGGTGATAGCCAGTGTTAAAAGGATGAAGAGACAAATTACAGAGAGAGAGAAAATACTTGTAAGCCACATATCTGACTAAGAACTGGTATATAAAATACATATAGATGTATTTTATACATTTTATACAAACTGCACTCTTTGGCATGTATTCCTGAGTAATGAAACTTTATGTCTACACAAAACCTGTGCATGACTTCTTTAAGAAGCTTTATGCAAAATAGCCATATCCAGAAACAACCTGAATGTCATCAATGGATGAATGATCAAACCATGATTCATGTATACCTTGGGATAGTCAACAATAAAAAGAAACAAATTATGGATACACAACTTGGAATAATCTTCAGGGAATTATGCTTTGTAAAGAAAGCCAATCCCAAGAGGTTACATACTGTATGATTTCATGTATTTAGCATTTTTGAAGTGATAAAATGTTATAACTGGAGAAGAGATCAATGGCTTCTAGGGTTTAGGGGTGGGTGGGGGTGGGGGTGGACATGAGGGAGGTTAGCATTATTATCCAAAGGCAACACAAGAAATCCTTGTGTTGCTGAAACTTTATCATGACTGTAGTGGTGGACACACAAACCTACACATATAATAAAATTGCGTAGAAGTAAACACATACACATATGCACACGGGTAGTATGAATAATACTAGGAAAATCTGATCAGTGGATTCTATCAATATACTGTTTGTGATATTTTACCCTGATATTTTGAAATGTTAACATTGTGAACAACTAGGATAAAAATATATGGGACCTCTATTATTTCTTCACTTAATCACAGTAAATGAGCTTTGCGTCTCTCTGGAATTTGACCTCAGAGGTCCTGGTTGACTGATACAGATGTTTTGTGTATTTTCACCTAACTCTTCTAGTTGCTCTCAGTGAAAGTATTGGTTTACTATAAGTTACTCTATTATAGTCCTGTTCGATTGATTTTTGCAAGATGATTAAAATAGAAAACTTTAAAAAATGACACTGTTAGATGAAAATCTATGTTTTTGCAAAATGGCTAATTGTCTAAGAAGTAAAGCTACCTGGTTTCATTATCCTCATCTACCCATAAAATTTGAGGTTTTATAACACAGATGAAATAAGGCATAGGGATTATAAACATTATTTTATCTTTGCCTAATTATGTTCAAACTTCTAGTGCACAAAGGACACACCACACCACTTAGATGAGATCATTTCCAAAGTCCCTTGGAATCTTCTTCCAGTTTACAATGGGATAAGATCAAACTGGTCTTCACATGATTGATTTTAGTTTTTTCTGTAAAAACAATAAAGTAACTACTCTTTAAAACACACACACATGCAGGCATGCACACACATTTTGCCCACTGACAAATATTTTTATGTGAATAACTTGTTATTGTAGTTTTTTCAGATGACACATTCAGCAACCATATTTAAGCAAATGCAGAAGACTTAATTTAACTGCACCATCTGTCCATACAACTTTGAATAAATTTCATTTGTTCAAAATATCTTTAAATATAGATCATTTTAAACATAGATTATTTGTCAGGATCCACCCATTCCTCTGGTCTTTCCACTCACATAAATTAAAATTTTTCGCACATTCTCTTGTAATATTTTTGAGAAGAAGTGTAATTTACCTCCTGTTGTTTGACAGCCTCCTTCCCCCAAATGCTAACTAGATGGAGGTCAGAGTGAACACATTCTATTTGTACTCATGGGCCATCTATCCTACAAGTTTCACTTCACAAAACCCTGCATAGAATCATCCAGCAAAGGCAGAGAGTTAAAAAGATCTGATTGTCACGGTAAGTCTAGGAAGATTGGCCAAGAAAATTTGGGTTAGGCTGTTATGAAAATGCACCATAGAGTTCTCTTATGTACAAGAGAGTATAAAAGCAAAACTTACCATTTTCTTCCTTGCAGCATAAAGCTGGGTGTTTAAACAAAACAGTGGGAGGGGATTCCAAATATATTCTACTTGAGTTAATTGTTTAATAATGGGCCAAGAAGTATTCTATCTTGCTTCCAAATATTTAAATTAGAAAAAAAAATTCCTTTCAGCTATTTAACAAACATTTTACTAAGAATAGTATGTAATTCAAACGATGATGAATTGAAACAGCTCTATGGAGCCAGATAACAACAGCAACAACAATGAAGGGTGAATGAATGCGCTGCATGAATCAGTACTAAGTAGCATTTGGGGAAACAAATAAAATGTATTCAAAGAGCATGCACTTCCTAAAATAAAAGGATGTTTCACAGAAACATAGCAGCTGATCTGTCTATACCATATAATCTGTTTAACATTAGTGCAGGACTTCTTCAACCACTATTGTTTAAGGGGCTATAAAATAGCCAATGAACTGTTCGCATTGGGAAAACATGGTGTATTGATCCAGGGGTCGGCGTTTCTGGTCAGACCTCCTGGGTCCAAGTGCTGTCACTAACATGGTTTCCTTGCAAGAAGGGCTGCTTCTCTGCCTGACCCCTAGATTCCCTATCTGTAAGATGAGGAATCTTATGAAATCTTTATGAAAAGTCACGGAGACACTGTAAACAAAGTGCTTGTCACAGAGCCTGACAAAGTGGGGCAAGATGGCCCCACAAAATTTGGTGCTGTGGCAAATGTCAAGTTACTTTGGTATCAGTAGGTGTCATCATATAGACGTTCTATCTCTACAGCCTTGGCTACCAAGAAGTAAGTCACAGTGGAAGCAGGTTTTGGTGCACATCCTGCCAAACACACACGTGCAGAAGCAAGCACGTGTAGGAGCCATGCCCACTGCCATCAGAACCTCAGAGGCACTTGGCATGAAAGGCTCTTCTCAGAGAAAATGTCCTAGATGCTAATGTCAAGCTCAGCAGGCAGGACTTACACCTGGGTCTGGTGGCAAAATGCAAACTGAAGTGGAAGCAGCAGGGTCAGCCCGGGACCCTTGTTTCTTATGTCCTGTGTAGGCGAAGGTGACAAGCTCTGCCATGCCACTCTTTCCAGTCACGGGTGCAAAAGGACAGCAATTGCACCAACTAAGAAATTAGTTTGAGCACCCCTATATGAATTATCTAAGCTTAAGGTATTGATTCAGAGAAAGGATACTTCATAAATGGATTAATCACCACTAAAGTGTTTATTAGAATGCCCTTACACACATGCATTACAGAGTGTTTTCAAGTAATTTGCTCCACAACAAATATTAATATAATGGAGGGTAACAGAAGGAATAGTGTAAGTCCTTACTGTGTACTGGGAATCTTCTAAAAGTTTAACATGAACTACTTTATTCAAGCCTCACCATCCCCTACTGTGCTAGATATGTTTATTCACATTTTACCGATGAGGAAAGTGAGGCTAAGAAATTAACAACTTTGCAAAGTCGTGAGGCTAGTGAATGACAGAGTCAGGGTTTAAATGCAGACAGCTTTAATTACATCTCTCCAAATGACTTTCTACTTTACTAAACTAATAGCAATTTTATCACACTGAATCATATATCAAAGTAGCTTGAAAGCTATAACTGTTATATGAACACAAATTGTATGTATTGTTATTATTGTTATTAATTTTACTATTATGGACATCATTTTATTGCCATAATATAGTGCCAATTAATAAATGGTAGCTATTAATACTTTCATCAATCTAACTTGTGTTCCAAATCTCAAAAGGCAGAAAGTATCAAAATATAAAACAAAAATAAAGAAAAAAAAGCTACTAGTTTGGCCCAAATACTTGTGGAATACTCTGTACTTTTATCTTCCAAATGGACAAATTGAAGTTATTACCTAATGATAGAAAAACACAATGGAAAATGTATCCCACCGCTAACATGGGCCTCATCAAATGACTGCCACATTAATTGCACTTGCTTGGAAATGTGTATGTATAAAAACAGTGAACGAACCCAATTTATGTAAAATTATGTTCTTAATAGTAAAATTAATGATAATAACACATACAATTTGTATTCATATAACAATTATAGCTTTTAGGCTATTTTGATACATGATTTAGTGTGATAAAATTACCACTTGTTTGGTAAAGTAGCAAGAGTGAATCATTTGCAGAGATATGCTTAGAAAGCAGTCTCATGCCTGCTAGCCAAATTCCCTTTCTACTGTTATTATTAGTAGGTTAAATACATTTTCAAACAAAACTGTGGTCATATACAGTGAGCAAACCAAAGCTAAATACATAGTTTGGATTATGTGATTCAGCTTACCAATAGAATAGCTTAAACATTATTATAGTTGGCTGGGAGCAGTGGCTCACACCTGTAATCCCAGCACTTTGGGAGGCCGAGGCAGGCGGATCACTTGAGGTCAGGAGTTCGAGACCAGCCTGGCCAATACGGTGAAACCTCATCTCTACTAAAAATACAAAAATTAGCTGGGCGTGGTGGTGCACACCTGTAGTCCCAGCTACTTGGGAAGCTGAGGCAGGAGAATCACTTGAACCCCAGAAGCAGAGTTTGCAGTGAGCCGAGATCACACCACTGCACTCTAGCCTGGGTGTCACAGCAAGACTCTGACTCAAAAAAAAAAAAAAAAAAAAAAAATATATATATATATATATATATATATATATAATAGTTGGCCATTTAAAATTTTAATATAAATTTAATGTCATGCACATCTTATTTAACTTAACTTTCCATATTCATACCATTTAATATAGCAGAGTTATCATTTTTGTGGTGAGAACATATTACACCCCTCGGCATTTTTCAACAATACAATCTATGGTTAACTAACTATAGTCAGCATATTGTACAATAGTTCTCTTAAATTTATTCCTCTTATCTAAGTAAAATTTTGTATTCTTTGACCAACATTTCCTCATCTCTCTGCCCCCAACACCAACCACTATCATCAAACACCCCAGATCCTGGTACCACCATTCTACTCTCTACTTGTATGAGATTAATTTTTTTTAGATTCCACATATAAGTGAGATCATGCAATATAAGTGAGATTTGTCTTTCTGTGCCTGGCTTATTTCACTTAACCTGATATCCTCTGGGTTCATTTATGTTATCAAAAACAACAGGATTTCTTTCCTTTTGGTGGCTGGATAGTATTCCACTGTGTATATATACCAAAATTTCTTTTTTTTTTTTTGAGATGGAATCTTGCTCTGTCACCAGGCTGGAGTGCGGTGGCGCAGTCTTGGCTCACTGCAACCTCTGCCTCCCGGGTTCAAGCGATTCTCTTCCCTCAGCCTCCCGAGTAGCTAGGATTACAGGCACGCACCACCACACCCGGCTAATTTTTGTATTTTCACTAGAGACGGGGTTTCACCATGTTGGTCAGGATGGTCTCGATCTCTTGACCTCGTGATCCACCCGCCTCAGCCCCCCAAAGTGCTGGGATTACAGGTGTGAGCCACCGTGCGCAGCCCACAATATCTTTATCCCTTCATCCGTTGAAGGGCCCTTAGGTTGACTCTGTCTCTTGCCTTTTGTGAATAGTGCTGCAAAAATATGGGAGTGCAGATACCACTTTTATGTACTGATTTCCTTTCCTTTGAGTATATACCACGTAGGGGAATGTCTGGATTATATGGTAGTTCTGTTTTTAATTTTTTTGAGGAAACTCCATACTATTTTTTCATAACGAGTATACTAATTTACATGCCCACCAACAGTGTGCGAGGCTTCCCATTATTTTTGCTTTAAACAATTGCCTTAACAGAGATTTTAAAATGAGAAAAAAATTGTGTATTTAACCATATACTTGTGATTTCTGATTTTCTTCATTCTGTCTATTATAATGTCTTGTGACTTTGAAGGGCTTCCTTTAATATTTCTTGTACTGCAGGTATGCTAGTGATTAGTTCTCTCAGATTTTGTATGTCTCAAAAAGGTTTTATTTAGCCTTTGTGTTTTAAAAATATTTTTCTAGGTATGGAATTTAAAGATCATTTTCTTCCTTTGCTACTTTTAAAAGTTGCTTCATTTTCTTCTGCTTTACATTTTTTTCTAATGAGACATTTTTATTTCCTGTTATATAAAAAATCTTTTTGCCTGTTTATGTAATATGTCCTTTTTCTACAGCTGCTTTTAATATTTTCTTTTTTTAAACCAAGTTTTCAGCAATTTTATTATGAGGTGCCTGGTATGACTTTCTTCTTGTTTCTTCTGCTTGGATGCTTTTGGGTATCTTGGAACTTTGGGTTTTAACAGTTTTCATCATATTTATAAAAATAATTGGCCATTATTTCTTTAAATATCCTGCCCCCAACCTTGTCCAGACTCTAGTTACTCACATGCTTTGTCACTTGTGCTGTCCCACTGCTCACTGATATGCTTTCTGATATTTTATTGATCTCTGTGTGTCATTTTGGGTAGTTTTTATTCCTATGTCTCTAGGTTCACCCATCTTTTTGTCTATAATGTCTCATGCTGTTTATTCCATCAAGTATACTTTTCATTTTGGATATTGTATTTCATCTCTATAAGTTTGTTTGGGGCTTATTTTACATGTACCATTCCTTCCCTCATGGTGCTTGTATTTTCCAACCTTTTTGATCATATGGAACACATTTATATCTGTTTTAATGTCCTGACATGCTAAGTGTATTCTTTGAATCACTTTGAGATCTGTTTCTGCTGATTGATTTTCTCAAATGTATGAGTCCTATCTTTCTAATATTTGATTCGTTGTTGAACATGAGGAATGTATGCTGTTGAGTGGCTGGTGTTGTTGTTTATAAAAATATATTTGAACTTTGTTCTGGGATGCAGTTAAGTTACACCTTTTAGGTGGCAATCGCTTTGTCCTTTTTAAGATGTACTTTAAATTCTACCTTTTCTATAGACGGAATTTAATGTCATTACTGACTCACATATTCACATCGCTAATACTTTCTGTACATAGCTAAATTCCATTTCATTTTCCTGAATTTTGCTTTTTTAATAAATTTTCTTTTCTTTTCTTTTCTTTCTTTTTTTTTTGTTTTCGTCACTCTGTCGCCTGGGCTGGAGTGCAGTGGCTTGAACCTGCCTTCTGGGTTCAAGCCATTCTCCTGCCTCAGCCTCCCAATAAGCTGGGATTACAGGTGCCCGCCACTATGCCCAAATAATTTTTTGTATTTTTAGTAGAGACGGGGTTTCGCCATGTTGGTCAGGCTGGTCTCAATCTGCTGACCTCATGATTCACGACCTCAGGTTATCTGCCCACCTCGGCCTCCCTAAGTGCTGGAATTGCAGGCGTGAGCCACCGTGCCGGGCCAACATTTTGTTTTATTTTCTAACTGTATTGGTGATATGTAAGAAACTTTGAATTTTATGTATTAATTTTGTCATGTTATAACCTAACTTCTGGCTTATCACACTCTCAGTGGTTTGAGATTTCTCCCCAGTTATTCCATTCTTTCATTTGCAAATAATGGCCACTTTAATGTCTTCTAACACTGCCCCCTCTTTTTTCTTCTCTTGCTAGAGTTTACTGGTATGTGGCTGGGAATCTTTGGGTTGCTACTAATGACAGTGGAAAAGCATTTCATGTTTAATAATTAAGTATAGTGCTGACTGTTGATTTGTGCTGGTGGATGTGGTGGAAAACAGAGCTTCAGATCATGGCCTCTGGAGCCATATTTACAGCATTCCATCCAAGCTTCGTTACTGCAACTCTGCGACGTCACAGAAATTATTTAAACTCTCTGTGCCTCTGGCTGGGCGCAGTGGCTCACGCCTGTAATCCCAGCACTTTGGGAGGTCGAGGCGGGCGGATCACGAGGTGAGGAGATCGAGATCATCCTGGCTAACACGGTGAAACCCTGTCTGTACTAACAATACAAAAAATTAGCTGGGCATGGTGGTGGGCGCCTGTAGTACCAGCTACTCGGGAGGCTGAGGCAGAATGGCGTGAACCTGGGAGGCGGAGCTTGCAGTGAGCCAGATTGCGCCACTGTACTCCAGCCTGGGCGACAGAGCGAGACTCCATCTCAGAAAAAAAAAAAAAAAAAATTAACTCCCTGTGCCTCAATTTCCTCATCTGTAAAATGGGACAATGACACTTACAGAGTTTTCAGAAATTAATATTTGTAAAACACAAAGAGTTCCTGGCACATAACAGGTGCAAAATAAGTTTGCTATTTATTATAGCTTTCTACAAAGTATTCTGTTAAAATAGTTTAATAGTTGCTGAACTTTAGCTATTTTAAATTTTAAAATGTTTTAGGTTTGCTATTTATGTTTTGTATATTTTTATTATCTTTTATTCTGATTAGTATTGTGATTTGTTTTATTAGATTTTGAAAAAAAGAAGTGATGAATTTGTCAAACCTCTTTTTCTACTGTCAATTAATTTGTTTTTCCCTTTTTGTTATAAATGCCATTCATAAATGTGTTTTAGTTTTATGAAATACGCAAAAAATCCATATACAAAAGAAAAATATAGAAAAGTAGAAATTTCCTCTTCAATTCTCAGTTTTAGTCTGCCTGGAAGTTTCCATAGCCACAAATTTGGTTGGGATCACCCTCTTTTACTCTGATGAATGTGCGTACATATTTATGTATTTATGCAGCTACAAATGCATTTTACATGAATATATATTATTCTAAAACTCTCCAGTTTACAATATGTCTTAGCAAGATACTTTGTTTGATATAAAAATATCTGCCTGTTTCTCTCCAACAGCTACCTAGTATATTCCATAGACAAGATGCAGACTCTGCTGTATAAGCACTTCCATGTTCACAGCTGCAATAAGTATTCATGCACTTGTTTCTATTAACTCATGTGCAATTAATTTCTAAGGGCAATTCTGGGAGTGAAATTATTCTATAAATGGCAAGCCTGTTTCATGACGTGGTACCCAGAGTAATACTACTTCCCAATGAGTTTCTACCATTTACAGAACCACCAATACTTCGTGAAGAGAGTACCAGTGCCTGCATCCTTTCTATTATTAGGGCTTATTAATGATTTTAATTTTTGCCAATGGATGGGTGACAAATGTTTCCTTCTTACTTAGGTATCATTTTCTGTAAACACTGGAGAGTCTAAGCATCTTTTGGTATAACCAGTTGCTTTTGGGTGTGGGCTCTTTTTGACCCCACTTTCAGTGGAGCAGGTTGCATGTGTAAAGTCTAGTTTACAGCAATTGATCACAGTTCATAGGGTTTTTGCTGAGTGGGTCAGTGAGCGCTTTCTTTTGCAGGGCCGCCTTTGAACAGCAGGTGGATTGTTGACTTGGCTCCAATCACACTTTTCAAGTTAATTTTAGGAGACAGACTAATTTAAAATCGCTCCTTTCCTGGTCCCTCTCTAAGTTCACTCACTGCCAATCTGAACTAAGGTGTCCTTCTCTAATGGGTGTCCATTCCGTGTTCATATATTGCATTTGACCCCTGACAAAGATTCTCTTCTTGACCAAACTCACCTCAGGGTCTTCTCTGCTCGTTTTCAACTGGACCTCATCTTTGGGTATGTTCTCAATAGCCCAGTGTTAGCCGTAATTCTGTCAAACCCATTTAGCCAGAATCTGCCACCATCAAAATCTGATCCCTGTGAAAAGAGAGTAAATCTTGGGACCCCAAAAATCACTAAGCCGAAGGGAAAAGTCAAGGTGGGAAACACATCAGGCAAACCTGCCTCCGTTTTATTCCTAAATAAGATAATTGCAAAGGTAAAAAAGCTGCATGTCTCCCTCACAATTTGCCCACAATGAAACTCCTTGTGGGCCTCACAATCTTTACCCTAAAACAGTTCTGTTGAATGTCACTGTCAATGTAAAAAAAATTTTTTGTGAGACAGAGTTTCTCTCTTTTTGCCCAGGCTATAGTGCAATGATGCAATCTCAGCTCACTGCAACCTCTGCCTCCTGGGTTCAAGTGATTCTCCTGCCTCAGCCTCCCAAGTAGCTGGGATTACAGGCACGTGCTACCACACCTGGCTAATTTTGTATTTTTAGTAGAGATGAGGTTTCACCATGTTGGCCAGGCTGGTCCCGAACTCCTGACCTCAAGGGATCCACCCACCTTGGCCTCCCAAAGTGCTGGGATTACAGGCATGAGCCACTGCACCCGGCCTGCCAATGTAAATTAATAGCTTATCTTCACAGGTATGGTACAAAGGACATAACTCAAAGTCATCTTTCTGCTCACCTGAGACAAACGCATATCTGATTGTTCCTCTGTCCTATTGTTTATGCAAAAATGCAGATTCACTGAGCCAGACTAAGGCATAAGTGACTATTTCTCTACTCCTTCTCTCACATATAAACTGTGATTCAGCGAAAGGCTGATCAAAGACTTGAAAGAATGCAAGTGTCTCTCATCTATCTGTCCCCTGGAAGTTCCCACTTTGAGTTGTCCTGCCTTTCCGGACTGAAACAATGAACATGTTATTATTTATTGACGTCTGCCTAAAATGACACATAATTGATTGATGTCTCATGTCTCCCTAAAATGTATAAAACCAAGCTGTACCCCCAACTTGGGCACCAGTCGTCAGAAACTCCCGAGGCTGTGTCACAGGTACATCCTTAACTTTGGAAAAATAACATTTCTAGACTGATTGAGACTTGGCTCAGAGACTTTTGGATTTACATCACTATCCACATCTGATCAAATTCCTCATGCTCACTACCCCCAGGTGATCTCTGGTTACCCTGGGCCTGCTCTCAGTTAGATCCTGTTAGATCAGGTTAGCAAAGCATTACCCCACCCTCTTAATAATTTTTCATTCACCCCCACCCCCACTTTGATCCTTGTCTATACACCCCCAAGTTTTCCTTCTTGTATTCATAGTTGAGTCCAATCTCTCTCTTCACTGCAAAGCCCTACTGTAGTAGTCCCCGGAATAAAGTTTGCCTTTCAGTCCCTTAACAAGTGTCAAGAATAATTATTTTCTTAAACAGAAGGTCAGCTCCCACTGCTGGGGTAGGGGTGCCTTCAGGGATCCATTGAGCTTATGCTTGGCATCATGAGGATTTTATCAGCTCCAAACAGTTTCTTTCAATTTGCTTCAAAACATTATTATATCAGGTGCAATGTGCTGAGAAGTTGCCAGTATGAAGTTTTAGTCATTTCCTAGTTAGAGTAGAGGAAATTATCTTCTTCAAAATTCATTTTAAGGAGATTTGCAAGCAGGCTTCTGTGTTGGTATCCTTCCTAGAAGTCTGAAGTCAATTCTTTATCACTGAGGGTCAGATTTTTATTCTATCCTAGGCTAGTGGGTTTTCCAGTAGTTTTGCTACTTACCAGTTCCGATGAGGTGTTAATATTAGTCAGAACCAGGCCTAAAACAAGGAACACTGGTATATTGCCCTTTGGTTAGTAGAGAAATCTGTAAATTTATACTTTTCCTTTTTTCTTTTTTTAGATGGAGTTTCATTCTTGTTGCCCAGGCTGGAGTGCAATGGCGTGATCTTGGCTCACCACAACCTCCTCCTGGGTTCAAGCAATTCTCCTGCCTCAGCCTCCTGAGTAGCTGGGGTTACAGGCATGCACCACCATGCCCAGCTAATTTTTTTGTATTTTTAGTAGAGATGGGGTTTCTTCATGTTGGTCAGGCTGGTCTCGAACTCATGACCTCAGGTGATCTGCCCACCTCGGCCTCCCAAAGTGCTGGGATTACGGGTGTGAGCCACCGCACCAGGCTATATTTTTTCATAGTAGTAAGATGATTCAGAAAAGTTGTTCAGTGATGTAACCATCAGATGTCTGAGTAAATCAAGCCCAGATGGGAAGTCTGAGTGAACTGCCTGCCTGCTGGCAAGGCTGGGGAGGGCACAGGAGAGTGGAGGAGCAGGACAGGTCCAGATGGGGTCTGGGAGAAGCACAGGTCCAGGAAGGGAGCTCGTCTGAGCAGAAAGGGCATGGAAGTGAGAGGAGATATTGGAGTGAGGACGAAAAGGGGGTGTCAAGACTTGGGAAGGTGAAGCAACAGCAGGGAGAGGAGTCCCAGGAAGGGCAGCTGGGAGTGACAGTGGGGAGGAGAAAGAAGGGGTACTAGGGGAAACAAGCATCAGACTGAGGGACAAGGAAGAGTGCAGGTGGTGGAGGAAGGCAAGAGAAAAGGGATGAGAATGAGAGATACAGTGAGGGAAGTGATGGTAGGTGAGGGTGTGGTGGGGGGTGTCTGTCAAAAGAAATTTGGGGCTGCTGCTGAAATACTTCTATTTAAGTCCACCTCACATTAAGAGGAAATTCTCCACTTTTTTAGCTTGCAGTGAGTCTCCATTGTTAATGAAAAAACCAAACACTGAAATATTTTAAAAAATTTATTCTGAGCCAATATAAGTGACTGCAGCCTGGAGAAAACACAAACTCAAAAGCCTTGAGTAAGTGTTCCCTAGGCAGTGGGGTTACAATTTGGTTTTATGCATTTTAGGGAGACAGAAATTGTAGGTAAAATTATAAATCAATACATGAAAAGCATACTTTGGTTAAGCCCAAAAAGGCAGGGCATCTTGAAATGGGGGCTTAGAAGGTATAGGTGGGTTTTAGAGATTCTTTGGTTGACAATGGGTTGAAAGAGTTAAGCTTTGTCTGAAGACTTCAAGTCAGTAGCAAGAAGTGCTTAAGTTAAGATAAGGGGGTCTGCTATCTGCCATATGATGTTATACTAGAGTCAGGTTGGAAAGTAAGCCACATTATACTCGGTTAATTAAAAAACCCATTTAACAAGATTTTATGGTTTGCAGGGCATGACTCAACTCTTTCCTTACATAGCTTTAGGTCTTTTTTATGATTTGCTGTCTTATTGCCACAAAGAGTCTGTTTAATATTTAATTTTAGTGGTGTAAGCTAAAAGTAAGATCCTAAGCCCCCAGCCAACTGAACAGACTCCCTGTTGGTCATGGAGATCCCAGAAAAACATTAAAAACTGAATTCCTGGCCATGACAGGAAGGGCGGTCAGACATGCCTCGTTACACTTTCCACCTTTTGGAGTTTAGGCACAAGCTACTATCATTAATGTTAACATAGAGATTATAAGATTTAATTCACCTTAGATTTTCTGGGGTCTCCTTGTCTGTTCAGTCT
The DNA here is from genome assembly GCF_028858775.2 of Pan troglodytes. NCBI lineage: Eukaryota > Metazoa > Chordata > Mammalia > Primates > Hominidae > Pan > Pan troglodytes. Next base: position 48,080,618 of record NC_072409.2, read on the forward strand.
GTTGGGGGCTTAGGATTTTATTTTTAGCTTACACCATTAAAACTTCATATTCACTGTGGGGCAATGAATAATCTGCCCCTAAGATGAATTAAATCAATAGGGATAATGCATGCAAACAGTAAGTAAAGAGTAGGTTGGATGAAGTTAAAAAATAAAAGCAGGCCGGGCGCAGTGGCTCATGCCTGTAATCCCAGCACTTTCGGGAGGCCGAGGCGGGCAGATCATGAGGTGAGGAGATTGAGATCATCCTGGCTAACACGGTGAAACCCTGTCTCTACTAACAATACAAAAAATTAGCTGGGCGTGGTGGCGGGCGCCTGTAGTCCCAGCTACTCGTGAGGCTGAGGCAGGAGAATGGTGTGAAACTGGGAGGCGGAGCTTGCAGTGAGCCGAGATCGCGCCACTGCACTCCAGCCTGGGAGACAGAGCGAGACTCCATCTCAAAAAAAAAAAAGAAAGAACAAACAAACAAACAAACAAATACCCAAAAATTAGCCGGGCGTGGCGGCGTGCACCTGTAGTCCCAGCTGCTGGGGAGGCTGAGGCAGGAGAATGGTGTGATCCCGGTAGGCGGAGCTTGCAGTGAGCCGAGATTGCGCCACTTCGCTCAGTCTGGGCAACAGAGTGAGACTCCGTCTCAAATAAATAAATAAATAAATAAATAAAGATAAATAAATAAATGAATAAAAACAAAAGCTACTCTGATCCTGAGTGTTTAAATTATCTTTAACTCATACAGACTGTGTAAGTGCAACTTAATTAATTAATAAAGTAGTGTTTCAGACTAAGGAAACTGAATTGTTTGGGACGCCTGTTGCTCTCCCATCGGGAAGCTTGGAGTCGAAGGCTCGCTGCAAGCTGATTGAGAGTCTGGCATGTTCTTTCCGCTTCCTCAGTCTTTTGAGCCACATAAAGCAGGAGGAGGTGGCTCTTGGAGAACTGAGGAACAAACCTGGAATTGTCTCCCTGAGTTCAGCACTTATAGGCATGAGCTTTCTCAAGTTGAGTGGCAGCAGGAAGAAAGTTGCGTCAGCTCCATTGAACTCCATGTGACACCAGGAAGTGTTTCTACCCAGGAGCGAAAGCACACCTTAATACTCACACGGAAAGGTTAGGTCACCTGCGCCCAGTCTGATTCGTGTTCGGTAGTGACTTTCTTAGGCTATGCTGGGAAGTTTAAGGCCAAGTCAGGACCTAAAGGGAGAGAGGGTGGTCCTCACCTAGCGATGTATGAGTATCTGTATTTTAACTTTGTAAAATGTTTTCATTTAAAGTTGCTTAAGGAAAATATAGTTAAGTAGTGGCTGATATATAGAGTATTTTAAAAATTACTTACAACATGACCATAAGACAAAAATGCAAGTGTCTATCTCTCAATGTCCTTTGGGGGCAATTTAACAGGCCCAACAAGGGCTTATTTGGAGGAATAGGCCTTGTGTGACTCATTGCTAGCTAATGGTCCCCAGTTAAATGAAGTTACACTTTAACTTGTAGATTTTTTGGCTGATAGAGATACAAATAGTTTCTGTCTGGTAGAGAACATATGTCCCAAGGTGTTACAGACTCTGGACCAGTAGGATTTTAGCCAGTTTTCTATCCAATTTAACAAACTTAGAATACCATTACTTTAAATTGGGTATACAACCTACCTCTTTAAGGCCGGGCACGGTGGCTCACGCCTGTAATCCCGGCACTTTGGGAGGACGAGGCGGGCGGATCACGAGGTCAGGAGATCGAGACCATCCTGGCTAACCGGCGAAACCCCGTCTCTACAAAAAATACAAAAATTAACCTGGCGTGGTGGCGGGCGCCTGTAGTCCCAGCTACTCAGGAGGCTGAGGCAGGAGAATGTCGTGAACCCGGGAGGCGGAGCTTGCAGTGAGCCGAGATTGCGCTACTGCACTCCAGCTTGGGCGTCTCAAAACAACAACAACAAAAAAACCTCTTTAAATACTCTTTGAACCAGCTTTATAAGCTTACTGACTCCCTCATTAATAACTTGAATAAAATCTTTGATATCCTTTCATGTCTTTGAGTGTATGTTTGTGTTTTGAGATAGGGTCTTGCTCTGTTACTCAGGTTGGAGTGCAGTGGCATGATCACAGCTCACTGCAGCCTCGACCTCCTGGGCTCAAGCGATTCTCCCACCTCAGCCTCTTGAGTAGCTGGGCCTATAGGCGTGAGTCACTAAGCCCAGCTATTTTTTTTTTTTTTTAATTTTTTGTAGAGACGGTGTCTCACTATGTTACCCAGGCTGGTCTCAAACTCTTGGGCTCAGTAATCCCCTTGCTTCAGCCTCGCCAAGTGCTGAGATGACAGGCATGAGCCACCTCTCCTGGCCCTGCATTCATTTTATATTTGTATGATGGTCATTTTTTTTTTCACTTTTGAAAGTTATACTTTTAACATGAACATGGTATCAAATTGTGCCTAGATATTTGCATATCTCTGAATCTTCCTTAAAAACAGTTTTGCAAATGCTTAATTTTTATTTTAACAATTTTTCAGCTGAAGCATGATTATTGACAGAAAAAAAGTTTAGCATGTTTTATTCCTCTTAGGAGAAACCTGGTTATAGACTATATGGCTATTGACGTATATAACAGAAAATGAGTGGTAACTTTCTAATGCGTCTTCATAAGAAACTACAAGGAATAGTGAAACATCCTGCTGCTGGGATTAGGAGACAGGATAAAAAGTTGAAAAAAAAATACTTTTTTAAAGAGATAATTTAAATATTTCTATTTGCACTGCATTGGAGGTAGATAAGCCTTCTTGTCATTGCAACCCAAACTATAGTTTTGGCATTTAAAAAATGTTTTTGAACCAGTATAATGATTATTAGTCTTTGTGAAACCCTGGAATCACTTGAAGGACTTTGAAACTGCCAGTGCCTGGTTCCGTTCCCAGCACATCCAATTTAATTGATGTAATCATGGCCTGGACACTGAGATTTTAAAGATATATTTAATTCACAAATAAAGAATTGTATATATTTAAAATGTACAACATGATGATTTGATATACATGTACATTGTGTAATGATTAGCACAATCAAATTAATTTACACATTGTCTAGGTGAGAACCATGGCCAACATAGACAATCACCAAGATGTTCTCAGGACCTTATTAAAAACCAAAATTGGTGGTTCCCACCACTCAGAGGTTCTCATTCAGGTAGTTTCAAGTGGCGACAAAGAATCCTCAGTAAATGCTAATGATCAATCAGGTCTAGGATTTTAGTAGAATTGGTAACAGGATTGATTACACAAACCAGAAATTTTTGCCTTATCATATCCAGCTCCAGCTATTATCCTTAGCTGGCTTTGTTCATTCACATGTTGGAAATTTAGTTTTCAGTATTTTAGTAGGGAAATCTTATTTTGGGAAAGGAGGAGGTTCAATGTAATATTGAGAGGAGACAAGGTATTTTCATAGGAGGAAACAATAGCTCCATAATTGAAGTACAAAAATTGTATTTTATTGAACTTATGTAATTTCCACTGGCGAATATTTGTTAATTGGGGAAATGAATTCAATCACAAGGGGAGAAAAATCATTTCTCGGTTTTCTAAATTGAAATCTTCCAGAAATACTGAAGACTGATAAAACCTTGGCGCCACTACAACATCCCGATGTGGAATGGGGCTGCTGCTGCCCTAACACTGGATAATTATAAACATCTCTCTGAAACGCACAGAAAGCTTTCAGCATAGGAACCTGCTGTCTCTAAATTGGGCACTAAGAAGCACACTCCAGCTGGTGAGCGGCAAGCTCCATCTAGCCCTCTCTTTACCTGTTTGACTGTTTCTCTCAAAGGGGATGAACATGAAAGTTTACTTTCAGAAACAATAAACATTAATCGAATTTGTTCCACTTTTTAAATTTTATGTTCTCCTAATGGTATGGGAACTCTGTTGTCCCCACCCAAATCTCACCTTGAATTATAATAATCCCCAAGTGCCAAGGGTGGGACCAGGTGGAGATAATTGAATCATGGGGACGGTTTCCCCCATGCTGTTCTCGTGATAATGAGCAAGTGCTTACAAGATCTGACGGTTTTATAAGTGTCTGACATTTCTCCTAATGGTTCTCTTTTTCTCTCCTGCTGCCCTGTGAAGAGGGGCCTTCTGCCAGGATTTTAAGTTTCCTGAGGCCACCCCAGCCATGTGTAACTCTGAGTCAGTTAAACCTCTTTTCTTTGTAAATTACTCAGTCTCCAGTATGTCTTTATAGCAGTGTCAGAACAGACTCATACACATAAGGAAATTAAAATAACATTAGAGTTGCATGCTTAACATTGATGCTGGTTGGAAAATCAAATTTTCATTCAGGTAGAGATAGAGGATATAGAACTTGGGATTCACTGAGTTAAACAGAATTGCAAAAAGTAACTAAGTTAATCATTCAAGGTCAGATATTTCCTTGTTTGCAAGATAGTTTTTATTTTTATCTTATAACTTGACCATTTCAGGCTTCTCAAGGAATTTTTATGATAAGCATGCATTTACACAAGCATAAATAGTATATAATGAATAGCATAGAATTATATAAGTATAAATGCTGTTGAGGCGAACATGAATAGAAAAAAATAAACTTATATCTACATGCCACCAAACTACAAAATCTTAATATAAAATTGTATTTGTTTTGTTTTAGATTTTACAAATATTAAAACTAGATATAAAATTGAGGCTCACAGTGTTTCTATCAGAGATCCAGTTCCATTTATTCTATCCCCATGTATAACTTCATGCATATATGTTTATATACATCTATAGGCATACACACATACATGCACATATATATGTATATGTATACAAGAATGCACTGCATTCTTTTGCAGGCTTTTATCTTTTATATAAAATCATACAGTGTGGACAAAGAAACTTGATCTTTTCTCTTAAAATTGTTTTTGAAATTTGTACATGTTGATCCAGGAATCTCTAGCTTATTCATTTTAATTGCTCAGTTAAGTTTCATTTTAAGAATATTTTGCCAATATTTATAAATATCTTTACATACTTAAAATATTATATATTTTCATTTATTAGAGTACTTTGTGATGTACATTTTCATCAAACCAAACTTATCGATTTTGCTATCCCAACAGTCTATAGTATTTCCAGTGTATTCTGATTTTTCTACCCATTTCTGAAATTAGTCCATTAAAAATCTCCTATTATGATTGTGGGTTGGTCCCTTTCTCCTTAAATTTCTGGCAGGTTTTGCTGTATGTATTTAAAGGTTGTAAATATTAAGTGCATATAAATGTGACTAACACGGATACTGGGCGGATTTTTCCATGTATTAATATGTAGTGATTGTTATTGCTTTTTGACATAAAATCTATTTTGTCTGTTATTAACATTACCATACTGGTTTTTTGGTCAATACTGATATAGTATTTTTTTATTCCACCACTTTATTATTTTTTTCCTCTGTGTGTATATATAACAGGGCTCCTTCAATCAGCTTATAGCTACACTTAATATATCCAGTAAGATGCTTTCTGTCTTTTAATAGATGACCTTGAGTGCATTTCTATTTATGGTGATTCCAATATACCCCAAATTAACTATCATGTATGGTGGGTTTTCTTTTAATATCCTTTTTCCTCTTCCACGTTGCATTGTTTGTTTGTTTTCTTTTTCCTTATCTTCTTTTGGATAAAGTCTTTTTTCCTGCGCATTCCATAGTTTACTCAGTAAGCATTAAACCAGAAGTCACCTCTTATTCTAGAATAGTCTGATTGTTCCGTATCTAGGTTACCCTTGCACTTTTAAAAAAATCGACAGATAACATTGTACATTTTTATCATGTACAACATGATGCTTTGAAGCATGTATATACATTGTGGAATGGTTTAATCTCATCATCAACAAATACATTACCACACATGGTTATTATGTTTTTGGTGACAGCACATGACATCCACTTTCTTCACATTTTTCAGGCATACATTATATCATCATTAACTTTAGTCACCTTGTGGTACAGCCTATCTGTTGAAATGTATTCCTCCTATCTGTGATCCTATATCCTTTGACCAACATCTCCCCATCCTCTGCTCCCTGCTAATAACCCCAGCTTCCGGTAAGCACTGTTCTACTCTCTACTATGTGCTCAACTTTTTCCATATTCCTCTTAAGTCTTCGTATGTCTGAAAATGTTCTTTTTTTGTTCTCTTGCTGTTTTTAAATTCTAGGCTAACAGTTATTTTCCTCAGCAATTTAAAGATTTTTGAACTACTGAAATTTTGCTCCATTGTTGTTGAAAAGGCAGTCAGCTGTCTGTCCAGTTAATGGCCTTTGTACATAATTGGCTCATTCATTTTGATGTTCTACAGTTTTGCTTCAGTATGTCTAGGTATGGACTTAGTATTATTTATTCTGTTTGGGGCTTGACATACCTTTTTAAAAGCAAGGATTCATGTTATTAGTTCTGGAACATTCTCAGATACTATTGCTTAAAATAGTGTTTTTTTCTTAATTAGAGTTATGTTGTATTTTCTCGTTTTATCCTCCTTACCTCCTACCCTTTCTTCTTTTTTTCTTTAATTTGTTGTCTCTGTGATGAACCTCATGTAGTTCAGACTGTTGTATTTTTATTCCATCACTTCTCCCTTCAGAGATATCTAAGCTGCTATTTAGTATACCCGTTTACGATTTAGATGTCATTATCTATATTTTTCTGGCCAGAAGTGGCAGCGTCTCCAGCCATTCTTCATCCCCAGCAGGTCTCAGCTGCACTGGGGACCTAGGCCAGGAGCACCATGATCCTCTAAGAATAAACAGAACCAATGAGAAGAAATCAAAAATAAAATAAACAGAAAAAAGTAGAATAAAAACTTCATATAGATGAAGACCCAAAATGATGAAATCGTATAGAAAATAGTGGTAATTTTATTTAAAAATATGAAGTTACTTGTATTTTGGTTATTTATATTGCTTGAAATAATCAAGGAGCGAAAACCTTTGACAAGCCATTTAAAATGAAAGAAAAACCACACTTCAGAAATAATAACGGTCATATATTAATATCTGCAGCAATAATAGGATTATTAGGTTGATACAAAATGTAATACTTTTATTACATTGAAAGTAATAGCAAAAACCACAATTACTTTTGCACCTACCTAATAAAAAGCAATAAGGTTTTTTTGTATGAACCTACAGGAATAAACTGGCAAGTCTGCATAAAACTAATGGTTTTGAAGAAGATGTGCTGTCAAAATTAACTCAGATATAAGAAAAAAGTGAATAATAACACATGAGTAATAGAAATTATGTTAATGCAAAATAGTAAACGTAGTAAAAGTTTCAGATGTAATACAAGAAAGAAACTTGTGGCGGGGGGCATTTCCTGATGAGAGATGGGGACAATATGGCAAAGCATTGGCTGGTTCTTGCTGCAGGAGAGCTGAGGCTATGGTGTCAGAGTCTTTTTTTTTTTGGTTGTCACACAACCCCTAACTCCACTCAAGAGTTTTTTTTAAAAGCCACGTGAGTTCCTACAGATTTGCAAAAACAGTTGGTAAAATTCTACGTGCCTTCGTGACTAACAGTTATCATGCTGGTATCAGAAAGGTACATTTTAAAGAAGCTTGCCAATAGCTTTGTCTTGATAGGCAAACATTAGACATATTCCCAGCAAAATAAGAGACAAAGTGGCTAACATCACCACTTCAATTGTGGCTTTTATTTATTTTTTGAAAAGGCTCCACATCACTCTTGGTTCGAAAGAATCCTGCTGCAACTTTCCTGAAAATGATTTTACTGGAACGCCACAGAATCTACACAATTCAAGAGCACCGCTATTTAAAACCTGGCAGAGAGCATCCATTTAAGTTTCCTTTTCTCCTTTATGCGGAAATGATTTTCTGGGAATTACTGATAATTCATATTAATGAATTTTTCTCAAAATTGTCGCCCCCAGCTGGCCCCTGAGCTCTGGCTGTCCGGTGTTCCCAGAGCCACCTGGGCCCAACCTTCTACATTCCTGGAAATTGGGGCTCTGACAGGGCCAGTGTCAATATGGAGTGATTATATTGGTGCCATCCTGATCTCTTTCAGGGCAGTTTTATATTATCCACCATGAAACCAACTGCAGCCCTTTAAGGGAGTGTGGGTGGTGGATACAGGCTTCAGTGGGAGCGTTGACTTGCCTAGCATCTCAGGTGGGAGGGAAGAGCTGTAAGCAGAACCCAGGTCTCTGACCAGCCGTGCCTGCTCCATGGGGCCTCCTTCCACTCGTGTTGAAGCCAGGAGGAGGAGCAAATGCAGCCAGCAAGCTGCTTGGTGCCGGCCCCCTTGCCCAAGTCTACCCTGCGGTGCTCCGTGTACTACTACCTCTGGTCCTCTGGGCACTATGTCACTGTTTGCCATGTGGCTCCATCGAGACTGTTCTCTCCTGCTTTAATGATTTTCTTGATAGCTATGATTCTTCTGTCATACAATGAGGTTGATGATAAAAACACATGATTGTAACAAGTATGAGTTATTAGTAACAGCTGTGATTCAAAGATAAAATTAAGAACAAGGAGAGTTTCCACTGTTTTCTGATGATTAAAATAATTCTGCATTGATGGATTCTTTGTCATTGTTATGACTAGTGTTAGGGAATAATTTTATGTGAACAAACTCATGAATGAGTCCAGTCAATGTGAAAGTTGTCAAAGAGGATGGCTTTCTGAAAGGATTACATAACAACAACAACAGCAAACCAGCAGCAGAGAAGACAACCATTATTTATTTAATGTGTACAGTTTGCTAGGAAGGCAAAGTGTTGTGTTTTACTTTAAAATCTCACAAAAATATATGAAAAGTTTATTTTATTGTTCCCATTCCACAGATGGAATGGATTCTCTGTTTCTTCTACTAAAGAAACAAAGCTCTGATATAATATAATGTGCTCCTTCATGCAACAGCAACCGCGTACGGGGCTTTGGAAAGTTCACAAGCTTTGTGTTAGAGATGGAGGGATTTTAAAGTGAGACGTGTCTTGGAAAGGGCATTTCTTTAATTTACAGCCCATGTTATTTCCGCTCTGCCATGAGTATGACAAAAGCCAGCTAATGCAGAGTCTGCCAACATATGTGGACTAAATTGTGTCCACATGAGGAGCTGAGTCTGTGCAATTAGCAGTGACACTTTGTGATTAGTTAGGATGCAGAAGTGGAAATTCTGGGTCTGTTGCATATTAGAATGGAAAATCGTTTCTTCTAACACAAGTTCAAAAATAGCTATTCAGGTGGTAGCTTATGCTGAGGAGGAATCATATAATTCCAAATTTTAAACACAAATATCATTGCAAGTATTTTGAGACAATGTCTAATTATCCTACAGTAATCAAGATGTTTGAGAAGATTCTACATCATGCCTAAGGGTTCCTTATTCACTTCTCCCTCCACCCAGATTCCAACAAGTTGACAAACGGTGCAAATGTCAGAGATTAAAATATCTCCTTCATTGCTGATAAGGCTGAGTTGGAGAATTCTTCTTGGATCCAATACAAAAATGATATTGTTTCCATTTCCCACCTGAATTAAACTTACAGGGCAGAGGTGACCTGCTTAGTGAGCAGGCCACGTTCAGCAGTAGCAGATCAAAGACCCGTATGTCTTGTGATCTTCATGAAGTGGCTGGCAAGGCCAGAGATTCTGATCCCATCACCACGTGTTAATCTCCTGTCAAGAGAAATAAGGAGCTACTGAGAGAAAAGCAGATCCTGACTCCCCTCTACTTGTGAGTGACTACAAAATCCTATTTTGTGGCGTGAGGCAGGAGCCTAGAGGGATTGGAGAAAAAAGCTGCTCCTCTAGAATATGAAAATACAGTTTAAAGGGAAAGAGATTAATTAGTGATTCAGCGCATTCAGTGCTGTCTCTCCTCCTATTTATCTGGCTGCCTGTTGTCTGCATGGCCTCCTGCTACTCATTGTGGGTAACATCGGAGACCTTCATCTGCAGGAAGATAGAAAAAGGTACGTGCACACAAACATTGAATTCAGTACTCAAATAATAACACAACAAGCATATCACAACACACCAGATGCTCTCGAAAAGCAGAAATTTCATTGTATCCATATAGATGAGAAGCTTATGAATTCTGATGAGGACAAGATCATTACTGACTGAGTCATGAGGGGGATTTCCATGGGGCTGGTGCTTCCTTAGAAAAATGTGTTCTTGAAGGGCAGGCAAGGTCGTGTAAGAGAGGCTTGTAGGAGAGAGGTTGTATGGAGTGTAAAACTAAGGAGTCTTTGGGGATCACTGATGAGAATGACACGTTTCAAAGTTTCAGGCAATGCCTTAGGAAAGCATGAGGAGCCTGTGCCTTGTTCACTGGGAGAGGTAACTTGGGCAAAGAGGACTTTGGGAGGGGTTGGAAACAATAGCCTATGCAGGGGGTCATATCCTAAATTAGGAGAAAGGGGAATGGAATTAAAAGGGTGTTGGATGTGGGGATTGTTACACAGGTGGCTTCTATGTGATTCCATTCTCTTCAGATTTGTGATGCAGAGACTATTAACAATACAGTATCAGGGACAGGAAAGTGTCCAAAGGACTTGCTGAGAAAGATAACTGGGAGGCACAGTGGGTCACAGCTTCTCTGCACCATAGAGGGAGTTGCCTTGGAGCCTTGCAGATCATGGCCACATTCACACTGTCTATATTGGTTGGGGTTTGGTCTGTGTTCTGATGACTTGAATCAGTTTGGGACAACTTAATCTCACCTGGCTCATCTGCCGTCTATTCATCCTTCCTCAGGGAAGGTACAGCATAGAACTGCACCTCACACAAAATGGGCATTGATTATTTGTGGACTCTGGATGCATGTAATGGCAGGGATTGGTTGAGACATCAGAGAATTCTGGGGACAAATCCTGGCTTTAACACTTCCTAGAGAGGTCACCATACATAGACAAATACAATTTCTGTGAGTTCTTAAAATAGTGAAAATAATACCTCTCTCAATGAGTTGTCTTAAAAAATAAATAATGTAATGGAAAGTGCCTGGGACAAAGCATCAATGAATTGTTGTTCAGAAAATGCCAATTTACCTCTGAATTCCTTTTCTATGTATTCCATGATTTGTTGCTACTTGTGGCCTCCATGACCTTGAACAATCTCATCTATAAAATCCTTCGTCTCTGTGCTTTTCAGTTCCGTTTAGATAATTATGTACTTTTAGTGAATTCTCATAATATGCCAGACACAGCACTAGGTCCTGAATACACAGAGCACAGTAAAATATGGTCTCTCTCTGCTTTACAGGGGCTTATGATCAGGCAAAGGAGACACCAGGAAAGAGGAGCAGAGTGGCTAGGGCAGTGCACTGCAGATGCATGGACGAAAGCTCGCAGCGACACAGGCATGGGGTGTCTAATCAGGGATGAGTGTGAGCAGCAGAATGAGGAGCATGCTTTCCCAGAGGAAGAGAGGAAGCCACTGGAGAGATGAAGGATGCCATGGACAGGTAAAAGAGTGTGGAGTGGCATTTGTTGCCTACCACCACTTTCATATTCTATGCTTGTAGAGGGAGTGGCCTTGGAGCCTTGCAGATCATGGCCACACTCAAGCTGTTGATCTTGGTTGGGGTTTGGTCTGTGTTCTGATGGCTTGAATCAGTTTGAGACAACTTAATCTCACCTGGCTCATCTGCCCTCTACTTGTCAAACAAACATTTTGCAGCAACTCTATATTCTGCTACTTTTTTTCTCCTATGCTTGGTGCCCACAGAGAGCGACCACAGTGACAAACATAAAGGCAAACAAATATCAGTATATTGAGCATTAACTGGTTCACTCACTGTTTTAGATACTTCATGTATACTCTAATTTTCACTTTTTCGTACAAAAATTGGTTCAGAGAGGAAAAGTGAGTTAGCCAATGTTATACATAGTAAATAGTAGTAGAACATGTAGTTTGGTCCACACATTAGGATTCCAAGTTCAGCGTTCTTTCCACGGTGTTATATCATATCTTTACTGTGTTCCAATGAGGACATTTCTGTGAGATGGTGCAAAGCTATAATGTATCTTGTGTATGTGTGTGTAATACAAGAGTTTTGCCTAGCTAATGTATTTAAACAATTTTCATATAAAAATTATCCATTGTAAGTGTGCAATTCAGTGACTTTAGTTACTTTAAGTTGTATAGTCATCATCACAGTCCAGTTTGAGGCATTCCTTCACTCTGAAAGTGGCCCCTGCTCATTTGCAGTCATTTTCTGCTTCCACACCCAGTCCCGTGCAGACACTGATCTGCTTTCTTTATATATAAATTTGACTGTTATAGATATTTCATATAAATGGAATGTATAATAAGTAGTCTTCCTTCTTTCCTTCCTTTTTTTTTTTCTGAGACAGAATCTCTCTCTGTTGCCCAGTCTGGAGTACAATGGCGCAATCCTGGCTCACTGCAGTCTCCAATTCTGGGGGTCAAGTGATCTACCCACTTGAGCCTCCTGAGTAGCTGGGACTACAGGCACATGCCTCCATGTCTGGCTAATTTTTATTTTTCATTTTTAATTTTTTTAGAGATGGGGGTCTTACTTACTATGTTGCCCAGACTAGTCTTGAACTCCTGGGCTCAAATGATCCTCCTACCTCAGCCTCCCAAAGTGCTAGGATTACAGGCATGAGCCACTGCACTATGTCTGTAGTCTTTCTTATACAGCTTTTTCTGGCTGCAGTTAATGGAGCTTCCTGTATGTGTAGATTAATTCATTCATCAAATTTGTGAAGTCTTCAGCCACTATTTCTTCAAATAACTTTTCCTCCTCTTAGAGTCCTTTTTCTGGGACTCTCATATGCTTATGTGGGTATACTGGGTATATTTCTATAGGTCTTTGAGACAATGTTTATTTTTACTTTCAATTTTTCTGTCTCTGTGCTCTTCATATTGGATACTTTCTATTAATCTGTCTCTAAATTTACTGATTACTTCATCTACCATCTCAAATTGCTGTGAAGTCCCGTCTCTAGGAAACTTCATTTCAGGTTAATTTACTTGTCAACTCCAAAATTTCCATTTGGTTCTTTTTTATAATTTGTATATGTTTATCAAGACTCTCGATTTGTTAATTCATTGTTATCATACATTAATTCTTTAAACTTGAATAACTTTAATGCTATGAATGTATTTATAATAGTTACTCTGAAGTCTTTGATTACTAAATCAAAGACTGGGTCAAAATAACTTGTCTTCTGTGATGTGCAGCCATTGATAATTCAGCTTAAGTGCTTTTTGTTGCTGTTCTTGAATTTTTGTTTTCATACTTACTTCCTAGGGTTTGTATCTGTGTCAGCCTAGCTTAGTAGTCTATTGCTCAAATACTTACAGCCAACAAGGCTTCTATCCCCTGCTCATGGATCAGAGATCAGGTCATTTTCAAGTTGCCAGGCTTTGGCTTTCCATGGGGCCCTAGAGAGTCTCCTGTGTACGCATGTGTAGCCCCAGGCTCAGCCAGGAGAGTGTGTATAAACTGAGCCCTCTGTTCTTCACTGCATACATGTGCAGCCTGAACCAGGAATATGTGCTTTCCAACCATGACCACAAACTCAGGCTCATAGAGACAAAAGTTAGACTCCCACTTGCCCCCCACCTCTCCAAAGTCCCTTCCCCAGAGGGCAACTTGGCAGTGGGCATCACTGCTGCTCCACGTCAAGTGGACTTCCTTCCATCATGGCAGAAGACAGAGAGCCCAGTCCTAGCAGAATCTCCATAGTGACTGATCCGGGGCTGAGTCCCCCAGGCCAGAATGCCACACATCACCACTGTTCTTATTCAAAATTGAGTAGTTCGCCAATTTCCAGAGCAACAAATGGTGGTTATTGAAGATTTTTTTCACCTTATATTCGCTTTTTGGGGAGAGAATTCACTGATCTTTTCTCTTGGCCATGGCCACTCTCCTTACTATTTTTGCAACTGCTCTGGACATCTAAAGTTATCTCAAATAAAAAGTTTAGGCCAGGTGCAGTGGCTCATGCCTGTAATCCCAACACTTTGGGAGGCCAAAGCAGATGGATCACAAGGTCAGGAGATCGAGACCATCCTGGCTAACACGGTGAAACCCCGTCTGTACTAAAATTACAAACAATTCGCTGGGCGTGGTGGCATGCACCTGTTGCCCCAGCTGCTTGGGAGGCTGAGGCAGGAGAATCACTTGAACCCGGGAGGCAGAGGTTGCAATGAGCTGAGGTCGCACCACTGCACTCCAGCCTGGGCAACAAAGTGAGACTCCATCTCAAAAAAAAAAAAAAAAAGTTCAATTAATTATGACATTTCTTCCTTCCTTTCTACTTTTTTTTTTTGTCATGAAATCCTGGAACGAAGGAGGCAGAAGTGGGTTAATAATTCTGTATAATTCATCCTCTGCAAGTATGAATCTGGTAGAATTCTCTGGAACACTGACTTTGCTAGCCATTAAGAGTCCTAGGCCCTGTCCCATCGGCTGGGGGTGGGGAAGTTGGAAGGTGGGAAATATCTGCTGGAGCCCTTTCCCCACAGCAGAGGTAGATTAGTAAGATGAACCTTTCGGTCATAAATTTGGGACATCCTTCAGCATGTCTAGCAAAAATAGTTTAAATAGAGGAGATAAGGTAAAAACTTAATAAAACTTCTTATTTGGGGGATTATAACAAATGGGTGGATATACAAAAAGCCTGCCACATTCTGTAGATAAATGTCCAACTTTAGGGACACCCAGAATTCAATAACATGACATGAAAAAAAGTATCTGAAGTGTATAAAGCAATGATAAACCGCACAGAATCACTTACTGTCTCCTAGGAGATGAGTCCTGGTCCAGCCTGTAATAAGATGGAAATGAAGAGAGCTGCCAAATAATGAAAAATCACTCAAAAGGGGCAGATTCTGATGACGGCGCAGGGGCCACCAAAGACTGGAGATATGAAGGGTGGCTGTGAGCGTCAGGGAAAGGGGGGTGTGCCTGAGAGCCCCGTTCATCTCCTTGCTCGCCAGGGCTCCACTATCTGACTGCTGGGTTTGAATCCCAGCTTTGCCCCTTTACTGGCTATGTGACTGTAAACAAGCCACCTGAGTCCTCAGTCTAATCCTCCATGAAAATGGGGATTAAAATGGTACTTTTCTCGGGGGTGGCAGAGTGTTGTGCAAATTGATGATTTAATACATGTAGTGCCCTTTGAGGTAGAGCATGGTGCTTAATACATGTTCCACAGCATTTGCCATTTTGTGATGAGCCAGGCTGTGTCCTGTGTGTTACCCAAAGAGCCCCATCCTCAATCAGAGCTTACATTTGAGTCACGACCACCAACCAGGCACACCCAGGATGACATGCTGCAGGGGGGTGGCTGCCATAATAAGGTCCAAAAACTGGCTGGCTTAAAGCAATGAAAATGTATTGTCTCACAGTTCTGGAAACTGCAAGTCTGAAATCAAGGTGCTGGCAGGGCTGTGCTTCCTCTGAAAGCTTCCTTGCCTCCTCCTAGCTTCTGGTGACCGGCCAGCCATGTTTTGGTGGTCCTGGCTCACAGTTGCGTGGCGGTATTCTGCCTTCCTGGTCACAGGGCAGTCTCTGAGTGTGTCTGTCTTCACTTGGCTGTGTTCTAATAATGACTCCAGTTACATTGGATTAGGGGCCCCCCTTACAATACCACCTCATTTAAACAAATTATATCTGAAATGACCCTATTTTCAAATAAAGTCGCATTCTGAAGTACTAGGGGTTAGGACTTCAACATTGATTTGTGGGGGGCACAATTCATAACGTGTTGTTGAAGGGACTAACAACTATTACAGCAGATGTAGAAAGAGATCTTAAATGAACTTCTCCTGTCAGACTAGAGCGGAGACTCCAGAGAATTCAGCTGCCATAAAGCCCGAAACCAGGGTTTCCAGTCAGGGAGACAAATGAGTCCTTTAACATCATGACATTTCAAGTCAATGGTGTCGGTGTCAGCAAACCTCATCAGAACCTTCCATTCTTTCCCTAACCCTCTCTGCCCTCCCTTCTTCAGTCAAGCTCCTATGTAAGCCACAGTCCCTAGCTGTTCAGAGATGCACTTCTTTGGTGTGCTGCTACATGTGTGCAGAGAAATTTTGTCTTTTCTGCTGTCAATCTGTTCATTGCCATTTAATTCACAGGCTCCTGACCACTGGGGTCTAAACTGATAGAGGAAGATCTCCTTCCCAACATGGTAAAGAGAGAGCCAAAGGGGACATTTGAGCAGAGGCCTGAAACAGGGACAGCTGGGCATCAAGAAATACTCACCTTGTGCTAGAAGCCTTGTGCCTAGACTTGTGATTCATCCCAGGTTTCCTAGGTTACAAAAATACATGCTAGTGGGACTAACGTGGAGATTAAATTGAGGGAATTTTATTTTTTTTGACGTGGAGCCTCGTTCTGTTGCCCAGACTGGAGTTCAGTGGCACGATCTTGGCTCAGTGCAACCTCTGCCTCCTGGATTCAAGCTATTCTCCTGTCTCAGCCTCCCAAGTAGCTGGGATTACAGGTGTGCACCACCATGCCCGGCTAATTTTGTATTTTCAGAAGAGACGGGTTTCATCAGGTTGGCCAGGCTGGCCCTGAACTCCTGACCCCAAGAGATCCACCTGCCTTGGCCTAACAAAGTGCTGGGATTATAGGCGTGAGCCACTGTGCCCGGCCCACTAAATTGCAGGAATCTAAACCCTGAGTTGAAAGAATCTGATTATCTCAAATGCAGAAATTTAAGTCGCTGCAAACATCTTGCTTGTACCTAGCTTGCTGAAAGATGCTGATCAAGAACAATTATGAAAATACAGAGTGTGCAGTATTTAATCCCTTTTATCATTTCATAGTTGTGTGTCAATTAGATTTTGTTGCACAATGAACCATCTCAAAATTTATAAGGTGTGAAACAATATATTTTTATGATTGGTCATGGGGTTATGGGCAGCGGAGTAGTTCCTCTGCTATGGAGCTACTTGGGTAGTTAGCTGTGGGTCTGGTAAATTGGGTAGAGGGTGGGTCTGCTGAAATTGCTTAGACTCTGTTGTGTGTTTGGGGTTCATTTTTAAACAGGCTGGGGTCTCAACTCTCCTTTTCTTACCTTCCAGCAGGCTAGCCCAGGCTTGTTCTTATGAGATGCAAGAAAAGGAGCCAAAATGTGCAAAACCTCTTCAAGTGCAGGCTTAGAACAGGCATGCCATTATTGCACCACATTCTATGGGCTAAAAAAATAAAAATAAAAAGCACGAGGACAGCCAAATGTAAGGGCTTGGGAAATAGACTCTACTTCTTGATGGAAGAGTTACAAATTCACTTTGTAAAGAGCATAAATATAGGAAAGAAAGGTGAGCTCTCTTTGCAATCATTTTACACCAGCGATTATAGCTCCAAGTGTACATCAGGAGTTGACAAGTGTTTTGTGTAAAGCGCTAGAAAATAAGCATTTTAGGATTTGAGGGCATATATGTTCTTGGCTGCTTATAATTATTATATTTCTGCTTTTTCTCCTTCTCTTTTTTTTTTCTTCTTCTCTGTTTTCTTCTACTTCTTTACCCTTTAAACTTGTAAAAACATTCTTTGCTCAATGGCTGTACAAGAACAGGCTGTAGGCCAATTTTGGCCTGTAGACTCTCATTTGGAAACCATTGTAGATAATTAAAAAGGCAACTGGCAAGGCAAAGTTTAGTTCTCTATGTATTTAAGAATTGTGAGTTGAAACTGGTACAATTTGAAGCAAGAATTTTTAAAAATTTTATTCTAAATATGTGCTTATATTCAGCACTGAGAGAAGATGCTTATGTGAATAAACACAGTGTAATTTCACCATATGATATGTCCATTTGCAAGTCTTTAGTTGAAAAATCGTTGCATGGATAACACCTGAGGAAGAACACTGACAGGTCTTTGTTCTGAAAAAATCCACTGGTGTTATGCAGGTAAGCACTTTGATTTCTGTAGCTTTGTAACAGGTTTTGAAATTTGGAAGTATGAGTTTTCCACATTTGTTCTTTTTTCAAGATTGTATTGGCTATTCCAGATCCCTTGGATTTCCATATAAATTTGAGGATAGATCTTGTCAATTTCTGCAAAGACTCCAGCTGGGATTTTGTTAGTGTTGGTGTGAAATGTGTGTATCAGGGCAGTATTGCATAGAAGTGCCAAGAGTGGACAGCACTGCCTTGTTTTTAACCTTAGTAGGAAATCCTTCCATCTTTCACCATTAAATATAATGTTAGTTGTGAGTTTTTCATTGATGCCCTTTTTAAGGTGGAAAAAGTTCCCTTGAATTCTTAATTTGTTGGGTAAAGTCTTATCAAGAAAAGGTGTTGGATGTTTTAAAGTGCTGTTTCTTTGTCTGTTGGGATGATCGTGTCGTTTTTGTTCTTTATTCAGTTAATTGATTTCTGAATGTTAAATTCGTCTGACATTCCTAGGATTAATTCCATGTGGCCACGGTGTATGTTGTTGGATTCTATTTAAAATTATTTCTGGAGAATTTTTGTCTGTATTCGTAAAATACATTAGGCTATAGTTTTGTTCTCTTGTGAGGTCTCCATTTGATTTTCTATCTAAATAATACTGGTCTCAAACAATGAGTTAGAAAGTGTTTCCACCTCTTATGTTTTAGAAGATTTTGTAAAAAAAAAAAAAAATTGGTACTAATCATTTTTTAAGTGCTTGGTAGAATTCATCAGTAAATTCGTCTTAGACTGGGCTTGTCTTTGTAGGAAGTTTAAAAATTACAAATTCAATCTCTTTACATGTTATGGTTCTTACTGAGTTGGTTTTGGTAGTTTGTATGTTTCTAGGAATTTGTGTAAGGCATCTGTGTTATCTAATTTGTTGTCATTGATTTTTCATAGTATTTTCTTATAATTCTTTTACTTCCATAAAGTCAATATAATGTCCCTTCTTTTGTTCCTAATTTTAGTAATTTGAGTCTTTTTTCTTTTTCCCTTGATCATTATTGCTAAAGGTTTGCCAAATGTGTTGAACTTGTCATTGGTTTTTTCTACTATTTCCTCATTTCAATTTTATTACTTTCCACTCTAATCTTTATTATTGTCTTCATTTTGTTTGCTTTAGATTTAGTTTACTCTTGTTTATCCAGTGACTTTGCAGGAAAATTTTGTTATTCATTTGAGATCTTTATTTTTCTTTAGCAGAGGCACTTACAGCTGTAAAATTTCCTCCAAATTCTGCTTTAGCTGTATCTGATGTATTTTCATATGTTGTCTTCATTTAATTTATCTTAAAGTATTTTCATCAAGACCAGCCTGGCCAACATGGTGAAACCTCGTTTCTACTAAAAATACAAAAATTAGCCGGCATGGTGGCAGGTGCCTGAAGTCCCAGCTACTTGGGAGGCTGAGGCAGAGGAATCGCTTGAACCCGGGCAGGGGGAGGTTGTGGTGAGCCGAGATCATGCCACTGCACTCCAGCCTGGGTGACAGAGCGAGTCTCTGTCTCAAAAAAAAAAAAGAAAAGAAAAAAAAAAAGATATATATATATATATATACAAATTTCCATTGTGATTTGTTTTCTGATTCTTTGTTTAGCAGTATGTCATTTAACACATATGTTTGGATTGCTCAAATTTGCTTTTGTTATTGATTTATGTAATTCCATTTTCGTCAGTACACTTTTCATTATTTTAATTCTTTTTCATATGTTGAGGCTTGATTTGTAGCCTATTGTACGGTTTGTCCTGGAGAATGTTCCATATGCTATTGAGAAGAATGTATATTGTGCTGTTGGTGGGTGATGTGTTTCACAGATATCTCTTAGGTCTACTTGCTTCATGGTGCAATTCAATTACTCTGTACCCTTTTTGATACTTTCTTAGTTGTCCTGTTCATTGCTGAAATTGGGATATTGAAGTCTGCAATGATTATTATTGAATTGTCTATTTTCCCTTCATTTCTGTCAGATTTTTTCATGTATTTTGGAGCTCTGTTATTAGGGTACATATATGTCTATAATTCATTTCTTCTTGATTGATTCATTCTTTTATTATTACTGTGTGTTCCTTTTCATTTCTAAACACAGTTTTGGTCTGTTTTAAAGTCTGTTTTGTCTGATGTTAGTACCACCATTGCAGCTTTCTTATCTTATGGATGCTTTGGCATGACATATTACTTCCATTCTTTTACATTTTTTTTTTTTTTTTTTTTTTTGAGATGGAGTTTCACTCTTGTTGCCCAGACTGTAGTGCAATGGCGCAATCTCGGCTCACTGCAAGCTCCACCTCCCGGGTTCAAGCGAGTCTCCTGTCTCAGCCTCCCATGTAGCTGGGGTTACAGGTGCATGCCACCATACCCGGCTAATTTTTGTAATTTTAGTAGAGACGGAGTTTCATCATATTGGTCAGGCTGGCCTCGAACTCCTGATTTCAGGTTATCCGCCCGCCTCAGCCTCCCAAAGCGCTGCCATTCTTTTACTTTCAACCAAAAATAAAAAGATAAAATGTGTCTTCTATAGACAGCACATAATTGGACTTTTAAAATCAAGTCTCACAACACTGTCTTTTCGTTGGGTTTTAAAATCCATTTAAATTTAATGTTCTTTATATGCTTGAATTTACACCTGCCATTTTACTTTTTGTTTTCTATATTTGTATATTTGCTCCACTATTCCTCCTTTCCAGGCTTTTTTTTTTCTTTGCATAAAGTGAATATTTTCTAGTGTAATATTTTAATATCTTTAACAATTTTTTCACTATGTTTTTGTTATTATCTTATTGATAGCTCTAGGACAGACCATATCCTTCTTAAATAATCAGAATGTATTTTAGATTTATACTAACTTGATTCCAGTGAAATACGGACATATTACTCTTCTGTAGTTTTCGTGTCTCTTAACCATCCTTTGTGTTGTCGTTAGACATATTACGTTTATATATTTTGCAAACCCCAAAATACATTCTTCTAATTATTATTTTTTTACTTTTACAATTTTATGTCTTTTAAATAAAACTATGAGAAGGAAGATAAGTAATACATACTTAGATAGTTTGATGTATTGATTTTCTTACTTTCCATTTCTGGTTCTCTTCATTTGTTCCTTTGGATTCTAGTAACTATTTGCTGTCACTTCCTTACCCCAGTTCAACTTTAGTGCCACTAATGTCCTCTGTACTGAGACTGTAAGGTACACATACATACCCAGAGATATTGTAGGTTTGGTTTCAGACCACTGCAATAAAGCAATATTGCCATAAGGCAAGTAACACACTTTTTATTTTATCTCCCAGTGCATATAAAAGTTACGTTTAAACTACACTTTAGTCTATTAAGTGTGCAATAGCATTATGACGAAAAAAGTATGTACCTTAATTTTAAAATACTCTGTTGCTAAAAAATGCTAATGATTATCTAAGCCTTTAGTGAGTCTTAATCTTTTCGCAGGTGGAGGATCTTGCCTTGATTTTGATGGCTGCTGATTGATCAGGGTGGTGATTGCTGAAGGGTGAGGTGGCTGTGGAAGCTTCTTAAAATAAGATAACAATGACATTTATCCCATCAATTGACTCTCCCTTTCACGAAAGATTTCTCTGTAGTATGCAATGCTGTTTGATAGTATTTTACTTGTAGTAGAACTTCTTTGAAATTGAGGTCCGTCCTCTCAAACCCTGCCACTGCTTTATCAATTAGCTTTATGTAACATCCTAATCCCATTATTGTCACTTCAACAATGTTCACAGCATCTTTACCAGAAGTAGACTCCATCTCAGGAAACCATTTTCCATGCTCATCCCTGAGAAGCAACTCCTCATGTGTTCAGGTTTCATCATGAGACTCAGCAATTCAGTCACATCTTCAGGCTACACTTCTAATTCAAGTTCTCTTGCTATTACTACCACATCTGCAGTCACTTCTGCTGAAGTCTTCAACTTCTCCAAATTATCCATGAGGGTTGGAATCAACTTCTTTCAAACTCCTATTAATACTGATATTTTTACCTCCTTCCATGAATCATGAATGTTCTTAATGGCATCTAAAATGATGAATCCATTCCAGAAGATTTCCAATTTACTTTGCCCAGATCCATCAGAAGAATCACTATCTATGGCAACTATAATCTGACAATATGTGTTTCTTAAATAATAAGACTTGAAAGTCAAAATCAGTTCTTGATCCATGGGCTGCAGAATGGATGTGTTATGAGGCATGAAAACATTAATCTCTTTGTACATCTCCATCAGAGCTCTTAGGTGAGACTAGGTGCATTGTCAATGAGCAGCAATATTTTGAAAAAATATCTTTTTTTCTGAGCAATAGGTTTCAATACAAGGCTTAAAATATTCAAGAAACCATATTATAAATAGATGTTTTGCCATCTAGGCTCTATCTTTTTATTTATAGAGCACAGACAGAATAGATTTACCATAAATTTTAAAGATCCTAGGATTTTCAGGAGATAAATAAGAATTGGTTTCAACTTAAAGTTACCAGCTATATTAGCCCCCATCAAGAGAGTCAGCCTGTGAACCTTTGTAGCCAGTCATTTACTTCTCTCTAGCTATGAAAGTCCGAGATGACAATAGCATATATAAGGCTGTTTTGCCTACATTAGAAACCTATCAATTATCTTAGCTAGATACTCTGGATAACTTCCTGCCGCTTCTCCAGCAGTGCTTGTGGCTTCACCTTGTGCTTTTATGTTATAGAGGCAGCTTCTTTTATATTAAACCTCATGAACTAACCTCTGCTAGATTTAAACTTTTCTCGTGATGCTTCCTCAACTCTCTTGGCCTCCATAGAATTGAAGAGAGTTAGGACTCTGTGTGAGACTTTGGCTTAGGGGAATGTTGTGCCTGGTTTGATCTTCTATGCAGACCCCCAAAACTTTGTCCATATCAGCAATGAGGCTGCTTTGCTTTCTCATCATTCATGTGCTCACTAGAGTAGCACTTTTCATATTCTTCAAGAACTTTCTCTTTGCATTCAGAACTTGGCTAACTGGCACAAGAAACATAACCTTCAGCCTATGTTGACTTTAAATGTGCCTTCTTCACTAAGCCTACTTATTTTCTTATTAAAGTGAGATATGTGTGACTCTTCCTTTCATATGAACACTTAGAGGCCATTGTAGTGTTATTAATTGGACTAATTTCAATATTATTGTGTCTCAGGGAATAGGGAGACCCGAGGAGAAGGGAGATGGGAATGGCTGGTTGGTAGAGCAGTCAGAACATATACAACATTTACTGATTAAGTTTACCCTCTTATATGGGGGCAATTTGTGGCACTCCAAAGCGATTACAATAGCAACATCAAAGGTGACTGACCACAGATCACCATAACAGATATAATAATAATGAAAAAAGTTTGAAAGTTTGCAAGAATTACCAAAAGGTGACACAGAAACACAAAGCGAGCACATTCTGTTGGAAAAATAGCAATGATAGATTTGTTCAACTCCGGCTTGCTACCAAACTTCAATGTGTAAATACCAAGATATCTGCAAAGTGCAACAAAGTGAAACTCAACAAAATTAAGTATGCCTGTATTACATTTCTCTATATTGTAGACCTAATGATGAAATTATAAACATATTGTTTTATACAACTGCTTTATAAATAAGTTAAGAGAATGGAGGAACAGAAATATGCACTTAAACTGCTTTTCATTATTACATTTATTGGTGCCCTGTGTGTGTGTGTATGCATGTGTGAGCACATGTGTGAGCACATGTGTGAATTTATGTTACTACCTGGAGTCACTTGCTTTCAGATTGCAGGATTTCCTTTAGGATTTCTTGTAAGGCAGGTCATATAGTTACATATTCCCTAAGTTTTGTTTATCTGAGAATGTCTTTATTTCACAGCGATTTTGGAAACTTACTCTCATTTTCATGTAAGAGTCTTGATTAAAAAGACTTTGTACGTGATGAGTTCCTTATCTTTTTCCACTTTAAATATTTTTCTTTAAAAAAAAAGTTTGAGTGTGAAATGATTACATTTCTCTTACTTGGAGTTTGTTGAGCTTCTTGAATGTGTAGATTCATGTTGTACATCAAATTTCAGAAAATGTTAGCTATTTTTTAAAAATATTTTTTCTGCTCCTTTTTCTCTTTCCTTCCTTTCAGGTAATCTCATTAAATGGTCATCTGCTTAAGGGTATCCCACATTTTTCTGAGGCTTTAGTTCTTTTCTTTCATTCTTTTTATTCTCTGTTCTTTGGATTTTATAGTCTTTATTTATCTATTTTCAAGTTTATTGATTTTTACTTCTGCCAGCTAAACCCTGCTTTTGAGCCACTGTAGTGATTTTTTAAAATTTCAGTCACATTTTTCTATTTTTAAATTTCTATTTTGTTATTTATTATATTTTCTATCATTGTATTATCTTCTATTTGATGAGACATTATCATTATACTTTTGTTTACTCCTTTGAGAATAATTTCCTTTAATTTTTACATTATATTTATAATGACTGCTTTGAAATCTTATAGTAAGTCTGTCATTTGGCCCTCTCATGGGAAGTTTCTGTTTCCTGCTTCTTCTTCCTGTATGAGTAAAATATTTCATATTTTTTGTTGAAAACTGGGAATTTTAGGTAATTCACTGTAGCAACTTTGGATATTTATCATACCACATCTTCTAGGACTTGCTCTTGATGGCTTCTGCTTGTGTATTGTTTAGCAACTTGGTGGAATTATTTTAGTGATGTCTACTGATCTCATTATGTGGAGAATCTGATGTCACTTCTCCAAGAGCATACACAACCATGGACATGAACGCAGCTGCCCTAGGATGGCAGTGTATGGATGTGGGCTCTTTCTGAATAGCGCTTTCCTTTGTCCCTCTGTCAAGCTGTCTGCCTCTACTGGTTTTGAGCCCAGGTTTACTAATTATCAAGTAGTTACTCATTTTTTTTTTTTTGAAAATTCCCTGGAACATAATTTTCTCTATAGCCTGAGTCAATTAAATATTGTCTCTTTTTAGGGATAGTTTTTGAGACCAGTCTTTGAGGTTTGTTCTCAAAGGACAGTAGGGAAAGCTGTGTCATTCTCTGGTTCTCCCTAGTAAATTAACGAGCTTATAGTTTAGCTCATTGCTCTCCTGGAGAGAACAGCCTCCTCTTCATTGCTTGACAACAAAATCACCTTTGGTTTTAAGAGGACACTTAGGCATGAATTTCTCCATATTCTTTTCTAAATAATGTTAGTCTCTTTGTGGAAAGCTTCGGAACTCTGTTCTGTGACCTGCCTCTCCACTTGGGCTAAGTTTCTGAGCCCCTGCTCAGGGAGTGAGCCACTTTTCTCAGAGTGGCCACTGCTTTGAGTTGTGTGCTGGACTGTGGTGACAGCCTCTGGTCCTCTTGGATTAACTCTACCAGCAAGAAATGTTTGCTCTGTGACTGAAATGTGCCAAGGATGATCAGGGCCCTAATATTCTTGGCCTGTCATGCTCTTGGCAGAACCTTCACACTCTGGTCTAGGAGTAAGAGGGAAGCCCCAACCCTCTCAGTCATGCTTGCTTGAAATTTAGCCTCTACAGCACAGAGCTGGCGGGGGATGAGTGATGCTCTCAGACTCCCCGTCCAAGGAGGAGACCGCAGCCCTCAACTTGGAGCCTGCAGGAGAGGGAGCCCCATCTCCTTGGCCACGCCGATTTGTGGTGGAATTTCCATTATGCTAAGTTGGAAGATGAATGAGGCAAGAGGTGGGCAAGTCTCAGGAACCGCAGGAATCTGCTGTTTCTACTTAAGATTTGGTAGATTTTATTGAATAAATGTGTATTTTCACTTGGTGTTGATCTGAGAACAATTTCCAGAGATTCGAAATAGTTAAAAAACATGTTTTCATTGGTGATAGTTGATTTGATTGGGAGAGCGTTCATGCAGTTCCTCATGCTGTCATTCTAAGTCTTGTTCTGTAAATAAGCATTTTAAAACTGCAAAGAAGAGAGAGAGAGAAAAATCAATAGTTTGACATTTATTTGCTTGTAGCTACAGTTGATTTACTTAGTTGTCTTTATCCCCTTGATGTCTAAAATTCTTCAACAAAAGGCTCTTTTATACCTGAGTACTAAATATAATTAAGAAATTATTGTAATTGATGCTTGGCTTAATAAGCACTTACTAAATGAGAAGCTATCCTCTTAGACAATGCAAATCCACACATGAGTGTAGGTGAAGAGTGACAGGTACATTCTGTAAACAGTGGGAGTGAATAATTTAGCCAGAATCTGCATACTTTGTGGGAACCTGAAGCTGGCAGTTCTTTTTAAGAAATATCAGGCTAAGAATTCTAGAAGAGATAAGCAGAGTTATTAAGAACCTTGTAACAGTTGAAGCTGTGCCACACACATATTTGCATTTCAGTGATGTCAGCCCCTGGCTCACATTCCTATTTCATATTCACCTGCCTACATTCTTTTAATACTCTCATATTTTAGTCAAAATCCACTGTGGTCTTTGATTTGGAATTTTTCTTTAGAAATATCTTAATATAAAATACAAACAATATTATAATAATCATCCTTATACCTCCACCCAGAATAATTTGTTTTAGATCTTCATTTTTAAAAAGGGATATTAGCTTATGTATACTTTAAGATGCCTTTGTTTTTTTCTCCACTTCAATTTCCCTCTTCAGAAAAAAGGTCAATATCATAAATTTGATATGTGTTCTTTCTATATATATCTCTACATACATACATATGCACAAGTAAGCATGTGCATACACACACATGCATGCACACACACACATAGAGGTTTGCTTCAATGTTACCTGTTTATAAATGTGCTTACCAAATTTCTGTCAACAGTCTAATGCCTTCATTTCTTTCTAAATGAATGAAAATTTAAAGTTAATGCCTGGAATTTGGCATGTGTGACAGGGATATGGTAATTCCACTACTGTGAGCAGAGAAAGTAACAGGCAGACATATTTAGAAGGAAGATATTAAGCCTGGGTTTTTGTGTTTAAAGTGCTTCTGAGGCATTCAGCAGGTTATCTATGAACATATGCACACATGTAAATCTGGGAAAAGAGCTCTGTCTAAAAAAATCTCAATTTTGGAGACAAAAAATAAGTAATTATGAAAATAATTAGTGTGAAGGAAAACACATATGGGTGAAAACTTTTCTAAACCTCAGAAATGCTTGTACCAAACACCTCTAGCAAATGAAGTATTAATCATAAATCATTTAAAATACTCTATTAGAAAATCAAAATGAACAAGTGAGGTATGGTCTCTATCCCAGCTAATGGTCAACATACACCCCACTGAAGAAGGTAACCATGACAGTAAGACAAGAAATGCCAGCAGAAGAGTAAATATTGCGCGAAAGAGACAATAGCACTGTCATTATTCATAGATAATGCAACATTCTATGAGAATAACCACCAAAAAACGAAAAAGTGTTAGTCAATAGGATAATTAGTAATCCCAGCTTCTTGGGAGGCTTAGGCAGGAGAATCGCTTGAACCCAGGAAGCGGAGGTTGCAGTGAGCTGAGATCGTGCCACTGCACTCCAGCCTGGGTGACAGAGCAAGACTCCGTCTCAAAAAGAAAAAAAAAAAAGAAAAAAAGAAATATGCAACATCCCAGTTTCTTGTAACTCAAGAGCAACACGTTTGAAAATTGACAATGTGACAAATGAACCATATTTAAAATAGAACAAAATGTCTAAAGTACCTAGAAATATGCTTAACCATAAATTTTAAAAATTGTAGGGAGCAAATTATGAAATTACACGGAAAGACAGAAAATATGATTTAAATAAATCTAGAGGCATAAGCATACCCTTGTTTTGGGAGGTGACAGTTCTCCTCAAATTGTCTTACTAAGTCAATTAAGTATAATTCCAATAAAAGTCCCAACAGATTTTATTCATGGATCTTAGAAAACTTTTCAGAAAATTAACAAAGTAAGGAAATGTACACACTTTTATTTAAAACAATTTTATAAAAGTAATCAAGAAGGCAAGTATATTTGCTTTTTTAGATAGCAAAATGTACTGAAAACAATTCTAAGTAGACCAGTGTGGGTATTGGTGACAACACTTTACAAATAGAGAACAGAGTAGCTGGGACTACAGGCGCCCGCCACCACGCCTGGCTAGTTTTTTGTATTTTTAGTAGAGACGGGGTTTCACTGTGTTAGCCAGGATGGTCTCGATTTCCTGACCTCGTGATCCGCCCGCCTTGGCCTCCCAAAGTGCTGGGATTACAGGCGTGAGCCACCGCGCCCGGCTACAAATTCTTAAAAGGAAAATTGTTCTTGCTTTGATAACAGTGTGTGGAAATGCCTTTTCCAATTAGCAATGCTTTCGGGAAAAACAAACAACACATGATTAGGAAGCTTACTGACAGAACATTTCTTTGTTTTTGAATCGATATGTTTTTTGCACTTTCTCACGTAATGCAAGTGTAGTACACCTCTATTTTCTTTTTTAAAAAAAGAAAAATATGGTTTAGATTACCCTCAAATGTTACCATTTTAACACAATATTTGTCCCCAAATTCTTCATTCTTTTATCTATATGGATGTTTTTCTAGATACTTGAAAGGAAAATAATTGGGAATGTAGAAACAATGCAAACAGTCTGCGGATAATGACCCACAGAGAATCTTAATAAACTAGATAGCATCATGAAATGTAATTTCCAGCAATAATATAATGATCATGTAAACTATAAAAATAATATCATGTTCTAAAATGATATGATAAATTTTGAGTAGAAAAGCATAAATAGGATAGCAATAAAGTGGATATCATGACATCTTATTGGGAATATGAAAATTATTCTATTGCTTAACTTAATTGCATTTTGGTGGTGTGCCAGGAAAAGCTGAGTTTCTGTAAACATGCCTGGGCTAATATGAGTTCAGGCTGCTTTCACTGCATTCAGCACTGTAGCATAAGGGCACTAGATAGCCTTGCCCCCACAGGCGTTGAAGGAGGCTTGTCTATCTGTCTGTGACAACATCTCTTTCGTCTATAGACACATGGTCTTCGTAAATTTTCCCCAGGAGAGTTCAGCATTAATGCACTTCGGCCACTCTATTTCCACAAGGTCACGTAAATTATTTAAAAAAGAAAAAGGTGGGAACGGGATGGTCTTGGGCAGCCGATTAGCATCTTATGCATAATAAAGAATTTTGCATGTTTGCGGCCAGGCACAGTGGCTCACACCTGTAATCTCAGCACTTTGGGAGGCCGAAGTGGGTGGATTACGAGTTCAGGAGTTCAAGACCAGCCTGGCCAAGATGGTGAAACCCTGTCTCTACTAAATATACAAAAATCAGCCAGGCGTGGTGGCAGGCACCTGTAATCCCAGCTACTCAGGAGGCTAAGGCAGAGAATTGCTTGAATCTGGGAGGCAGAGGTTGCAGTAAGCCAAGATTGCACCACTGCATTCCAGCCTGGGCGACAGAGCGAGACTCTGTCTCAAGAAAAAAAAAAAAATTGATTAAATAGGATACTGAGTATCTTAATATAATGTTCAAAATGTGAAATATATAATACAACAAACACTCATAATACCAAGAACTAGGAAAATCAGAACATGATCAAGAAAAGACAGCCTTACAAAAACAACACTGAGATGAATTAGAAGCTGAAATTATCTGAAAATGTTTTTAAAGCCACCATTATAAAAATGATTTCATAAGCAATTATGACTTCTCCTGAAACAATTTGAAAAGTAGGAAATTTCAGCAAAGAAATAAAAACTAAAGAGAAGATCCAGTTGGAAAGTATAGAACTGAAAACTTCAATCACCGAAACAAAATAACCAAACAAAAGCTCACTGAATAATTTTAATATAAGGTGGAGAGATGACAGAAGATAGAATCAGTGAACATGAGAACAGATGAATAGAATTTGCCCAATTTAAACAATAGAAAAAAAACTGAAAAAAATTATAAAGTGTCAAGTACCTGAAGTACTATAAAGAAAAAGCTAACCTTTGTATTATCAGAGACCCAGAAGGAGAGAAAAAAGAATGAGATTGAAAAACTTCATCCTAAAAAGTAATGGCTATAATTTCCCCAAGTTTGAAGACATAAAGTAGTAGATTCAAGAGGCAAATACACCACAATGGATATACCCAAAGAATCACATAAAAAGACATCATCATTAAGATGCTGAAAATTAAAGGCAAAAAGAAAATCTTAGAAGCAATCAGAGAAGTAACATATTACCTATATGGGTATGCCAATTCAAATGTCAGTAAACTCATTTGAAATTTGGATGCCAGAAGAAAATGGCACATTTTTCAAGTCCTGAAGGACAGGGAGTGTCAATTGTGAATTCTATATCTGGTTAAAGTATACTTACTTCAGGAATAAAATAAAAATAAACACATTGTCAGATGAAAAAAACTAAGAGAGGTTGTTGCTGGCCAACCTACCTGTAAAGAATGGCTAGAAAAAAAATCATAACAGAATAAATCATATAACTTCAGAAAGAAAATAATAAAATTAGCATGTATAAAAATAGAAATAAATATACAAGAATGTGTGTGAGTTTTTAAATCATATTTTATGGTTGAAGTAAAAGTTATAATGTCAACTAATGTGATTCTCAGTGACCGTAGATGAAATACTTAAGATAATTACATTTAAACATTGTACAGAGTAGAGGGACTTAAATGGAAGTAAGCTTTCTATGCCTCACTCAAAGTCTAAAATGTTCATACCTGTCTCTCTGTGTCTGTGTGTCTTTGTGTGTGGTGTGTATATACATAGATATAAATACAGGGTGATAATTAATAATCTCTACAAGAACTCTCCAAAGAGATATACATAAAATCATTATAAATAAATGAAGATTGAATCAATTAAAATGTTTAAATAAACAACAGAAAGGCAAGAAAAGAGAAAGATAGAGGCTACCAACAGAAAACAAATAAAATGGCCAACTAAAACCATCAATAATTACTCTTTGTGTGTGTGTATTAGTCTGTTCTCACAATGCTATAAAGAGCTACCTGAGACTGAGTAATTTATAAAGAAAAGAGGTTTAATTGGCGGGTGGTTCCTACAATCATGGCAGAAGGCAAAGAGGAAAAAGGCATGTCTTACATGCCAGAGAAAAAGAAAGATAGAAGGGTGGGTGCTACATACTTTTAAACAGACAGATCTTGTGAGAATTCACTCACTATCATAAGAACAGCAAGGGGGAAATCCACCTCCATGATCTAATCACCTCCCAGAAGGCCCCTCCACTAACACTGGATATTACAATTTGACGTGAGGTTTGGATGGGGACAAATATCCAAACCATATCAGTGTGGATGGGATAAATACATCAATTAAAAGACAGAGATTGAGTGCATAAAAAAAAGATGCAACAATACATAGTCTACAAAATAACTCACTTAAAATACATGGTTATATTGAGTAAAAGAATAGAGTAAAGGAATAAAAAAAGATATGCCATGTGTATTATTCAGGGTTCTCCAGAGAAACAGAACCAATAACATAGGTATGTATATTGGCTCAAGTGATTATGGAGGCTGACACATTCCAAAATCTGCAGTTGGTGAGCTGAAGACCCAGGAGAGCCAATGGTGTCATTCTAGCTCAAGTCTGAAGGCCTGAGACCTAAGAGAGCTGATGATAGTTTCAGTCCAAATACCAGCAGGCTTGAGATCCAGAAAAAGCTGATGTTTCAGTTTGAGTCTGAAGAAGGGAAAAAACTGAAGTCCCAGAATGAAGCAGTCAGGCAGGAGGAGTTCTGTCTTACCTGTGGGAGGGTCAGCTTTGTGTTCTTTTAAAATTTCCAGCTGATTGAATAAGGCCCAACTACTTCAGGGAGGACAGTCTGCTTTACTTGATCTACTGATTCAACTGTTAATCTAATTTAGATGCACTCTTACGGAAACACCTAGAATAAGCTTGTCCAAATGTATGGTCACCCCAGTTAAATACCTAAAAATAATCATTACACCATGGATACTTTAAACAAAAAACATAAAAGCGGTTATGTTAATATCAAGCAAGATAGATTTCAGTGCAAAACAAAAATGTACTGGAGACAAAGAGGTACATTATGTAAAAAAAAAAAAAAAAAAAAAAAGCTACATCTATGTGGATCCTAAATGTGTAGGTGCTAAACAACAAAGCCTCAAAATATAAGAAGAAAATACTGAGGGCTGAAAGGAACAATAAAAACATCTACAATGATGGGTGGAGGCTTCTACAATCCACTCACGTCAATTAAGATAAACATTGAACAGTAACGATGAGGAACTAAACAACACATTCAGCCAAAAGGATTCCATATATAGAACACTCCTCTTAATAGCAGCAGAGCCTACAGTTGACTCTCCAACAACACAGGTTTGAACTGTGTGGGTCCACTTACGCATGGATTAAAAGTGACACTGAGTGTGCTTGCCTTTCCTGCCTCTCTTTATACTTGCTCCATCTCTTCTGTCTCTGCCACCCCTGAGACAGCGAGACCAACCCCTCCTCCTCCTCAGTCTACCCCATATGAAGATGAGGATGAATACCTTTATGATAATCCACTTCCCGTTAATGAATAGTAAGTAGATTTTCTATCCCTTATGATTTTTAATAACATTTTTTCTCTAGCTTACTTTATTAAGAGTACAGTATATAATATATATGACATATACAATATTTGTTAATTGACTATGTTATTGATAAGGCTTCTGATCAACAGTAGACTGCTAGTAAAGTTTTTGTGGACTCAAAATTTCACGTGAATTTTCTACTGAATGGGGAGTTGATGCCTCTGAACCTTGCATTGTTCAAGGGTCAACTATATATATATTTTTTCAAGTGCCCATGTAACTCACTAGATAACTCATAGCCTTGGAAATAAAATGAACTACATAAATTTAAAAAATATGAAATCATACATTGTATGGAGTGTGTCCTATGGTTATATCTGAATCAAATGAGAAATCAATAACATAAAAGGAACAAATCTCTAAGACTTAGAAATTGAACAACACATTTGTAAACAATACATGAGCCAAAGAGAGAAAGTCCCAGGGGAGATAAAAATGAAAACATAAAACTAAATAAAAATGGAAATATTACATTTCAACATATGTGGGTACAGCTAAAGCAAGGCTGAGAGGAAAATGCATAGTACTACTTGCTTTTATTAGAAAAAAGGACAGGTCACCAATCAGTCATCTAAGTTTCTAGCTCAAGAAACTAGAAAAATAATAGCAAAGTAAACCCAATGCAAGTATAAGGGAGAAAATAATAAAAATAATTACATAAATCCATGCATTTGAAAATATGAAACAGTAGAGTAAATCAATAAAACTAGAAGCTGGTTCTTTAAAAATCAACAAAATTCAGAAGCCTCTAACAAAACTGACAAAGAAAAAAGAAGGCACAATTACTAATATGAGAGATAAAAAAGGAAATATCAGCACAGGCATATATCAAAAAGATAAGAGAATACTACCAATTACTCAGCACATATAAATTTGACAACTTTCGTAAAATGGAACTATTCCTCAAAAGGTACAAACTTCCACAACTCACCAAATATGAAAAAGATCTGGACAGCCCCAAAACTATTAAGGAAATTAAACTTGTAATTAAAATACTTCTTCAAAAGAAATCTTCAGACCCAGGTGATTTCACTGAAGAATTCTATCAAACATTACATGGTTCAACATTTAAAAATCAATGAGTGTAATCCACAAGATAACAGACATTGATCAAAAATTAATATATATAAATAAACACAGAAGAACATTTGACAAAATCTATGGTAGAAAATTCTCAACAACTTAGGAACAAATTTACAGAGTTCCTAAAGCACCTTGCAGTAGCATCATTCTTAAAAGATTGAAGCTTTTTCACTAAGATTAGAAATAAAAGCAATTTTAATTCTCACTGCCCTTATTAAGCATAGTACTAGAATTTCTAAAAAACCCATTAAGACAAGAAAAGAGAGAGAAGGAAAAAAAATTGGGAAAGAAGAAATAAAACTTTTCCTATTTTCAGGTGGGCATGATTGATGCAGAAAATTTCGATGAATCTCCAAAAAAAACTCTCGTAGAACTAATAAGTGAGTCCAGCAAGGTCATAGGATATACTATCGACATACAAAAATCAATGACATTTCTTTATACACAATGAACATGTGAAAACTGAAATTGAAAACACAATACCATTTAAAATTCCTTCAAAGATAACAAAATATTTAGGCATACACAGAACAAAAGAAGTACAAAATCTGCATTTTAAATATAAAAAAACTAATGAAAGAAATAAAAAAATACCTAAATAAATGGCGAGACATACTATGTTCATAGGTTGGAAGACTAAATATAGTGACAATGTCGGTTCTCTTTAAATTGATCTAAGATTTGATGCAATTATATCAAAATTCCAAAAATGATTTTGGTAAACACAGACAAGCTTATTATGAAATTTATATGGAAAAGTACAGATCTTAGAATAGCTAAAACAATCTTGAAAATGAGGAATGAGGTGGGAGCGTAGCCTCCAAAAGGTATATACAGATGGCAAATAGCATCTGGAAAGATGATCAATTTTATTAGCTATCGGGAAAATGCTAATTTAAACCACAATGAGATATCACTATACACTTATTAGAATAGAAAACATTTAAAAAATAGGGAAAACATCAAATGCTGGCAAGGTTGCAGAGAAACTGCACCACTGACACATTGCTGATAAGAATGTAAAACCATACAGCCACTCTGGAAAATGGTTTGTCATTTCCTTATAAAACTAAATATGCACTTATCTGGTAAGCCAGCAATTTCACATTGGAGCATTTATCACAGAAAAGCAAAGATTCATAGTCACTGAAAAATTTCTACAGAAAGATTCATAATAGCTTTTGATTCATAACCCTCATAAACTGGAAACATTCCAAATGTCATTAAATAAATGAATGGTTAAACAAACTGTCATGCATATACACCATGGAACACTACTTGTCATTAAAAAGAAAGGAATTATTGACACATGTAATAATTTGGATAAGCCTCAGAGAACCTCAGAGAAATATAGTACATGAAAAAAGCCATTTCAAAAAGGTTATATAGTGAATGATTCAAATTATATTACATTTTTGAAATGACGAAATCTAGAAATGGAGTATAGATTAGTGGTTTCCAGGATCAGGGATGGCTGGGAGGTGGTTGGCTATAAAAGAGTAACACAACAGATCCTTCTGTGGATGGCAATGTCCGTACCTTGACTCTGAATGTCAATATCATGGTTGTTACACTGTGGGATAGTTTTGCAAGATGTTATCATTTGTGTAAACAGTGCATACGATTTCTGTATTTTTTTTACAACTGCATGCAAATTTACATTTACCTTAAAACAAAGTTTGATTTTAAAAAGGAAATTTGAAACAAAACAAACATAACTTCTTTCCTGGGGATTTTGTTCCTGTCAAGCAGCAGGAATTTTATTTTATTTATTTTATTTTTTATTTTTTTGGCCAGGATACACTTTCATTGCCAATGACAAGTACATGCTCATCCTTGTATCCTTCCCAGGTTATTTTGAATAATTGGGTCTGGGCTGGCACAGTTGTGATAGGACCACATTGTTGGTTATGACAGCTGCTAAAATGGTACTACCGCAGAATGGACACAAAAGATTCTAGTGATGGGCACCGTCACATCAACAATGAACATTGATTGAGTATTGGATTAAAAAGAACATATCATGAAATTCAGTAAGGACATTAAAGATCATTTTGTCTTTCCCTTTAATATTGCAGAAGATTAAACGGAGGCCTAGATTATCTCGTCCAAGATTAAAGCACTAGGTATTGGCAAACTCACAACTAAAAGCAAAGTTCGGGAATCTTAATGTTCCCATCTTTAAACCAGAAAAAGATGAATTTCTTTGCTGTCTCTCTTTCCCATCATCAGTGCATTCTCGTTTTGATAAAGAGACCTAAGGATCTGTAAGTTTCCCTCTCATCACTATATATCTACAGTAAGGATCCATTTTGTTGTGTTTTCATCTGTAAGTTTTATACATGCTACAAAACTAAAATTTTGAAACACATAGCATAATGCATTGTAAATTGTTTACAGAGATAAATGGAACAAATATTTGTTCAATGATTGAATTATCTTCAGAGTTCATCTATCCTTTGCTTTACTGTTTTGTCTTTTTACTATGTTTGTCTTGGCTGCTTTTCTAATTTTTCAATTTAAATAAATTTTACTATTTCTTGTGCTTCTATCTCATCACTATCTTGAAGTCAACTTTGAACCAACCAAATGCATTTTCTATGTCATCATCTAGATCACTAAACGAAAGGAACATGAATCGATCTTTCAGTATTCTTAGGATCACTGTGATCCAGACTAGTCTCTGAACCATCTAGGATGCACTGTTCTCAGTCTAGAAGTGTCTTTCCATGAGTATAATTTTTCAAGGAAAGAGTAAGGAATACTTCCCGGTTGTATACAGGGAGATGAATTAATGATGGTTTTTGTAAAGACTGCTTGACTGTAAGTTCTGACTCTGATGAACTATAAAAAATGAAATCATCGGATACTAAAATAGGACAATTAATTTTTTTATATCTGTGATATTTTAACACGTTTATGAAGTGTAAATCCTAGCTTTACTTTTTGCTTTAAAAATAATTTAAAAGAGATTCTTAGGTCCATCCTAACTAAAATAGTTACAAATGACAAATAAAGATAAGTGTATTATTTTGTTTTTTAAAAAAGGTCTGGCAGATGGAGTGAAAAAGGATAGAAGTTCTCATTTTCTCACTTACCTCCTTCCCCTTCACTCCTACTTCACCTCCTACTTCTCATGCATAGATATTCATAGACATTTAGCAGAAAACTAACACGCATTCTAGGCTTTCTTCCTAATTCAAGCAATGCCATCTGTACAGTACATACAGAGGTATAGGTGTCTTCAAAATGAAATTTATCCTTATTTTCATGAGCCAGGGACACACAGTTTTTTTATGACTGCTTAATACAATACAATTTAATTTGTTGAAAACAAGAATGTTGCGGATACATGGATTCAAACAGACAAACATTTTTTGCACCCCTTTGCAGTCAACCCCTCTCTCCACTCCCAGCCACTCTGCACGCTGCTCTGTTTTCTATCCCTATAGTTCTGCCTTTTTTTGCAATGTGGTATAAATACAATCAATTTGACCTTCATCTATGAAGTTGTGTATCAGTAGTTTGTTTATTTTAATGCTGAGTAGCATTCCTTTGCATGGATATACAACAGTTTATTCACTGGTTGAAAGATAGTTTCAGTGTTTCCAGCTTTTGGTAAGATGCATAATGCCAATAGAACTATCATACAGGTTTTTTAGTAAATATAAGTTTTTGTCTTGAGAAAATATTTAAGAGTAGGACTGCTGGATCATATGGTAAGTGTGTGTTTAGCTTTATAAAAAAAAGTTGCCAAACTGTTTGCAAAGTAGCCGTACCATTTTGGATTCACACCAGCAATGTATGAGAGTTTCAGTTGCTCTACCTGTTTCTTGTCAACATTTGCAACACTTGATAGTGTCAATTATTTTTTGCCATTACACAACACATACAATATTTGTTTTTTAAATTTGCATATTCTTAATGCAAATTTAAATGAAAATATTTTTGGGTACTTATTTGACATCCATTTATCTTCTTTCAAAGATTCTTTCAAAGTGTCTGTTCAAAACCTTTGCACATTTTATAATTGGAATGTTTGTCTGATAGTATTGAATTGGAGTTATTCATATATTCTGGATACAAGTCTTGTATATTTGGCAGATATTTTTGCTTAGCCTCTGCCATTTTTTATTCTGTTAACAATGTCTTTCATAGGGAAAAAGATGTAAATTTTGTCCATTTATCATTTTTTTCTTTTCTAAATGATGCTTTCAATATATGCCAGAGAAATCAAAAATATGTTCTCCGTTTTCTTTTAGAAGTGTTTTTGTTTTAAGTTTTACATTTAAGTCTGTAATCTACTTTGAGTTCATTTTTGCATATAGTGTGAGGTGTGGTTCAAGGTTTGTTCTTATAATTACATAGAACTTTTCCATCACCGTTTTTTGAAAAGATTATTTTTTATAAATTATGTTTTCAATTTGTTTAATACCAGTTGACCACATATGTGTAGATCTTCTTATAGACTCTCTATTCAGTTCTATTTATCTGCTTGCCTACCCTTTCAAAAATACCAACTGTCATAATCAGTGCATCTTAGTATGTCTTAAAATTATGTA
The DNA here is from genome assembly GCF_028858775.2 of Pan troglodytes. NCBI lineage: Eukaryota > Metazoa > Chordata > Mammalia > Primates > Hominidae > Pan > Pan troglodytes. Next base: position 48,118,799 of record NC_072409.2, read on the forward strand.
CTGTGAATTCTTCAACATTGTTCATTGTAAAAATTATTTTGGCTTTTTTAGTTCCTCGCATTTTCATATGAGTTTTAGAATAAGCTTATTGATTGTTATCACATTTTCTACTGAAAATTTATTTTGTGGTTTGCTTTAGTTTGTAGCTCAATTTGGGATAATTGACATTTTAACAATATTGAGCTTTCCATTCCATTTACATGGTGCATTTCTCAACTTTAGGTCTTCTGTGATTTCTTTCATCAATGTTTTGTAGTTTCTAGTATTTTGCACGTATTTTATTAGATTTATATTTAAGTATTTCATTTTTTGTGCTAATGTAGATGATAATTTTAAGAATAACTGTCCATTACTAGAATATAGACATACAATTGATTTGTATATATTGACATTGCATCTTGCAAACCTACTAAGCTCACTTATTACTTTCAGTAGCTTTAGAGAAAGATTTCATGGGATTTTCTCCATGATAATTATATCTTATATGAATACAAAAATTTTTATTTCTCCCCTTCCAATCTATATTCATGTTATTTCTTTTTCTTCTCTTGTTGCACTGATTAGGACCTCCAGTATAATGTTGAATAAGAGTGCTGAGAGCAAACATGTCCCCCAATCTTAGCTGAAAAGCATACAGGTTTTTATTAATAGTTGTATTATATATAAGTCTGTGTAGATGTTCATTATCAGGTTAAGGAAATTTCCTTCTACTCCCAGTTTGCTGAGAGCTTTTATCATGCATACACGCAGTATTTAGTAATGTGCTTTTTTGGCATTTACTGAGATAATCATATGTTTTTTTCTTCTTCTTTAGTCTATAGATACAGTAACTCACATTTTTTTTTTTGTGGTCAAACAGGCCTTGCATTCCACGGATAAATAGTGTCATAATGTATTGCCATTTTTATACATCGCTGAGGTTAATTTGCTAATATTTATTGAGGAATTTTCATCCATGTTTATGAAAGCTATTGGTCTGCATTTTTCTTTTCTTATAATTTCTGTGCTAGTTTTGGTGTTAAGATAATACTGGTTTCTGTAGATGATTTAGATGTGTTAACTCTACTTGTTTTCTCAAGGAGTATATGTAGAAGTGGTAATATTTCTTCCTTCAATATTTTGTAGAATTTGTCAGTGAAACCACCTAGACTTGGAACTTTTTGTTTTTGTTGCTGAGAGGTTTTAAATTATGAATTCAGTGTCTTTAACAGATGCACAAATATTCAAAATATGTATTTCTTTAGTAGTCTTTAATAGTAGGTAATTTCGAAGAAAATTGTTTATTATATTTGTTGTTGAATTTAGAGAGATAAAGTTGTTCTTAATATATCCTTATTATTTTAAATTTTATCTAGAGTAGTGATGAGGTCTCTTTGTTATCCTTGTATCAGTAATCTCTCTCTCTCTCTGTCTTTTTCTCTCCTGTTTTCCCTCCTTCCCTTTTTCTCTTATTTTTAAAGGTCAGGCTAGATGTTTTTCAGTTTCATTAACCTTTTTCAATGCATCAGCTATTGGCATTATTTATTTTCTCTATTTTTTTTTCTGTCTCCAGTTTTGCTTTTTTGATTGTTATCTTCATTATACATTTCCTTCCTCTTCTTTTGATTTTAATTTGTTCTCCTCTCCTAGTTGTTTATGGTGGAAGCTTTTATCATTGTTTTACTATCTGTGTGCCTTTTTAATTTAAGCATTTAATGCTATACAAGTCCCTCTAAGCATTGCTGTAGTAATATTTAACATGTATTATTAGGTTAAGTTTTCATTTTTATTTCATTAAGAACATTTTCCAATTTCCACTGTTTGTTCTTTGACTCCTATTTAAATGTGTTATTTTCAGTTTCTCAATATTTAGGTATTATCTTCATATAACTTTTATTCATTTTTAAATTTTCTTATGATCAGAGAACCATATTTTTACAATTCTCTTTTTGTTAAAATCGGTTTTGTGTTCATAGCATGTTCTATCTTAGAAAATATTCTATATGCACTTCAAAAGAATGTGTACTCAGTGGTTGTTAGAGTGTTCTATAAAAGTTAGTTAAATCCAGATAGTTGATGAAGTTGTTCAGTTCTTCCATAACCTTACTGACTTGCTGTGTATTTGTTTTACCTGTTACTAAAACAGGTAGATAAAACATCCAAGAATTTCCAAGTACACAAATTTAGGATTGATATCTGTCTATTGCATTGGCCTCTATTATTAGATAATGTCTCCTTTCATCTCTGGAAATGTTCTTGTTTTGAATTCTACTTGTATGATATTAAGATAGCCACTCTAACTTTATTTTAATTCATTTGTATGGCATACGTTTTTCTATTCTTTTATACTTACTATATGTTTTTCTCATCTTTAAAGTTAGTTTGTTGTAGTTAAATATTGCTTTTTGTCCATCCTGACAATTTCTGTCTTTTAATGAATACATTCAGACCATTCCCATTATTACTGATATAGCTAAATTAAAATCAACCATCATGATGTTTTTTTAAATTTCTATTTAGTCTAAACAGATTCGTTTGTACCTGCTTTTCTGCCTGTTTCACATTTTTAAATTCTAATTCGACTTTAGTATTGGTGTATTATGTATAATTGTATAAATTACTTTATTAATTGCTGTGGTATTTGGAATACATATTTTAATTAATCATGATCTAGCTTCAAATAGCATTGTAGTTTCACCTGCCGTATTAGAACAATATAACTGCACACAACTATTTCCTCCTTCATGTCCTGTGTGCTCCTTATCACACATTTTGCTTTTACATATGCTATAAACCCACAATACATTGCTATTAATTTTCCTTTAAATAGTCAATTAACTTTTAGAGCCATTAAACGTATTGCTCTAAATTTTTTTATACTTTATACTTACTCTCATTTTAATGAGTTCTGAATGTCTTCATTTATTTGTGTTGATCAAAGTTTTGATCTGATGCCCTATTTCTTCTGCCTGAGGAACTTTTTAACATTTCAGGTAGTGTAGGTTTGTTGGTAATGCATTTTAAAGTTTTGTTTGTCTGAAAACGTATTCACTTTGAAGGATATTTTCACAGTATAGAATTCTGTTGACATAACAACTTTGTTCTCACTTACTGTCACTTTAAAAATGTTGTTTCACTCTTTTTCGACTTTCATTTTAGGTTCAAGGGTACATGTGCAGGTTTGTTATACAGATAAATTGCATGTCACAGGGGTTTGGTGTAAAGATTATTTTGTCACCCAGGAAATAAGCATAGTACCTGATAGGTAGTTTTTCAATCCCCTCCCTACTCCCACCCTGCAGCTTCAAGCAGGCCTCAGTGTCTATTGTTCCCCTCTTTGTGTCACTATGTACTCAAAGCTCAGCTCCCACTTATAAGTGAGAACATGTGGTATTTAGTTTTCTGTTCCTGTGTTAGTTTGCTTAGGATAATGGCCTCCAGCTCCATCTATGTTGCTGCAAAGAATATGATCTCACTCTTTTTATGGCTGCATAGTATCCCATGGTGTATATGTACCACATTTTTTAATCCAGTCTACCTTGATGGGCATTTAGGCTGATTCCATCTTTTGCTATTGGGAAGAGTGCAGTGATGAACATACATGTGCATGTGTCTTTTTAACAGAACAATTTATATTCCTATGGGTATATACCCAATAATGGCATTGCTGGATGAAACGGTAATTATGTTTTAAGTTCCTTGAGAAATTGTCAAACTGATCTCCAAAATGGCTGAACTAATTTACATTCCCACCAGCAGTGTATAAGTGTTCTCTTTCCTCTACAACCTCAACAGCATCTGTTTTTTGAGTTTTTAATAGTAGCCATTCTGACTGCTGTGAGATGGTATCCCATTATGGTTCTGATCTGCATTTCTCTAATGATTAGTGATGATAAGCCTATCTTCATATTCTTGCTGGCCACATGTATGTCTTCTTTTGAAACGTGTCTGTTCATGTTCTTTACCCATTTTTTAATGGGGTTGTTTGATTTTTGCTTGTAAATTTAACTTCCTTATAGTTTCTGAATATTAGACCTTTGTCAGATGCATAGTTTGCAAATATTTTCTCCCATTCTGTAGGTTGTCTATTTAGCCTGTTGATAGTTTCTTTTGCTGTGTAGGAGCTCTTTAATTAGGTCCCATTTGTCAATTTTTGTTTTTGCTGCAATTGCTTTTGGTATCTTCATCATGAAATCTTTGCCAGGTCCTATGTCTGAAATATTTCTTGGGTTATCTTCCAGGATTTTGACAGTTTTAGATTTTGCATTCAAATCTTTAATCCATCTTGAGTTGATTTTTGTATATAGTTTAATGAAGGAGTCCAATTTCAATCTTCTGCTATGGCTAGCCAGTTATACAATTTATTGAATAGAAAGTCATTTCTCCATTGCTTGTTTTTGTTGATTTTGCCAAAGATCAGATGGTTGTAGATGTCTAGCCTCATTTCTGAGCTGTCTGTTCTGTTCCATTGGTCTATATGTCTGTTTTTGTATTAGTACCATGCTGTTTGGTTATTGCAGCCTTGTAGTATAGTCTGAAGTCAGGAATGTGATGCCTCCAGCTTTGCTCTTTTTGCTTAATTTGCTTATGATTGCCTTGGCTATTTAGGCTCTTTTTTGGCTCCATATGAATTTTAAAATAGTTTTTCTAGTTCTGTGAAGAATTTCATTCATTGTTCGACAGGAACAGCATTGAATCTGTAGATTGCTTTGGGCAGCATGGCCATTTTAGTGATATTGATTCTTTCTATCCACAAGCATGAAAAGTTTTCCTATTTGTTAGTGCCATCTGATTTACTTTAACAGTGTTTTTTAAATTCTCATTGTAGATGTTTTTCACCTCCTTGGTTAGCTATATTTCTAGGTATTTTATTGTTTTTTGGCAATTGTGAATGGGATTGTGTTCTTAATTCGGCTCTCAGCTTGGATGTTGTTGGTGCATAGGAATGTTACTGATTTTTGTACATTGACTTTGTATCCTAAAATTTTGCTGAAATTGTTGATCAGATCAAGGAGATTTTGGGCAGAGAATATGGGGTTTTCTAGGTATAGAATCGTGTTGTCTATAAACAGATATAGTTTAATTTCCTCTCTTCCTGTTTGGATGCCTTTTCTTTCTTTCTCTTGCCTGATTGTTCTGAATAGAATTTCTAGTAGTATGCTGAATAGGAGTGGTGAGAGTGGGCATCCTTGTCTTCTGCTGGTTTTCAAGACAAATGCTTCCAGATTTTCTGCATTCAGTATGATCTTGGTTGTGAGTTTGTCATAGATGGCTCTTATTATTATGAGGTGTAGTCCTTCAATCCCTAGATTGTTGAGAGGTTTTAATATGCAAGTATGTTGAATTTTATCAAAAGTCTTTTATGCATCTATTGAGATGATGATGTGGTTTTGGTTTTAGTTCCGTTTATATGATGAATCACACATACTGATTTGCATGTGTTGAACCAACCTTGCATCCCAGGGATAAAGCCTACTTCATTGTGGCAGATAAGACTTTTGCTGCTGGCTTCTGTTTGCTAGAATTTTATTGAGTATTTTTGCATCTATGTTCATCAAAGATATTGGCCTGAAGTTTTCTTTTTTTCTTGCATCTCTGCAGGATTTTGGCATCAGGATGAATGAGTTAGGAAGGAATCCCTCCTCTTCAATTTTTTGAATAATTTCAGCAGGAATGGTACCAGTTCTTCATACATCTGGTAGAATTCAGCTATGAATCTATCTGGTCTTGGGCCTTTTCAGTTTGGTAGGCTTTTTATTATTAATTCAATTTTGGAACTCATTATTTGTCTAATCAGGGATTCAATAACTTCCTGGTTCAATTTTGGGAGGTTACATGTTTCCAGAAATTTATCCATTTTTCTGGGTTTTCTAGCTTGTGTGCATAGAGGTATTCATAATAGTCTCTGAGTGTTTTTTGTGTTTCTTTGAGATCAGTGGTAACATCCCCTTTGTCATTTCTAATTGTGTTTATTTTTATCTTCTCTCTTTTCTTTCCTTTATTAGTCTGGGTAGCAGTCTGTTGATCTTACTAATTCTTTCAAAGAATTAGCTCCTGAGTTTATTAACTTGTTGTATAGTGTTTTTGCCTCAATTTCCTTTAGTTCTGCTCTGATTTTGGCTATTTCTTGTCTTCTGCTAGTCTTGGAGTTGGTTTGCTCTTGTTTCTCTAGTTCTCTAACTGTGATATTAGGTTGCTAATTTGAGCTCTCTGTAACATTTTGATGTGGGCATTTAGTGCTATAAACTTTGCTCTTGACACTGCTTTGCCTGTGTCACAGGGATTCTGATATGTTGTATCTTTTTTCTCATTAGTTTCAAGGAATTTCTTGATTTCTGCCTTAATTTTATTATTTACCAAAAGTTATTCAGGAGCATGTTGTTTAATTTCCACATAACTTTATGATTTTGAGTGGTTTTCTTAGCATTGATTTCTATTTTTATTGTGCTGTGGTCTGAGAGTGTGGTTGGTATGATTTTGATTTTTTCAAATTTGCTGAGGATTATTTTATGCCTGATTGTGTGGTTAATTTCAGAGCATGTGCCACATGCAGGTGAGAAGACTATATATTCTGTTGGTTCCTTCAGCCTTTGAAGTTGCTGTCCTTTGGATGTGTTTTTTTGCTTTTTTTTTCATCTTTGATGCCCTTGGTGGTTTGATTATGGTATAAGGTGAGTTTGATTGACTGACTTCAATTCTAGTCTGCTCCTAGGTCTTGGAGAAATGATCTCTGATTAGTCTCCATGCCCACGTTTCTTTTGTTGGGTGTTCTGGTCCATGGGGTCCCTCAGGCAGGGGTCTCAGTTGGCAGACAAGTCACATGCTTGCTAGGTTGGCCCTAATCTGCTGTCTGTGTGTTTCCTGGGGAAACACTGAGTTGTTCCTGCCTACAGAGTTCAGGCAGAAGCAAGGCCAGTTGGTTGGAAGCTGTAGCAGGTATGGCCCATCTGGATATGACAGGTGGCGGTGAGTAGAGTTGCTTGTCCTGCCATCCAGGTGTTTGCATGGCAACAGGCAGCTGCACCCCTTAGGAAATTTAGGCAGAAGAAGGACCACTGTGCCTAGCAGGCATGGCTCACCTGGCTACCAGCAGTAGAGGTGGGTGAGGATGCCTGCCCTGCCATCTGGGTATTTACTGGGACAACAGGAAGCTGTGACCTCTAGTGGAGTTCACATATAAGTGGGGCCATTGAGCCCGAAGCTCTAGCAGGTGCTGTCTGCCTTCCTGCCTATCAGTGGTGGAAATGGGTATGATCATGCACCCTGTTGTCCAGGTGTTTTCTGGGACAACAGGAGGCTGTGCCCACCAGTTGAGTTCCCATAGAAGCAGAACAACTGGGCTGAGAGCCCTAGCAGGTGTTGCCTGCTTGGCCATCAGCAGCAGGTGTGGGTGAGGTTGCTGGCTCTGCCATCCAGGTGCTTCCTGGGACAACAGGAGACTGTATCTGCTAGCTGAGTTCAGACAGAAGTGGGGACCACAGGACCGGAAGCTTTAGTAGGTGTTGCTCACCTGGATACCAGTGGCAGGAGTGGGTGGAGTGGCTGGCCAAGTTCAGGCCAAAGAGGGACCACTGGGCCAGAAGCTGGCACCATTCTCCATCTGACCAGGAGGGGTAGAGCAATCTTGCTGCTCATGGGCACCACAACTGCAGCCTCTATTGGGGATATGGCTCCTGTGATGGTCTGCTCTGGGTCATGAGGCTTATAGAGGTCCCCTTGGACTCAAGAGTTGCATCTGCAAAACAAATGGGTGGCTCTCTGCCTCAGTCTATAAGTCTGGTGGGGAGTGGGTGTGGGGAGGGGTGGCCAGGGAAATTCTCCCATTTCTAATCTTGCACAGGTGGAGAACATGAATCCCCTGAGGGCTCCCACTCACTCAGTATTTCCCATGTTAGAGAGGTCCTCCTGGCTCCATGTTGAGCCTAGACAGGCTGATGGCCAGCTTCTCTCCTCTCTGCTCTCTGTGTCTGCCTGCTGTCTTGATGTATCCCAGTGTGGTTTCTCAGATGATTGGCCTGCAGAGTCACTGCTCACTAGTACTTTTTTTTCCTCTCTCTGAGAGTGGTGCACATGAGCTGCTTCTAGTCTGCCATCTTGGCCTTGCCCCCTCCACTTTCTTCTGGATTGCATGGTTTTTTATTGAAAGTCTCCTATAATGCTTATCATCGTTCCTCTGTATGTCATGTGTTACATTTCTCCAGCTGTCTTCAATAATTTCTCTTCATCTTTTTTTAACCGTTTAAATATATTTATATTCCTCCTTTCCCCTTGGATATTTATCTTACTTTACATTCTCTGAGCTCCTTGGGTCTATGTCAATATGGCTAATATATCTTTAAATATTTCTTATATTTTATTCTCTCTGCTTCTCCTGAAAGTCCTATTACACATAGGTTAAATTATTTGGTGTTATCCCATAGCTCTTGAGTGCTTTGTTCTAGATTTCTTTAAACTTGTATTTTTCTCTTCGTATTTCAGTTTTGGTAATTTCAGTTGGCATATCTTTATGTTCACAGATTTTTTTCCTCAGCTGTCTCACGTCCACTGACGACCTTCTCAACAGAATTCTTACTGGTTTTTATTTCTAGAATTTCTGTTTGATTCTTGCTTTTAGTTTCTATCTTTCTGATAATACTCTACAACTGTTCATGTATGTTTTTCCCTACAGCCTTTAACATATTACCTATAGATTTCTTAAAAATTCCCTGGTTGATAGTTTAAACATCAGGTTTATACTAGAATTTAGTTTCGTTGATTGATTTGTCTGTCGACAGTAGTGTTGACAGTGGTTTATTTGTTCATGCTATCTTGTGTGTCTCATAATTTTTGGTTGAAGGCTGGACATTGAGCATAAAATAGTAGGAAATGAGGTAAATAGTATTTATGCCTGAAAATTGGCATAGCTCTTCTTCTTCTGGGTTTTAATATTGGGAGTGGAAAAGAGATTGGATCAATTTATCACAACTTTAACTGGGTTACATATTTTGTTCTTATGGTTACCATCAAACTATCACTGGATTCACATTCCTCTAGTGTTAACTCAAGCTTAGCGTGGGAGCCAATTTATCACCTTCAGGTTTAGAACTTCCTCAAGTACCTGATCCTCAAGGGGAATCTCTCTCCACAGTCTCACCCTCTCCTGTGGAGTGCTATATTCTCGGTCCAGAATGTGTTAGGCAAGTCCTCTATCTCTGGGTCATAGTGGTGGAGCTTTGTCAGTAGCCCTGCCCTTCTGCCAGCAGTAGGCAATCTCTAATTCCCTGAGCCCAGGATGGTTTCCTACCTCTCCCCAGAATTAAAAGGTTTCATTTTTTCCTATTTTCAACCTTCAGCAAATTTTCACCTTTGTTTTGGGGGCAACATGTTTTTCCTGCTCTTTGACCAGTAGCCTAAGGCTTTTGCATTGTATGGATGATTGATACAGGTGAGGCTATCTGCATTTCCTGCAGTAGCAGATCCTCCCTTTTTTCAGACCTATACCTCCAAGGGAATCTCCCTCTGGTTTCCTGCTTGACTCAAATTGGTTTTTATGAGGGCCATGGAGAAGAGCCTGCAAGGGAGTGTCTGAGACTCTTAAGGTCCTCTCATGTTGATCTGCTGTTGGCCTTTAACAATTCATTAAAAATGTTGGTTGCCATCTTACCTGCTTATATGGCTTGCATGGCAGTCCTGTCTACCTCTGCCTCAAGTCAGTGCTCACATATCATCAATCCTTGGAAGTGCTTCTCTTTCCTTAGATCTCAGGCTGCTTGATTGCTCTGCCACCTCAGCTCTCTGATTGATTCTAAAAACATTGATTTTGTCAATATCTGGATTTTCCTTGTTGTTACAGTAGAAGTGTAACATGGTTTCCATTTATTTTACATCCTCAAATAAGCCTGCATTCTCTCACTATATTTTAATAGAAAGTAAAATTTCATTTGTCAGATCTCTTACTTAAAAGTTGTGTATAAGACTTTGAAATATATTTAGGTCAGCTATATAACGGCATATAAAATATTATCAGTCTCAGAAAGAAACATTGTAATCATGTCTAATAATATTTACCAAAAAAAAGAAAGAAAAAAAATAAATAAAATTTAAAACTTAAATAGAACAGCCATACCAGCTTGCAACAATTTGGGAGAAGCCGTGTTCACACCTCGGGCTAGAGTATAAATTTAGAATATTCCTAATGTCTCTTTGCCTGTTCATCAAGTTCAACAAAATTAGGTCTGTATAACTGACACATTTGTTGAGCATCATAAAGAATGTGCCTTGCAATATCCATTCATTCCTACATGTGACAGGAGGGAATGCAAAAGAAGTTCAGCAGAGTCAAGATGTGTTTACTCAGTTGCACTTTCTGCAGCCTACCGAAACTCATAAGGCAAAAATAAAAATAAGAAAAGGAATACTAATTTCCAATATTATTTGCCAAGAATCATATCCCCAAACTTAAGACGCTAAAAAATATCTGCCAAATACAGAGGCTCCTCAACATGTAGAATTTCCACTAACAAACTCTCACAAATGTGCATTGTACCAATTCTGCAGTTTACTGATAGTTGGAAACAACCTTCTCACCATTGCTCAGAGTGTTCAGAAATTTTGTTCTCTGTGTGCCTTTTGGTCTCACAAATCAAAAAGCAATGGGAATGTTAAAAGGAGAAGAGGGACATGATTAAAATTAACATGAAAATAGATCTACAGAGAAATTTAAAAGAGAAAGGAAATAAGAATATTTGATGTATTTATGGAATTAATTATTTAAAAGTAGAAACAATTCAGAGGTCAGAATGATTCAGATGCCACATGAAAACGATTGTTAATGTGCACTCAGAAGAATTACAAAATACAAGACAAACTGACCAACAAAATGAATGTCAAAAATTTAAATATATTTTCAGATCTTTGGTTAGTCTAGCAACCAGGGATTGTTTGATGTCTTTTGGCCTAATATTAATTGAAGAGTTTATATTTTTAAAGATGGGCTTTCAGTGAGCCTTTCAGAACTTACTTTTTTTTTTCTTTTTGGTAAGAAGATGCTCTTCCACATAGTTAAATTTTGAACCATAGTGAGTGGGGTTGCTGAGAGACAAAGTGCAGCCCTCCAAAATGTGAGCAGGATGCAGCATGTATACACACATATGTTACACTACCAGGTAAGCCTCAAACAGCAGTCCTTCCTGAATACAGTAAGATACAGCAACATGAGTGGGGGGCCTGAGAACATTCCCCTAAGTATTGAGCTAAATACCACAGAATGGCAGAGGAAATGGGGTCACAATTATAAATTCTGCAGATAAGCAACATTTTAACTTCCTGTGACCTGACTTCCTTACCTGTAGAAGTGGATTAAACAGTGTGAAAAGAAGAGGGGAAGAAATCAAATGGATACAAGTACATGCTGCTATTTAGAATCAGACAAGCAGAAAAAGCAAGTACTCAGTCACCCAACAGAGACCTGGGCTGGAGGGGTATGACTATGGATCATGTCAGTCTCATCTCACTGCCAAGCATGGATGGGAATTGTGAGGCGGAGTGAGTGCCCTGGGCTGTGCTCGCATCACATGGGGAGAAAAATGAATCTAGCACAACGGAAGTCGCCACTGATGCTGTTCATTTTGTCTCCCTCCCCATCCCTACCACACATGATTACCTTAGAGACAAACAGCCAGTGTCAGAGAAGCAAAGGCAGGCACACAGTGACCTTGTATAAACCAGTGTAAACATGTACCAGTGTAAACACAACACATACAAACACCCACAAGAAAGAAAGAAAGGTGTAAAAAACAATAGCAGAAGCCCGGCACAGTGGCTCACGCCTGTAATCCTAGCACTTTGGGAGGCCAAGGCGGGAAGATCATGAGGTCAGGAGTTTGAGACCAGCCTGACCAACATGGTCAAACCCCGTCTCTACTGAAAATACAAAAATTACCTGCACATGATGGCGGGCACCTGTAATCCCAGCTACTCAGGAGGCTGACGCAGGAGAATCACTTGAACCCAGGAGGCGGAGGTTGCAGTGAGCTGAGATCGTGCCACTATACTCCAGCCTGGGTGACAGCGAGACTCCATCTCAAAAAAATAAAAAAAAAGTAGAATATGATTCTGAAGAATCACAATAGGAAACAGAGATTTTGAAATAAATATCCCTTCCCTTTAGGCAATTAAAGTAAACATGAACTGTGTGAAAAAATATGACAAAGATATAAAATCAAAAAAGAAAATGTGGGCAATTGAAGATAATATGCAAGCTGGGAGAAAGAAATGTAAAATAAAACTGAAAGCATTACAGAAATGAATTGCCCTGAAGACTCAGTCAGGGTCAGGGAGACTAGACTTAGGTGAATTGCAGAGGAAGAACTAGAAAGTGGGAAAAAACGAAGAGAGAAAATATTGCAGAGAAGTTGATTGATATGTGAGTCTGGCAAAAAAAAAAAAAAAAAAAGCCAGTTCCATATAACTAGTGTTTTCAGAATGAAGAAACAGAAAATATATTCCTTGTTTTAAAAATAAACTACGATTTCTTTAGTTAAAAAAAATCACTTCAGTCTGGGTTATTTAAAAGTAACAATAGATCTGGATGATCAACACTAAGTCATATCCCCATGAAGTTACTGAATTGGAAAGATTAAATAAATAAAAATAAAAATTCCTTGATCCTTTTAGCTAAAATCTCAGTCATCTCTAAGAAGGAAATATAACTGACCTCATACTTTTCCATAGAATTTCTTAATAACCGAGTGAGGACAGTAATATCTCCACAGTTGGTAGGGAAAGAACATATAAGGAAAGAACATTCTTTGAATTCCTCAGTTCACTGGCCAGATATATTCTTTTTATTTTCCAGTCTGACTCTTCTGTTTGTGGGAGAAATCAGAAGATGTAGGAGGTGTCAAAACTAGTTTTCTGGGCAGGATACAGCATGAATCAGTGAAACAAAAGAAAGCAGAATTGTTTCAAAGCAACCCATGGTAACAACAGCAAAAAGTGTTTGTGGGGTTGGAACAAAGATCATTTGCATAGAAGCAGCACACCCTGTGGCCTTTCCACTTGTCTGATTTATGCTTTGCCTGGGAGATGGACTCAGCCAAGCACCCATTTAAACAACTAGCATCATTCATGAGGCTCTGATGGAATTAAGTGACCGTATATCCTCTTGAGCTGCTCTGTCCTAGGAAAATAGAACTTGGCCAGTCCTTCCCCAAATGGATCTGCTGATGAATGATGATGGGGAGAAAGTCAAAAGGATGCAGCAGAATTTGTCCATGGATTAAAATTTAAAATTAGAATTTTATTTTACATAAATGGAAAATAATGAATCAGCTGGGAAAAATAAGAGTCTGTTGAACAACTGCTGTTTTTCTTTGAAAAATGTATTATGGAGCTTAGGAGTTGGACTGATTGGAGTTGGAGGGAGGACAGAGAAGAGTAAAAGAGACAGAGATAAAGGCTAAGAACAAAGAGGCAGAAAGATCAGTACATTGGACAGCAACAAAGGAGTGTTAAGGGCAGATGTTCGAAGGCGAATGGAGCCAGAGTTGGTGACCAGTTTAATGATCAGTGAAGACAAAAGCTAGTGTCTGCAGAGAAGCTTAGTAATGACACTTAAGCTAATTAGGCCTGTAGATCCTTTGAAATGGTCAGGGGTTTGGCTTAGGCTCACAGAAGGCTGAGTTGAGAAATTGGACTGAAAGCAAATACTAATGACTTGATTGAAAGTCAATGAATTAAAATGGCATCTCTCTACACTACTACCCCATTGTCATCCTGGGAAGGAGGCTGCAGCTGGCCTGGTTTCCGATGTTTAGAAAATGAGTTGGGCCAGGTGCGGTGGCTCACGGCTGTGATCCCAGCACTTTGGGAGGCTGAGGCGGGTGAATCACCTGAGGCCAGGAGTTCAAGACCAGCCGGCCAACATGGCAAAACCTCATCTCTACTAAAAATACAAAAATTAGCAAGGCATGGTGGCAGGCACCTGTAATCCCAACTACTAGGGAGGCTGAGGTGGAAGGATCATTTGAACCTGGGAGGCAGAGGTTGCAGTGAGCTGAGATTGTGCCACTGCACTCCACCCTGGGTGACAGAGTGAGACTGTTTAAAAAAAAAAAAAAAAAAAAAGGTTGGAAGAAAGAAGACGAGTCAGGGAAGGGGAACATGAGGCCCAATTACTTCCTAGGCAGACCTGTATTGAACTATCTTATTTTCAGCCCTGTGCCTCACTTCTGCTCTCTGCCACAAATAGTGTCCTCATGTCCCCACACTTCTCTTTCCCATATCTTCACAGATCAACCTCCATATTCTGCCCAACTCAGAGAACATTACTGGTGGGGCTTTAGACCCAAACAGAATATGGAAGAGTGTTCTCTGCCGTAACTCAATGGCTTCTCAGAATAGACTTCCATATCCTGATATTGGAGCATTCTGCAAAGAAAGAGTTGACTCCTCTTCCGATACTTCTAGAATGAATCTTAAAAGTCAATTAAATGTTTCAACATATTGACAGACAGAATATGGAAGAGTGTTCTCTGCTATAACTCAATGGCTTCTCAGAATAGACTTTCATATCCCAATATTGGAGCATTCCGCAAAGAAAGAGTTGACTGCTCTTCCAATACTTCTAGAATGAATCTTTAAAGTTAATTAAATGTTTCAACATATTGACACACTTTCTGTTTGGTTCTTTAATGTCTTACTCTTACATATGTAAAGACAGCTGAAGATAGCCTCATGTATTGGGTTTGGTTTCCCAAGAAACAGATGGAGATCTACATGCAGAGAGTTGATTGAAGAGTTCCCTTGCAGTCCACAACTGTAGGAGGAACAGGAGGGAAACATTGGGCAGAGAGATCAGTCAGACTCCCATACATGGTATAGGGTACTCTCAGATGATCCCACAGAGAGCTGTGGGCTAGGGAATCTTTAGAGTCATCCCAAATGGAGAAAAGAGGGGCAGACTTTTGACCCTATATCCAGTGATTGGAGGTCAGTTGCCCTGGAGTGGAAGTATAACTTTGGATGATGTGGGTCCCTTCAGCCGTGTCCACAGAGGTCGGAATTCATCTTCTCCCAAAAAGATCCAAGGTTATGTTGGACAAGTTGAATCAGCTGTCAACACCACACAAAGATGTTCTTCGATTTGTGTAGTTCTTAAGTTATCTATGCCTTCTCACTGAGGCTTCTTGGTCCCAGGAATGCCACTACATCACATTCCCATCTTGCTGAGGCTTCTAACCCCAGATTTGCCATGATTTTGGTGTGTGCTTGCATTATGCATCTTGATTCGTACCTCAGTTTCTCAATTTTGATGGAGACCACAGAGGATTTCTAAGCATGCAATCTCCTGAACATTGTTGGCTCGATCAGTGTTTTCTGAGTGCAAGGGCAGTCACTCAATGTCATTACCAGAAAATCTTCCTGTGCTGCAGTGATAAACTCCATTTACTTTTCTCCTTTTCTTGCTCCCATCCAAAAGTTAATGAATCAGACCATGGTGTACTTTAAAAAGTTGGAATTATTTGGTAATCCTGGCAAGGGAAACCCACCAAGGGGATTGCTTGTATTCATTTAAGCCTTTAAGAATTACCTTCTAATTTGGAATTTTAATTCATCCCCACTGGATGATATACTTTGATTCCTTGGCTCCTCAGTAAATAGGTGCTTTATCTCTTTTATTTATACAAGTTCTCTTTAGAGTATACAGGAGGAAAAACAGATGGCAGAGACTCCAGACATTTGGGGTTGAAGAGCAACATTTTGGGACTCTCTCAGACGAGTTGCAGCAACTAGTAGCAAGAATGCTTACAGGAAAGCAAGTTAAGAAAGTAAATGTCACATCTGTTTTCACGTCTTTTCCCTTCATAGAAGTGCTTTCCTGTAATATTTCTCTCAAATAGTCATATGCAAAAGTATAGGAATTATGTAACAGGAAACTTGAGAGTAGTCTAAATATGCATGACAGCCAATAAAAATGATACTCTGGGTATGTATTTACTGGAGTAGAACAATGTTCATATAAGGTTCCGTGAATAAAGGAGGTTTAAAGAAGAGGAATTAATGAATGATGAATAAAGATTTGCATTGTCTTCTTGGATTCAAAAAAGAGTATTTCTGAGATAGAAAAAAAAATAAGCTTTCACCTGTCAGAATCCTGCAGCAAGTATTTCAGAGGGAATGAAACCTCCAAGATTAAAACTCAATATTTTAGAATGACATTTAACCTTCCAAAATGGTATTATGAGTACAAGCTTAAATTCTTATAACTCTCGCAAAGTGAGGCATTTACAACCCTGTTAGAGATCCTAATGAAATTTTGACTACATCTTCATTTCAAGATACAGTGTAGACTCTGGGGCCAGACTGCCTGGCTTCAAAACTGGGCTCCTCCACTAGCTGCTCATGTGCCATTAGGCATTTTCTTAATTTATAAAAGAACAAAAATAACAGTTGCACCAGATGCTGTTGGCAGCCTGCTTGTATTGCATCAGTCTCTCTGAATGCCCCCCATCCTGACCCCTCTTCCTGTATTACTCTGCCTGAAAGTATTCTCTGGCCACAGGCCATGCTTGCCCTCTCTCTAGGCAGGCAGAAGTGCAGGAATCAGTGCCTTGAGAACACCATCAATCAACAAGAGCTGGAGTTTCAGCAGGGAGACCCCCTGTCTTAATGGAGGAGGTGTGACTTGTGTTTCAAACAGTCTTACAGAGGGTCCTCGAAGGATTTGAGCCCCAGTCGCTCACAGCGGTATTATGCTCATTATTACACTTTTCCCTTCTTTTTCCTGTTTCACTTGTAATTCTTCTTATCACTTTTCAAATCATCTTTTTGCATCCAAAGCTCTTCTCCAAGGGGAATCCAATCTAAACCTTATGGAGTTGTGGTGAAAACTGCATGAAATGATGCACATTTAGAAATAAGCATGGTGCCTATCCAAAGCGAGTGGCCAATAAATATTGACTATAATTATCACCATAAATATTATACAATCAATATTACACTGGAATATCTAACATAAACAACTATATGAAAGAAGTTTGTAAAAATATGCATCCAGGCTGGGTGTGGTGACTCACACCTGTGATCCCAGCTCTTTGGGAGGCCAAGTGGATGGATCACCTGAGGTCGGGAGTTCAAGGCCAGCCTGGCCAACATGGTTAAACCTCGTCTCTACTAAAAGTCAAAAAAATAAAAAGTAGCTGAGCATGGTAGCAGGCACCTGTAATCCCAAATACTTGGGAGGCTGAGGCACAATAATCGCTTGAATCCAGGAGGTGGAGGTTGCAGTGAGCTGAGATCGCACCACTGCACTCCAGCCTGGGAAACAGAGAGAGACTCCATCTCAAAAAAAAAAAAAAAAAAAAAAAAAAAAAAAAAAAAAAAAAGCATCCACTATAAAACAATTTTAAATGTATTTGCTAACAATTTTAAAATGCAAAATTATTCAAATTCCTACATGGCTGTAGATGAGATAAAATATAAACACATTTATCCTTTAAATTAAGTTTTTAGACTCCAATTTTTACAACCACAAAACCAATCCCTGTATTTCAAACTTCATCTACTTCAGTCTACTGATTTTACAGATAAAAATCCTGAGGCAAAGAGATGAGTTATAGTTTGTATATTTGACTCCTCCAAATGTCATGTTAAAATGTGATCCCCAATGTTGGATGTGGGGGCTGATGGGAAGTGTTGGGTCATGGCAGTGGATCCCTCATGAATGTCTTGGTGCTGTCCTCACAGTGATGAGTTCTCACTCTGTTTGTTCCAATGAGAGCTGATTGTTTAAAAAAGCACCTCCAGCCCTCTGGCCCCATCATATGATCTTTGCACATGCTAGCTCCCCTTCCCCTTCCAGCATGAATGGAAAGAGCCTGAATTGATCACCAGATGCAGATGCTGGTACCATGCTGCTTATACAGCCTGCAGAACCATGAGCCAAAAACCCTCTTTTCTTTATAAATTACCCAGCCTCAGGTAGTCCTTTGTAGCCAAACAAATGAGCTAAGATAGGGTGTTACATAGTTACTTGTCCTAGACCACACTCCTAACGGGGTTTTCCAACTTTCAGCTCCTGGTCAAGTGTCGTTGCCATCATGCCACATCCCATACACTTTATTAAAAAGATAACCAAGAAAGATAAAAACATCGAATAACCAGGTCATGCTGATCCTGGTGTGGATGAAGGGGTAAGGGGATAAGCTATTGATTGACGTTAGTTCATGGACAGTAGCTGTTTTAGTTCATTTATGCTGCTATAGTAGAATACCTGAGGCTGCATAGTTAAAAAGAACCGAAATCTATTTCTCACCGTTCCAGAGGCTGAGAAGTCCAGTGTCAAGGTGCTGCATCCTCTGGAGAGGAGAAATATCATGTCCTCACATGGAAGAAGAGCAGAAGAGAGACAGAGCCCAGTCTTGCATGCCCTTTTTATAGGGGCACTAACCCTTTCATGAAGGCTCCGCCCTAAACACCTCCCATTAGGCCCCACTTTCCCAAGCCTTGCATTGGGGATTAAATTTCTATCATGTGAACTGTGGGGGACACATTCAGACCATAGCAGTAGTTAATCATTTGATCAATTGTTTTGGGACTTAGAAATAGCATAATTAGAATATTTGTAATAAAGAAGCCTGGGGAAGAAATGGGTGGACAGATTCGTGGGAGGGACACCAAGTGTGAAGATACCCATTTCAGAGGAGGCACCAGATAAGTAGAGGAGGCATCAGATGGTGAACATGATTCTGCTATGAACAGTAGTCATCTTCTTTCCTTATCCACCCCAGCACCTGCTGCTCAATGGGTTCTTTGGCAGAAGGATAGAGGTTATACATGGAAATAACTCCCTTCCCAAGGCTGATATAACTGCCATTACCATGGAAATCAGTGCTGAGCTTCTTTGATGGTGCTAGGTCCTTGGGGGGTACCACAAGTGAGTAGCAAGTTGGTTATATGGGATTCCACCTGTCCTATGTGGATAATATATGTGTAGTGATATCTCATTGTTGTTTAAACTTACAATTCTCTAATGACAAATCATGTTGGCCATATGCTTATTTGCCTTCTGTGTACTTTCTTTCTTTGGTGAGGTTTGCCTGTTCAGATCTTTTGCCTATTTTTTACTTGGGATTTTTTTTTATTCTTAAGAGCTTTTGCATATTTTAGATATATGTCCTTTATCAAATATGTGTTTTGCAAATATTTTTTCCAGTCTGGGTTTGCTTTTTTGACTCCCTTAAGAGTGACTTTCACAAAAAAGAAGTTTTCCATTTTAAGAAAAATTATCAAATCTAACTTTCATGGATTGGTGGAGTATCTAAAAACTCATCACCAAACCCAAATTCACCTAGATTTTCTCTGCTGTTTTCAAAGTTTTCTAATTTTGCATTTGACATTTAAGTTCATTATATCTTTTGAATTAATTTTTGTGAAAAGGGTAAAGTCTGTCTGGGGTTTATTGTTTGTTCATATAAATATCCAACTGTTTTAGCCTCATTTGTTGAAAAGAGAATCCTTTCTTTGTTGAATAGTTTCAGAGCCTTTGTCATAGGTAAGGTGACTAGCCTGTTCCTTTGATCTGTCTATCTATTCCTTTGCTAATATCATGTTGTCTTGATGCTTGGAGCTTTATAACAATCTTGAAATTGGGTTGTATGCATCTTCAACTTATATTTCTTCTTCAGTATTGTGTTAGCTATTCTAGGGTTTTTTGCCTTTATGTATATTTTAGAATTAGTTTGTGGATACATATAAAATGGTTTGTTGAACTTTTCATTAGAATCATGTTGAATTTATTAAAATTGAGAATAATCGACATTTTAATTTGAGCTTCAGATTAAGAAATATGAACTATCTTTCCATTTATTTAGACCTTTCTTGACTTCTTTCATCAGTTTTATTTTTGTATATAGACCCTATACATATTTTATTAGGCTTATACCTTAAGTATTCCATGATTTTTGGTGCTATTGTAAGTGGTATTTTTAAAAAGTAATTCTAATTCCAATCATTTATTGCTGGTATATAGAAATGCGGTTGCCTCTACTATATTAACATTACAGTCCACAACCTTGCTACAGTCGCTTATCAATTCCAGAAGTATTTTTGTTGAATCTTTAAGATTGTCAACAGGTATAATTGTTAGATGTGAGCGAAAGTAGTTTTATGTTTTCCTTCCCAATCTGTATGCCTTTTATTTTATCTTCTTGTTTTGCTCCCTTCACTAGGTCTTCCAGTGGCAGGCAGAATAGGAGAAATGGAAGTGGACATCCTGCCAGTTCCCAATATTTGGGGGAAAACAACCAGTTTCTCACCATTAAATATAATGCTAGAAGTAGAATACTTATAAGTGTTCTTTACCAAGATGAGAAAGTTCCCTCTGTTTCTAGTGTGCCGAGTTTTTTTTTTTTATCCTGAATAGGTATTATATTTTGTCAAATGCTTTTCTTTGCATCTACAGATATAATAATACATTTTTTCCTTTAAGCCTGTTGATATAAAAGATTAAATATACTGATTTTCAAATGATAAAATAACCCTGCGTACCTAGAATAAATTCCTCTTGGTCATGATGAATAGATTTTTGATACATTGCTGGATTTGATTTGCTCATATTTTGTTGAGAATGTTTGTGCCTGTGTTCATTGAAGATATTGATTTGTAGTTTTCTTTTTTGGATGTGCCTTAGTTTGATTTTGGAGTCAAGGTAATCCTGGACTTATAAAATGAATTAGGAAGCATTACCTGTGCTTCTATTTTCTGGAAGAGGTTGTAAAAAAATAAAGTCATTTTCTCCTTAATGTTTGGTAAGATTAACCATTGAAACCATCTGGGCATGGTACTTTTCTTTTTTGGAAGATTACTAATTATTTATCCAATTTCTTTAATAGCTATAGGGCTATTCAAATGTTCTGTTTCTCCTTGTGTGATTTTGGTATTTTGGGGTCTTTTTTTAGTATTGATCATATATAAAAACTATCAATTTGTGGACATAAAGTTGTTCATAGTGTTATTTTATTCTCCTTTTAATACCCATGTTAGTAGTAGTAATGACCACTCCTGCATTTCTTGTGCTCTCTCTCTCTGTCTATCTCTCTCTCTCTTTCTCTGTGCTAGGCTAGCTAGATTTTATCAAGTGCATCTATCTTTTTAAAGAACCATCTTTTGGTTAGTTTGATTTTCTTCTTTTTTCATCTTTTGTATTTCTACTTTAATTTTTGTTATTTACTTCCATCAGATATATATTGTACTTCTTTCTCTTATTACTAAGGTGGAAGCTTAGATTATTGCTTTTAGTCCTTTATTGATTTGTAGCATATGCACCCTAAGCACTCCTTTCTCTACGTCTCCCAAATTTTGAGAAGTTGTATTTTCAATTAGGTCAAAATACTTTCTAGTTTATCTTCAGACTACTTATTTGGCATGGCTCATTTACCAGGATATATTTACATTTTTTAATATTTGTGGCTTTTCTAGCTATCTTTCTGGCATGTATTTTTAGTTTAATTCCATTTTGGTCTGGGAACATACTTTGTATGATTCTAATTATTTTAAACTTCTTATGATGGGTTTTAGGACCCAGAGTATTATTTATCTTGATGAATATTTGACATAAGCTTAAGATGAATGTGTATGCTGCTGTTGTTGGATGGAATATTCTATAAATGTCCATTTGACTAAGTTAATTGATAGTGCTGTGCAGGTCAACTATATGCTGAGTGATTTTCTGCCTGTTTGACTTATCAATCAATTGCAAAAACAGGCATGTTGAAATCTCCAACTGTGACAGTGCATTTGACTATTTTTGTTTTCAGTCCTATTAGTTTTTGCTTTATGTATTTTGATGCTCTATTGTTAAGTCACATATACTTAGATTGTTACATGTTTTTGGAAAATTGACCTTTTTGTCAGTACGTAATACCTCTCTCTATCTCTAATAACTTGTCTTGCTCTGAAGTCTTAGTATTAATATACATACTCCAGCTTTCTTTTGGTTAGATTTACCATGGTAAAATTTTCTTTACCGTTTTACTTGCAACCTATCTGAGCTGTTATATTTGAAGTAGATTTATTTTAAACAATATAATTTTATTTTTTATTCATGATGACAATTTTTATTGGTTTATTATGAGTATGATTGAATCAGTTTCTATCATTTTTATGGCTAGTCTCTATTCACTACATTTGTTCTTTGTTTTCTTCCCCTCTTCTTATGCTTTATCTGGCTTTAATTGAACATTTTTATGATTCCATTTTATCTTCTCTCTTGCCATATCAATTATACTTTTTTAAAAAACATTAGTTGTTTCACTAGAAGTGCAATATATGTTTTTAACTAATGTAAGTCCACCTAAATTATCACTATGCTGCTTCAAATGTAGTTCAAATGTAACAGAGTTTTCACAATTGCTTCTTCTTATCTAGTACAGCATTGCTGTCCTTTTGCTTAGCCCTTGGCAGTAATAACCCAATACATTGTTGCTACTGTTACCTTAAACAAAAACGTATGTACTAATACATTAATTGTATTAATACATTTGTATGTACTAATACATTTGTATTAATTAATACAATTGTACAATTATACAATTAATACATTAATTGTAATAAATTAATGTATTAATTGATACATTAATACATACATTAATATGAATAAGAGAAACAAAAGATTTATTCTCATTTGTTATTTAAGCGATGATCTTCCTTCCTTTATATAGATCAGAATTGCTGAACGATATAATTTTTCTTTTCCCTGAAGAACTTCTGTCAACACTTCTTGAAGAGCTGGTCTACCGGTGAGAAATTCCCTGAGTTTTTGTTTGTCTGAGACTGTTTTTATTTCTCCCTCACTTTTGAAGGATAATTTTTCTGGGCATAGACATTCTAAGTTGGTGATTTTTTTTCATCTAGTATGTAAAATATTCACTCCACTCTCCCTTGCTTGCATGGTTTCTGATGAGGAGTAAACTGTAATATTTATTTTGTTCCTCTACTTGTAAGGGGTTTTATTTCTCTAGTATTGTTTCAAGATTTTCTCAGGTTTCAATTTTTTTTTTTAATGTATTATGCTTAGTGTTTTCTGAATTCTCTACAGCTGTGTTTTGGTGTCTGTCACTAATTTCTGGAAATTCTCAGCCATTATTTCTTCAAATATTTTTTCTGCTTTTTTCTTCCTTTCTCCTGCCATTTGGGGTGCATGGTTTATGTTTTTTCAAGTTGTTTAACAATTCTTGGAACTTTTGGATCTTTTTTTTTTTCACATTTTTTCTCTTTACATTTGAGTTTGGGAATTTTTTATAGACTCCATCTTTAAATTCCTTTCTTGGCTATTTTCAGTATGCCGATGAGTGCATCAAAAGCATTCTTTATTTCTTTTGATTCATAGCATTTCCTTTTGATTCTTTTATGTGTCTTCTGTCTCTCTGCTTACATTATCCATCTCTATATGGTGTCTAATTTTTTATCAGCATTTTTAACATATTAATCATAGTTTTTAAATTCCCTGTCAGATAATCTAGTATCTGTATCATATCTAAGTCTGGTTCTGATGCTTGCTTTGTGTCTCGGACTGTGTTTCTCTTGTCTCTTAGCATGCTTTGTACATTTTTATGAAAATCTGAACACGATGTGCTAGGGAATAGAAACTGAGATAAATAGGCCTTTCCTGTGAAGTTTTATGATAATCTGACAAAGAGTTGGGCTATGTTTAATGTTTGCTGTAGCTGTGGGTGCCAGACCCTTCACATTCCTTCAGGGTTCTTGTCATTGTCTGCACTGTTAACTTTGAGCTTCCTTGCATGCTTCTCAAAGAGAACTTTTATCTTGCAGCTCTTTTTGCTGTAACCCACTGTTACTGGACTGGACCGCTGTTGGTGAGATGGTAAAAAGTTATAGGGGAGAGAAACTACTGTATAATCTTATGATTAAATCCCACTCTTTTAGTGGCCTTCCTGGTATGTGGCCTCCTTGGTATGCGACCTTCATAAATATTTTCTAGTTTTGTTTTGTTTTATTTTTGTTTTTCTCCCTCAGATGACACAGGAAAGCTAGAGGGGTCTGGAGTCAGAAAAATATCCTTCCCTCAGGTGGGATAATACTCGGTTATCCTTCACTATGGAGAGCAGGCCTTTGCTAGGGAGAAAGTTCTAGGAGTATTTCACAGTGGTGACTCTTCTCCCCCTGCCAGAATCTAGAAGGGAATTTTCTTCGCCTTTCTCTTTTGAGAATTTCTTGCTACAGTTTAGGCAGCATTTCTAGGTGTTTTTTAAGAGAGATTTTTAGATTATCTAATCTGCAATTGTGCTAGAAATGGAAGCTTCTCAGTTCTTTCTCTAACACATATATATTGAGCAAAAGCTCTGTGCCAGTCATTGTGTTAAGCTGTGAGAAAAAATTAAAAAATAACTTAGATATGTATTTTGCTTTTCCAAAATCTATAGTTTTAATAAAAAAAAAGATCTTGCACAAAAACTATAATGGAGGAAAATAAATGTTTATTGGATAAGCATCCCTTTGTGGCCATCTCCTAATGTAATCACAGTAGGTCCATTTTTCAATACATACAGCAAGTCAGGATGCTGAGACACCGAGTTGCCACAGAGAAAGAGGTTTAATCACAAGGTTGCCAAATGAGAAGATAAGAGGAAATCTCAAAAATGTCTCCCCCAGGAGCTGGGGCTAGGATTTTAAGGATTTTGGAGTGGGCTGAAGTGTGGAAATTATTGATTGGTCAGAGTGCAGGGTTGAGTCATGGGACAGGGAAATGAAGAAACTGCACTCTCATGCTGATTCTGTTTTTCTGTGGATGTTTTCAAACTGGTTTGCATCAGCTGTTTCACTGGAATTCAGAATCAGAAAAACATCTTAAGCAATCTTTAAACAAAAGCCTCAGGATTCTAACGTCAGGTATTTTATCTATAGGAGCAATAGGCATGCAAATCAATTCTTAAACAGAAGTCTTATGATCCTAACATCAGAAAGCCTGTCCGGAGAATCAGTGAGGAGAGAGGTGGTCTGCATCGAGTGCTACCTGACTTTCGGCAACAAGGAAGTGAGCCAAGTGCAGCCTGATGAATGCTTAATTAGGGCTATATTTCTATCCAGAACCCAGCACGCAATTCTTGACAACGCTGTGGGGATGGTTTTACTAACAGGCTCTATATTCTTTAATGGAATTTGCTACTGACTCAGAGTACTCAAGTTACTTACATATCCCAGGTCATTTTCACTCAGCTATGTTAGCTCATGTCGACAAAAAGAGTCAAACTCTGTAAAATATATTAAGAGATTTATTTTGAGCGAAATGTCAGTGACCAGGGCCCATGACTCAGCCCTCAGGAGATCCTGAAAACATGTGCCCAAGGTGGTCGGGGTACAGCTTGGTTTTACACATTTTAGGGAGGCATGAGGCATCAATCAAATACATTTAAGAAATACATTGGTTTGGTCCAGAAAGGCGGGACAACTCAAAGCAGGGGCTTCCGGGCTATAGGTAAATTTAAACATTTTCTGGTTGACAGTTTGTTGAGTTTATCGGAAGACCTGGGATCAATGGAAAGGAATGTTCAAGTTAAGATAAAGGATTGTGGAGGCCAACTTTTATTGTGCAGAGGAATCTCTCAGATAGCTGACTTCAGAGAGAGAGCAGGTTGTGAAATGTTTCTTATCAGACCTAAAAGGGTGCCCGGCTCTTAGCTGATTATTTTCTGAATCTGAAAAGAAAGGAAAAAAAAAAAAAAAAAACCAAGGGGGAAAAGGGGGTTATCTATAGGATGTGGATTTTTCCCACAAGAGACTTTGCCAGGCAGTTTCAAAGTATGGCAAGGAAATATATTTTGGGGTTAAATATTTTTTCCTTGTCCCGCCATGTTATTCCAGAGTCAGATTGAAAAGTAAGTCACGATACATAGGGTCAAATAAAACCCATCTGATGAGAATTTTTGGTTTGTAAGGCATGATTTCTTAGACCCCTTAGATAGGAATTTGGGCAAAATAAAAAATCAGAGCTTAGTCCTCACTTGGAAATTTCAAAGATTCTTTCCAGTTCTCAATCTGACAGGTATCCTCCATCTTCCTGCCACTTCCTAGGCTTCATAGGCTTAGCCCCTTTTATGCTTAGATTTAAGGCTTTTGCTTAATTAAAAATAAACTTTATAAATCATAATTCATTTGGATATCAGAGTTTTTCTATTAATTTATGATATATATCATAAGTTAATATATATTTATGATATATATTTGATATATATGATAAATTTAAATTTTTTCTCACACACATATTTGTTTATATTAAGAAATGAGTTTAAAAATAAAATGAAACTTTTGTATAAATTGTATTCTCTCCAGTTATAAGAAATATAGTCTGGTATATGACAAATATATTCCAGAATACTTTTTTTTGCAACTACTCATTACATCTCCTGACAATCTGAGCTGATTTTTACATATCAAAGGGATTTTCTTTTTTACAATAATAAGTTCAGATATACAAAGAAAATTAAGAATCGAGAGTTTGTCTCTTTTATTCAGAAAATTACTGTACTTTTCAGCCTTCCTTTAATTAGTAGAAAATGATACTCTTTCCATTTTATGCATTTTACTAAATTAAGCGAGCAAAGTGATAAAAAGAAGCCAACTAAAAGCTTTGGTTCCAGTTCATCAAATTTAATTTTAATTATGAGTGGTTAATCAAGATAAGGCCCTGGAGGGAAGGCTCAAGCAACTGGGATTGCTTAGACAGAAAACAGAAGCCTCGGGAAGGTGTGGGGACAGAGGATGATGACAAGGCCGTCACAGCCTCTGCGGGAAGAGTGGCCTGGAGGCAGAGCAGCAGAGATTTTAGGTTAGAGTTATAAATGGTTTATCTGATGTTCTTACTGAATTATAAAATGAATGCATTGGTCAGAAAGTTGCTTTAAGTTTCTTACAAGAACTCTAAGGTGAGTGTTTTTATCTTATAAAGGCAAGAAAAGTGGAGAAAGTTTCCAAAACTCACACAGTTACTCTATAACTGGGCCAGGATTTTTACCTAGATTTTCTCATTCCAAGACCTAAGGTCAGTGGGTCTTACTAAACTTCCCACCCTCATTCTGCCCAAGGGCCGGTGAATAAACTCGCGGACTTACCCAGTGCACTAGACTCTGTTCATTGATGAGAGTCCACCAAAACCATCCCCAGAAACTTTTGCCCAGTTCACGTGGTTCTGGAAAGTTGATGGATTGGGGGCCCATTTTCACCCCCACATTTATAGCCTTTTGGGGAAAGACTGGTGGATGTGCTCATGGATCATGGAAACCCTCAAGAAAAAAAAGTGAAAATCTGCGTATTTCATAAAGTTTCTGACCTCTTTATAATGCAGAGTGATCCATTTCTAGAGTAATAGTCAATGGATGAAAACACCATTTAACACCCAGTATCAGATTTTCAGGGTAAAATTATCACCAACTGATTAATAGAAATAAAAGAAATGGCCTGTAATCCCAGCACTTTGGGAGGCCGAGGCGGGCGGATCACCTGAGATCGGGAGTTTGAGACTAGCCTGACCAACATGGAAGAACCCCGTCTCTACTAAAAATACAAAAAATTAGCCGGGCGTGGTGGTGCATGCCTGTAATCCCAGCTACTCAGGAGGCTGAGGCAGGAGAATTGCTTGAACCTGGGAGGTGGAGGTTGCAGTGAGCCAGATCGTGCCACTGCAGTGGGACCCAGGTGACAGAATAAGACTGTCAAAACAACAACAAAACAAAACAAAAACCTCAAAAAAGCCATTTTCTATGTTTATGAGATTCTTCAAAACTGTAACATCATCTATCTTATAATTAAATATTTATTGAGTGTTGATAGTAAATACTAAAGAGTAAATTTCAGAGTGTTCTATTTTCCTCAGTAGGTGACCTGGCTTCCTAAATTTCACAGTGAAAATAGGATCTGTGTAGCAAATGAGGGTTTGGTTTAGTTTTATCATGGTGTATTTAGGCCATAGCAGTAATGAAGTGGAGGTTCTCTCTGTCAGTTTTATATGGCAGTCATTAATTCCAGGGCAGAATATGTGAGTGGTCTGAAGGTGGAGAGAAAGAAGCACTATTCCTTACTGCAGGTCATGAGGAAATGCCAAGTTGGGGACACAGGCACACGGCTGCTGCCAGGAAACTTCTCTAATGTTAGTAGCATGGCGTCATTCACTCAGCAAATATCAGCTATAATTCAACAAATTTCTTTTGAAGCCCTGCTATCTTCTAGATATTGGGATATAACAGCAAAGAAAGCCAGAAAGGTCACTGCCCTCATAGAGCACACATCCTGGTATGGGAAAAGGAAGACAAAACACATTTAGAAAAGCAATGCAGACAGCAATGGCACTATAAAGAAAATAGAATAAAGTAATGACCTCTGTGCATCGGATTTGGGAAAGCCTCTCTAGGGGGTGACAGATAAGTGAGTCCTGAGCAGTTCGAAGAAGCCATGGAGATATCTTAGGAAAAGAGCCTCCCAGACAGAAGACATAGCAATGGCACAGGCCCGCAGTCAGAACCACGCTCAGGACAAACCACAAGTAGCCAAAGGTCAAATAGCTCCATAGTGTTGAAGTAGAGACTGAGTGCCGGGAGACTGAGTTGGAGAAGCAGACAGCAGCCATTCTAGATGCAGCTTTGCAAACCAGAGCCAAGAGATTTCATGCAGGAAGTCACTCTGGCTGCTATGTTCAGAATAAATTGTAGGTGAGCAAAATTGGAAGCAGGGCAACTTCTAGTGACTCAAACCCCTTAAGGAACACAGAAAAAGGCACCAGTCACCACCTTTTTTGGGATCTTTTGTCTTCCTATGGAGTCTGAAGAGTTATGGACAGGTTCTTCTCAAGTCTAAAACTCTGCTCTCTTTTGTATTGCATTACCTGATCTCTTTGGCTTTTGGCGGTACCAGAGATTGCAATTAAAACCTGTGAAATCTGCATAAAGTCAGTAGGCTGTACCCAGGTCAATTTCCTAGTCTAATGTTGTACTAGAGTTACATAAGATGTTATGTAATCTGGGCAAAAAGTACAGGACATCACACTGTACTATTTTTGAAACATCTGTTATTTATGATTATATCAACATTAAAATGTTTTAAATGTCATAGAGGCACTGAAATAAACACTGTATAATGTGTATATTCATTGGCCCACCTTTAGTAAATCTACCAGTTGATAATGCCTACATGAGGTAACCAAGTTATATGTTTGCTGCTAGCATACTGAATAGTGTATTCTTGGCCTTGGGGTAGTTTTCAGAATAGGGATGATGGATAGCAATATTGGTGGTATTAGTATGAGAATCCATGAATCCATGATAATGGAACTGATAGTGGTGGCCAAGGCCCCTGGGCAGCCCCAGGGACAAGTTGAACAATTGGGAGACTCTGGGGATGGTGGTGTTCATAAGAAAGGTGATTGTGTCTTAAACACTGGCATCTTCAGAGGTGAGCTAAATCCATGGGGCACAGGTGGCTGTGAAACAGCCTCACAGATTGCAGTGGTCTAGGCGCTGGCTGTAGCAGACAGAGAGATGCTATTGAAGGTGGTAGTTGTTGTAGAATGAAGGAAAAAATACAAACTGTAGTCTCATTAAAAATTCCTTTCATGTAAAATTTAAAAAAATGTTTTTAAATATCTTACCCAGAGGTTGGCTAGTTTGTGAAAGCCAAAAATTAACCGAAACCATATGTTAGAAAGGAGACAGACACTTAAGGCTTAAACTTTGGTTCTTGGAAAATAACGCATATTTTAAAAAGTGCAGATGAAAAGGCAATCTGGAGAATGGAAAAAATATTTTAAATAATATTCCTGATAAGGGTCTAGTATAAATAATATATAAAGAACTCTTACTCTTACAATTAAAAAGACATATAATCCAATTAAATATATAGGCAAAGAATTTGAATGAGTATTGCTTCAAAAAAAGATATACAAGTGGTCAATAAGTGCATTAAAAGGTGCTCAACATCATCAGTTATCAGGCAGATGCAGACCAAACCCACATGAGATAGCACTTCACATCCACTAGGATAGGTATGATTATAATGTTAAAAAGAAACAACGAGTGATAGCGAGGATGCTTTAAAAATGGAATTTTAAAAAATAGATTGGTGGTGGGAATGTGAAATGGCACAGCCACTTTGGCAGTTCCTCACACAGTTAAACATAGAATTTTATATTCTAAACATAGAAATAAAAGTTTAAAATAGAATTACCATATAATCCAGCAATTCTGCTCCTTGATGTATGTCCAAAGTACTGAAATATATGTTCTTACCAAAATTTCTACATGATTGTTTGTTGCAATTACTTATAATCACCAAAAGTGGAAACATTCCAAATGACCATCAGCTGATGAATAAACAAAAAATGTGATAAATCTATATGAAGGACTATTATTCATCCATAAAATGAATAAAGTACTGTTACATATCGATCCTTGGATACAACATAGGTGAACCTTAAAAACAATATTCTAAGTGAATGAATAAAGACAAAACAGCCACATATTGTATGATTCCACTTATACGAAATGTCCAGAAAAGGCACATCGGTATAAAGTAGAGTATAGCTTGTTAGAGGATGAGAAGTGAGGTGTCTTTTGAGGTGCTGAACATATTCTGGAATTAGAAAGTGGGATAATTGTATAATGAATATACTACAACTCTTAAGATGAATACTTTAAGGGGATAAAATTTGTGATATATGAATAATATCTCAAACTACAAAGGTTCATTTGTTTTTACTAAATGGATGCTAAAGTTAAGAAGTATGAAGGCACATTAGTAAATAGCTAAGTCAGATATGGGAGAAAAGTAAGACAATTTAACATTGTCTTTTGCTTACTTGGTTTTTTAAGCCAAGTTGTACTTTTCTAAAGAGTACATTGGCTGGGCACGGTGGCTTACGCCTATAATCCCAGCACTTTGGGAGGCCGAGGCGTGCAGATCATGAGGTCAGGAGTTTGAGACCCGCCTGACTAACCTGGTGAAACCCCATCTCTACTAACAATACAAAAATTAGCCGGGCGTGGTGGCACATGCATGTAGTCCCAGCTACTTGGGAGGCTGAGGCAGGAGAAACGCTTGAATCCAGGAGGCAGAGGTTGCAGTGAGCCGAGACTGTGCCACTGCACTCCAGCCTGGGTGACAGAGCAAGACTCCATCTCAAAAAAAAGGAAAAAAGAATATAGTACATTCTTAAATATTTCATGGTTTATCCACTTTGGGGATTTTTTGAAGTCTTTATTTTTCTTCTCACTATGTCTCAGTTGTATAGTAAAAGAAGCATGCCAGGGGACAGACAGCAGACCATGAACATCAAATCAATTAATTTGGCTTTTAAGTGTTGTCATAAAAAATTCAACAGTAGAAACTCAAGTTGACATATTTTGGAGAAATTTGTGCTTCTCTATTCGTGCAAGCTTTAGTCATTGTGATGGATTATATATGATTACACTGGACATTTGGCATCTTGCCTTGTTAAAACATGAATTCCCCAGGTGCTATATAAAGGACCTCCGATACTGTTAGTTCCATTAGGAAGCCATGAAATGAAAACACTGAACTACTGACTGATCCCACACTAAATGTGCTGAGTCACAGTGTTTTCATTTTTTTTTTTTTTTCTCCAAGTGTAAGGACTTATGGGCTAAGATGTTGGCTTGTCAACTCTATCAGAGAAGTCCATCCTAAGTTACTAATAAAAGAGCTATGGAAATACATTTTTAAAAAACCTTCACAATTGCATTCAAGCAAGGAAAGCTAAACATCATATGCTACAATCTGGGGATAATTTCTATAGACTCTAGCAAAAGAAAAAAAAGCCTTGAGGAATGTCACTGTGGACTACGCATGTCCCTCCTGGGACCCAAATGATCCTTCCGGCTGGCGTTGTGAGAATACAGACAAACTGGGCTAGACTTACCCCAGGAAAGGCATCACATTCCTGAATTGCAATATTTTCTGAAGGAATATTTGGATGGGAATACGTGTGTGTGTGTGTGTGTGTGTGTGTGTGTCTCCCACTAATGCTTTCATATTAGTAGATTTTGTTCAGAGGCCATAGAATGCTAAGAAACTGAAGTTAGAGACTGAAACACAGTTTATACTGGGGATATACTATAAATCAAAAGAAAGCATTAGCTGAAAAGCAGTAAAGATTTCAGATTGAACAGATAAAGTTATCTTCTTTTTTAATCAGAATCTCATAGGAAAGGCAGAAAGTGTCTAAGATAGGGAATAGATTCATAACAACTTGAAAAATATTTTTAAAAATCATCAGTAGCGGCCGGGCGTGGTGGCTCATGCCTGTAATCCCAGCACTTTGGGAGGCCGAGGGGGGTGGATCACGAGCTCAGGAGTTCGAGAACAGCCTGGCCAACATAGTGAAACCCCATCTCTACTAAAAATACAAAAATTAGCTGGGCGTGGTGGCATGCGCTTGGAGTCCCAGCTACTCGGGAGGCTGAGGCAGGAGAATCACTTGAACCTGGGAGGCAGAGGTTGTGGTGAGCCGAGATCGCACCACTGCACTCCAGCCTAGGCAACAGATTGAGACTCTGTCAAAAAAAAAAAAAAAAAAAATCATCACCAGCATTTTTAGGATTTTTAAAAAATATGGGATGAAATAGAAACTGAGAAAATAAAACATTACTGAAAACATATATGAGCCTATCAATTTTATCAGCGAAGCCCAGGAAAAAGTCCAAGATAAAAATTACCAATGTCATGGGAAAATTACACTATTTTTCAACAAATGATGTTTGGAGAACTAGATATACACATGCAAATAAGAAAAGATAAAAATAGGCTGGAAACGGTGGTTCAGGCTTGTAGTCCCAGCACTGTGGGAGGCTGAGGTGGGTTGATAACCTGAGGTCAGGAGTTCAAGACCAGCCTGGTCAACATGGTGAAACCCTGTCTCTACTAAAAATACAAAAATTAGACAGGTGTGGTGGCACGAGCCTGTAATCCCAGCTACTTGGGAAGCTGAGGAAGGAGAATGGTTTGAATCCTTGAATCCGGGAGGTGGAGGTTGCAGTGAGCCGAGATCGCACCACTGCACTCCAGCCTGGGTGACAGAGTGCGTCTCCGTCTCAAAAAAAAAAAAAAAAAAAAAAAGAGAGATAAAAATATACCTTTATTTTATACCATACACAAAAATTAAATCAAAATAAACTGAAGCCCTAAATATAAGAGGTAAAGCTCTAAAACTTTTAGAGGAAACCTAGGAGAAATCTTTGTCTTTAGATTAGGCAAACATTTCTTAGATATGACACCAAAAATAATATATAAAAATATGATAAACTTGATCAAAATTAAAAATATTTTCTCCTGGACAACTGTTAAAATAATTAAAGATAAGCCACAGACTGGGAGCAAGTATTTACAAATCACATGTCTGACCAAGGACTCATATCTACAATATTTAAATAACTCTGAAAAACCCAAAATAAGAAAGCAAACAACCCAATTTTCAAAATTGGGCAAAAGATCTGAACACATACTTCACCACAAAAGATATATGGATAGCAAATAAATACATAAAACACTCAATGGCCAGGCACGGTGGCTCATGCATGTAATTCCAGCACTTTGGGAGGCTGAGGTGGGTGGATCACGAGGTCAGGAGTTCAAGACCAGCCTGGCAAAGATGGTGAAACCCCATCTATACTAAAAATACAAAAAATTAGCCAGGCATGATGGTGGGCACCTGTAATCCCAGCTACTCAGGAGGCTGAAGCAGAGAATTGCTTGAACCCAGGAGGCAGAGGTTGCCCTGAGCTGACATCGCACCACTGCACTCCAGCCTGGGCGACAGAGCGAGACTCAGTCTCAAAAAAAAAAAAAAAAAAAAGAGAAAGAAAGAAAAAAACGCTCAACATAATTTGTCATTAGGGAAATACAAATTAGTAAATACCTTGGTGATACATCACTACACTCTTGTCGGAATAGCTAAAATCCAAAAAGAACTGATGACACCAAATGCTGGCAAGAATGTGGAACAATAGGATTGCTCATGGGGCTGCAAGATGATACACTGCATTTGGAAGACAGTGTGAGAGTTTCTTATAAAGTTAAATATGTAGTTACCGTAGAATCTGCCAACTGAAATCCAAGGTATTTACTACAGAAAATCAAAAACTTAAATTGGCACAAGCTCTGTATTTGAATATGTATAGCAGCTTTATTTGTAATTGCTAAAAACTGGAGAAAAAAATCAACAAGATGCTGTTCAACCAAGGAATTGATAAAGTGTGATACATGCATAAAATGGAACGTTATTCAATGATATAAGAGAGAACAATGATTGATTCATTCAACAACATGAATGAAACAAACATATTTTGCTAAGTGAAAGAAACCAGTCACAAAAGGCAATATATAGTAAGATTTTATTCATATGATATTTGGGAAAACAGAAAAACTATAGGATGAAAAATGCGTTGCTCATTGCCATTGGTTGTGGGCGAAGAGGATGGCTGACTACAAAGGAATTGAACAGGGGGAAATTTTAGGGTGATAGAACTGTTCTGTACATTACTAGGATAGGATACATGACTCTCTGCATTGAACACAAAAGTGAACTTTAATGTACGCATATTTGAAAAAAATCAACCAGGATGTTCGGGGATACCGGGATGAAAATCAGACTGTGGCAGATGAATCTAGCTATATTACAAATGTATGGCACAACTTAACTTCAGGAGAGAGTGAAAAATGGAACTTTGGAAAATAGTGTTTTGACTGGAAACTACATATCTGAAGACAAAAAGAACTGTACATAAACAATATGCTCCAGCTGGTGAATAGTATTTCATATAAATGCAAAGATCTAGCCAAACAATCCTGAAAAATAAGCTGGAGGACTCGTATTTCCCAACTTCAAAAGTTATGACAAAGCTATAGTAATCAAAAGAGTGTGATGCTGACATAGAACAGTCGTATAAAACAAAGGAATCAAATAAAGAATTCAGAAATAAACCCATACATTTATGACCAATTGATTTTTGATAAGAATATTATTTAATGGAGAAAGAATAGTCTTTCTAAGAAATAATGCAGGGACAACTAAATATCTGCATAAAAAAATGAAATTAGCCCCCTGTCTCACACTGTATACAAAAACTAACTCAAAAGGGTTCAAGACCTAAATGTAAGAAGGAAAACTATAAAACTATTAGAAAGAAATGTAAGTCTTTGTGACCTTAGGTTAGGAAATATTTCTTGTTTACAACACCAAAACACAATGCACTAAAGAAAAAAAATCAATTTAGTCACAATGTTTTAAAAATTGCTTCAAAAGACACCCTTAAGAAAATAAAAAGACAAGCCACAGACTGGGAGAAAATATTTTATTTTCTGATACTATATCTGATGAAAGACATGTCCAGAATAATTCTTGTAACTCAGTAACAAAAATCAAAAGGGCTAATGAAAAGGGCCAAAAGATTTGAATAGACATGCCAGCTAAGAATATGTACAAGTTGCCAAAAGGCACATGAGAAGATGTTCAACATCATGAGTCATTCAGGGAAGGCAGATTAAACTGCTATGAAGTACAGCCTGCAACCTCTAGAATAACTATAATCAAAAATACAGATGGGAACAAGTGTTAGCAAGGGCATAGGGAAAATGGAACTGTCATACATGCTATTAGGAATGTGAAATGGAAAACAGTTTGGTAGTTTCTTAAAAGGTTAAGCATAAATTAACTCCACAAACCAGTAAATCCATTCCTAAAAATCTACACAAGAAAAATGAAAATATATGTTCACATACAGATTTACATATGACTGTCCCTAGCAGAATTATTTATATTAGTCCTAACTTGAAAAAAAACCGAATGTCTATCAACTGCTGAATGGAGAAAATACATCCATTTGGTATATCTATATGATGAAATAGTATTCAGCACTTTAAAAATGCACAAAATAGTGGCATATGCTCAAACATGGAAGAACCTCAAAATCATTATGCTAAGTTAAGGAAGGTGGACATAAAAACTTACATATTATATGATTTCATTTATATGTACAGAAAAGGTAAATCTATATATAGGCACAGAAAATGGATGAGTGATTGTCTGGGCCTGGGGCGGGATGGGAGGATTGGGGAGCGACTGCTAATGGGTAGAGACGGGGTTTCACCATGTTGGCCAGGCTGGCCTTGAACTCCTGACCTCAGGTGATCCACCCACCTTGGCCTCCCAAACTGCTGGGATTACAGGCATGAGCCACCACGCCCAGCTGTTTTGTCAAATTTTTAATGGAAATGTTTGCCTTTCTAACATTGAGTTGTGAGAGTTCTTTATACACTCCAGGTATGAGTCTCTGTCAGATGTGTGATATGCAAATCATCCTCTTCACAGGGTCTTCCTAAGAGAGGAACATTTTAATTATGATGAGGTCCAATGTGTTGAGTTTTTAATAGATCATGCTCTTTTGGTGTCATGTCTACATTTTATCAAGCCCTAGGTCTGGAAGATCTATGTTATCTTTAAAAAATTTATAGCTAATTCTTTAAATCTGTGATCAACTTTGAGTTCATTTTTTTTTAAAGTCATGAGGTTTATGTCAGGGCGGATTTTTTTATTGCCTATCTATATCCAATTGCTCCAACATGATTTGTTGAAAATACTATCCTTCCTCTTTGCAACTCTATCAGAAACCAATTAGTCAGGCTGGTGCAGTGGCTTATACCTGTTATCCCAGCACTGTGGGAGGCCAAGGCAGGTGGATCACCTGAGGTCAGGAGTTTGAGACCAGCCTGGACAACCTGGTGAAACCCCATGTCTACTAAAAATACAAAAATTAGCCAGGTGTGGTGGCAGGCACCTGTAATCCCAGCTACTCGGGAGGCTGAGGCAGGAGAACTGCTTGAACCTGGAAGGCAAAGGTTGCAGTGAGCCAAGATCGCGCCACTGCACTGCAGCCTGGGTGACAAGAGCAAAACTCCATCTCAAAAGACCGATTAGTCATATTTGAATTACTCAATTTCTAGGTTCTTTATAATGTCCTGTTGATCTCTGAGTAGCTCTCTCCACCAATACTATACACTCCTGGTTACTGCAGTGACAAAATGTCTTGAAATTGTTAGACTGATTCCTCACATTTTATTCTTTATTCTTTTTCTTTTTCAGGATCTAATTTCTTTGCCTTTTCATGTAACTTTTATTTCCTTTTAATATTTTGTATTTGCCTTTTGATATTCCTGAAATATCACCATGTAACTTTTAAAATAATCTTGTCTATATCTACAAAATATATTTTTGAGATTTTGATAGAAATTCTGTTAAATCGTGTACTAATTTGGAGAGAATTGACATCTGTACCATATTGATTCTTCCAGTCCATGAAGGCAAAATGTCTTTCCATTTATTTAAATGTTTGATTTTTTTGTCAGCACTTTGAGTTTTTAGTGTTCAGATCCTGTACATCTTTTATTAGATTTGCAACTATTTTTTAATGTTGTGTGCCATCACAATTATATATGCTATTGGCATTTTAATTTCAGTTTCCACATGTTCATTCTTAGTGCATTCATCTCATATATAGATCATGTATCTTATAAAATTGTGGAACTCATTTGTTGTAGGAGACTTTTTTTGTAGATTCCTTGTAATTTGCCATTTACATCATTATGCTATTTACAAATAGGCTGTTTTATTTATTATCTGTAAGTAGAAAAAGTTATAGGTCATTCATTTGTTACCTAATCACCTCCTAAAGGCCCCACCTATTAATATTATTGCACTGGGGTCTGGACATCAACATACAAATTTTTCAGGAACACATTCAGACCATAACACAATTAAAAAAAGAGAGACATCAATTTAAAAATTCTTGATAATAGAAGATTGAAGAGATATTATTTAACTTTGAAAAGGAAGTAATTCCACATCTGCCAATATTTTAATGAGGTTCACCAATTGTCTCATTCTTGGTTCCAGGTCAGAGGTAGGAGCTATTGGTCCAGTTTCAATTGTGTGAAATTGGCCAAGTACTTTCACTTTCTGGGCCTTAGATTGTTTTATCTGTAGGTTTCTCTAAAATTGTAAGAAGGTATTTTTCGAGATTATAATTGGAATGTGTAAATTACAAAGAAAACGTAAAGCAAGTTTATGTTACACCAGCAGCTTTTCTTTGGTAAAAAAGAACATTTTGATCAAGCTGTAAATACTATGATTTCTCTATTCCTAAATTTCTTTTATAAGTTTGCATTTTACTGGTAAATTTATTGTATAGGTTTGCATTGGCAAAGTGCAGGTTAGTGACAAATTCCAGTGTACTTTCCAGGATAATGAAAGCTGTCATTTGTTGATGGAAGCCAAAATAAAAAAGGTTAAGCAGGGATTTTTGAGGTCATTCTATTCTTTTCTTGTTGAGATTGATTCTAATTTTAATGCATTCTCTGCCCTGCTTTAAATATGGCAAGGGATTAAACAAAGTAATATTGATTGTTGCATCTGTGTCCAGGACTTTTGCACTGCATGTCCTGGAACCATGAAAACCACCTTGGGTTAGGACAGCTCACCAGGGACAACCTCTCTTCTGTGGATGATTATTTTATCTTTTGAGATGACTCTAATTTTTTTTTTTTTTTTTTTACGACCGAGTGATAACAATAGCAGGGACCTGTGGCAAAGCCGCATGGCCAGGTGACCAGGGCCCCACTGACAGTGATATTTTGTTGGACCCAGATGGTTTGCAGCCACTGTGATATGGCCCTACTTTGTTTTATGAGCGTGGAGCTCAGTGCCTCACCCTCCCTGATGCTACCCACCTCTGCTTCCTAATCACAGATATGCCTCCTCACCTCTCCCTACAAAGAGTATCTTAAGGCTGAGTTTGCTTTGATCAAGTCATGCTTATAATTGAGCAGACACAGCCTATGTTCTAATAGGGTGGCCCTTCAACTTTAAAGATTTCTGAGTTGCTGCTATTCCTCGGCTCAGGTCAAAATGAGTAAACTCAGCTGGTCAGCAAGGAGTTTAGAGTCTGATGGTGAAGAGGCAAGTGTTCAGGGCATGAAAGAGTTAGAAACAAAGGCCAGGACTCTGCCAGAAGGCCCACAGCACACTTGCCCAGTCTCTCTGCCACTGCTGGCTTCCAGGCAAGTGAACTCTGACTGGAGTTTCTTGGATGCTACTTGAATGTGGATTTGGCACCTTTAATTCAGAGCAGCCTCTGCTTACATGCTCAGCTCCACACTCTACCATCCACCTTCCAGATTCTTTTTTTTTTTTTTTTTTTAGACGGAGTCTTGCTCTGTCTCCCAGGCTGGAGTACAGTGGTGCAATCTCAGCTCACTGCAGTCTCTGCCTCCTGGGTTCCAGTGATTTTCCAGCCTCAGCCTCCCAGGTAGCTGGGATTACAGGCACATGCCACCACGCTTGGCTAATTTTTGTATTTTTAGTAGAGATGGGGTTTCACCATGTTGGCCAGGCTGGTCTTGAACTCCTGACCTCAGGTGATCTGCCCTAATGGACCTCATTTATTAGCTTCTGATCACTGGGCACCCCCTGCTGGAGGCAGTCAGGACCATCCTTCACACCCTGGCAGCTGGGAAACAGCTTCCATCCTCCAGCAGCCAGTAAGGACCTTAGTTGTGGGAAGCCCAACAGGTATGTTAAATTCTGCACTCTGTCCTGATCCCAGTTATCCAATTGTATCTACTCCAGATGAAGAGACAATGTTTTTACTCAAAAGACAAGGGCACTGGCACTTTACAATTTACTAGAAAAATAATTAACACTCAAACCAGTTATGCAATTTCTTAAAATTTACATTAAATTTACAACTGATGAAGCTCATTGCATTTCTTTGAATGTTTTCGCTCATTTTAAATTCTAATATTAAGCTATGATAGATGATTTTATTAAGAGCTCAGTGAGCTTACATATTTGGAGAATCAAGATCTTTCCTCATCTAAGATCCGGTAGCAAAAGAAAAAAAAATAAAGTAAACATGCACAGCATCCATTTGTTAATGCAGGCTCTATGGTCCTTGTAGCAGGAGAGGATGTTATGGGAGCTCTTTTGTTTGACAGGTGAGTCCTATGGATGTGGCAGAGCTATAGTCTAGCCAGAAGCAAAATTGTTCCTACACCATTACATGCTTCCTACATAGTTTTAATCTATGTTGATTCTACAAAGCACATGTTTCCTAAAAAAAAATTCTACCATATTTTGAATAATTATTTGTTTGTTTCTCCTACTGCACTGGGCTATATTATGAGGCTCATTTCCTCTGGGAATACGTGAACCCACCTTATTTCAGCATGTGAAATGCACAAATATAAAGGTTGTTCATCTCTGACAGCCAGTTGGTCATCTAGCGCTGGGTGCTGGAAGTTCTGTGTACCACCTGCTGCATCCCCACGAGGATTTTGACACTGAAGCAGGTAAATGGGTACCAGCCAACATGTGAGGAGTCTTGCCATGATCATCAGTCGCAAGGAATTTACCTCTGAAATCATTGGGCTAATGTGTCTTAAATAACTTAGAGAAGGCTCTCTTAGAGCATTTCTCTGGGATCTATGCATGCAGGGGCATTTGTGATGCAAATGATACATTCCCAAATACATGAGAATTTGTGTGCAAGTTAAGAAACCTCAGTCACAATCACTTCCTTGCAGATGGTTTAAGTCGAGGGTAGAAAAAGAGTGAAGAGGAAATGAAGGTAGAGAGGCCCGCATTTTGTCTAGGAATAGGGAGCAGCTTTTGTGGAGGAGGTTTTGTGGTGGGAGAACACCCTGGAGCCGAAAGGTGAGGGAAAGAGACCCATCTGACTGGCAGATGGAGCGGAAGTTATGGAAAAGGTTGAATCTCGCCTGCAGGTGCAGAAGAGGAACCAAGATAGTTGATCCCTTGATGAACTAGAAATAAAAGAGAGACATGGGAAAAATGAGACTGTGTTAGAAGCGAACAGAAAACCCCCAGGCTCCTCATTTGAGCTGTGACAGAATTCACTGTAGGGGATTTATAGCAGCTGAAGTTGCACAGATGCTGCCTGTGTTGGGTACAGAAAAGGACTGATTCCTTTTTATTTATTTTTTATTTATTTTATTTTTATTTTTTCAGAGACAAAGTCTCTTTCTGTCGCTAGGCTGGAGTACAGTGGCACGATCTCGGCTCACTGCACCCTCCGCCTCCCAGGTTCAAGCAATTCTTCTGCCTCAGCCTACTGAGTAGCTGGGACTACAGGCACACGCCACCACGCCCAGCTAATTTTTTGTATTTTAGTAGAGACAGGGTTTCACCATGTTGCCCAAGCTGGTCTCAAACTCCTGAGCTGAGGCAATCCGCCCTCCTCGGCGTCCCAAAGTGTTAGGATTACAGGAGTGAGCCACCACACCTGGCCTGATTCCTTTTTAAATGGTGAGAAAAGAATTATGATGAATGATGTGATTGACAGTCTGCTGATAAAATTGGCTCCCTGGCTGGGCGTGATGGCTCACGCCTGTAATCCCAGCACTTTGGGAGGCCGAGGCAGGTGGATCACGAGGTCAGGAGTTCAAGACCAGCCTGACCAACATGGTGAAACCCCATCTCTACTAAAAGTACAAAAATTAGCTGGGCATGGTGGCAGGCACCTGTAATCCCAGCCACTCAGGAAGCTGAGACAGGAGAATCGCTTGAACCCTGGAGGCGGAGGTTGCAGTGAGCCAAGATCTTGCTATTGTACTCCAGCCTGGGCCATGGAGCAAGACTCCATCTTAAAAATAAAATAAAATAGAATAAAATAGGGTCCCAAGTCTACCAGGTTGTCTGTGAAGACAGTAATGCCTCGAATCTTATTTTCAGTCATTTAAATATAAAATGGGCATAGTAGAAGAGTCATGAAGTTTTATTATTTAGGGTAATTTTAAAAAATTTACTATTCTAATTGTGACATGAATCTCTTTTGGATTTGTCCTTTTGGATTAAAATACAAAGCATCTAAATTTCACAAAAGTAACAACGCAATCACCTTAGAGACAGAAGAATGAATTGATAAGACCTCTGATTAAACATGGCAGATTGGGCTTCTGAACCTAAATCTGCTTAGATCAGGTAAGGAGGGGAATGTGTAATGCCCACAAAGACAAAGAGCAGGAGAGGAGACTACCCCGGGAAGGCGTTCGGAAATTAGAAATCAGAGGGCAGAATGGTTACTATCCTACCTGACAGACAGGACTTGCAGAGAGAAGCCCTAAGGAAAGCCGACTCCAGGGAACGGGCGTAGTGGCTCATGCCTGTAATCCCAGCACTTTGGGAAGCCGAGGCAGGTGGATCACGAGGTCAAGAGATCGAGACCATCCTGGCCAACATGGTGAAACCCTGTCTCTAACTAAAAATACAAAAATTAGCTGGGCTTGGTG
This sequence comes from Pan troglodytes, assembly GCF_028858775.2. Taxonomy (NCBI): domain Eukaryota; kingdom Metazoa; phylum Chordata; class Mammalia; order Primates; family Hominidae; genus Pan; species Pan troglodytes. The sequence goes on from NC_072409.2 coordinate 48,161,138, forward strand.
ACACAAGCCTGTAGTTCCAGCTACTCAGGAGGCTGAGGCAGGAGAATCGCTTGAACCCAGGAGGCAGAGGTTGCGGTGGCTGAGGCAGGAGAATCGCTTGAACCCGGGAGGCAGAGGTTGCTGTGAGCCGAGATCCTGCCACTGCACTCCAGCCTGGGTGACAGAGTACGACTCCATCTCAAAAAAAAAAAAAAAAAAAAAAAAAAAAGAAAGTTGTCTCCATGAAAGAAAGTTGACTCCAACCATGGGGCTGGAGATGCCCAGCAAGGAAAGCAACACTTCCCATGCCTTGCACTTAACTAGGGAGATAACCAGAGATCAGCAGGCATTTGAGGAAGAAAGACCAGCTGAAAGGACCAGAGTGGAGAAACTCAGAGGAAACAAGCTGCATGAAACAGAACAAAATGACTTTTTAAAACTGTAACTAATATTCTCAATAAGAACAGATTGAATGTATGAACCAAGAACATGTAGCTATAAAAACATGCAAAAAAAAAAACATATTATTTTTTTAAAACCCATACGTTAAAATAAAATCTAATTGAATAATTGCAAGCTAAAGTTAAGGAAATCTACCAGAAGTCAGGGCTAAAAGAAACAGACATGGAAAATATGAGAAAAGTAATAATATTAGATAATATTTCTAAGGGGTTCAACTAAACACTCAGTATTTCATAATGTTAAAAACAACAAAAAAGGAAAAATAGAAAAGCAAACATTAAAGAAAATTCTCCACAATAAAAGCATATGAGTTTCCAGATTTAAAAGGATCCCTGAGGCTGTGCATGGTGGCTCATATTTGTAATCCCAGCACTTTGGGAGGCTGAGGTAGGAGGATTGCTTGAGCTCAGGAGTTTGAGACCAGCCTGGGTAACGTGGCAAAACCTCATCTGTACAAAAAATACAAACATTAGCCAGGCGTGGTGGCACGCACCTGTAGTCCCAGCTACTTGGGAGGCTGAGGTGGGAGGACCTCTTGAGCGTAGGAGGTGGAAGCTGCAGTGAGCGGAAATCACACCACTGCACTGCTGCCTGGGGGAGAGAAAGACTGTGTCTCAAAAAATAAATAAATAAAAATAATAAATAAAAGAGCCACTGAAAAAGACAGAACGAAAAGTCTAAAATTTCCCCATGTATAATTTCAGACCATTAGTGATAATGACTAGATCATAAAATCTTCTAAAGAAAAGGAAAAGAAAAGCTCACATAGATAACTTTGTAAGAATCTGAATGACATAGGACTTCTCAATTGCAACTAAAAAAGACAATAGTTCAACATAACTTTATGTAGGTCATTAATTAGCTCAGTTGTAAATAATATTTACAAAGCCTCTGTACTATAAACCTTGAATATTTACCTAGCAACAACCAAAGTATATATAATGTATTAGTCCATTTTCGTAGTGCTATAAAGAACTGCCAGAGACTGGGTAGTTTGTAAAAGAAAGAGGTTTAATTGACTCACAGTTCCACATGGCTGGGGAGGCCTCAGGAAACTTAGAATCATGTGGGAAGGGGAAGCAGGCACTCTTACATGGCGGCAGGTGAGAGAGAGCATGTGAGGGAGGAATTGTCAAACTCTTACAAAACCATCAGATCTCATGAGAACTCACTCACTATCGCGTGAGAACAGCATGGGAGAAACCCCCCTCCCCATGAGCCAGTCACCTTCTACCGGGTCCCTCCCTCGATACGTGGGGATTATGGGAATTACAAATCAAGATGAGGTTTGGGTGGAGACACAGAGCCAAACCGTATCAAATGTGTTGCTAACTTAGGACCTTAGAACTAAGGCATACAAGAAATAAGTTTTTGGTGATGTATTTAGAGGACTGGAGTATGTTCACCTCTCACAGGGAGGAAGAAGAATGTCATATCCACTTGGCTTAGCTTAGAGAGACCTGAAGTCTGATCAGAGAGATCTGAGTGGCTTCCTTGAATCTAAATGGAGGCAATTGGCCAGTGTTGAGCTTATACTTGAAAAAATTTCGGAGTAAGAAGTTGTGGACATTCAGAGAAAAGAAGCACTTTATATGGGATGTGTACACTTACAGATGCAGGTGATAGAATATAATTTTTAAAAGGTCTGAAGCATGACTTCCATAGAAGCACATAGATGAACGCACATCAGAGATTTGATTCAACTCATTAATCTGTGAAGGAGCCAGTGAGATGATAAGGCTGGCACAAAGAGCATTTAAGGAGTGGGGTGTATCTAGAAAGCATGATAAATGAGCATGTGGATAAGATGACTGGGTGGACTGAGGCTCGTTTGACATTCAGAGAACATGCTACCTACTTTAAACAAAATAATTTCTATATTCTTAGTAGAGACGGGGTTTCACCATGTTGGACAGGCTGGTCTCAAACTCCTGACCTCAGGTGATCCACCCACCTCGGCCTCCCAAAGTGCTGAGATTACAGGCTTAAGCCACTTTGCCAGGCCTACTAAAAACAAAAAAATTAGCCGGACATGGTGGAACGTGCCTATAGTCCCAGCTACTCAGGAGATTGAGGTAAGAGAATGACTTGAACCCAGGAGGCAGAGGTTGCAGTGAGCCAAGATGGCACCATTGCACTCCAGCCTTGGCAACAAGAGTGAAGCTCCATCTCAAAAAAAAAAAAAAAAAATTTCTAAGTGTAAAACAGTTTTTTAAAGAGACAGAGTCTCCCTCTGTTTCCCAGGCTACAGTGCAGTGGAGAAATCTTAGCTCACTGTAGCCTCCAACTCCTGGGCACGAGCGATCCTCCCACCTCAGCCTCCTGAGTAGCTAGGACTACAGGAGTGCACCACCATACCTGGCTAGTTTTTCAGTTTTTGTAGAAATGGAGTCTCCTTTTGTTTTCCAGGCTGATCTCAAGCTCCTGGGATAAAGCAATCCTCCTGTCTTGGCCTCTCGAAGTGCTGGGATTACAGGCATGTGCTATCATACCTGGCCTATTTTCTTAACATAAATGTACATTTCCAATGGACTAGATATGAGCTACTCAAGAAGAAGGAAGTCTAATGATGGTTTCAAGTGGAACTCACCCAAGAAGAAAGTTATTTTAGCAGAAGAAGCTGAAGGCATTAAATGTGGGTCAAAGGAGCTCTGAGCACAAAGCACCACCCAGGTCAAGGGGCTGAGTCAGTTATTTTCAATGGGAAAATCCATGAAGAAGTCACCAGAGGGACTGACAGAGACAGGTAGAGAGACAAAGACAGAGACAGAGATACCTGCCAAGCTTGGAAATCAGCTGACAAGTTCTAGCAATGGCAGTACAGCAAGACCCTTATCCATCAATTAACCTTCTCCAAATGATTAATAATGTTTTACTCCACAGGGGAGCTGTATTTTTTCCTGGTTGGAGGGAGAGGGGCAGAAAAAGGAGAGAAAAGGACAAAGAAGAGAGAAAGTGAGGGGTCAGACCCTGTTTTCCTTTCTCACTGCAGTCTGGCTGTCCTGGAAGAGGAGGCATGGCTTTAACTCTGTTGAAGTTCTGACTACTATACTGAACTAAACATTTTCATCGTGAATTTTATTGGGTGACATAGAGTAACCAGAATTCTTTTTGGTATCTAAAAATGATGTGAAATATTTTGCGGTTACTCTAGATTCCAAGGAGGAGTGAATAGGAGAAAATTGCAGCGTGGGTTGAAGGAGCAGTGAGGGAGTATAAAGTAATTTCCTCCTGCCTTCCCCGGATGGAGGCCCATTCATTCCATACAATTCCCCTTCTTACGCCATAGAAATGAGAAGGTTGTGGGCAAAGGAAGAGTGAGGGTTTAGGGGTGCAATGGGGTGAACAGTATCAGACAGCAAAATCTTCGTCTTTAATGTAAGGAAGTCAGCTGATAATATCTACAACGAACAGATAGGAAATGGTGAAATAAGAGAAGCAAATAGCAGAGGAAACACTCAAGATTATTTCTGGAAACTGAGGGTGGCAGTGGGGGTGAGAGGAACCTCTTTCTCCTTGTAGACTCATTTGACTCAACCAAACGGTCCTGCACTGCATGTGTTTCAGCTGAAGAATGTCATATTTAGCACATACAACACCTGCAGGAGGAGGGGTGCTGGGGGTGGGGGAAACAATTTCTAACAGAAATGATTTTTTTTTTTTTTTTTTTTTTTGAGGTGGAGTCTTGCTCTGTCACCCAGGCTGGAGTGCAGGGGCGCGATCTTGGCTTACTGCAACCTCTACTTCCTGGGTTCAAGCAATTCTCTGCTTCAGCCTCCCGAGTAGCTGGGACTACAGGTGCGTGCCACCATGCCCAGCTAATTTTTTGTATTTTTAATAGAGACGGGGTTTCACCGTGTTAGCCAGGATAGTCTCGATCTCCTGACCTCGTGATCCGCCCGCCTCGGCCTCCCAAAGTGCTGGGATTACAGGCATGAGCCACCGCTCCCGGCCTAGAAATGATATTCTTCTATTAGTGAGTTTTAAGATGTTAACTAAATGTCAAACTCTTGGTTTAGCTCCATCATCTAAATCACATAAGTTTAAGGAAGAAGGGAAAAGACAGTGTCATAGTATGGGAGGGGCAGGCTCTTGGATTTTGTTTAAACAGTCAACTTTTTAATTCGTGAACAAAACGAGTTAGATGCAAACATAAATTTACTAATGTAATGTGACATTAGAAAATCGCTTAACAGCTATTAACAAAGTACCATAGACATTAGCTAAACTATTTACCATTTCATTTCATTTCATGCTTTGACTTCTAAAATCTAAATCAAATTTTATGAAACATTTTGAGTAAACCTCCTCAACTCGTCTACGAAGGTTTGGTATACCAGCAGCTTTTCAATGTAAATGATTTTTGACATTTCCAGGAAAGATTTTTAAAAAATTTTTTAAACTACCAGTCTTTCTTCTCTTCAGTCTTATAATGAAGTAGAACAATGTATTCAAAAGTACAGATATGGCTTTGTATAATGCTGATAATTCAGAAAGAAATTACCCAATTCATTCTTTCCAGTGCCGGACAAAGTTTAACAGGAAATAAACAGGGTATCATAAACTGTAACAGTGGACTCTAGAACTATATGGCAGAAAATAATATGTTTCTGCCCCAAATGGGCTCTGTTCTCTATTAGAGTGAAAGTAGAAAATAGCTATTTTATAGCGGGAATTTGAATGCTAAATCTGTAACTTATGACACAAGTTCTCACTCATTGTCTTCTGCTCAAGCACAGCTTAGGCCTTGCAGATGAGGTTACATTACATGCAGAGGCTGCCCACTGTAGATGGTGAAGCCACCATCACCAAGCCGTGTGTGCACAGCTGACTCTGACCTGCTGAAATCGGTCACATCAGCCACTTCTCCCATTACAGTGGATACAAGAGCTTTGCCATGATCTGTTCTGCTGCTATGAACTGTCGTGGGCTCCCTGTTATGGGCTGTTTATGGCTTAATTCTATGAGTGCTTTGGCTCTGAGGTTCTGTTAATGATTATGGTTCTATTCCTTTCTCATGAGTAAATGTGACCCAGCCCTTTGGAGACATGTAATGGAGCTGAAAAGATGCTGAAGATAGCATTTTCACCACTTTCCCCAATCCACGGAAATCAAAATAAAGCATTAAACATTTACTAGCTGAAGGGTAGATTCTACCCCCACCAAGGTATTGAGGGAATCAACAGCTGCAGCACCAATAACACGGCTACTGTTCAAAGAGCTTTCTCTGTGCTACACATCGTGTTGGTGTTTTATATACATTACTTCCTTTAGTGTTCATAACCACACTGTTAGTTCAGCCTCATCAGCTCCAACAAACAGAAATTAAGAATTGCCAAAGTCACACAATTAATTGAGGGCAGAACCTGGATTTTTATTTAAATCTGTATGAAATCATGAGAATGTATAGCTTATACACAGTGCTATGGAGCCCCTGGAAATCGCACGTCAAGACACTCCAGTTCAAAGAGCTAACCATTACTTCACGTTCCCATAGGAGGTCTACATTTGCACTAGGACTTCTAGATACAAAGATTACAAGAGTAAAAGGGGGCCAGGCGTGGTGGCTCACGCCTGTAATCCCAGGACTTTGGGAGGCCGAGGCGGGCGGATCACCTGAGGTTGGGAGTTCAAGGCCAGCCTGACCAATATGGAGAAACTCCGTCTCTACTAAAAATACAAAATTAGCTGGGTGTGGTGGTGCATGCCTGTAATCCCAGCTATTTGGGAGGCTGAGGCAGGAGGATCACTTGAACATGGGAGGCAGAGGCTGTGGTGAGCCAAGATTGCACCATTACACTCCAGCCTGGGCAGTAACAGCAGCAAAACTCCTTCTCAAAAAAAAAAAAAAAAAAAAAAAAAAGTAAAAGGGAAAAGATAGCTGTAGCTGTAGCTCAAAAAAATATATACACCATACACAGTGGACGTTTCTTGCTATGCCTAGCAGTCAGGGTTCAACCAGATAAGAGGAACCTGCAGGGTATATGTATTTATGTACATGTGTATGGTAAAACATTAAGGAACTTATTACATCAACAGATTGATGACCAGAAATGAAACGATGCAGTTGTGGTCCCAGGACAGGCAGGGAGGGAATGCCGTCAGCAATCTACACCCTGACAGGCACGTGCTAAGCCTGTTGTCCACGGGCAGCAGTCAGCAAGGAGAATATGGAAGGATGGAAGAGCAATTTCAGATGCAGCTGCTTTTCAGAGTTGCTAGATCAAGGAGATTAAACTCTCTTTTAAAGACTCCAGCTGATTCTGTCAAGCCACTTGGATGATCTCACTTTGGATTAACCTTTGGTCAAGCCATGAGGGATTTTAATGGCACTTGCGGAGTCCCTTCACAGCAGCACCTAGGTTCATGTTTGATTGAATGCCTGGGAGAAGATGCCTGCAGGCTACACGATGGGCTGCTTCCTCCGGGTCTCACAAGGGAATATCCCTTGGAGCCTGCCTTAACCAGAAACATACTAGGAAGGGAGTTCTGGGACTGTATTGTAGCTAAGCCAAGATGATACACCAAAAAGCCTGTGCATGATGTGCTTAGAGCTGTGTTCTGCACAACTCACGTGTGACCTACTGTTAACCTCAGAATAATCCATGAAGTAGGAGCTATACGCTCATTCACTTTACAGGGGAGGAAACTGAGGGCTGGAATGATTAAACAGTTTGTCCAAACTTCCACCAATTGGAAATGATTAAGCCGGGAATAGAACAGAGCTGTGAACTCTGCTGGGCAGGGATTGGCTTCTCAGGACCTGTCTAAGTTTGACCATTGGTCTGTCTTCAATATCAGATTCCTTTCAGGGCTACACACAATACTTACCTGGTCTCTATTTTCAGACCACCACTTTGAAAAAAGATGTACAGCCTTCATATAAAGAAAATAAAGATTTCTGGGATTTACAAAGAGGGAAATAATCTAGATACACATGTTGGAGTTTAAATTACTTTTTTCTAACTCTTGGAACAGGATCAAAGAAAAAATGTTTTCCACCTATTTCCATCCATTACTAGTCATTTTCTGTTTGTTTCAAAAAAGCATTTCTTTTACCGGAGCATGCTTTTGTTTCTAGTAAACACTGTGTGTGGGAGTAAGGGCTCTGCGGAAAGACATGCTTTACAGACTGAATTCCAAGGCCTGTTCTCTGCCTGCACTTCACTTTATAGCTCTGTATCCGTACTAATAGTTTTGTTCTGAGTGTAACTCGTGAGTGGAGAGTCAGGCAGCCCACTCATAATACACACTGTCAGCCTCCTATCAGAACACTACTACGTTTTATTTTTTATTAGCCACCAGCTTGACTTTTTCAAGTCCTGATGTATATTTTTTAAAATTCCGTAGATGGTCAAAGCCTGCAGCAACCATTTGGGAGTCCAAGTGTGAGGTTTTAATTTTTTTTAATGAGGGGTTTAAGGTAGAGCATCCTTCAAGGAGGCTGTTAGTAGCAGGAATGATGAGAGATCGTTTTCACCATGGAGGTTTTACCTGGCAGTTTCCTCAGCTGCTCCTATAGCCTAGGGTTGAACAAATGTCCTCAAGGCAAAAATGTCAGTGGCCTTGTCAGCATCTCCCAGCTATGTGTCCTGATGACACGCAGCCTCCAGGCTGTGTTTGTTGATCCCAGGTGCTGAAGAAGCACAGATTTTGGGAAGCAAAGCTCTTTTCTAGGATGTATTCTAACTCCAGTGTTCTGCAATATGCTGCCTGCAGCTCCATTTATTGGTGACTGTACAGACCCTGCTGTGTGCGATTCAGAACAGTCCCTTGTAACCGCAGGAGAAGAGGCTAAATGGAAAAATGTCTGTATACCCCACCCCAAGCTGTCACTTCAACATTTTCCTAAGTGGCTCCTAATGGCTTCTCCCGCCAGCAAATCAGCCACATGGAGCTGAGCCAGGCCTACTGCTTTGTCTGCAGCTGTTTGGGGTAATGCGGAGGTCACCACAGAGAGGGGATGTGAGAGGCAGCCAAGCACCAACATGCATAGGTCAGACCTGGGAAGCAGAAAGCAGCCCCAATTCTCCAGTTCCCTTGGCACAGAGAAATCCTGATGCCCCCTAGGCATCACCATTTGACCTAAGGACCTGCAGGCAGAGCTACAGTAGGAGACAAAGAATAGAACATTGGGGATGGCTATGTTGATTGGCAGATTTCATCATTTCACAATGCATGTATACATCAAAGCATCATGTTGTATGACAAAACGTATACACTTTAAAAATTTGTCAACTATACCTTAATAAAGCTAAAAATAAGGAAATGGAATCCACAGTGCTTGCCAGTGGAGTGGCTATGAAGGGTGTAGTGAAGGAGAAATAGACGTTGACCTCTTGGCTCCTGCAATCTGATCTGTCTTTCCTGAGCCTCCCTCATCTCTTGCAGGGACTGCTCTTCAAAAATTCCAAGTTGGCCAGGCGCGGTGGTTCACGCCTGTAATCCCAGCACTTTGGGAGGCCGAGGTGGGTGGATCACAAGGTCAGGAGTTCAAGACCAGCTTGGCCAACATGGTGAAACCCGTCTCTACTAAAAATACAAAAATTAGGCAGGCGTGGTGGCGGGTGCCTGTAATCCCAGCTACTCCTACTGGGGAGGCTGAGGCAGATAATTGCTTGAACCCGGAAGGTGGAGGTTACAGTAAACTGAGATCGCACCACCGCACTCCAGCCTGGGCAACAGAGCGAGACTTTGTCTCAAAAAAAAAAAAAAAAAAAAAAGCAAAAAAACAATAAAGACTCCAAGCTGGCCCTGTCTTCTGTCATTTCTCTCTCTATAATTCAGTTCCCATAGAGAAGCCAGGGCTATTGCTTACAATGTACACCCAATCCTGTCATGGACTTGCTGAAAATCCTGCGATGGCATATCCCCTGCAGCCCCGCCCCCTCGCCCCCTCATATTTCACACACGCTCCGCTCCCTCCACCCAGCCGCGCGGCTTCCTTGGCTCCACAGGCCGTCCCCAGAGCAGCATGGGGCTTAGCTGTGGGAGCCTCCAGCCAAGAGGAGGCCACCGTTTTTGGCAGCCAGGGGACCAAGGAGAGAAGGGTTCTGTGCTTGCTGCCCACCAATATTCATGCCAGGTGACAAGGTGCCCAGGGAGTGTCCAGGAGAAAATCAGGGAGGAAGTGAAGAAAAGAGTGGCCAGAACCTGAAGCAGCATTGTTTGAGGGTGGGGAAGAAACTGGAAAAAAATTAAACTCAACCTTGTGTCCGCTCCTGGAAGTAGGTGGGAAGGGAGGTCAGGCCAGCTTCTGCCTGAGAAGGCTGCAGGGAGGTGGATCCTCAGAGGAGAGTTGGGACCCGTGAAGTCCAGGAGGTGAAGCCTGGGAGGGGTTGGGAGCATGGGGCAGTTTGTTAATGACAGGAGTTCAGAGGTCCTGGTGCAACAATCTGGGAGTCACTGGAGAGCAAGAGCATTGCTGTGTGTGAAGAGGGAGGGCCTTTCACCTCCAATTCTACCTCAGGCAGGAAAGGAAGTTACAGAGACCCCATAAGAGCCATTTCTCCCCAGAGCAAGGACAGCGCCACGGGCATCTGCTCCACTCTGAGGGTCGGAGTCCACTCCATGTCACGGTGTCTGTGAGCTATACCTGAGGGTTGTGACAATGTGGCTTCAGCAGCATCCATGCAGACCACTGGGAGACGTGTCACCCTGAGCACCAGGATTCTTATCTCCACTGTTCCAGGGAACTGTGTTAGGCGACATTTTTGGTTTGGTGAGCCTTGCAGTTCTTCTGTTTCAATGAGTTAAAATAATAAAATATCAGTCGCCAACTCTCAAAAGAAAGTAGATATTGGTGTAGCAGGAAGTATGTTTTCTGAAATGTGTCAGCCGTGTTTTCATGTCCTGTGAATATTATTTTCCTGAGGTGGGTTCCCACCAATGGAACCACGGCCTTTGTTTGGGAAAAGCCGGATACCAATGAGAATAACAGAGCCATTCCCCAAGCTTGAGAGATGGAGAATTTTGAGTGTCTAGCAGGACAGTGAATTAAAAATCAGCCAGGATTTGAAGTAAAAAGGAACTCTACATGTCCAAACTCGGCCTTCACATACCAAAAACAAAGCTTTCACATTGGAGCAATATGCGCTGGATGTGCAGTGGGTAGGGGAATTCAGGATTTGATGTGAATGAGGAAGAGGAAAGTTGATGATACTCGGCATGGAGCACATAGCGGATACATGTGTCCTGGACATCCCTCTCTGGGGCAGAACCCTGGATCCAAGAAGTAACAGAAACATCAAGGGAGGCTTGAAGGAATCGGGAGCTTCGGGATCAAGGCCATGTTTCTGCCTGCATGGCCTGGGCAGGCTTGGTGTTTCTCATTGGGTACCTTCACCCAATGCCTCCACTTTCTGCCTATCCAGGAGCTGTAGTAATGTTGGAGGAGCAATGTCCCTAGAGAGACTGACAACTGGGCTGGCTCCCTGCACATGGTGTCCCAGGCACCCAGAGGTTTCTGTGTACCATCTGAGGGATGTGCTAGTTATCAACGTTGTATAACTGCCTCCAAACTTAATGAGCTAAAAAGACAACTGAACTTCTTTTTCTCATAAATCTGCAATCCGGAAAGAGCTTGGTGGGGACCGCTCATCTCTGCTGTGGTGGCTGGGCTGTTCTGGAAACTCCTTGCTCATTCTTGGGGAGCAGTGGGGTTGGGTCAGTGGGTACCTTGGGTGCCCCTCCTGTCTCCTTGTGGTCTCTCCTGCCTGGTGGCTCCAGGGTGGCTGGACTTCTTACATGCCAGCTCAGGTCATTCAAGGCACATTTCCCGAGAGAGAACCAGATGAAAGCTGTCTTACTTTGGTTGGCCTAGCCTCTGAGGTCACGTCGTGTCGTCCCCTGCACATTCTGTTGGATGAGGCACTTATAAGGTGCACCAGCCCAAGGGGAGGAACACAGACCTCATCTCTCAATGGAGGAGCACCACAGGCTCTTCATCAGCAAAGAGCTGTGGGCTGGGATATATATGGACGTGACCTTTTTGGGAAAATACAACCTGGCACAGAGTGGTGGGGTGGGATGTTGTGGCGTTGGCACAGGCAATGGACAAGACAGGTCTGGGGTTAAACTGACAAGTTATAGGCAGGGCAGAGCTGTGACAACTGGAGGCAAATGACCAGACCGTGAATTTCAGCAGAAGATGCAAACCACAAAAGCCAGTCCCTCAGGGGACATTGACCCAGTGACAGACCAGCGGAGCCTTCCTGGCTCTCCATAGGAGCCGGGCCCAAAGTGAACTCCCTCACCTTCCCAGAGACGATAAAGGGAATGCATGAAAATGCTTTGAAAAATGGAATTGTTACCTTAAGATGAGGCACCTTTACTTGAAAGACCTTGGCACGGGAGGAAGCTTGATGCGGTAAGTGCAGTTTCCTGCTTCCTGTGGCTATGAAGGAGCACATAGGTCCAAAGGCTAATAGTGACTGCCTATAACAAAGTACAGATCAGAAACAAAAAATAAAGGGCTACACTTTCCTGAGCACTTGGATGTGGGTGGGAATCACAATTTTTATATATGGCAGGAAGAACTGACATCTCTCTCCCACCCACAATTGAAAGATACAAAAAGTCAAAATAGATTAGTGAAGACTGTCCCCCTAACTTTGGCCACAAAGAGAGGGTCTTTAGAGGCCACGGGGTTTCCAGGTGGCTGTCACATCCCAGGTGGTCCCTCGGCAGGGGATGAGGACCTACTGCCTCAGCACAAATGGAAGCTCCACTGTTCCTCGAGGTCAGGACAGAGATGGAAAATAAAACACTGTTCCTTCTTCAACACATAAATAGTTTTGATCGTGCCTGTTAACAACAAAATTCATAAACCAATAAAAAATAATCAGATGTAAGAGTGTCATGGTTAGGGAGAGAACCAGCTGGAGAGACAAGAGTTAATTTCAAGAACATCTGAGGCACAGGACAGGATAGGAAGGTCCTAAGTAAGAATGTGAAGTTACTTAAGAGACTGGTTTAACTTCTGCAGGACACCGACTCCATAGCAACCTTAGGGACCCCTTCTCCACTAGCCTGTGAAAGGGTAATGACTCACTAGCCTCTGCATCCACCTCTGCCCTGACGGGCCTGTAAAGCAACTGTGCTTTCTGGTTGTTAATAGTTAGTCAAATACACTTATAGTTCAATTGTCTGTTCCTCAAAATCCCACCACTAAGTCAAAAGCTGTATGAAAAAATAGGTCCACTCATTTTAATGGGAAAAATTATGAGATATCCTAAACTATTTCATGTAGAGGAAACATACATTGATTGGCAATGGAAAGACATTCACAGACATAGTAGACTCCAGTTACAAGTACTAAACAGCAACATAGAGTCTGTTCAGTGCTGTAATTGAATGACAGTTGATTGTATTCTACACAGGAAAAAGGCATGATAGTGAGTGGGGCATGGTGGAGGAGGGCATGGGGAATTTTACCCTTTGGAAGGTAAATACTTCTTTTTGCACCATTTCTTCAATAATTTCCCATCTCCGTGCAGTTTATAGTTGTCTTACACCCTGACAGCATTTAAAACTAAAGTTAGAGCAAAGAAAAACATCTTCAGTGCCTGGAAACATGCAAAGAACACACTTTGTACACATACTGGAAATCGTAGCGGATCCTCCCCCTCTATGACTGGGCTCACCTAGGTAGAGCAAAGCACCTTGTGTTCATCACGTTCATCACACATGGCACAAACGCAACCATGTGATGCTCTCTGGCCAGAAAATGCTGGGTGGAATAAATTCGTAAGTGTTTCCTTGCCTGAAACTGTCGTGTTGAAATAGTACTTTTTATAGAGTATTCATGTAGTGTGTTTTTGTATGAAAATGCCATTATATTCCCCAAAAAGTAGTCTTCCAGAAAATGGTATAATTTTTCAAGAGCTGCTATGCTAAAATGTGATTATGTAAGCTGGTCTTTATTTAAAGGCTTTTGTGTGCCCTTACAGCAGAGACATTCCCTAGGGGTGTTCAGTGAGAGTCAAGCAGGCCTAATGGAAAATCATGGAGTACTATACAGCCACAAAAAAGAATGAGATCATGTCCTTTGCAGAGACATGGATGAAGCTGGAATCCATTATCCTCAGCAAACTAACGCAGGAACAGAAAACCAAACACCTCATCTTCTCACTCATAAATGGGAGTTGAACAATGAGAACACATGGACATGGAGAGGGAACATCACACACCGGCACATGTCAGCAGGTGGGGAGCAAAGGGAGGGAGAGCATTAGGACAAATTCCTAATGCGCTGGGGGCCTAAATCCTATCGGACAGGTTGATAGGCGCAGCAAACCACCGTGGCACATGTGTAACTATGTAACAAACCTGCACAATCTGCACATGTATCCTGGAACTTAAAGTAAAATAAAATATAAAATAATTTAAGAAAGAAAGAAAGAAAAATGCCCCCATGGCAGGGGTCCCAGTTTTGCTCAAGAGGAGGATGGCCATCTGACTGAGGAACATCCAGAAGGGGTCCTGACTAAGGCTCAGATTTTGAAGGGTCGTGCAGTGGTGGAGGCAAAAAAAAAAAAAAAAGTGCCTTTGCTAGAACTTCAAACTTTCTTCTTTATGCCCATAGGAGGTGGTGTCTCTGGAGCCGCCGAGCAGCAGCCTCATTGCTCAGAAGATGAAGATGCTGACAAAGACCCAGACGGGAAAAAAGGAAGAAAAAGCATCCTGATTGTTCCATTAGCAAAGCCACAGTCCCGGAGAGCAAGGGGAGGGACACAGCAGGCAGCCGCACCCATGGGATGCATCTGCAGCTTGTGAGCAATGCATGAGAGATGAATCACACAGCAGCAATGCCTTCAGCTTCCGTGTGCTATGGCTCACTCAGCACCAGCTCTGCAGGCTGCCTAAGCCAGAAGTCAGTCTCTGCCTTTAGACTTGCTCACTTCTTTTAGGAACGGAGATATCCTCTGATCCCTTGTCCTACAACCTCGATTAATATCTTTGCAACAGCCATCTGCCAAACTCAAGAAGACCCTGGAACAACCTAATTGGAAAAGTTTCCCTCTTATCCCTTGGAAAACTATAGAAAAGCAGTGTCACACAAATGTTTAATTTCTGATTTCTACAATTTCAGATACCAGAGTTTATCTGTTACCATGACAACTAAGAGCTTTATAAATGTTTTCTAGCCTCTGCTATTTTCTGGAACTTATCTACCTTTCAGTATTTGCTTAATAATTTTGAGCTGACACTAGCAACATAATTGTGTCTGGATTGTGTATGTGTATGTCTTGTGTGTGTTGGCAGGGGGTGGGTATAACCTATTGTCAGTGTTTTTCAATGTGAGCAAATTTTAATAAACTTTTATATTTAATGTGAACATTAAATGTCACATTCCCTCTGCCTGGATTCCAGTTAATTCATTGCCTGCCTGTTTATTATTCCCTCCAAGCTGAGAAATCATCACTAATGTGATTGTTCACTCCAGGCATTATCAGGCCACGGACACTTGTGGGGAGAGGCATTATCAAAACGACTACCAAACTGAGTTTATCAACACTAGCTGGGTTAATGACAACTTGTGGGAGACAGTACAAGCAGCGCTTTAGGTGAAATTTACAGCCTTAAGTATTTATAGTAAGCAGTAGTAAAGCTAAAAATTGATGGGCAAAATGACTAAACTAATTAGTAATGAAAAGCAAAATAAACTCAAAGCAAAAAGGAGGAGGTAAAATTGTGAAAATAAAAAGCTATAATAGAAAATCAACAATCAACTTTCAAAAAAGTAATTGTCTGTTCTGACTTGCCCAGGATAGCCCTAGTTTCCCTGCCATCTGGCGTCATGTTCCAATTAGCTTACCTTGTGGATTATTTGTTATTGAAATATTATTAATAGTTGAATTCTGCTTATCCAGGATGAATTTGATAAACCTCTCTTTTGTATTTCTAGCTTGTTTCGTGGTCTCATCTCGCAGTGTGTGCAATTAAGCAGAAATCTCATTGTAACATGTGTTTTTAAGTCTGAGAGACGACCTGTGATAAACTGCCTCTCTTTTTACAATCTTTTCCAGAGAGGACGTGACTAGCACCTCCCCTAGAGGAACAGCATGCCTGCAGGGTTAGCTGATCAATCGTGTGTGCCGAGACACAAACAGTTAGGGACAGATAACTTCTCCTGATGGTGGGGACATGCTTGGCCCTGCCACTTTTGCCACACATTTGGTGTACCAGCTAGTTGGTACACCAGGCTGCTTCCTAGTGAGGACAATCATTAAACGTGGGAAATTAAGGGTCAGGTGTATGTGAAATATACATGGGAAATGGAAGTAAACCAATTCTTTTATAGAGTGTAAATAGCCTGAACATGCTTGTTATGGCATTCTTCTCATCTTATGTAGGGTAAATCTATAATTATTTATTATATTGTTTGGCAACACTATCTCCTTTTGCAATTAAGTACTTTGTTTTGCAACAATGAGCTAACAACTCCAAACGTTTATGTTCAATTAAAAAATATATACAGAAATTCTATTCCTCAAGAAGATTGATGATGGATAGTTAGTTACCTTGCACAGAATATTCAGTGGCACAGACCTCCCGCCATGGGGTTCATGGTGAACACATGGAAATGAGAAGTGACAACAGGGGAATCAGAAGACATAAATAATTCAAAGGTTAAGAGTTATTGTAAGAAGACCATACCTGAAAGTGAAAATTGAACACATCTTCAGAAATGTGTTAACATAGCATGCTATGAAGGAAGGCTTTTCATTTAGATCAAATAGCTGTTTTCACTTTCATGTTCAAATTTTCATAGCATCTATAAAAAGTGAAGCTATAGCTGTAAATGTTTTGCCTCCTTTTTTTTTTTTTTTTTTTTTGTTATTGTTGTTGAGATGGAGTTTCACTCTTGTTGCCCAAGCTGGAGTGCAATGGCACGATCTTGGCTCACTGCAACCTCCGCCTCCTGAGTTAAAGCAATTCTCCTGCCTCAGCCTTCCGGGATTACAGGTGCCCGCCATCACATCCGGCTAATTTTTTGTATTTTTAGAAGAAACAGGATTTCACCGTGTTAGCCAGGCTGGTCTCGACCTCCTGACCTCAGGTGATCCACCCACCCCGGCCTCCCAAAGTGCTGGGATTGCAGGTGTGAGCCACCACATCTGGCTGTGTTTTGTCTTCTGTTAGCAGAAGAACATGGTCAACAATTGAATAATGCCAGATTTCTATCGATGAATTGGATTCCTCAAATAGATCATGTATTTCATTCCAATACTGGCTTTATTGTTTCATCTAATCTATAGAATCAAAGTAGGTCTTTGGAATTTTATTTTGTTAAAGGTGAAACATCTGATATTATGTGAATGCTATCAGGATTTTAGTTAAAAAGTTCAATCATGAATACGAAAGTATTTGTATCTGTGATAATAATAGAATTTTGTTGGTGCCAACGTTCATGGAAAAAACAATTTGTTGAGTTAAATCTTACAGCAGAAATATACTAGAAAGTGATTGTGGACACAAAATTCATAATTTGTTCCAAATAAATTTCAGTGTTCTGCCAACTGGAATAAAAATATAGTTAACAAAATTTACAAATATTTTATATATCCACAGCTCAGAAGCTGAACAACAAAATGTGTGAAGAAGCTGACAATTAAATTAAAAATAGCATAATGGAATGTGCTTTATTCCTCTTTTTCACTCAACACAAATCTTATTTTAAATCACTGAACCTTTGAAGTAACAATTTTATGGAGTAATCCAAGTAATCAACAATGATATTTAATTTTTATTTTAAGATATTTGTCAATGAAATATATTCTGAGGGAAAGCACATTGTAGTACCGTACCTAGAAAAATACTTGAACTAAAATATTTACATTTTAATTTAAAAATTGGAACTGCGAATAACTCCTGCCAAACTCTGCTGACACTTTAATTTCAGCCTGTGAGACCCTGAACAGGGAACCCAGTCATGCTCTGCCGGATTCTGACCCACAGAAACTCAGATGAGACATTTATGATGTTCTAAGCTGCTGAGTTTGTAGTAATTTGTCATGCAGCAAATTAAACAATAAAATAACACGATAAAAAAAACCCTAGAAATAAATACTTAACAAAATACTCCCAAAGACAAAAATGGCATTTCATAAGGAAAAAGACATACATGGCCAATAAGTATATGAAAGATATATTTAAATTTAACCTCTAACAAGCAGTGCAAGTGAAGCTATGATGAAATAATATTTTATATCTATTAAATTGCCATTACTTGAGAAAACCATCAATACCAAGATTTGCAGATGATATAAATCAAGAATCTTGTATATATTGTGCATAGAAATGTAAATTAATATAACTACTTGGGTAAATTATGTAGCATTATGTAGTAAAGTGGAATATTTGCATATCTTATTATGACTAGGAAAGTCTCTTCCTGGGAACATTCCCAAGAACTTTGCAAGTGTGCATTAGGAATGACGTATAAGTTCAAAACAGCACGGTTTTTGTTAGACATACCTTGGAAATAACCAAAACCCCTGTTAGTGGAAGAATGTATAAATCAACTGTGGCACAGTCACACATGAAATATTATGTAGTAGTCAACATGGCAGCCACACAGGGCCATACAGTTCAATCTTAGCAATATACAGTAATAAAATGCAGCACATTTCTGAAGGTTAAATATAGCAGGATGTCATTTTGATAAAGTTAAGAAATTAATTATCATAAGAACTTTTAAAAAGGTTTCTAGAAACTTTCATGCTAAAATAGTATTTTGCAAAAGCATCAGAATGATAAACACAAATTTCAGGAGAGTCATTACCTCAGATGGCAAACAGCAGGAGTTTGGGTAGGGAAGGAACACAGGGGAAGACGTTAAAGTGGCAATTGGATGTAAAATCAATGTGGCCTCTGGGAAATTTCTAGTAAATAGAATATTCAATTTAGCTTTCATTTTTTTCTATCTAATTTGCTTATAGTTCATAATAGCAATATAAAAACTTTCAAGGAAATAAAAAACCAGTTATCCCACTATGAAACAAAATACTTAATTTTCTTAATTTTTCCATGTTTTTTTCATTATGTCCATCATATGTCAATAGATATTTTTTAACAGTTTAATTATGTCAGTAATTTATTGCACATTTTCTCTCTCTTTATAATTGGCTTTTGGATATAAACTGAGCGCCACAACCTCTGATGATTTATAGTCACAGATGCTCTAGAGGATTAATGCAGTATCATGCTGTGCGTCAAATTTCTTGGAAGAAATCTATGAGGAAATCACTGAGTATTATTAGGGGATCAATCATGTGACTGAGTCTAGCTTTTAGCACACTGTTACTGCATCAGTCAATTGAAGAAATAAAACTAGTACATCACACCTGTGTTTGCAAAGACGTTGGATTTGTCTGTACTGTGCGTAGCTCAAAATACTGGGGAAAACCTGCCTGCAGTCGTCTGCAGCGACCCAGCTGTGTGCACTGAGACTGACCACATGTCTTCCAGGGCAAGGGCTTCCTTATGGATGAAATGAGAAACTGGATTTGATGAGCTCTAACCTTCTTCTAACATCTCAGGTTTTGTAAACCTCAGAATGAAAAAGAACACTTCCAAGCAAGTTAATGCAAATACTGTCACTTGGAGATGTTTTTACTTTTGTGGTTAAATTTTTGTTGCTAGAAAAACAACACACAATTCTAACTCACTGCATTTTGGAGGCACAGAATATTAAACACTGATAGTAAATGGAAGCCTCTGTTACTCGCTCTTAAAAATGAAAGAAGGAAAGGCTAAGACAACATTGGCAAACTGGACAGTTACAGAAGGAGTGTTTAGCCACTAAGACAAAAATATGAGGACATTATGTGAATAAGGGAACTGGATGTGCTCCTCAAAAAGAACTGGTGGTTGGGGCAGAGACGTACAGAGTCTGCCTTCAAACATTTGAAATACTGTCCATAACTAAACAGGATTAAACCTTCCCTATGCAATTACAGAGACAGAATTAACACAAATAAATAGAATCAGACAGGCAAATAATAAATATCCAAATAAAAAATAATCTTTTAAATATTAAACTTATTCAAAAACGAATTAGTTTCTCATGAAGCAATGTAATTAGTTGCATAATTATCAGAATTTATGGAGAAATATTCTAAAATTGGCATAGAAGTTTAATAAAATGACCCTGAATTCCTTCCAATGTTAAGATTCTTTATATTATTTTGACATTAGAACATTATAAAACAGTACATAATCTTTTAACCCTCTTTATTTTTGCATATGAAACTTAAACACATCTTTTATGTAATCTCACAGACAACATGTATGTCTTTTTCCTTATGAAATGCCATTTTTGTCTTTGGGAGTATTTTGTTAAGTATTTATTTCTAGGGTTTTTTTTATCGTGTTATTTTATTGCTTAATTTGCTGCATGACAAATTACTACAAACTCAGCAGCTTAGAACATCACAAATGTCCATCTGAGTTTCTGTGGGTCAGAATCTGGCAGAGCATGACTGGGTTCCCTGTTCAGTGTCTCACAGGCTGAAATTAAAGTGTCAGCAGAGTTTGGCAGCAGTTATTCGCAGTTCCAATTTTTAAATTAAAATGTAAATATTTTAGTTCAAGTATTTTTCTATTTAGTTCAAGTATTTTATATTTTGTGTTTGAATTTTGAATGCCCACCTATTTTCTGGAAAAAAAAAATCTGAAAGGGTAAACATTTCCCTTCAATGTGACACTGAAGCAGAATTAGTATGTTAAACAAACGTGTGTTCATTTGGTTCGAGATATTTTCTAATTTTCCTTGTGACCTCTTCCTTAACCCATTATTTAACAGTGTGTTACTTTCCACATATTAGTGTTTTTTTTCAGTTCTCCTTTTGCTATTGATTTCTAGTTTTATTCCCTTATGGTCAGAAAAGATACTTAGTATGATTTTAATCTTTGTAAATTTTTCAAGACTTGTTTTATGAACTAAGATGTGGATAATCTTGTAGACTTATTTGGAAACTATAAAAAACTCTTACAACTTAAAAATATGAGGACATATAACCCAATTAAAATGGGGCAAATAATAGATATTTCTTTAAAGAAAATATACAATGGGCCAATAAACCCATCAAAAGATGCTCAACATCATTAGTCGTCAGACAAAAGCAAATCAGAAACACAGTTCTATACCACCTCACTCCTACTAGGCTATTAAAAAACAAAACAAAACAAACAAAAAACAAAAAAAAAAGAGAAAATTAAAAGTGTTGAGAGGAAGTGAAGAAATTGGAATCCTCATACATTGGTGGTGGGAATATAAAACCGTGCAGCCACTTTGGAACACAGTTTGGCATTTCCTCAAAAAGTTAAATGACCTAGAAATTCTACTTTTAGGTTTACACCCAAATACAAAAAAATGTGAAGATATATGCCCCCACAAACACTTTTGCATGAATGTTCCTAGCAACGTTACTCTTATTATTCAAAAATTAGAAGAAACCCAAATTTCCATCAATGAATGAATTGGTAAAAGGTGGCATATTTATATAATTAAATATTATTCAATAATAAAAAGGAATGACATGCTGATACATGCTACAATATGGATGAACCTTGAAAACATAATGCTAAGTAAAAGGATGCAAGCCAAAAAAAAAAAAAAAAAGAAAAAGCTACATATGGTATGATTCAATATATAAAAAATATCCAGAATAGGCAAATCTATTAATGGCCGCTTAGCACCAAGGAGAGGGGTTGAGGAAAATGAGGAGTAACTGCTAAATGGCCAAGTTTCTCTTCGGAATGATGAAAATGTTTGAAAATTGATCATGGTAATGGTTGCAAAACTGTGGATATCCTAAAAACCATTGAATTAACCATTTTAATGGGCAATTTATATATGAATTATATATCAATAAAACTGTTACATAAATATTATGTACAAAAATATTCATGGGGCATTGAGAAACAAATGAAAAATCAATTAAAATGTCCATTAGTTACAACTACATTGAAGAGCATCTTTTTAATGGAATATTATGTAGTCTCCCAAAAGAATATGGCAGAGAATACACCCACTGATGTATTCTGAATACATTCACTGATGAGAAGCAAGCTCTGTGCAATGAAAAGCCGGTTTTCTAAAAATATATGCATACCATATTCCAATTTTTAATTTAAAGTGTATATATTTAGGCCAGGCGCGGTGGCGCATGCCTGTAATCCCAGCAGTTTGGGAGGTCAAGGCGGGCAGATCACCTGAGGTCAGGAGTTCAAGACCAAGCTGGCCAGCATGGTGAAACCCCATCTCTACTAAAAATACAAAAATTAGTTGGGCATGGTGTCACGTGCCTGTAATCCCAGCTACTTGAGAGGCTGAGGCAGGAGAATTGCTTGAACCCGGGAGGCAGTTTGTGGTGAGCCCAGATCACACCATGGCACTCCAGCCTGGGCAACAGAGGGAGGCTCCATCTCAAAAATAAAAATAAAAATAAATAAAGTGTTTACATTTATTAACTATTTGTGTAAGAGCACTACAAAATAAACAAAAGACAGAGCTATTTGCCAAAATCATCATTGGAAAGTATGGGAAGAAGAAGAAAAGAAGAAAATATGAGAATGGGAGGCCATCTGAACCTTTTAATGTTTATTTTACATACTCTGAAATTGCTGGAATGTTTGAGGATGAGAATGTATTTTTGTATGATGTGGATAATGAGTTATAAACAGATAAACAAATAGTTAAATAGAAACACCAAGTGTGTGGAAATTAAGAGTTTGACAAAGGCTTACCATTCATTCAGTGTCTTCTGACCCAGCCAAGCAGGGCCACTGCTGCCGGTACAAATGGCTTCTGCCAGGGACTGTACCTGCAGGCTAGTCAGAATCATGGTTTTGAGGAGGACAGAGATTTTTATTCTGAGAAAAGAAAAGAGGGGCTATCCCAAGGTTTTGTGTTTTTTTGTTGTCTTTACATTTTATTGAATTATTTTCTTCTTCCTTTCCATTTTTTTATTTCTTGTAATTCATTTCTAATTTCTATTTTCATAATTCATTTCTATTTCTTGTGATTTATTTCTGTTTTTTTTAATTTAATTTTATTTTAAGACGGAGTCTCGCTCTGTTGCCCAGGCTGGAGTGCAGTGGAGCAATCTTGGCTCACTGCAACCTCCGCCTCCTGGGTTCAAGTGTTTCTCCTCCCTCAGCCTCCCAAGTAGCTGGGATTACAGGCATACGCCACTACGCCTGGCTAATTTTTATATTTTTAGTAGGGATGGGGTTTCACCATGTTGGTCAGGCTGATCTCAAACCCCTGACCTCATGATCCATCCGCCTCAGCCTCCCAAGGTGCTGGGATTACAGGCATGAGCCACCATGCCCAGCTCTGTTTCTGTTTTTAATCGTTTATACCTGTTGATAAAAGAGAACATACCAAAGTCTATTGGTCAGGTGCCAAATTAGAATTAGTTAAGGAGGATTTATTCCTAAAGAGAGCCTTTGATGTATGCAAGAAGATTGCAGGGTTGCCTCAGAGATAGTGCAGCTGTATTTTATATCAATATGTACATTTATCTATATAAGTTTATTTTAATATATTGGCTTACTTGACTACAATGGCTGAGAAGTTCCATGATCTACCATCTGCAAGCTGGAGACCCAGGAAAGCTGATGGTGTAGTTTGAAGGCCTGAGAGCCTCAGAGCAGATGGTATGGATCCCAGTCCAGGTCTGAAGGCCTGAGAACCAGCTGAGTGCAGGACAAGATCAATATTCCAGCTCAAGCAATCAGGCAGAGAGTTAATGCAACCATCCTCTGCCTTTTTGTTCTATTCACACCCTCAATGGATTGGTGATACCTATGCAAATTGGGGAGGGCCATCTGCTTTACTCCATCCACCAGTTAAAACACCAGTCTCTTCTAGGAACACCCTCACAGACACAGCCAGAAATCATGTTTAAGCAGCTATCTGGGCATCCTGTGGCCCAATCAAGTTGTCTCATAAAGGCAACCATCACAGCAGCGTGAGAGCTATGACCACCCTTAGATCTAGCAGGACTCAAGGAAGAGCTGGTTCAGAAACTGAAATGAGAGTTTGAGGAACAGTGGTGTTCAGCAGAGGAATCCATCCTCCAAAGGTTACCTCACTTTGTGAACACCAGAGAAGCACCTGACCTCTCTCTGCTCTCCCTACAATCTCTTGCCAGAGGTCCCCACTGGGAAATTTATGGGAATCCCACAGACATTGGCCTAGCCTCCTGGGGCAGAGAATAAGATAAGAAGAGTCTGAATTTGGAAAATAGTGTAAAGATCTGGATAGAACATTTTGACCTCTATTTGCTGTACAGCGTACCAACTTGCTGTGTGAACTTGACATTTCTTGCAATTCTTCTGAATTGCAGTCTGTTCTGATTGGCATTTTAAATGTCAAGAATAGCCTTAAAACAGATTCAGCCCAATTGCTCCACAATAGAAAGTTGTATTTAGTTTAGGCAAGGTCTCACGTGACTACAATTTGCACAGTACTTTCTTATCCAAAACTGCTTTTGAGAGAACTCTTGTAGGCTTAATTTAACCTTTATCTCAATAGTTTTAGAAATGAAGCACTCTTTTTCAAATACTGCCCACAATTCATTTTTAATTGCTCCTTCAAAAGCAATACTTGAAAATATTCCCACAGCAAAAACCAAATCACTTTTTTTTTCCTTCTCAGAAGATGGAGAAGGGAGGAGTCCTTTGGCAGAAGGGACACATTCAGTCAGCCACGTGATTGTGAGTCTTCAGGGAGACCTTGCTGTAGCTCTGTCTTTCCAAACCAAGCATGTTCCTTCTGGTGGGCAAAACAGGGCTGTGCTTTAGCCCACATGGAAAATAAACATCCTCCTCATGGCCTCCACACGAGCAAGACAAGAATGGTTTACGATGTCTACTTCATGTCCATGTGAGGTATAGGTGCAAATCTAATTAATTTTGATTAGATTGTTCTGATCTTTTTAGATTTGAATAGCTGGTTTCATTATGCCCATTTACCAATGCCAGCCATACCCAGGCTAACTATGCATATATCATTGCCTCACATATAAGTAAGTTTTAGGAAAATGCTTATCTCTTTAGAACCAGCGTGTAACTCATGTGGTCAAGATAATGCTTGACTGGGATTCAAGTTATGTGAGTCACATACAGTGTGTTTTTATGTTACCATAAACATTGAAATCCACTGCAGAGTCCCTTAAGGCAGGCTTTTCCAAAGCAGAGGACTTGTCCGAATCACCTGAGAACCAGATTTACTCCAGGCTGATTGAGCCAAACTGAACCTAGAATCTGTCTTTTTAAAGAGCTTGTCATTTGATTCCAATGTGCGGCATGTTTGGAACCCTGCAGTACAGAATACTTTCTTTAATCAGTAAAGAGGACATTCTATTTTCTACAGGATAAGTACCATGGAAGTATATGTGTGCATACACACACACACTTACAGGTGTTATGTCGGGGCAGTAATTGGTGAGGCTTCTGTTAGGAACACTTTGGAGGGTATTTTTCTGGTGCTTCCTCACATAATGACCTAAGGCAGGTAGAGAGATGACTGGCAGTAGATGGGTAACTGCAGAATAATTTTTAATATTATTTGTTAAATGACTAATTTTAATTTCAGGAACCTGAGGAAAATGTGTTGACCCTATTTAAGTCCTCAAACTTTTTCTCTGGTAATTAATCATAACTTCCAATTTTATTTTAAATCTATTTACATTTTGCCCCCAAGATGATAATAGTACCCAGAGAATGTAAAACAGGTAGGGTAGGATGGTAGATGCAACCCCCAAATATATCACTAATTTCATTAGCCGTAAAGAGGATAATCTGTTATATTAAGTGAAAAGTGAATACTCCAACTAAAACTAGGAGATTTTCAAACTAGATTTTTTAAAGTACCTAGTTATATATGGCTTACAGAACATATGCTTTAAATATAAGGCTGTATGCAGTACCTGTTAATGGGATGCCACATTTATAAACTAAAGAATTTTCTCCAGATGAAATGGGAGTGTTCCGTTATCCCCCCTCACAGGGCGTGTGGCAGGAATATGGCTTGCTTCTTTAGTGCCCCGCTGCTCAAACCCCTAGGGGGAGCATGCAGACAGGCAGGCCATGGGGAGCGTGGGCTCCGACCCCACGGCAGCATCTAGGGTTGAGTGTTTACAGCTCCTGGAGCCCCAGTGGGTGTGTGTTACAGTGCACTCTTTCAGCTTTACTGTCTGCAGGTGGCTTGTGTTAATCTGCTCAATTAGACCCTCTGCCTTATCACAAAGACAGAGGGCTTTCTATATCCTGGGTTCTTGCCCTAGTGTACAAGAAAAATTGGATCACATGTGGGCTTGGAGGATGGGTGCAAGGTTTTACTGAGTGGTGGAGGTTGCTGTCAGTAAGGTGGATGGGGAGCCAGAAGGGGGATGGAGTGGGAAGGTGGTCTCCCCCTGAAGTTGATCCACCCAGTGGCCAGAATCTCCTCCAACCACCCCTGACCGAATTCCACATCGTCCTGCCTTGATGGCCTGCCAGTGTGTGCTGGTGTCTGTCGGTGTGTTGTTCTGCCCCTCTTGACATCCAGCCACTTGTGTCTGTGCCCACTAGGGTCTTGGGATTTTATGGGCACACAGTGTGGGAGGTGTGGTGGGCCAGAGTAGTCTTGGAAAATGTAACATTTGAGTGTGAAAACGGGAATGCCTCTTCTTACTTACATCTGTGGGCACAGGTCCAAGGGTGGAGACCTTGCCAGGGACTCTGCCCTTCTCTATCCAGCATTTCCCTGCCTTCCTGCCATATCAAAAATATGTAGAAAATAAAATAAAATAAAATATTCATTAGTGATAAGCACTTTTAACAAACTAGAAATAGCAGGAAACTTTCTTAATTGGATACAGGAGATCTAAAAAGCAAATAAAAATTAAAGCAAACATAATTAGAAGGTTTAAAACGTTTCCTGTAAGACCAGAAACAAGACCAAAATGCCTGCTATTTCCGTTTTCATTCAATTCTGTAGTGGAGATACCAGCAAGTACAATAAGAGACATAGGAAAATAGAAATAAAAAAAATAAAAATTGAAAAGGAATAAATAGAATTGTCATTATTCTGTATGTGAATTACTCCATGCAGAAAGTTCAAAATAATCTATAGTCTACTCAAACTAATAAGCAAATTTGTTAAGGTTATAATATGAATATATGCAAATCTACTGTGTTTCTATATGCTAGCAACAAATCATTAGAAAATAAAATTTAATGCAAAGAGACCATTTATAAAATTATCAAAAACTTGAAATACAGGAATAAGTCTAAACGAAGCCTTGCTAGTGAACTCAACTCAGGTGGTGAGAAGCTGTGTTTGTAATCCCTTAGCCTGGGCTGCCTCCAAAAAGGAACAACCTCCCATAGGCTCCTCCAGTGGTGTTTCTTTGCTGGATCCCATCACTAAAGCCTCTTAAACTGGTGCTATGGACTTAGTGAGCCTATTTTCTCCCCTACTGCAAATCCCCAAAACACCATAACCAATTGACTTTTGCCTAGCTAGGACAGCAGTTTGCTTTTCTCATATCATTTTCAAGGATATATCGCCTCTTTAGCTTGGTGTGACCTTGATTACGTCATCCCAGTTTATCATGTTGATACCCTACACTGATAAAATTGAAGTTTTTTTTTAAGAGGGAGCATCTAAATCACATGAAAAGAGTTAGTAAGCTTATTGGGAGTCCTGTGGTCTGGGACTTATACCAATATCCTCTGCAAAGGTAAGAATCTTGTATGCTTTCTGCCACAGAGAAGGTAACCTGATACAAGGGGGCCTCTGGATTTACTAGGCAGCCAATTCCACATTTGCTGGCTGCGCTGTGGTCTGCCTGGCTGAAGGGTTTGAGCATCTCCCTGGGTAAGAAAGAGCTCTCCAACTGGTCAGACTGCAGTGCCACTCAGCCCTGTCACTTGGCCCAAGCAGACCCCGAGGGAAAGAGTTCCAGTAGAATAGGATGCTGTCTCTGTGGCTGGGGCAGGCTCTGATGGGAAAGCACAGTGGAAGGCCCCAGAATTTTTTTTTTTTAACAAAACTCGTTGTTATGGCTATTTTCCTTCTGAGAAACGCCTCCTAACTTATCTAGTGGAGAGTGTGTGTTTAACTATGACACACGAGGTGAACAGGGGAGCCAAGAGGTCCTACACGAGCTGCATTCTGCCTGACTCAGCTGCCATAACGTCAGTAGGCTGAGAAGCATTCCAGTGTCAGGTGGAGGTGTCTGTTGTGCAGGGGACCTGCCTCAGGCTGGCCCTGAAGTGCTAGCATGATGTCCTTATAGCACTGCAGGCTGCCCTCAGCCCACCCCTGAGCCTCCTGGGGATTCCCTATGACGGCTTCACAGAGAAACTGAAACTTCAGGTCTCTTTTACAAATGGCTCAGGTCGATATCCAGAGCAGCTGGAGAGCATCGTGATTCTGCAGGCTTCTCATTTTAACTCAATGTCACCTTCTCGGAGACACCCCCTTTTCTTAACTTTTCTATCCAAAGAAGCACCAACTCCATACCTTTCCGTCATACCACACAGTTTTATTCTCATCATACAACTTAGTATATTAAATGGTCTAGCTTGTTAATTTCCTTTGTTTTTGTCTGTTTCCTTTGTTTAAAATAATAAAACACCTAAATGTAGGGAGCTTATTTGTCCAGGCACATAGAAAAGTGTTTGAATTCACACTGTTCAACCCCAGATATGTAATTTTAAGGTTCCTACAAAATATTTTTTACAGTTTTTTTAAAAAAAATTATTTAAATAACATATCTTATTTAACCTAATATATATCAAAATATTATCATTTTAACGTGTAATCAATATTAACATTTCTTTAAATGAGATCCAATGTGTATTTTACACTTACAGCTTATCTCAATTTGGACTCTCTACGTTTCTGGAACTCAAACGCTGCAGGTGACCTGTGGCCGCTGTAATGCACAGGGCTGATCGTCGATACTCAGTAAAACGTGCTGAATGCATTAACGCATAAAGCATTCAGCACTGTAACCCGAATCAGAAGAAGCCTTGAGGCAATGTGACAACTGATACCCTTAGTTGGTCCATATGATTTTATAACAACAGTTATGCTTTGTTTCCCTTTTTTCTCCCATGCCCTATTTTTGCTGGGTTCATTGTGTTTCTTTTCCCTCCTCCTTTACATTTTGAGTCTTAACTCTGCTTTTCAGTTCCACCAGCATTAATATTGTCATTCTTGGCTGGGCCCAGTGCCTCAAATCTGTAATCCCATCATTTTGGGAGATCGAGGCAGGCGGATCACAAGGTCAGGAGTTTGAGACCAGCCTGGCCAACATGGTGAAACCCCGTCTCTACTAAAAATACAAAAATTAGCCAGGCATGGTGGCAGGCACCTGTAATCCCAGCTACTCGGGAGGCTGAGGCAGGAGAATCACTTGAACCCAGGAGACGGAGGCTGCAGTGAGCAGAGATCGTGCCACTGCACTCCAGCCTGGGACAGAGCAAGACTCTGTCTTAAAAAAAAAAAGTTTCTTTACAGTCAATTTCTTTATAATAATATAAAATTAAATAATTATCAGACCACTCACTAAGATGCCTTATTACACATTTCTGTTTCCACCAAAAGGCAGCATTCAAACTCTATCCCTTCTCTGTTCTTCCCCACGCAAGAACTCTGATTAGGAGCCCTCACTTATTCCACCATGCACATTCGTAAATCTTGAGATTGGTTGAAGAGGTATATTTTTGTGTCAAGCCACTATTAAGATTCTTTTATCATATAATATGTTTCACTTCAGAAATCCACAATGGACCTTTCCCCCTCAATCCCAGCCTCATCATCACCATCTACTAACTGTACCTATTGTAACAGTCTGTGCTCATCACTGCTTGCTAATTAACCACTGCTGTTTTGACATATTTGTTCTGCTCCAGTTAACATTTGGGTTAAGAGCTTCAAGCATCTTTCTCGGATAAGATTCACAAACTGAATTCTCTCTGAATCCCTACATTAATAAAAATGCCTTCATTTTGCCCTGACAGCTAAATATCTTTTTTTAAAAGCTTCACTGAGTTATAATTAACATAATATAAAATTCATCCTTAAAATTACAAGTAAATTGATTGTATTATATTCACTGAGTTGTGCAACCACTACCCCAATCAATTTTAGATCATTTTTGTCACCTCAGAAAGAAACCCTATATTATTACCGGTCAATCTCCATTTCCTCAGGCAAACATTAATCTACATTCTGTCTTAGTAGATTCGTCTATTCTGGAAATTTCATATAACTGCAATTATACAATATGGTGATTTTTGTGACTGGCTTCCCTACATGGCACATTTTTCAGATTCACCCATGTTGTAGCATGTATCCGTACTTTTTCAAATTGATTAATAATGTCCATCGCATGAATATACCACATTTTCTTTAGTCATTCCTCAGTTGGTAAATGTTGCAGTGGTTTTCTACTTTGAGTTGTTGTGAATAATGCTACCTTGAACATCTGTGCTTAAGTTTTTGTGTGGACAGAAATACATTTTCCTTTCTCTTAGGGATATACCTAGGAGTGGAATTGCTGGGTCATATGGTAACTCTATGTTTAACCTTTTGAGAAAACACCAAACTGTTTTCCAAAGTGTTTGCACTATTTTACATTATAAGAGGATTCCAGTTTCTCCAAATCCTAACCAACCCTGGGCAACAGAGTGAGGCCTTGTCACACAGACACACACACACACAAACCTCATTGTGGTTTTGATTTTCATTTCCCTGATAGCCAATGATTGGAGCATATTTTTGTTGTATATATAGGTCATTTATATACCTTCTTTGAAAAAAAAGTGTCTCTGAATCCTCTGCCCATTTTAAATTAGATTATTTACGTTTTAGCATTGACTTGTAAAAATTCTTTGTATATTCTCGATTATAAGCACCTTATCAGATATATGATTTGCAAAAATTTTATTCCATTCTATCAATAATTTTTTCATTCTCTTAATGGTATCATTTGCAGCACAATTTTTAAAATTTTGATAAATTTAATGTATGTAATTTTTTTCTGTTAATGCTTATGCTTTTTATGTCATATATTGCCTAAACCTAAGTTATTAAAATTTGTACCTAAATTTTCTTCTGAGAGTTTTACATGTTTAGTTTCTGCATTTAAGTCTAGGATCTACTTTGAGTAAATTTTTGCATATGATGTGAGAGAAGAGTCCCAAATCTTTTTTGTGCATGTGGATATCCAGTTGTTCCAGCACCATTTGTTGAGAAGACTATTTTTTCCCCATTGAATTTTCTTGGCACGATTGTCAAAAATCAATCGCCAGGCCGGGCACAGTGGCTCATGCCTGTAATCCCAGCACTTTGGGAGGCCAAGGAGGGCAGATTGCTTGAGGTCAGGAGTTCGAGACCAGCCTGGCCAACATGGTGAAATCCCATCTCGGCTAAAAATACAAAAATTAGCAGGGTGTGGTGGTGCGTGCCTGTAATTCCAGCTACTCGGGAGGCTGAAGCAGGAGAATTGCTTGAACCTGGGAGGCAGAGATTGCAGTGAGCCGAGATTGCACCACTGCACTGCATCCTGGGAGACAGAGGGAGACTATGCCTCAAAAAAAAATAAAATAAAATAAACCCAAAATCAATCTCCCATAAATGTACTGCTTGATTTCTAGGGCTTGTTTCTCTCAGTTCAATGATATACGTGCCTATTCTTATACTTATACTACAGTCTTGCTGACTGTAGCTTTGTAGTACATTTTAAAATTGGAAAGTGTGATTTCTCTAGCTGTTTTGTTTTTTAATTTTCAAAATTATTTTGGCTATAAGTGCATCTAGCATTTTCATGCGATTTCAAGTGCATCTGGCATTATTATTAGCTCATCAATTTCTTCAGCAAACATTAGCTGACTGGAATTTTTATAAGGATTGTGATAAATCTGTAGAACAAGTTGAGGAATAGTACTACATTAACAATTTTTTTCAATCCATGAAATTTAGAATAGCTTTCCCATTTATTTAGATCATATTTAATTCTTTTAACAATGTTTTGCAGTTTTCAGTGTATGTTGGGCCCTTCTCTTTTTAATTTGTTTCTAAGTATTTTGTTCTTTTTGATGCTATTGTGAATTAAATTGTTTTCTTAGTTTTACTTTCAGATTTTTAAAAATTGTACAAAAATATAATTGAATTCTATAAGCTGATTCTATCCTTCAACATTTATAACTAATTTACTCACTATAATATTTTTTGGTGGATTCCTTAGGATTTTCTGTATACAAGATGTCTTGTATACATCTTGTATACATCTGCAATTAAACATAATTTTACCTATTTTTTTCCTATCTAAATACAGTTTTTTCTTGCCTAATTGCCCTGAATAGAAATTTCAGTATAATATTGAATAAAAGTGGCAAGAGGGCACATCCTTGTCTTTTTCTTCAGAGTAAAGGAAAAGTATTCAGTTATTCACCAAAAGCATGGTGTTGTCTGTGAGTTTTTCATAAATATACTTTATCAGGTTAAAGAAGTTTATTTTTAATCCTAGACTGTTGAGGGCTTTTACCTTGAAAATATGTTGAATTTTGTCAGATCCTTTTTCTGCATCTACTGAGTTGATGTGGCTGTTTTCCTTTATTCTATTAACATGACATATTTTACTATTTATTTTTAATTGTGATAACACACATAAATGTATTATTTATAGATTTTTTAAGTGTAGAGTTCAGTAGCATTTTTTCACATTGCTGTGCAGCCAATCTATAGATCTTTTTTATCATGCAAAACTGAAACTCTGTACCCATGAAGCAACAATTCCCCAATTCCTCCTCCCTGAGCCCTCTGCCACCATCACTCTACTTTTGATTTTTATGAACCTGACTCCTCTAGATACTACATATAAGTGGAATCATGCATTATTTATCTTTTTGCAACTGGCTTATTTCACTAAGCATAATATCCTCAAGATTTATCCATGTTGTCGCATGTATCAGGATTTCTTTAGGTATATACACATTTTGTTTACCCATTCATCTGTTGATGGATACGTGAAGCCTTCTGTTTCTTGGCTATTGTGAATAATGCTGGTATGAAACTGGGTGTACAAACACCTCTTCAGAGCTCTGTTTTCAATTCTTTTTTATATGTACCCAGAAGTGGGATTGCTGGATTATATGAGCTTAATTTTTTGAGGAATCACTATACCGTTTCCCACAGGTGTACACCATTTTACTTTTCACCGACAGTGCACAAGTTTCCAATTTCTATGCATTCTCACCACCACTTGTTATTTTCTGAGTTTTTTGGTGTGTGTGTGTGTGTTTGTTTGTTTGAGACAGAGTATCACTCTGTCGCCCACGCTGGAGTGCAGTGGCACAATCTTGGCTCCGCCTCCCGGGTTCAAGCAATTCTCCTGTCTTGGCCTCCTGAGTATCTGGGATTACAGGCATGCACCACCATACCCAGCTAATTTTTGTATTTTTAGTAGAGACGGAGTTTCACCATGTTGGCCAGGCTGGTCTCGAATTACTGACCTCAAATGATCTGCCCGCCTTGGCCTCCCAAAGTGTTAGGATTACAGGTGTGAGCCACCGCACCAGGCCAAGTTTTTGGTTTTTTGATAGTAGCCATTTTAATGAGTCTGAGGTGATATCTCACTGTGGTTTTAATTTGCATTTCTCTAATAATTAGTGATGATAATCTTTTCATATGTCTATCGGCCATTTGTATATCTTCTTTGGAGAAATATCTACTCAAGCTCTTTGCCCATTTTTTAAATCAGGTTATTTGCTTGTTTGTTTTATTGTTGATTAGTTGAAGTTCTTTATGCATTCTGGATATTAACCCCTTATCTGACATATAGTTTGCAAATATTTTCTTCCAGGCCACAGGTTGCCTTTTCAGTCTACTGAATGAGTCCTTTGATGCATAGAAGTTTTTCATTTTGGTGTAGTCCAGTTTATCTATTTTTAGTTTTTTTGTCTGTGCTTTTGGCCAAAAAAATTATTGCCAAATTCAATGTCATGTCACTTTTCCCCTATGCTTTCTTCTGAGTTTTATAGTTTTAGGTCTTACGCTTAGGTCCTTGATCTATTTGAATTAATTTTTGTATATGATCTAAGATAAGAGTCCAGCTTCATTTGTTTACCTGTGAATATCCAGGTTTCTCAACACCATTTCTTGAGGAGCCTCTCTTTTCCTATTGAATGATCTTGGGATCCTTATGGAATAGCATTTGACTATTTAAGCAAGGCTATATTCTGGGCTCTCTATTCTACTCCAATTGTCTATATGACTCTTCAGGGCAGTACTGCACTGTTTTGATTACCGTAGCTTTGTAATAAGTTTTGAAATCAGGAAAACTGCACATTTTTTCCTTTTTCAAGATTGTTTTGGCAGTACAAGATATTTTGGAATCCTTCAGATTCCTTAAGAATTTTTTGATGATGTTTTTCCTTTCTTCAAAAACACCTCTGGGATGTTAACAGGGATTGCTTTGAATCTGCAGATCACTTTGGGTGGTATTGCCATCTTAACAAAATTAAGTCTTCCAGTCCATAAATACAGAATATCTTTCCACTTATTTGTGTCTTCTTTAATTTCATCAGCAATGTTGTATAGTTTTCAGTGTACAACTCTGTAGCTACCTTAGAGTTCATTCTAGTTTTATGTTGCTGTAAACAGAATCATTTTCTTAATTTTCTTTTCTGTTCCTTGTTAGTATATTAAAGCAAAACTGCTTTTATGTGTTGATTTTATATCCTGTAGCTCTGATGATTCTGTTTATTAGTTTCAACAAGTCTTTTGTGGAATTTTTAGTGTTTTCTATATGTAATATCATGTCATCTGCAAACAGAGATAATTTTACTATTTCTGGCTGGGGCTTACAGTACTGTGTTGAATACAAGTGCTAAAAGCAGGCATCCTTGTCTTGTTTCTGATCTTAGAGGAAAGACTTTCAGTTCTTCACAACTGAGTATGATGTTAGCTGTGGGTTTTTTTGCATAGCCTTTATTATGCTGAGATAGGTTCCTTTTATTCCTAGTTTCTTAAGTTTTTTCATCATTAAAGGATGTTGAATGTTGTCAAATACTTTTTCCATATCATTTTAGGTGATCGTGTGTTTTGTTTTGTTTTTCTCCTTGACTCTGTTTTTCTCATGATTCTGTATTATGTTGACTAATTTTCATATGTTAAACCATTTTTGCATTCCAGACATAAATCCCACTTAGTTATGATGTATAATTTTTTATACATTGCTAGATTCAGTTTGTTAATATTTTATAGATAATTTTTGCATTTACATTCATGAACAATATTGATCTGTAATTTTCCTTTCTCAAAATGTGTATCTAGTTTTGGTTCTAAGGTACTAAGTTGCCCCATACAATGTGCTAGGAAGTTCCTCTCTACTTCTATTTTCTGGAAAATATTGTAGATAATTTGATGTCTTTTTTTAAGTAAGTGTTTGGTAGAATTTACCAGTAAAACCACTGGACCTGGTGCTTTCTTTTCTGAAGTGTTATTAATTATTGACTCATTTCTTAAACAGATATAGGCTTACTATGATTATCTATTTCTTCTGGTATCAGTTTAAGTGCATTGCATTTTTCATGGAATTGCATCTTTTACCTAAGGGTTGTGGGAATAGTGTTGTTCATGATATTTTTATTATCCTTTTAACAGTTATGGGATCTGTAGTAAGGGTCCCTCTTGTATTTATGATATTAGTTATTTGAGTTTTCTATTTTTTTTCTTGTTAGCCTAACTAGAGGTTTATCAGTTTTATTTATCTTTGCAAAGAACAAGCTTTTAGTTTCATTGGTTTTCTCTAGTGTTTACCTCTATTTCATTGATTTCAGCTCAAATTTATATTATTTATTTTCTTCTTGCTTGCTTTAGGTTTAATTATTTGTCTTCCTCTAGGTTCCTAAGTCTGAAGCTTAATTTATTAATTTTTGAAATTATTCTTATTTTCTTTCTTTTTTTTTTTTTTTTTTTGGAGATGGAGTCTCACTTTGTCGCTCAGGCTGGAGTGCAGTGGCGCAGCCTCGGCTCACTGCAACCTCCACCTCCTGAGTTCAAGCAAGTCTTCTGCCTCAGCCTCCTGAGTAGCTAGGAGTACAGGTGTGTACCACTGCACCTGGCTAATTTTTGAAGTTTTAGTAGAGATGGGACTTCACCATCTTGGCCAGGCTGGTCTCGAACTCCTGACCTCAGGTGATCCACCCACCTTGGCCTCCCAAAGTGCTAGGATTACAGGTGTGAGCCATTGTTCCCGGACTAAAATTATTTTTCTTTTCTGATGTATGCATTCAATGATATGTTTCCCTCCAAACACTGCTTTCTGTGATGCAAAATTTTGACAAATTGTATTTTCACTTTCATTTAGTTTAAAATATTTTTTAAAAATTCTTCTGCCACTACTTGACTGTGTGTTATTTACTAGTGTGTTATTTAATCTCTAAATATTTTTTGAATTTTTCAACTGTCTTTCTATTACTGTTTTCTAATTTTATGCCATTGTGGTCTTAGAGCATACTTTATATGATGTCTAGTCTTTTAAAATTTTTAAGATGTATTTTGTGACCCAGAATATGTTCTGTTTTGGTGACTATTTCATATGTATTTGAGAAGAATGTGTATTCTGCTATTATTGCATAAAGAATTCCATCAATGTCAATTAAATCCAGTTGATTGACGGCCATAATTTTAAATCTATGTACATTTTGGGGTATTTTTTAAAATAAAATCTGTGATTATCTATCTTTTAATGAATGCCCTAGATCATTCACATTAAAGTGATTGTTGATGTAGTTGTGTTCATGTATACCATACTTATAACTGTTTTCTATTTGTTGTTTCTGTTCCTTTTTTTCTTTTTCTTTTGTCTTCCCTGGTTTTTTTTTTTTTTTTGGATTTTTTTAATTCAATTTTAACTTCTCTTAATGTATCAATTATATTTGTTTTATTTTTAAGTATTTACCCTAGAGTTTGCAATATGTATTTACATCTAATCTAAATGTAATAATTCTCAACATTATACAGCTTCACAGGTAGTGCAGGTAACTTCCAACAGAGTATT
Organism: Pan troglodytes; assembly: GCF_028858775.2. Lineage (NCBI taxonomy): Eukaryota > Metazoa > Chordata > Mammalia > Primates > Hominidae > Pan > Pan troglodytes. The sequence goes on from NC_072409.2 coordinate 48,197,659, forward strand.
CCCAAGTCCTCCTTTCTACCCCCTCTAGCAGGGGTGTCCAATCTTTTGGTTTCTCTGGGCCACACTGGAAGAAGAATTGTCTTGGGCTACACATAAGATACACTGATACTAACAATAGCTGATAATCAAAAAATCTCATAATGTTTTAAGAAAGTTTACAAATTTGTGTTGGGCCACTTCAAAGCTGTCCTGGGCCACAGGTTGGACAAACTTGCCCTACGGTATTGCTGTCATTCATTTTATTTACACATAAGCGATAATTACACAATGTATTGTTGATATTATAATGTTGAACAAACCACTATCTATTAGATCAGTTAAGAATGAGAAAAACTAAAGATCTTTATTTTGCCTTGTTTCTTCTTCAATTCTCTTTCTCTGTTTATGTAGATATGAGTTCTGACCTATATCATTTTTCTTCTTTCCAAAGAATTTAACATTTCTTCCAAGGTAGATCTTTAGTGACAAATTCTTTCAGCATTTGTTTGTCTTGGGATGTCTTTTTCCTTTACTTTTTATTTTTACGTTATTTTTCATTTTACTTTCCTTTTGAAGAACAATTATACCAGATACAGAATTCTCAGTCGATAGTTTTTCCCTCAAATCTTGAAATATTTCACTCCACTCTCTTCTTGCTTGCATGGCTTCTGATATCATTCTTATTTTTGTTGCTCTGTAGGTAAGGTTCTTTATCTCACCTCTGGTTTCTTTCAATATTCTCTTTTTCTCTTTGGCTTACTTCAGTTTAAATATAATATACCTAAATGGAGATTTTCTCGCTATGAATCCTTCTTGGTGTTCTCTGACCATCCTAGACCCTGAGTGCCCTGTTTTGGTGTCTGTCATTGATTTTGGAAAACTCTCAGCCATTATTCTTACTTCAAAAATTCTTATGCTCCTTACTTTCATTCTTCTCTTTCTGATATCCCCATTATGCATGTTATAATTGTCCCACAGTTCTTGGATATACTGTGTGTTATCTTATTGCTGTTCATCTTTTTTTTTTCTCTTTGCACTTTAGTTTGGGAAGTTTCCATTGGCATATCTTCAGGCTCACTGATTCTTTCTTTGATCTTCTCAAGTGTACTGATGAGCCCATCAAAGGCATTCTCCATTTCTTTGACATTGTTTTTGATATCTAGCATTCTTTTGATTCCTTAGTGTCTTCACCCGACTGCTTGCACTACAAGTCTGTTCTTACATGATGCTCACTTCTTTTTATTAGAGTCCTTAGCATATTAATGATAGTTATATTTCTCGTCTGATAATTCTAAAATCTCTCCTAGCTGTAAGTTTGGTTTTGATATTTGCTTTGGGTCTTCACAGTTTTTTCTTATGTTGAAGCTGGAAATGATGGATACAGTAATAGGAGCTCAGGTTAACAGGCCATTATTGTGAGGTTTTATGTTTATCTGGGTAGGAGTTAGGCTGTGTTTAATGTTTGCTTTAGATATAGACGTAAGAGGCTTCCATTTCCTTTAGTTTCCCTGTTTTGATCTCCTCTGTTGCCTTTGGGTTTTCCTAAAAATTCTATCTTAAGTAGAGTTCGTGTCTTGCAGCTCTCTCATTTGTAACCCGCAGTTACTTTACTGGAGTTCTGTTGATATGATGGTAAGATGTTGGAAAGGTTAAGAAGGATTCTGTAATCTCCTCATTAATGTCTGTTTTTTTAGTATGCCTAAGTCCCTGGATTGTGACCTTCAGAGACATTTCCTAGTCTTTTTATCCCCTTATGTAAACTAGAAAGGCCAAGGCCAGAGAGGGCTTGAGACATCCCTTCCCACTGCACTCCCCCTAGGTGAGTAAGGTTCCAGCAAAGTATTTTCCCGGTGGGCAAACTCCCGCCTCTGAGAATAGGAAGCTCTGGTGCTATCTCAGAATGGTTGCTTTTCCCCGTGCCCTGCCTGAAGCATAAGAGGATTTTTCTGCCACCTTTACCATGAGAGCTTGGTCACAACAGTGCGGTGCCCCTCCCTACCCCAGGAATGTTTTAACTCTCAAGCTAGTATTTATTTCAGCCTCTTGTAATTTTCCAGTTGCTGTTTAAGTGCCCTTTGCAGTTTCTGGCTCCAATAATGTCTGTGGTCCTGGTAAGCTATGACTCTCCATATCACCTGTCTTTTCATCTTTTGACATGCAGTAGACCTTCTAGTTTCTAGACCATTTATGGAGAATTGTTGTTAATCCATTTTGGAAGTTTTTTCTTGATGTGAGGATTGGAGTGAGAACTTCCAAACTCATATTGGAGTGGAAAGAGGATGATAATTTTAAACAATTCTATTTCCTGATGTACAAGAGTAAACCTCGTTCAAAATTACGATCTTTATGTTAATTATTTACCCCATAAGTAAATTAAAGGTAGCCTGGTGTTCAGCCTCCACTTCACTCTTTCTGTTGTTCTTTCTTGAACTGCAGAGGGTGAAAAACCAAAAAATGTTATTTTCTAGGCTTCCTTGCAGTTAGGGAGCTGTAGGTGATTTCAGTTCAGCTAAAAAGATGTGCTCACTTCAGATCTGGAAGGGGAAAGTGAAGCTGTATTTCCGCTGATTCTACTGTTTTGACTGCATTTGGTCATGAAGACATCTGTTTTTTGTTTGTGTGTGTGTGTGTGTCCTTTTTTCCCTGTGTTAGCAATACCATCATGCCCTGCATAGTAACATTTTAGTCAACAATGGACTACATATATGACTGTAACCCTGTAAGATTATATAGTAGAGATAAAAAAAATTCCTATCATCTGGTAACATCTTGATGATCCTGACAATGTATAGGCCTACGCTAAGGTAAGAACTTATCTTGTAGGGTTTTTCTTAAGTTTAAAAACTAAAATGAAAAAATTCAAAAATAGGGAAAAGATTATAGAAAACAATACAAGGAAAAAAGATATTTTTGTATAGCTGTAAAATGTGTTTGTGTTTCTAGTTAAATGTTATTACAAGAGTCAAAAAATTAAAAACATAGTGTATAAAGTAAAAAAGTTACAGTAAGGTTAATTGGTTATTGAAAAAAAATTTTTTTATTAATTTAGTGTAGCCCAAATATCTAGTTTCTATAAAGTCTACAGTAGTGCACAGTAATGCCCTAGGCCTTCACATTCACTCACCACTCACTTACTGACTCACCCAGAGCATCTTCCAGTCCTGCAAGCTCCAGTCATGGCATGTGACCTCTATGGGTGGACCATTTTTTAACTTTTTTTTTTTTTTTGAGATGGAGTCTCGCTCTGTTGCCCAGGCCGGAGTGCAGTGGTGTGATCTTGGCTCTCTGCAACCTCTGCCTCCCGGGTTCGAGTGATTCTCCTGCCTCAGCTTCCCAGGTAGCTGGGACTACAGGCACCTGCCACCATGCCCAGCTAATTTTTGTATTTTTAGTAGAGACGGGGTTTCACCATGTTGGCCAAGCTGGTCTCTAACGCCTGACCTCATGATCCGCTCACCTCAGCCTCCCAAAATGCTGGGATTACAGGCATTAGCCACCGCACCTGGCCTTTTAAATCTTTTATACTATATTTTTACTGTACCTTTTCTAGGTTTAGATATGTTTTGATAGACATATAGTTACTATGGTGTTACAGTTGCCTACAGTATTCAGTGCAGCCGCATGCTGTACAGGTTTAACCTAGGAGCCATATATAGGCTCTATAGCCATATAGGAGCCAGGTTTAGCCATATAGCCTAGGTGTGTAGTAGGCTACACCATCCAGGTTTGTATGAATACACTCTACGATGCTCACACAAGGACAAAGTGGCTTAAGGGTGCATTTCTCAGAATGTATCCCCATCCTTAAGCTATGCATGACTGTAATTGAGTTCCACTATCCATTCACTAGCTTTCAGATGTCAAGACACAAGAAATCTACTTTGTTAGTTCAGTTCATGCTGGAGCTGGTGGTAGGATCAAAGGCTGAGATCTGCGTGAAGCTGCTCATGATGATAGCATGATACGGAACCAGCAATGCCCTCGTGTAGAAGCCGCAGCAGCTCCCCTGCTGGCCTGACTTGAGTGTGGTTCTTGGAGTCCTGAATGTTCAACCTAGAGCAGTAGTTCTCAGCCTGGCTACAAACCAGAGTTGCCTGGAGGGGTTGTATGAATCCCACCATCTGTGCCCCAGGTGGTTACTATTTTACACTTTGGGAGTGAATTCAGCACCTCTCTTCGGTGGATACTCATGCAGAGGGATGGAGGGCTTCTGATCTAGAATCTGTCTCTTGGGCCCTCCCAACAAACCTGTAAGCTATTTGCTTTCCTGTAATACTTATTTTCTTACTGAAACTAGCTGAAGTAGATTCTGTCTTCTGCAACTAAACCCTGACTAATACACGTATTTGGAAGACTTCCAGGTTTTATATAATGACTTATTTTCTCATCTGGACAATTGCTGATTTAAATAATGTTTCAAGCTACAAACTTAAAGAACTTAAAACATGAGAAGTTACAAGAAGGCATTAATATGAAGAAACAGAGTGTTGTCATTTTTCCCCTTGTCAAGGATAGGACTTACATTATAATTTTATATCATCGTGTTTCCTGCAGTTTCACTCTGGTGTAGCTTAAGGATAATGGCATGCTGCGGTATTAAATAACAGCATTACAAGGCATTTTCAGTGCAATGATACAGTTCCCACCATAAACAAGAGCAATCAAGCCTGGTCCTCAGTCAAACTGAAGAGTGGTCCCAATGTCTCTATGTCATTCCTCAGTGGTCCTTCCTGACTCCAGGAGTTAATTTGCTTTCCTTCAGGAGTCATCGATTTATCCACTAAGTTGTTAGCTAATGATGCTCTCTGAGTCTTGGCCCTGCTGAAGGCATTGAGGGAACATTTATAGAAATAAAGTAAAAAAAGAATGACTCTTGACTTAATAGAATTTTATACCTTGGCAAGCCAATGAAGGAAATTATTTTGTGTGATTGAGGGTGAAGACAATATGTCAATATTTCCAATCCCTTTTCAGAGTCTGTTTTGGCAGGAGCTTCTTCTTCTAGCCATTAATTAAGTTGCCCCTAACATGAGTGGTCCTTATAACATGCTGAGAAGTTTTGGATACATGACATGAATTTTCCAAAAGAGTAGTTCATAGGATGCAACTCCTTTGCGCAGCACACAGTCTATGTAGTAAAGGACCTTTGCCACCTGTCACTTGCCTACATTTCTAGGATTAATTATCAATATTATCTTAGTTAAAGCTTGATGAAAATGTAAGTATCGTTGCTCTTTTACCCCTTTGTATGATTGCACATGCTATTCTCACTCCTTGAAATACATATATATTTTTAATATTTGAACACCCAGGACATTCTTGCATGGTTGAAGTTCTAGTCAAATGTGACCAACGTTGGGTGGCTCCTCCAGAATGTCCATCTTTCATGGTGGCAGCTATTAGATTGTAAGGTTGGTTGGATGCTGAGTACAATTGTGCAGAGCAAACATAGAGAAAGATGGGCAGAGATGACAGGCAGCTGGTGTCTCCTAGATTTTCCTGAGAGCCTTCTCCAAAGTGCTGGCTTTGTGGTGGCCGGTAGGCATGTGCACACCGGGAGGCACAGCTTCCCGACCCAGGCCTGCCTTCATCAGCCTTTCTGGGGGCCTCCAGCCAGTTAGTGAACAGCCTTCAAAGAATGTACTGATGACCTGAGTGGCTTGCAAAATTCCATCGCTGCTGCCAGGGAGCCACATTGCCTTCCCTGTCAGCCATCCTGCATTCATAACCAGTGGGCCTTTCGAAACAAAAAGAAATAATGTGGTAGCAGCTCAGCTTGCAGTGGTGATGAATCTGCATCTCATACCAAGCAGCAGATGCCAAGTGAACTATGCTAAATTTCACTTGTTTTTCTACACTATGCTGCAGCAGAACAGAAAGCTTGGGTTTGCGAATTACTTTCTGTTCCTCGGTTACATAACTCACTTGAATAAGGTAATGTAGGCAGAATAATTGTCTCTTTAACATTAAATACTTTTTAATGCATTTTTAGTGTCAGCATGGACCAGCTTCTCCTCCACAAGGACGCAGGGAAGAGGGACAGAGGTGTGTGTGAGGCTGGGATCCCCCACTGATGACATGGAATACCTCATCAGCAGTGCAGGGACTGTCCTCGTGCAGTTCCACTGGGATGCTTCCCTCCACTTTCCTCTCACATCCACTCCATCTCATCTATGTTGAAAGTGTCTTCCAGGAAGCATCCCCAAGACAGAGTCACACACACACACACACGACTGGTAAAGGGTAGGGAGTGGGAGAGGCAGGGAGAGCCATTGGCATGATGTGGGTTGGACAGCCCTGAAAGGAGAGTAGGAAGGAAAGAAGATGGGAAAAACCTCAGCCCACAGCGGAGCTCTGAGAAAGTCCTGGCCGGCTCGGTGGTGAGCTCCAATGCAAAGGTTGTCTAGAGAAGAATCCCACATTGCATAGAAATAACCAGACCCAAGGACACAGCCATGCTAAGTCACCAGGCTCCTTTGGTACAGTATGTTCTCAGCTCCAGTGTTGCAGCCAACAACTCTCCTAACAGCTGAATGGCAGGTCACTTCTTGATGGTGAACCCACATGGCACATGCCTGGGGCTGCACAGCCTCCTGTGGAGTCCCCCGTGGAGTGAATGCAGCACTTTCTACCCGCTTCCTGCTTCCCAGAGCACCTAGGATTCTCTAAAATACTATGCACTTGAAGTGTTTGTTGTTTTTGCCCCTTTCCTTCACAAACACTAGAACAGCATTTCCATGAAGGAAGAATTTTTTTCGGGGTTGCACTTTCCCCTGCATCAAGAACTGTTCTTGGCAAACAATAGGTGCTCAAGAATTACTTGTTAAATAAATACAGAGAAAATGCCCGTTGCTCAGTTCCTACAAGGTCCCTGGGCATGTGTTAGATTCTCCATACACATTTCTGATGATCACAAGTACCATGCAAGGAAAGCATTGTATCCATGAAACAGAGGAAAAGAGGAGGTCATAGAGTTTAAGTCCTCTGCCCGAGGCCACACAGTCCCGGATCACAGGTGAGCATTGCCTCTGAGGCTGGCACATTTCCCATATTCCAGGCTGGCACACCATCAATCTGCATCAAGACAGCAATTTGGGAAGAGATTTTTCTCTTAATGGCACATTTCTTTGGGAGAGAAGCTATGTTATGTATTCCTCACATCACACATTGAGGAAGCACTCAGTTATTTTCTTTTCATTTTACAGGCTAGTATTTGTTCTCAATATATTCAGAAGCCATGAAAGCAGTTTGCCTGCTGAATCCAGAATGCTGTCTTGTGTTGTTATTTACTTGCCAATGGTCTAAGAACCACATTTAAGCGGTTTAATTTTCTGCCACAGTTTTAGTTTGCCTCTGGGTAAATCCTCTGGATTCTAAACATCAAGAGTTTTCCAATTTTCAGACCTGTCAAATCCACATGACTTATTTTCTTATCTAGACAATTGCTGATTTAAATAATGTTTCAAGCTACAAACAAGATAAAAAATGTATTTAATATTGATTTAAAACTTCAAATCTACAACACTTGTGTCAATACCTACCTAAAGAGATTTTTCCCTAAACATATAACCATGTTCCACAGTTTCATAATAAAATGAACTTAAGAAGTAATTTAAGGCTAGTTACAGCTATTAGCCTACACGTGACCACACAAGGTGAATGTGACTATATTCCAGCAAGTGTAATAATTCATGAGTCATCACCATGGTCTATGAGGGGCAGTCTGGCATCAAGGAACATATTTATATATACTGGGAAGGAATCATTTGTTTTCTCTCAAGTCTTTCAATAAAAAATTTTCAGTTAATGATTCCTCATCTTATTTCCTGCTTTCCCACATAAATTTCAATCTCTAGCTCCCCAAATATTTTTACCACCTTCTAGCAGCTTTTAAAGGTCTCTTACACAAAGAGGGAACACTAGCCACCTGCTGGAGGGTGGAGGTTGGAAGGAGGGAGAGGATGGAAAAACTGTCTATCGGGTACTATGCTTATTACCTGGGTGACAAAATAACCTGTACACCAAACCCCCACAACACATAATTTACCCATGTCACAAACCTGCACATGTACCCTCGAACCTCAAATAAAAGTTAAAAACAAATAAAGATTTCTTTATCACTATTCCTCAGATAACCAGCTGTTAGGGGCCTCTTGCTTCTATCAGACATTGGTCTGTTCGGCAGTAAGAGCCTGAATGAATATGTGCCCATGCTATGACTTAGCATGCTCATCAACCATAAATCATAACAACACACGTTAGCCATAGTAGCCCAAAACTCAAAACCACTCAAATGTCAAACAAAAAAAAAACACTAGGCAATAGACTGTGAAGTGTTCATACCATGGAATTCTATTCTGCAATGAAAACCAACAAGCCACTGCTGATACCACAACACAGTTGAATACAAAAAATACTGAGTGAGCAAAGGCAGACCAGAGGAATGCACATTTCATGTTATCATTACAAAGTGTGTAAAAAGACAAAACTAAAATGCAATGTTTAAAAATGCATAAGTGGTACAAAGACTGTTGGTTTTAAAATGTGAACATTAATAGCACAACAGAGAGAGTGGTCACCTTTGGAAAGAGTAAATAGTCATTTTTGTGTTGCTACAGAGGAATACCTAAGACTCAGCAATTTATAAAGAAAAAAGTTTTACTTGGCTCACAATTCTATCTGGAAAAGTTCAAGATTGGGTGTCTGGTGAGGGCCTCGGGCTGCTTCCACTCCTGATGGGAAGCCGAGGAGAGTCAGCATGTGCAGAGATCACACAGCAAGAGAGGAAGCCAGAGAGAGGGGAGGTGCCAGGCTTTTGTCTTTTGTCTTAAACAGCTAGCCTTCATGGAAACTGAGTGAGAACTCACTGACCCCAAGAAAGACCATCAATCTATTCATAAAGGATATGCCCCATGACCTAAACACCTCATATTAGGCCCCACCTCCCATATTGGGGATTGAATTTCAATAGGAGATTTGGTGGAAACAAACAAACCATATCCAAACTATAGTAGGGAGCAAGAGTGGCTTCTTCTGCAAGGCTGATGAAGCTTATTTCTGGACCAGAGGCTGTGGCTACATGTGCACATTCACTCTGTGATAACTTGTGGAGGTGCGCATTGGCAGTTTGTGCAGTTTTAGGTATGCATGTTTTACTTTCTGTATGCAGAGTTTTACAAACTCTGACACTTGCAAACTCCACTGTGCTTACTCTCTCACTCTCCCTCCCTCCCCTCCCCTCCGTCTCCCTCCCCAGTTGTTTCTGTAACAATTTCCTCATCACGACATAAAGGAGGTGGATTAGATGATTTCTAAACCCAACTCCAGTTTTAGCGTTTTATGATTCCAATATGCTGACGATTATTTGTAAGATATTATTCTGCAAGAAAACTGCATCTGTTTCCTAATAGATATTTTAACTTTTCTGGGGATTTATTTTCTTGATTTTTGTCATGATACTGCTGAGGCAGTTATCAACTGCTCTTTCAGCTTGCTTGACAATTGGTGAGATCATGCACAAAGGTGGTGGTGGCAAGGGAGAAAAGCTATTTACTTCATTTTCTTCTAACAAAATGTCAATTGAGACAGAAACTGGTGGTGAGGAGAAAGTAAGAGGGTGCTTTCTCCTTTCAGTATCTCAAGTGCACCAGGACTGTTGGGAGAGGGAGGAGGAACAAGGGTCAAGTTTAAAAGGTGTCCTGAAGAAAGTAGCTAACAAAAAACAGATGGGAAAGTAGTTTTAAATTTTGCTTTGTTCTTTAATTCATTCATTTATTTATTTTGAGTTCAAGAAAGGCTCTAGTTTTATTAAGGAAAGAGTCTGCTGCCATTTGATGAAGACAGAGAAAGGAATAGACTAGGGGCCATCAGGAAGGTCTGAGGGTGCTGAGGCTGAGGATCCTTGGGAGGAGCCCAGTGCAGGGTCCCAACCTTAGACTTGGTGGTACAGCACCGATGGTCTGCCTGGCTCCATCTCCAACAGTGGACTCACACTAACATGGCTTTCAGAGGCTGACAAGGCAAAACCGGAAACCTTCCCTTCCTTTCCAGTGAGAATTGCAAGTTGTCAAATGGACTGAATGGCCACATCTACAGATGCCACGTGGAAAATCCAACATCAGCACATTAGAGCACAGGGATTCAGGGAGACATCAGCAGTTTTTCTCAGTTGTGCTACATGGAAGTCCTGCAGTGATCTTGGCGGCAGATAGGCAAGCTATTTAGGGAGGTGTCAGCTTTGTTGAGGGGCTTGCTTCTGAGACATTCTTGATTCTCTGCATCTCCTTCTCTTGACTGTTTCTTCCCAAACAAGAATAGTGCAATTGATCGGGCCTCCACTTAATCACAGCCAGATTCTGGTCTCGGCCCCTCAGCCTCCTCATTGGCATGATTGGACTTTGGGTCCCACCTTATAGTAGTGCCTTAGCTTGGGCTACTGAAAGAAAATATCTTAGACTGGGTGGGTTACACCACACACAATTTTTTTTTTTTTTTTTCACAACTCTGGAAGCTAGAATCTGACGTTAGTTTCTGGTGAGAGTCTTCTCTCGCTTATAGATAGCTTCCTTCTTGCTGTGTGCTCACATGACAGAGAAAGAAGGAGCAAGTCTTTCCTGTCTCTTTTCATAAGGGCACTAATCAGATCATATCAGCTCCACCCTTACAACTTCCTCTAACCCCATTGCCTCCCAAAATCTTTGTCTCCAAATACCATCCCACTGGGGATTAGGGCTTCAATACAGGAATCTGGAGGGGTGGATACAACTCAGTCCTTAACAGGTAGTTTATTTTTCAGAAGGCCCTGGAAAGGAGAGTGGGAGGCACCTCGCTGGCCAGTTCCAGCCCCCGTCTTCCAGACCTTGAGCTGGTCTTTGCAGACAGCTTGAGGAGCATGCTGGGGATAGTGTCCTGGCCCAAGGAGATGGGACCAAGGGCTCGTGCTGACATTTTAAAAAGGGATGGACCTTCATGGAGAGAAGCCAGGGCTGACTTCTTTCTCCCAGCCAGAGATGTCAATGGGGTCCTGGTCTACCAGCCTGCCTGGGGGCCTCTCCTGAGGAGGACTCCTGGGGTCTTTCTCAGCTCATGCCTGAGGACAAGTCCAATGAAGAGGCACTTTGTCCAGTGAAGAGGCTGCCCCGCCATTGTCCTGGGCCTGCTGGAGAGTGGCCAGTGCAGCCGCTGAGTCTGTGGTCTCCTACAAGGGGAGGGAGAGCAGGAGTGGGGAGAAAAAGCACAGATGAGGAATTTCTCTTATGTTTTTCTATAAGTTTTACAGTTTTGTGTTTCATATTTAAGCCCTTGATTCATTTTGAGATTGTGTGTGTGTGTATGTGTGTGTATAAGATGTGAGAATTAAGTGAAGGTGTTTACTCTGCTTGTTTTTTGCCTGAGTATGTCCACTTCCTCCAGCACCATTTGTCAGCAATGTTATCTTTTCCTCTGTGAATTCCCCTACCAATTCATTTGTACCTCTGTCAAAAATCAGTTGCCTACACTACTGACTACCCTAACTCTACCCTAAATCCTATTTCTGGATTTTCTTTTCTGTCCTTTTGGTCTATGTGTCTCTCACTCTTCTTTTTTTTAATTATTATTTTTTATTATACTCCAAGTACCCACAAAAGGGAAGCCCATCAGACTAACAGCAGATCTCTCTGCAGAAACCCTACAAGCCAGAAGAGAGTGGGGGGCAATATTCAGCGTTCTCAAAGAATTTTCAACCCAGAATTTCATATCCAGCCAAACTAAGCTTCATAAGCAAAGGAGAAATAAAATCCTTTACAGACAAGCAAATGCTGAGGGATTTTGTCACCACCAGACCTGCCTTACAAGAGCTCCTGAAGGAAGCACTAAACATGGAAAGGAACAACCGGTACCAGCCACTGCAAAAACTCTCACTCTTCTAATAGCCACACCTTCTTGGTTGCTGTAGTTAAATAATAAGTGCTGAAATTGCTGCACTTATTGACTGGTTTCTTCCACTTTATTCTTTTTCAAAAACATGCTTTAGCTATTCCAAGTCCTCTGCCTTTCTATGTAAATTTTAGAATAATCTTGTCTATATCTACAAAAAATTTTGCAGGCATGTGTATAAGAATCACATGAAATCTATTTATCTGTTTGAGGGGATTGGCACTAGAGGAGAGTCACTACGTTGACTTCCAATGCATGAACACTTAGTTTGGCCTCCTCTGATACAGCTCCAGTGGGAGTGTTAGGCACCTCCTTCTGGCCTGGCTAGGCGGAAAATCTCTTTGCTGGGGCAGGCGGCATTGGGGGCCATAGATTATACATTATTTTGTGTTGTATTTGGCTGGAGTAGAGTGGTTACCATATAAAAGTGTTCTGTCTTGCTGGGCTGCCCCTTTCCTGGTCCTTTGGCTAGAGAGAGAACGGACTTTTCTTGCCTGCATCCAGTAACATTTCTAGGTTGCTGGATTCTCTATTATCCAATCTAGAACATATGAAGGAAAAGAAAAAGAAAAGAAGGAAGGAAGGAAGGAAGGAAAAATGGAGGGAAGGAGGGAGGGAAGGAGGGAGGGAAGGAGGGAGGGAATGAGGGAAGGAGGAAAAGAAGGAAGGAAGGAGGAAGGAAGGAAGAAAGAAGGAAAGGAAGAAGGGAGGGAGGAAGGAAGGAAGGAAAGAAAAAAGGAAGGAAGGAAAGGATGGAGGGAGGGGAGGAGGAGGGAGGGGAGAAGGGACGGAATGAGGGAAGGAAGGAAGGAAGGAAGGAGAGGAGGGAGGACCCAGTGAACTTACCACCAAGTCGTTCCTCAGGTCCCAGTGTCCTTAGCTGGTCTGCTGTCTTTTCTCCACCTTTCAGAGTCTTCTTAAGTTGATTAAAATACCCAGGTTATTTATTTGTACTCAGTAGAAGCATGAGGGAAAAGTACATCTACCTCATCTTCCTGTGTAGTTAAATTTTATTGTTTAAATGGGATGTATATGATTTAGCTCAAAGACAGAGACTGAAATAAAACTTGCTTAAGATAGGCAAAGATGTACAGAAAGAACTGCAAATAATTTATCCAAATTAACAGGCAATCATAATGCATATTAAAATCTATGATAACTTTCTCTGGTCTGAGTCACTTTTCTCCTTGAATGTGCTTGATGTTTCCTACTCTAATGAATTTGACAACTGTAAATCCCTAACTGGATATGATATACACTGTTGAAAAATCACACAATGAAAACCTGATCACAATTGTGTTTTAAACAGAATGCAATTAGCTTCACCACTAATATGTTTTGGTTTGTTTAGAAAAGGACATTTACAAACAGAAATATGAACTTCAAAGCAAACCTGTCTTGAAATCAAGAATTGTGTTCATTTAAAAGCTATGGTTTATGTGTTCAGAGGCGAGTTTTATTACAAGCCAAGAATGGAGAATGTGGCATGAGGAACATTTCCACCACACAGGAAGAGGGGACACAAAGGGTAGAATTGCATGGGGGATATTTGGAGGGTTATCAGGGTAAGGATGGAAACTGGGTCCCTGAAAAGGGATCACAGACTCAGTCATCCTCCAGATTTTATTGAAAGCAGGGGTGGTGAAAAGCAAAAGCTCTGATAGAAACCTCAGAGAGATTAAAAAAGAACCCAAGAATCCTGGCCAAATGATTGTGCTTCATTGCTATATCTAGCCTGGAGCAGGAATAAGACAGTAAATGAGGGAAAAGCTAGTTCCTGTTGTCATGAAACTCATGTTCTAGTGAGGAGCGAATCCACAAATGACTAATAATAGATGTAAAACATTTTAAGACACATGATAACATACACTACTGAAAAAAATAAATTATAATGATTAGAAGGTAATGAGGAGTGTGGCAGGGGGAACAGTTCAAATTTGAGCAAAAGACCTGACAAAAGTGTATAAATAAGCTAAGTGAAGACCCACAGGAAGTACAGCAATTGTAAAGGTGATGTGGTAGGAACACTCTTAGACATTGGAGGAATAGCAAAAAGACCAAGGTAATGGGTGCAGTATAAGTGATGGGAAGAAGGACAGGAGATGGGGCTGGAAAGATTAGCGGGGGTAAGTCACATCGGGCTGAGTGGATCGCAGTGAGAAGGCTGATGATTTTTGTTTCACTATAATGGGAAATAATTGCAAGGTTTTGGGGGGAGGAAGTGGATAATCATATTTGCTCTTTTAAAAGGCCACTCTTTCAAGAATATAGAGTGAATCAAAAGGTGTAAGGAGGGCCGGGCACGGTGGCTCACGCCTGTAATCCCAGCACTTTGGGAGGCCGAGGTGGGTGGATCACGAGATCAGGAGATCGAGACCATCCTGGCTAACATGGTAAAACTCCGTCTCTACTAAAAAATACAAAAAATTAGCCGGGCATGGTGGCGGGCGCCTGTAGTCCCAGCTACTCGGGAGGCTGAGGCAGGAGAATGGCATGAACCTGGGAGGCGGAGCTTGCAGTGAGCCAAGATCACACCACTGCACTCCAGACTGGGTGACAGAGCAAGACTCCATCTCAAAAAAAAAAAAAATGTATATATATATATATATATATATATATATATATATATATATATATATAGTGTAAGAAGTGCCCTTTGGAGACTATTTCCAAGCCCAAGTGAGACAAAATGTAGGCTGGTTAGGGTGAGAACAGTAAAGTTGGTGAATGGTTGTTGGGTTTGAGACATATTTTGAAAGTGGAGCTACTAAGACTTGCTGTTGGATTGGATGAGTGTGAGTCTGGATAGCCAAGTGAAAATGATGCCATTAACCAAGATATAAAGAAATGGGGTGTGGATAAACCAAGAAACCATCTAGATGGAGCTGTTGAGTGGTCACTTGGCAAAATGAGGAGAGGTAGGGTGGTGATAAAATTTGGGAGTCATTAGGGCATTGTTGGTTTCTAAAGGCATGAGACTGGATAAGATCACCCAGGGAATGTATGTCAAGGAAAAGAGAAGAAGACAAAGGGCTGAGCCCTGGGGCCCTGCAACATTCAGATGTCAGATGAGGAAATGTGTATGCAGCAGAAGAAGCCACTAAGGAGTTCTACTTCAGAAGCCAAGAGCGAAAATATGTCCAGGAGAAAAGCATGGTCCATTTGCTCCAGGTCTCATGGTACTGCTTATGTAAGGTGAGACCTAATAACTCACCACCCAGGAGTCATGGGCCACTGGCAAGGGGTGATTTCAGTGATCTGGTGGGAATTCCTTACTGGAGTGAATTTAACAGAGACTGAGAGCAGACAATGGGTATGTAGAAAAACGGACAACTCCTTTGAGAAGTTTTGTTGTAAATATGAGTATAAAGAAAGTGTGGTGGCCAGGAGGAGATATGGAAATCTAGGAAAAGTTTGAGAGAACTACTGCATGGGAGAACTACTGCATATTTTATGTTAAAGTCTCCAGTGGAGACTGAATAACTTATTTCAAGTAAATAAGGAGAAGATGCAAGAGCAGAGGGTCCTTGAAAAGGCAGGAGGGGTTAGAGCCATTCCCATGGGTAATGGGGCTGGCCTCAGAGCTAGGGTTTATCTGTCTGCATGGGAGGAGAGGTGGCACATAGGAGTGCAAATGGAGAGGAAATGTGAGAATGAGAGATGATTCTGCTCTGATTGCTCCTAATTTCTCAGCAAAGTAGGAAACAATGTAGAGAGAGATGAGGGGAGCAGTCATTGGAGATGTGAGCAAAGGAGAGAAGGCATGAAATAATTATTTCAGCGGGGTAGCAGGGAGAGGAAAATGTTTAGGGAAATGTAAGTCTGTTGCTGGACAGCACCATGCTTTCTTAACATTTGGTGATAAACAGAATGTGAATTTGATCAGCATGGGGTTTGTGCTTGTCTTTCATTATATTCACTTGGTTGAGTGTAGACTAAAGTGGGTGGGAAATTGCATCTAATCAGGGTTGAAATTATGTCAGGGAAGTTTAATAGAGGTTTGGAGGATCTTGAGATTTGAGAGTATATTTAAAGGAATGATTAACAAAATAGATAAAAGAATCTCCTGTGGTTAAAAAATTGAAGGTGTAGTGGCAGAGATGAACAGTCAAAAAGTAGAAGGAGGCCTATGAATTGGAAGTGTGAGTGTTTCTGAAAATTGTTGGAGTAGAGGTTTTAGAAACAGTGAACTTGAATACATTGAGATTTTTTAGGTGATTAGATGATTGTAATGACAAGTTTTTGTGGCATTTCTAAGGGAGTGGATGGTTAAGGTGGTGTAGAGGGGAAAATTATTAAAAATAAAGAAATCAAAGTGTTTGGTGAATTGTCCATTGGATTTTTAAGGCACCAAAAATGATTTTCAAGAAGAGGCCCGACCATGATGATATTTTTATAGATGACTCGTGAAATAGCAAATATTTATAAAATAATTTGCAAAGTATTAATTATATAGTATTGGAGCTTTCTTACACTTGCCATTTAATAAAATGCTTCTATCATTTTGGATAACATAATTTCCCCAAGTGAAACCACCTTTGCAAAATTACAACAGTGAGAGAAATCTAACATAAATGACTCCATTTTGCTTCTAGCCTCACAAGCTAACTGTACTTGCTCATTCTTGGGCACAGGCCAACCTAACTATGGGAGACATTTTGTTCATAGTTTAACTCTAAAGCAAGGATGATAATAGATTTTCCTGAAATTCACACCCTCCTTGTTTGGGGACAGAAACTACCTTTGTAAAACAAGTGAAAGACCAGAAGGTTAGAAATACGGCAGGGGCCTGAGTTCTGCTAAGATATAGACATAGTTGAGTAATAACCAGCCATTGTTTCCTAGCTTGCTTTTCTATAATCACTTACTGCTCAGGAGTCATGTACCTGGAGGTCACAAGATTTGTAACTTCCCCAATTGTTCCCATAGGTAACATCGGTACTGTGAAACCTAAGATTGGTCTTTGAGCTATTTTTCAGACTATTGCATTCTGGCAGACCAACAGACAGTACCCAGGCCTGTGACTCATACTGAGCAACAGACTCAGCCCATCCTGTGCCCCACCACACCCCACCTAGAAACCGACTCAGCACACAAAGACAATTTAGACACTTGTATAATTTCATCCCCAACCAATCAGCAGCACCTATTACCTAGTCCCTGCCTTAGCTTCCAAGCTCTTAGAGGGGTGGATTTGAGAAATATCTCCTGCAGTTCCACTTAGCTGCCTTGTGCTAATTAAACTCTTTCTCTGTTGCAACACTGCTGCCTCAGTGTATTAGCTTTTCTGTGCAGCAGGCAAGAAGAACCTGTTAGGTTGTAATGCAAGTAAATACTGAAACCATAGGTCATGTTTTATTTTTATTTCCAGTCAATCTTCTCTATGATCCCAAAAAAGAGTATCTCATATAAAATTAAGGAGGATATAAACACATAAATTATTCACTATTATTCTAACAAGAGCCACAATATTGATATTATTGAGCATCCTTTCATCATCATAACCAGCATGGGCTCACATAGGAGAGATTCTCCATAGAAGACAAATGCTGAAACACCACTGAGATGTTCAGAACTGAACAAAGTGGATATAGAAAGATTTCATGAGAAGGGATCATATGAAGACCTTTCTCAGGGACTAGAAAAAAGCAAAAAAAGAGGGAAGAAGAGAAACAACAAAGTTGAGGATTCTATAAAACCACTGCCAAAAACCCCCTGAGTGTTGGCAAAGGCACCTTCTTGTTCTTAGTACTTTCATATTTCCTTTTGTGGATTTATGGGTAGATTTTTGTTACCCTTATTTTCTTGCTGTATGGAAAGTCTTCTGTGTTCAGGAACTATATCCAGCTATGCAGAGAGCATGTGGGTGCTGTCCAGATTTCTATAGATGTGGAATAAATGTTATAGAGTGATAACATCTCACATCCTGTGCACCCAGTTCCTGGACAGTAGTTCACAATCTCCTTTTTCTGGAATGCTGGCCTCATGGGCTAGAAACACCTAACTGAGAAAAAAGGCAGATGGTTAGCATAACAAAAGACCTCAGTCATGTGAGAACAGGGAACCCTGGCGATAGAAAGATACCACTGTCTTTTAGCTTCTCCAGTTTGAAGCTGGCCTTGAAAGGACTACTTCCTTTATCCCTTATGCACTGGACTTGAGAACTCATCTTTCCTACACCTCCAACCCTTACTTCATTAAGGAGCAAACCATGCACCTAAATGATATTGTTTCTCTCTACTTTTCCAGGTAGCCAATGCTGACCTTCAATTTACTAGAACAGGTCAAGCTATTTGCCACTTTTGGGCCTTTGCTGATTTTCTTTCCTCTTCCTAAAACATTCTTCCTGGTGCTTTTTGCTTATCCTCCAGCTTCTTCTCACTTTCTGATCTCATTCTCAATCTCAGCTTCCATGTCGCTTCTTAGAGGAGTCTTCCCTCACCCCCCAGTGTAATGAAGATAGCCCTGTGTTAGCCTTTTCTCCAGCACACAGTTTGTTTCCCTCGTTGTCACTCACTGCTTCTGCAATTGTTTCCTTGTGTATAGTCCTTCTAACCAACTGGAATACCATAGCCATGAGAGTCAGGCTCACATCTGTTTTTCTCATGTTAGGATCTCACTTGAAACAGAGCCTGTCACACAAAGTCAACAGTTGATAAATATGAATAAGTTATAGGTTTCTAAAAGAAGCTCCTTCTTTTAGTGATATTATACCCACATACTAACTCAGTTTTTCCAAGGCAGAAACCTTTTCGTCCCCAAGCCACTTCACTTTATTTATAGCTGAATTCTACAGTCCACAACAAATCTCAGTATTTACAGTGTGACTTCCTAATCTGTCCAATCCTTCACAGTCTTCTTTCATTTCACATCACATACATCCACCCCCAGAGAAATCCTAAAATATCAAGAAAGCTACATGCTGTATACTGTAGACTTAAAACCCATGTCTGTGGTGACAATGACTGTAGAAGTGCATGCTTTGAATAAGTGTCTTGCATGGTTAGTGATCAACACTGGTATGGCTTTCAATGTGTTTCTCTATGTCACACCCCTGTAAAGAAACAAATGAAAGAGAATGCAAAAATCAAAAGCTTTCCCTTTCCAGATGTTCAAGAACTACTTTTTGTTCTCTTTCGATTCAAGACAGAAACTGCGTTTTAAAAATGCTCTTTATTACTCTCTATTTCAATGCTCTCTGTTCTTCACATGGTTCTTAGAATAAGCCAGTGTCGTACATAAAATTATCCTGTTTTTGGCAGGAAGGAAACTAAAACTCAGAAGTTAAGTAAATTACTCAAGATCAGAAAACCAGTAAGTGACATAAGATTTGAAACAGACCCCATCTGATTCTAGTTTTGAGACTCTAAACCTGCAATGCACTTTGTTTTAGTCACTTCATCTGTCCCATATCGCCTGCCCCTAGTACTTTAGGCTATTTTGAATGAATTACCCCATCATATTATTTACACCAATAATGTTCAGGAAGATCATGTCTAACACTTATGAAAATCCCAACCACCAATGTCAAACCTTACTGCTTTTGCTCTCTTAATCATCTAGTTTGGAATCATCTTGACAAAAAGTCAAGATGCTCAGTGTGAGTCACTTTTGGGGTCAAGTGAAAGGAGACATTCCCATAAGCCAGTGCACATCACAGTCTCTCTGCTCGCGAGTGTGCATGTGATCTCTGACATCTTCCAAGCCCACGTGGTATATTTCAAAAATGGTTGGTTAAGTGAGGCCGTATTCCCTCTGTTCCAAACTGGAGCACAGAAACCTTTAGCTCAGGCTCCTTGACAATGATGTTTATAGGGTTCAGCCCTCCCTGGGCAGCTCACACAACTATCCTTCCATCTAGATTGCTGGGAGGCAATGATGCTGAGGTCTAAACTTTTATGGTTTTGGGCAGGCAGCACAGCCCCTTACCGTACATTGGGCCATTGCCATCTCTTATCCTCTAAACATTTACATCTATCACATTCTTATTTGGAATGATCCATAAAATTTTTCCCAGGAGAATGGAATGCAAAAAGCTAAAAGGGGAGGAACATAAAGAACTCCCAGTATTTTCAGGCATTGCAAGGTGGCTCATGCCTCTAATCCCAGCACTTTGGGAGGCTGAAGAGAGCAGATCATGAGGTCAGGGGATTGAGACCATCCTGGCTAACATGGTGAAACCCCGTCTCTACTAAAAATACAAAAAATTAGCTGGGCGTAGTGGCGTGCACCTGTAGTCCCAGCTACTCAGGAGGCTGAGGCAGGAGAATCGCTTGAACCCGGGAGGTGGAAGTTGCAGTGAGCCAAGATCGCACCACTGCACTCCAGCCTGGGCGACAGGGTGAGTCTGTCTCAAAAAAAAAAAAAAAAAGAACTCCAATATTTTCAAAGAATGTAGGTGTTCTGTTCTGGAAAAAGTGTGGGAAAAGATGTGCTTTATTTTGACATAATAAAGACACCGTATTAAAACTTAACAGTAATAACAGCAAAGGTCTCAGATTACCGTAATAGGTACAATAATGATGAAAAAGTTTAAAATATTGCCCAAATTACCAAAATGTGACACAGAGACACAAAGTGAGCACATGCTGTTGGAAAATGGTGCTGATAGACTTGCTTGACACAGGATTGCCACAAACATTCAATTTGTAAATAACACAGCATCTTCAAAGTGCAATAAAGTGAAGTGCAATAAAACAAGATATGTCTGTATCTGCCCAAAGTTCCTGTACTTCTTTTCCTTTTAATCATTTCTCAGCTCACCCCAAATAAGTTTCTATTTCCACCGCTCAACCTAGAAGAAATTACTCTTGTCTGAAGAATATATCTGTGTCACAAATGATGTCCATGCAGCTAAGTGCAATGGGCCTTTCTCCATTGTTATTTTATTTGACCCTCAGAGACATTTGTCACACTGACTAGTCCCTCCTTATTAAATTTTCATTATATCCCCAGGAAGCTACCAATTCCAAGGTGTCTGATTTCCCCAGCTCCCTTTATTTAATATGTAAAGCTGTATCGTTAGAACTCACTATGTATGTGAGTCTGAAAAATATAAAACAGAGAGATTTTATTTTTCTATTGTTTTATGTTATGGTGAGCATATCACTAACTTGAGAGGACTTTTGGCCATAAATACTACCCTTGTAATACATATTTCTTCACCATCTTAAGGAAAACCTTATTACACATCCATAAACGCCCAGCTCCAGTCTGGGTTCAAATCCCAGGCCTATACCACTTTTTCCTCATGTAAGAAATAATAGTAATAATTATCTACATCTTAAGGTTGTTTGAAAATGGAATGCATCCATAGCAGTGTCTCTTGATTTCATGATTATATGAGGAATGCACAACCATAGTTTTCTCCATTGGAACCAGGTTCTCATAACTTAAAAAAAAAAAAAGGAGATTATGGTGAACTCCAATTTCCTCAGTTAGTAAAAAGATAAATCAAAGAAGAAATTAAAAGAGGTTAAAAGTGCTCACCAGTATTGTTAGGTGGGTATCACAAGTCACCTTTATTCATGCACATTTACTACCAGGCAGTGATGACTTTTTGGTGTTTAAAGAGGTCTTTAGATAAAGCAGCACAGAAATCAAGATCATCAAAGAAACTGGGCACGGTGGCTCACGCCTGTAACACTAGCACTTTGGGAGGCCAAGGAGGGAGGATCACCTGAGGTCAGGAGTTCGAGACCAGCCTGGCCAACATGGTGAAACTCCATCTCTACTAAAAATACAAAAATTAGCCAGGCATGATGTCATGAGCCTGTAATCTCAGCTACTCAGTAGGCTGAGGCAGGAGAGTTGCCTGAACCCAGAAGGTGGAGGTTGCGTGAGCCGAGATCATGCCACTGCACTCCAGCCTGGGCAACAGATCAAGAGTCTGTCAAAAAAAGAAAAAAATCAAAGACTCTCTTCCATACATAACAATATATCCGTTGATACATCATATATTAGGTGTACAGCTGCATCAAAGAGAAAATCTAATTGCTGCATATATAAAGTTTTAACGTAGCCATAAAAAGGAAATGCATATCTTCTTATATTTTGATGATAATAAAACAATAAAAGGCTGGGTGTGGTGGCTCACACCTGTAATCCCAGCACTTTGGGAGGCCAAGGCGGCAGACCCCCTGAGGTCGGGAGTTCAAGACCAGCCTGACTAACATGGAGAAACCCTGTCTCTACTAAAAATACAAAATTAGCCGGGCATGGTGGCACGTGCCTGTAATCCCAGCTACTTGGGAGGCTGAGGCAGGAGAATTGCTTGAACCTGGCAGGTGGAGGTTGCAGTGAGCTGAGATCGTGCCATTGCACTCCAGCCTGAGAAACAGGAGTGAAACTCCATCTAAAAAAATAAAATAAAATAAAATAAAATATACTGAATACTGTCTGCATAAATAATAAGGAGAAATGAGCTGATGAGAAGCAAGTACTGGCAGAGTGGGCTGTAACACATATTACACATCAGTGGGTTATCTACGGTTGGTGTCAAGTTAAGAATTCTGCAATAAGTACGAAACAGCAGAAAGTGTCTCACAGGCCCATAAGCCCTCAAGCTGCACTGCACTGTTTCTGGTGGGAATCTGACTTAGTGTTTGCTGTGGAAACAGATGCCTGAGCTCTGCCCTCCTCCTCCTTCACCTCCTCTTCACTATTTCACCATGTTCTGCTTGTCAATGTGATTCTCTCAGATAAATGAAGCCACAGAGAATACAGAGGACACAATTTCATGTTGACATTGAGAAAGCAATCTTCCTTATGATTAAATAATAAAGGCTTTAATTGTAAAGCTAAATGAAAATAACAACTCTTGGGACAGAAAACCCAAAGTTCCTTTCTTAAACTTATAGATGGCTAGATTCAAAATAACAAACATTTCAGACTGGGTGCTGTGGCTCACGCCTGGAATCCCAGCACTCTGGGAGGCCGAGGCAGGTGGATCACTTGAGGTCAGGAGTTTGAGACCAATCTGGCCAACATGGTGAAACCCCATCTCTACTAAAAATACAAAAAAATAGCCAGGCGTGGTGGCGCATGCCTGTAATCCCAGCTACTTGGGAAGCTGAGGCAGGAGAATCACTGGAACCCGGGAGGCGGAGGTTGCAGTGAGCCAGGATCGCACCACTGCGCTCCAGCCTGGGTGACAGAGCAAGACTCCATCTCAAAACAAAACAAAACAAAAACATTTCAAGTCATTTTTTTTTTGCCATGAACACACATTTTTTTAAACAAGAGGGAAAACTTTGCTTCTTCCTCTCAGAAGCTGCAATGTGTGAGGACCGTGACCTGAGAGTCCACCACCAGCTACCTATTTAGCAATGGGATAAACGGTGACCCAGTTCCTTCCTGTGTGACACCCTTTGAGGAAGAAAGTCAAGTTAAAGTAAGGTACTAGTTAAAGTAAGGACTAGTTGAGACTGTGCGTTATTAATGCCAATAAATTTTAGACCCCACAAAGTCTGGAGCCATCTCTACTGAAAACACACTTCTCAACAACCACATGAAAGTTCAAATGCCATTGAAATGTCTTTGATATTGAAGATGTTATGCTCCACATAAGAACTGTGCCCCTTGCCTATCTATCTATAAGTAAATTTAAGTATTGTTTGTATACGATAAAAAGCGATAATAATGATATCTAATCCATGGAAATTAAAAGTACAGAACTAAGCACTAGGAAAATAGTATGCATGTGAGGAAGTAGTTGGAATCAATTTTTGTCTAATTTTCTAGTGCTTTAGGGCAGGGTTTATGGTACTGATTAATTTTAGAATAGCTAAGAATGCCTGATACGATTTGAAAGATAAGCACTAAAGAATATAAATAATATTGGGTTAACTTCCCAATGAGAAAAGGGAAAATAAACTAAAACACAATTCTGGTTGTATTAAAGACTTAACGGTTAATACTTTAAAACTTGCCAATATTTAGTGGAAAGCATAGGAGAATATGATAGTGGGGTAAGGAAGAATTTCTTAAATAAAATACCAATAATAAAAACTATTTATAAAGTTGATTGAATTCAATTTAAAACTTGTCTTCCTAAAAGACAGAATGGGATGGGCGCGGTGGCTCACTCCTGTAATCCCAGCACTTTGGGAGGCTGAGGCAGGTGGATCATCTGAGGCCAGGAGTTCAAGACCAGCCTGGCTAAGATGGTGAAACCCCATCACTACTAAAAATACAACAATTAGCCGGGCGTGGTGGTGGGCGCCTGTAATCCCAGCTACTCGGGAGGCTAAGGCAGAGAACCGCTTGAACCCGGGAGGCGGAGATTGCAGTGAGCCGAGATCATGCCACTGCACTCCAGCCTGGGCGACAGAGCGAGACTCTGTCAAAAAAAAAAAAAAAAAAAAGAATATGAAAAAGAAAAGTCACAAATAGTGATATGTTTGCAACATGATAATTCAAAAAGAACATTTTAGAAAGTTTACGACTCAATAAGGAAAAGAGAAACCCAATAAAAATTGCACAACCATGACCAGTGATACAAATGATGAAGAAACATATCAAAAAATGCCTAGCCTCATTTTTACTCAAAGTCTTACTAATGTAAATTACAGTGAGATGCCATTTCTCATCTGTCAGAGCAGCTAGATCAAAAGGCCAGTTAATAAACCTGAGAATGATAGTGAAGCAATAGAAACCCTTGGGCCTAGGCGGTAGATGTAAAAAGGCCTGATCCCTTTGGAAAACAATTTGCATTGCATAATCATCCCACTCCTGAGTTTTTGTCTTGGCAAACCCTTGCACATTCCCACTAAGATTAAGAACAAAAATGCTCATATATCTGCATATCTTCTGAGGAAAAACAGAATCTGCTCTGGGTAATTTTGACTGAAGGAAGATAAATCACAGAATATTTCGAAGCTTGGTGAACCTAGGAAAGGCCTTCAGAAGCAGACTAAATCAAACTTCCAAAAATGTTGGAGAGAGACATACTGCAGAAACAGTCTGCAGAACCAGCCAAGGCAGAAGCTGAACCGGCTGCCACAAGCTCCAGAAACCCACAGCAAATGGCCTGGGGAAGGGCTGCTGCAACCTGCGCTCAGCTCCAACAGTGACAGCAGAAACGGCTACCTTCTGCAAAACCTGCACATTTCCGAGCTCACTTCCTCACGGAAAACTTCATGGATGCCTTCTTGACCTGCACTGTAGCTGCAAGACATATTTGCGGAAAACAAAGCTAGCAACGTGAGAAATTTCCAAAATATGAAAAAGGAAGAATGTTATTAACAACATTAACAAAATGAGAAAAAATCATATGATCATCTTAATAGATGGAAGGAAACATTTGACATAATCCAATACCCATTTATGATAAAAATTTTCAGCAAAGTAGGACTAGAAGGGAACTCTACCTGAAAAAGGGCATCTAGATGAAAAGCCCAGAGCTAAAAATCATACTTAAAAGTAAAAGGGTGAATGCCTGCCCCTTGGGACTGAGGCATGGATATTGGCTGCCACTGCTTTTATTCAGTCAATGAAAAGAGTCAAACTCTGTAAAATATTTGAAGAGATTTATCCTAAGCCAAATATGAATGGCTGATGGCCTGTGGCACAGCCCCAGGAGACCCTGAGAACATGGGCCCAAGGTGGGCAGGCCACACCTTGGTTTTATACATTTTAGGGAGATATAAGACATCAATCAGTACATGTAAGATGTACCTTGGTTTGGTCCAGAAAGGCAGGACAACTCAAAGCAGTGATGAGGGGGCTTCCAGGTCATAGATGGATTCAATAATTTTCTAATTGCCAATTGGTTGAAAGAGTTACATTATTGTCTATGGACCTAGAATCAATAGACGGGAATGTCTCAGCTAAGATAAGGGGTTGGGGAGGCCAAGGTTCCCATTATGCAGATAGAATCAATAGAAGGGAATGTTTCTTATCAGACTTAAAGAATCTGTTCTACCAGTCTTCAGATCTCCATTTTAAATGTTAATGCAGGCCAGCTGTGCCTAAATTTCAGCGAAAGGTGGGTATAATGAGGCATGTCTGACCCTCACTTCCCATCATGACCTGAACTAGTTTATCAGGTTAACTTTAGAATGTCCTTGGCCAAGGGGAGGGTCCATCAGTTGGTTGGGGGTGCTTAGAATTGTATTTTTGGTTTTTATCAGTATTGTGCTGAAAGTTCTGACCACTGCAATAAAGCAAGAAAAAAAAAAAAGACAAAAAGATTGAAAAGGATAAGTTAAAATGTTTCTATTTGTGAATGGCTTAACTGAGTACATAGAAAACTCTAAGGACTCTTTGTGGTAGCTACTAGAACTAATATGCGAATGTATCAAGGTTACGGGATACAAAATATACATACAAATAATTATATTTCTACCTACTAGCAACAATGAACAGAAATTGAAATTGTAAGAAATACCATTTACAATAACAACAACAACAACAGCAAAAGCCCTAGGATTCAATTTAACAAAACATTTGCAAGACCTGTACAATAAACACCACAAAGTATTGTTCAGAGACATTAAAGACACATAAATGGAAAGATATAGTATGTTTCTAGTTTGGAAGATACAACATTATTAACAGGGGTTTCAATGATAATTGGGGTTTCAATCACCCCAAATCAATCAATAGATTCTTCACAGTAGGCATTTTTTGGTAGAAATTGGCAAACTGATATACAAATTTGTATTGCAAATGACCTAGAATAGCCAAGACAATCTTGAAAAGTAAGAACAAAGTTGGAGAATATGCACTACCTGATTTCAGCCTTACTGTAATGATAAAGCAACCATGACAGTGTGGCATTGGTGAAAGGATAGGCAAGTAGGTCAACAGAATAGAATAGAAAATTGAGATATACAGGATAGCCAGCAAGTCTTGGAAAAATAAGTAAACATATAATAAATTAGTACTCCATAACTATACATGATAAAATAATTATACATGTCAAAATTTTACGGAAACCCTATAAGTCTACACATGTGCAATGACTAGATTTTCAACAAATATGACAAGCTAGCTAACTAAAAGAGAAAAATATTTTCAAAAACTCATGCTGGAAAAATTAGATATCCACAAGGAACAAAAGAACCTTAAACTAAAAACCAAAGATAACTTCAGATCAATCATAGATTAAATGTTAAATCAAAAAATATACAGTTGTTAAAAAATAGAAAATATAACTTTGTAATCTTTTATGAAGTAAAGATTTCTCATATGAGAAAACACTAATCATGACATTAAAAATAGAATTTAAAATATTGCTTTGCAATCTTTTATGAATTAAGGATTTCTCAGATGATAAAAAACACTAATCATAACATTAAATATAATAGAATTTAATAAAATTAAAAATTACTGCTCATCAAAAAAATCATCATTGAAAGAATTGAAATACAAACCAAAGAGTTGGAGAAAATACTTGCAATACATACATGCACTAGGAATTGCATCCAGAAAATATATTCTTATAAAGCAATAATCAAATTAAAAACAACCCAACTGAAAAAAAAAAGGCAGGGGGAAGTGTGGGCAAAAAACTTAAACAGACATTTCACAATATAATCAACATCATTAGTCATCAGTAAGACAACAATTAACATTACAATGAATAACCACTTCAAGGTACTAGAATGGCCTTTGTCTGTGACAGACAATGACTAAATAGTGGTGTGCACAACTAATGGAATCATGCATCAGTGAAGATGAACTATTTGAAGTACACACACCAACGTGAATGGATCTCTCAAACATAAAGAGCCAAACAAAAAAACAATTTCAGAAGAATACCTGTGCTGTGAATCCACACTTTTTGTTTACAATTAAACAAGAAGTAAACAAATCAAATCAGTTTGTTTGAGGATATATGACAAAAGTATAATAGACTTAAACTGTAAGAGTGTGGTTTCCCTGTTATGTGGAGGAAGACGATGGGGTATGAGCACATCCTTCAAGGAGCTCCGAAACTACTGGTAATAACCCATTTCTTCAGCTGAATGGTGAATACACTGGTGTTTTTGTCACTTCCTTTCCTTTACAGATTATTACTCATATACAATATCTTGTTCTTATGAAGTACACAATAAAAAGGTAGCTTAGAAAAATTAAGTATGAGAGTACCTATACAGCATATGCATAACAATGGCATACATATCCATAGGACCAAAAAGTAGGGTGCATGTAGATTTTGATGAATCTCATAGTATCTGTGGAAGATTATATTTTCTAGAGGTGGCATTATCTTTCTTTTCTTTTCTTTTCTTTTTTTTTTTTTGAGCTGGAGTCTCACTCTGTTGCCCAGGCTGGGGTGCAGTGGTGTAATCTTGGCTCACTGCAACCTCCGCCTCCCGGGTTCCAGGGATTCTCCTGTCTCAGCCTCCCAAGTAGCTGGGACTACAGGCATGCACCACCACACCTGGCTAATTTTCGTATTTTTTAGTAGAGACGGGTTTCACCATATTGGCCAGGCTGGTCTTGAACTCCTGACCTCATGATCCACCCACCTTGGCCTCCCAAAGTGCTGGGATTACAGGCGTGAGTCACTGTGCCCGGTACATTATCTTTCATCTTACACATTCTTTTGTCATTATGTCTGGTCATTTAATCCTCATGTGGAGGATCCATTCAAGTCAACAAACCTGCATCTCAATACCTCAATTTTCTTAATGCCAAATATATATTCTATCTTCAGAGCTACTAACTACTAACTACTAAATCAGTCAATAACTTTCAAAAACCTCAATTTCAGGCCTGCAATTTTCTGATCACCTTCTCTATGCTTTCCAGCTCACTCTCTCCAAGACTGAGGCACCAGCTATCCTTTGAATTCACTGCACCCTCTCCACGCCTATGAGCCCTCTCACAGCCATTCTCTCCATATTGTGTCTACATTCTGAGATCTTTCATTATAATAAATCTTGTATTTACCTTGCTAATATCTTCAACTTATTTGCCTAGCAAAATGATTACTCTGTTCTCCATTGACTTCTCACTCACACTCAAGCAGCTAAATATAATTGGAATATATGTGTGTGTGTATATATATATATATGTATGCTAATTTATCTCCATTTAAATATATGACCCTAAACTTAAGGGGATCTTAATGCTACCCTACGTCACATTTGATCACCACCAACCCCCCCAGTTTCATTTCACCTGTATCTTCCCTTCCCTCCTGGAAAAATAGATGAGCTCTCCTGCTTTGTCCTGAGGCCAATGGCCCATTTGTTTAATGGGGCCCATCCCTATTGCCTTCTTGTGACATTGGCTCCAGCAATTACCTGCCCTCCCTCTGGCATCATTATTTTTCTCTCCGTATTGGATCATTACTGTGGACATACAAGTGGACTTTAATATATCACATATTTTTAAAAATAACCTATTGTCTTAACATCTCTTATTAGCTACTGACCCATTTCTTGGAACTCTGGAAAAATGAACCCTTTCCCATGAGTCCTCTGTAGCTGCTGTTTTTAATTCCTCTTCTCACATTGTCTCCTGAATCTGGAACATTTGGACATCTGTGCCAATGCTCAGCAGAAAACACTCTTTTCAAGGTATACTATAATTTTTACATGGCCAAACTTCAATGAATATCCCATATCCTTATCTTACTGAACATCTCAGGAGGCTTTGAAACAGAGTGCTAAACAGATTTCTCCACAAATATTCAATACTACCTTCTTGAAACACTTTTCTCCACTGGCTTCTGAAACAACAGACTCCTAATTTTCCTTCTACATCAGCAGCCACTCCTCATTCTCCTTTGCTGGACCATCCAATTCTTCATAACCTCTAAATGATGTTGTGTCCAAGAGCCCAATCTCTGGATCTCTCCTCTGTTTACTCTTCCTTTCTGTGTGATTTCATCATGTCCCTTGGCTCCAAACACCTATAGAATTGCATCACACAGAAATAGTTATCTCTAGCTCTGATTCCTCCCTCTGAGACACCTCTGGGATGGCTTTACTCAAAATAAGCCCTCTATCACTTTCTATTATCTTTTTATTTTAATTTTAGTTTTTCTTATAGCCCTTATAACTATCAGATAGTATGTGTGTGTCTGTGTATATGTGTGTGTGTCTGTGTATGTGTGTGTGTAAGGGTTTAATATCTGCCCCTACCCTGCAAATATATGCTGCATGAGAGTAAACCTGTATTCATCATGGTATGTTCCTAATGCCTAAAATAATGACTATTAACTACATAGAATAAATACAAACACATATTGAGTGAATGAATAAATAAATAAATGATTGAATCTATAAATGACCAGAAAAATGATCTGGAAAAATAGCCTTGATGAGAGTAGTTACATCTCACAAGGGGAATCAAACTTAGCCCAAGTTAAAGTTGGAATTGGGGAATGTTCAACAAAGACATGGCACTGTACCTCTAAGGCTGAACTTTACATAGTGGTTACATTTTCATGTAGCTATTATATTACAAAAAAGTGACTCTATAATATAAAAGAATGTATTAGTTAAAACTCTTCAAAGTTCTGAGAGTAAATATCTTTGATATTAGATTCTCTGAGCAACCAAATCATCTTTCAGGATGGGAAATTATTATTATTTTTTAATACAAGAAGTCAGAAATGGTAACCAATTTGCAAACTGCATGGTAGTAAAACTGAAAATAAATCTCATAGGTAGATTTGAAATACAAGTAACAGTGGTAAAGCAAAAAGGAAGTAAAACTGAAGTTTAAGTAAATGTGAATTTAAATGCTGGTGAGTAAGAACCAAAATCAATAAAAATCAGAAACTGGTTAACAGAACTTTATGGTCCTTAAGATAGCTTTAGGAGAAGTGGCTCTTGTAGAAGTGAAGGATTCCCTGGCTCTTTTCTCTTAAAGGAAGGGATTATAAATACTGAAGAGCTAGAGAATTTTAGAAAAAAATGACAAGTTAAATATGTGCTAAAATTTGATTACCATGACTGTAAAA
Source organism: Pan troglodytes (assembly GCF_028858775.2). Lineage (NCBI taxonomy): Eukaryota > Metazoa > Chordata > Mammalia > Primates > Hominidae > Pan > Pan troglodytes. The sequence continues at coordinate 48,228,479 of NC_072409.2, forward strand.
TGAAATACTATATGACATGTCCAAGATTTTAAGAAAAGAGTAAAACTCAGAAAACTTTAACAATTCAATAAAGTCCAGTCAAGGAAAAAAAAAAAGACAGAAAAGAACAAGAAAGCATGGTAAATAGAAAATATAAAATAAGATGATGGGAATAAATTATATATAGCTACAGTCTAAATAAACACACTTGGGTGAAGAATATTTCTCAAAAGACAGATATTCTATGATTAAATATTTTTAAAAATAGCTATTTCATTTACAAAAGACAGGCCTACAACAAAACGACAAATGCATGTCTAAAGAAGGGGATTGAAAAAAGCCACTAAAAAGATAAAAAGATATTTCATATTGATAAAAAGCTACACTCTACTAGTAGATATAGGAGCTATAATATATCTGCACCTAATATATAGCTTCAGAATATATTTTAAAAATTAAGTTCAGAGTGAAAATACAAAATGTGTAATTCTAGTGAGATAACCCTTTTAGTCTGAAATGAACAGACGAGATAAAGTAATTATAAAGTACAGAGATGTTAATAACACAATTAAAATACTTGAACATAAGTACTGTGTTGATAAACCATATGCATACTTATAGTCATCAATCAACTGGAATACACATTATTTTCAAACACAAAATTATAACTACATGCTAGGTTGCAAATTTAAAAATAAAAAAATTATGTAATATAAATAAATTGTGGCAAAAGCAATGCTTTGCATCAATGTCAACTATGTAGATGATTAATGAGTTAGTGTCAGGTTCATGCTCATGTAGGGGAAGAGTTATATTCGTATATTACACTCTGTACAAAATTAAAATCAAATGGAAATAGAGTAAAATGTAAAAATATGATATTAGTAGAAAATACAGGAAAAATTTTACGCTCTTGGTGTAAGAAATGCCTTCTTAAGCAAGATACACACATACAACAACATAAGTAGTTAATGGAAAGATTTAAATTCAAAACTCCCTTATGGGAAGACATGATATACATAAGAATAAAAGAAGAGCCACATGTCACAGACATTAAAATATTTACAACAAATAAACTATGAAAATATGAACACTGAAAATTTGTTTAAAATTTCATTCATTCAACAAATAGTGGGAGATTTCCATATGCAAAGCAATGTCTGAGGAGCTGAGCATTAGTAGTCAATGGGAAAGCAAACTTCTTGCTTTACTGCACCTTTCATGCAAGTGGGAGAAATAAGAACCAAACAGAAAAGCAAATTATTATAGTATATTATTAGGAAGTTGTGAGTGATATAAAAGTAATAAAGTGGCTGGGCACAGTGGCTCTCACACCTGCAATCCCAGCACTTTGGGAGGCCAAGGCGGGTGGATCACCTGAGGTCAGGAGTTCACGACCAGCCTGGCCAACATGGTGAAACGCTATCTCTACTAAAAATACAAAAAATTAGCCGGGTGTGGTGGTGGGCACCTGTAATCCCAGCTACTTGGGAGGCTGAGGCAGGAGAATCGCTTGAACCTGGGAGGCAGAGGTTGCAGCGAGCCGAGATCATACCATTGCACTCCAGCATGGGCAACAAGAGCAAAAATCCGTCTCAAAAAAAAAAAAAAAAAAAAACAAAGAAAAAGAAAAAAGTAATAAAGTAGGGCAGGACAAGACAATAGCAAGTGAGAAGAGATACAATTTTAGATAAAATGCATCTCTAAGTATTGATAAAAAAATAAAAAAAGCAGAGCCACCGAATGATTTGTAATAAGAGGCCTTTATAGGATTGGACCCTGTGCAATTGTGCAAGCTGGAGGAGAAGCCTAGACAAGACCTGTGGCTCTGGTGTCAGGACTAAAATCACTAGAGGTCAGTTGGGATAACCTGGACATGGAGTGGGAGAGGACAAGGATAGACTAGAATCCCTGAGGACAAAGTGAGACCCAGGAGGACAAAGCAAGTTTCCTTACCCCCAACCTCAATGAGGCAGATGGCTTTCAGGAGAAGCTGAAGCTCCTCACTGTAGAACTGCAGAGTTACAAAGCCCAGGACCTGCAAGAACTAAAGCACCGGCAGTGTGGACACTGCCTCACCAATGACATCAGAGACAATGTGCAAAACCTGCAGTAGCACCTGGGGTCTTACCCCAATCTTCAGAGCATTGAAATGGCCTCTGCTTCCCTTCAGCCTTCCACACTTCGCATACATTTCTAATGTATGTAACCACAGCCTGGAAGGATACTGAGAAGAGAATCTGGAAAATATAGCTCCTGATTATCTAAGGTGACACAGTGCACAGTCACCGTGCAGGGTATCTTCCTTCCTGGGAAATCTGATATGCAAGCAGAAACCTGGATGAACAGAGAGTAATTCATTCTGATGTCTGAGAGAAGACAGCAGACAGAGGGTGAAGGCCTGAGATGAGGCATGCTGATAAAGTATCCAGGACAGGAAGGAGGCCAGTGTAGCGGCAGTAGGATGAGTGGGAGAGAAAGAGGTCATCAAAAAGGTGCCCCGGGGATCAATTATTTGGAAACCTTGATCAACATCAAACTCCAGTTTCTGTGCATAGAAGACATCCAATAAATACAGGTAAGTAACTAATACATAAATAAATATTTTTCTTCAATAACATTGGGAGCTAAAGAAATTCAGTTGGTTTAGAGCAAAGCTCTAATGTAGAATATTCAAGTTCTTGAACTGTGACTTCAGGTGTTTGTATGTGGCAGCTACAATATCTTTATTATTGTAATATGAGGGTTGCCTTATTTGTTTTTCCACAAAACGTAGAGAGACAAGGGTGCAGATGACAGGGCCAACTTCTGTACAGTAATCCTATCCAAGACAAACATCTTAGACGATATAGACAAGGATTATATGAGAAGGGTTAACATCAGATGATAGATTCAATTCAGACCTAATGCAAATCCCAGGTAGTTTCTGAGATGGATATTTACAGGATGGAGAAGCAGAAGTTAACCCCAGACAACAGCTCAATGGCTAAACCATGAGAAGACTATAAAGAAGCAAAATAACCTATGTAGTTAAGAATGAGAGCAAGGGCCTATACTGATTCACATACAGAATATAAACAATTATCTGACTTACGTGTGGGTGATATTCTTGTTAGAACCCATATAAAGGCAGCACCTCTCCAGGAAAGAGCTACACTGATTGGGGAACCCAAGACTGCCATTAAATAAACTACTCGAAGCAGTCGAAACCCTAGAGGAATGTTCATTACATAGAAAATATAAATTAAAAGTACAGGTGTGGCTGGGTGTGGTGGCTCATGGCTGTAATCTCAGCACTTTGGGAAGCCGAGGCGAACAGATCATCTGAGGTCAGGAGTTGGAGACCACCCTAGCCAACATGGTGAAACCCGATCTCTACTAAAAATACAAAAAATTAGCCGGGCGTGGTGGCATGCGCCTGTAGTCTCAGCTACTCAGGAGGCTGAAGCAGGAGAATTGCTTGAACCCAGGAGGTGGTGGTTGCAGTGGGCCGAGATCATGCCACTGCACTCCAGCCTGGGTGACAGAGCGAGACTTCTTCTCAAAAAAAAAAAGTCCAGGTGGGAAACTATCATATTCCAAGCACTGTAAACCAGGATAAATTTCTACTTTTAGGTCCTTAAAAACCTGATCCTAAATGTCTGAGGATTCAGTGAGCTACAGAGAAAGCTCTTCACTGATAAAATAAGTGATAAAATAAGTTCTTCACTGATAAAATAAGTGAATAAGTAGGACAGCCCACTACCCTTATTTGAACAATGGAAACACCTGCCATGTGGACAGGTAAGCCCCATGAGACAGAAACACAGACCACACCTGGATAAATAGCACAATTCAGGTCACACACTAAGTAACCTCCAAAACAGAGGCAAAGGGAGGAAAAGAGACTCTGTTCACCAAAGAGAAAGTTCCCAGGCGGGTAACTGAGAATCTAGGACTTTGGATGAGCAGGTAGATGGCAGATATCCTTGATGGACTGAGGAGGGCAGGCAAGTCAGTTATGTCAAAAGTAACACAACCAGGAAAGAGGCATCACATGCAGAAAGGCACTCTGAAATGATCAATTCTTGTTCGCGTGAATAACATTCAATGCCCTAACAATTTGATCCTCGAAGTGAAAAATAAATAATAGACTAATGGACAACCAATGTGGAAAAAGCTAACAGGAACAGAAATACACCAAATAGAACCAAGTAACCTACCAATCAGATATGTTTCAATGCCCCAGAAAGATGACTCAAAAATCAAAATAAAGAACTAATGAAACTAACTAGAGTTATAATATAAATTAACCAATTGGTAGAAATACTAACTAGATAGGTCCATCCAAAATTGGACATTTGCAACAAACTTACCAATTGCATGGTCAAGGGAGAGAAGTATTCATAACAACAAAGCATGTCATAGAAACAGTGTGAGATATATCCACTATCCAAGGAATATGTAATAGAAAAGGTACCACAAGGAAGATACACTGGGGAAATATGACAGATAGACTAATTTTAACCTGCGATTGAACCACAAAGACAAAAGTATATGCTATGACTGAAGACTAGGATTTGCACACCCGATTGCACCCCAAAACACTATAGTCCTTGCTTAGAACATCAAAGAAGCAGACCAGGAAACATTTTTATAGCTAGAGAAATGGAGGAATGAGCCCATTAGAAGGTATATTATGGAAATTTCATAGTCTTTAATCCAGCTACAAAAGAATAAATAATTGAAAGGTTTAATGGCTATAAAAGAAACAACTACCCAAAAAACCAGGAGTTGAAATAAATGGAAAATGGAACAGTGCCAGAGCCTCTCCACAATCATAAAACTATTAACACAGTCAAAATATAGTCCCATAACTTTGTTGTATAACATCAAAATTGCTTATAAAGGTAAAAGGTTAGGGATTCATTAACCCAAGCAAAGTTCAAAAAATGGGCAGAAATGTATAGAAATGAGGGATAAAATTTTCTTGTTACCTCACAAATATCTCAAACTAAAGAGACTTGGAGGAGAATAATAATGTATGCAGTGACAAATTGTTAGCAACTATCTTGACTTATATCATCAATTTTTATTGTAAATTGAATTAAAAAAACATAGTATGGAAAGGAAGTTTAGTGCTATGACCCACTCTCTTGACAGTAGAGGACACCATAAGGATTATAGGGACCCAGCTATCCTGACATGGCAGGTCACTGCACTAGCAGTAGACCCAATAAGAATGATAAGACCTTTTAACGTCCCAAGGACATGAAAGTCCCGCTAAAGCAACATTGCTGAGAGCCATTGTAAAAGCAGAAGAAAAGAACAGAGGTAACAAAGAATATCTAAATCTTCATAAACATTAAACATGGACTCATTGAGCTGACAAGACACTTGGAATGATTGAAACAGAGATGCAATGTATAAAGTTAATGCATTTTTTCAGGTTTAGGGACTGGGTTGGGTATATATGGGTCTCTTTTCTCTTCTCCTTCCCTCCCCTCCCCTCCCCTCTTCTCCTCTCCTCTTCTCTTCTCCTCTCTTCTCTTCTCTTCTCTTCTCTTCTCTTCTCTTCTCTTCTCTTCTCTTCTCTTCTCTTCTTTCTCTTTTCTTTTCTTTGAGACAGAATCTTGCTCTGTCGCCCAAGCTGGAGTGCCGTGGCACAATCTTAGCTCACTGTAGCCTCTGCCTCTAGGGTTCAAGCAATTCTCCTGCCTCAGCCTCCCGCGTAAGTGGGATTATAGGCACATGCCACCATGCCCGGCTAATTTTTGTTATTTTTAGTAGAGATGGGGTTTTACCATGTTGGCCAGGCTGGTCTCGAACTTCTGGCCTCAAGTGATCCACCTATCTTGGCCTCCCAAAATGCTGGGACTACAGGCGTGAGCCACCAGGGCCTGGCCTATATGGGTCTCTTAATAGGAATTGAGTTGAGTCCCTGGACAGGTTAGAAAATTAGACACACCTAAAAAATATGTGATTATGACAATATGGATTTGGGTCTAGGGTATGGCGTAGCATATTGGATTGACTGTGAGGCAGGATTGAGTTTTAGATTGAGTTTTAATTGTGAGTCTGAGTCCCAGTGTGTGGCAACCACAATACTTTCTCAGCATCAACATCTGGGAGCTGTCTAATTTTTATTTCTGTAAAAGCTAAAGCCAGTTTGGTGAGAGAGGCAGAACTTTGCAGTAATCATATCTGGAGTTGACGCCAGAGGCTCACTAGATTGCATATTGCCAGTCACAGTGAGGGCATGGAAGGTAAGGTGATCAGAGAAACAAATCCCCAGTAAAGGAGCTCACCACACAGCCTAGAAGGACCTAAGCCTTTATAACTCAAAACTACTTGCCCAGCTGCAAGAAGAAATGCAGCCCCTCACCTCTAATGCCTGAAGGTTGGATTTATGGCCCGAAGCTGTCTAGATGTTGCTCTTGACAAGTGCTCTTATAATAGAATCCGATCCAGAGCGATGCCCTTGGCAGACCACCAGGAGAGTGTCAACCAATGGACAATTACAGACACCACCAAGAAAATACAGCATTGCAGCTTAAAGAGGTGCATGTGTGTTGTATGTATTAGTAGTTTCTATTCAAACCATCTTTTTATTGGGTTCCTTTTTTTTTTTTTTTGGTTCCATTTAGATTTAGGTATATTTACTTTAGAGAGCAAATATATTGATAAAGACCTGACTTACTCTTCACAGTCCTGCTTCAGACCACATTGTTTGGGACTGCATGATTTATGTGATGGAGCCTGATACGACTCACCTTTCAAAGATAAAGCAAAGATCTCACAAAGTTTTCTAGAGAAACAGGAGGCTGATGAAGCTTTTACTAAAATGAGAATTCAATATGAAGAGAAATTATTTGAAAAGTATCAAATTATTCAGACTGAAAAAAAACTTACATAAAAAAGTGCCTCTAACATATATTTCAGGATTAGCTCTAACATCTCTGAAACTTTTAATAAAGATGGAAGTTTCCTGCCATGTCATCTGATTGCCGTTGATTGCCTTATGTTTACAGAAGAGCAAGGTCTCTCTGTAGAGGAAAATGAACCTTTAATTTTATTCACACTTCATCAAACTCAGTGGGGATTCTAAAATCCTTTCAAGTTTCCTGCCAGTAGGAATTACTTTTTATGCTAGAAACATCTTCTTAATACAAGTTATAGGCTACAGAGAAAGAAAAGGCATGAACATAAAGTAAGGCCATGAGAAGAAAATATGTTTCATCAAAGGAGTGAACATCACTTTGAATGATGAAAGAAATAGTACATAGACCATGGCCAGAAAGGAGAGATAAAAGAAAAATAAGACAGAGGAACAGGCATTTTGGAAGACTATTGAAAAAAATAGCATGTGAGTGTGACTGTGTGTGTATACCCATGTGTGTGTGAGGTTTGTCATGTTTCAGCAGCCAGATGCAAGAGATGAGGCTGGAAATCCCTCACCGGGAACGTCCAGTATTTCCATGCTGGATACATTTGCATAATGTACTCTGATTGTTCCAAAGGGAAAAGGATCTTATAATGACAAGTATGTCTGAATCAGAACAGTGAGAACAGACACGCAGTCACAATAGACACACCCTTAGGGCTACGGAGGCAGTTATATGAGAATGTCAGCAGGATGGCGAGGTGGGAGAAATCTCCAGTGGAGGCAAGACTCAAAAACAGTTCATGCCATTGTAGGGCCGTCTTCGTGAAGGAGGCTCTACTAGACACGGTGGACATGGAATTATACTTGGAAGCAGAATGGGAACAAAATGCACAGGAAGGCTCTCACAGCCATGGATTTATTCACATACTCTCAGCAGTGCCATTACTTTATCGACTAACAGATGCCGTTCTCATGCTGCTTGAGGTCCATTTCCATAAGAGTCAACATCTGTCCTTTACATTTGGTACTTGTTGGGTTAAACACTATAGATAAAAATTCTACATGGACTCTGCAACTAAAATATCAGGCAGGGAAAAGAAATGAGAAACATGCAATAAAGTCTGACGGCAAACAACTCAACTCCCAATCTTTTTAGTATTTTGATGTTACAAAATTTATATTAACAGACATGTACTATCCTGGGTGGATTCACCTACTGTGAAAGTGAGGCAATGGGTGGAATTCAATAGCTGCCTTTACAAGTATGTGGCATGAGTACCAGTCCTGTTTCCTACATCTCATAAAGACAGCAGTGATAGCTGCGGTGTGTGCTTCATAACAGACTCAGGGATTCCTCAAACTCCAAGCAGCTCTGATCTGCCCTGGGCAGTACTTCAGACATTCTGCCCAAAGAAACATGCAAATCATTTCTGTGAAATATCTGAAATCTACTTTCTTAAAATCTGCAGAACATGAGAAGACAGTCCAAAATGTCCCTATTTTTTTCTGATGTAAGATCCAAAGGGCAAAATCACTGTGAACTCCAGAAATTCCTCAGTAGTCTGTAACTCTTCATATGAGAATTAAGCACAAGATAGAAATTTTCCTTTTCAACTACTTCATGCAAAAAAAAAGAAATTATTGTCACCTTAAGGAGTAAAGACTATAATAGATTTTTCTGGCTGGGCATGGTGGCTCAAGCCTGTAATCCCAGCACTTTGAGAGGCTGAGGCGGGCAGATCACTTGAGGTAAGGAGTTCAAGACCAGCCTGGCCAATATGGTGGAATCCTGTCTTTACTAAAAATACAAACGTTAGCCAGGCATGGTGGCAGGCACCTGTAGTCCTAGCTACTCCGGAGGCTGAGGCAGGAGAATCTCTTGAGTCCGGGAGGCAGAGGTTGTACTAAGCCAAGATCGTGCCATTGCACTCCAGCCTAGGAGACAGAGAGAGACTCTGTCTCAAAAAAAAAAAAAAAGTAAAATAAATTTTTCTGCCAAATGACTATTCCACTATTTCTTCCTCTTTGAAACCCCCCTCTTTCATTACCTAATCGTGTTTCAAAGTCAGGTTTATGATCTGTAAAGAAGGCATTATCCATCATGCTTGGCCTTCTCTTACCAAGAAACCAGCTCCTCATTCTTCACTCTAATAACTCTTTTCCCTTTCTACCCTCAAGAATGGGATTAAATAAAAGTTAAATATTTGGAAGACTATATATTCCAAATATATAGTACTACTTTCACTATCCTTTGATGAGAAGTGCATTTTTCTATTGTCTATACTTCTAGTGTAATATTCAGCATAAATCCAATTTTATCGGATATTAGAGATCTTAGATTTTATTTACTTCTTTGAGTTACCATATTGATTTCACTTTATTACTCTCCACTCAACACCAGTACATAGAGACCTAAAGCCAAAATCAATGTGTTTGGTCCACATTCCTATGATTTTCTACTGATGGTTACTGACAAACTAAATAAGAATTAAAAAAAAAAAAAAAAAGAGGATAGCTTTGAGCAACAAGGTTCCCTTTTATGAACTTTTCCCAAACATCCCTATAAAGGCCCCAGAATGAAAGCATCAACCTCATGACAACATGTTCTGACCAATTTTTGTGATGCACTGTCCTCCTCTTGAGAATCTGTTATTCTAACATGGTAAACTGTCAATCAGAAAAGGAAATCCCGTTCTAGACAATCCGGTAGCTGTGGAATCATTTTCTACATCCTCCTTTCACTCATCCAAAAACAACACTTCCAATTTTGAAAGAGAAAAAAACTACAACTTTTCAATTCCTGGGGAGATTGAAAAATATCTAGAAATATACTTTAAACTATTATTATTGTGCTTATTCTCATTGAAATTTCCAGAAATGAGTAGCGATGAATTTGTCCCTCTTTGTCAATATAATGTGGAGTCTATTCGGGATAATTTTAAGGGGAACATAATAAAGCATCTAATAGTATTTGTTGAAAAAACGCGTCAGTCCCATAAAAGAAAAGAAGTAGAATCATACCCTTAATGAGGCGTCCAACAACCAAGCCTGTAGGCACGCACTTTGTTATAAAAACTTTAGGCACTATTATAATCTAGCATAAGTCACAGTGTTATGACACATATGTTAAAAGAATGTTGTCTGTAACAGAGGCTCAGAAAATGGAGTGAATTTTTGTTTGTTTTCTTTTTTTGAGACGGAGTCTCGCTCTGCCGCCCAGGTTGGAGTGCAGTGTCGCAATCTCGGCTCACTGCAAGCTCCGCCTCCCACGTTCAACGCCATTCTCCCGCCTCAGCCTCCTGAGTAGCTGGGGCTACAGGCGCCTGCCACCAGGCCCGGCTAATTTTTTTTTTTTTTTTTTTTTTTGTATTTTTAGTGGAGAGGGAGTTTCACCGTGTTAGCCAGGATGGTCTCTATCTCCTGACCTCGTGATCCGCCCGTCTTGGCCTCCCAAAGTGCTGGGATTACAGGAGTGGGCCACCGTACCCGGCCGGAAATTTTTTCTCTATAAGGACAATACATAAAATTCAAATGTGTAGTTCAAATGGAAGCAGAAATGTGAACTCATGCTCTTGTAAAAAAAAAAAAAAAAAAAAAACTCAATTTCTAGCTTTGCCTCTATTAACTTAAAAAAATTAATAAATACAATTTACAAATTTAGAAAAAGAGAGGAGACATTATTTCTTGTAAAAGGTGACCATCCCTCAGGCTAGAAAGTGGGCCTCCAGCCAAGCCCAGAGACAGGCACTCTGAAGGAGGAGGGGTTAGGGCAGGAGCTTTATGCCAAATAGGTTGGATAAATATAAATACTCAACAGGTTACAGGAGGAGCTATGAATATTCATGAAGGTGGTCCTGACACATGCTTATCAAGCAAACATGCATGTAACATGCATGTTCACTTTGGGGTGGTGACTTAACATTTAAATGTGTTATAGTAAGGCCCTGCACATCAAAAGGTTTTTTAAGAACACGAATGCACGCAAGAGCACAGCCAGCCAGGGCCAGTCCATGGTCAGTGGTCTTCTTATCAGGAGAAAGTTACTGAAATCAGTCTCTTGTCCAATCAAAGCTGTAGCTATGGCTAGTGCAACAGGCGGTAAGTTAGTCAGCATCTGGTGGAGCTGCAAATTGTTTTAATATTACTTATCTCAAGAGCAGTGCTTATTTACCTGCTGGAGAAAAAGAAAAACCTGTGGCAGCTAGAACATAGTTTGTTCATTAGGTGTAGAGATGTGTAATTTAACCCTTGCCTGGTATGGTCTTAGATCTTGTTTATAATTTGGTATCTTATTGTCACAAAGAGTCTGTTCTGTCAGTCTTATGATCTCTATTTTAACATTAAGGCTGGTTACTTGTTGTGTCCAAACCATAAAAGAGAAGGGGTAAAAAAAGGGCCTGTATGACCTCCCATCCCACTGTGGCTGGGAACTAAGTTTTTAAGTTTTTCCTGGGGTCCCCTTGGCCAACCGGGGGTCTGTTCAGTCAGTGTGGGCTTAGAATTTTATTTTTAGTTTACATCTCTAAAATTACTGAAAAGTGATTTCAGCTATTACTTGTGCTCAAGAAAAACAATCAGATCGTTGTTTCCACTAAATGAAAAGTGTAGCTCTGTGAAAAGACTATAGGCATTTCCACAGGCAGAAAACATCAAGTTGAGGCTACACATCTTTTTATTGGAAGAGTGAGAATAGTTTGAAATATATCCTACATAATTCTGGAGCAAAGATGCTCCTTGAAGGGGCTCCGCCACCAAGTTCAAACCATTTGAGCAACACAAAGAGAATAATAATCCAATGAAAATCCATGAGCTCATAAGATTTTAAAAGATCAACTGCTATAAAATATCCCAAAGGGTGAGTATAGAAGGATTTTTAATGCACAGAAATAAGGCATAATGATCAACACAATCATGTGTATATTGCATAAAGTTTTTAGTAAATAACTAACACACCAATGAAAATCAATCATTAAGAGATTTGCTGACTTACAAGAAACTCTGGGACACAGCTAAGGCAGTGTTAAAAGGGAGAGTAATAGCACTAAACATCCACATCAAAAAGTTAGCAGGATCTCAAATTAACAACCTAATATCACAACTGAAAGAATTACAGAAGCAAGAGCAAACCAACTCCAAGGCTAGCAGCGGACAAGAAATAACAAAAATCAGAGCTGAACTGAAGGAAATTGAGACACACACAAAAAAATTCAAAAAACCAATAAATTCAGGAGTTAGATTTTTGAAAAAATTAATAAGATACATAGACCACTAGCTAGACTAACAAGAAAGAAGATCCAAATAAACACAATTAGAAATGACAAAGAGGATGTTACCACTGACCCCACAGACAGAAAACTAACTATCCAAAACTACTACAAACACCTCTATGTACAAGAACTTGAAAACCTAGAAGAGATGGGTATGTTCCTGGACATATAAACCCTCCCAAGACTGAACCATGAAGAAATTGATTCCCTGAATAGAACAATAATGAGCTCTGAAATTCAATCAGTAAGAAAGCCCAGGACCAGATGGATTCACATCCAAATTCTACCAGATGTACAAAGAAGAGCTGGTACCATTCCTATAGAAACTATTACAAAACATTGAGGAGGAAGGACTCCTCCCTAACTCATTCTGTGAGGCCAGCATCATCTTGATACCAAAACCTGGCAGAGGCACAATAAAAAGTAAAAACTTCAGGCCAATATCCTTGACAAACATTCATGCAATAATCTTCAACAAAATACTTGCTAACTGAATCCAGTAGCACATCAAAAAGTTAACCCACCACAAACAAGTAGGCTTCATCCTACTTGGTTGAAGGTTGGTTCAACACATGCAAATCAGCAAACATAATTCACCACATAAACAGAGCTAAAGACAAAAACCACATGATTATGTCAATAGACTCAGAAAAGGCCTTCAATAAAATTCAGCATCCCTTCATGCTAAAAGTTCTCAATACACTAGGTATTGAAGGAATGTACCTCAAAATAATGAGAGTCATCTATGACATCAGCCAATATCATACTGAATGGGAATGGGCAAAAGCTGGAAGCATTCCCTTTAAAAACCAGTAGAAGACAGGGATGCCCTCTCTCACCACTCCTATTCAACATAGTATTGGAAGTCGTGGCCAGAGCAATCAGGCAAGAGAAAGAAATAAAAGGTGTCCAAATATGAAGAGAGGAAGTCAAACTATCCCTGTTTGCAGATGACATGATTCTACATACAGAAAACCTTGGAGTCTCAGCCCAAAAGTTCCTTCAGCTGATAAATAACTCCAGCAAAGTTGCAGGATACAAAATCAATGTGCAAAAATCAGTGGCATTTCTAAAAACCAGCAACAGCCAAGCCGAGAGCCAAATCACGAACCCAATCTCGGCTCACTATGTTGGAGTATACAGGCACAATCCGGGCTCGCTGCAACCTCTGCCTCCCGAGTTCAAGCGCTTCTTGGGCCTCAGCCGTCCGAGTAGCTGAGACTACAGGCATGCGTCACCACGCCCAGCTAATTGTTTGTGTTTTCAGTAGAGACAGGGTTTCACCATGTTGGCCAGGTGGGTCTCAAACTCCTGGCCTCAAGTGATCCGTGCGACTCGGCCTCCCACAGTGCGGGGATTACAGGCCTGAGCCACCACACCTGGCCAAGATTTTCTTTTTTGTTCCTACATGGAAGTGAAGATATGAAATATTTGTCATTCTGTGCCTGGCTTATTTCACTTAATAATACAGACCTGCAATCTCATCCATTTTGTCTGCAGTGGAGAGGATTTTGTTTATTCCTTTTTAGGCTGAATAATACTTCACTGTGTGTGCATACCACAGTTTCTCATTTGAAACAAATTCCTAAAAAGCAAATATTTTTAACATGTCTCGGAATGTGAAACTTCAGGGATACTGTGCCCATTTTATTCTTTTCTATTTCCCGTCTTATGTATATGCAAGTGTATAACAAAGCAGCAATCAAAGTGTGTATAAATCTATAATTTCAACAAATGTAAAATGAAAATGCTAAGTGGTGGCTGGGCGCGGTCGCTCACGCCTGTAATCCCAGAACATTGGGAGGCGGAAGCGGGCGGATCACCTGAGGTTGGGAGTTCAAGACCAGCCTGACCAATATGGAGTACCACTGTCTGTACTAAAAATACCAAAAAAAAAAAAAAAAAAAAAGCGGGGCATGGTAGCGCATACCTGTAATCCCAGCTACTTGGAAGGCTGAGACAGGAGAATCACTTGAATATGGGAGGCAGAAGTTGCAGTGAGCCGAGATCATGCCATTGCACTCCAGCCTGGGCAACAAGAGTGAAACTCTGCCTCAAAAAAAAAAAGAAAAGAAAAGAAAAAGAAAAAATAGAAAATGCTAAATGGTAAGAAAAAACAGCATAATAAACATTTGTATGGTGTTGATGGACAATGCATTTGAAGATAATATTTGAAGAAATCATACTACAATTAACTTCTGTTCTTACTCATTGGAGCTTGATGCCTCTAAAAACTTCATCATTGCAACCACCTCTGGTGCTTAAAAAAAAAAAAAAAAAACCACATACACAGGTGCAGGGAAATCAGAATCTCAGGTAATGAGACCCAGGCCTCATCATTTGTAAGCTCCCCAGGTGATTTGACTCAAAGTCAAGATTGAGGACCGGTGACATGGATCTCTACACATAACCTGCCTAAATAGATTCTCTAGAAGCAGTTTATAAAGAAATTCCACATGAACTCTGGAAGAGGATATGAATTTGATGTACAGTATGTCCTCACTTAACATCTTTGAAAGTCTCTTGGAAACTTCACCTTTAAGCAAAATTAGGTATAGTGAAACCACTTATTCCTTACCAACATTACAACTACACAACTTTGAACGCACCAGTGGTGTTGGAGGACCTGCTGTACATTGCTTCCATAAAGTCAATTTTCAGGGAATTCCAAAATGAAGTGAGGACTTCCCGTATGTAAAAAGATGGTTGTGATTCCACCTGGATGACAGGGTTATTGCTCAGAAACTAAAGGAGGCCGCCTAGGTATAGAGGATTCAGTCATGAGGTTTCTGCTAAACAAAGGATCCCAGAATCCTCACCCATTCCAGTTAAAGGCATAACGAAGAAAACAGTATTCACATAGGAAATGCGGAAAGGAATAAAACCATCAAGCCACAAAAATAATGTGACTAAGGGGCAGGATTTGCAGATGTAGGGATTTAATTTGGTTGCCCTTTCTTACCCACACAAGAAAAACAATGGAACAGATCATGAGATTCGACTGTTCTGCTGCGCAGCCTCCACAGGGCGCTTTGAATGTCCCTGTTTCTCAGGCTGTAGATGAAAGGGCTCAGCATGGGGGTGACCACGGTGTACTTCACTGACGCCACCACACCATTGCTGGGAGGTGGTGCCACAGCTGAAGTCAGGTACACGCCAATGCCTGTTCCATAAAATAAGCAAACAACTGCCAGATGAGAGCCACAGGTGGAGAAGGCTTTATACTTCCCATCTGACGATGAAATCCTTAGAATGGAGGGGACAATTTTATAGTAAGACAAAAGGATCCCTGAAATGGGAAGAAAACCAAACATAGTACTATTGAAATACATGAATATGCTATTGATGACGCTGTCAGAACAGGAAAGGTTGAGAAGTTGAGATGGCTCACAGACAAAATGAGAGATTTCCACATTCTTGAAGAAGGTGAATTGTAACACCATCTAACTGTGCAGCTGGGAATCCAACAGGCTAAGGAAAAAGGACCCCAAAACTAAGAAGACACAGAGGTGAGGATTCACGATGACTGCGTAGTGCAGAGGGCGACAGATGGCTACAAAGCAGTCCTAGGCCATCACAGTCAGGAGCATGTCTTCTATACATGCAAAAAGGACGAAGAAAGACATCCGTGTCAGGCAGCCCGCATAAGAGATGACTCTGCTATGCAACTGCATGTCCACAGTCATCTTGGGAACCGTGGCCGAGGTGAAACTGATGTCAGCCCAGCACAGGTTGGAGAGGAAGAAGTACATGGGGGTGTGGAGGTGGGAGTCAGAGCTGACAGCCAGGATGATGAGCAGGTTCCTTAGCACCGTGACCAGATACATGGACGGGGATAGCCCAGCGAGGACAGGCTGCAGTTCTGGATCCTCTGAGAGTCCCAGGAGGAGGAATTCTCAGACACCTGTGAGATGCCGTGGCTCTGTGTGACTTGGACACCTTGGGAAGAAAAGAGGATTGGAAAAATAAAAGATAAAAACCAGCCCTTAATGCTGTGTGTATATTTTGGATGCAAGCAATTCACAAGGAACATTTTCACATTTAAGGACCATACACCGTCAGCAATATTTCTCAGTTGTGACAAGTCCAAAAGTCTCAGAATTATTACATGATTTACTTTTTTGCTATTCAACTCCTTCTGTACATACTACTTTGGAGAAAATCCACTGAAGAATGTTAGAAGACCAAAACATAATATATAACAAATCCATGATCTCAGTAAAATACGGCCTACTCTTTTCAGAAAAAATAAAATGCAATGAAGATGCTCTTCTCTCTTTAAGAAAAAGATCTCAGTCTAATTGAAAGAAATTAAGAAGCAGTGAAATACACTCTGTTTTATTCAGACACCGTGCGACAAATTCCTTTGATGTAGAATATGTAAAAGGATGATACAAGAGCTAGGACCGCATTATCTAAAAACAAAATCGAACCTTAGAGTTCTTAATCGGAAGACCTTTTAACATGCCAGTTACTTTTCATATTTATTATCATCCTTAGGTTTTCTGACATCATTTCTTCATAAAAGTACATGCACACTCAAATATGGGAGCTGTGTTTCCACATTAATTGAATATATAACTCTTGGCCGAGTGCCATGGCTCACACCTGTAATCCCAGCACTTTGGGCGGCCGAGGCCGACAGATCACCTGAGGTCAGGAGTTCCAGACCAGCCTGGCCAACGTGGTGAAACCCTGTCTCTAGTGAAAATAAAAAAAAAATTAGCGGGGCGTGGTGGCGGGTAACCCTAGCTGCTTGGGAGGCTGAAGCAGGAGAATCCCTTAGAACCTGGAAGGCAGAGACTGTACACCCTGTGATATTATTTTGGATATCCTAGGGAGATATTGCTCCTGACATCAGAGTGGGCATACACCCTGTGATATTGTCTGTAATATCCTAGAAAGATGTTGCTCCTAATATCACAGTGGCTGCACACCCTGTGATATTAATTGTAATATCCTACAGAGATATCACTCCTAATAATACAGTGGGTGTACACCCTGTGATATTATTCATAATATATTAAGGAGATACGACTCCTGATATCGCAGTGAGTGTACACCCTGTTTGTACACCCTGTGATATTATTTGTAACAACTTAGAAAAATATAACAGCTAATATCAAAGTGGGTGTACACCCTGTGATGTTCTTTGTTATCTACTCGGTAGATATTACTCCTAATATCACAGTGAGTGTACACCATGTGTGTACACACTGTGAAATTATTCATAATACCCTAGGAAGATATTACTCCTAATATCACAGTAGGTGTACACCCTGTGATATTATTTGTAATCACCTAGAGAGATACGATTCCTAATATTCCAGTGGGTGTACACTCTGCGATGTTCTTTGTAATGTCCTAGGAAGATATTACTCCTAATATCAAAGGGGATGTACACCGTGTGTGTACACTCTGTGATATAATTCGTAATATCCCAGAGAGATATTTCTCCTAATATCACAGTGGATGTACACTCTGTGATATTCTTCGTACTATCTTAGAGAGATATTTCTCCCAGTATCACAGTGGGTGTACACCCTGTGATATTATTCATCATATCCTAGAGAGACATTACCTCTAATATCGCAGTTTTTGTACACCCTGGGGTATTATTCATAATATCCTAGGGAGATATTATTCCTAACATCACAGTGCGTGTACACCATGGATGGACACCCTGTGATGTTTCTCATCATATCCTAGGGGGATATTACCCTTAATGTCACAGTGGGTGTACACCCTGAGATGTTACTCGTAATATCCTAGGGAGAAATTACGCCTAAAGTTACACTGGGTGTACACCATGTGTTTACGTTCTCTGATGCTATTCATAATATCTTAGAAAGTTATTAGTCCTAGTGCCACAGTGGGTGTATACCATGTGTGTACACTCTGTGATGTCATTGGTATTATCCTAGGGAGATAGTTCTCGTAACATCACCGTGGGTGTACATCATGTCTCTACTCCCTGTGGTGTTATTGGTTATGTCCTGGGTTGATATTACTCCTAATATCACCGTGGGTGCACACCATGGGTGTACATTCTGTGATGTTATTCGTAATATCCTAGGGAGATATCACTCCCTGTGTCATAGTGGGTGCACCGCCTTGTGATATTATTGGTAGTATCCTTGGGATGTATTACTCCTGTTATCACAGTGGGTGTACACCCTGTGATAGTATTTGTCACATCCTAGGGAGATATTACTGTATACCTTGTGATATTATTTGTGACATTTTAGGGAGCTGTTTCTCCTAAAGTCAGAGTGGGTGTACACCCTGTAATATTCTTCCTAATGTCACAGTGGGTGTACACCATGAGTGATATTTTTTCTAATATCCAGCGGGGAAGAGGATGATATTGCTTCCAATATCACAGAAGGTGTACAGCCCCTGTGATATTGTTCCTAATATCCAGGGAAGGAGTGGATGACATTATGCCCAATATCACTGGGGGTGTACCACCTCCCGCCGGGTTATTGTTCTTAATATCTGGAGGTGGAGAGAATGATGTTACTCCCAATATCACAGGGGGTGTACACCACCCCTGTTTGTAAACACCCCCCGTGATATTGTTCCAAATGGCCTGTGAAAGAGTAAATATGACTCCCATTATTGCGGGGGGTGTTCAGCCCTGATGATATTGTTTTCTAACATCCAGGGAAGGAGAGTATGCTATTACTCCCAATATCGCAGGGGTTGTACACCCTTTTGTGCTTTTGTGCCCAATATCCAGGAAAATAGAGGATGATATTACTCCCAATATCGAAGTAATTGTACAGCACCCCTGTGATATTCTTCATCATATCCAGAAAGGAAAAGAATGATATTACTCGCAACAGCTTAGTAAATGTATACCCAGGCTTTGATATCTTTCCCAATATCCAGGTAGGGAGAGGATCATATTACTTTCAATGTCGCACGGTGTGTACACCCCCTCTGTGATCTTGTTGCAAACATCCAGGTTTGGGGAGGACAACATTACTCCCAATATCGCAAGGGGAATATACTCCCCCGTGACCTTGTTAGTCATTTCCTGGCTGGAGAGGATGATATTACTCCCAATATCGCAGGGAGTGTACACACCCCTTTGAAAATCTTCCTAATATCCAGAGGGAGAGAGGATGATATTATTCCCAGTGCTGGAGGGGGTTTACACAGCCCTGTGATACTCTTCCTAATATCCACAGGGAGAGAGGATGATATTACTCCCAGTACCGCAGGGGGTGTACATAACCCTGTGATATTGTTCCTAATATCCAGAGCGGAAGAGGATGATATGACTCTCAATATCGCAGGGGGTGTACACCCCTCCTGTCTTATTGTTCTGAATACCCTGGGAGGGAGAGGATAAAGTTACGTTGAATATGGCAGGGAATGTACACCCTCCCCCTCTGATACCCTTCCTAATGTCCAGGGGAAGAGAGGAAAATTTTACTCCCAATATCGCAGAGGCAGTACACCCCACCTGTGATGTTGTTCCCAATATGCAAGGGGGGAGAGGATGATACTACTCCCAATATCGCAAGGCTGTTCACATACCCAGTGACATTTTTCCTAATATCTAGGGGAGAGACAATTATATGACAGCAAAGGTCACAGGGTCTGTACATCCCTTCCTGATATTGTTCCTAATATCCAGGGGGGAAGAGGATGATATCAAATATGAAAGGGGGTGTACACCCCCCACCCCTATGATATTGTTCTTAATATTCATGAGGGGAGACGATATTACTGCAAATATCGCAGGGGTTGTTGACACCCCCGTGTGATATTGTTTCTGATATCCGGGGGGGAGAAAATCATATTACTTCCAATATTGCAGGTTGTGTATACCCCACCTGAAATATGGCACCGAATATCCAAAGAGGGAGAGGATGGTATTAATACCAATATCGAAGTGTGTGTACGAAGGGTGTATCGAAGGGTGTGTAAAAACCCTTGTGATACGGCTTTTAATATCCAGTGGGCGGGAGGATGATATTAGTCCCAACATCCCAGAGGGTGTACACTACCCCTGTGATATTGTCCCTAACTTCCAGAGGGGAGAGGATGATATCACTCCCAATATCTCAGAAGTTGTACATCCCCCGTGATATTGTTTGTCATATCCAGGGAGGCACAGGATGACATTCCATTGAATTTCGTGACAGGCGTACACGCACAGTGTGATATTGTTCCTAATATCCAAGAAGGGAGAGGATGATATTACTCCCAATAAAGCAGTGGGTGTACATTACCCCTGTGTTATTGTCTCTAATATCCGGGGCCGGGGCAGAGGGGGAGAGGATAACAGTCCCTCAAATTTAGCAGGTGGTTTGACGCCCCTTGTGGTGTTGTTTTAAATATCCAGCGGGGAAGACAATAGTACTATTTTTGATACTCCGATTCATCTGCTGCACCTTTCCGGAACTCTGAGGCTGGGAGGCGGCATGCAGTTTCCGTGTGATCCCCAATACCTTTGCCGTCTTCTGTACCAAGGCAGCCAAAAACGCAGGCCCGTTATCTGAGCCGATCCGTAATGGCAGTCGAAATCTAGGAATCAGATCTCGAAGAAGCACAGGGGTTGCTTCACCAGCTTTTTCGGTTCGTGTTGGATAGGCCTCCACACACCCAGAGTAGGTACGCCCAAGAACTAGTAAATACTTGGTACCTCCACACTTTGGCATCTCTGTGAAGTCTACCTGGAGATCTTCAAAGAGGGCTGCTCCATAAGCTTGTATGCTGGGCGGAACGGCTGGCTGGACGTTGCCTCGCATTATGCTGTCGGCAGGTAACACACCGCTGCCTCACCATTTTGGCAAGGGCTCACAAATGCGAGATGTAGAAATACCAGCCTAATAACTTTTCCAGTGACTCCTGACCTACATGGGTAGTTTCTTGCACAGCCAGTACAACTGCAGCTCCTAGCAACTGTGGCACAGCTACTCTCACATCTGGTAACCGAATCCACCCTTCCTCCATCACTTGTCCTTCCCTCTACCTGGAGAAAGTCCTTTTCTTCTTTAGAAGAAGTAGGTCCAAGATCAGGTGCTTCAGGGAGCACTGATGCCCGGAAGGGGGCAGATGCTGCTTTTCGAGCCTCTGAGTCAGCACGAGAATTCCCCAAACCCAGCAAGGTGGAAGCTCGCTGGTGTCCTCTGCAATGCATAACTGCCACCTTGTGGGGTTTCCATACTGCTTCTAATAATTGCAAGAATTCTTGTTGATATTTTCTATGTTTTCCCCTGGAGTTCAATAGGCCCTTTTCTTTCTATCACGCTCCATGCACTTGAAGGGTTAAAAAGACATACTGAGAATCAGTGTAAATGTTTACAGTCTCACCTTCACTGAGTTCTAAGGCCCGAATGAAAGCAATGAGTTCAGCCTCCTGGGCTGAAGTGGCCTCGGGCAACGATCTGGCTTCAACAACAGTGTCCAGGGTTACCACTGCATACCCTGCACCTCTCTCTCCTTGGGGGTTGAAGAAGCTGCTCCCATCCACGTATAGTTCCCAGTCTACTGATGCCCAAGGCTGGTCCCAGAGGTCATGTCTGCTAGAGTCAACGGAGTCCAACACTTCTACACAATCAGGCTCGACAGGGCTCTCTGGTACCGGGAGCAAGGTGGCGGGGTGTAGGGTGTTACAAACTTCAATGGTTATACAGGGATTTTCACAGAGCAAAGTTTGGTGCTTGGTGAGTCCGGCATTCATTAGCGAATGATGTCCTTTAGTATTCATTAAAGTCACCACAGCATGGGGGGCCTTTATGTTCAGGTTTTGCCCAAGAGTCAGCTTATTTGCTTCTTGTACTAGCAGGGCAGTTGCTGCCAAGGCCCTCAAACAGGGGGGCCATCCTTTAGAAACCCCGTCTAGTTGTTTAGAGAGGTAGGCCACCGGCCTCAGCCAGGGCCCCACAGTTTGGGTTAAAAGTCCAGCTGCCATCTTTTCTCTCTCTGATGTATACAATGGAAAAGGCTTTGTCAGATTGGGTAGCCCCAGGGCTGGGGCTGCCAGAAGTTTTTCCTTTAACTCATGAAAGACTTCCTGTTGTTGGGATCCCCATTCCAAAGGTTCCCGGTCCCTGCCCCCTTTGTGACCTCATACAAAGGCTTGGCTAATACTGCAAAGTTTGGGATCCACAGTCTACAAAACCCCACAGCTCCTAAGAATTCTCTCACCTGCCTTGTGCCCTTAGGCTCCGGTAGATTGCAAATGACCTGCTTTCTTTCTGATCCCAGGCTGCGTTCGGACCCCTGTGGGATAGTAAATCCCAAGTAAGGTACCTGCCATCGGCAGATCTGAGCTTTCGTCTTGGACACCTAATACCCACAGTCCTCCAGGTGCTGGTGTAGGGCTTCTGTTCCCTTGGCGCACCCGACTGCTGTGGGGTGTCCCAGCAGAAGGTCATCAACCTACTGGAGCAACACGCAGCCTAGGTCTCTGGTGGGAAACTTCTGGAGGTCTCGAGCCAATGTCTCCCTGAAGATGGTGGGGGAGTTCTTGAACCCTTGGGGAAGTCCAGTCCAAGTGTACTGTGTAGTGACACCTGACTCCGGATCTTCCCACTGAAAGTCAAACAGCTTCTGTCTCTCAGGGGCTAATCTGATAGGAAAGAAAGCATCTTTCAGGTCCAAGCAGGTGAACCAGCTGTCCTCAGCTGGCAGCAACCCCAACAATGTGGATGGGTTAGGTACTGTTGGATGTAAAGTCAGTGTAGCTTGATTAAGCAAGTGCAAATCCTGTACCGGCCGGTAGTCCTTGGTCCGTGGCTTGGGAACAGGCAGGAGGGGAGTGTTCCATGGAGACTGACAAGGAACAATAATTCCAAAAGTTCTTAGGTGCTTGAGATGGACCTGGATACCTTGAAGAGCTTCTCTGGGGACCGGGGCCTGTTTTTGCCTAACCGGCTGGGCCCCAGTCTTAACTGGCCAATCCCGGAGGTTTGTCTTCTGCCCGTACTCTTGGCCACCGCTTAGCCAGAGCTGGTCTTCGCTCTTGGCCCGGCTCAGTTAAGAAAAGTCTCCATTCCTCCTCTCGGGGGACCGTAAGGGTCATAATGACTCCCTTTCCAGGTAACTTTAGCAGCAAAGAGCCGTGCTCTGTCAAAGAGATAGTGGCTCTCAGCTTGCTGAGCAAGTCCCTTCCCAAAAAGGGCAAGGGACAGTGAGGCATGTACCAAAACTGATGAATGACTTTATGTCCTCCTACAGTGCAAGTCCGAAGCAAGCAGAAAGCTTGCTTTGCTGAAACCCCCATGGCTCCGATGACGTCAATAGTCGTTTTGGATAAGGGGGCGATCGGGGCGGTTACTAGCGAATGTTCAGCACCACTATCTACAAGAAAATCAATGTCTCTACCCCCGACTGTCATTCTGACCAGAGGCTCTTTGGGGACGCTTGAGCCTGGTCTCCCTCAGTCCAATAACCCTTCTGCCAGGTTGAGCAGGGCCCCTTCCTCCTTGTCCGGGGCCTCCTGCTCTGAGTCACCTTGTTTTCTTTTGAGCTGAGGGCATTTGTTCTTCCACTGTCCTATTTCTTTACAATAAGCACACTGGTTACACTGCAAACTCTGACAGCCCAGCTGAGTTTCTTTCCCAGGGCCCCCCTTCCCTTGCCTCTTTGAGGGGGGCCCTCTGATTGCTGCAGCTAACAAACAGGTCAGTGTTTTGCCGGGCCTGACCTCCATTCTCTTTGCCGTTTTCCTTACCACTTACTGCATCCCTGCTTACAAACACCTGGCTAGCTATTTCTAGTAATTGTGATGTATTCATCCCTGCAAGCCCAGCCTGTTTCTGCAATTTTCTTCTCATGTCTTCTGCGCTTTGACGGACTAAAGCCATGTTAATCATGCGCTGATTTCAGGGCTATCGGGATCAAAGGGAGTATACATACAATAGGCCTCACACAGTCTCTCGTAGAATTGTGCTGGACTTTCTTCTTTTCCCTGAATGACCTCAGAGACCTTGTTAAAGTTTGTGGCCTTCTGAGCTCCCCTCATTAATCCTTCCAAGAGAGCTTCCCTATCTCGGTTTAGCCTTTGCATATCCTCTCTTTCATGTGGGTCCAACTGGGGGTCGGTTCCTGGTAACTGGGTCCTTACATACTCTTGGGGGTTTTGATAATCAGCTGGTGCATGTTCCTCTAGCCACTTAGTTGCTGCTTGGAGGACTCTCCGCCTTTCTTCGCTGTTAAAGAGCAACATGAGCAACAGGTGCCAATCAGCCCAGGTGTGGTTGTGGGTCTGGATAACAGTTTGAAGCAAATCAATTAGGGCTTGTGGCTTTTCGGTATAGGGCGGTGTATTGGTTTTCCAGTTGAGAAGGTCAACGCAGGTGAAGGGCTGGTACCCAAAAACACGCCTCTCCACCACGTGACCATCCTCATCTATCCCAGTATACCGCTGCTCTCTCAGGGGCATTTGTATCCCCGTTTTGGGTCGTAAACGAGCTGCCGAGGGAGGGGTGGAATGGCGCAATGTGACTTACCGCAATTAATAATCTCAATTATTAATTGACACTAATAATTATCAATATTAATAACTGATAATATAATTTTAAAAATCAATACCGATAATAATGATAATTAATATTAAATAGTTATACTAACGATAATAAATGATTAATAGTAAAGATTAATGATGCCTGATATTAATAACTGATATTGATCTTATTCATTAGAAAACAGTATTAGCTCCTACTAATTAATATTAATATTAATAATCTGAAAACTTTTTATTAGCAATTATTTCTTAATATTAATATGAGTATCGGTCATTCATATTCATGTTAATATTAAATGAGGAATAATTCATTCTACTATTAAGCCTAATACCTCAGTGGGTGTACACCCATCTGTGATTTTGCTCCTAATGTCCAGGGAGGGAGAGAGCATGATATTACGTTCAATATCGCAGTAGGTGTACACCCAGCCGGTGATATTGATCCGAATATAATCTCCAGGGGATGGAGTACGACGTTACTCCCAATATAGCACTGGGTGTGCATCCACCCGGTGATTTTGCTCCTAATAGTCATGGAAGAAGAGAATGCTATTACTCCCAGTATCGCAGGAAGTGCACACCCCTTCTGTGACATTATTCCTAATATCCGGAGGGGGAGAGGGTGATATTACTCACAATATCGCAGGCTGTGTACACCCACCCTCTGATATTGTTCCTAGTAGCCAGGAAGGGAGAGGACAATATGACTCCCCATACAGCAGGAGGTGTACACCCATCCTGGGATATTATTCCTAATATCCATGGAGAGGAGAGGCTGATATGACTCCCAGTATCGCAGGGGGTGTACATCCAGTCTGTGATATTGTTCTTAATATTCAAAGGCAGAGAGGTTGATATTACTCCCAATATCACAGAAAGTGTACAAACCCGTGTACTATTGTTGCCATTATCCAGAAGAAGAGAAGATGATATCACCACCCCCCCCCCAATCCCATCGCAGGAGGTGTACACCCACTCTATATATTTTTTGCAATGTGCAGGGCAGGGGAGGACAATATTCTTCTTAATAGCACAGGGTGTGTACAGCCCCACTGTGATATGGTCCTTAATATTCCAAGGCGGAGAGGATGATCTTACTCCCAATACCGCAGAAAGTGTACACCACCCCAGTGATATGGTTCCCATGATCCAGGAGAGAAGAGGATGATGTTACTTTCGATATCGCACGGGGTGGAAATGCCCCCAGTGATATTGTTCCTAATTTCAACGTGGGAGAGGATGATACTACATGGAATGCCCCTAGGGGTAAAAACACTCCTGTGATATTGTTCTTAATATCAAGGGGAAAGAGGATGCTATTACTCCAAAGAGTGCAGAGGATGTGCACCCGTCTGTGACATAGTTGGTAATTTCCAGAGGCGGAGAAGATATTACTGATAATAACGTGAACACGCTGTGTGACCACCGTGGATCGTCATATCCGAGGGGGGAGAGGGGGGTGATATGACTCCCCGCATCGCGGAGGGCGTCCGCCCCCCTGCAATGTGGATCGTCATAGCCGGGGGGGAGAGGGGGGTGATATGAGTCCCCACATCGCAGGGGCCTCACCCCCTTGCGATGGGGATCCTAAGATCCAGGGGCGGAAAGGGGCTGGCTCTTACTCCCCGTATCGCAGGAGGTGTGTACAACCCCTGCGATATTGGGACTAATATTATCCTCTCCCCCTGAATATAAGAAACAATATCACAGGAGGAGGTACACCCCCTGCGATATTGGAGGTAACATCATTTTCTCCCCCTCGGGATATTCGGAACAATATCACAGTGGGTGTGTACAGCCCCTGCGACATTGCCGCTAGTATCTTCCTCTCCCTCCCAGGATATAAGGAAGAATGTCACAAGGGGGTGTACACCCCCTGCGATATTGGCTGTAATATCTTCCTCTCCCCCACTGCCCTTTAGGAGCAACGTCACAGAAGGGGTGTTCCCCCCCTGCTGTATTGGGAGTGATATCATCCTCTCCGTCCCTGGATATTAGGAACAATATCCCTAGGGAGTGTACACCTCCTGCAATATTCAGACTAATATCATCCTCTCGCCGCCTGGATATTAGGATCGATATCACAAGGGTGGTGTGCACCCCCGGCGAAATTGGAAGAAATATCATCCTCTCCACCTTTGGCTATTAGGGACAGTATCACGGGGGAGGTCTCCGCCACCTGCGATATTGGGAGTCATATCATCCGCTCCCACCCAGGATATTAGGAACAAGATGACCGAAGGGATGTACACCCACTGCCATATTTTCAATAATGTCATCCTCTACCCCCTGGCTATTAGGAGTAACATCATAGAGGGGTGTACACTTTCTGCGATATTCAGAGTAATATCCTCTCCCTCACGGATATTGGGAACAGTTATATTAATTATTAATATTAGTAAATATAAACAATAGTAATCATTGATATTAATAATTACAGTAGAGACAGTAAAACTTAGTACGGATTAAAAATATTAACGGTTACTATAAATAATAGCAATATCACTATTAATAATAAAATAATGATATCAGTAATTAATGTTACTTCAATCAATCATGAGATGTTGGTAATAAAACAATAATTAATATTAAGATTAATAACTACTATTAAAATGATATTAATATTAATTATTTTAATCATGCATAATCATATCTTGAAAATAAGCATTAATGATTAATAACGTTATTCCATTAATATTACCATTGATAATTATTAACAAGACTGATGTTTAATAATTCATAATATTATTAGTGCTAATACCGCAGGGGGTGTACACTTACCTGTGATATTGTTCCTAATATCCAGGAATGGAGAGCATGATACTAGTTTTCATATCGCAGTAGGTGTACACTCACCCTGTGACACCGATCCTAATACCCAGCGGGTAGAGTATGCCATGACTGCCAACAGAGCAATGAATGTACAGCCACCCGGTGATATTGCTCCTAATATTCACGGAAGAAGCCTATGATATTACACCCAATATCGCAGGGAGTGTAGACCTCTTCTGTGATATTGTTCCTAGTAGGCCGAGAGGGAGAGGATGATAATAATTCCAGCATCGCAGGCTTTGTTCACCCAGCCTGTGAAATTGTTATTAATATCCTGAAAAGGAGAGGATGATATTACTCCCCATAACAGACAGATGTGACTCCCCATCATAGAGCAGGAGGTGAACACCCACCCTGTGATATTCTTCCTAATATTCAGAGGCCGAGAGGTTGATGTTACTCCCAACATCGCAGGAAGTGTACACCCGCGTGTGAGATGGTCCTTAATAATATTCCAAGGCGGAGGCGGTGATATGACTACATATATGACAGAAAGTGGACACCCCCCCAGGGATATTGTTCCCATGATTCTGGAGGGAAGAGGATGATATTACGTTCAATACGACAGAAGGTGGACACGCCCCTACTCATATTGTTTCTAATTGCAAGGTGGGAGAGGGGGATATGACACGCGATACCGCAGGGAGTAGAAACACACCTGTGATACTGTTCTTAATATTCAGGGAGGAAGAGGATGATATTACTCCCAATACTGATGGGTGTATATTCTCTGTACACCAACGGTGTACACGCCTCTGTGAACCAGTTCATAATCTCCAGAGGGGGAGATGATATTACTCACAATATGGTAAACAGGCTGTGAGACCACCGCGGATCCTAAGAGCCAGGGGGGCGAGAGGGGCTGGCTCTCCTCAGTCCCCGCATCGCGGGGGGCGCCTCGCCCCCCTGCGATGGGGGTCCTAAGAGCCAGGGGGGCGAGAGGGGCTGGCTCTCCTCAGTCCCCGCATCGCGGGGGGTGCCTCGCCCCCCTGCGATGGGGGTCCTAAGAGCCAGGGGGGCGAGAGGGGCTGGCTCTCAGTCCCCGCATCGCGGGGGGCGCCTCGCCCCCCTGCGATGGGGGTCCTAAGAGCCAGGGGAGCGAGATAGGGGTGATATGACTGCCTGGATCGCGGGGGGCACTCGCCCCCCTGGAACGTGGACGGTCATATCCAGAGTGTGGGAGGGGGGTGTTATTACTCCTCGCATGGCAGGGGGCGCCCGCTCCCATGCGATGTGTGTCGGCTTATCCAGGGGCGGAGTCGGGGGTGATATTAGTCCCCGCAAGGGGGGAGGTCACCCGCCCCCCTGTGATGTGGATCGTAATATCCAGTGTGGCAGAAGTCAGGTGACTTTAGTCCCCGATTTTTCCTAGGATCCTTTCTGTACTGCCACCCTCGGTTCCCACCCTGGGACATTATCTTCCATATTCTAGCAAGATGCGGCTGCTAAAGTCGCAGGGGGTATACACCCTTCCTTATTATCTGTAATTTTGTAGGGGAATGTTAAACCTGATGTCACAGGACTCCGTACACTGTGATTTTATTCCCAATATCCTAGCTTTCCCTTAATAATAATGTCACATTTTGTGTACACCTTGTGGTATTGTTCTTATTCTCCTAAGGGGAAGTTGCTTTTATTTTCACACGGGATATGTTCCTTTTAATATTATTCATAATGTTCTAGAGGGATGTCACTCCTTATGTCACAGGGTTTGTACACCTTGTCAATTTACTCGTATTATCCTCATAAGATGTCACTCCTCATATCACAGAGGGTGTACACTCTGTGATATTGTCGTCATATTCCGGGGAAATGTTACTTTTAATGTCACAGAGGGTGCACACCTTGTGAAATTATTCATTATAATTTTGTGGGATGTTACCCCTAATGTCACACGGCGTGTACACACAGTGATGTTACGTGCAATATGCTATGGAAATGTTACTCGTAATCCACACTTCCTATACACCCTTTAATATTCTTCGTAATCTTCTAGGAAAACGTTACTGCTAATGTCACAGGGCCTGTAGACCCTGTCATAAAATTCCTAATATCCTAGCGGGAGTTCACTACTAATTTCACAATGCGTGTACACACTTTGATATTATTCGTATTGTCCTGAAGAGATGTTACTACTGATGTCCCAATGCAGGTACATTCTCTGATCTTATTGGTTATATCCTCGGGGGATGTTACTTCTAATGTCACACGGGGTGTACTCCCTGTGTTCTATTTCGTAATATCCTAGGGCAATTTTACTTTTAATGACACAGGGGGTGTACACATTGTGATATTATTCGTGATATTCTAGAAAGACGTTACTCCTAATGTCACAGGGCTGTACACCCTGTGATAGTATTCATAATTTCCCAGGGGTCTATACTCCTATTGGCACAGACGATAACACCCTGTGACATTATTCGTGATATTCTAGCGAGATGATACTCCTCACGTCACAGGGGGTGTACACCCCGTGTTATTATCCTTACTATTCTAGGGGGATGTTACTCCTAATGTCACAGGGATGTACACCCTGTGATATTATTCATAGTGTACCAGAGGGATATTAGCACTAACGTCACGATGTGTGTACACCTTGTGATATTATTTGTCATATCCTAATGTCACAGGGGGTGTGTTCCGTGTGATAGTCTTCCTAACATCCTAGACGGATATTGCTCCTGACGTCACAGGGTGTGTACACCTTGTCACATCATTCATAATACCCTAAAACTACGTTATTCCTCAGGTCACGGGGCGTTCACCGTGTGATATTTTTTGTCATAGTTTTGTGGGATGTTACTTCTAAAGTCACACGGGGTGTACACAGAGTCACACAGTGATATGAGTTGTAATATTCTATAGACATGCTACTCACATGTCTATAGAATCACATGGGCTGATGTAAATCACAGGGGCTGTACCTCCTGTGATATTATTCGTAATATTCTAGGGGAATGTTGCTACTATTGTCACGGGGGTGTACACCCTGTGATATGACTCATCATATCCCAGCGGGATGTTACTACTAAAGTCACAATGCCTGTACACACTGTGATATTATTTGTAATATCCTAAAGACATGTTACTACTAAGGTCGCAATGCATGTACACCCTCTGATATTATTCGTTATATCCTCGGGGGATGTTACTCCTGATGTCACACGGGGTGTACTCCCTGTCATATTATTCGTAATATCCAAGGGGGATGTTATTTTTAATGTCACCGGGGGTGACATTATGCATTAAAGATGCGTATTCAATGCCTGTGATACTATTCCTAATATCCTAGGGGCATGCTCTTCCGAATGTCACATGGTGTGTACACCATGTGTGTACACCTGCTGTGATATTATTCGTAATATCCTAGGGGAATGTTACTCCTGATGACACAGGCGGTGTACACCATGTGTGTACCCCTCCTGTGTTATTATTCATAATATCCTAGGGGGATGTTTCTTTTAATGTCACAAAGAGTGTACAAAACGTCACAGAAGGTGTACACGTTGTGACGTTATCTGTAATACCCTAGAAGGATGTTACTCCTAATATGTCACAGGGGTGTACACGCTTTGATGTTATTTATAATGTCATAGAGAGACATTACTTCAAATATCACAGTGGACGTACACACATAGTGTACACCCTGTGATAGTATTCGTAATATCCTAGGGAGATATAACTCCTGATATCACAGTGCGTGTACCCCTTGTGTGTACACCCTTGATATTAGTCGTAATATCCAGGGTAAATATTACTCCTCATATCACACAGTGTGCACACCCTGTGATATTTTTCCTCATACTTTAGGGAGATATTGCTTCTAATATCACAGTGGGTGTACCCCATGTGTGTATACTCTGTGACAGTATATTCTATATCCTAGGGAGGTATTACTCCTAATATCACAGTGGGTGTTCACCCTGTGATATCATTCTTATTTGACCTTGCTGCCTTTTTTAACCAACACTACAAAAGGAATGGAACAGATAAGAAGATATCGAGATTAGACCATGCTGCCGTGCGGCCGCCGAAGGACACTTTTAATATCCCTGTTTCTCAGGCTGTAGATGAAGGGGTTCAGCATGGGGGTGACCACAGTGTACATCACTGAGGCCACCGCAGCCTTTCTCGGGGAAGATGACCCATCTGAACTGAGGTACCCTCCAACGCCTGTTCCATAAAATCAGCAAACGACTGACAGGTGAGACCCACAAGTGGAGAAGGCCTTATACTTCCCACCTGATGATGAAACCCTCAGAATGGAGGAAACAATTTCATAGTAAGAGAAAAGGGTCCCCGAGATGGGAAGAAAACCAAATATGGCAGCAGGGAAATACATGATTATGTTATTGGTGAAGTTGTCACAACATGCAAGATGGGGGAGTTGAGAAGGGTCACAGAAGAAATTAGGAATTTCCACATCCTTGAAGCAGGTCATTTGTAAGGCAATCAAGTTGTGCATCTGGGCATCTAAAAGACTGAGAAAAAAAGAAAAGACAACAAAACTAGAAAGCCACAGAAACACGGGTTCATGATGGCTGAATGGTATAGAGGGTGACAGATGGCTACAAACCGGTCATAGACCATCACACTCAGGAGCATGTCTCTCTTCCATGCCTCCAAAAATGGCAAAGAGAGACGTCTGAGTCAGGCAGCCTGCATAGGAGATGACTCTGCTGTAAGATTGGATGTCCACAATCATCTTGGGGACCGTGGTGGAGGTGAAACCGATGTCAGGCAAGGACAGTTTGGAGAGGAAGAAGTACATGGGGGTGTGGAGGTGGGAGTCAGGGCTGACGGCCAGGATGATGAGCAGGTTCCCCAGCACCGTGACCAGGCACATGGAGAGGAACAGCCCAGCAAGGACCAGCTGCCGTTCTGGATCCTCTGAGGTTCCAGGAGGAGGAATATAGAGACATCTATTAGATTCTGTGGGTCTGTAGAGATTGGACACCTTTTGCCTAGAAAAGAGGGTTGAGAAATTGGAAACAAGTAAACCAACACCCAGCATCGTGTCTCCATTTTGGATAGAAGCAATTCACAAGTAATGTTTTCAGATTTCAGAGCAATCCACACTCAGCAATATTTTGCAGTTCTGACAAACTCAATTGTCTTCTAATGCTTTCATCATTGATTTCTGTGTTATTCACTTCTTGCTCTACACACCTGCCTCAGAGACACTAGATTCAAGAATGTTCCAAGAACCAGATCATCATATATAACAAATTCGTAATTGCTAGAAAAGACAGCCTGTCTTTACCGAAGGAAACTATGTGATAAAACCATTCTCTTCACTTTAAGAAAAAGGTTATCCTAATTAAAGGAAATTAAGAACTCAGATATTTTATTTTATTCGAATAGATTGATACAAATTCCCTTGATTTAGAACATCTGTAAACACTGTATAACTGCTGAGACCATGCCATCTGGAAATGAAATTAAAGTTGATAGTTCATAAGCAGAAAATAGTTCCACAGGCCAGTTAGGTCCTAGTGATTTCATCATTATGTTTTCTGACTTTTCTCCTTCAAGAGAGTAATTGCTTACTCAAATCGGTGGGTCTTGTTTTAAAATTCGTGTAAGCTATAACTCCTGTCCTTAGCTTCGGTGGACTTAGAGTTTTCATCAGAACGTTTGGCCGGACGCGGTGGCTCACGCCTGTGATCCCAGCATTTTGGGAGGCCGAGGAGGGCGGATCACGAGGTCAGGAGATCAAGACCATCCCGGCCAACATGGTGAAACTCCGCCTCTACTGAAAATACAAAAACTTCGCCCAGTATGGCGGCGGGCACCTGTAGTCCCAGCTACTCGGGAGGCTGAGGCAGGAGAATGGCTTGAACTTGGGAGGCCAGAGGCTACAGTGAGCCGAGATCACACCACTGCACTCCAGCCTGGGCAACAAGAGCAAAACTCCGTCTCAAAAAACAAAAAACCAAAAACACACGCTCTGTCACACTGACGTCACACTGATGACAGCCAATTTTTGTGAACCAAGGAAGTGTCAATTCAATAATTCACGTAGATGTTTACTTTTGCTATCTCCTTTGTGCCAAGAAAGATATAGGCTCTGGGGAATCAGAAACAAAAGAGACTCACTTGTTCCTCTCACAATACTCAGTACTTACTGAGATAAGGACAAAAGAAAATGTCCTGTCTGGAACGCAGGGAAACCAGAACTTCCGGTCAGGGGATATTTCCGTTGAACCGTATGGAGTTTAAGCTTAAAATATTAACGAACGTATCTAAATTCACTTTGCCTTTACTTTACGCATCCATCACATAGAGATCACGCAGCGGGCACCCACGGTCGGTTTAATCATCGCTCACTTCCATTGGATCAACTAGAAATCAACTCAGATGAGAGTGCTGAGTCTCAGAGGATGGACGTCTCACCCCTTGCCATACAGATAAGTAGAAAGGGTGGTATTGAAAATTAATGGCCAGACTCTATAAGTCCCGGGGACTATACTTGATGGTCTCCCAACCCTCAAAACGTTGTGGGTTCTTTTTTGTTTTTGCTTTTGTTTTGTTTTTTTTTTTGAGACGGAGTGTCGTTCTGTTGCCCAGGCTGGAGTGCAGTGGAGTGATCTCGGCTCACTGCAACCTCCGCATCCCAGGTTCAAGCTATTCTCTTGCCTCAGCCTGCCGAGTAGCTGAGATGACAGGCGCCGGCCACCACACCCAGCTAATATTTTTCTCTTTTTAGGAGAGATGGGGTTTCACCATGTTGGCCAGGCTGGTCTCGAACACCTGACCTTGTGATTCGCCTGCCTCAGCCTCCCAAAGTGCTGGGATTACAGGCATGAGCCATCGCGCCCAGCTTCCAAAAGTTTTCAACAGAGCTCAGAGGTCTTAACCATGGGCACATCTGAGGAGCATTTTTGAAATGGTTTCCAGCTTCCTCAATAGGAATGGAAGCCAAACCCCGAATTTATGACTCCTTTGAGGAAGTTGAGAGCTGTAAGGAAAGCCAGGAACAGGGGCAAGGGAGAGATGCCTCCCGAATGATCCTGTGCCAATTCTTTCTGGAATCTTTGATGTGATCTCATCTCAGCTGCCCTTTCCATACTTGACACAGTGATTGTGGCACCCACTGGTCTAGCTGTGGTCTACAAGGAACCCCCAAAGGGAAGGGCACAGTGAGCAGGGGCATCGGCCTGAGTGACAAGGATTTGAGAGGGCAGGTTGGATGCAGGGAGAGGACTGGCCAAATGCCATGTGTCTGGCCTTAGACTGCCTGGTTCAAATTGGGCTTCACCCTTTTTGACTTCATGATCTGGTACAAGTTATATGAAAATGTGTTGCTCCTTTTCTAGTCTGTAAAATAATCATGAAATGTGCACTAATAACTGGGAGACTAAGCAGATGAAATGAAGCAAGCTGCATAGAGCACAGAGCTCAGAGCCTGGCCTTTAGGAAGCCCTCAGTAAGGGTTCATGATGCCATGGTGTCTGTCATCATCCTCTTTATCCTCATCATCACCTTCATCATCTTTTTGTTGTTCCGAGGGAATAGTTTAGAGGGACTCATTCCCTGCTATCGTGGGTGAGATGTCTATGAAAAGGACAACCAGTGGGGGAGGGAAGCAAAATTTCGAAGAAGATTCCTGAGAGAAACCCCCCACCGCAACAAAGAACTGAAACTCCACAGTCTGCTGAGCTGACAGTTTGCACATTGGTCTCCTCCCATCTGCCCACGGCACTCTCCTGTTTGTCCTGAGGATGAGGAAACAAACAAGGCTCCCGGGGGTCCCTCAGCACTCACTGAACTGCCCTTCCCCTCTGCTGGGCCATGACCACGGAGCACAGATCCACTGTCCTCCCTGCGTGGTGCACATTGGAGGCTCAGACTCCGTCCTCAAGGCCGGCCAGAAGAGAGGGTGAGACATGAGCCTCCTGATACGGGTGACGGGGGTGGAGCCCACAGGACTACAACCTCATACTGCAGGGCTGGAGGCACAGACTGAGTATTTACTATTCTATGGCCTGGGGGGCTCAAGCACAGAGCTCCTCATTAGCCAGAGTCCCCCAAGTTCCCCAAGCTCTAAGGATTTCCTCATCATCATGCAAGAAGAAGAGGAAAGTGAGTGTCCATAGAAGCTCTGGGGCTCTTCCTCTAATCAGGAGAGAGCTTGTGTGTATTATTCGCTTCTTTCCTTTCTTTTACAAGATCCAAGTGCTTTAATTTTCATCTTTTATTATGGGAAAATATACCACGTATAAATGTTAAAAATTATAAATGTAGATTATTTCATATAGAATGGCCAGTATAAACATTTACAATTTCCACTCTTTTTCAGTTTACAGTTTAATCACATTAGGTACATTCACATTGTTTAGCAACCATCACCACCATCATCTCCAGAACAGTTTTATCCTTGAAAATGGAAATTGCACCCATTAAGCAAACTCTCCATTCCTCTCTCTCTCTCGCCCACCCCTGGGGGCCACCATTCTATTTTGCAACTGTATAAGTTTAACTACTCTAGACACGTGATATAAGTGGAATCATAGCGTGTTTAATTTTTTTGGTTTGTTTGTTTTGGAGACAGAGTCTTTCTCTGTCACCCAGGCTGGAGTGCAGTGGCGTGGTCTCAGCTGAACGCAACCTCCACATCGAGGGTTCAAGCGATTCTTGTGTCTCAGTTTCCCGAGTAGCCGGGATTACAGGCGTGCGCCACCATGCCCAGCTAATTGTTGTATTTTTAATAGAGATCAGTTTTCACCATATTGGCCAGGCTGGTCTCAAACTCCTGACCTTCAGTGATCCGCCTGCCTCAGCCTCCCAAAGTGCTGGGTTTACAGGTGCGAGCCACTGAGCCTGGTCGTCTTTATCCTTTTGGGATTTATTTATTTCACTGACGAGAATGTCTTCAAGGTTCATCCGTGTTGCAGCCCGTGTCAGAAGTGCCTGTCTGGTTGTTTGGGTGTTTTTTTTTTTTTTTTCTTTTTTTGGGTTTTGTTTTGTTTTGTGTTCACATGGAGTCTCACTCTGTCGCACAGGCTGGAGTGCAGTGGCACAATCTGGGCTCACTGCAACCTCCGCCTCCCGGGTTCCAGCGATTCTTGTGCCTCAGCCTCCCGAGTAGC